>NC_086171.1:128879512-131494512 GCF_023053635.1 Elgaria multicarinata webbii
AGTGCTTTCTTCCAGTTTCAGCAAGCCTTAGGTTAGCTAGTGTATTTCCTTGGTATAAACTCATTTCACCATTTTCATGCCTGCTTGAGACAACTGTGACATACTTCATTTCACCCTGATCCTAAGGATAGAAGTTGGCACATCAGCTAGTGAAGCCGCATGTTCAAGCCTGTGGCATCTGGTGAACACCATCTATACACAGCAAGAAGGGTCTCTCCCACATAAAGGAATGCTGCTGCTTCGACATATGTACATCATCTCAAAACAAAGGAAGTATACGTATGGTATGGTTTCAAAAATATTGTTTTATCCCTATGCAAATATAATCGACAGATTATTTTATTTATCAGCTAAGATTCATATGATTAATCGATTAAAATGGTTTAAGTCAGGTTGCAGCCCTATTTAGGCATCTAATTATTAGTATCAACCTTCTATAATAAGATCACAACTGTCAGCTAGCATGGCAGGATAAATGCAGCACAGTTGCCAAGTAGGGGAATCCATCTTAGCTACTTTTGCCTGGACCACTCCATACACCATCCCAGATACACATATCCTTAAGATCAGTGTGTTAATATATGTAAATGGAGCCATCTATATTCTACAGTGTTAAAGGATTTTGTAGAGATGGTAGTGATGATGAAGCTTCTGGCGCTGATCAGCTGAGCTGATTTGCTACCTTGGAATACTCATGAAATTCCAATGTTTGGGAAAATGCGACTGGCAAAATAGAATGCTCATGACCAGTCTTCTTTTGTGGATGTGAAAGGTCAGTTGATATAGGCAAAAAATCTAAGAACAGGAGGAAATGGATGGGACAGGTTGACAACTGGAAAACTGAATCAGTAGAAGGCTCAAGAGGTACTGGAGCTAAGGAACAGGAAGCCCAAAGGCAGGATAGGTAAAGAAGGAATGGCCTGAGATACAAGAATCCCAGACAAGAGTGGGTGGCATCATAGGGAAAGATGCATTAGTGAAAGACAGGAGGAGAGGACAGAAGACCTGTATAGACCTTCATCTAAATGTGTGCAAGTCAGAAATGAGGTCACCACCATGATCCCACTTCCTTATTGTCTTAATCGGGCTACAGTAGTGGTGAGCAATCTGTGATCCTCTATATCAGACTCCAGCTCATAAGAAAATAAGAAGAGCCATGCTAGATCAGACCAAGGGTCCATCTAGTCTAGCATTCTGTTCACACAGTGGCCAACCAGCTGCTCACAGGAAACCCACGAGCAGGGCATGACTGCAACAACAGCCTCCTGCCCATATTCCCCAGCAACTGGGTATACAGGCATACTGCATCTGATACTGGAGGTGGCATATAGCCATCAATACTAGTAGCCTTATCCTCTATGAATTTGTCCAGTCCCACTTTAAAACCATCCAAATTGCTGGCCAACACTCCATCTCGTGATAGCAATTTGCAGAGTGCAAACTCTGCATTGTGTGATGACTCTCTTGTCTGCCCTAGCCAACAAAGCCAAGGTTCAGGGATGATGTGAGCTACAACATCTGAGGGGCCGCAAATTGTCCTTCTTTGGGGTACAGAGTTGAGGAAAGAAGAGGCCAAATAGGCTGTTGCTGCAAGGGAGAGGGGACTCATGCTGCTCACATGTAACAGATTTATTTTTGGAGACTTGGGACTACCAGTTCAAGACGAAAACCTGTATCTAAAGTTTATTATTGCCTCTTTTCTATTATAGCTAAGCATAATGTTCACTTCCAGGATTCCAGCACAGAGTTACATATATAACTGAGGCAAGCCAATCACTTCATAAAGTTAGTGAGATTATCCACGACCATCATTTTAGGCACTTAGTTGGGTGCCTAAAATGATGGTCGAATGACTGCCTGACCAATATGGGCCAAGCCACATGACCACCTGTGGCGTGATTTACACTGGTAGTTTATTCCTGTGTACCCTTTCAGCCGGAGAACATACTTGAGTAGCTGTAATTTGGCATTTCATACCACTGGAACATTCCGCAGTGGTTGCTATGGTTGTGCTTTGGGTGTTTCACAATGTCAGTACTGACAGTTCTGAAGTAACTCCTCTAGAACTGCTACTGTCTTATTTCGATACTACTGGGCAGAAATGGTTAAAAGGATGCCCTTTTGAAAGGCAGCACCCTTCCAAAAGCCCTGTGTCACCTCAAAGATTAAGGCTCAAATATGTCAAAAGTCCCATTGAAACCAATAGTTTGTCGTGACAAATGTATTTAGCTTGTTTCACTGGGACAGGCAGCCTGAGTCTATGCACATTATTCAGAAGTAAGTCCACTTTATTTAACAGGACCTAGTTCAAAGCTATTGTACATAGGACCAGGCTACATGCCATGACTAACGTTAGCTGGATTTTGACCTTAAGAAGTTTATTGTGGCATAAACTTTCCTTCATAAGATGCATGACAACATGTACAATTAGTCAGGCTTGCCTGCCTGCCTTCCAATTTAGAAAACGAAGAAAAAAATAATGATAAGGAATACCCAACTCTTAAGTCCCTAAGGATTATCTTCCTGGCATTAGACTTGCAGTGAAATCCTAGGCATATCTCCTTGGACATTAGTCCTATTGACTTCAGTAGGCTTTTCTCTCCCAGGTAAGTATAAAGTAAGGGCCATAGCTCAGTGGCTGAAAACCTGATTTGCATGCAAAATGTTCCAGATACAATCCCTGAAACCTCCAGGTAGGATTGGGAAAACCCCTGAGAGCTGCTACCAGTCAGCATAGACAACACTAAGAAAAAAGGGACCAATGGTCTGCATCAGTATAAGGCAGCTTCCTGTGAATAGGACTGCAGCCACCATTACAAAAATTATATGCAGACCTTAATGTGATGCCTAAACTGAGAAAGCAATAACTTGAACATCTCAATGATATAATGGAAAACTTTCTTAAAAATCCGCACCATGGAGGGCTTGACATCTTTACTGCATTTTTTGTGTATCGGTGCTGTAACTGATACACTATTGCTTAGGAATCATCACAATACATAGGAAAAGGAGCTGCATTGGAAGCTGATACAATTTCAGCCTTAGCTTCTCTCTATTGTGGACTTAAATAGGAACTCTAAAAGAAGTTTAATGTACCCTTTGTGTAGATTATTCCAATCTCCTGTCATAAAGTTCACCCGCCCAGATAAGTATATTCAAAATAGGTTTTCATTAGTCCAAAATAACATACAGCAAAGCGGGTCAAGTGGGATTAAAATGTATTCTAGCCAAAGATTTGTCTTTAAGACAATGAAAAGAAAAATGTGAAAAGATAATGCCATGGTTCCGTCTGTCTCGATAAAGTTGTTCTTAAAATATACCAGTAGCTTAAGCGAACACATCAGAGCGGACTGGAGCACACTTACCGTTCATGAGTAGCACATTACTCTACAAGAAACCCTGTTGAACTTGCAGGGTAAGGAAGTACTTAGCATGAATAAAGGTGGCAGATTCAGGCTTGCGGTGAGCACAGAGCCATTCTGCAAAGCACCTTATCAGCACTTAAATGTGGCTGATGAATATTTTGACTCTCATTATAGAAAGACCATCCCGAAAGGGAAGTTATTTCCCAGCTAAAGAAATGTCTCATCACATCGAAATCACAAGCGTCTGGGATTTTAGGTTGACATTCTCCAGCTTGTGTCCACTTTAACTATGAGCCATCTCAGTGTTCTCTTAGTCAAGGTTCTCGTACAGCCATAGCAACCGTATGGGCAGACAAGAGAGTTAAAATATCTCAATTTTCTTAACCAGACATTGTCATTGTTTAAGTTAAACAATGACAGTGTCTGAAACCATTGATCGCTGATCTTTTTAAATCTTCTTTTTAATGCATTCTTTTGCCCTACAAGCCCCAGAGACTTAGACGGTGGATCTTACTTCTCCTCTCTGCTTCTGGAGCTTTATGGTTTGGGTAGCTTGGCCTTGTCTATTGGCTGTGTTTTTGTGTGCAGACAGTGATGTTTCAAGTGCCATTGTAGCTCAATTCAGCCTCTTCCATTTATTCCATTCAGTGATTCTCTGGAGTTTCTTCTCCTGGTTTTTTTAAAAAAGGGAGGGGATTGTGAGGAGCTCCAAAAGGATCTCTCCAAACTGGGAGAGTGGGCATCTAAATGGCAAATGTGGTTCAAAGTAAGCAAGTGTAAAGTGATGCAAGTACAGCAAAACATCCCAACTTCAAGTATAACCTGATGGGATCTAAGTTAGCAGTGCCCAATCAAGGAAGAGACCTTGGGGTTGTGGTCAAAAGCCTGATGAAAGTGCCTACCCAGTATGCAACTGCTGTTAAAAAAAGTAAAGTCTATGTTAGGCATTATTAGAAATGGAATTGAGAATAAAACGGGAATTGAGAATAAAAACATAAAATAAAAATCTATGGTGATTAGAGTACTGTGTACAGTTCTGGTTGCCATACTTAAAATGATTTTGTAGAACTGGAAAAGGTGCAGAAAGGGGTAATTAAAATGATTAAGGGGCTGGAGCATCTCCCCTATGAGGGTAGGTTACAACATCTGGGACTGTTTAGCTTGGGGGGGAGGAAACGGAGGCCAAGGGGAGACATGATAGAGATGTACAAAATTATGCATGGTGTGGACGATGCGGTCAGTGAGACAGTTTTCTTCCTCTCACAAAATACTAGAACCAGGGATCAGGTCAAGAAGCTGATGGTTGGGAGATTCAGGACAGATAAGAGAAAGTACTTCTTCACACAGTGCATAGTTAAACTGTGGAATACGCTATCACAAGATGTAATGATGGCCACCAGTTTGGATGCTTTAAAAGGGGATTGGATAAATTACTGGAGGAGAAGACTGCTATCAGACCAATTGCTGTTAGTCCTGATGGTTATGTCCCACCTCCAGTAGCAGAGGCAGTAAGCCTATGTACAGCAGCTGCTGGAAAACATGGGTGGGAAGATGCTGTTGCAATCGTGTCCTGCTTATGGTTTCCTGGTTGACAGCTGATTGGAAACTGTGTGAACAGAATGCTAGACTAGACGGATTCTTGGTCTGATCCAGCATGGCTCCTCTTATGTTCTGCTGTTGAACTACCACCGTATTCAGTGAATTGTGGACCATACATATTTTACAGACCATCAATTTCCAAGTCTGCTGTGGATTTTCTAACCTCGGTGAAGAGCAGTCTACCATCTATCCACCAACTTTTGAACTCTGGCACATAGAGATGCAATCTCTTTGAGTATTCCACCACTTGGTCAACTTCCATCCCCTTGAATTTCACCATCGCATAAGTCTGAGCGTCGTCCACAGACAACATTTTATGCTGGGTCAGTGTTTAGTATACTTAGGGCATAACCCTATGCATGTTTAGACAGAAAAAAAAGTCCTACAATTATCAGCATTCTCTAGCCAGCCATGCTTTGTAGGACATTTCTCTGTCTGAACATGTATAGGGTTCCGCCCTCAGGTAAGTATTTTTGCAATATCTTTTTTTAACATTTTTTTTCTCAGACACTGCCTTTGATCTAAAGCTCCATATGTATTCTAATTGGTATGAACAAGCTCTCTGTTGGCATTGATGCTGACAGCCCCCACATCAGGCTGATTATCTGATGAAGGTATTGTTTAACTGATATTTTTGTCTTGTCTTATTTCTGTTTTTGTAGGATTGTTGGTTTATCTAAGTCAACATGATCAGGACAGATTCTCTTTCTAAATTAATACAAGAATGCAGATAATACTGTGAGTACTAATGCTGTGTCTACACAGGAACAAACCTATGGTTCTTTTTACCATTGCTCATTACTGACTCATGTGATCTATACCATGTTGATTGGCTGCACAATAAGCATGACTGAGATACAGGATCTCTAATATGGAGCAGTGCAATTGCTGGAATGAATTCTCAGGGGAATTGCATTAGTGTGAGGTTAATATGTTTAAAAGGTATAGTGCAATGTAACTGCAAAACTAGACAAGACAATAGAGCTGTTCACACAATATGCTAACCCACACTCAGTGGTTGAGCGTGGATTGCTTTGAACTGTGGCTTGTTTGTTGAACCGTCAGTTAGCATGTTGTCTGCATGCAGCCAGGGTCGCTCGTTAACTGTGAAGTGTTTCTTATTTTCTCACACAAGCCACCCTGAGAACCCATGGTTTGTTGCTGGGTTCTTCAGGATGGTAAACAAACCATATTTCATGGTTAACAAGCCACTTGGCTGCATTCAGACAACATGATAACTCTCAGTTCAGCAAACAACCAATGGTTCAAAAACAACCCACACTCAACCACCAAGTGTAGCTTAGTGTGTTGTATGAACAGCACCAGTGAGAGATCTGAGATTGGATCTCTGGTATGGTGCCTGTATGTTTTGCTTTTTGTGGGGCAAACAGCAGTTCCTGTGGTGGTGGAACGGAGGAGGAGTGATTTAGTTTGGGGAAATAGCTTGGGAGAAAGGGTCAACTCCTGTCCCCTAACACTATAGTCCCAAAATGGATTGGAAGGGCCAAAGGTTGTATTTAGACTTTTTTTTAAAAAAAAAAAAAAACTTCATGAGATTCAATCATGGATTTTCCACTATCTTATCTAGTTATGTCTTAAGATACTTTGCACATACAAGAAGGTGCAGAGAAGTGCACACAGAAAATAAGATGATTTAAGCACTGAGGTTATCACAATGTTTTGTAGACAATTAGATTTAGTTAAGAAATGATATCATTGAGGCCCAAAGAATTAATTCCAAGTAAGGGTAGCGCTTTCCATGTTAGTCACATGGGTTGTACAAGCCAATCAGGGATCATATAGTGATGATTTTGTGACGATTTATAGCCAATCGGATTTATCTAGGTGGTGACATCACTGAGGCCAAAGTGAGGCCAATGCTTCCTGATCAGATTAACTCTTTCAAAGCAACTAACAAAAAAAAATAATTAAGGGGAAGAGACTTTTCAACACAGTGAAGAATTTTCCCAGAAAGCAGTGAGTACTTTCAGTTCAGCTCTAGTAATCACCTTGTTGTTGTTTATTTGTTCAGTCACTTCTGACTCTTCGTGACTTCATGGACCAGCCCACGCCAGAGCTTTCTGTCGGCTGTCGCCACCCCCAGCTCCCCCAAGGTCAAGTCTGTCACCTCCAGAATATCATCCATCCATCTTGCCCTTGGTCGGCCCCTCTTCCTTTTGCCTTCCACTTTCCCTAGCATCAGCCTCTTCTCCAGGGTATCCTGTCTTCTCATTATGTGGCCAAGGTACTTCAGTTTTGCCTTTAATATCATTCCCTCAAGTGAGCAGTCTGGCTTTATTTCCTGGAGTATGGACTGGTTTGATCTTCTTGCAGTCCAAGGCACTCTCAGAATTTTCCTCCAACACCACAGTTCAAAAGCATCTATCTTCCTTCGCTCAGCTTTCCTTATGGTCCAGCTCTCGCAGCCATAGGTTGCTACGGGGAATACCATTGCTTTAACTATGTGGACCTTTGTTGTCAGTGTGGTGTCTCTGCTCTTAACTATTTTATCAAGATTTGTCATTGCTCTCCTCCCAAGAAGTAAACGTCTTCTGATTTCCTGGCTGCAGTCAGCTTCTGCAGTAATCTTTGCGCCCAGAAATACAAAGTCTGTCACTGCCTCCACGTTTTCTCCCTCTATTTGCCAGTTATCAATCAAGCTGGTTGCCATAATCTTGGTTTTTTTGAGGTTTAACTTCAACCCAGCTTTTGCACTTTCTTCTTTCACCTTTGTCATAAGGCTTACCCAAATCCTTCAAGCCTGGCTGACAGGTCCAGCCTGTGAAAAGACTGGTTCATATGTAAAATCTAGGGTAGAAGTTCTCCAGATAGTCGTACATTAAAATGACACTAAAACAACTTTCTTCTCACACAATGTCTCTGAGTACAGTGGCCCCACCTCTGACTTCTACACATTTAACGTAAGTGGAAAATGGGTCCGACACATGTACAACTGTTAACACATATAGCCTTTACTCACAATTGACTGTAGACACACAGAGCCCTTTCTTATTCTATGTTGAAGGTGCAGAAGTTGGGTCAATTCCCTCAATGCTTTCACCATACATGTGGATGGATCTTAAGAACAAGACTAATATGGGATGTTCTTCAGGAAAAATTAAAAAGCACTTCGTGACTCTTGCTCCCTTTTACAGTACTGTTAGACCTGCAACGTCCCTTCAATACATGACTTGAGCTAATCGTCTCGTACTTATTCATAATGTCACCATGCAATCATTAAAAACATAATGAATTCTCTCTAGATGTTAGGATATTTTGTTTTTCCAATGCCTGCGCTTCTGCCTAGTTATACATTCATTTGGTGAGAGGCACACAGAATCTGCCAACCCCAAATATGGGTTATTTCCATTTTTTAAATAAAGTTGGAAAAAATAACATCACTTATCCAACAAGAGTTGGCAAAAATTAATAGTAATGAGTTAATTACCATTGCCAGCTGCTTGCAAAAAAGGGAGGAGGGGGGAAAAAGAGGTCCTGTAGGCAGAGGCCTTCTGCCTTTCTGCCTGCTGGAAAGAAAGAAAAAAAATTCTGGAAAACATAAAACAAAACTTTTTTTGTATGCATTTTGTTTAGACATATATTACATAGCACCTTTATATGGCCCACAGCAAAGTCTCTTCCCTGCTTTTAAATTCTCTGTATCCAGCCAAATCTCTCTCTCCTTTCATATTTATAACACATTTTACTAGCTCTAAAAAGGTGAAAAACAATCACCCAGAGGAATAGACGGTTGTCGAGTTTTACCGCCCTCGCCATGGAAAAAGGACCATCTGCAACTTTTAAATAATGTCTGAATCCTATTTAGAATTTCCAGCCCTTTGGATATCAAGCCTGTGTTTGTCTGCCTGATTGATTCACTTTTTAATGAACTGGGAAAGCTCAAACACTCCAACCTGAAAAACTGCCCCCTCCCCACCTCCCTCTTCATATCCCCATGCAGTAGCTGACTGATTATAGTTCAAGTTATTACAGGATTAATACATCTGGCCTAAAATATCTTTCTTCCTGAACTTCGTCAATAAGAAGTTGTATACTAGCCTTGCTCCTGCTATTTCAATTTCACACCAGATCTTCCTGCTTTACCTGTAAAGTGTCGGTATCGTATCAGTTCTTCTGAACTGGCAACCGTGCTGATGTCTAAGACCTACTAATGTCAAGGCCTTGCATAAGCTTAGAGTATTTAAGAGCACATCTTGAGCTTTCACTATGTACCACATCAGCATACTGAATTGGCAACCCAGGCATCTCTTTATTGAAAGTAATGAAATAAGATAATCCACAAAAGCCACTTAAATGGGGGTGAAGCTGGAATGCTTTCCTCTGAAGTCATAGCACAAGATTTTATGTTATTTGCTATTAAGCCATTAACAGCTTAATCTTGGGCATGTTTACTCAGAAGTGAGTACTCCCAAGTAAATGGCCATATGATGCAACCTAAAACTTGATTAAGAAAGAAAGAAAGAAAGAAAGAAAGAAAGAAAGAAAGAAAGAAAGAAAGAAAGAAAGAGGCTATCCATACATGTCACACCCACTCTTTACCTTTTCAAAGGATCCTTTTTTTAAATGCCATTAAGGCTACTATGCCATACCCAGGGCTTTGATAGACCTGCCGGGATAAGCCGGCAGGGAGGCGGGGCGGCAGCGCGCTGATGTTACCGCGCGCCACCTCAGCTTCCAGACGCTGGACGCGCAGGGACATCGGCATCCCTGCAGCGTCCGCCATTTATTTATTTATTTAGTTTAAAGGGGCCACGTGTGGGCCGAAGACTTCGGACCAGGTAAGTCCGTTTTTTTAAATGGGGGGGAAGGATGGCAAGCGGGGATGGCAAGGGGGGAGGGCGGGTGAGAGAGAGAGCGCCGCGCGCTGCCGCCCGAGCAAGCAGGCGAGCGGCGCTTGCCCGGGCAATGCCTGGCATGGGGCGGCATTGCCCGGGCAAGCGCCGCTCGCCTGCTTGCTCGGGCGGCGGCGCGCAGCGCTCTCTCTCACACCTGCCCTCCTCTCTTGCCATCCCCCCTTGCCATCCTTCCCCCTGCCCCTCTCTTCCCCCCCCCGGGCCGATGGGCACAGCGCTCGTATGAGTGCTGTGCCAGGTCCGTGGCTTTTCGCGGCTACTGCGAGTAGCCGCAAAAAGCCACGGGCCTTCCTAGACGTTTCGCAGCTCCGGCCTGAGGCCGGGGCTGCGAAAAAGGCGTGCCATAAGTGACTTCGCTTATGGCGCGTTAGAGGAGGCCTCAGTGGGCCTGGGCCCGGATTCCCCTGTGCATCATCTGGACGCACAGCAGGGACACCGGGTCTCAAAGTGCGCTAAGGCCTCGTCTAGCAAGGCCCCCAGTTACCCAGGAGTAAGTCTCATTAAACTCAGTAGAACTTACTTCTGACTAGACTTGCCTAGGATTGCACTGTTAAATGATTTATCCCAGTAAAAGCTTGCAATTGTTTGGTGGTGGTGGTTTTTTTTAAAAAAAAATCCCTTCCACACAAGCTGCCACCTTCACTAGGTTGTGTAGGAAAGTTATGTCCTTGTTTATAACTGTGCATCAATTCAACAATATATTTTCCTTTGGAACAAGATACATATAAAATTCTTACTGAGCTTAATGTTGCAGCAAATAACGCAGATATAGTAAGCAAGCAGGATTTATCGTTTGCTGGAATGTCATATCACATATTCTAAATATATATATGCTGAGTGATATATACACGTTCACGTTTAAACCAAATGAAAATATATTTAGTCTAAGAAGTGATGGATTGTGTTTGCTTTAATTATTCTACTTGGTGAGGAGGAGAATCTGAGATCGAGCACAGCCCGGAGATCAAAAGGCGCTTGGTAGTAATAGTGCCTAAGAAACAACACACACACCTGTTTTATTAACTGTAAGCACTATCTCTTCTTTGCCTCTTCTTGCTATGGTTGGCTACATACATACATACACACACACACACACACACACACACACACACACACGCCAATGGAGTCTACAACTAGAACAGTCTATGTGGTTCTCCTGCTCTATCCAGGCATTGACTAAGACCTCAGAATCCACTGAGTCAATAGTTGCTCTTGTGTGCAGACACACGTGCACGCGCACACACACACACACACACAGGACAGCTCCTACCTACCTTTCCTCACTTACCTTCCTATAAGCACACTGATGCCCCCACCTCTACAATACCCCTGAAACTAGGGACCAGTTGCCATCTTCTTTTCCACCCCAGTCAACAATTATCAGTAATCCTTGCCCAACTCCATGAGACCCACCATCAGTACAGTGTTTTTAGTGCTGATGATAGCATTACCAAGACTAAACATGTCTTTAATTTTGGGAAGTGAGTTGTTGAGGAAAGGCTGTTGAAATTTTGGACACGTTAATGTCAATTTAATACATGCAGCTATCAAGTCAGTGGGTTGGATGCAATCTAAATTAGCTGAACTTGAATCCCATTGAAATCAAAGGAAGAAGTCAGTTATGAAGTCCCACAGATTTGGCTTGGGGCCTAGTTATCTGAAGGATGTCCTCCTCCCATATGATCCTTGCATTAAGAACTTCAGGGGGGGGGGGTGCAGAGATGGCCTTCTCTGTGGTGGCACACCGACTTTGGAATGGCCTCCCTTGGCCTGGGATCTCAAAATAGTAGTTTGATTTTTTAAAATTGATTGAATTGTTCTTGGTTTATGGTAGAATAGTTTTATGCCTCTTGTTCTCTCCCACTCTGAACTCTATTTAGCCAAGCTACTGAGGAACCTTGAAGTGCAATTTAGTCTAGCAATATTAGTGAGGTTATCTTTATTGGGGGAGAGGTTAGCTTGTTAATTTTGACTTTGCTCTGCACTTGTTTCACTGTAATATTGGATTTCTTTTATGTGCAATATATATATATATATATATATATATATATATATATTTTTATTGATATGTTTTGCAACAAATTGTGAGTGTTATTTTTCTTTAAATGCGTTTTGATAACTTAATGTTTATTGTGAGCCATTTTGGCTACTGTAGAAATACACAAAATAAATAAATGCACTCAATAAACAAATACGCAAACAAATTATAATTTTATTTATTTATTTATTTTTCAGTTTCATCATTATTATATTATATGTAGTTGTCTCTTTATAATGTTATGTACATCAACATAGGATCCCTTGGGGATGAAGGACTGTTTATACTTTCTTTCTTTTTTTAAAAAAAAATAGTAATTAAGTTTGATTACCATAGTTGAGAATTATTCTGAACAAGTACCACACACCAAAAATTGGACTTTGTATGTATCAATTGCATATTGGCTGATGATCTGCCACAAGGAAAATTGGCCTAGCAAGGCAGCTCTCCAATCTGGCTCTTCACACAGGGTTTCCCTGTGCTATCCTTGCAGAAGACATACAGCACTGGATCCTCCCATTCTTTCTGAAAATTTCATTGTTTCTGAGAATTCAGTGCAAGACAGTTGAGATGCAATAGACAGAAAATTTCTAAAGGCAAGGAGGTAACCTCAGCTGATGGCCATGCTGACTGAAGGTATTGTAGAACAACTCACCTGGAGGACATCATATTGGGGAAAACTGCAATAGGTTACGATTGCTGAGCTGAGCTGAGGTTACGGCTCCCAACTCCCTTGTGCCTATTTTAATTCTCAGAACTGCTGACTTCAAAGGAGTCCATAGTGTTGCTGACTCTTGCCATGTCCCAGTCACCATGCTACATTTTACTCCAATGATTTTAAGCTCCATCACGCATACTTTCCCCTCCTGGTTTTCCTCCTCGATTTCTAGCTCCATTTCATTAGCACGTCAAGCTAATGGCCCCTTTCACATGGGTTTGTGGTATCTCCACTGTACTGGTGAAACCTCCCTTTCCCTGGTTTGCTCTTTCACTCCACACCCACCCCTTCTCCTTCCGCCTCCAGTTCATTGGTTGTAACATTGTGATAGGCGTGGGCTCCTTCCCCCACCCCTCGCTCTGGCTTTGTTGTCTAGCAATTTACCAACACAGTGCTGGAGGAGGAAAACCACACCACCCTCCCTTTTCATCAGCAAGCTCTCCCTTCAAAGCACCCCCACACACACAAAGGAAATAGCGAGAGGATGTCACTACATGGGGCTGAAGGGCGCTCTAATTCTGTTTGGGGGAAATAATCCAGACATTCACCACTCTAGGAAAACAGAAAAAAGGTAGGGGAAGAGGAGGGGTGTCTGTAGGACAGGCACCACATCATATGGGTGCTGTGCTGCAAAACCGCAAACCAGACATGATGAGAGTGTGATAAAATGCTGGTGTGATGGAGCTCTTTATGTTTGTAAGTATTTAGTTGGTTTTATTTTTAATTTGCCCAATAACAAACGTTCCCTGGGTGAATTACAAACACTTAAAATACTAAAATCCAATACAGACTCCAGAATCTCAAGAGTTGTGTTTATGCAACCTTTTGCATTAGGGTGTGCTTTTAATAGCATTTTAATAGGAAAAAGTTGATGCTTGTTTCGCATTATTTTCCCCTTTTAAAAACATAGTTGGGGGATATAATTTTGTATTCTTAATAAAACATACAACCAAGTAGGTTTCAGCCACATCTTTTTGAGCCATAGCAATTAAACAGAAAATTGGGACAGGAAACAGAGAGGGTGGGGGGAAACAGTTCTGCTGCCTGTTTGGATGTAATTAAAGGTATGATCTGTTTGATTTAAATACCCCTGTGAATTATTTTCTTAAAGCAACAAATATGAATAGTAGTTCATTTGCAAAGGTATTTTTTCCAAGGCTTCAAAAGAAGCTTCCTGATAAAGCAAGAATTATAACTCTGAAAGATGCCATGTGCACAAATGCCGAGTTAGCTGTATCCCATTCAGATGGGCTGTGCTCAAAAGTCAGATATTGACTTGGTCTAAAATAGCCTTCCTCAATCTGGTACCAACCAAATGAGTTGAACTGCAACTCCATCATCGCCAGCCAACGTGAGAGTTGCAGTCCAACATATCTGGAGGGCACCAAGTTTATTTATTTATTTATTGCATTTATATACCGCCCCATAGCCGAAGCTCTCTGGGCAGTTTACAAGTTAGAGAATGCTGGACTAAAAACTGATAGGCTGGATTCACACAGCACACCGTGGGTTATTGGGTTGTCGGAACACAGTGCACTTTCCCCTGTGTGGGTTATTGTGCTGTCTGAATGTAGTGCTTTTTCCACAGGATGGGTTATTGCGTTGTCTGAACACAGCACATTTTCCACAGGGTTGCTTATTAACCATGCAGTATGGCTTGTTAACCACCCTGAACAACCCAACAATAAGCCATGGGTTCTTAAGGTAGCTTGTTCAAGAAAAATAAACTATACCACATGGCTAACATGATAACCCATTGTAGGTTTGTGTGTTGTTTGAACCCAGCCTTTAGCAAGCAACTCGAAGTCCTGGGCAAAATCCAACAGGGTGGATTCACAGGACAAGGCACTTCCATAATCAAGTACGATAGATCAAGAGTGGGCAGAAAGTAGATTTCCAGATGCTTTGGAATTCAACTCCCAACATTCCTTGCCATTAGCTATGCTGGCAGGAGCTTTGGGGTGTTGTAGTCCAAAATATCTAGAGATCTATCTTCTACCCACCCCGTGATAGATGGTCCGGTATTTGCTTGCAGTATCTGTTACTGTAAAGTTTTTCAATTTTGCAGCAAAATTAATTCTTTGGGTGAAATCCAGATTTTATGAATACAACGATATTGGCCACAATGCACCCAGACACTGACACACACACACCCCTAACCTACTTCACAGGATTGTTGTGAGGAACGGTAGCCACATAAGCCACCTTGGGTCCCTTGCAAAAGGGGGTGGGGAGGCAGGATAACGATGATTGATGTTTAGTTTGGCTTTATGCCCGTATACCTACTTTGAACGTCTGTGGCTTAGCAGTAACTTTACGGCTGTAATTCTTGCCTCACACAGGGCTGTGCCTGTCCCACTCTCGTCTCTTACAAGCCTCTCCTCAAAGCCTCTACTTCGTACTGCTCAGATTCACTGCCAGAGTTGGCTCTTACTGCACTGTTGGGGCATCGTTGTTTAAGCACTGCTACACTGACGCCGGCTACTGCAAGGTCTGTTTATAAGGAAAGGGACAATTTTCTTCCAAATCTCTTTTGTTCCCCCACTGAATGTAGGATGTCTGTGTGCAATGATTAGCTGTACACATGGGAAGAACAGGCTTTTCTGCATCCACAAACGGATGTTATATCACACCGATGAACAGCACAAGCTCATGCATGTTTACTCAGTGAGTCCCACTGTGTTTAAAGGGGTTTAATCCCTAGCAAGTGTTTAGGGTTGCAACCTAAATACTGGATATTTACTTTTCACATTTGTATCCCACCCTTCTTCCTTAGAGGCAGTCACTGGCCTAAAGTCACTCAGCAAGCTACATAAATGAGGTGGGTGTGGGTTTTCTGGTCCAAAGGCCACACTAAAGTCCAGGAATGGGCAATTTGTGGACTTCCAGATGTGTTGGCCTACAACTCCCAGCAGCCCTAGCAAACACAGTCAATGTGAGGAATCATGGGAGTTGTAGGCTAAAACATCTGGAAGCCCACATGTAGGTCCAAGACTAAATGTCTCTGGATGTCTTTGTTTTTTGGTATTACATAGGGTCACTTTCAGCTATCCCTGTGTCCAATCAGTCCAATTAAACTACTATGCCAAAGATCATTTTCTTCCTTTAATGCTTTTGTTTATTTTGTAAATCACTGGGTCACCTTTCTGTGACTCTTTTTACTAAGCCTGTGCCCTCAACTTCATTAAATATTTTGCACAGCAAAATAACAACCTTAATTATAAGGACAACCTGGGTGACCCAAATTACTTGATGCATTAAAGCAATACTAGATGCTATCAGAGGTTGCCTACAAATCTTGCCTTCAAAGTTTGTGTGAAGGAGAGTTTGTGTGGATACATGAGAGCAAAAAGGAAGGCACCCCTACAAGATGGATTAACAAAAGTGTCACTTCTTGTGTTATGTAGAAATTGTGTCTTTGAGAAATATTTTTATTCTATTATTATTATTATTATTATTATTATTATTATTATTATTATTATTATTATTATTATTATTGAGTTGCCTTCAGGTTCATTGGGCTGTGTGCAATTGTATACCTTATGGCCACATCCCATGAACATTACTTTTATTCCATGACCAATCAAAGTGAAGTTCTAAGGCTAGTTAGAGAACATACATTTTTGTTTTTGGGGGTGGGGAAGCATGTCAGGGATACATTTTAGTTACAAAAATTCAGAGGAGAGAATTGAGATGGCAATATTAGGCACACCAGGTACAAACAGGGTCAAGTGATTATCAAGGCTGCAGCATGCAAACAGCTATTTGTGTTTCGCTTTGTTCTAGGTGTCCTATTTTATGGTAACTGCTCTAAATTCAATAGGCTATCATTAGAAACCACAGCAAGGGAGCATTCTTAAGCACACGGAGAGAAATGGGCTTAAGGAATAGGCCATTAGAACATAAGAAGAGCCATGCTGGATGAGACCAAGAGTCCATCGAGTCCAGGGCAGGATCTACACTAATGCTTTAAAACAGTTTGTAACAGTAGTGACAACTGTTGGGGCCCAGGACACATTACATATACAGTTTTCAAACTGTTTTCAAAGTGTCATATGCTGCTTGGTGTAGATCTGGCTCAGCACTCTGTTGACACAGTGGGCAACCAGCTACCCACAGGAAACCCACAAGCAGGACATGGTGCAACAGCACCCTCCAACCCATGTTCCACAGGAACTAATGTAAACAGGCCTACTGCCTCTGATACTGGAAGTTACACTTAGTCATCTGGACTAGTAGCTATTCATAGCCTTCGCCTCCAGGAATTTATCCAACGCCCTTTTAAAGCCATCCAAATTCGTCACCATCACTACATCTTGTAGTGAACTCCATAGTTTGACTATGTGCTGTGTGAAGAAGTATTTCCTTTTATCTGTCCTTAATTTCCCACCAATCAGTTTCATGGGATGACTCTAGGTTCTAGTATCATGGGAGAAGGAGAAAAATGTCTCCCTATCCACATTCTCCACACCATTGGATTTGGACAATGATTTTCCTAGAAATTAAAATACCAAAGAGATTATATCACAATATATTAGGTAGTAGCAGACAGAGAGGCCAACCTACAACCCAGCTAAGTACCCCCCAAAATGGATTTAAAGTCATTTACACTGTGATTGTATCTGTTCCTGCAGTCCTAAGCATGTACCTGGTAGCATCTTCCAAGCCTGTGTGGAATTTAGTTCCAAGCCAGTGTGCTTAAATTAAGGTGTATGTCCAAGTACTTTTATGTATCAGGCTGGAAGCACACCCACCCACCCCAATTGATGTTTTAAATTTTAAGGAAAATCTTGTACTTTTTGGATGTGTACGAGTGGCCATCTCAGAACAATGTCTTCATCCAGCTCCGCTCTGGCTTTCACTGAATTGTAATTAACACGAGAAAAAGAGTCTTGTTCATAAAGCTCTGACAAGTCAAGACCTGTAGCACATTATTGGCATCAGGGCCCACAGCTTGCAGCCCATTTTAACAGCCAGGTTGAAGTCAAAAGCATTCTCTTTAGAAAGCATCCCTATCCACAGTAGAGTTAAGCAAAGCAACCCCCCTCCCCCGCCATCCTAACCCCCACCACTATCCTAACATAGTAATAACTTTATACACTGCAGGTTGAACTTGCAAAAATCAGCCCTGACTTGTCTTTTGCTCTTCGTATGCTTGCGATGAGATCACTGCACTCCATTGAGAGCTCAAATTCTTTAACTTGACAAAAGACATAGGTGAATGTGTCACAGTTTTACTGTTATGCAGAGCTCAGATTCTGTAAAGATAACAAGGGCTGTTCAGCGCTTGCCTGTGCTCTGAATGTGTGTTAATCTAAAATGGCTGCTCGGTAATACTTTAATTGCAGTTTCATGGCAACAAATTGCCACTTAACCGTAATAAATTTTCTTGCAGCTTAGCCGGACTAACAATGCAGGCATGCACCTGAAGGAAAAGAGGACAATAGAAATCCAGAACTTTATGTCCTACAGTGTCAATTCAGTGAGGAGCAAACCACAATGCCAAGCCAAGATAGTTCCACACCAAAGCATTTAGCATAAAGAAATCTATGAATGCCGCAATCTCACTTCACATCTTTATTATCAGAGTGCTCTTTGAAATACATTTCCCAGGCACCAGAGACATTGCTTAATACTTTTGAGATAATTTTTTTTTAATGAACCTTGATGATCAATAAATATAAACTGATTTAATCGGTTTGTTTGTAGGAATAAAATATTTGCATTTTTAAACTAAACACAAAGCAATGTGTGCTACACATCATAAGGTAGCTCATAGTCTAAAGTGGGAGTGGAGAACCTTTTTCCTATGAAGGGTCATTGGCCCATAGGAAAAGTCAGTGAGGGATGCAACTGATGGTGGGCAGAGCCAGAACGAAAGCAGCCAGAGTATTATTGTGGCCATATGTCCTTTTACACAGGACCATCCTGTCCAATTCCATTTTAAAAATAAAAAGCCATAAGAACTGTTGCCTATCAACAGTTAACACCTGGACAACAGACTGGACAGGGAGGCAGAAAGTCATTTGCACTATGGTGAGATGTACTGGATTTCTATTTACAGTACAATACTTACTTCTCAATTTTCATCTGTAAGTGAATTAGCATATACAAATATTATGCAAATCTGTGCCCTCTTTCATCTGCTTTTGTTGTTGTTGTTGTTGATGATGATGATGATGATGATGAGCTTCCTCTTTTGGGGGTTCTTTTGGTTCTACATAGCTCTTTCTCTCAGTGCCTCCGCACGTGGAAATTAGACCAAGGATCAGAGTTTCTCTTCCCCGGGCTAAAGGATGGATTTGTTTGGCATGATAGCCTCCTTTTATGTTTTATACACAGAACTAAATAGAACCTGAAAGAAATGAACAGACCTGACTAAACAGCAATCAGGTAAGACTGGGAAGACAGTACCTCATGGCATATAGAATTTGGGTTGGAAAGGCTTAAATGGTCCAATGTCCAAGGGGATGTTTACTAGAAAGTTAGATAAAGTTAGAAGGCAATCCTTTTTCAAAATCAGTTCATTAAAAAGAGTAACAATTGATGAGACATTTCTGCCTAAGATAAATATCAGCTCTTTATGCAAGCTTTGACCATTTTTGAAACTGTAGCAGCTTCTACTAAAGGACAAAATATGTAGGCCAACAGAAGGGAGGGTGACTGACTTTCTGGCCCTGCAAACTCAGATGGAAATTCCAGAAATTGTGCTAGGTTCCACCACAAAATGGCTGCCATGGGAAGTGTGGCTAGTCTCATGGCCTAGTCACCATGCAGTCCAAAGCCATTCATAGGAACAGAAGGTAGTAGCTACTGGGGCCTTTAATTTTGCTGTGAAGTGATCCACGCTGTCAGTAAGACAATGTGTGTGTTTTGGTTGTGGAGGGTTTTAAGAGAAAGGGGCAGGTAACCATGCTGGGTCCTAAGATAGGTGTCCAGGGTGCACTGATGCCTGCAGGTGTCACGTTGCCTACTTCTGGTCAACTTCTATATCCCACATGGACAGCTTGTGGCCCTCCAGGCCTTTTGGCCTACAACTCCCATTAGCCCTAGCCAGAATTGCCACTACTGAGGGATGATGGATGTTGTCACACACACACACACACACACACACATATATATATATATTTCAAGGGCGGGTAGGTCTTCAATTCCCAAAAGCCCCTGCCAAAAGAGCCAATGGTTGGGAATGCTGCGAGTCCAAAACATCTGGAAATCTAATTCTGACAAGCCCTGCTATAGAAAGCATGGATTCTAGAGCTCTATTATAGCCAGCACCCAGAGAGAAGAGCAAATATGAAGTGCTTCCGCCCCACCCCACGCCACCCCTATACTGCAGATTTTAAGATGTGAGGGGAAAGATATCCAAATAGTTTCTCACATAATGGCAAGTCTTTCTAGCCATCTTTTTCTCTCACTCACCATTAGAACCTGTTTTTATTGTTTGATATGCCTCCAGTTTCAAGAATGTTTTACCCAGGGCAAGAATACTAGTTAAATATGTTCCATTGTATATTCATAGCTCCATCAGTCCTCCTCCAATTTAGCACATCAAAGCAAAAGCTTCATCACTTGCATGTGGATTATGCTAACATGAGTGACATTTGTAATCTTATAGGTCTGCAACTTAAGAAATGCTTTTAAGCTTGCTATTAAATAGGTAGCTGTGCTTTAAGAACCAGTCATATAATAGTTTATTTAAAGTCTTTAATGAACTTCAGCCTCTTCATCGCTAAATGCCACACTATATTACTTACTGAAAATTATTAGCCATCATCTTAGTACTTCTAGGTTATATTAGACAACTGTAAACCTGGCACGTACAGCTTTAGCAGCACCAGGATGAGCGCTTATATACGGAAAGAATGAATTTTAAAAGGATCTCTACAACAGTGCTAATACAGGAGCTTTATATTCCTATGTCTCAGAAGATCTCCTCAAAGGAATTCATACAGTATAATTCACAGAACTCTACTGCTGGCTCAAATATTTTAGGTGAACATAAGAGTTCATCTTCGGAACCATCTAAATTGGTTTATCTTCTATTGGTCGGTCTCTGCATTTTAACTATACGGGAACTTTTTTAAAAACAACAACACAGTTCTTGTTTAGTAATAAAAAACAACCCACACTTCATATGTATGTAACATAGCAAGTTGCTTATGAATTTGTGTTCGCTTGAGCTTGAAAATAGTCAATTTGCAGTACATGAAGGAGCCACAAGATTACATTCAAACCCCCTTCAACATTTTCTCACTGGCCTCCAACTGAGACAAAATTGTTACCTCTCAATGAGGCTAACCAGGGTTGGAAACTGCAGTTTTCCCTATTTAGATGTATTGGCAAATTAGGTGTGCCACAAAATGAGA
Source organism: Elgaria multicarinata webbii (assembly GCF_023053635.1). Lineage (NCBI taxonomy): Eukaryota > Metazoa > Chordata > Lepidosauria > Squamata > Anguidae > Elgaria > Elgaria multicarinata. The sequence goes on from NC_086171.1 coordinate 128,900,476, forward strand.
AGTCAGTTAAGTGTGCAACAGGACAAGAAAGGGCTCCCAAGTCTCGACCATGGGGCACCAAATCAGGCTTTGTTATTACAACTGAACCAACACAATGGATCAACTGGCACTTCAGGAAATGCATGCACTACTTAAAATTATACATTTTAATTTTGATTAAAAGTTCTGTAGTAAATTTTAAGAATTTACTAAAGCCAAACGTTTTCCCCCACTTTTATTTTTTTGCACATTGGGACCTGAAACATATACTCCTTTCCTTAGCAAGCAGCAAAATAGCTAGATGTTTTCCAATAAAGCATTTAAGACACAAAATTTCAATTCTCTTCCTTGACTTGCAAGGATTATCATCATACAATAGCACCTCACATGCAAGATTGAGATCAGACACCACCACCACCAGATCCTTCATCAGACCAGGAAGTTACTCATGCATTGTAGTTCCATCAGGAAACCCAGCTTACTCTTGAACTACTCTCTGCTGTGGGGATGTCAAAACCCAGAACTGTGAACATTACACCCCTATTCAGACTTTCAGCCAATATTCAGATCTATCAGAGTTATTTCCATAATGAAAATGGGTTGGATCCAGATTTAGGCATGTGCTCCTAGGCTGGTGGAAGTGGACACTCTTCCACACAGCGGCCCCTCCAGCCCCCTGAAAATGCTACACAGGTTAGGTGACCCTGCTAAATGGGGTGAGCTGTAATGCGGGGGCGGGGGGTGCCCAAAAATCAAGCAGAGGCAGCTCCCTTTCTTCAACAGAAAGGCAGAACCTGGATTCAACCCAAGGTCTTCCATGTTTGCTAACCTATCCTCTTAGAGAAATTCTCATATGTAGTAGCTGTCTTAATGTTCTGGGAGGAAGTGGTTTCCATATTAAATTGGATAATTTTGAAGCCCCTTTATTACAAACAGGTCAAGATGCACCTTATGGTCACAACAGGCATTCAGTTTAGCCTTCTCTATTGCAGCAAGCACACATTTCAGAGGTGCTGCTTTTAAAAGAAAACACCTCCCCCTCTATTAAAATCAGTAGTTCCACAGTGACATTTAGGGGAAACATTTACAGGGTTGCAAGTGACACCTCTTGAGGGATGGCCCAAAGTCCACTCTGATCCCAACACTACTTACTAATGCCCAGGATGGTTTTGCTCTACCACAACTTACGTACTTCAATTGTAGTACCTTCACTTCTGTGGAAATATGTTGATGCAAGCCTATCCTAATTTGAGAAACTTCCTAATTCATAAATAATGGCACCAGCTATAACATTTTTCTTTAGAGCATTAGGTATTTCCAACTTCTATGACTTACTGTCCAAAATGTGCAGGCAGGATTATAGTTCTATAATGAGCATTGTTTGCGGTACACTTGCCTTGGAACTTGTACAGCATGCTGTGGTCTTGGATATTTTCCCACCTCTACATATATTGGCCTAGCTCACATATAAGCTAGAGTATGGATTGTTGTTGAGTTGTGGGTTGTCATTACATGCAAACCCTGCACTATGATTTAACTATGGGTTGATGACTATGAACAAACCATGGGTTCTCTTCTTGGTTTCAATAACAACCCATACTCACCCAGTACTCTGGGTTGTCATTGTGTGTGAACCAGGTCATTGTGTTGTGTGTCAGATTAACTAGGTAAGACACTTCTAAGAATAGTGCTACTTCACACTATTCTCAAATGGCAGTGCAGGCAGGCAGAGACTTAGATCAGAAACAAAGGACACAAGGAATTGATTGCCCCCTCCCAAACACACCAGCTAGTGACACAGAAAGATTTAAAGTGAAGCAAAAATTCTGCCTCAACCTGCTTTGCTGTGCTGTAAAGTGAAGTTTAAAACAAGTCTTCAAATCCATAATAGTTTTAGCTTGACAAGTCAGAGGCTACGCCAAATCCTGGATGTGGCCTTGAAATCACACAGGACTGATAGTACACAGCAAGGCAGTAGCAGAAGGAAACAGAAACACACATACATTTCCTGTTGTTAACAAAGTTTAGATGACAGCTGAAGAGAGCACAAAATTAGTCACAATGCCAGTTTAACTAATGAAATGCTGTTATCCAAATAAATATTTGTACCTCTACCAAAAGTGACCTATTATGTACAGTTCAATGCATTCCTTCTTGCTATAGAGCTGTTAAAAATCAGGAAAGCAAGTTTTAAAGTTAAAAGTGGCTTAAAGTGTTGGCTATGTAAGATTTCATTGCTTTTCAAAACTTTGCCACATTGCACTGAAGTCCAAACTCAATTAAAGATATTTTCATTTTAAGTTTTTATTATTTAAATACACCATACTAGAGCAAATGTCTCTGAAAGTATCACAAATAAAAGTTTTTTTTTCTTCTTCATTCAGCAAATTAGGAGTAGGTGAAAATTTCTACACAGCAGCTGCTATGAGCTTGATTTTTTTTCTTTTTTCTTTTGTGTCATGGGAAGTAGCAACATTAGGACAAAACACACTTACATGCATACATACATTGTATTTTACAGAGATACAATAAAAGTATTTGTGATAGAATATCACAAGAGCCCCATCTTTCCTTTAGCTCATGTTGGAGTTTTGAAACACATTTCCTTACAACACTTAAATATACAAAGAGCAAAGAGAATGTTGTTAAGGTAAAACACAGGGTACAAAGTCTGGCCAGTGCCCTGCTAATTGTTAATGAGGGTAGAAAGCAGACTTGAAAGCTTATTTTAATTAGCTTCATTAGTCATTTCCCCCACCCCTCCCAACCCAAAGTTGTTCTCTTCTGGTGGATTTTTTTTAATTTTCATTTTCTCTACAGTCTCCCATTAGCCCAGATTCATGGAGTCCTTAATGTTCGTTTGCAGTCATTTTAATACACCAATAAATGTGGGAAGGGCAACCAAGAGTAAAGAAGGTGCAATGGCATGGAGCTGGCATTGATGCTAGCTACAAAGGTGAGTTGTCTACTGGAGACATGGGATCCATCTGTGATGAACAAAGTCTGAGATGAAGGCACGCATTCTGCAGTACTCTGACCTTTTTAGCAGACCTGCAAGAAATAAAAATGGGCATCTTAGCTAAAATGCTTTATTTGAGCCAAACGTGACTGCTTTTGCCTTTTCCTTATTCACTTATTTTATTAAATTAATTTCCAACTGTGACTCAATTAAAGGTTTTCTGCAATACTCATCCAAGTCCCCAAAGAGTTCAAATGGAAAACCAAAAATATTTTCTGGAATTTTGACAGCAAGATAACTCACAATAGGAAAAATAAAAGCTTCTGGTGGGGAATCCTACAGTGAACTTTTACTTTTAGAAAAGATGCATTTCCCTTGGACTGGGATGAAATGACACGCCTTGCCTTTGAAGCACCAAGTAAAGTGATCTTCTAAATTATGAAAAATTCTGTCTAAAGCAAATAAGATACCCTCCCCTAGGCAACGCTAGTGAACATGCTGCATCGCACAAAAGCTAAATATAGACATTTTGGAATATTTTCCTCCCATTTAAGATTCCTCATCTGCTATGTTAGTTAATGTTACATAAACTCTGTAATATATGAAGTCAAACATGTGCCTCCACAGTGATGTGTTAATGAATTGTGATAATTAAAAATGCCTAGCTCGACAGAAACCTAACTTCCACAGATAAAGTAGAAACGATCGACAGTTTTCAAATGCAATCTGTTTGCAATTACCAAAATGAAATAATATATTAGATTTTTATGGTTTTTAAATGACATTTTGAGCTTCCTAGGAAGTTTTTTTTTTTACCCTTTCCCTAAGTTACTAAAAGCCTGAGGTCTATTAGTAACTGCAACCCCCCACTTTCAAGCTAATTAAAGTGGTGGAAGCTTGGAGGTTTAATTCCCCAGAGCTGATGCTCAGTGTGAGAAAGGTAATTTGTCTGTCCAGAACAAAGATTAGGGAGCAGCCAGCAAGCATATTTAATAAATGAGCATCAAGTGTCCTCTACTATGGACACAGACAATACCAATTATGTAAGTACAAGGGAATTGTTGAGCGATATGTAAACTAGAAGATTGTCTGCAAGAGACAGAATAGCAAAACGTAATCTAACTCATGCTTTATTTACAAGTATAAGAGCGGGAGCCAAGTGAATGCTCTGATCACCACCAATGAAAGGAAAACTTATACCTTGTAAAAAAAGGGTGGGGAGTAGGAAAAGAGAGCTGGGATCAAGTATATCCTCACAACAAAAGAACACTGTGAGCTTTAGAGAAAGTTCCTCAGCTGCAAAGTGACAAAAAATCTGCACAAGGCAGCATAGGCCTCCATCAAGTCTCCACCTTACGCCCCAGTGTTGTTGTTTTCTATTCTAATGTCCAGTCAGTGGTGACTGTCATCTTGCTTATAATTAGGACACCATTTAAGAAGCAGTTCCTCTCCCAAACTTCTTGGGAAGCAGTTCTGAAAAGCAGCTTAATGTTTTGGTATGTAAAGCCGGCACACAGCTGTTTGTCACAGGATGAATAGACAAAACAGTGGGTCAGGCAAGCCACTTCCCCAGAAACAACTATTACTCACCCGGGGCAAGTGGCTAATTGCAAGGCTGAAAATCTTCAGTGCACAGCCTAAGGACCAATATCTGTTGCAGAAAAAACAACAGATGCTCCTTAGAGATATGCAGCTTTAGTACATTTTCTGAAAATGGGAATATCCACAATACAGTACGGATTTTCTATCTTCTGGAATAAAAGACACTTATTAAATCCACCACTTGCCCAATATCGCCTTCCATATTGCAACTATACTGTCTAGGAGCAGAGTAAACTAATCAGATCCAAATCCATTAATCAAATTCTCAAGACTGCTTAGCTAGATCGTTAATATCCTATAAAAAGGGATGATGTAGCACACAATTTGGCCTATTAGTTTTTAGGGATAAGATACTGGGAATACTAGTGGGATGGGTTTAGGGATTTCCTCCACATTCATTAAAACAGCACCAGTGTTTGGGTTCAGATGATCACAGGAGCAAAAGAAGCCATTGTGGCTTCTTCCCCAGCACATGCAACTGTACCTGTGCTGCAGTGCGGGTTGTTGTGTCATCTGAATCTGGTATGCGGTGCACCTACCCTACAATCCACAATTTGCAGTAGAGGTTGTAGCATGGGTACGAAGCCACCCCCTGCCACACTGCATTTGGATGACACGGCAACCCACGCAGCAGCACAGGTAATAATGCAAATTTCGGTCTCATGTACGACACATGCGGGGGAGAGAAGCCATGATAACTTTTTACTTCTGTGATTGTCCTGTGTTGGGTACTGTATTTAGCTCAGAACAGAAGCAATCGTTACAATGTTTACAAAATCAACTGAAACCAAGGCGAAAAGAAGAGGGTACTGGCTGAGAATGATACTAATCATGTTGCATGAATTCAGTCAACAGCCTCATCTGTCAATGGCTTTCTGTGCCATCAACGTAATAAGCCTATGGCTTGACGCTTTCCTCCGAGTAATGCATAGATTAATAGCCCCAAAATATGCAGCACCAAAGAAAGCCCAAACCACTTCCAAGTCAATGGAATCCTATTAAACTACAGCCATGACAATTGGGCTTAACTCCCAGCGCTACTCTACACTCACTCAACCCCATTTGTGAAAGTGACAAACCACTTTCTAGGATAGATGTGGGCAAACTTCATGCCTGCAGAATCTGCTTTGTTGTTGTTTTTACTAGAACTCTAAGATCCATCAATCAGAGCATAAGAATTAAATTCTGAGGTCAAATATTTGTTTTGCTTATCAGAACTATATGGGGTTTGCTGTTCTTTCACACAAAAATCTACTCCCATTTACCCCAGTTTTCTTCATTTCAGCAATACAATTTAGGGTGGGGAAAGGAGTCATTTTGCTGCTGCTACTGTTAAACTGCTGACCTACTGCAAATCACTCAGAAACTTAGCTTCTGCCCACCCTGGTACTACGCTGTAACTGGCATTACCTATTAAGAATGTCACTTTGCTGCCATCTCTATTTTTTTCAACACCTCTTTAGCTGTCTTTTAATGCAATGTAGCAATGCAGTTAATCGCCAAAGAAGAAATAAGAAACTGTTCTTATTGAACTCTTTCTGCACATTGAGTTACATGTAGGCTTAATGCAGCTTTGCAACTACAGCATACCCACTTCTGTTTCACCCTCGTCCTCCTCCTCCTCTCTCTCTCCAGTACTAACCAACATTACTATACTTCCGCTGAAACACAGCAAGGCATGTATCAAAAGAAGTCACCGCCAAGCTTATTAAAATTTAACACACACATACACTACAAATGGATAAATTCAAAATGTTGAACTACCATACCAGAGAAAATGCAAAATATCTTGTTCTAAATTGAGTTATTTACTTGCAGAGCCAGCAAACACCAGCCCTATAAGAATTTTTTTATTATTCTTATTGCAAAACAGTGTTTAGAAGACAATGTCTTCCTAAACTCACTTACTTGGGAATAAGCCCCATTAAACTTAAACTTACTTCCAAACAACATGCATAGGAGCTCTTAACTATATCTGCGCTGCTTAACACCACAATGTGCTTGATCACTAATAAATAGGTAGCAACTTTCAACAACATCCTTAATTGAAGCAAGGCATCACATAAATTCATGTGTTCCAGAACATATTTCCCCTCTAAAGAGAGGCCACCTTTATTTTATTTTTTTTGATGCTGCAGAAGCTACCCAAGGATATTTTTTTTAAAAAAAAATTTTTTTAGCTTTTATCTTCAAAATTCCTACTAGCGGATAAATGTTATTTTTTGCTATCCTTAGAACAGACATTAATGAAGTTCCTATTGTAAATCCATAAAGAATTACCAAGTGAAGTGTGCACTTTGTTTCAATGCAATAACTCAGTGCTGTGTGATTGCCTGGGTTAATGATGAAAAAGTCAAATATACTATCAGAGCTGATGGAAAAATCCATCACCAATTTGAAATTAAAATTCATCTGTGGTCAATAAGATTTAATATCCATGCAAGTGGCGCTGTAAAGAGTAAATGAATCAATGTCATCAATACATAATCAGTATGAAATATGATGCGAATAAAATTATGTGTAAGACTTGTGCATTCAGTGTTTTCTGGATCAGTGTGGAATGAACAGTCCCTTAACTGAAGGTTGACAGTAATTATTATAAATTAGGCATAGCAGTTATCAAAATGCACTCACTTGCATAGCTATGGGACTTATTAAGAAGATTAAAATAGATCTAAAAACTGTCCAGTTCAGCAGAGGTGCAAGACAACTGTTGATCAGAACTGTTTTCTACTCTGCTTGTGAGAACAAACTATATTATAATTTAGCACCCAAATCTAAGACATGAAACACACATGATCATATGGAGCCAACCAGAAGTGAAAGCGATTTTTCGTTAAATCCAGCCAACTCAAACTGGTGAACCCAATAAAAGTAACTACTTTTCTAATGATACTGCAATGATTCCACAAATCACTATCATACAGTAAGCTTATTTGAATCCAGGATGATACACTTATGCATATGAGATTAATCAGAGAGCAGTTTGCATCCACAATAGACTGTCTGACATAACAATTCTGGCAGACAAACTATTTCTACCCCTCAATACATAGACCAAATTGAACTAGAGTCACTTCACAACTCAAAACACCTCCATGTTTAGTGCTGCATCCTGTTAACTATGTTCAGTCACATAAAACTGTTTGAAAAGATATCCAGTATTAGGTTGAAAAGAAATTAATCTCGATTTAGCTCTAATAAGGCCTATTAGCAATTGTTCGGTATTCACCTTCTGGTCTGGCAGTAGTGGATTGCTCTGAAGTGAATTCAAATGGCCATTGATGAGAGCTGTAGGTCTATCATGTTCACAGAATAAACTGCCATTGATGTAGTGAAACCTGTCTCCGGGGACCAGGCGGTTCCGGCAGGTAGAGCACGTAAAACACTGAAATGGGTGAACAAAAACAAGAGTTAAATTTTGGAGTTGAAATGCCAAAAAAGCATTATACATTTGAACAACAGAAAAACGGATACACAGATTTGCATCCAAATACAGAATGCTGCACCTGTTGGAATTCAGCGGTGTTTTCAGTCACACAGCACCGCGAGTTACTAGGCTGACATATGCAATGGAGAAAATCTTTTCATTTAGGACTATGCCTGTTTTTTTGTTCGGAGCAGATGCCAATTTTATTCTAATACAATATAGAAACAGCAATGGGGTGGGGGGAGATCAGAAAGACAGCTTTTCCTACCTTAAGATGATAGACATTCCCTTGTGCCCTCATAACCAGCTCACTGGCAGGAATTGACTGCCCACAAGCACTGCAAGCGCCGCTATTCCCAAATAACCTGAAAACAAAAAGTTGATGATTGTGATTTTTCCCCCATGTGAAATACTTGTGAACAAAGAAGCCAGCACTGAAAACAGCCATTTCGACTTGTGAAAATCTCCTTTTGAAACGTGCTTAGAGACTTTGGGATGTGATCATTTAAAAGATGCAACTCAAGCCAAATAGTCATAGAAGCATCCCATGCCTCTCAAGACTTGGATGCACAAGAGCTAATAAAATATTGACTTGCATCTAGCAACACAAACCAATTCTCTACAACACTTTTTATCAGATTACGGGGTTTGTCATAAAAAAAAGGGACAGAATTCATGACTGGAGTTTAAATGCATTGTGTCCTTGAAATTATATGAAGAACTTTTTTGTACTTTAATCATATCTTGAGAGATGAGTCATCAAAAGGGTTAAGAGGATTTGATTGTATATCTAAGAAGACATCATGCTCAGTGTATTGAAACTCCAGTAAACCTCCATCAGGGCAGAGTTTCCATTAGAAACTCTCGGCTATCCAGGTTGATATATAATGTGTATGGGTTAACCTTTTCAATCATGGTGTCAACACTTTAGATTTGCCTCTGCTCATCTCTTTCATCCTAACCTTCTCTCTCTCTCTTGATAATGAAATGCTTGCTCCAACTTCCCTCTATCTGCTCCTGAGTCCACAATTTAGATTACTTCATCTCTGCTAGCAACAAACTGAATGAAATTTCGATTTGAGCAGAAAGTAATTTACCGGGATCTGGACCCATTTGTCATCATATCTCTCTGGGTGTTTGCTGTATCACTGCAGTTTTCCTATGCAATCAAATGAGACCACAACATCTGCCATTGGGGGGGGGGGGGGGGACGACAGAAGAGGAAAAGCAGAGGGGGGAAGGGGGGAAGAGGACTGTAGGAAAATATACACAATTCTTCTACTGCATTTAAAGGCACAACATATACTGTTGAGATATAATACTTTAATGAATATTGATCTCCCACTTTTACAGAATGTGTGTGTTAGAATTTTAAAAAGGCTTTCCCCCCTCATTGCATCCACAGCTATTTATAATGATGGACCCACAACTATCTCATAGTGGAAGAAGAATTTGAACGCGCTGGCAGGCTTACACCAATTCCCTACCCTACTGCATTAGGGGGGTAAAAGCATTGGAACATACAGAATTAAACCACTGGTGTCATAATAAAGATTAATTATTTGCATTGCCATTTTTGCCCAACAGTAAGTCATACAATTGAGCATGTGTATCAGTCTGGAGGATTCTACAGAAAATGCTGTAATCTGAATCTTTGCTGCATGCCTCTGTATCGAGGAAAAAGAAAAAAAAATAATTGCTTTGAGTTTTCCAGAATCAGTGCTTGCAGAGGGAGGCTTGTCATGTTCAAACTACTAATTTGCTGTCGCCACTTTATTGAAAATAGCCTGTAAGTTGTTATTAAATGTATCGACTGAACGACAGGGAGAGTAGTAAAACTGCCCCTTAAGATGGCTTTTAATAGGAAGCCTGAGAAACAAATTTTGCAGCAGCATCGATTTGAAGAGTTCAATCAAAACTCCATTTCAAAACTAATTAGTCTGAGATCCGCAACACACTGACACTTTCTTGTGAGTCAGAATGGGTACAAAGAGAAAGCTGAACTAATACACTGCCAAGACCTCCAGACTAAAAAGGACTGAACTATCTAGAAAACTGGATGGATGCTATTCTAGTATCTGCTCAATCATGAGGACCACTTCAAAGTATTTACAAGAACTATTGTGACTCCATCCAGAGTTTCACTATGTGTATTATTCTTCTACACACACACCATTATCATCAATGGGTCTTTAAGGAAGTCATTTAAAGAGGCAGCAGGCAAGGCTTCTTCGGATCTATTCATAGAACTGTGACCAAAGTGGCAACAAAAATTGCAACTGAAGGGTTTTAAGTGTGACAAAAGCTGCATGAATGCTCTCTTCCCAGAATGGTGTGTGTGCGCAGCACACCTTTAGAGGAGAAGTTAGGAAAACTTCATTTCACAGCCTCCTGTGGAAGAAGAAAGGATCTCAAATGCAAACCATTGAAAAAAAAATTGTTTAACCATTCTGATTTCACTGAACCTCTTCTCTTCATAAAGCATGCATGTATTATACAAGCTTCCAAAGTACATAAGGACATAAGAACTGTCATGCTGAATTAGACCAAAGTAGAGGGAGTAGTGCACGTGAAGTCAAACTTAAAGTGGATTTGAATCGTGGTTTCAGTCAACCCTAATCCAAAAAGCTACTTGCTCATCTACACTCTAGGTACACAAACACAGTCTCATTCTAGAACAACTTGGGTTTTTTTTAAAGCAAGTCTACAGCTGAACACTAATGGCCACCTGAATGAAGCCATTCACTAGGTTTCAGAGTTATGCCACTACTGAAGAAAGTGTTCAGACTTCATCCACTACTTATTTTAAAAAGCATAATTTGATTTTTCATCTCCACTAATGGCTTCCTTTTATTTTGTGACATGTTTAGCAGAAGCTTTTGTTTCACTAAAGAGAAACAAAAGCTACCCTCTTACTGTTAACTACCCTCTTACTGAAAAGTTGTTTTTACATGGGTTCTGTGAGAGAGGAAAGTTAATTAGCTAATCAGGGGGACTGTCCAGGACAGTATTTAATTTAAAAGGCTGGAGGCTTTAGGTGCTCAATTAAGTAGCTATCGGTCTCAGACTGGACTTTAATGGGCTCTTTTCTCTTTAACTCCAGCAATGGGGGAGAGATACCCCAGGTCAGGCTAATTAAAGCCAGGGGACTCTTTAATTGCGATGACAGAAGTGGTTTCAGTTTCCTTTCTTTGGGTCTTGGAGTCCAAGGAGGTTGTTAATATTTCAACATTTGGGCAACACAATCAATCACCAACATTGAAATGTTGCATATATGGATGAAAAGAAGGCTCTACATCTTGCAGCACGACGCAAAGCCACCTTAAAATTAATCTACCTTTCTTCTTCACCACATCCACACTGTCAGAACTTTAAGAAAAGGGGGTGGGGGAAGCATTGGTGATGAAGTGGGAACAAGAGGGGAAGGACAACTGAGCTTTTTAGCCTCACTGCTCAAAAAATTAATTTACTCAATCAGAATGCTTTTCAAACACACAATACACAGAGATGGATCACAGGAACTGTTACAGTATTGCAAAAACCAAAGTGCTCTCTGCATTGCTAGCCCCTGAATTCGTTGCATGTGCGAAGAGGGTGGCTATGAGGGGAGAGGGACAACATATCTGTACCTAAATGCATCCAAACATCAATGCCTATCCAAAGCTACTGATCCAGAAGCAAATGGTTTTCCAGCAGATTTCCAACACTGGATCCAAATTCTGCACCAGCTGTATCAGATGTAACAAAGGCTACATAGAAAATTATGCCTGGAGCCAAGTCCATTAAAGGTACTTCAGCATAACTACAGCCCAAGCACCTTAAAAGCACCAGAAGCTATTGATACTTAAAAGGGGGAGGAAGGCTGCTGTGCAAGTGCTGCATTAGAGAAGGGGGAAGAGGGGGGAAAAATCAGCCAAATTACGCTTGGTTAATTCAGAGTAACAGATCTGCCCCCAAGTGAATTGGAGGCCTTGAATTAATTCTGTTATGACAAATCAAGATAAACGTTCCCCCTAAATTGCATGCGATTTAATTAATTTTTGAGATCCTGGATTTTTTTTCCAAGCTAATAGTTCACATGCTCCTGTGCTGTCATTGTGCTTGAGTGGGCAGACTTCAAAGTGATATTAAATAACCAACTATTAGATTTACCTAGCACGTCCTATTGGAAAAATGCCATTTAATTACCTAGCCTGTTCAATTAAAGGGACAGCATTCCCTGAATATAGCAGCTTGCTGTTGATTACCAGAAAAATGAACTCGTTGCCTGGCGGCTCCCTTGCTTTCCTCCCCTCCTCAAATAGCTCATACTGCGGACAGCCACGTGAATGGCAATGAGCAGCAAGGAGAAAGGAGAGCATCTTTTGCCTGTCGGAATGGGGATCAAGTGCATGCCCTGGCATGTCAAACACAGCACCAGAAGCATTGGTTAGGAGGGCTGGACTCTATTCCACCCATGGTCTAGAGTATTTGATCTGAGCATTTATAAACAAGACCACCCATTCTCCCCCCCCCCCCCCCCCGCAACACCCTCTTTCCCCCCTAGTGGACTCCAGATGGGACGTAAGGATTACAGAATCATACTTAAATAGACATTTGTACAGAAAGGATTCTCAGGCACTAGCCCTTTAAGAAAAGCCTATTTTGCTCCCCTCCCCACCCTTTGCCAATTCTCTCTTGCTCTCTCCAAGGCCAATTTTGTTAATTAAATGTTTTGTTTGCGACACAGCTCTCATTCATTTCGGACACGTCATTCCAGGCAGATCTAAGCCAGGGACGAGATCTCATTAGATAAAACCTATCAGAACTAAGAGAAAATGGAGGAGACACTAATTAAAGCTCTTAATTGTGCAGATTCACTGCCACACTGCTGCTTTATCTGGAATCTCATGGCTGGGAGGGTTGCCCAACACCCTCCTGCCTTTAAAAAAAAAACCAAACCCCTCAGTTTGCTCAGGGTGCTATAGTTGTGAATTAAGGGGCCACAGAAAAAGTCAATGGACCTCTATCCCATTACACATACACTCAAACACACCCCTCAGCTGTCAGTGAAATCTGCAATAGTCTTTAGGCTGGGTAAAGCCACAGTTCAGAAACAGTTTTTCAGCCCGTTGGTTTAAAAAGAGAGGTCTGTGGTTCTTTAATAGGCTCAAAGCAGCCAGACCCTTTGACTTCAGAGGATGGAAGATCAATTCTCCTCTCAGTTGAATATTAAAAACATCCCATTCTAAGATTACCTTTGAAATTTCTATAAGAAGCCTGAAGAACTGATCAAGACTTTCCTACCCCATCCTCAATCAAAACCACATATATACACTTCAAAATGCTGATAGAATAGTAGAACCTTGTTTGTCAGAGGAGAACATTCAGATACATATTCCTGAAAGTCATCAAGGTCACACCTGGGAATACTTGGTGTTTATGCACTTGGAACAGTAGACCTTTACATCCCGCAGAAAGATAGGCTTCCAGAAGTGCACACCTGATATATTAAAGCATCTTGATCTCCATTTTATCCAGAAAGCTACTTCGTTCTATTGAAGAGTTAGGATGATGGAACAAAATCAGTCCAAATTCACCATCTGATAAAGCACCCTATTTATAATACCCTATACTGAAACTGTAATAAGTTCTAGACACACAAAAACCTGAGGCAGAGATTCCAATAAGCTGGCCTGAACTTGCCTTAGGGGTACAGTAGGCAACTTCTCTTTTTAATTAGTAGTGATCAGAAGAGGTTTGTTTGATGGTTTTAGTAGAGAGAGACAAAATCTGTACTGTTCATTGAATGTGAACAGTAGTGTCAATTTTTCCACTTCAAACAAACCTCTTTTTCTAACCGTTCTGCTCTATTTAATTAGAATTCTGTCTCGCTTATGCAGTTGCTTCGGACAGGGATCATGAACGCATCACTGTAAGCCTGCACATACTGATTTTTGAGCATTTACTTTAAAAATCCAGACACTTAGCAAAATTAATGCTACAATCCCTTAAAACCTTTCTATAGATATTTTGTTTTCTGTATTCTATTTAGTTGATTGAAGGTGCCAGCATTAAAAGAGGACAAAGGAAACATTATCAGAAAAAGTAAGAATCCCTTTGGTGTCATTCTTTCAATATAGGGATTCTTCCAAGATCAGTACAGGGTAACTGAAATTCAGCACAGTACTACATACAGCATAACACTTCTCGGGTGTCATATGCAAGTTCCATCAGAAAGATGCTTAAAACGTTTGAAGTGAGGGAACAAGGAAAAGATTTCAACACTAATTCGGTTTCTTTTCCCTTCCACAGACGGCGGTGTTTGCTTGTTTTTCAAATACGCTCTAAAAGTGTGAGGATCAAGACCATCCAGACAGCCCCCCATATGCCTTTACTTCACATTCTTTCTAAGCCAAAAAAAGTGGGAGGGGGCAGTTTAATTACTGGTTGCTGAACTAGAACACCTCCTCAAAGCATTCATGTGCATCAGTCTATCAAGTCATTTACTGAAATTAAATGTGTAATCCTTCAAAATGCCTCCTTTCAAAATGAGTTAAAAGGAGCTCCAGTTCATCTGAAAAGATCCAATGGGCACCTGACCTCTTAAATTCTTTCCATTAATTGCTCCAAAACTAGAGGGGGGGGGGTTAACACGTTTTTCTAATGCAAAATGGGGGAGATGAAGTTTTTTGATGCAATTAGAAATACTTAAGCATGTATCTATCCACACATATTTCTCCTTCTACACTGAAAGGTCAGCCCCACAACAGCATGACTGTTGGGTTGTGTACCTGCACATTTTGATGCCAAAGGCACCCGCAGCCCCTCCAACAGTTAATCAACTCTTTTCACAACAAATACAGAGAATGAATAATTCCATTCCCACTTAAAGGTGCTTAATACAAATAATCTAATAAATCAGATATTTAAAAGCTACCCATTACATTTTTTAGCCTTTCCGCCACAGCCCTACTTAGCTGTATACTTGTCATCCTCCCCCTGCTTTTAGAGTTCCAGATAGACACAATTTTAGCCCACCACCATAATCTTTTGTGCAACTGTTTTTGACCTGAGACTTCCCTTAGAAGTTCAGAAGCTGCTTAGAAGTTTTACTGACTCCTACCTGTCCTCGGACCACCTGCCCAGCTTTGCCATCCTAATTCAGGAAAAGAACTGCTCCAATAAATTAAGACTTCTGGTTTCCAGCTACCACCTTCTGGCCCACACTTTCCTCTGCTTCAAGAGAGGTATCTAGTTGTGTATTCATACATATACTCTTCAAAACCCAGCAAACCAGCCTACCTTCCCTCTGTGTGTGTCTCTCACCTGATGTAGTCGTTTCTGCACAGGATCATGCCGCTCTTAGTGTAGCAGGATGTGCCAATTTCTCCCAGCTGGGCCTGGCAGCAGGAGCACTTCAGACACCGGCTGTGCCAATAGCTATCCATGGCATAGAGCAAGAAGCGATCAGCAATCTTCCCCCCACAGCCTGCACATCTTTTCCATGAGAGGGAGCCACTGGTGACCGGGGGAGGCTGCGAGCTGCTGCCCGGGTTCACCATGGTCTGGTTGGGGAAAAAAGAAAAATGAGAAGAGAGGGTTAATTTTCAGGCCAGGAGCTCTTGCAACTTGTCTAACATAGCACTGCATTAGACAGACATGGCGAGGGGGGGGGGGAGAGAAAGATGGGGAGCAGCCACTTGTTTACTTTTCAGAGTCTTTGTTCTGGGATGATTAGCTGCCTCCCCTTCCAAGTTGGCCAGCAGTGCCCAATGACAGTTTTAGCCTGCAATACTCCTGTCAAACTTAGAGTGACCCCCGCTTTGTTTGCTGCCAGGAAAGTACACACACCTGGAGTCACACAGTCTACATGGCCCTCCCAGATATGTTGGAGCCCACAATATTTAAATGAGAAGGGCAGAAAGCAGCCAGAACCAAGCCACAAATGTCTGACCACAACTCTTGGGAAGCACAGCTGCCCGTTCGCAAGTTGGGGAACAGTTTAGAGGATTGTTTAGTTCTATTTTACAAGAGAGGCAAGTATAAACTCTAGAGAAAACCAAAAAGTCGTGAAACAGGTTTTTCAAGGTCTCTTTTTTTCATGCCATTGTTATCTACAAGGACCCAATCACAATTGTCCCTATTTATTCATTTATTTTAAAAGTTCAAACGAAGTGGGGCTCCCCTCCTAAGGACGCTTTACCGAATAATAATAGATCACTAGACTTTAAGAAGCCTGTTAACTTCCTATACAAACACAATCTACTTTTGTCTCACTAATCTGCCCTTGATCAGCAATTTAAATGCTAAACGCTTTGTTGCCCTAAAAAAAAGTTTTTGTGGTAATAGCAGAGAGGCACAGAACAATCAAGTATGCCCCACTCAGGAAACAGCTAGCATGGCTGTCTTTAAAAGTGCCGTTTAAAAAGAGAAAGGGAGAAACCCAGATATATTTGTCACTTTCAAATAAATGCTTTGTAAAAGCAGGGCAATTAGGAGATTATTAATGGAACCAATTCATAAAGCTTATTTCAAACCAGTTCATTTGCTTTGCCTCTGATTCAGAGTCCAAAAGAGTAGAGTTCCTTCAGTCAATTATACTATAAAAAGATCAAGTTATTTACTGCCAATTTAGCAGGGTGTTTTGCCTTTGTCCTTCATAAGCTGTATGTGCTCAACCGAAGGCATCTGGCCCATTCACTTTTCTGAAGAGAAAAGGCAAACTTTTCCTGCTACTTCCCCAACTTGGTTACAAGAACAGCTTCAGGTTCCTTAAAATAGGCCATTTTTAAAAAAACAAAACAGGATTTCCTTCAAAATAACTCCTGATCATATGGTTCAGTTGACCACACAATAAACCAGACTGCAAACTGCACCAATTAAGACTGTAACTAAAAACCCTGAGACTTGGGAAAGAGAACCACTCTAAAAGCCATTAGCATTGCATTTCTCTGAATGCATCATATACCTTTATGTAAATTGATTTCTGATGCATTTAACTCACGGAATGGCCTTTTGTTACCATTTCCAGCAATATGAATCTGCATTTCTTACTTTTGATTAAAAACAAACAGATTTCAAATCATATAAACCTACCTCAGATCTTTTCAAGATACCTCCCCACACACAAACCCACTGACTTACCCCCTTCTGTCTTTGTTGAAAGGTAAATATTATATATAAAGGAAACGTTACACTGACAGAAGCATCCAGTAACCCCATTAAGCTAAAGCTCTTAAGGACAAGCAATACCTTAATGCTGATTAAATCTAAAAGAGATGAATCAAGAGGACTGACCAGAAAGTGACTCCCTTGATAACTAAGGACGGGCCCTCATCAAGTTTCATTTGGAGTTGGGGGGGGGGAGCAAAGAAAGAGAAGGAAAGCTTTTAACTTAAATAGGCTTACTCTGGTAATTACACAGCCAAGCAATTTAGGTCCTGGAGCAGAGGCAATGAAACAGAAAGGAGAGCTGGCAGCTAGAGGCAACACACACACACACACCCCTCCTTCCTTTTAACAACGTCTCTGGTGATTTTAATGGAGACCAAGGGAGGGACAAGCATAGAGCTTGCAATTTGTAGTACAAAAAAAATGGATGCTTAATTCACGGCTTGGTTTTAATTAGGATGATTCATCAGATCTCCCCTGAACAAAAAGGAGGCACAGGGGAGAGAGGAAGAGAACAGCGAAAATACCTCACTTCAGAATACATACACTGCAGCCTGCCACGGTTTCAAAATAGTATTTACTACAAAGAAAAGTGGGTGATCGTGCCTCCTCTTCCTTGACTCGCAGGCAGAACCGGGCAAAGGAGAAGAGCAGCGCGGAGCAGGCAGCCTTTTGTACCGCTACGCTGCTGCGGGCGGCCGCGCCGCCGCTCGGCTCCCAGGAGTTGCAGGCAGCCCGACCCCCTCGTCGATCCGAGGCAACGGATCGTGTTTACTTCCAATTCCGGACCCACAGCGGAGGGGGAAAGCGAAGGAGGGGACAGGAGCGGCGGACAGGGAACATGCCAAAAGAGCAAGGGGACCCAGAAAGGCAAGAAGCCACCCACCACCACCACTCCAACACACACACACACACACACCGCCTTACCTGTTTCCCCTCTATGGTGCAAGAGGCCGTGGATAACGTGGCTGTGGCGTTTGGGGAGCTCTTGGGAGACGGGAAAGGTTTCCTTGCCGGAGAGAGACGGGTCTATGGGGTTTTAAAACAGCACCAAGAAAAAGACGCCAACGGGCTGCAGGCGAAGCGCCAGCCTCAGGAAATTACAAGCGCCCCAGCCAGGAGGAGGAGGACCGGGGTGGGGGTGGAGGGAGAGAAATGTCCGGGAAACGTCTGCGCTTCAGCCCTTCCTTCCTTCCTCGTCCTGCTGCTGCTGCTTCCCCTCGAGGGGAGCTGCAGAGCTCAGGCGCCGCCGCTGCTGGGCTGCGAAAAGCGAGCACGGCCGCCGCCGCCGCTGCAATCGCTGGGTTAAGTTTTGGCAGATGTGGCCGCACTTCGGAGCTCTCTCGCTCTCCCCCCCCGCCACCCCTCTTCCGCCGCCACCTCTTCCTCCTCCACCCTTGCGGAGCCCGGGCGGCTTCCAAAGGCTCCCGCTGCCAACCACCACAGTCCTGGGAAAGTCCTGAGCGGGGAGGAAAGCGAGCCGGGGGCGGCGGCGGCCGCAGCTTCTGCTTCTTCTTCCCCTCCTGCTGCTGCTGCTGCTGCTGCTGCTGCTGCTGCTGCGTCCTCAGAGCTCAGGCGGCGGCAGGAAGCGCAAGGAGGCCCCTCTCACTAGCGCCCTCGGTGCTTCTCTGCGTTGCTCTTCCCCATGTGTTACTGACAGAGCAAAATCCCAACGACTCCGCGGCTCGGCCCCTCGCGTCACAGCGCCTCGGCCAATGCGCCTGCAGTTTGTTCAGGCGGAATAATAAAACCTGCCAATCCCAAGGAAGACAAAGGAATTGAGCGAGGGAAAGAGGGAGGGGAGAAGAAGAGGCCGTCTCAGTCGAGGCAGGTCGGAAGCGAAGCCGCGTAGCCGCCGCCTAAGCTTGGGTGAATAAGGAGGAGGAGGCGGCCGTGGTTGGTGCCGCCCCGTCCGCTTCACTCAATTCCTCGTTGGGATTGGAGACCTTCGCCTGGCCCCAGTAATTGCAGCGCCAAAGGGCGGCCGGTCTTCCTGTAATTAAGGCCTCGATCCTGCACGCGCTTAGTCGGGGCTGAGCCCTCCCTGCGCTTACTTCGCAGAACTTCCTAGTCAACCTTGCCCAGGGGCTCGGGCTGCCTGAGCGCGGGTAGCACCCCCGCAAGCGAGGCACGGAAGGATTTGTTCCTTCGTTAGGGTCAAGCTCGAAGGCTGTCACCTCGGGCGCCGCGCTGCCTTGGGAGTCAGCTGCCTTACCCGCTGGGAACTTATTCCTGAGTAGTACGCACAGGCGCGTCCAGGCTGCCTGGGAACTTCGGGTGCGAACCATTCGGATCCCCGAGGGATACGAAGTAGGCGAGCACTTTGCACAATAACAGGGCGTTCCTATAGCGTGTCTACTCAAAAGTAAGTCCCACTGAGTTCACTGGTGGTTGTTTTCATTATTATTCCAGGCAATTGCGAATGGGATTTCAGCCTATCCAGATTTACGAGGGAATAAGCCCCATTATTAGACTTATTTTCAATGTTCCAAGTAAACATGAATGGGGTCAACGATAAGATCCTATTCACACACCACTCTGAATTTGGTGAATGCCTCTGCTATAGTCCTTTCTTGCCAAAGGGCAGAACTGTTACTGTTAAATCGTATATGGGGTGCTTTTCAATGTGCAGAGTGCTTTACAGTTCTGATTTCATTTATCCACAAAAAACACCCTGTTGAATGGGTTAAGAGGAGAAGTTATTCTGAGCTGACCAGAGCTGACCAGTGGACATTACAGCAGAGGGCAAGTCCAAATTCAATATGTTGCACACTGACTTCTTAAGTTTGAATGGTTTAGCTGCTGCTCTTCATTTTGCTTGCCAGAGATGGTATTCTGAGTCTTCTAAAGACAGGGTTGTGGTTTGCTGTACTAAAGAGATAGCCTCCAAATGGGAAACGTCCTGGCAAACTTAAATGCACTTCTCCAAAGTTTTTGTTCTTTTATCATGTTTTGACCTAGCCATGAACCTGCCTTAGACCTAGCACCCTCCTTGTATCTTAGTGTAGTATGGAGGGGTGTTTTGGTTCATCATGTGTGGTACCTGCAGTGCAAACTAGTCTGGACTGTGACTTTCCCAATGTTCATCTCCAAAGATGATCAGTGCAGGAGTCACAGTCTACATGAGCCTCTGTTACCAAAAAGAGGTAACATTGGGGGGGGGGGTTGTTGTTTTTTTGAGTGCTTCTTTTTCTGCTACCCCTTCTTCCAGGTTCCTATTTAGTGCTGAAGCAGGAAGAGGCTGTCTTGGAAGCTCATTTAGAGTTTGCAATGGGCAATTTGCAAGCAAAGTGTCTAGGCTTTTATTTTACTCACAATCCTATGCATGTTTACTTGGAAGTACCACTGAGTTAAATGGGAATTACTTCTCCCAAGTATATGTGGGGTCACAACCTTATATTTGTATACATAACTACAGCTGTATAAGCTGATCCATTCTCCTACCCTGAAAAAAATAGCCTCAAATTCTCAGTGTTTTTCTGCCTGGTTTACACCCCATGAGAGTTAGTCCAATTCCATCAATCCTACATAAGACTTACCTTTTTCTTTCACCTTTGTTCTGTCCAATTAAGCTGGACTACAAGCATTCTGGGGAGGTGATAGAACCATCTACCTCATGTAAAGCTGGTGTTAGTATTATTACTAAGCCATTTGATGAGATAATTTTTAACAAAGTTATTTTTTATAACTGTAGGTAATGTGTTTTACGGATGTATGGACACACCTGTCAATTTCATTCTCTGTTTTTCATTTCCCCAATCTTTAGGTGATTCTGAACTTTGAGAATTTTTCCAGTCATAAATTTGGCTCATCCCAAACTTTGCTAAAAGTTTACATGAAAATTTGTACACACCTTTGTGTGCATTTTTCACATCAAAATGCAAACTGAACCAATTTCTCCCCATTCCTTAGTTTTATGTAAGGTCTATCTAAATACCTAGAACCCTAAACAGTCCTCAAAATCACAGGTTGATCCACACGTTAGTGAAGTTTGGTCCTTATCTTTTCCTGTGCCTTTCTGTAAGACAGATATAAATTCAACACATGTAGCTTTTCAAAGCATGGGGATGCAGTATTAGGGAAAGCTTAACCTGTTAAATTTGTGCCTCCTTATCAAGAAAAAATAGCAATCTTTGTTCTTGGGCAATGTCTTTCCCAGCTTTACCAATCTAATATCCTTTCAAATAAACCCAGAGAAATTATGTATCTGTCGACACATACTTATGTTAATCAGTTGTGACATAAAAGAACAATTTTTAAAAAACTTTCCTTTCTGGTCACTTGGGATCAGTTCTTACTTACCTTAGGTGATCAGGTGAGCCTTTGCAAACCTCCTTTGACTATGAAATCTAAAGTTTGAAGCCAAGGACTCATATGTGCAAAACTTTTGCTCTGTCACTGAACAAAACTACAAACTACTCTCATAAGCACTAGAAGTCCATCACCCACCATCAGAGTTTTGTTAATTTGTATTTAGAGTAGCTCCTTTAGACCACTTTATTGATAATGAATAAGTATAGCTCTTTCCATTGAAGAGGGTGCAAATCATCAAGGCAGCAATCCTCAAACCACTTACTCCAGGGCAGGCTGGCTGAGGTCAATGGAATGGGACTACATTAGAGTGCAGCCAGAGGTATTAACACTGATTATGTTGATATTAAAGTAATGGAAGGTCAGGCCTACTGTCTTTGGGGGTTTTCTCAGAAATTTCAGAGAGCACTTTGGACTTAGCCCTATGCTTATACACTTAACACTCCACCATCTCGTCATGTGGCGTACTCCTTAGGACAAAATTTGATCCTTTGATTGGAAAAGGAAAAAAGAGGAAAAAAGTGAGCAGCGTCCCTCTCATCAAAGCAGTGGCCATTGATTTTTAAGTACTCCTTGTTGAAATCAATGGGGAGTTCAGCTTAAAAATTAATGCTACTGTAACTCAGTGTTATTAATACCCCATAAAATTTTAAAAGAGGAATATGTTTTACGTTTGGCTGGCAGTTAACAGCACATTGTGCCATTTAAAAAGGCAATACCATCACTCTTTAAAACAAACAACAGAGCAAACTTGAATAGAGTGAAGACCAGTTAAAGGAATTAAATACCCAGTAGTGTAATGTTCTAATGGAAAAATGAAATATTAATTCCATGCATAGGATAGTTGTCAAAGCCCATACATAAGAAAAGTTATAAGCAAAGATCCTGAAAAAGAAGAAATGTTGATAAAGGGTCTTTAGATACAGACAGTGGTGTGTTTTCATGTGACAGATAATGGGAGTGTAGTGGTCTGCCTTATTAGTTTCAGGGTACAACTTTCACACAAAGGATACATTCCAATGTACATAGGGTTTAAGTACAATAGAAATGTTAGGGAACAGCTGAAGGTTGTAGAAATCACCAGTTTAATGTCACCAGCAGCTATTTTCTCAGAAGAGAGATGCCATGGCTGAAACCAAGGGCATCATTCAAAAAAGGCAGCCCCATTCTTGTATTTCAGAATATAGAGATGTTTATTCCTAAAATGTTTATTCCTCAGGAATACCTGCGGCCAACTGACTATTTTTGCACACTGGCTATTGTTATACACCAATGGTCCCCAGCCTTTGTGGATCAGTAGGCACATCTGGAGATTTGAGAGTGTTGTGAATGTTCTCCCAAAATGGCTGCCATGGGGGGCTTGCCCATTCATAAAATGGCTACCATTTGGCTGGTCACACTGCATTGGAGACCCCAATTATAAACAGTTAAGTAGGTCTGTGTGCCAGGTAAACATGACAGAAATGCAAACTGCTTTGCTTTGTGTTAGTTCAGGGGTAGGCTACTTGTGGCTCTCTGAAAGTTGTTTGACTACATCTCCTATCATCCCTTGCCTTTGACTGTGTTGTCTAGGGCTGATGGGAGTTGTAATCCAGAAACATCTGGTGGATTGGAGGTTGTCCACACCTGCTTTGTTTAAAACCAGAAAGGGTGACTGACTTGTGTTGATAACATTGCTATAGTTATTATGAAGTTTAAATTGATACACAATAAATGGAAGACACTGCTCCCCCATCCCCACTTGGAACACCCCAAGGAGTGGCAGCGCCACTAAAAACCTACATGAATTTCAGTTCACCTTTTAACTTCCAAGCCACCCTTGCTGCAAGTTCAAATCCCTGCTCAGCCTCACTGACCATGGGCTGTTAGCCTAGCCCCATGTCACAGGGTAGATGTGAGGATAAAATGGGGAAGGAGAGCCGTGTGTGCTATCCTAACATCGTTGGAGTAAGGCTAGGTGATACATTATTATTATTATTATTATTATTATTATTATTATTATTATTAATTTATTTATATAGCACCATCAATGTACATGGTGCTGTACAGATTACACAGTAAATAGCAAGACCCTGCCGCATAGGCTTACATGCAATGAAATAAATAGGTACATAAATAAATTCTAGATGGGTAGTGGCAAATACTCCAGGGGCATGTCTAGACGAGGGCTTATCCCGGGGATTGCTCCGGGATCATCCCTGTGCATCCACATGACGCACAGGGGATCCCAGGGGCAGGGAGGGATGATCCCTCCCTTTCCCCAGGATAACCGGGGCGGCTTTAATCCTGACTTTTCCTGCGGCCTAGGGCCCGTCCTGAGACTGCGGGCTGTGTGGGCAGCCATCCCGGTTTCGTCCTGGCTCCTCGCGAGTAAATGCGAGGAGCTGGGAACCAGGCATGGAGCTCTTCAGAAGCTCCATGCCCATCGGGGGGAGCGGGATCTTTTTTAAAAGAAAGACAACCAACCTTTTCGATGGAGCACTCGAGCGCTCATCTTCAATAATAATAATAATAAAAACCAAAATGGCGGGCATGACATCCTCCTTCCTCCCGGGACGTTGCGCTCAGCATGTGGACTGGGGAGAAGGATCTCACGATCACCATATCGCGAGATCCTCCCCCTCCCCTTCCTAGGCCTAGACATGCTCCAGGACAGTCCTCAGTTATTACATTTTCCTGTGCTGGTCTCGGACCATAATAAAGTGATTTGATTTACATTTTCCACATCTGAGTCATCGCTTTAAAGCTTGGGATTTGGTGACTGAGCCTTGACTGAAATGAATCCCTCAATGTAGAAACATATCATTTAATTCCTGGCACAATTTATTTATTTTATTTAAAGTATATTTATATCATTTTCAAGACAAAAACCCTTTCAAGGCAGTTTACTTAAAGCAGCCGCATAAACATTTCATTTCAATACAAAACAAAAATAAAAACAAAAACATCAGTGACAGTGAAAATTTCAGTTTTTAATATATAGACCAGCATCATTATTCAGTTAAAAGTGGGCTGAAACGTGCAAGTCTTTAAGGCCATTTAGAAGTAGTCAGGGAGTGAGCCAGGAATATCTCCAGCAAAAGGATGGGGACACCATAGAAAAGGCCCTTTCTCTTGTGTCTGCCAACCTGTTAGATTTTAGTAGCAGGCCCTTGAGTAGAGCCTCCATGGCTAATTTTAGGATCTGGGCAATTTCATACTGAAGCTAGTGGTCCTTCAAATAACCTGGGGCCAAAGCTTTTGGGGGCTTTAAAGGTACCACCTATATGAATAATGTCAGGAAACAAATTATAGTATCTGTTTGCCTGCCTGCCTATCTACCTTATCTGTTATGAGAGTGCGAGAGCATGCAGAAATGCATAAAATTATAACAGTTCTATATACTCGTATTCTAATCAGCAGCATCTAATTTTTAGCATAGGCTATATAACTTCTTTTTTTTTACTTAAAAAAGAAATATTCTCAGCCACCACTCCAAAAATTCTGCCCAGGGCATCATACAATAAAAACAAAACAAAATTACAACAGAAAGAAACCAGTAAGTCAGAAAAGTTTCCCAGAAAATTTAGCTCATAGCCTGCAGGCTAAACTGCATGGCAGGGAGTCTTTCCCAATCATATGTAAAGCACAGGTAGAGGAGAAACCTAGCAGAGGTATGAAACCTGCTGTCAGCCACAGTCACCACCTCTATAGACCCTTCCCCTTGCAGGGTTTCAGACTTTTGTACTGCTCCCTGTCCCTTTATCAACTAGTTTATGAAAAGAACCAGCAGCTAATTTCTGTGTATCAAATCTCTGTTCAAAAGACTGGAGCAGGCCAAGACATTTGTTTTATGTGTCTTCCCCCCCTCCCTTGATTAGTTGGCAACCATGCTCCTCTCCTCACATGGCTCACTTTTGCAATTGGAGTCAAGCCAGGAGCAAATGATCTTGGAAGTCCAGAGCCCAGAATGGAAAGCAGCAGCCATGGTTTCTTACCCAAGTGCTCCTTTTTGTGCTTTAAATCATACTTTCACTTCGTACAGAATTGGGTCAGGTGGCCATTTACAAACTGCCAAAAACAAAGGGGAAAAAAGGCAAGGGGGTGCAGATTTATATTCTTTGCATTTGCTAATTTATATGTATAGATGCAAATTTAGAAATGATTATTACATACAGTTTAAATAGACATACAATACAATACGCAACCCGGTGACCTGTGTTCATGCTTCGTCTGCTGCCTGAGTGTTAACTGTGGATGGGTGATTTCAAGGCCCTTGTTTGAGGTTCCTCCTTAGGGTTCTTTATCTTTGAACCAGACTCAGGCTGGAGAGCATTTCCAATAGGGGATGCCTTCAAATAGAGCAGGGGTGGGTAACTTGAGGCCCTCCAGAAGTTTGGGGCCTACAAGTCCCTTCAGCCCTAGCCAGTGTAGCCAATGGTGAGGGATGATGGGCTTTGTCAGCAAAAACATGTGGAAGGCCACAAGTCGCCCACCCTGGAAATAGAGGATGGCCCTCTGTAAAGTAGGACACATGGCCACCCTACAATTAGGGCAGACCCACATTTAATGAATTGGGTCTGGCCCAATTGCATATTACTGGGTCCTGGCTTTAAGACATGGGTAGGGAATATGTGGCCGCCCCGATGTTTTGGTCTACATCTCCAATCCTCCCTCACTACTGGCTATGCTAGCTAGTGATTATGGGAGTTATAGGCCAAAACATTTGGAGGGCCGCACGTTTCCCACCCCTGCTTTAAAAGGAAGGTTTTTCACTTGCCTATAAACCAATATGTTACAGGCACGCCTTTATTTCAGAACCTGTTCCAGAGAAGGCTCCAACTCTCCTGACCCACACAGTGACCTGATATATGGCTCTGCTATGGCCACTTGTAGTTCAGCCCTCCAGGCAGACTTTTAAATCTGGATCCGGAGGGTTCCGAAGCCTTTTCTTCTGTGGAGTGTTGCTTGCCCGGGGGGGAGGGGGAGGACGGGGACTGAGATGCATGGTAAGGAGCGTCTTTGAAATCAAGCTATGCTGAGGGCCTGTTGTGAAAGTATCTAGACTGAGCCCCTTAATAGAAGAGAAAGAAGGGGTTACTTTGGCTAGAACAGGGGTGGGCAATTTGTAGCCCTCCAGATATTTCGGCCTACAGCACCCATCATTCCTCACCATTGGATATACTGGTTAGGGCAGATAGGAGTTGTGTCCTTCCAGATGTTTTGGCCTACGTGAAGCCTGGCCCTAGCAAGAAGTACTTTCATGTGTCAACAAAACAAAGTTGCACCATGGCAGGATCTACACTACTGCTTTAAAACTGTTTATTACAGTAGTGACAATTGTTGGGGTCCAGGACACACTCCCTATACAGTTTTCAAAACGTTTTGAAAGTGTCATATCCTGCTTGGTGTAGATCTGGCCATCATTTCTCTTAGCCAGTTTTTTTGACAATTGAAAAACACTTGCCCCTCACTTTAAACAGGGAAACTGTATTATCTGAATGCAGGTGTTTAATTCAATAGGGGAGGTTTTTGGTTTATGTTTGGTGGAGGTGGTGGTTTAGGGGGAAAGGTTAGAGCAAGCCGCACATGCAAGGCTGTAATTATCTTGGTATAAAAGAACACGTTTTCAGATGTCCTAGTATACATCAAAATAACCCCAACGATCGAGTAAAGCTAAATGGGAAAGTAATCAGTGCATAATGTGGGACTAGCAAGAAGGTCAAATTGGTACCTAAAGCAGCAAAGTACTCTAAAAACCTGTGTCTGTAAAAGTTACCTGAAAAGTAATATGTTAGCAGGAAGATTTATCCAGAAATATTTCTTTACGGATGAAGATGTGAAGACTAGCATTATCCCTTTTGAAAATGCGAGTAACTAAATGATTATAATTCACTGCAGTAATAATAATAATTAAAAAGTCTAGGTGTACTTGAACCACAGCGCCACCTGTGGGTGTCCTTTATTTCTGCAGTGTTGGCCTTAGCTGGACCAAAAGAATAATTCAATGTAATATCATATTTTGAAGGGGGGAAAATACATGATAAAATTAATGTGGCTGAAAAACATAATGGGATAACAAATTACTTTTCCATGTTGTTGACAACACCAATAAAATATCGCATTAAAGACGTGCATTCCAGATGCAAGAAAATAGATGGTACTTTTTATATGTATGCATACTTGTGGAATGTTATTTATATACTTTGGGTTATCCTTGCCTTTAACAGCTGCATTATAGACAGGTGTTCAACAGGTGCACCATTCCCCCATCACTGCCTCTCTATAAGATCATCTGTCAGGCAAGGAAGGTGATAACCCTACACATACACATAACAGTAGGTTGCTACATTTATACTTCCCTCCCTCCTCCAGCCCTTTTCTTGTCCCATTCACAGGCTGAAAAAGTGGACAGACATTTTATTGAATTTGTGCAAGGGGGAGGCTAAAATCATGGGGTGGGGTGCAAAAACTCATCACTGCTATCTAGACCAGGCTGGTGGCTCCCTTTTCTTCTCCAAATCCCCTAGGAACAGCACTGTACAATAAGGCAGTGCTGTTATGGGGATAATAAGGTGTTGCTGTTATGGGGACTTCTAGGGAAGGACCATTGCTCAGTCGTAAGAGCACACATTTTGGATGCAAGAGGTTCCAGGTGTGATCCTCAGCATCTCCAGGTAAGGTAAGGTAGGAATCCTGCCCGAGCCATCAGTGTCAATAATACTGGGTTAGATGGATGAATGGTCTGACTCAGTAAAAGGCAACTTCCTATGTTCCTATGACTTTTGGGGAAAGAAAATGGTAATAGGCAATTCTGGAAGAAGCTTTGGGCCATGGTGAGTTTTTCCCCTACTGCCACTTTCATCCTCCTGGACCCCCAAAACTGTTAGTGGATTTTGACACCCCCCTTCCCCCCCCCCCCCAGCAACCTTCTTTCCAGTAAAAAGTTCCCACGCAGTGGAGGCTGGTAGCTCTGATTTCAGTGAGACTGTGGCCATAGCTAGACCTAAGGTTTATCCCTGGATCGTCCAGGGGTCAAACCTGTTCATCTAGGTGACACACAGGGGATCCAGTGCTCAGACAGGGTGATCCCAGGATAAACCTTAGGTCTAGCTGTGGCCTGTGAATCCATTCTGGGTTCCAACCAGAACTCTGAAGGAACTATTCAAGATGCATAACTGATTTGGGGATAGGGTTCATCACCTTGGATAGCTCTTTTAGAGTTCTAGCTGGTTCTGACTGAAACCCAGAATGGAACCAGAGCCCCACTAGAATCCTCTGTTTTCCCCTGAGAACTTTTGACTCAGCACTAAAATATACTTCTTTTTTGTATCTTGAATTTATCTAAGAGCATCTCAATGTGAACCTCAGTGGGCCTCCTCACATTTTCTGAATTCCTTTTGCTCGTCTCCCTCTTACCTCTGAACTTTGATATGGTGTCTCATGTCCAAATATTATATAACATGCCCAATGAGCAGGGAAAAATAGATAATGGATTTGTAAATGAATAAATCTAGCTAATTCACTTAATCAAAGAGGTTTGGGTTAATGGAAGATACACATTATAATGATATAATTTATACTTCATGACATAAAACATTTCAGAACAAAATTGTTTTTGATAAATCACCCCTATTTTATCAGGCTTGACCTTATCTCAGAATATTCCAGCAGTGAAATCAAATATATCAGTTGTTTCAACATTGATAAGAAAATATTGATATCATTCTGAAGATTTCCAGATTGCAAGGCAACCATACATTTCTGTAGTTAATTTTAAAGTAGCATTAGCAAGAAGAAAGATTCTTCTCCCTCAGTGTTGCATTTTTACCCACTCTTTCTTTGCAATCTGGTATGAGCTCAGGAAATATGCCTAGAGAGTAGCTAATAAAGAACAATATCCTGGAATAATTTGTTCCACAGGAAGAATAAAAAGTTAAATAACTTCAGCTTTGTAAATGTTTCTGCCAAGCAAGTTAAAAATTCAAAGATGCTATTAGCATTGTACCCAAATGAATACATACCCATCTATTGGTTCATTTTGATTGTTTCTCTTACTCTCTGCCCAGATAAATATTTAGGGCAGCATTAAAATTCCTTCTTACCACTTGTTTCCCATAGTAAATTCTAGCACATCATTAGAATATCTGCCAGTTATCAGCCCAGTAAGGGAATGAATTATTTACTATAACATTGCCAACAAGAGTATATATGACACCCTTGTGAAGTTTTGATAATTTCAAAACACTATCATCTACAGAAGGAATCTCTGATTGATATCCCATTTCACCTACTTTGCACCTATTAGTAAGCAAGATACATACTGGTTCCCTACTTGAGCTACATTAAAACGTATGGGTGGTACACTTTATTTCAACAATGTGTTAAGATGAGTCATACTTAGCAGTTCTGGAGGAATATTATTCTTACATTTTTTTATCTTGATAGAGAAGAAGGATCTAATTGGAGTCTACAGAAATGCCTCATTATCTACACGACCCTCTCTAAGGGTGCGATCCTATGCAGGTTTAGACAGAAAAAGTCCCACAACCCCCAGCATTGTAGGACTTCTTTTTCTGTCGAAACATGCACAGGATTGCACCATTAGTCAAAAATGGTTGAGCAATGTTGATGGGCTGGGATATGCGGAGTTCTTCTTTTTTATCATCTGCTTTGCAAGCTGCCCATTTATTCTGACCTCAACTTACAAAAGTTCCAGCAACAGCAGCAACAACACCTGAGTATGCTTCTATACAGTCAGAATGCCTGATTAAACTCTTCTTAAGAGCTCACATCTATGCTGGGAAATGGAGGGGTTGTTTTCTGTCCAAACATGCATAGGATTGTGCACTTAATCAGGCATCTTGATTGTCGAGAAAAGATCTGATGGTTGCAGCATACTTGGGTGTTTTTATTTTGTTTTTAAAACAAGTTTGGCACTTTTTGTAATAACTTTTATGAAAAGAACTGCAATATTATATTGGGATCTGGGCGGAAACATGGACCAAAAACAGTTATGAAGAGGAGAAACCCAAGGCACTAGATCAGCCTTTCTCAACCTGGGGCGCTCCAGATGTGTTGGACTACAACTCCCAGAATGCCCCAGCTGGCTGGGGCATTCTGGGAGTTGTAGTCCAACACATCTGGAGCGCCCCAGGTTGAGAAAGGCTGCACTAGATTGTAATTACAAAGCATGCTTCCAAATTAGGTTTTTATTCTGCAAGTGCCCGTCTTCATTCATGGAATGTTCTGGCTTTTCTGGAAATCTCATCTTCTATTTTTTAACTTGCCCCCCTGTGTTTTCCCACCACTACTTCCATCTTTTTTCTTAACACAGAAATGTGTTAAGGAGGTTAACCCTGGTTAGGCCTCATCTAGAGTATTGCGTCCAGTTCTGGGCTCCACAATTCAAGAAGGGCGCAGACAAGCTGGAGCGTGTTCAGAGGAGGGCAACCAGGATGATCAGGGGTCTAGAAACAAAGCCCTATGAAGAGAGACTGAAAGAACTGGGCATGTTTAGCCTGGAGAAGAGAAGATTGAGGGGAGACATGACAGCACTCTTCAAATACTTAAAAGGTTGTCACACAGAGGAGGGCCAGGATCTCTTCTCGATCCTCCCAGAGAGCAGGACACGGAATAACGGGCTCAAATTAAAGGAAGCCAGATTCCAGCTGGACATCAGGAAAAACTTCCTGACTGTTAGAGCAGTACGACAATGGAATCAGTTACCTAGGGAGGTTGTGGGCTATCTCACACTAGAGTCATTCAAGAGGTAGCTGGACAAACATCTGTCAGGGATGCTTTAGGGTGGATTCCTGCACTGAGCAGGGGGTTAGACTCGATGGCCTTGTAGGCCCCTTCCAACTCTGCTATTCTATGATTCTATGATTAGGGATATATGAGCATTTCATTTTGCTTCATTTTTTTTTTTTTTACCAGAATTCACCCCCTGAATTCGAATGCAAATGTATATTTCCAAGCTTGTGAAAATGCTCACAAAATGTGTTCATTAGAAAAAGAGCACTTTAAAAATGTGCATTTGGGAGTGGGTGTGGGAACGGATTTTCAAGCTTTCATCAGTGGAGAGAAAGTGCACATTTGGGTACATGCTTTAAGAAATGCATATCCAAATGCACACTTTTCCCATTCATGCACATACAAAATCTCATGTTGAGAACGGAAACAAGGCGGAACTTTGAGAACTTTGATCAGCTCAAGCCTCACTGATTGTTCCATCCCTAGAGATGGAATAGCTGCACAATGTCTTTTGACTGGTAGCACTAGTAGTCAAAGTGCTATCTTGAAATCAAAAGTAGAAAATTTATTCTAAAGCAGGGATGGGCCATTGACCCACAGGAAGTGCTGTTGACCAATGAGAAAAGTCAGTCGGAATGCAACTGAAGGTGGGTGGAGCCAGATCCTAAAGTTGGGAGGCGGGGGTTGGGGGGCATTGCAAGATTACCTAGCACTCCCTCTCTCTCCCCCGGGTTCAAATGAGAGATGCATAGCATTTAAAAGTAAAAGGAATAAAATATTTCAAAACTGGTAAAAAGGCATAGAAAGTAGGAAAAAGTACCACTTTCAGAAAAATAACTTGATAATACCACTTGATCCTAGATGTAATGCCCAGCAAAGTTCCTCCAAAGCATACATAAAATGCAAACATTGTTTGGCTCAAGACATGACATTTCAAAATGGATGCAGCCCCATGTCATCTTAGAACAAAGAAGCAGGAATTCCCCCCTCATGGTAAGCAAGTTACAGCTGGATTCCCCCTTTTTATCTGCTAATGAATTCCTAATTGATTGTCACATGTCCTTTGTCTGGTTTTGAAACTTTTGTAATCACAGTTGCCAGAAAGGGGTCTTCAGCCAATGATGGAAGGAGTAGATAAACTAGTTATTAGACAAGTGGGCAAATTAGATTTTCAAATCTCATGCAAATGTAGGGGAAATGATGCCATCTTTTCTGTGTGACAGTGAATCCATATTTTGTCTAAACATGCATAGGATTGCTCTCTAAGTTGACCAAACTTTAGAAATCCAGCCAATTTCCATTTCAAAGTGTACCTCAGCACTGAAGGGATGAGGTAAACACAAGCATATACCATCTGACTTTGGATAACACATTAAATCCATTTCAGACATTACAGAAAAGGCAAGTTCTTTGTCCACAAAACGTAGAGAAAGCTTTATTTTTAGGATCATGCAAGCATGTGCATGGGACATTTGCTTTACTGCAGCATCTTCTAGACCAGGCAACTTGTGGTTCTCTGGAAGTTTTGGCCTACAATTCCCATCAGCCCTAGCCTGCATGGCCAGTGGAGAGGGATGATGGGAGTTGAAGCCCAAAATGTCCAAAGGCCCAGAGGTTACCCTGTTCTAGGCGTACATTTTTAGATGTGCTTCTCCCTTCTGAATGTTGAGGTGCTGAACATGGGGGAAGATCATGGAGGAACTGGAGTACTGTTTTACAACTAACTAGAACCGCATATTCCCATAATGCAGCCCTCTCCAACCCTGTGCCCTCCAACTGTTTTGGACTACAACTCCCAGCATTCCTGATCATTGGCCATGCTGGCTGGGGCTGATTGGAGCTAAAGTCCAAAACATTTGGAGGGCGCCACGTTGAGAAGAGCTGCCATTGACGTTGATGTGAAACAGCTTCAGGAATTCAAAAGCACAATGACTCATGCACTGAAACTCTCTGCCCCTTTTTGGATATGTGAAAATCTCTCAGGCGGGGCGGGAGAGGGGAGAGAGAAAGGATAATCTTCCAAGCTCTCTGCAGCTCAACAATTGTTATTGTTGCTGTCCTGGACTACAAAACAGGTTTGTGGGCTACATTTGATTGAGGCTGACCAATTGTGCATTCTAGAAGAATCATTTGAGGACTGTAGCCTTTGGGTGCCATCCACTGAAAGCTGTGTTATGCAACCTCCAGTGAAAATAATAGTGCTTGAATGGGAGCAAAGTACAGTAGATTGCTCACCCATATCACTTTATCATCAAGCCTTGTTGGCCATCTGGCAATTCAGAGCTGATATTTATGGGAAAGTGACTTCTCCAAGGGAGGTTCAGAGGATGGCCTCCGTGGTGGTGGCACTCCGGTTGTGGAACGTTCTCCCCGTGGAGGTCCACCTGGCACCGACTTTGTCATTTTTCCAGTGCCAGGTCAAGACTTTCTTCTACTCTCAGGCATTTGTCAACATATGATACAGATTTTTTTTTGAACAGGTCTTGGGATTTTTATTGTTAATTGCATAAAATTGTTTTATATGTTTGTATGTGAATGGTTTTATATTATGATTATATTGTATTTTTATGGTTTTAATCTTTGTAAACCACCCAGAGAGCTTTTGCTATTGGGCAGTAGAAACGTAATAAATGAAAAGAAATGAATGTTGCTGAAGGATAATGGTTTCCCCTATTAAATAGATACTGTGGCAAAGTTGTGGTGTTTATAGAAAGTCAACGTGAAGACAAAGACAAAAGATTTATTTTCAAAGTGAGTGTCATGGATCCTGCAATTCTCTTGCAATTGCTTTGCATATTTTATTTTACTACATGACTGATGAAAATGGAATTATTCTGTCTTGATGTATGTTGGTGCAGCAAAGTGACAGTTGCTCATCTTACCGCACTCTACTTGGCTTAAGAAAAGAGATTTATGTTGTGGTTTATCCAATCAGAAAACAGCTAATCCAGTTAAGCACAGCCTGTATATTCTATTCGATATAATAGTATTTCTGTTAAGGAAGGAGGGCCTGATGTTTCTGGTATCTAGGTAGCCTCAGATTACAACTTTATAAGCTTATAAGTAAAAAGAGAAGAAACTCTATATCCACCACACTACCTTCATTTCATTTGACATCCCCAGGAACAATTTAAAGTTCTGGTTTTGACTTCTACAACTCTAATGCTGAAATACTGTGCTTACTCATTTAGGAGGGAGGGGAGACGCCAGTTACAACTGTGTTATATCCAATGCAGTGTAGATGCAAAAGGAATTCCCTGCCCCCTCCTCTCCGCTGCAGCCCCTCACACACACACACACACACACACACACACACATCTCAGGGAGCCTCAAGAGCTTGTGGTATGAGATTGGTGGCTGCAGCAGGAGGGGAAATCAGGGATAATCAGGCAGAGACAGCATGAAATATCCTACAGGTTTCTGCAGATCTGCTGCTAAGGATACAAGAGTAAGGCAAGATACATGGAATCGGGGCTTAAAAGGCTGGCCCGGAGTTAACTCATATGACATCAATACTGTGCAAGGTGGATTGACTGCCTTTGAAGGACCACCTTCTCCCATACCAGCCTGCCTGAGCGGAGGCCCTTGTCATTTATCCTCTGCCAAGAGCAATTAGGCTGGTGAGTTTAAGGGAGAAGGCCTTCTCAGTGGTGTCCCCACACCTGTGGAATCAACTTCCAGCAAGGGTTCATCAGGCCCCTTCTGTGCAGGTTTTCAGGAAAGCTCTGAAAACCTACCTGTTTTTGCTGGCTTTCCCGTAAATCTGGACTGTTTGGTTTTTATTGTTATGTTTTGTTTCTACTGATTTTAATTTATTGAATATATTTTACTGTTGTTTATTGTATGCACTTTTTGTGGTTTTTATCTTGTATGCCTCAAGAGGGTTCCATCCTTAAAGACAACCTAGAAATAATTTTAGATAGATAACATAGGGCTTAGGCCCAATGTAGGTCTCTGAGAGTCCATTTTGAACGGCATTTATGAGACATACAAATATATATATATATATTTGTTCCACAATGATGGCACTTCCTTCCCTTAGAGATACATCAAAATATACATCCTGATGTACACATTACTTGTGTGCAGTGGAGGTTGCTTAAGTCTGATGGTTTTACCCACACCACTGCTGCAACATGTATCACCAATCATCAAATGATCTTTTAGCTGGCATAGAAAGTTTCCATAACAGCCCATCTGCTACCAGAAACAGATTTATCTCTTTTAGCAGGGGATGCATATACATTAATATCCCATTTATGTGCCAGGGCCAAGTCCCAGAACAGAAACAGGTTGCAGGGCTCAGACCTGGTTCACATTAAGCCCTGGTTCAGAGCCAAACGGCCTAGAAATTAGTGGATCGTTACATGAGAGATGCAGATTGAATCTGCTGTAAAACTAGTTAGGCCGTTACAGGAGGAGAAGAATCTCCGTTGATGGGTTCTGTGCTGTCTTTTATCGCTCCTTCTACTAGTGAACTCAGCGGCTGAATGATGGCAGTTGTCAAAAGAGTGTTGTCAAAAGAAGGCCACGGAGAGACAATCGGGAAGTATCAGCAGCATGTTCAGGGGAAGTCCAAAGGTGCAGAAGTAGAAAAAGGAGCGGGGAGGGAGGTAAGGGGATTTTTAAGGGGATTTACTTCCGCAGCACAGGGCACACTCTCCAAATTGATGCCCTCATGTTATTTCGACTCATATAACCTGGATTTCTTCAGAATATGTGTGTGCATGCATGTTGTGCTGTCCATGCAGTATAAATATGGGTGTACTAATCTATCCAAATTTTGGTGCGCTCTAAGTTATCCTGCTGGAAGTGGCTTCAGCCTACAGCACCAGTTTGACAACATTTACTCTCACCTTCACTTTTCACCTTCAGCAGAGGGGGAGGGGCTATGTGAGGAGGAGGAGGAGGAGGAGGAGGAGGAAGTGGAAGTCGTCTATCCTCCATTTCCTGACCATTGTTGATGGAGGCACATCATCAACCAATTTGATGACGGAAAACGATATTTCCCAGTGTATGCCTACAAAGCTCGGCAGCTATAACACATTTTCCTTATTAAATTGTTCCTGCACAGCTGTGGAGGTTTGTAGGTGCACATGGAAAAATATTAATTATTATGCTTTTAAAAGCTAACCATGATCCCACAAGAAAAGCAGCACCATCATTGAGGAGACGGGTAGCAATCAACCTTTTTTTTTTGACAGCTTCCCCACCTCCTTTTGAAAGGCTTCCCTCCCCGCCCCTCTATCTTTCTCCCTTGCCCAATGAAACAGAGAGTGAAATCAATGCTGCTTTCCCCTCCCCCCCCCCCCCGGCTTTCTCTAAATAAAATAAAGTTTGGAATGTCTTTTCAAACCTAATCAGTTATTCCCACCTTTTCTTTAATTTTGTTGCCTTAAAAAACTAGCTGACAATGTGATGATAAACAACATGTCTACTCAGAAGTAGATCACATTGACTTCCCTAGTAAGGAGGAAAACTTACTTACTTCCCAAGTAAGTAAGAGGAAAACTGTGCTTGAGACATAATAATAGAGGTAGAATGGGCAAGGAGCACATACATGCATGGGTGTTTGGATTGGTTTATGGGGGCCGTGATGTTGCTGAGGGGAGCATAAGGTGGACTTTATGCAGTTGCTGTGTAAAAAACAACAACAACCCTGTTTTCTCTGATTAGAATGATGTGAATCTTATTTATTTTATTTATTATTGCATTTATATCCCACCTTTTTTCCTCCAAGGAACCAAAGGCAGCATACATAATTCTCCTCCTCTTCCATTTTATCCTGACTCCTGACCCCCAGGCCTTAGCTAGATGGGGCGATCCTTGGGATCGTCCCTGTGCATCCACATGACGCACAGGGGATCCTGGGATCAGGGAGGGGTGATCCCTCCCTTGCCCCGTGATCTCGCCCTACACTTTAGGTCTGCATTTTCCGCAGTCTCGGGCCCGAGACCACAGAACTTGTGGCTGGGCATTGCGTTTTGTCTCAGTTCCTCGTGAGGAGCCGGGACCCATGCATGAGGTGCAGAGCTCCTCAGGAGCACTGCACCCATCAGGGGTGGGGTGGGGGAAGTGGGGAAAATATATTTTTTTAAAAAAAAAACACCTTACCTTTTGCGCACAAGAGTTCATGCGCATCTTCTTTAAGGAAAAAAAACACAAAATGGCGGGCACAACACCTCTCTCTCTCTGAGGTCGTCGTGTGCCGCGTGGGAACAGAGGTGGGGATCTCGTGATAAAACTTGCAAGATCTTCACCCCTCCGTCCCGCTAGACCGGTAGGTCTAGCTAAGGCCCAGTCCAAAACCTTAGCCACTTCACCGCACTGGCTCTCCATTGGTGTGCATGCATTAAACATAGAAGAAGAAGAAGAAGAAGAAGAAGAAGAAGAAGAAGAAGAAGAAGAAGAAGAAGAAGAAGAAGAAGAAGAAGAAGAAGAAGAAGAATCACCACCACCACACCAGGGCTCATCTTGCACTTTTCCCTCCCACTTCTAATGCAATGAAACCACTATCAAGTGGCATGTGGCACAAATTTGCATTACAAAGTGGTACAACTCTGCTCACATCACCTTTGAAATGCCTTCTACTTCTCCTGCAATTACAGCACTATGCATTCGTGTGTGACACTTGTGCATTATGAACACAGCTGATACTGCGCTGTATTCATTAACAAGTGCTCACTGAGCAGCTGTTGCATTTGAGGAGGAAATGCTGGCACAGTGGTGACCCACACAAAAAAGGGGACTCCACTGTAAATCCTACCAACATGTAGAATGGCTTTGAGCATCCCACTGGAAGTGTTTTCTAGCTGGGATCTGTATTGGTTAGAGTTGGCCTAGTAGGTGATTTGGGGAGGCAACTAGTATTTTCAGTTGATTAGCTGCACTTTATTCAGGTCTGCAAAAAAGTTGCAGAATAGTCCAGCGTATCTGTACTTGGTCCCACGTTTGATTTATTTTATCTGATGATGGTGATCAAAGCCATTTTGAAAGAGGCCAAATTACTGAACAGGCTAATGCTTATATTGAACATGCCCATGATTTTCATAATACGGCACTGGTGCAGTCTACTAATCATTGCGTAAAGATTTACCAGCCAACTTTGAAAACGTTGCTTACGAAAACAGACACATCCTTCACCTTAGAAAGGTAAGAGCAGAGTTATTAAAAATAATTTATGCATGTGCTTTGATTTTCAGAGAAAAAGTATTAAGTGGTCTGCCTTAGACCTACAGCATTTTTCAAGAAGTCTGCCAGGGAGAGGGAGGAGAGTTTGTGGACCACTGTTCTAGATAATCTGATTTATTTATTTATTTATTTATTTATTGCATTTTTATACTGCCCAATAGCCTAAGCTCTCTGGGCGGTTCACAAAAATTTGAATCTATTCTAATGGGGTATTTTATATGTGCTTCTAAATCTGTTATCATCTGAGCCTTCAGGATGGGATAGGCTATATATTGAAATTATAACTAATAAACTGTGGCCCTGGTTTATTCCATGTTTGTCAGATGGACATTAATTCATGAAAGTAAAAGTAGCTTGCTGTACCGATGTTAAGAAGCTGCATGTGATTGCTTTTAAAAAGGCTTGTGTCATGTGCCTCAGCTAATCATAAAGCAGCTTACTTGGAAATGTTTTTTTTTAAAAAAAGTTCTGTGCTTTTGAAAGCAAACTGGTTTCTGATTGGCTCAAGTTCTGCTTTAACTTTAATCAGTAATTAAGGGTCAGCCATCCAGTAAACTCATTAGTTTACACCAATTACATTGGGCATAGTAACTAATGATTCCTAGGATCATGCCATTTATTTCCAAGCTTTCAAAGTATAATTATGGTGTAAATCAGATAGAGCGTAAATCTTTTCCATACGTTTTGGTTGGTAATTGAGAAATAAAATGGTTTCCAAATGTATTCTCTCTCTCTCTCTCTCTCTCCCCGCACTTTTCTGTTCTGCAGTAGATTTCTCCTGGGACTCTTTAAAGCATACGGAAAAGGTGATGTCAACAGCACTATGTGCTGGGCAAATGGAGACAGGACTAATTAATAGAGATACAAATGAAAATCTTGCCCCTTTCAAATTGTTCTTCAGACATTAAACATAGACATCATACCTCCGTCTTGAGAAGAAGGAAGAGAGTTCAGAGAATGGTTGGTATTTCAAAATTTAGGTGAATTTAAAATCCTTTATATGCAATGTCTAACAGTACTGCCAGCAGTCCTGCTTTTAAGATGATTTAGTCTCTGGAGCATTTTCCTTTGAAGTTTAATATGTAGTTTCATGTCTGCACAACATTTTCAGTGCATTAAACAAATTAGTCTCTGGTTACAAAAGTTTTTCGACATTTGCAAGTTGCCATTTAACTAAATCCATTACGTGTCAATGAAGTTGATCATTTGAAAGAATGAACTATTGGAATGATTAATAAATAAAACAGCTTCTCTCAACCACAGTGTTTACTTGAAAGCAATCTACTTTAGAAAGGCATTAATATCCCTCAAATTATTATTGGGAATAATTGCTTTTAGTCCTCTCAGAACACACATTTTTTCTCCCTCATTTCCCTTCAGCGCAGACAGCTTTTCACTCAGATAGAGAAACTTCCTATTATTTGTCCCCAGTCCACCCCCGCCCAGCAAAATGAAGAATAGGAATTATAGACTTTTCACTAAGGAATAATTAATATGTCTCAAGTATTAGAACAGAGAATTGCAGTGTGACTTTGAATGGTAGCCTCTGAGGAGTAGCATTGTTTGTTCTCTCCGGTCTTTAATGAGCTTTAGTAAATGGCCAGGAAAAATTACCTTCTTTCTGTAATATGAGAGAAGTGGAGAATGAAGGAAGCTATAGAATCCCTAGGAGAAAAGAGGGAACAGCTAGCAGGATTGTTTTTTATTTTATTTTATTTTTTCGGGCTAAAGCCCCCAGATACATTCCCTCCCCTCACACTGCAATTAAAACATATAGAATTATTTAATGTTTGAGCATCACCAAATGAGACAGATTTTTCCCTTGATGCTTCCCTCAACACACTGACAGGGTCTGGCTTATGTTGGGGGACAATTACATTTTGCTGAGTGGCTGGGAGTCTTTCTGTCTCCCTCTTAAGACTTGGCTTTTTTTCCTTGTAAAAGTCTGTAAAGTTTCTATTTCCCCCCTCTCATCTCTATCTTCAGAACCCAGAAGCACCCTATCTTCAAAAAGGGCAAAAGGAGGAACCTGGGAACTACAGACCAGTCAGTCTGACATCCATCTCTGAGAATTTTTTTAGAGCAGATTATAAAGAAGTCAGTCTGTAAGCACCTTGAAAATAATGCAGTGATTACTAGAAGCCAGCATGGATTTGTCAAGAACAAATCCTGTCAGACTAATCTGATCTCATCTTTTGATCAGGTAACCTCCATTGTGGACTGTGGGAATGCTGTGGACATAATATATCTTGACTTCAGCAAAGCTTTTGACAAAGTGCCCCATGATATTCTGATTAACAAACTAGCTAAAAGTGGGCTGGATGGAACAACTATTAGGTGGATCCACAGTTGGCTACAGAATCGGACTCAAAGAGTGCTTATCAACGGTACCTTCTCAAACTGGGGGGAGGTAATGAGTGGGGTACTAGCAGAGGTCAGTCCTGGGCCCAGTGCTATTCAAATTTTTAATAATGATTTGGACGAGGAAGTGCAGGGAACGCTTAACAAATTTGCAGATGACACAGAATTGGGTGGGAGGGGTATTACCCTGGAAGACAGAAACAAACTTCAAAATGATATTGATAGGCTGGAGCGCTGGGCTGAAAACAACAGAATGAAATTTAATAAAGATAAATGCCAAGTTCTACACCTAGGAAAAAGAAACCAAATGCACAGTTACAAGATGGGGAATACTTGGCTCAGCAATACTACAAATGAGAAGGATCTTGGAATTGTTTTAGAACACAAGCTGAATATGAGCCAACAGTGTGATGTAGCTACAAAAAAAGTAAATGCTATTTTGGGCTGCATTAATAGAAGTATAGCTTCCAAATCGTGCAAGGTACTTGTTCCCCTCTATTTGGCATTGGTTAGGCCTCATCTGGAGTATTGCGTCCAGTTCTGGGCACCACACTTCAAGAAGGATGCAGACAAGCCGGAGCGTGTTCAGAGAAGGGCAACAAGGATGAATGGAACCAATTGCCTACAGAGGCCTCTCCCACACTAGAGGCATTCAAGAGGCATTTGGACAGCCATCAGTCAGGTATGTTTAAGGTAGATTCCTGCAATGGGCAGGGGTTGGAATCGATGGCCTTATGGGCCCCTTCCAACTCTACTATTCTATGATTCTATGTTTCTGGAATCAAATGAGCTGCTCTTCTCAACCTCACAATTGCTCTCCAGCAAAGCGAAGTGAGATATAGATATAGACACACACACACACACACACACACACACACACACACACACACACACGTATAACATTTGCAAATGAGAAGTTCTAATCTTGGCTTACATTCAAAGCACCCAAGGATGCAGCAAGGAAGGGGCTGTGGCTCAGTGGTAGTGCCCATGCTTTGTATGCAGAAGGTCCCAGGTTCGATCCCCAGCATCTCCAGGTAAGGGCAGAAAATTCCTGTCTGAAACCTGGCAAGCTGCTGCCAGTCAGTGTTGACAATACTGGGCTAGGTGAGCCAATGCATTGTAAGGAACTTCAACATGCGTTCTGAAAAAAATCAGGTTTTGCTGTGGCTGCATCACATTATACTCCATGAAAAACCACTTCAGAGTGTTCCCTGCTCTTTAGGAATGGCTTTTCAGGGACATAAGAGACGGTGATGGGAAAAGAGTGGAAATCCAATATAGTGTAGCATTTATAGCAGCCTTTCCCCAACCTGGGCCAGATCTACACCAAGCAGGATATAGCACTAGGAAAGTGGTTTGAAAATGGTATGAAAGCAGTATGTGGTATGTGTTGCTGGCCCCCAACAGTTGTCAGTGCACTTCAATATCACTATAAAGCAGTCGTGTGGCTCCTGCCTCTATACTGCTTTCACACTGCTTTCATAGTGCAATATCCTGCTTGATGTAAATCTGGCCCTGGTGTCCTCCAGGTGCGTTGGATTTCAACTCCCATTGTTTCCAGTTGAATTAACTAATTTTATTTGTACTCTGCCTTTCTACCAAAAAATGGCACTCAAAACAGCTTGCAGAACCAATGAAAATTGATTAAAGCAATACATTAAAATGCAATAAAAATTAAGTTACAGAAAAAATATATATTAAAAGCTAAAGGCCTTCTTAAATAAAGTTGTCGTGCTGGCAGAGAGGAATGAAGCCTAGCTTCCCTTGGGAGTTCAAAAATAAACCCAAACTGTGCACTTGAATCTTTAGGGGTTGAATCCCTACTCCCTGCTCTGCCTTTTGACTGACCAAAAGCACTTCAGTCCTGTCTGGATTAAGCTTCAGTTTGTTTGCCCTCATCCAATCCATTACCAAAATCAGGCACCGATATAGAACCAGAACAGCTTCCTTGGATTTAGAGGGAAAGGAGAGATAGAGCTGGGTGTCATCAGCATACCCACTTCACAATGAAATTCACTGAGTGATCTTGGGCTAGTCACACCCTTTCAACCTATCCTACCTCATAAGGTTGTTGTGATGATAAAACGGGGGCGACTTTGAGCTCCTTGGAGGAAGGGTTCAATATAGAAAGAAAGAATAGTAATTGCTTATTATAAAACTCAATGCATACATGCGGTCCTTTGGATCTTGGCCATTTTGTTTCTGAATTTGATTTGTGATGTTGCTGTGACACCAGCTTAAATAGAGTCATATATATATTTAAAGCCACAAATAGTAAAATATAGAACATGGAACCCACTCCATTGTAAAGACCCAGAACAAGTAGAAATTGGCAGAAACCCCATTTAAAAAACACCCTCTTATAGTTCAACTAAAAGCCCTGTCAAAAGCTTCTAAAATAAAGCAGAAACTCTCTGCCAGCACAAGTCTTTCCTCCAAAAGCTAGTCCAAATATAAAGGTTTTACAACACTTGGCTTTAGTAAATGTCTAGGAGAGGAGAGAGTTTCATAATTGTGAAACAGTCCTTCTAGGGACAGGGGAGAAATCTATCTAGTTCTCATTTTAATGTAAACTTAACTAATTTCACACTTTCAAATAAATACACAAACTGAAATTTAGTCACTCTTCATAATTCAAACTTCTCAGAATTTCACAATGGAGCTCTCAACCAAAAAAAAATGCATGTTAGAGAAAAGTGTAGACAAACATCTGTGAAAATAATGTTCAAAAATGCATGTTAGGATAGTGGCTGACAAAAATGTACAGTAGGCAAAATGGCA
This sequence comes from Elgaria multicarinata webbii, assembly GCF_023053635.1. Lineage (NCBI taxonomy): Eukaryota > Metazoa > Chordata > Lepidosauria > Squamata > Anguidae > Elgaria > Elgaria multicarinata. Next base: position 128,943,981 of record NC_086171.1, read on the forward strand.
TACCAAAACACATGCATTCAGAGAAATGGGCAAAAAAAGGCATAAGAATTTTCCTCCAAATGTTCAAAACAAAGTCTGGGACAAAGCAAACTAAAAATTGGAAACTCGAGAAACAGAGAGGACATTTGTGATTAAGTAGATTAGAAATGCAATAAATGAATGCATACATTTGTTCACCTGTAAGCTGTCCATCCTTACATGAGACATAGTACTACCCAAGAGAGAGCACTCTCAATCAATCATCTTGAGAACATGCTGACCTGCAGAGTAAAGCCAGGCACGTGAGGTCCAAGTTAGCTTTAGAATTTCAACTCCTATCATCCCTGATTTTGGCCATGCCGACTGTGGCCAATGGGAGTTATAGTCCTAGTTGACAGCAGGTGGGCCACTGTGTGAACAGAATGCTGGACTAGATTGACCCTTGGTCTGATCCAGCATGGCTCTTCTGATGTTCTTATCGTCTAAAACATCTGGAGAGCACTTGGTCATTGATCCAACTAGGTGCTGGCACAGCAACCAGGCTGAAGATATATCAGCTTGTCAAATGCTCTTTGGCACGGAAGGAAAGTGAGGGAGAGCTCACCTCCCAAACAGCTGGTCAACAATATTGCTAATTTGATGATGACGACGACGACAAACACTTATATCCCACCTTTCTGTTTTCAAAAAACAGAACCCCACTAAAACATTCAAAGCAGCTTACAACATTATATTAAAACAAGTACGCATCATTTTTTTAAAAAAGTATTTTTAAAAAACAACCAGGGACAGCAGATTTTTAAAAAAACAAACAAACATCACAACAATTCCAAGAAGCACCAAAAGATGTACAACTCAAAGGCAAAGGCTTGTTGAAATAAGGTGGGCTTTGATTTCCGACTCACAATAGCATAGCTTGGCTATTACAGCTCCACATGCATAGCACTCATTTGCACATGCTGTTTCTCATCCAGCTAGTGATATGCACACAGAACCCATGTTTCTCACAGGTTTATGACCTAGTTGGTTCATGCCAAATATCAAGTAGGGGCTATCTGGTTAGGACAAAGGAAAAAAGGCACCTGTCAGTTTAACAGTAGTACAGAAAACAAGGTGCCACACTGGGTGAGCAAAGCTGAACTTGTTAAAGGTATAGGTTGGTGCCTTCCTTCACATCCGGTCATGACACTTGCACAAATGCAGTACATTTGAAATTCACAATAACAATGCATGTTTCTCTAGCTTGGAGATGTCTAATAGCATCATCTGCTTGGAAAATGCACTATCCCCACAAAAGAAACACAGCTTAAAGTTAAATTTCAATATTTGTATTTCCTGGTTTTTTGGTAAAATACAACCAAAGCAGCTTATAATAGGGCACCACAACAACAAAAAAGGCCACCAAAGTTAAAATCCATAAGAGCAGCAATTAAAATATTAAAACAGCAGTATAAAACTAAAAACTCAAGCAAATGGCAAGAAAAGTTGAAACAGGTATATCACACTTTCAAAGCCAAGTGGGACTTTAAAGGAGTATTTATTAACCAACTAATGACTGGCAAAGATGTAACCCAGTGGATCAGACCCTGGAGGAAGTTTCAAAGCCTCAGTGCCACTACCAAGAATGCCCTGCCTCTTGTACCCACCCAGGAAAAATCACAGGACAGAGATCAGGGCCTATGAGGTCAGTCCTAGAGGCCAGGCAGGTTCATGTGGGAACAGTGGGGTTCTAAGATAAAGGTATATGAGTTACAATTAGTTAAAAAAAAGGGGGGGGGGAGAAAAAAGTGTCATTTCTTATGCAAAAACCTAATTATACTGAAAGTTCCTCACATGCAGCATTGCTTAGATTCTAGAACTGCAAAACATCAGACATGTCTCTGGCCAGAAGAAACACACAGGCATTCTTTCTTCCTACTGTGATTCTCAAAGTTATTTCTCCCAAGTTGCCTGTGAACATCCACAGTGTCATTATTTGAGATTGTTATACTATTAGCTTTAAAATTTTATAAGCCATCCTGCAGCTCAGGTTTCAGCCTGAAAAGTTAAGGAGGGTTAATAAAGAAATCCTAGATGAAAGGTTGCTTCTTTTAAGTAACAGTCTATCACACGTATATACACACGCAAATAAAATCTGGAAGCCTGACTCAAAGGTGCTGAAAGCAGATTGTCTTCACGTTCCCTTGAACCCTCCAAAACGTTTGCCTCTGCACTAAGACGTGGGGAGTGCTGAAAGCAGTTAAAGGATGTACGTGGTGAAAGACAGTGTGGTGTAGTGATTAGTGTTGGACTGGGACTCGGGAGATCTGGGTTCTAGTCCCTGATTGGCAATGAAACACACTGGACGATTTGGGCTAGTGACTGACTCTCAGCCTAACCTACCTCACAGGGTTGTTGTGAGGAAGCAATAGAAAGGAAAAGGAACATTTAAGCCGTCTTGAGTTCCTTGCAAAAGGGGGAAAGAACTGACTTTCCCCATCCCTGAGCTGGGATTACCATGGCTGGGGGAGACACAGTGTTGTGTAGTGGTTAGAATGTTGGAGAGACATAGGTTTGAATCCCACCTCAGCCAGGAAGCTCACTGGGTGAGCTTGTACCAGTCACAGTCTCTCATTCTAACCTACCTCAAAGGGATGCTGCGAGGCTAAAATGGAGGGCAGTGAACCATGTGCCCTACCATGAGCTCCTTGGCGGAAGGGATGTGATACAAATAAGTTAAACAAATGATGAAGAGAAAGTGTGAGGAGAAGGCCCATCTTGGCAAGTGGAGAACCGCGAAGGAAGAACAGCGAGGGGAAAGAAGCACCAGCAGCTGAACGATTAGGTTCTGGGAGCTGCAGCTGTAGAAAGCGCCACGCTTGTAGGTTCCATCAGTGGGAGCAGCAAAAACAGTTGCATCTGCAGAAGGACTTATTTGGATTCCACCACTGGTGGAATCCAATTTCCATGGAGCTGCAAATCCATCCCGGTTTTTAGTCAGAACCAGCCAAAACTCTAAAGGAGCTGTCCAAGGTGCTGAAACCAGTTTAGAGGTATGCCCCAGCACCTTGGGCTACTCTTTTAGAGTTCTGGCTGGTTCTAAGTGAAGCCCAGAATGAATTCACAGCCCCAGCCTCCACTGGATTCCAGGCATGAATAGATTACAGATCACGTAGAAAGGCAAGGCAATAACCAAGGTGACATAAAGCAGGGCTGGGGAATCTTCGGCCCAGGGCCCAAATCTGGCCCTCCTGCAGTCCCACTCTAGCCCTCTTCGGACCCCCAGATGGCCATGCCTGCCTCCCCCTGGCTCTGCCCCCCTTTTCCCCTCCTGCCCATCAGTTTGTAGTGTCCCATTCTTTACAGCTTTTTCCCCAGTCTAAAAGGTTGAAATGCCTCTCCTAGTTATTGGCAGTAGGAGCTTGCATATAAAATATGGTGGCATTTGGGGGATTTTGGCCCTACTCCTTTTGCCTTCAGCTCCTTATATCAGGGACTTATATCAGGGACTTATATCAGGCAGGAGCCTTTCCCATCACCAGCTAAGCTTCCTGATCCTTTTAAAATAGAGATGCTAAGGATAGTATCTGGGACCCTTTGCGTGGAAAGCTTTGATCCTACGCCCATTCAAAATGAACTCAGGTCCTGGCCAGGGAAAGGACAAGTATCCCAAGGAAAAAGCATGTCATTTAATCCTCTTTATTCAAGGAAGTCAGCAAAGTCTTGCTCTTTGAGTGCCAAAGTGGGTAGGAGGGAGATAAGAAGATACAAAGGGATCACTCAGCAAACATACCAAGCCATTTCCCTGGGGGCCGCAGGTTAATATCCAGCCAGGTAAATTGTAATTAAACAGAGCCATTTTATAGTAATGTATGGGAAACACATTGTTCGCTTCCAAATGGGCAGATATCTGCTTCATTACTTTGCTTTTCCATGGCTGTCAGCAGGGCTTACAAAGCATCAGACTAGTCTGGACAATGACCTTTGTCTGTCAACCTTAGAAATGGTCTCTCCAAATTAGGGCTGATTAACACTCTGGGGGAAGTTTGTTCTGCAAAGACACTGTTGAATCTCTTTGGGCGCCGGAGACACAGTTTCCATCTGGCATGTTAGCCACACATTCAAACGCTATTGATTTTTTTTTTAAGAGCAAAAAAATTGGGAGCAGAAGGGGAGGGGGGGGAGACCATCCAGAATGGACTGGGGTGTTGTTTTTTTCCCTCTCCCCCTGCAACAAGCTCCCTCTCCCGTGACTGCCTATTTACCTAATTACTAAATCCTAAAGAAAATCCTGAATAGCAGAAGGCATAGTGCCTATCACACGCTGCTGGCATGACATAAAAGCTGAAAGAGCAGGGTGGTTGCACATGGCATAAAATCAAAAGTTAAAAGTTAACATTTGTTACAAGTCTGATTATTTTTAACTTAACAACCACTGATCGAAAGCAGATCAAGACATACGGACTGAGCATGAAGGCTCCAACGCTAACACAGAGCTTATTTAGAGTATTGGAATCAACTCTTCATTGGGCTGGCACCAATCCTTCCCCCTCCTTTTAATTAGAAAGTGACCGACACATAGGGTGACCGTATGGAAAGGAGGGCAGGGCTGCTGTATCTTTAACTTAACAGTCTTTTAGCATTTAAGGAAGCTATCAAGACTGATCTCCTCCAGCAGGCCTATCCAGTGGAATTTTAGGATGCTTTTAGGATGTTTTTTAGGAAGCTTTAACAATGTACACTGTGTTTTGATTAATATTTTATGTATTTTATACTTATTGTTGTTCCCAACCTCAATTAGGATGGAGAGGAGGGTAAGAAATAATTATAATAATTATTATTATTACCGTATTTCTTCGCTTGTAAGATGCCATCGATTGTAAGATGCACACTAATTTCAGTACCACCAACAGAAAAAAAAAGGTTTGATTCTAAGAAATAATAAACGCACCCGCGATTCTAATATGCACCCCGTTTTTAGAAATGTTTATATGGGGGAAAAGGGCATCTTAGAATTCAAGAAATACGGTATTATTTAACAGTTGCATAGAAAAGGGAATTTCAGCAGGTGTCGTTTGTATGCATGCAGTGCCTGGTGAAATTTCCTCTTCATCACAAAAGTGAAGGCTGCAGGAGCCCTGCCCTCTTGACCATATACAAAAGAGGGCAGGGCTCCTGCAGCTTTAACTGTTGTGATGACCTGGGAATTTCACCAGGTGCTGCCTGCATACAAATGACACCTGCTGAAATCCCCTTTTCTATGTAACCGTAAAAGATAGGGTGGCCATATGAAAAGGAGGACAGGGCTCCTGTATCTTTAACAGTTGCATTGAAAAGGGAATTTCAGCAAGTGTCATTTGTATATATGGAGAACCTGGTGAAATTTTCTCTTCATCACAGTTAAAGCTGCAGGAGCCCTGCCCTCTTTTAAATCTGGTCACTCTAGTATAGCTCCTGCAGCTTTAACTGCTGCGATGAAGAGGGAATTTCACCAGGTTCTCCATATATACAAATGACACTTGCTGAAATTCCCTTTTCAATGTAACTGTAAAAGATACAGGAGCCCTGTCCTCCTTTTCATATGGTCACCCTAGTTAAAGATATAGGAGCACTGCCCTCCTTTCCATATGGTCAACCTACCAATGCAGGACAATCTGTAGCCTGCATAAAACAATTTACAGCACAATCCTGTACATGCCTACTCAGTTGTAAGCCCCGTTGGGTTCAATAGTGCTTATTGTCAGGCGACTATGTAGAGGCTTGTAGCCTTAACCTGCTTTCTCCTTTACATCCCAATCCTAAAAAACCCACCTGTGCTGCATCCTTGCAAACAGTGTCTTGTTTTTGGCTAGCAAGTGAACTAGCCAGTTACAGCAAGAGAGAGATCATAGCACAGCAGTGGAGCACACATTCTGCACACAGAGCTGGTCTTTCCCAGCCCTACCTGGGGGTGTCAGGAACCCTGAATCTGGGAACTTTTTCACGCAAAGCAGGTGCTCTTCAACCAAGCCATGATTCTTCCTTTATATACCATAAAGATGGAGAAAAACACCTGTCCTCCATCCACACAAAAGCAGCCTTAGGGTGCAATCCAATGCAAGTTGAGAAAGAACGAAGTCCTACTACTCCCAGTGTGCCACGGCCAGCCATGCTGGCCAGGGAAGGCTGGGAGTTGTAGGACTTTTTTTGGTCTAAACATGCATAGGATCACACCCTTAAGAAATCACACTGAGGTCCATAAACCATTGGTTTATTTTAGGAGATGGTTCGATCGCATCACAGAACGTTAACCATAACAGCTGGATTTTAGACCATTTTGTCCCAATTAAGTCACAAAAGTCTAGTTTAAAGCCAAGGATTAGCTATTTTGTTGGCAAGAGCCATAGCTGACCCAGTTCTCAGATACCTGCTCATGCAGTGCAGCCCTGTTTTATGTTTACCCAGGAGTAAAGTCCTCTTGCTGTCTAGTAACTGCTTTAGGATGGCAGCCTGAATCAGGCGACATTCTTTGTTAAGCACTGCGGGCCAATGAAAAGATATGAGCAAAGAGCCAGAGACGAACTGCATCCGTTATTAGCATAATTGATAAATGTGACAATTAACGTCAGAAATTGTGACAAATCCTCCCTCGCTAGCTGAGACTTCCTGACAGCTGGGATAACCGAATGTCCTAGTATTACCAACCTCCACTGTTCAAAAACCATGAGTCATCCCACCCCCACCCACCCCGCCTCAAAATAATAAAAGTGGCTTGGAATGCGTGAGATTTTGAAAACATAATAGGTTTTGCATTGTCTCCTAATGGCTTCAGATTATACTGTGGTCAGCTTGCCACTGGTTTCCTATGTAGCCTCAAGAAACACAGTGAACGTTTGCACAGTGGCATTTGATGGAGATCAGATGAGCACCCAACGCACACCCGCTCTCCGCACACCTGGCCCCAGCAACTTCAACCTGTGCTGATCCTTTCCTTGCTCCTGCCTGCCTGCACCACAGTTGCGATGAGGTTGCAAGGCCGGCACGGTCTATCTATGTAAGAAGATTGCCATGTTCTGCTGGGATTGCACAGTAGCAGGACTGAGAGAAATGTGTGGTGGCGAGTGTTACTGGGCTCATCTACACCAAGCAGGATATTCCACTATGAAAGTGCTATATAAAAGGCAGGAGCCACACTACTGCTTTATAGTGGTATTGAAGTGCACTGACAACTGTTGAGGCGCAGGACACATCTACACCAAGCAGGATATAACACTATGAAAGTGGCATATGGTATGTGTCAACATTTGTAAATGCACTTCAATACCATTATAAAGCAGTAGTGCGGATCCTGCCTTTTATAACATTCTGCTTTCATAGTGGAATATCCTGCTTGGTGTAGACGAGACCTCGGTCACAGGAACGCAGGACAAACCTGCTGAGAAGTAGGCTGCCTACAGCTAGGTACACAGTTCATGTGGAAACACGATAAGGGCTCAACAGCAGCCTGGAAAGGCCATGCGAGTGTTTGAGCATTGGACAGAGCATATCAAGAGATTCCGGAGCTTGGCAAAGTGGGTACATGCCAAGCTCATAAAAGGCTGCTCAGATGGGAGAGCTGAGAGAGAAATAGCTTACAGTCTTATGTTCTTAATGCTGATTTGTTTAAAGCACTTCTGAAAAACAGCAAAACCAATTGCCGGATAAAGACAACTTTGGTGGTGATTGAGCAATAGGATCTTTCCAAGACTCAAGTTGAAGTTTTAAGATTGTTGCTGTTGTCACCTTTCCATTTCCTCCTTCAAAATATGATGAAAAGTATCCCAGTGGGTGGGTTGAAGGGGAACAGCTGTTGCAATAAATATTGCTTCCCAGTATATACCTGGCAGGATGGCTAGTGGTGTCCCTTTAATGAAAGACACGTGACTTCTCCACGCTGCTCCCTCCCTCCCTCCCTCCGTCTTATCTCCTTGCAAACATGGCCACATCTGCCGGGGAAACCTGGCGCACTTTGGTTCCTTCTAATTGTATTGGTCAAGGCCTGCACCCACGACAAAGAAAACATTCCTCCGCTGAACCTGTGTAATGCTTAATGAGTCCTTGTATCTCGTGATAAATTTCATAATTATTCAGCCCCTACTACTAACGCCGAAATTCATCAGTCAAAGCAAATTAGCCGAGATTCATTAGAATAAGACATCTAGTAGGCACATGTACTTTATTAGCCTCTTACACCAATAGTTTTAATTGGGTACATATTTCACAGCTTTGGAGCTACTCAAGTGAAGGGCTCCTTTTATCTCTTTTATTTACAGTAACAAGCCATCAGACAAACACCGCCATAATTAAACTTACATACACCCCCCCCCCAAAATTGTGCATTTTCTCCATTAACATTGGCCCATTGAAATCTTCAGATTTTGCAAAGCTGAGTGTATCGCTTCCGTTAAATATATACTGTTCAAATAACAAGAGGTGGTTACATGTGCATACACGCACGCACACACCCCTTTAGCAAGTGACTTTTCCAGTCTCTCTTCCCTCTTCATAGTTTTCCCTCTATTTCACCTTCACGGGGCTGGAGGTGGAGGGGGTGGTGAGAGATCTCCATTAGATATTTTAGTGATGAGAAAAGTGATTAAAAATCTTGAAGATTTTTAATTATTAATATGGAATGTAAATGATGTTATAAAAAGGAGAAATGCGGGAGAAATTTTACACATTCATGGGATTTTTACTCATGCATAATAATAAGTTGAAAACACTTTCGTTATAATACTTGCTAAATTAAATGGGGGGAAAAGAACCCTTTGGAAAGTTTGAGCTGGTGGCAATATATGATAAATGCCGCCATCTGCTGGCCATCGAACTAAACAAGGCACTCAGTTAAATCAATACTTTAACCTCTTCTTTTGTCAAAGAAAACACTTTTTTTTGGTACAAAATACACATATGCCAAGAACTGAACTATGACCTGAATCCTTACTCTAAGCAGTCCCTTCATAATGAAAGGATAACTGATTTTGAGATCCTAAAACATGGCTATAGTACAAATGGCTAAAAGGGCAACAGAAGTATATGGTGGACATTGGGTATTGTGTCAAGCAGCTCATGTCTCTGTCCATGCGGCCTTACACGAGCTGCATTACTCACAAGTAGTGCTGTGTCGAAAATTCCCCCTACGAAAATTTCAACCATTCTCATCAATTTGATAGAAAAGAAATTGCTTTCGAAAAGAAATTCAAAGGGGAAGGAATCTTGGAGAAATTCTCCTGGGTTCAGGGTTCTTGTGCTTACCTTACTTATGAGATGGCTGAGGAGTGTGTGTGTGAGTGTCCTGTCTTTCATTGTACAATCGTCTCTCTGACAGCCTGTAGCCTCCTTGGCTTCCCGCTCTGATCACCCAGAGGAAGACATCATGAATTTATTCCTCTCTGGGGCCTCTTCAGATCAGGAAATGCAGGCAGCCTGGGAGACAACAAAGCAATGATGAGAAGTGCAATAGAATTAAAAGTATAGACGGTACCCTCAGCCACCTCACAGAGATTAGTTAAGGTCAAATACATTACGAACACACATTCCAAATAAATTATAAACTGCCCTGAGAAGGAGGCAGAAAAATGGAAGCCCCTTTCACGGGGAAAGAAAACGTTCATGAAATTCCTGAGATTTTTCTTTTCTTACCTCCTAGAAGTAAAAGGACACTTCTCAGATTTCCCCCCACATTTTCTTCACCATTATTGTTTGTAGTCGCTGCATTCCCTCCCCTCAATGCCATGGTGTGATACTAGGTATGTGAGGCATTATGGAGGGTGCAAAATGCCAAAACAGTTGATGCTGCTGCTACTTGCAGTGGTGGTGAAAAACACCCAAAATCCCTTAGGGGGGGAAAGAAGCAGTTCTATCACCCTTGCCAATGGTGATGCCTACCTGTGAGAAATTGTTGGAGGATTTCTCCTCCCCCTTGGAGAAATTCAGTGAAATTGTGTGTCCTCCAGTTTCTCTACCCACAAATAGGGTGGGGGATTTTGAGAGGCCACTTACGCACAGCTCTACTCACAAAGAACACCCCACAACAATCCAGTGCTTTAACACATGAAGTGCTTTCCCCCCAAGTCAGACCATAGGTCCATCTAGCTCAGAACTGATTGATCTGACTGGTTGTGGTTCTCTAAGGCAACAGTGGGCAACATACACCCCCGCCCATGGCCTTGAGTGTGCCCACCCCACCCCACCCCGCTTCTCCCCCCCCCCCCCCCCCCGCTGCTGAAATAGATGGTGCAGCAGCCAAAAGACCGATCTTTTTTGTTGTCAAGCTAAATGTGGCTTTTTGGACTATATATAGATGGTACAGCTTCAAGAGTATGGTGCTGAGGGGTGTCTTGGGGCTTGAAGTGAACATAAGTGCCACGCTGGATCAGACCAAGGGTCCATCTAGTCCAGCACTCTGTTCACCCAGTGGCCAATCAGAAGCGGGTCACAGTGCAACAGCACCCTCTCACCATGTTCCCCAACAACTGGTGGATTTCTAATTAGAAATTAGACATTTCTAATTAAAATTTTGTATGTTGTTTATAGTTTTTTATATATCCTGTACACCCCCTTGGGAAGTTCTTACATTTAAAGGTGGACTAAAATAATTAAATTTAAATTCAATTAACTAAACTAAATTAACAGTTGCAGAGGAATGGGATTTACATCTTTGTAAACATAATAGAATGATCTTGGCCATGAGGAAGGGCATCGCCAGACAATATAGCTCTCTGTTAAGCATTGTGTGAAAACATTTAAATTCTGCTTCCGGCGACTGTGGAAAAGCAATGGGTAGTATCCAATGGTGCCCCAGCACTAGTGGGTCTCCAGACCAACCAAAGTTGCTGCCCATGCCTCCTCTAAGGTCTCAGACAGAGGTCATTGCTATCTCTGCTTTCAGAGACAGAGAGAGAGAGACTTTCTGCATGCAAGGCCTGTGTTCTAATATCCAGTGGTGCAGGTAGGCCTGGAGCTCAGGACCAAAGTCCAAGCTCCTCAGCCCAGGGTTCCCCCCAAATGTCTGCTCGAAGATCAGACAACGGAGACCATGGCAACCAGATCTGACCTGGCATCAGCAGCAGACCTGGCAGGAGCAAACCGGGGCTGAAGTTGCTTGCCCTAGCTTGCTTGTTTGCTTGCTTTTTCCTTTTTAAAAAATATGTTATCGTCAAACAGAGGGCCAGGTAGGGATGTACATGGTTATAGATGCTTGTTTTATTATTTTTACTTTATAATCCTTTTCAACAACAAAATTGTACTTATTCCCGAGTTAAATGGAGTGAGCTCCCCACGGAGGCCCACCTGGCGCCAACCCTCATCTTTTCAATGCCAGCTGAAGAGTGCCCTCTTCGCCCAGGCATTTGATGGCATGTGCTGGGGTACTTATGTCAGCTGTTTTGAGCAGGTCTGTTATTGAAAGGGTTTCTTGAAATGGTTTTAAGCTGTTTAAATTGTTTTAAATTTGTACATTCAAACTTTTAGACTACGTTTTATTATAATGTTCTATTATGTGATGTTGTAGAATGGGGTGTGTGTGTGTGTGTGTGTGTGTGTGTGTGTGTGTGTGTGTGTGTGTGTGAACTATTGTGAAACACCCAGAGAGCTTCAGCTATTGGGTGGTTATGAAACTGAAATAAATACGATAATGATGATGATGATGATGATGATCTTCTGAGGATCAGAAGCAAACTCAATTTCATTCTGTTGTCATGATGGTGCAATGATTTAAGTGAGTTTAAGGCCTTAGCTAGACCTATGGTTTATCCTGGGATCGTCCCAGGGTCGTCCCTGTCTGCTCCCGGGATATCCTGTGTGAACATGAACAGGGATGACCCCGGGATGATCCCGGTATAAACCTTAGGTCTAGCTAAGGCCTAAGAGTGCAATCTTGTGCATATTTAGACAGAAAAATGTCCTACAACTCCTAGCATTCCCCAGCCAGCTGCTGGCTGGGAAATACTAGAAGTTATAGGATGGTTTTTCTGTCTGAACGTGCACAAGATTGCGCCTTAAGTGGTGTAAAGCACAGAATGGCAATGGATGATGGAGGAGGAGGAGGAGGAGGAGGAGAGAGCGATAAACTTTAGGCCAACTCTGAACAGTGTGTGTGTCTGTGCGCGCACAAGTAAATCCATGGTCTAAAATGACCTAGCTGCAGCACTGCTAACCCTGAGCTAGAGCCCTTTCCACACTGCTTGCTTATATTCATCACATCCTACATAGAGAAAAGAGTCCCAAATGCAGGCATCTCATTATGGCAGGCATACCAGTCCACATTTTACTGGCTTATGCTGGGAGCCTCTCCCAACCTGCTGTCCCACAAATGTGCCAGACTGCAACTCCCATCATTCCCAGCTAGCATGGGATGTGAAGCCCAGAAGTTCTGCTCTAGGGAAGAACAGAAGTGGATTTGGACAGGGCAGGGCCATTATTTTGCCAGAACATTTGTAAAGCATCACAGCCCCTCTAGTGGGTGCCAGAAGGCGATCTTCATCCCCAATTTGGGACTAGGATACCTGAGAGAGAGCCTTCTCCTTTACCAACCTGCCCAGTCACTGAAGGCATTGGAGGGCATGCTCTTGGTGGTTCCCCATGGACCTATGGCCTGATTGGAATCCACCAGGAGAAGAGCCTTTGGTGTGGTGGCACCTTCTCTTTGGAACTCCCTGCCCCTGGAGGTCAGACAGGCACCAACACTAGGCTGCTTCCGGCACCTCCTGAAAACAAATCTATTTCAAGAAGCCTTCCTCAACTGGTCCTTTGTTTTAAATTGAACAATTTTAATTTGCTTTTTTAATCTTCTTTCTTTTTACAGTTTATACCTAACCTATGTGCACCATTCCAGGATCTATTTTAGATATGGAGCGGTATAGGAATATTGTAAATAAATAATAACAGAGGTCTTAACTGAAGCCCTGTTCTAGGCTTCTGGAAGCCTTACCTATAAACAGAAGAGCAGAGCAGAGCACGGAATGACTTTTCTCAAAAAAGAGAGAGAGAAGGAGCGATTTGCCAAAGGGAAGCCATTCCTGCACACTTGAAAAACATTTGTTGTGCTGTTGCCATCTTCGTTGCACGGTACATCAAGAGGACAAAAGAACCAGTGTGTCTCTCTTGTATCTCTCATGTACCTTTCACCAAAGCACCTGCCTTTGTTTCAACCTGACTTTCTGCTTCAATTGCTAATTGAATAATTTTTTGAGGGGAAAAAACCCACGATTTTCTGAGTAGCAGCAATTATGCAATTACCTTCTTGTTTAATAGCTTTGCTCCAGGTGTGTGTTCCAGCACAGGCCTATTAACTTTTGTTGCCAAAAAACAAAAGCAAAAACAAAAGTTACAGGGTTTCTTTCTAGATTCACAAAACTCCAATAAACGTGCAGAAAACTCTGAGGGTTCTTTCTTGGCTTTCGAATCATAAGACGACAATATCAATCAGTTGCAGCAGGGACAAAATCAAGGTTGAAAAGGATGGGAACTAGTCCCAGCGCCAGGTTTTTGAGGGCAAGTGAAAAAGCAGGTTGTAATAGTGAAGAGGAGAAGCAAGTCCAGGGAGCTCTTGTCAGGAAGCCCCAGCTGGGGTGTGGGCCCTCAGCACATGCTCAACCATCACAACCCCTGACGCCGGTCTGATGGAAACGTAAAAGGAATGGCGTGTTTTAGTATTATCTGCCTCTTTTTCTTATTGCAGAAGCTACATATTGGGTACAGTAGGTTGTATCCAATGGTATCCGTCTGCCAGTAGAACAGACACCACTGGCAGAACGGATGACGCCTCCCACCCACACCCATGGGCCTCCGAAATCTGCTCCAGAGGGATGCGAGAGCCTCTGGAGCAGATCGGGGTGGGGGGGGTATGGGGGACAGGGCAAGGGGAGAGGAGGAAGTTCCATTGCTTGAGCAGAAGTTCGTTCACACAATATTGAATGTCGCCCATTACGTTTTAGAGAGCATAAGTATCTCTGAACGGATAGAAGCCTATGATCTATTTGCCACATGCGCCACAAAGCCCTGCAGGTTAATTAATCCACTGCGGCTTAGCATATGTCTGAACCAGAGTGTAGGGACTGTATCATCTTATATTTCATAAAGTGAATTGTTCATCATCTGAACAGCACCCGCCCCGCATAGTACACGCTCTATGCAGAGATTACCACATGAGATAGAAGGCTAGCCTAAAATACTCAGCCAGATCTAAGTTATCACTACCTTTGTAACGACTTAATACACAGATGTTGTGTATGCATCAAGTCTGGTTTCCATTCATATTTCCGTTTTAAGCCCCTCCATTCAGAAGAACTTGATTTTACTGACACAAACAAGATACCTTTGGCTGTGAATTTTTGGTGAGGCCCAGCTGTGAAATGAAGAAAAGTTTTACGGTCAGGTTTCAATCAGTGACCCAATGTGCTATGACAGCCTTCCTCAACCTGGGGCGCTCCAGATGTGTTGGACTACAACTCCCAGAATGCCCCAGCCAGCTCTGCTGGCTAGGGCATTCTGGGAGGTACAGTCCAAAACATCTGGAGTGCTCCAGGTTGAGGAAGGCTGTGCTATGAGTTTATGAATTTAAAGAGTCTAATTAAGAACGTAAAAAACAAAAGTTCACTATATCACTATGACTATGACTACATTATTACAGTTTTTCACCGTCTCCCTCTGAGCAAATTTTTTTATATATATTAAAAAAATATCATGTGTCAGATCCAGGCAAAAGTTAAGCACTTTTAATTCCTGTATATTTTGCTTGTAATGTGGCCTGTCCTTAAACCTCTCAGCTGAAAGTATTGAGATGTAAAATATGCTTAGCTTCGGCTACATCATGCCCAACAGTTTAGATGTCTATTTCTTTAAGAGTGAACAGCAAAGCAAAGCACAAGTCCTTGCCTTCCTCTCCCACCCCAGTTTATTTCAGTCCTCCATGATGCATAAATATGACTTTGAAGCTGATTTTCCATTGTCCTCGAGAAACCCTGACAGTCCAGACTACAACTGTATTATTATCTCTGCCCTCAAAATGCTGTCCGCGTTCAGTGGTGGAAGTAGGAAAGTTGGAACTTGATTCACAATACTTCCAACATGATGTAGACGTTCTTGGACATATGAAGAGCTGTGGTAATACCACTATAGATCCAAAAAATGTACATTGTTGTTTTCACGTTCAAATCTACCTACAGTCAAATATGCAGAAGTGTTGCTTTGGTGAAAGGGGCAATGAACCCAACAGACTCCACAGAGGTTTTTCTACTATTTAACTTCCAGCCTGATTCTATGGTCTGGGATGTTGAACTACTGAAACGTAATGGACTAGCACCACTAAGGTAGTGAAAGAAGCCGGGCCACAGGCACAAGCTTTAAAGAGCCAGGTCAGGGCCAGCCTTAGGGATGGGTGAGCTGGACGCTTGTCCCGGGTGCTGAGCTAAAGGGGGCAACATGGCTTGGTGTTTGTTAAACGTACTGCCTGCAGTGAACTAAGATGTAAAAAAGGAATTGGCATTGTAACCATTTCCCCAAAGTTCTACAGGTAATTTTAGTACTATGAAAATTAACTTCTATCAACAAGCTTTAAATATGTTACTTTTAAAAATAAAAAGACCAGCAGCACACAGCTTTACTTTGATAGGTGTTGCAGATCTGCACAAGCCACATGACTGGGAAACACTGCAAATGTTGACTTGGCACAGTAATCAAAAGCACTCCTTGCCCAAGGTGCTATTTATCCTGGGGCCAGCCCTGGACCAGGTAAAAACCGATTGCCCGTTTGTGTCATCAAACCCTTGCTAAGCTAGTAGCTTCGTTGTTGTTTATTCGTTCAGTCGCTTCCGACTCTTCGTGACTTCATGGACCAGCCCACACCAGAGCTTTCTGTCGGCTGTCGCCACCCCCAGCTCCCCCAAGGTCAAGTCTGTCGCCTCCAGAATATCATCCATCCATCTTGCCCTTGGTCGGCCCCTCTTCCTTTTGCCTTCCACTTTCCCTAGCATCAGCCTCTTCTCCAGGGTATCCTGTCTTCCCATTATGTGGCCAAAGTACTTCAGTTTTGCCTTTAATACCATTCCCTCAAGTGAGCAGTCTGGCTTTATTTCCTGGAGTATGGACTGGTTTGATCTTCTTGCAGTCCACGGCACTCTCAGAATTTTCCTCCAACACCACAGATCAAAAGCTCTGCAGGACTACAATTTGGCAATCTGCAATGGCACTACCTTAACACAGCAGTGAGCAAGCCAGCAGTTCATGAATTAAACCACTATGATCTTTTCTACATGAGCCATTTTTCATGCACTCATTATTTCCTACTCACAGTTGTTTGCAGTTTCTGCAGACAAAGGCGTGACCCTCCAGTTTTGCTTCTATTTTTAAACTGCACTTTTGAGGCTTATTTTAGAGCAGGAAAAATGCAGTAATATTTGCAGTAATATTTGTGAAAGAAAACACTTTCTCCACTTGTGTAATTGTGCTATTCCACTATACCAAAGCACAAGAAAAAAAATTTCCACTTGTGTGATTGCGCTATTCCATTATACCACAGTGCCACCTAGAGGTGATGTAATGGGAAAGTAGGATCTTACCTGGCGTTCAAGTGCTCCTGCGCTCATTTTCCTTTTCTTAAAAAAAAAACACCAAAATAGCAGCCACGAAGTCGCATGCCACATGTAGACCAGGGCGACGATCTCACGATTGTAAAATTGCGAGATCATCGCCCTACTACCCCCTCGTCTAGCCATGGCCTACGTCTACCCTTCACAGGGTTGTTGTGAGGATAAATGGGGCATGGAGAACCAAGTACACCATCTTGTGCTTCTTGGAGAAAAGGTGGGATATACATGTAGCTTTGGCTATTGGGTGGTATAAAAATGTAATAAATAAATAAATAGTAAATAAACAAAGAATACAAGCACATATTTTTAAAAAGTTGCAGGGGGGGCATTTAACAGCTTGTCTGACTCCGCAATAAACCGCACTAAGAGGCATCCCTTCTTCTCCCTCTAATAGGACAGAATTCCTCTTCCAAGATAGTGTAATACATGCATGCTTTATCTAATAATTGTCCATTTATTTGCATACCATATTTCCCACAATAAATTATGCTCAAAGTGGTTCACAAAACAAACAAATCCAATAGCCATAATTATAATACATTATAATGCAACATTCATTCATTTATTACATTTCTATACTGCCCAATAGCCAAAGCTCTCTGGGTGGTTTACAAAGATTAAAAATATTAAAAAATACAATATTGTACATAACATAAAAAGTTAACAAATAAATGTACAAACAGACAGCAGATACACACGCACATACACATATAAACAATTATAATAATCAACAGTGAAAATCCCAGGACCTGATTAAAAACCTTAACATAAATTTAATTACAGTTAATTTAAAACATATCAAAATTTAAATAAGTATGAGACAGAGCAGTAAGTCACTTAAGAACATCTAGTACCAATAATAACCCTATACTCACATTAAACAGTTCAGTAAACATTTCATGTTAAGAGGCCTAATGATAAGAATCCTCAAGTCCCATCAGTCAGCAAAACCAGATCTAAAACAAACCAAGTGTGCCTTTTGGAACGATTGTTTTTACAATTCATATGGGCATTTACTTAGATTTAGTATATTGCATATTTAATTCTGCATTTCCTCCTAGGAACTCAATGAGGCATACATGATTCTCCCTCCATTTCATCTTCACAACAATCCTGTGAGGTAGGTCAGGCTGGCTGAGAGCTTATGACTGGCTCAAGGTCACCCAACCAGCTTTAGAACTTTAGTGGGGATTTGAACTCAGCCCTCCCCAGCCCTAGTCCGACACTTTACCAGCTTCACTACTACTGGCTCTCATTTCACTGGCTCAGTTAATTAATTAAAACTCATGGGATTAATTGATTTTTAAAAATGTCTTTAATTGGGTGATAGTGATAAAAAATCCTTTATATTAAAAAATTCATTTTTTTAAAGGCAGTATTCGTTTCATGCCTAAGAACGCTTGTCCCTGTATCATTATTTCCATGTGGCAGGAAGAAAACCCAGTTCCTGCAAACATATTTTGCTCACCTTTTTCCTTCTGCTGGGCTGATTTGGCAAAGCAAACAATGTGCTCAGGAGATTTCCCAGGCTTTATTGTGCAGTCATCGTAGAGTCACCAAGAACAAGTACTTATATTTCTATTGTGCGTTTCACTGAACCGAACAAGGTGTTCAACAGAACATTTTAATTATAATCCCACTTCTAGCAGTGTGTGCGAAGGTGTTGAAAAAGCACAATCAAGCATGAAACAGAACGGTAAACATGCCATTTCAATTACACCATTATACGTACGTACATCGGCGCAAAACACAATATTCGAATCTTCCCTGAATTGACAGGGGGTGCTGAAAAAACACTGTTCCGACGCCAGCAGAAAGACTTTTTTGTCTGACTTGATGTGCCTCCTTGCCTGAAGGCTTGTCTTGGGGTCTGGACGCTGACGCTGTCTTGTTGGAGATTTGTGTGGTTGTCATTTCAAAACTGTTTGAGAAAAGTACCAGCAGGCACACAAAAGGCTTTGTGAATGGCTCAGAAACATGGCCCTAGATAAATGGTCAGCAACTAGCAGCTTCCCGGGCTCCATCTGTCTCACTAATAGGTGTTGTCTGCCTTGCCTACCCAGGGGAGCACATCTCAGTCATCTATTGCCTCACAGCCCTGGCATGAAGCTTATTCAAAACAGGTACAAGGCCTGAGGTCTGGACAGGCCTGGCTTTAAAGCACACATAATTCCTAATTCGTCCTGATTGCCAAATAAATGATGGTATGAGGAGAGACCACAGCTCAGTGGTTGAGCCCCTGCATTGCAAGGTTCAGTCCCTGGCATCTCCAGGGAGAAGGATCTGGTAGCTGGGGATAGGAACGATCCTTTTCTACCTGTGACCGGGGCCAAATAGTGTGACCTTGGCCTAATCTACACCAAGCAGGATATTGCACTAGGAAAGGCGTCTATGTAGGGTGACCAACTGTCAGGATTTCCCCGGATTTGTCCTGGTTTTTGTTCTTTCCATGGTGTCAGGGGGGATTTTCTATAATTTTCAATAATGTCCTGGAATGACACACCTTCCCCTTTAAGGCTGCCATTAGCATGGCAGGAGGGAATGACATGCTTTCTTGAGGCACGTCATTCCCCCACCCCGAGCTCCAATTGAGGTCTTAAAGGGGAAAGTGGGTCATTCGTGGACATTATAGAAAAGGCCCCAATTGGAGTGGATGGTGGTGGTGCAGAATGAAATCCTTTCCCCTCCTCCACTCCAATCGGGTTCTTTAAGGTGGCGGGGGAATAACGTACTTTCTGCAGGACTCCCCACACACACACTAGGTGTCCTCTTTTTTTGGTTTCCCAAATATGGTCACCCTAGTCTATGGTACGTGTCAATGGGCCCCAACAGTTGTCAGTGCACTTCAGCACCACTATAAAGCAGTAATGTGGCTCCCGCCTTTTATATATCGCTTTCATACTGCTTTCATAGTGCATCATTCTGCTTGGTGTAGATTAGGCCCCAGTATATGGCAGCTTCCTATGTTTGTACGAAGTGAATTTATTTATTTATTTATTTATTTATTATTTAGAATATTTATATACCGCTCCCCAGTGAAAAATTTCGGAGCGGTGTACAAGGTAAAATGAAAATAAAAACAGAATAAAAACAGTTAAAACAAAATTTAAAAGAAGCAATAACAGTAATCCAAGGCTGCATGTTAAAGAAAGGCTTCTTGGAATAAAGATGTTTTCAGGAGGCGCCGAAAGGAGTACAAGGTCGGCGCCTGCCTGACCTCCAGAGGCAGGAAATTCCACAGGAGGGGGGCCACCACGCTGAAGGCTCTTCCCCTGGTGGATTCCAATTGGAGGATGGATGAATGAGGGAATCCTTTATTTATGGTTTATCTACCAAGGACTGGGCAACTTGTAGCCCTCCAGATGTTTTGGCCTATAACTAGCATATCCAATGGTAAGGGATTGTGGTAGTTGTGAGCCAAAACAACTGCAGCATCACAGTTCCTGCCCTGGTCAACAACAACAACAACAAAAGCCAACTTCCATCAAATGGTTCTCTGGAGGAAAAGGCTATCAGTGGCGACTAGACCCAATGGCTGTATGCTATCTCCAATAACAGAGGCAGCATGCCCCTGTACACCAGTTGCTGGGGAACATGGGGGTGTTGCTGCTGTTGCACTTGTGTCGTGCTTGTGGGTCCCCGGTCGACAGCAGGTAGGCCACTGTGTGAACGGAGTGCTGGACTAGATGGCCCCTTAGCCTGATCCAGCATGGCTCTTCTTATGTTTTTATGTTTTGGTCTTCATTCTGCATACTGGCTCTATCAAATCTAACACATCCCTCCCCCATTTTGTGTTTAGCTCTGTTAGGCCACAGCTAGACCTAAGGTTTATCCTGGGATCATCCAGGGTTCGCCCCTGCCTGAGCACTGGATCCCCTGTGTGTCACCTAGATGAACAGGTTTGACCCCTGGACGATCCAGGGAAAAACCTTAAGTCTAGCTATGGCCTTAGTGGATAGTACAAGTGGTGCCACACCCCAAAGCCCAAATACTATTTCTATTTTATTTGGGACATTTGTATTTGTTGTTTATTCGTTCAGTCGTTTCCGACTCTTCGTGACTTCATGGACCAGCCCACGCCAGAGCTTTCTGTCGGCTGTCGCCACCCCTAGCTCCCCCAAGGTCAAGTCTGTCACCTCCAGAATATCATCCATCCATCTTGCCCTTGGTCGGCCCCTCTTCCTTTTGCCTTCCACTTTCCCTAGCATCAGCCTCTTCTCCAGGGTATCCTGTCTTCTCATTATGTGGCCAAATTACTTCAGTTTTGCCTTAAATACCATTCCCTCAAGTGAGCAGTCTGGCTTTATTTCCTGGAGTATGGACTGGTTTGATCTTCTTGCAGTCCAAGGCACTCTCAGAATTTTCCTCCAACACCACAGTTCAAAAGCGTCTATCTTCCTTCGCTCAGCTTTCCTTATGGTCCAGCTCTCGCAGCCATAGGTTACTACGGGGAATACCATTGCTTTAACTATGCGGACCTTTGTTGTCAGTGTGGTGTCTCTGCTCTTAACTATTTTATCAAGATTTGTCATTGCTCTCCTCCCGAGAAGTAAACGTCTTCTGATTTCCTGGCTGCAGTCAGCGTCTGCAGTCATCTTTGCGCCCAGAAATACAACGTCTGTCACTGCCTCCACGTTTTCTCCCTCTATTTGCCAGTTATCAATCAAACTGGTTGCCATAATCTTGGGTTTTTTGAGGTTTAACTTCAACCCAGCTGTTGCACTTTCTTCTTTCACCTTTGTCATAAGGCTCCTCAGCTCCTCCTCGCTTTCAGCCATCAAAGTGGTGTCATCTGCATATCTGAGATTGTTAACGTTTCTTCCTGCGATTTTAACTCCAGCCTTGGATTCGTCAAGCCCAGCACGTCACATGATGTGTTCTGCATACAAGTTGAATAGGTAAGGTGAGAGTATACAGCCCTGCCGTACTCCTTTCCCAATCTTAAACCAGTCCGTTGTTCCGTGGTCTGTTCTTACCGTTGCTACTTGTTCGTTATACAGATTCCTCAGGAGGCGGACAAGATGACTTGGTATCCCCATACCACCAAGAACTTGCCACAGTTTGTTATGATCCACACAGTCAAAGGCTTTAGAATAGTCAATAAAACAGAAATAGATGTTTTTCTGGAACTCCCTGGCTTTCTCCATTATCCAGCGGATATTGGCAATTTGGTCTCTACCGTAGTTCCTCTGCCTTTTCTAAACCCAGCTTGTACATCTGGCAATTCTCGCTCCATGAATTGCTGGAGTCTACCTTGCAGGATCTTGAGCATTACCTTGCTGGCATGTGAAATAAGTACCACTGTCCGATAGTTTGAACATTCTTTAGTGTTTCCCTTTTTTGGTATGGGGATATAAGTTGATTTTTTCCAGTCTGATGGCCATTCTTGTGTTTTCCAAATTTGCTGGCATATGGCATGCATCACCTTGACAGCATCATCTTGCAATATTTTAAACAGTTCAGCTGGGATACTGTCGTCTCCTGCTGCCTTGTTATTAGCAATGCTTCTTAAGACCCATTCAACCTCACTCTTCAGGATGTCTGGCTCTAACTCACTGACCACACCCTGAGCTATCCCTGATATTATTATCATTCCTATACAGATCTTCCGTATATTCTTGCCACCTTTTCTTGATCTCTTCTGTTTCTGTTAGGTCCTTGCCATCTTTGTTTTTGATCATACCAATTTTTGCCTGGAATTTACCCCTGATGTTTCTAATTTTCTGGAAGAGGTCTCTTGTCCTTCCTATTCTGTTGTCTTCTTCCACTTCCGCACATTGCTTGTTTAAAAATAATTCCTTATCTCTTCTGGCTAACCTCTGGAATTTTGCATTCAATTGGGCATATCTCCCCCTATCACTGTTGTCTTTTGCTTTCCTTCTTTCTTGGGCTACTTCCAGTGTCTCAGCAGACAGCCATCTTGCCTTCTTGGTTTTCTTTTTCTTTGGGACGTTTTTTGTTGCCACCTCTTGAACAATGTTGCGAACTTCTGTCCATAGTTCTTCCGGGACCCTATCTACTAAATCTAGTCCCTTAAATCTATTCTTCACTTCCACTGCATATTCATTAGGAATATTAGTGAGCTCATATCTAACTGATCTGTAGGTCTTCCCTATTCTCTTTAGTTTGATTCTAAATTGTGCAATAAGAAGTTCGTGATCTGAACTACAGTCAGCTCCAGGTCTTGTTTTTACTGTCTGTATAGATGTCCGCCACCTTTGGCTGCAAAGGATGTAGTCAATCTGATTTCGGTGTCAGCCATCTGGTGAAGTCCATGTATAAAGCCGTCTTTTCGGTTGTTGGAAGAGAGTGTTTGTTATGCACAGTGAGTTGTCCTGGCAGAATTCTATCAGCCTATGTCCCGCTTCATTTTGTTCTCCTAGACCATGCTTACCTGTAATTCCAGATGTCAGAGATGTTATTTTCATTACAGGAGACTGGAACGCTAAGGTGGGCAGTCAAATGATGTATTATCCAGTCAAATGATGTATTATTGGTGTATTATCCAGTAGATGCTGCAGATCCTCATAGAACTGATCTACTTCTGCTTCTTCAGCATCTGTGGTTGGGGCATATATTTGGATCACTGTGATGTTAAATGGCTTACCCTGAATTCGAATTGAGATCATCCTATCATTTTTTGGATTGTATCCAAGCACTGCTTTAGCCACTTTATTATTAATTATGAAGGCTACTCCATTTCTTCTGTGATCCTCTTGTCCACAGTAGTAGATCTGGTGGTGATCTGATGTGAAGTGGCCCATTCCAGTCCATTTCAGTTCACTGACACCCAATATATCTATATTTAGTCTTGACATCTCACCAATAACCACATCCAATTTGCCTTGGCTCATAGATCTTACATTCCAGGTTCCTATGGTGTGTTGATCTTCAGAACATCGGATTCGTCGTTCACCACCAGCACCATCGGCCGCTAGCCGTCCTTTTGGCTTTGAGCTAGCTGCGTCATCAAATCAGGGGCTAGTTGAACTTATCCTCTGTTCCTCCCCAGTAGCATTTTGACCATCTTCCGACCTGGGGGTCCCATCTTCCGATGGTATACCGACATATCTCTGGTTGTACTGATCCATTTAGTTTTCATGGCAAGAATACTGGGGTGGGTTGCCATTACCTTCCCCAGGGATCGTATTTAGTCTGACCTCTCTACCATGACCTTCCCGTCTTGGGTGTCCCTTCACGGTTTAGCTCATGTCATCCTTGAGGTGCTCCAGCACCACGACAAGGTAATGATCTCCTTTGCTGGAGGGGACATTTGTATACAACCCTTCATATAAGAGGGTATTTATTTATTTATTTATTTATTTATTTATTACATTTATATCCCGCCTTTTTTCCTCCAAGGCGGCGTACATAATCCTTCTCCTCCTCTCCATTTTACCCTCACAACAACAACCCTGTGAGGTAGGTTGGGTTGAGAGCCTGTGGCCTTAGCTAGACCTAAGGTTTATCCCGGGATGACACACAGGGGATCCCGGGAGCAGGCAAGGATGACCCCGGGATAAACCTTAGGTCTAGCTAAGGCCTGTGACTGACCCAAAATCACCCAGTGGGTTTCCATGGCTGAGTGGAGACTAGAACCCAGATCTCCTGGCTTCCAGTCCAACACCTTAGCCACTACACCACTCTGGCTTTCATGTAATATACACATGACATACAGTAATTAAACACAGCCCAACAATAACTGTGTTTGATGTTGTATTTCAGTTATCCTGCTAATCAGCTTTAAAATGTGAAATCCATTGGATGAACATGGCTTCTTTTGAGAAAGAACTTACTAGGTCTCAGTTATTTCTGTGTGTGAACTAATATAACCAGTGTACCTCTGAGCAGGTTTCCTCTTATCATTGGAGAAGTACAACCTGCATCTAGGTATCTTAGACTAGGGAGCAGGGCTGCCAGACCAAAAAGTGTGGTTCTCACACAACCTTGAGCAACAGCACCTTAATTTTCAGTTGTTTTTTTTTTAAAAAAAAAACAGCTGTGTCAGTGAATCTCACATTGAGAGTACCTGGCAAATCAGGAATCACAAAGTTCTTCTTTACTAGATGTCAAGATGTGTGATTGCAATCTCCACCTGCAAAGTAATATACTGGGGGCCTTCCTAGACGAGGCCTTAGCGCGCATTCTGTCCCGGCTTCCCTGCTGTGCGTCCAGATGACGCACAGGGGAATCCGCAGACAGGCCGCGCTGAGGCCTGGTCTTACCCGCCATAAGCGAAGTCGCTTATGGCGCGCCTTTTCCCCAGCTCCGGCCTCAGGCCGGAGCTGGGGAAAGTGTGGAGAGTTCCGCGGCTTTTCGCGGCTCCTCGCTTACTCGCGAGGAGCCGCGAAAAGCCACGGACCTGGCACGATGCGCTGTGCCCATCGTGCCAGGAGGTGGGTGATCGGGGGGGGGGGAAGATGGCAGAGGGCGACGAAGGAGACAGCGAGGTGATGGCAGAGGGCGACGAAGGAGACAGCGAGGTGATGGCGGAGGGCGACGAAGGAGACAGCGAGGTGATGGCAGAGGGCGACGAAGGAGACAGCGAGGTGATGGCAGAGGGCGACGAAGGAGATGTTGGGGGGGGGGCGGAGGGCGACGAAGGAGACGATGAGGTGATGGCAGAGGGCGACGAAGGAGATGGTGGGGGGGCGGAGGGCGACGAAGGAGACGATGAGGTGATGGCAGAGGGCGACGAAGGAGATGGTGGGGGGGCGGAGGGCGACGAAGGAGATGGTGGGGGGGCGGAGGGCGACAAAGGAGATGGTGGGGGGGGCGGAGGGCGACGAAGGAGACGGCGAGGGGGGCGGATGGGGGGGATTAAATTAAAAAAAAACCCTTACCTTCTCCGGCGGCTTCGGGCCCCACATGGCCCCTTTAAAAAAAAAAAAACATGGCCGACGCTGCAGGGCTTCCGTCGTCCCTGCGGGTCGGCCGTCTAGGAGGCTGGGCGGCGCGCGTTAAACTTAGCACGCCGTCGCCCCGCCTCCCTGCCGGCTTATCCCGGCAGGTCTAGCAAGGCCCTGGGTGTGTGCACCAACCATACGATTCAGCTCAGATCCCAGTTTGGTGATTCGTAAATAAGCCTCATTTGGCTCAGATCAGTTCAGAGGTCACCAGCTTTGATTCAGATATGAATTCAAACCTTGATTCGGAGGTGTCCTTAGGCAAGATTTCAGATGCAGGTCTTGTTTTGTTGAATGCAAAACAGTTTAAAGCTTTTTTGTTTTCTGCTTACTTGGCATCAAAGGCCTAATCTAGACCAAGCAGGATATTGCTATGAAAGCGGTATATAAAAGGCAGGAGCCACACCAAGCAGGATATTGCATTATGAAAGCGTTATGTCAATGGGACCCAACAGTTGTCAGTGCTGCTTCAGTACCGTTATAAAGCAGTAGTGTGGCTCCTGCCTTTTATATACTGCTCTCATACCGCTTTCATAGTACAATATCCTGCTTGGTCTAGATTAGGACAAAGTCATAGAAAGTGCAACAGGACAGGGAGCGGAAGATGCATATAGATCATATAGTGGCAGAGGCAGAAGGACTTGATCATCTCTAATTTTCCAAGCAAGCACCCAATGCTATTTCCCCCCAGGTCCCAAAGACTCCACCAAACCACTTTGAATGTTCCTGCTCCTGGGAGAGAGAATGAGCAAAGAGCACTGAACACTGTATCGGTTTTTCAACATTCATCCTCCCAAAGAACTGATATTGAAGAGCCCTGGTGATTATAGCTGCTAGCCACAAAACTACACCCTCATCTCACCCCTCTTCCCTGCCCTGTGAAATGAAGAGCTTGGGGGAGAAATGTCTAAATTTTTCTGTGACCCTCTGAATCCTGAATCATCAGGAATGCTCGGATTCAGATTCGGTCAACTTTGGAGGAGCCCCGTTCCCATTTGGACACCCCCCAAATCTGTCTGAATCAGCACAATTTGGTTTGGGATTCAGCCAAATCCAAACCACAGCCCTAAAACATACAGAACCCCTTCTAGCCTTCCAGCTTGCCTTTGTCATTATATTGGCTTACAAGCCCTGATGGTTGTGTGCTATCTCCAGTATTCAAGGCAGTAAGCCTGTGTGCACCAGCTGCTGGGGAACATGGATGGGAGGGTGCTGTTGCACCATGTCCTGCTTGTTCATCCATGGCCAATGGCTGGTTGGCCACTGTGTGCACAGAGTGCTGGACTAGATGGACCCTTAGTCTGATCCAGCATGGCTCTTCTTATGTTCTTATGTTCTCATTGAAGAAATGTGTACTTTCAAATTCACCTCAGTTCTGCCTTTGGTCTGCAGACACACAGACCACATCATAGGTCCATCCAGGTGACATTGTTTCTCGCTGTTTTGGGCAGTTCAAATATGCTAATAGCTGTGACAATTTAAACCAGATCCATCTTCAGCTTATGGCCCTTAATGTAATGGTTTATGTCTGAGGTGCTATTTTCCTGAGGTGGTGGCTACTGCTTTAGGATGGGTGGTGACGGGGGAGGGGGGCATTAGTGCCCTTTTGTCATGAAAGATTTCAGTGCCCTGATCATTGTCTATCTGACAGATTCTTTGTCATCGTCAAGTGCCTTTTGTGGTTAATCCCAGTAAAGCTAAAACAAAAGGCCTCATAGATATTAGATCTATGGTGACATTACTGAATACACTTGAAGGCAGTATTTTTATTTTTTTTATTTTTTTGTCAGACTGTGATAAGAAAAATGGAGCTAGGGCCAACAGAAAAAGATGATGCAAGATTACCTTTTTTCACTTTTGGTTTTTGGTGGGTTTTTTTTTATATTTTTAATGTCAACTGTTATGATTGACATGTGGCCAAGCACACCCCTGCATCTAAGGATGCTGACGGCATTAAATGTCTCACAGAGAAAATACCAACCATAAAAACACAGATGGAAGAGAGAGGGGAAAGATGTTTATTTATTCTGCTTTTAAAGTCTTAGGTTTCAAACAAACAGCAACACTGTGCAAAAGTTGCCTTTCCTCTCCCATAAATTACCTTGGTCTCCTAGGCAGTTAATTTCTTTAAGTATTTTCTTTCTTTCTCCTTGTTTGTGATTGCATTGCAGCTCTGGCTTAGCTGGACAAAGATCAGTCATAACAATGGCGTCCGAGGATAGTGAAAACTAGCAAGAAAAATAAAGTCATCAGACCTTAACTACAACAAAAAGGTCCCGGGTGTTATAAAGTTGGCAAGGTTGTATCCGTAAGGCCCATCCACCACTGAGACAATTGCGAGGCATCCATCTCCACATCAAACAGCAGTACCAGGAAGTCGCTTTTGTTCTTTGTCATATACAAATACCTTGTTCTTGAAGAGTGCGTCACTTATGGAAAAAGCGCACTGAGAAGAAAGATTTAATCCTCTTGCTACACCTCCAGCTCACTGCCATTACAGAACTCTTAAGAATTAAGCAAGAGGTTATGATAATCCAGGATGCATCTTAAAACATCCGGAACAAGCAATTACATGTTGTCATTTGTAAAATGCTGCAGAGGCCTGGTTATATTTATAAATTAGAGTCATACATCCCCATTTCTAACAATGCTTTGGGGAAAAAACTATCCCAGATGAACTAATAAGTGAGGCTGCATTTGCACATAACTTAACAAATGACAGTAGCCTCTATGATCAGGGCCACCCCAAGACATTTCACTGTCTGAGACAAAAACAAAATCCCTCACCCTCTGTTTTATTTATTTATTTATTTGTTACATTTCTATCCCACCTTTTTTCCTCCAAGAAACCCAAGGTGGTGTACATAATGTCCTCCTCTCCATTTTATCCTCACAAAAACCAACCGTGTTAGGTAGGCTGAGACTGAGGGCCTTGCTAGACCTACCTGATAATCTATGTGGGAGGAGGGGCCAGCCCACGCTACAAGTAGCGCGGGCTGTCACCCCAGCCTACACGTCAGATGTGACGAGCTGCAGGAAGGACCCATCGCGTCCGCCATTTTTTTATTTTTAAAGGGCCGGGTGCACAGGAGAGCACCATCAACCGTTAAGTGTTTTTTTAAAAAGGGTTCCCTGCTCCCCCCTGGCCGCAATTCCACCCCCATCTCCGGTTTCCCCCACCCCCGATCTCTCCCCCTGCCCTGATGGGCCCAGCGCTGGCTACTCGCAAGTAATTGTGGTAGCTGGGAAAAGCGGTGGACCGGTCTACATGCCCGTGGTCTCAGGCTCAGCCCGAGACTGCGGGAAATACTGGGCCACAAGCAGTGCCGGTTATCCCAGGCCAAGGGAGGGTTATCTCTGCCTGAGCCCAGGATCCCCTGTGCATCATCTGGACTCACAGGGGCTCGCCCGGGGCTCGCACTGGGCTAAGCCATCCTCTAGCAATGGCCTGAGAGTCTGTGACTGGCCCAAAGACACCCAATGAGCTACATGAGCAGGGACTAGAACCTGGATCTCCCGACTCCCAGTCCAACACTCTAACCACTACAGTGCACTGGCTCTCTTCCGCTCTACATACAGAAACTGTGAGGACTGGCAGTTGTACCTTGCATCTTCCACAGTAACTGAGGGAAGCAGGCTAGCATCAGGGCTATAAAGCAAGCCACATGTGTATACAGCTCTGTCCTCCAACACCTTGGCCTCATCTACACCAAGCAGGATATTCCACTATGAAAGTGTTATGAAAGGAGTATATAAAAGGCAGGAGCCATGCTACTGCTTTATATTGGTATTGAAGTGATCTGACAACTGTTTGGGCCCACAGATACATACCATATACTGCTTCCATACCACTATATCCTGCTTGGTGTGGCTCCTGCCTTTTAAGGCTTCATCCCACATATCTGCTTCCCTCGAATTATCCCCTATGGCGTAAAGCTGCTGTTGTTGTTGTTAGCTAAATCACAGGCCAGGCAGCAATGCTCCTAAGATCCTTTGCATACCAGGAAAAGGGTTTAAGGGGGAAATGTAAAAAAATCATTAAAAAATCAACAAATGATCCAATCTGATTCAAGTTTGGTATGCTTAAAGCTCTCTTTAATATCTATTACTGTGCCAATTTTGATGTCTTTATCTTTAAAACTTACGCAGATGTAAGCATTTGTTTAATTTGTACTTTAAACACATCAAATCCTCCTCCTGCACCCCCAGTGGCCACTCGGAAAAGAACAAGTGATTCACTCCTAAAGAGTCCTTTGCACGCAATTCGCAGTGATTGCACTGTATAACCCTGGTGTGATGAAGCTCATACCACTTTTATACCGCTTTCATAGCGTAATCTCCTGCTTGGTGTAGATGAGGCCTTTGTTGCCACCCAATGCCCCCAACACTATCTGTGCTAGCTGCCTCAGCCCTGCCAAATGGTAGGGCTGGCCCTGCAATCATGTTAAATTCAATGTCATTTCTGCATGGCTGTGATTTGCTCCCACATTACCGTCAGCAGTAAGTTCAGTAAACAAGCAAGCAAACAAACCACTCATTCTGTACTGTTCACAACTTTCTATTTCAGTGGGGTTAACTGCTTGCCTATTTCTCTCACTATGCTGGCCTTGCACAGATGCAACACTGCACAATTTCCTGACTGTGATTAGCGAATCGTCAATACGCAAGGGCATGTGGGCTTCCAGGCCCGTCCCCCTCCTTCGTCCTCCTCTCTTGCTTGAGAATCCACCCTTTTCCAAAACTAGTGCTATGTCTTCACCAGCATTCTTGCTAACCTTATTTATTTATTTATTTTATTTAAACATTTGTATCCCGCCCTATATCACAAGGATCTCAGGGCAACATACAGCTAAAATCATACAAACAATATAAAATACACACAGCTAAAACAAATTAAACCATTAATAAGCTAAAACCAATATAGAATTTAAAAACAGTAACACCAATTAAAACAATTAAAACTATGTACAGGCTTGGTGAATTTAGCCATCAAAGGCTTTGTTAAAAAGCCATGTCTTGGTGCCGAAATGAAGCCAGTGCCAGTGCCAATCAGGCCTCCAAGGGGAGGGCATTCCACAGCCGGAGTGCCACAACAGAGAAAGACCTCTTCCATGTCCCACCATAGCGTATGTCTCATGTTGGTGGGACACAGAGGAGGGCTCCTCTAACAGATCTCAAGTCTCAGGCAGGCATATATAGGGAGAGGTGCTTCCTCAAGTATCGAGGTCCGAAGCCTTTTAGGGCTTTAAACATCATTACCAATGCCTTGAATTCCAACCGGAAGCATATAGGCAGCCAGTGCAATTCCTTTAAGACCCGTGTTATGTGGTCTCTGTAAGATGTACCAATCAGCAGTCTATGTTCTACATTTTGCACTAGCTGCAACTTCCGAGTCGTCTTCAAGGGCAGCCCCACAAAGAGTGCATTGCAGTAGTCTAATCAGGAAGTTACCATTTCTAGCCATATTTAGAAACAATGGTTCACCCTAAAAATGAGAGGAAGGGGGAATTCATGTGTGAGAAGAGGACAGAAGAGGAGAGTGTGGGGTCTCCGTAGATAAAAGATCAAGCATCTACACCAGCTCATTGAGAATAAAGCAGCAGATCTCTCAGATCCCATTGAAACTAAGTAAGGTGATACACAGGATAACACATTAAAAAAAAACTTGTCTGATGCTGAACAAGAGGCTATAAGTCGCTACTCTGTATTCTGCCTCCTAGAACTGTTGTTGATGTTTCTTTATAGCTAGCTGGGGAATGCTGGGAGTTGTAGGACTTTTTCCTGGCTAAGCACAAATAGGGTTGCGTCCTTTGTATGTTTCCAATGAGATGCTTGGAACTACTGTTGGATATTCCACTAACAACTTAACACTAAACTGCTTCTGTTTAAATACAAAGGCTATAACAGCAAGAGCACTTTCTGTGGTTGCACTAGTGAGCAATCCAGGAGTAAGCCTCTAATGTGGGTGCTGATTTGGGACATCCGAATACCAAGGAGATCAAATTCCTTCTGCTGTTCCCACAAGAATCTCAGAATTCAAAAAATGTGTAACCAGTTGTGTGCACTGAAGTGGGCTCTACATCAGTGCTTCTTGAACAGTAGCTCCCATGTCATGCAATAAAGCTACATTTGAAACTGAAGGGACTTTCAGAAGCTATTTCTGGTTGTTATATTTTGAGGAATATCTGTTTGTTGGCATTCGGGAATTTGGTCATGTTCCCTAACTATGCAGTTGAATAATTTTGACATGCCCCCTAGGGGCCAAAGCAGTTGCTTTAGTTGAGTTTCACTTTTCCTTTCCATTTGTTAGGCCTTGTGCCTTATGCTCAGGCTCAGGCAGGAACTAGAAGTCTTGGGCCTAATCTACACCAAGCAGGATATTGTACTATGAAAGAGGTATGAAAGCGGTATA
This sequence comes from Elgaria multicarinata webbii, assembly GCF_023053635.1. Taxonomy (NCBI): domain Eukaryota; kingdom Metazoa; phylum Chordata; class Lepidosauria; order Squamata; family Anguidae; genus Elgaria; species Elgaria multicarinata. The sequence goes on from NC_086171.1 coordinate 128,975,864, forward strand.
TAAAAGGCAGGAGCCACACCAAGCAGTTTTTGAACAAATACACATTCCCACCACATATGTAAATATGTTCCTTTTTCTTTACATCCTCTCCAGCAATTTGCTGAATACAGCTTGTTTATTTTATTTCATCTCACTGGGGTTAGATACCACCTCCATAAAATCTTGTAATAATTCTCTTTTATCCTCACTGACATACTTCTCAACACTCTTTGGCCATAGCTAGACCTAAGGTTTATCCCTGGATCATCCAGGGGTCAAACCTGTTCATCTAGGTGACACACAGGGGATCCAGTGCTCAGACAGGGGCGAACCCTGGATGATCCTGGGATAAACCTTAGGTCTAGCTATGGCCTTTGTCTCCATATTCCCTCCCAACTCTGTTGCCCTATTTGTATCTTCAAGTCCGTTTCCCACACCATCTTACCCATGTTTTCTGACTCCCCCTTCCCAACCAATATTCTGTATATTTCACTCGTTAAACCTTTTATCATTTTATTTTCTCCCTTCTCACTTTCTCTTTTTAAAATCATCTCCTCAAATTTCGTTAATTCTCTACACTCTCCATTATCCTTTAACCAGCTCCTTCTCCCTCTTGCTTCTTCCTCTTGCATCTTCCTTCATCCTCCAGCCCCTCCAGGGCCAATCAAAGCCTTCTCCTTGGCTGGCGTGATCGCACCACCCAAGGAGAAGGCCAAATCGGCACTCAGGGCGGGGGCTGGAGGGCATGATCCCAGAAGTCTGGGAATGCATCCTCCGGGCCTTTTCCCCAGTAAATTGGGGCCCAGCCCCGGTTGCCCCAGAGATCCACATTTTTCCGGAGGTTTCTGGGGGTTTCTGGGTCATCTGGTCACCCTAATGGTATGTGTCAATGGGCCCCAACACTTGTCAGTGCATTTCAATACCGCTATAAAGCAGAAGTGTGGCTATTGCCTTTTATATACCACTTTCATGCTGCTTTCATAGTGCAATAGCCTGCTTGGTGTAGATTAGGTCTTGGTTTGGCTCTGATAAATTTCTCAATCCCTATTTTAATAGGTGTTTGTGGAATTATTACAGTGGAATGGCATGGTGAATGCTTGCAATTCAAAGGGGGAAAGTCAAATTCTACTGCCTTTGAATAGCCCTTTTCTTTGAAGCAAGAGATTTTATTTATTTATTTATTTATTTATTAAAACATTTTAATAAGTATCCCGCCCTATGTCACAGGGATCTCAGGGCAGCATACTGGTAAAATCATACCAACAATATATAATAATAAATATACACAGCTAAAAACAAATTAAAGAATTAATAAGTTAAAACCAGTATATAATTTAAAAACAGTAAAACTATGGATAAAATGTATTATTTGTTCAACTTGCTTTGCTGTAAACCACTTTGAGCATACTACATATGGGAAAACAGAATACAAATAAAGTGATTGATTGATTGATTGACAATATTTATGAAAGATCATCATCATTATTTGTATTACCTCTGTGTGCAAGAGAGTAAAAAATGTTCCTGGTCACTCCATTCTATGTTTTCTGGGCCTCAATGCTACAGTTTACAGCTGGTGCCATTTCAGAATTTTACCTAATTTGTTTTTCTAGTTCCAAACATAACTTCAGGGAAGCTGGTGCTTTAATTCATTGAACTTGCTGGAGCTAAAAATGTCCAATTTTTTTTAATACGTTCCCTTTCAATATTAAACACTGGAGTACCGTTTCTTTTTGCAGTACACACTTAACTCCCATTAGCATTAATAACAGTTATGCTCACATACAGAGTGCAAAATCTATCTTTCTTTGTCTCTTTGTACTGTACTGCAAGGAAAACTTTGAAGAAATTGAGAAAGGCAGGAAGAGCAGTATATTAATTTGAAGCAGATGAAAGCAGTACATGACATTCCTAAATTTCATGGAAAATGCACCGCCAGTAACAAAGATGAGTAGAAATTTTTGAATAATTTTGAACAACATTAAATTCAGTCTTCCCTGATTTTCTGTTTTCTTCTTCATTTCAAAGCACATACATTAAACTCATTTTATGCTTATAATGTATATAATGATTCCAGACAACATGAGAAGGATGCTCTGATTCCCCCAACCCGCCCCCGTCCCTCCCTATTTCAACGTGTAAACCAGCGAGCCAATTTACGCAGCTTAATCCATTGCTAAAGAAGATGCATCAAAAATGGTCTGTGATCATTACAAATAATAGCATAAAATGTTCAAGAAGAAGCGGTTTTCTTATCATACTTTCATTAAAACATCTTTTCACCTGCTTTGCTTTTTCCCCATGTCTGTTTCGTAACCTGCATCATAATCAGTCTTATTAACTGAGAACATAAATATGATTTATTATGGCCTGATAATGGAAGCTGCGTGGTCCAAGAGAAGGGATATATTGTCCTTTGATAAAATGGCTCTTTTCTCTCCAATACAGCTCTATCATGAGAGCAAGCAGAATGTAGTGAGTGATTATTTCCTAAGGGTGAGTGATGGCAAAACCCTACAGAAAATTCTTCTTGTTGGCTATGACAGCCTCCGAGTGTCCCCAAATCTCACTGAGTTTGACAACCTGCAGACACTTTTGATGAACTGTATTCTTCAGTCAGAGACAGCCTGTCTGGGAGGAGAAAAGGGGACCTTTATCGTCTGATCTGCTGTTATTGTCTTGATCTTTTTATAAGCAATCTCTAATGCACACGAATATAATATCCTTTCACGCAAGTGCCAAGCATAATAGAAACGTAGTTAAAGGACCCTCTTTCTCCCTGTTATGTAAATGTCCTAATGCCGTAATTAGAAAAGATGGTTTGTGAATGGAAAGAGCAGAAAGGGTAATCAGAATGTTATAACATTATCTTTCTTTTTTAAAGACCAAAATCCATGCATTTACGGCAGATACGGAGATCCAGCTGAGACTGAAGGCTTCGCCTAAAAGAAAACAGCTTCCAGGAGGATGCTGGTGCTATATTTTCATAAAGCAAGCAAATGGCAGCTGATCTTAAGCCAAAAATGATGACTTCACTGATAGAACTTGGACGAAAATGAGTATCCCACTCAAAAATCCCTGCAAGACTGTTAACAACAAGAACAAAGGACTATTAATAAAGTACAGCACTTGGACAAATGGCTCCTCAAACCCAAATAAAGTTCCCCAATAAATCTCTCTTTTATCTACTCCCAAACGAACAAACATAACAAAGCCCTTTTCAATTAAAAGATGCATCCACAAGCATAACACCCACATTTCTCAGCTGGCTTATTTGTCAGACAACAAGAAAAGATACAGTCCAAAAACACAAGTTGTCCAGTAAAAGGAGGCATTTAATTTTTCATTCCAGCCTTCCCAAACATCTAGAATGGGAATGCCTCCATGTTAAACACATTTCTACTTTCACGCCACCATTCAGCAGTGCAAAGTTAAAACCCCATGGCCAAAGTCAAAAGGTTAATCATCCATTTCACACTACCAAGGGGACATCTCTTACAGTAGAATTCGTGGTCTCAGAACAATGGGTAAAACAATAACCACAATCAAGCTATTAAGAGCTGGGCAGGCATTGGGCTTGCAGAAGCCGGGGGGCGGGGACATATCATATTTCCATCTGTTCATTAGTTGAACTGTTAATCATTTAATCACTTTGACTGATTGTACAGCTTCATTCCAAGATTTCTGAAGACTCAAAAGTTTCAGATAAACACATAGACCACAGGACTTCTGATAATACAGAATTCCATTCATAAGCAACAAGTGTTGTCGGCCTGTCCCTTTCTTATTAAAAAGTCTCTGAAACCACTCAGATTATTTGTGTTATGGTTTAAAAACCTATAGGCAGGCAATCCCCGAAGTCCACAATGCAGTATACAGTTAAATGTGTTCAAGCCCATTGAAATCAATACACTTTAGCATACTCTGAGGGTCTCTACATTAAGGGAAATCATGTTGCTTACCTGAGGCTTTGAGCTTCCTGGTTCTTTTGCACGATTGTTATGGGCTGAATTACATGGGTGGAGAGGGGCTGCCATGCCTCCCCCAGACTCCTCATCATCAGAGGACGAAGAGGAAGCTCCAGCAGATCCTGGAGAAGGGATTAGCAGCAAGGGAGGACAAGACGCCTTACTTTCAGGGGGCAGGCAAGTCCCAGCTGAAGCCCCTTTAACAGAGTCTGACAGGGATGAAGGCGATCACAAGGCTCCTCCAACCCCAGCTGAGTGCAGGCTCATGAGAGTGAGGGATCAGTTTGCCTGGGCAAACTGCCAGAGCTCAGAAGCTACAGAGCTAATTGCTAGCACTCAGAGTCAGGTTGTTAAGAGTTTAAAAGTTCTGAGCAGCCCAGGGAAGACGCTGTAAACAATGTAGAAACCCGAGTATTTGGCCGATCCAGCTCTTCATATCTTTGGACTCCTTGGTGAACCTAGACCCCTTGGACTGTGAACCCAACTCTGCCTGTGTCTAAGGCTATGGCTAGACCAGGCGATATCCCAGGGAACGTCCCGGGATTGTCCCTGTGCATCCACATGACACACAAGGCATCCCGAGAGCAGGGAGGGATGATCCCTCCCTTGCCCCGGGATATTGCCATATCCCTTTCCCCCACTTTTTCCTGTGGTCTCGGGATGACCCCGGCAGGACATGTAGCCGGGCATCATGGTTTGTCTTGGCTCCTCGTGAGTAAACACAAGGAGCCAGGAACTGCGCACAAGGCACAGGGGCTCTGTGCCCATCAGGGGTGGGGTGGGGGAGTGGGAGGGGATTTTTTTCTTTTAAAAACTAACCTTTTGTGCAACAGTGCTCATGTGCTCTTCTCTAATTGAAAAAAATGGTGGGCCCGCCGTCGTCTTCCTCCTGGGATATCACACGCCACATGTAGACGAGAGGGACGATCTTGCGATCATAAAATCGCAAAATCATACCCTTCCACCCCCCTCAACTAGCCATGGCCTAAGTCCTACTCTGTAACTTCATGATTCAACTCTACCGGCATCCCAGCCAATGAAGGAATTCCAGCTGCAGTTTTTCTGGCTTGGCCACCACACTTGATAAGGACAGCCAGAAATCTCCACTCTTAGCTGGCAAATGCTGACAGGAGCGACCACGTGGTTTGAATTTAATACTTCGCCTCCATTCACTACAATTGAGAGAGTGTCATCTAGTGCTGGAAGATCCTAATTTTCAGGATATTACCACATTAAAAGTGCAATATGGCTGCAAGAAAGGCAAATGCTATTTTGGGCTGCATTAATAGAAGTATAGCTTCCAAATCACGTGAGATACTGGTTCCTCTCTATTCAGCCCTGGTTAGGCCTCATCTAGAGTATTGCGTCCAGTTCTGGGCTCCACAATTCAAGAAGGACGCAGACAAGCTGGAGCGTGTTCAGAGGAGGGCAACCAGGATGATCAGGGGTCGGGAAACAAAGCCCTATGAGGAGAGACTGAAAGAACTGGGCATGTTTAGCCTGGAGAAGAGAAGATTGAGGGGAGACATGATAGCACTCTTCAAAGACTTAAAAGGTTGTCACACAGAGGAAGGTCAGGATCTCTTCTCGATCCTCCCAGAGTGCAGGACACAGAACAATGGGCTCATGTTACAGGAAATCAAATTCCAGCTGGACATCAGGAAAAACTTCCTGACTGTTAGAGCAGTACAACAATGGAATCAGTTACCTAGGGAGGTTGTGGGCTCTCCCACACTAGAGGCATTCAAGAGGCAGCTGGACAACCATCTGTCAGGGATGCTTTAGGGTGGATTCCTGCATTGAGCAGGGGGTTGGACTCGATGGCCTTGTAGGCCCCTTCCAACTCTGCTATTCTATGATTCTATGGTTATTTTCATAGCATGATTTCCAGGGGATATAACAGGAGATGTTTATAAAATAAATAAATAAATGTTGTATCCCCTGGACACTGTCATTGTCATTGATGGCATTGGGTAATGGACCCACAAACATCTGTGAGTGGCCAATCATGAGCATGCAATAAATCACTCATTTATAGGAGCCCTGACTCTGCATTGGATTTGACCTTTTAATTTACCATACGTTGTTCATGAGTTCAAGTATCCTCATAATATCCCTTAACAGGCAGCTGTCAGGTCCAAAGCTGCCCAGACCCTCTGTGATACCAGAGCAGCTAAACCAATGGCAAACGGAGGGACTACCTCTGCCTAAAATGCTCCAAAGTGGTATCAGAGCACCCATCCTGTTGACATCAGCTGCCGCCATGACTAAGCTAGTCTGATATCTGGGAAGTGGCTATTGCATCCGCTCTAGAGGCAAAATTGAACATTACTTACAATCAAGGAAGTTTTGCTTTCAACATCCATGGGAAATAGTTGTTAGTCATGGTTAGTTAACCAACTAAAATGGAAGGAAGGAAGGAAGAAATGTAGATCGCATTTCTTTGCCTATTTATATTGGACCGTATCCAATACTGCCAATATGCTGGCTGGACCTACTGCTAGCACAATAGCAACCCAGTGAAGAGCTCCACTCTGCTGACTTGCCTTGCTTTGGAAAAGACTGTTTTCACTCGACAGTTCCTTTAGGAAGCACTAGCTGTTAGTGCATTCCCAACGGAGCCTGCAAGCGCAATAGAAACACTGGAAGTGCAGCGGCAGTTTGGGATACTGCCCATTGTGTTTAATGAGTCCCATCAGCATGAGTTTCAGAAGTATCACTCTTACCATTGCAACTTGGTGTGTGTCCAATAGAAGATATCCTTTTAAAGTAGTTGTCACCCCGACTTGATGCTTTGGGTTTCCGTATAGCTCGCAAGGATCAAAGCACTCGAAGGGAAAACTGCTGACTTCCCCTAAACCATCTTTATTTTTTAAATGCGTAATTTATTGCTCTTCTAAAATAAAATTACATTGCACCAGACGTATAGCATACATAATTAATCCAGACGTCTTAAAACATCACAAATCAAAATTATATCAATCCAAGCACAAAACCCTCCTTTTAAAAAATATCATTTAACATTAAGCTCCTAAACCGTACTAAAGATATAAGCGATCAACAAATGAGTCGGAAAGGAGCAACACAAAAACTGAAGGAGGAAGGGAAGTTCAGTGTGAATTTCAAAGGAGCAGGGACTTCAAAAGTTGGGTCTGGGCAGGTTTTGGCACGTATGGCACAGTAGAATTTTATGTCTTTATGAATTTCTATATAGATCATTTTTCTTTTCCTGAAGCACCTGAGGCCTATGGCCTTAATTTTGCAATCAGATCCATGTGTGCTGACAACTCTCTCTTTTTTTTAATGCAGAGGACTCCCAGGCTCATCTTGCACATAAGCCTGTCAATGAGGCAACAGATGTGCGGAATCACTTCTGTTTGTATGAGTTTCCAGAAAAATGGAAGAGGCAGCACTTTCCCCCCTCCCCCAGTGACCAAAACAGACATTCATTGGGCAGAATGCTTCTAACACTCCTTCCCTTGCCCCAACTGCATTTAAGGATCCACCAGGGCTGGGCAGAGGGGGGACCAGTAGGGCCAGTTGGCATGGGCCTACGATTTTGAGGGGTCTTCCTCAATGGTGCAAGAACGTTTGAATGGATTAGCAGTTTTGAACATTAACATTGACAAGGTGAAGTTGCTTGATCTTTCTGTTGTTGTTGATGATGAATTTGCCCAAAGAAAAGCACGTAAAGCATTTCTGAATGTGAAGAATTCAAAGGAAGTGAGGCAGGTGGCTACTAGGAGGAGGGCTTTCTCCGCTGTGGCACCCCGGTTGTGGAATGAGCTCCCCAGAGAGGTCCGCCTGGCGCCTACACTGTACTCCTTTCGTCGCCAGCTGAAGACCTTTTTATTCACTCAGTATTTTAACACTTCATTTTAACTTAAATTTAAATTATACTGTTTTAACTCTGTATTTTAACCTTATATCAATTTTGCTGCTTGGTTTTATCCTGGTTGTGCTTTTTATATTGTATTTTGTATTTGTATTTTTAACTTGTTGGTTGTTTTATGATGGTTTTAATTTTTGTGAACCGCCCAGAGAGCTTCGGTTATTGGGCGGTATAAAAATGTAATAAATAAATAAATAAATAAATAAATAAATAAAATAAAGAAGTGATGTCTATCTTGAATAAAAGTGCTTGCCATTACCTTTTTTATAAATCGTTCTAGTTCATATGTATTTAGAACTGATTAAAAAATACTTAATGAGCAGTTTGAAATGGAGCCTACATTTCTCATCTGGCCCAGGCCTATTACCAGCTTTGCCCGGCCCTGGGATCCACCACCATTAAAGACTGCTAGGAGCCAGGTCCATGTGTGGTGGCTGAGGTGGATACACATGTGGCATCCACAGCAAAGCAAAGGGAGGGCATAGACAGGCACCGCAATTACAATGGCTCTTGTGGCACCAGCACGCCGAGATCCCACCCCTTGCTAGGTTGTGGTCTCCCAACAATGTTGGACCTTAAAGGCCAAACCTTTACTCAGTAGCTTACCCTATTGAGATGTTATCATCTCAGTGTCCACCCTTTACATTACCATTAGCCTACAGCTTTCTTATTCATTCTGTCCAAAGAATGCAATAAACAATGGTAAGACACAAAGAAACGTGGTCAGCAGAAAATAGTAACTTGAACTACCTAAAGCAGAGCTATTATCCATTAATTGCTAGAGAAATACCGGAATTGCAGCAGACATTTTTAATTGCTATTTGAGGATTTCGTAAGGGCGGGATGGGGTTTTTCTTTATAAAAGGAAGAATACTAGACCTGTAATCAGTCTTATATGCCAATATAGACTATCATATAAATTACTCAGACACTTTTACATATACATTATTTACTCAATATTGCATAATGGGCCCAATGCTCCTTTTACATGCTGTTATGGAAGTTCATAATTGCAGACTTTTCAAATGGGTTCTTTCTTTTAGGCAACTGCCTATAATGGTTTTTTTCCTCCCCCAAAGCTCTTGGGCTTTTATCACATGAAATCCTAAGCAGAAAAGTGTTTAGTTCATTGACTAAGAGAGGGCAACGTCACTTTGGTGCAGAACTTGTATTGTCTACAAATTCAGTGGAGGGAGCTCGCAAGGCTATTCTTTAGTGTGTGTGTTTTTAAAAAATGAGACATTGGCTAATATTTTCTGGGGTAAACATCGTGCTCATTCACTGCCAACCATTTTGGAAGTCAAATCTCATCACTATTTCCAAGATGAACATCCATCATAAACAAATCAACTTTCTCAGGCAAATTATTGTAATTTGCGCGTGATGTGAAAATCAGGTGGTTGGTTGTGGTGAGATTTTGAGTAGGAAAATGGTTGGAAGGGAAAGGGTCAAGTAGCCCCTTTCTACTGCTATTTATCTTGTGAGCAGCCTTTCCCAACCTGGTGCCCTCTAGCTGTTTTGGACTACAGGTCCCAGCCTTCTTGACTATTTACCATGCTAGCCATTGCTGATGGAGTTGAAGTCCCAAACATCTGGAGGGCAAATAATAGCTGCAGGACTGATGTGGACCCGGACCAGGACAGGGGCAAATGATCCAAGTCTCCTTCCTCCAGTGCCATGGTCCTGATCCAGTACACTCCCACACCATACCTGTTATTTTGAAAACAAAAAAACAGAAAAGAACCCCACAAGGGCCAAGCATATAAGCAATCTCATGTCTAATTGGGCTGTCAGTGTTAGATTGCATTCGCCAAAAGTGAATGAGTTATGACTGGCAAATATATACCCACAATGTTGATAAAATGAGACTTTTACCAGGCCTGGTAAATTTTTATGCCTTTATTTATTTATTTATTTATTCTCAGGCGAGGTTGTCATATGGCTGTGCTGCTAGATAAAACTGGAATGCTTTATGCACGTAGCATTTAACTTTAAGCATTCTTCATGGAAACTTGCGTGGCAGATCATTTGCATATTCAATACCAGTGACAATTTACTTCTCCCATCTGAGCAGGGCTTTCAACTGTGCCACTTGAACTAAATTAATAAACAGTAATTACAGAATGTTGTGCGAGCTAGCTGTTGATGTTGAGCAGATTCTAATCAACACCTTCTTTTAAGGGCCAATTAAAGCTGAATGTATGCAATATAAACATCTTCTTGTATTTAGACATGAACTGCAGAACAAGTTAGGGGAAAAAATAAAAAAAATGCAATTACAGCAAGTTGGAGATGATCGAATGGAAAAGAACCCTAGTGTTGCCCTCATACTCCATGAGTGAATTAAACCAGATATAGATATTCCTATTCTACGTCCACTTGCTTTTTGCAGTTCATTGCTGAAGCTGTGGTAAATATTCAATAATGTTACAGCTAGATGAGAATCACTTTCCACCATAGAGAAAACACCCCCTTCAACCACGGCTGGCCTACAAGGAAGAGGGTGATAGTTGCACTGGAGGCTGGAACCCGCCAGCGTGTGTCACTTGAACCTACAACAAGTGTGCCGCCATTCATAAGAAAAGCGATCCTGGGAGGACTTCTGGATGCTTGCTGGGGGCAGGGGGACGCATCCAGAATGACAAGTAATCCCAGTTGTCATGAGATTTCCTAGGAGGAAGTCTCCTAAAGTGTGGGATTCACCTCAGGAGATTGGGAGGCAAGATTTGACAAGGCCTTCATTAGGCCTTGAATAGGCCTTCATTAGGCCTTGAAGATGGCACTCGATCCTAAGTAACATTACAAAAATATTTAACATTAGCCCTATTCAGGAATTATTGCCTGAACTCGAGGACGCAGCGGAGCCTTGCACAACAGCCCTGCGCTCAAGTTCCCTGGGCTCACAGGGATGTTGAGCAGGAAGGTCAGAAGGGAGATTCTAAGCATATTTGGCTGGGACAGATCTAAACCAAGCAGGATTTGACACTTTGAAGACGGTTTGAAAACTGTATAGGGAGTGTGTCCTGGGCCCCAACAGTTGTCACTACTTTTATAAACCATTTTAAAGCGGTAGTGTAGATCCTGCTCTGGACTCATTTAGAAACCTCCCCATTCCAAACTGCAGGCAGGACTCGAAGTGTGTCTAACGGAACATGCTTAGATTCCCCGTTCCAACTTTCCCATGCAACTCAGGAAGATAGAGGGTGGTGCCAGCCTTCGCTGGGGCATTGGTGGCTTTCCTTTTATCCAGGCATCAAATCCAGAACTTCTTGTAGAAATACAGCTGGTTGATCTTGTTTTCTTTTCGAAGGAGCAGCATCGTGCTAATCATTTCCTCCCACAACCGGTATGAGGAAATTCCATACTCCACCTTCTTCCCTTAAGGATGGTTGGTCCCATAAAGACATAGCGATTGTTACCGCTGTTTGAACACATCTCTAAGAAGTCCATACAAACACCCGGGGGCAGGGGGAACAGGGAAACACCTGAATAGGGAGGGAGGAAACCAAGGCAGTGTTGAAAGCCTTGAACTCCCAGCTCATCCCTACGAAACCCTTTCCACATCGAAATGATTTCACACGTGCCGCTAAGGGTTTTCAATACGTGCCTTTGTTCATGAGTAGCAGTACTACCGTTTGTCTCTCAGGGTCAAATTAACCAATATGTTAAGCATGTAGCATGCAGGCAACCCTGTCTTCCTTTTTTTCTAACAGTAACTGCGTGGAGACCCTATCTTCATTGGGACTACCATGAGCAGGATGGGGAGTTTGTTTTCTGAAATTCCTCACCTATAAGGGCTAAAAGGGGTTGGGGGGCTTTCATTGGGGCTGCCAGTAGAGGTTTCCTTCTCCATTTTTAGTCACAATGCAGGAGGCGCGGAGGGGGAGGTGTTGGCAAAACATAACAAGAGCCATGCTGGATCAGGCCAAGGGTCCATCTAGTCCATCACTCTGTTCACGCAGTGGTCAACCAGCTGTCGACCAGGGACCCACAAGCAGGACACGGTGCAATGGTGGAATGGAAATTTCTCATACGTTTTGGAGATTCTAAAGACAGAATCAGAAAACAGTAGTAACTAATTAATCTAAGAATAGCCTTACAAATGTGTTCAGGAAGTCCTTTTCTGCATACTGGGTCTTGAGGCAGGACTCACAGTAGGAAAAATAACAGGTCACGAGAGGACATAAGTCTTGTTTTCCTTTGTAATGGGCTAGTTGCCACCTGCTAGTTGAGCAGTGACAATGCATTCTCACACCTAGACATTATTTTGTGTGTGTGTGTGTGTGTATTTTATTTGTTCATCTAATCTAATCTAATCTAATCTAATCTAATGTGAACCACCGAGAGAGCTTCAGCTATGGGGCGGTATACATATGCAATAAAATAAAATAAAAATAAATAATCTGTTCTGTATTTTCACATCAGCAAAACTCCTTTCACGGATAAATTAAAACCTACCCCTTGGTTCCTTTTAAACAGAGACCATGGCCTTTCATTTTTGGACCACTGTCTTATTAAAAATCCAAGATTGGTTAGTTTTATCATCTCCGATATTACAAGGCAAACAAACCCGGGCCTCAACATATCCCTGTTTACACCCCGAATTTCCTGCCTAACTCTAATAGATGATTAGCCCAATTAAACTGACAGCTCTTTCAATGGCTTATGCAAGAGCAGGTGACACACAATATGCGATTTCAAGCCCCAATTTTTTTATTTTTTTTTAGTAAGGATTTTTAGTCCTGCCATGAACAAAATCATTTTATCAGTTCCTCCTTCCGTCCCATTAAACTACAGAACTGGAACATATTTATGAATAGTTTCTTTCTGCTTTAACTCAAGGAGTTCCTGACATAACGAAAAAACTGGTAATTAACTGGCTCGAAGACTTTTACAATAGCCTTTTTAAATAAGTTCCAGCATGTAGCATTTGGAGCACCGACTCTACATTGCTGATATCACTGCAATGCACCCTCTATTAAACAAGCTGTATTGCTCTGAATCATCTTAATCTAATAGCTGTTCTTGCAACTGCTCTTCGTCTGAGAAATACCAAAGTTCTCTCTGATTTTCAGACTGTTCCAGACACTTACCCTCAGCAGGAGGATATCATGTCCACGTGCTTGTGCTAGCCATGTGATATAATGTCTCCTATCGCCAGGCCCTGGAAAAAGGCGAGGGCTAGCCGTCTTGCTGGGAGAAGCTCTGCTGCAGAGAGACAAAGAGATTTTCTACACAAGGCATTTATTGTGTGCTCACCATTCCTTACAGTTGTTTATGGGTTCTTTAGACGATATCATGACCCTCCAGTTTCGCTTTTTCTAAAAGGCACTTTTGCAGAGGGGTGGGGAGGGTTAGGGAAGGAGAAATAGAGTATTATTTCTCAGAGCAAAAGAAAGTGTTTTTCCTACTTGTATAATTGCACTATTCAATTATAGCACAGCACCACCTAGAGGTTATACAGTGAAAAAGCGGGAAAGGAAAAGCTCTGTGTAGAGCTTGGATCTCAATTCTGCAATAAAACCATAGGTAGATATGACAGATTAACAGCCTCCTGTAGAAAAGAAAAAAAAGGATTTTTTTTTCTTTTTCTGGTAATAGGTGCAATCATGGGCAAGGCCGTCAAGGTTTAAACATATAAGACCGATTCTGGCTCGCTTGCATTGGCTGCCTATACGTTTCTGAGCCCAATTCAAGGTGCTGGTTTTGACCTATAAAGCCTTATACGGCTTGGGACCACAATACCTGACGGAATGCCTCTCCCGACATGAACCTACCTGCTCACTGCACTCTACATCTAAGGTCCTCCTCCGAGTGCCTACTCTGAGGGAAACGCGGAGGATGGCAACAAGGGAGAGGGCCTTTTCAGTGGGGGCCCCCCAATTATGGAATGATCTCCCCGATGAGGCTCGCCTAGCGCCAACATTGTTATCTTTTCATCGCCAGGTTAAGACCTTTCTCTTCTCCCAGGCATTTAACAGCATTTAACAACGTGAGCTGAGTTTGTTTGTTTTTAACGGACCCCAGAATAGCTGTTTTTATAAGGATACTGTTGTTTTTATACTTTTTTATGTTTTTAAAGTTTGTATATTTGTTTTTAATGTTTACTGTTTTAACTTTTGTAAACCGCCCAGAGAGCTTCAGCTAGGGGTGGTATATAAATGCAATAAATAAATAAATAATCATTTCTAAAGAGAGAGAGAGAGAGAGAGAGAGAGAGAGAGAGAGAGAGAGAGAGAAGGGCATGGTGATCCTGAATTTCATAATAGCATGGGAAGACTGAGAAGAGACTACTGATATGACATCACAGTCCAACAGGTGAATGTAATGCTGCTGTACCCACCTTCCCCACTGAGAAAGGAAACATGTGCTATGGTTGCTGGGGGTAGAACTGCTGTTTCCCAATACCTAGATCTACCAATCTGTTGACTGGGAATGAACTAGGGTGGCCAAGTGTCCTTTTTTTTTGTTTACATTGGACAGTCCTTTATTTGAAGGTTTGCCAGAGGGCGGTCCTCTGTTTTGAAGATGGCCATTTTTTTATGAGCTGCACTGTCCAATTCCAGTTTAAAGATAAAAAACCGTAAGAATTGTTGCTCATTAATAGTTAGCACCTGGGCAGCAGACTGAACAAGAAGGTCCTCGGGTCACAGTTTTCCACACCATGCTGAGATCTATTGTCTTTCTATTTAAATTATGTAACACTGATTCTGGCCCACTTGCACTGGCTGCCTACATGTTTCCAAGCCTGATTGAAGATGCTGGTTTTGACCTATAAAGTCTTACATAGCTCAGGACCGCAATACCTGATGAAGCACCTCTCCTAGCTTGAACCTACCCCCATACACAACGTTCATCATCTAAGGCCCTTTCCACACCTAAGGGCCTTTGGGGAGGGAGGGGGGATAATCACAAACTTACCTGATTTTGGAATCATCCCTGGGTGTCTAAACAGAAGCGCGACATCCCAAAAGGAAAGAGGGATTTCACAGCTGCCATTAAAAAAAAAGAATCGGAGCACACTTGCATTCCAGCGAAAAGTAAGTCCCCCCAAAATGGCCTGACCCTGCTCCCCTCCCCCGGCCTGGATTCCTTCTCTCTGCTGACCCCTGCTACTTGTGGGGAGGAGGGAAGAAGCTGGCATGGGCACCCACACTGTCCGTGGTCCTCAGGTAAAATTTTACCGCAGGTAAAATCAGGATAACTGAGGTCTTGGTTATCCTGGGGAAAAATAGGGATCATCCCTGCCTGCTCCTGGGATCCCCTACGTGTCATTTGAACACACAGGGACAATCCCAGGAAGAAAGGCAGGTGTAGAAAGGACCTTAGCCCCCTCTTCAGGAGCCTCCTCCAAGGGAGGTTCGAAAGGCAGCAACAAGGGAGAGGACCTTCTTGGTGGCGGCCCCAATTATGGAATGAACTTCCCAACATGGCCCGCTTGTTGCCAACATTGTTATCTTTTTGGTACCAGGTTAAGACCTTCCTCTACTCTCAGGCATTAGGCAGAACATGATAAGGTTTTTTATCAGGTCATGGGATTTTTTTAATTGTTGATTGTTAGAATTGTTTGGATATATATGTGTGCGTATGTGTGTGTGTGTCTACTGTCTGTATGTTTGAATGTAAAACGTTTTTATGTTATGTTCAGTGTTTTTAATCTCTGTAAACCTCCCAGAGAGCTTGGGCTATCGGGCCGTATAATAACGTAATAAATGAAATGAGATAATTATTTCTAAATGTGCATCTACACAACTAAATTAGCATGTGAAAATTGTATGCAAATCAGTGCCCTCTTTTATCTTCTTCTTTTTTAAAATTCATAACAGGGCAGTCTTGTCTGGATCACAGAAGTGACATCGCCCGAAGAAAATCACCACATCTGGAGAAGACATTTTTCTGTGACTTCCTAAAATAACTCTGCCCTCCACTTTCATCTGATACAGCTCCTATTCCTACTCTGTTGAGTTTTCTACCATTTCTTTAAAGGTGAGGGTGATCTTTTCTCTGACTGGGTTGGAAGAGAACTCCTGTCCCTGCCTCCTCGAATCCAGGGCCAGTTGGCTGATAATACTGGAATTAGAAGGATGAGGGTAGAAAGGGCCCAGCCTTCTACTTTTTGCAATGGCCCCTTCTGTGAAAGCTATTGCTTTCAGAGGGCCAAATTTGTGGGGATTTGTGGATTTTATTTTCAAGCAGTATGAATTTTCTTTTGTTATGCCCAAACCTGCTTTGAAGTATAACAATTCTTCCAGGAGTCACTTTTTGCCTCCTGAATGTGGAACTCCTTCATCCTTACCTTTAGCCCTAATTCTTCCCATATTCCTGCTCTTGGTGAGCTCTTGGTAAAGCTCTTGTCTGTACCCTGATAGTGACGGTGGCACAGCTGATGGGGACTTGGGAGAGGGGCTTCTCTGAGCCTAGGCTATGCAAGTCTACCACTAGAAAAACTGGAGGCCTTCTGCCACTTGGTCAGGGGATTTTTGACTTGCTGGACTGAGGCATTTGTTGGTATTTTATTTATTTATGTGTAGCATTTCTATACCGCTGGTTATAATAGAGAGCTTCATCACACCAGGGTTACACTATGCAATCACTGTGAATTGCATGCAAAGGACTCTGAAGTTTTCCAGTTTATAATCTGCTTTGACTGTGAAGTACTCCCATGCTTTAATTGTGCTTTAAAGCCAAAAGACCCAACTTATTTTGCTACCTGTTTAGGAGCGAATCATTTGTTGTTTTCCGAGTGGCCACTGGGGGTGCAGGAGGAGGATTTGATATGTTTAAACAAATGCATACATCTGTAAGTTTTAAAGATAAAGACATAAAAATTGGCATAGTAATAGATATTAAGGAGAGCTTTAAGCATACCAAATTTGAAACAGATTGGTTATCCATTGATTTTTTATGATTTTTTTACATTTCCCCCCTTAAACCCTTTTCCTGGTATGCAAAGGATCTTAGGACCGCTGCCGCCCGGGGTGTGATTTAGCTAACAGCAGCAGCAGCAGCAGCTTTACACTACAGGGGATAATTCGAAGGAAACGGGTACATGGGATGAGGGCTAGAATCTCAGCAGTTCACAATATTAGGGTAAGATATTAAAGCACAGTATTAAAACGTGCCATTAACCTGGTAAAACACTTCCAACAACAATAAAAGAGCAGTAAAATGGGGTGGCGTAGTGGAGTTATATAAGGCCTGGGTGACCCCCTTGTTTTTAATCTCCTTTTGTATGCTGTAATTAAAAAAAAGGTAAAATATTTACTTATTTATTTATTTATTTGAGGTTGAATCCAGATTTATGCTAGATCAACTGAGCTGATGGAAGTTGACAGCCCCCTCCTTGCCACGGCAGTCCCAGCAGCACCCTGAAAAATGCTACATAGAGAGTCAGGAGATCTTGATGGGGTGAGCATGGGGGCAGGGCAGGATCCTCAAAAACAAGGCTGAGGGACCTTTTGCTGGTGGAGCCCTTTATTATTATTATTATTATTATTATTATTATTATTATTATTAATTTATATAGCACCATCAATGTACATGGTGCTGTACAGAGTAAAACAGTAAATAGCAAGACTCTGCCGCATAGGCTTACAATCACAGAAAGTCCCTTCCTTTCACAGAAGGGAGATTGTGGATCTAACCCTAAATTTATATCCTGCCTTTCCACTTGAAGTAGTCCTTAAGTCAGGTGACAATACAATATAGATGAAATACAAAATTATAACGTAAACACAAAAACATGTCAAATAAAAAGACATCAATAACTTACTGGCATATTTTTGTCATTGTTTTACCCTGTTGCAAGCTGCCCTGAGCTTTATAGATACAATGCAAGAGCAGAATATTATATTGCCCAAATAAATAAATGGAGCACTGGAGCACAGAATAGACAAGCTTCATGATAGCATAAATTTAGCCAGTGGTTTCAGCACTCACATAAATGGGGAAGAGGGAAAGAAGAGGAACCAATTGCGTGACAAGGCAGTCGATGGTGATGGTAGTCAACAATTCATACATGGTTGCTTGAGCTTGTGGAATGGCGTTCACTGCTACATAAACATGGCACAGAGTTCTCCTCATCTGTCCCAATGGCCATAAACGTCCTCCACTACAAAGTGAAAACACCACGATTACAAGTTCAGGTCCAGGAAACACCTTATTGAGTAGAGGTGGCCCTTTTGCCACACTCCAGGCAGCACGGACCCCTACTCTACCAAAAATGTTCACATTTGAATGTGAACCTAATAACGAAGAGGTCAGGAGCAAGTCCTGTTACTTTCTTCAAAAGCAGTTCTATCCACTATTCAGGTTTAACTGATGGTCAATGCAATTTGCTGGGGCGGTGGAGGGGGGGTGGAGGGGGGGGTGAGAAATTAACCAAAAGGTTCAAAGGCTATACTTAGATACATCTCAAAGGTACCAGAGATGTAGATGTTCCTAAGCAATATTCACATGTTGTCTGAAACATAGGATTGTAGCCGATGTTCATCTACCTTATACCCTATTCATTTCAATGGGTCTATCCAAAGTTGGACTAACATTGGATACAGGCTCGAGTGTACACACACACACACACACACACACACACACACACACACACAGGTGATACAAAACACTAGGGTTGCCAAGCCTTGAAATCCAAAAATGAAACCTAGGGAGGGGACTGAAACTTCTTGGTTCACACAAGATCCAGACTTGGAGCCAACAGGTGAAACAACCCAACTGTTTCTGGCAGGGCTGTGTGGGGCGTCCAATGCCCAACCTGTCGATTCACCTAATGAGTACAGCTTCAAAAAAAAAAAAAAAAGCAGCTGTGAAATAGGCAGAAATGACATACTTCTTGCATTTCTGCCAACAGACCCAATGGAAGCCAAAGGGTGGGGGACCCTGTCCTGCCTAAACACTCTACTTAGAAATAAATCCCATTGCAATCAATGATCTATGCTTATGGGAAAACAGGATTAAAATTGGGTGGTGAATCTCTTTGGACTCCCTGCCTGTTTTATGCCATGGCAGGTGCTCTGCGTTGTCTGAGAACAGTTGGGAAAGGAGAATGGCTGCTATTTATTATTACTGGAAACTTGTCAATTGCATTCAATAGAAATTAATATCCACATTAACCCTAGGGAAGAGCCAAGACGAAACATGCAGCACACGTCTATTCAAATAAATGCTTCATGAGTAATTGAGCTGTTATTTGCTCATAGATTTCCCCTGCTTTATTGTTATTAATTTTAAAAATTGCTGTCAAGAAATCCACTCCAGTTTGATACTCTCGCAATTGTGATATGATCTGCAAAACAATTATATTTTACAAACAAAAACTAAACCTAATAAGGTATTTTATTTACTTACTCTTCTTGTCTCCTTCTTTTAGAATGGCATAATAAAATAAGTGTTGATACTACCAATCACATGCATTTGATATAATTTTTTGTAACAATATACAATGTAGCTGAGCCATAATGAGGCCCTCAATGAATCTAATCTGCAGCCATTTTAGGCCCAAGTTGCAGGAAATACAAGCATTGCGCTTTAGATACTAAGGGGCATATGTGCTCAAGGGCCTCCTAGAATGCCCCTTCTATGTTTTTGAACAGATATACCAAAAGCAGTTTTAATGTCATAATAACCCTGTTCAGAGAACACACTAAGCCACAGTGGTTAAACATTTTGAGCAAAACATTATGGCTTAGCATGTCATATGAACCATGAGTTAGTGTGTCGTGTGAACTATTCCTAACCATAGTGGCAGCATAACCATGGCTCAAGCACTCTCACTAACTATTTGCTGCAAAGGGGCTAGTGTCCTAACCATGGCTTAGCATGTTGTCTGAACAGGCCCATAGACTAAAAGCTTCATCACATCTAGTCAAATGCGCGGCTCCCATCGCTTCTTCTGTCGCCGCTCCGCCGTCGCTTCCTGAAAACAGGAAGTAATTAGCCCCATTCAGTTCAGTAAGAGAGAGCAGCAACCGGACTTAATGAGGGGTTTTTTTTGCGGCAAAATAATGGCCAGAAGGGATGGAAGACGGGCGAGAGGCAGACAACGTCATGTGAGTAATTCGCGAGCGCCCAGTAACGAGCGTGCAGTAAAACACTCGTCGGATGGAGCTTTATTAGGCAGCTTTCTGAAGCTCTGAAGGGACCTTTTGTATGCCCAAATATCTAGACGAGATTAACACATTGTTCCCTCTATTTCTGATGTTCAGGCATGAATTCTGATCTTTATATAGCTAAAAGAGGGGGGAATTCCCAAGTCTTACATAAATACAAAAAAATATAAGGGACACACACACGCACACACACTGAAAGATCAACTCAGTGAAGACTGAGCATGGTCAGGGCCACAAAATAGTTTTGATTGGAAACCTGGGGGCAGGGAATGGAATGGAATATCCTGGAGGGGGGCATGGAAAAATACAGGCTGAAACCTAGAATAGGAGCACTTCAGAGCACTTCACATTACAACACTTCATTTACAGGCCCATCTGTTATGGGCTAAAGAAAAAAACCAACAACACCCCAGCAATCACCATTTTGTTCATTTTCTTCACATCGTAATGTATGGGCTATTTGGAATTGGGTTGGGAGGCATTTGTTTATTTTTACATGAATATCCTGCTGGGGTTTTTCACAGGGAGATCGGGGTGGTAGACGGTACCCCCATTTTATCCTCACACCACCTCTCTAAGGTATGCTAACCTGAAAAATAGTGGCTGGTCACCCAGTGAACTTCATGGCTGAGTGGGATTTGAACCTGGGTCCCCCTTGTCCTTCTCCTACACTCTAATCACTATATCAGGGGTGGGCAGCATGCAGCTCCCACCCACCCCTCCTTGTTCCACAGTATGCCTATTCGAAAACCAAAAAAACTGGAAGGGGGGAGTGAGTAAGTTGTTTGCAACCAAAATGTGGCAATGAACAGCTACAGATGCTTATAATGGATGAATTATCGCTGTTTTCCAGCTAAATTTGTTCATTCTAAGCCACCATAGCACTTTGCTGCCAAATTTTTGCAGCAAACCTCAACCTCCCTTCTTTATTCTTCTTATACTACAATACTACAATACTACAAATGAGAAAGATCTTGGAATTGTTGTAGATCACAAGCTGAATATGAGCCAACAGTGTGATATGGCTGCAAGAAAGGCAAATGCTATTTTGGGCTGCATTAATAGAAGTATAGCTTCCAAATCACGTGAGGTACTGGTTCCTCTCTATTCGGCCCTGGTTAGGCCTCATCTAGAGTATTGCGTCCAGTTCTGGGCTCCACAATTCAAGAAGGACGCAGACAAGCTGGAGCGTGTTCAGAAGAGGGCAACGAGGATGATCAGAGGTCTAGAAACAAAGCCCTATGAAGAGAGACTGAAAGAACTGGGCATGTTTAGCCTGGAGAAGAGAAGATTGAGGGGAGACATGATAGCACTCTTCAAATACTTAAAAGGTTGTCACACAGAGGAGGGCCAGGATCTCTTCTCGATTCTCCCAGAGTGCAGGACACGGAATAACGGGCTCAAGTTAAAGGAAGCCAGATTCCGGCTGGACATCAGGAAAAACTTCCTGACTGTTAGAGCAGTGCGACAGTGGAATCAGCTACCTAGGGAGGTTGTGGGCTCTCCCACACTAGAGGCATTCAAGAGGCAGCTGGACAACCATCTGTCAGGGATGCTTTAGGGTGGATTCCTGCATTGAGCAGGGGGTTGGACTCGATGGCCTTGTAGGCCCCTTCCAACTCTGCTATTCTATGATTCTATGATTCTATGATTCTATTTATTTATTTATTACATTTTTATATCGCCCAATAGCCGAAGCTCTCTGGGCGGTGGTTCTTCTTCTTCTTCTTCTTCTTCTTCTTCTTCTTCTTCTTCTTCTTCTTCTTCTTCTTCTTCTTCTTCTAGGGTGACCATATGAAAAGGAGGACAGGGCTCCTGTATCTTTAACAGTTGTATTGAAAAGGGAATTTCTGCAGGTGTCATTTGTATATATGGGGAACCTGGTGAAATTTCCTCTTCATCACAACAGTTAAAGCTGCAGGTGCCCTGCCCTCTTTTAAATCTGGTCACTCTAGTATAGCTTCTGCAGCTTTAACTGCAGTGATGAAGAGGGAATTTCACCAAGGTCTCCATATATACAAATAACACCTGCTGAAATTCCCTTTTCTATGCAACTGTTAAAGATACAGGAGCCCTGTCCTCCTTTTCACATGGTCACCCTATCTTCTTCTTCTTCTTCTTCTTCTTCTGTGCTGCAGCAATGGAAGTGTGGCCTGAGGTGGGTTCAGCAGGAATTGATCCCTGAATTGTCGGAAGCTGCCCACCCCTGCACTATACCACACTGTGAACTAGGGCTCAAAGATCCTGGTCCCTTCCTCCGGTGTCACTGGGGACATATTTTTGCCACAAGCCTTGCAGACTGAATTGCGTTTTCCATGGGTGCCTTCTAAGCCCAATCACCTGACTTTGCACTCTACTGTCTAGGGCCAATTTGGTTTCTTCATCAGGGACCACCAGCTGCAGACTTTCTGGCCTTTCTGATATTCTTCGGCTGATCTTGAAAACTTGACCTCCTGCCTGTCTTGGATTGACAAGACAATACTGCTTCTGGTATTAGGCTGCCACTTCACACTTGATCTTGAATTGACTAGGAGCACACTTCTTGCCTCTGGCCCCTGTTGAGCTGGCAACTGCCCTCACTAGGGACCCCCCAGGACACCTCCAAGGGAAAGACCATCACATCCTCACTCATTCAGTTGTATAGGCCATGGTTCTAGACCAGCCTTCCAATTAAGTCCATAAAAGGTACTATTAGATTTACACATATTTTTTCTACATTGCCTGCTATCCTACTCCTATTTTAATCACTTGGGGTATAAAGATGAGGATAGGAGAAGGAGAAGCTCCCTTTTTCCCTTTGACCCTTGGTTGTATGGAGGTAGGCTCTCTCAAAATCATAACAGCACTAAGCTACTCAGAATTTTGTAGATAGTTTTATTTTATTTTATTTTATTTGTACCCTGCCTTTCTACCAAAATTGGCACTCATTTCCAGGTAGGACTCGTAATAGCTTCTGCAGGCTAATTAAGATTCGGAAAACATTAATATACCTTCTCCCAACAGTTCTGCTCTGATCAGAACTGAAGTCCCCACCCACAAATGGCTGTTAATCAAGCACACACATCATGGAAATGACAGATAAATGGTGGAATTTCCATGCAGGTTTAGATTTGTGTACAACAGATTTGGTGGGGGGGGGAGCTTGAGGGAAAGAAAGAGCCTTCAATTGTCTCTTCCGGACTTGTATTCCCCCACCCCCATTCACAGACTTATATGGCAGTTATGAGCTGCCATGTTAAATTTCCCACAATGCTATGTTTCCCACAATGTAACATTACTCTGGGCCATTGTGGGAAATTAAACGGGCCAGCATGTGGGCCCCAAGGCATGGATCAACACTCAAAATGATCCTGCCAAGGGTGCTAGGTGCTGACTGCAGCTCAGTAATTGATTGAGTACAATGGCTCACATGTAGAAGAAAATGGCTCTGTTGTACTTGGTTCTGCATTCAAGACTGAAGTAGGAATGAATCTTATGTCATTCCAGAATCATTACATGGCTCTTCCCAGTTCTCGTCTCCTAGGCCTTCAGACAGACACTGCTCACAGTTTTCCCAATGGAAAGAGCCAGAAAATGTTAAGCTAGGAGGAAAAATTGACCAGAGAGCTTCCAGATGTCAGATCTAGCCTTTGCACAGCAAGCCAACGTAGCCCCAATTTGGACCAAAGCGGCGCCCAATCGCCCCTTATTGTTCACACTTTGATACAGGGGTTCTTGTGTTCCTGCAAGGACAGGCTCTGACTCAAGGTCTTTATACAGCTGAATTTTTATATCTAGTTCAGAAAGTCCTTAAGAGTGAATTAAATTTTACCAGGACACATAGTATTTTTAGAAACCTAATGAACGTGCACACCAGTGCGGATAAATAGCTGATCACCTGGCAACCACGAGTCCATGTCACCCAATTCTAACTAAGCCTTCTAAATAAAAATAAACAGAAAGACAGAAAAATCACCTACCTGCTGGGCAGTAGGTTGTATCTCAGCTTAACGTGGCATAAATCAGACATCATTTCTGCGATACCTCAAGAGCTTGATTGTTTGTCAATCGGAGCATGTTGTTTCTAAAAATGTTACATTTATTTCCATTCATTTGGACCATACACTTAAACCAATTTACGGATGTTCTTCACTCCCATACTTAGCAGAACCAAAGCCAAGCATAATACTGTTCACCCATGGAGAAAAGTCACTCAAGCACTCATTGAATCAAAGGGTAAACAAAAGCGAAAGTCATTGAGTGGTAGATGGATCCGGGCCTGACAGTGTTTATTTAGCACCATTGATGTGCTCAGCCCCATGTAATCTTTATTTCCTTCCTTCTCACAACCCTGTGCAAGGTAAGTGATTGGCATCCCCATGACAAGCTTATTACCAATTTCCTCTTGGTGTAATGTTTAGGAGTATTCACTGCATGAACATGAGTCACCAAGTTGGCTCACTAGGTTGAACATAGCCCCACCCCTGCCATCATCATGTTTGCCCTGGCAGATCGCAAAACCAAGAGGTCTAGTGAGCCCTTGGTGGGCAGCCATCAACAGCAGGAGGACCGTTCATGGCTTGATGGCCATTCCCTTTGATGGCCATAACATGCAACACAGCTCTGAGACTTGCCCAAGGATACCTTGAGATAACATGGCTGAGGTGGGATTTGAACCCGGTCTTGTGTTGCCTACTACTAGAGGACCAATCCAAGACATTTTGCTACTGAATGCAGATCATCAAATGCCCCACCTCCCAAGTCAAGGAGCTCTTGTCAAGCCGAGTTATTTTGGCAACTGAGGCAGATAATCCCACCAGCACCTATGCCCTTCAGTGGCAAGACAAATACAATGATAAGAAATTTAAAAACCCAACCATTTGCTACCCATTCATAACGCCCATGTGTTCATAACACCCATGTGAGTCCTGCACAGATCATAACTGTTACTTAGTGACACGTGTGTAAATAATGGTGCCATTGCTCTGCCTAGAAAATGTGTGTGCGTAATAGATCTCAATAGTGTCTAAAAGCTTCATCAGATGAGCACTTTATTGCATGCTTGTTACTGGCCACTCACAGCTTTCCGTGGGTCCTC
Source organism: Elgaria multicarinata webbii (assembly GCF_023053635.1). NCBI lineage: Eukaryota > Metazoa > Chordata > Lepidosauria > Squamata > Anguidae > Elgaria > Elgaria multicarinata. The sequence goes on from NC_086171.1 coordinate 129,000,899, forward strand.
TTGACGATGCCATCCGCCTCCCACGCATCTCCTGCTCCTTCTGGTTATTTTTCCATCACAAAATAAGACAGATAAAATCTGGGGGTTTTTGGGCTATAGTAAAACTTGCCGCTATTTCCTGCTCTGTGCAGGAGAAGCAGCGCAATAAAAACGCTCACTGAATGGGCCATGTGTTCGTTGCTTGAGTCTTCTTTCTTCCCTGTGTGAAGAAAGAGGAAGCTGTTTGTCACTATTGTGGGACAGGAGCGGGAGGCAAAGCGACAGTAGGGAAACGTGATTCCCCCCGCCCCGTCTGATGACACTCTAAATTACAACCCAGGGACCATTATTGCTACTGTATCTGTATATACAGAGAGCCATTTCTTAATACATCTATAATTTGGCTGTAAACTGCAGTTTCATGATATTCTTTCTCTCCTTGCTCATCTTATCCATTCAAGACCTACTTTTTAAATATTCTCACGATGATTTTTGGCCATGGTTCTCCCCTCCTTCAGATTATATTTCCTCTCTTCCTGTGCAGGCTCAGTGGAAACAAAGATCAGCTGCTAGATGAGATCTGGTTAGTTTGTTTGGGCATGGTATCAAAGGAAGTTTGACTCAGGAAAGAGAATGATTACATCAAGGCCTATAAAAGACCCCAAAGCTATTGCTACCCCAGTTTTTATTCCTATGCACATGGGGACTCATTAGTTTCTACAGGTAGTTCTGTCAGCGCTGAAAGATCCCATATCACTAAATCTAGCATTTCTGTATGAGATCCTTTGCATGGTTTCTCCTTCTCATTTTATCCCTCTCCAAAAAGACACGTTTGAGCCATCAAGAATGATGAATTCCGTCTGGGACTATTTCTTCTCTCACAAAGCAGTTATTTCCTGCTGATTATTTTAAATCTATTGTATTTTAACTTATTTCCAGTCTGAAGCCGAAGCAAGCACTGAAGTCGTCTAGCGCAGTGGGATAAAAGTAGGCAAATGTTTTGCAAATTTCATAGGTTCTAACAGGTAGCAAAATTTCAAAGCACTCCACTGCAACGCGGAAATGGAGTGGACCCGCATTGGCATGGAGAAAGGGAGCCCTGCATTCCAGCTCAGAATCTTCTTCTTACATTCTAATACTCACACAAAGACGAGGTTGCACCAACTCAGAAATAAAAGCCATCGTTGGTGCAGATGTCCAGACAGTTTAGGCCAGACTCCCCAAATCTGGTGCCTTCCAAATGTTTTGGACAACTTCTAGAATACCTTACCATTGGCAAGCTAAAGGCTGGTTGGAGGGGGCTGATAGGAGTTGAAGTCCTAAACATCTGGAGGGGACCAGGAAGGGTAAAATGGGTGTAGGCAAAGTATGCTGAAAAGTTGGTCCTACTTTGGACATTATGGGGGTGGTTTTTGCCAGACACTAGAGGATTCAGCACTTCATAGTATCAGTATTTTGGTTGCTGCAGTAGCAGATGGAAAGAAAATTGTGCTCTGCTTTTGCTAGCCAGGGGTCAGACCAGGGACCCTATCATAAAAGAATTTTAAAAAAAAGCTAGGCAATGAGCAAGGCATTGTCTTGGATTGTTAGTGGCACATCTTTGTGCTGCAAGAAGATGTGGATGAACTTCCTTAAGTCATGGAACTCGCCCATTTTCACCAGCAAGTCTCCCTCTCCCCCACCCCAGCCCTGCAACTGCCAATATAGGCCAGTGGGCCTCCTTTCTAGGGTAGTAGTAGGCAGCACTGGGCGTGGTTGCATGGAGCTTTGGATCCCGTGTATATGTGGCAGAGAAAAAAGAATATAAAAGCAATGCTAGATCAGAGCAAAGGTTTCTTTAGTGTAGCACCCTGTTTTCCACACTGGCCAGTCAGATCAGAGCCGGCTCCAGGCTTTTGAGGAATAATTCATAAAGTAAAAGATTTTAAAAGACACTTTAAGTTTATTTTTATGATGTACAAATAAATTTACTTCCCTCCACCTCCCAGGGAATACAAACCACCCAGTATTTTAACAGTCTATAAATAAATTTTAACTTGGTGTTTTAAATTTGTAATTTTGCATCGCTGCTCTTTTTATCTGGTTGAGCTTTTATATTGTATTTTATATTATGGTTTTATACTGTTGTTTTATACTTGAATGTTTTTAATTTTTGTGAACCGCCCAGAGAGCTCCGGCTATTGGGCGGTATAGAAATGTAATAAATAAATAAATAAATAAATAAATAAAAATCCAGTGACCCCACTTTCCTAATCCTGTCCTGATGCAAGCCTCTCCTAAACTTCACTCACTCCAACCCTCACTAACTCCCTAACTGCCTCTAACTTTCTAACTAACTAACTAACCAACTAACATTTCACTCCCTGCCCTATTTTATCTCTCTTCCCCCCATTTCAAATCAACCAACCAATCAGATGACACCATTCACACAGCTCACCATTCTAACTCCTCCCTCCTACTTACTTTCCGTTTCCTGAAAAAGAAAAGAATTGGCCACAGCAAATCCAACCCTGAACCAAACATTTAAACATATACATGAGTACACAACATGCCGGCTAATGGTCAGTTTGTGTTAGTGGTATCCTAAGGAAGGATAAGCCTGGCCCTGGGTCAGGCTTATCCTTCTTTAGGATACCGCTAATACCAAGTGTTAGCCCGCATGTTGTGTACTCACCTCCTCCAGATTACCATAACCAAATCTCCTCCTCTTCCCCCCTCCACAGCAGGTGTGCAGAACCAAAATTGGGTGGGACGACTGATGAAACAACCAACCAGACATGCAACCTTGTGATATAGGTAACCTGTAAGAGTCATCTCCCCACTGCAATTCCTGCTGCTAAAAAAATAAAAACAAAAAACTATCAGATGGGTCTTGCTGCACAGTTCTGAGAAGGTAGTTGTTAAAGCATAGCATCGAACAGCCTTTGGATAGGGAATCATAACTACATTCAGCATTAAAGGTGAAAATGAAGTGCAAATTCAAAGGGGGAAGGAATACATTTTCTTCCATTGTGTTTTATCCTCCCTAATAATTTCTAATACTGTGCCATTTTAATTCTTAGAGTGCCCTGAGAAGTTGATTTCAGGAAATGATTAACAGAGATTCTGAATTTTTTTCTTAAGCTGCATTCCTTAAGAAGCCCGTGCAGAATTGTTTCTGGCTAAGTAGTTTTAGAATACTTGGGCCTAATATGTGTTCCCCCCTTTTGAATTTTGTCTTTGATATAATTGCAAAAGTCTCTTATTTCTCGTAACCCCTTTGGCTAGCGTGAACTTTGCAGGACCTTCGTAGTTTACCACATCATAGTGCTTTCCAACTTTTTGCACAGGCATTAATTAATTACCCTGCTCTACCCCAAAAAAAGTGTGTGTGTGTGTAAATATCATCAGTAAAAGTTGTGTTTTGCAGATGGGGAAGTAGAACCAGAAGGATAATTTGCCCAAGGCCGCAAAGCCCCACCCCCTCTCTCTGCAAGCCAAAATAACTCAAAGATTGCAGACTTTTTTTTTCTATACATGGACCATTAGAGGATTCTATTCTAATTTCTCCCTAACCTCTTTAGAATTCTCTTTTAAAGAAACCGAAAACAAAGAATCTGTTAAGGACAGCACAAACTCTCTTGTCTTATTTTCTACATCAATTAGAAGGCTGCACACTTTTACTGCTGACTTTAGATCTTCAACTAGGTGTTCTAATACCTCAGGGAGAATCTTTCCTGTTAGTGCTTTGAGAACGGGAGACAATGGTGTCGTTCTAAAAATGGACTTCATAAGTTCCAGTGCTTTCAAATCTTGCTACATTAAGATGCAAATACAATTGAAAACAAGTTGGGGGAATTTGCCTGTGTGATATAATTCTCAGACCTCGAATAAAGTGATGAAAGCACAGTTTGTTCTCTGTTTTGTGAATGGGTGTCATCAGACGAGAGTTTTATTGCACACTCATTACTGGGCACTCACGGATTTTTGCGGGTTCTATTCATGACGTCATCTGCGCCTCCCGCCCCTTCTAGCTTTCTTCTCATGACAAAAAAAGACCCCGGTAAATCCAAATTATTTTTTACATGGAACTTGCCGCTATTTCCTGCTGTGTACAGGAGATTCAGCGCGATCAAAACGGCCCACAGAATGGGTCACGTGCATGTTGCTTACTTCCTCGTTTGAAAAAGGAAGTAATGAGGGACAAAAGCACAGGCGGAGAACCGATGGTAAGGAAATGCGATTTTCCCCCGTGTGATGATGCTCAATGTGAGGTCCATGTAGAAAGTTTGACTTTTGGGGAAATTTGTGCTATTTATTTATTTATTTATTTATTGCATTTTTATACCACCCAATGGCTGAAGCCCTGCCCTCTTTTGTATCTGGTCAAGAGGGCAGGGCTCCTGCAGCTTTAACTATTGTGATGAAAAGGCAATTTCACCAGGTGTTGCATACATACAAATGACACCTGCTGAAATTCCCTTTTCAATACAACTGTTAAAGAGACAGGAGCCCTGCCCTGCTTTTCCTATGGTCAACCTACATAGGAAGGGACTGTGCCATTAGCACTACATGCATAGTTCCTTCATACACACATTCCAAGAGCAACAGACTACACAGCCTCCACCACCTCTGGGTTATACAAGATCATATCATTCCTCTTTCCCTAAAGTGGTACAGTAGATGTGATCTACTCATCATCATCATCATCACTCTGTTACGATCCATAGATCCATCAAGGATAAAACACAGACATAAAATATAGCACAAATTAAAACTATTATCGACTTTCATCTAATACACAAAGAGCTGATATGATCTACTGTTTGTGGGTGCTTCTTCCATGCTTGTTACAGAGTGCATTCCAATGTTTTTTGAGTAATTTCCCCTTGTTTTTTCAGACCTGATGTGTGTATGTGTGTGATAAAACCTTATGGCAACACCAGTTTATACAGTGTGGATGGGCAAAGCACTAATAAGGCTTTTCAGGAGTCCTGTGCCTTTATATAAAATATTTCCTGTTTGTAAGCCCACCTTATTCCTTCCTGTTGATTGTGGCTAGGAGAGTAAGAAAGAATAGCTTCTGATTTGCTGCTTCAATGGTCTCTTTAAATTAGCCTAATGCCAGTTTTTCTTCTCATAGGCTGAGGGTACAAGTTTTAATAAGACTGGGCAGGATTTGTTTGGTTTGCATTTTATGGCAAAGTTATCTAATTTCACACTTTCAAACTAGTATGTAAACCGAAACTCAGTAATTCTTTGAAATTTGCACAACTGCAATTTATAAAAATGAATATAAAATGTGCATATTAGGGGAAAGTGCACACAAATGAACTTAATATATCAGGGAAATTGCTTGCAAAAATGTGTATATTAAGGAACACTGCATTCAAAAATGGATGTATTAGGAGAAATGAGCATAAAAATGATTAGGAAAAATTCTCAAAGTTTGGGACAAACTGAAGATGGGAAAAATAAAAGATATACTGGAATTGACAGAGTCGCCCAGCTGTAGGTTTTTTAATGGCAAAATGACAGCATTAAAAAAGCACTATTGGCCACTTGAAAAGTAAGCAGCCACAGCAGAGACAGGTAAGCAGGTAACTATAGGAGGGGGAGTTCAAGCCAGAGAAGAATTATTTGGGTGACCCAGGGCTCCGTCACACCAGCGTTATAGCCCACTCTCGCTGTGCATTGTTTCCTGAGGGCTCACATGACATCGTCCATGTCCTGCCGTGATCTCGCCTATCCCCCACCCCTTTGCGAGGTTTCTTGGTGCAGGAAAAGAATGTTTTTTCCGGCAATGCGCTCGACCCTCGATGTGTATTTTTATCCGATTGTACTCAATCTGATGCTCTGAGGGTGTGTGTTAAAGGGGCAGTATTGCTGATGAAAGGGAGGGGGTGTGCCTTTTCTCCAGCACGCCATGTCGATCACTGGGGAGGGTGAGGTGTCCAACTGTGATCAACCAATACACTGTAAGGGGAGGTACAAAGGAGATCTGCCGGTGAGGGGGGGACGGACACACAGCAATTTGCCGGTGTGCAGGAGAGGTCTAAAGATGAATGAAACGTAAGGCTTTCAAATGCTACGTAAACGGAGGGGGATAATACGAGGGCAAACCAGGGCAAACGTTTAGGTGTGATGGACCCCCCAGTCATAGCAGGACAGATGGGGGTAGAGAAAGAAATGAACTCAGTTTAGGATATAGGTGTGCAGTAAAGACATGCCAAATTTATATTCCAAATTAAATAATTGCAAGCCTGTACTCTGGTTTCTCTTCAGATTGTACAAAGCTCAGCAATATAACTACTTAATAGTGCAACCTTACATATGCTTACTAGAGTACAACTCACAGAGTTCAATAAAGCTGACTGCCAAGAGGAAGACTGCAGCCCAATTCATTCATTTACTGCCATGGAATTTAGGGCTGCCTAGTCCTCTCTGAACGGAGGCAGAGGAGGAACTTCCTACCTAGAGGAGCAGTTTGGCAATGGAATGAGGAACGGCTGGTGATCTCCTTCTTTGGCAATAATGAAGAAAAAGTTGAGGCAGCCATTTTCCAGGAGTACTTGGGGTGTAACATGATCACATGTCTCAGGCAGGAGGTTTCACCAGAACTTCCCTTGGTTCATTTCAGTGCCCATAGATCACCTCTCGTAAATCCCCTTCTTCAAAATGAACATGCGTTTGATGGCAGCCTTTCTGCTAGAGGAGGGATTAGGTTTCTTCTAAAAATGCTGTGCATCCTCAGTAGACCACTTTTTTTTTTTACATTTTACTAAGCAAGAATCCCTGAGTGACTTCATAGAACATGTGACTTCAGAGTGCCGACCAAGTAGCTGCTTCAGATATGTATAAAGCTTCCTTTTCGAGCTGTGAAAGATTATATCTGTGCTTCAACACTAAGCCCTTCTCCATAAGCTGCTGGGGGTGGAGAGTATTTAAAGTTTAGAATCATCCAAATGGCCCCGTTATCTGTCTAAAACCATAGGCAAATGACACAACATATACACACTCCCCCTCCATCGCCACCCCCCTCCCCCAATACCTTTTTTCACAAATGACCTAAACTTGGTCAGGTTCACATGTCCCCAGAGATGATCGCATTTCACTGCTTCAAAAGAGCTTTGGTCTGCACAGCCTGTAGCAGCAAATTTACACTTCAAAAAGCAGACAGCTTTTTTCCACATCTTATTCACTTAATGGGTGAGAATGTAAAATTAGTTCCGTTGCTGATGAGGACCTTGAGCCAAATGAAAAGTGTTCATTTGTCAGCACAGACTTACCGCCTGAAACATGATTATATAGCTAATCCAATAATGGGTTTGGATGCTGAGCATTTATTTATATACAGCATATATTGTTATCTGTTGATAATCAGGGTCTACAATTTACTCTTATTTTCCAAGTGCATCGTTAGATATACCAGTGTCTCCTGGATATTACGTGTGGTTAACGGCAACCGTAAATGCACAAGGACAAAACCTCGAGAAGAGATTGCTGTATTTTGCTGTGCTTTCAAATGAATCAGTGTTGAATTTTAGCTTATAGAGTTTAAAATATTAATGATGAATAAAGCATTTTGAGATTAGAGCCTCCACATATTATTTAATGTGGCACCAGATTAAAATTTTACACCCACATTTTGCTGTTTCAGTGTATGTTTTTATGAACTGGTTTTGACTCTCGCGCTCTCTTTTTGCCTCCTTTGAATGCTAATGCTTAATGATCTTTGGAATATTTGGACTTTTACAAAAAGCTTCTTAACTTTGGATTATGTTGTAGGACTGACTAACTTCACGAATAAGTCTAATATTTTTCTCCCCTCTAAGAATGTTTGTCTCCTGTTTGCACACAAATTCTGCACAGGGTTGCATTCTGCACATTAAAAGAAAGCATTAAAATGAAAGAAAATCCCTACAATTTTAGGATAATTTGAATATAGCTGTATTTTATTGTTGCCTAAGATTTAAATAAGTGTAAATGTCTCTGAAGTTTAAGAACAGGTAACATAAAATATGCATTTAAACATATAGGCATACATGGAGACATCAATTCTAATCTTTTCTTTTCTTTTGAAAAAGGCTTAAATTATGAATAATATTGTATCACATAGTGCAGTGAACATATTCCAGATATGATACTACATGCAGAAAATAAATTCACTGTAGTAAGATAATTACAGATTTGGAATATGCTGTGAAAACCCAGCAATGCTGTTTGAAATTGAACCAAGTTACTTTTAGTTTAAGAAAATCTCTACAAACCTATGTGAGGGGATTATTAACTTTCTTTTAAATTTCCCAAGGAGAAACTGATCAGAAAAGATATAACAGAAATATAATACAGATACAAAAGAAACCACAGTACACAGAAGCACTCAGAACTTTTAACTTTCTCATCCCAAACAGCAACATATAGCCACATCTAGAGCGTCAACATACAGGAGGAAATCGTGTTTCCTTACCGTTGCTTCTCTGCCTGTGCGTTTGTCCCTCATTACTACCTCTTTTGAAAGAGGAAGTAAACAACGCGCGTGTGGCCCATTCAGTGGGCCATTTGATCCCACTGCTTCTCCTGCACACAGCAGGAGATAGCAGCAACTTCCATCTTTAAAAATAAGTCGTACTAACTGGGATTTTTTTTTGTGGTGTGAAGAAGGCTAGAAGGGACAGGAGGTGGCTCAACAAAAACAAAAATAACACATGTGATGTATTAGTGGAGGCTGGTTTGGGGATCAAAAATGCAATTGTCCCACTGTGCACAAACCCATGCATGCATAAAAAAGGATCCCACATTTTCAATTTGCATGCAAAAGAAGGAATAGCAGTATAAGTATGCCACAGTCATGGTAGCAGCAGTGTCCTGTTTCAAATGTACCAATAATACTTGGCCCTTGTGGACATCCTTGACTCCAACCCCTGACTCATAATCTTATCTAATTTAATAAAGGCACACTCCTATATGTGTTTGGAGAGAGAGAAGTCCTTCAACTCCCAGCATTCCCCAGGCAGCTATGCTGGGAACTGAAGAACTTATTTCTGTCTAAACATCCAGAGGATTGTGCCCTAAAACACATTTTAAAAATCCCAGACTCGGGTTCTAGAGACCCAAGACCTAGAAAGATCACAGTTAATGTCACATTTCTGAGAAAAAGGAACACCGTTGATGGAATGGCCTAATAGCACTGTCTTAATAGGAAGCTGGGGAGTTTTGAATTTATATTTTGTTTTTAAACTGGCTCTTCAGGCCTTGTTTCAAAGATAGGTTTGTTGCAAATGAGGAATGCAGTATTATATAAAAATAAAACTTTTATTGCCTCAAACAAACATAGCTTCTAACTTCTCTCCAGCCCTGACTGACTCCTGAGAGTGCTGAGTCACTGACTGCTGTGTCACCTCCTGATTGGGCGAGTATTCCTTCAATCAAAGTCTGTGTCCCTGACTTCCTCTTCCATCTAACTTCCTGTGTGCCTCACTTAGTTCTACCTATTGATACAGGCCTGAGCGAAGGCGTAGTACGACAGGATGTGGGTGAAGGCACCTCTCTCAGAACTTTGTGTGTATGGTCCAGCCAAAGGGCAAATAGAGCAACAATTAACAAAGCAATAGCTTCCTATGATAGTCATGTAATTACTTCATAAGCTTAGTTGCACATGGCCCAGACAAGGAGAATTTTGCTGCAGCTTAGGAGAATTTTCATTCTACACTTGATGAGAAAAAAATCTGAAAAGAGGGGAGTGGTAACGTTCTCCTCACCCTTTGGCAGATGACTGGCTCAGGAGGCACACCATGGGAAGTTAGTTGTACACACAGTTAGTTGGTCAGTGATTATCCCAAAACAAAGACCATTGAAGTTCCACTGATTTCAATGGGAGAACGAAACATACGATTAACAGTGCAACTGTATACGTGTGTACGCAGAAGTCCCATTGAGTATGATGGCTCTTTTTATTTGTAGGTATGTGGGTGTAGGATTGCAGCCTAAATTACTCCCACTGAAATAAATGCTGCCTAAAACAGTTTACAGTTTGTTGGATTAGTGTCTTTTATTATTATTTTTAAGCAGGGTTGGGAGGGGGGAAGGCCTTGATCAATTTCAGCAGGACATCACCTAGGGTATTTTGCCACCTAGGGTATTTTGTATATTGCTAGGATAGAAATTCAATAATTAAAAAATAAATAAAATGGGTGGGTCCAGCCGCATCATAACATTGACTCCTGTTACTCTTTTCTTAACCACACTCCAGTGAGTTGCTCCACTCTCTATAGACACGCTGAAACGTGCCTGGCCATAAATACTCCTATATTGCTGCAACACAATGTTTTATTGGATTGCTTTACTTCACTAAAAACAGCAGGCACGTCTTGGCCAAGACTGCGGTTTTGCCTACAATTCATTTGAGCATGGAAACACATTGGGAAAGACGAAAAGGAAAAGGAAAAAGACGATAAAGCAAATTAAGAAGCAGCTGAACTGCCTCCCTTCAAATATGCAATCTATACTGTGGTTATGTTCCAACAGGCTTATTTTGGGGGATTGGGAGTTGGCTTCTTTCGTGTCCTTCCGTGTATTGCCTTTAAGTTAGGGGATTCGTTAGGTATTCTTCTGGGCGTAGAATAAATGAAGACGACGTACATTACACTGCCATTCTGGCTGCAGAAACAACTCTTTCTTGAAGCAGCCAACATAATCTTCAGAGTTTTCCTCCTTTAAAGCACCTCAAGAAAGAAAGAAAAAGCACCTTGGTAAGATTTACACTTTATAACTCTAATGATTCTACAAACACAGCCACAATGTGATGAAAGGCAAAGCAGTCCCGATCTGATTGAGAGCTAATAAAAATCAGAACTGAAAACTGAAAATAGCACCCTTATCATCTTTCTTTCATTTAGACCTGATTACTAGGGGATTATAATGCAATCACAGCTATGTGTGAGAGGTAGCTATGGGAACCAGTTTTAACTGTTTATCTAGCCAAAGATCTTAATTTAAGTTTGAACACTCAGATTCATTTATATGTAAGACACCAAGGAGACAAAATGCAGAAGAAACAGATGCTTGCTTGTTCTCCCCCTTTAACTTCATAAGCTACCAGCCAATTTGTCTTTCAGGGGCAAAATTAATTTCTGATGACAATGCGAGCAAGTAATAAACTAGAAGTTCCTGTCCTGGGAAACTTGGTGGGGCTGAACAAATGTTCTGGGGTTATTTAGGAGTGCGGGGCGGGGGAGACAGGGAACAAACCCCACGCACAATTTGCTCATAGCTGTAACAAGGACAGCTGAAACAGGCATTTCTTTGTCCTCGTGCTATTCCTCTTTTTTTCAGGGAGAGGGAGATTGTGACACCTTTTTGTAGAGGTTGATTTGAAGAAGATGAAGGAGGAGGAAGAGGGGGAAGGAGGAGGAGGAGGAAGAGGAGGAGGAGGAAACATGTTGCCCATTTTTCCCAAGTGAAATTCTTGGTGGGGTGGGATCACTTCAGATTCACAAATCACCAGGCAAACTCCAGCCTGCATGTTAATTTAGAAAGACACTGGTTAAAATTAACCAGAGGCTTTTAAAACTGAAAGAAAAAACTATATCAACACTAGCTGATCTTTCCACACGATTCTGGAATGAATGTATCCTGTGTCCACCTTGGATAGTGATGAATTCCTGATATGCTCTGATTTTTTTCTATGTGCACATTTCCTTCTTTATGGGTCCTCACTCTCCCCCTTGTTAGTTTGGACACATTTCTCAAAATGTCCCTCAGCCAGAGCCCTATCCAGTATCCCACTGCCCTATCCTTGCCACACTTCAACTGCTTTACTTTCCCACAAAGGTACACATGTCCTGTTTGGAGATCCTTGCCAAGGACTTCAGTGATTGAATCAAGAATAGAGTGTCCAGGTATCCTACTTTACAGACAACAGTCCTCCCTTGGAAGGTCTCTCCGAGGACAGTATCCTATTCGAAGGTGCTCTCAGGCCATAGCTAGACCTAAGGTTTATCCTTGGATCATCCAGGGGTCAAACCTGTTCATCTAGGTGACACACAGGGGATCCAGTGCTCAGGATGGGGCGAACCCTGGATGATCCCAGGATAAACCTTAGGTCTAGCTGTGGCCTCAGTTGGAAGGACTGTTCAGTTCATGTCAGGTTTAAAGATAAAGAACTATAAGAAACCAGGCCGAAATGGCCTTGGTCTACCTGCTGGATGACCCTTATCAAGAGAGAGTGCAACCTTGTTCCACTTCATCAATCTCTCTGAGGCTTCTGATACCTTTAACCAAGATATTCTCTTAGATGGGCTTCATAGGATGGGTATTGGGGAACTGAACTTCAATGGTTCAATGATTACCACTTTGATGCCTCTGTAAAAAGTGGTATTTAAATAAATAAATAAATATGCATAAGAGTTGGAGAGAAGGGAATGAGATGCCAGGAGCTGCTGGGACTCAGACTAATTGTCTTTGGAACTGTGTGGAGTTGCCAGCGTAACAAACTGCAGGTTGTAGCATCTATAGCACAAGTGGGAAACTTGTGGCCCTTGAGATGTTTTAGCCTGCAACTCCCATGAATCCTCACCATTGGCTATGCAGGCTAGGGCTGATGGGAGTTGTAGGCCAAAATATCTGGAGGGCCACAAATTGTCCATCCTTGATCTATAGTAAATCACTGGCCACTGGGCGCTCCTAGACCCTGCTAGACCAGTTAAGCCTTGCTTGAGTCACATGATCTGTTAGTCCGATGACTTGCCCAGCTTGTCTTTGTCAGTGTCACAGCCCAAGCTGCTGTTCAGGGGGAGGTTTGTGACATCGTCAAGCCAAGTGAGGCAATGGGTTCCCTTTGGGCAGTGGGCCCAGGAAGACTAGAGCCCAGCTTTCTCAGAAGCCCAATGCAAACTGAGAATCCTTGTGCCACAGCTGAGCAACAAGCAATGGTCCGAGATGAGCCAGGAGCTGAGAACAAGGACTTGCAATAAGGGGATCAAAGTCAAGGGATGAAGAAGTCAGGACGGAGAGCAAGTCGAGACTGAAGGGCATACAAGCAGGCAGGACCAAAGAGCAAGTCGGAACTAGAGAACACCCAAAGGATGCGAAAAATGGATGGCATGGCCCATAACACCCAAACCTCTGCTTTGAGGTAGGAATACAACAAGCCTTTCAAAGTGATGGAAATAACCATGATAATCCACTCTCATCAAGTAAGACTTTTAAAAAAGAGCTAACGTTTTCCTATTGTTCCTTTTCATTATTGCATCCAGAGATAATAGCAGAGACAGTTTGTACATATCCCTGTACCAGTTATTTAACTGACACATTTACTTCTCTCCCCTGCACCCCAACCAGTGTTATTTCTTCTTTTCACTATATATTCCTTAAACACAATACTTCGTTCTTGTAATCCTTTTATACCCTCTGGGCTTGAACTATATACACTCATCTCCCCCCCCCCCCCACAACACCTTGCTCTTTCTCTCTCTGCCCCCCTTCCTTTCCCTTATGTAACTTCATACAATATAATATCTATCCATTAGCGTTTTTAAAAAACCTCCAGTATCTGCTGTGCTTAACGCTCTTTTATCGTGGGATATACTTTTTTTTTAATATTCTTCCTATTAATGTTCTTTTTTCATCACTCCTTTTGATGAAAGTTTATAGTAAAGTTTCAAAGTGTTTTAATTTTTATTTATACAGGGGAAATGAATTTAGGAGAAAGAGCCCCTGAAGAGCCTGAAGGTTTTAGCGCTTTCAAATTTTCAACACAATCCAAAACACTTCTCTTGGAACACATCTATCACAGAAAGCTATATAGCACCTGCATTTAAGCAGCAAAGTGTCCCCTTTCTCCTTAATAATGTCTTACCTTAATAGTGCCTTTAATCTAGAAAAAAAATTCCCAAAGCACTTTCCGTATAGATACAGTAATCTCTCCCATTTTGCTGCTGAAATGCAGCTGTCTCTGGAGTGAAACTTGGCAACGGTTAAACAGCAAAACATTTTACCAGAAGAAATTATTAAAACATCATCTAACAGAAACTGTAAGTCAAGGAAATCATGGACACTTTCACTGTAATCCACCTAGAGGCTCAATGTGTACAGAAGTAAGCGTCTGCATGCTCATCTCTTGCGGAATGGAGATTCACATGGGCAAATGAGTGCTTAACCCGGACCAATTCATCACCCAGACTGCCGGCAGTTGGTCTGTCCCCCGACTCGGGGGGGGGGACACCCTGGACTTCTGCTCTTCCATTCCCAGCCAAAAGGCTGATTGGTTCAATGCAAGCTTCTTTTACCGCTCTATGTTTTTCCCACATGGAATAACTTCTCTGTAGAAAACAGAGGGCATGTCTACACCAGCCCGATATCCCGGGATCGTCCCTGTGCAGGGACGGCCCCTCCATTTTCCTGGGATAACCTTTAGGTATAGAAAGAGCCAGAGTGAAAGCCATGCATGACCCATCAAATCCATAAAAACATCATTTCTTTTACCATGCATCGACCTAGCGTTGTATCCAACACTGGACAACCATCAGCGGAATGAGAACCACTGGCGGAATGGATTTTCCTGCCCCTCTGCAGCCTCACATGCAACCCCCCCAATCTGTGCTGGAAAGTTGGGGGATTCTCTAGAGGAGATTTTGGGTGCTGCAGGGGGAGGAGAGCAAGTGGTAGCCCTTTTGCCTAAATAGAAATCTGCTTGTGCTATGTTGGATTTAACCCCTAGTCTACAATCCAGTGGATGCTGGTAGCTCCGATTTTGGTGGGACTGTAAATCCATCCTGGGTTTTAGTCAGAACCAGCCAGAACTCCAAAGAAGGTATTCACGGTGCTGGACCTATTTGGGGGGCATGGTTCAGCAACTTGGGTAGCCCTTTAGAGTTCTGGCTAGTGCTGACTAAAACCCAGAATAGAGTCACAGCCCCACTGAAAATGAAGCCACCAGCCTCCACTGTTACAATCACTGAATCCCCCATCCCTCCAATCATGAATACACCTGGTTAAATTCACACATGAGCATGAGGAATGGTTGGATAACTCTATTTCTAGTCAATGCCACTTTCACTTCTGTTCACTCGTGTCCATTCTGTCCTGTTTCCATATTAATCTATGCAGGGACAGAGGGAAGGGGAAATTTAAATTTGAATCGAAAGTCACCTTTAAATACATATTTACATATGTATTTTAACTGTGTTGCCTCTCTAGATAGATAGATAGATAGATAGATAGATAGATAGATATGTTCTGAGAGCCAAGATATGCATCAGAACATTCGGGATATGCAAAAGCCAGTGATTAACTCAGTTCTGATCTGTACATTAACCTGCAAGGTGCACATCAGACCAATTCATAATGGAATTCACAAAGATCCTATTTATTTATTTGACATATTTATAAATTGCCCTTTGCTCACTGGGCACCACAAGAAGATACGTATACAACATTCAGATAAAAACAATAATAAAAGCCGATGGGGGGGTGTATATAGAGAGAGGATTTTATAGTTAAGAACCAGTACCTGAGGAACTCCATGGGTCAAAGACCAGGCAATAGTCCCCTAGCACTACCTGGTAGAACATTCAGCCATATGTCCAGAACCACCACAAAATGGTGCACCCAAGTTCAATATTGGTTAAGCATCCCAGGAGATACACTCCCACTGTCCAGTTCTTGGCATAAGTCACTCTCCAAGATGATGAAGGCTGCTTCCATACACAAACCATACCTGAAACCAGTTTGGAAAGGAACTTCCAAAGGGGTTGGAACATTCAAGGAAGCATTTTACAACCTCCACTACCCAATCAGCCAGCCCCTCTCACAGCTCTTATAAGCTAAGGTGGACATGGGTCCAAAGCATATGCGGTTGTCCTCATTCTCCTAAGCAACTTGTCCACATCCCGAGGATGAACAAAATGAAACCCATCAATCAAAACTGAAAAAACAGCTGCCTCAATCATCTCACCAGAATCTGTTCTTAATGTGGGGTCCAAGTTACAATGGTTGTAAGTGGTTTTATCAAAGAGTTTTGCAAACTCATCACAGTGGGATTCAGAAGACTCCTCCTCAGTATCTGGGATCTAATGTGTATAAACCCTTTAATCTCCTGAAGCAACTCCACTGGATGACATTCTTTTCTGCAATGAAAGCAGAAAAGAACAACTTCTTCACAGCCCTTACTGCCACGGAATAGGACCTACCATGAGCTCTAATCCGTTTTCAATTGGATCCAGGCTTAATTTTTCTCCACTACCATCCTTGTCCCAAAGGATTCAAGAGGATCCATTATTCTCTGACAGCAAACCAGTTTAATAGGCCCCTCCATGCCTGCAAGGTTAAGAGCCCCAGCAAATCATAGCCTTATTAGGCAGCAAACTGTCCATGACAATGGGGTTCTTTTGAAACACCCTACCCTATATGTAGGCAGAATGTATTTATTCACATTTGTAGTTGGACTGTGATACCAATTTAATGCTGCTGTCTTTTGTAAAAAGTGACATGAATGATACACACAAAGGACCAATTCATGCGCTGATGTTTGTTTTAATATCTTCTATATTCTTAGGTTTTGTTACAGCTTATGGCCAAGACAAATAAACCTAAAATGAACTGCAGTTTGCGATGTAGTAATCTCTGAAAAACCGTTTCCCTGTGGTCTGGCTCCACATTGCATCAGTAACATATGTATGTTTCGATCATTTGGCTAGCTTAGATCGCATGCACACGTCCCACCTCTGACAAGTCTACTAACACCATTGTGGGGAAGTTATCAGTTATCCATTTGACCCATGCAGTCAAAACATTTTAACATTACAGATGCAGTACTGGAGTTGTCAGACCATGGGGGACTATGGTTTTTAGCCACTGATACGTTACAATCGTGTTTTGTGAATTGGGTCTTCCAATGAAACTGAATCAGGACAAACAAAAGGAAGTACTTTAGCAACATACTGAAAAGCCTTAATGCACTCTTCACAAGATGAGATGAAGGCCGCTGTTATATAAGTTACAAAGCACGTAGCGGAGCCTTATCCTTCTTCTTACTCTAGAGGAGGTGCATGCAGCACCAATCCCAAGTGGGACCACGGCACACTCTGAGGGGAAGATTAAACTTTCCCCACTCAAATTGTTTGCTTCTCAAAATTCCCCACCATTACATAGAGGTTTAAAGGGGGGAGCCCCCATTGATGCCAATTAAACAGGCAGGTTCCTGACCCCATATCCTCAAAAATTCACTGGTTGTCCGAATGGGACTCAGGTTGCATCATCAAGTCATACATGCATTTGTGACATGCCCACCCTTGCCTGGCCCAATAAATAATAACAGCATTCCAGCTGTTGTCTCAATATTCAATACAAAAATTAGAGCAACAATATTGAAGGAAGCAGGTTTGCCAAAACACCGATATAGGCTGTTGTTACAAACCGGCAACCATATGTAGCCAAAACGAATGACAGCAAAATGCTAATATTTTTTCTAATAAACATGGGAGTAAATGGAGGTCTTATTTCTCCTGCACAGTCACTCAGTAACTTTCCTGAGCATTAAAGTGACATAAAAATAATTGATAGGAAAGAACATGCATTCTACTCGCAGCTCTGCCGTTCCTCCGTTATTTAAGATGAATCTGATCTGCTGCTTCCTGCTGTGGAGATTACGTCTTGAATACTTAATACCAATTTGGTTACTTTTTAGGGAAAAGAAAAACAAACTTAAATACCACACACACAATTTATCTAATTGTATAGCGCTAATGCAAAGCATGATTGTAAATGCAAGCAAGGAAGTGAAGGCACACAGAGAGAGAGAGAGAGAGAGAGAGAGAGAGAACATCCAGTAGATATACCTCCCAATGTCACACCGAGCTGGTAATAATTCCCAGGACAGCTGCTTTTTAAAACAAAGTTTGATCAGCAAGGAAAAAAAGATATTAAAAGTTAAACCTATCATTAAAAAATAATTACAGTAGAATTATTCACTCTGGCATTCCATTTCAAAATCTGGTCTCAATCAACATTCTTTAATGAGATAAATGTTGGCTTTGGGAGCTTTTATTCTTCCTATGGTGAATATGTAAAACTGCTCTGAATGTGTTCAGCAGCATAGCGTGGGGGTAACACAAGCAGTCCTGCACTCTATACCCTTCTGTAAGCTCTTCTCACAGGTCTTCCTCATAATCAGGCAGTGTCCTATGCAGTCTTTATCGTCTTGTAGCAACCTCATCCATTCTTCAAGAGGTGAAGTACTTTTGGTGGTTTTAAATTTTGTATATCTGTTTTTAATGTTCATTGTTTTTAACTTTTCTAAACTGCCCAGAGAGCTTCGGCTATTGGGCGGTATATAAATGTAATAAATAAATAAATAAATAAATAAATAAATAAAGTAGGGATGGGAAACCTCAGGCCCAGGAGCCAAATCTGCCCTGCCTGGGGTCCCATTCTGGCCCTCGGGGATTCCCCAGAAGGACCCATCCCTTCCCCTCCCCCTCCAAACCATTGGTCATTGTGTGGTTTCCCAGTTTTGGTGCAGTTTTTCCCCATTTTGGAAAGTCCAAATGCTTCTCCCATGGCATAGTTACTGGTTGAAAGAGTTCTAAACTAAAATAGGCTGGTATTTTTGCCCTTGCCCCCTTTTGTCCTTGGCGCTGCGCCTTTCACATTCTGCCCCACTCCCTACTAGAATGTAGCTCCCAAGAGCTTCTCCAAAATGGAACTTGTCCCTGGGGCTGAAAGAGGTTCAACACCCCTGTGCTAAAGGTTAGGTGTCAATTTCCCTGAATGGTAGAAAGCAGAGATACAGGTAAGGGGAACGGAGACCATGAAGGAGGTCTGGCACCAAGGGATTCTGAGCTCTCTTCTGAATCTATCCCACCTACCTTGAAAAAACATGAATACAGAGCCTTTCAGTTCAACATGAGTACATTGCAAGGGATGCTCTAATGCTATTTCCACATAGAGACATGGAGGGGAGCAACCAGGAGAGTGAGGGGTCTGGAATCCAAATGCTGTGATGAACAGTTGAAAGAACCAGTATGTTTAGCCTGGAGACGAGGAGGTTCACTGGAGATGTGTGATAGCTGCCTACACATATCTGAAGAGCTGTTGCATAAAAGATGGGGCAGACCTGTTCTCTGTTGCTCTAGAGGGAAGGATTAGAGCCAATGGGTGGAAATTGCAAGGAAGCAGAAACGTCCTTACAGTAAAAGTTGTTTGCTAGTGGCTCAGACTCCCCTAGGAGGTGGTGGGCTCTCCTTCACTGGAGGTGTTTAATCACAGGAAGCAAGGCAGGTAAGCATCCAAGATGAACCAGAAAAAGGGGGGAAATATCTCAGGGTGCTGTAGACGACTTTATTGTGGGCTTGTTCACAATAAAGTTGTCTACAGCATCCTGAGATGTTTCTCCCCTTTTTCTGATTTTTAATCACAGCCCTCTGTCAAGAATTCCTACATTGAGCAGGGGGCTGGACTAGTTGGCCTCAAAAGTCCCTTCCAACTTTAAAATTCTGTTAGGGCACAATCCTAGGCGTGCTGGGAGTTGTAGAACTTCTTTTGCTGTCTAAAGATGTCTAGGATTCCACCCTCCTTCTGTGTTTTGGATTCCAGCTCGCTGCATTCTCAAACAATGAAACCAATACCCCAAATACTACATTATTGTAGCATTCATGTGTGGCTGAAGTATCTGGCAGCATATAATGAGTTTTAATCAGGTCCTTGGATTTGTCTTATGGTTGATTGTTTAAAATTGTTTTAGATATATGTTGTCTGTGCATGTGCTTTCTGTAACTGGTTTTACACTTTGTATAATGTATTTTAATGTTGTTTAATTTTGTAAACTACCCAGAGAGTTTTGGCTACAGGGCGGTATAGAATAATAATAATAATAATAATAATAATAATAATAATAATAATAATAATAATAATGGTGCAATCCTATGCATGTCTACACAGAAATATATCCTAGAACTCCCAGCATAGCTGACTGGGGAGTGCTGGGATTTGTAGGACTTATTTCTGTCTAAACATGCATAGGATTGCGACTTTAAAAGGCTTGTTTAAAAAGATGTGATTTCACACTCTTTTCTAAAAGCCAAGAGAAGGGAGTTCTTTCCATTCTCTAGAATGTCATCGGTTAATATCATGAAACTGGCCCTCCTCCGTAGTGGCGCTCACCCTCTGGGACACTCCCACACATGGTTTGAGTCAAGGAGGCTGTGGCAAGTTTCAAACACTTTTTGAAAATGTTATCTGTTTACACAGGTTTTCCCCAGCCTGTAATGGGCTATGCCACCGAGCTTTTACTGTTGTTTTAGAACACAATCCTTGGCCCCAACACAGCATCTGAGGGGGTCCACAGGATACTAATAACTTCCCCATCTATGACCTTAGACAGAACTAAGACCTTAGATGGGGAAATCTGAGCAGGGATTTCGCCAACACCCATCCAAGTCCCTTGAAACTTATGTTTAATAAATAAATAAGGTTAAGATTAATCTGGAAAGACTCTCACTTCTCTGATAAAATAAAGAGTATCTTCAGATAGGCATTTAAAAAAAACACGTTTATGAGAGATTAGAAATCTTCAGCTCTCTGAGAATGAAAATAATATGCCATCCTAAGGTAAGGGGAAAGCATTAAAAAAAATTCTGCCCCCCTCAGTAGCCCAGGAACAGAGAGTTTCACAATTTGGCAGCTGGCTGGAAAGATAATCGTGTGGATAGGATCATGGACCTCCCTGCTTTGAACAGATAAGAGAACCGAAAAAAGGAAGAAGTCAAGAAGGTATTTGTGTGTGTGTGTTTTAGGTCACTGTGGTCTTTGCAATTTATTATCATGCTAAAACTGAACTTCAGCAGGGATGTGGAGTTTTTAAAAATAATATTGATAACATCACCACACAGATGTCTCTGGCTTCCACTGTCTTGTCTCCTGATGGTGCAAAATCTACTAAGCTCCTGATACAAGATGGAAAGCGATCTGATACCTTGGGGCCCACGGTTGTAGCTATATAAAGCAATTGCAACAGAAAGAATAACTGACAGTAGAGAGGCTGGAGACTGACAACAGTTTGTCTGTTTTTTAAGAGAGTTAAAATGGTCTGAGTGAGATTCACTTCCCATGTGTGCACACACATTTCATGTGTCACTTATAGCCTCTGGCTAAACAAGTTGCACAGATTTTCGGACAAAACCCTGCAAAATCTGCTTACCAGCAGCCAAAAATAAGGAGTGTACACATCATGAGCAGCAATTTCTCCTTCAAACTGCCTTCAGTGCTAAGTACTTTCCAGCTACAGCAGGTGGGTTGGATCCAGTTGTATTCATACATAGAGTAGACTCAGTGAAATCAATTTATGACTCACTCGTCCCATTGATTCCATGGGGTCTACTCTAGTTATGAATAAATCTGGATCCAATGCAATGAGAGAGAAAGAGAGAGAGAGAGAAGCAGATGCTGAGAAATAATATTTTAAGGGTGTCATTGCACAGGGGAAAAATCGCATTTGCTTACCGTCACGTCTCTGCTCGCACATTTGTCTCTCATTACTTCCTCTTTTGAAAGAGGAAGTAAACAACATGCGCGTGGCCCAATAAGTGGGCCATTTTGATCGTGCTGCTTCTCCTGGATACAGCAGGAGATAGCGGCAAATTCTGTCTTTAAAATAAATCAGACTTACTGGGGTGTTTTTTGTGGCACAAGGAAGGCTAGAAGGGGCAGAAGACGCATAGGAGGCAGATGGCATTGTGAGAGGGACCCGTGAAAATCCGTGAGTGCACAGTAATGAGCATGCAATAAGACACTCATCTGATGGAGCTCTTAGAAGTGAAGTGGTATTTACAGGGACACTGCCATGTCCCTGTAGTTAATAGCAGACAGTAGATTATGCATTCTATCATTATAAAGCAGTAATGGGGGGGTCAGTCTAACATTCACAAAATCGAAAATGTTTCACCAAACGTAATGAAATTTACATGTGCCAGAAAGAAATGTTGGCGTTACATACCCTGAAAATTTCAAGGAGATTGGTGAAAGACGGAGGGAAGGAGGGCAATTTAAAGTACAAAAGAAAAAAACCCCTCTCTGAATCAAAATAGTTCTGATAATATAGGGTGGTGATTTTTTTAAACATGCAATTTGCACTATTGAGTCCCCTACCCATTAATCCAGTGGTGGAGTCTTCTTCCTATTTCATTGTAGTTGGTGGAATAGCTTTTCTTTTTTAAAAAAAAATCCCTTTCGTTGATTTTTACTGAATATTTATTCATCCTATTAGAGTGAATACAGAGGCCTGCTTCAACCATAGTGCAACACACACTCAGTAGTGTCACTCTCCCCCTACCTCCTGCCTCAGCTAGATGTATGCTGAAAATAAAATGGCCACCTGGCTCCTTAGCTCAGTAATTTCCTTAGGGGTAACATTAGTTTCTTCTCAGAAGTAAATTCCATTGAGTGTAATGGTCCTACTCCCGGGTAAGTGTGTAGGGGATTGTAGCATTTTTTATATTAAAACTACCTGGAACCTTGGGAGGAGGAGAGTGAGAGATGTTACTGAGAATTTCCTCTCCTTTCCAGCACAATAATCCTACAAAACAACTTTTTGTAAGCCTCTTTATACACTGTAAAAAGTAGGGCAAAATTATTTAAATAAATACTTCACTTTTGCTCATGCTTCCTTTACCTTTTTGTTCATATGAATTCTTTTAGTTATTCCTTATGATTGTTGGGTTTTGCTTTAACCACTAAGCAGCCTGGTTTCAGACCCTACCACAAGGAAGCTATGGAATTGAATGGGATTGAAACTGTAGTTCATAAGCAGCCCTGGCTTTCTGAGAAATAGACTCAGCCTGGTTCTTGCCTCCCTTTTGAGAGAAGAAGAGTTCTCTTTTGGAACACGTTTTCCTCTGGCTTTTTGAGAGTATTTTGAGAGTATCTTTTCCCAAGGCCAGTTTGCTTTTTTGCTCACTGGTGAAGCAGGGTGTAGAACTCAGCAGAGATCTCTTTCAGCCTTCCTCTGGATCCATGATCACCTGGTCTTCAGATCTCTCCTTGGAATATGTAGCTATAGATTCCTTTTAATCTCTCCTCCCAATACAGACACAGTGCTCCTTTCCATTTTTTTTAAGAGTTTGGTCCATACTGCTATAAAATTGAAAGCTTCAAACAATTCATTTAATTAGTTTGGGCTTGTGTAAGTTTTTAAGTACAATTTTGAAACCTTTCAAAGTACAACATTGGTTTTGGCCTAGTCACACTGTTTTTCTAAGAAGCTTTAGAAACAGTTAAACTGTAGTGTATTTTGCATAGTGTACACATGTATTTTCTTTCTAAACATTTCAGTCTAGACTAGCTCTTGATGTGTTTTTGGAGGCAGGCAAAACCGTTTTTGTTCCGGCAGGACTTTGGCAAATGATCTGGACTTCTGTCTATACATTGGACTTCTACATTGTTATATATTTTTTAAAGTTTTAAATGTTTTAATATTGAAATGTATTTAATTATGTTTTTAACTTTTGTATATTTCTCTTTGCAGGCTTTAGCTGTATATGTTTTCATTTTGTAAGGCCGCCTTGAGGCCCAACATTGGGCAAAAGGTAGGATAATCATCATCATCATCATCATCATCAACAACAACAACAGTAATGCTTCACATTTCATTTCTGTATCTGATGTTCTTTTGAATTTACTTTTCTTTATAAACCATATCTTAAGATTTCTTGTGTGGCATGTTTTCATTGGTTTAACAAGTTAAAGGGGGTATTTACTGTTTTCCTGCTTACGTTATAAAATCTATTTTCAGCAGGCCTAGTAACTTCAAGGATAACTGAGTTGGGGGGGCAATCCTCAATCTCTTTGCAATCAGAGGCACTGAGTAAGGGAACGTTTCTTCCAGCCCCCTCCCCTGGACCAATCCAGGCCTTCTCCTGGGCTTATACGATCATGCCAGCCAAGGAGAACGCCAGATCGGCGCTGGAGGCAGGGGCTGGAGGATGCGTTCCTGGACGTCTGGGCATGCATCCTCCGGGCCTTTTCCCTGGTAAATTGGGGCCCAGTCCCGGTTGCCCCAGAGATCCCCATGTTTCTGGAGGTCTCCAGGGTTTTCCAGGTCATCTGGACACCCTAGTTTAACACATAACACAAGCTTTGATTTTATATTGGATGGCAACATGGTGTAACATCCTGGCTGATGCTGGCTTGGTTGTCAACTGTATAATATCCGTTACACAAAGCCATGAAATTAATTAAACAAAAAACCTACGGTTTACAAAACAATGTTAAGGCTCTGCAGTTTTCAACCAAGCACCAAAAAGCAGGGGAATTGGGAGTTAAGACTCACAAGCCTTAACGCCACATCCTCCCTAAGGAAGCAGAAAGTGCAAGTGAAATTCTCCTTCTCCCAAAGCAGATAAACCATGAGGACAGGATGGAGAATAGGATATGCAGAGGTGACTGTGGGGTTGTGGAAAACTGATGACAAACAACTTAGGGCCACCTACTTCTCTTTTTCTGTTTACAACAGCCGTTCCCCAACCTGGTGCCCTCCAAAGTCCTGAACTACAACTCCCACCATTGCAAGTCAGTATGTCCCATGGTCAGGAATGCTGCGACTTGTAATCTCAAACATCTGGAGGGCAGCAGGTTATCATATGCAGAGGTGATATGTAAAGCTATTGTTACGTGTTGCGCTGACTTTTCAAAATAATAAATGAGCCCCAGAAGTTATGCTCTCTCACTTGAAATCTGAGAGGTCTCATTTAAACTTTTCAATAGCCAGTGTCCAGAGATAAAAGCTTTTTATGACTGCTTCATGAAAAGGAAGCATTTCATGTTTTGTATCTGTATTTGGAGACAACTTCAAAAATTGTTCTACTGGAATTAAAAATCCTTAATTAATTATGGAAACACCCAAGATGATACAGGAAAATATCCTATATTAGAATAAGTTACAGTTTACTATGTTAATTATTATAGCTCATTTTATGCTGCATGCTTTTTGTTCATCTTAAAGTAGCAGATTGTGATCAAGTTTGTGGGCAATTTTCAATCTTGCACAGGCTGCATTTCCATCCCTAGGTATTTACTCAAAAGTAAGACCCATTGAATGTCCTTGGTTCTTGAAAAGCAACATACTTGCTTTTAGATTTGCCACTCTCAGCACTCTATGTGTGCTATGTATGTCTGCTCTGGCTGTCCCTATAGTTCCCTGCAAGGCCAAGCAAGGGGAGGTCAGTAAATTGAACCCAGGGATGGAGGGTGGAATTTCATTAAGTTCAGCTGAGAGCGGTTGCTGTAGAACACAAACCTACCAGGAGTGGTGAAGCCAGTTTTCTGGTAGACCTAGCTAGGCAACTTTATGGCCTGAAAGTCCCTCTGTTCAATAGCCTTCAGGAGCACCTGCCTCATAAAGCAAATGGACACATGAAAACTCCCTGACAAACTCCTCTTTGCTCCCCCTGTTGACTCTCTCTGATCACACTCTCTCTCTCTGGGGGCTATCTTCCTTTTCTAGCTTCTAGTCCAGCTGTACCTGCCTCATAAAGCAAATGGGCACATGAAAACTCCCTGACAAACTCCTGTTTGCTCCCCCTGTTCACTCTCTTTGATCACGCTCTCTCTCTCTCTCTCTGGGGGCTGGCTTCCTTTTCTAGCTTCCAGTCCAGCTGGGGCAGCTCCTCTTCTCTGCTTCTGCTCAGCTTGGTGTCAGCTGCTGAGACCAATCAGTCCATACCCCTTCAGGCCCTGCAGCAACTCTCAGGATACGCCCCTTGACTCAAAATCATTCTTTCAAAACAGCAGCTAGCAGCTAGCACTCAGCTGCTGAAAGCAATCAGCCCGGCTAGCAGCTAGCCCACTCTGACCATGGGACATACTGACTTGGTTGGTGTTTGGTTGAAAACTGTAGAGCCTTAATGTTGTTTTGTAAACCGTAGGTTTTGTTTAATGAAATATTTTTTGTCCCCGGAACTCTACCTTTAACTATTGTGATTAGTCAGAGTATTTTGGTTATTCCTCAGCATCATCTTTTTTAGCATCTTGAAATGTTCTTCCTACTGCTTCAAAAGGGTACCTCATTAAAAGGCCTCAAGTGTCCCCAAGCAATCTCTTAAGACTTTCACCCCATTACAGGACTAGTTTTTCTTTGCAGAGGTCAATAAATGGGCAGTGTTAACCTCATCATCCTTATAAATGCATCATTTGAAGCATTTCAATTAAAGTTACAGATCAGACCACTGTACTGAGACCACTTTAACGAGGGAAAGTAATGACCTTGCATTGCAGGTTGTTTCTGGCACACCATCAGTTTTAATTCTTCTTGATCTTAACTGTAACTCTTTGATACCTTTGGATCAAGAGTTGTCTTGAAATGCTTCAAGCGCATTGTTAGACTTCCAGGGACTGTTGTGGGATGGTTTCATCCCTACTTCTCGCAGCAAAACTAGTCTGTCACCTATAAATTCTCCATGTATATTCAAATTAACCAAGATTAAAAGAGCGCTGTAAAATGTTATATATGTGCGTGTAGAACAGTGAATACCTGGATTATGTCCCTGCAGCAAATAAACTTACGAAAAATTCAACTGTAAGATTAAGGTAACGTCTTTGATGTTTGGTATCCAACTGGAATGATATTATGATTAAAAGTGGCAAGCCAAAAGAGCATAGGAGAAACATGCTATCTAATACGAGGCTTTGAAAGGGAAATTTGAACTTCACAACTTTTGTGGACCAAACTGAAACCTGTCATCTGTGAACACTGTAACAACTATTTTGGACCTGAACTCTAGGCTGTAGCTCAGAATAATCACCAGTCATGATCAATATCAACCCATACCTCCTCATCTTTGGAGGCCCGTTCTAAATTATTCAGTGACTTGGTTCGTAGATCATGACAGCACTCCATGGGTTAATTTAGCTACAGGAGCTGTTGCATCACGCCGGGCACTCAGCTTTCTGTGAGTTGTTGCGACATGTGAACCCAAGTGGTAGGGGCTGTTTGAGGGTTACACAACCTCAAATAACCCATGGCTTGTTTTAGGGTTACGTGAGGGTTCCCTAACCCTCAAACAATATCTACCACCTGGGTTTGCAAGACACGACAACCCACAGCAAGCTGGGTACCTGTGGGTACCATGCAAAAATGGTGCCCATGGTTGACAGGCAACAGCCCCTGCAGGTAAATTAACTTGTGGTGGGCTGTTTTGTCATGCAAACAATATGACTGAGAGCTGCCAGATATTACATGCCACTCATAAACACATTCATGTTGCCAGATGCTATGCATGTTTACTTTAAAGTAAGCCAACTGGACTTACTCTCTGTTTGATTGATTGATTGATTGATTGATTGATTGGATCAATCAATATCACCTTTCTGAAGTCAACCAAGGTAGTTTACAAAAAGTTCAGAAAATAAAAACCATAATCAAATACAGAGTAAAATGTTAACTGCCTTTGAAACCACAACAATTTAAAGAGGCAAGTTAAAATACCCTATTTTAATAGGGTATATACCCTATTAGAATTCTTCGATTCTAAGACATACTTTTTTCCCCATATAAACATCTCTAAAAATGGGGTGCATCTTAGAATCGCGGGTGTTTCTTAGGTTTTTTTTCTGTTGGTGGTACTGAAATTAGTGTGCGTCTTACAATCAATGGCGTCTTACAATCGAAGAAATACGGGTATGTGTCCTAACCCCTTTTTGAACGCAGAAAGAGTGGGTATTAGTCACAAATACAAAGGGAATATATTCCAGAGTTTGAGAGCAACACGGGAGACCGCCCTGTCCCAAATGTCTGACAAAAGGGCCTCTGCGAGCGAGGCTATCGTGAAAAGGGCCTCTCCAGCTGATCTTAATAACCATGCAAGTTCAGATGTGGCACCTCAGATAGCCCGGCCTTAAGCCATTCGGAGCTTAAAAGATTAAAACCATTTAAGCATGTAAAATAGTTGGAAACCCCAATAATCAGTATTAGGGTGACACGGTCATGATACCATGCAATGGTTCACAGTTAAGCTGTTGTATTTTGCACCAACTGAAGCTTCCGAATGCTCAAGGGTGGGGGCTCCATGTATTCACAGTAATCTACCGTATTTGTTCGATTGTAAGACGCCATCGATTGTAAGACGTACACTAATTTCAGTACCACCAACAGAAAAAAAAACCCTAAGAAACACCCGCGATTCTAAGACACACCCCATTTTTAGAGATGTTTATATGGGGAAAAATTGTGTCTTAGAATCGAAGAAATAGGGTAGATGTGATGTAACTAAGGCATGGATAACTGTTGTCAGATTAGATTGACTCAGAAATGATCTCGGCTTATGCCATATACTATAACTTTATTTAAGATTGTTATGCCAACAATGTTCATGGGACTTTATAGAGTAACAACAAGAGTCTAAATCCTTGCCCTGATGAGCTTACAATCTACAATTCAGCACAGGGGGAGGGAAGATTATGGCAGCAATAATCAATCCATCAATTCAATGAATATATCAATAACTAATGCAGAGGCGACAGGTAAGTTTAGAATTTCAGAAAGGAAAGGCAACAGTAGCTAATGCTCCATGTCTGATGTAACCTACATCAGAACAAGAATCCAGTAGAACGCCCGAGAACATAGCAAGCTGCCTTATACAAAGTTATACCACTGACCAGTCCATGTAGCGTTATCTATAAAGATTGGCAGAGGTTCGCCAGTGCCTCGGGTAGATAAGGCCTACCTAGAAATGCTGAGATTTGAACTGGGACCTTCTGCATGCAAAGCATTTGAACCAGGACCTTCTGCCAAGTTTTGTCCCTTCCCTCAAATAGAACTTTAAAATAAGTGATGTTTCATTAGGGCTATGGAGTTAAACTTTCTGTCTGGCTTCCTCCTACATTCAAAGACCAGCACCACATGGGCATAGCAGCATTGCAAGTCTTGGTGTAGCATGCTATTTAATTCAGGTGACCCTGGCTACCTTCTTAGTTCAGGTGATCCTGGCCGCCTTCCAATGTTGCTGTCTGTGAGCTAGAGTGGCCACTTATGAATTTCCAAAGAAGAGGACAACGATTTGCATGAAATCTGCATGTAGTAATTCTTCTGTGCAAACTTAGAAAGAATTATTATAATTTTAATAGAAATATAGCACATCCCTCCATAGTCTGTGACCAGGTCAACTGTGTGCCTTGCCCTCGCTCTGTCTGCTGCCCTGGTGTTGATGGGCAACTTCAAGGCCCAGGTCTTCCTTCTGGAATTGGACAGAAGAGCTCTTCAAAAAGAGGACACCTTTAAATAGATGATGGCCCTCTGGCAGTCCTCCAAATAGAGGCCCTTCCTTTGGAAAAGTGGCCACCCTAATATGAGCCCTAGCGGCATTGCTCCTTCCAGTGGCAATCAGTAACACTAGAAGAGCAGGGACATGTGGCAGAAACTCACATCTCCTTCTGGAAGGTTCAAAAACTGGTAGGGGAACTACGAACAGCATGGACTCCTCCTGCCATGCAGTCTTACGACTTTACTGAGTGGCATAAATAGCTTCAATGCTGCTAAAGGTGACGTTGTAAGGGACCCTTTAAAACCAACGCCCAGGTCATATATGCAAGAACAGCTGGATCAAAAAGATGTCCGTGCTTTCTCTGGCCTTAGCTAGACCTAAGATTTATCCCGGGGTCATCCCTGCCTGCTCGTGGGATCCCCTGTGTGTCATTTACATGAACAGGGATGACCCCAGGACGATCCCGGGATAAACCTTAGGTCTAGCTAAGGCCTGTGTGTGTGTGTGTGTGTGTGTGTGTGTGTGCGCGCGCGCATGCGTGCGCGCCCTAATCTACATCAAGCAGGATATTGCACTCTGAAAAGTGATATGAAAGTGGTATATGGTATGTCTCAATGGGCCGCAACGGTTGTCAGTGCACTTCAATAGAGCTATAAAGCAGTAGTATGGCTCCTGCCTTTTATATACCGCTTTCATACCACTTTCATAGTGCAATATCCTGCTTGGTGTAGATGAGGCCTGTGTGTCTCTGTTATTCATTTATTTTTGGGATTCTCAAACAAAAACTTTTCTCATTCCGAGTGAAGGCACGTGATGATCTTACCAAACCTGGTGCATATCACTTTGATTTTCTCACTCAGATTCCGATGATGAGCAAAGCACCGGTCCAGAATTTTCCCCATGCTGCCATTCCATGCGTAAATCTCATCTCTAAACATACGCACAGCCAAGGCATTTAGAAATAATAATTTCTGGCATCATTTATTCTTCCAG
The DNA here is from genome assembly GCF_023053635.1 of Elgaria multicarinata webbii. NCBI lineage: Eukaryota > Metazoa > Chordata > Lepidosauria > Squamata > Anguidae > Elgaria > Elgaria multicarinata. Next base: position 129,031,099 of record NC_086171.1, read on the forward strand.
CTCCTCATTGCAACCCAAGGAGGGTTTATCTGGAAGGGTATCTGAAGACGGCACTAGCGGAGAATTGAAAAAGCCTCAGCAGTTGCTATCAGTCATTTGACATATGTAGGCAGCAGGCAGCAGTGATATGACTTCAGCCGCATTCTGAAATGGGTTGTCTTTCATTCCACCCTTTACAGGAGGGCATTATAGCACACTCTCCCCATAACAGGCATAGTTTTTATTTTATTTTATGGACAGTTGGTTATGGTGGACAAAAAACCAATTTCCCAAATGAAATATCGTTCAGTGCAGTACACAAAACGTGCTCACAACTGACAAGGAGGATTGGTTATTATAGACATTTCTGTAATGCTCTTATGTGGCAGGTACAGTAACGAACAATGGCAGGGGCTCTTAACGTGAGTTGTAATGGGACTCATATGTTAAAAGAGAAACTTGTTCAGTGCCCTACCATCACCGCCCTAAGTGTGTCCAGAGCACTTCATTAGCACTCATACTACAAGTCTGAGAAGAATTCCTTGGCAAAAATGGATATGACTTGACAGGGGCATCTCGATCTACATCGGTCTTTCCCAACCTGATGCTCTCCTGATGTATTGGATTGCAACTCCCATCATCCCCAGCCCACATAGCCAATGTTGGCTGGTGGAGTTGTAGTCCCACACATCTGGAGGGCACCAGGTTGGGAAAGGCAGCCCTACAACATAATTCCACAAGTAGATGACTGCACCGATTCACATTCTAAGATTACATTCATATGCCATCTGAGTAGCTTGCGGTGGGATCATGCATGGTCATGATGTGTCTTGCACAGCTTCCCAGATATGTTGTGTGAGGACACTTGGCACCTGAGAAAACCTCAGAGCAGGAATTCACAACTCAGATGGAAGCACTCCTTCTGGTCTTAGATATAAATTCATATGTGGTAGCTGAGTTTGTTATATCTGCACCAGCGTTTGCTGTGGCGAATATGTAAAGTGCGAAGGGAAAGATGCATACCTTCATATTTTTGTGGACACATGGAAGTTATTGTCATCCTGTTGATGGCTCATCACTCCACATTTAGGCACACAAGAATGATGAACATCTGCCGTGTCTCACTGTCCCATCAACTAGTCCAATATGCTCAATATACTCAATAATATGCTCAAAGGAAACTCAAATGGTGTACTATTTGCCACCCTGGGAGTATTGTATACTGAAAGTCTGCAATTTAGATACTATAAACAAACACAAAAATATATTGCTACTAATGACTACTATTTAATATGGAATAGAAAGCATGGCAAATACTTCTGTGGTTCAGCTAGAATCCTAATGTATGTTCCCACACACTACCTAAGGGTTGCAAAATGACTCAAAGGTCAGGCTATTAATAATGTTGAAACTAGGACAAAGAAAGCAAACCTTAGAAATGTTTGTACAATAGATCCATATCCATTTTGCTTTGCCCACGGAAATCCACTATTTCGTTTGCCATTTTCTATCAGAGTTATAGGACTATCTACTTCATTTTTGTAGCTGGTTCCTGAAAGACATAATTCAACAATTTTCTCCATAAATACAGAGAAGTGAATCAAGAATGAAGTTTAACTGTGGTCTGTCTTCCAATATCGTTTCAAGTGCTCTTCAAAGATAAGACACGAAGATGGAAGCAAAAAGTTACAATAGATTGAAAATGTGAACATATCAGTCTTGCATGTGAAAATGGGGAAGGATTTGTAGTCTTTGTAAAACAAGTACAACGGGGCATTAAAAGTGGAGCAAGAAACATTTTCTTCCTTGGGCTTTTGAACCTAACATCTGACACCTGAATTCATTCCAGATCCAGGCAAACTTTATGCCTGTATTAGCAATGTTGGTTTGTGATTATTATTATTTTTTAAAAATATATTTTTTATCTTTTTGAACCAATGTAATTGTTTGAACTACATACAGGTTCCTTGGGCAGGCAACAGTTGATAGAATTAGTACTTCTAAATGAGTGATCAGCTATGATTGTTTCTTTGTTTTAGCAGCCTTAATGCAACCTGAAATCTGTTAGCACTTCACAAAGGCTAATCCAATTGACAGTACATGTAAGTTCAGAAATAAGTCTCACTGGGCTTGTTCAGACAACACACTAAGCCATTTAGGCCACTAAACCTTTTGCAGCAAATAGTTAGTGGGCGTGTTTAAACTGGAGCTAAGTAGCCACCATGGTTAGGAATGGTTCACATGACACGCTAAGCCATAATGTGTTGCTCAAAAAGCTTAACCATCATGGCTTAGTGTGTTGTCTGAACAGGGTCAGGGAATTCAATGGCGCTTACTCCCAGGTAAGTAGGTATAGGATTGTGTCCTAACAGTGCAATCCCACTATGCTCCATGGGACTTATTCAGAAACTAGCTGTTATACCCAGCGTTGTTCGGGGGCCCTAAGATATATGTCTGCGAGGTGATCATCTTAAAGTAGTAGGCCAATGAGTTAACTTTTAAATGAATTAAATTTGTTTATTTTTTTCCTCTCTCACCCTCACGACAACCCCGCAAGGTAGGCTAGTTGTTGCTGGGAGTTGTAGGCACAAGCCTAGCTCCCTGAATAACATGTTAATCTTTGAACATCTTCTGAGCAGGGCCGGCGCTACCATTAGGCCAACTAGGCAGCCGCCTAGAGTGCAGACCTCAGAGGGGTGCAGTTTTATACAAATTAGCTGTTTTAAGGAAAAAAAACATAATAAAAAGAAAATATAATAGTACAGAAACTCTTCTTGAACAGCTGAATTGATGTTGGCATTGGGGGGGGGGGCTGCAAGTAGCTCGCCTTGCCTAAGTGCAAAAGTCTGGCACCGGCCCTGCACCTGAGGTGTGGTGGGAGACAACTGGAGAGTAGGCCTTCTTAGTTGTGGCACCCTGCTTATGGATTTCTTTTTCCCAGGCAGGCTTGCCTAGTGACTGCATTAATGGCTTTCCAGTGCCAAATGATTTTTTTTAAGGCCTTTTAACTTTATGAGATTTTTTTATGCTGCTTTTTCCCCCCCCTGTTATAACTAAACCACAACTTTCCAAGACAGCTACAGGAATTACTGAATAAAGTTTATGATTTTTATGTAAAAGCCTGACTACACCATTGAAACAGAAGAGTGAATGGAGGAATGACTGATAGCTCAGCCTAGAATGGAATGGTGGGCGGGGTTAATGGCAGTTGGAGAAAGTCAAAGACAGTTAGTAAGAGGCCAGGGAAGTGGAAGCTGAATTAGGATTGAGAGATAGTGACCTGGTTTGCTAACCCATGCTTTATTTAAAATCAGCCACTTTACATGCCAATACTACATCTCCCAGCATGCCTTTGGAAGCCCGCAGGTGCCCGTGTCCTCTGAGACATCCTTCTGTTGCCGATGCTGCTCCTCGATAGAGCATCGAGGAGTAGCATCACCAAGAAGGGGAGATAAGCAGCTGTCAGTGGACGCACCTAGCTCTGACCAATCCTGCTGGGATTGCCTGGGCCTGCCCTTCTCACCCACCAAGTGCTCCACCAGGAGCCTGCACTGAAGGGCCAGGCAGTTCCCCCCACTTTGTCAGGTCTGTTTCTGGACATGCGCAGAGTGCCTCCCCTTCCTCTCTCCCTCTTAAGGGCAAAGGCTGTGTGCTTGCTTCGCCCAAATTCTGAAAACACAGCGATATCAGGATGGAGTGCCTTTGAGCCCCTCAAAGTCACGCTGTTGTATCTAGTTACAATTTTAAAACTATGCAGAAGGTGAAAGGAGTCACTGCAAATGGATGCAGCCCATTTATGTGGGTTGCTTCCTTTTATGTGGAATTGGGTTGACTACTCGAGACCAACCTCAGGAGTCGGGGTTGTGAAAGACATGCAGCGGCAACCTGCCTATGCACTCACAATGGCCACCAAAGGGCAGTAAGTCTGGCCTCCCACCCAAGGCATGCTGGGAGTTCTGCCCAAGGCATGCTGGGAGTTGTAGGCATAAACTATGGTTTATATTAAATTCTTTAAAAAATACTTAAAAACCCAAATTCTGTGTTTTTAGATTTTTCTGGTACATTGTACAACCAGACCTATCAGCATGCCAAATTTCAAGTTTCTAATTCATCTGGAAGTGGGTAAACATTTTCGGACATACATTGCACACACATATTTTCCACTTTCTGCTTTATAGGCAGAGATGACAAGAAATGTTAATCACACAGGATAAGTGTGATTTCCAATATGCTTCAGTTTATATTATGACCTAAAGATATCAATAGAAAGAATTGTGAGTAATATAACACATCACCCATGTGAACAGTCTAGGGGAGAAAAATCAACATCAAAAAGTCTGTTAAGTTTTGTGCTTATGTAGAGTTTGAGCACAGAAGAGAAACTTCCCAGTGCTCATAATGTCTTCATTTCCAATAGGCCTATTTATCCCCTCCATTAAGTCATCTTTAAGCCAGTGTAATGCCATTGATTTAGAACCTCATTACAGGGTGGATAATGAGACCCAGTCCTGAATCATTGTGCTTTTCAATTTCCCCCATTTAGCAGGGTCCCTCCCTAAAATTAGATCCTTTCCAAAATCAATCAATTACATAAATTGCATTCATACACACACACACACACACACACACACACACACACACACAGAGGGAAGGTGTGACCCTCCCGCAAACACAGAATATTTTTAAATGAATAAGTGACCTTAATATTTCTTTTTACTAATGAAGCAAAGTATGAATGCAAAAGGATTGCTATTCCCACAACATCTAGTTCAGATGCGCACAAAGTGTAATTCATGAAACCTGGCTTTAATGGGTTTCTTTTTTCTTTTCTTTTTTAAGTATAAATAATTAAAGCTGCAGTTAAAAACATGTAAAAATGTTTTATTTCCTGATCAGCTAATTTGACGGTTGAAACAAAGTTGCCTTTCTTCCTTCCTTCCATTTGCCTTGAGTTAAGTTTCTGTAGTAAATGATCGCCCTTCTAGATTTGGCCTTCATTCATGTATTCACTGCTGCCAATTAGTTCCAAAAGTCACTCGTTTACAAAAAGTGACCTTCCTCCTCCTCCCCATCCTCCTGCTCCTCCTTCTCCTCCTCCTTTGAGCACACAGGCGCGGGTGGACAAGCACCCCTGAGATAGAAAAAATGTAATTGGGTGCCTTAACATCACAGAGCTGACGTTCAAACACGGGTTGTTAGATTCCTTTTCTATCTTTCTTTTTTTAAAAAAACACCCAAAAACAAAAACTCAGGCTCGGAAACTTGAGACGCGGCTGTCTCTGCTGCAGCATTTTCTCCACATCCTGTTGAGTATTAAGTAGTTATTTAAAAACGGAGCTGCTCTACCCAGTGACTTAAAGTGCTCGATATAGTTTACAAGACGATTAATTAAATGAGAGCACTGCATGGGATGCACATGTATTTCCATAATCATTCACGTTGGCCTATAGTTGCCCTTTAATTTTCATACTAATTAAAGTAACACACATTGAGTTGCAAATTGTTGATGGCTGCATTTCTCAGTAGATGTTAACACTGATGTAAGCTGAATGGTGAATTTTAAAAAAGAATAATTAAGCACAGTTGAATTCTTTTCTTTTTTTAAGTCCGGTCTGTGCACTCTCCCTTTACCAGGACTGAAGAATTTGTGACCCATCATGCTCAGCAATCCCACACGCCTTGTTTTTCACAGTCTCCTAAAGGCTGGAGAAATCACAGCTTTATTACAACACTGTGGACAAATGGAAACATGGCCCTACCATTAGAGCAGGGATGGAGATGTCCTTGGACTGCAACTCCCATCAGCCCTAACTAGAGTAGGGAGTTGCAGCCCAACAACATCTGGAGGGCCACAAATTCCCCATCCCTGCCTTAAAGTGGGGGCAGCCACCTCACACAGTGCATACTGGGAGCACCTGTGGCCACCCACCCAGCCCTTCCACTCCGTTGGAAAACAGTGGTGTTTTGTGCTCCCTAAGCTAGGTGCAGTGCTAGCTGCACTTCACTATGGTGTTTCCAATTCTATAAAATGTAATTGGCTTCTATATGAGAAGCAGCACTGTTTTGTCCTTCACCTCAGGCAGCAAACTGTCTTGGACTGGCCCTGATGGGAAGGACATCAGATAGCACTGAAGTTGTGTTTGGTTCGGTGGGTCATATGTTGTACAGGCAGGTCCTACATGTAAGTTTCAAAGCAATGCTCGTTCGGGGTTGAGTTTTTTGTTTTTGTTTTAAGTTTCCAGGCATTTCTAGAAGATGTTTCAACTGCTTGCAGTTCACACGATCTATTGCCCTTGCTACTGTGGCTAGTCAGGGTGGGTGGGTGCTGGCCTTGAACTTGGGGCATTCTACTTGCAAAGCATGTGCTCTGCCACAGAGGGATCCTTGTCAAACAGGATGACTTTCCTGCAACTACAGCTGGATCCAGCCCATTTTGCCATGCTGGATCAGACTGAGGGTCCATCTAGTCCAGCACTCTGTTCACAGTGGCTAACCAGCTGTCGACCAAAGACCAACAAAGCAGGACATGGTGCAACAGCACCCTCCCACCCAGGTTCCCCAGCAACTGGTGCACACGTTGTGTTGGGGCCTCATTTTACTTTTTCTATTATTTTCAGACTTTATTTTTAATTATTTTCAGCCATTGCTTTGTGTCAAACCTCAGTCCACCAGAGCAGCGGGATGGCAATGGCCTAAATGTACCCTTAGGCAGAACTACAATGTGCCTATTTTTTTCAGGGCTATGGGTGCTTCTGTAAGGGTTAAGTGGATCTTGGGACTGGCATGTTTTTTAATGCATGAATTTTATGGTTTTTATGGTTCTATAGGAGGGGAGATAAGATCCAGACCAGCTGCGTGAGGGGGAGAAGGCGGAGCCATCCGATTGTAACTGTCTTGTGGCCTTGAGTGATTAGCCATCCCGGGCTGAAGTGTGAAGTAACTCCTTGCATCAAAGCTGAAGGGAGGGGGGAATGGAGTGAAAAGGATAGTATAAAGAAACCCTGTGAAAAGAACAGGGAAGAGTCGGCTGAGTCTGGTCTGGGTGACGTATGATCTGTAGTTTTAGATTTTAGCTTGCTTGCTTGCTCTGGGTTCTGGTACTTTATGCATGTAACTAAGTTTTATTCTGCTGAATCCCATGTATTTCCTACCCTTATCATGAATAAATGGTCTTAAACCTCATTCTGTGTGAACTTTGAGTGTCCAAACCAAGGGTCCGTGCTAAATCCAGTCTGAAGCCAGCGGGTTGCTGGGCGTTCTTCCTTTACATGGTGGGCAACGCTGGGATTCGACACGGATCTGGAGGGATAGGACACTGGTAGGAAAAAGGGGATAGAAACGAGGCATAGGTTTGAACCCAGGGTGAGCAAGGTTGAGTAGACAGCCGGCAATGGATCAGGACCGTGGAGCAGTAGCTTCAGATGGAGAGTTGCTGGGGGCGACTTCTCAGGAACCGGTGAAAGGGGAGTCCATGCCAGCCACCCTGCAGTGGGTGGTGGAGGGGCCGCCTAGCTCCACGGAGAAGGCCCGGAGGCGACACTCTGCGCAGCTCTGGACGCCAAGCGAAGTGCAGGAGGGGACGTGGTACGACGTCCGGCCAAAACTCTCCTTCCCTCCGGGGATAATGGACGGAAACAGCCTGAGCATTCAGGTCCCTCAACCGCAGGAGATCGGTCATCCACAGGGGATGGTGGGCAAGGAGGGCTCAGGCAGGAAGGCGGAGGTGGAGAACAACGACGGAAAGATGCAGCGAATGTATATTGAATGCCTGAAGCTGATGGCTCGCCACCTGAAGGTGGTGGAAATGGAGAGAGAGGAGTCCTGAGGGCGGTCTCCAGCGGGAGTGGCTGGGCAGCGGTTTGACCGGCGGGCGTTCCCGGTGTACCATGAGGGTGACGATGTGGGGGCTTTTCTGGCACTCTTCAAGGATACTTGTGATGAGTTGGGGGTTCCAGCAGCCCAGAAGATGAGCCTGTTGCGCCCACAGGTCGCCGGGACATTGAGAGAGATGATAGCTACCATCCCTCGGGAGCTGCGACACGACTATGGGCATTTCAAGTCGGTGGCCAAGGAGCAGTACGCTCTTACGGCGGAACATAGTCGCCAAAAGTTTCGGCAGCTCACCAGGAACCCAAAGGAAACCTTTGCGGCGTTCACCACTCGAATGATGACAGCAATGGAGGCCTGGCTGGAGGCGGAGGGGGTTCGGGACCTCAAGGCGGCTAAAGATCTGATGGCCAAAGAGCAGCTCTACCGGCAGTTACCTAAGAAGTATGATGCCTGGGTGGGGGAAAAGAACCCCAAAACGCCGATGGAAGCGGCCAAAATGGCGGATCGCCTGCAGGTGTTCGAGAGGAAAGGAGCTGGGGGAACCCCCCGGGTGGTGGAGAAAGTCCCAGAGCGGTGGCCCAGTGGAACACTGGTGGAGAAGGTGGCGGCCTGGCCCAGAAAGGAGCGCAGTGGAAAAGGGAGCACCCCCCAGGCAGCGGCGGCGGCCGGATCCCAAGCAAGTGGGGGATGCTTTTACTGCAAGGAGCCTGAGCACTTGAAGAGGGAATGTCCCAAGTTGGCGGCAAAGCAGGTGGGGGCGGCCGGCGGTCCGGCTCCTCGACCGGTAGTGCGTGCGGCGGTGGTTCCGCCGGCACCGGCCTCCCCGTTGTCGAATTGGAGCGACGACAGCGAGGGAGAAGTGGCTGACCTGGAGTGGGAGTACATGAGCACCGACCCCGTCGGGGTGGCGAAGGCGGCGGCAGGCCCGGAGCAGTCAGGTTCCTCGTCAGCCATCGCTATGCGGTTGGTGACCCCGGCGCAGCTCCAGTGGAGTCGGAAGAAATTTTGTGAGTGTGTGGTGGTCGATGGGAGACAGGTGCGGGCTCAAAGAGACACCGGCGCAGATTTGAGCAGCGTACATGTGGCCCTGCTCAAGCCGGAGCAAAAACTTTCAGGCCGAACTGTGACAGTAACTCCCTACGGGGCACCTCCCTTTGAGGTGCTGCTGGCCCGAGTAAAGATTGAGTACTGGGGGTGGAAGGGAGAGCTGGTTATACTTACGCATACGGAAGGGCCAGCTTTCCTCCTGGGAAATGACTTATGTTTTAAAGTTACACAATTGGCCGTGGTTACTCGGGGGGAAGCCGCTAAACGGAGGGGGGACTCCGGGAGTGAATGGGGGGAAGTACCTTTATGTGTATCAACTGAAGCCAATGGGGAAGAGGGAGGCCCTGGTCTGGAAAGCCTGGACTCCCCAGAGTTTCGCCAGGAGCTCCAGCAGGACTCTACCCTACAAGGGTGTCGGTAGGCGGCGGGAAGCCCGGCCGAGGGGCGGGGGAAGATGGGAACGGCGGTGTTCATCTGGGAAAGGGGGTTGCTATACCGCTTGTTCTCGCCCAAAGGGGGAGGAGGGGTGGAGAGGAAACAACTGGTGGTGCCTCAGGGATCACGGGGAAGAGTGTTGGAAGCAGCCCATGAGTTATTATGGGGGGGGCACCTGGGAATCCGCCGAACCCTGGAGCGGGTGAGTCGGGACTTTTACTGGCCAGGGATAGCCGAAGAGGTACGGAACTTTTGCTCCTCATGCGACACCTGCCAGCGAGTAGGGTTTCCCCGGGATCACCCCAAGGCACCGCTACGCCCTTCTCCCATTACAGAAGTGCTGTTTGAGAAGATGGGGGTGGATATATTGGGACCTTTCAGCCCAGCCACCCGGTCAGGGAAGAAATACATCTTAACCCTGGTTGATTTTGCCACCCGCTTTGTGGAGGGGGTGCCCCTGACCACTATTTCCGCCCCGCAGCTAGCCAAAGCAATGATGACTATCTTCACCCAGTTAGGGGTCCCCAAGGTATTGGTACACGATTTGGGAGGGGGGTTATGTCCCAGCTGTTGAAGGAGCTATGGAAGCTGGCCGGAGTGCAGCAATGCACTTCCGCGGCTTACCATCACGAAGGCAATGGGCTGGTAGAGCGTTTTAATTAAACCTTGGGGAGAATGCTGAAGGCTTACGCTGTTAAACATGCATCGGATTGGGACCAGGCTCTACCCTATCTTCTGTTTGCTGCTCGAGACACTTAAAGTGACAGTTTGGGGTTTTCGGCAAATGAGCTGGTGTTCGGGCGGGAGCTGAGGGGCCCGCTGAAGCTGTTGAGGGAGGGGTGGGAAGGTCGGACCAGCCCCACTCCTGTTTCGGTGGTAGCCTACATGCAAAACTTGCAGAATTTGCTGTGGGAAGTGGGGGAGACTGCCCAGGAGAATCTAGCCCAGGCCCAACAAACCCAGAAGGGGTGGTATGATAGGAAAGCACGGCAGCGGGTGTTCCAGGAAGGGGACAAAGTATTAGTCTTGAGGCTGCTGAAGCCAGAGAAGCTGGTGGTTCAGTGGGAAGGGCCCCTGGTGGTAGAGAAAAAATTAAATGAGGTTAATTATTTGCTGAGGGACCCCGCTACCCAGCGCCGCTCGAAAGTATTCCACGTAAATATGATGAAGCCGTTCCAAGAACGAGCCATGCGAGTGTGCCAGATAGAAAAAGGGGACCCGACGGATGGAGAAGCCGGGATGGACGTCTTGGCTAGCTATCAGGGGAAGGAGGGGCTGGTGGACATCCAGATACCGGAGGAGTTGGGAGTCAAGCGGCAGGAACAGCTGAGGCAGTACTTAAAGGAGTTTGGGGGATTATTTTCGGGGCTGCCAGGGCGAATGTTCCTGGTGACGCATTCCATCGACACGGGGAACCACCCACAGATCCAGTCCCCGCCACACCGGTTGAATGGCAGGCAGTTAGAGATAGTGAACAAGGAGATTGAGGAAATGCTGGCGATGGGGGTTATTAAGAAGAGCCACAGCCCCTGGTCCTCCCCCCTCGTGCTGGTGGCAAAGAAGGATGGTTCGATCCGTTTTTGTGTGGACTTCCGGAAACTGAACAGCGTTTCCACGGTAGCGGCCTATCCAATGCCACGCATGGACGATTTGATAGAAACGTTAGGGAGGGCCAAGTACATCTCCACGCTGGATCTAACCAAGGGATATTGGCAGGTGCCCTTGGATGAGGATGCCACTTTGAAGTCCGCCTTTTCAACCCCTAGGGGGCACTATCAGTTCACGGTGTTGCCCTTCGGGCTCTCGAATGCCCCGGGGGGCTTTCAGAAACTTATGGACCGGGTTCTGGAGGGCCTGGGGGTGTTTTCATGCGTCTACTTAGATGACGTGGCGGTGTTTAGTGACACCTGGGAGCAGCACTTAGAACATCTCGCCCAGGTATTCAGCCGGCTGCAGGAGGCCGGTTTAACGGTGAAGGCCTCCAAATGCCAGTTCGGGAGGGGGGAAGTGACGTATTTAGGGCACCGAGTGGGGCAGGAAGCCTTAAATCCTATGGAGGCCAAAGTGGAGGCAATCCAACAGTGGCCCGTCCCTCAAACCAAGAAGCAGGTCCAGTCCTTCCTGGGACTGGCGGGCTATTACCGCCGGTTCGTTCCTAGCTTCAGCCAGCTAGTGGCCCCCCTGACGGAACTGTATAGAAAGAGACAGCCGGTGCGGGTACAGTGGACAGAGGCTTGCCAACGGGTGTTTGAGGGGTTAAAAGAAAAACTAAAGTGTGCCCCAGTCCTCCGAGCACCCGACTTCAATCCCCCATTCATGGTTCAAACGGATGCTTCTGAGGTGGGGTTGGGGGCGGTGCTGCTGCAAGAAGGAGATGGGGGGCAGCTGCAGCCCGTAGCATTTATCAGCAAGAAGTTGCTACCGAGAGAAAGGGCTTTGGCTACCATCAAAAAGGAGTGTCTGGCCATTGTATGGGCGGTGGGGAAATTACGTCCCTACCTGTGGGGCTGGCCGTTCCAAATACAAACCGACCACTCCCCGCTGTGCTGGCTAGCCCGAGTAAAAAACATCAACCAAAAATTATTACGGTGGAGCTTGGCCCTACAGGATTATGATTTTACCATCTCCCACATCAAGGGCAAGGAAAATGTTGTGGTGGATGGACTGTCCCGAAGTTTTGGCTGGGAGGGGGAAGTTGCGAGTCAGTGTGAAAAACCCCTGCCCCTGCATGGGCACAAAAGAGAGAATAAAAAACAGGGGTCAATGTGTAAATTGGGAAGGGTTAAGGGGAGGTAGGATGGAATTTTTTAGAAATTCCATCTTAAGGGGGAAGGTGTAAGGGTTAAGCGGATCTTGGGACTGGCATGTTTTTTAATGCATGAATTTTATGGTTTTTATGGTTCTATAGGAGGGGAGATAAGATCCAGACCAGCTGCGTGAGGGGGAGAAGGCGGAGCCATCCGATTGTAACTGTCTTGTGGCCTTGAGTGATTAGCCATGTCGGGCTGAAGTGTGAAGTAACTCCTTGCATCAAAGCTGAAGGGAGGGGGGAATGGAGTGAAAAGGATAGTATAAAGAAACCCTGTGAAAATAACAGGGAAGAGTCGGCTGAGTCTGGTCTGGGTGACGTATGATCTGTAGTTTTAGATTTTAGCTTGCTTACTCTGGGTTCTGGTACTTTATGCATGTAACTAAGTTTTATTCTGCTGAATCCCATGTATTTCCTACCCTAATCCTGAATAAATGGTCTTAAATCTCATTCTGTGTGAGCTTTGAGTGTCCAAACCAAGGGTCCGTGCTAAATCCAGTCTGAAGCCAGCGGCTTGCTGGGCGTTCTTCCTTTACAGCTTCCAGATGAGTTTTTTATAGCACCATCACCCTGCCTCTTTCATGGAAGTTTGGGGTTGCTGTTTCCAAAATCACGGTCTTTTACCCATGACCCTCCTATGTTTTTTTACCACTTCCATCTTTTCCCTTAATGTGGAAAATCCGTTAAGGAGCAAAAGATGGACCAGCTGCACCATGTCTTCCAATTGCTGGCCCCAGGAGCCCTCCACCAGGAAGCACCCTTAGAGAGCAATCCTATGGCCCCCTAGACAGTTTCTGGGGTGCCATAGGATGTTGGGAATCTTTTCCTCTGTGCTCATAGGCAAAGCTACCAGCATGGAGGAAGAGACCCCTTCCGCAACCTCGTAAAAGAAATTGGGGAGGGAGAAAAGAGGCATGCTGGTCAGTGGGGAGGGCTGGGCAGAGGCCAGGTTGTGTAGTATCCTATGGTCTCTCCAGGCCCCTCTCCACCCTCCCGGTAAGACAGCCAGACAGGCTCAGAGGCTTATCTAACTGCTTTTTGTATTTTAAATGGGAGGGCAGAGGTGAAATTTCCTCCATCCTCTTCTCACCTGCCTGGCTCTTGTAGGCTGGGCATAGGATAAGTAGAAGACTCCGAAATTGGAGCCCTCTGTCTATCAGGAGTGCAGCCCATAGGTTTTGCATCCTGAAAGCTTTATCCCACGTACCTGCTTCCCTGGGATTATCCCCGTAGCACTAAGCTTTCGCAGTTGTTGTTTTTGCTACCAGGCGACAGCAATCCTTTGCATACCAGGAAGTGAGTTTAAGAGAGGGAATGTAAAAAATCATAAAAATCAATGGATGACCCAATTCAATTCACATTTGGTATACTTAAAGCTCTCCCTAATATCTATTACTGTGCCGATTTTGGTGTCTTTATCTTTAAAGCTCATGCAGATGTAAGCATTTCTTTAAAATCCTGCTTCTGCACCCCAGCGGCGGCTCGGAAGATATGCTCAAAATGTAGGGGCTAAATACAGCGAATCTTTTTGCTTTATTGCACAATTAAGGCAGGATGCATGGGAGTACTTCACAATCAAAGCAGATTATAAAGTGGGAAACTTCTGAGTCCTTTGCATGCAATTTGCAGTGATTGCACAGTATAACGCTGGTGTGATAAAGCTCTAAGGCCATAGCTAGACCTAAGGTTTATCCTGGGATCATCCAGGGTTCGCTCCTGCCTGAGCACTGGATCCCCTGTGTGTCACCTAGATGAACAGGTTTGACCCCTAGATGATCCAGGGATAAACCTTAGGTCTAGCTATGGCCTAAGTCTCAGTGCAGGGTTTCCATTTTTATACAACAGAGCAGTTGAAAGATGTTGATGTTTCATAAATAGCTCTGGGAGTAGGATCTATAATCCTATATACAGAGGAAATCTGCAATGTGTCCTTCATTGGCAAGTCATTTGTTCCTGTATCACGCATGAACCATTCCACTCCTCGTTCCTAGTTCAGATACTAAAGCTGCAATCCCAATGCCATTTTGGAGTAGCCGCTGCACTGTAAAACTGTTGATTTGGAACCTAAAAAGTAAGTTGTAGTGCAGCCCTTTCGGTTCGTGCATTTTTATTAAGTCTTAGGAAAGAGAATAAACAGATACGGACAATTATCCCCTGGCTCCTCTTGCTTCCATTGGCAGAGATCTTGACAGGAACCGCTCCATCTCCTTCAAATGGTTTACAAGAAAGTAATGAGCATATGGTGCTGCCTCCTCCATGCGAAATATAACCTTGACCTTAGGGATGAGAAAGGCACCCAGAAAAGGAACATTGTCAATGGCAACAGCAGCATCAACAAGCAAAAACGTCTCTTTTCTCAGTACGACTTTTACATCCCTCTCAACACTTTGCCCAAAAGTGAGCTGTGTAAAAGGATTAACCCCCCAAAAAAGTCAAACATTTCTCCAGTCCAAGGTGATCAGCCAAAGAGGAATAATATGCTTTTGTAAAGTATCAGTTGCCTCGCCTAAATCACCAGAACATATTTTTTGCATGTGCCCATGTTATTCAGGTAAATGCTTATTCTCATATGGACACCTACACCCATCCTGGTCTTTCTAAAAGTTCCATCTGACGAGCGTTTTACTGCACGCTCATTACTGGGCACTCGCGAATTAATCACATGACGTCATCTGCCTCTCATGCATCTTCTGCCCCTTCTGGCCTATGTTGCGCTACAAAAAACCCCAGAGAAAGTCCAGTTGCTGCTCTCTCCTACCGGACTGAATGGGGCTAATTACTTCTTGTTTTCAGGAAGCGATGTGGGAGCAGTGACCGAAGAAGCGACAGGGGCCGCGCATTCCACTAGATGTGATGGGACTTGTAGAGTTGTGTGTTTTATTTCAGACAGTGAGCTTAAAAAGCCTGGAGTTCCTCAGGAGTTACAGTGGAGAAGATTGGTCATAGCAGACAAGCTGCCCAAGCCTGCTTGATTACCCATTACCAATCCTACTCCGCAACGCACAACCTGAGGACAGAGTTGGGTGACTTCCAGGGTGTGCATTCATGCAGGATGTAAGCCAGGCAAGATTTCCACCCAGGAAGGATAAAACAACTGGAAGCTTTTTCCCAGTTCTGTGGGCCAGGAGAGCAATTATTTAAGGTAAAGAAGTTCTAGCGCGACACGTGAGAGGTGTGACAAAGGAACCTCTCATTAAAGATTCCATTCACATCTCTATTAGAACCCACCAGATTACCTCGTTATGTACAAAAGTAACCATACTGTAGAATCCGGGTCACCAAACATTTCTTAATGTGCCACAGAACAAGTACCTGATTTCAATTTATCGAAGCCCCAGGAGGATACAACCTGTCCCCTTCCCAAATCCCACTCCCTGGGGGAAGAAGAATCCCCATGTTATCTCCAATTGAAGATAACACTGGAGATAACTTGGGGTTTTCATCTGTACCAGGAGCAGGGTTTTTTTGTAAAGTTAACAGGTCTTAATTGCCCATCGAAGACCAAGCCACTCAAAAATACTCTTCATTACAACATGGAACAATATATTTTGGTTAAGAAAATGCTCTTTGCAGCTAAACTCAGAGGGAACAGGGAAACCTGAGTGGGTGGGAGTGGCAGATGACCTCAGTATCCCTGCTAATCAAAAAGTGCTGGCGTTGCACCCATGTGAGCCCTTTCTCCACTACACCACTGTGCATCACACATGTTTTGCTCCATAAGGGTGGAACAGCATCTGCCTCCAAAAACTGCAACCCCTAAAAATCTGCTGGCAAGGAATGTAGCAGAGCAAGGGGCACAGACCATCTCTGTTGCCCAAAGCTCACAACACCTGGACCCAGACATAGGTTATGCCCCAAGTTGAATCAGATTATTCCAGTGGGGCCAGCATTCTGTTTTTGTTTTGTTTTTGCTGGTTCTTAAGTTTTTAAAGAAAAAAAGAGAAACCGTTTGATACTAACACCCACCATGTGTCATATACACATACAGGGATCCGTTTCTCAATATGTGTAATGCTACCAGCCCCTTCACCCTGCCTCCACAAGTAGGGATGCTCATGGATTTCGTTCGGTCCGCATTTCATAGTGAACCAACCTGGGACTAATGCACACATCAAAGCATAGTTCTCTTTGGGATTTTTCATTTTTCCAAAAGTGATGACGCAGTTCAAAAAACAATTTACCAAAGTGCATATTAAAAGGGCATATCTTGGGGATAAAATACATTTAGATAACGCGTACTTTGTAAGAAAATTCATTCAAGCAGGCCTATCCAGCAGGCCCATTTTAGGATGTTTTTAGGATGTTTAAATAATGTATACTATATTTTTAATTCACTTTTATGTATTTTATACTTATTGTTGTTCCCCGCCTCGATCCAAATGGAGAGGCAGGTAAGAAATAAAATTATTATTATTATTATTGTTATTAAATATTTAAATATTTTGGTGCAGATTTTTTAAAAATCATAGATCAGTGTGCAAATGAAACATATGAATGAACGCATATGAAACTGACATGGACTGGAAAGGAAACTGACTGATCCATCATCCATCCATCTCTACTCCCCACATCAGCACAGATATTCCTCCATTAACAAATATACACATTCTCATAGACAATAATGGACACGGCTTTATACAAATGTAACACAAGGATTGGCCCTCCTCTGCCTGGCTTTAAATTATTATTATTATTATTATTATTATTATTATTATTATTATTATTATTACTATTATTATTATTATTTGTATCCCGCCTTTTGCCCAATGCTGGATAAATATTGAACTTATCCATTGACTTTGTTGTTGTTTATTTGTTCAGTCGCTTCTGACTCTTCGTGACTTCATGGACCAGCCCACGCCAGAGCTTTCTGTTGGCTGTCACCACCCCTAGCTCCCCCAAGATCAAGTCTGTCACCTCCAGAATATCATCCATCCATCTTGCCCTTGGTCGGCCCCTCTTCCTTTTGCCTTCCACTTTCCCTAGCATCAGCCTCTTCTCCAGGGTATCCTGTCTTCTCATTATGTGGCCAAAGTACTTCAGTTTTGCCTTTAATACCATTCCCTCAAGTGAGCAGTCTGGCTTTATTTCCTGGAGTATGGACTGGTTTGATCTTCTTGCAGTCCACGGCACTCTCAGAATTTTCTTCCAACACCACAGTTCAAAAGCATCTATCTTCCTTCGCTCAGCTTTCCTTATGGTCCAGCTCTCGCAGCCATAGGTTACTACGGGGAATACCATTGCTTTAACTATGCGGACCTTTGTTGTCAGTGTGGTGTCTCTGCTCTTAACTATTTTATCAAGATTTGTCATTGCTCTCCTCCCAAGAAGTAAACGTCTTCTGATTTCCTGGCTGCAGTCAGCATCTGCAGTAATCTTTACGCCCAGAAATACAAAGTCTGTCACTGCCTCCACGTTTTCTCCCTCTATTTGCCAGTTATCAATCAAGCTAGTTGCCATAATCTTGGTTTTTTTGAGGTTTAACTGCAACACGGCTTTTGCACTTTCTTCTTTCACCTTTTTCATAAGGCTCCTCAGCTCCTCCTCGCTTTCAGCCATCAAAGTGGTGTCATCTGCATATCTGAGGTTGTTAATGTTTCTTCCTGCAATTTTAACTCCAGCCTTGGATTCGTCAAGCCCAGCACATCGCATGATGTGTTCTGCATACAAGTTAAATAGATAAGGTGAGAGTATACAACCCTGCCGTACTCCTTTCCCAATCTTAAACCAGTCCGTTGTTCCGTGGTCTGTTCTTACCGTTGCTACTTGTTCGTTATACAGATTCCTCAGGAGGCAGACAAGATGTCTTGGTATCCCCATACCACCAAGAACTTGCCACAGTTTGTTATGATCCACACAGTCAAAGGCTTTAGAATAGTCGATAAAACAGAAATAGATTTTAGTTAATAGTAATTGACTTTAGTTAATAGTAATTGAGTCAGCAGTTACAGCTCTAAATCACAGGCCTAAAAAGCTAGCTAAACATCCTGATAAGGTAACCTCGGTTTCTTTAAAAAAAAAAAAGCACCTAAAATGAGATAAAGTGGAAACAGTTTGAGAATGTATAAGGTGAGCAGCATGGATATACATGGAGTGAGGAGACAAATGTGTCTTTTGTAAGAAAACCAGCTACAGACTTAACTGTGGAAGAACCGCTCCTGCTGAGCCTCTCATCCATAATAGATTAATTAACATAATGGTCCTAAATGAGATTTTTCTCCAGAATTTAATTAATTACAGTCGCAATACTTCTAAAGGTTACACCATATTTTTGTCAGCAGTTAACCGATTAACAAAATATCTAATAAAAATGTTATATATACACAGACACACCCTGTTCGCTCAGGAAGAAATAATATTTCTAGGTGTGAAGGAAGCACAAACATGAAAGTCTGTGCACATAGCACAAAATAAAAGAAGCCTAGGGAGATTTGGTGTGAGGTATTTGCTTCAGGCCGCTAACTGAATAGCTTAGTTATGGGCTTACCTTCAGTGTTAGTCTAATTAATCGTGAACTGCTTTATTAAAAGGGAAGGGGGAGCCAGTCATAAAGAAAACATTCCTGGACAAGAAAGCCCTCCAGGGCTTCAAACTCGTACGACAGATGAACCTGTTGCATCAGAACGTCCAGTCACTTTCAAGTTTCCACATGAATCTTTCTGCCCTTCACTGTTTACACACTCCTGCTTTCCAGTTCATTGACCCGCTAAACGTGGAGGACTGGATGGTTCTTCACTGGAACAGGATGCAGGACGCGGTTTATAAAAGCCAATACAGGCTGTTCCACGCAGAGCCACGCGATGCGCAATCAGGTTCATTTTATTTATTTGCGATATTTATATGGGCTGCCCCAAACCACATTTCTCTGGGAGGCTCACGAGAAGTAAAAGAATACAATATAGCATGGAAATACAAAACCAAAACTAATAAATAACAGCATAAACATGAGCTTCATCCCACGTACCTGCTTCCCTTGGATTATCCCCATAGCGCTAAGCTTTCGCCATGGTTGTTGTTTTTGCTACCGGGCGACAGAGATCCTTTGCATACCAGGAAGTGAGTTTAAGGGGGGAAATGTAAAAAATCATTAAAAAATCAACGGATAACCCAATTCAATTCAAATTTGGTATGCTTAAAGCTCTCCCTGATATCTATTACTGTGCCAATTTTGGTGTCTTTATCTTTAAAGCTTACGCAGATGTAAGCATTTCTTTAAAATCCTGCTCCTGCGCCCCAGCAGCGGCTCGGAAGATACGCTCAAAAAGTAGGGACTAAATACTTTTGGCTTTGTAGCACAATTAAGGCAGGCTGCATGGGAGTACTTCACAATCAAAGCAGATTATAAGGTGGAAAACTTCTGAGTTCTTTGCATGCAATTCGCAGTGATTGCACAGTATAACGCTGGTGTGATAAAGCTCCATGTATGAATTATTTGAAAGACCTCAGTGAATAAAAAGGTCTTCACATGGTACTGAAAAGACCATAACGATGGCAAAAAAGTGAGCCTCTCTGGAGTGGCTATTGCACAACCAGAGTGCCACCACAAAGGAGGCCCTCACCTTAGTAGCCACCCACCTCACTTCACTGGAAGAGCAGGGGTGCCAGTAGGACCGAGTCACCAGGCAGAAGTAAGGGGCCTCACGGCCTGGGGGGCTCCCAAATGCAGCCTCCCCCCCACTCCCACCAGCACTCCATTCACACTGCCCACCAGTATTCCACTTACTCTCCTGCCCCCCACTCCATTTGCTCTTTCCCTGCTCACTTTCCTCCCAGGTAGTGGCACCTTTTTTCCCCCTCATCCCCACCCCCATCTTAGTTTTGTCTTTTAGATCAGGAAAATTCAGCCACCTCCAGTATCTTCATTTCTCCAGATGGCTTCTGGACTACATCATTACTGGTGTGGATCTAAAGGTTCATGGAGGAGAAAGAAAACTTTCAGGTAACCTGGTCCCGTGTTATTTAGGGCTTTAAACGTTAAGAATCTTAACGTAAGCTCAGCATTTTGAATTTACTTTGCTAAATGCAACGTTGAATCATGTCTGGGGGTTCCGTTCAAAACAGATCCAGAAAAATGAAGCCCGGTTCAAAAGCCCCTGGGAAACAGGAAGTAGAAGGCATGGGCTTTTTCCTTTGCTCGATGAACAAGGCCTCCAGAGCATTGGGCAACATTTAGTATGCTTAGATTTCCCAATAGGGAATGAACTCCAAACAAAATGTCAGCTTCATCGCATGAATTGCAATTAGCTGCATATTTTTTGTCATGTAAATAACAGCCGCAGGGAAGCCTAACCAGCCTGGGGGTCATAAGAGGGTGGGGAGGCGAACTTGAACACCTTCTCTTCATGAAATTAACATGTCTAGTTTGGCCCTAAGGGGAGCAGTTGAAAAAAAATGGGGGAGAGAAGAAAATTAGCTCCACGCCCGATGTTGCTTGCACCCTAGCTTGCGGCAGTGCGATGCCACTTGCACTCCAGTTCCTATTCATGATATAATTCAACACTTCATAGCTTACTTCCAAATGCCACGGCCATCTTCTACTCCTGTTAGCAATGATGAGGTAAACATCAAGGGTCTGTGGTTTCAGTCAGTTAACACTCTGAGTACAAATATGGGGAAATATGTATGGTGCTGGTTGTGGCTGCTACTGCTGCTGTTATTTAGCAGTTATGGAGTGCCTCAAAGTCCCTAAGTGCTGTATAGATACTGAAAGGTAAGACAGGCGCTGGGCTCATCTATACCTAAGGGTGTAGTGGGAGGGAGGGGGAGGATCACGGACTTACCTGCTTCTGCAATCCTCCCCCAGTTTCTATATGCCCGCATGATGTCACTGAAGGGAAGAGGGACATCGCAGGCACTTTTTTAAAAAAAGAAAGAAATGGAGCCAGTCGCGTGGCCCCAATCCGATGAAAAAGCAAATAAACCCCCACTGCCACCAAACTCTGTGCCCAACCCCCCTCCACCATCCCACAGATGGCAAAATTGCTGGGCCCCATCTGTGAAGGGCACGGAGCCCCCCTCCCCCCCCCCGGACAGTTCCATACCTATTTCGAAAGCCACGTTTACTTGCGAGGAGGTGGGAAGAAGCCAGGACAGGCACCCCCACAGAGCTCGGGGTCTTCTCAAGACTGTGGGGAAAATCAGCATAACTGAGGTCTCGGTTATTCCGGGGAAAGTCTCTGCCCATCCCTGAGTGCCCCCGGGATCCCCTGTGCATCATATGGATGCACAGGGACGCTCCTGAGCTGATTATTAGATTGTAAGCCTATGCGGCAGAGTCTTGCTATTTACTGTTTTACTCTGTACAGCACCATGTACATTGATGGTGCTATATAAATAAATAATAATAATAATAATAATCCCAGGATGAATGGCTGGTGTAGACAGGCCCCCTGTCCTCGGGCTCACCTGTATGATCCGAAAGGAAAAAGGAATGGGGAGGGAAGAAGGGAGCAAAGCCCGGATCACCAGCAACATCTCTTGATGATGTATGGGGGCCAGGTTGGATCTCAGATCTAATATTTAATTTTATTTATTTACTTTTGTAAACTGCCCAGAGAGCTTTGACTATGGGGCAGTATATAAACGTAATAAATAAATAAATAAATAAATAAATAAATAAATAAATAAAATGTATTTAAAATATTTATATACCACTCCACATCCAAAAATTTTGGAGCGGTGAACAACAAATAGGATAAAATAATAAAAACATCATATTAAAAATTATTATTATTATTATTATTATTATTATTATTATTATTATTATTATTTAAAAAACAGATTTCTGATAAAACCCGAGTTCTGGTAAACCCAGTCACTCAAGGAAAGCTTCCTGAAACAATGTTTCCAGGAGACACCGGAAGCAACATGATGTTGGTGCTTGCCTGACTTCCAAAGGCAGGGGATTCCACAGGAAGGTGGCCACCACACTGAAGGCTCTTCTCCTGGAGGGCTCCAGTCAGACCAGAGGCAGGAAGGGTACTGCTGCACTTATGTCCTGCTTGGCAGTTTCCCATGGGCAGCTGCTTGGGTACTGTGTGAACAGAATGCTGGACTAGATAGAACCTTGGTCTGATCCAGTAGGGCTCTTCTGATGAGCTTATGAGGGGCAAACAAGCTCCCTGCAGCTGCTCCTTCACTCGCTGATGTAAGGACCAAGGTTGGTCTCACCCTTGCCATGATATTCTTCCTGAGAGGCACTTGCTCCCCTGGCTGATGCAGTTGGCCTGAATATGTTGCCCTTCAGTTCTCCAGACGCAGGACAAATTCTGACCACATGATCTTCTACTTCCAAAATAATAGCCACCCATGAAAGATCTGCCCCTTCCCCAGTCCTGCCTGCAAAACACCCAAGCACAAAGACCACCCTGATACGGTCTGCAGATGTTAAGGCCTTCTGAAATATGACAATGTATAAGTGGGTGATGTCACCAAGGGTATCTCTGTGCAGGGTGTGGTTTTGATCTGCTTCATCACAAGCCACATAGTGCTGACCTTTGATAATCCCCATGATTGGGTAAGAGAATCATGGGATTGGCACAAAGATGCTATCGCTTGACTGAATACATTAACACAACAGCCATTCATTGGTTTCTCTCAGCATCAAGAGCTTCCAGGCTTAGGCTTGTGTGGGACTGGGTGTAGTTGTGCCATCCCAGAAAGCAACCTGGAAGCCAGCATGACTCATTCTCATTATTGAAATGCTCTCTGTTGTGCTTCAGGGAAAGGTCAGGTGCACACGCTGTCTTGGGGCCTTGCTAGTCCCACCTGATAATCCAGTGAGGAGTAGGGGGCGACGCCGCGCTGCAGTTAGCGCGGGCCGTCGCCCCTAGCTAGATGTAACACGCGACGGGGTAAGGGAAAGCCCCATAGCATCAGCCATTTTTTAAAAAAAATTAAAGGGCCATGTGCATAGGAGTGTACCAACGAGAAGGTAAGGCTTTTTAAAAAAAGGGTTCCCCACTCCCCCCTGCCCAATTTCCCCCCAATGTCTGATGCCCCCCCCGCTCGCCAGTCCACTCCCCCCTGCTCGCCCGTTCGATTGCCCATCCACTCGCCCATCCGCTCACTCATCCACTCGCCCCCCGCGCTCGCCCCCTTGCTCGTTCATCCACCCCCCGCTCACCATGTCCACTCCCCGCTCACTCGCCCACCCGTCCCCCCGCACTTGCCCCCCGCTCACCCCCTCCCTCGCTCGTCCACCCCCCGTTCACCATGTCCGATGCCCCCTCCGCCCCCCCAGCCGTGATCTCCCCTCGCTGGCCCCGTTGTTCTCCCCCCCCCGTCCCTGATCTGCTTGCCCTGGCCCCGTTCTTCTTCCACCACCCCTGGCCCCGATCTTCTTCCCCCACATCCGCCATGTCTGATGCCCCCCCTGCCCGATCGCCCGCCTGCTTGACATGTCCAAAGCCCCCTCCGCTGCCCCCGTCGGTGATCTCCCCACCCTGGCCCCGTTCTTCTTCCCCCCCTCCCATCCCCGATCTGCTTGCCCTGGCTCCGCTCTTCCCCCCATCTCTCCCGCCGGGTCCGCTCTTTCCCCCCCCCGGTCCCCATCTCCCCCCCATGATTTTACACACACCCCGCCCAATGGGCATAGAGTGCTGTGTCCAGTGTGCAGCTTCTCCCGGCTACTCATGAGTAAGCGAGCAGCCTGGAAAAGCTGCGGAACCAGCTACACCTTTCGCAGCGCTGTGGAAAAACCGGGCCAAAAGTGAATCTGGTTATCACGGGTCAAGGGAGGGTTTAGCCTGGCCTGACCCCGGGATCCCCTGTGCATCATCTGCCCGTACAGCAGGGAGCCCGGGCCTCGCACCGCGCTAAACCCTCATCTAGCAACGGCCTTGGAGTGCAGCTCTCTTGGAGGCTCTCCCTTCATCAGCAGGAATTTTAAATTTGGAAGCAGCATAGAGTTGGAAGGAAAATGAAATATAGTATACCTCCTCTCACTAGTAGGATGGCATGGCACTGGAGAGTTCTACAGTAAACAATAGTTAGGACAAGGCTCCCCAACGTTTTTGGGCCAGTGAACATATGTGGAATTTTGAGGGAGTGTTGGGTGTGTTCTTCTCACAAAATGGCTCCCATGGGGGTGGGCCTTCTCATTATAAAATGGCTACCATTTGGCCAATCAGGAAATAATCATTCTCCAGAAGGCAAACTGGTGAGACTAAAAGAAAAACAATGTGTCCTCGAACTTAAGTATAAGGCAGGATATGAGCTCCAAAACGCAAAACTATTTTGAACCCAAATAACCACTGTTTTCAACCAAGCATACCAGCCTCCCAGATACACTTTTAAATTAAAATAATCTTTAAAAATAAATCAGGAGGGGTAAGGGAGCCCCTTATCATGTTGCCTGAACCTGTTGAGAGTGGGTTCTTGGCAAGATTCACAAACCACCCAAAACCCCTGGCTTGTTTTAGATTTGTGGGTGGTTGATTATCCAATATCCATGCAAACAACTCACCCTAGTCAGGTTCGGACAACACGACCAGCTGCAGTTGCAGTTTGTATAGTCAAAATGGCCACCCACACACATGACACAGCCCACCATGGCTTAAATAAGTAACGCTGGGCATCTTGATTGTGTGAATTGACTGTCTTTTCAACCTCTCACCCAGTTTTATGAAATTATTTTAAATCCCCTCCAGTTTCAGAGACGATTTCACTGTATTGCATCAAGGAAATTTTCCTTGTCCCACCCTACCTTCCATGGTTTGGAGCATGGGGTGCCTTTCATTACTGTCAACACCAACGATGCTTGTATACAGCATAAACAAGAGAATACTCATTTACTGTATTTCCCCTAAGTTGCTGGAGGAGAGGAGGGGACAGAAGATATCTCTCCTCTGAACCCAGCTTGAGGAGAGGTGACCCAAGAACAAGCTAGTTGAAAGCCAATTGATGGCTGGTAAAGGACCAGCAACTAATATGAATTATGTATGCTGTGAAATTACCCTGGGTTTTTAAGGTGTTAATACGTTAAAGTTCCACTTGATCATCAGATAAATGATATATTAAAACGTCATATTGTAGATCTTGCTTCTTATAAAACCAATAACTTACATTTTCAGTCTGTCCCATTTCCCTTCATTCTGAACCACAGCAACTAGCTGCTAGAGGTGTGTAAAGAGCTACAGAAGGATTACACTCAGACAGTGTTTGTGACAGCCTTGTGCCTCATGCTCAGCCAAATAGGAAAATGAACTCCCCTAAGATCCTAAATTACTTTGTGCAGTTTTTATGCTAGGATCTTGCAGAGACATAAATATTGCCAAGTTGCTCTTTAATGCTATTCTAGTTTTTTATTATATTTTTGTCTCTGCTGCATGGATCACCATTGCCTATGAAAGTTAATGGATCCAAGGCTCTGGATGGGATACCTTTCCCAGAAATGCGCTCTCTCAACGGGAAACCCAGAGTGCACTAGAGAGTTATCTTAAAGTAGATTTAAATAATTGAAATTCTAAAATTCTCAGACCTCTCACCGTTTCAAAATTTATTCCTTTAATAACAGCCTTATCTGAACACTATATGTTGGATACGGGTTTCATTTGTTTGAAATGTAAGGCCTTTCCTGCCTGTAATGCTATTTGTTAAATATGCAGGAGGAATTTTGGGGGCTTGTGAAAATGGAAAGATGGTTGCATTAGAAATTCATTTACTCCGTTATTACCCAGGACATGTTCGATGCAGCTGTGAAAGCTCTAGAAGACCGTGCCAGAAGTGTTCTCAAGCTGAGCCTTCAAGGACAATCCAGTGTGTGTGAGAGTATAAAGCAGTAATTTGGCCCATTTTTTGGTTCAGTCCTGGTCTCAAAGTAAAACTGTCAACAGTGCTCAGTCAGTGCCAGATAATCAGGGAGTGTTTAACTTTTGTCAGACACTCTTCCGCTTGGGAGTCAGCAAAAGGATAATAGCCATTTTTCCCAGACCCCCCAAAATGGACTCCAGCAATTTCTCCACAGGTCAAAGGTTGGTGCTGCCTGAGTAGAGCTAGCTGGTCCCATGGATAACATGCTATATTAAAACCAGTACACAGCGGTGTTCAACAAACAGGTGTTACGTTGTAAAGCCATAGCTCAGTGTTAGTTACTATTCACGCTAACAATTTTACAAACAAGCGAGTTTCTTATACAGTCCTCATCACCTCCAGGCATTCCGATTCTTTTTTAAGTACAGAAACATTAATTAGATTTTGACCACAGACCCCGGATTTGACTTACTCTGACAGGGTTTCCATTAGCGTAATCTGTAGGGGAATTCACTGTTTTAACATCTGTGTGCCTGAGGCCTATCTCACATTTACTGCCATAGCCTGAAAAGCCTCCCTTGTATGGCTGGATGTTTCTTCTTGCTCCCAATTTCACAGAAGTCATTTCAGCACCAAACGATAATTAGCAAAGGGATGGGCCTCGGCTGACATGAATGCAATTTATTGTTTTCCGAAAGGCCCTGAACCAGGCAAACAAAGAACACAGTCTTGCTGTCTGGCATTTTATTAACTTTGTATTATTATTTTGTGTGTACCCCCACTGAAGGGAGATCTTCAAGCAAATGCAGCCACTAATATGCAGTAACATGCAAGCTTTTGAAGAATATTAATTTCAGTTCAATTAGGCACATTTTGTGGGCCCTGGGCCTCTAACATAGGGTAGGCACTTTCATAATTATCTTTGGTATTAACTTTATCATCACCAGGCTTCCGCATAAATGCAACCTTTCATCTTTAAAATGCCAACACTTCTTCAATTTTTGGCAACCATACAGCTTTACTAATTATTTGCTCATTATGTGTGGTTAACTGATGAATCATTAATAAATGAATAGATGGATAATATATTTTTATGGTAATTGGAGATATAACTGATTGCAGATTTTCAGAGCTTTTCAAGCCACGCTAAAGGAGCCGTGGCTGCATAATTGTTTACGGACGAGATGTAGGCTTCTGACAAGATTTTCTTTCTCTCACACACACACACAGTTGTGGTTTTTCACTAGGGAAGAAATTATCCTATCAGGATGTCTTCTACTCCAATACAGCTCTAATAGAAAAATGCAGTTGGCATATGAATGACAAATCTGATTTCACCACACATTTATTTCCAAAATTCATGCCCTGTAGTGCAGAGCAACGACCACCTTTTGGATTGTTATTCCTATAAACACAGCACATTCAGTGAACATGACACTCCACAGAGCATAGGGGGGGAAAGACATGTCCTAAAAGCATATATTCATTAAGGCCTATTTGTATGTGTAGCATTCTGCCACTGCTTGTATCTTTAAATCTGAAAAATACTGGAATTGTTACTAAGAAAAGTCAGGTTCTTTTAAGTCAGGGTTGATGAACTTTTTTCGACCTGAGGGCTGGATTAGCACCTGGGAAACTTCTTGTGAGCCACATGCCAGCAGTGGGTGTGGCCAAAACCCAAAGTGAGCAGGGCTATGCCTCTCCCTCTCCCTCTGACACACATACATACATTGGGCAGAGCAGTGGCGAGATCACATTGAGAGGAGTTTAAGGCCCCTCTCACTACAGTCTCTCACTGCATAAAGGAACTGCCCTGCCCTATCCCTGAAGCCCCAGCTCTCAACTTTGTGGTTGGGAGCTGCCTCTTCAAGGTGATCCCAGTCCCTTAATGTGTTGACCCTCCAGTGAGCCAGCTTCACTTGGGCCTTACCTTTCGCAACGGGAAATGGGAAGGACCAAACAGAGTCTTGGGGAACCATGACATCAAGGCACTGGGAATGCCTTGAAGTGGCAGTTCCCCACAAGGCTGAGAAGTGGGGATTCAGGGACAGGGCGAGGCATCAGCCAGGCATCAGTGGGTTGGATGTGGAGGACTTGTGCATTCCCCATCATTGTTTTAAATCATTCTATGCTAAATTTCCTCCAAGGGGCTCAAGATGACATACATGGTTCTCTCTCTCTCTCTCCTCTCTCAAACACATACCACTATTTTATCTTCAGAAGAATCCTGTGAGGTAGGTTAGGCCATGACTAAGCAACTGATGCAAGGTTAATCAGTAAGCTTCATAGTTGGGTGGAGATTTGAACTTTGGTCTCCTCAGTTCTAGTACAACACTTATTATTATTATTATTATTATTATTATTATTATTATTATTATTATTATTATCCTGCTTTTGCCAAAAATAGTGCTTAATGTGGCCAACAAAAAAATACAAAGTAAAATACAATATTACGAGAGCCAACCTTTGGTCCCTGAGAGAGCATCCTAGGGACTATAGGATGGCTCGTAAAACCTCTCCAAGGTTGAAGACCACACTCAGACCTCGCAAGAGGTGGTCAGAGAGCCGATCCCAGAGCCCTGCCCCTCACAGCTGGCACAGGGAGAACCGCACTGACTGCCTCTCTGAGGTCAGAAACTGACCCTGGAGAGAGGGGAAAGAAGGCATTCCAGTGGGCAGGTGGGGGAGGAGACCAGAGAGGCCAGGGTGCGAGTTATCCTGAGCCTCCTCCAGCCGCACCAGCCAGGCCAAAAAGCCTATGTAGCAAAATATACAGTGTAGAAGGATGAGGAGGTAAAGACTGCCTCTGCTGCCCTCTCACCCCGTATTAGATGATTGGACATCTCTGAGTTCTAGGGCTTCCAATCACCAAGGGTGCAGTTGATAGGGTTGCACCCTGAAACGTAAAAGTAAATATATTAAAAACCCACCAGTAAAAGGGAAATAAACAGCAACCACCAGCTGATGCCTACTTCAAGAAACAATTCTGCTTAAGGGTGCAATCCTATGCATATTTAGACAGGAAAAAGTCCTACAACTCCCAGCATTCACCAGCCAGCCATTCTGTTTAAAAATGCATAGGATTGCATCGTAAAGGTCTGTCTGAATAAAAACATTGCCTGCCAGTGGAAAGACAAGAAAGATGAAGCTAGTTTGGCTTTCCTTGGCAGGGAGCTCTAGCGCCTGGGGCAGCCACCGAGAAGGTCCTCTGTTGTGATCTTGCCAAATGTACCTCCAATGGTGACAGGCAAGAAAGAAGGACCTCTCCTGAGGATTTTGAAATCCAGGGTTATATGGGAGAAATAGCCTGGCCCTGAGCTGTGTAGGGCTTTATATGTCTAAACTTGCATCTTGAATTGTACTAGAAAACTATTGCACCTCACTAGCTCTAGAAAGGAGTCCCAAGGGATGTACAAGTGAGGAGGAGGACAGGTGGAGGAGGAGGAGGAAGGGTGGGGAAAACAAAAGGAATGTCTGTATGAGCCAATGCAGGTAAACAAGCTAAGATTGGGGATGAAAGGGAATCTGGGGTTTCTTCATCTGCTTAAAATCAGGGTGTCTCCAAACTTGACAAAGTATATATGATTGCTATTGGTACACCAGCACATTCCACAGCAAGTACATAACAAAGGATGGATATTTACACATCTTTAGATACCTATATGGATACAAATTGTAGATTCCTAACCTTATCGGGTTCTCAGGTGCATACAGACCTGGGGTCTCCAATGTAGTGTCTGTGGGCACCAATGTACCCAAGAACGCCTCTCCTGGTGCCTGCCAGGCCCAAGCCCCTCCTTATTTTTATTTCTTAAGATTATTTTTAATTAAAAAGAGTAAATGGCATGCTGCATATAAAAAGATGGTGTCTTCTAGCACCATCTTTATTTGGGTTCAAAAGAGTTTTAGAGTTCAGAGACCCCCCCCCCACCTCTCCCTTGTTTTGGGGTAGGTTATTTTGTCTTTTAATCTCACCAGCTTACCTTCTGGGAAATGAGTGTATTGTGGCTGGCCACATAGTAGTTATGTTAGGAATGGGTAATCACACACACACCCAACAGCCTTATTGTGAGAGCACCCACAACACTCTCTTAAAATCCCAAACGAGCCCACTGACCCAAAAGGGTTGGAGACCACTGTTACTTATGATGCAGGCATATCTATAACAATTTTACAATGCTCTGTGCCAATCAGGTGGGAAAAGCCCATGTCTTCCCTTCCCTCTGGCTCTAATATGAAATCATTCATTCATTCATTCATTCATTATCTTATTAGCTTGCTATACTCCTGCACAATAAAGCTCTCCAATAAAATACATTCACCTTTTTAAAAAGGAAAAATCAGGGTAAGCAATAAAATCAAAGTACTACCAGTGTAATCCTCTGTGTGTGTCTCAGAAGTAAGCCCCATTGAGTTCAATGGGATATGCTCCCAGGTAAGTGAGTATGAGATTGCAGGATAAACAGCATATTCACACTCACACCCACACCACAGTTGTGTGAGACAGATGAACAGGGCGTTCCACCATGGTGTGGTGAGTGTGTGCAAGGAGTCTGCGTGTAGAGTGACGGCTGTGCGAAATAGCAATATAATGCCAGCTTCATATCATGGAGAAATTGACCTCTATTATGTAATACAGATAACAAAAGGAAAAAAATGCATAATTGAATGAAACCTGGTGTGTGTGTTTGGGGGGGGGGGTTGGGTGGTTAATTTTAATTTCAACTTCACATACTGCACACCAAAAATGACCTTATATAATATTTTGCTGCTTATGTATTTTAATAAATTCGGAGATAATTGCTAGGTAATGGGTGGCTTGAGTTGTTGCTACTTATTTAAAAGGAAAAAAACAAAGTTGTACATTCATAAAGTCTCGGTGCAGACATGGCTCTAGATATTTCCCTAACAAATCCATCCTAAAAAAAAAGAGGAGGGAGCTTCCCTATTTTCATGTTCAAGGAAAACTCAGTGCTGAAAAAGTCCGTGAAAAATGCAAAAGAGATTTCCAAATTTGAACTGTAATTATTTAACCAGGTGGGCCGTCTTTTCCTAATGATCATTTCCATGAAAACCGAATAACTAATGAGGGTCCTAAAGAAACCTTTGTCTTCCCATGTACTAATGATCACATTTATAAATATGCAGAGCTTCCCGCCCCCCCATGCATGTTGCTAATGATAAGTAATTAAGCACCAAGCATGAAAAGCTACAGAAAAGGGTCGCATTAATGCAGGGGGAAATTAAGAATGCAATAAAATAAGTTGTCTAGCAAAGATTAAACTTTTGGCCTCTGCCATTTTGGGTATGAGAAAACATCTTTCTTCACGGTTAAAAAATGGGGTGGGGTGGGTATATAGAGTGCCCCTTTTCTTTTCACTTAATTTTGTGTGCTTCTATACTGTGTTCAAGTTTAAAGAACAAGTAATACATTATACACATTATACATCTTTGGCCCAAATTGCTATGTCTTTAGGAAAAAAGGAAGAATGAATGAAAGAAGAAGGGGAGAGAAAGAGAGAGCCCCAAGTTTGCCATTAGTAATAATCTTTTCTCCAGAAGCAGTTTTGAAAATTTTTGGCAGTAGAAAACAGGGATGCGTTCAGATTAAAATCTTAAATTTTATTCCCAAAGACAATCGTATACACAGGAGACCGCTCCAATAAGGTTTGTCAGCCTGCAAGACTATCTTGAAATTAAAATACTGTATTAGAAATAGAAACACCATGTTTAGGGGGAGGAAAACAGTTCTCTTTATAGTTTTGAAGTATGTGGTTTTAACAGCTCAATCCTGTATGTGTCTACTCAGAACACATACTTATTTCAATGGGACTTACTCCTAGGGAAGTGTGTATAGGCTTTCAGCTTAAACCTGTTAAATAGGGGAATTCAGACTGCAATCCTGTACACACTTACCTGAGAGCAAGTCTCTTTAATTGCAGCTCAGCGTATTTTTGAGTAGGCTTATATAGGACTGCATTATCAGAGACAGTCAGTTTTTAAGAATCTGACCATACATCTGTGACTGTGTAAATTCTTGTCAGATTCTTTGGAATCATTCATCAACAGCTGGATTCCCACACACAAACATTTAACATTCTACTTAAACCCTGAAGAGAAAGAACCTATTCTTTCTGCTGCTCAAGGCATGTTTTCAACAAGATGACAATCTTGGACTGAGGTGAAAATAACCTATTCTTTTCCTTCTCTGACTAAAATGATGCATTTAAAAATTAATATTATTAATAATTTAATCATAAATAATTATAATTATAAAGTAATATAATGATTATATAATATATTGTTATTATTGTTGATAATAATAATAATAATAATAATAATAATAATAATAATTCTTGTGCACACACAGCAAATGCAAACAAAGCGGAGCCTGAAATTAATTATTTCCCCATGCCATATAATCTGTGAAGCCTATTCTTACAACCATCTGGGCTCATGATAGCCACAAGAAAGGGATGAAAAGCTGGGGGTCCCAGCTTGTACACAGTGGGAAGTAACCTGTTGTATTGCGTTTTTCTTTGGCTTCTCCATGTTGTGCGTGAAAAGCAGAAGTGCTGCCTTAAAACCCAGACCCAAATGCACATTTCTTTTCAGTCTCCCAACGCAGCGACAGAGAAGGTGGCCATGGCTCTCCCTGGGTGTTTCTTCCCTTGCCCTGTCACCAGCTCCCTTCCTCACTTACTGCGCAGCACAGCTAGAGTTCTACTCACCACAGCACTTGAGCTGGGAACAAGAAGATGACAGAGCCAAAAAGGCTACTTGCTGCTGCCTCCCTTCTCTCCTGCTGCATCAAGAGGTTTAAAGGAACATGTGTACTGTCCCAGGGTCAAGGCTAGTAATGTTAAACCAACGGTACAGCTAGTAATGTTAAACCCTGGACTTAATGTTCTTATTAGGGGCCCCCATGTTTATTGCTTCAGCTGCGAAGCACACAGCAACCATTTCTCTTCTCCACATACAAAGCTCCATCCGACGAGCATTTTACTGCACGCTCGTTACTGGGCACTCACGGATTGCTCACAAGGCGTTGTCTGCCTCTCGCACGTCTTCCGCCCCTTCTGGCCTTTGTTGTGCCGCAAAACCCCCAGAAAAAGTCCAGTTGCTGCTCTCTCCTACCGGACTGAATGGGCCTAATTACTTCCTGTTTTCAGGAAGCGACATCAGAGCGACGACAGAAGCGATGGGAGCCGCACATTTTGACCTAGATGTGATGGGTCTTACACCGTGCTACCATTCCATGCTTTACAGTGTCTTCTACATCCCTGATATGTTAGAGAGGGGAAAGCTGTTTGCTTTCACCTGTCTAACGTATCAGAAATGTAGAAGAATGCAGACGTTTGCTTTTATGAATTTTATTGTTGTAAGTTGCCTTGTGAGGGCTTCTGCCCTGGAAGATGGTCAAGTAATATTTTAAATAAATAAATAAACCCAGATAGATAGATAGACAGACAGACAGACAGACACACACACACACACACACACACACACACACACACACACTTTGAGCATAACACATATTAAGCTCACTTAATTCAGAGCTAAGGTTTCTTTAGCTGGGTGACAGACTGAATAGATTTTGACAATCCTGCATGCACCAAACTACCCAGACTCAGAAGCGGCGCTGAACATAGCAGTCTAGTATCATGTCAATTACGCTATGCATTATACCAAGAATATAAGATTGCCCCCAAATGGGAGTCATGGATATTCCTATACAGAAGCTATTGCTGTCTGCGTAGGAATTTGGTCGCGTCTCAAGTGATCCTTGGAATCCAAGAAGGCTTTTAGGAAGTGCCTGAAGAAGCACAAAGAAGGAGCTTTGTGGATGTTTTCCTTACACATTTTGGCATCAGTCCTGTTGTTGGTAATGCCCAGCAAAGTACACTTCAAACTATTTGGTCAGTTCCAAACTACGTTTTTACTTATATTAAAACCAAGACAGGCATATCTATTAAGAGGCAGAGCAAACATTTCTAACTTTTTTTTTTTTTTTAAGGAAAACCAATAACTTCTTTAAAAAATTAAGCTGAAACCAATAACCTCGAGTCTTTGAAGATTTATTTTAACACATTCCTGTTACATTTCCAAACTGACCTTTAATTACTTTACTGACTTTTTCTAACACCCCCTCCGGATTGGTTCCCCGACTCCAGTACGAAGCCCCATAAATAGAACTCTGTGTGCGCTTCAACAGATGAAGGCAGCGTGCACTCCAACCAGCCAAGTTGGTTTTAACTTTTATGGGCTCTGCTGTTCAGACTCCCTGCTAAAGCTGTTTCATTTTGTCTGTAACCCCCAAAAAAGAAATCAAACGACCTGAAATAAACCTTCGCCAAAGAGCCTTGACCTACACTCCATGCCAAGGCACTGGAGTTGGGGGTGGGGGAAGCAATGGCTGTTGTTGAAGCGACTGTCCCCCCCCCCAGCCACCCCTATTCTGCCACCCTAAGTGGGGTTGACAGATGTTCTTTCTTTTAATATGGCAGTGAGCCACTAGAGTCAGCCAATGTTGTCGTTGTTTTTCCTCCCCAAGATTTACAGTATTTTCCTTACTCAAATGTCCACCACTGAAAATGAGAGATTGGATTGGTGGGGGAGGATTTGTCCAAGAGAACTCCAAAATGTTTCTCAAAAAAGCCCTGCAAACCCATGCAGGTTTAGGATGGAGCTAGGCGGGACAAGGGTAGACCTCTGTCTTCCAATGCACCAAGCAGCTGTAAAAGGGGGTGGGGATTTCACGAAATTAGGTGGGCAGCGAGAGGGGTGCTGAATCCCCACTCATCCAGTGCTTTATCCCTACAACTCCTCCCTGCAAATTGTGTTTCTCCTATCTGAGATTAGAAATAAGCCCCACTAGGAGACACATATCTTGTAGTGGAGGCCAGGGGGGAGAATACTTTAATAACCACTGAAATAATACTGGCTCTATTGCCTGGCTAAAAGTGAGCAGTGATGGGTCCGTGGGCTGATTGATACAGGTCACAGAATTGTGCCATTGCCAAAAAAAAAAAAAATAGAGCTAAATGCAGAATACATATAGCTGCAGACAAACTCTACCCCTACTGCAGGGTAAAATAATGCCATACAATGAAGGGTTCAAGGCCCGAATTAAGGGTAGGCATGGTCGGGGACCACATCCCACCAGAGGGCCACTGGCAAGAGTGCCCTAGACTTGGTCCTCCTCTTCACCATGGCAACTTGCTTGTTCACCTGCCTCTTGCTTTGGACCAGGCAATAGTAGTGATGATGGAGGAGGAAGAGAAGGAGGAGCACATGCCAGTGCCTCCTTGCACACTGGCTTTCCACCTGTCAAGCAAGCAAGTGGTAGCAATACCAAGAAAGCAGAGAAGGAGCAATAGCAGCTCGTGATAATGGTGGTGAGAAGGTAGAGTCATCACGGGAGGAGGCCTGCTGAGGGTGTCTTGCCCAAGGGCCTTCAAAAACCTGGAACCAGCAGTGGAAGGGTTGATGGAAACACTGCCCACTGCACCGATGCATGACAAAAGCAGGCACATCTGCAGATGGAAATCTGGGTAAGACACATCCTGCTATACTACAGCGATGCTGTTAGCTAGCTACAAACCAAACCAAATAGGGTGGGAGTGCCACATCTGTTGCGTGGGCTATACATTGCCACTCTGGGTCTATAAATAATTGCTGCGATATTGACTAGGTTTATGTGGTGGGGGAGGCATTCCACAGTCCCATTTCCCTGAGCAGTGGGGATTTCACAGAAGTTTTACAGGAGAATTTTTCGTTACAGCAGATCGCTGGAGACGTAGGCTGCAATCCAATGCACACTTACCAGGGAGCAAGTCTTACAGAAACCATGCTTCCGGTTCCACCATTAAAGTACCTTCCTGATCATCTTTTAAAACAACAACACCAGATGTTCAGGCTAAGCAGCACAAGGGCACAAAAGCAAGCACACCTGGTACAGGCAGGTTGACTCCTGAAGCGATGACACACCAAGAGCAATCAATCTAAGCAGGACACTGAGAAAGAATGTTGTTTGAAGCCAGAATTGGGAGGGGGTGTCAGAGATGGAACCATAAGAACAGCTCTCTGCACTCCAATGGGGAGAAGTCATACTGTGCAGTGCAATGTACAGGCAATGGATGTTCAGCAAAGTGCACCCCCAAGCAATGGCAGGCAGAAGGTACAGTAGATATCAGGATCATGCCCGGTTTCCCTAGTGTGTATCCTGACTCAGACTCAGACTCAAGAAGAAGAAGAAGAAGAAGAAGAAGAAGAAGAAGAAGAGGAAGAGGAAGAGGAAGAGGAAGAGGAAGAGGAAGAGGAAGAGGAAGAGGAAGAGGAAGAGGAAGAAGAAGAAGAAGAAGAAGAAGAAGAAGAAGAAGAAGAAGAAGAAGAAGAAGACCACCAGCCAAGACAGGAAGCGGGGTAGGAAATTGTCGGAGAGGGAGGGAGCATTGGAATTGACAGATCCCAGAGTACACCGCAGGGCCAAGTGGGCGGAGTTGAGAGGAGGTGGGAGGTGGTCCACTTGGCTAGCCACTCAACAGAAGTTTCTACTTGAAGACCCTCCCTGAAGGAGGGATTGAGTAAAAGGTTGTCAGGCACAGCAGGAAAACTGTCCATTTAGTTGATAGTCAACTGCCTTGCTTTGTTAGGCTAATTAAGATTAGAGCATAGCTCCTAGCATTCACACTCCCTTCAGATGTGAAGAGATGTCTATTTGCTGAATAAAGCTTTGCAGACTGGATGGGAGGCTGCTTTATTGTCTCACATTTCAGCGTGGCCTTGGAATCACGACAGTGTGAAAGGATTTGTGCACACGTTCCACTTCTGGTGTTGCAAACAAGTTTCTGGGCCAAGTATGCGCTCAGGCACCCCTTATTTCTCAATTATATGTCCACCTTCTAGAGTCGCTATGTTGCACTTGGATCCAGTTGGAGTCCCTTGAAGTTCTAGGCGGAAATAAAGTAAATATCACAAGCCTAAAGTCTGCCCAGATCTGACCTAAAATATATCCAGTATTGCATTCAACACATTAATTTATGCCAGTAAACATACACCTTATTATTAATGTTTTCTTGAGGAAAAATGTGGGCATGAGGCATGTTGCTTTTCTCCACTCTCTGTCCCGTCCTATTAAAAAGGGAGGGGGTATTAACATAAGCATTTCACCACAATCTGCGTTTGCAAAACAATACACAAACATCCATGTTGCACAGAGCTCTTCATCAACCTGGATATTTAAGTGTGTGTGGTGGGGGAGATGTAGCTGAATAAGAATGCTGTGGGCAGTGGTTCCTGCGGTTTCAGTTGTAAGATTTAAAACATTAAAATCTGAGTGACATGGATTACTGTGGTGTTGACAGAAGTGTGAATAAATGTGAATCTTGCCCAGTAAAATGTGGGTTTGGGTCTGATTTGAAGGGTTAAAGGAGCACGCAGGCAAGAGATGCTGAAGATCTCCCCCACAGTCCTTTTCTTCAAAGACTTTCCTCCCAGCTGGGCTCTGATATTGGAAGTGAGCCCAACTGGAAGAAAAATCATCTGAGGTAGGAACAGTGGGGAGTAGAGGCACCTTCCATATCACAGGAAAACTTGATTCAATGGCTTTGGCCTCTGAAGAGAATCTTCTAGAACTACACTGCCTGTACTGTATGCTAACTTGCCTGGGGGCAGAGTGAGTTTCCTCGCTGTATTACAGCCCCTCAGAGCTCTGCAGCACAAGCATCTCCATCCATAGCCCTGCACAATCTTCAGGCCCCTTGAAACAATACAACATTGTTTATGTACAACAAATGGCTGCTTTTTTATTTTACATACCAGCTTGACACTGAAGGAAGGGCAAATCCCAAAAATGCCTGCATCTGACAAAGTGAGCTTTTTTATAGTTTGTTAGTCAGTTAATATATCTTTGTTAACTATGCCAATAATTCCCATTCCCATGGCATTTCACAATAATAACACAACACAATACAATACCTGTAATAAAATAAATACAATAAAGTAGATCGATAAGTAAAGGAAAACAGTAATATTACAGTAATATTTTATTTAAAAGAACAGTTAGAAGTGATTAAAACACAGAACTTAAAAAGCCTGGGAGAACAAGCAAGGCTTTGCCTGGCATTGAAAAGATAACAGAGTAAGCATCAGATGAGCCTTTGCAGGAAGGAGTTGCCTGGGAGGTGGGATGCTGTCACTGAAAAGGCTGTGTTCCCCCAGGCACTACCCATCTCACCTCCAATTGTGGGGGCACTTGGAGGAGAACGTCCACTACTGACTTCAACACATGGGCAGACTAATTGGGGAACAAAACATCATACCATAATACATGTATACTGTCAAAGAATTCTCGTGTTCTTATTTTTCAGACCCAGGGCAAGTAAGTCTATCATCTACCAAGGACATTCACTCTTTCAAGTATACACATGAACAGGGCCAGCCCTTTTGCGGCTTGAAGGAAAGGCCAAGAGGGTGCCTGCTCCTATTCCATGTACAAAAAAACCAACTGGACTGTTGAATCTTTCTTCAACCCTGGCAACGGGACAGCAAACACGAAGGCAGCAGGCTAGCTTAGGCCACAAAGGGCAGGCTGTGCGGCCCACAGGTCTCTCCTCCAATACCTTTTTTCAGCCTGGGGCGTTTGCCTCACTCTGCCTAATGGTAGGGCCAGGCCTGGACCTCTAAGATGTTGCTGGATCCAAAGCCTGAACAGGGCTTCTGGACCATAGATAGTCACAGTTGAATAAATGGAATAAACACTGTTTGGGTCAAACCCTGAGCTCACGTGAGTCTAATGTGGTCAGGTTTTATGGAGTCCCATGCAGCCTTGAGTCCCATGCAAAGACAGCACAACTCTGCCTGACAGTTTTTAAAAGCTAGGTTTTGGAGTCTGTGTTTGCTCTCAGCAGATGGAGGAAAGAAAAGCCAAAAATGAGGACGACGATTATTTGGAGAGAAACAATGTATTCCATTGCAGCTGGTATTTAAAAAGACAGAAGCTTAATTTCATTGCATCACTGTTTGTGTTGCAGTGTCTAAATTAAGTGTGGGAGGGAGGTCAGGAGAACGCTACGGGTTGGATTACAGTTAGCTCCAATTAAGAAATGTTTTTGTCCTTGCGAATGCATATCCGTTACCGACAGGCTCCCAAAAAAACGCCACTCCAACCTTGTCAGTAAAAAAAATAATGTTAAGTGGAAAATATTTGCCAAGATTTAAAATTAGACCCACACATTACTTACAGATGTTTTCAACGAAGGGGGGAAAAAACCCTTGCAATCCAGCCACACTAAGTAATAAAGCCAACAATGGTGTGTGCTTTCCTTCTTTCCTTTTTTAAAAATACTCAAAGTTAATTTTTATTATACAAGTAGCCAGATGAAGAAGCTGTTGCATACTGCTTAAATTAAATGCGGAGGAATGAAATCAGCAGTATCCTTTTACAGCATATGGTCCAGCAAATCAAATTACAAAGCTTTCCACATCTCATTAACTGCAATGAGTACAGTGAGTTTTATAATAAGTCATTTCCCCACCCCCACCCCACCCCACCCTACTCCCACGTGAATGGTGAACACTGACTTGTCGCAGAAGTATTCTTACAGGATGACCCTTGTGCTAGGATTAAGAACTAATCTAAAAAGGGAAAGGGTCATTTGGTCAAATCTGAGCGTAACATTTCCGCGTTATTGTTTTCCTTGGCATCGCAGCATATGCTTTCCTGCAGCCCCAGCCTGGGCTTGTGGGGAGTGCCTTTGATAATTTCACCAAGAGTAAGTAACCCGCACGTTGCCATTTAATGAGCTTGGGCAGGCTTAGCTAACAATAAAGAATAAAATTGAAATGTTTTTAGAGGAGGAAGGGGGAGTTCCCATCAGCAGCAAAAGCTTAATGCGGCTAATTTATTCTTTCCACCGACTTTGCTACAAATACTTCTCAAGACAAAACAAAACAAAAGTCCCTAATGTAGCAATCCTGTGATAATCATGGCACATATTACCATTTATAAATGGCAGGCATGCTGCACTTTTAATAAAGTTTCCTCAGAAACTGCCCTTAGGGAAGTGCCCTCCCCCTTGGCTGGCTGTGCACCAGGGATGAGGAACCTCAGGCGCTGGAGCCAAATGAAGCCCACTGGGTTTCCCCTTTTTCATTACCCCACCCCAATCAGCTTTCGCCCCTCCCATTCTAAAAGGTTGAAATGCATCTCCTAAGGCTTAATTACTTGTAGTAAGAACTTTAAGCTATAATAGGCTGGGGTTATATATGGCCCCAACGCTTTTACTTTTATAACCCCACCCACCACTCATATGTAGCCTATCAAAAGCTTCTCTGAGGTTGAATTTGGCCCTTGGCTGAAGGTGCTTCCCCTACCCTAGACCTAGCCATGCCTCAGGCAAGGAGCCTCTTTGACACCCCCTTCTATTGGTTCATCCTTTCAGTGCCATCTTTCTAATAGCCCATGTTGTGACTTCTGAACATGATTTTCACGCATGATTTATCCCTGCACTAAATTTTGCACGCACGTGGATCACTCACACGTCCACCATTTGTTGTTGAATGGACATGGGTTGTCCATTTTCCTATGAATAAATAAATAAGTAAATCATGCCAACAATTGTGACAACACTGTGTTGGCCATGCCAAACAGCCTTACAAGCTTCACAGGCAAAGATGAGTGGTAGAACCCTTTGTTTTTACATGCACAAGGTCCCATTTTCAATCCCTGGAATCTTATGAT
The DNA here is from genome assembly GCF_023053635.1 of Elgaria multicarinata webbii. Taxonomy (NCBI): domain Eukaryota; kingdom Metazoa; phylum Chordata; class Lepidosauria; order Squamata; family Anguidae; genus Elgaria; species Elgaria multicarinata. Next base: position 129,071,694 of record NC_086171.1, read on the forward strand.
AGGGCTGTGAAAGGCCCCTGTCTGAAATTGGGATGGGTGACTGAGTGATACTCAAGCTTACCAAGATTCTCTGAACATCAGCACGCTGCTCATCTCTCCTCGATTTGCACTTACATTTGCGCTCTCTCTTTTGTGCAAACAGAAAATAATGCCAAATGAAGAGTTTAAAAAATCCCAAATTTGCGCAAACGTCCAGACTTGCACACATTTCCCTCATAAATCAAAGTGTGGGTGATTTAAAGAATTTGCGCAAAATCAAACAGGGAAAGCAGTAGAGACAAAACTGAGCTGCATAGACAAATGGTCGAATTCACTTTAAGGAACTTCCGATGTCCCAGTTGTTATCTAGGACCTTGGACATTTTGAATTTGTAGCCTTCCCATTATTTCCCACCATTTATTTTATTTTATTTTTATTTTTAAATTGTTAAGGAATAAAAGACGGAACAGCTCCACTATGCCTTTGGATTGTTAGTGAAGCACATTAGCTTTGAGCTGGAATAAATAAAGCCAGGAAGTGAATCTTTACCAAGTGTGGATCTTCTTTTCTTTGGGTAGAATCCAACATAAGTCCTACTTAGAGTAGACCCATTAACATGAATAGGACTTTAGTTAGTTATGACTAAGTTAAGTTCCATTCATTTCAATGGGTCTAGTCTAAATCAGACTTATATTGGATTCTACCCTTTCTTTCTGTCTTTCTTTTCTACCTGCATAAGGAAGGGGGGAGGAGATGAAATGCTCTCCAATTTAGGAATCATGTGGCCTTCATTTTAAATGGATTTCTAATTTTGCATCACAATTACGGGTTTCCTATTCTTATTCTCAAATTATTAAAAGGAATATAATCTCTCTTTCACCATAAACTTAAAATTGTCTCTTGTAGAACATGTTGATCATAAATAATAATCTGTGGTGTACCCTGAGAAAACATAAGTATCTCCCTCCTCCCTTTTTTTTTTTTTTTTCAGGGAAGAAAGAAGCAACAACTCAGCCAGGCCAGCTTTAAAAACATGGGAGGAAAGAAAAGTCAACCAACTGTTTTTAGACAATTACGAAGTTGTTGGCCGATCTGATGTAGCCAGGCAGGAAATTCCGCAGCCTTTGGAAACCATTTTTTTAAAATGGTCTGGCGCTTGCTGTCCTCCAATTTATACTTCAAGAAGAGTTAATGTACTGTAGCTGAGCTGGGAAGGCCAAGAAGAACAAGAGGGAGAGAAAAGCCGGACTGAGAAGCCGGCGGTGGAAAGAGATTCATGATAAAGAAAACGTACTGTTGTAGCAAAATCACAGCTTCCCTTTCCTGTAAGATTACAGCTGGTGAGCAATAGGGGATTCTTTATTCAACAGAGTTCTAGATGGGCTGTCAGAGCGCATGCTAAAACTAGCTGGATTGAGGGCTGGGTCCCTCTGTGACTATAGTCTTCGCCAGCATCAGCAATGAATCCTGCCAAAGTACCACTTAGAGAAAGAAATAGGGGTTGGTGGGCCAAGGTCCCAACCCCAAAGTGGCCTATTGGCAAGGCTCATTGGCACAGTAGTCATTCTCTCCAGCAACACCCCATACATGCCCCTTGTTCACTTTTAGGTTTGCAACGGCAGGGGCCAGGTGAGACACCAGTTGCTACAAGTCCCAAGGTGGGATACAGTTGCTACAGCACATGGATCATGTCCTGTTGGTTTTGGAAACTTGAAGGAAAGGAAAGGAACCTCTCGTGCAAGCACTGAGTCATTACTGACTCTTGGAGGGACGCCAGCTTTCGCTGACGTTTTCTTGGCAGGCCTTATAGTGGGGTGGTTTGCCGTTGCCTTCCCCGGCCGTGATTACCTTTCCCCCAGCTAACTGGGTACTCATTTTACCGACCTCGGGAGGATGGAAGGCTGAGTCGACCCGAGCAGGCTGCCTGAAACCAGCTTCCGCTGGGATCGAACTCAGGCCGTGGGGAGAGTTTCAGCTGCAGAAACTGCTGCTTTACCACTCTGCGCCACACGAGGCTCTTTTTGGAAACTTAGGTCACCCACAATTCCAAGGGATGGAATTCCAAGGGCATTCATAGTACCTACAGTGACACTCCCCAGCTGGATTTAGTGGAAAGTCCACTGATGGACTTGGGTGTTGACATGACCTCACAAGAAGAGACATCTAAAGATTCGTGGGAGTCACCATGGTTTATTTTACAGCAGAGTTGGGAGTAGCAATGCTGGCTCCAGGATTTTGGGAGCCCTCGAGAATGGCACCCTCTTCCCTCCCCATTTTTTATTTGTATGGTTTTAAATTTTGTATATCAGTTTTTAATGTTCAGTGTTTTCATCTTTGTAAACTGCCCAGAGAGCTTCAGCTATGGGGCAGCATATAATTTATTTATCTATTTATTTATTTCATTTCTATACCGCCCAATAGCTGAAGCTCTCTGGGCGGTTCACAAAAATGTAATAAATAATAATTTTATGTTGTAGTTTGTATCATGTTGATTAGACTGAGAGCCTGCAGTGAGGGGGCAGTCTTATCTTTTAAAATCTGTACAAGATTTAGACATTTTAAGGTGCTTTACAAGTGTAAGGTGCTTTAAGGTGCTTTACAAGAACAGTGCAATAACACAAATTGGGCTGGGCCACAGCTCAGTGGTAGAGCACCTGCTTTGCATGCAGAAGATCCCAGGTTCAATCCCTGGCTTCTCCAGGTAGGGCTGGAAAAATCTCTGCCTGAAATCTTGAAGAGACATTGCAAGGCTGTGTAGACAATATTGGGCTGATGGACCAATGGTGTAACTCAATGTAAGGCACCTTCCTATATACTTAGGCCGCACCTGGTTATCACTGGTATTCTGTGCAAAGTGGGAATGGTAGTGCTGTTAGGGCAGTGGACCTTCTGTTGGTCTCAGGGCCTTGGCAAATGCCAGAAATACCTTCTGGAGCCCCCAATGAACAATGGACAAGAAATCCTTGGATAAGTGGAAGTTGTACAGTTCAAAGACAACCGCTTCCTCAGGTAAGAGTTTTTAAAAAGAGGAGCCAAAAGTATGTTGTTTTTGAATTGGACTTTACATCATTTGAAACTGTTGACACTGCAAGCCCTAATCAACTTCACATACAAAGGGGATAAGCTGTCTTCTATCATATCCTTTACCCCATAGGCATGCGCAGCACATTTCATGAGGGTGTGCACCCAGGAAATTTTCTTTCTTTCTTAAAGGGGAACACTTATTGAATACCCAATCATAAAGGACATTATTTTTATTCATTTAAAAGGCCGTAGGCACTGATGCCCTACTCTGTGTTCAGCTTGCCTGAGCATGGGAGGGCTGTTACAGGTGAGGGGGAGGGGAATGAGGAGACGCTCCTCAAGCCCCAGCATTGGTGGGGCTTTGTGGTGACACTGACCGGAGGAAGGTCTTACAAGGCAATATTAGCATTCAGGGGGCCTCTTCCTGGCCTCTTTGAAATGTGGGTCCCAGCAGAGCAATTCCTTTTTGCTCCTGCTGTTCTCTCGGAGGTAGTGGTTTTTCAGCATGGTGGTGGAGCAGCAGGAGGTCAGCGGGAGGACAGTTCATCCTATGGATGAGATCAATGGCCACCTCAATTTGGCGCTTGTTGCTTGAGACAGGGTGTACCTGGACACCCCTGGCACACCCCTTATGCACGCCTATGCCTTCACCTCCACCACAGCTCTTACCAGCACCAGCAGCTGGACAAGTACAAGATGCCTTAAGATCAATAAATGACTCCAGACTGGTAGACTATTTCTTCCAAAGGACACAGTTTTGCAAAGAACACTATTTGTCCCTCTCCAGTTAAGTATCTCTGATCAACTTGATTAAGGGAAATTGTAGGGCATGTGCCTTAATAGCCTAGAGCTGAAGTGTCATGATTTTTAGGCTCATCAGCCACGTTAATTAACTAAAAAAAAAAAAAAAGCCCTCGCTCTTCTTTCAAATGTTCTTCGAACCACTCGTAAGTGCTTATTGCAAATGCTTCTTTTAAAGGAATTCTACAATCTCGAAGTCTTCCAAATAAGAAAAAAATACTATGTAAAATAAACATGCATTTTGAAGGTGCCTTTCTGTATTACAGTATCTGTAATGAGATGATGAGATCCAGGCATAAACCACAAATGAATACCACCAGCATGTTCTTTCTTAAGGAAAAACTGTGCTCAAGTCAGCATAGTGACTCAACAATGCACCACTAACCACATGTATCTATTCAGCAGTCTGCATAGTACAGACCATTAGTTGCTGTTGAGTCACCTTTTGACTTGGTTCCTGGTTGATTCGTGATATTTCTCCAGATGCACATTAGTCAGTTGGTTCCCATTATCCCTTTCAGCCAGATGAGACTTGCTATGTTTTTTCAGTCCTTGGAAAATATATAGTGGCTTCTTTGTCATAATAATTTTTAAAAATTCATACACAGTCCAGAGCACATTGGTCACACTTAGGCCTCCACTGAATAAGCAATAGGACCACAGTTAGTTATGATTAACTTTTCACATTGATTTCAATGGGAATAAGCGTCATTAACTTTCTTAGGATGCAGCCCATGGATTTGTGGTTTTCTTAGGAAACTGCCATATTCCATGTCAGACCCTTGGTCCATCTAGCTCAGTATTGTCGACACTGACTGGCAGCCACTCTCCAGGATTTCAGGCAGGATTGTTTCCTAGCTCTACCTCGAGATGCTGGGGATCGAAACTTGGACCCGCTGCATGCAAAACATGTACACTACCACTAAGCTATGGTGCTCTATCACGTGCTTTCTCTATAAGCAGGAAGCTTCAAAGCCATATTTGGTCAGATGAAGAAGAGTCCATGTGGCCTAAGTGGTTCTTAAGCTTTGTCATTATTAAGCGTGCTTAGGAAGGAAGATTATTTATTTATTTATTTATTTATGTTGCTACAAATACTTCTCAAGATGAAAAACAAAACAAAATGGCTGCATAGTTGTTTCCTGGCTGCATGGAACATTAGAACATAAGAGGAGCCATGCTGGATCAGACCAAGGGTCCATCTAGTCCAACACTCTGTTCTTACAGTCCTTTCTGTTCAACTCTTTCAGCCCAAGGGCCAAATTCAATTTTGGGGAAGATTTCAGGGGAGGGGGAGCACATTCCAAAGGTGGGCGGAGCCAAAGACAACAAGGGCATAAAACTCTGGTAGCTTAAAGCTCTTACTGCCAGTAACTAAACCTTTCATTTGAAACTTTTAGAAGGGGGGGGGGACACGCAAAAGCCAGGAAACCAACAAACAGCTATGAGGGTTGGAGGGATGGGGGTGCATGGGAAGGGGAGCTCCTGCCAAAAGAAGTGAGGCAGGTGGCTACCAGGAGGAGGGCCTTCTCTGCTGTGGCACCCAGGCTGTGGAATGAGCTCCCTAAGGAGGTTCGCCTGGCATCTACACTATATTCTTTAAGATGCCAGGTGAAGACCTTTTTATTCGCTCAGCTTTTTAACTGAATTTAATTTTATAAATTTAATTTTAGCTTTGCTGTTTTAAATTTGTATTTTAAATTTGTATTTCTGCACTGCTGCTGATTTTATCCAGGTTGTGCTTTTATATTGTATTTTGTATCATGTATTTATACTGTTTGTTTTATATTTTGAATGGTTTTAATTTTTCTGAACCGCCCAGGGAGCTTCGGTTATTGGGCAGTATAAACAAATAATGTAATAAATAAATAAATAAATAAAAATGCAATAAATAAACAAACAAACAAACACAGCCATCTGGGGAATGCCAGAGGGCTGGACTGGGACCCCAGGAGGGCCTGTGATTCAACCCCCCATGTACTGCAGAGTATTACCTTTTGCTTGATTTTCTGTTTTCTCTTAAATCTCATTTACTGGTTTTAGCTTGTTAATAATTTCATATGTTTTTAGCTATGTACATTATTTATTGTTTTATACTGTTTGAATCGATTTTATCTGTACGCCGCCCTGAGATCCCAATGATATAGGGTGGAATACAAATGGTTCAATGAGTAAATAATAAATTGGTGTTTTGGACGTGCATAATTTACTTGTTTCCTCACTACCACCACCCCCGGTTTTTTTATTGTGAATATTAACGAAACAGAATGAAAAATATATTGTGAAAAAGAAAAAACCAACATGTTACATATCATTGTTTTTCATCAGCTATACTATTCATGAAAAAAGGGAGAGATTTATGCATAGGTTTCAAGAAAAGCAGACCATATAGCCATGTATTTATCCATTCGTAAGTCGCACTTGAATACCACTTGTACAATTGTTGATAGTGTTGTTAAATCCTCAATCCATTGCATTATGGGAGGTGAGCATTTGTCCTACGGGATAATATAAGTCTTTTAGCTGTCATAAAGGCTCTGGAAATCCATTTGCATTGACCACGTGTTAACTTCCAAGAAGCTGGTAGGTAGTTTAGGAAGATGTGCACATCATTCCATATTAAAGATTGTTTCAGTACAAAGTTTATCCTTCTGATAACCTCCTCCCAAAAGGGGGCAGCTACTGGGCATTGCCAAAACATATGAATTAAAGGAGCATTAGGTATGTTACATCACCAACAGTAACGTAAGTGAGACAAAACCTTACTGAAAAGATGTTGTGGAGTCCAATAGACCCGAAACAATTTTTTTTTTTGCTGAATAAGACGTAGCCTAAGATCCATAGAATTTTCAGATACAGACTCTAAAGCAACAATCCATTGTTTAGGCAAAACAGGACACTCCAATTTAGTTGTTCTCTGAAGTGAGAAACCAGATAATCTATGCTCCTTCCAGTCCTCTCCCTCCCTCCAGATTCCCCCCACCCAAAGTACCACAAGGAAGCTAGGAGAAAGACATAGTATCTGTTAGAAAAAGTGTGGGTGTCATTTGAGAGGATCTGTCTGAAGCGCAAATGCTGTAATTAATGGGTTGGCTCCATTCGGATTCATGCTTAGATTAGACCCATTGTAATCAAAAGAATTTCAGTTAGTAACGATTTCAATGAGACTACTCTAAGCATGTGTCTAAGTCTGGATCCAGCCCAATGTTGTTGTTGTTTTATGTTGTGTTCCTTAGCATTCTGAAAAGAGGCACAGGAGATTCCTACTCAGCCCCTGAACAGTGAGGGCCCATTGCCAGCATCAAAACATAGTTTGAGATGATGGTTTGATTTGATGTATCCCTCTTAGAATAAACCACAGTTGACTGAGCTCATATGCCACAGGAGACTGTGGTAAGTTCTAAAGTGGACGCTTCCAATCGTCTTCTCATGCAGGAGGAGAGGGGAAGCACTCAGGCACAAACCCGTGCAGGCTCACTCTCATCATATTAAATCATGGTTTAGCATTATGTCTGACCTAGGCCCAGCGCCAATGGATATTTTTCTGTCCTTCCTGCTATTAACCTTTGTTTCAGCATTGCGTTGCAACTTTTATTTTGAAAGTTTCATCGAAAGGGAGATACAAACCCACTGGTGGTGGTCCCCATGAATATGCTTCAGTACTGTCTGTTCAACTTTTGCATAACAATTCAGCAAACATGGCTTTTAAGCATTCAATTCTACTTCTGCAGCTTCTTAGAATTCCCTGCAATATAATTATCCTGATGGGAATGCAAGGAGATAATTGCTTTTAGAGGAAAGTTCTCTTTTGTCTCATGTTCATCTGGCTCCCACAAATGGAACAAGAGACCTTGAGCAGCATAAATACTCATCCATGTGTCTCTAGTTATTTATTTACAAAGATAGACCTTGACAAATGTAATTTGTTCAGCACAATTAAGAGGATGCACGATAATTCATTTAGACAAAAAATAAAATAAAAAGGCTTAAAAAGGAACGCCAGGATTGGCAGCTCGCACTGCATCATGGAACACAATCAGCTGATGCTGAAGCCACAGTGGCAGGTGTTCCTGCTTATGGAACACAATCTTGAAAAAAATACATATTTGAAGGGATGGGAGGGAGGGAGTTAAGAACGGGAGCCATTCTTTTATGCAGGCAATAATTATACAAATTAGATCTGTGAAAGCCAGGGAATGGCAATGCCTTGAACCTTCTCTGCAAACAATGGAACAATGGAAAAATTAATAATTAAATCTATTACCTCCATTCACCGCTCCACTCCAAAAAGATACCTAGCTAGTTCAAACACTTTGGCATCTCTGTTTGAATAAATGCTTTCGCACGCTTCCCGCATGGCAAACGCGTTCTGTTTTAAAATAGGGCCGCTTATTTGTGTTGCCTTTCTACGTCGAAATAACAAGGTTATGCTACATGGCACTGCTGTTGAATATCTGAAAACCTGAGCATCATTCTATTACAACAATAACAATGTGCACTACATATCCCCGTGGAGAAATCTTTTGGACCCTGTGACACCCTGCCCCCCTGTGTCGTCTCAACTTCACCTGAGACACCACAAGCACCTGACAGGACTGTCCGCGCCACTAGTACCCAGGACCACCTCAATCCCCCCTGTGCTAATGACATGTTTGAGGGTTTAAGTCTACTACTGGTGCTCCTTTCTCGCCTCTTCTTCAGGCCCCACAGCTCCACAGCCCAGCAACCTAGCCCTCAGTTTCCCATTCCACTGCCACCATTTGTTGTTTTCTCCTCAGACACCTCCACAGACCACACCAGTTGGTTGTAAATATAATTGGAATTTATTAACCTAAGTAAGTGTGTGTACATAAGCTTATTGGTTTCCTCAGTTCAAATGCGTATGGTTACAAGGTCCAAAGCGTATTGGTTTCTGTCACTTCTTTCTTACAAGGTTCCACTACAGACTACTAAAATCTTCTACTTCTCTCTACCTCACAGAATTCTAACCTACACAGTGTATCTCTCACTCTCTTCACAGACTATCTCCTAACACTCAAACTCTACCGCTCATACTACACAAACTCATCTCCACACTTCTCTCACTTACATAACTATATATAGATACATTTCTCTAGCTCCTCCCACTCTTACTCAGCCAATCTGCATTCCCACTCAACCATCCAATCAACATGCAGGCATACCAAAAAACAAAAACCTCTACAAATTGTAAGTACCTTGAGGCCTACTTATTTCCTGAACCTTATACATATAAACACTGACCTTGTATATATATTTACAACATATAAGGCAGCTGAACATCACAGACCCACCCCTTGCTTTCTTCCCACGCTCCCCACCCCCAGTACAGAAGCTAACCTAGGGTGACCATATTTTGGAAACCAAAAAGGAGGACAACATGGTCGCCCCGAAGGGGGCGTGTCCAGTACCAAGGGGGCGTGCCCACCCGAACATAGCCTTGGTCACATGTCTGATTTTACAGCACACATTTAAGACAAATCTGTTCTACATAACATCTTAATGTTAAAATCACTGAAATAAAGAACAAGTGAGAGATTCAATGTATCTGAAATTAACTTCACTCACTCCTACTTTTGTAGGTTTTGCTGTACTTTGAAGCTTTTGCTATACTCTGTGTGTTACATTCTCCCCTTGCCTCAAATATCTTTTCTGACTGTATCTTCACTCATTGCAAGCTGCTGTTGTTGTTAACAGGGTTTGCTACTGGCCCCAGATCTGTTTCAAATTTGGTACGGCTAAAGCTCTACCTAAAAGCTATCATGGTGCCAACTTTCAGCTCTTTATATTTAAAAATCACAGTTTAAAACTAATAATTTTAAAACCTCATTTATAAAAAAGATTCCTAAAAAAATCAATGAATGAACAGATCTGTTTCAAATTTGGTGTGGCTAAAGCTCTACCTAAATCCTATCATGGTACAAAGTTTCATCTCTTTAAGTTTAAAAATGACGATTTTAAAAATAATGATTTTAAAACCTCAATTTTTAAAAAATTCCTAAAAAATCAATGAATGAATGGATCTGTTTCAAATTTGGTGTGGCTAAAGCTCTACCTAAATCCTTTCATGGTGCAAAGTTTCATCTCTTTATCTTTAAAAATGACGATTTTAAAAATAATAATTTTAAAACCTCAATTATAAAAAAATTCCTAAAAAATCAATGGATGAACGGATTTGTTTCAAATTTGGTATGACTAAAGCCCTTCCTAAGAGCTACCATTGTGCCAAGTTTCATGTCTTTATGTTAAAAATTGATGGAGTTACAAGCATTTTTGTTAAATCCCATTAGAGCTGCTCTTTGCCAAAAAAAAATCCGGATTTCCCCTCCCCCTCCCGGATTTGCCATCAAAAAACCGGGCAAATCCGGTCATATGGTCACCCTAGCTAACCTGCTTGAAGGTGAGAGAACAGCCGTCCACTTCATAAAGCATTGCGTGCAGTTCAAAAGCGTAAGAAGAACCTTTGTGAACTTCGAGACATGCTGAAGGCATGTTGAGGCCTGAACATTCCTTTCTCGTTGATTTGCTTCTTCTTGTATCACAGGACAAGACTGGCTGCCTGTTTCCAGCAAACTTATCTTTACCTTATTTATTTATTTATTTATTTAAAACATTTATATCCCACCCTATATCATTAAGATCACAGCACAGCATACAGATAAAAGCATACAGTATAAAACAATAAATATACACAGCTAAAAACAAATTAAACCATAAACCAAGTTAAAATAATATATAATATTGGGTATTATACATTGGGTAGACCTGAATATTTTTTTTCTTGGAGAGATTCTGAGGGACATCATTTGAATCTGAATTGATGCTGTGTTGCTTTCATCACTGTTCCCTTTTCTTCAAAGTTCATTTCCCCAAATAACTCTCTCCCTTTCCTTCTAATCAGCGGCACCAATTACAAAAGGACTGGCATTGCCAATTGCCTGACTGGCAAGGTTACCACCCACCATTCCCTCTCCCATTGAAAAGGTGAACTATCTGTTGGGCAGGTAGACGCTATTATGTTATTATATAACATAATATGTTATTTATAATTATGTTATTATATAACATAATAATGTTATTATGCGTACCCACAATAACATGCATGCAGGTTAGAGCCCTTCCTGCGTGCCTGTATCTCTGGACCAAAGCCCATATTTTTTTCAACATTGTGAATGTTCCCCACACACCCAGTCCAGATGCACACTGTATGGGAAACTTCCAAACCGTATCTGCAACAAGAAAGATTAAAACCTACCAGATACCGTTCCAAATGGAAAGCATTGAAAATGATAGTATTTACAATAAAATGATGAGAATGGCAATCTTGGAAGTAAATCCCATATGATATATAACCCTCCTGCTTTGGGTGAATTGTTTTTAAGAGTATAGTATATGGTGCATGATTGAAGTTACCAATGTAGAGTAAGAGAAGGTAGTGGAACAATAGAATTATGTAGTGGAACAATAGAATTCAGGAAGCAGCGCAACCTTACTCACTGTAAGGAACATTTTAAGAATGACAATACGTGTAAAGTTTATTTGCTTAATTGGTTTAATAGGTAATTTATGTTATTTTTCCTTTATTATGCTATGGATTTCATGGTTCTGCTCTAGTCATTTCTTTATGAAATGTATGAAAATGTTCCTTACGAAAAAGAAAACAAAAGAAAGAATAAGAAAAAACAAATCAAACTAAGAAGAAAAGTGGTACAAATGAAGTGGGAGGAGGTTTGACAAAATGAAGGAAAAAATGTCCTGGATTTACTCTAGGATTTTCTTTACACCCTCCTCCCACTTTGCTTTAATTACTATATATTTTATTTCTAGTGTGTACTGGGTTTTATTACTATTATTATTGGTGGTAGTAATGGTAATAGTAGCCATGCCATGTAAACAACCACATAGCAATATTGTTTATATAGCACCTAACAACACTCTATCCATTATAATGTTTTTGTTTTTTAGAATCACAATCTTGAAAGAGAGACAGAGAAAGTACCGAGGGAACAAAAGGGTACATTTTAAGTTAAGACATAATAGGCTTTCAATATGAATCACAAATGATTGCCCTAGGTTTAAGAACATTAGTTGCATTTAAATCCCATTGAAATGGATGGAGTTTAAGATATTCATGAGTAGATTCCTCCACTGGTTTCAACAGGAAGTGCACCAGTTCCTATATTGACTCAGAAGCATGCAACAGTTAATTTAATAAGCCTTACATCAAATTCAAAGTAAGCACGCATAAGATTTCAGCCTTAAGCATGACTAACTTTCTCAAGACTGGGTCCCAAATTTTGGAGTATAGATTAGAATGAACTCAGGAGCCCTGTTCCAAGCATCCTCAAAGCTCAAAAAGAAATGCTTCCTCAGAATGGAATGCCATGTTATAAAGCCATGATATTACTTATTAAGGGAATGACCTTATGGTACCTAGACAGTGTCTGAGGGGCCACAGTATAGTATGGATTTCCAGATCCGAGGTCGGATACAGTGTTCTGACCTCGGAGCTGGGAATCGGAGCTCCTCCCCTTCCCCACCTGTGCACAAAGAAGCACACCGACTGTCTCTCTGAGGTCGGGAATCCAACCTCAGAAATTGGGGATGGTTTCTGGGGAGGGGAGACTGGAGAGGCTGGGATATGAGCTGTCCTGTGGTTTCTCCAGCCTCCTTCCCTCCCCCTCTGACACATTTTCACTAGATGGGCAAAAAAAGCCTCCACTGATCCTCCTGCGTTGCTCCAGGATGACTGTAGGCCACCAAGTTTGGAGGCTTATGAGCCCTTTTTTATTATTTTGTGCCCATATATATTCAGTACATTTCTAACCTGCCCAATAACTAATGTGCTCTGGGAAGATGGTATGTCTTTAACATTAAAGGTCTTTCCAGACAAAAAGGCTCCTAGAGGTATCACTGAAGTCATTTCGCAGCTATCCCCTCTTTTCTTTCTTTTTTTAAAAAAATGCTATTTGCAATTATAACAAAACAAAAGGGGGGAACCTGCAAACAATAACATCGATGGCAAGAACTTAAGAAAAATAAGAATAAAAGCATATCCAATCATAACAACTGTTCACAAAACCATTGTTTTTTTAAAAAAAGTTTTAACGCTTCTGTTTCAAATATACCTAGTAATATAAGCAGACCATTTGTCTAAATAAGCATCCAGATGAAATTGATGGCTGTAAGATGCATTGCAAATGCAGCAAGAGCAGTACACTGAATAATAGTTGGTAGGTGTTTATCCTTCCAGGCTTGGAGTATATGTTTCTTTGCAACTGTTAGGGCTCTCAAGAGTCCACTTTTTCTCTCCATCTGTTAATTCCCACATCAGAGGAATAAAATTTAAAAGCGCACGAGCATCTGCAATCATCACAGATTTTTCAAGAACAAAATTTCTGCAGGCAGTAACTTCCATCTGAAAATTATGATGCCCACATCATGTGCCTCAGTGACGCATTTTCCACATTACGTCACTAGCATCTAGCAGAGCCAGCCAGCTTATTCTTAACCAGCATCTGATATATATGAAACGTCATTTATTGTTGAATCAGCCTCAGTTTTAAATCTGAAAAAATAGTATGAGGGGAAGCTAAGGCAGCTTTCAATTGATTAGCCTCTATAGAGCACTCCAATTCCCTATTCCCTTCCACTCTAACATACTGAATAGCCATTTTATTACATTCCAAAAGACATTTATGAACAACTATTGTAGCCTTAGCTTTCTGCAAAGAGCCAAATATTTCCACCAACAGTATAAGAGATGCTAAAGCACTCATTGCTGATAGCCTAAATATACACACACCAAAAGGTGTTGTAATTGAATATATTGCCACCCAGCACTAGTTATTAAGTGATATCTACTGCACAGAAGTGAAAATGGTAAGAACTTATCATCCGGTCCTAAAGAATAAATTCCATTGTCAACCCAATTTCTCCACAAAAAGGCTGCTTCTCTATTTTCAAATCAGGATTCCCCCATAAAGTTAATTTAGTGTGAGAATAAGGGTTAAACTGCAGCTGACAAGGCATTATTTCTCTAGAGATTGTGGGAGGAGCCATTCATTTCTTTTAAATCTCTCTTCAAGCTTTCTGAATCATCTTTGTGAATATCTGTCTTCCATATTGTTTTAAGTGCTTATATGACAGCAAACCTAATTAATAGTAGAGATATTATGAACACCTCAGAGAGCAAAAACAAACCCATATTAAAAATCGTAAGAAGTACCAAATAAAATCATCATTACCCACCTTTGAGTTTCATCCATCACCTGACACCACCCACCTCTGGTAAGTCAGCTTGTTATTCGCCCATATGTGTGATGCACAGAGACCACGAAGAAGAAAGACAGGTTGCTTACCTGTAACTGTAGTTCTTCGAGTGGTCATCTGTGCAGTCACACAACCCTCCCACCGTCCCCACTATGATGTCATTCTTTGATTACCTGTTGGTTCACCTCAGTGGGACTGTTTAGGCTCACTTATCACCTAAGCTGATAAAAGAGCACCTTTTATCAGCTTAGGTTGATATACCAGCTACGCCCTTATCTGGACAGAGATAGCCTAGCTATAGTTATCCATGCTCTGATAACCTCTCGCTTGGATTACTGCAATGCGTTATACGTGGGGCTGCCTTTGAAAACGGTCCGGAAGCTTCAGCTGGTACAAAATAGGGTAGCAAGGTTATTAACAGGGACTGGCCGGCGAGATCACATTATGCCAGTCCTTTTCCAGCTTCATTGGCTGCCAGTCCAGGTCCGGGCCCAATTCAAAGTGCTGGTATTGACATTTAAAGCCCTAAACGGTTTGGGGCCAGGTTATCTGAAGGAACGCCTCCTCCCATATGTACCTACCCGGACCTTAAGATCATCTACAGGGGCCCTTCTCCGTGAGCCCTTGCCAAAGGAAGTGAGGCAGGTGGCTACTAGGAGGAGGGTTTTCTCCGCTGTGGCACCCCGGTTGTGGAACGAGCTCCCCAGAGAGGTCTGCCTGGCGCCTACACTGTACTGTTTTCGTCGCCAGCTGAAGACCTTTTTATTCACTCAGTATTTTAACACTTAATTTTAACTTAAATTTAAATTTTACTGTTTTAACTCTGTATTTTAATCTTATATCAACTTTGCTGTGTGGTTTTATCCTGGTTGCGCTTTTTATACTGTATTTCGTAATTGTGTTTTAACCTGTTGGGTGTTTTATTGTGGTTTTGATTTTGTGAACCGCCCAGAGAGCTTCGGCTATTGGGCGGTATAAAAATGTAATAAATAAATAAATAAATAAATAGGTGGTTTCAGGAACTGAAGGGATTAGGCGGGAACCCCTGAGCATGCTCAGTGGATGGTGAGGGAGGGGTTCCCGCCTAAAAAGATTTCAGCTAGAGAAGTTTTCCGGAGCTGGCCCCGCACAGGCGCAGAGCCCATATGTGTGACTGCACAGATGACCACTCGAAGAACTACAGTTACAGGTAATCAACCTGTCTATCCCACTGACATCAAGAGTCACCACCCTCCACTGCCCAGAAGGGATGGGACCAGGGGCAGCAAGTGCCCAATTCCATCTTCGTCCGCATTCTGAAGCGGAGGGACAGCGCACCACATGCATGTCCTGATATGCTTGTCGCTCTCTTTCCAATTTGGAGAACTCCTGCTAAGGGGGCTGAAGTTTTTCTAGAACTTCCTTCTGCGTCCCCTTGTACTTCAGGCTTCCGCTAAGGATTCTTATTCCTTTCCTTGACTGGAGGACAGTGCATGTATCAATGTGGGTGGAACTAAGGAAGAGAGATAAGGAAGATAAGGAAGCAGACAGGAGGAATTCCATCACACCTGGGAAAAAACGCTGGCTACCGTCGCTTCTCCATCTTCGCTTAGTTACTTCCTGTTTGAAAACAGGAAGTAAGCAAGGAGCCCATTCAGTTGGGCGTTGTAATCATGCTGCTTCTCCCCCACACAGCAGGAGAGAGCAATAACTTCCAGTTTAAAAAATATTTCAGAGTTTTTCTGCTTTTTCTTGCAGCACAAGGAAGGCCAGAAGGGGCGGAAGGCATGCGGGCGGCAGACGACGTCATGTGACGAACCTCTGAAAAATCCGTGAGTGCCCAGTAACAAGAGTGCAATTAAACGCTTGTAAGATGGAGCTCTCAGTGGCGCAGAGGAAAGACGCAGATTGAGGGCATAACTACCAGGAAGTGACTCAGCACAGAGGTAATGAGAGCTGAAGTGAGGGGTAAGCAGACATATATATATATATATATATATATGGAGCTGAGTGACTGTTGTTGTTAACAGCATGAAAATATGTGGAGGAAGGCACCCTCTGTGCCATGAACAGGCCATAATGAGTGACTTGATAAGAGCAATTTCACTTTGAGTGACAAGACTTCAAACCCTTTATCCAAAGGAGATTTTTAAATACCATTTTGCAAGATGCAAAACAGAAATACAGAACAGAAACTTCGTGCTCATTTAAACAGCAACGGGATAGTCCAAATCTTTCTCTCTTTTTATTTTTTCTATTTTTTAAAAAAATCAGATTCAACTTCTTTCCATCAACCGCAAAGTGTATTACATTTGGCACCAGGGCATTCCTTTTGCTGGCGCCTCCGCTGAATAGAGATGTTATTCCGTCACGCTTATTTAAGCAGAAAGGGCATTATCATTCCTTCATACTGTAAGAGCAGCTCGCCCAAGGTGTAATAAGGTTCCAAGCGATATGCCAGAAAGCTTTGGGAAAATAAATAATGAGCGGTTGCCCTGCTAAATACCATCATGACAAATTTGCTAAGTGTTCACTGAGATAAAACACAGCACTTTAAATGCCCAACAAATCAATACAAAGCACCTACTGGGCTATTTATTTTGTAAGAGAAGGGCAACCCTTTAAGGGTTGTTCTTCTGGTTCTGAGACTGTGCCAAAGTCTTTTTAGAATCTCAACCATTATTTTTTTAATGCATAAGTCTAATTCAAGTATTTACCTCCTTTGAAATCACAACGATTCCTACTATGTGGCTTTTGATCACGGAAAACTTTCTTTGGGATAATTCACATGATACTCCACACTGTTGTATGATGCTAAGAAAATGACAGTGGCTTGCAACATTAATCCACCCTCTGGGATTTGGTAGAGAAAAATTAACGTGTATTAAGTGAGGGAGCCGCTAATCAAAGTGGGATGGAAAGCCCAAATAGTATGAACAAGTTTTTTCATGGTTACCTGGTGATTAAGCATGTAGCCTAAGAAGCATAGCAGTTACAGAAACCTTACACTCACTATGTTAAAGGCCTATTCGAGATGCTGGCTTTGAACTATAGTTTAACAGTGCAATCCCATACATTGAATTCAATAGGGCTTACTCCCAGGTAAATGGGGGACAGGATTGCAGTTTTAAGCCTAAATATCTCATGGACTGCCTTCGCTCCTTTGCAATATCACACCATTTAAGAGAGCCTTTGTGGCTGTACCATATATGCACAAAGTTCAAACAGCAAGGGCACCTTAGAGAGGTGCACTCTATGGCCCCACAATTGTGGAAATCTCTTCCCTCTTGGCATCCAAAAAATCCCAGGCCAGCATGGCTTCTAGAAGAGCCAGTTCATCTTTGGGCTGGCATTCAACAGAAGGATTAAGCAAATGTGCAGTAACTCTTAACGTAATTCCCGTGTGTGTGTGTCCCGTGTGCGTGTGTGCACACGCGTACTTCATTCAAACTGTTTCAAGATGTACATGTGTGCTTTATTTTAAAAACAATTACCTGTCACAAGCCCTTGGGAAGGGGTGAGAGAAAAATAACTAAATATTTCCAGGTATTGAAAAGTTTGTATGCATATTGTTTCTTACATGTTTGCTCATGTGTTAATGAACTTGTCAGATCTGGCACCAAAGCAAAATAGGTATCTACAGGCCCAATACATAAATTTGGAGTATATACTTCAGTATGAGGCACAAGTTGGGTGCGGTATAGCATAATTGACCAAGAAAGTGTATGTCATTCTGTGAATGTGAAACACACAGAGTTGGTGTAAATTCAATACACTTCATTCCCATTTAAATCAATGGGACTTCAGTTAGTCATGACAATTTTTTCACATTGATTTCAGTGGGGGCAAGGCACAACCACCTTATGGGATGCTTCTAGGCGAGGCTTTTATTGCGCAATCACACTACCTCATTCACAGAATTTTAGCGGAGAGATCCAGACGATGTCATATTCAGTGCGTAGTCCTCCTCTGTTTTCCCACCACTTCTTTCATCTTTTCCATCAAGGAAGACAGAATGGCTCCACAATGTGTTTGGATTGCTAATGACAGGAGTCCCTCCCCTTGAAGCACCCATGGGGGCTGTCTAAACGCATGGAAAGCCCTGGGGTGGGTACGCAGTGGTGCTAGGATGTTTATATGATATGATGCCGCAGCCACCCTGGGGCTTTCCAGAGAAAAAAAGTCAGGGACTTACCCTGACTTTTTTCTCTGGAGCAAGGCGAGTACAGCCCATCCACTGTCTATCCTTCAGAGCAGAGGCGTGGCTGGGCAAATGGCGAGCCCTGATTGGTCGCTGTCCACCCAGGCAGAGGGCAGGGGGTTGGGCCAACCAGCCTCATGGCTGCTGGAAACCCTGTACAGCTTCCCTGCATCAAGATTACTTGCCTACTAGACACAACTCTGGTTATATACCAGCCACAGTCGCCTCACTTTTCAACATAGACCAAAGGTGCTTCCAGATGAAGAATTTATTGGGCAATTTGCAATGCCTCATTTGTGGGATTTTACAGGGCGCCAGATGACATCACCTTCCATTTGTAGCCCAGCTGTGTTCTCTGAGAGAAAATCTGTAAACGAAGAAAAAAACTGTGGGTGCATCGAGATTATTTATTTATTTAAAACATTTATATCCCGCCCTATATCAATAAGATCTCAGGGCGGCGTACAGATAAAAGCATATAGCATAAAACAGTATACACACACAGCTAAAAACAAATTAAACCATAAACCAAGTTAAAACAATATATAATTTAAAAGCAGTAAAACTATGAAAACAGTTAAAACAATGTGCCGGCTTAGTGAATTCAACCATTAAAAGCTTTGTTAAAAAGGCATGTTTTCACTTGGCGCCGGAATAAAATCAGCATTGGCGCCCGTCGGGCCTCCAAGGGGAGGGCATTCCACCGTCAGGGTGCCACAACAGAGAAAGCCCTCTCCCTTGTCCCATCATAGCTAGGGGTCGTAGTGCTAACAGTCAGAAGGCATTGGGCACCTCTTCGAGTGAACGACGAAATTGTCTGGACACCTATAAAATTCTGTGAATGAAGCAGGGCGATGTCCCAATAAACGCCTGGTCTGGAAGCACCCCAGGTGGCTGCACAATGCATTTTGATTGCTAGCCATAGGAGCCCTCTGGAAACACCCCAGTACGTTTGAATTAACACAGGCAGGCTAGTTAAAACTGCCCAAGCAGCCACCCTCAATTCAGCTTGCTGGCTTCCTGCAAAATCCACGTCAGTGGCAAGACCCTTCTTAACCCCGGCTGGATCTACACTGGTGCATTTTATCGGTATGGAAGTGCACTGATAACTGTCGGGACACATGACGCACTGGGCATGACGCTTTTCTAGCATTATTTCCTGCTTTTTTAATTCCTTGTTATCCAAAACGTGGCAACAGATGTCGTTGTGTGCACCAGGAAGTAAAAATGCCCAAGAGGGACACGGCGTCAACGCGAAGGTGCAGATCTGGCCTCTCTCTGTAAAGGCCAACTTGGCAGTCAAAAAACTCAAAAACCGTCCCCCCATTGCAGGGGCGAGACGGCGTCGCGGCGCCCACGAGGCCTTCCGAAAGGCCGTCCGCGACTTCCACGAGGCGAAGTGCGAATTCCTCTTGCACCACCTAGTGGCTGAAATGCGAAACGGGTCCGTCGCAGGTCTTTCTCGACGCGGTTCCGCGGCTGTGCGGCTTTCCAGGCCGGAAACGGAGCGGCTTGGCGTTTGCCCGAGCCAGGCAAACAGGCGCGCGCGCGCGCGCTCTTGCCCACGGCGCGAAGCCGTTCCGACAGCTGCACCGACATATCAGAAGGACGGAGAGGGAGAGACGTTTTGCAAGGTGTCAGTTTTCCAAAAATAAAAATAAAAAAACCTTGGGAGAAAAAGGTTCTAGGCGAAGGTGAGGCGGAGAAGAAACAGCCCGCGCGCGGTGCGTGTGTGTTTGTTGCTACTTATCTTCCATGGTCACTGGGCTTGCAGTGAGATAATTGCCTCTTGATAATTGCTCAACGCTAGATAAGAGCTGAAGTAAGGCAGTTGGTTTTATCGGCCTTAACATAAGATCCGTCAAGCAGAAGATTAAAGGGGAGGCCCATTGGCAATAGGACCTGTGGTAGAAAAAAGAAGAAGGGGGAAAGTGCACAAATTGCCGGTTGCTAATTAGTCCCCACTTTGCATCATAGCTGCGGCGCCCCCGAAATCGAAAAAGGGAGCTGGAAAACTGAAGAACTGCAGATCAGTTTACACAGATCAGCAGAATCAAACTGCAAAAACAAAGCAAAACAACTTTTCCTGGACTGTACCACTCCGAGGAAGGGAGGGTGGGTGTCCTCGCCTTAATACCTCCGCGCACAGCAAATCATCCCCGTGCGTTAGAAGAACAGCATGTGAGGGGAAACGTCACCTTGCCCTCCCTAACATGCTAGCTTGGTATGGACAGGGAGCTAATTAAATAGGGGACCAGCAGTCAAAGAACCTGATTTTCCAAAGTGGTGGGGTCCTTGAAAGGCCTGTTGCTTTCGCTGGTGCAGGCTTGGTTCTGTGCATTCTAGCCACCGCAGTGAAACACAGGACACTGCCTTACACCAAATCAGACAGGAATGGGCCTATCTGGATCAGTGTCATTTCTACACTGGCTGGCAGCAGCTCTCTA
Source organism: Elgaria multicarinata webbii (assembly GCF_023053635.1). Classification (NCBI taxonomy): domain Eukaryota; kingdom Metazoa; phylum Chordata; class Lepidosauria; order Squamata; family Anguidae; genus Elgaria; species Elgaria multicarinata. Next base: position 129,092,415 of record NC_086171.1, read on the forward strand.
AGGATACAGACAGAAGTCTTCCCCAACCCAACCTGAGACTAAACCAGAAATACGTTGCATGCAAAGCATGTTCTCTACCCTGTGCTAACCTGAGAACTGAGGAATCTATTTGAACCTTATTTATATTTAGGGGCCTCTGTTCTACTTCTGTGCCTGGACCTAGACTTCTTCTGTATGGATTCAAGGTCCAAACAGGCACAGTGGTGAGCAGTACGACTGCTAAAAAAGAAAACAAAATCCTCCAGCAGGATTCTTTGAACTTTAACAGCTGGGTGAACATGCAGAAATTCAGCATTTGAAGCATTTCCCATTAACGTGCCAGGGAAAGCTTCACCTGTTCAACTTCTGCAGTTGTTCAAGGCATAGGAGCCACACTACAAACTGTTAGGTCATTGGCCAGGAGGCCTGCCTATCCTGTGATCCACCCAGCTGAACACAGCCAAGTACTGCAGCTTGCTGAATGCTTCTGACCCAGAAGGGCTTCTGTTGCCTCCGTTTCTAAATGTGAGAGAGGGCAAGTTGTGATTATATAATATAATTTATGAATCACCCGTCTGCATCGCAAGTACTTGTTCTCGGTCAAGTAAAACAACAATACTATTCACTCCTTCCCTTCTACTTATATTAGATCATGCTGGTAGCGATAAAGCCCTGAAACTAATCAGCTAAGCTGGTGTGATGTTTATTATTAATTGTATCATTATTTATTGATTGGTCACATTTTTATCCCACCTTTCCTCCAAGGAGCCCAAGGCAATATACATGACCCTCCTCCTTTCCATTTTATCCTCACAGCAACCTTGTGAGGTAGCTGACTGGCCCAAAGTCACCCAGTGAGCTACGTACCCAAGTGGGAACTAGAACCCGGATCTTCTGAGTCCCAGTCTAACACTCTAACCACTATGCCACACTGGCTCTCCCATTTCTTTGATTCATATCCCACCTTTCCACCACAGGTGGTGCTCAAGTTGGCTAACATTCAGTAACATTTCAGCTGCTCAAGAAACAACTCAGAATATTTGAAGCCCAGCTTCTCTGGAAGATAGGAATATTGTCTGTTTGACTGGGATAAAAGTTTCAAAAGGTGCATAAAGGGGAACTTTTGGTCGTTGCAGATTCTACTGTCAAAACAGAAGTAGAACCTGATAAGCCTAAGAAAAACTAGAAGGGCGAAGAAGCAAGCCAGACCATTCCTTGTTATAATGAAAAGTTAATACTAATGAGCATGGATGAAACAGCAACTTTTTCCTTGCACGCTCCTAGCCTTGACCCTAATTTAGCTCATTGGCCAACCTAACTGCTGACACCAGATTCAGGCAGCAATCCTAAACACACTTAAGTTTAATTGAATTCACTTGGATTTGCTTCTGAGAGAACATGCTTAGGATCACACAGAACTATGGCAGTGAGTTTCCAACACCAAATTTCAAATCAGAAAGACCCATCCATGGATTCTCTGTTAGGTCACCTTGAGTGGATTTTACATTTGCTATATATAAAGTGGTTTGATTTGTTTTGGTCACTATACAGATAAAAATTGTATTGGAACACTCCTCAATATGTACTGATGTATGTGCTCTTTTAAATTACCTGCTTCCTGGATGTTAACTTGTGGTCAGCTCAGATGGATTCTCCATGCCCTTCTGACATGATATGACAATATTGGAAGGATAAACACTCACCTCCTATAATGCAATGGATTGAAGATCTTACAATGCTTTCAACATTTGAGTAGATGGTGGATAGATGCCACTTGCAAATAGAGAGACTTATTTGGGTAGATACTTATTTGGACTAAAAAGAAAAAAGGAAGACCTATGCATGGCTATACTGTTGGGTCACCTTGAGTAGATTTGTCACATTTGCTATATATGAAGTGCTTTGATTTGTTTTCAGCTTTTAGGAATAGGATTGAATTATTGCTATGCCGACTTACTTGGAAATAAGTCCCAATAAACTAAATGGGATTTATTTCTCAAGAAACATACATAAGATTGGGGCTTTACGTTTAAAGTTCTGTGGTCCAGACTTTTTCAGGTTTAGGCTGCAATTCTAAATGTATTTCCTAAAAATTGCCATTGCATTCATTAGGGCTTACATTGGAGTAAACTTGGGTCGCTAAAAGGCCTGCATTTGCTGCCTGTGTATGTATGTTCCTTAGACCTAGCATTTTTAATAATAGTTTGATAGGTTATAAAAGTTCTGTTTAGCTATTGTCTAAAAGGTATAGTATCAATAAAGGATTTTAAAGGGGAACGTTTGCTTTATACCCTTACACTTGAGCCATTTATGATATGCAGCCAAAGAGACTCAGTTTATTGACTTAGTTCATTAAGTACTCAGACAGAAATAATAATAAACTCAAACTCCAGCAAGGAACTAGATGAGGCACGTTTGGTACATGTTTCATGTGAGATTGGGAGAACAATAGTCACAGGCCAAGTGATTTACCACTTCTCCAAAAGGTACCACTTCACCATGTTAGCATAGATCTTTTGACAGAGATTAAACAGTTAGATAACTAAAATAAGAAAGACGGTTTCTGTAAAGCTGAAGACACACATAACCACAGATTGTCACTGTCCATGCAAACAGAGAAACACTGCTGTGACAGTTATTCATTACTCCCAAGTGCCTGGGATGGAATACACCATGCACAGGAAGGTCACTCTACTCCATACATAAAAGAAAGAAAACTTCTTAGAGGGGGTGGGGAGAGAAAAAGAAGGGAGACCCCAAGACACCAGGGTTCAAACAAAGTTTTATGAGGACAGTTAAAGTGCACACAGCTTGTAAAAAGCCTAAAAATGACAACAAGCTGTAGCTTGATACAGAGTCATCTCCTAAAAGTATACTGTAAGGATACATTGTAGATTTTATGAGATGGTTAACATTGCCAACAGGTGATTGGATAGCTTTTCATGGGACCATCAGAGGAGAATCCTTACTCTACAAAAGGAAAAGGAAAAAGACCAGCATGGAGAAAAGCACAGAGTGAACATCCTATATTTAGAACTTCCAGCAAGTCATCCCAATAGAATGTACCAAGAAGAAGGCCCACTATTTCAAATTATAATTGGGAGGAGCAGGGAGAGAGATTTAACAGTTCTTTCTGCCAGCATAGACAAATTGAGAGGATTTGTAAAATGGCCCAATGTTGAATTAAAGCAGGGGTGAGTATTGTGCTGGCCATGCTATTGTAATCTGCTAGACCTGCTGGTGTAATCATTGCCGTTGCATGCCATCCTACCTGAGTGACCAATCAAGATTTCTAATGTCCTATTATTGACCATGAGTTAATCACATGGCTGGCTGGGGAATGCTGGGAGTTGTTGGACTTTCTTAATTTATGAACAAGGATTAAGAACATATGAGCCATACTGGATCAGGCCAAGGGTCCATCTAGTCCAGCACTCTGTTCACACAAGTGGCCAAGCAGCTGTCGGCCAGGAACCCACAAGCAGAAAATAGGGGTAACAGCACTCTCCCACCCATACTCCCCAGCAACTGGTGTGTATAGGCTTACTGCCTATATTAAAAGTAGATGTGTGTAAACCTGATCTGTAATCAGTGCAATTCTTTATTCCACAGTAGAACAGGCAGGCTGTGGAAACCATCACACAAACACTTCTTCGCGAGATTTAGTAGTTTTGCACATCTGTTCCAAGCCCTGTCCAAAGGGAGGGTCAAATGTGCTAGCTCCAGTGTTTACAAAATTTGCTGCTTGTGGCATTTTCATTCCTGGTCTAATTGGAGGGTTTTGATAATTAAGCCTGAAACCCAAAGGAGCACTATTCTAGCCAGCTAGATTTCTATTATGCTATAAAAATCTACTGAAACCTAAGGGATTATCCATCAGTGAACAGCACACGGCTCTTTGTAACCTCTGCACTATTACGGACTGTACTTCAGGACTTTTGAGGGTCTCTTTACTTTTTTACTATATAGCATTCTAGACAGTATGGTGAGCGATACAAGTATCTTTTAACATCCTGCATCAGCCTGTTTTACCTTACGGAATGCTGGCTTGAATGGCCCCCCATTCTTTGAAAGTGGCTTTTCAGGAAGGCTGAACAGCCCTTGGGATCCTAGCCATCGATTTCTGTACTGTCAGCTTCAGTTGCCCGTCACTTTTATTACTAGAAGACACATACATTTCATCCTGCAAGGCAGAACATCTGCTAGCTTTAGATACACAAGGAAAGGAAATCTGTACACTACATTATTATTATTAAGCTGGGCACAAGGAAGAGGACGTTAACACATCTGTGCCATCAGCATAGCAACACCATCGTAGAGCCCAAGTCTTTGCTTCCCCTCAACCCAACTAATTAATTGGGAATGGAGAAATTTTAATCTGCAATGAAAACTTTTGTTTACTCATCTGCTGATTAAATCAACTAAAGCTCACAATTCTAAGACCTGCAGAACATTTGGCATGCCAGAATCCAGACATCTGTCAAACTGCCACCTCAATATTACAATACAGCAAGACCCAGAAGTGCAAAGGAGAAACATGAAAGCTTGCTGATGAATAGAATGCCAAACATGGGTTTTGCTTGGATTTGAGCCTGTTTGGCATGTATGCCCTTACATGCAATAGATTCAGTGGGAGAGCTATAGGCTTTGATGTGGGGATCCTGGCCTTGCTTCAAATGCTTTGTTAGCTTTTGAGTTCACCTGGTGGCCTAGAGCAAATCACTACCTTTCAGCCTAGCCTACCTCACAGGGTTGGAGGGAGATTAAAATACCACTCTGCTTTTGAAGAGCGCAGAAAAGTAATAGGCAATGACCTGGTGCACATGCTCAAAATAAGTCACAGTGGCTTAGTGAAATCATGGTTCATGCCATGCACCCAATTACTGAACAACAGCCCATGGGTTATTGGCAGGTTGTGTCCACAACCAACAAACCATGCTGCCCATGTTCGCATGATGCGACAAGTCACCCCAATCAGTGATTATGGAAATCACACCAGAATTTAAATAAGCTGTTGTGGCTTATTTTGATCATATCAACTGGTCCATTGGATTGGAGCCCAACTTTGTCATGGTTAGAGCAGACCTATTGACATCAATGGGATTTAACTTAGTCATGACTAACTGGTCCCATTGATTGTATTGGCTCTACTCTTAAGACTGAGTAGATTTGCATCCAACCCGTTGAATCGAGGCATTTTTGCACATAGAAACCAGTGGTTGGGCAGATTTGGAATTACGATGTGGACTCAATGAAATTAAAGCTCAAGGGAGAATTTTCTTCAACACAAATATTTATTCTTTCTGTGTGTATTCTTAAAAATACCTTTGGGATTAAGATCAGTAGGGACTGTCATAAATACCGAGTGTTAATTTTAACTACTAGTTAAGGCTTGACTTCCATCACTGTTCTCAGTTACAGCTCTTGGGCCTGTGTTACAAGCCTGTCTTATCGTTTTTATAGTAGCCAGCTATAGTTTCTGAATTATTTTAATCTTTCATAAGAGTGCCCTGAATGTCTGGTTCTTATTCTATCATTCACATATTAATACAGTTTCCAAGAAATCTATCTAGAACTGGAGTTGTGGGTGTCAGGCTTCACTTAAAGGTTTGTGAACAATAAATATGCTGATGTGTTTTTTCCAAATGTTGTTATACACATTACAGTTTATTAAAAACCACACAGATAATCAATATTCAACTGAAAGCCCAGGTTAAAGTTCTGGTACTCTAGAAGCTTGTGTGTGTGTGTGTAGACACACACACCACATACACACACACAAACTGGCTGTGATGTCATACAGGAGACAGGTTCTGCATCCTCAGGCTTTTCTTGTACAGTTTCTTGATATATGCATAAAATCAATATAGTGTCAAGAAAACATCTGGAATGGAAAGAAGCACCATTTTGACTTCAGAAAGAGCTTGGCCAGGAAGTTCAAAAAATATTAATGCTTCTCAGTCTCATTGATCTTGCAGTTGCAATGAAAAAAGTAGGGTCCAGAGAGAAAAAAGTATAGAGGAAGATTTTTTGTAATGTTACATTATATCTGTATCTATATATTACACACACACACATTTTCTCTCTCTCTCACATACACACACACACACTTCTAGTTACCCAATATATTGAAATCCATGGTAGTGGTGTTTTTTGTTTTGATTTTAAAGAAATGCCATTAAATCAAGGTTGGGCAACCTGCAGCCCTCAACCTAACTTCAAAATTGGATGGCTGGCAGAGAGAGTGCAAGAGAGAAAAGGGGGTAGCAGAGAGAGTGTGAGACAGGGGGTAGCCATCCACTGCTAGCATGTGGCTTCTGACCGAGTACCTATGAGGGAATGCAACCCTTAACAAACAAACAAAACTTTCCCCATCCTACCTTAAATATTCTTTCATACCGTTAAGAGGTGCATTGTATATGACTAAGAATAAATGTTAACGAAAAAGAAACATTTCCAAGCCCCCTCTGGGTAAAACATCAAAGCGATGAGTAAATAATAAAAGTAAATTTCACTTCTGCCGCAAACTCACTAGGCACCTGCACTATCATTTGGCTTCCGTTTCTCAGATGGGGACAATGCTGGCCAACTTTATGGGGTTCTCGTAAAGATTACAGTAAGGTGATGTACGCAAACTATTTTGAATGCTTGAAAACAAACGATTTAATTGTTTTTGCAACATAAAACATAACCCTTTTGCAAGAGAAGCATTTGATGGTGCTTTCATTTCTTACCTTTATTTGAATAAGGATTTGAATGGAATACATCCATTCATTTTGGGCTTTGGTAGGGTTATCTGAGCTGCCAGAAAAACAATTTATGATCATTTATTCAGTGATCAGCATTCTGAAAGAGATGCCATCAGCTTCTGCCATCATGTTTTGTGTATGACAAGGTCAATATCTGAAACAGATCGAGGAGCACCAGTATAATTCGTGTTTTGCATATAAGAAATCTCCTGACCAACACAATCTTCTCAGTCCAGCAATACTGCTTGTATCTTGGACTTCCTCTGAAGGGTGTGACCCCTGCCCATGCCACTACCCCTCAGAGCTCTGCCCACCTCCAGAACTCCCATCAGCCTCAGCCAGCATGTCTAATGACCCAAGGGGATGGGAGTTGCATTCCAAAACATATGGAGGGGAAAGGGACCAAGTTGTCTGAGCATTTTACAAGGCCACCTGTATACAGCAGTTGAGGTTTTATGGCCCATACAATTTTGAAGTGGCAGATTTCATGCCTGGCATCTCTGTTTTTAAGAAGAAAATCCAAATATCATTCTTTGAGATTCCCAATTAAAAGTATGCAAATAAGCCTAGTGTCACATTCATTTATAAAGCTTAGTGCTTGGATTTGAAGACTACTTGAAAGGGCACCATCTAAAACAACTTGTTTATAAAAATTGGCAGAAATTCTTGCCTGGCCTCTTTCATTTTCATGGGGTTACGGAGTGTGTTATTATCAGAAGTTGAAAGGTCCTGAAGCTTTCGTTTTGAATCCACAGGTGTTCTTTGTAGGATCTATTCTTTAATAAAGAGAATTATTTGTTTTTTAAAATTAGCTCATATTGTGAGTTACCACATCTGCGTGATGTGGTAATGAAACCCAGGGGGAGGTCACAGCAGGAGGGGGGAATTCAGCATGAAGAAAACATCTGGATATCGCTTTGAGATTCACTTGCAGCTTCTTATATTTTATTAAGAAGTCAAGAAACTTTTGCTATGCTCAATTGTAGCATCCAGGAAAATAAACGATACAGAAAGACATAGCTATGAACAAATATGCCTCCCTTCAATAAATTTGGGGATATTCAGCACCTGCTTTAAAAGATTTCTTTGGTAACTAATGTGTCAACCTGATAAAAATGTGCATGTTTTCTTTTACAGTATGCTAATTTATTCCCTACCAAGATACTGTCCTGTTCCTTGACAATAATTATTTGAGCGGCTCCATATTTCAATTTAGGTAAAAATTGCCCCTGGAGGAAGTGCTTGTACCAATTTTATAGGCCATGCAATTGCCCGGTTCTAACGCATAAAAGATATATGGGCTTGAATGAAAGGACTGCACCTGTGAGGATAGCAGAGTGGCTTTTAGGTTGGACTCTGCATTTTAGAAATATGACAGACCACCCTTCTTTCATCTCCCTCCTCCCAGCTAGCAGTAGATTTAACCTTCAGGAGTCTCCTTGGCTGAATATACAGGTCACCCTAAAAAGAACTGAAACTCCATACGACAGTTGCCTCAGCAAATACTGCTGATGACTAAATATTTAGGAACTATCCCATTAAGAGATCAAAGCAAGCACTTAAAGTGGAGTCAGCTGACTGTCCCACAGCTAAGAGACAGCTGCAGCGGAGAACTTAAGATCTCAGAACGTTTGTAAAAGGTTGTGTTTATGTATTACAGCTTCTGAGTAACAAATGGGGACATTACATTGGCTTAGCCACATACCGAATGTTTCCTCTAAAGAGATGTCACTTTTTACAGGAAACAGAACATGTCAGGAAGCCAATAACATGGAGGGGGTGTGGACTTCAAAAGGAGCCTCAGTGTTCTTCAAAACAAGAAACTGTCCTAAAGAGCCAATCAGGACTTGGCACTACAGTAACTGCAACCACCTGGAAGCCCACCTTCAAGGCTGTACTGGTAATTAGTTAGAGCTACATTGCCACTTCAAGGAAGCCAGGATTGGAATAGACCAAGGATACGTATTGGGCCTGTTCAGACAACATGCTGAGCCATGGTTTGGCTAACCCTTTTTCAGCCACCATGGTTAGGAGTGGTTCACACAACATGCTAAACCATAATGTTTAGCTCAAACACCTTAACTATCATAGTTTAGGTGTTGTCTTAACAGGGCCATTGCTGGCCAGGATAATGCCAACTTTGGGGGTGCCTATGATTTGGCCCCACCTATGGAATGAATCCTCTAGCAGTGGTACCTTATGGCTCAATTTCCAACATTACTCCTCTCATTGCTTTGACTACTTCAGCCAAATACATATTGGTTCCCATTTGAAGCTTCTGAAGTATGGATGCTCACCTCATAGCCAGCCTCAATATGATTTACTTCCTCACCCATTTTGTTTTATAATTAATCCAAGGCTTTCCTCATGTAACACACTCCCACCTTATTATTATTATTATTATTATTATTATTATTATTATTATTATTATTATTATTATTATTATTATTTATATAGCACCATCAATGTACATGGTACATCTACATCTCTATTCAAGGTTCTATGAACTTTAAGGTCATATCTTAGTTGTGGCACATTTGACTGCCCAAACAAAGGTTATCAAGCCACGAATAAAAAAAAGATACCACCCTTGAGGTATCTATAGTTTTGAGCTTAACTGTCTGAATTTCCATGTTGACTGCCAAAAACACAGACATGTCTACAGGAGAGATTTAAAAAAAGACACCAGACTATCCTCCCCATTCCCATTGGGTATTTTATTTTATGTATCATTTGCATCAGATAATCAACTGAAACACTTCAACAACAAAAGCTCTTGCAAAGTAAGAGGGGGAAAATGAAGCAATTGTCTCAAAACAGATGCGACAAAATGGTTTGAAATTTGGGAGAGTATTGCACAACTGAATCAGCAGGTGAAGAGAAAGGAAAACAGAGAGAAGTGAGCATCTTCTAACATGGATTGTGAGGAAAAAAGGCACTATTTAGCTGTGTGTGTATATATATATATATATATATATATATATATATATATATTTAAAAAAAGAGAGGGAGGCACAATCCATGTTCTCAAAATTACATTCGATAATGCTTCTGAAATGCTCTAACACAGAAGCAACAGTTTTGTTTTCCAAAATTTCAGTACAAGAGAAATACAAGCATCTAAACAGATTTTTTTTTAAAGCGAACTTGCTATAGAAGTCTTTACAGCAAGGGTTTCAATTTATAAATAGGTGCCACCAAAGGTTACATAGCTACATGGGCTTAAAATAGGATATAGCCTGGCAACTGATAATTGATTACACTCCCTCTAGTCTGATCTCCAGTAGTCACAAAACGCTCCACTTTTAAGAGCTAAATTGGCAGTGCACATAAGAGGCTTTTCAGCATGCTCTCTCTGCAGCATGGCTTAGACACCGTACATATATTTCTGTTCATACAAAACATTTCCAATACAACGTGATGTGTAAAAAAAAAAAGAAAGAAAGAAAAAGCTACAAACTTTAGGCTGAAACCCTATTATGCTTATTTGGAAGCATATCACATCGAGATCAGTGGGGCTTTATTCTAGGACTTGAACAGAGGCAAGTGTTTGGGATGGGAATGAAATGGCAGCTGCTCATATTTAGAAATGCAAAATATCTAAGAGGCAAGCCAGATTCCTAAAGAGACTTTGTTACATTTCAGAAGTGATCACACATCTTAATTCCCATTTCAAATCTTTTAAGAGGAATTCAAGTCTGTAGGAATAGACAATATTTGAACAACTCCATGTATATTGTACATTTTTCTGACATTTTATCTATAAATCCTTGCTTAGATTATGTGGATAACACTCTGCGTGTTGAACGTTTCCAAAAAGGTACCAGTAACCATAATCTGTACTAAATGTTGCTACATTTTCAAATGTGAAGCTTTTTATAACTGAATTTCCAGAATATGTTTTTTGGAATATTTAAGCCAGTGAATCTTTTAACATTTCAGCATTCTAAAATTAACTCATTTGAAAAGGCAGAAGTGTGATAAAGTTTCAGTAAACTTCAGGGTGCCAGAACTACCATTTTAACATTTGGAGATGACAAATACACATACAGCCAGTGCAGCAATGCAAGATCTCCATGCTAGTGTCCCAATTTTGTGGCCACACACGATGGATGTGTAGGTTAACTTCTTCAGTTTAATGAAGGCAGAAATCCATATGCACAAACATCTGAGTCCTCCATTCACATGAATGGGGCTATCATTGCAAGTGGAGTGGGGGCTCTGATCAGGGAAACAAAATTAGAACAGTAATATTATGATGTATATAAATCATCTTGGATGCTTGGATTTACAAAACACATAAGGTACCAGAAAAGAAAGGAATTCCATAAGCCAAATTCAAATACTTCTACTAAGTGTTCTTTTTAAAGCATGCATTACAATATTTTAATGAGATTAATCCTATAGATTAATCCTATATATCATCAAGACTGTGGAGTGCATTTTTAAAGAATGGAAATTATTCAACACCCAATTCAAAATTTAATTCAAGTTTACAGATGGTGAAACGAATTTCCCCTCTTGCTGTGATAGAAGGGAAATTTTTTGCCACAACAGCCCAGCATATATTACTGGGCTTAGAAGATAAGCAGAGATCTCTGCTCAGCTACAAACCCATTTGGTAGCCTTTGGACATTAATTTTCTCAGCTTTCGATCTCCTCTCCCCTCCTTTCCAGCATTTTATTTTCAAATTCAGACATTTTTAAACAGCTATTTTCATAAAGGTATCAAGAAAACAAAGTGAAGTTTTGATGGCATCCATTCATGCTTTATGGGGTGTTACTCAGGAGGGCTCCTAGCATTGAGAAGAACCTTCTCAAGAGACCTGCCACTTAAATGTTGGGGGAGCTTACATCAGTATCTGAAACTATGGTTTGAAGTTGGCTTGCAAACTACTTAACAACAAAAAATATTCCAGTAAAGCACAGCTTCAGTTCAAAGATAACATCAAACCACAGGTTGGGTTGGGCTCAACCCTCAAAGCTACTATTTGGGATAACATCCGGGGATTGTCAGGGGAAGAGGGAGGAGAGAGGAACCACACAAACCATGGCTTACCTGAAACACAGGTCATGGTTTGGTGTTATGTCTGAACCAACCCGTACAAGCAGAGCAGCTGCTCACACTTACAATGTTTGCATCCTAGCCAATCTTCTAGGTGCTTGCAAGTGAGAAATGAAATCTGAAAGTCTTGCAAGCAATTTTTCATTTTCAGGGAACAAGGTTTCATGAAAATAGAGTAAAATTGCCCCACATTTTCGCAGGTCCACTCTGCTGCATTAAGGGTAAGGAGTTGGGAGAACATCAATGAAATTTGGGGCATGTTGTTGCTTCCCTTTTTAAACTTTATGAGGTAGTAGGGGTATTTTTTCTTGCTTTTAAACTTTAAAAAAAGCCTTGCTGGAATGCCCCTGGATCTACATTATATCATAATGGAATGTAGTTCCATAGACATTTCAGGAAGATCTGCCAGACCAGGAGACTGAAGAGAACCTCTCACTGCTATGAGGGGGCGACAACGTTTTTTTTAAAAAAAAGTTTAAGCAAGGAACACTTCTCTCCCACATTGTAACATTTCTGCACCAAAACAAGCACCAAGTGGTAAACCTTCCTCCACCCCCTGAAAATGTCTCCAAAGTTCTCCTACCCACCTTCATCTTCAGGGACATCTTCCCTACCTCCACAAAAGCTCAACCAAAAGGTTCAGCCCAGCTCTAACTGGGAATATTCTGGAAAACAAGGGGTTGTAAGAAAAGTATTTAGTGAAGAACAGGCAAATAAATGATTGCAATGAAGACCAGAGAATTTTAGCGATAAGGGAACAAGAAATAGTGAAATTATCCCAGGGGCCTAAACCCTGACTGCTGAGATTCAGAAAATGTGTCTCCATAGCTCCTCTCTACAGTTGTAAAGGACTAGAAATGGGCTTTTAACCTGTTTTTGCACTTTCAAAGCAAAATCATGTACAAAGAGAATATGAAACTGTCCTGGGTAAATCATTCCTTTCTAAACCTTGAAATACTATCAAAATGAACAGACTATACATGTCAGGTTTCTAGTTATTTTTGTAAATGTGCATGTGTGTTTAAGTGTTTAGATGCCTGTATTTCATTTTGTAAACAATAACACCTTTATTCAGTGCTCTCTTTAAACATAGTTTACAACCTCTTCAAAGAATAAAGTACAGATATTTTAGAAGAGAGGGTATGGTGTGCCTCATATTTTATCTTCCTTTCATTATAAATGCAACTATAAACTTTTCTAATTTCTTCCAGTATCTTTTAATATTGCAGCAGCCTCTTTCCACAACTGTACACTTCATACAGTTAATCAGAAGAACCAAACCATCATGAGAAACATTATCTTTCCCAACTGGAGTGGTACCTGATGATATTGTCACATTAAGTTGAATACATCCCAAGGAATTCCATTCATGACTTATGATAGCTAGGCTAAAACATACACAGCTGCTAGAGCATGTGCTTAAGATGAGCACTTGGGAAACATAACAGTGCCTTTCTACTTATATTATCCACTTACTGCCCACTTTTTTGTTTACTACACTGCCGGTGGAATCCTATGCATGTTTATTGAGAAGTAAGCCTCACTGAGTTCAATAGGGCTTAATCAACAATGCACATGATAGCAGCCTGAATATCTAAAATAAACCTGAACTGCCAAAGCTATTTTTATAGGCAGAGTACCTAATTAATATACACCCACTCCTTGTTTTGAGGACGTATCCACACAGTGGAGATTTTGCCAGGAATGGTAATCAATCCACGTCACGATGTCTGCACCTTGAGGATCCATACCGCAACTTCGGAAATAATTTCCACAGTCATACTTGAGTCTACGTGGTAACACTAGCTCACTCCATGCGATACTGACCCTTGTTTTTGAGGCACAACCTCAAACTCTCTTCCGAACACATAAGAATGTAATCAACAGGCCCACTACATTACCTTTAGCTTGGACAATGAACTTTTTAGTTGTGCTCTGAGCATCAACACCTGAGGTTGAACACATTTGGTTCACAAGTTTGCTATATTTTAGGTAACCAGTTGGTCCAATAAAAGTTTATTTCTTTTTCCTATGCCTCATTCAGTTGGACCAATGTAAGTACAAAACACTCTGGCTCATCAATACAGTGAAGAAACAAATAATATAATCAATGATGGCTAACTGAAAATGATGGCTATTATTAAATCTCGAAGAGAAAGGCAAAAAAAAAATACAGCAAATTAAAAGTTTTACTTAACAGTCTCTTTACCCTTTTATAATAGGATGTTTTTGGCATCAAAACATTCAGTTTATAAACAATTAACCTCTTTGTGGTTGTACAGCAGATACAAGATTTTGGTAAAGTTCCCCTATCAATACATCTACACTGTACTCCTAACACCTTATAGAATGTGAAGTTCAAAGGGTGGTCTACCTGAACTAAAAAAAATCTTCAAACTTTAATACTAATTTAAAACAAATCCAAATTGGCAAAAACATGTCCAGATAGGGAATATAAAGAACTGCACATTTTCTAGAATTGTGTTAAATGCAGAATTTTGTAATAGTGTCATGTCCCAGTATCTAGCTAACTGCTAAAGAAACCTCATGTATTTAAGTACAATAAGGTGCTAATCATGGCAAATGCAAGTTTACTGAAGTAACATAAGGCAGTTCCATGAACACATTGACGTCAATGTCTTTGTATCTCTCTTGGCCAGGCCACATGCTTCCGTTTTCCTTTTCCTTTTAAGCATGATAAAAGGATGCAGATTAAGTAGTTTTCTGTAAAGGAGGCTCCTGGACAGATACACTGTATATTTAAAGTTGTTGAGGTCATTGAAGTGCATTCTAGTGATGTCCAAGGGTTAACTCAAAACTGGAATTTGAACAGCAGATGGGATGCTTTTACTTCACATACAACAAAACTGGTGCCAAAACACATTAAACTAGTTACTTGTAACCTTTTGGTCCAAATACATAAAATATGCATTATTTACAGCATTTTTCTCCTTTTGCAAATGCAATGCTTTAAAACACATTATAAAGCACCTTAGTAAAAATATTCTACAGGTAAAAGTATCTAAATAGGAAAAACCCTAACCATACCACAGCTCACTAGTTGAGTCATAATATGGATTCACCAGTAGTTCTTTAAAATACAAATAATCCATGAAACAATAATACAGAATTCACAATTTGTTTTATATTGATGTGCAGGCAAAAGCCAGCTTCTTAAGAGAGCTTTCCCAACCTTCATGGGAAGTTCATTATTAAAGAAACACTGCCTTGATTTTCAGCCTTTTGACAATATCACAATGGAATTTGATTTTTTTGATTTTTTTTTTAAACACACTGATGATCAGTTCTAGTTTCTTAAAACGAAATCCCACATTTACAAATATGGGCAAGTCCAGCTGCAGCATTTTCTTAGCAGAACATGATTGAACATTCCAATGAATGTCATGTGATATGAATTCACAAGAACAAAGCACAAATGTCAGCCAGTTATTAACATTATTCATAAGTGTATACAACCCAAATCTCCACGTTGAGGCTAGGGAACCAACAGCTTGCTCTTCCCAGGAAGCTAAGTAAAGTAAGCAGTCCTATGAATCAAAAAGAGCATACAGGGAAGCCTTTCATCTTTATAGTTTCAGCTAGAATTGGTGTGTGATTAGTTTCTGTAAATATATATGTAGGCTTCTTCAGGTGTAGGGTAGTAACCTCTTTTGAGAATATTAAAGAAACCGAAGTGTATACTTTTGGATTACCAACATATCTAAGCAGCCATCTTCTTCGAGCAACCATAGTTCATTCTACTGAGCTGAAGACTGAAGTGCCTCAGTTTGTTTATCTGCAATCTATACATTGGGGCCGAGAATAAGGATGTGGCCACAAGGTTTAGTTCCTTAGCCTAAAAATATGCATTGTTCTTAGTTCGACTTAGGGTAGATCTTTTCATAGAAAAAGTTTTGTGCCAGAATATATAGTTCTCCATCTTTTTCCCGAACTGCATGTGCTCTGACAAACTGAAATTGCTCCAGTGCAAATTCATAGAACTCATTCTCCATTTTCCATATTTCAGACTGCTGCAGTTTTGCAATGGTTTCTTTTGTGGGGAGCTTTTTCTCCGTTGTCTTCCTAAGATGAGACTTCTTGCCTAAAAGCAAAATATGAAGTCATAATTACACTTTCACTTATAGCCTGAATACTCCCAGAAGTGCACAACAGAGACCAACGTTTATTTGTGTATATACACATGCGCACGCACGCACACATACGCAAAGAGTATTCTTTAGTCAGCAGGATGCTAAATGGGAATAGAAAGTGACTTAACTTGGGCCAAGATTTATTAAGCTTCTGGGACTGAGAGACTGGAAGCCCTGACATTAAACATAAATGCACTTGCATTAGTGTACTCTCAGAGTGCACATTCCTCCCACTGTTTAAAGGGCTTAATTATTGAAACCATAAAGAGGAAGTGTTTGCATAGGGAACTGCATTTCCTCACATCACATCCATTTAAGATATCTGTTTCAATCATGATTAATGCCATTTGGAAATTCAGTACTATTGATAATAAAGTTAATAAAAACACAGGCTACATACCAATCGGGCACATAATTTGTTTTACAGAATTTCCAGCAAGTTCTCTCATGACATCAGCGTTTTAGCTGAACATTTTCCTCCTTAAAAGCAAGGGGCAATCAAGACATTCTGGACACATTGTAGGAATATGCCATTAACAACACAATATACGTCTCAAATACACACAGCGTTGTCTATATCTTCTCTCCATTGAAGCCAGTTCCCAAGGTTCCATCATATTCTAGTATAACTAAGATATAGAATCCAGAATTAAGAGAGGAGTAGGTTTGATTCTCAATAGTCACTGGAGTCCTTAAACCTTACCAAAGCAAGCTGGTCAGCAGGGATAGGTACTATGCCTGTGGCCAGTGATACCACCCATCAATGATCATTCAAGTTTTTATTTGGTGTTAAAGATAAGGGGAAGATAAATCCAGCCTGACCCCCAAATCCTTCTAAAAAATGGTCTTGGACTACTGATCAACTTCCTGATACAAGGCAGGAAGCTTTCCAACACACACAACTATTCTGACACTCACTGACTACGGACCCTTCTCCCACCACAGTGAAACTGGCTGGTATCTGGAGGTCAACATGGACATTGCTGTGCTGTTCATACTTCATCTGGCTTTCAGCTACAGGTAGTGAGTATGCCCAAGAGGAAACTGGAAACAGCCACTGGAATTGTTATGTACCGACATGGATAATCAATCTGTCAGGAATAACAAATTTGACTATTGTCTCAGAAAACTGCTCATTCATATCCTAAAGGATCATGTGAAAGAGTAAACCTTTTTTTTAAAAAAAAAAGAAAAGATGATGACTTAGGAGGTGGCTATTTAAATACCTGTGCGGTACAGTTCTGTAGCACCCCTGAAGAAGCGGGGCAAAGCTGCCTCCAGCAACATAATGAAGTCTTCAAGTTCTTCTGTAACTCCCACTAGGAAATATTCATTAATCAAGTTGTATTTGGCTTGTTCCAAAGCCCATCTGCTTCCCACATTCCTAAAACGATAAAAAGTAATTACAGGAAGGTTTTGATGTCTGCCAAGAATTTTGGTTCCCTTCATTTAGATATTCTCACACCAGGCTAAAAGAATGGTTTAGCTGTTATCTTTGCACAGGCAAGAAAACAAAGTTTCAGCCACACACATTTTTAATTTCCTTTGCTTTTTTCCCTACTCCCCACTTTTTGCTCTCTTCATTGCCTAGGTTAGATGTCAAAAGATTTACAGCTCTGATTTCTAACTTCTTGATAACAGTAATGCCTTTTTCAAGTGTGCTCTGCACTATTCAGTGTGAAAAGTTTTGCTGTTGTACCAAACTTTTCAAGAGTATCACTTTTGACATGGCATAAAAATAGAAAATGAAAGGCACATTTGAGCTTTGCACCAGCCATCCACAACAGAGTACAGAATATTTGCATTTTAGCAAGACTGCTTTATAAGAGGACAAACGAGGGAGATTTAAGGTTTATGGAATGGTTAAGTATTCATACGGCAACTCATACTTTGCAAGTACTTGCTCATGCCTTGTATCAAATAAACAGAAAAAATGACCATATACCCAGTTCTCCCCTACACAGAAATACAGTGTAGGAAATTCATCACACCTGAGACGGCCTTCAGACACAGCATGTTAGGGACAGCATTATTTTGATTAAAAAAAACCCTCTCATGTCCATCCATT
Source organism: Elgaria multicarinata webbii (assembly GCF_023053635.1). Taxonomy (NCBI): domain Eukaryota; kingdom Metazoa; phylum Chordata; class Lepidosauria; order Squamata; family Anguidae; genus Elgaria; species Elgaria multicarinata. The sequence goes on from NC_086171.1 coordinate 129,110,427, forward strand.
TTTCTCCTACTGATAACTTGAGCCAAATTACTGGACAAGTCAACTTCTAAATTTCAATGTCCTGAGCACTTTCAGAAAGGAAATGGTTCAATTGTGGTGCACACATATGTCCATCCATATTTATGTGATAGTTGTCATAAAGTCTATTTCCTTAGCTAAAAAGGCTGGATTTAGTTCTTGCATGCCGAATATGTTTTCTACTTATATAATTTCTATCAATCTGTACAGGAAAAACAATCTCTTACTTAAAAGAGCTTTTAATCAGACATTAACACGGGGGGGGGGGGGGTTGAAAGGAAATGTACAGCTTCGTTTGAAAATGGTTGTCAGTCTCCTGTAGTGTGCAAAACTATATTGCTGTTTGGCACTTTGGACGACAACCACCAAGTACACTTGTTAATTGCAGATATGTTCTAAACTTCTGCTATGCATTCTGATTTGCTAGATGCAATTCACATTAATAATGTATTTGATCTGCAACTTAAGCCAGCTTCATATTCTCACCAGCACTCAGAACTGTGGCCACAAAAGAACGGAATTTGAAGCCAGAGTTTCTCAGGGGCGCAATCTGAGCCTCCAGCTGCTACACATTCATCAAAGGTCTGGAACAAAGACAAAAATTCAAGAGTGAGCTTAAAATTTCCATCTTGCATATCAAACTTCTTAATGTGGTTATGTTGCTAAATGAATGTAGGCTACGAGTGCATTACTTCACAATAAGTTCGTAAGAGGCCCATTTCCACAACTAGGCCTGCATGTGTTACCCATGCTTGTGAGTCAACCTGTGTTGATTTGCAGTTGTGGTACCATACAATGAGATAGTCGACGGCAAACACAGAACTCTATGCAATGTGGCTTTTGTATGGTGTTCAAAGAGCAACAATTACAGTGACATGCAAAAAGCTGAGCCACGTTTTGTTCAGTGGAAGACATTAGTATTCACAACTGTCTCAGCACATGGTATCTTTGGCTAGAAATGAATAGTGTGATTCACAATGGCCTATTATGTGCTATGAATGTAAAAAGAAAGTGTCCATTTTAAAATCACTTGGATTATATTTAAATAATTTAAATATTACTTATATTGTATCTACAAAAGCAAGTCTGTCAGAAAGTTAGTCATATTGCTACTACTGCAGCACAACATGCTAGAATTGAAAATTAATTCTGAAGACTTCTATGCAAAAGTTAGTCCACTTGCTGGACAAGTTTCTGGTGCTGTTGGAGCAGAACCACAGCAGAAATTGCACAGCAATGAGAGAATACCCAGTGAAAGGCTTGAGTTGCACAGGAAGTTTTGTATCACTTTTATCACAATGGCGCCAGTGTACATCAAGTGAATTTGTCCACAGGCAGTGATCTTAGACCAGCGTTAAGAATGCTGAATGATCAACTTGGTCAGAACCGAGCCTACCTGCTTCCTGCCAGCAAACTGCACAAGTATGGTTACTAGCAGTAGAGCCTTTAAAACTGTATTCTGTTGTTCCAGCACAACAGTGTAGCAGTACATAGTACAAACCCATAGTAGAATATATATGCTATACAGAGGAAGGCAACTGCTGAATGCCGCTGGAGTGATATTGAAATTGGAATATCTGAACTGTAGATTGCTCTAGTGCAAATATGGCTTTAAATGAGGAGCAACATGTGGGTTGGAACTTGGTCTGCTCTGTGTCCTCATATTTGCTCTGTAGAACTAAAATGCTGGAGAGCTGCATGTATCGGCATGCTACAAACCTCTAAGGCAGTGCTAAGACTTGATACATATAGTTACTATGGGCAAACGTAAGAGGAAGGCTCAATACAGTGCAACTGTACCAACATGGAAGACATTCAATTACTTTCTCGACAGCTTGCATATTTGTAGATTATCTATTATGTTGGGGTATGTATGTGTGCTCGAACTGTGTTAGTATAGTTGTGCATGTACCCAAAAAAGCAGACACCCAATCACCCGTAGGTGAACTCCCTTTCATTCAAGCCATCTACCAATGCTATCATGAATTTATACAAGCAAAACTCTGCTTAGGATCTCAAAATAAATTTCAGATGTATTTCAAGTACATTACGAATGTTGTACATTTGTAGACGTTATTAAACTTAGGGCAAACTCATAGCTGGATAAGAAAGTATTAGCTCAAATACTCAAGTCAGATATGCTTGCATTATTCTGTTTGAATATTCTGGTTTAGGGTGATGGCGATAGCTTTTCATATTAACTGTGGCAAATCTCTGGATAACTGTACTAAGGAATGATTGACTGTGCAAGCCAACCCAGATGAATTTTAAATCTAAGAAATTTAAGATGTCGTGATTGTTATTGTATCGGTTTTATATGCTCATTTAATCAGTTTTATGTATTTGATTTATACTATATTGTTGTATTTAATGTTGTTCCCCACCTCAATCCAGAGGGAGAGGTGGGAAATAAATAAATAAATGGATGATGATGATGATGATGGTGATGATGATGATGATGATTGCTAGTATGATAAAGTTTGGAGGATACCAGTCTGTGATGCTCCCAAGTACATGGCAGGAATTTCTCGTTCCCACATCTCCAAGTCAATTCACAGCAATTCATCATAATTCAGTCTTTACATAATTTAAATTGGGTTGAATACAACCACCCCGCCCCATGCTCTTCTCATGGAATCCGAGTCCCTTCCACCTGTTAATAGAAGGGGGGAATCTTTGATGGGTCCTCTGGTGACCCTCTCCACCAAACAATGTGGGAGATGGCATGGGGGGATGCAGAGAGGATTGGTGAAAATCACTTCCATCCCCCCATCTGTTGAATCAAAGATTCTTGCATTCATGGAAGACTCCTGTTGTGAATGAAATGTCAACTTTTGATCCCCAATCCATTATTTTGAGGGGGGGGGATTCCTTTTGAAATTTTCCATTTGCTGTCTATGAGCAAATGGACAGCATCTGTATAGTTAAGACTAAGCCATGAACAAAGCTAGCAAGATGTACTTTTACTTTTTTATCCCCTTGCTTTCGCCTTCGGAGTCCAGGCCTGTAATCGTCACCAAAGCGCAGGAAGTAATAATAAGACACTAGCCGTTCTATAGGATCTCTTATAACATTGATGTATATTGGTTTCTTTTTAATGCCAAATCTGAAACAGAAAACATAATCAATTGACAAATCAAAGCATTTCCTGCATGATGTAAAAGTGGATCTAGGGTCATGTTTGTTTCAAATGAGAGTTTCATTTTGTCATATTAAGGCAGTCAGGAGGAACAATGAGAAGTAAGCAATACATTTTCTGTTTTAAAGATCTTAAATAATATACAAGTGTTAGATGTTTTTCAAAGAAAAGTCACCAAACCTTATCCTAATACATTCCATTTGGCTATATTTTAAACATGCATATTTAATATTTACATATATTCATTCAGTTTATTTTGTCTAAGTATTATCAGCAGAAGTCCTTTCTGGTATTTCTGCTTCCAACAGATGCAACCTTTTAAAACTATGTTTTGTAACAAAGAAGATAATGCAGCTGATGTGACCACAATGACCAGATGGGGGAAAGGTATGAGGATGAGGGAGATGGTGAGAAACTGCTTTTGCTTTTCCAACGTCCTGTTGGAAAAGCAGAAATGATGACTACACTTTGTGCCAACTGTTAGCTATGAAAGCGATTAACTACTAGCTCAATTCAGCAACAGAATTTTTTGTAAAATTGGGAAAACTGAATTTTTTGTGCCATAAACTTCTGTTTTCCCAGCATCATGGAGGGCCTTCCTCATTTTAGGATGGAACCTCCTTCTGGAAGGAGTAGGTAGGGTCATTTAGCAAGTCTTACCTCTCCAGGGGAAGGTTCTGGTCCCCCTGACCGGTGCTGTTCTGATTCCCCCTGAACTCCCCCTCAACCCCCTGCTGAAAAATGGTGGCAGCAATCAGCAAGCACTGCTGGAAAAGCTAAGCTGCAACTTTATCTTAAAAAACAAACAGTGAACAACTTGTACTAAAAGACAAGGAGAAACACACAGAATAGGGAACACACAGCAACTTGGCACCAAAGAACGTGCCCAGGATGCCTTGCCCCCTCCCCATGTTGGGTGCTGGCAGAAGCTTCTAATTTAATGAAAAAATTATCCTTGAAGAAAATGAGGGGGTGGGACATCCCTCCATGATACTCAGAGGACAGAAGTTCAGAGTTAGAAAATGCCAGCTTGACTGTTCGGCGCTCCAGCCACTTTATACTCCTTTTGGTTGTCATCTGGTACAAAGTGCTCTGTGTCACCTTGTCCTTCAGGTGAGCTCCTCAGCCATGCAGACTGGCATTGATGGGGAGCACAGTCCTGTACTGTTCCTCCAGATTCATTCCATCCAGCAGTCTGCCTGAATGCAGCCACCAATCCAGCTCCCAGCTGACCTGTATTGATAGTGAGATCGGTAAGGACACTTGATGGGCTACCAAAAGTTGGTAGTGGAGAAGCACTTCTTGTAACTCCCTGGGATGAAAATGAGACCAACCAGAAATAATGCCATGAGTACAAATCTCAGCAGGAAATGGTCTGACCATGACAATGGGGTTCCTTGGACACCCCCTTATTTTCAGACTAGTCATCTAAAAGCAAAAACCAAATCAAGAATACATTCTGCTTCAGGTGTTAGGCCAATAATAAGCTGAGACAGCCCCAAGGTTGTCACGGAGGCTGGGAAATCCTGAGCTGGAGCTTCAGAAACAGAAATTAAAGTCACCCAGAGCCACCATCCTGAGTTCCTCCAGCACCACTTCAGCCAGGTAAGTCAGGGAGGCCAATACATCAGCAGCATTCCCAATCTGTTTCTGTGGCCTAACTCAGATGCAACCCCTCAAGGCCTGCTTCAAGATGGTTTCCTGTTGAAACATATTTGGGCAAGGTTTCTCCTCCTCCTCCAATTCCCCTGACTCTGAGTCCCCTAAGTCCATGGAAACCTCTGAAGGCTTTGTGGCTCTGTATTGTTCCCCTTTGCCATGCTTCCTTTCCTCCTTATTTGTCCTTATCCTGAATTTTATGTCTTTTGGAATGATAACGTGGTGACACAAGAGCTGGGGTCAAATCCCAGCTCTTGGACGACTGACAGTCTGATGAGGAATCCTTGAAATGGGATCTGGTAGTGTTTACACTTGATTTATCTCTCGTCTGGAATTTTTTTTGTTTTTGGGAAGATTCATTTGCCTTACTAGGAGGTGGGATAGCCCCACCCCTTTTGCTAGGAATTCCTGGATCTTCTGAGACACCAGTTCTTTGATCTAGTCCGAGAACTGTGGGAAGGATTCCTGACCAGGCAGTTGCTGGTTTTGAGCAGGGAGTCGAACTACTCACCCCTGCTTCTTTCTGGTTGGGTGCCAAAATCACTGTGTGACTTTACAGCACACCCACCCACACACCAGCCTGTTGCTTATGCCACACCAGAATTGGATCTCCCCATTGCTCTATTCTGCTGATCTGCAGTGCTCTTGTTTCCCCTCCCTACCCTGTGTTGGGGTGGAAGTCAGGAAGACCCATGTTGGCGTCTCCTGGGTGACTGTTTGGGACTCCTTTTGGTCTCTGGAGTCCAGGATGTCACAAAAGGCCGCACGCCCCCATGCCACTTAGAAAGCTCTTGCTGTGGCCGAAGTTGACACTGATTTCTTTCGTAGCTGTGCTCCGGCTGTTTGGGAGGTCCTTGCCTGCTGGAAAGGACTGGAGACACTAAGGCTGCAAGGCCGAAGAGAATGAACTCCTTCCTCCCCTCAGTAGCAATCCAGTAGAGAAAGCAGCATGGGTGGGTGGGTGGGAGAAAGAGCAAAGAGAAAAGATGGAAAGAAAAAGAAGCTAAAGAGAGAGAGAAATTTAAATGCCACACTAGAGGTTAGGTCCTTAGGCGTTCCAACCTGACCCCACCACTCTGGCTCACTAGGCAGGGCTGGTTTGGGGGATCAGGACAGCTCCTCCACTGGAGAGAAAAGACTTGTTAGATGACCCTGACTACATGCTCAAGGAAAAGGCTCCATCCTGAGGTGAGTAATGCCCTTCGTTAGGCCAAGAGAAGAGTTTAGCCCTTTGGTTGTCAGTACCTATAAGAACACCAGAACAGCTATGCTTGATCAGACCAAAGGTCCAACTAGTCCAGCAATCTAGTCACACAGTGGCCACCCAGCTGTCCACGGGAGACCCACAAGCAGGACCTAAGTGCAACAGCACCCTCCCACCCATGTTCTCCAGCAACTGGTGCACACAGGCTTACGGCCTCTGATACCGAAGGTACCATACACCCATCAGGAGTAGTAGCCATTGATAGCCTTCTCTTCCAGGAATTTGTCTTATCCGTTTTAAAGACATAAAAATTGGTGGCCATCACTATGCCTTTTGATAGCGAATTCCATAGCTTGACTATGCGCCGTGTGAAGAAGTACTTTCTGAATCTCCCGCCAAGTACCAATGTTGTACTTCAGACATTTTGCACAATGACACTGTGAAGACTTAAGCATAATTCTTAAACATTTTATTTATCTATTTCCATGTATCGCCTACTTGCCTTTTAAAAAATCCCATGGCAGGTAACAACGTAATGTCTTAATGATACCGTTATCGTCTTCTATATAGCACCATTAATGTGCATTAGACACACAACTTTTGAAGGGACATGAAGAGGGAGATTTGTTTTTTATCTGCAGCTCCAGTTGGGTTCTGACACAGAGCTTGTCTCTATGCTAGGGTGGTAAGCCTTTGCACACTAATTACCACCATGGTTCATAGGCTAAGTAAGCGTGGCCTGCTGGTTGGATATGCCCTGCACCTTGTACTGAATACTGCTGATTTAAGCAGAACATGATTAATATACTGTATGGCAAGAACTACAAAGATGTTTTTAAAGTTTCTGATGAGGTTCATAAGACTCTGTTCTCCCCACGCTTTTTATTGAATGTTCCAGTTTTCCTGAAGTGCAAAAACAAATTTCTGTTGTTTAAAGAAATATGACAATCAATTATATGCAAAGAATATCCATCAAAAGTAGTCTGTTAACCCCAGGCTTCCAAAAATAGGGCTTTGAAATACAGTTTCAAAGCTTGAGCACTTGACTGACAAGAGCAGGTAAATGTTTTTAAATTCTTCCCTGTGGGTTACCCATGTTACTGCAAAGCTGGCAAGGCAACGGAACAGGCTAAAGGTGTCCAGGAACGGACACTTACCACAACAGCTCGGATCATTTCAGCCTTGTTTGCTTTGAGGATGTTGACAGAGTGCTTGAGGTTGTGGAGGTCATATTTTGTTTAGATCCCTGCCCAATCTGGCTGGTTAAGGACACTTAAGCAAGAGCTTAGAGGCCCTGTCTCCCCTTTGGGAGGGGAGGATTTGCCTTTTGTTGAAGGCAGGCCCCACCAACTCCTGACTAAACAGCCTTCAAACAGGGATGTTTTACAAAGCTTTCAAGAAGTCCCAAATCTCCCCCTTTTAGCGAGGGTAATTAAACACGTGGTAGCAGAGCAACTGTATGCAAAGCTGGATGACACATCCTTCCGCAACCCACTTCTAATTAGGGGTAATATCCAATGGTGCTTGCATGCCAGCAGGACCCACTGCTAGCACAATGGGGAGGTAGCTGTTCTTAAAGCAAGTGGAAACACACATTTCTGGAATGGGGCAGGCCAGCAGAGCTCACACAAGGAAATTCTACTCACCTGTCCTGATCCAGAAACGAGCGCTTCTGATTGCTTTAGGCAACGCTAACTTCCCAGTTGGTTCTGCTGGCACAAAGGAATGAGCAGCAGCAGTATCGGATACTGCTCCAGTCCTCCAACCCAGTTACAGATCTGCGTTGCTACTGCTCTCGATTCTATTGTATTTATTTGAAACTGCCTCAAGTTTTGAAGAGGTGGGGTATAAATGTGACAGGCACTCACTAGGCTTAAAGTTTCCATTATGACCAGGAAGGGAAAGAGGTGAGGCAAGGCCTGGGCTGAGCCTATTCCTCTCCTTCCCATAAGCAGAGGTGACAATAACACATCCAGGGAGGCAGAGCTGCTGCCATCATGGAGAGAGAAGGTGAAGTGAAGCCTAATGCCACCAGCATCCATCATATCTCTTGTGCCCCATAATGGGAGAAGTTCAATATATGCCTCCTCTCCCTCCCTCACAGTGGATATAGATGAATAGGTACTATCTCAATCCCTAGGGAAAGCAGAGCAAGTTGTTCCTTCAGGTTTTCCACACACACATGTAGCACAAATTGGACACAAAACCCATCCCGCCCCCCACCCCCTGGCATTTCTCCAAGGTAAACAATGAATCATAATGGAACTCTGTAGGCCAGGTGTGTTGGAACACATGTTGGACTGCAACTCCTGTGAGCCCTAGCCAGCATAGCCAATGACGATGGATCATGGGAGTTGCAGTCCAACAACATCAGGAGGGCTACAAGTTGTCCACTCCTGCTGTAAGAATTCCACTGCCCATTTGACAGATAATGGCACTAGATAGCCAGAGTAAAGTAATGAATGGTGAATTAAAAGGAACAAAATGACGAAGAAGCAATATGAGGTTTTGGCGTCTATCCTCTTTGGTCAAATTTCTAAAAGATTCTACTACCACTGTTTACAGAATTTTAAGAGAATGTATACTGAATCAAAGGATTATGCTAGAGTTTATTAAGGGGGATGAATCTTTGCTGAAAGAATGTACACTTCTCAACTGCAAAAAACAACAGCACAAGTTCCTTTCGTATATCGCCAAGAGCAAGCACAGCACTCAATATATTATTTTAATAAAGAAAACCACAAATATAAGAAAGCAAGCTGTTGGTGGTAGGGGGAAGAGAGAATAAATCATTTAGGTGAAAGGGTAACAAACAGAAACACAAGGATAATGCAGCCCTGGAGGAAAATATGCATATGAATGAAATTTGTAAAATTGCTTAGCTGCCTTTCTTGTGGTAAAATGATTTTAGACTGAAAAGTTATACTGCCTACAAAATGTTTTAAGCTTTATTCTATGAATAATGTATAGAATAGAGTAACACTTACCTAGCAGTTCACAAGGTTATTATTTCATTATGTATTCAACACAAGAGGTTTATTAATATAGCATTTTGCACTTCTGAATTTGGAGGAAGCAAGGCAATTTTACGTTCAAGTTTCCTTTTTGAGATTGAAGTTTGGCAATGATTTTTGTGTGTGCAATATTTCAACGTGGAAACTTTTTACCTGCTGTTGTAGCCTTCAGCGCTCTTTACCTGGTATTACATTGCACGGATAAAGAGGTGCTTTATACACAATAAGCAACTTCTGATGTCCCCATTTTTCCTCATGCTTGTCACAACAAATGCAATAAGGTGGATTCCAGGATTTTCATATACTCACTCTGTAAACGACCATGCTTTCAAATTCATCACAGCTAAGCAACCAAGGGGGAGAACCATACAAGTTGAGGGAGTTTGGATGAAATATGGAATATTTTCAACCCCACTCATGCCATTCTTGTAATGAGTTTCCATTGTATGGGCAAATCCATTCTCTATAAGCCAGAGCATGGGTAGGTAACCTAGTGCCCCCTTAGATGCTTTGGACCACAACTCCCATAAATCCCTGCTAGCCTGGCCAATGGCCAGGGATTAAGAGAGTTATAGTAAAAACAACTGGTGGGCATGAGATTGTCTAACTCTGGACTAGAGTAGGATGATCCTCAAGACGTCTAGATAGATTTCATGCTAATCTATTTCAGATGGGCAGAATCGGAGAGTGAAGAGTCTACAGAGGGATGGTATTAATAGTGATGAACTCCCTGCAATCCAATGGACCTGCTTTTGGGGTTGGGGGAAACTTCTGGCACTACTGTTAGTGCTCCACATCCAATTAGGCATTCGGGAAACTTCTGTTCAAATGTGGCCTAACTGGGAAAAAGCAAATGCAAATGTTTCAGCGAAAGCCTAATCTCACAACACTGACCAGTATAGCTTCCAGCAATCACACATTAGTAGGCATTTAGAGAGCCATTTTTTACTACTCAGTGATTGGCCTACACTATACAGTGTGAAGACATATAATAACGTATGCCAAGAGGCAAGAAATCTGATAGCACTAAGCCAAAGAAATCATTGCCTTTACGCAGCAAACCTGAACAGATACCAACTGATATTTAAACAGAGGATCTCCCTCCATGTATCTGGAATGTTAGGAACTAGAGCTACTGTTATGTACTAATCTAACTGGCCCAAATACTAGCACTGAAAGAGAGCCATACTACATCGGAGTACCACTCCAAAGCAAGTCTGCTCTGAGTTACTAAAACACTGCAAAAACATTTGATTCCAATATGTTGATTCAAAGGGAAGCTTTAAAGCTTAGTGTGGGGGATATTCCACTTCACAGTTTGAAAGCTCAAAGAGGTGCGATGAATGGTTTGATCACACAGTAAGAAGAAAAAAAATATGTTGCCTCGTTTTCATAACCTGCCGAATTACCAGGTCACTGTGGGATGGATGGATGGGTATGTCCACCTTGCTAGTGCTTCAAGTCAAGTAGGGCAGACTGGGAAGGGGGGTGGGAAGTGTCCAGAATGATTGTCAAGCCTCCTGGGGTTCTCTTGTATGGTATGGTGGAGCCAGTCCATGGAATCTAAGATTTCTGGAAATACAACTTCTACTAATAAAGCCTGTGTAGGAGGGCAGGGGGTCACTACCAAGGTTTGGGGAAGGAGTGGCATGAACAAATTAGCACTACTTGGAAGACAATGAAATTCAGTGAATCTTAACTTCTGCACTACTTAAAGGACTATAACCACAAAGGAGGGGAGGGGTACTGACTATTTTATCTGATTTGCTGCCCAGAAAGACTCCTCTGGAGTAAAGAAGGATGTGGGGATATGTAGCAATTATATTCTTGTTCTCTTGAAGCACACAAGCGCTATGATTTCCTAGACTTCGTGGTCACCAAAGCATGTTAGCAGGAAAGGAAGGTGCATGTCTATGAAGTACTGGATTACATGAATTAGCAGTCAATAATGTGAAAGGAGGAAAGATAAAGCTGTACTAAAAGTAAGCTGGAAAAAATGGGTGTGGAGAGTTTCACACAGTGCAATTTCTTATCTTGGCCATTAGAGGGCAGTAAAATCTAAAGAGAATCAGAGTACTACTTGAACTAAAATGCAACTGACAAGGAAATATTTCACATTCAAATTGCTACAAACTAAATTGTTTGTTGAATAGCTTACTTCGCAAAATCCAAGAAGGATATATGTCCATGATAGAACCCTGGTTTCATCTCTTTCCAGGAAGTTACATTCTTCACAAATCGTACCTGGAAGGGAAATAAAAGTTTCTGCAGTGTTTAACAAAAAACAACAATTTGCAATCGAGAGAAATAATCTGTTACTAAGTGATGCAACTCAGCTAGTGTAGCATGTGATAAAAATTCACGCTCCATTTTGAACAGTTCTCGATATACATCTATGTTCATTCACATTGATACAAAGGCTCAAAGGCTCAAAATTGTGTATCCTTTCAGTAACCCTTATGAACAGAAAGGTGGGCCCACATCATCCCTTTATTACAGCTGTATGTCCAAGGAGGGGGGACGCAGAGGGGCTGAAAAAATAGTGGCTTGCGTAAAACCACCAGATTACCTTTAACAATAATGTATACTAATAAGTATAGCAGAACTCAACATTTAAAAATGCGAGTCTGTTCTATGGAGCGAGTCATTTATAAAAGGTGTGTTAAAAGTCCTTCTCTTGGTGTCATTTCTCCAGTTCTCCCCTATGAGCTCCCTGGTGGCCTTTGGCAAGCCACCATTTCCTCAGCTCCCCCACCTGCAACAAACTGCTGAAGTGCTCCTGTTCAGGTTTCCAGACATTCCATTCCTCCCTCTCCCTGGTCATTTCCACACACACACCTTTTAGTCAGCCAGCAGTCTCAGGTCACTGAACATGATCAGTCCTCACTGGGCCGATCATGATCCCCCCCAAGTGGATGCTGCGTGGCATGGAGGACGCCATTTTGGTTACCAGCATTCAGAAAACTGAGTCTGATATTAGCAGATATGATATTCAGAAGGTATCAGAGTGTCTCAAAACAAATGGAAGGTCCCAGCAAGATGTCACCTTTGAGCATTTACCACTTAACCAAGTGAGGCATCCAAAAAGGCCGTTTGACTTATTTGATGGGTGAAGAAATCTGAATACCTCAATTTCAGAAACTAATACACACATAAGTAGAGCACAAGACATATGGCCTTGACAATAAAAGCAGAAATGTCTGACTACACTGCTCTCTTAAATGAGCAAAGAACCCTATATTCAAGATGGTAATTGGTAATTCTATAGTATAGTACGGTACGGTACAGTACGGTATGGTATATAGGGGGTGGGAGGAGAGAGATCACACACCCACACTTACAACACAAACCTCTCATAAGTTATCATAAAACATTTTATCATTGAGCATACATATAAATCTGATTACGCTTCCCAGACTACATTAGATATAAGAGACATATATAAATATCTACAGTAGATGTACTCTGACATTAAAAAGTGGTGATGTCAGCTGCAAGAAAAAATAGCAGTACAAGAGGTCACTGGTTCGTACGATCAAACAGCCCACAACCATGGCTTGTCGTTTTGTCCAAACTTGGCAGGGATGGGTTGTATGACGGTTAAACAACCCTTGCATAACCTATGGATCGTTTTAAGGTTACATGTGAGTTGTTTAACTCTTGCACAACCCACCCCCGCTTGGTTCAGAAGACACAACAAGTTGTGGTTCCATCTTGAATATTCAAAAGTCGGCATGTGCTGACATGCACCGCAACCCACCATGGGCCATGATCATGTGAACCAGGTCAGAGATTAAAAATCATCTTCATACCTTAACACTTTTCTTGAATGGTATCTTAAATCTGACTGACATCAAAAGGCTTGAAACATTCTTACGGTATGGGAGTTGGTAAAAAGTGGTTCTAATGATGTGATATGGAAGATCTAGGCATATTAATGACTCAAAAGCATTCCAAAGATGACAACCAAGATGACTAGACAAAATGTAACTACAGTGATCAAGTTCCAAGCTCCCAAAGGCCACAGATCCTGTGAATCACTGTTAAGATTCAATTTCACTGGACTCACATATCCCCAATACCCAACTGGAGATTCTGCAGGATGGGGCATAGCTCATGAGCAGAGCATCTCTTTTGCATGCAGAACGTCCCAAATTCAATCCCTGGCATCTTCAGGTAGCGCTAGGGAAAAATTCTGCCTGAAACCCTGGAGAGCCCCTGGCAGTCAGTGTCGACAACACTGGGTTAGGTTGACCAATGGCCCGACTCAATATGAGACGGCTTCTTAGGTTCCTAAGCATACAGCATAGACGCAGCAAACACTAGTGCTTGATCACCATTATTTCTAAAGCTGTCTGCTGCCTTAACTCCCAAATCTCCACACTCACTCACTCAGCAACTTCACAAGAGGTACCAGGAAAGTGAACCTGGGCAGAAGGCATGAAATTGCCCTTATCCTACTCTAGTCTCCTGTCATCTATGGTAGGGGAAACTGTGTTTTCACATTTGCTGTGGCCATCACAGCAGCAGATTAGTCCCAAAGGTCTTCACTGTGGGAGTCATCTAGTTTCTCTTTCATACCAATATCTTTGTCTGTCATCTCACAGCAGTACCTATAAAGTAAGTAACACTTCATTTGTTTTGATATTTATGCATTTGATGGGCAAGGCTTTTCATTAAAGAGATCTGAAGTATGCTAACAGAGAAAATCCATTAGTCATCTAGGTGCTGAACTCAAGACCACGTTTAGTCCTGAGAATATTTTTGCCGTTATTTACCATTCTATTTTACATATAACACAGAAGAGGAAGACAGTTGTTTAGTTTTTCAAATTGAAGATAACCTCTGGAATTTAATTTAGAAAGGCCAAAAAATATGAACACATTTCTGTAGAAGTGTATTTCCCTGATACTTCTAGAAAAATAACTGAAAAGGTATTTTTGAACTTCTGGTTTGTTTAAGCTGTTTTATGTTTTAAGCTCAGATGAGCTTTGCGGAATTGAAAGAGAGATCAAGTGTACTCTAATGGAGAACAAGAAATCCTGCAAGGAAAAAGTAGAGACTACATGGTATAAAGATTGCAGTTTTCTTAGCAGATGGGAGCTTCAACAGTTCTCTAAGGATCAAAGAAAAAGAACCAAACAGGCCAGTACAATCTCAGCAAAACCTGAGAAAAATGTTTCATAGCTACAAAACAAAATGAGTTACCAATTACAGAAATCTTAGTTATATGCTACAGGACACAGTTCAGCTTTGTATTTAATGAAGCTTGGTTTCATTACACCTCTAAGCTTTGGTTTACAGGCAAACTATGCTTCAAATAATTGTAGGATACCAACATAGCCAGCCACCCTGGGAATTCTTGGGTGTTTGTTTATTATTTTATTATTTATTACATATTTATACTGCCCAACAGCCAAGGCTCTCTGGGCAGTTAACAATTAAAACCATAATATACAAAGGCCAAAATTTAAAACTGTATTTTTTTAAAAAAAAAAATCATATAAAACCAGAAAAGGGTATAACCCAGGGAACGCTCGTCTAAAAAGATGTTTTCAAGAGGCCTTTGAAAGATGTTATATTTTCCTCCTCTCGAACCGCACGAGGGAGTTTTCCAGAGGTTCTTCGTGATGACATTCTGTTTGTCTTGGAATGATGAGCAGGACCTCCTCTGAAGATCATAAATGTTGTCTGGGTGTGTACAAGGGAAGGCGGTCTGCTAGATAACCTGGTCCCAAGTTGTTTAGGGGTTTATAGGATAATAACATAACTTTATACATGGCTCGATAGTTAACAGGCAGCCAGTGCAGTTCTTTTAGCAGATGTTTTATGTGGGCAGAGCTAGGTGTGTGGGATATAAATTTATTTTAAACAATGCAGAACGTTTCACCCTGGACACAGCACTTCAGTAAAGTCCCTCTTGATCAGCAATGGTTCTGCAGGAGAGACAAAAGCTTCTTTACTACTAGTATTTGCTTAGTGCTACCACTGTGCCAGGTGCTGTGCAAATTATAGAAGCAGTGTGGACCCTGCCTAGACGTTTACATTTCAATCAGGGAAGCAGAACCCCTGGCTCACAGAGCTTCTGAATCTGGCCTGTGAATGGGGCTTGGACCCCAGGAAGGATCCCCATAGTTATCACCAGTCTCTGATGGGGATATGAGGCAGTGAGTGGCTGGTATTGGGAGGACTGACTGCTCTTCCCAGCACTGGCTGAGCTTTGCATGCCACATGAAACCAGGGACTCAGCTAGTACTGCAAGGAGGAGCCACTTTCCCCAGTGCCAGATGAGTCAATTGTGTGGTTCGTCCAATGGGATGGCCCACGTCATGTGAAGCCTGGGATTATTCTGCCAGCTGAGTCCCTTTTCCCATGCTGAAAGAACTACATGCCTCTCTCAGCGGAGAGAAAGGCAAAATGGACAGGGGTGGGGTGATGACATCAGTGGCTGTGGCCATGCCCACTGATGTCACCTGGCAATTCGCCCCCACCCCCATTAAATGATTCAGCATTGTGCTTTAAATTATACTGACAGGAAAGAACGGGAACGGCAAGGAGGTAGTCTATAGTGGTCAGAGTTATGTCACATGGTCTGAGTTATTAAGTGAATGTTTCTGGTGGCAGAGTTCCGGAAAGAAGTGAGTGGGCTGAAGGGTGACAACCAGGATTGTGGAGTCGGCAGATAAAACCTCCAACTCCAACTCCTTTATTCATGACACCTCCGACTCCTTTAATTATATATTGATATAGGAAATAAATTTCCTATATATTTCCTACATCAACTGCAAGCACGCAACGTTTTAGAACCCTAACCTGTTAAAGCCCAGGTCTAAAGGCTATAGCTAAGACATTCTGGTTTTATTATTTTATTTATTAAAAAAGCCCAAAAATGAAAACAATGAGGTTATATTTTTATTTATTTATTTAATTGCATTTATATCGCCCCATAGCTGAAGTTCTCTGGGCGGTTTATCAAAAGACTATAGAGTATAAAGTAATTGGATATGAAACTGTAAAAGAAAATCAGGAACAACTTTCTCTACTATTTCAAAAATCTAAAGTATATTCTTTGATATCAAAGTCAAAACTACAAAAAAGTAAAAAACAATTGAACACCTAAAACAACTTAACAAATGACCATTTTAAAAGAAATGAACTTAGTTAGGTACATAAGTAACATAAACCTTTTTCAAGATTAAAGTATCATTTGAATATAAAATTCAAGTGAATATACATATCACAACTCTATATACAATTTAAGTTTATTAGAGTTGGAGTCGGTACATTTTTACTGACTCCGACTCCAATAACCCAAGAATTGCTTCTGACTCCAGCACCACAGCCCTGGTGACAACAGATGGCCAGATAAGAGAAAGTTACAATGCTCAAATGGGAAATAACATGAGCATGAACCAGAGGTTTTGCCAAGATGAAAGGCTATATTTTTACAATGTGATGTAGGAAGCAACAACCTGAGTTGCTTCCTACCATTGACTATTATGTAGTCTGAACGCAGCCTGTGTCCGATCAATAGGGTGGAGAGAAGCATTAGCAATCAGTATGGAAGTAATACTAGGAGATGAAGGCTTTGGAGGAAACATCAAAAAACAAATACTGCATACTATAAACCAATATTATACATGTTATTTATCTCTATGAAAAAGCTCAGTTAAGAAATAGACTTAAGGTAAGTCTGCTATAAAAGCTTTCTGCTCTGCCAGGTTCTAAGTGCACAATTTTACTAGAAGCAATATTCTGTTGCTCTCTGCTGGGATCTCAGGTGTTTCCTCACACACAATACTTTACTTTCGACATAACAAAACACACTAAATGAAAGGAAAGCTATTAAGGAGATGAGAGATTACGTCTTAACCAGTGCAACCTACCTGATCTTGCAGAGACATAACAGGATTATTTTTGGTTGTGTTGATATGAAGTACATGATACTTATTCCGTGCACAAAGGTCATAGGCAATGTTGGTAAAGGATGTGCTTGCAGTTTTCGGTACTCGATTATAAATGATCACCACATCATCTTCTTCATCCGGAACCACATCTAACCGAGAGCCATCTATTGTATGACGCTGTTCAATTTCTCGGACTTCGTGTTTTGCAATTGCCCTCTCTGTAAAAAGAAGCAGAGTACAGAACGACTTGTCACTTTTATCAAGTGAAAAAAAATTATTCAAATAACTGATCTGATTAACTTTCAATTTAGACCTTCTTTAAGTGTGTTGTTAAGCTATGATACCAGAAAACCTAAAATTCAAACTTCCATTCACAATTAACAAGAATAAGCAAGAAGTTAAGTTTTCTAAAAGACTTTTGCCACAATAAGAATTTTTCCACAGCCAATCTAAAAGTAATTGCTATAAAACATCGAGCGCTTTGCAATGATAGATAGATGAAATGATACTCCACATAATATGAATTTTACAGAACATTAGCTACTGACCATTCAGGGTTTTGTCAATTAATTGCAAAGAGGAACTGAAATTTAGATAAAACGAATGTTGTGCTTATTTTAATTAAGCCCACTCCCCTGTGTATGATATTACAATGAATGGCTTTGCAAAATCCAATTAGATATTAATTGCAAATCTGATAAGAATAGAAGCGGAAGGCGCTTACGACACGATCATCATTAAAGGTGCAAAGAACCAGTCTTGAATACAAAAATGGAACAAACAGGAGGGTAAGGACCAAACGAGGCAACTGCAATCCTTGAAATGAACACCAGAGAAACTGGGGCATTACACTTCAGAAGTTCCACATGGCTTTCCAATTAATTGCTAACCAACTTTACTTCAGTGCATAGCCAGCAGCAGTATCCAACTTAAATGAGAGCCAGTGTAGTGGCTAAAGTGTTGGCCAGGGAGGTGGGAGATCCAGGTTCTAGTCCCCACTTAGCCATGAAAACCCACTGGGTGACTTTGGGCGAGTCACAGACTCACAGGGTTGTGGTTGTGAGGATGAAATGGAGAGGAGGATTATGTACACCACCTTGGGTTCCTTGGAGGAAAAAAAGGTGGGATCTAAATGCAGAAATAAATAAATGCACTTGTCCCGTCATTTGGGGCTGGCCTAAAAGTATATTGCCTTTACTTACTACTTGCTGCTGTTCAGCCATACAACTTAAACTCAACATGGTCACAGGTAATTGATGTCCTCTCCTGGTTCCCTTCCTTTCATGGCAAAAATGTTTATCATCATAACAACCTTTTCTTACTATTCCACTTTAATTTAGAAAACCAAGTTTGCATGGCAATCCTCCTTTTGTTCATAGTGGTGTTTTTTGTTTTTACTTTGCAATTAAAAAGGATGGATTATTGAAAAGTTAGGGAGAGGGGTGGGCACCCTGTCAATCTTGCCAAATTTCACGTAGGTAGGGGAAGCACAGGGAGAGAGAAGGAAGGGGAGGGGGAAGCACAGGGAGAAAGATGAAGCAATAGAAAGAGGGGTGGGAGAGAGCTGTGTGCAAC
Organism: Elgaria multicarinata webbii; assembly: GCF_023053635.1. Taxonomy (NCBI): domain Eukaryota; kingdom Metazoa; phylum Chordata; class Lepidosauria; order Squamata; family Anguidae; genus Elgaria; species Elgaria multicarinata. Next base: position 129,128,943 of record NC_086171.1, read on the forward strand.
CCATCAGTTCAGACATTTGGCAAGGAGGGGAAAAATGAGTGCAGGAGGAGAAACTGAAATGGACAGAGCAATGGCAGGTGGAGATGATCAGTTCAGAACTCTGGTGAGAAACATCTGTCCCTCCCTTGACAGCTTACTGGCAGGGAGAGAAAGGAGGGAGAGAAAGAGGGAAGAGGTTACAGAAAGAGAAAAAGTGTGGCCCCATCCACATTTAGCTTCAGCTCTGTCCACCATGGGTATACAGCCCCTAACAGATTACCGCAGAAAGGATGCAACCCTTGACAGAAAAAAGGATCTCCACTTCTGTATTAGGTGCATGTTCATAGCTAGCACAAAAGCAGGAACCATAAGAAGCATTTCCTTTCGGTATTCACTTTCAGCTTACAGTAGGTGGCCTTGTTTGCTTTGAGATTCACAAACCAAAAGGCAGGTCCAGGCAACAGAGGGTTTTTTTGAAAACAAAAAGGAACAGGCATAACTGAACATATGTAGCCAAATACTCAGTTACATGAAATGTTCAAGATTAAAAATGTTGAACATACACCAATTCAAAGATTTCAACCATCATAATGTGATGAGGTTCACATAAAACCAAATTTAAAAGGTTGAGATCTGGACTTTTTTTTATGACTACCAGATGCTCAGATTACCAGCTGTCTTTCTTTGTCCTGCCCGCCCTGCCATGTTTGTTCAGTTCCTTATGCTGCATTCTATGCAAATTATTTAATTAGCTAAGTAGCACAGTTGTCAAGAATATGCTTAGATTCATTCTTGAAGTTAATTCAGTGTTACTGAATGATGTCAGACTCTTGAATCCTTGCATCTAAAAGCCTGTGAAGAAACTCTCAAGAAAGCCAGAACAAGCTCAGCCTCCCAGCATTAACACATACTTTTTAGCCAAATCTCATACATGAAAAAGGAGAAAATTCAGATATCCTAATTAATGGTTACCTATACAACTTCATATCTCTTCCCTTAGGGTATATTCATTATGATAATGTTTTAATTACATGCTAGCATTTTCTCTGAATTACAGGATTTATCAGAATATCAAACTAGGATATTCAGATTAACAGAGTAGGCTTCTTTCACGTAAAATCAAAAAGTATAACTGATATATAGCGTTGAGGAAAATAAAACACCATCTTTATAGGAAAATCTCAGCATTTTGTTGGAGACAAGCCCTGGGTTTGGGTTTTAATCTATTCTTCTGAAATATACATAAAACACTTCATCTTTCTTGCTAGTCTCATACATGCAACACTTCATCAAGATTTCCATCAAGATTATACAGGCGAATATGCCTGTTGGGGCCTACATATCTGCTAGATTTGTGATAATAGATTCCACCTTGGCCTTCAAGGCCTCTTTCTTCATGATTCCTGCTCTTTCCAAGGTAACAGCAGTAAGTATAACATTTAAAAATCCTGAACATAAGAAACCCACAGGGTAACGTTGCCACACTCTCAACGTGCTGATTATCCGAAGAATTGCATTACTGGATTAGACCAGAACTCTGATCAAGTCTAGCATGCTGTCTCCAGAATGAAGCCAACCAGATGCCTCTGGAACCTCACAAGCAAGATATGATGGTGATGTGATGGGCATCTCTTCTACATAGCATCTGGGCATCAGATTAGAATATACAGGCTCAATTTAACTACCATGGCTAAATAGCCACGGACAGAACTACCCTTCATTAATCTGTCCATTCTTTAAGCCAACTAAGTTTGTGGCCATCAAGTATATTCCAGGTTTTTAAAAAGCATTTAGCAAAAAGACCTATCCCTATCCTCCTGGGTGTGAAGCTATTTTATCAGTAGCACACAACTACAGATAGCTGTCATGGCACTGAACAAGATTACAGCAAAAAAAAAAAGGAGGGGGAGAAAAGAATAATGCTACGATATTGAAATTGCTGACAAGCAAGCACAGCTTGAAAATTTCCCTATGGCAAACCAGATGGACATGAAATTGCTTTAAAAAAAACACTATTTGTGTATTTTGGAATTTTGACTACTGAAAGTCTTGTGATGCATTTAACTAAATTGGTATATCTGGGCAATTGGGGTGCTTCCAGAAGAGGCTTTTAATGAACAAGCGCACTGCTTTATTCAGAGAACTTTACTCTGTGTGTGTGTGTGTGTGTGTGTGAGATATCATCTACTTGCAGTCCTTCTGTGTTTTACCACAACTTCTACCATCTTTTGTCTATCCACAGAAAATCCATTAAGGACAAGCTGTTCAATGTCTTCTGATTGTTAGTGCTAAGATGCCTCCAACTGGAAGCACCCTTGTGTTGGAAGTTAATTTATTTTATTTTATTTATTACATTTTTATACCGCCCAATAGCTGAAGCTCTCTGGGCGGTTCACAAAAATTAAAACCATAATAAAACAACCAACATGTTAAAAGCACAATTACAAAATACAGTATAAAAAGCACAACCAGGATAAAACCACGCAGCAAAATTGATATAAGATTAAAATACAGAGTTAGAACAGTAAAATTTAAATTTAAATTAAAATTAAGTGTTAAAATACTGAGAGAATAAAAAGGTCTTCAGCTGGCGACGAAAGCAGTACAGTGTAGGCGCCAGGCGGACCTCTCTGGGGAGCTCATACCACACCAGGAGTGCCACAGCAGAGAAAGCCCTCCTCCTAGTAGCTCAAGTTACATGTCACCATTTACCTGGTTACCTGTGGTAACTGCCTTCAGCCAACCAGATGAAGTCCAAATTTCTTTTATCATTCCAAAGAGTTTGTTGGCTCTTTAAGGTTAAACTAAAGAAGCCAGCCTGCTACATTCAGGAAGGTGTGCACTGATCAATCTTTTCTATTTTCAGGCAACAGGGGATAACATTCCCATTTTAAATAGGAAGTGTAGGTTTGAAAGGCAGTGTGAAGTCCTTCCGACTCCCTCTCAGGATTTGTTTTTAATAGGGGGGGAGCAGGACAGCACCACACACTGTTTTCAGGATCATTGAGTTCTGGAAGGTGTGTTCTGAAAAACATACACTTCCTCTCTCTATCCACCATGTTCAAGAAGGGAACAGCTCTGCACACCTTGTTCTGAAAGCTGCTTGATGTGGGATGGATTCCAGCAAGGTAGTTAGTTTTATTTATTTTATTTATATACCCCATTTCAGAACTCAAATCTCTCCAAAGCAGCTTCCAAGTAAAATCAAATTGCATTAGTAAAGTAATAGAACAAGAGCAACAACCTAAAAATCCTCAGACTCCTTCCTACATTGCCATGGTTGTTAGTTGGCTGTTTGTGTGCGAGAGAGAGCCGGGGAGGGGGATAGTCCAGCTGGTTAAGCTTATGGACTAGCTGAGAGATAATGAGCAGAGCTGTTGGCATTATCAGTTCTTCTAGTGATAATGTTTGTTTCTACTCCATTCAGTCTATGGATTCAAATTATTATTATACTAATATAGCAATTACAGCTGTTACGCGCTCAAATATTCCCTGCCAAAGGATCACAATCTAAAATATTATGCCACATGAAACAAGAGGTGATGGAGCAGAAAATCAGTTCTTAATATAATGCCTAGCTAGGAAGAAAACCATGTATTTTGTTCATACAGATATGTGTCTCATACACTCACACACACAGGGTCAGTGTAAAGGGTAGGTATGGTGGGCCACCTGCTGAGGGCCCACACGACAGCAGAGGCCCACTGACATAATCCCCCTGAAGTTGTTCCTCTTCTCCATCATTGCAACCTGCTTGTTCACCTGCTTCTTGCTCTGGCCCAGAAAATAATGGTGGTGAGAAGCAGTAAATGTCACTGTCTACCGTCTCACTGTCTCTCTGCATGTCATGCAAGCAAGTGGTAGCAATGATGAGAAAGAGAAACAACAGCAGCTGGTGACAATGGTGGCAAGGGAGATGACCAATGGAGAATGTCTTGCCCAAGGGCCCTCAACAACCTGGAGCCAGCACTGTGTGTGTACTATATCTTATATATCACACACATCACTGCATACCAGTAGGCTCTGGATCCTACAAAGATATTGTCAGAAATTAAGCAATAATATATGTCACTAAGAAAATAACCTAACAGAGACTGTTTTAAATCTCTATTTCAGGGGTGGGCAAGTTTTCGGGGGAGATCTGGGGTCATTTCTACCCCCCGACCCCACGGGTGCCCATATGTCCTTTTGGTGCTCTGTGGCCACTCTGGAAGCCATTAAAAATGAATTTGGGTGTTGCAGGTAGCACAGCACAGGCCACATGTGGCCTGCATGTTGATTTCCCCGGCTCTATCTGGTCATTTATGTCACAATCCCATGCATGTTTAGACATGGCTGGCTGACGAATGCTGTGAGTTGTAGGACATTTTTTCTGTTTACTTGCTTTTTAAGAGAGGAAACAAGTCAGCACAAGGATGAATGGGGAAAGCTCATGCAAAGGGGAAAGTCAAGGGAAATGAAGTTCATACAATCATATGATGTTCATAGAAGATACCTGGGCAGTGCCAAACAAAGACAGCTTGATAAAAGAAAATTCAGTGTAGAGAGGCCAGAAGGAGCTAAAGATGAAGAGATTTAAACGTAAGCAACAGCAGCTAAAAATGGATGAGGGAAGAGAATGGAAGCCAGTGAAGGAAGTAATGAAGAAGGAGAATGTAATTGAAACAGTGGGCAAAATAGAATGAACATACACACAAGTTCATAATTGAAATAAATTGTACAAAGTGAGAAACGGAGAACCAGCAAGCAAACTGTTTATTCAAGCACATTGTTGCTTGCCTTAATAATCTTCGTATCTCCTGCATTAAATACTTAAGACCATTTTATGTAGAGTCGATTTCAGAAATACATTTTAAAAAATGACAGATTTAAGCTGTGGAGAAAACAAGAGGTAATTCAAAAGATAAAGTAAAATGATGTGCCAGAGGAGGTGAACATTTACTAATTTCACTAATACATTTCTCTGTCTAGGAAAGAAACAAGTGGCATAATTCCATCCTCAGTAGTGCTCTAAACTTGAAAGGGGAAATGAAATTTCTTCATAAGGTCCTTTTCATATAAAAATTAAATGCATAATGTCAACAGGAATGATCAACATTGTAAATCTTTCAGTAGTCATGAAGGTAAGCGCTTGAAAAGGAGTAGGAAATTGGCTGACTAGTGAATGTCTGGAATGGATAGGAAAAGAGGCCTCTTTCAGCTATGGTGCCACACATATGGAATGTCTTGCCCAAGGGGACTTGCCTGGCACCTAGACTGTCTTTTTAGCACTAGGTGATCTTTTAATTCGCTCAGGCTTTTAAAGAGTTTTTAAAGATGGGTTTAAGATTGGACATGCTGAACTTTCTGGACCATTTTCTAAGACAGTACCGTGTACAACACATTGCAGTCATCAAAACTGTAGGTTAGCAAAACACTGATAACTTTATCAAGGCCCTCTCCTCCAGATAGTGTTGCAATTGGTCTACTGGCTTTGGCCGATAAAAGATGCTTTGTGCCACTGCATCTCCAAGGACAACGATGGACCTAGAAGCATCCTGGAGCCTGATCCATTCTGGTCTAAGGTTTAGCAAAAATGCAACTACCACCAGGAGCACCCCAGAACAGGTTTTGGAAGACAAATTTAGGGAATGTTGAGGTACAGCAACACATTATGCAACAGAATTCAAGCTATGACGTTTTTGTTGTTTGGAAGGGGAAAATAAACTGTCCAGGCAGTAAAGGTGCACCCTGCATATTATTAGTCTGAAAGGATTATGTGATGTTACACTCCTTTTCTATGTGTAAAGCTACTTTTTCAGCAAAGCTGTAAGTGTGCCTTCTTTCAAGCAGTGCCTTACTGAGTTACTTTCAAGGCTAGTAAGTATCTTCTTTCGACCACACACCTCTCCATTTGCTAAGAAGATAGACTATTAAGTAAATTGTACTAAAGGATTGGAGTATCATATGGAGAAATACAGGTTTACATAATCAATTTTCACTGTGTACTTCAATTATCTGCTATGCAAAAATCATAAGATTCTGGTGTAAATTGTAGTGTAAACTGGATATCCACAACATATAGGGCAACTCCTGAGGATGAAGCAATGTGGCAAACACAATGGGGCAGGGAGTGCTACTCAGCATGGCACCAGTAATTTTTGGCACACTAAAAAGTGCTGAAAGTCAACAAAAGTACATTGTTCCAATAGTGGTTGTGTGTTCCATTACTGTTTTGTAAGCACTAGCATTATATCAAGTAATGCAAGTAATTAAGTTGTAATGAGTTGTGAAAGCACTTGTGCAATGTTTTCTACAATGGTTGCACAAGTAGAAGCACAGTAGCAGATCTGACACTTACACAAGGATAAAAAAAAATAGGGCTTCCACAAACGACAGATGCATTGCACTAGCAGAATGACACCACTGGATACATCTCTAAGTATTTTGCTCACTAGTTCTATAAGCTGCATTAATTTAAAATAACCTAGAATATAGTGGAATGTATTATCCAGAAACATTCAATTGTGAAGTCGGCAGTTACTGAGCAGCTCAAGGTAATTCATGATCAAAATTGTGCTGATTGTCAACTCAAGGATATGTTCTTAATGTGAGAGTATTACTAATGCAAGGAGAGATAATGCTTATACTTCCACGCAGCACACACAATGCTTCCTGGCATCAATCATTTTGACTTTTAGTCAGCTGAACTGCTCCCTAAAGCTGCTCAAAAGGAATATTTTTAAACCGAGAGCCAGGCTTTTAATTTATTTATTTATGCATTTATTCATTCAAGATTCACAACTCATAATGTTATTTGGGGCTTAGGAACAAAAAAAGGCATATTACAAGAATAATGAGCAGTATTCACTGATCTGGCCTCTGATGCTCTTCCTAGTTGATTCCACTTCTCCCCAGCAGTTCTTTCATTGCTATAGTACCAGAGACACATCAGAAGCAGCTGTGGGGTAAGGTAACAACGCATCTGCAATGAAGAAGTGGCTTGACCCACCCTCAGGAGACTTTTTTTAATCACAAAGGGACTGAACTGCTAGTAGTGGTGGGTGTATGCACAGGCATAACATTGAAGTAAAGTAAAACATAAAACAAGTCTACTAACATGCAATCAGTAAGGATATGGATTTGCCTATGGAAGTACATATTAAACACAAGTGCTTTCATTCTTACGCATGAATTAGAAGTGATCCGATTGAGACAGTCAGTGCATCAAATGTATTAATTTGTGAGTGATGGGACAATTGGTAGAACGGGTAAGGTACTCATTTCATAGTCTCCATATTTCACTGTTACATCTTTAACTATACAGGTGCAGAATCTAGGAGTGTTAGCAGGTGACAAAACTTAAAAAAAATAAGAGATTTGCTTTCTAAAACCCTTAAACGATTGACATTGCATGTTGCTTGATCCTGTCAAAGAACATTTTAAAAAAATTATAAAAGGATAATCTGCAGCTCAGAATAGTGCTGGATTAAAAATAAAGATGGGATTTCAGCTATTTCCAGGTCTATGAGTGTACTGATTACCTAGGCTGGAAATCATGCAATTCATACTCTAAAATAACTTCTACCACTTATGGAAATTATTCGAAAGCGGGTATGTCAAACCTCAGCCCAAGGGCCACATTCAATTTTAGGAAAGCTCTAAGCTTTGCATTCCAATGGGGGTGAGGATGGGGATGTAGTGGAGCTAGGGCTCATGGGGATGCAGTATTGGCACTTTATTAGCAGGGACACTGACATTATGTGCCACCCTCACCCATCAGAACTCACTGTTTCCTATCCCTATCGTTGTAATACTCACAGCAGCTGGGGAGGTGTAATATGGAGTATTTGGGAGTGGCTTAGTCCCCAATGGAAAATTAAGACCCATTAGTTTTACAAAAGACCTGCTCCTAGCAGATGATAAAAACCCTGGAATTGATTTGTTGATACATATCAACAGAGCTGCCTGCAATTTTGGACTCACAGGGCGTGGCTATAGGGGACTGTCATGATGCTGCAATTCAATCTTTACCACTACATCACTGCATGGTCAAACTGCAAACTGGCCCTAGACTACAGAGAGGGTTAAACATGCATGTCTAGATTTATTGGCAAATCCACAGAGAGTATGAACAGGATTGCTAAAATAGAAGTTGTCCCCACTTGTTTGCAATGTTATAAGCTCAAATAAGGCTGTCAATATATATTGGAGAATGTGACATTGTGAGTATTGCACAGCTTCAAACTGAGTTAAAGTTTAAGTGGAGTTCACGCTGAACAAAAAGTCTCAGTCCTTGTAACTGGACCATCAACAATTCTAATTCTAGCTCACTTGATTTTCTATTTTGATTAAGATTTGTTAAAAGAAAGCTGAGGATTGAAACTGATTGAATAACTACAACAGAAGCTGGGGACAGAAAGTGGTGGCAAGGGAGGTGGGGAAGAGAAATAAGGATGACGATACATAATTTTCTGGAGAACTTTAAAGTAGCTTATGACATCTTTTCAGGCTGCCTTTCATGACAAGCAAATACCATCAGACTTAAATAACAGTTGCTCATTTTCCTAATACCTTTATTTGTAATCGAGGTCTATGGATCAAGACTTTCTGCATCAGACAAAGAAAATTCTCCAACCTGAATACATTTGGCATATAGGTATATTTGTATCATTTCTTCTTGGAAGAAGGACAAAGAGCTATGCAAAGGATTAAGGTGCATTCTTAAAACATTGGAAGGACTAATTAGTCTTTCTCTGGCTTTTGTGTCCTATTGGTTTTCAACAATCTTGTAGGCATATGGATTTGCTGGGTGTTTTTTTATTATTATAATTATATTATTTGGAATTCTAAGGCATAGCTCTTCCCCAATTATAGAAGTCTATAATGTGTTAGGTATTTTTAATCTCTCTATGATCTATGTGCAAAGTGCAAAATTGTATTTAAATATCCCCACGATCATGAATAGATAGAGTGAAGACTATTGGGCAGATATATCTCATTAAGGATCTTCTATCCCTTCTTGGAATGATAGAAGAACAACCTGGACAACATTTAATGTAAGTATAGACATCTGGTCTAATTGAGTAAAGATGGCCCCCACTCATCTAAAGCTTATTATTATTAAAATAATAATTGGCTAATAAATTATAGCACCAAAATCTAGGCAATGTGCACACTGTATGCTTTACAGAGACGAGCACTTTAGAAAAGCACACACTGAAGAAATTCCAAGGTACTATCTTGCAAGATTTCTAAAGATTTAGAAATTAAGGCACAGAATGCCTAGTAATAATTTGACAATTCATTTACTTTTTGCATGTTTTATGAAGTTACAGGTGTCTGAATGTACCTATAAATGTTGCTAATTCATTTACAAATCTCCTGGAAAGCATTATGGAAAAGTTACTGTTCCAATAAGAAACAAATGCACTTATTTTTAAAATCCACTTGTTTGCATGAAAGCCAAACAACGAAAACGAAACCACAGTTATAAGAGTAGCTTTAAAATGTCAAAGAATTGGCCATACTTCAATATAAAGTGTCAAACGCATGTACTGAAAAATATCTGTAAACCTCACTATATTAAGGTATGATAAATACAAATTATTGGAGAACATTGATGTAGTACTTCCAATTCACTGCTATAACTATCCTTGCATTGGAAAGCATGCTGAGGCTTTCTTACACAAATGTCAGGTACAAGCCATCAAATGAACTACATCATATTAATATGCCTCTATAGGTTTACACAGCAGACGATCATAGATCAAACCACAGGTCCATCTAGCCAAGTACCATCTACTCTGAGAGCTTTCCCACTCTTGCTACTCATGAGCCTTTTAAATAGGGACAGAATCTGGAATCTTCCACATGTCAAGAAAATGTTCTTCAATTTGGCAGTGCCCCAAATGCTTTTGATTTGTTGCAGATTCATATCTAAAATTATATTCAGAGGCCATGCATCACATTTATACAAATTAATCAATCACATCAATACTATAGCAAAGTCTTCCCTATCCTGGTGCCCTTCTGATGTTTTTGGATTACAACTCCCAGGATCCCTGACCATTGGCTATGCTGGCTGGGACTGACAGGAGTTGATGTCCAAAATATCTGGAGGGCATCAGGTTGGAGAAGGCTGTATTAGCTTCAAAGTTTAGGTACCTGCTTTATACAAGTCTGGGGTAGTTTGGCCAAGGGCCAGAAATTGCTCTAGAGTCTTAGTTCATTAAAAACAGAAAATTAATATTGGCAGATGCATCTACTGCTCCATCCCCATTGCCAGTCTTAGGCTGACAATGACTCTTGACAGGATGAAAGGGTAGTGGCAAGACTGACTTATTTGAAGAGTTGTTTGCAAGTCTGGCATAAATAATGAATTGGAAAGTGCCTTCTGCTCACATAAAACAAGCACTGTACTGCACATGTGCTTCTACTTGTCCAAGAGATTGTGCAAATTCTTCCACAAGCAGCAGTGTGTGAACTGCTATGGAACCTCTTAGTACTACAAAAAGTCTCATGTTACCACCTGTGCAAGGCTAGCAGCTATTCTCCTTCCATTCATTTTCTTCTATTCAATCCCATGAAATTAAACACCATCAAGAAATAAATTTCCCTGGACCATATTAAGATGCAACCACGGTAGCAGCCAGCATTAACATTTAATTCTAGTGTGCCCCTACACAAAAATCATTAATGACTGTTGTAGTCACTTTACTATAAATAGCATTAGACTAAAAACTACTATTTACTAACAGTGTCCAAAGTGTTTATTTTCTCCAACTGAGAGTAAAAACATCTTTAGAAGAGAAAGAAAATAGAAATGCTGATAGCCTATGCACAGAATTTTCACACTCCAACAAACACACCTGGTGCTCTGTGCTACTGGTAAGCAAAGTCAGCTAAGACAACTCCAGCTGGGCTTTGATATCATTAAATACAATCTAATGCAGCAGCTGCCTGAAAATTGCAGCTAGTGATGCTGAAAACCTGCTAGTGTTTCATTAACATCAGATAATCCATTCAAGAAATCACTTCTGTACAACTTGTAAGACTGTACAAGCTGTACACTTTGAAATACACATGATATACTAAGAGCTATATCCAAAATTGTGCTAGCAGAAGGGAGGTTGTGCAAAAAGATTTCCCCATCCACTTCTTACCCCTCCAATCCCCAGTGTGCCTCCAAAGCCTCTCCTGAGGGTCAGGGACCCTCCTGAATGAAGTAGGCTGTGACACAGGAGGCTGAGCGTGACTTCTCCAAAAATCTGATGAAGGCACCTTCTGTGAGCAAGCAGTGCCACCTGGCAGTGGAATGACACCATTGGATAATACCATTAGGAAGGTATTAAATGGTTAAATACTAAATGGGAAAACCAACTAATGATGAAAAACTGCTATGACTAGTAGTGTATTCCACCTTAGTTTGTGCATCCTCTTCTCTATGACAATTCCAGATACAATAAGAAAAAGTGTTGCACTTTCTAGTAAATGCTGTTTTGGGTGGTCATCCAAACAGTCACACTCAGGTGTGCATATGTGCAGGTGAAGCTTGGAACCTTTTAGAGTTCCAGACAACATGGGCCAAGAATGGGCCGAAGGTAGACCTTCAGATATTTGGAACTTCATCTCCCAGAAGCCTCTGCCAGTATGGCAAATTGTCAGGAATACTGGGAGTTGAAGTCCAAAAACATCTGAGATCTACTTTCTGTCCACCCTTGATGTAGGTGGCACTCGCTCCCCTGTTTCCCTGCTCAATTCTGTTCTTGACAGATATGAAATCAAAATAACTGAATTATGTTATGGCAAAAAAAGCAACAAATTCAGTGTTTGATGGTTTCACTTACATATATTGCATAGCAACCATTGCTATGCAATATAGTATATTTCCACCCACCCACCCACACAGCACTGCTTACTTTCCTATGCTGTAGATTTTGAAGAAGGAAATTAACTTTTAATAGCTTGTAGGGTCTGTGGTGAGGGATTTTTGCCCATGTGAGGGAGTGTGTGCTAATGACTGCAGGAAGAAGTAACTTCCCGTTCTCACTGAGGTCTCTGCCTCACAATAGGAATGATGACGCTTGGGAAGGATAATTGAAATCACTAAGCATAGTCATTAGATGACTGCCTCCAATGCTACATTGAGCACGGGCATCTGATGAATGTTTCCTGATAACTGTGTGACTCACAGTGCATGAATATGCTGATTCAATGTTCCTTTGAGCACTACATTGCATGTTAGCATTGAAGCCCTATACTGAAATTGCAAACACAGCTTAAGAGCAGAGGTAGATAACCTGGTGCCCTCCAGAAGTTTTGGACTACAGCTTCCTGAATCCCTGACCATTGGTCAGCCAGGCTGGGGCTCTTAAATATGAAGAGTGAATTAGCCAGTCATGTGAGAAGGATTCATTGGGCAGCTGAAACCTGGATGGTACGAATTATTACTCACCACAGGCCAAGTGCTTACTCAGAAGCCAGTAGTTACAATACTTTAAATTCAGAAAAGAGTTGGAGGTAGGGTTGGGAGCTTATTCTTAATACTATTGTATCTAAAGTCATCCATATGGAAACAGCTTGTCCTTCTTCCTGGTTTCAGAAATAAAAGGCAAGGTCATAAGATTTCTAAATTAGCCTGTTTCTTTACCAGCAATGTAAGCAACTTTTGCTTATTGGTCTAGAACTGCAAAACACACTTTTCTTTGCTCAACTTAGTAAATGCACATCTCCTCTGAAGGATCTCATTCGACACATACTTTATACTGAAAAAAGTTTGTAGAATGCAGCAGTATTCTTCTAAGTAGATTGTTTAGATACACAGGAACAAGTAACAGTCTATCCCACACTCTTTTAGAACATGTTGTTCTCATCTTCCTTTCCCACCATCCCCACCCGGTTTTTTCCCCTGTTCACAAAGTTAATGCAGTGGCTTTTTGCTATGAAGCTGCAGGATTCTCTCAGCTCAGCCAGAATAAAGCCAATATTATATTTTCCTAATAGAAATACCATCACACCAAGAATATCAGATGAACTTGATCAAAGAATACATCAGTGGAAGGAAAGAGCTTTCAAAAAGGCATTACTGTATCCAATGCTGACAAGCTAGGAAGTCTCACAGGAGAAGAGAGTTTGTTTTTTTGACAAATGGACAGTGCCTAAAGAAGGAAAGGATTCAGAGAGCAATACTTTCGGTATGCAAATGCAATACATTTGCAAAGGGAAATACTCCAGCTGGTACCACTGAGTGGATGCTCACAAGAGCTTCTGGGAGTTAATCCAGTTCTGTGCCAGATTAAGTTTCTAATTAAAATAGTCTTCCCTGTCTGCATAAGATAATACTTTTGGTTGAAAACCAGTTCTCACACAAAGAGGTACAGTTTGACCTAAATATAAACATTAATTGCCTCAACTGCATTTTGATACAGGTTGGAAGCATGGTGTGTTGATGTATACATAAATACACAGAATCTAACAACCAACATAGAATATAAAGACATGACTTTCATTTTAACAGCCATTATAGTTGCAGACTTGTATTTAAGAGTACACAGGCAATGGCTTCGGTATACAGGGTAAAGGGTATACATTCTGGGCCTTCAGAACTTTCTCCTTTTTTTCTTTTCTTTTCTTGCCACTACACTGCTCTTTGACACCTGTCCCTAAAGAATCAACAAAAGAAGACTTCAGAATAAGCATTTTCATTTTTAAAAAATGTACCTGTAAATGCATAATTTTAATAAATGCCAAAGTGCATGTACCCTTTTCTTTAATCATAGTTTTCGTATCCAAATTCAATGTTTTGCTTTAATACCAAAGTATTTCTATACTTTAAGTGATCTTAACGCTGACTCTTTTAAAAAAAGAAAAATAATGTTCTAAATACACAGTTAGGAACATAGGAAGCTGCCTTATACCAGGTTGAACTATTTATCTACTAGTCCAATGATTAGCATTAGGATCTCAGCTAAATGTCTGGCTCATCACCTGTTACCCAATCTTTTTAAGTGCTCTACCACTGAGCTACAGATCCCTTCCCTAATTAGCGATGAGAATTTGTTTGTATGATGTTTTTCCAAAGACTAAAAGCGGTTGCACAATCGAATTGAGGAGAACACAGATAAGCAGATGTATTTTCCACTGGTTGTTATAATTACAAATACACCAGGCATGATAGAGCCAACATTAAAACTTGTGTCCCATTCATAATCAAGAGTAAACGTGTAATAGGAAAACAGTGGTTTAGGGAGCTAAAAGCAAATACAAGCCAAGCAGTCATATATTAGTTACTCAAGGTGGGCAGTTTTTCTATCACTGCATACAGAATTCACTGCCAAGAACACTACAATGCACCAGCACAATAGTTTCTAATTCTCTTCTTTCGTTTTTTAATTGTGGAAGGCTAATCAATGGCTATTAGGCATGATGATAACTAAGGATGGAACTGTAGTGTTTCAAGCAGTTTACCTTTGTTTACCAGAGACTGCAGAAGATTAGGCAACAGCCATTTCCATCATGCCCTGCTGAAATTTTGGATTTCAACTCTCATCAGCTCCAACCAGAACGGCCAATGAACTGTAATGCTGGGAGTTGCAATCAAAAATATCTGGTGGGCACCAGGTTGGGGAAGGCTATCCTAGGGGAATCTGTCCACTGCTGGAGACAATTTTGGACTCTGTATGTGTCTGTTACACCACCACAGCATTCATTTTTTTCAGTTGATGTCTTAACACCTGCATTCACTATGCAGGTTCTGTCTCACCTGTGGCCACACCTAAAGACCAACTTGAATACCACACAACTGGACAGACCATTGGCATGATCCAGAAAGACAATCCTTATGCAATTCTAGTCAAGTCCACTTTAAACATGATGAACATCAACTGCGTCAGTCAAATCAATGGATACATAGTGTTAAATACATCAGTTGTTCCTGAAGCACATCACACAAGGCCTAGGCAGCTTGACAGACTGACTTAATTTATAATGGGATGTGAAGAATCAAGGACATCACACAATAAAAAAAATGACAGTAAATAAAATCTTTTATGCAACTCTCCCATTTAACAGAGAAGAGATACTCAAGATGCTATTTATGAGCCAACGTTTCCAGTCCTGGCCATTCTCAAACAAGAGTGAAAGGAAGCAACCTAGCTGAGTGTTCACTGCAGAAATGTATCACTCCTATTACCCTGTTCAAGCATTTATAGACTTTTAAATTGTAAAATGTTATTCTATGCAATCCAGTTAATCTCCTTCCCACATCAATCAATACTATGAAATCTAGCATTAACTCATTTCTAATACATCCAGGAATCCTCTACCTCCTATGAGGAAATAATCTGTTTGCTATTTATATAAACAAGTGAGTCATATAAATAATACTGAGCCACTTAAGAATACATTTTCATAATCTGATTTTATGGGAAATGTTGTGAATAAATGTACTCTCAAAGTCACCTGCAATGAGAAGAATGGGGATGGAATCAAGGTCTAGCAAAGTTCAACTGTCTATTCATAGTTAAGTTGATTTTTTTAAAAAAAAAACACGTTATTTTTGTTAGCAATAAAGACACTTTTTTTTTTAAGCAAAGTGATTTGTATCTGAGACATGGCTATCAAACATGTGTAGTAGGAACCCCACCCCATACTCTCTGTAAAATGGGACTGGGGCCTTATCTGCCAAACTTCTGAGATTACCTGCCATGAGTTCCAGGCACTGTGTCACAGCAAGGAGCCAAGCCTACGAGCCTGAATGATTAAGTGTCAATCAATGTAGCACATCTAATCTCAAACCACAGCCAAGCAAAGGCAGAGAACCTAAAACTTCAGAAACTGATTCAAATAAAAAAAAAAGGAAACAGAACTGGGTATCTCCATTTTGCAGATGGCAACTCACTCTAGGCTTACCTAATATCTCATTCAGCAAGTACAGATCAACACTGAAAAGACAGAGGGATAGGGTGAAGCTTGAGAGTCTGTAGAACAGAGAATTACTCAGGAAATGCACCATAAATGCCCACCATAACATCAGCAGTTATTAACAGTATCACATAAATATATTAGCCTCAGTTATGGAATGCAATTACTGAAATTATCACTGTATATGTACTTTTTCTCTAGGTAACTACATATTAATTTTTTATATAAAATATTATATGTACTATATTTTTCTGAGGATGCACTAATTAGCTGTTCCCAAAACAGACAAAGGAATCCAACAACTATAGGTTGCCAGAGCAAATTACAGATCACACTCAGAAAGAAATCTGGAAAAATTATGATCCAATAAACAAAATAAATGTAAAAGTGATCAGTCTGTCTCAATAGTCTGATGGTACCTTATATTAGCAAACCCACTGGTATATGGTACCTTATGATTTTGTCATTTTAGATAGTCAGAGGTGTGATACTACATATTTAACACAAAAGCCTCCATTTTCCAACTTCCTCATTCCAATACTGACACAATTAGTATTGCTGCCTTGACAATGTCCACCTTAATTCCAGCCTCATAAAAGTGTGACTTTGCTGTTCGTTTCACACTTATGTCTGAACATTTGAGCCAGCTGCCTTTTGCATTTAGCATCTGCTCATCCAACATACTGCTGCCCCATTTCCCAATCTTGCCATTCAAACAGTTATGTGGTTCTGCTAAAGATTTCAGAGGTTTTTAAAACATTAACATTCTGCTTAACTATTTCCACCACTCCTATTCTGGTAGATAAATTCCTCCCCTACATTCTCTGTTCAGATATTTGAGTCTTGGAAAATATTATGATGAAGATAATAATAAGAGGAAACATCGGGGCCTGCTCCTGTTGGACTCTTCCCCCACCCCCACAGGGCAAACTGCCATCTTGGCCCTGTGGGGAAGAAGAAAGACTGAGGGGACAGGAGCAGGCTGAGGAAACATCGGGGCCTGCTCCTGTTGGACTCTTCCCCCACCCCCACAGGGCAAACTGCCATCTTGGGCCTGTGGGGAAGAAGAAGGACCGAGGGGACAGGAGCAGGCCGAGGAAACATCGGGGCCTGCTCCAGTTGGACTCCCCTCCTTCGGGAGCAGGACAATCCCATCAGCCCTTTTCCCAGTCCACTTAATTTGTCTCTCTCTTTACCTCTTCCCTCCTGAACTCCTTTTCCTTGTGTGTCATGTCTTTATTAGACTGTAAGCCTGAGGGCAGGGACTGTCTTTTTTTCTAAGTGTAAGCCGCTCCGAGAGCCTTTTTTGGCTGAGGAGCGGGGTATAAATATGATAAATAAATAATAAATAAATAAATAAATAAATAAGATGACCTTGGGGGCAATCTTAAAATGCAGATACTGGAAGGGCAAGAATGACAACTTGGACCAGTTACCAACACTTGGCCTAACTTACCTCCCAGGGTTGTTTGGGAGTAAAAAGAGAGAGGAGACCTTGAGCTCCTTGGAGGAAATGTGAGATATAAATAAAATACATGAATAAAATAAAACTATTTCACTATATTTCCATCTATGAACAGCACAGGATTCCTCCATTTCTAGAACAAAAGACATTTTAGTGTTGATACATTTTCTGGAAAGGTTGCGATAAAAAACACAATCCAGTGCAGTTAGGCATGCTTAAAACCATTTATTGCAATGAACTTAAACATGTCTGTGTTGAAAAAAGACCAACTGCTACATTACTCAGACAGTGAAAAGTTACTTAACCAAAAGAACTTCAACGTTTTAAACTACGAATGTAAAGGAAAATCACATACAACTGTTCATTACCTCCTCCAAGTTGCAAAACCTAAAACTTAGTCTTACACATTCCATGTTAATCAACTATTTACTCTTCAGTAAGGATCACAAAGAATTCAAACATCTGATTTGAACCTCTCAAACTACTGATTTAGAAAGCCTTCAGCAAACATGCTCACCAACAGGCCAAGACTGAGAAAATATTTGATCTTAACAAGCAGGAATGTCCAGGGAAGGAGGTGGCATTAGAACAGCTAAACTAGATGCCCCACCAAAAAAACTGCAATAGATTGAGTGTCTGTTTTCTAGTTCTGATTGGCATCCACAAGTGTTTCTTCCTTTACCCCTCCCTTCTCTTGCTTGCTAGAAATACTACAGGTCTGACTGGTGGGCAGGATCACACCAATTTCAATCTCTTTGGTGCTGCTCAGTACAGTCTCTTGCTTCCCTCCCCTACCACTATTCTCCTCCTCTTAAATAACCTTTGCAGCCCTAGCTTCCACCCTCACCCTGAGAATATATTCCTTTTAAATAACTCCCAATCTATAAGCTCCCGTAACTTATTCCAATTGGCTGGAGACAATTTCAAACTTCTTTGTTTCCTCCCCCAAGCTTTTATCATCTGCTTCCCTCCCTCTGCATGCCTACCTATCTTTCTCCATTACCCAGCCCTGCTTGCAAATGGCTTCTCTCTCTCACTCACTTTCCACACCAAAAGTGTTACACCAACTCCTGAAGCTGATTATGAAAGAAAGAGTCTAGGCTGTCAAGGGCAGCTGCTGCAGGGAAGGAAGAAAAACCAGGAGTGGATTCCTTTGGGAGAGAGGAAAAGACTGCAAAATACTGCACTGTGGAGTGCTTCTGTTCAAGGTTCCAACTTCCCCATTCCCCCCCCCTTCCGTTTTCTTCATTTTTAAACCAGTCAACATTTGGTGCCCACTGGGCATGCTCAATCTTCACTGAGCTGTTTTTGGAGTCCTCCCCACCACCACTCATTTTGGCTAAGTGTTGGGACACCACAATTCCACTCACCAGCTTGCTAATAGAAATTCTGTTAAATGTTCTTTATCTATTAGTAAAGTTGCTACTCGACCAAATATTGAAGGTTTTTTTACTAGTCTCCGGACATTTCTTTCAACCACACCATGATTGTTGATTTATCAAGACTCTTACACTTGTCTTCATTTTACAGATTGAGGAAAAAATATAACCATAGTTAAACAGGTTGCTAGATTTCATGTGTTAACTTGGTGTCAGGGGCAGAATAGATATAATCCCTTAATTTTAAGATTACTTTCTTTGGTGTTATTTGCTCTCATAATATTACTGTAATGCTCCAGTTCTGGTAACTAAAATACTATTTCTGTCATATCTCCTAAAGGATAAGCTTAATTGTGCAATTAAACTCAAGAAATAGAGCATGGCTTACCATTAGTCACCCACCCCAGTTGTCACTTATATCATCTATAGATGGTACTCATACAGAATACAGCAATAGAATATAACTTTTAAAAAGCTGAAAAACAGTTTCAACTAGGATTAAATTTGGCTTTATCAAACCAAACCAGACTCAAAATAAAGTTTATATTTATGACTATGTAATACTTCTGCTACAAGGGAAAGCCATATTGTAAAAAAAATTCCTGAAAGTTTATTACATATATTCCTTGAACATAGTAAAAAAGGAATCTACTTCAGAGTAAACACATCTCTTTATAGAAAAATATCACAATTAAGTACCACAAATCAGTGTTTTCATGAGAAATGGTGAAAACTGAAAGATATTTAATGGTACTGAGAGAAATTTAATGGCCTACCTTATAAGAGCTATAGAGTTCAGGCTATTTGTCCCTGAACAACTGTTACAGAGACAAGCATTTAACAATCTTTATTTTCTATCTACTCATTAGATCTCTCTCTAGATTTCCCTTTGCATACAAATGCAAAAAAAGTCAGTTCTATTATACATCACTTTTGTTTTGTTTAGACCTGATATTCTTTGATCCCTGGTCGAGGATAATGTAACTCATTTAGGATTGTTAGATGCTTACTATTCATAGGCCAAAATAAATTTATATATAGGTTACTATCACCTGGCCACCACTAGAGGGAGTGTAAGATCATGCTTCCCCTTGATTCCTTGAGGTCGAACAAGGGAAACATACAATTTTGGTTTTTTAACAGTTCTTTAACAGAAGTCTCCTATAGGCTGATATTTAAAAAAATACAATTCCTGCATACTTTCCTTTACTTTAGAACAACCACACACAAATCCACCTCAAAAAAGTTTCAATGTGAAGATCTATACACGGTTATCCTTATTACAAGACACGGTAAGAAATTTTACAAGAGGATTTGTGAAAACGTTTTACAGGTTTTAAAAAGATGGTCCTTCGCACATCCTTTACACTTTCCTGTAAAATCACTCTTTTGGTTTGTAAGACTTCCATCAGGTGATGGAGAGGAATGCGTTTAACATGTTGTTTGGCAAGGAACACATGGATTTGCATGCTCCCCCCATTTTCTGGGCTCATGAGGATAGACACCACAGGGGCAGCTGCAAGTAGAATGTCTCGGCCCTGGGACAATTTGGTATAAAATTAAGACAAGCTTCAAAAATTCTATTCACATTTAAAACTCTACCAAACCACAAAAGAAAATGTTAAACCTTTTGCAAATCATCCCAATATACATTTCACCAATATCCAATACACACTTCATTTGTAGCGGTAACCAAATAGTAAATTTTGTTTATAAAGGAGCCTAGGGTAAAAAAAGAGATGAATACATCATTACACTGTGATTTATAGCAGGTTTGTCCAACCCATTACCAAAAATTATGCAGTGCAATCCTATACGTTTCTATTCAGATTCCAGTCCCATTGAGCTCAATAGGACTTCCAGGTAATGGGTATATAGGACTGCAGCCTTAAACTACCTGTGGTTCCTGGGAAGTGCAAGAATTGTCAACAAACTGGCAAGTTGAGATCCGGTATAGCGGTTAGGTTGCTGGACTGAAACTCAGCAGATCCGGGTTCTAGTCCACAGTTGCCCATGATGCCTACTGGGTAATTTAAGGCCAGTCATTGACTCTCAGCCTAACCTACCTCAACAGGATTGTTGTGAGGATTAAATGGAGAGGAAGAGGACCATGCAAGCCAGCTTGGGTTCTTTGCAAGAGGAAAAAAATGTGGGATATAAATGAAATCAATAAATAAAAAAATAAATTTAAAATAAAAATCCTGTCTGTGTATTAATATGCCAACTTTCCCTCTATTTTCCTGCTTCCAACACACTGGACCTCAAAGAAGAAGCAGTGTCTGAATGATCCAAGGTATGGCAGTCACTAGGAACAGAAGGCCAGACTTGAGTAATGAAACTTAGAGCATAGCTCTCACTCTGCTTGGGTGTGTTCTTGGTCAAATCAGCACAGAAAACTATTGTATTGTAATGTTAGGGAGCATCAAACAATGGCAGTGGCTGATTGGCTGGGAAAATATGGTAGATTCAGCTACCCATGATGGAATTATTTTGTTACAACTCAGTTTGAAGGGGCGAAATGCAATCTTTACAGAGCTGAAAGCTGATGTAATCCTTTTGAACTGAAATATGAATTCAGTCCACTTCTTCCTTTGCACTGCTTCATAAGAAGAAAATATTACCCATCCCCAGCAGCTAGGCCGTATATGAGGTTTCTCCCCATCACCATCCTGACCATCAACTCGAACCCCAAACCACAACTTTTCCTGTTCCTTTGCTCCAGATTTTCTCACCAGCCAAGCCAACTATCCACTTCCCTATCAGCAAATGCACCAAGCTCCCAATTTTTATTTTTGAAAGTTATTTTGCTGCTAATTTCAACATTTTGTGACTGAATCTGAATTTAAAATAACATTTACAAATATCCTCCAGGGTCAATGCTGAAGTGACAAGATATGAACGTCAAAGTAGAGAACAAAAACTTTGTTACAAAGTTAACATTTTCACTTAATATTAAACAATTTTATTTGTGTATATGCATGTCCCTTAACTCCAAATTGTGTTAACTGCACATATTTAGGATCATTTTTGCTATTGTTACTGCATCAAGGCAGAGAGCCATCTGACATGATGATTAGAATACTTTTTGTGACTCAGTAGGTTGCACCAAAAAAAAATAATGGAGCAGTTTTGTCAATCTAGCTGAATTCTCTTGGAAAAGATGGACAAAAACTATACACTGATAAAGCTATCTAAAAGCAGAGTGTGGGAAAGGTTTTTACAGAATTGAATGAGCTCAGGAAGACGACAGAGACCTGAAAATGCCATCTCTTGCCCATCGGCATTATGCAATCACTTGTCTCCACCTTTTTCCTGTAGCTATTCTGTCACAGAACAAGCACAAATGCTTTCACTGAGAAGCCTAGGGAATTTTGGAGGAATGGACAGACAGGCTTTGCTTTACATGTACAAAAGAATTAGATTAGAAAGGTCTTTCAGATGGGGTACTTTAGGGTAACATTAGTGTTTCCTCCTTAATGGATTGCATTTTAATAGTTTCCAATTCATGTATCCAAAGCAACAGCAAGGAATCTGAAAGCCTGGAAGTAATAGGACAGCATTTCAGCAGCAAGTACTCCTCCAAATCCGAACCTCAGCATCTTGGGGAGGCAATGCTTTAGGCATTTAAACTTGCTGCCACAGGTAGCCCAGAAGGTAGGAAATGTCACTGAATCTTCTAGCTACCTTGGGAAACCATGAGTAGCATTCAATCCAAGGTTATGAATATTGGATGCTATTCAAAGCCTACAAAGTTTTTTTAAAAAAACTAAAATGGAGGTGGGGGGAATTGTGTATTCTGGCTCCATTTTATCGGAACGTTCTGCTTTTTTCCCTCCAGCCACCAAAATAGCTATAGCTGTTTCACTAAATAAAAACTGAGATGCTTATAATTTCAGGGGAATTTTTTTAAAAAAATCTAGGCTAGGAAAAAAAAGGCTGCCCAAAGCAAACTCATCTCACACATCATGAAAAAGATTTAACATATTCAACTTTACCTAAGGTAATCCAGAAGAAAAACAAGCAGGTAATTACTTGGATGACAGCTACAGCATTCAAATTTTAGTTCAATTCCAGTATTATATAGTTATTACATTTATATTCTACCTTTCTTCAACAGAGTTTCTAGGCAATCTCCCATCCAGGCACTGGACCAGACTTCGACCAGCCTAGCTTCATTGCCATCTCTTTTTCTCTAATATTAAGTGAAATGGCTCTCTAAAAGTTGGAGCCCCTCTCCTTGACAGAGATAGCCCGGCCACTGTTAGTCAATGCACTATAATGTAGGGCTGTCTTTGTTGGCGGACTGGAATCTGCAGTTAGTTCAGAGTACAGTTGTGAAGCTGCTAAGGCTGGGTGTCAGGGTTAACTCTCACCAGTGATAAAACTACCTCACTGGCTCACTGCTTTCAAGCTCAATTAAATGTGCTGTTGCTTACTTTTAAAGCCCATCACGACCTAGAACCCTAGAGCTCCTGCACCTGTCTGCCTGATTATTACGGTCTTTAACCTATGGTTAAATGCAATATTATCAACTGACTATTAAGGTCTTCATCTGTGGCTCTGGGTTTCTCTGTTTTCTGAGGGTGAATGGGTTATAACCAGAAAGGGCCTTCTCAGTTGTAGCAGTCCATCTTTGGAGAAATGGCCTTCCTCAAGGAGGCTTCAAGTGGCATCCAATAACCTTTTTGGCATCAGACAAAAATGTTATTAAAATTTGCCCAGGCCTTTAAAATCTTGCAATCTTTAAAGTTGTTGAGACTTTTAGAACTTTTAAAGTACTATGACCTTTTAACTCTCCTGTATTACTGACTTGAAGTTTACCTACTGGCGTCTTCTATTGATTTAAATTGATTAATTTCATTGTTTTAATCTTTTTTTAGCATTTGCAGGATATACAT
This sequence comes from Elgaria multicarinata webbii, assembly GCF_023053635.1. Lineage (NCBI taxonomy): Eukaryota > Metazoa > Chordata > Lepidosauria > Squamata > Anguidae > Elgaria > Elgaria multicarinata. Next base: position 129,152,567 of record NC_086171.1, read on the forward strand.
TTATTAAATGGCACAGCCCTATGAAAACACAGGACAGTACTATTGTACCTGCTTTCATGGCTCTCTTCCCACTTGTTAGTTGTAGCGAAAAGGCAAATGGCTAATTTCAAGCCATAGTGTTAAAGGGGAATGAGTACATCAGAGTAATGATGCAAATTCAACTTTTTTAAAAAGGGAATGTTTCCTATAATGGAAGAGGAGGAGGATCAGGATAATTATTAGAAAATGGGAGCAATGTCATATACAGATGCCCTTTAAACATTAAAATAGTGACACAAGAGACACTTTTACATGGATTCGTTCCACAGCACTACTATAATATTTAAAAGTCATATCTGTCTGTACTAATAGCACAAATATTTGCATTAGTATGATAAGGTCCATGCTTGTACGGATTTGTGGACGATATTAGCTCCTTGTGTGACTTTCTCAAGTATACTTGAAAAAAATAATCAACAGTAAAACTTGAGGCAAGCAAAGAGGATAGAACTGAGATAAAAGAAATCAAACAGGAATATGACCTGGTTTGCACATTACACAGGCATATTCCAGGTTGTTTAACCCGAGACTTGTTGGTATAACTCTGGATTGTTTAACCCATAACCCCTACCCTTGAGTTTCCAGGTTTGCACATTTACAAAACAGCCCAGGGCTGTTGATCAAAAGCAGAAATGGCTTGCATGCAACTTGCATGGCCCACTTGTCCACGTGCAATTTCTGTAATTCAGAAATTGCAACCCAGGAATTGCCACCATGTCATGTGAACTGGGGTCAATAAGAAAGCAGAAAAATCGCTTACAGGCAAGGACCCAGTTCATTCATAACAGTTGTAAATGAGTGTGCTGTTCACTTCCTTTTTAATCAACTACCTACAATTGGTCATGTCATGGGTTGTGAGTGTCACATGTGAACCCAGAGTGCTGGGTTACTTAGGGACTAAACAACCCAGCAGTTAACCAAACAACAAACCAGAGCTTAACTGTTGGGTTGTTTAGACCTTAAACAACCCAGCATTCTGGGTTCATATGTTAACACTCACAACCTATGGCATGGTCATTTGTAGGTTGTTGATGTGCCCACTTAGCACACCCACTGTTTTGCATGTGCATTACAAATTGTGTGTAAAATAACTCAACATTTGCGATACATGTGAATAGGATCATTGTGGCACAAGACGATCTTGAAATTAAAGAACACAATTGCACTAAAAGTGAAAGAATGCCTATGAGCGGAACCATAGGAAGACTTGAGGATAGACCAGGATTTCTATTCTTGACTTGTTGAGTCTACAGAGTTGGCAAGTAATACAGAGACAGATGTCAGAGGCAGATGAAGTCACAGATTTGACTAGAGCAAGAAAGGGTCATGGTAAAATAGATGGGCCATATCAGCCTACAAACATGCAAGTTTAACAGAATGAATCATCAGGATGTTAATAGATCCTCAGTCTTTTTCCTCAGAACTGATCTTTAATAAAGCATTCTTCTGGCTCAAATCATGCTCATTAATTTCACAAAGTTTAAATACAGCTTAACTTGTCATTTTGCTTCTTCAGAGGACTGGTTACACTTAGCAGGCCATAATTGCGTTGTCTCTTGTATTCTTGAAGAACCCACAAGGGAATATTATGAAGCTGCACTTCTGACTTCTATTGTAAAGAAAGCACTTAATAAACAGAAAACTAAATATTTTATACACATTTTTTCTACACATACACACTTCAAATTAATCTTGAGTATTCTAATATCACTGACCTTAAAGTGAAGAAGCCTCCCTTAAGATCTGTCAATACATTGCTCCATTTTCAGTTTTTAATTTTTAAAAAATTGGGCGGCCTGATATAAATCCAAAACATTTAAAATACAAATTAAAATCAATAAGGAAAAAAGAGTATTTTAATTATATTTCCCACTGTTTACTTCCTACATTTTCTGAGCAAGCATATTTACTAATTACTTGTTATAACAATTAACACACACTGGCTTGCAACTAAGAAGACCTTTATACATTATAGAAGTATAATTCAAAACCTCTGGACATGTAATGTTGAATCCAGAGAATAGGGCTTCCCTGCCTTTTCTTTCTGCTGTAACCACTTGCACCCCCTTAAGCTGATCCTGAAGGTCAAAGGATCTTCTAGTAAAAAAATGTGACATGGGGGGCTGAAGCTAGGAGGGGGAACAGAATCAGCAACACAAACAGCCCTCCTAAACGGAGTGAAAATGCCCGTTTCTCACACAAGGGGATCCAGACCCAAGCAGTAGTTGTTCATACTACACAGTTACCTGGTAAAGAGATTAATGGATTCCTATTAGGCTCACTGCACACATGCAAGAATACTGAGCAGCATCACTTAAGAACTAAATGCTCAGAACTTTCTAGAAGCAGATGCTATTAATTACTGGGCAGGACAGCAACCCATCTTAACTAAAATTGATTTTAAGGAAAGAACCCTTGCCCTCTGTTTCTGAAATCAATGGGACTTAAAATTGATTTACTTTATTCCGATTGTGTCTTAAGATGACTATGTTATTTCATCAACTGCCATATACATAATGACCTATTGTGCTATGCTGCTTAAACTTTGAAGTCAGAATGTCCTCATGGCCCTTTTACATAGGTTTCAACTCAATGACTAGGTTCACATGATATGACAACCCACTGTGGGTTCATTTATCCACAGGAGCGATTTCATTGTGCCAGGTGCCACCATTTCTACATGGTGCCCAGTTTGCCATGTGTTGCTGTATTGTGCGAACAGAATTAGACAACCCTCAAATAAACCACTGCTAATTTTAGAATTGAATGTTGTCTAACCCTCAAACAACCTATATTGCCCCCAATCGCATGACAACAGCCCATGGCAAGTCAGGCACCATTGAAAAATGGGATGCACGGCACAATGCAAAAACCTCTGCGGGTGAATTAACCCACAATAGGCTGTTGTGTTGTGTGAGCCAGCCCAATGTATTTGATGGTGGGTCATTATCCAGTTCTTAAACCGCTACTAAAAGTAGACTTATGATTGATTTAAAAAACATTAACAGGAAAGTCAGATTTTATTTTAAAGACAAAATAAACTCTTTTTTTTAAGTATCTATTTTGCTTTAAAAAAGGTATTGAACAAGATTTATCTGCTACCAAAAGCATGGAACACTGTATAATAATGATAAGCCAAAAATTCTGTTTTAACAACAGAATTTAGCATATCTTCTTACATTCCCTAATTCCATAGCTGACTACCAAAAACATTAAAATTGTGGTCTTCAGGAGCACCTATTGCACACCAGTTCTAACTTCAATTATGAACCACATATTAGTAATGTGAACTTCACAGAAATATCACTGAAGCAACATCTTGCAGATCAGAAAAGAATTCTCTATAACCTTTTCCAAATGTTAGGAACAAGAGCTTGATTAACTTTATGTAAATATATTCCTATTTTGACCATGACCAAGCAGAAAATGTTAATTAAGATGCAAGCAAGGCATCGTAACTTCTCTGTAAGCTATTCATTAGGCTATGGATATTCTGGTTACATAAGGATTAGCATTTGTATAATGGGTTTGCTACTAGTTTATAAATCTGTAATGTTAGTAAAGCGATCAAATTAACCTGGTAACAAGTTAATTTTAAATAAATGCTTATCAAAAGTGCTGTAATGGTAAAAAGAGTAGTGCTTGAGCAGTGTACACTATCTATAGCCTTAAAATGACAAAAGTCAGACGAATGTCTCTTAAAGGGACTCGAAGTTCCAAAGTTGCATAAAAATGCTGAGCCAATTATAAACACAAGTGCTTCCAAGAAGGAATTCATCTACTAAAAATATTAGCAAATTAATAACAAAATAGATTTTTAAAAAAGCTTTATGTGTGCCTATTCAAACAGCAAAGAAACCTTTCAGACAGGTTCAAATACTTAGTGAATATCTGTGTTGGAATATGAAAAGAAGATTGACTTGTTTAAATATTAGGAAGGAATTCTTCACACTGAGCAAGCTCACAACTTAAGTTATTCCTATGATTTTTCCATTACAGAGAATGAATCTAAATTCATGAAACTGTAATAATGAGAATATTGTAAAAGCCTGGTCAGTTGTCTTTTGTGACATAAAATGAAGGCAAAAATAAAAACTAAGTTAGGAAGCACAGGCTTCCCACACACCCTTAACCCGATGATATGAGTATCCTGTAACGTTGCAACTGTGAATCAACTAGCCAAATGTCCCAACCCTGAAATCTCTCCCGTTGTAGTAGAATCAGTGTACAGACACTCTTGACCTCATCAAATGACTTGGTTCACATCCCTTCTTGTACAGAAGAGTTTGCACTGGTGTCATTAGCACTTATTGATATGGGCTTGCTGAGCAATTAATATCCAGAGTGCCATCACCTCCCTCCACTTTCTTCTGCCATGTTCAAGCCAAATCTGTGAAACATGTCTCCCCCTAGTGAGACTTTTCCAATGCTGAAGAACACATACTTCCCATTTTTAAAAATCTTCTCACCCCACACAGAAAAACTTAGTCTGCTTGGTTCTCTTCTGTGACAGCAATAGCCAGCACTAGAAAAAACTATTACCTTTGTGGTAGAGAACCTTTGGTCAGGAACACTACCACAACCTGAATGTGTGGACTCATCTTCATGTATAAGAACATAAAAGCTGTGCTGGATCACACCACTACACCGCTAAGTGAGGTGTAGTATGGGAATTCAGCACCCCATTCAAGTCTCCTCTCCTAATCACTACTTTCTTTTACTCTTTATCCACAGTTGGAATATGACAGACAATTTGTTTATTAAAAATAGTGCAAATACATCCTCTATAGACCTTTTTCAAGGTGAGAAAAGTACTGGTCTCTTCAATCAACCAACAGGAAAGATGGGTTCAATGGTACTAGGATGAAAGAAAAATTATGTAAGGACAATTAAAATCCTGGATTCTCTTCCAAGCTTTTACTTACTCTTGGCAGGACTGCTTGTAATGTAAGAAAGTGCATAACTACACATGAAAGAGAAAAGCTTTTACTAAAAGGCAGATAAAGCATGAAGAAAACATGGCAAAGATCTGGCAAGTCCTGCCCTGAGCAGGACCAAATGAACCAGTGTCATTTCTCACCATGACGGTTTCATGAACATGGCACCAGACATTGAGACAGATGATCTGTAAGAGTCACAGACCTTAACATCATACTTAACATGTCCACTTTAACTTTGATAGAGGAGCCCATAAGATCAAACCAATCGTGAACAAAAGTACATGACTTCACGGAAGTACAGAGGCTAACAGGACTCATATGTGTTTTCTTGAGATGCATAAGTGAAAGGAAGTTGGGTATAGCTTCTTTTCCACAGCAAGGAGCATAGATTATTTGCTAGGAAAGCTGGATAGTAAGTCACAGTACCAAAGTAAGTGGGGCGGGGTATTCCCTTATTCTTCATAGCACTGCAAAAAGCATGAGGCTTGGTTGATTCTTGTGCAAGCGGTACATTACTCAGTATGCCCTTTCCAGCATCTCATATTTTGCTAAAATATCATTATACGGTCTTCTCTTATCATGTCTTGGCTGCTGCTGATTTTACTTCATACCAAGCAGTACATTTGTTCCTAATGAAATATAGAAATATGCTATTCCCATTATGCAATCTATATCATTCAAAAAACACCACCACACCCTTTGTTTATCATTAAAGTAGGAATAGAACTTTTTTTTTACTTTCCCGAGATAGCTGAGGCCTCTTTTACCATAAATTTTAATGCAATCGTAGAAATATTATGACAGGCTTTTTAGTGTATCAATAGAGCTGTGGTAATACGCTTGCTATTTTCCTTGGAAGAGATTCCATTACCTTAAAGTATATTGTGAACTAGTCACAATAATGTTTTCCCTTAGGAGCCACAGTGAATTAAAGGCTAGGTTTTAGCATTGATGTTACCAGCTCAGCTGAATTCTGCTGCCAAAAATATTCAAGTAAGAGTTGTAGCAATGTTTGGAGGCATTATCGGTTGCTTGCTATTCTACATTGCAAACCCACAGACATGCAGGGAATCCTTACTAAAGGCATTATAGTAAATAATGCAGGCAACGCATTTAATAGTCAGCAGGGGCTGATTTTCATAGACTGAGATGGGCTGTCGTCTGATTGATGATATACATTACCACAAGGTTGTGTTTTTAAGACAACAAATCAGTAATTACGTCCATGGTCAAATGATTAATAGTTTTTTGTTGGTTTGAAGAGTCAGGTATAGATAGAAATTCTCAATGGAGTGAATTTTAGTTCTTGATCTCATTGATCAGCTTACTTTGAAACTATTGATTGCTGCCTGGAAATGTATGCTGTCAAGTGTTGTGGGGAAAACAGTTTTGTGGTGCTTTTTTTAAATAAAGAAAAATAAAAGCTAAAAAGACAGTATTGTCTTAATTCGGCTGGTCCAATCCCTCATGAACTTAAGTAGTTACATGACCGTTTCTGGAAACAACGTGATTGGGGGGAGGGGGGGAGAGAACTGTTCCAAGTGGAGTGACGAGTGGGTTCAGAAATAAATAGAAATTAAGGGCAACACTGAAATATATGTATTACTTTATTAAGATCATAATACTTTATGAATAGCTTAAGACACAAAATACACCTGCAGGCCAATATACTTGCAAAGTTCTGCTGCTAACAGCAGCATGAATATCTGACTAGCGGATATTTAATTTCATGAACAGTAAGTTCTTTATCTTGGACAATGAAAACATATGCCACGAACACTGAATAGCAAGAAAGTCCAACTAGACTTCATTGGTCTTCCCCTCTCTCATTAAGGCAACATTTCACAAGACATTTTTTTTACAACTGTGCACTGGTATTGAGTATTATTACTGCATTTTTTCAATGTATATGAGTCTAGTCTCCTGTAATAATTTTAATAAGGATATTAAAGAAGAAAGTCTGGGTAGCTTGTCACGTTGGGGTTGTGGATATCTTTTTAATACAGATTGTGCTGTAAGGCAAATACATTAAAAATGTATACACGCATGTGTGTATTTAACCCACAATGAGTTATGGTGCCCAAAGGTAACAAATTGCATATCCAACCTCCACTCGGGGGATTTGTCATGTAGTGTGAACCTGGCAAGCGTGGGTTATGTGAGGATTAAACAACCATCGCATAACCCCAAAACAGACCATTTTAACCCTCACATAACCGACACTTTCCAGATTTGCATGATACAACAATCCCTGAGCTGGGGGTGTATATTCAAAATGGCAGCCACACACAACGGAGCCTCACCAGGGATTATAACCCATGGTGGGCTGTCATGTCATGTGAACACCTGCACTGTGAAATTGCTGCTCAGCGTAAAGCTCATAACATGGCTTCAGACACCAACTCTCTGCACCTACTATTCTAGCCAAACCACAGGAAGAAATTACTTTACAACACTTTGCACAATTAGAAACCATTAAAGTGGTGTTATGAAATTAAAACCTCAAATGGCAGATATTTTTTCATTCAAAACCCAATTTAAATGAAGCTGTAGTTTGTTTTTTAAATATTGGATGACTTAACATAGTCCTCGAAACACTGATTGAGGCAAGCACGCATAATGACTCCCCAGAAACTTGGTTAGTAACTGAAGTATGCTGGAAACTGTTTACACTTGTGATTTTGAATTAAGTACACTAAGTTGTATCTGCTTATAAAAATCTATCTGCAAAGGAACAAGTACCTAACTTTCAGGTGACATATTAAATTTTCCTTCCCAGTACAATTCGGATTGATTATATCAGTCCATAATTATTTTCTTCACTAACTCCTAGCATTTCAAAAACCTGCATAATAATAACATTATCATGTAATTGCTCCAAGAAATGATCTTCACAGTACCTTACTGTGACTCAAACAGAGTGATTAAAAGAAACATTCTACCATACCAAAAGTCACAGGACCTGCTTTAAAATGTTCTTTTTTTAAAATAGGACAACTTCACATACAAAGGTAAAAGATAAGATAAGAGGACATCAGAGAAAGAGGGCTAGGACACAAGCATTTTGGGCACAGTCCTTACCCACATCAAAGAGTGAAGTTCCACCCAGTTCAAATTTCCAGACTGATTAAGTTTCTCACAGCTGCATTATTGCAGGTTTCTTAGGCCTTCCAAATGTGCAGATTCATTAATTCAATACACACAGAATATAACTTCCTTCCAAGCTCATAGCATGGTAGCAGCAGCCCATCATCTTGCATTCCTCCTTATCCCAGCCTTGTCTACATGACTCCATTCTAAACACTGTAAAAAAAAGTCTCCAAGAGCAGAAGACTCAGAATGGGTAAAGACACACCCCTCATTTGGTGTTTCCCCCCCCCCTAAAATACACTCAATCGGTTCACACCAAAAGCTACCCCATGGTTTATTTAACCCATGGTTAATCCATGGTTGCTGCCCCAGCCAGGCTTTGTATAGCAGACAATCAAACAAAGCCTAGTAAGAGGTCATGATCAACCGTATCAAAGGCCGCAGTAAATTCCAAAAGAATAAGAACCGAAAACAAGCCTTTAGATTTGGCAATAAGAAGATCATTGGTAATCTTAGTAAGGGCTGTCTTAGTACAATGCAGAGGATGGAAGCCAGATTGAAAAGGATCCAAGGCCGGAGAACTAGAAAGGAAATGAAGACACCGGGAATAGACCACTTGTTCCAGGACTTTTGAAATGAATGGCAGCAAAGAAATAGGACGATAATTAGCCAGAGAAAACATGGAGAGGGGATATTTATTTATATAAATAAATATTATTAATAATAATAGTTTGTTTTCTCAATCCTTCATTTGTTTGCTTCCCTCTTCCTTCGCCTGCTCCCTCTCTGACCTATTCTGCACATAACGGCAACCTATCAGTTTTTAGACTGATAGCCCCATAGCCGTGGAGCAACCTCCACCTCAAGGAGTTCTGTTTGTCATCTTGCTTAAAATCCTCTTGGAGGCAAGTAAAGTCTTTCTTCTGTCATCCTTTGAGGAGTTAAGTACTGTTGGAATGTACTCTACTGCTTCTGTCAAACTAAATTTCGGTTAATTCCAAGTTTAACTGGACTTAGACATTATTGTTTTACATTTTACACAGTAAACCACCTTGAAAACATTCACTTAAAGTCTATAAATCTCATAAAACTTAAAAACAAAGTAAAACTGCAGCAACAAGAGATACAGCCTTTGCTGCCCACAATCTTGTCAAGGTGCCCTGTTAATTACGTATCTTGCAGTACTGCTTCTACACAACAATTCCCCCTGATCAAATTAGGGGGGATGCTAGTATGGCAGAGTATAAACTACATTTTAAAATATCCCTCTAGGTTGCCAAGTTTATTTCTAAGAAATTATATGGACACAAACATTTAGATTCATATTGGCCACATTCACACAGCTGTTACTGAAGCTGACAAAACTCATAATCACAGCCTTTGGTATCTGTTATTTTGCCTGCACATCAAAACCAAGGTATTTTGAGGTCAGGGAAAAATTCAAGCATAAGAAGAATTTGGACAAAAGAATAGTACCAGTACCATTTGCAGTTGGTTTCTTAAACATTATTTGTTGCCTTTAAGTAAGTGCTTGAGGCTCAGTTCTTTTTGAGTTGTTCAATTTGTTTGCATTTGCAATAATGTAATGATTGTAAGTGCTGAGGAAAACCAATTTTCTTTTAAAGCAATGCACACATTAGAACATATTCAGGATTACTATTACTATTAACAAATGACCAAATACATTTGCCATCCGAAAACATACAGCACTCAGCAGCACACTTTTACAGGTCAATGGGTTTCGTACAGAGTGATTGCTAAGAACTACTTTGAAGTACCTTCTCAAGTATGCCTGTCTAAGTCAATATGTTCCTTGCAAAAATATGCTGTCAGGCAAAAAAATAAAGCAGACTTTTAGGCAGGCTATTTATTTTCCTAAGTACTGTACATACTTTTAGTTGCTTTTGTGAATCTCCTATGCTACTTGAAAATAGAAGATTTTTTTTTTTAAAAAAAAAAATAATCTGAAATCAGAACACCACAATGAATTTCACTTCCATTAACACACAACCCAAATGTCCCCCACTCCAAAAGGGATTTTGTCTGATGCCCCTCAAAAAATATTATGCTCAACAATACAATGGATTTTCTTATATTGCATTACAGCATTCCTCAGGGCAAGTACTGCACCTTAAAACTTAATCTCTTCCAAACAGAATGACAGCTTTCCAACTTCCACACAGAAGCTATGATAAAGTAAACAAGTTTATAATTGTGATGCAGATGGGTTTTCTGGCTCCTACTATATCCAGTACCCCTTTTGAGGGGGAAGAATGATCTCTCACAGCCTTGGACTGACCCATTACCCTACATACTGGACAGGGGAAAGGAATCTGGTATACAGAGGACCAGGCTTCAGGGAGATTAAGACAAGATGTACCACCTAGACTTGTTTTAAGCTGGCTTCAGGCCTGGTTTCTAATTTCTGTTTGATCCCTTGGCATTTGTCCAGAAGGATTTCATCTGGTTTCCCACAGTGGGTGTGATCATCTGGTGATTCGGAGATAGGTGCCCTCAGTACGCTGATAACACTCAGCCCTAGTTCTGCTTGTCATCCAAGTCTGTGGAAGTGCTGAATCTGTGCCTGGATTCAATCATAGCCTGGGTAAGAGTCAATAAATTGAATCCTGACAAAACAGAGGTGCTGTGAGAGGATGATTCTCATGCCTGGGGAGATAACATTCAATCTGTTCTGAATGGAGTTGTATTCCCCTTGAAAGATCAGGCCTCCAGCTTGAGGTTTGTCTTAGACTCAGCTTTGCTAAACAACCAGAGTTCTTTTACCAGCTACAGTTGATCGAACAGCTGCAACCATTCCTCACCTAGAATAGTTTGGCCATGGCTGTTCATCCTCTGGTTAAATTCCCAGCTAGATTACTAAAGTGACCCTGTTCAGATGTCATGCTGAGCCACAGTGGTTAAGCATTTTGAGCTAAACGTTATGGCTTAGCGTGTGAACTATTCCTAACCATGGTGGCTACATAACCATGGTTTGCTGCAAACGGGTTAGTGGCCTAACCATGGGTTGGCTGGGTGTCTCAACAGGCCCAGTGTTTTATATATGGGGCTGCCCTTGAAGATGGTTCCAAAGTTTCAATCAGAACAGAATACAGCTACCAGAATTATGACTTGTGTTGCTCATTTTCTTCACACCAGTCTCAAGAGCTACACTGGCTGCCTAGATGTCAGGATCAAGCCTGTTCTCCCTAGTGCAGGGGAAGGAGTTTCAGGAGGTCAATCAGTCTCAGAATCTGGAAAAGAAGGAATAGGACTAGAAATTTACCACCAAAATAGGAAGCGGAGGAGGAGATCCTCCAAGACTCTTCAGAAGTCAAGGGGAAATCTTCCCACGAGCTTAACAGAGAGAATGCCAATGACTCAGAGCCCATCCTCCCTCAGTCTCTGGGAATTCAGGCACTGTTAGAAGAGGAGGGGACTTCAGAGTTGACAGATCCCAGAGTCCACCTCAGGGTCAAAAGGGCAGAGTAGTGAGCAGGCGAGGAGCAGTCTACCAGGCTAGCCACTCACCAAAGTCTTCTCAAGAAAGACCCTCCCTGAGCTAAAGTGGCTCTTGAACTGCTTGGGAAACTGTCCCTTTTGTTTGAAAGGGCAACTGCCTAGCTTAGTTAGCCTAATTAAACTTAAGAGGAACGGTCCTAGCATTCTCACTTCTTTCAGGTATGAAGAGATATTTATTTGCTCAATAAAGCTTTGTGGATTACACGGCAGACCTCTTCCTTGGCAGGATCTACACTATTGCTTTAAAGCGCTTTGCAACAGTTTTGACAACTGTTGGGGCCCAGGACATACTGCATATACAATTTTCAAAACATTTTCAAAGTCCTTCAAAGCATTTTAAAGCAGTAGTGTAGATCCCCCCAATGTCTCATATCTCAGCAGGAGGGCTTGGAATCACAACATCAAGTTAGCTTTTGAGCCCAAACCAAAGCGTAAGTACTCACCCTTACAATCCTAAAAGGCTAAAGAAACTTCCGGAGGAGCTCTAACCCACACCAATGCTGTTGCCTATTAGGCAACCAGGCAAACCCTTTTTTATTCACCAAGCGTTTTAAGTTCTTGTTGGTTGGTGTACTATTAGCATACGTTGATCTTTTAACTTCTGTTACGTTGCTGTTTCTTCTGTTATATTGTATCACTGAATGTTTATGCTGCTCTGAAATCTAATGTAATGGGGAGTACCGTATTTCTTCGATTCTAAGACGCCATCGATTCTAAGACGCACCACGTTTTTAGAGATGATTATATGGGGAAAAAAGTATTCTGCCATGCCCGGCAAAGCCTGGGCATGGGGAGGGGATTGCAGGCAGGTAAGGAAAGAGATGTGGCCAATTCTTATTGGGCCAATGGTTTTGGCGCCACAGGGCTGGGACAGGTTACAAGTAAGCCAAAAACAAGGCACTTACCCCTAATGTCGCAGGCCCACGTTGCCTGGTGGGGTGGGCCCTGCCGGGCGGAGGGTACCTGCCGGGGGCGGGGGCCAACCGGGGAGCACTTGAAAGGGCCCAGAGGCTTCACCAGCTGCCACCACTTCTTGTGGGGACCAGGAGGAGGTCACTCGCGAGGCGCCCACCTTCGGGCCAGCTCCAGCTGCCAGTGCTGAGGGGCCTCTTCCAGGCATGGCTAGATGGGCCGTGGAAACTCCCCGAGGCGCGAAGGAGCAGTATCGCCCCCGGCCCAGCGGAAGCCCCGCAGCGGCGGCAGAGAGAACCCCCCTGCCCTGCAGGCGCCCCGGGCTCCTCTCCCGCACGTGTTATGTGAGAACAGCACAGCTGCAAGTCCCGGAGCGCATCTCACCCACACCCCAGCCCAGCAACTCACCTCCCAGGCGTCGCCTCCATCTTCCCGGCCGGTGTTGCTACGCCTCCTCCTCCACGCAGAACCAGCAGACGCAGCTGTGGCAGAGAAGCTGGCGGCGCCCGCCCACCTCACACAACCCTCCACGAGCCCAGCGGCGTCCGACCCAGCCCCATGCACGAGGTGAGGCACGCGCCAGACCCGACCTGGCCAGAGCCCACTGGGCCCAACCCAGCTGTCTGTGCTCGTGGCACAGTGGGTGGGGCCCGTTTAGGGCTCGGAGCTCCGTTGGCGCGCATGTGAGCCCAGTTAGCTCCGGGGAGCACGAATAGGCCCAGGGCAGCTGCGGATCATCGCTGAGGCCCCCAATCAGGCCACACGCATTCCCCGGCCTATATCATGAGCGCAGAGCCACTTAGGCGTGCTCAACAAGCCCTCGAGCCGCCTGGGCATCGAGAGCGGGGTGGAGGGATAACAGCGCACTTTGCAGGCGATTCTAAGACGCCATCGATTCTAAGACGCACCCTGTTTTTAGAGATGTTTATATGGGGGGGGAGTGCATCTTAGAATCGAAGAAATACGGTATATAAATATTACCACGGTGGTGGTAGAGTTCATGCGTTGCATGCACTTCCACAGCATCGCCAGGTAGGGCCAGAAAAAGTCCTGCCTGAAATCCTGGATAGTTAGTTGATAATACTGGACTAAATGGACCAAGGGTCTAACTCAGCCCATGTTCCCAAGTATAATTAATATTCTTCCTGGTTTTTTATTATTTAAAACATTTATATATCACGTTTTCAGTATATGAACTCAAAGCAGTTTCCAATAAAACACTGGAACAATAAGCATCAACAGGAATTTACACAACACAAGAGTAAGGACAAATACAATTTAAAAATTAGCAGCCAAATAAAGACATCTATCAAGACTAAAACTAACTTTAAAAACTAGCCAAATAAAGAGCTTTTCACCTGACACCAAAACTTAATGGAGCTGGCATCAGGTGAACCTCCCTAGGGAGAGCATTCCAAAGATCAAATCAGAAATACCCTATTTCAGGGCACCATCAGCCTCTCTTCAGATGACTGGGCCCTCCCACAAGTGTCCCTGACAAGTTCATGTGGAAAGTGGTGGCCCTTGAAGTGTCCTAGCCAAGGGCTTCAAGGCTTTAAAGATTAAAACAGCACCTTGAATTGACCTCAGAAATGGGTTGGAAGCAAAATGTGTTCCATATGAACTCCAACAAATCTTCTCTTCCTGGCTTGTAGTGTATGTAACTACACAATTAATTACACCATCCTGGCTACCTAATTGGCCAGAGGTGGAGAGGGAGATGAGAGACTGTCAAAAGCAGAATTCCCCCAGATTTTTATTAGATTTTTATTAGATTGTAAGCCTATGCGGCAGGGTCTTGCTATTTACTGTTTTACTCTGTACAGCACCATGTACATTGATGGTGCTATATAAATAAATAATAATAATAATAATAATAATTTTTAAGGTAACAGTACTATTAATTATAACTAAAGTGTGGGTGATCACTATTGAATTGCATAATGAGAGTAAGTCCTCCTAGTTCAGGGGTGGGAAACTTGCTGCCTTCCATATATTGTTGGACTAGAACTCCCATCAGCCCCAGCCAGCAGGGTCAATGGTCAAGGATGATGGGAGTTGTAGCCCCAAAACATCTGGAAGCCCTACTTGTCCAAGCTAGATTCAGTTAGGCATGGGGAAACTCCAGCCTGCAGGCATTCTCAAAATGATCTGTCAGTTTCTTCCCCAGGCCACACCCCCTCTCCAGGTAGAGAAGTTTTCATCTCTAATCAGCAGCTGATTGGAGAGAAGAGCTTTTCCCTCTTGAACACTGAAAAAGGTTCCTTTTCTCAGCTCTCAGCAGGAAAAAGTTCTCATCTTCAGCTGCTGATAAGAGATGCCTGGGAGAGGGGCATGGCCTGGGTGGGGGAAGGAACTTCTGGGTGATTCAGTCCTGCTGATATCCGAGCCTGCCGATCTTAGTTGTGAGTGGACATGCTGCTTATGCTTATTTCTGAGTATACATGCAGATGCTTGGTATTTGGGATGCTATCTGAAAGTCCTGCTTACTTCTGAGTAGGCATAAAATCGATAAGCATCACATTTTGGCCCTTCCAACTTTGCCTTTTGTCCTGCTCAGAGATGGAATGCAGTTCCTGAGCCCTTTCCTGCATTGGAATTCAGCCCTTGGACTGAAAAAGGTTCCCCATCCCTGATGTAATAGCCCAAGAGACCTTCAGAAACTTCAGGAAGGCTACACGCCTCTTAGTCCTGGGACCTGAAAAATCAGGCAAAAGGCAACCTAGGAGTTGAGAGAAGGGCGGTGTAGCCACACAGTGTAACTAGTGACTACAGCTAGTCACTACTTAGGTGATCACAGTCACCCAACCAGCAACCACAAAGTGTCAATAATAAGCTCAAAGTTCATGAGTTGGTCCATACGCGTGAACTACTTCAGATTTGCCTGTAAGTGGGAACTTGAAAATGAATGCTTAGAGATCCATCATTCTGGGCATCATGATGATCACCAGTCTTCTTTTAAAACCTGGAGCTGGGGAGGGGGTGGATATGTTTCCTACAATTGAGCTGAGATTTGGAGGCTTTCCAAGTACTTCTGAAGCCCAAAGCAATTGCAGGAATAATTCTTGCACTCTTCTCCAGCTTCAGGCTGAAGAGGTGACTGTTTTACCAATTTCACTCTCCCCAAATTTAGAGCAGGGTCTTGGCCTTGCATAGAGGCATACAAAAATGACAGAGACATGGCCCTGCTGCTTCTCCAACAGGAGGGGCAGAGTCCTGGCAATCAGCAAGCAAGACCAAAGTTTGTTACCCCCTGAAAATATGTTCAGAACTATCCTTCAGCTTATCTTGCATGACAACTATTTGCAAAAATGTATGCAGTGTTGTGATCTAAGCATGCAAGACTCAGGTTTGAGATTTTACTCTTGTGTGCTTACTCGTGGGAGGACACCTGCCATGTTTGAGAGGTAAGGCAGTCACAGTTTTGCTGACACTTTGCATGAGATACTACTCATGCAAAAGTAGCACTCAGATACTACTCCCAGTCACTAGCGAACCCAGAGCAACAACAGAACTCAGGCATAGAGATAAGAAGATAAACCACTTGCTGCCTTAGATGATAGTACACTAAAACCACCACAATCCCATTGCAACTTCTTTTTTCCACCACTACATCAAATGCATTCATAATCTTCCTTGAGTTACATTAGTAGAGCAAAAACTGGTGTAAGCTTGCATAAATGGCTTTAAATTCATAGACTTACAAACACTAAATTGGTTTCCAACCATTCAGATACATTGACAAGAAACTTATTTTTCCTACTTTTGTTCTTCCCGCAACCGACCTGCAACAAAGCCAACTATTACAGTAAATTTACATTAAAAATGCTGAATAATGGAATTGAGGTAATGGAGATGCTTTATATAAAGGAAATCAATCCCACATTATTTCCAATTTCAAAGTGATTTCTGGGTGTCCCAGTTTTAAGCAGTGACAAATGGAGACCTCTTCTCAACAAAACAGCCATTAAGCCAACATGTAAGAGAGACTTTTTATTCCCATTCTTCTAAAATTTCTGAAAAGTGCATAAATTACATTAAGTGAAGAACATCACATTTACACAAAATCCGTTTACTAAATTACATCAAGAGACAAAATATAATCACAGTGAATTGATTATAAATTAAGAAATGATTATGTTGCATTTTCCCTCTTGGTGTAATTTTGTAAATGTGACTTTATGTAAATGTAAAGTGATGTTCCACAGGTAATGTAATTTACACTTAATTTTCTTTCCCTTTAGAAGAAAGCACACAAAGAACAGTACACCTTTAATGTTGCAATGCAAAAGCAGTATAATTTGTAAGCGAAAAAACAAGATGTCAAAGGCAAACCTCTTCAGAACTACTGTTCCTATCTTGAATTAACTGGCTTTTCAGAAGTAAAACATGAACGTTTTTGGTATTGCTAAAAACAGCATGGCAAAATAAAAAGAAGTCAATATTGCAAGCTGAAGATAGTGTAACGGATATCACATAAGATTCTGATGATGTGTCTTAGTAAGGAAAAAAGAAAAATCAGAGGCTTTTCAAAGGTTCATGTGCTAGCATTCAGTCTTATCTTAAGCATCAATGCTCACAAACTATAAAGTGGGGAAACAAACTACTTGGATCCAGAGCACACACGTTTCCTAGAGGTGGGAGATCCATAGCAGTAATATGACAAAGGGTAGTGTCCATCACATGACAAATCCACAAAAATGAAGAGAGATATAGGAGGATACAAACCCATACGCAAGTGTACATATATTACTGGCCTGCCTCCAATCTCACTGCACATTGTGGATAGGATACAATCTGATATCTGAACAGCTCTCAAGTTGTTCATAATATTCATTTTTATTTATATATAAGCATCTATATTCCATCTCTTGTCCCCTTAAGAGCCCCACGGTGCTTCACACAACACACAAACCTAATAGAAAAAAACATTTTATGCAGATGAGGGAAGGGAGAAGACTTTGCCAATTACCTGACCATAAGTTATGACTAGTAATTGTTACAGTTCTACTCCAGACACACAAAGGTCAACAGCCCTTTTGCAAAGTGAGACCTTCTAGCAAAAACACCAAAAGAAAGCTCAGGCTATGTGTAGTACCACTACACTAGGGCTTACAGTCAAACTCCTGAGGCCAAATCCAGCCCCCAAACCTTTGCACCCTATCTCAAGCATAGTCCCTGATTCTATAATCAGCCACTTTCATCTGAACTCAGATACCAGAAATAGAATACAACTCCTTGCACTACAATGTGTACAGCAGCAGAAGCTGTATATTGGGAGGAAGGGGTTGAGAACACGCCTCTCCTGTGTTTTAGTCTGCATAGGACTCAAGTCAGTAGGCAGAGACATTCTTCTAGAAAAATTACAAATTACATCTGTGGAACCAGTATTGGCAAGAGATTAATCTCATGTCTATAGAAACACAGCCATCTGGTTCTATAGAGTGTTATATATTTTAGTTTGGTGTGTTTGTTTTTAAATTACAAACTACTTTATTTTTCTAACTAAAATATCTAGATTGATTGATTGATTTTACTTCATAACAGCTCTTAGGATGCAAAATTGTTAGTTGTCCATTGAATAATCACTGTCTAACATTTGGACCATTGATATCACATGAAAGCAGTAAGGCAGACCACAAATGAGGAGCAGTGAGGAACAGAACTTAGAATATTGTTTGCCTGATGAAAGGCAAGAGGACGAATAGCCATGGTTACATCAAGTATTCACTGGCAAATTCTCGATATGTGGGGGTGGGCAGTGAAAGCTAAAATGTTCAATAACGCTCCTCCTACCCTGTTTACAGTCCCAATAGGTACCAATCTTTTGACACCTTTTATTTTAAAAAATGTCTCCAAGGAACATCATCACATCAGATTGACTTATGTGACATTACCAAGAGCAAACAAACTAATTCAGAGTGGGGGTAAAACTGAAAAAGCACACTCTGGACCACTGTTGCCTGAATGCCAGGTATGGGGAAGAACTCTACTAAATGTGTGTCAGAGGAGGGGTGAGAGGGTGGGCTGCACTCTCCTACTGCAAATACTTTCACACCCAAATTATCTTAAAGAGGGGCACTTTCAAAAAGAAGTATCATCTTTACAACATCAGGTTCCAGTTCATTCCTAGGAAAAAACAGCAACCAATATTATCCTTGAAACAAGTTACCAGCTCTTCAACCAAATATTTCAGTAATGGGGTTGCCAGAAGTTCAGTTATATTTTAAGAACACAGTGGAAAACAATTCTTTAACTGGAACAGTGAAAGTATTATTTCTTCATTCCAGCAAGCTAGTTTTCATAAACATTTAAAATTGCTGGGAGATTCATTTTTCAACTGAGGAATGTCCTAATGGAAAACAGCTAACCAAAAGAACAGGAAACAGATTAGTTCTTAAATATAAGGGATTGACAGACAGAAGCTCCAATCCAGTTAATGTTAGCCATGACTAAGAACCAGGAAAATTAATGGTAGTTAGTCATGACCAACTTAAATCCCATTACTTTCAGAGGGACTAGGACTAATTAGAGCTTGATTAGGGCTTTTGTAAAGACCTTAATCTTAACGTAAGGACTATAGCATGAAAATATTCATTAGCTCTGTTCACATGTCACGATTGTGAACAAGGCAGTGCCAGTCATTTCTACTGCAAGCAGGAAGAGCTAAACAAACCACAGGCCTTCATTACATGATTTGTCTAGTGTTACTTGTGAACCAGACACTCTGGCTTGGCTCTGCCATGACAAGCCAAAGTCATAATCCAATAACAAATTATAGGTTATGACTCTGCCTTTTCAGGGCCAAGCCAGAGTTCCTGGTTCACAAGTAACGCTAAATAAGCCATCGATAGAAGGTCTGTGGTTCATTTAGCTCCTCCTGCCTGTAATGGAAGTAATCAGGCAGCGTGCATCAGTATGATCCCTCACCTAAAATAACGCACTATTTTTAAAAAAATGTGGGTTAGCAACATGATGTGGAAACCAGGCCATTACAATTTCACTTGATATTATTATTCAACCTTGTGTCCAGTATTAGTTTACAGAGGCCATAAGAACTCTGCAACGGAACATGAAAATAAATACAGCAGTTTCAAAATTTATTATTTTCAATGTGTGCTGGTTTAGCAATCATTCAAGGTACTTTCTGACATCGAGGTGTGTCAGATTTAGGTATTTGCCCATCTTTTAATTCTGAAGTCCAAGAAATTGCAGCCTTCTGCAGCTGACCATGTACATTGATGGTGCTATATAAATAAATAATAATAATAATAATAATGACCCTCTCCTAGTGGGCAAGTAATAAGTGCCCCCACATGAGCACCTGGAGTAGCAAACAACACAGAGATTTGGTAGTTCCACATGCAACTCTACAGCCTAGCCTTAAAGCTATTCAGCTGAAAATAGCACTGAGCCAGCTACATGAAGCTCCGGTTCTCTCACTTTTTTGTAGCATTAAAAGCTACTGACTCCTTAGTACTACAGGGACACAAATAACCAGCATAGAAAAGTATTGGGCGTAGTAGCAGCAGCAGCAAGCTGACTCAGGGTATGCAACTACTATTCTAAATTTACAATGCTATATTACTAATCTAGCAATTGTACTATTACAGGGAAAGGCCGAAATCTTTCCTCTCCACATGTAATTGGGAAAAGACACATAAAGAAGGCCCTATTTTAGAAGAGAAGCTGGAACACAGAATCATAGAATAGTAGAGTTGGAAGGGGTCTATAAGGTCATCAAGTCCAACCCCCTGCTCAATGCTCAAGAACCCTGCATAACCTTCTTGCTTAACTGAAGTTCAACCACCATACAGGCCAATCATTGCAAAGATTGTCTTTCAAGATCAAAGATGACAAACTGGTTTTTTAAAATAATAATAATAATTCATTATTTACAATAGTAGCACCTCTAAATAAAAGGCCATATATGTAGTGAACCGTATACAGTTATCAAACTTTTTAATACCTTTGCCCTCTGAGCATTGATATGTTACATTAATAATGGCTAGAATACTCTTGAGCAGTCATTATTTAACTGTAGTTATGACAATTGCCTCTCATGGGTAATTTATGCAATATGTAAACTTACCATAGCACGAAACAGTCACATGTGAATATGGGCCAAGCAGCAACCAAGGAAGTAACCACCCTGTACTTTCATTACCACCTTCAAAACATCTTGACGGTTGTAACTCCTTTGATAAAAAGCAAATGATACCTCGCTGCAACTTCATGTGTTTTCTGCTCATTTTAAAAAACAAAACTGGAAAATCTTAAATTCTGAAACTTTAGTTTTAATAGTTCAAGAACTTAAAAATGCCTGATCTAATTTTATGTTAGTGCTGCTAGAATGAGATATAAACTCTAGAGAAATGTTATGTGACTAGCTGGGCTAATTTGACAATCTGAGAATATTGTTTGTAATAGCCAGCCTTGACATATATGCTACCTACAAATTAGAGTACATCTCTCCTTACATTACCACTGTGTTCCATTATACCCAAAAGGACATATTGTAAAGAATTCAATGTGCTATATTCACATATGTGTAGGCTCAATTTCCATTTTTTCATCTGACAAACTTGGCATGATATATACTCCAGATTGAAGGATATTATACACATATGCAAAGATTGAACTTAAAAATAATTTTTATTATTGCAGTTCTAGATTTCTGGAGTGTTATAGGAAAGGGAAAAAGCAGTTGAAATATTTCAAGTTACTCAAAAGAGCAAGAAACAGACTAAGTTATCCTTACAAGAACACAGTTTGTATCTAGTTTTCCTGATTCTAGAAAGTCAAGTTGTGCCTAGCTTTCCACACAATCAAAGTTGCCAATAGTGATATTTTCTCTAACCCTCATCGCCTTGAGAGATATGACAAAGAACAGACAGAAGTTTTGATATAAACCCATACAAATGCGTCTAAATATAAAATCATGCAGAATAGATACAAGGTGCTAAATCCAATTATACAGAAGCAAATTTCCATTCGTGCAACAGGAGTTTCCCTTTCCCCTCCTACCCCCTGTGGCTCCCTGCGCCTACACATGCACACAGAATCTGTCCTGGAGTCTCCCAACCCTCTGCAGTAGGGAGGGAAAATGCAATCCACCAGCAGTGTCTGCTCTGCTAGAAGGCCAGTACTGGATACATCCATGAAGTTGTAACCTGATAACTTATTTATGCATTTGGCTAAATGACACAACTACTTAAAATATGGAATATCAAGGTATCTGTAGAATCTAAACACATTTCCACTAATAGATGTACCTATTTACTTCCAGTAACATGAACTCATTCCATCACATTCAACCAAGAAGAAATACTTTCACCCGGAATCTCCTGCTGCCTCAGCTTACAAGTTGTGTTAAAATTTCCAATCTTGATTTAAAGATGGCAGCCATTAGTTTGCAACCTAAAAATCATGAGCCAAGTTCCACTTGCAATAAATGATACTCAGAGTTGTCAAAGGGTCCACCAGAAAAAGTGATTGAGAATGGGAGGGGAATCACAGTTCACTTGTACCAGTGATCCACTGAATCCAGTCCTTCCAAAAGTGTGCTAGCAGAGAGAGGGGAGATCAGAAGCAGGAAGATTGAATTGACTCTGCTGAGAGACCAGGTGGCTCCTCGTCTCCCAGAACTGCTTTCATTCCAGCTTGTCATTATAAAAACTGCTATTTAACTTTAAGAATTGGTGCCCAATGTTGCTTTTTTCCTATTTATTACTTATCTTTTTTTTTCTTTTGGGGTGTGTCATTTAGATTGAAAGCTTCAGAGCAGGGACTGTTCTGATTGTATTAATCATATGTAAGATGTTCTAGGAACTTGGCTGAAGAACAGGGTAACAATGCTTAAAGTAAATAGTAATAAATAGTCATGTACATTATTCCAGATGTTAATTACCTTTCATATCCCATTTGTACTATATTTTTAGCCAGATTAGCCCCTGGGGCAAAATTAGCATGGAAAGAGCCAAACTGAGGATTCACTTCTCTCATGCGACCTATGGCTTCTGATATTTGGAATACAGGAAGGAGCCACCCAGCCTTAAATTGTAATTTAATTTAAGATGCCCCCTCCTTCCTGGTGATTTTAAACTTAAATAAAATATAATAAGGCAAGAGATTTTACATGCCTCACATTTCATTTAAAGACTGTACTATAGTTCACACTGAATACACACTGCCAGAATTAGGTTTTATGCACATTTGAACTCAGCTCCTGTAAGTTCTCATTAAGAAATGCCACTCTAATTAAATCTGTATGAATCTCAAGGGGGGGGCAGGGGGGAAGCACGAGTTTGAACTTGGATGCCATTAAGTATTCTCCTAAAAGAAAGCATCCCAAATCTAAATGTTCATGCTTCCCATGGTTGGGAATAAAACATCCAACATATTGCCTTACTGAGGATGATAAAGAGACAAGACAGTGAATTGTTTTACCATGGTAACAACTTTTAAAATTCAACACAGATCAGTTTCTCTCATTTAAATATAAATGCAGAGCAAAGCAGATGCTTCAGTGATTGACACATACTCAATCTAAAACTATTACCATGAGGATTTCCAGCTTCAAATGTGACTCAATCACCTACAGCACAGAAATCAGCTTCGGAGATGTGCTAAAGATACGTTTCGCCAAGAAATGATCAAGTCAAAATACTCTTGTAGAAAATTAGTTTTCTAAGTCCGCCAAAAACAAAATAACTATGGCTATGATCCACAACCCAGTTAAATCAGTCTACTTGGATCAAAACTGTCTCCCTGCCCATCAACACATAACCCATGAGCACATAACTTACAAATATAGTACTATCTAACCAGGGAATTAACTAACTCTTATTTTAAACTCATTGGTTCAGACATAGAGTTCGCTTCCCACAAATGGAAGGATTCGTTCCATTCATAGAAGGCTCCTGGTTGGGTCCAGTGAAGGAATCCTGTTGATGGAACAGAAGAGGTGATTGTCATCACATTCTTCTCTGTGTCTGCAGCCTTCCCAGTGTGGAACAGTGTGGTAAGTAGCACTGGTGGGCTGCAGGAGAGGCAAAAAATAGCATAAATTGCCTCCCTCTCACCCTCCACTGGCAGGAGCATTTTGAGCTAAATTCCACTCACAGGATGCTACTGCTGGTGAACACAAACACTGGATCCAAACTACTTTATACAAGGGAACACACTTATAAAAGTTATGACTGTTTTATCCAGATAGCTGCCATTCAGAAGGGGAATGACAGAAATTTAAGTAGTGTGAACTGCAGTTATCTTGAAATTAACTACACATAACACAATGTGACTTCATATTTTAAAAGTCAATACCTCCCCAAATACACAGACACTATTAACTAAAAATAATCAGGAAAGCATAAAGTTCATTAAGAATCCTGCTCAAAGCCCAACTGAAGACCTCTCTTGGTCTTACAAGGAATATTGTTAAAATATTTAAACCTACTTTAGCAAGAGGTGTTTTTTTAAAAAAAACAAAAGGCATTCAACTTCTCTCTCTATATATATATATTCATTTTGGAAAATATGCATTTGCAAAAGTGGGAAAAAGGCAAACTAATTATCACACTTATCTTCTGCCCCTGTAAAGGAGCTCAGAGCAACAGACATGAAGATATCATTCTATCCTCATAATCATCCCGTGATATGAGTTAGGCAGAAAGAAAGCGTCTTCACCAATGAATTCCCAATGTTTTTGCCAGTACATTGGCTTCCATCTGCTCAAACAGTTTTTTATTTTGTTTTTAAACTGGACAAATGTCACCAACCTACGTTTTTTTAAAAAATGCTGAGCTTTCAGGATGTTTTCAACACATTCACGTTGAAAGAATCTTAATTATGAGAGTCAGTACAGATCTTGTTCTACCAGAGCTAGCTGGTCTGTTTATTTTGCAAGTGATGCCCATATTTTCAGAACTAAGAATCTGGAATGGCTGAGTAACCACTGAATTTCAACATAAACGTTTTTGTAACAAGTATGAGCAAATAAGCTGGAATTCTAAATGTAAAACAGTAGAACTCCCTTCCGAAACCTTCATACAATATGCACTTGTTTTGTTCAATACCACAATAAAAATGGAAGGTATCAGAAAGATGGCTACTGGTAGTAAAAGGTAATGAAAGGGACCTGAAAATATTAAGTTTATTCTGGGGAAAAGCTGAGTAAAGAAAACCACCACCACCCCAAAAAACCCACCCACCCCCATTTTAACTGCAACTGTCAAGAATTTTATCTTAGGTTTGGGGGCACATTCCTATAAATATCATGATGTTTCATATTGGCTATCATTTCTTTCTGAACAGCAATTTTTTTGGTGTGAATTTTTTTAAAAAAATAAGTTCAGTGCGATGACTAGCAGACATTGAGAAGTAAATGGACTAACTTGTTAGAACAACGAAGAATAAACTATGATTTGATGGTACTTCAAATTACCAGCCTAACTGTTTAGAAGTGTATCCATAAGCTTCAAGCTGGTCATAGCTATTTTCCTCTTTACAAAACTAGTAAATTCAAGTAATTTTCAGACAATGGTGAATTCATTTCTTTCTCTTTATATTCCATCATCCCTAATTAGTGTACATACTTCTAAATGCCATCTGGATAGATAGCATGCCAAATGCTTTCTAAATGTATTTGCATAGCAATTTGGAGATCAATTCTTGGATGCAGTTGCAATTTATGCTGAAAATTGCATGCTTGTATGTTTGGTACCTCTTAAAACTCCATTGTATCTCAAAATCTGTATCCAGTAAGAAAAGCCTAAAAGGAACCTAGCATACACCTAGTTATTTATGCACTTAACAGAGGCAATCTCTTTGATCAAAAAGCAGAATCTTGCAGAACTCCCACTAACTTCATCATTCTAGGTATCATGCAAACACAGCTATAATAGAATTGGAGATGTTAGGTAGTCATTTGGCATGTAAACATAAAATAGTTAATTTACAACCATGCCCCAATTTCTCCAACTGTTGCCTGCAAGCTCCATTCAGGCAATCCATAGAAAGGCTGTGGAACAGTCAAAAATATCTGTCCTTGGCCCCGGCACTTGATTTATTTTTACTGATCTCAGAGATTGAGGCTATTTTAATCAGGGCCAGATTATTAAAGGAGCTAACAAGGCTGTGGCCTAGTGCCCATGATTTTCATAATATAGTGCTGGTTTGACAAAAATGCATAAAAATGTTTAAATTCTTTACCATGACCCCTAGCTATTTTCAAGTGCCCTATGGGTCAAAAGAGTGTGAGAACCACGGGGCAAGGCTTTCCAAGCAGGAAAGTATATACTGTAAAAGGATTTCCCACTTAAGATGAGTTAGGCGCTCTGATTGAGCACGTCTCCATTCTGTTATTATCTGATGGGTTTAGAAGCAGCCAATCTCCGCTCTGGAAGATCGAAAGCTCCGTGGATGTTCACGGCAGTTACCAGATATTTCCGGGGTGGAGAGCACACCCCTAGTAATTATCTGTATCCTAGAATAAACTTTCAATCTCATAGGCTCATAGGTGTAATAGACAAAATCTCATGTCTACATAGAGATTAATAAACAGCTTGGATGTCACCTTCTCTAAAACCTTCAAAGAGGAACATATTGTAACACAGTCATCATCACCTGCTTTTTAAACAAATGCAATCTATAAGTCACTTTGGAAATTGCAGCCTGACACCACATACGGTTTAAACACAACATACTTCCTACATTCAGATTATGTGTTCCCCTCATGCTTCCCCCAAGCATCAGCACACCTGGCCTCACATTTCGCATATTGTCAGAACCAAGGAACTCTGGTTAACGCAATTGAGGTGCATTAATGATATGCTGAAGCTGGTATGCAAGGAAAAAGGCAAGATGAGTGTCTGAATCTGACAATCCTGAGAAACATCAGCCAAATCCAGCTAGTGTTACATTTAAGCAGAAATTCACTAAAAATGCATGAGGGAGGGAGGAAGGGAAAGTATTATATGGTTACAATCCATGAAATTTTAAAGATTGCCTTAATTGTTGTTTCCTAATATTTTCCATAAATATATATTATTAGACCTAATTTATGACAAGCCCTACCCCATGTGCCAAGAGCAATGCATAATTTTTTTTCAGTTTCAAACTGAGGGGACAGAAACAGTGAATCTACATTAATAGCAACTAAGACCTCAATCTTATGCATGCCTAGAAAGAAAAAAAGTCTTGCAACTCACAGCATGTCACAGCCAGCCATGAACTTTTTCTATCTAAACATGCATAGAATTACACACTAATAAACATTTTCTATATTTCTACAGCTGATTGTGGAAACAGTAGTTTAGGCCAAAAAAACCTTTAGACTAAATGGAGAGAACTCACTATCATTCTGGCTGCAAGAGTAGCACATTTACTAGGAACTCAGTTCCACTGAATTTAAATGAACTTGAGAAAATGTATTTAGAATTACTCGTCTTTTGCTTTTTAGGAGCCCCATCACAAGAGATCAAAGCAAGGAACTGCATAATAGAAGTCAGTTGACTGGAAAGTTTGTCATTAAGCCAAAGGTTGCAGTTAGTACCTGAATACTACACCAGTAGTATTTGAAATATTTCTATCCAGTATCTCCATAAAAATGCTCAGTATTAATTATTAATCAGTTTTTGGTTTTTTAAGGTATTATTTTAAGTTAGGCAGATGTCTGGACTACAACTCCCATAATCCTTCATCCTTGGCTACGCTAGCTAGGACTGATGGGAGTTGCAGGCCACATGTTTCCCACCCCTAGGCTACAGCAATGAGATGTACGCTTGCTCAATTCTAAAAATGAACGTAGCAATTCACACATTGTACAAATTCACACATTTGTACAAACAACTTTATTTTATATTATTTCATAAGCCTTTGAAGCTATGGGTTCATGATGCCCAGATCAGACCACTTGTATACACTCTGTCATTAAGTATTGTTACTTCAACAATGGTTTTAATTTAGTCCAGATACCTATAAAAACGTGGAAGGAAATACTTTTCAGTATATTACATGGTGGTCTACAAGACCTGCATAGGTCAATTAGGTCACGATTGAACTGTTTCAAGACCCGTCCAATGTCCAAAAATATGCTGAAGTATTCTTGGGAATAAAATTTGTTACATTATATTTTTCTTCCTTAAATCTGCAGCTCAAGCACAGAAATGCTGACCTGTCAGAACTATAAATTAGACTACTACCTTGTCTACACCGTCCAGTACTACCTGTAAACTTAACTATTCACTTGGCTCAATTCAGACAACACGTTAGTTAATGGTGGTTTTAGAACTCCACAGTGGAGTTTTTACACCACCGTTGAGAAATGTGTTGTCTGGCAGCAAAACTCTACACAACGGTGGAGGGTTGTTGTTTTTTAAAATACTATACAAAGAATATCCATGCTGCGCAGAGTTCCTGCACAACTGTTGCATTGCGTGTTGTGGTGAGCTCCGTGGAGTTTCCGTTGCGTTGATTTTTCCCACTGGGTACAGAGTTCCCTGGCAACAGCAACAAAAAGAGCAAGTGCTACTCTAGGAGAGCTGCAGGGATTGGTTGTTGTTGGCTTGTTGTTGTTTGGATACCATTGGGAAGACTGGGGGAGGAGAGAGGGTGGAGGAACTTTCAAACATTGTGATAGATTTTACTCAACTCCACAGTAGCCCACAGTCACACAACAGTGAAGTGGGAACATGTTATGTGGACAGTATCCCCTAAAATCTCAACCGCTGAGAAGAGTTTTCACACTGCATTGACTAAGGTGTTGTCCGAACTGAGCCCTTTTCAATGTTTGTTAGGCCCTTATGGCTCTTCATTAAACTGTATTGATTGCAAGGACCATTAACAATATACCAAGTTTGGATGGCATCTGAAAAATAAGTTGATAACTAAAACCATGAAAACAAACATTGGTATTTTCTCTTTCTTTTTTTCACAGTTGCCAATGTCAAGTCAACACTTACTCTCACACACAAATAATACCAAGTGGGCAAGTAACCACTTCTAATCACTGAAACAATTCGCACATTGCCAATAACCCACAGATAACGAACTGTGAGTTGTTGACAGTGCAACATGGGCATACTTGCATGCTGGTTCCTAGGTACCCGCTCTCTCCCACTGCGATAAACAACCAAAGGACATGACGTTCAAACCCAGTACTCTGGTTGGGACAGGGTGAGTTCACACAACATGACAATCCATACTCAAGGTTGTGTATAAAGTGTGTTGTCATTGAACCATTGGTGGTGGTTGTAACATGGATTATTTTGTTGCATGCAACCAGCTTCACTAACAATGGTTTGTGAATCACAAACAACTCATGAAGAGAAACTATGGTTTGCTGATAGGTTGTGAACTGTGGGTTTTATTTAAATAGGAAATCAAAAGAAGACTTTAAAACAAACACCATTTTCACTGCAGAGGCCAGAAACTCTCAACTCAAACTGAGCGGTTTAGATCATCCAGGGGTGAAAAGTATAAAAAGTTATGTTTATTTTGGCTACCATGCTAATTACTTTTCATTTTGAAAATTCTTCATTGGCAGAATCACTTAAAGCCCTTTTCACATGCCATAACACATCCTAATCAATAAAGAAGAAGATGGGACAATCAATGGCAAGCCATTCCAATGTGTTTTGTAAATTAAAGGCCAAATGAATCCTATTCATCACTTAGAAGGTAAAAAGCATTGATTTTATATTTGTCAGAGTATTAACTACTGATGAAAGAGTTGGCCTATTTGAGAGGTATAAGCTTAACAATTCTGTTTGCCAGAGATCCTGCTTCCATAAACAATTCTTGCTTGAACCAACATTGCTTGAATCAATTTTCATGATAACAGGTATCAACTATATTTTGGGACAGGTATATCAGAAGAAATATCTAAAGTTGGTAGAGTAAAATGGCAGGGATTTGTATTACTCATTATTCGGAAAGCAGTACTATGTTAGCTCAATCTGCCAGACATATAGGCATAATAAACGTTGCTTGTGTAGTAGGGATGTATGAGAATTTCATTTTTTTGTCACAAAACATGTGACCATGGCCATTTCAAAATCCCCTCTGTTAAAAATGTTCACAAATTTGCACAATTTTCCCCAGTTCAATTTTATGCTGATTTCCTAATTCACACAGATATCCCCTTCAGCCTGAAAGCCCCACTTTAGCCTATGGAGGAAAGTTGTGCAAATTTCATATTCGATGGCTGCTTGATTTGCACAATTTCCCGTTCACACAGAGCAAGCAATGATGGCAAATGTGAACAGGAATCAAGTGCGAGAAGAACAGTGAGACAAAGTTTGGAGAAACCTAGCAATCTCAAACATTGCTTGTTCGCCATTCCAAAACAGTGCTCGTCTTTTGCAGCAATCCTTTTTTTAAAAAAAGCCTTATGAAGCAACATTAAATTAAAAGCCATCTTCAAGAAAACTTTCTTTCTGATAATGAGTAAAGTAAAATTTATTCTTGAACATTTACAATATAACATTGTTAACCACTTTTTCTAAATTAGCCAGTGTGATGCAGCGGTTAGAGGGTTGGACTGGGAGCTGGGAGATCAGGGTTCTAGTCCCAACTCAGCCATGGAAACTCACTGAGTGACTTTGGGCCAGTCACAGATGCTCAGCCCAACCTACTTCATAGGGTTGTTGTTGAGAGGATAAGATGGAGAGAAGGATTATGTACAACACCTTGGGTTCCTTGGAGGAAAAAAAGTGGGATATAACTGTTAAGTAAAATAAGATCACTGGACAAACATATCATGCATATTTATGATATGATCTCCAACTCACAGTCACTGAACAAAGGGTTCTGACCCCACTCACCCACTCAACCCTCCATGGGCACCATCATACCTACATGATGTGATATTATTTGCTCCCTGGCCCAAGTGCCAGGTGGATCTTCAATTTGGAGCTTGGGGCAGGGACCAGGTTTACAGTATTATTTATTTATTTGATTTGTTAAGGTTCTACAGGAAACAGCTCTCGATATTATGTACAAATAAGACCTGTAATAGGTTTAGAATTGTATCCCAAGAAATAACTCATGATCTGCTCAAAGGGGTATTCTCAGACCTTATCCAGGAAAGGTTGTAACAAGGAATCCCAAGTGCCTACAAACAGGATGTAACAATGAAGAAACTGAAGAATGTTCTTTACAGCCCCTGACACATATAAACATAGCATTCTAGCAAGTAACAACTACCCATGGGTTGTTTAAACTATGGGTAGATGGGACCACTTGATTTGTTGTTAGATTAAAACACTGGAATGTTTCTTAAAGAACCAGTTAAAGTTCTTAACAAATGTTGGGTTTGGACATCACAGAACACTGAGTTTCGAAATCACAGACCACACAAAGAGATGGGGCGTCCCTAGATTGTTTTTCACAGCAGAAACAAAGTGGAAACAGCAGAGGGAAGGGCAACATGCTCCTTTACAGTCCCAACTACGAATGGTTTACAGCCTATGGGTAGTTATCACATCACCAGTCACTTCTCATCAGTAGTCCTGTTAGATCACACCCTGAAAATACTTGAGGGTAGTATTGTAAAAAAAAAAAAAAAAAAAAGCACTACCTTAAGTGGGCACAGCTAAATTCTATATATAAAAAAAACATCCTAAGGAAAAATAGCATTACTACACAACTCAGAAGTTAAGATAAAGTGCAGAACTTGAAAATTATGCTGAGCTTGCTACTCAGAACTTGCCCTTTCTTTCCCCTTATAAAACAGAATTTAGCTTGCAATAAAATACTAGTCTTCATGTTTAAAAAAGAACGGATAAGTCATTTCTTCAGATACAAACTGATGTGATTTTATACTTATTCCGAAACAGAAAACTCAAGTCAATGACTCTGATGCTAAAATACATTATTAATTTCATCCACATGAAAGCAACTTGAAAATACCACATAATCTGAATGTGTTAAATGGTAAGTAACTTTGGTATTCACTCCACTCTGCTGACATAAACAGAAGACATGAGACATTATAAACCAGACTGAACTGTTGTAATACAGCCACAACAATTTCATCCCAAGGTACCCTCATTCTTCAGAGACAATTGCCAATCACTCTACTACTCAGCAAATACAAGATATATGAAAGAAAAACTACAAATCTCATGCTCATACAGAGCAGATGGTACAGACTATGAAAGACAGTATTGGACAGAAGGATTCTTCTTCTGTTCACACTTGCACACTATAGCTGAACTAATTCTAACACACTTCAACCCAACCACCCCCATCCCTCTGGCTGATAAGCTATGTTTTGTCATTGTTTCACTACTACCACTTTCCTTTTCTGGAATAAAACTCTTCTGTAACATTACGAAGAGTACACCTAGCAATTATTATGTTAATATTTTAATCAGTGAAAAATGCCATGACTGTGTTACCCTTTTGATATGCGGACTGGCATGACAGTGAATTAAACCAATGGAGACTGCAATCCTATACCCACTTATAATCCTCACTGAACTTAATAAAACTTGCTTCTTCATAGACATGCATAGGATTACACTATAAAGTTACTGGAGAGGTTATTTTTCTGTACTCAGCCTATGATTTAGGCCTTATCTCACTGCTAAGGAACAGCTGGATGGTCGTACAAATTCTAGAAAATGGGCACATGTAACTAGACCTCAGCCAATATTTTATAGCTCCAATTTCAGAATCAAGGTTACTATTTCAAGAGAAGAGAAACATCTTGCAAATTTATCCCTCCACACATGCCAGTCAAAAGCACTTCTTTAAAAAACAAAACAGCAATAAAAAATTATAAGAACACTCTCAAAAATATAAACAAAGACTCAACTCTATTATGTTATGCAAATCAATAAGAAGTACAAAGGCAGGTTCTTGATTAGACTTTCAACACCAGGAATGTAAGATAAGTGTCAAGAAGCTAGAAACTGTGCTTCAATGATACGTGTTAGCAACTGGAACAATATTATTTATATTAAATATGGTTAAACTCTCATTGCATGAAGAATGTTCAAAGCTCCACAATCAGTATCAATATGTAAGAGCCTGCATCAAACCTGAAGTTACTAACATTATGCAATGTATGTCACCAGTGTGATAGCAAAGGGCGGGCGCTGCAGACAAACGGAACACCCCTAGAAAGATCTACAGATTGTCTCCGTGGATAATAAAGGATTGTACCCTAAAGATTATGAATATTGTAAATAATGTGTGTTGCGATGTTAGCAACTTTGTATTTTGTAATGGTCTTTGTGCCACAAACAAATAAACTATTCATTCATTGCAACATTATGCAATGCAATGATAGAATCATACCAAAGTTCTTAAGTAGTGGCATCATGCTTTCAAACACTTTTGCAACCTTTGTCCATTCTTATTTACAATGTTTCAGATGACACCAATGCCACACAAATGGATTTCCACTCTTGCAATCCCTTCCTCTCATTCCCACTGCAACCCCACATCTGCTCCACAGTATTCACCAATGCCCTGAAGCAGATTTGGGAATACACGGGTGACCAGGAGGAGGAGGTGGAATTGTTTTGCCAGTGTTGTCTGTTCCACTTGTGGATGGACATAACTTGGATACAACACATAGCATTTTCGTTCATACCACTGTGTATAATTGTCAATAATAATTAACTGTTTAAGACAAAAAAAAAGCTAGAGGCAAACATTCAGTTCTAGCATTCCATATCTAAGAAATCATTGCTGAAAGTGTTTCTTTTGCCAAGCTGGGCACAATTAAACCCAATGTGACATTTTAAATCTAATTTGTGCTGAGAAATTTATTCACAAGAATACAGGAGCCAAACATGAATTTAGGATTTTGAAACAGATTGCTTTTGGTTTTGAACTAATTAAGCAAGTGTACGGAATGACCGATAACCAGAAGCATACAGAAATGTGTAAAGAATTGTCACACACAAATAAAATGCTCAACATAGGCAGAACAAACCACATGCCAGTTATTCCAGAACTCAGCGATGTGATCTGTTTCAACAGCCAGAGGCAACAAGAATTTCTATTAAAATACCACCCATCTTCAAAAATGGAAGTTTCTTTAAATGGAGAAAGACATACTTTTAATTATAGAATATACTACACTACTTCTAGATTACAGGTTAAATCTGCAGCTTTAAACCAGGCATTTTGAACCTATCAAGAACATTTAAAAATCAAATTTTACTTGGAAGATATTTATACAGTATGGACTGTGCAACTCTACAAAAATGCTATGGCATATCTCACAGTTCAATTACAAGGAGACATTCATTTATATATTGCAGTGTTGAAGGACATTTTTCAGCCCGAGGCCCAAATTGCAATCAATTTGTAGTCATAGCCAAAGGGACTGGGGTGGGTGGCAAAACGTGATTCTTACAGATTTTATGCCTACTGAGAAGCAAGCAGGATAAGGCTTCCAATGTCTACTCACAAGTAATCAGGGCAAGCCTCTCAAGTTAATAAACCCAGACATTGTATTCTAAAATAAATGGACATCTTATAAATCCAAATATATGAATTTTGCTCTATATGCACACCTACTGGCATCTTTCTTGAAGAATATTAAAAAATCCAACTTAAATTCATCACTCTGTTTCATCAACATCCCTCCAACCACCTCCAAAAGACAGTCAGCATTCCATAAGAAGTAGCTATAATTGTGAATATGACTGAGAAAAACTACACAACACCTTCAGGTTATAAGTAACATGTGCATGCGTAACATGTCACTCTCAAATACAAACCAGTGGCCCTGTTCAGAAGACACCTTAAACCATTATGGTTAAGGCTTAAAGCCTTAACCACCATGGTTTAGGGTGTGTTCTTAACAGAGGCAATATGTACTAAGTTAACCACACATACTGACCTGACCAAAAAAAAACCATATAGCTAACAAAAACCCATGGGTTGTTTGTGAACTGTGGGTTTAGAGTTAAACTATGTTATTGTTTTGTGTTGGGTGAAAACTCCAGATGGTGTAACTCTAAACAACCCAGGGTGCCAGGTTCACACATCACAATGAAGTGGAAGCAGGCAAGTAGGTGGGAGGCAGCATACTTGCTCCCTCTACACAGCCACACCTAACTATGGGTTGTTTAATCTATAGTTAGCCATTACATGCAAACCAGGTTCTTCTCTTTCAAATGAAACAAGTCTGCAAACCAAGTTCTTCTCTTTCAAACAGAATAAGTCTTGCAGTCTTCGTCACTTTGTGAAAATGAACATTTTCTCCTTTTTCAGACCGGAGTTAGATGCTTTGCTCCTTTGTTTTTGGTTACTTCTTACTATATACCAATTATATTTTAGATTAATTTAAAACGATAACCCTGATCTAAGTATAAAATCACTCTTGCTTGCTTGTCAGAATCACTGAATGTTATTGGATCATAAAGTATGAACCGCCCAGGGAGCTTTTTGTGAACCTCCCAGGGAGCTTTTTGTGAACTGCCCAGGGAGCTTCAGCTATTGGGCGGTATAAAAATGCAATAAATAAATAAATGTCTAGAAAAATTGTTTTATCAGCAGCTTCTTCTCAAGGCTCTAAGAACTGTTTTCTACAATGTTGAAGTCACAGTTTTGTCACACAGCGGAAGTCAAGCAGGCATTCATTTTTCCAACTTAAGTTGTAACTGTAGCAACAATAAAAATTCAGTTTGATTCATCATATTAAACTTTACATGTAACAGCATGAACAATTTTCTTGGTTCTTTCAGTTAAACAGCAGTTGTTTTAGTCAAACTATAGCCTTATTAGTATTAGATAACATTTTTTAAAGAACAAATACATATAATCCAAAGTTATAGAATCAGAAGTTATTGGATTGCCGAAAAGAATATAACACAACAGGGCTTAATTTTTATAGAATGACAGTTTGCAATTGAAGTTACATTGTTAAATTCTTATTGATACATATATATGGACTAATCAAGATTTCTGCAACTGCTTTCTGGATGCTACTTGTGCATATTAAAAATGACATTAACTGTCCCTAAATTTAACTAGATGTTGAAAGTTATTGTTCTCTTCAACTTAACCCATGACCCTTTAACACGTTCACACACACAGACAGAGAGAGTGAGCAAAAGAATTAAGGGTAAATACATATGTGTACTCCCACCATCAGGAGCACTCCCCAACTGGAGTTCCACGCTCCAACCTTTAGGAAGGGGAGAGGACACAATTTTTGCCAATTCCCCCTGCCCTGCAGCCCCCAGTTTCACTTGTCATGCTGTTCCGGAGACTACAGGGAATGTAGGGGACTGCAAAGAGAAATCAATGGAAATCACATCATGTCGCATTCCACCAACAGAAATGCTCTGCTGGGTCAAAAGCCTCTTGCAGACGGAAGGAGTCCTTCTGTTCACAGGAGGCAAGGTTTGGATCCAAGCCACATTATTTATTTATTCTATCTAACATGCATTATTGCAGCTTCCTAATGGATCCAGGGACTGCCAGCCACACATGCGCTAGGATCCAGGAGATGCCTTCCATCAAAACAGGATCTTCCACTGTATCCAACCTAGGTATACACCTATTTCATTTTTTATTATTACATGCCTTCTGAGTATCCAAGCACTGCAATGTGTTTATTTCTCAGACTAAATATTTATTATTCTTACAAACAGCATAACATTTACCATTTCACAGAGAATATACTCTACCCAATACGTTCTAGATCTGTTCTGAAAAGTCTGGACACTTATGATTTTAAGGGTGCAATACTATACCCATTTACGGAGAAACAAGCTGCACTGAACTCAATAGAACTGACTATTACATGTATAGGATTGCAGAGTTGGCATGTGATCTTCCTTTATTGTCCCTGGATGTGTACAAAAAGCACCAAATAAAAATTGAATAATTTTACAATCTCACCCTGACTCTATGTATAATTCTGTACCTCAAGATACATGACAGCAGCATGACCAAAGTTTTGAAAAGTTGCATCCTAGTATACTTCACTGCTATAGAAACCAATTAATATGCATATTTATTCAGGAAATATGTGAATTACAAATCAAAAACAATTTTAATTCAGTGTTTTCATAGTGGCCTAAATTATGATTTAAACCAAACCACCAACTCCAAAAGCAAGGAATCATTAGTTTTATGCTTCATATTCATATATGCAAAACAGAAAATCAGTTTTGTAGTCACAAAACTTTTTGTTCTCATATTTCATTATGTTAGCTTACTCATGCCAGGATTTAGAATCCCTTAGTAGACATAGCACTCGCTAGAAACAGGTGATCTTAAAACATTGGTGCCAACTTTCAAGAGAAAAGTACAGCAACTGAACCTAATTCATTCCCCCCCCCCCACATCACCCTTTAACAAATATACCACAAAATTAAAACATCATATCATGTTTATGACACATCACTTTGCATCTAACAGAACAAGTTCAAGGTCAGTTACTTCTAGGGCTTTCCTTACTTTTTCACATATTTTAAGAACAGAAGAACATAAAGTGGATTTTACTCCACCCAGGAAGTTCACATCCAGTAAAGTCACATTTGAACACCCCATCATTTTGCTGGTTTTCTATGGGTACAACCAGAAACACCCTGGGAAATGGAAGAGCAGGTTTATACAAAAACATAAAAATCAAGATATTTTTCTAGGAGCTCACATACACCTTTGTTTCTTCCTTACTTTAATACCTGTCTCAGTTAAAGTTCAGGAGCTTTGAAGAGAAAATGCATTTATCAAAGTAACAACTTTTCATGAATATGCACCAAGTTTACACAGGAGCTAGTGGGTTGATACACGCAACTTGCCATAGATTGCTGGCTGCAAGGGTTGTTTGAGGGTTAGACAACCCTGAAACAGGTCACTGATTTTTTGAGGGTTTCCCAACCCTCAAATACCCTTGCCACCTGGGCGTCCATGCACAGCTCATGCAAAGACAAGGGCTGTTCACACAACACACTAATCCACACTCAGTGGTTGAGTGTGGGTTGTTGTTGAATTGTGGGCTAGTGTGTCGCCTGGACCTAGGACAATTTCCATAGGGTGGCTTGTTATCAAAGCAGAGTGGATTGTTAATCACTCTGAACAACCCAACAACAAACCACGGGTTCTCAAGGTGGCCACACTGCATGGTTAACAAGCCACCATGTGGAAAATGTGGTGGGTTCAGACAATGCACTAACCCACATTAATAATAATAATAATAATAATAATAATATATTTATTTATTTCCCACCTCTCCCTCTGGATCGAGGCGGGGAACAACACTAAATACAATATAATACATAAAATTTCAACAACAATCACTGAATTTAGTTAGTGCATTTTGTAAACCCAGTGACGGTGTCTTTGGCTGTCACTGGCTGTGTTTGCACAACTGCAGCAGGTAAAGTAAACCACAGTGGCTTATTTCCCCTGCCACACGTGCCAGTTGTCTGTATGTGTTAACATAATTACCTTCGCAGCAGAGCTTTCTGCATCATGTGAACCACACCAGGGTGATTTGCTGCTATGAGTAATAAGCCACCACAGAACCCTACAACAGCCATAGTGACTTATTAACCAACCCGCAATCATGGGAACCAGGTCACTGACTCTCAGCATAATCTATTTTACACAAGTGTTATAAGGATGAAACAGAGAGAAGAATCATGTATACCTCCTTGGAAGAAAGGCAGGATATAAATTTAACAAATAAGTTGACTGAAGGAGCAATCCTATGCTTATTAAGACAGAAAAGTCTTAGGACTGCACCCTAACATCACTAAAAAATAACTTCTAATTATATATTACACTACACTGTAAGCCATAGAAGCCTCAACAAGTAGAATACTACCACCTAAGTAAAATATGGTGTTTTTTAAAGATGAGCATTTATTGATGTGTCAATTATATAAACAGTCCTTCATTAGAATAACTTCTGACAAAACTAAAGCTACAATTGAACAACGTATGTTAACAAGGCATGTGTTTTTATATTATATTTGTTTATATTTTAATCCACCTAATATCCAATGCTCCAGGTGAATAAACAGTTAAAAGACTAATCATGATGATTATAATGTAAGTATTTCTTACCCGCCTCTCCCTTTGGATCAAAACAGAATAGATTCAATACAATATAAATCAAATACATAAAATTAATTAAAAAGCATATAAAACCAATACAATATCAAAAACAATCAAGACATCTTTAAATTATTGGTTTAAAATTCATCTGGGTAGGCCTGCCATACAAACCATTGAAATATAAAATGCTAAACTAATACTTAAAAGAATAAAACCATCCACTACATAAAATATACTGAACCAAAAGGGGCCTCTCAACTACAATTGTCCCAGATATTTAAATCAATAATGTAGCAATGGGAACAAACATTTTAAAATAAACACCCTAATCTTTAGAGAGATACAAAATACGCATCACTGATCTTTCATACTTGTAGAACTACTATTTCAAAAAGACGGGGCTTCTTGTACCATGCATTCCAAACTAGGATTGCTCATCTTCTCTTATGTTTAAATCCCCATCACAGAAGATGGCCATTCCAAAGATTTCAACAGAATGAGAAAAGCTTTTAGTCTGACTCCAGACATCACCATGACCTCTCTCCAGCTGCACAGCACAAGGGCCACTGCGAACTAATTGCCGACAACACTGGTTTTGACGTTTTCTTCGTATGCAGCCAAATAAGTATTTACATCCTTTGAAATATATACTCCCCCACCCCATCTTTCAGCTAATTTCATAACCTGGACTGGGGGTGGGGTGGGGGATCTACCTATAGATCAACTCCAGAACCAGTGCCACTGTCTGTACAGTTCACAGCCTTTTCTGCAGAGCATCCCGCCAGATCATGTCGACAAGATCGATCTGCCTCATTTGCAGAAAGGAGACACGGGCAAAGGCCATGCAGAGACGGATGGGTTTCTGAGATTTTCCCCACCACTCCCCAAAGCTGCTCCAGATCAGCACGTCGCCGTCCCCGTTGTGTGTCCCTCCCACCCCTTCCCTTGCCGTCGCTTCTCTATAATGGCCCCATCTTTGCCACTTCGCCTTCTAGTTCTGCAGTAAAAAAGGAAAGGGATTCTTCTCCCTCCCCGCAAGAGAGAGAACTGGGGGAGCCTCATTCCCAGCCACCTCCTTCGTCGCCCTCGCCACCTGGCGCGCCCTCCCTGTAGCCCCAAGCTCCAGCCACCTTCCCGTTCCCAGAGCCGCCCCTTACTCACCAAGCTTCCCGCGGGATTCCTCCAGCTTCTGGATCTGGTTCTCTAGGAAAAGGACCGACACCCCGAAAGCCAGCACCGCCAAGAGCTGCAACTTAGGCGGCAGCATAATCCGAAGCAGCCCCATCGGCAGCCGCCACCTGAGCGCCGCCCGCCTGGTCGCACGTCCGCCTGAGGATCACGACATCACGCGGGGCCCGGGCGGGAGGCCGGGGTAGCCTCTGCGGGGGACACAACAGGCGAGCGGCCGGCCGGCCGGGCGAAGGAAAGGGTGGCAGGCGAGCGAAGGGGACGGGACGCCGGGGCGAGCTCGTGGGAAAAGACGCGGCTCTCACATCCCTCAGGCTCCCCGCCGACGGCGCCTCAACCGCCCCTTCTCCCACAGACCGGCAAACCCCCCTCAGCGGCGGCGGCTCAGTCAGTCAACCAGCCCCGCTCCCTCCGCGGTCACAAGCACGCGCCCCCTCCACCCAACCGCCAATCTGCGTGCGCTGCTCAGCAACCGAACGCTCGGGCGCACTCACGCCCACTACCCCTACCATTGACCAGCCAGAACACAGGCTCCGCCCAAGTGCTTGACGTTTATTGGCTACGACTCTCCTCATCCCCCGTGCCATTCGCTAGCCGCGCCGTCCGCCCGCCCACCAACGCTTCCGCACGTAACTCTGAGGAGCCTAACCGAGGCCCCGCCTACGCACGTTGTGTCCTGATTGGACCAGCTCGTCCCGACAGCCTGTACACCTTTCCTTTGGGTATTGGGTGCTAGAGTTGCTGCGAATTTCCATTCCTCGCAGTTTAATTGGTCGAGCTCCTTGCCAATCTCAATGCGCCCGTCTTTTGTGGAAGATAGGCCCATGCTATAGTGTTCCTGAAAATGCCTGAGGGGAAAAAGGGGACAAAAAGCTTGTTGTGAAGACACTATGGCTCCTTTAGCACAAACCTCCCCCAAATTTCCCATTTGGAAATGTCAAAGTCAGCTTCATAAGGACGGGAGGGGTTGAACGGTATTTTTCCCTTCGGCTTTAAGCTGGCGGCGCGTTAAACAGCCTAGCGGCTTGGGGGCCTTCCCGTGGATTTTCCTATGGTGCCGGCAACCGTCGCTGCGCCAACATGGCCATGGAGAAAGGGGTGATGGAGATGGGGCGCTATTGGGTGTGGCTGCTGGCGGCGTTGCAGGCGGTAAGGGACACCTTGGGGTCAGGGGAAATGGGAGCTGGCCGGACCCG
Organism: Elgaria multicarinata webbii; assembly: GCF_023053635.1. Taxonomy (NCBI): domain Eukaryota; kingdom Metazoa; phylum Chordata; class Lepidosauria; order Squamata; family Anguidae; genus Elgaria; species Elgaria multicarinata. Next base: position 129,193,491 of record NC_086171.1, read on the forward strand.
GAGAAGAGCCGGTTACTGGGGCTAAAGAAGTCAGTGCCGCGGTTCCTATCTCTAGCCTTGCATGTTGGGTTCTCCCGCTGCAATTCTGCCGGCGTCTGCTTGGGAATAAGTCCTGTTAAAAGATCGGATTTTTCGTTGACCGCGGCATTCCCCACACTTCCATGCGAGGTGTAAAAATGCCTAGGTTGATTAAAATAAATAACAATAAAGATCTGGCCGAATCTCGATTTAGGGCGCAATCTCATGCATGTTTAGACAGGGCGGGGAAAGTCATAAAATTCCCAGCATTCCCCAGCCACGCTGGTTAAGAAATGCTGGTAATTGTAGGACTTTTTTCTGTCTAAAAATGCATAGGATTGCGCCCATAGTTCCACTAGTTAGGCCCATTTGAAATTAACGGGACTTAAGTTAGACTAGTTTAAGGCTCATAGATTTCACTCCAAGTATGTCTAAGTTAGGATCTAACCCATTAAATACATCACTATATTATGGTGCTGATTTAATTGGGCATCCTCGCCCCCTGCCCCCAGTTTCTTAATCTGTGTGGAGGGCATGGATTGGAAAGACTGTTGGGTTGCCCATATGCAAATATTGAATATGTCTAATACTTTGAACCTGTGCCACACAAGTAACTTCTTTTAAAATCTTTTGGAGTTACTTCTGTGGTAGTTAAGACTGTTATGTTCTAGTTGCTAGAATGGAGGAGCAACTGCCCAGAGAGCTTCGACTATGGGGTGGTATATAAATGTAATAAAATAAAATAAATTTAATAGTATCCAATTGGGGCCTTGTGCACACGGCTGTGATGTAGCACTTCCAGATGCAAGGCCCCAGTTGGATATGGCTGTTAGCCACAAAGCTCACTGAGTGACTGGAGCATTGCCGGAAGTGTGCCGCCATCTCTTTTAACCTCCCAGAGCCTGTTCCAACCATTGGAGATCCTGCCACACCTCACAGCAAATCACCCTGAGAGCCCTTAACTCTGCTGCAGTGGGATGGTTACCTGGGTGGTTCTGTAACCACTGTGGTACTGTTTTTCTCCCCTCCCACCCCCACACATGACATGCTAAGCAACCATAGTTAAGCCAAACCCCTTAACTATGGTGATTTAGCGTGATGTCTGACCAGGCCCACTTTCAGCCTACCCTATCATGGAAGGACGTTCTGAGAATTAAAAGGAGTGAGAGGGACCACCATGTATGCTGCCTAGGAGTAAGTGTGAGATAAACATGTAACACTTAAACTAACTTGGTATTTGCAAGAAACTGTTGATCTTGTGCTTTTTTTTTTTAGGACAAACATCTGCAGTAGAGAGCCTATACTATCCATGGAACCACCTTGCATAATGTATGACAGAAGTGGGCAGAAAGTAGATCTCCAAATGATTTTGACTTCAACTCTCAGCATTCCTGACCCTTGGTCATGCTGGCAGTGGTTTCCCGCAGAAACCACTGCCAGAATGTCTAGAGATACACCTTCTGCCCATCCCTTATGTACTTTGGAAATCATTTTATTATTTATTTATTACATATTTATACTGCCCAACAGCCTAAGCTCTCTTGGAAGTTTACAACTAAAACCATAAAATCCAGATTAAAACTTTAAAATCACATAAAACCAGAATAAATTACAATCCAGAGAAGGCTTGTTTAAAAAGATATGTTTTTAGGAGGTGTTTAAAAGTTATTACATTTTCCGTCTCCCAAACCGCACAAAGTAGGGTTTTCCATAGGGTGGGTGCTGCTACAGAGAAGGCCCACCGTCGAAGTTCTTCGTGGTGACATTCTTTCCATGTAGGAATGATGAGTAGGGCCTCATCTGAAGATCATAAAAGTCTCCTGGGTGTATATAAGGGAAGGCAGTCTGCTGTGGTTGGCCATACCTGTGCCATTTTGTGGTGGCAGCAACGACATATTCTCAAAATTCCAGATGTTCAGGCCCACAACTGAAAAGGCTAAGGACCCCTATGCTAGTACCAATGCTCAGGATTGCCACCTTAGTATATTTATTTTCTATAAGTTTATAACTAGTAATTTGGGTGTCTTCTGTGAATTATTAATATGCCTTGTGCAGTTTTATCTATTGAAATTGTAATCATGCATTGTATGTATCTTTAAGTAAAATTCCATTGGGTAAATTGTTTTGTGATGTGGGAAGTGGAACACCTTAAAGAGATGTGTTTTAGAAAACGGTAGCTGATTATTTACTTTTGGGCACTATATGGTTTCATATTCTTTAAAGTGGCTAGTTGAGTGAATCTTGTTTGCTTTCAGATATCGATATATGGAGCAGAATTATCATCAGAGGCATGCAGAGAGCTTGGCTTTTCCAGTAACTTGCTGTGCAGTTCTTGTGACCTTCTTGGCCAGTTTGGCTTGAATCAGCTGGATCCCTTCTGCAGAAAGTGCTGCCAAGAAGAAGTTCAGTCTGAAACTAGAAAGGTAGGCTTGATAATTATGCATAAATTAACTGAGCTAGCCCATTATTTAAAGCTTTCTGATATGTAAGATTACTAAACCTAAGTATCTTTGATTAAAATTGCATTAACGTAACTTTTAGCAGCCACATTAATGGAGGCTGTTGACGTAGTTCTTTGCGTAATGTTATTTCTGCTGGTCATGAGACCCTTGATTCTTGAATATCAAGACCTCCTCTCTGTCTTTCTCTGCTTTCTGCATGTGGAGACACTGCTTTCTGCATGTGGAGACACTGGAATTTCAAAAGTTTGAGAAGAAGGTTTAGAACAATGAGTGGGTGAAAGCTGGGGAGCGTCAAAACCTTAAACCAAATGCACAATATTTTGAAGGCTTAGTAAAAGGGCTTGCTTATTTTTATTTATTTATTTATTTAAAACATTTATATCCCGCCCTATATCAATAAGATCTCAGGGCAGCATACAGATAAAAGCATACAGTATAAAACAGTAAATCTACACAGCTAAAAACAAATTATACCATAAACCAAGTTAAAACAATATATAATTTAAAAGCAGTAAAACTATTAAAACAGTTAAAACTGTTCTTTTAAAACAGGGGTGGGCAGAAGGTAGTTCAAGGTCTACTGATAGACCTCAGGGTAATTTGCAGTAGAGCTGCAAGAATTTCTGAATTCCAGTTGTTCAACAAAATGACAGCCACCCAAATTATTCTACTGAGATGAAGAAACCTAAAGGTAGCCAAGAATGGATTTCTGTGTTAAAGGGCTGAGGTCTCCGCTCAGTTCTGGTAGTACCAAAAAACCCTCTACATTCCTGTGTTTAGCAGCTGCTCAGAGGAACCATATTCTTTAAATTGAAGTGTATGGCCCTTTCTACACCTGCCTTTTTCCCCAGCATCATCTCTGGATTGTTCTGTGCATCCAGATGACACACAGAGGATCCCAGGAGCAGGCAGGAATGATCCCTCCACTTTCCTGGGATAACTCTTAGGTCTTAGGTCTTTTGCACCTGCCTGGCTCCAGCTGGTGGATTCCAGAGTTCTAGTGGATCCCAGGGTTCTAGTAAAACAGGTAGATCGCACAAGCTTGAAATCTGTCCCCCCTGCTTTAAAATAGAAAATGCCTTATGCTTTAATTCTTTAGGGCAGATGCTGAATGAACTGTGTTTATCAAAAGTGCTCTCTTTGTGCCTCTTCATGTGAAAAAAAAAAGCTGTATATTGGATGAGGTGGAGCTCCCTTTTTCGGCTCATAATATATCTGTGGTCGAAATATAGTTGCATTCAGCAATACTCGGACAACTCAGTTTAATGGTTGGTAATGCTACACATTAGGGAGGGAAAATAAGTAAGAGGGAAAGAGATGCTAATTCCACAGGTGACACAATATCTGAGGATGTTTTTTTTTCCCCAAAAAGGATTTGTGAAGTTATGAATGATTAGTGCTTTAAATATGGAATCCAAAATAGTTTGCTGTGCTAGAAAGCTGAGATTAGCATACTTCTCTACAGAAGTGGCCACTCATCAAAGGAAATTCATTTTCAGACATGATTGCTGTTGGATACATTTTTAAATCCCTTTTTTAATACCAAGAAAACAAACTCACTACCACTAGTTTCTATGATTGTAAATTTTGTGCTTTGGATATCTTTTAACAGTGCAATCCTATTCATGTTTACCCAAAAGTCCTATTAAGTTAAAGGGGACTTACCTATGTAATAACTGTTGTCTGCCATGCACAAGAGTTACGTATTTGTAAAATTGGATGTCTGGGTGTAGACTAGATCAGGTTAGGAGGTGGTGTGGCCACCACCCTTGGGAAAAAAACACAATCTCTGGTAGTGTGAGGCAACCCACAGATGTTAGCACTCTGTGGATTGCTGGAAGCAAACGGATTGGCCTGGAGGGTGCATGCCCTCAGATCGCAGCTTCCCTCCGCAACGCCCAAATCACTCCAGCACCCTCTGTGAACCAAAAGGATAGCAAGCGACATGGGAATTGGGCTCAGAACATGCATGCACTCTGAACCCAATTCCCCACTATGCTGTCACGATAGTGAATCAGGGCTGCTCTTCCTCCTCTGCCAGCAAGAACGAAATGCAAGTGGAAGGGCATGTGAAGTGGGAATTGGGTTGATTTGAGGAACTTGAAGAGAGAGGGAATTTCTCAGTTTTTAAATTGAGTCCCCCATGAATTTTCGTGTGTCCTCATCCCTTGTACACATTGTGTAGTTTAAGCAGCAGTAACTTAGCTGGATGCATCTGATTTCCTCCTCCCCTCAATTTATTCCCACTGAGAATCAACATAGCTTTGAACAAGACTAACCTGCTATTTTTAGTAGATGAGTTCTCAATATTCATTATGTTGAGAGTGCCCTGTGGGTATTCCTGTTGATTCAGGGAAGGTCTTCAATCAAGTGCCCTTGAATTGTATGCTCAGTGTTTCAGAAATTCTCTGCTTCAGGGAGCAAAATTTGTTATCTTGAACTTATTTATAGAGACTTCAGGGTTACATTACTTACAAATGGAAGCTTCTCTGAATATTTTATCTTTAAAAGAGACGTGAGCTAGGCCTGCCTGCAATCTTCATTATTTCTCACAATACAATACTGACGAGTTATCAGACAAATGTCCTGTGGGCAACATAAAGAAGCACTGGCCTCTGCAGGTGATCTGTTGAGTTGGTCTGGATGTCACGGTAAACCATGGCTTATTGTGACAGCGCGATATGCTCACACTCTCCCAACCTTCTTTCTGGTGCAGCTGTGAGGAGGCGACGGGAAGCTTTTGCCTCCATTTTTTTATTAACTTCAGCATCTTGTTTCAGTCAAACCTGACCAAATTGTGGTTCATTTTAACTGTCGCTTGATTGGAAAATGCTGTAGTTAAGATTAACCCCGCTGTCAGGTTCAGACAAAATTTCAATTAAAAAGGGAGGCGAAAGCTACTCCAGAAGTGAATGGGAGGCATACAGGCCTGAGGCTTGCTATGGCTCATTTCCATTGCAATAAAACTTGGTTTATCATGACAGTTTTTTAGTCAACAAGGTGATTTATTAAGCTGCTTGGGATACCATCATAAACCATGAACTGGCCCATTGTTGCTATTCTCCAAACGTCTGTGCTGATCTTAATTCTGGATGTTACCACTTTGTGGTCATAGGTTGGACAATAATTACTGCTATAACTTTTGGAAATACCCTTTTATCAGTATTCAAGCATTAATTACTCATCTTTTCTTCCTAATGCCACCTTGTCCATCTCAGAACTCTGCAGGGTGATTTCAAACATGGAAGTCCTGGCTAGAATGTAAAATCCCCAATCGGTGCATTGTTAGCTGAAGCTCCAGTTTATTCAGCTAAAATGTACATAAACCAGGTTTTCAACAAAGCCTTTGGCTCGGACTTTTTTTTTTATTAGAAATAAGGATCACGTTGAAGTTGCTAACTGTATTTACTCACATGAAGGGATTTTGTGAAATCCATCCCGTGTGTGTTTTGTGGATTATGTGGTATCATTAGTTCTGGTATCCGTTTACATAAAGATTCGAATTTTTATCCCACTGTTGTACGGAAAAATACACTGGTAATTCCAAAAGGGGGTTTGCAACAATTTACGTAATTTATATTAGTACGTAACATTTTGTGTAATGTCTCCCATTCCATTCAACTTTTCCCTGCATATATTTTCCAGGATGGCACTTGTCTCAGCAGGAACTCACGTACTTCCTTACAAATACATTTGCTTAAATTTCAGGAAAGTTAAAAAAATAATAATCTGAAAATCCACAGATTCAGCACAGCAGATTCCACAGGTTGGATTCTTAGAAATCCGAAATAATTTTAGCCCATCTTGAATTTTTCCAGCATCCCTACACATGTTATCAGTTGTTATCAGGGGCACACAAATTAATTCACCGTACTCATCATGGCATGCATCCCTTTCCTCTTCTCCAAAGTTCAGTGCAGGAAGGCATGAGAGCCTTAGTCTCACCCTGCTCTTCCTATATTACTGAAACTAGGGCAGCCCATTCCATTGGAAAGCACCACATGCATTTCAGAAGCTTCTTGCATGCACACTGAATCTGGCTGCTGGTATACCATAGGCATTTCATGTGGAAACTAACAAAGAATTAACATGGAAACAATGAGCACTTGTTCTACCAGAGCACTGGTACTTGCTGTCAACAGGGTTACTCTCATAACAAGCTTGTACATAAGCTATGGGAGAGAACAGAATGTGGCAAACTATAGGTCAAACTAGGAATTCAGTAGCAAACAGGATTCTCAATCCTGAGCTTCATTCCAGTGTGCAAAGCCTGGTAGGGCAGACTTTCAGGAGAGAAACCGTAGGCAGGAGGGATGTTTGGCTTTTAATCTTTCTCTTGCCTGCCGCTTTTCCTGTTTAACTTTTCAACCCAGCTGTTTTTCTCCACTTGACCAGGAAATCTGTTAAGGAAGCAAGCTGGGGAACAACTGATTCTAGAGGAAAAGCAGTGGAATAGTGGTGGGTTATGCATGTACACAGGCCTCCCCGCCCAAAAAGAAAAATCTCCCCTGCAAATGACTGTTTCCCATTGCACATCAGAAGCTAACACGGGATTGGAAATTGCTGCCAAATGTCTACTTCTGCTCTGACTAAATAGAGGAACATCTTAGTACACTTCGAAAGAATAAATATGTCAGCCAAGCAAGGAAGGTGATGATGGAACTTTGTTCCAGAGAGCAGCATGCTTTACAACCTGATCATTTCTGTAATCGTCAAGGCTGCAAGGTTAATCAAAACACACGGCAGGGAGGATGCAAGTGCATTTCTGGTGACCCTTCACACTCGCTTACCCCTGTGCCCTTCTTGATTGGTGTTCCATACCAACTCTGTGGGCTGTGTCGTTGAAGAAAGTTTTTAAGATAAATCATGCTTGACTTGGTTGAAGCCTTGTTAAGTGCTAATTCAATAAAGTGGATGATATGAGGTCAGGATAGTCAGGGCAAGTATCAATTGAGTAACACGCATAATTACCACTTTTGCAAATGGGAGAAGAGAGTAGATGGTTGTTAACTACATCATTGTTTCATTTCTGTGGCTATCTCTAACATGGCAATTGCTGCATATATACATAGTGTTTAGTATTTGTTCACATGCGTGCCTGTGTTTTAAACCCCATTTAGGTAAGCAGAGGTATTACACTGTGTTACATCATTTCATCCCTATTTTTGGTTCCTTAGACAAGTTTACAATAAGTTCTTAAACTCAAGCAAAAAAACACAACCAGTCATCCACATTTACTTATTTTAAGTATTTTTATACTCTTCAATCATATTCACCATCACCATCTATGGCCTTGGTGCTATCCCCATCAAGCAGTCTTGTCATGACATTCTCATCTAGACATTCTCATATCTTAACTTCAAATAAGCGTGGGCATCTTCTCTTCTCTTCCTGCAGCCACACCTGGAAATAGCATAACAGTTGATGGATGGGATACATGGGGCAATCTTGCTAAGTAGAGCTTCAGCTGCCTTACAATGCCCAGATTGTGTTCCTTAAAGATATTTTTAGTTTCCATATTTTCAATGCATAAATAAATCCCGACATGGAACAACAACAAGCCAATAATTTAACAGCAGCTAAAACGTATAAAATACAGAGGATAAAAGGTACTGTTAAATGCAGCAGAATAAAGTTGAAGCCTGTCTATTGAGAATGAGCTGCACCTGCCATATCATCCTTAGCTGGTGGAAGGCACTTTGTGGGCATGTCTACACTAGCCATTTTTCCTGGGGTCATCCCTAGGTCGTCCCTGTGCATCCAAATGGGCAACCGGGGACAACCCCTCCATTTTTGTGAGATAACTGGTTGCCCAGTTATCCCAATTTTCCCCACGGTCCCAGGACCATCCCAAGGACCACCGGAGGTGTGGCGTGCAATCCAACCTCCTCGCAAGTAAGCGCAACGCTGGAAATGGGCACAGAGCTGCAGGGCATGTGGGGCAGCATTTTCGCCATCCCTGCGATGGCAGGGTGGGTGGGTTGGTGCCCGATAATGGCAGGGATTTTTTTTAAAAAAATTCTTTTGCGCGACCGGCCCCTCTTCAGTTTTTTTAAAGATGGCACCTGCGTGCGACATCCCTCTTTCCTCCGGGGACGTTGCTTGCACATGTGCATGTGGAGGAGGAACCTGGAAAACCCGAGATCCTTTCCCCTCACTCCCCAAAGGCTTATAGGTGTAGATGAGCCCAGAATTATACTTGCACATCCAGTAATTAATATTAGATCTTCCAAGCTGCAAACCTGCTCCTTATGAGGGAGCACAATCCTGTCCAGAAAGAGTTGAGCACCACCTCCCAGGTCAGCAAAGCCACCTACCCACAGAACTTCTGGATTGAGCTTCAGTTTGCTATCCCTCACCAAGCCCATTACCGGCTCCAGACACCTGTTCAGACTTTCCACTGCCTCACCTTAATTAGATGCAAAGCAGAAACAGAATTGCGTGCCATCAGCATATTGATGACAACTCACTCCAAATGCCTGCTCCCAATGGTTTCATATAGATGTTAAAAGAATGCAGGACAAGATAGAGCCCTGCAGAACCCCACAGCATGTCAGGGTGCAGAGCCAGAAGCCCACCTACCCCTCACATCTTTTGGAAACTACCGTATCTGCCAGGTAATAGAAACTTTTGTCTCGATAATTTTCAAGAAATTTAATTAGTGGTGCAATTGTCAGGTCTCTTTGGGTTGGGATAAAGCCAGCACTATATGTGATCCTGACAACCTCCCCTAAACTAGAGATCCATGTTAAACTTGCATGTTTTATTTACGCAAACAACATATTAGTGGTGGAAACATGGAAAGCAGAAGGTGGTTTTACTTCTCTGATACCACTTGTGCTGATTCTGATGTGATTCTTAGGATGCTGTCAAGACACTGTTTGGTTAATTGAGAGGAGGTAAGTTAGAGTTGAACACCTTTTCTAATACTGAAACTATTGAGAATTTCTCTGTGCAGTCATAAGACTTCGAGATAAAAAATGCTGTTTCTTATTATTATTATTATTTTGCATTTGTATACCGCCCCACAGTTGAAGCTCTCTGGGCGGATTACATAAGATTAAAATACTTAAAAACAATATGCAAAAATTAAAAACCACAAGAACATATAATATACACATACATTTAAAACCGCTATAACAACATTTTAAAAACTATGAGCCTAAAAAAAAAAAAGGACCCACACTTATCACATATTGCTAAATGCCTGGTAGAAGAGAAAACTCTTGACCTGGCGCCGAAAAGATAACAATGTTGGCACCAGGTGAGCCTCATCAGGGAGATAGTTTCACAGATTTATTTATTTATTTATTACATTTTTATACCGCCCAATAGCCGAAGCTGTCTGGGCGGTTCACAGTTGGGGGGCCACCACAGAAAAGGCCCTTTCCCTTGTTGCCGTCCTCTGAGCTTCCCTCAGAGTAGGCACCCAGAGGAGGACCTTAGATGTTGAACGTAGTGTTCAGATAGGTTCATATCAGGAAAGGCGTTCCATCAGGTATTGTGGTCCCAAGCCGTGTAAGGCTTTGTAGATTAAAACCAACACCTTGAATCGGGCTATGAAACATAAAGGCAGCCAATGCAAGCAGGCCAGAGTAGGACTTATATGCTTGAACCTTGTGGTCCCGGTTATCAATCTGGCTGCTGCATTTTGCACAAGCTATAGTTTCTGAACCATCTTCAAAGGCACCTCCATGTAGAGCACATTGCAGTAATCTAACTTGGAGGTTACCAGAGCGTAGACAACTGAAGCCAGGTTATCCCTGTCCAGATAGGGGCATAGCTGGGCCACCAGATGAAGCTGGTAGAAGGCACTCCATGCCACCGAGGTCACCTGAGCCTCAAGTGACAGAGGGTTCGAGGAGAACCCCCAAGCTATGAACCTGCTCCTTCAGGGGGAGTGCAACCCCATCCAGAACAGTTATATCTTAGTTATACAGTTCTAGGGAAGAAACCCTAAACACTTCACACTAATTTTAGAAAAGACAGGGAGAGAAGTCTTCTCAGCAAGTTCATGATCTAAACAAGACAAATGTTACAGTCTTTGGACTCTAAGCAAAACTTTAGACCCCTTAAGAGTCCTTCAGGAATTATCACTTAGTCTGCTGGAAACTTAAACACCCATGCTAGCAAGATTTGGTAATTCTTTGGGGATTATTTTTCTCCTTCTTTGCCTAAGTGTCATTAAGCTGCACCTTAACTATCGTTTTCTGTGCCCTCATCGTAAAACCTATTTTACTGTTACATGCTTTTCTTTATGATTAAATCAGATCTAATGAATCAGAAAATGAAATCCTCCAGGAACGTTTAGGAATCATTAAATACTACGTTTTGAATACAGTCTTCTTCCGTGATAGAAATTAAGATTATTAAAATTGTTAAATGCAAACATATCACAGGGATAAGAATTCCTCAAAAGTAGGTTTAGCATTAGAGAACAGTCCTCTGGTCCCTGGGCAAGCATCCCAGCGATCATGAAATGACTCAGGAAACCCCTTCCAAGGATGAAGGCAGTATCACCCTCTAACTCTCAGAAGGAGAGTCAGAGACCTGACCGCACCAGCTGCCTTTCCAAGAACAGAAAATCGACCTCAGAGAAAGGAGAAAGGGGATGTTCCAGTGAGCAGGGAGGGGAAGAGACCTGAGAGTTAATCCACAGTGAGGCTGGGGTGTGTGCAGTTGCCATTTTGACTATGCAGTCCCCATTCAGGGATTCTTGTGTCATGTGAACCTAGTGACATTGTTTTATGCAAGGGTTAGACAACCTTTGCATAACCCATGATCTGTTCCACAGTTATATGAAGGTTGTTGCATAACCCACATTCACTGGAGTATCATAGCAACTCCCAAGCTGGAGTTTCCTAAGTAAGCATCAAGGGTTAAATAACCCACGACAAATTGAGATGTCATCTGAACCCGGGCATTGAGTAATTATGTATGTATTGACCATATTTATTTATTACATTTATATACCGCTCCATAGCCAAAGCTCTCTGGGCGGTTTACAAAATAAATGCTCCAATCCAGAGATCTGCACATGGAAGCAGACTTTTGCACATGTTAATTCTTGCAACAAATCAGATGTGCATTTCTGCAATTAATCACATAATTGCCATTTTTCCACATGAATCAAGTTTAAGAACTCCAGTAAGTAGTAAGAGCTTTCTATTGGTGTTAGTGAAGATGAGATTTTACGCTACTTTACTTATATTTCGATGTCCTGGAAAAGCAGATGGTAAAGCTGCTGCTTCTTGTGTGATTGCTGCTTATAAAGAACAAAGTATTTTAGTCGCAATAAATAGTTACAAGGAATTGTCCTAACGCTGGGAAATTTCCACCAAACAATATATTTGACTACTTTCAGTATCCAGAAATTCTGTATCCAATTTCAGATTAATGCAGAACCTCGCTTTAGTGGCATTACTTTAGACAGCTGCACATTGTAAGCCTCAGTCTCACCAGCGCAGAATAATGCTGGTTTCTGAAACACGGAAGGACGAAATGGAGGCGAAGGTAACTGTGCATGAAATTGTAGAAGCAGAAGAAATTGCCAACACTTTGCAGTTGCTGAAAATAGCTGCACTTACAAGTGTCTGTTTCCCTGTACCATCTGATCATATCAAAGAACTGCGTGCCCTTAATTATAGGTAAATATGATTGTTGGGCGGAGCTGAATGCTCTTACGTTTTGGTTATAAATTATATCACAGTTGCATATATGAATTCATAGTGCTTCTAGATCTGTACAGCCCACTGGAACAATTTTTGAACTATGTTATATTACTTTCAATAATACTTTTTATTTACTAGATTATCGTTGCTTTTCTTTAAAAAGGAAAGATTTCCGCTGGATATTGGCACCTATTTAATAGGCCTTGTATTATTTTTATATATATATTTCAAAATGGAGGGGAGAGGGTTCTTTTATTTGATTAGAGATGTAAAATATTTGCAAACTTTGAAGCCATTGGGGATTTTCCCCTCCAGAGAAAACAAAAAAATGGTGGGGATTGGAAAATGTGCAGTACTTCTTCTTTTTTAGTGTTTTTTACAGAACTAAAGTCATTTTCTTAAAATAGGAATACAAAGTTCTGGTTCACACATAATGTGAATCCATGGTTTGTCTGGCAGATGATTGAACAAACTATGATTTGTTTTCTCAATTCCTGAAATGTTTGTTTCCCTCCATGTATCCCAAATGCCTTTGTGGTACTCTAGTACTGGCATGTAGAGTGACTAGAGGTTTGGTTTCGTTTTACTGCTCTTACCCATTTCCTCTTTCCATAGTTCTAGGTTTAAACAACCCAAAGTTTATGGGCATGACACAACAGTCCATTGTGAGTTAAAAGAAGCAGTGGTATGGCCGCTTCTAAAAAATGCCCTCCCTGGACCCTATGGACCTTAATAATTACAGACCAATATCAAATCTTCCATTTTGGGGCAAGGTGATCGAGAGAGCAGTTGCCTTCTAACTCCAAGCAGTCTTGGTTGATACAGATTTTCTAGATGCATTTCAAACCAGCCTCAGCAGGATACAAAATTGAGGCTTCTATGGTCACCTTAGTAGATGATCTTCACATGAGTATTGACAAGGGGAGTGTTCCTGCAGGTACTTTTGGACTTTTCAGCGGCTTTCAATACCATGGACCATGATATCCTTCTGGAACGCCTGAGGGGATTGGGAATCGGGGTCACTGTGCTCCAGAGGTTCCGGCCCTACCTCTCAGATGGTGATACTTGGGGATAGCTGCTCCTCAAAGAAGGAGCTGTTGTATGGTGTACCATAAGGTGCCATCCTATCCCCAGTGCTATTCATGAAACCTCTGGGAGAGATCATCCAGAGGTATGGGGTGGGGTGCTATTAGTATTCTGATGACGCCCAAATATATGTCTCTATACTTTTGATAACAGCATCAGCTAAGGACAGTATGTCTCCTCTGAATGAATGCTTGGAGGCGGTAATGGGCAGCATGAGGAAAAACAAACTGAAGCTGAATCCAGGCAAGATGAGATTGGAAATTAGTTCAAAATATGGCAGCCAGGTTGGTCACCAGTACACCTAGAGGTGACCATATTACACCAACATTAAAATCACTCCGCTGGCTGCCAATTAGTTTCCAGGCGAAGTATAAAGTGTTGGTTATTACCTTTAAAGCCCTACATGGTTTGAGTCCAGGTTACCTGTGGGATTGCTTTCCCCCATACAATCCGCCCTGCGCACTCAGGTCCTCTGGGGAGAATTTACTCCAGTCAGCCAAAACTAGGCTGACAACTATTACCCAGAGGACCTTTCTTCTGCTGCCCCCAGACTGTGGAATGGCCTGCCAGGAGAGATTCGTCAACTTAATACTCTCTTAGAGTTTAAGGCAGCCATAAAGACTAATCTCTTCCAGCAGGCCTACCCAGATGAATTTTAAAGCAAAAGATGGACAGGTATGAGCTTGTGACTTACATAGTTTTCTGTTCAAATATAGTTTTGGGTATAATTTGTCTGCTGTTGGGCCATGGAGAATGATAGAATTAATGGCCAGAACCCAAAGATGTTCAGATAGTGTTCTGATCCTGCATAGGGGCTTTCCAGCTACTTCTTCCAGTGAAAGTCTTCTTTCCTAAGATTGGGGACCTTCTGAGGTAGCACTCTATGAAGCATGAGCGCCTACCACCATGAAGAAAATATCGTTGCTGCTTTCCTGTGTGCATGCATAAGCACATTTTGCTCATGCACATAGTGGGGATGAAGAAGGGAGTTGGATCACAGCCAGTATCTAGAACACCTTATATCCTGTATTAGTTCTCTATCTGTTACTTAGTTCATTAAGTACAGCTGTCTGTAGCATAGCAATATATTTTTCAGGAAGTTTTGTTTAATGATGTACTTAGCCACTTCCATTGGGAATATAAAAAGGGAAAGAGCCTCACCTTTTCAACCCCCATATTTGATGCATCTCAGTGTATACAACGACCATTTCTTGGTTCTGGCACTTCTGCTCTCTCATGTTGTCTGTAACTGCTTTTGATCCATCTGTTTTGGATGTCCATACATTTACCTGTGTGAAGAGTAAGAATTCTTTTTGCTCTCTTAATGACTCTTGGTTCCGGCAAATACTTTTAATGTTGGCCTATACTTTTTTACAGCATTGCTGGTTTTAAACAGTTTCCTTTTATGCATTAGTCAACAGTCTGGTCAGTTTGATGTCCTCCCTTAGCCTGCTTTCCAGTGAAATCACCGCTTCAGGGTATGCCTGAAGCCAGATCAGTTGCAGCATTTGAAATCGTGAGGTTTGGTAGCTCATTTAGTTCTATGGACCAAGGCTCTCTAGGTAATTGCAGAAAAGCTTAAGGAAACTAGAACACAATTGAAAAGGAAACACTTCAGTCTTAGGGGCATTTTGAAAGAGCCTTCAGTTTCTTGCCTTTTTTCCCCTGGGAATACCAGAAGCAGTGAAAATGTAAAAGGCCCATAATGTTTTCCGATCTCTTAGCCAGGGTTGAGATATCAGGAACACTGCGTGCTTCCTCCATTCTCCTTTCTCCCATACAGATTCCTTCCTTGCTTCTTTGTCAGCATAATGGTGGTATAGTGTTATGTCTGCACTGACACTGAGAGTAACTATGGTTGTATTTTGAAATGACAGTTTGAACTAGGTTTAGCGGCTGGTTTGCAAGCCCTGATTAAAGTTAAGTTCTGTAGACTTGTAGCTCTCCACTGTGGTTAGTGCTGAACAAGGAAAGGAATTTGGAAGGGGGGAATAGGGGAGTCCACAGGGTGCAGATTGGGAAATGTTACATCTTCACTGGTCCAGAGCTTCAAGCCCAACCATTGCACAGATAAAATGTAAGTAAAATCTTTTGTAAAATTTGGAATGATAACAGCAAGAAAATTCTGATATGCTTATAGTTTATCTTGGTCAGTAGTGATTATTTGGCTGACATCCACACTAAGGCTGCCCAACTAGCTGGAAAGTGAGTTACTAGCTTTCCCCTTGGCCTTGCTTCAGGATATCCTTTCTATATCGCTGTTGCTTTGGTTTCACAGCAACAGTAACCTCCTATCAGCACTGTAGTACTTATTGAAGTAATCTATAAATCTTGAGTTTCTTTGGATTTGAAGTGATAGCCACTAATTTGGATGTCTTATAAAGGGTGGATAGATAAATTCCTGGAGGAGAAGTCTATCAGTGGTTACTGGTTCTGATGGCTATGTTCTACCTCCAGTATCCAAGGCAGTAAGCCTATATACATCAGTTGCTGGGGAAGATGGCTGCTGTTGTAATTATGTCCTTCTTGTGGGTTCCTGGTCTATAGCAGGTGGGCCACTGTGTGAACAGAGTGCTGGACTAAATGGACCGTTGGTCTGATCCAGCATAGCTCTTCTTATGTTCTTATGCTGATATCATGTGGAATATGTATTATTCTACTTAAATAACTTTCAAAAATATGTGCATGAGCCCATCTGAGCAAAAGAGGTGGTTTAATCGTACTGTGTTGTCTTTACAAACACAGCCATGACTACACTTAACCATTCTTGATCCTTATGGTGCTGCTTCTTGTTGGGCATAGGACTCACTAGTTTTTTGCCCTAGGTTGGTGTTTCTCTCAGCAGTATGTGGTGTTGGATAAGCCAACTGTGATTGAGAATATTCATCAGAAAATATTTAGGCTCATGTTTACTTAAAATTGCATTGTATTCTGATGATGGATTAGGGGTGACCTTTTTGTTTTTTTAGCACAGTTGTAATTCATCAAGTTCAGATTTATATTGTACATTAAAGCTTGCTGACAGCTTGACATAGAAAACAAAATATAACCATACTATAAGGAATACTAGTTTGATTCAATAAGTTAATTTTTGAGTTAGTAACACTAAGCTTGCACCATATAGCCTAATAATATTTTTTTTTTACTTTAGTTTATGAATCACCCTACAGCTGAGGCTTTAAGGATGACGTTTAACAAAAAGCAAAACCAATAATAAGTACTGTTTTTAAAGCAGCATAAAGAATACCTTCTGATCCAAGCAGACTCTTTTTGTATTGGCTGGGATCCGAAAACAGATCAAGTGTGCCTATCCAGAGCTTTGCTTTCTGTTTTTGTAACTAGGTTTTTCACTAGCAAAGCAGCTGGCTTTTAAAGCTGAATGGTAGCCTCTGTCATTTGTAGAGGGTACTACTATACTGAAACAAAGCTGAGTTACAGCTGTTTGCATATGTGCAGGCGTGCATCTGCTTCTCTGGTTCCTGCATGCATATTGGTTTTATCACTATTTTAACATATTGCACAATTTTTCCTATGGTGTGTCAAGACCCAGGTGGAAAACAGAAACATTCAGGGAGAAATGTGTCTTACCAATTTCCCCCCAAGAATTCTTTTCTTCCTTTATGCTTCCTCCCCCAAAGAAATTTTAAAAATGGATTATTAAATACTTTATTTTAGAATTATGAATACATTGTTGAAGACAAGATATTGCTATCTAGCCTCTACAACCCCAAAATGATTTCTAAAAATTATGCAATTCAAAGACTTTAGGTAAGTGTATGCACTTTAACAGATCTGTACAATTCCTGTACATTGAGGACAAGCAGTACTGAAATGCATGGCTCACTTCTGCCACTAGGGGACACTACCATTTTCTCAAGAGAAGAAACAAGGATTCTGGGCATAAGATCTCTTTTTGCTTTCTCCATTCTTTTAAATTTAAAGAACTGGGAGTGGGTGATTGACCGCCCTGTCTTCTCATATGCATACACTTTTCAGAAGACCAAGAGGGAGCCAGAATGGGCAGCTGCAATTAGTACTCTGCAATGTTTCCATGATGCATTTCTAATAGAAGCTCTTCTCTCTCTATTTTCCAGCCTTGGATCTATATGTGTTAAATCTGGGAGGGCGAAAGAAAAAGAACACACTGGCCTCAGTCTCCAAAACAGTGCAGTTGGAGATGGAGCAGGCAGTTTTCTCGTTCTTTCCCTTTCCTTGAATAGAGGTATTGGCAGCACTAAGGTAGCTTTATGCTTTGCTTCGTAACAGTGGAGAGTCAGCAGCCTCCTTCAAACAATGTATACATTTCACCATTGACCAGACAAATTAGGAACACTATGGAAAGAGAGCCCGAGAGCAGACCATGTAATAAGAGAAAATGTGGAAAGAGTAGTGGCATGAGTGTGCTGAGAGGCTAACCTAATCAAGGCATTTAAGCAGAAAATATTGCCACCCATCCAACTAGTCTACTAGTGCTAATATGCCACTATAAGAAAATCATTTTTACAATAACTTCATAAATCCACTTTTCCAGTAACTGTTCATTTTCAAAAACCTATTTTGTGTAGCAAGTAGATAAGGGAGGTAGAAATATTTGAACAGCATGAATCTTTGAGAATAACTTTATCTAGGTTGCCGTGCAGAGACTTGAGTTCAGAGGAATTGATAATAGAATGCATTTAGTGCTTTGGGCTAATTTTACTCTGAGTGACCTGATTTCACTTCATTTTAAAGTCTGTTTCATTCTGTTACACTAATTAAAATGCAGCTGTCAGCTTTAAGGATTCTGACTTTTATTTTTAGTTCTATCTAGCCTTAATGTCTGTAGGCGTCCACCAGAGGCTCTATCAAAGTAGTAGTAACTGTTCATTGGGCTAGATTCTCATCTTACTCATGACAGTGTCAATGAGATTGATTGCTTCCCAGTCCCCCCTGTTTCATTGCAAATGAAATGTAGAAATTGTCTTGCCTTTGATAGTATTTTGGTAGTGCAACCATTTGATGAGGGTATGAAGCAGTCTTTCCCAACCTGGTGCCCTCCAGATGTTTTAGACTACAGCTTCCAGAATCCCTGAGCAATGGCCATGCTAGCTGGGACTGATGAGAGTTGAAGTCCAAAACATCAGGAGGATCCCAGTTTGAGGAAGGCTGGATTATTCAGCATTAATATATATTTAAGTTCTTTATGGGTAAGATGGCAGGAGTGGGGAGGTTGCTCCTCTTGTCATTGACAGATATTAAGAATTGTGCAGCTGAAACAAGCTGGAGCGTGTTCAGAGGAGGGCAACCAGGATGATCAGGGGTCTGGAAACAAAGCCCTATGAAGAGAGACTGAAAGAACTGGGCATGTTTAGCCTGAATTAGAGAAGATTGGGGGGAGACATGATAGCACTCTTCAAATACTTGAAAGGTTGTCACACAGAGGAGGGCCAGGATCTCTTCTCTATCATCCCAGAGTGCAGGACACGGAATAACGGGCTCAAGTTACAGGAAGCTAGATTCTGTCTGGACATCAGGAAAAACTTCCTGACTGTTAGAGCAGTACGACAATGGAACCAGTTACCTATGGAGGTCGTGGGTTCTCCCACACTAGAGGCCTTCAAGAGGCAGCTGGACAAACATCTGTGAGGTATGCTTTAAGATAGATTCCTGCATTGAGTGGGGGGTTGGACTCAATGGCCTTATAGGCCCCTTCCAACTCTACTATTCTATGATTCTATGAAAAAAGAACTTATTCCAGAGCAAGGAAGGGTGAGAGCATTTTCCCTCTCCTGCCCCCTCCTAGATTCCTTTTCTGTTGTATTTTTTTATCCCTGTTCTTCCTCCAAGGAGCTCAGGAAGTGTACATAGTTCTTCTTCCACCCCTTCACAATTTTATCTTCACAACAATCCTGTGGGGTCAATTAGACTGAAAGGGCCGAGGTCACCCAATCAGCTTCATGGCAAAATGGGGATTTGAACCTGGGTCTACCTGGTCCTGATTTAATATTCTGCTTGCCTTTTCAACCAAGAACAGGAAAAGTGGCTCCCTTGCTAATGGCTTGCCTTTTGTTTTATATATTACTCAGCAATTTGTCAGGATTTCAGTGGGGAAAATGTAATGAAATATTGAAATAAATATTAAAAAATAGCTTGGAGAACTAAGTTATGATGAAAAATGCAAGAGGACAGTATACTTAAAGATTTTTATATGCTTCCTTTTTCTAATGAGAGCATTCAGGGCTACAATCAATTTCTGGTATAGACTAATGATTGGACCACTTAGTAAGCAGATAGTGAGATGAGGCATGATTCAGCCAGAACTGAGCACTTCCAACACTCACTAAAATCAGTGGAATAATTAGGCTACAAATCTATACCTGCTTACTTGAAAGAAAGTCCATTGATCTCAATGAGCTTACTTCTCAATATACATAGGATTACGCTGTTAAGCAGCTCCTTAACTCTCCCTTTGAAATCAGTGAACACTTAAAGTTGCAATCCTATAGGCAGCAAAAAAGTCATACAACTCCTTGCATGCCCTAGGCAGCATGGCTGACTGGGGCATGCTGGGAGTTGCATGACTTTTTCTGTCTAAATATGTGTAGGATTGAACCCTACAGTGTTTAATATTGGATGTTTTATCCCTTCGATGGTTTGCAGTAATACATATGCAAATACAAAATATCTGTCTTTATAAAGTAATCACTTCTAAGCACTCGTTAATAGAAATAATTTTATTTATTGCCTCCCACTTGGAGAATACAAGATATCTTAATTGATACTTCTTAGATGTCTGGTCAAAACTATGCTATTTACCAAATCTCTTGATAAGATGTAATTTTCTATATATCTGCTATGAATTGCTGCCTTCTGGATGTTCTTTTCATTGTTTTTATATAATGATGTATGGATGTAAAAATCCTTTATTTCCTCGTATGTTTATTTTGTGGGTTAATTCACATGAGGGGTTCTTTTTTCTTTTCATTTTTGCAGACATTCATCCAGTTGAATTATTATTATTATTATTAGTTTCTTATCTGCCTCTCCGTTTGGATCAAGGCAGGGAACAACAATAAGTATAAAATATATAAAACTGAATTAAAACATAATATGCATTGTTAAAACATCCTAAAACCATTTTAAAAACATCCTAAAATTACACTGGATAGGCCTGCCGGAACAGATCAGTCTTAATAGCTTTCTTAAATGTTGATAGACTGTAGGCCATTCCACAGTCTGCGAGCAGCAGAAGAGAAGGACCTCTGGGTAATACTTGTCAGCCTAATTTTAGCAGACTGAAGTAGATTCCTCCCAGAGGACCTGTGTAGGCGGGGCAGATTGTACGGGAGAAGGCGATCCCACAGGTAGCCTGGACCCAAACCATGTAGGGCTTAAAGTCAAAATAAGTATGTTTTTCAGTTTTTGTTTTTCATGGCCACAGAACTGAAAAGAACATTTGTAAATACTTGAAATTTGCCAGCGTTTTCCATGCTACTCAAATTTTGCATGTGGAATTTTAAACAAGAATTTGACCTAATTGAATGTGTAACTTTGCATTCAAGGGATTTAGACCTATAGCCCTCTCACCCTGTATGCCTTTCTGGCAAGCATCGAATATAACATTTCAATCTGTTAGTATGATATACCATTGCATTTAAATTCACCAATACTGAAAAATAACTATCAAATGTTGGAATTGAATAATATAGTGTTTTGTATTTGGTGTTGTTCCCCGCCTCGATCCAATATTATTTATCAAATATGAACATTTGTAGAGGAAAAATATCAGAAGCAAATTTGTTGCCATTCATCCTCTCTGAGGCCAGATACAAATTTGACAGTCTGCTTGTAAATCCATGTGGTACAATTTAACCCCAAAAGGTTAATTGTTGCTTGCACACAATAGAGTGCTTAGGAATGTCAGAGTATGCAAAAGTGGAAATAAACATATAGAACTTTTACGTGTGACATTGACTAACCACCTACAGAGGGGAATTAAATTCGGTTTACTAATTCTTACTAGGCTTTTAAAGCTGAAATAGCTTAAGGAAAAACCTGGAGATAGTTTTATAAGAACTTGCCTTATATATTTCTTTTCTCTTGGTGTTGAGGGTCATGCTCACCTACATACATTTGATGCTTCCCAGAGTTTATTTCTTAAACACAAGCAATCTGCAGCACTCCAGTACTTTGGTTCTTCTCATGTCCTCATCAACCTTAACTTCGAACTCTGACTTGCAAAGTAACACCCAGTGTTATTTATTTTTTTTACAATTGGTTGGATCTAGATTTAGACATGCTTACAGTAGACTCACTGAAATCAATGAGATTTAATTTAGTCTGGATTAATTTTAGTCCCATTGTTCTTGATGGGTCTCCTCTAGGCATCCACCCCAATATATGCTTTGCATGTGTTTCCACCTTCTTTCTGTCTGGTCAGTGCAGACCTAACACTAGACTCCTGTTGGCTGTAATAAGTTAATTTGGAACCAGCCTCAGGAACTAATTTTTTATTTTTTTATTTTTTTATCATACTTATACCCCGCTCCTCAGCCAAAAAAGGCTCTCAGAGCGGCTTACACTTAGCAAAAAAGACAGTCCCTGCCCTCAGGCTTACAATCTAATAAAGACATGACACACAAGGAAAAGGAGTCGAGGGAGGGAGGGAGGAGAGAGGAAGAGAGAGAGAGAGAGAGAGAGAGAGAGTGAGTCCAGCAGGAGCAGGCCCCGATGTTACTTCTGCCTGCTCCTGTCCCCTCGGTCCTTCTTCTTCCCCACACGGCCAAGATGGCAGTTTGCCCTGTGGTGGGGGGGAAGAGTCCAGCAGGAGCAGGCCCCGATGTTACTTCTGCCTGCTCCTGTCCCCTCGGTCCTTCTTCTTCCCCACAGGGCCAAGATGGCAGTTTGCCCTGTGGGGGGGGGGGGGGGGAAGAGTCCAGCAGGAGCAGGCCCCGATGTTACTTCTGCCTGCTCCTGTCCCCTCGGTCCTATAATTCTCTTCCCCCATTAAGATTTCTTCACAATAAAAAAAGGGGAGGGAAGTAACCAGTAATTAAAATGCCCCTCTCCTAGTAGAAAACAGAAACAGACTAATTAATGGGGCATTCATCATACAACACTGTACTGTGCTGAGACAGGTTTGATGTGCAGAATTTCTGGCTCACAGCCTGCACTCTTTAAGGGTGGAATGCTACAACTCTTCACAAGAAGATGTGAGAACTTTTGCAATACAACCATCTGAACAAGGGATTCTGATATGGGGATTCAGAGTGTAGGTAATGGATATGAGGGCTGCAGATAGAATCCCCATATCGATATGATTATTTAATTACTTGATTCATATCCTCCTTTTCCACCAAAAAATGGTGCTTAAGATGGTTCTGACTTGATATAGGGGTTTGAGAGAAAATCACATTCAATGTGCCTCATACCTCTTATTAAAATGCCACCATTACTTAGTATTTTTAGACATGGGAAGAATAAGTATTTGTAATATAGAACTGGATCAGCTACGGCAGTTCTGTCTTCATTTAAGTCGTCAACCAGGGCAAAATGTTGATTGCAGGTTTCTGTTCCTACATATGTTTCATGCTTCTGGATCAGCACATAATGCTCCTTTCTTTTACAATTGCTATTCCCAAAGATAAATTTTTCCTTACTTTGGACAATGGGTAGGTGATCTAATTGTTGCCTTGATGTAGCTAATGAGTTTGTTTGTACTTCTACAAAAAATCAATGGGAGATTCTTAAGCAAGTGGTTAACTCTTTCATTAAAATAATGGGCTCTAAAAATACTCAACTTTGGCTGTATACCACCCACTCGCCTATTTCCACATTTGAAACTTCATTTCCATTTTTTAAAAAATGACAATAAAATATAGATGTGGTCAAACCATTTGTGTGCCAGATTATTAGCTAAAGTTAAAACACTATTATTCTTCTGCCTTTCATTCTACTTAATCTGGAAAGGACTGTTGTAATCACACACAATGCCCAGAGAGCTTCAGCTGTGGGGCAGTATATAAATGTAATAAATAATACTTCTTCATCCCAGTCAACTAGTCTTGTTTTTCACACTGATTCACTTAAAAATTGAATTGATTCACTTAAAAATAGAAAGTGAAGGTAAAATAAAAGACAAAATTCAGATTAGATTTGAAACCTGTTTTTAACGTATTTGGTGGTATTTGGTTAGGTCTTAACCCACAAATTACATAATATAATTGGAACTTCCAAGTTAACCTATAATAAAGCTTGGATAAACTAATTTATTTAAAAGTAACTGTTGTTTTGGACATTGATACATCAAAATCTGACTAGGTCAGAAGACCTGCAGTTATTTTTATTCTCATGGTATTCCTAAATCAACTAAGCTCTACTACTTGTTTCTCTTGAAGATATCATAGGGATTGCATCAAGTAATGCTGCTTGGTAGATGAGTTTAATTATGGATCAATCCTGTGTGGGGGGACACAGAATTGTCCAGTTTCTGAGCTTCAAGGTCAGAAACAGGGCTCTGACCTTGGAGCCCAGAAAACGCACTCCCCTCCCCATCAGAGCTCTTTAGTTACTCGGAAATGAAGCACAGAGATAGCATTCCCGGGGAGGGGAGGAAACTGAGGCATTGACCGTTTGACAGCCTCCTTAGCTTCCCCTCGAAAACGTTGCTACTAGACAAGCGAAATCGCCCATCTAGCAAAAATGCAAGGTGGTTGGACAGCAGAGGCGAAGATTGCCTCCGCACTCCAATCACCCTGCCTTGGATACTTAGCAGCCTCTGAACTCAGAGGCTGCTGACTCTCTTAATAGAATTGTGCTCTTAGATTCTCACAATTGAACATCCAGCTGTTAAATGTTAGACTTAATAGGGTTCCTGATACGACATACTCCAAAATTCTTATTTATAGATAAGTTGTCTTGGTGTTGGTGTCTTTTAAAAAAAAAACACTAATCAAAATACCATAGGATTGGATCCAAACTTAGTTATACTTGGAATAGACCCATTGAAATTAATGGATCTTGAGTTAGTCATAACTAACTCTGGACCCAACCCATAGATTGTTAATATACGCTGCTAAATATTGTCTTCTCTCAATGATTTTTTTTCTCTGCAGCTCTATTCGGGGGCAATTCTTGAAGTTTGTGGATGAAAATTAGGGAGGTTCCCTCAGGTTCAGGGTAAGTGCAATTGTATTGGAAGGGTTTGTGTTTTTCAGTAAATAAGAATTATTGATTCAGAATTGATTGCATAAAAATAACCTCTTGATCCCTAAATTTGCTTGTATAGATTCTGAAGCCAAATCCTATGCTACTGTCGGTATGCATAGATCCAGCTACTCTACAATAATATAAAACATCAACTCCTACTAATAGAAAGAGGAAATGGAAAGCATGCATTGACAGACAAAGGGTTGGGGGTGGGTGGGTGTTTTGGAGAACTGGAATATCTGCCTCATCCTTCAAAGCCTGGAAGTTCAGAATTACTGCAAACAAGATACCCTAAATTTCTTTTAAAATTTCATAGACCTTCGTGATAATCAGTGTAACATTCACATCAGTTCATCTTTTGCAGATTTTTTCTCAGAAACTATGCAATATTGTCATCTCCTAGAACACAGGTTAGCTTAGCTTTGAGATATTTTTAAACTTTGGGGGTGGGGGTTAGAGGGACTTTTTTCCTCTGGTGAAATGAGCACTGAGCGGGTGATTTTTTTAAAACACACACACAAGTTTTCAGAGCCCCACAGTGAATTCTAAGCTTGCTTTCCCATTGCATAGTCTTTCTGATTCTCAACTAATACATTTTATAATAGACAAGTCATCTGACTATAAAAGGTTGGATTCGCTATTATTCAAATAATATTTCCTGTTCAGTCCACATCTGGCTCTCCTTCTTGGAGGTCTTTGCTTCCTAGACATGAGAACTTTTCAAAACCTTTTGAATTGAATAAAGCCACTCACTGAATAAAGTCAGTTACTGTACAATTTTTGTGACTGGCAGACGTCTTTTTTCCTAACAGGATGGGAGCGGGGCCAGGATCTTACTCACCAGTTTGTGGGTTAAAACAGAACAGATGAAGGATTGAGGGGGAAATTCCAGGGGTACTGGAATTTTCCCGTGGTCATGAACTTCTGTGATATGTCTGTGCTTCAAAATATCCACATGACCATAGTTCTACTTTGAAAGAAAGTCTTCATTTGTGGTCGGGGAGAGCTCTTAGTTCCATGGTATGTGTTGCCCCCTCAACTGTGTGTACTCTTCAGTGGCCTTTCTTTTTTTCTTTTTAGGGGAGGAGGAGGGGAGTTGCATATGTTTTGATGGCTTTCCACCTTGCAGCCACTCCTCCCTGCCTCTGTCGTCAAGAGTTCCCAGGCAATTTTAAAAGAGCCCCACATATTAAACCATTCTGCCAATGGCTGCCTTAGCAACCCTATGATGAGAGAGGGAGGGCCAGATTGAGTTTGGAGGTAGAAACAAGGGGATGAGAAGAAAATAGTGGAGAGATGGTGCTTGTGGGTAATGGAGGGAGGAGGAGGAAGAGAACGCTTATATTATAAACATTGCCAAGCTACATCTTAAGAAGTGTTTCTTGCTTAACATACAGATTTTGTTACAGTTGTGCTGTTCAGCATCTCCTAGATCCAAACTAGACCCCAGCAGTCTCCTACTGAAAACTACTGCTTTGGGCTTTATTTGTTTCCTATGTGTCACTTGAATGGCTGTTACAGAATGTGAGGCTAAATGAAGGTCATGTTGCTGCTTCAGAAGATGAAGTATTTTTAGGTTATATTGCACTGTGTAACCTGTTATTGTCAAAGCTCTCACTGCCAGCATTCACTTCTCAGTCGATTCTTGTATGATAGGTCCCACTATAATATATGTTTTCCTTGCCCAGTATGATGAAATTGCAACATTTGTTTACTGGATTGTGTATGTGTTACCATCACATCAATTATTGTGTGTTCGTTCTGTGGCTGATCTTGAGTGTAATTTTTATAATAGAGAGTACTGAAATATACAGCTAGATAGCACTGCACTCCAGTGTTGAGGAAGGTGGGGGGATAGCAGTTCAATAACACATGGACCAATTTAGAGATGCTGATTTATGAGAACTAAATGAAAGATATATGGTTTAATGTCTGGCAGCCAGATTATGTGAATTAGTGTGAAAACAGATAAGTATTAATAAAGCTTAATTCAGATAAGTAGTGTTAAAATTCCACTTAGTAGAATCCCTTCTTATTTGTCTTTTGGGGGGGCCTTTTTTCCTACCTGTAATAAGCAAATTTTGGATCCAACCTACAAATCAAATAAATGTTGTTTTAATTGCTTTATAGATTGTTTTCATAATTTTGTTTCATACTGTCTTTAACTTTTTAAAAAATGATTTGTATTTTCCCTACACAAAATTGAGTTCCTGAGAAGTAAATGACATTAGCTCTAATAAAAAAATCTAGGAGTGAACTTAATTTATTAAATTTTACTATAATGTTGTTAAAATCAGCCCTCATGGGGCTTTTGAGGCAGTTCCATATTAAATCTTTGGAACTAGCATGTGATACTTTAGGAAATATGTTTGTTTCCTTCCTCACTGGGCATCAAATGTCCAATTTTGTAAGATTTCCTAATGAAAGATGTAATGCCATGTTTTTTAAATCTGCTCTTACAGCTATTTGTACAGAAATGTTTTGAAGAAAATTTGCCACCTTTGTTCCTTAATAATTAGGGTGTGGTTCATGGTTTTTTTGTTCAAGAATATTGCTTGATAAAATGTCCCCTGACATAACAATGTCTGCGTTTTGTCTGATTTGTAAGCAAGTTGTCATTCTTTTTCTATCATCAGGGCCCACTGGGCAAATCTCAAATCTTTTCTTCCTTTTCTTCCTATTTCACTGACATAAAGGTGAAATGTGAGGCAGTAGCTCTTCCCCTGCAGAAAGCTCGCTCAGTTTTAAAGGTTTTGTCTTAGCACAACCAAACATTCATGGTGGTTGTTTAGTGTTTGACAAAGCTTTGTAGGGTCATGAAAGGATTTGCCTTCTTACTTAAGAGGACGTAAACATTGCTCAGTTCATTTTGCTCTGCCCTGTTGAGACACGTTTAATGCACCTATCTTGAGTGCAGCTTTATTTCATGTATTAAAAAAAAACTGACTGAGGTTTAAAACCATAGTTTCTGTCACAAGCATGTAATGGCATTAATTACATAGATGCTACTGGTGCTCTAACCTATATTGTTTTCAATCAGTGGTATTGAGAAAAGTAGGCGTCTTGCCAGTTAATTTGCAACACACGCACTGACCACAAGGTTAGTTCCACTTTGGAATAAATTAGAACCTGATAATAAAAGCAGTAGGGAACATGGGTGAATACAAATGTTGCTGTAAACTATTCTTTCTTTTATTTCTAGTCTGTTTGTACACACGATCACTGGTAGTTTTCCCACATCCTAGATCTATAGGACAACACCAGCATCCTGAATTGTGCTGAGAAATATACAGGCAGCCAGTGCAAGTGGGCCAGAATCCATCTTATATGCTCAGACCTTGTGGTACCCACTCTCAATGAGCCTGTTGTATTTTGCAGAAGCCGCAGTTTCCAACTGTCTTCAAAAGCAACCCCAAAGGCAAAATACATTGTAGTAATCTAACCTGGAGGTTACCAGAGCATAAGTGTCTGAAGCCATTTGATCTCTGTCCAGGTAGGGGCATAGCTGAGCCTCCAGCTGAAATTGGTAGAAGGCCTCAAATGACAACAATGACTCCAGAAGAAACCTACTTCAGGAGTTTATACTGATATGCAGGGATTGTAAATTTGTTTTATAGTTGTCTATGCAGAACACTCTTGTGCCCGCACCTTTCCTTCATCCTGCAGTTTGGGTGGAGGGTGCCCGGAGTGTCTACAATTGAAGGGATCCTGCAGACTTTTTTTTTTCCTGAGCATATAACATTGATTCTGGCCCACTTGCACTGGCTGCTTGTACATTTTTGAGGGCAATTCAACACATTCTGCATTTCATTGAACCTTCCTTATCACTACATGTGTATGGAGACTATCTCTTCACCTTTGTATATGTTGGGACATGTTTGTGGTTTGCCCAAGAACCGGCAGCTGCAGCTTGCTCTAACCTCCCATACGAGTCCATAGACAAGTTGCTTGGAGCTTTAATTTATACAGTAGCTCAGTAGAAATATTATGTCTGTAATATTTTTCATTTTAAATTGTTATGTCACGGGCACCTTGCTCATTTTTGGCACGTATGTGCCCTCTCTCATTCTCTCCAGGCCTAGCAAATAACACTTTACTTCACTGTAGTGGATATGGTGTTTTCATCTTGCATCATTTAAGTTAAGATCTTTTGAAGCTCACTCATCCTCAAATAACTTCACATATTGAGTGTCTTGACAGAAAATGAAATTGTAGCAGGTTGCCTACCGGGGGCTTTTTAATCCAGAAGATGTCTCAATTCATTTCCACTAGATTTATAAAGCTGCCAGTAGTACAATATGTCTTGCAGTTTAAGTTGACATCAAACATAGCAAAACTGGTGTACGGCTGCTTTCTAACCTCCTGCTTCTTTTTGTTCTGAGCGTAGTTCTGTCTAATGCCATTGCAGCTGCTAGTCAGAAATGTGTCTACAAACGTGTGTCTTTCAGTTGAGCAAATGCTCAGCACAACTCTTATAAACACTACAAGCGTTTCTCCCGTCAGTCAACCAAGCAATTAGTTACTCACCTGGATAACTTAACAGTCATCCCCAAGCAAGCAACTGAGTGAAACATACCTCTGCCAGCCCAGTTTTCCTCATGTTGCCTGTTTGCTTTTACCACTCCTGTCCCAAGCCTGGCAGCCACTATTGTGCTACATAGTGGAGATTCCCTAGAACAGGGGATAGGCAGACACCCATTTAAAACAAACTTGGTAATGTGGGAGCCAATTTTACTGTCTTCTTCCTCACTCGTTTTTTTATATAAAACCATTATTCCTAATCATAATCCAGTGGCCTCCTGGTATGAATCTACCCATAAACTAAGATCATCATCTGAGACCCTCCCCCAAGTGCCTCCTTCGAGAGAGAGGTTCGGAGGATGGCAATGTGGACCTTCTCGGTGGTGGCCCCCGATTGTGGAATGCTCTTCCCAGTGAGATGCACCTGGAGCTGACATTGTTATCTTTTCGGTGTCGGATTAGGAGTTCTACTCCCAGACATTTGACAGCACATGAGAAGGCTTTTTAATGGATCCTGGGACTTTTTATTGCTGATTGTTTAAAATTGATTTTGTATGTTCATATGTTAATGGTTTTCTATTACGTTATCTTACCATGTTTTTAGGATTTTAATCTTTGTTTCACCTCACAGAGAGCTTTGGCTATTGGGTGGTATAGAAAAATAATTCATTAATTAAGTGATTGTTCTTATTTAGTTGTCTGATATGTGGGTTCTTCATCTAAGTAACACATCTTTGGGGGGGGGAATGTATGGTGGAGGGGATAAAAAGTGTACATAACCTCTGACAAAATTTGCCACTCGTTACAGTTTAGCTTAGCTGGAGGGTGTGTGCCAAAGTCAAACAGCACATCTAGGCTGCCACAAAATTAAGTTGTTCAATAGGATGATGGCTGTTGTAGTCCAATACCTTCTGCAGGTTGCAGAAGGCTGTGATAGAAAACACTGTTGCTCTCCTTGCAAAAACTGTCTATGTAACTGTCTCCTTTTTCCCATAGTAAGGATTGCCATGAGTTCTTATCAACCAAGAGTGGAGGATATAAGCCCTAAAACCGGCTTTCGAGATGTGTGGAATAGTATTCTAAAATCTATCACATTTTTGCCTCCCAACTTGCCTTTTAAACCTGAGTATTAAACCACTTCTGCCTTAATGTGTGAAAAGTAGTGTTCATTCTGGGAGGTTTATGTATGTTTACGTTAACTTTCTCTTTTCTCTGAACTCTAGCTTTTGTCAGGAGTGACAAGCCTAAACTGTTTAGGGGACTGCAGATTAAGGTGTGTACTGGTTTTGTTTGGTTATCTTTATATGGGATAAACATGGAAATGATATATCTGGCAGATTAGGGGGTGGGAATTAGTGGAAAGTAGCCTGGGCCACCTATAAGTGTTTTAGCTTATTATAGGGAGGGTAGCAGTGTTGAGTTTTGAATGCATTTCATCTATTAAAATAATGGCTTTGCTGGTAGTGATTCATAGATGTCTTGAATTAACTATTTGGACTATGGTATCTATATATAAAACGCTTGGGTATGCAGGTATGTTTCCGTGAAGATTCCAGCGTTGCTAAGCAACCGTGGCCCCACCCCCACTGTTACAGCTCAGTAACTCAAACACAGGTGGGGAGTGGTGGGGGGAGGGAGGGATGACTGTTGGGACTCTAAGACCCAGCGGCCAATCAGCAACCGAGCTGAGGCAGGCCAAAAAAACACCAACCACCCCCCCACATCATGTGCCATCGTGCTCTTTTCCCGTTGCTAAGCAACCGTACAGAGTGAGTTCAGCCTCCCCTCAGCACCATCGGGTCCGCCTGGGGAGAGCTCGAGCGCGGCTCCACCCCCATGGTTTTAATTTTTGTAAACCGCCCAGAGAGCTTCGGCTATTGGGTGATATAAAAATGTAATAAATAAATAATTGCATTTCTATACCGCCCAATAGCTGAAGCTGTCTGGGTGGTTCACATGAATGTAACAAATCCATTGGGGAAAATTGTAAAACGCAATGCTTATCCCCAGTGGTTCATTTAATTGTATGGCTATCCATCCATGGAGCTCAGGGCAGCAGACGTGGGCCCTCTTCCTCCACGTTTGTCCTCACAACCTGAGGTAGGCCGGGCAGGGAGAGAGGGAGGGGAGGAGCCAAGGCCACCCTCACTCTCAATGGAGGGAAGACGAGCACCTGAACCTCACCCGGTGCCTGGGGGTGGGCAAGGCCAACTAAGGCCCAGCTAAGGTGGCCGCTTTCGCCTCAACGGATGCTCCGCCATCCTGCAAGGGGAAAATGAGAGGCCTTCTTTGGGCTCACCGCCGCTACCGAGTAACGGGTGCCCCTTCCGGCACCGCCTGCTGCTCCGCTCTGTTGCCTCAGAAGCGACCATGGTGGCAGTGAACCAGGCTTTCCTGCGCTCCATGAGGGGAGGCTTAAAGATCGCCCACATGGTATGAGGGAAGGTTGAGGGAAGGGGGAGGGCTACCTCAGAGGGCTGAATTCCGCCCCCACCCACACACACACACTTTAAAAATTATTAAATCTGGATTCTAACCCCTTCCCCTGGATGTGGCATTCTTCGTTTGTGTCCCCCCCGCCCCGGGCACTCAGCTTGGAAGTGAAGAGTCGGGGAGAGCGTGCTTCTGAGCGTGTGCAAATTGCATTTCTCTCAGCACCACGTAGAATCCCCCGGCCCATCTGGGGATTTAGGGATTCCAGATCAAAGCGGATTGGAGGAGAAGTGTTTCCCTAGAGCCCTGGCATCTCTTCTTCCTTTTATTTTTTGGGTACCAACTAAATGCACTCTATACTGGGGACAGTCTTTCCCAACCTGGTGCCCTCCACATGTTTTAGATTACAACTCCCAGAGTTCCTCACCATTGGCCAAGCTGCATGATGCTGATAGAAGTTGAAGTGGAAAACATCTGGTTGGGGAAAGCTGTCCTAAAGCAACAAAGTGACTTTAGATCTGTAAAGAGAGCTAAAAATTGCATTTTTTTTCCATTCCCCCCCCCCCAAAAAAAATTTTTCCCACGGCTTCAAAATTTCAAGAAATTTTACTTCTGTTCCTCTCTCAAGAGTTCGATCATTGAGCTCATGAAGTGTTGTATCTGAGAAGAACGAGATTGTTAATTGTATTTACAATGAAATATATGAATGAATAAAGAAATGAAATGCAATGATATTTACTTAATAACCTTTAAGATATGCTACAATGGCATATGTTACGCTGGGTACAGCTAGTAGTATTATAATTCAACTATTGGAAGCAAAAAATGGATGGAAGTAGAATATTGTCCTCTGATGTGGCACACTTCCATTAAATCTGTCATGTTTTCATTAATATGGCTGGTACACTCAAGGTGCAACCCTGATTTTATTTAATGGCAACCTTCCAAGTAACTCAGAATTTTCACCCTTGGTTGTTGTGTTTTTTGCCAGCAAACCTAGACTTCAGTTTCATAGAGTAGCTAATCTAACTTTGACCACACTCAGTTAAAGCAAAGGATGTATATAGGTATATTTTCATACTAGGCCTAGCAATTAATTCAACTTGGAACTGATGACTGAACTACTGCGGTATGCAGTAAGAAGATTAAGGATGCCTGATATGTTGGGTGTTTTGAATTCAGGCAAACAGTAACCATGATTTTCTTTTTCTGTGTAGTATGTACGTGGGTCTGACCCTGTACTGAAGCTCTTGGACGACAGCGGGAACATTGCTGAAGAACTGAGCATCCTCAAATGGAACACCGACAGTGTCGAAGAATTCCTAAGCGAAAAACTAGAGCGCCTCTAAAAAAAAAAATGCTTTTTTTTATAAAGTCTTTATTTCGCTCATCATTTTTCATCATGGTAATCTTCTCAAACAAAGTGTGATAAAACCCCGGAAATCATTCCAGCTTCTGCATCAATTTTAAAACTATCTGGTATGGTGTGGTACTTCAGCATCTTTTAATTAGAAGCAGAAGCTTCATGCACAACACATTTGACAAATTGGCAGCTGAACAAATGGCCTGTCCTGGTACATTTCAGCTCATCTTAGTGGATGGAGATTATTAATGAAGTGCTTTGAGACAAATGTAATGCAAATACTGAAATTTGTTATAATTTGGCCTTTTTTTCTTTTTATGCCAGCAAGCCTATTTGTCAACTCCCAATAATTGAGATGATTGCTGTGCTTTTTTTATACACTGCCACTCTTTGTACAGTGATGGGAACTTGGAACCAAATAAGAAGTACTCTGCCTCCCAAAGAGATCTCTGCTAATATCCTCTGCATTTTGTATTTTCCAGCTGTCCTTTTTATAAAATTGTTATTTACAATATTCATAATTAATGCCTGCTCTCAAAGGAAAAAAATGTAGTTTTGTTCTGATGGAGGAACTCATGATCTGGAGTTGCTTAGAGAACTTTAGGAAAATGCACTTTAATGATGATTACATAGAAAGCCTTTAACAAAAGGCATGTGTAGGTCTGATGTCAGGTGTACTTTTGTTAAAAGTTTTTACTTTCATGCTTCAGACATGAGCTCACTGGAGAGAAAAGTGATGGAGAGGGCAATAAACTACTTCACAAGATATGTATCAAATGTCTTGTTTGTTCAGTACATCACAACAAAATGTTTTGCAGATTAGTTTTGGACAAAGCTTTTTCAGAAGATATAAACCCATTAATCCAAATCAGTTTATCTAGTACAAGTGAAAGCAATCCAGATTTGTGAGATGGGGGCAGGTGATCATTTGGTTTCCATAGGCTATAATGGGCTGTTTATTCCAACTTTAAAAGTTCATTGTCTTCAGTGGGCCTTAGTCCCAAGTAAGTGTGCTGAGCATCTTATGTCTACTCAGAAGAGCTGCTAGCTGGCTCAATTCTTGAAAAACATACTTACCTGCAAGGCCCAGCCAGGGGAGGCCAGTAAATTAGATCCAGAAGTGGAGGGTGGAATTCCATCAAGTTCATCTGAGAGCAGGTGCTGTAGAGCATGGACCTTCCAGGAGTGTTGAGGCCGGATTTCTGGCAGACCCAGCCAGGCAATTATATGGCCTGTTTGTCCCTCCATTTGGTAGCCCACAGGAGCACCTGCCTCTTAAAGCAAATGGCCACATGAGAACTGCTATTTTGGGCTGCTACTTCGCTTGTCTTTAGGAGTCTGTGGTCCAGACCTCTTCAGAAGGGTGAATAGTGTTATGTGGTTGAGGTCAGTCTAAATTATCTCCAAGGGGTCCCTTACTCAGTGAATCTGATTGCAAAGAGATTGAGGATTTTCCCCCAACTCTGTTACTCTTGAAGTTACTAGGCCTGTCAAAAATAGATTTTATAACATAAGCAGGAAAATGGTGAATACCCCTTTTAACTTGTTAAACCAATGAAAACATGCCACACAGGAAGACTTAAGATATGAATGGTTTATAAAGAAAAGTAAATGCAAAAGAAGAACAGGTTGCTTACCTGTAACTGTGGTTCGAGTGGTCATCTGTGCATTCATACATATAGGCTCTGCGCCTGCGCGGAGCTTCGATTCGGGAACTTTCCAAAACGAAAGGAACCCCTGGCGGGAACCCCTCCCCACCGTCCTACTGCACATGTCAAGCAGGGGTTCCTGCCCATTCCCCTCATTTCCTAGAGACCACTATAGTCCCTATACTGAAGGCTAGTCCTCAATCGGTACCAATATTCACATTAACACCGAAGAGGGACAGTGGGTGGGTTGTGAATGCACCGATGACCACTCGAAGAACCACAGTTACAGGTAAGCAACCTTCTTCATGGTCTCTGTGCATCACACATATGGGCCAATGAAAAGCTCACTTAACGGAGGAGCATAGGTGTTTGCAATCACTGTAGTATCGCTGAAAGAATGGATCGACCTTATTGACAGTCATCCCTGGTAGTGATATCGAGTCTGTAGTGGGAGACAAAGGTCGACTCTCTTGCCCGCGTTGCAGCCTTGCAGAGCTCCAGTAACTGAATACCTCTGTTAAAAGCAGTCAAAGCCACCACTGCTCTAATGGAATGTGCCTTTACTGCTTTGGGCAATTCGAGACTGGCCATTTGGTAAGTGAGTTTTACCGTCTCAACTATCCAAGAAAAGAAACGCTGTGTGGATATGGGGGATCTTGCTGACTTGCCTCCATAAGCAACAAACAGTCTGTTAGATTTGCAGATGGTTTCAGTGCAATCCTTATAGAATGCTAATGCCCTCCTGACATCTAACATGGGCAGCGTCTAACAGTGTTGATGGCTTGCTAAAGAAAACTGGAAGAACAATGTCTTGATTAATATGAAAAAAAGACACCACCTTAGGTAGAAAAGTTATATCCGGCCTAAGAACAGCCTTGTCATTATGGAAAACCAAATAGGGGTTGTCCACACAGAGGGCACATAACTCAAAATGCTCTCCTTGCTGTCTTAATAGCAATGAAGAAGGCTACCTTCAATGTCAGGAGCCAGAAGTTCACAGTAGCAAGGGGCTCAAAAGCTCTACCAATAAACTCAAAGCCGGTGTCAGTGAATGGACTGGTGAGATTAAATTTCAAAGGCCTCTAAGGAGTTGGCATACCAGAGGATGGGTAAACACTGACCTGCCATCGATAAATATATGGTCCGCTGATATAACAGCAAGATAAACTCTTGTAGATGAAAGTTTAATTCCTTTTTTAAACAAAAAATACAAAAATAAGAGAACTCAGTCTATTGGGCCAGAACTCCGGCAAATCCAGCATTGTTGGCAAACCTAACAAAACTTTTCCTTTAACTATTACAAGCTTTCCTGGTCCTCATCTATATGACAGCAGGATTGCGTCTCATTTAAATTTAAGAATTACACATAAGATTCCAGAAGACAGCTATAAATTCATGACTGGCAATTCGGAATAACTCAAAGGGGCATAGATGGCATTGCAAAGGAAATACATAGAATTCAAAGTGGATGACTTTGTTCCTTTCTGGAAACTAACTTTTGACCATTTCTATGCTGTGACAACCTAATATGCTATATTAGGTTGTCACAGCAAAACCATGAGGAGTCTTACAGCAGCTTAAAAACTAATAGATCTGCAATACAATCCTATGCATGTCTACTCAGAAGTAAGCCCCAGTAAGTTCAATGAAACTTACTCCCGGGTAAGTGTTTCTAAAACTGCTGCCTTATTGTGTTACAAACCTATGCAAAAAGAAATCTGTTTATTAGTCTATAAGATGCCACAAAATTCTTTGTTGCTTGTGACTTGTTTCTAAGGTAAGCCATGATTCAAAGAGCTACCTAGGCTCATGCCACTATTTATTATTATGAGATGGCTTGGGTGTTATTGTGGAACTTTGTTTCATTTTTTCTAGCAATGAAGCTGAATTTGCCGATAATGTTAAAAAAATCTTTGAAAACACAAAACAAAAACAGAAATGTATGCCCACCATTATTAACCAGTTGTCTAGGCCCCACATTAAAATATCTGTTCATCATTTGTGCTGTCTTCCAGGGTGACTGACTGTTTCTAACACACACACACACACACACACACACACACACACACACACTCTAATGCTCTCATTACACGAACTGTATTAGTCTCAGAGCATCTGGTTTTATGACTCTTCATTTCCAAAACCCATGGCCTCTGTGTATGCACACAGGTTGGTCCAGCCCCCTAATGCTCTACATACTGTTAATGCTTTACATTTTTACATGGAGGAGTTACCTTAATGGTGTGTGAGGATCTCAGTTGCACAGCTGCAGTATTTGAAAATATCATAAATGCTAGGAAGCTACCTTTGTTCTTACAGAGAGCAAAGCCTTTAAAATATCTCAAGGTTTAAGATGATACCCCTCAGAAATCATATTAGAATGCTGCCTGTCGCAAGCAGGCCTCTATTACTGGAGGTGGCAGGAAAGGGTTGCTAATGGACCTTCTTGATTTCAACTCGGCTCTTGTGTTCTGAGGTAAATTTGTAAAGCTATTTGGTACTGAGCCTAGGTTGCCAACATAAAACTATGGCTTTAGACACGGTGTGTTAAAAGCTCAAAGAAACTGTAAATCAAGGCAGGACTTTTGCCTCTTAATCCTTCCTTCAGCACAAAGTGGTGGGATTTCCTGAAGAGAAGAACAGCAGCTGTTAGCGGCATTTGAACAGGCAGGCTGGTGCCAAGAGGCAAAGCTGTGCTCCAGTTGGTGTGTGTATTTCTTGGCCCCACTTGGGCAAATGATTGGTCCTGCCATTGGACCCACAGTCAACATTTCCATTTACTTTGGAATTTTAAGCCACCATTTCACTTGAAAATATGTTACAGCCCTCACAGTTCTATGTGAGACACAATGTGCATGTGATGGATGTAGCACAACAATATAGCTAGAGAATGACCAGTGGTCAGGTGTCAAGATGGCTTGGAATCAATTCTAAAACTGTTTTCTTGTAGTTCTTACCACAGAATAAAAGAGATTTACACTGCAATCCTATACATGTGTACTCAGAAATAAGTCCCATTGAGTTCAATGTGGCTTACTCCCAGATACAGGATTGCAGCCTTAATGTCTGGTTCTAGTTTTAAAGAGCGCTATGCAACAGTCCTAAAGAAAGAATTTATTCTTCCTGGAAGGTTTTCAGAATCTAGCATATTTCTTCTAGTTGGCACCAATTCACAGGAGAATTAGGGGGTCAGGCCAATTTTTTTGGATGCCCTAGGAAGCATAGGCCAAGGACATACCATATGACGTGGCCAAGGTAGGGTGGCCAACTGTCATGATTTGTCTGGGATTTTGATCTACCCTGGGTGTTGGGGATTTTCTGTAATTTTCTATAATGTCCTAGAATGACACGTTTTTCCCACGTTTAAGGCCACCATTAGCGTGGCAGGGGGGGTGATGCACTTTATGGGGGGCACATCATTTCCCCCCCCCAGTGCTCTATTTGGGGCCTTTAAGGGGAAAGTGTGTCATTCCCGGACATTATAGAAAAGGCCCCAATTGGAGCACTGGGGATGGAAACCACATTTTCCAGGGCCTCCAGAGAGCACGTCATTACCCCCACCACGCTAATGGCCTGAACCAAAAAAAAAAAAAAGAGTTGTTTGTCAAATCTCCTTAGTGAACAGCCAGAACACTTTTCAATTATTACCTCTCTTGTTACATTCAGTCCTTGACCTGACCTTCTCAAGCCTCCTGTTCCCATCATTTCTTCACTGCTGTCATATCCTTTTCACATTCCCCAAATATTCAGGACACTGCTAAAGTCACCTCTGTGCAGCACTTCTGCGTGCGCACACTCAACTTCTAGTTCTTTGGAAGGCCACATGCGCAAGGGTTTTAGCCTGTGCTACACTCCTATGGTCCACCTAGCTAGCAGGGACGATCACAAAGTTATTGTACAACCTGCGATATTACTCATCTTTTCCAGGGATACCTCCCACATTCCATTTATATGTAATGCAGCATCCTGCCAGGATGCAGAGATGTGCCTAAGATATATATCTAAAAATTTGGTGGTGACTCAGGAATTTGCTTCAAATAGTAGAACAAACCCATGTAAGTAATTCCATAAGAAGAGGGGTGAGTAACCTGTGCCCTGATGATGTTGTTGGACTGCAATTCCTATCAGCTCCAGCCAGAATGGCCAATGGTCAGGGATTATAGGAGTTGCTCAACAACATCTAGGGCCACAGGTTCCCATGCCCAGCTTTAAAAAACCTAGAAAGACTTTTTAATTTAACAGGCATTGGCCCTGTTCAGACAACATGCTAAACCATGCTGCTTAACCACAAAATGGTTAACAGAATGCATTAACCTTGATGCATTCCATTTACCATTTTGGTGGTTTAGCATGTTGTCTGAATGCGGCCAATCAGTCTTTAGTCTGTTGGAAGCTGCTCAGTGTAATTTTGACCCCAGTTTCTCTTATTTCAGTTGTTTCTATTTCTTTTTTAATGTTTTCTTTTTATATTGTCTTAGCAATTTGTGAAGCATTATGAGGTTTCATGGCCAAAAGCAGGATATAAATCCCCAAATAAGACAAATGAGTAAATAAAAATGCACTTCTCATGTTGACACTTTTTTTTCACTTGCATACAAATAACGGAGTAATTTTCATGGTGATAAGGCTGTCGATGGTTACTTTTCATGATGACTATATGTTACCTCCAGAACCATAAACAGTATGCCTCTGAATACCAGTTGCTGGGAAATTCAAGCAGGAGGGTGCTAAATTTTGCTCTGGTTGACCACAGTGGGAAACAGGATACTTGACTAGATAGTCCTTTGGTCTGATCCAGCAGGGCTCTCGTTATGTTCTTAATTCCTGTCCTCATAAAAAAAAAAAAAAAACAAGTTCTGAGCTTGATGAGACATACAACACACTATTTCTTGAAAAATCATAAATGAGTTCACTATCTAAAGTCGTGATTTAGAGATGCATAGCAGTACATTTAATAGTGCTTTGTAACCCATAACTTGTGAAACTACATGCCCGGCCATTTCTATCTCACACCCCTCTTGCATATAACCAATATGCACTTATGAGGCTGCAACACGGTAATAGTAGGCACAGTTAAGCTCAGTTAGTGTTGTAGATTACAGAGAACATCCATGATATATATACTGTATATACATGTGGACCTATTCTTTCACTCATCACCTATAAGGTGACCTTTAGTGATGCAATATACTCAAGCTAAATGATTTCTGTTCTCCTTAAAGGGAATAAATGGTGCCATCTGCTGGTCAAATGTTATCACAAAGAAGAAGTTAAGAGTATCACTAACCACAATGATCAGAGGCTAGCAAACTTCTCATGACGATGATGACAGGTGAGATGGCTTGTATGTTGCTAACCATATAGTGTACAATATATAGCAGTAGGTAGGGGGGCAGTCTGTCATTGTTTCTCCTTCTGGGATCTGTGCCACTGAGGGTGGGTCATCTGGAAGTCATGTCCCTTAGAGCAGAACTAGATGTTCTGAAACAAACAGAGTTCTAAACCCCAAGTTTGCTTTCTAATATTAATGCAAGCAAGGAATGGGGTTCTGGTTGGTTGGTTCCACCTTTAAAGATGAATTAAAAATAATTTCTCCAAAATTAAGACAAAAGGTTAGAGTTAAGAAGCATAAAATAAAAAGAAAACCACCAAATACAGAAAAATAACAAATACAAAAATAATACCTGGTGAAAAAGTTCTTTTTTGCACGAAAGCATTAGCAGTATAGTGTGATTTGTTGGTAGGGAAACGGGGAACAGTAGATAAATTACACTAATCAAAATAGCTTAAAATGCACACATTTATATTTAGGAGAGATACAGTCACTTGGGAATTAGCAGACACTGACTTCACAATCAAATCAGAATACTTGTTCCTTCCCTATTGCACCCACTTCCAAATCTGCTTGCCTGGTGAAGAGATCTGGAAAGCTTGCACATCTTTTGTGTTCTTTTGGTTGACCTGGACGTGCATGATGTTTTGACCTGTCCCCCAAGTAACTACCTAGCCTACTGCATGCTTCAGCTGACCCTGTAAAATATCTTGATGAATTCAGGTGTGTGTGTGTGTGTGTGTGTGTGTTTGGACCCTGTTTATTAAAAGCTTTTA
Organism: Elgaria multicarinata webbii; assembly: GCF_023053635.1. Lineage (NCBI taxonomy): Eukaryota > Metazoa > Chordata > Lepidosauria > Squamata > Anguidae > Elgaria > Elgaria multicarinata. The sequence goes on from NC_086171.1 coordinate 129,233,989, forward strand.
CTATGGGAATATTTCCTGCACCCCTTCTTTCCCCCTCTTTTACACACACACACACACACACACACACACACACACACACACACTTGAAATCATAGCCATTTCACAAAGACGTTCCTTCCCTAGAAACGTGCACAAAGCAAATGCCTAGAAATGTCTTGGAGAAACTCTCCATCTTTCATTACTGCTGCACAAGCATGAACAGGTTGTGGACTTGATGACTGCAAGGAAACAAAGGAAGCACCTCATACAAGATCAGACTGTTGGTCCATTTAGCCCCATACTGGGCACTCTTGTGCTCCATCACTAAAGATGGTGCACCTAAGGCTGTGGATCACGGGCAGGGGAAGGCTCTCCGCAGGCTCTCTGTCAAACATGATTCCTGAGGCAGCCCATTAGGGACTTGATGAAGAGTGGAAATCCTAACATCTGCCTCTCTACAGAGTCTAGCCTCTGTAGTGAACGTGCATAACTATTAGCCATCCTAACCCACAACACATTTTTGGAGGATGGGAGAGAAAACAAACATCACGGGATTGGGGAGGGGGGTGTCTCATGGAATACAGCATGGCTCAAGTATTGATTAGTTGCAGGCTGTGCTTGTAAGTGGCAACTTAAGGAGTGCACAGGGTTAAAAGCAAGGGAAATCAATATAAAAACTTTGGCCAGATCCAATGCAACACAGTGCCTGCTCTGCAGATCTAAGAAACAGGCAGGTATATATCGGAGGAGACACTCCTCAGTACACAGGACTTTAAAAGGTCATTGACAGCCATGGGGCTTGAGTAAGGTGACCTTGGTAGTTGGGCAGGACAAGCCAGAGCGAAGAATGAACATATTGTAGTTCTTACCTGTCACAATCTAGTAGATAGGAATCTGATGCAGATTTATTTTTTATTTGTGTAGTGCACACCAATATTTCTTGGCAGTAATACCCCAACTTTTGGAATTCTTTGGTTGGCTTCTATACTATATAACAAGGGTGCAGGACTTCTTTTAGTCTGAGGGGGGAATTCCATTTCGGAGAAGTTTTCAGGAGCTGCATCCCAGGGGTGGGCAGGCCCAAAGGGAAAAGGGGCCAGTTGAAAAATACCAGCATAGTTAGCATAAAGCTCTTACTTCCAATAACTAAGAGTTTCTCTACAGGAGCAATTTATTGCAAGTTCATGATTGGCCACTCACGGAAGTTTGCGGGTCTGTTACATATTGCTATGAACCTCTAGGACATCTCCTGCGCCTTCCGTCATTAATTTAACTTTTTAAAAGATCAGTGAAAATGCACTATTTAAAATCACCTTGGTATATCACGGACCACTAGATGGTGTTGTTTCACTTAACTTTAACATTGCCAAGAGGAGAAGTTTTCAGTTACAAATCACATGGTCGCTGTCTAAAGGAGCTGTAGTGAATGTGGAAAGACCCAAGGGAAAAAAAGTGTGGTAAGGATGCGGGTTTTTCCTCTTAATATAGAAACAACCTATGTGTTAGGAGAGGCATTTCAACCTTTTAGAATGGGGAAAACAGTGCACAAAAGACAGCAAACCAGTAGTTAGGAGAAAAGGACATGACCCTCAAGCCTAAAGTTCTGCAACCCTGCTGTATACCTTTTCGCACTAATGGCTTTTCTTTTTCAGCAGGGATTTGGGTAATGGGCTTTTATGTTTCCGTTTTTAAACTACATCTATTTTTATTGGATTGTTTTGACCCTCCCCAAGATCACAAGTGATGACAGGTGAATTATAACATTTTATAAATAAATATATAACTATCCCCTGGGCAGTTTGCAAAGAATAAAATACAAGATAATAATGTAAAGCATCAACAAAAACTATACAATGTAGCTATTAAATAACTATAAAATAGATCTTTCCTTGCTGGCGGAGAAAAAATGCAATCAATTAACAGATCAATAAAATAAAACACAGCTTAGGCAATTACCATGCCAGTAGTGCTGGCAGCAGAAAAATAACTGGCTAATAAGGGGGGGGGGGTGAACCAGAGAATGTGAGGGATACAGACTCGTGAGCACTGCTTCCCCCATGTTCCACAATCCTCCCCAATGTTTCTACCCACACTACATGAAAATTATTCATGGAAATTGTTCACAAAAATCATGCAGAATTCAAGCTGTCGTCTGGCAAATGCGTCATATTTGCCAGATTACAACTTGATTTCTGCATGATTTTCATAAACAGTTGCATTCATAGAACCTGCACTGGGTAAAAAAGCATATTTCAAGAGAACTAGTTCACATATGATTTTCCTTTAGAAGCAGCAATTTCCTAGCTCATTATTCCAATTTTGATCGTTGTGCTTCTGCCCACAACTGTGTAAAGACATTTGAAAGCTTTAATTCCATTTTGCAATTCTAAATAGATTCCCTTAATTGCTCATGTCAGACACCAATTTCACATATTTAAAAAATTTATAAAGCAATTCTGATCTGTCAGAGAGGGGAGTCCTTAGCATTCAAGTTTATTAACTCGCTGCACGTTCCTCATACTAATGAGTTTTCCATCAGTCACTCATGTCAGGAAACTATTTGTAAAAGATTTAACATTCATAAAGTAACTCTGAATTTTCATTTACCAGACATCTATTGTACAATGCCCAAAAGCTCAGATGCAACATTCATCAAACTGTCTCCAATGTTCAGGGCAGGTTTTCCTCATACCACTTCACTAAACAGCAGAAAAGGCAATGATCAGACAAAGACACATGATAAAGACAGTGTGAGGGCTGAGACATATTAACAGTTTTAATGACTGTGTGCCCATATGATGTAGCTGCTGAACTTACCACTGTTAAAGTGCACAAGCTTCTTCCCCCATCCCACCCCACCCCACCCCATATGTGTTGTAACAGGAGTGTTTACAAAATCCCTCCCAACCCTTTCTCTCTCCCTTCCTCCCTCAATGGCTGTGTTGTTTATCTAGGGGGTACTCCTCACACAACATAATAATTAACCTTGGTGTAGAATAGGATCAGTGTGGAATTGACTATTAGTCCACACTGAGTTGACTCACTCATCCCCCCCTCTCTCCCCTCAGTCCTCCTGCTTGTATCCCATCAGCCATTGCTGCTGAAAATCTATCCTGCCAGCTGGAGTAGAGCAACATCCACAGCTTTGACCACTCTTGCCTAGCGACCCTGTGGCTGACAAAAAACCCAACAGTGGCCGAGGAAATAACCAATGCTGCCCTCCACACAACACAATAACCAACGGTGGCTCAAATAGCCAACTCTGTACAGCATTGGTTATTTTGCCCAAATAACCAACTGTTGGTTAAAAATACTCCCTCAGCATAATACAATAACCCATGGTCAGTTACATAACCAACTGTCGACTATTTAAATCACCATTGCTTATTGTGTTGTCTGAACCTAGGCTTTCTCATGCACATGCAGCCCCCACCCATTCAGACATAGAAGCATAAAACTCCCCTCCCCCAATTTCCCCCACCAACATGGCTGCTCCCAACTGACTCTCCCAAGTCCTCTGGTTTCCTGCTGCTCTCATTCTTCTCTCCCTGCTGGCTTCCCTGACCCCCAGTGGGCTTACCAGACAGAAGTTACAGGATTCTCCTTTTTTCTGGTGGATGAGCACCCTGTGGGGGGGGAAGCATCAGCATGCAGTCACCCACCACCTTCATTTCCTAAGAATATCTCTCAGCCCCACTTGTGGTCCAGGGTCATTTATGGGAAATGAAGATGGCAGTGACTGGAGGCACTCAATTTCTTTTGAAGTGATCCCAGTAAATTGTTAATAAGTAAATTTATTTATTTTTAAGTGGGAGGGTTAGGGCACCTTGGCAGATGCCAAGAAGGGTATCTGGTAGGGCTTACTGGTGTCGCCAGTCACCACATAGCTTACCCTGGTTTAGTTTATTGTTCAAGAAGAGAAAGAGTGGCCAATTCACATTAATATAGGGGGAAATGGACAGAAACTATCCTAGATTCCAATTTAACTGAGTGTCCATCTTCAAAAATTACAATTGCACTGATCCATTCATAGTCAATAGGCCATGTTTGGGACAACAGTAAAGTTAGAGTGGTTGGTGCACTCAACACAAGCATATTCCCACAAAGTCTCCATGCAACCAGTTACAGTATGTGCCTGGAATTTACCAAACAGCCTACAACACCTAAATACTGGAAGTTACTTAACCTACCATACAGAGTGAGTTCTTCTGCTCTGTCTGATGGCATCAGAGAATACACTCCAGGGGCGGGGGCGGGACTTCACTGCATCGCTTTGCCACTCCTTCCTAGCGAAAACCCATAGTATCACAGCTGCAGGGTAGGGGCAAGAAATCCCCATGGTAGGAGGGAGTGTGGGCTTTTCAGCAGCCATCCGGCTGCTGCTTGCCCAGCCTCCAAAGGCTTCCAGTGACTGTGATCTGCCCCCTGGCATGAACCCAAAGCAAGGTCACCACTGACACATGGAAGAAGGAAAGTGGTGACCTTGCAACAAGTGGAAAAGTTGTGGCAAGTCTGCAACTTTTTTAGTGCGCAGCTTTGGGGAAATGCCCCATGATGGCTGCGAGTTGGTGCCTCCAATGCAATGCCACTGCACAACTACCACAGGGTAAATAGGGCATATAAACAAGCTGCTAGCCACTTCTATATGCTAATTGGGCTTGTCTGCAGATACTGCTTCCACAAAAATTCTGATCTGCTACAGCATCCAGCTGAACAGTGTTTGGAATACCTATGTGGTAACACTTTTTGAAGGGCATCTAGAGTTTCTGCTTCTTTGATATTCATTGCTGAAATGGATTCTGCACTCAGTGGTCATGACCCCCTTTAGTCTTATATAAATTTGTCCATTTCCAGTCTTCTTCCCTTCCCTCCTCCCTTTGAAGGAAATCCTTAAACTGCATCAGAAGCACCTTTTTACATGAAACTCAGAGATGGTCTGCAACCATGTGGTTTTCTCTAGAATGGTGAGGGGTGGGGTGGGGTTAAAAATCCGTCTTGCATGTTGCCTTTTGGGTTGAGGCTAAGATAACCTAGTTGCTGACTGGTGGAGCATGCACGTGCTTAGGAGCAGTGGTGATACCCAAAGATGATGATGATGATGATGATTGATAATATGCAATTATGACATCATTTGTGTTGAGTATGCCCTATAGGATGTGGGTTAAAGAAGGAAGACACAGCAAAAGTCACAATACTCCATTTTTTGTTTCTGGTAGTCATAATCATTAGAACAAAAGCAGTAGCCATGCTAACACAGGCCAAGAAACTGAGCAAGAGATCCAATGTTTTTTTATTGGACCTACTAGTATTCAAAGTACTGGAACCAAGCTCTCAACTTATTCAGAATCCTTTAGTTATTCAAAGCAAAAATCAAATGATAGGAAACACATCTGAGCTGATGTTTAACTTTTTATCCACCATAAAGTATGTTTTTCTACACTTTTTGTCAAATTTTAAAGAGATTGACTCATGGCTAAACCATGAGTTGATGTTTAAAAGATTTTATAAGGCAAGTTTATATTTCTGGATTCAGTAACTGCAAGAACACTAAATGATCAGAGGTCAAAAAAGGACTAGCTTGGTTTAAGGGTTCCAGCCTTAAAGATTGCCTAAAATTAATTTTGAATAAATAAAATATTACATTTAAAATGGGATTTCTAGACTAGTACAAGTAATATACAGCAGGTATACTTAGCTACAAAATGATTTTATACTATCTCTTTAGCAAATGAGCTTTATAGTTGAGATCTGAAGAACTGTGAAGTGCTTTTCCACATGCACTGGGGCACTGAGCACTCCACATCAGCCCCACCTTAAAAGGTCAGAGGGGACCCTTTGGTGATGCAACTCACACAGCACAAGAGCTACTGATGTGATTGAAAGTTGGATAAGTCTTGTGTCTCTTTCAGCTGCAGTTCAGGTATGCCAACAGAACTCCATAGGTCCAGCCAATATTAGTGTAGAGACACTCATGTGTACAGAGCATGCTCACCATTGCAGAGTTTAGCTGTTTCCCCTTCTCTTGAAAAAGCAAAAGAGCTCATATGGATAGATCAGTGGCAAGTAGCAAGTCTAGAATTCTATTGGCAAAGCCTGTTACTTACTCCATGTAGTTTTGTGGTCCCTCTCTAAAAGGGCATATTCCCTTCTCCGTCCTTTATCTGACTTCATGAATAAAGGTTTTATTTTTTCATTTTGAAGTTTTCACAATAGCAAATATTTACAGAATTGTTTAATTGCCCTGAATACAACATCCAGTGGGCTATTATATGTCTAAAACAGGGGTGAGCACATTATGGCCCTCCAAGATGTTTTGGCCTAAAACTCCCATAACCTCTTGGCTACACTGGCTATGGCTGAAAGGACTTGTAGCCCAAAGCATTTGGAGGGCCACAATTTGTCCATCACAGTCTAAAATGACCTGTTAGGTATAGAGTACAAAAGTACCCCTTCTCCATACCAATATAAGTACCATTGTTCCAGTACTCCAGTCATCTGGATAGAAAGCATATTAAATGGAGAGCATACAAGTCGGCCTTGCAGATGAAAGTGAGGTGTGTACATGGCGCTTATCCCCAAAAGCTCCAATACTGTTTCAGCACCTCCAGATTCAAGATGCAAGAATCATTAACAGAGATTCAAACAGTTTACAATGTTGTCCATTTTAAGTAGACAATGTGAACACCAATATCCAATTTGATAGATCATCCAGTGCTAACCAGATATCCCTGATCAAACCTCGTACAGCATACCATTAGTATAATCAGCAAACAATGTTTTAACTTTTCTAAAATCATCAGATAGTCTTCTGATACCTTGAAATGTACAATGAAACTTGTCAAACCATCTGACAAATAGCTACCGAAAAGGTCACCGCTGAATGACATTCTCTCATTGACAGGCAAAGCAGCGCACACAATCTTAAATATTATAGAACTTGGTGAAAGATTTTGCTGCAGATGCAATTGGATTCCAAATTATCTGTAATAAATTGGTTATATTGCTTCCAGACGAAAACAAAAGAACAGTCAAGAATACTGTCATGGGGTTTAATGTCTTCAAGTATATGACAGCACTGAAGTGTGTAGTGATTTCTGCATCAAGAGTAGCTGCAGCTTTAGGAACAGAATATTCCAGTTTTTGGAGATTGGGATTCCCTAACTGATTTCCAAGATCTCCTCCAATATGCTAGTCAGACTCCACAAACATGTCTGCCCTCCCCTTTACAAAAGAGCTAAATAATATTGTCTTGACTAAAATGGCACAAAATCTGGCAGATCAGTATTAAACTGTGTTTTTAAAAAACTGTATCAAAATTCTGCACCAAATTCTGGGTGATTTGCAGTAGATCGATAAGGATTTCTGACTCCCATTAGCAGCAACAAAATGACATTCACACCATTATACTGCTGCAATGAAGGAAGTTTGGGTAACTAGGAGAAGATTTTAAGGACTATGAGATTGGTTGTTCCACTATTCCTCGTTCAGAATTCTTTCACGCTAAATGTGTTCCATTTTGCACCATGCTCTGGTTGATGGATCTCAGAGTTCTAGTAAAAAACAGTTGATCCTGCAAGTCTGAAATCTGCCCATACTATTCTGCTTCTACTAGGTGTGAGGGTGAAGAGAAATGCAGACTACCAAAGAATTGTCCTACAATTACTGGAAGGATAATTCAGCCACCCCTCTAGTTTCTGTGATTCTTTACTCTGACTTATGCACCCCCACCATGGAACTGTTCAGTAGTCAAGATTAACAGTGTGTAGTAGAATGTATATACATTAAAATTCAATTCCCAGTGTTCAAAACATATTTCAGTCTTCACTGTTCAGGATCTGCTGTTCTCAGGATCCTTCTTTCAAGAAAAAAACCTTTGACCGCCTCCCAAGTCAAAATGTTTGGACTCTTACCTTATACAGCTTGAACCTTTAATGGAATGTGCAACAGCCACTTCTCTCGCACTGCCCCAATTACTGCAATATGAAGACAGGCTTCTCCTCTATCCTGGATCACTATTTTCTTTGTTCCATCAATGCCTGGCCCATTCATACATGGAAGTCATTCAAATCTCTGTCAATAAGCCAAGCAATTGTAGTTCTCCTCCCCCATATAACAGACTCAAGTTCATTTCTCTCGGTCAGCAATTCTTTTTCAGCAGTCTTAGCTAAGAAGTTTGCAACTTACGGTACTAGGCTACACGGCCATCTCTTGTCTGCAAAGATGTGACCAACCCACTAACTGTATTAACAGCTGTACAGCCTTCTTCCAAAGTTATACAACTTAATAAAGCTTAATTGAGCCCTCAGTCCTTTTTCAGTTTGCTCTTCAACTGTGAAATGATCAAGCACAATGGATTTTGTAAATAAATAAAATTAGTATTTATTTTCAAGTAAGTGATTTCCAACATAAGCTGTGTTCTCAATTTCTGTGCACAATTTGTGACTTAGATATTTTAATTTGTGATGGGGGGGGAGTTGGATAGGTGTTCTGGTGCCCAAACCTATTTGAAAGTCTGTATTTGTATTTTCATATTTTTGTAAGCTATGCTTTTGAGTAATACCTCTTGGACATCCCTGGAACCAGATATAGATGTTTCTAAGAAAGAATGCAGAAACAAAAAATGGAACTGTTTTGTGCTACCTTTTTTTTCATAAATGTATTTAATGTACGCAATAAAACTGTAGCATTTTGCTGAAGACAATGATAGCTATAGCCCTTTAAGACATTAAACATTAAATCTGTCTAGCAAAAAAAGAGTCACTCATTGTTTAACAATTTATTGTTTGTGAGAAGTTTGCCATTATGAAAAGTTCTGTAGAAAACAGTTCCTCCTGCTTTTAGGGTTAATTACTCAAAACTAGAGGTTTGTTATTAGTGAAAACTCCAGTAGAAAACAAAATTCTGTAGGAAACAATCTTGGCACATAAAGTAAAAGCTTTTAAACAACTTAGATCTGAAAAGAGTATCTACCATGCAACAATATTGGCAGGAAAGCCCATTTCTAATGGCTGGTATTCTCATCCATTAAGACATTAACATGGAAGACACTTAAACCTGCTTTATATCAAGTTAATTGCATATAAATATGGTCTCACCATAACTGGCAGTCTTATACAAGCCAGTCATTCAGTTTAACAGTTCTAAGTAAGTAATAGGCACTTTGCCCTTCTGATTTCCTCGTTCACCCATCAACCAGTCTGAATCCATGCCAGGGATACTGTACACTGTTATTACCTAAAAAGAAAAACAAAACACAGCATTTGTCTCTCATGCATATGTCATTAATAAAGAGTTCAGACAACTTGCTTATCTAAGTTCTCTGCTGCTTGCTAAGCAAACACTAGTCTAGAATACTGGGGTGCCTCCTAGCGGGGAGAGTGGAAGCACCTTAGTGACCTGGACCACTGAATATATACATAAAATAAATCAAAATGTTGACAGATTTTGCAATCTAGTTACCCCCAAAAGAAGAGTATGCTTAAGATATTTGCCCAGTTAGCTTCAGAGAAAAGAAGTAAGTGTTTTACACATCAGTCTGTTGCTGACGGAGTAGTTACATGAAAGATCATGGGTGACTGAAACATCAAAAGTAATGTTACAATCATATGATAAACATAAAGGCAGTATATTACTTGGTAACATCACATGCCTTACATAAGTAGCCACTCTTTCCTCATTTCTACAGATTTAATTATTTGTACAAAGAGTCACATATTGCCAAGGACAAATGACTATTAGGTTTATGGCTTTTGAAGAGGATGAAATGTTAAAGTATTGGTTCTCTGGTGTATTAGCTTCCAAGATAGTCACTTTTTACTATCTACAAAGTACAGTAGGAAGTGCGTACCTCATCTGCAAGAAGTGATAATTCACTGCTGTTTGCAGCATCATAATCATAAAGAACTCTGGCTTTTCGGCTGCCGCTTGATGACTTCAGTTCACCAAAGCCTGACGTAACTGCTGCATTACTTATTGAAGACAGTGAAGGTGTAACAGAGGCAGAGGATGCAGTAGTAGTAGTAGAACTACTTGGAGCACAGGATGAAGATGACTGGTTATTGTTGGCGAGGAACGTAGATGGAAAGCTGAGAAACACACAAATTAACTTAGTAGTATTGGATAAATACTAATGTTGCAATAAAAGTTCAGCTGGCAATCTAATTATGACCCAATTATATTCATCCCCGTGACTTGTCCACATTTTATTGTGTTACAACCTGGAATTAAAATAGAGTTAATTGGTGTGTTTACCACTTCATTTACACAACGTACTTAACACTTTGAAGATGCAATATTTTTTTTTATTGTGGCAGAAAAATAAACCGGCATTTGTTTGTTGCATAAGTATTCACCCTCCCCACCGAATCAATACTTGATAGAAGCACCTTTGGCGGCAATTACAGCTTCTTGGCAAAATTGCTCAAGTCCTGTCAGGAAGGATGGGGACCACTGGTGAACAGCAATTTTCAAGTCTTCCCACAGATTCTCAATCGGATTGAGGACTGGGCTTTGACTGAGCCATTCTAAGACATTCAGGTTCTTGTTTTTAAACCACTCCACCGTAACTTTGGCTGTCCCAGTCCCAGGCTGTCCCCTTTGGCTGTTCCAGACCTCCACTGCAGCTCCAGGTCTGTTGCAGACTAAACAGATTTTCCTCTAGAACTGCCTTGTATCAATCCTGACCAGCTTCCCAGTCCCTACCAATGAAAGCTGTCCCCACAACATGATGCTGCCACCACCATACTTCATTGTGGGGATGGTGTTCTCAGGGCGATGAGCACTATTGGCTTTGGGGCACACATAGCATTTTGCACTAAGGCTAAAAAGTTCAATTTTGGTCTCATCGGCGCAGAGAACCTTTTCCTCACGTTTGCTGTGTCTCCCATATGCCTTCTGGCAAAATCCAGATGTGATGTGGTTCCCCAACCCCAACCCCAGCAATGGCTTTCTTCTCACCAATCTCCCCAAAAGTCCAGCTTTGTGGAGTGTCCAGGTGATAGCTGTCCCATGGACGGTTTCTCCCATCTCAGTTGTGGATGTCTCCAGCTCCTTCAGAGTTAACACTGGTTTCTTGGTTGCTTCTCTGACTAATGCCCTCCTTACTCAGTCACTGAGTTTTGGTGGATGGCCTTCTCTAGGCAGAGTCATGGTTGAGCCATATTCTTTCCATTTTGTAATAATGGATTTAGCAGTGCTCTTGGGAATGTTTATAGTTTAGGAATTTTTTTATAACTCAACCCTGATTGATGCTTCTCCAGAACCTTGTCCCTGACTTGTTTTGATAGCTCCTTGGTCTTCAATGATGCTATTTGTTTAGATATGCTCCCCAACACATTCTGAGGCCTCCCCAAAACAGACGTATTTTATCTGACATCATGTCACACTTGAATTGCACACAGGTGGACTCTATTCAACTAATTATGTGACTTCTGAAGGCAATTGGTTGCACCAGAGCTTATTTAGGGATGTCACAGCACAGGGGGTGAATCCTTATTCAATCAAGACCTTTCAGTTTTGTATTTGTAAATCATTTTGTAAAACATGTGGATTATTTTCCCACTTTCATATTATGGGCTATTTATTATTTATTATGGGCTAGCTGGGTACTCATTTTACCGACCTTGGAAGGATGGAAGGCTGAGTCGACCTGAGCCGGCTGCCTGAGAACCAGCTTCCACTGGGATCGAACTCAGGCCGTGGGGAGAGTTTCGGCTGCAGAAACTGCTGCTTACCACTCTGCGCCACACGAGGCTCTCACATAGCCCCAAACCTCTCTTAAAATCACATAATTCCTGAAGATAACATACTGCAGAAGATTGCCATTTCTAAAAAAACTAGAAATTTGCTACTAAAATAACTACAGTTAATTCTCAACGGTTTTTTCTGGCAAACATCACAGTAACTTCAGTGAGACTAGTTCTAAAATAAATAAAACTGAACTTTAGATTCTTAAGAAAATGTTTAAGACACTTTGACCAGCGTATTGATAGCTAACATTAAATGACTTCTTGCACTTGATCTGAAAACAGTTCATAGAAACTGATCTATTAAACTACTGCTTTAACTCTATTAACTTTCTACAGTAAGATGTATATTCTCTCTCTCTCTCTCTCTCTCTCTCTCTCTCTCTCACACACACACACACACACACACACACACACTTCTATAGTAGCTTTCTGCACTTGTAAGCTGCTGTTATGTTCTGGCAAATTCCCAGAAATATTTTCAAATTAGGTCAAGGCCTTCTAATAGCAAGCCAAGTGTTCAGATGCAGCTGCCCATTAGAGACTGCCTTTAGTGAATGGAAAAACTGTTTCCCAATATTAAGTAAGGACGCTTTAGCTAAGCAGTTGTTCAATGTTAGAAGAAATGTGCTAAACGCCCCCTGCCTGAAGACATTTTATTTTAAAGCATTTATTCTTTTGCTGGCTCTAGGTGGTTTAGTGCAGATGTCCTGATGTACACCCAGATGCACCAGGACAAGCCTAGTTGCACTTCAGGGCAAGCCTGTTAATTATTCAAACCTATCTATATTACACTAGCTGACCTGTTACTGTGCTTTGCCAGACCATTCCTTCAGCTGTCTGAAAAGTCACTGAGGATTATAAACAGACTGCTGCTTCTACTCATTTTTTAAAATATCTCATATGATCTCTTGGGTTAAACGGGCCTGTCAGAACAATGAAGTGAAGTAGCATCAACATGGCAGTCCTTCAAGTGGCCTTTATTTGGACGGTTTATTACCCTTCAGTTTAGGCAAGCAGCGATAGCAAAAATAGTTTTGTTACCTTCCTAGCTGTTTCTGAAGGTCCAACATGTACTGGTAACACTGGGCATAATAAGTCATCTGAGCTTCTACAAAATCATTCAAACAACGAAGATGATGTGCCTGTAATGCAGCAGAGTTCAAACTGTTAGTACAAAAAAACCAATGTGTTGCATTAACTAGATTGCAACTGTTACAGTGATGTTCCTGTTAAGTTACGTTTGACCTTGATTCAGGAGGATTTCAAAATATCGGATTTTAAAGTAGGGTTGGGCAACTTGTGGTCTTCATGAAATTTTGGCCTGGAACTCTCATCATCCCTCGACTACTCTGGCTAAAGCTGATTGCAGTTGCAGGCCAAACATCTAGAAGGCTACAAGTTGCCCAATCCTATTTTAAACATTTCCTATTGCAAAGGCTAAACAAAAACCTCATTTTGTGACTTTTACTAAGCAATCCTATGTCCCCTAGACAGCATCTGAGGAGATATTTCAGTTAACTGGATCCGAGCTCAGAGACAGGGCTCCAAGCTTGGAGTTAGGAAACCATGCTCTGTGCCCCCTTCCATGCTGGCTGCTGTTTCAACCTCACAAACATGAGTTCGTAAGAGGGAAAAGAGAGCGTTCCCAAGGGTGGGGAGCGGAGGATATTGGGGACGTGGGAATATGTGGTATCCCCAGCTGTCCTCAGCCTCTTTCCCTTGTCCTCATCAAAGCTTCTGCTAGCTAAAATGCAGAGCAGGAGGTGCAAGGCACCTCAAACTCTGCATAAGATACTTGTAAGCTTCCGAGTTTGGGGGCTTATGAGCAACATCGGTGGATTGCATAGGATTGCAGCCTAATTCTCTCAAATAATGTGATGATGATGATGATGATGATGATGATGATCTTTATTTGTATCCCACCTTTTGCCCAGTACTGGGCCTCAAGGCAGCCTTACAAAATTTAAAACATACATTTTAAACCTACAAAAAGAAATGAACAATTTTTTTAAAAAAATTAAAATAAATTACAATATTTAAACGTTTAAAACACACAACAATTTGACAAGACCTTGACATAGATGGAGGACCAGATTATTCTCTAAAGTCATGTCTGAACAAACATTTTTTGCCTGCTTCCGAAAGTACAACAAGGAGGGAGCCAGCTTAGCTTCCCCAGGAAGAGAGTTACAAAGCACTGGAGCAGCCACCAAGAAGGCCCTCTCCCATGTTCCCACCAAGCGCGCCTGTGAAGATGGTGGGACTGAAAGAAGGGCTTCTCAAGACAACCAGAGACTGACATAACCTGTCGTTCAAGTTCAGCTATCATGGCTCTGAACATTTTTAAATCGGGGGGACGGGGACATATGAGCCCCTGAAAAACTAACTTTACAGCAGCCCGCCTGGTACCCTCCAGACATTTTGGACTACAGGTCCCAGTACTCCTGACCAATGGCCATGATGGCTGGGGCTTATGGAAATTGCAGTCAAAAAAATCTGGAGGGTACTAGTTTTGGGAAGGCTGCTTTACAGCATGAACTTTCATTTACTATAGTCAACTTTACCAGATGCATTAGAGAAGACGGAGGCGCAGGAATACTTTCACCTCATCCTCTCCCCATAATCAACCTGATGAGCACGGAGTAATCAGAAATATTTTGATTGTCTTACTTTCAGTAGTTATATTATACAAAGCATCATGCAAATATTTCAATAGCATTTCTAGTTAGTTATGTTAGTAAGTTAAGAAAAAGAAATTCAGGAACATGTAGGCACTAGGGCTGTGCAAGCTTCAGGCCTCAGATTTGGAAATCCGAATCATGGATGCCATTTTATGACAGATCCATCATCTGTATGCCCTCTGTTCCTGGGCCCTGGTAAGTACAGCCCTCCCAGGCACTGCATGCTGGGAGTTGTAGGCTGTATGGGGGCCTAGGGCTGTGCAAAGAAATGGCAGATCTGCCATAAAATGGCTTCTGTGATTCAGATTTCCGAATCTGAGGCCCAAGGCTTGCACATCCTTATTTTATTATTTATTTAAAACATTTGTATCCCACCCTATATCACTAGGATCTCAGGGCGGCGTACAGATAAAATCATACAATATAAAACAATATACACAGCTAAAAACAAATCAAACCATTAATCAAGTTAAAACCAATATATAATTTAAAAACAGTAAAAACAATTAAAACATCCCTACAAAACACTAGGGCTGAGGTCTCCCAACTGGATGTCCAAGGACACCTTTCTTGGTGACTGCCAGGCTCCTTACTCTTCCTGATTCTTATTTCAAGATTTTTAAAACATTTTTTTTAACTGAGAGGCTGGCTTGCGGCAAAGCAAAGTGCTGCCTTCCAGCGCCATCTTTATTTGGGTTCGATAGAATGGTTTTGTATTTTGGAGCTCAGACCAAAAAGAGATTAAAAGAGATTTCTTTTAATCTCACCAATTTGACTTCTGGGAATGTGCGTTTTGTGACCACTAGACAATGTATGCCCACCAGACAACCATTTTATGAATGGGCAAGACACCCTCCCCCCTCGGTCCCACTATGTCAGCCATTTTCTGAGATCACTCACAATAGTCTCTAAAATGCCAAATGTATTTACCAGTCAAAAAGGGTTGCGGATCAACGCTGTATGGTATTTCATCCATATACATAAACAGTCTTCAATAAACAATCAGGGTCAATTTTATTTATTTCTACTCAATACTTACATGTGTACTGCTGATGCCTTCTAACAGAAGTCTCGTAATTTCTGCTTGCCGGTCAAATTCACTTTGGGCTATCCTGACTTCCTGTTCAGACTGTTAAGATATATTACAATTTTTAACAAAATGTTGATTGACAAAATTAAGTATGCTGCTTGGAAAAATACAGCAAATGCCGCTGAAAATCATTGCAACTTCTTTAACTGTACACTTCAGTTTCATTTATTTCAATGGGAAAGAACTCTGACTGTATCATAGTCCTTAACCTATAGTAATCTACACCAGGGTGCCCAGACTTCAGATTTGTTGGATTGAATTTGGTTTTGACTAGAACCGTGAGGTCTACCAACTGGAGCCAGGTGTGAAATAGGGGCTCAGGCAGATGGACATAAGCTAACCACTAAAGAACAGGGACACCCTGAGCACATGCTCAGCCCAGAAATTTGTGATCAGAACTAGAACCAAGCTCAAAAGTACTTTCACCAAAATCAATAAATAAAACCCCATCTAGTTTCCCCTCTAAGCATTGGAGTGGTGGAGGAGCTTTCTAGCTTTTGCCACTGTTGCACAATTAGGAGTGAGATGCACTTGCTTATATATTGAAAATCATCTAGAGATTTACCAATAGATACTGATCTATCTTCTGTGTACTCCAATCTAAAGTGGTAGTAGAGAGCTTGGCTATTTTAGTACTTTATGGTACTAAATAGCCTACCTTAAAATAATCTACAGCCCTGTACCTGTCACTTGATATCAAATCCTGTTAAAAGCTTGAAGCTGATAAAATGATTTTTTTAAACCATCAAGCAAGTCACTTATCATACGGAAAAGAATCAGAACAGTGCATCTGCCAGCAGCCTGTCAGCAATGCTAAAGGCAAAATACTCTTAACCAGTGGGAAGGGATAACCCACTGTTCCAAAGATTATTTCTCCTGCTGCCCTATAAGCAGGGCAGCAGGAGAAATACTTTTCTATTAATCATGTCCAGTGGCATTTGTATATAACAAGCCTTCAATATCTCATTCAGTGTTCCAAGATCCCGCGAGATTCTGCCAGGCACCTAAATGTCCTTGTGTTATTTGTTAATATTTCCCATTTCTGCTTGGACAGTGCATTTTGAAATAATACAATACATGAATATGGGGAAAGGTCCTTACATAGCCAAATTTGAACGTTAATAGCTAACTGAAATGAAGACTGGTCATTTATTTGATGTACATTGTTTAAAGAAGTGTCTCTTATCTGATTATATAAAAAATGAAATTAGGCAACACTCAGAGTAATTCTAGTTTCAAAGTTCTTCAGAGGAAAAGGGAAATATAGGATCTAGGTAAATAGTAATTATTTCATAATAAAGCATCAAATTAGTTCAATATTAAGTATATATCTGAACTTTTTAAGAAATCTCAGACAAATCCATAATGTAGTTTTCGTGGATTCCATATGGCCAAATGGGACCTTGGTAACACAAAAATAAAGGTAATACAAGCTAAACAAGGAAATAAATTGTCAAGAAAGTAGATAGATATGTCTGCTATAATGCATCAGAGAACATTTAAACATAGAAACGCTCCACCTTCTATGTTTAAAAATAATGAGAACGCTGATAATTCCGACTGGAAATTGTGTTGAACCATCAATTTCAAGCACAGGTAGAAAGATGAGTAGTTTCAGAGACTGAAGTTCAGAGAATCAAGTTGTTTCTTCTATCATTCAGAAAAGCATAACTATCTTCTCCCTTGCATACCGTCATGAGCACCATTTTGCCATTACCACTCCAAATTGCATCACACAATTTACTAGCCCCTTGATATTAAGGACAAAACCAAATTTGAATCTGATCTGAGCATTATATGAACCAACAATTTCAGTTAAGAATACTTACTTTGGTCACTTCCTCTGCCCAAACCTTGTATGCATAAAGAGGTGGAAAAACAACACCATGAAAAAATTATCTGGCAAACTTTCACTGTGGGAACTTAAGCATCTTTCTTATTTTGACTTCCTTGTTCATTTAATCTACAACTTTTGTAATGTGTTTGATAATGAGTACAGCTGCATCACTGCTTATATACTAGCTAAGGAAGGGGTAGGCAACCTAGTGCCCTCTAGATGTTTTAGACAACAATAGCATGGCCAGAGATTATGGAAGTTGCAGTCCAAAACATATGGAGGGCACTAGGTTGCCTACTCATTAAGGTTTGAATTGGTGAATACTATCACAGACCACGGAGTATTATTAGTGTGATATGCCAATATACAAATCTATTTCTCAAAAATTATCTACTCTGTTATATTAAATGACAGAAGTACCACTTTGGGGGAAGACTAAAGCAGCAAAAAGAAGAGGCTTTCAATCCCAACTAAACCCTTTATGCAACAACTTTCCTCTCTGCTTTTTACAGAAGAAGTTGGGTAAAAAGGAAAATGGGCAACAGCAAGCTACTTCTTTGCTCCTTCAGCAGTGAACAGCTACTTGCTAGAGACAAAACAGTATTTGCAATTAAATGGCTATTAAATGTCTAGGATCCAGAGTAGTCCTTTTGTGAAAGGAAGGACTCCTTCTGTTCCTAGAAGAGCACAAAATCCAGCAGAGACCATTTTCACCAACACCCCTTACAGCCTTCCACATTGTTTGATGGTCCCAAACCCTCTGGAGCAGGGTTATGTGCGCATGCGCATATGTAAAAAAAGAAATCTAAGAGAATTGCCTCTTTCCCAATTTCCACAAACAGTACTCTACTCACAGGAGCTCTGGATCGAACCCATTAAATATAACAGAAGTACAGCAGAATTATTTTAGAAGATACCAACTCACAAACATACTACCTTTAAAGTACAAGACTACAATCTAAGTAACAATTTGCTGAATTATGATAGAATGCACGGATGTGATTTATTCAAAAATTGTTCTATACAAAACAGGTCTATTGAAACCACAGTTAATACAAATGGTAATGGAAAGACCAGTGATTTCTCTTGCTATCCAAGGCTATCTGCATCAAATCAATAATTTAGAAATTTCGGTTATGCCAACGATTATAGAATACATCTCACTAGCCTTGCTACTTTAAGTGTACACAGTTTTTAAAGTGCTAGGTGACTGTTCTTACAATCAAATGCATTATATCATACTTTCCTTGACTAGAATCCATTTTATCAGTTATTATTTTCTGTAAGATTGCAAAGTACTCAAATATGACTATACAGTTTCAGTAGTGGTGTTTGTAGGAGAAAACAAACTTGTTTATGGGACCTTAATACAGGGCAAGCTGAAGCTTGTGAATAATACGTTTTTAAAAGTTTCTTGCTGCTTCATCTTTAGGAAAGCTTCGCTGTGCTCTTAACAAAAAAGAAATAACCTAATTAGAACTATGCTTAATAAATACGACTCACAAGTTTTTAAAGCACTATTAGTTATACTGGAGTATCAGTTCTAAAGCCCATTTGATGGAATTTTAGTACAATGAACAATTTTCTCAACTTCATTTGATAATAACTGGGACTTTTCATGCAATAATAAAGAGGCGACTCTGAACACGCTTCCTTGTGAATCATTTAAGTCAATAATAGAGCAAAGTGCAACTTGAATCAGCACCGAGTTGTTTGTTCTACCTACAGCTTTAGTTTGACAGAGGAGTGTCCTCAGTGTTTCTAGTTGACTGTGTAAAATCACTCTAATTTTAAGGCTCCAATTAGATAAGAACCTCCATGATAAATACTCTGCAAACATACTAAGACAATAAGAATGTTCTGCAGAATCAATGGTAGTAGGTAACCCAAACAATAAGATGAGCGTATGGATTTTATATATGGAAGAAAGTACTACAAACTTGTCCAGATTTACTAAACTCTTGTATCCTAATCTTCTTCCAAGCAGCTTTAGGTTGTATACAAATGTGATAAAATAGTTTAGTTCATTATTGCTTTTTTTCAACATTTTTAGTGTGACATAGGAGTTTATTTCCCCAAAAGAAATTAAACCAAATTCAACATTATATACACAGATTAATTTGATGTAGTTCTTCATTTCAAGTGTATGAATGGGTAATATATATCAGGAAAGCAAGAGGAAACACTAGAACACACATTATGAAGACAAGAGGCCAACAAACCTTTAGCCATTTTACATGCAGCAAGTTGAGCATGTAAGAGACATTTACCATAATGTTATTTTCTTCAGGTGGAGACAGGTTTAGTTGCTTAAAGTACATAAAAACAAAATTATGTTATATTGTAGAAAATGTTACAAAATTCAAGGCTGATCATTAAGTTCTACTGCAATATCAAAAGACAAAACAAGAGACATGAAAATATACATTTCCCTAACTGTTACGCTTCATGTATGATTTTTCATTTGCTTCATTTCCACATGTGAAACCAAGTTCTCCCACATCAAATTGCCCATCTACTGAGCTCATCCTTTGATGTGTTTCTCTGAGTGTCCCACCATCTACACTGCAGTGAATGGTGACCAGAAAGAGAGAGCCTTTTCAGTGGTGACTCCTTGCCTGTGGGATACCCACTCCCCCATCCTTTGAGGCCTGTCTGGAACTTGTTACCATTTAGATGCCACTCAAAATATTTCTTTCCCCAAGATTTAAGAAATGATATTGTTTGCAATTTAGAGCAGATTTGATTTACTGTCTACTTGATTGGACTCTGTTTTAACTCATTGTGTTAGTAGAAATGCAAACTGTTTCTTGCTACTTTGTTAGCAGCCCTAGAGTCACAAATTTATGTTAAACATGCAAGATTTAAATCATGCAACTAAATTATCCATTAAGAAATTATTCTAATGTCTTTATCATACAATCTTCATTTTGGAATAATCCTCTGATCATTTGCCAAGTTCCCTGCACTCTTATATCCACAAATATCACTTGTGGGCCAGCTTCCCTGGGAATGACAAGATTATAAGCAAGATGCCACACAACTGCAGTATGGATCTGCAAAGGCTGACAATCGAGATTAATTTACCCGATTTATGTTTAGGGGTCCATAAACTTTGGCTGCTTTCGGGAGGCAGCCAAAATTCATGTTCACCATGACCCCATCCCACACATACTCAGTAGGCGACAGGAGCCGGGTTTGTCAGCTTACAAACTCAGTAGAACTTCAGGGGTGAGGCCATGCTCTCTTCCCCAGCTTAGAGCTGTGGAATAGGATGAAACCCATATCTATTACACCAAGCCTCAAAAACACTGAAAACAACATGAGCAGTGTCACTTCTTGCTGATTTCAAAGTCCTTCCAAAGTCAGAGCCTCCGCCTTTCTCTAGGCTCACTAGAAGATCAGGGACTCTCCCAGGAATTTGAAGTGAGGTGTCATCAGTATGGCAACAACAACCAGGCTGTGGAAATGCTAAACCAATGTCTGGACTCAGTAATTATTTGGATGAGGGCCAAAGAATACTGACAAATTATTATTTTATTATTTAAAGTTTTTTATCTTGCTCCTCAGCCAAAGGTCTCCCAGAGTGGCTTCAAGCAATCAGTAAACAAGACCATCCCTGCTCATGGGCTTACAATCTAAAAAAAGACAACACATAAGGAAAAAGGGACAGGGAGGGAAGAGGATAAAAATAAGTAAACTAGTCACAGGGCTAGTGGAATGGCCCTGCTTACCCCCATCATTTCCTGGGAGGGGGGGAACACAGTCCAAGAGGAGCAGGCCTTGATATTCCCTTTGCCTGCTCCTGTCTCC
This sequence comes from Elgaria multicarinata webbii, assembly GCF_023053635.1. Lineage (NCBI taxonomy): Eukaryota > Metazoa > Chordata > Lepidosauria > Squamata > Anguidae > Elgaria > Elgaria multicarinata. The sequence goes on from NC_086171.1 coordinate 129,255,136, forward strand.
CTCCATCTTCTTTCTCAGTTTGGAGACACAGTGGGATGGTTGTTCCTGAATCTGAAAAGTTGGTGTATTACATATTCCAGAGGGAATCATACTCCCCTTGAAGGAACAGGTGCACAGTCTGGGGATGCACCTTGATCCAAAATTGTCACTAGAAGCCCTAGCGTCCTCAGTGATTCACCGCACCTTCTACCAGCTTCGATAAGTTCATGAACTACAGCTTCTCCTGGATAGGAATGGCCTGGCCATGGCAATCAATGGTCCAATAACCTTCAAGTTAGATCACTGATATATGTTTAATAATCTAACCTGGCAGAGTACTGAAAATGGTTCAGAAACTTCAACCAGTACAGAATTCAGCTGTCAGAATTCTGGCAGGACTATCTTGATGGCCATATTAAATCAATTCTTGGAACAACTATATTGGCTGCCTATTCAGTATTGAACTCAATTCAAGATGCTTGTAATCATTTTTAAAGCCCTAAATATTTGAAAGTATGGCTCCTCCATATCAACCTAACCATGAATAAAGATCAGAAGAGGACTTTCTCCATGCTCCATCTTAAGAAGTACATTATATATGCACAATAGGAAGGGCCTACTCTGTGGTAGCACTCCAGCTTTGGAATGCCCTCTACAGGGAGGTATGCCCAACACTGACACAGTATTCTTTTTGGTGTCAGGTATTTTCACAGCTAGTTGAATAGTTACTCCTCTCAATTTTACATATTGCTTAATATTTTATGATGCCTTTAACTGTGTTGTAGATTTGGTTTTTTAACATATACTGCCCAAGATCCATTTTTTGGATGAAGACATCTTCTACATATTCTTACAATTAAATAAATAACACTGTTCTCTTGCCAATATAAAAGATGTACTGCCAGAAGTGATAAATACACAAAGTATTTATATACAACTGATTCAACATTCAATACCTATGTGTGAAAAAGTATGTGAACCTTTAGATTCAGTACCTGGAGGCTCCCTCTTGAGCAGCAATGACTGTAACTGCTAGTCACTCTCTCACATCAGTTTTGAGGAATTTGGGCCCATCACTCCTTACAAAACTCTTTCAATTTAGTGACATTTGAGGGCTTCCTTGCATGAACAGCTCTCTTCAAGTCCTGCCACAACATTTTGATGGGGTTTAGGTCCGGACTTTGGCTACGCCAATCTAAAACATGGAATTTCTTTTTCCGCAGCCATTCTTTTATAGATCTGCTTGTATGTTTAGCATCATTGTCTGCATGACCCACTTTCAGTTCGGCTTCAGCTCATGGACGGATAGCCTGACATTCTCTTCTAGAATCTTCTGATACATTGCAGAACTCATGGTTGTCTCAATGTTGGCAACCCTCCAGGTCCTGAGGCAGCAAAGCAGGCCCAAACCATCACATTCCCACCACAATGCTTGACGGTTGGGATGAGGTTCTTCTGTTTGATTTCAGTGTTCGTTTTTTTGCCAAACATAATGTTTCTCATTGAGGCCAGAAAGTTTTATTTTCGACTCGTCTGTCCAGAGAACATTGTTCCAGGAGACTTGGGAAACTTCAGATGGGCAGCAATATCCTTTTTAGAGAGCAGTGGTTTCCTCCTGGCTAGCTTCCCATGAACTCCATTCTTTTTTTATCTTTTTCTGACCATTGAGTTTTGAACGCTCACATTAGCCAAGGTGAGAGTGGCCTGCAGTTCCTTGGATGTTACTGTGGGGTTCATTTTGACTTCCTGGATGATGTGCCAGTTTGTTCTTGGAGATATGTTGGTAGGACAACCACTCCTGGGCAGAGTGACTGTGTCTTGAACCTTCTCTATTTGTAGTCTGTCTTACAATGGATTGGAGCCCCAAATTTGTAGAAATTGTTTTGTAACCTTTCTATACTGATGAGCAGTGATAACTACTTTTCTGAGGGCCTCAGAACTCCCAAAAGTTTCTGATCCTTTTATAGGGTGAGGCTGTCCAAACTCACCCATGAAGATCTAACTAATTACTTAAAACACCTGACTCTAATTATTCCCTTTAACTGAACTGATGCAACGAGAGGTTCACTTAATATTGCACATATCTGACTCTTAAGTATTCATCGTTTGCCCAATTTATACATCATTTTATTTCACAAGACGCAGAAATGGTTGATATACTCTATTGGATATGTAGAAAAGGACTGGTTTTGATTCATGAAGGCTATCATGGAATAACTATGGAATTCCTGCAATTATCATTAGGATCCTCAACCTTTTCCTCACAACTGTAACTATAGTAACAGAATTTGTTTGCAGTCAGTTCTCCTCCTTTGGGACACTAACTCAGGATTGTTGTTTATTCGTTCAGTCGCTTCCGACTCTTCGTGACTTCATGGCCCTGTTCAGAAGACACCTTAAACCACACGGAATAAGGGGTTTTACCTTATTCACCATGGTTAAAGCCATGGTTAAAAGTGACTTCTGAACAGTGCCATTGTCTTCCCAAAAAATCTAGTGTCTTCCTAGGAACTGCATCTTTATGGTCTTTCATCCACTAATCTCAGTTTGCACAGATGCTCTTCCCTTTCTTGGTAAACTTTGTTGAACAATCTAGATATCACTCAAAACTGTCCACTTCCAAGCAGCAGGATTTTGAGAGGCAGAGAAAGGGAAATCATCCCTTTACAAAATCTCACTGCAGACTGAACAAAATTATGTTCACAGACAGATAAATATAGTTATAGATAACTTAATCCTAGTAATGTAACTACATATACTTGGTTATTTTAAGAAGTTAAGGGTAAATTATGACTGTTTTCCAAGTGTTAGAACCAGATTTTATGTTGCATAAACAAAAGGAGACCTTCCACCCATGGAAGGCCTTCGACCCAGCTGAAGGGATTTGGAGGGGGCAGTGGCTTTTGCCAATTCTCTTTGTAGCTGCTTATGCCCTCTGAGAATCTGTTATGTTGGGTCTCCCAATCATTCAGATTTATTTTTTTTGAAAGTATGGCTACAGAAAAGAAGAGGGGAAATAGGCTGAAATCACCTTCCACCACCAGGAAAAAAGTCTTGATCTATGCCATAGTTTTTAAGATTAACCATCAGTTAATAATTATATTCTGAAGTTTCATGGAGTTAGATCTTACTTACTGATGCTCGGGCTTCTGCTACTTTTGCCTTTTTCAGCCTAGTTTTGGCAGCATCCAAGTCTAGTCTTTTATTTTGTAATAATTTCCGTTCTCTCTGTGAAAGAAGAAGATTATTACTTGAGAGCTCATCATAAGAAAATCTTCAGTTCAATTTCAGTCAACATAAAGCAGGACATGCCACTTGTGTTTCCTCTTCTCTCCCTATTCCATAATGCTTGAATATGTCTATGTCAGGATTCCGTTAACAGAGTTTCTTGAGAACACCATGCTACACAATATCAAACTGACATTTCTTTGTGCTTTTACAATAACATTTCAGTTACGTAACTACATTTGCAACTTACAGTAATTGTTTTATAATCTCCTTCTATAAAATTTCTCAGAGGGGTGAGGAAATTTATCGCAGCTGTCTGTATTAATTCTCTGTCTGCTGCTCCAATGCGTTTTTGTGTTTCCCCACATTTAATGAGTGCATTTCCTGAAATAGGAAAAAGGATTAAATGGTTCCAATAGTTTACACAACCACCTATCTACAATTACAAAAACTTAAACCTGAACTGTTGACATAGTGATTTCTCATAAAGTCACTAAGGCTGTCTTGTATCTGAGAACTGCTGTGGCTCTTATCAAGTGTTATCACTGTTTTTACAATGTACAAGAACTTTTACTTTCACTATTATATTCTACTCCTGAAGACAATTTCAAGTTCTTAAACCTTCCCATACATAACTTCAGAATATGAAGTTATAAACCATTCTCACAGCAAGCAAGATATATCACTCACCATAAATCTAGTTTCTAGTTAATCAATGCTACCAAGACAAGTCAGTCCTGGGTCCCCATATCAAATGAAGTAACTGTTGTCACTTACCATATGCAGTTCCTGGACCAAACTCATTCCCAGCATCAATCATGTGCTGGCCCAGTAATTCTGGATTATTCAAACGACTTGGTGCTTTGCGGTCTAGTTTCTCATAGACAAACTCTTCCATTCTAGCATCTGGAAAAGTTAACATAAGCCAATCATATGCAGTTACTGGTAAACTTAACAAGCAGTTGAAGTCACAGAAGATTTTGAGGGAAAAGTTGAAATATTATTGGGCAGTCACAGATCAATGGCAGATTTATAAAATATATCTAAAAGATCAGTTTGGCATAAAAAACTACCCTCTGATATGGAATAGGGGGTCTCATGTCATACCAAGTAAGGGCTATCATGGCTGTCAAGGAAATTTGTGGGTGCCTGTAGTGTATATAGTTAAAGAACTGTTTTTAAAAGATTTAAACTGCTGTCATGTTTTAATGTGGATATCTGTTTAAGCATACAACTAATCAAGAGGCACATTATGGCCTCTTATTGAATACACCAAACAGATGGCCTATATGACTAAACTCAGATGTGTGAAGCTTCTTTAACTTAATAGCTCAGCAGGTTTAAGCAGCAGCTCTGTGGAATAGCCAAATACACAAAAGATCAAATATGCTTTTCAGACCAAATATGCCATCAGCATTTCAGAATGAAGCTAATTTGTTCTTGTTTTATCGTTATGAGGTTTTATTGTTTTAAATTGTTGTACAGCACCTTGATTGCTTTTTAGCAGATAAGGTAGTATATAAATGTTAATAAATAAACTACCAGTAAAGTAGTTACTTCCCAAACAACCTCATTCCCATACAGCTTGAATAAAACAAAGTACAAGTCAGAGGTAGCAAATTGCAAAAACAGTTTTACTGACTTCTTAATGTGCTTCTACACCAGTAATATGACAAGATCCCACAAGGGTCTGAATGCTCCCTCAATTTCTACAGCAATAATTGAATGTAGTCTGAATATAACACAACATCCTTCTCTTTCCTTCAAAACCACATGAAGACATATTTAGTTACTAATCAGAGACCTGGCCTAGATATTTCAGTATAAATGGATAAGACTTGAAAGAAGGCTTCTACATGACAGAGCAGCATGGATAAGTAATCATGAGGCTAATTTAAGCAACCTCTGTAGAATAATAAAATGTTTAGGCTGGGCCTGACTCCAGTTATTTCCTAACTCTGCTATAGATGGGAGATACAAAAACTTTTCTTTCTACTGGCTCTATGCAGGCAGCAGAATGGACATCCAAATGCAGGTGAAAGATATTATTTTTAAAATGTTTCCTCACATTAAAAAAAATCCCAGCAAATAGGAAAAAAAAATCCAGCACATCAAAGAGACCCTAACAGAAGACCATTAGGACATAAGTGAATTTAATTTTTGAATGCTCCCCTATCTGCAGTATCAATTAAGTGGAGCAGTTCATGCTAAGATCTCAGCATACAATCACTTCATTCTGCTGTGGATCAGGTCCAGAAGTGACAAGAGTGGTGCTATTTAGTTCTACATATGAATCAAGGACAATGAGGAGTCCACCAAAATCAAACTTGGTTTCAAGTCAAGGCCTACCTTCAATTACTCCAAATTTTACTATGCAAGCATGCTCAGGATCTCAGACATCCTAAACGTTTCCAAGTCTACATTTATCATATTGGAATTAATGTAGCAGAGTTAATACAAAGTGATCTGAACCAAATAAAGGTATTATACTAATATGGATTTTTTTTTTCTTATGGCCATCACAACTTCCTTTGCTCCCCCTACTCAGTTTTCTTATGTGTCTGCCCATATGATGACATTTAAAAACTATTAATAGGCTTCCTCAAGTAGGAAAAAGCAACTTGACTTAACAGGAAGCTGGGGTTCGAGATAGTCTTACATGTGCTTTTTTGGATGTAATTCTTTCTAAGTCTTTACAATCCCTCTTGTTCAATTTCATAATCCTGTGAGTTATGTTACCACTGCTCCCATTTTAGAGATGCAATTGAGGCTAAACTAATAACTCACTAAGTTTAGGACTATGATGCGATTTGAACCAAGGTATCTCTGGCTTTACATCCAGTATTACATACCAACCTCAAAGAATTACTAAACGAACAGTGGCCCATCATCTTCCTCCTCCTCTGCCACCAGCTGCCTTCTGGCATTAGAAGACTTGACACTTCAATGTACTAACTTAAGGCTTAATACATAATATGGCTGCAAAGCCATATTAACCATATTTAACTTTTGTGAACCGCCCAGAGAGCTTCGGCTATTGGGCGGTATAAAAATGTAATAAATAAATAAATAAAGCTCATGATTTTAGTTCATATATTTTATTAGCATAATTTAAAAGTTCCTAATCCAGTTAATGAAACATTCTTTAAGTCCAAGGAACTATGCCTAAAAGTTCTTGGCTTTAAATATGACCTGAAAAAAAGGTGGTTGACAGTTTTAGGAATTAAAACTAGGAAAAGGATACAAGATTCTAGCTTTAGACCTCAGGTTTCAAGGTTTACTATACATTTTATCCACTGTTTCCAACATACAAGACACTGAACACACTAAGAATGAAACTGAGAAGGCTGGCACAAACACATGAAAGAGCAAAGAGCAAAAGTCAATGCTACTGAGAGTGTTGTATTCAATGTAAACTAGTAATTGCCAATGACAATTTAAGATCAAACAAAAGGTTGTAACAGTGACCCTCTGCCAGCGGAACAAAAAACATTGGAGCAATAGATTGACAGTCCCCTCTGTAGCCCCCTGCACACATCCCAAATCTGCTCCAGCTTGGGGACTTTATGGTGCAAACGTAGAGGCACACATGGAGTGAGGAGAAAGAGAGTAACTCATTGCACAAGTGGAAGCCTGCTTGCACAATGTTGGATGCAGCCCATAAAGTAGCAATTTATAGCCAAGAAATCAAATATGTTTAGATGTATGGGTGAGCACACCAATGAATGTCAAGTCTCGATAAGGACTAAAAGATACTGTAAACTTAATGCCATTACAAATCTCAAAAAAGTTCACCAATTCCCAAACAAGCTATACTAGAGAATTTATAAGAATTTATAATGTATAAGAATTTATAGAAACACAATCAATGTCATTTCATGATTAAGGAATAGTATAGAACTATTAAAACACAATAAAATATACTGAACACCTATGTTGGTTATCAACAGGATGGTCCATTCTTACCTTTTGGAATTCAGACTTCAGAACCCAACAACAAACAGAGTTCTCTTCCTGTATTGTTTGTGGTTAACAAGCCATAGTTAAACTATAGTGGAGGGTCCGCACACAATGACAACCCACAATTCAACCCATACTCAAGGTTGTTATTTATTGCAAACCAGGCAGATGTGTGTGCTAGCAAAGTATTAACAAGCAAATTTGTCAATGACAATTGAAAAAAATATTTTTCTCTTACTTGGATTTGGTTGCAATAACACTTCTGTCTGTTTCATAACTTTTTCTGTCCATTGTTTAGTACATTCTGCCTTGCACAGAAGATTTTCCAAGTGAGCATCCAATTCAGTTTTCTCTGCTTGTCCAAGTTTCTCTTCTGTAAACTATATTGGTTAAACAAAACAGTTTTTAAGAATACACATTTTGTCAGTATCATTAAAAATAAAAACAGACATAATCTAGAAATTCAAGACAGTGTAATTGCCAGTGATAAGGACTGGGTTCAGACAACACGATAACCAACAGTGGTTTAAATAGCTGACAGTTATTTAACCCACTGTGGTTTATGTTGTGGGGCAGGAGTTTTTTTAACCAATGGTTGGTTATATGGCCGAAATAACCAAGGCTGTGCAAAGTTGTCTATTTGAACCACCATTGATTAATATGTTGTGTGGAGGACACTGTTGGTTATTTCCTCGGCCACCATTGTTTATTTTGTCAGCCAGAGTCACAAGGCAAGAGTGGTCAAAGTGACAGCTCCCACTCTAGTCCAGCTGGCTGGATATATTTTTGGCAGCAATGGCTGATGGGATACTAGTGAGAGGACTGGGGTGGGGAGAAGACGAGGGATGAATGAGTCAACTCAGCATGGACTAATAGTCAACTCAACACTGATTCTAATCCATACCATGGTTGATTATTATCGTGTTGTGTGGGGAGTACCCCTTAGATAAACTGTCAAGTTGAATTTTGCCCCACCAATGACTAGTGTTGTCCGAATGCAGCCCATATCTTTGATTTTAGCAACTATCACGCACATCCCAGCATTGTAAGACATCGCTCTCTTTCTGAAAAGTCTTGTCTCTGACTTTGCATAGTCCTCATAGACACTCTTAAGTAATCAGATATCATTGCTTCCAAAGCTGTGTGTGAAGACAGAGATAAGACAGCTCTCTTCTGTTTAAGTCACAGGACTTGGGGGAGGGACACAGTAGTGGCAATGACAAATAATGATTAGCTCCTAAAACCAGCCCAGATTTAGAGACCCCTGATGAAAAGTCTCTGAGACATCCACACCTAATCTCAGCACGTAGTGAGACCCCATTACATACTGAAAAGAGTTGACAAGGGCTTCCTTGCAATATGGAGTGGTTCCAGCTTCTCTGAATGAGATAGCTGAGGATACTCACAAAGAACCTCTCCAAAAATATCCCCTTCTGTAGGCAACATGCTCAAGCAAACCATGACTCCGCAAGTTCAGAAGCTCTTGCATAAAACCAGCTATCTGGATCCTTCTCAATACGGTTTCAGGACCACAGAAACTGTATCGAGCACTGGGAAAGGGAGACACTGAGTGTAACTTTGTTCGTTCTCCTGAATCTCTCAGTAGCCTTCAGTAACATCAGTCATACTGTAACATTCTGGAAAGGCTCTCTAATTTGGGAGTTGGGTGGCAGTGGTTTTGCTCCTAATAGACAACTGATTCCAGAAAGTGATGCTGTGGGACTATTTCCTGAGTTATGCCACTTATTTATTTTGACATATATATACTGCTGAATAAGATAAAATGTCTCAGCAGTTCACATTATTAAATATTGAAGACACAGCTTTAAAAACACATGCAAAAGGATCCCATAGGATTCCATCTTATGCCCTACGTTCTTTTATCATCTACATCAGGGTGGACAAGTTGGGGCCCTCCTGACATTTTGGCTTATAGCTCCCATCAGATCAAGCCAGCATAGGGCAAAACATCTGAAGAGCCATAAGTTGTCCTGCCTCTGATCTACATGAAGGTCATTTGGGATTTTAGACTTAAATGTCATCAATACACAGATGACCTTCAACTTTTTATTCTACACTAGATTCAGGTGAGGCAGTGGAAGTGACAAAGTGTTACATGGAATCAGTAATGGACTGGATGACAGCCAAAGTGATACTCAATCCGGACAATACCAAATACTGACAGTTGAACCATTGTTGGTAGGTGGTTCATCTGTCTAGCAGGTAGTGTTCAAACCGTTCCGGATGGGACTGCACTCCTCCTAAAGGACCATATTCACTGTTTTGGAATGCTCATCCATCTTTGATACAGCTCTGTCACTAAAGTAGTGTGGTTCGGAACACCTTTCACAAGCTGTGACCCCTCTTCCATAGAAATTTAGTCATGACTTGGGTAATTTTCTAAATACACTACTGCAATGCCTTTGAGGGCGGCTTATACATGTCAGTAACTCAAATACAGGTACTAACCTCTCCAGGAAGATTTGAAAAGTTTCTATTTTGCTGTGCTTTTCAGAACTTCTAATTACTGATGTGTTTTCATCTCTGCTGGATGTTTTAAATGCTGTCTTTAACTACTGTTTTATTATTTGTTATTGTTCACATTGTGAACCATGCTGAATTTATAAAAACTGCTGTATGTAATGTGGGAAGAGAAATTAACCTGCGTAGAGACTCTCAAAAGGCAAACTAACTATTCCGGGTAATCATGGAGGGACATAGAGGGAGCTGGTGAGGAGCAGCTAACAGGAAAGTTACGAGATTTATGAATGTATGACACTGGTAACAATATTACATGACCTATTTCTTTGACCCACTTATGGGTCTGAATTGTTAGAACGCTAATGAAATAGTTTAACTCAGACCAAAAAAATACATTTGAAGCTAAACGAGCATGAAGACAAAACATGTTTGGCTTTTTCATATACCTTATTTCTTCGATTCTAAGACACAGTTTTTTTCCCATATAAACATCTCTAAAAATGGGGTGCGTCTTAGGGTTTTTTTTCCTGTTGGTGGTACTGAAATTAGTGTGCGTCTTACAATCGATGGCATCTTACAATTGAAGAAATATGGTAAAAGTGAAACATATCCAGCATCACAAGACATGTATCATAGGATCTCTTAATTGGAAGAAGGTTTTCCTCCTTCTCTCTCCAGTGCCAGTGAAGAAAAACAGGCTATAGATTTAGAAACATATTATATGGAAAAGAGGAAGGCCATAGATACTCTAACTTATGAAACAGTTGCAGCTTATGTAACAGTCTTTCTGTATTAAAATAATATTATTAGCTTAAAAATCTCTCTCATTGCTCCCTGAGATACATTTTGGAGGGTAAAGTAGTATTTACACAATTTTTACCCTGCCTCTCAGTCTGTGGCAGTGGGATTGTGCTATCGCACTACAACTTTGCTGCCTTTGAACAGATCTACTGCAATATACATGCTGCTTTTGAAACTAGTATCCAAATTAGAGGCTCTGAGCAAGAGCTAGCACAGGACTTGCAAAGAGACAGGGTTCATCCCAGCCTGTCTCTACAAACTTGCAGTGGGTGCCATAACTTATGGCCTATTGGGGAATGAATGGTGGAGGAAGGAAAGTTCTCAGGATACTGGTGGACAGCAGCTGTTCCTTACACTTTTACACTAAGTCTTCAAATTCAAATTGGGAGACTACAAGACAACTGAGCAGGAGGTAAAGTATTGGCACATCTCTCTAGGGGTGGACAGAGATGAAATTAATGTTTAGGGAGGAAATTGAAGGGGGACAGATTTACAGGGTTTGATGGAGTTCAGAGCCAGTATCTGCCTTCCACTCAATTTGTGGCTTTAGACATGTGACTCGTCTCCATCTAATCCAACATCCTCTTCCAACAAAGGCTATTCAAGTGCTTCTGCAAAGCTGCTAATAGCACAGGAGGAGAATGTTTGCCCCAGCATCTGACATTTAGACATATACACCCTCTGAACATGGAGATTCCATTCAGCTAACATGACCGATAGGGCAGAGCAGGTAAAAAGAGCTGAGGGAAGGATTGACAAATGTATCTTAGAAGAGCTGGAAACAAACTGGGGGGAAAGTGGCGGGGGCAGAGAGGAAGTGAACACATTTCCACTTTGTAGATGTTTCAGCTACTACATAACTAAATCCAGTCAAAAATGAAATACCACACTGGTATTGACAAGAACATGCAGAGTAAGGTCTATCACACTCATGTTCTATAGAAATGATTTCATAATACAGGAAGCCTGATGTAAGACTAGTCCAAAACAAAATCTAATGACAAAAGGCCTAATCCACCCAACATACCCATGGATATTACTACAAGGCACCCCAACCATCACCCCTTGCTCTGCTCTGAAATTTGAGTGAAGGTGTAGCGATCAGGCAAAATGGCACGTTCCCACTTTTTTAAAAAAACTTTTTTTAAAACATTTTTATACTGCCCAATAGCCAAAGCTCTCTGGGCAGTTCACAAAAATTAAAACCATAATAAAACAACCAACAGGTTCTTTAAAAAAAATTCTTTCCATGTTAACACGTTTAATGAGGGGCACCACTAAAAATGTTATTTGGAAAATATTACAAGACCAGCCCATAATAGTTTAAAAGATTACTATACACAAATTCGTTTAACAAAAATGTGTAGGAAAAACTGATTAAACACTCACATTCTCAAGTCCTGGTTAGTTTTTCAAACCCACCCAGCCAGCCAGCCCCACTTCAATATTCTATGCTGCAATTCCACCAAGTTTTTTCTTCCCCCTCCTTGTGTTCAGATACATGGCTCATATAGGAATAGGGCTAAAGTTTTCTTAAAACTGAGAGAAAGGGGGAGTAGCAAAACAACGGGCTACTAGCCAATGATATGTAAGAGGTAATAGAAGGTGTCAGGGCTAGTCATAGGTAGGTAGACATTTCCCTTAGCAATTATGGTTGATTGTTAAAAAATGTTTTTAAATTTGTCTTTACACTTCCTATAATGTATTTTAGTGGTTTTTAATCTTTGTAAACCTCCCTGAGAGCTTTAGCTATGGGGCAATATAGAAATGTAATAAGTCATCATAATCATCATCAACAAGATAAGCTTTCTAAAGCCATGCTGTCCTGTCACCTCATTTTTACTCAGATCTTAAGTTACCTTTGTATTTCAGCTTAGCAACAGTTGAGAGCTTTCTCTTTTGAGTTGTTACAAAGGGACACACAGAGAGAGACAAGCAGCAGGTCTTTCTAGTTGGCAGGCATAATAGGCTTCCCTTGTATCGCATTATCCTTTTACTTTCACTCTTCCAAAGTGGAAAATGCAGGCCTTGTGAGGGCACAGGCGACGGATGAATCGCGCCCCTAGCTCCAGAAGGGACCCACTAGTCACACCTGCCGTGCAGTGCAGCCCTGTATTTGTCTAGACAATATATGATGCATATGGAAGATTTTAAGCAGGACCCGCCTATCCCCCTCTTTCTTCGGGTGTACTGAGCTAGATAACGAGCCAGGAAAGGGGGCCAGATAGACCTTGCATAAGCGCTGAAGGCCGGTGGCGGACAGTGGAACAGCTGCAATCAGCTCCGTCACACCCACAATCGCTCCAGACGCCGTGAGGACAGCCGGCCTGAGGCCTCTTAAGGCCCAGGGAAACCAGACATGGTCGACCCCCACCTTCCCGTACGAAGACACCGCAATCCCTCAGGGAGGCTGGTGCTGGGATAGGACGAGGGGACACCAAGACCCGACCGGGCCTGGTCGGGCCCCTGCCTCGACTCCACCTATCAAACTGCGCGCGAGGCTCGCAGGCCGGGCGAGGGGCGCCGGGCGGGGGGCAGGTGAGGGGCTGCACGCGCGGGGGTGTCTATCGAGCGCGCGCACCAACGGCCCAAACAACGCCCGACTCCTCTCAGACGCAGGGAGGGAGCCGCCCTCTTCCAACGAAGCAAGGCAAGCCGCCAGGCCACCGCAGCTCCCCTCACCCGCTGCCTCTCTTTCTCCCCCTCGGCGTTACCTGCACGGCGCGGCTGAGGAACGTGCCGGCGTCAGCCGCCAGCTTCTTAACATTGAAATCCATAATGTTCATTTTCAGCGGGGCCCGGTCATTCAGGGGTGTTGTCGGCGGCGTCCGGCTGCCGCCACCGCGCTTCCTCCCCTCAGAAGCTGCCGGCCAAGGCGGCGGCAGTGGTGAAGGGGGAGGCGTCGGGCGCTGCCAGGCCCGGCCAGGCGCTGCGAATCCGGTAGCTGATTGGATGGAGCGAGCTCGTGGGCGGAGGAGACGGCAGCGTTGAGCGTAAATTGTTATGCCCCGCCCACAATGGGAAGCTTAAAGGGACCGGCGGCGCACCCTGAAGGAGAAGATCGCGTCAACTATCTGCAGGAAGTGGGTGGGGGTATGTCGTCCACTCCCTGGATGGCGCATTGTGAATGAAAAAAGGTCTAGCTATACGGTCTGGCTTTCGGTCGAAGCTTTGTGAGTGAAGTCTGATGGACCAATACATGAATCTTCTCTTCCTGCTTGTGTGATGATTATGGCTTAGCTTGAGTCACGAACTAAGGCGGTGCTTTGAGCATCAGGAGCAGTTTCCAAACCCGGGGAGCAGGTACGAAGAACTGCTGCCTTGAAAACAGGTTTCAGGATTACCGGGGGTATTTAATCTTGAAACCACTGAAAGCAATAATCATAAAGATAAGAAAATACAAGAACCCTTGAGCATGTGTTAAATCCCCTCTCCTCATCGCTGAAATTATGAGGGAGAAATGCTGGGTTGTAGAGCAAAGACTGCAATTTCTATGTAGGCTTCAAAACCCTCACATTTGATAAAGTGGCACCGTCTACAGCTGCTTTCCTGAGCCTGGTGCCCTCCAGTTGTTTTGGACTTCAGCCCCAGCTAGCATGGCCAATGATCAGGAATGCAGAGTTGTAGTCCAAAACTTCTGGATAGTGTTAGGTTGGGAAGGCTGCCCTAGAGCAGGGGTGGACATTTTTACACTAGGCAAAACCGGGGCTTCTGCTTCCGGATTCCTTGTGGGATTCAATCAGGTCCTTTTCATATATATATATATTTTTCCTCAGCAGGATCTATATGCTTCACAATAAGCCACTAGATGGAGCGGTTATATTATTTGTGATAACCCACCATGACATCAGTATGCTATAGAGTTAAAATGGTCCATTGCAAGAGGAAAAAAAAATACCGGACTTTCCTTGTCATGAAAAACCATGCAATAAAACTTGCAAAGAGCAAGAGATGTCCTGTGGGGTGACAACAATTTGTGAATTTCTGTGAGTGACCAATCACAAACACATGATAAATGCCTTGTGTAGAAATAAGCCTAAATCCCTAGAGGGTTTGGGCTTCAGCTCCTAGCATTCCTGAACATTGGTAATACCAGCTGGGACTGATAGGAGTTGGAAGGCCAAAACATCCCTGCTCTAGAGTAGGGTAAAAACAACAATAATACAAAGATGTCATACCATAGCCATTATTGGGCCATTTATATAATGTGACATCTTTTACCGGACTAACTTTTACCTTGAGGGATCCTCATAGATTCAGGCAGCCTGTCCTAGCATAATGTAACTAGTCGGGCAAAGGTCCAGAGAACAGATTGTGGACTGAAAGACTGCAAGAACCATGTTAACGTCCTCAGGCTGCAACAATTAAAACCCATCCAGCAAATGTAATTGGGTGAGGCATACCAGATGACCCATCCACTCCCACTGCAGAGTCCAAATCAAAGTAGATGTGAGCAATTTTTATCTGCAAAATATTATGCAACCATGTCACGGCAGGCATCTCAGCAGACCTCCTTTCTACCAGATCCAGAATGGCCAGTAATTATCAATTACTCAAAAAAGCTCCCACCAGATGACACTGTGCAGAATGCTCCAACACCATTGCTGCCACAGAATAGTCTCTCAAGTACGTTTTAGCCCTGAGCTTTAGCTCTATTGTCCCTCCTGCTTTATTGCCCACAACTTTGTTATATTGGGCTGGGAAGGTGGGTGGCAGTATGAGTTCTTGGCAGTGGGAATAGGTATCTCGGAGCTATGTCAGCCACCTGTGCTTCTCTTTTCTAGAGTCCAACCAAAATTTTGAAAAATAGCTGTTAGGTGCAATTGAAAACTTCAGAGTGTCCTTGAAAAACCAATTGAATCTATCAGGATGTGACCTCATAGGGACTGGAAGCTGCCAAGATTCTGAACTCAACCAGGAAATAGTCTTTCTATAACAAAGATGTTACTCCAGGTCTTTCCATAGCCAGACCAGTTCTACTAGCCTAACCCAAATCCAAAAGGAACACCAAGTTGAGCATATGACCTGTCACATCTGTGGGATCAATATATATTGGGTAGCCCCATGGCTGTCATGGTACTTGGCAGCAGTTGATAAGATAATTTACTGAAGGTGCTGCTGAGGAAGGAGGGCCCAGGCTGGGACAAGGAGGCATGTGGGGCATGAGGCTAGCAATGTTCACTAATAATATACAGTAGTAGCCCACACCCATGCTGGTTGCTACTAACTAGTCCTCAAACATGTTCCTATTTGGTGCTGAGTTAACAGTCTCAGTGCTTCCTCCACTGCCTTGTGATAACCTCCAATTGGAGAACAGTTCCCTTCCATGGGTAGTGGTGTTCAGTCTCTAGTGAGCTGCCTCACGTCATGAGCCACCACTAGTGCCCAACAAGACCAATTTGCTTAAAAACAAGGGTTGCGTAAGAGCAAGGATTACTAGCGAGTAAACCCCACTGAATTCAGTAGAATGTATTTATAAGTAAGCATTAAGCATGCAGGGGCCTCAGAATTTTTAGAGTATTTTTATTGGAAGATATGATACTAAGCATCAGATCTTTTCTTCTTTGAGCCAGTGATGTGGGTTTTCTGGAAAAAAATGAATAGGAATCCTTTATGATCGAGTATTAAAAAAATGTTGATTTTTTTAAAAAAATAATTACCTGGGTGCAACCCTAATGAAATGTGCTGTGCACCCCTATGACTATGTGTGCTTTGGGAGTCCACTAGATGTCAGTACAATAAAAGCCATGTACTCTTAGCTCTATTGTTTAGATGTATAATCACAAGTTACTGTGATTTTAATTACTGTGGTTTTAATTTTTGTGAACCGCCCAGAGAGCTTCGGCTATTGGGCGGTATAAAAATGTAATAAATAAATAAATAAATAAAGTTGAAATTTTGCAAACACATGTAAACATTTGTCTGTACTGCATATTATTATTATTATTATTATTATTATTATTATTATTATTATTATTTCTATACCACCCCATAGCTGAAGCTCTCTGGGTGGTTTACATAAGATTAAAACAATTTAAAACAATATACAAAATTTAAAACCACAAAAACATACACAGAAACATATCTAGAAACAATTATAAACAAAAAGCAGATCCAGCATCGATGACGCTCATCACATATTGCTAAATGCCTGGGAAAAGAGAAAAGTTTTAACCTGGCGCCGAAAAGATAGCAACATTTGTGCCTGGTGGGCCTCGTTAGGGAGATCATTCCAGAATTGAGGGACCACCACTGCGAAGGCCCTCTCCCTTGTTGCCATCCTCTGAGCAGACACCCAGAGAAGGACCTTAGATGTTGAACGTAGTGTACGGGTAGGTTTATATCGGGAAAGGCATTTTGTCAGTATTGTGGCCCTGAGCTGTGTAAGGCTTTATAGGTTAGAACCAGTATCTTGAATCGTGCTCAGAAACTTACAGGCAGCCAGTGCAAGCAAGCCAGAGTCGGTCTTATATGTTTGAACCTTCTGGTCCCTGTTATCAATCTGGCATATGCTGTCTGTTCAATGTATAGTGAAGTGATTATTTAAATTAGGACTTCATAGTGGGCAAAATGTCTCCCCAAAGACAGTGGTGAATATAGATGTTTTTCTAGTTTAGTGATTTTGTGGGGTGGCGACAGCCGACAGAAAGCTCTGGCGTGGGCTGGTCCATGAAGTCATGAAGAGTCGGAAGCGACTGAACGAATAAACAACAACATGTCAAATTACTTTGAGCTAGTTTTCAAGATTGCTAGCTTCTTGTTGTGTTGCAGTCATTCCTACTAGCATGGTGTGAGTGATGCTGGAGAACACCAGCACCGGATACCATCCCATGTCTTCAAACCACACTTTGGCTATTTAGATGCCAAGGATGCAATCTTTTTCTTCAGTCCCACTGCATTCCAGTTAAGGATAGTTGGAACATTAGAACAAAAGAAGAGCCATGCTAGATCAGACCAAAAGTCTGTCTAGTCCAGCACTCTGTTCACACAGTGACCAACCAGCTGTCAACCAGGGACCCACAAGCAGGACATGGGTGCAACAGCAGCCTCTCATCCATGTTCCCCAGCAACTGGCGTATATATTGTCCACTCTTGGCATAGACAATAGTAGCTTATACCGCACCTGGATTCTGAAGCTGGAGGAGGAAGTGACCTTACTAAGAAAATGAGACAATGAACTCTTAGCTACAGATGGTGATTTCTGTTCCCAGAGAGACCCCCCTTCTTACCCCAAAAAAGTCCTCATATTGTTTTTGATAGAACAAGTTCTGTCACTCGGATTTTGACAGAACTCACGGGACAGCAGGTTGGAAATAATAACACCACCCGTGAGAGATGTTGGTTTCTCCTTCAACTTCGATGAGATGGCACTTGGTGTGGGCAGACACTAGCTTCTAATGGGGTAACCTAGCTTCATATGGCTGATGATGTTTGAGGGTTAAATCGCCAACATTCTGGCTTGACTCAGTCTTGCTAATTGTATTTTATATTATGGTTTTATACTGTTGTTTTATACTTTGAATGTTTTTAATTTTTGTGAACCGCCCAGAGAGCTCCGGCTATTGGGCGGTATAGAAATGTAATGAATAAATAAATAAATAAATAAATCTTACTAACCATGCTAAAAAAAATTCATGGCAAAACCTCTTATTTAAGAATTCTCTCCAGTTGCAGTGGGAGAATTTATCTTCTCTGGATTCCCCTGTCCCCTTTCCTGTTTGTTTTTTAAATTTTAATTATTACATTTATAATGTAATAATAAGGAATCTAAGGTGGCTTACATGGTCCTCCTTCTCTCCATGTTATCCCCATAGCAACCCAGGGTAGGTTGAGAGTCAGCAATTAACCCAAAGTTGCCAAATGAACTCCGATCTCCCGAGCCCCTGTCCAATACTTTAACTGCTACACTGGCTTGTCAGTGAGATTTGTGTCGGTTATAACTACAAATTTGGTGCTATCACTAATTAGTAAGCCAGGAAATTAATTTGCATCAGCCAAGCTAGACTTTCATTGCCTAGTTATTCTACACTCACTTACCACTTACCCTAAGTTCATCTAAAACGTCTTATTATTCCCATAAACAAGAATGGTGAACCTCCTGCTTGTGGTCCAATACAACATGCAGAACCTCCTTATCTGGCCTGACAGGCTTAGCCTAAGGACTGCCAACACACACCCTTTTCAAAAGCCCTGCCCAGTCATTAAGATCCGCCATTCAGGCTAGCAGGTCTATCAGGCTGGTGGATATGGGAGACAGGTCCTTTTCAGTATTGGCCCCATCCAGTGGCAGCACCAGAAAAAAAATGGGTGGGGCACAGAAGGGGCAAAGCATATTTCTAGGTGGGCGGGCTGTATCCCACATGTTCAGATGTCTGAAAGAAAAATAATGGTATATCTCACACTAAAACTGCCATCCTAACCATATATTCTGAAATAAATCATATTGATTAGTTTAGGGTTTTTTTTTTAATATTGCATGTATTAGCCAAATTCAAATTAGTGTAAGAAAAATGCTTTCAAACAAGGTAGAGTCACTACACAAGCATTTCCTTGACATACAGATTAAACAGACAGAACACATTTTTTTAGGAAACAGTTACTTTTGAAGCAGTGCAGGCAGAACCAGAAAGGTAGACTCTTAGTGTAAGGGAAGTAAGAGCAAACCGAGACACCTGGGCCCTGTATACCTAAGAAACCCAATGTATGTGAAATAGTAGTCTAAAGATACAAAACATGAAGTTTTGGGAAATGAAGCTGGGTGGTTTTTTTTATTGTAATCCATTGCCTTTGTAATATAGAATAAAAGGAAAAAAGGCATTGAATATGGTGGGATTAATTTATGAGTAAACATTCATAGGCTTGCACTGTGAGTAAATTCTCCCCACCCCCCATTCCTGTTGTGAAGAAGGTACAGATTAATTATTTCCTCCCCCTCTCATTTTTCCAGACCTGAGAAAAAAAGGAAGAGATCAATGGAATAAACAGATTAATTCTTCTGAGGGTGTTTTAGCTGGCTCTGGCTGCTGGTGCTGGAGTACAGTTTGGAGAACTGCCAAAAATAAGTTTAGGCATCAGGAGTTTTAAGTGTGATGCAGTTATGTGTGCCCCCACCCCAAACTTCAGTTACCTAACCCTAATTGGTGGGGCAGAAAGTGGTTTCCCTGGAGGCAGAGCCAAGGGGATCACCCCTCTCAGAAACCTCTCAAGAATAACACAAAGAAAGCAATTTGTGGCAGAGCCGATTTACTGAAAGCAAAGGGAGGTGGGAAAGGAAGACGCCCATTTCACACACAGGCAAACTGAGGCAGCAGGCAAATAAGAGTCAATGACTACAAGAGAGAGTGAGTTTGGGTTACATAATAACATGTTTAAAGGAGAAAAAGAAGTGCCCCATCAAACAGGAGTAATTTAGCCAGCGATGTGTGTTAACTAGGGCTGTGCTCTGCTCTGTTCCGGATCCCCAGATCCGGAGCAGATCAGGCCAATCTGGACCCCCTAAACTCATATCCGAATTGGGTCGGGGAGGTCCGGATTGGTTTGGATCAATCCGAACCGATCCGGAGCTCTGGACACTATTTTGGGTCAAACCGCTTTATTCCCCTCATTGACTTGCATTGGGCAAAAAAAAAAAAAAAAAACATGTATAACTTCTTTATTTTTAAAAATAGAAAACTGAAAATAATGGAGCTTAGAGATGGCTCATTGTAGGTCATTTGTGGAGAGTTACAAAAATATCCATTCAGCGGTTGGGTTGCTATAAATTTTTATTTAATGGGTAAAAGCGGGAGGAGGAAACGAAGGTTTCTCAGCGGTGATGGACAGCATAGACTTGCATTGGAAAAGAAAAACGCCTATAACTTAACCCTCAACTATTCCCCTGATTTACAAAAATGCATTCATCTCCATCTTTTCAGGATACACACATGTAACTGGGCACCATGATAGGCTCCACATAGGACCTTATGCAATGCCACCGTTGAAGCAAATCGGATCATCTCCTGATTTTTAGGTAATTTTTAAAGATTTCAGCATTCCCCCCATTTACAAAACTGCATTCATCTCCATAGTTTTTACAGTTAAAGACATGTAACTGGGCACCATGATAGCTTCAACATAGGACCTTACATAAGCTGACTTTGAAGCAAATCAGATCATGCCCTGATTTTTAGCAATTTTTTAAAGTTAAACCTCAACCACAATATCCTTCAGAAATAAAATGCGTATTGGAAGGAGCTAATCAAAAGTGCATCTCAGGACAACATTAGCACTTCAAAGGGAACACAGAGCCTAGGGCTAGGGAGGCAAGGTGTCCCATTTTATCAAAGATAGTCCTCTACTTCAAGGTTTGTCAGAGGACAGGCCTCTAATTAAGGTCCCCTTGACTACAAGGGCTGTTCAGTCTTGTTTGGGGTCAGCAAGTTCCTCCCTCACCCATCTCACTACTGTATGAACCAAATACCATGATTTCCACCACTTCACAGGGTTGCAGTTAGGAAATGTGGGATTACATTTGGGAGAAAAACCAGTCATCAGACTTATTGCAGATAAGGCCTTCCAGAAACTTGTTGAGTTATGGCTTTAAAAGCTGATTAGTTATGGCACAGACTGGGTTTCTGGCACATAACCTTTTGTGTTAAGTCTCTGTCTGGGCCTTCCAGAGACTAGCAGAGATTGCAGCGGTTCTCAGCCAAGTCAGCAAAGATGTGAATTAAGACAGAGATTCATGTAGGTTAAAACAAACCTTTTACTGGCAAATAAATATATAATTTAGTTATGGCAGTACAGATACAAATACTTACAAACGGTCAGTCAATACAGCTCACATCAAGTTGGGTAAGGGACATGGAAATATGTAAAGAACATGAAAACACATTTACTTTTATAGACAACCTGTACAATGATGCAACTTCTTGCAACCCTTAATTGAAGACTATCAGTTAGACAATTATTCAATTATGACACTCAATGTCCAGGTGTAGAGTTGACCTTTAAGTTTCTGCTGAGTCTTCTGTTCTTCCAGATCCTCAACAAATCAATGGAAAACATAACCAAGATCCATTCCAGGATCCAACAAAACTCTCAATCTGAGGGCCAAAAAAGCCATGAATTCATTCACACAATGAGCAACTGGATATTGATTTATTAATTGATTTATATATTGCTTTATTGACTGACCTCACGAAACAGTTTACATGACATTTTTAAAGCAATGGCATCAATAAAATTGTGCAATCAAAAACAAAACAGATGAACAACTCTGTCTTGGAGAAGCTGATTCTGTTTCTTCTCCCCTCAGGGCAAGATGGGAGTCTGCATGCCAGTGGTGCTACCCTCCACTGGGTCTTGGGTACTGCTGCAGGTCTACAGTGCCCATAAGATGTCTCATCAGGACACCATCTCTGTGGCTCATTGAGCCTACAATGGGGCAGAGAGAGGACTTAACTCCAAAAGCCATGGGCACAACATGTGCCAGAGGATGAAAAAGGCTATGTCACATCAAACTGGAAGCCCTGCACCTTATTTTAATGGGAGAGAGGGTTAACTCCACCTCTGCTGGAAGTCTGATCCCATCCCTGGAAGTCCCCCCCCCCAAAATCTGTAAATCCACACAACTCGGGTCGCAAAAGCAAACCAGAGTCAGGCATGCCACGGAAGTCCAGCAAGCTCAAAAGGGTATGTCACATCAAACTGGAAGCCCTGCGCCTTATTTTAATGGGAGAGAGGGTTAACTCCACCTCTGCTGGAAGTCCGATCCCATCCCTGGAAGTCCCCCCCAAAAATCTGTAAATCCACACAACTCGGGTCACAAAAGCAAACCAGAGTCAGGCGTGCCACGGAAGTCCAGCAAGCTCAAAAGGGCCAGATTTCTTGGTGACGGACTTTCCTAACCCCAGTATCTAACTGCTTTTAGTGTCCCACATGTATGGCAGAGGCTTAATGGACAAATTCATAGTCACATGACCCCATCAGGTGATGCCTCGATCTGGGACATCCGGGAATAGGGTGGGGCTTCTGGCAGATGCAGGGCTAAACCCCCCTTTGAATAAGGGGGAGGGCTTAGAGTTTGATATGAGGTAGCCTTTCCAGGAGTCCCTTGACCTCTTCACTCTGTCTGCCATTGCAGGCTCTCCCAATGCCAAGTCCAAGCACCTTTCGTTGTGCCACATGGAGACAGAGACGAGGGAGGAGGATGGAGATATTCCCTTGAATGGGATGAAGGGAGTGACATTGGCTGCGAATGCTTCCTCCCCTGAAGCTTTAGGAATGGGTGTCCTCACCTGGTTTCAGGCCCAGGGGAAGCGGTGTACACATCATATCCACATCAGGAAGGCTGGAGGCAGAGCAGGACATTGGAGAGCACAGTGCATGAAAAGCTGACTGGACGCTTCTCCCATGAGGAGCTGTTATTCAGGCAAAGGTCTGCAATCCATATTGGCCTTAAGAGAGCTGGCTGCACCTG
Source organism: Elgaria multicarinata webbii (assembly GCF_023053635.1). Taxonomy (NCBI): domain Eukaryota; kingdom Metazoa; phylum Chordata; class Lepidosauria; order Squamata; family Anguidae; genus Elgaria; species Elgaria multicarinata. The sequence goes on from NC_086171.1 coordinate 129,278,045, forward strand.
GTCTTTCAGTGGTTCCCCCCATGTTGTCTACTAACTGGAGTTCTTCAAGGGTCACTGTCAGGTTCTGTAGTCCTGGGCTCTTGGTGGCTGAGGAACAGGGGGAGATGGAGGTATAGAAGGGGGTGCTAAGGACGCCCGCTGAGATGATTTTCTGTGTTCGAGTCATTCACAGGGTCCCCTCAGATCTAGGAGACAAGATGCCTTCCCCAACTCTAGGCACACCCCATCTCACCTGACATGGTCCAGGCTTTGACTGAAGTCATTCATGAAATTTTATAGAATCATAGAATCATAGTAGAATTGGAAGGGGCCTATAAGGCCTTCAAGTCCAACCCCCTACTCAATGCAGGAATCCACCTTAAAGCATCCCTGACAGATGGCCATCCAGCTGCCTCTTGAATGCCTCTAGTGTGGAAGAGCCCACAACCTCTCTAGGTAACTGATTCCATTGTTGTAGTGTTCTAACAGTCAGGAAGTTTTTCCTGCTGTCCAGACAGAATCTGGTTTCCTGTAACTTGAGCCCATTATTCTGTGTCTTGCACTCTGAGATGATCGAGACGAGATACTGACCCTCCTGTGTGACAACCTTTCAAGTATTTGAAGAGTGCTATCATGTCTCCCTTCAATCTTCTCTTCTCAAGGCTAAACATGCCCAGTTCCTTCAGTCTCTCCTCACAGGGCTTTGTTTCCAGACCCCTGATCACCCTCATTGCCTTCCTCTGAACACGCTCCAATTTGTCTCCATCCTTCTTGAAGTGTGGTGCCCAGAACTGGATGCAATACTCAAGATGAAGCCTAACTAGTGCCAAATAGAGGGGAACCAATAACTCGCATGATTTGGAAACTATACTTCTGTTAACTAGCTGTACCCGGCGTAACATACGCCGATAAATATCATTGCATTTTATTTCTTTATTCAGTCATATATTTCTTTGTAAACACAATTTACAATCTCGTTGTTCTCAGATACAACACTTAATGGGCTCAATGATCGAACTCTTGAGAGAGCAACATATAGTTGTCCATGACTAAATACAGGTTTCGGAAGGTATAGGCAGATTCTGTCAAAAGCCTGTCCCTGTGACTTATTAATGGTCATTGAAAAAGCTAAACGTTTAGGAAATTGCCTTCTTTTGAATTTGAAAGGCGTATTTGTATCAGATGGAATTAAAGAATAGAATAAGAATAAGATAGTATAAGAATAGAATTTAAGAACCTCAAACGACAGGTTGGGGACAGGTCACTTTGGAGAGCTCTTTTAGAGTTATGTCTGAAACCCAAAACTGATTCACAGCCCCACTGAAATAGGAGCCACCAGCCTCCATTTGTAGAGGGAAGGGGTGGCAGAAGGCTTTGGTGGTGCTTTTTGTTTTTATTAACTCCCTCCTCAGCATTTTTAACCCCTTCCCCCCAACAGGCAAAAAGGCTCCAAGAGCAACTTACAAAAATCAAACCATAGGACAGTCTCTTCCCTCAGACTTCCAATAGAACAGACAGGCGACAAAAGGAAAAGGGATTGGGAGGGAAGATGAAAAAAGCAAAACGCAAGCACTTGTGCTTATAGGTGTTGTCCCCCCACAGGGATGGGCTAAACAAACATAAGAATACGACCACCTCAGGCCGACTGGGCAAAGGCTTTCCCTCAGGGAGCAGAAGCCACCACTTCCCCGCCGTCATCGTCCTTCCGCTCCCTTCTCAGAAGGGCCATTGGTGGATGATGGGCTGCCTCTTCTCCTCCCTCTCAAGCTCCTCTGCCTCAGCGTCCATTTGCCTGCGCGCTTCCCAGCCAACGGTAGGCAGCGCGGGCGCGAGAGGTGTGTGCCCGAGCCCCGCGTGTGTTCGAAAGGCGGCAGCAGGCAGAGGCCGAACACCGTTGTCTTTATGTGGGGGGGGGGATACATGGTAAGGAAGGCCAGAATGTGGTGAGCAAGTGATGGAGGGCAGCCCGAGCAAGGGGCGACGCGGGTGGGAGAGGGTGACTTGCTCCGCCCACCCAGGCGCTCGCTCTCTCGCTGAGGCGAAGGCTGGAGAGCCGCTCCCGGCTCAAGTGTGAAGAGGGCGGGAAAAGAGCACGAAGGCACACAATGCGGCGGGGTGGGGGAGGGTGGTTTGTTTGGGGGGGTTGCCTGCCTCAGCTCGGTCGCTGATTGGCCGCTGGGTCTTAAGAGTCCCAACCGTCATCCCTCCCTCCCCCCACCACTCCCCACCTGCGTTTAGAGTTGCTGAGCTGTAACAGTGGGGGGCGGGGCTGCAGTTGCTTAGCAACGCTGGAATCTTCACGGAAACATACCTGCATACCGAAGTGTTTTATATAGAGAAAGATGCAGTCCGAAAGTTCAGTCATCGTTGCACAATTATAATTCCCCAGTTGGCTTTTGACGAATCAAACAGGTGATGAGGGGCAGGCTTTCGTCTTCCACCAGTCTAAATATGTCTGAATGGTGAGCATAACTGTTGGGAAGTTTTGGTTCTAACTCAGGGGAGACAGTTGCTGCTGACTGGATCATGTGACCCTGGAAGCAGGTATTTCAACAGTAGGCTGAACTGAATCCAATGGACTGACCACACACTAATGGATAAAAGACCATTGAGCAAGCCAGGCAGTCCCCAATACAATTGGGAAATGGTACGTGGTGACCTCATTAAAGGACAGCCATTGCCCCTGGTTCTGGATTTCAGTCCCTATATCCTGAGTGCCATGTTGGATGGGGCCAGGTGTCAATGGGTGTCCATCAGTGGCTTCAAGAAGGACAGGACGGGCTTTCACAATAGCAAAATACATCCTTGCTGGAGAGGCAAACTGACTGGTTAGCAAAGATGGGGCTTTTGTTGGTGAGTTGTTGTCTCTGTGATGTAGGGCAAACTGCTGTGGGGCGCATCACAGTGGATCCCATAGATTTTCCCATCGTCCAGTTACCCAAGATTTCCCTGGGACACACTGCAGCAGAGTGTCCCAATTGGCCATGATCCAAACGCAAGTGGAGTTGGTGGCGGCGGCCCTTCTGGGCTGAGAGAGGAGCCTGTGCCCCACGAAGCTGCATGGGTTTAGGCTCCCGTAACCAGTTTCTCGGGTGGTACAGGCACTTGGCACTTCAGTACCATAGTCCAGAGAACCACCCATTGGGGACAAGCCCTTTTCTGGAGACAAGAATCACGTCTGGCAACTTTGTAGGTATGTCCAGCTGAACAAATTCATCTTAAAGGGGCTCAACCAGACCTGGAATTGATCAAGAAGGGCAGCCTCATTCCAATCTTAGACGCAGAGCCAGAAAGTTCTGACATACTCTGGTGGAACCAGTCCCTTGGTGAAAACAGCAGATGCAGGAATTCTCTGTTTCTTCCTTCCGAGGATCCTTCAAATACCTGTATCATCACAGCAAGGAAGGTCATATAGTTACTGAAGAGAGGGCTCCGGCTCAACAAATAGGGAGTTGCCTAGACATCCACCAACCTTCTCTGGAGAACTAACATGACATCTTCCCCAAGTTGGGTCAGCTGCAACATTTGCAGCTTTGTTAGCCTTCTGTTGGTTTTGAATGTTCAGTTTTTCAGCTCAGTGTTGGCCTACTTGAGCTCACAAAGCCTGGTTTGGAGCCAATAAAACCTGGTGCTCAGCTGTGAGACCCTTCACCCCTTCCATCTGGGCTGGGTCAAGCTGTCCTGGCTCAGCAGGAGGCCCAGGCAAAGTGGTTTGCAGGGATGGGGAGAGCAAAACGCCAGAGGCAGTGCAAAGCTATGGGCGGGTGTGGCCTTACACCCCACAAGTCAATTCCAAATGTATGTCTGCAGTTTGTAAGTCTGTGGTTTTTAGAATGTTGGCCTGAGTGGGCGGAGTTAGAATGTCTTGGGAGGGGGAGGAGTGATATATAAGGGAATGACTGAGGGGATTGAGAACTTTTCAGGAAAAGCTTTTCAGGGAGACTTGTTAGGTACTCTTAGAGTCTGTAGTGCTCTCTGTGTTTATGGTACTTAAGGTCTGGGAAATTTGAGGGTCAGTGCAGTGAGTGGTGTTTTTAGAGTGTGGAGTGCACGTAGTGGATGTATATTAATCAATACTGAGAATAAAGAAAGTTCAAGAGTGATTGTGTGAGAAAAAGGAAAGCACGAATGTGAATGAGTGACAGGATTGTATGAAAGGTTTCAAAAAGGTTTTTAAATGTTGTTATTTGAAACAAAGACAACAAAGACAACAAAGTCTCACTTTACTGGTGAACTGGATGATTCCCGGCGAGACAGTCTATTCGCGATGATGTTCTCCCGACCTGCTACATGCCGGATCTCCGCGTTGAAGCTCCGGATCTGCCACGACCACTGCTGCAAAAGTTCGTTGTGGCTTTCCATGGGTTGCAGCCACAACAGCGCCCGATAGTTTGGAGGAAGGTGGTTTTTATCCCTTGCCTCAGGCGTATCAAGCAGTGGTGCTTGGTTTGAGCAGGGAGTAGCTGCAGCCGGGTCTGGTGTTCAGAGCCTGTGTCACCCCATAATAAGTGGTGGCAGCGTTGGGATCCGAAGTAGACTCTGTTCATTTATAGTGACAGAAGACAAAAAGGATTTTATTTGTGAACAGGACAGAGGGTGGTTACTGTAAAGCACCTCGGAGGTCCTTAGCTGTGAAAGTTACATATTACCTAAGTCAGAGGTTGCGCTGATACAATTCTCTGACAGGATATTTTTGTCTGTGGTGAGATACATATTATAAAATATCAAGTTTAACACTCCTGACCTCAATTGAAAACTCCCAGTACCATTTTATTTATTAAGGTTAAGTCTCTGTCTGATAACAATGGATATCTTAGCTTTGAAGAAAGATGCCCTGTCAGACAGATGTAAACGTTTAAATTTGCCAACTGAAGGAAAGTCAGTTGATGAAATGAAATGGGCTCTTATAAAATATTACAGAGTTCATGCTGCAGGTGAAACTGAGGTAAATCCTCTGAGGCAAGTGCCTGTAGAAATGTCTCTTCAATACATTCAGCTAGAAAGGGAGAAATTAAAACAACAAAGAGAACATGAATTGAAAAGAATAAAACAAAGAGATAGAGAATTGGAACAACAAGAAAGGCTGAGGGGAAAAGATCGTGAGGCAGAAATAAGATTAAGAGAAAAAGATCAAGAGCTAGAGCTAGAACGAATTGCTTTGGAAAAGAGAAAATTTGAGCGGGAAGATCAGTGGAGAATTGAGGAAGGGGCTAGACCTCCCAAATTATCTCCTAATGACTTTACCCCTTATGTTGAGGGGCAAGATCCCCAAATTTTCTTCAATTTCTTTGTAAAGGCAGCCATGATGTGGGAAGTAAAGCCACAAGATTACATGAAGTTTATCCCTAACTTGATCAAGGGAGACCTGGCTGAAATTTATAACAGTTTTCCTGAGGGAGAAGCTTTAGATTTTGCCTCATTTAAAACAGCAGTTTATAAAAGATTTTGCTATGGGCCTGAATATTTCAGGAAGAAATTTAGAAGCCTTAATGCTGTGTCATCCAAATCTTTTGTGGAGTTGGGACACAAATTAGCAGATCATTTTGAGAAATGGATCACCTGTGCTGAGGTGAAAACCAAACAAGATTTAGTTGATCTGATGATTAAAGATCAATTAATTTTTCAAATCCCTCAAAATATAAGATTGCTGGTGAGAGATAGAGACCCAAAGACTTATCAAGATGCAGCTTCCCTAGCTGATCAGTTTTCCTTAAATAGGGGCTATCATATGGCCAGCAAGTCTACTAAAGAAAATATTAAACCAGGGTATAAACCTAATGGGGGTGAAAAGGAAGCTGAGGTAAATAAAAAACAGTTGCCAACAGAAAAGGCGGGAAACACCACCAAACCTCTGTTTGGAAAAACAGACCTCACATGTCATCATTGTGGGTTGGTGGGGCATATTAGACCACAATGTCCCAGGCTGAGAGAAGAGAAAGATAAAGGTACCTCAGTAAGGAGAGTGGATATAAATAAAGATGCTGAACATCCCCAAAGTTCCCAGTGTTACACATTAGTGTGGGGAGAAATGAAAGAATCAGATCAATCTTTGTGGGAAGATGTTTTAATAAATGGAAGAAAGCATAAAGTTATTCTAGATACTGGAGCTCGTTTTTCTCTGATTAGAGCAGACCTTGTGAGGAGGGAGGAGATTATTCCTCACAGAAAAATTAACATCAAACCTGTGACAGGGCCCATAATTGAAATTCCTGTAGCCAAGATGGAAGTTACATGGAGGGGAGTCACAGGGAAATGCATTTTAGGTGTTAATTCCTGCAAGAAGAACCTCTAATCCTAGGTACTGATATCATGGGGTTAGAAGGTAGAAAAGTTTTTATTATTACACGCTCACAAGCAGCAGGGAAGGCTTGTCAGACAATTGTAGCGAATCTGGAGATGCTGAGGGCATGCCTCTGCAGTTGCCTAGCAACCCAGCTGAAGGAACTGCTGTGCCAGGAAACATCGTTGCAAAAACTGATACCACGTTTGCTTTACACACAGGAAATGATTCCAGCTTGGATGTTTTAAGATCCAAAGCTGAGGCACAAGAAACCTCTTTTAGTAACACTCAGAAAGAACAGGTTTTCTGGGATCGGGGACTCTTATACCAAAAGTGGTTGCCCAAGAAAAAACAAGGAAGTTGGGGGGCTGAAAAGCAGCTTGTGGTACCAATACCATATAGGGACCAGCTGCTGAAATTAGCTCACGACTCCTTTTTGGCAGGCCACATGGGGATAGGTAAAACCTGGAAAGATTGATGGCTAATTATTACTGGCCAAATATTTCTAGGGAAGTCACAGAGTTTTACAAGTCCTGTGAGAGTTACCAGAGGGTGGGGAAAAGTGAGGACAGGGTCAAGGCTCCCCTAAATCCCCTACCACTTACCAACCAACCCTTTTTAAAAATAAGACTGGACCTGGTAGGATCCTTTCCTAGACCTACACAGATAGGAAAATTTTTTCAAGTGGCCATAATAGACTTTGCCACAAGGTTCCCGAATGCTGAAGTCCTTCAAAATGTTGATGCCTTGTCAGTAGCAGAAGCCCTATTAAAAATCTTTTGTTGCTGGGTTTTTATCCCTAACATTTTGAGTGATCAAGGCTCAGCTTTTCTCTGGGATGTAACGAGATGTTTGTGGAGGTGTTGCAATGTCAAACAAATAACATTTACTGCTTTCCACCCCCAAACAAATAGGCTAGTTGAAAAATATAATGACACAATTGAGCCAATGATTGAGACCTATGTGGCAGACTATTTCTTTAATTGGGACAATGAATTATCCTACTTTCTTTTCAATTATTGAGACCTATGTGGCAGACTATTTCTTTAATTGGGACAATGAATTATCCTACTTTCTTTTCAATTATAATGAAATTCCCCAAGACTCCACTGGATTCTCACCCTTTGAGCTGATGCTAGGGAGGAATGTACATGGTCCCTTAAGTATTATGAGGAAAAGCTCGGAGAGACCTTACATTATTCAAAATAAGATTGGAGCCCATTCCCCTATTAAGTCGTCTGCTGATGGAGTGAATAGGAGAATTTTAGAAACAGTCAACGAAAAGTGTATTCTGGCCTCAGACGCTTCAGAGGTCAGAAATAGAGCAGAACTGTGGCAGACAGGGAACGATGTGATCCATCCCGTAGCCTACTCCAGGAGAAAGTTGAGAGAGAGAGAGAGAGAAGCTGTTCTGCTGTCCAAGAGAAGTGTCTGGCCATCGCTTGGGGTGTGGACAGGGTTGAGCCGTGCGTGTGGAGATGGTGGTTCATCTGGCAAGCGGGTCATCGGGCGCTGTTGTGGCTGCAACCCATGGAAAGCCACAACGAATTTTTGCAGCAGTGGTCGTGGCGGATCCGGAGCTTCAACACGGAGATCCGGCATGTAGCAGGTCGGGAGAGCATCATCGCGAATAGACTGTCTCGCCGGGAATCATCCAGTTCACCAGTAAAGTGAGACTTTGTTGTGGACATTGTGATGCTCCAGGACTTTAAAATTGGAGCCAAAAAGTGGACTAATAAAAATGTGGTTCTTTTAGTGTTTGATTTTCCAAAAGGTTTGTATGTATATATATATTGTTATTGCTATTAACTGTATATATAAATGTTTAACCATTTTATTATTATTATAATTTATTTATATAGCACCATCAATGTACATGTACATTTATTTCCCCAAACCCTATGTATAGGTCCAGGTATTAAACCAGCCCCATACTCGGGTTTTTTAAAAAAGGGGGGGGAATATGTGGTGTTACACCCCACAAGTCAATTCCAAATGTATGCCTTCAGTTTGTAAGTCTGTGGTTTTTAGAATGTTGGCCTGAGTGGGCGGAGTTAGAATGTCTTGGGAGGGGGGAGGAGTGATATATAAGGGAATGACTGAGGGGATTGAGAACTTTTCAGGAAGAGCTTTTCAGGGAGACTTGTTAGGTACTCTTAGAGTCTGTAGTGCTCTCTGTGTTTATGGTACTTAAGGTCTGGGAAATTTGAGGGTCAGTGTAGTGAGTGGTGTTTTTAGAGTGTGGAGTGCACGTAGTGGATGTATATTAATCAATACTGAGAATAAAGAAAGTTCAAGAGTGATTGTGTGAGAAAAAGGAAAGCGCGTATGTGAATGAGTGACAGGATTGTATGAAAGGTTTCAAAAAGTTTTTTAAATGTTATTTGAAACAAAGCTTATGAACTTTTAAAAATAAATTTTGATTGTTTTGTTTTTAAACTACCACAAAAAGCCCACGTGTCTGTTTGGCATTTATCATCTTAAGTTTACACATATAACACCCACTCTGACAATCATTCACCTAAGTAGATATAACTCACAGTGCATTATTATATATATTAAAATCCTTTCTCCATTTTAACCCCTTTCTCCACATAGTTTGGAGGAAGGTGGTTTTTATCCCTTGCCTCAGGCGTATCAAGCAGTGGTGCTTGGCTTGAGCAGGGAGTAGCTGCGGCCGGGTCTGGTGTTCAGAGCCTGTGTTGTGGCAGCGGGCGGCAGTCTCCTTGTCTGGTGTGCCTTTTCTTCATGAGTTCCCATGATGTGTTGCAGGGCTCTTGTCAATGGCCCTGGCTTCTAGGTCCCTGGAACAGTGAAACAGCTTTGAGGAATCCTCCTTGAAAAGGAAGAAATCCTAGGATCCTTCTTCTTTGTCCCACCATCTTTCATGAGGGGAGGTGTATTGGAATTGCAGGAAATCTCTTGACAGATGTGTAGAGCAAGGATGAGTTTGGGGATGAGTTTGAGAATCGCTGTCCCCAGCCTTTCTCAGAGGGAGATGTGGGGCGTTGCTTTCCTTCCATGAAGAATCGAGACAGACATCCCATGGGTGAGTTCTGGGATTCAGCTGCCATGCTCATGTCAGCCTGGGATGTGGGGAAGGGTCAGTCAAGGGTCTCCAGGAATCAGGTTTCCAGAAACACTGGAAAGAAAAAAAAGGTGACCAAAATTGTCCTGTGTGCCTCTGCTTGTATACTCCTATTAAGACTACAGTCCTATCCTCACTTGCTCCCTCAATTGAACTATTGTGTTGTCACCTCAAACTGTCCTGAGTGCTGGTCATAAAGACCATATATGGCAATATTTTAAAGACATTCCCTCTGTAGGTAGAAAAAGGAAAGCATTCTCTCTTTAGTGAGATAAAGAGATGCCGGTCCTGCTTGTAATAATGAAGCAGTATGAAAATGCATCAATTCATTTTCATTAATTTCCTTGTGTCCTACTGGTTGGGTATCTTCAGCTACTAGATGGCAGATTTTCCTAACACATAGCTTTGCAGGCCAGCCAGTTTGAAGCCACGGAAGAAAAGCTGTGGAAGCTTGTGACTCTGATTTTGATGGGGCTGTGAATCCATTTTGGGTTTCCAATCAGAATGAACCAGAATTCTTAATGAGCTCTCCAAGGTGCTGAACCCTAGCCCTAATTTAGACCAGCAACTTGGATAGCTCCTTCAAAGTTCTGACTGACTCCCAGAATGGATGCACAGCCCCACCAAAATCGGAGCCATCAGCCTTCACTGGCCTTAGGGGCAGAGTTATCCATCCCACCCTTGAGTGTGGCATCACCCAGATAAGAGCCCCCAAAGTTGATCCTAAGAGTCAGGCGGGAACATATGGGAGAAGATGCTCTTTAAGTTAGAATGATCCTAAGACATTGAAATAAACAGCTTTCCATAAACAGATAAACCAACTTTTCCCATAAATAATTAAAAATAAAGCCACTTTTCCTGGAAGTAAATGCAATACACTCCATCCCTCATACCTCATCTTGGGTGATATGTTTGTCCAAGTCTCTCCCTTCTCTCTCTTTCTCCTCACACACACCTTTCTTCAACTCTTCTTATGTCTCTCTCATAGCGATGACAGAGGCAGATATACCCGGCGACTTGTGGCTATTGCTGCTTGCATGAGATCTGTGAGACCCTGAGGCTGCCCTCTTCTGAAGCTGCCACCAAGTGAGCCATGGGCTGAGCCACTACTGTGATGTCACAAACAGGCTCACATGCCAGGGCTGCAAAAGTTCACTGCAATGAGCCCACCTCAACCACAGATTAAGCTTTATTTATTACATTTATATCTCGCCTTTTTCCCTGCCAAGATTCCAAGGTGGTTTCATAATCCTCCTCTCCATTTTTATCTTCATTTTTATCCTCTAGCCCTGAGAGGTAGATTAGGCTGAGTATTACTGACTGCCCCAAAGTCACCCAGTCAGCTTCATGACTGAGTGGGATCTTGAACCCAGGTCTCCTGAGTTCCAGACCAACACTGACCACTAGGCCACACTGGCTCTCAATGCCATCACCTCAGAAGCCCTGAGGTTGCCCTCCTCTGAAGCTGGCAGTTTGCAAGTTAGCAAGGCTGGAAGGAGGCCTGGTTTTAACCTATGGCATCCTTGGCCCACTGCTGTGCTGATCTCTGCCCCCCCCCCCCACAGCAAGTAGCATTAAGCCACCATTTAAAAATACCCACAATGCCCCAGAGTGAGACTAGAGGTACATCATGGAGTATGCACCAAAACAGGAAGGGGTCTATTAGCTTAGGGCTAGGGAATTTCAGGACCTTAGGGCCAAATCTGCCCTTTCAAGAGTGCCAGTCTCTGGCTCTTGCCACATGACCATGCCCCCTTCACCTAGCCCCCCTCCCTCCCAATCTTTTGCTGGTTTCCTGCCTTTTGTGCAATTTCCCCACCATTGTAAAAGGTTGAAATGCCCCTGTGAAGGGTTAGATCCTGGCAGAAAGAGTCTTAAGTAAAACATGCTGGTATTTTTTGTATTTTTGTCCCCGCCCCTTTGGCCTCAGCCTTTTTGCTCCCCCCCCCCTTCGAGAGTTTACCGACGTTGATTTGTTGTTGTAGGCCTTGAACCTAAACCTGGAGTAAATAAACCTTCATTAAAGAAACACCACAAGTGTCTAGTGGATACTTTCTAGGATCCTGGAGTCTGTGTAAGCACTGAAGCCCCTACAAGTTCACCCCTCTCAGGACTGGAGTGCAGGAGAGTAACAATATGTTCTTTAACATAGTCCCATTTGTCCTATGCCGTCATGACAATTATATTCAAACATGGGCATATCTAACAATATGATGAGCCATTACACCACCGCACCCAGTACTTAGACGCACTAAAAACCTTAGAAAAACATCTCATAGTATTAGAAGACAAATAATATTGTGCTTTTACTGATTAATTTGTAACTGGCTCTGGTTTTTAAATGATATTTTTAGATTATTGGTGCTAGCTTTATTGTTTGTTTTTAGATGCTATGACTTTGTAGTGGTTATTCTGGTTTTGTATTTTATAATATGCTTATATCAGTTTCTTGTAATTATGTTGTGTAAACCACCTTGTGAGGGATTATATAAATACAACGTTAAAATATTTTAAATAAATAAAATCAGCACATAAAGTTGAGAAACTTGAAATAACCTCACTTTCAGAGAAAGAAGAAGAATTTCAGGGCTGGGGCCTGTCTTTGGAAGCCCTATGAGCATTATGAACTGGAAAAATTCCTACTCCAAGCCTACTAATTTTAAGATGTTGATGCCCTCACTAACAGTAACCTTAAGAGTTCTGAAGCATGAGGAAAACTAACCTCTCACCCATATCCCCCTCAAAATTGGGCTACCATATTTATCCACAATTCGCATTGAAAGGTATTTGAAAGGTATTTTTAAAGACAGAACTGTGACATAATACACTTGATATGACTGATATAATAGAATGAATAAGTTATAGTAGAATTAATTAATAGTATATATGTATTATTGGCGCAATGAACCTTGCCTGAGATAGTGCAGAGTTTACCTTGACATGGATGCCTCCAAGAGAAGGACTAGAGTTTATATAACTAAAGCATACTGAACGCTTCATTTTTTTTGAGAGGTATACTGCATGTGATAATTGCCTATACTACTAGAGAAGAAATTGTGTGTACCATCTATCCATATGTATCATAACAGAGCAAATATGCATGTGTCTGTTTTACCCACCACTAACTGGAGCTGATCAGATAAACAAAACATACACACCACACTTCTTCATGGTTTTCTAAAAGGGCCACAGTTTCAGTAAATCAACACAAAAGGGTTAGAATTAATTTCATTTATGCAGTTTTAAAATCTGTAAGAACTGAACATACAGAGTCTACAAAGGGAACCAATAATTTCCTGTCATTAGAACCCCTTTCTTTAAAAGTATCCACCCATTTGTAAAGCCTTGATGTAAGTGATTGACGTAAATGATTTCTATTGTCAAAGGAGTCAATGCCATGTGGATCTTTGAAAGTCTTCCTGAGATTTAACACTAAGGGACAAACTGGATGTGTCAGTGTCAGAATTATATGTTCAATTCCAAATCTATTCCTGTAATGTCTCTCTGAAATATTTTTCCCCACCTGAGTTCACTCAAGATAGTACCTGGCAAAGGAAAAATTGCCCGAATGGACAGATTGTGGGGTAGTGATAGACTGGGGGGAGGATTTCGCACCCTCACTCACATTCCCATTTTGCTCTAAAAATTGGATCACACTCCTTACTTTATACATGATTAAGGCAGACCCAGGTTTAAACATATGGGTTTGATGCTATCACACTTAGTTTGGTCCACAGACATGTGCAGAACAAACAAATGAGAAAAAAATATGTCTGGATTTGTTTTCACTCACCAGCCCTTTTACAAAGCAATTTTGACTGTGGTGACCTGAGCACCTAGACCTGGGTTCTTTGACATGGGTGGAGCTCCGCTGTGCCCACCAGGTTCCCTGCTCCTCCTGATTTTTATTTAAAGTTTTTTTAAAAAGAAAAAACTGAGAGGCTGGCATACTGCCAAGCAAAGTGCTTCTCTCCAGCGCCATCTTTATTTGGATTCAAAAATGTTGTTGTGCTTTGGAGCTCAGACAAGCACCTCTGCTTTTCACTTAGGTACTAGGCCAAGTTATTTATTTATTTATTTATTTATTTATTTATTTATTTTACTCTCGCCATTTTGGTTTGTGGGAAAGGAGTGTTTGTGATGTGCTTTGCCCACCATGCCAGCTTTATTATGACTGGGCAAGGCACACCAGGGCAGCCATTTTGGGAAAGCACTCAGAACACTCTCTCAAAATTCCAAATGGGCTTACCAACTGAAAAAGTGTGGAGACTCTTGACCAAGATAATTTTGCATTATGACTAAATTGACAGTACAGGTTATTTTATATACAATAATTCATAGGCATTTAGCAGTCACACTGAATTTCAACCTTTCTCATTGATTATTTAGCCTTTCCAATCTGAGAAAGACTAAGGTGTAAAAATTGGATACAAATCCTATCCATCCATTCTCCTCAGAAGTATGCTCTACACACGAAGAGTCGGAGTGAGAACAAGTGCGTTAGTTCTTCCCCCTCCATCGCCTTTCTCATCATCCTTCAGATGTGTAGTGCGGATGTCTGCAGACAACAGCTCCCCCTGTCTGTGGAGGCTCTCAGAGTTTTAAAACCTCGGGGGATCTCCACAGATAGAAGCAGCTCTCCTCTGCAATTGCTCCCCACAAGAAGAGGACAGCAAGACAAGGAAGTGCATGGAGTTACCATACTCATCACTGCTTTGTCTTCCCCCATGTAAGAGCTTATATGTGAGGAGAATGCCTGAACTGGGCTTCAGTAAGGGCAATTTAGTCACAATATCAAACCTATGTGGAACACTGGATCAGAATCTCATATCCAAGAAATTAGAAATACCATGGAAATTACTGAGTTGTGCGTTATGATAAGCTGCTGCAAGCCACAATTTTTGATTTGTTGGTTATTTATTTTAAAGTATGTGATAGGGAAAAGCTGAACACAAGTTACAGAACTGGAAAGGCGACAATTTTCCTGCCTAACGGACCCCTTTTTTACAAGGGTTCTCCCCCCTCCAAATAATTACTGATGGGCCATCAGCAGTCAGGATGAACCTCATGATACACCCTAGTCTGTCCAGCTGAGGGGTTTAAGCCATTCTGCTAAGGACCTTCTTCCAGCCCTAAAAAGGAAGGCACTTTGGGTTTTCTTGCCCCAAACTTCGAAAGACAATTTCAGTCCTAAGAACACAAAGGGTAGTTTTGTAACCATGCAGGTTACATAAAACACAAACTTATATTTACAATAGTACAATTACAGCAGCACATACTGTGAGCAGAATTATGGTAACACTGTTGAACATAGTGTTAGTGTTTCCATTATCAGGAGTAAGCACAACTACTTTTGCTATATTAGATGCTTCTCCAACATTGTTGCTGTCATCGATGGCACGCATTGCAAAGAAGATTGTGGTGCCTTTTTCTCCGGTGAAATTTTCTGGCTTATACTGAAATAATTGTTTCACCCCAGCAGGTTCAGTTGTCAGACCAGAAGTGTTCACAGAAAGGGCATTATGGAAGGTAGCATCTCTTAAATCCAAGGGATTGTCACTCCTTTTTAATTCATATCTTTCAGCTGCAAAATAAAGAAACCACAACACGTATGCATTAGAATGCAGATGTTCAGTCACAGTTCAAAACTAGCAGTAACAGCAGGCCAGCATTTTGCTGTCTGAGCTGAAGCCCTGATCCAAGTACCAGACTGGCAGCTGAATCTTACATCTACAGTGGGAACAGCAGGTTAGCTTAGCTAGGCCACATGGCACTTACAGGTCTCTCCTCCAACACCTCGCTACAACTCCTTACCACCACCACCACCAGCATCTACTTCTGAGGCATCTTCTCACTTTGGCTAGTGGTACAGATGGCCCTTGGTGACAAATACCCTTTTTGGTGGATTTCAGGCTTCCTATCCTTTTGGGTTTAGAATGCACACCTTTGCATATCACAGAGGACACTGGTGTACATTCTAGGGCTGGATCTACACTACTGCTTTAAAGCGCTTTATACCAGTTTTGAAAATGGTATATGGAGTGTGCCCTGGGCCCCAACAGTTGTCAAAACCATTATAAAACACTTTAAAGCAGTAATGTAGATCCTGCCTAGGGCACACTCTCCATTCATATGGCATGCTGTATAGGATTCTTTGGATTAGCTGTCATTCTATGCAAGGTGAAAGCAAGGCTTGAATGATAAAACACATTGCATACATCCAGTTTTATCTGGTGTACAAATCCAGACAGATTGAAATCTGAAGAGGCTTGATCTTAACAAGTAAGGCTTTCACCCTCCACCCATCCCTGTTCTATTTCTTCACTACTGACAGGCGAGTGATATACTGCTGCAATTGGCAAGAGGAAACAAGGAAGGAAATTTGCATTACATGCTCCTGGAAATTTAGCCTCCTTGCGGCAGTACTATGAATCCTCCACTGCCTCCAGGTGGCTCTCCTAGTATTCCTGTTCCAATTATACTTTGGGGCACAGACACCATGCCTAAAAGTCTTAGTGGGTTAAAACAATCACAGCAAAGAAGGGCTTTCCCTTCTCTTCCTCTTCTTCCTTTAATTCACATTGTGTAGCAAGACCAGTAAGGATTCCAGAACCACCACAACCTCCCTGGACAACCACACCCACACCCACACCAGAAGACTGAATTTTCCTTTTAAAACAAATGGAGGTTTCATGCCTACTTTGTTATTCTATAAATGACCAAAAAAAAGTAAGCAAGAAAATCACAAGAAATGAAGGACATACAAGATGAATAAGCACTCTTTTCTCCCTGCAACTATATACGATTCCAAAGTGTTAAAATTAAGAGCCGGCCCCATTTCCTTTATGTAATAGATAGGTTATTCTTTAAGCCATTTTACTGGTTTTTGATTTTTGGGGTGTCTAGCAAGTAGCACATGTCCTGCTGTGTCCCAGATCTACACCCTGAGTCAAATCATTACGATGCCATCATGGTAATGCTATATCCCTCTCCTACATTTATAACTTGTAGGACACACGACATTTGTTGAGGTATTTTGGATAATGTGGAATAAACAGCAGGAAATAACACTACAGTTGTGGTAGATGGAATGTGTAATGTGCCCCAACAGTTCTCAGTGTATTTCCCTTCTTACATATCTATGATCTTAATTCTATTAATTACTCTGGAAATTTCTAGTAAATTACCTCCCAGATGATTCTAGACTTGACTCCATCATGGATTACATGTTTCCCATAAGGTATGCAAAGGCGTTTACACATGTAGAATTTTTATGAATATAATTCTGGTTGAGATGTTGTCCCCTACTTACACATTCTGGAGGCTAGTATTGTGTTAACTAGCTGTAGAGTATAAACAGAGCACATGGCTACCAATAAATAAATAAATCCATAGGCAATAAGATTTTCTCATTTAGCTGTAGAATGAAACAGATTTCACCATATCACAAAGCACGCCCAACTTACCCTGCAGTTGCACTATCCAGGGTAAGACTGGGAATGGTGGACTAACTTGTGGGGTAGAAACCCTCTTTACACAGCAACAGTGTAAGACTACTCTAGGAGATTATGGTGAGAAAATGCTGGGGTAAATAAAGCTGGTAATTGGCTTCTCCACCCCTTTATTCAGGAATTGCCATATCTAACAGATAAACCAATAAAAGTCCTCTGCGGAGCACAGAATTTCACACTTACCTTTGCCTGTATCATAGTCATTCCCAGGAGCTGTCCATGACAAAAGGAATTCCTCACTCTTGAGCTCTATCTCAAGGTCAGTGATTTTACAGGGTGGGAAAACATCCCGGGGATCTCCAGGAGGAACTCCTGACATTACAAAAGAACCTCCTGGTGCAGTTCTGCTGAATTTTCCTAGCTTTGCTTTGATGTCATCCTCACTATGTTCAGGTCTTGGTGGATTCATCTTTATTTCACCTATGAAAAAGTAAAAAAAAAAAGACACATCAGAGCATTCATTTATTTTATTTCAGTTGTATTCTGCCCAATAGCTGAAGCTCTCTGGGTGGTTCACAAAAATTAAAAGCACAAGGTACAGCATAAAATATAAAAAGTGGATGCTTAAAACCACGATTTAAAAGTACATCCAGAATAAAATCAAGCAGCAATGCAGAGATTTAAAATACAGAGTTAAAACAGCAAAGCTAAAAGACTTGGGGGCTGACTATACGCGGAAGAAGGCCCCATGGTGGCTGTGGATCTGTGCTGCGACAGTTAGACAATGCAGGTGTAGTTTCACAGCCACTGTGGAGCTTTCCCGCGATGCTGCAGTTTGAAAAAGTCAGGGTTTACCCTGCCCTTTTCAATTGGCGCTTCCACTGTCTGATGTTGCTCTGGGGCCAATCCAAGGCCTATCCGGTGGTGGTGCCTGGTGAAAGGTGACCAGCGATTGGAAGAGAGCTAGGGTGGCTGAGGCACACGGATGGCCTCCCAGACACCCCACACTCCCTCCTCGACATTTCCCTACACTGTCCCAGGAGAGGGGAAGCGTGGGGTTTGAAAAGAAGGCGTTACCAAACCGGTACTGTGAAGACAGCCCCTAGGATGCTAAAATACTGGGAAAATAAAAAGGTTGTCATGTGGTGTTGAAAGGAGTACAATGTAGGTGCCAGGCGGACCTCTTTAGGGAGCTCATTCCACAGCCGGGGTGCCACAGAAGAAAAAGTCCTTTTCCTGGTAACCACCCACCACACTTCCTTTGGCAGGGGCTCATGGAAAAGAATCCCTGAAGATGATCTTCGCGTCCAGTCAGGCAATCCTTCAGATAACTTGACCCCAAACAGTTTAAGACTTTGAATGTTAATACCAGCACTTTGAATTGGGCCTGGACATGGATTGACAGTCAGTGCAGTTGGAAAAGTACTGGCATAATGTAGACCCATTGGCTAGTCCCTGTTAACAATCTTGTTGTCCTGTTTTGGACCAGTTGAAGTTTCTGGACCATTTTCAAAGGCAACTCCACATATAATCTATTGCAGTAATCCAGATGAGAGGTTATTAGAGCATGGATTACAGCAGTTAAGACTATCTCTGTCCAGATAAATTGGTATATCAGCCTAAGCTGATAAAAGGTGCTCCGAGCCAACTAGTCCACCTGTGCCTCAAGTGGCCATTCTGGGTCCAAGAGCACTCCCAAACTATGAACCTGATCCTTTAGGGGGAGTGCAACCCCCTCCAGAACAGGTTGAACAGTGCCTAGCCAGACAAACGAATCACCCACAAACAGTACCTCCATCTTGTCTGGATTGAGTCTCAGTTTGTTGGCCCACATCCAGTCCTTTACCATGCCCAAGCACTGATTCAGAACAGCCACTGCCTAACCTGGTTTGTGATTACATGCACCTTGTTCATTCTTCATTCACCATCTGGATAATTTCATTCATCAGACATTAATGCTTTATGCGAACCCTATTTTCTATGTACTTTTTTCCTTTTGAGGTTGCTGCTCTTTTTACAGTGGTATGCTGTAAGCCAGGACAGGCAGAGTTGGCTAGTCGGCAAGTAGGCAAGGACATCTACTGCTCCCCCTTTTCACCACCACTGTTGTCTGGGCCAGAGAAAGAGGCAGGTGAAGCAGCATGTTCCAATAGTAAAGAAGAGGAGCAACTCTAGGAGGCTTTTGTCAGTGGTTCCCTGCTAGGGTTTGGCCCATCGGCAGGTGCCTGACCATGCCTACTCTTAACACCAGCCTGGCTGTCGCGACCCAGAAAGATATGGGAATGAATGGAAAGATAGTATTCAAGTGAGGAGGGGAAGAAGAGGAGATGGATCCACTGGAGATAGATCCACACACCCCATTCCGAATTCTGGCCCCCAATAAGGTAGGTGGGTCTCTGAGTCCATCTATGTCAAAACATGTTTTAAGAGGAATGGGAGGCTGATAAACCTCCGTCATTCCTCTCACCCTCCTGGGCATGGCTTAGAATAGACAGCTCCAAAATCAGAGCCTTGCATCTATCAAGCATCAGTCCCATCCATTTGCATTCTAAGTTGCTTAGCAATAGCCCAAAGAAGGATGTCACAGCAATATTTTAAAACCTTCATAGGATGTAGGGAGATGCTTCATTGCTTCCCAGCACATTTAATTAATCCACTAAGCAAACAAGTGCACATCTGTTCAGAATATTGTGGGAGAGAAGGCAAGGATTGTGGGCAAGGGTGTGTGAGTGTGTCTGAGATATACAAAACAAACGAAGGAGAGGCAAATCCATGTTTCTCTAACAACAGTTATTTTACATATCAAGAATGCTTCTCCCCACTCTTGACCTCCACTGCACTTCACCCCCATTCTTCCACCTCTTTTCCAGATAGTAATGCTATTTACAGTGAACTTACCATCCTCTATATAACCAGGTACATAAAGAACTTGGTTCTGTCTGCGGACTCGTCTGACAGTTTCGTCTTTTCCTTGGACACGCACTTTTGTGTTGTATCTACCGTTTGCTTCAAAAGATATGAAGTATCTAGAATAGATTCCATCATTCTTCAGAATATCAGCACCTTCAGCACATAAATATTCAAAAGTAAGATTTCAGAAAAACATCTTATTGCTGGTCATTAAAAAAAAACCATGTAGAATATGTAGGAGATGTTCTTTGTCACAGGATCTGTGTCATGGAAATAAATGAATGCCTGATTCTGAATGTCGTAGTATGGAAACATAAGAGACTTATATGTTAATATGTTTGCAACACTGACTTGCACAACTTGTGACCCATGAAAGCAAACTCAGTGCACTAACATATTTATTTTATTTTTATTTATTTATTGCATTTATATACTGCCCCATAGCTGAAACTCTCTGGGCAGTTCACATAAGATAAAACATTTAAAAACAATATACAAAAATTAAAAACCACAAAAACATGCAAAATTCACATACATTTAAAACCACAATATCAACTTTAGAAACAATGAACTAAAGAAACAGACCCAGGCTCATTACATATTGCTAAATGCCTGGGAGAAGAGAAAAGTCTTGAGCTGGCGCCGAAAAGATGACAATGTCGGCGCCAGGCGGGCCTCATCAGGGAGATTGTTCCACAGTTGGGGGGCCACCACAGAGAAGGCCCTCTCTCTTGTTGCCACCCCCAAGCTTCCCTTGGAGTAGGCACCCGGAGAAGGGCCTTAGATGTTGAACATAGTGTTCAGGTAGGTTCATGTTGGGAAAGTCGTTCTGTCAGGTATTGTGTGGTCCCAAGCCATGTAAGGCTTGATAAGTTAAAACCAGCACCTTGAATGTTGTGGCAGATGCTTGACAAGCCTGCTTTTCTGCAGCCAGCTGCTGGCAGGCAGCCCAAACAGGAAGTTTATCTAGCCCTGGTGGGCAACCATTCAGAACTAGTAGACTTCAAATTAGTGGGTCACTATGCTGTCCAACATTTCACAGGTGCTGCTGTACATGACTGCACAGAGCTCGGGGCAGGGAATGGAAGTCCAGAAATGTGACCTGATATAAAATGATGGTACCAATAGAATTCAAACTCAAATCTGGCAGAAGGTGGGGATGAGAAATGTGTGCAGGCCAATGGTTCTAGTTTATGAAAATAGGAGATCTCCAAAACAACACAAATGACCATCAATAGTGCATCCAGTTCATAATATTATTAAAAATTCAAAATGTATAGATTTAAAAAATTCTTATGTATATCAGTTTTTAAAACGCGAAATGTTTCATTATAAAACACCAACTTCCATCTCAAGTGAGGGTAGATTACAATACAATTTATAAGCTAAGCCAGAACCAACCAGGAACAGGCAAAACCTCATTGAGGGAATGTAGATTAACCATCAGCACCTGTATTCAATAGCCAATGAAGACTCATTAATAAACATCACTGTGTTTGGCCTGTTCCTGATTGGTTCTGGCTCAGCTTACAAGTGGTACAGTAGTAGCATACTCTTATTTGTGGCTTGAAGCTGGTGTTTTATTCTGAAACATTTCACATTTCAAATTCTGTAAATATATTCGATAAATTTTCAATGTTGAAATCTAAAAAATATATAAATTGGATGTGCTACCGGTGATCATTTGTTTTGTTTTGGAGTGCTGTACCTTGTGCCTCGCATCACCTGCATACAGGCTGAAAACATGGTAGCCATGCCATAAGGAAAGCCAAATATATATAATACACAGATATGTACTATATTGTTAAGGAGTTATGCATTCATGCCATGTAGTGGACAACAGACTCTTCTTATACCGAAGGAGCACTGAGCTACAACGACAGGTGATTAGCCCAGAGGTGGGCAGAAAGTAGATTTCCAGATGTTTTGGATTTCAATTCCCAGCATTCCTGACCATTGCCATGCTGCATGGGCTTTTGGGTGTTGAAATGCAAAACATCTGAAATTCAATCTTTTGCCAACCCCTGTACTAGCCCCAACTAGTCAGTGAATCCATAGCAAAGAATTCTCCAGCATAAGTAACTTCCACCTGCAAACAACCCACATACCCAGGAATGAGCCACATGAGCTAGGAGTCCTTAGCTCCAAACACCGTTGCAAGCCTCTAAAAGCACCTGTTTGGGGGCCTGTGAGCACATTTGGTATTTTGAAAAAATGTCCTGGCCGCTGCCACAAAATGGGTGCCTGGGGGGTGGGGGCAACCACAAAAAGTTGGGTGTGGCCCACCACTTTCTGTGTGTGCTGCTTTCTGTACATGAGTGCATGCATGTGACCGTGTGTACACTCTCTCTCTCTCTGGCAGGACTCTCTTCCCACCTTGCATGACTCCCCCAACCTATATACTATCTTTCCTACCCACCCTTAGTGGCTTCCCCAATCCTTTCACCACTGAATACTTGACACACCCACCCACAAAACATACCAGGCAACAGGGGTCTCTTTTTCTTTCTTTTCTTTCCCCCTTTCCTCTCCTTTTGGTGGCTGGGTGTGCTGCACAGCAAAGACTCAGGCCAATGCACATTGGGACCCTAGTATGTGGAAGGGACACATTCACCCATCGCCCTTGCTTTGGTGCTGGTCTGTATTGCGGGGACATACCTGCTATTTGGATGGGAGGGAAACTCCTCTTCTCTCCATTGGGAGCTGCCCCCACAGGCAAGTAGGAGGTGTTGTAGTCCTAATTCAGATTGGCACCATAGCTGCAGGTAAAGCTGTCCTTCCCTAAGACACAGTGTTGATCCATTTGGGGGGCCCTTACGGGGGCTATTCACGAAACAAAAATCTTGTATTCAAGGGCAAAAAATGTGACTCACATAACATGTCATTCGACTCTCAGCTGTTCTACCCAATGGGCCTGTTTAGATAAGCCATGGTTAGGCCACTAATCCTTTTGTAGCAAATGGTTAGTGAGCATGTTTAAACCGTGGTCATGTAGTCACCACTATTAGGAATGGTTCACACGACACACTAAGCCATAATGTTTAGCTCAGAATGCTTACCCACCATGGCGTAGCATGGCGACTGAACAGGGTCACTGTCTCTCAAAGGCAGGAAGCCACAAGATATAGAGAATGGAAGAGACA
This sequence comes from Elgaria multicarinata webbii, assembly GCF_023053635.1. Lineage (NCBI taxonomy): Eukaryota > Metazoa > Chordata > Lepidosauria > Squamata > Anguidae > Elgaria > Elgaria multicarinata. The sequence goes on from NC_086171.1 coordinate 129,300,896, forward strand.
GCAGGAGGGTTTCACACAGACTCTGCACAGCTTATTCCCCATACCAGTAACCGAGTTGTGTGCCTGCGATTAGCTTAAAAGTGTATGTGTGGTGGAGAGTTCACAGCTCAGAAGTAGAACATATTCTTTTCGTGCAGAAGGACCTATCCCCATAATCTCAGTTTTAAAAGGATTTTGTATGCGCACGGACAAGTTCTAAAAAGTATAATACCAGAAAAGCTTCAAAATAAACATACCTGAACCATCATCAAGAAGCTGTAGCTCTATAGATTTTCCAGACACTGATTCAATGGTGGCTGTGACATTTGCACCCGTAACAGGCAAAAACCCTTGGCTGACTTCTGCATAAATGACAATTGGACTAGGAAAGATATTGGCATCTGTATTCATATAGGTTTTCACAGTCACTGGAGGCACATTTGCAGATGCTGCTCGGGTGGTGACCGTCACTGACAGGACTTGAGCTGCTGAGTATGTATTGAGAATTGAATAAGTCCAATCTCCTGCCTGCAAATCAAAGTGTTGAAATACAAAAGGCTACTGTGAGGATCCATGGGGTGGAAAAGGCAAACTGCTGTGGACAATTGCCCTGGGGGGTACTGGTTACTTAGCAACAGTACCAAGCCACAATTAGGGCTGGTTAAAGAGATGGATAGGGGATGAGGGCAAGGGCTCTTTAAATAGCTCAAGGACTCTGAGGGAGAAGGAGGAGGCAGAAGGGCAGAAGCACAGGATAAAAACCTGAAGGATGGAATCTCAGAGCAGAGAGAAGGAGGACAGAGTGGGAGTAAAGAGGCTCAGGAGGAGTGGCTGGAAAAAGCAGCTGCAAGGGAACAAAGAACTGAAGGTACAAGCAGAGAGGGCAGGAAATGGAAAAGAGCTCCTTAAAAGGCTAAAGGGTTGAAGCGGAGGAGGAGATGCTAGTAAACACAGGAGAGACCTTCCAGTGTACTCAGAATAGGGTGGCCATATGAAAAGGAGGGCAGGGCTCCTGTATCTTTAACAGTTGTACAGAAAAGGGAATTTCAGCAGGTGTCTTTTGTATGCATGCAGCACCTGGTGAAATTCCCTCTTCATCACAACAGTTAAAGCTGTAGGAGTCCTTACCTCATTTGTAGAGTGTCCAGATACAAAACAGGTCAGGGCTCCTGCAGTTTTAACTATTGTGATGAAGCGGGAATTTCATCAGGTGCTGCATATATACAAATGAAATGACACCTGCTGAACTTCCCTTTTCTATATAACTGTTAAAGATACAGGAGGCCTGCCCTCCTTTTCATATGGTCAGCCTTGGCAGAGGGGGTACACTTTGTGACAGCTACATGCAAAACTTCCATAAGTAAATGGTTCCTCCCTACTTCCACAATCTATCATGTAGTTCTAGTCATTTGCTCCTTTTCTTAAAACGACCAGTCTGATTCTTAGGCTGTGTCTACACCAGCCTTCCCCCCACCCCCAGGGTCATTCTTGGGTCCTCCCTGTGCATCCAAATGATGCACAAGGGATCCCATGAGCAAGCAGGGATGACCCCTCCATTTCCCTGGATAACCGAGACCTCAGTTATCCCGATTTTACTTGCGGTCCCGGGACAATCCCAAGGACCTTGGGCAGTGTGGGCAGCCATTCCAGCTTCTTTCCTTCTCCCCGTGAGTAGCAGGGGTCAACAGAGGGAAGGTGCCAGGCTTGGGGGAGTCCAGGGACATCGAGGGTGAGGGGGGGAGCGGGGTTGTGGCTTTTTTTAAACATATATTTCCTTGCAGCACAATTGCACTCCCTGCTCCTGCCTTTAAAAAAAAAAAAAAGACGTGTGCAAGTGCACATTGTCCTTCTTCGCTTCCAGGATATGCCGCTTCTGTTTGGATGCCCAGGGAAGATCGCGGAAGCAGGTAAGTCCACGATCCTCCCCCTCCCTCCCTCTACACTCTTAGGTGTAGAAAGGGTCTTTATGTCTGCAAGGTTAAGTAAATGTGTTTAAACAAAGCTCCATTTTTACCTCTGCAGTTCCATCAATCTTGAGTCGAGCTGTTTGTTGATTTGTCTTATCAATTGCGAAGTGTGTTTGACTGTAAATTTTTCCATTGGGATCTGTCAGTTGAATGTTAGGTGGATATGTGTTCACATTCCATGTAACTACAAAGAAAGTGTCATTTCCCACAGTGCTGTCAATAGTTACAGTACCATCCAGCCTTTGGTTTGGGTTGATGGTTTCCCCTTTACTTTCGAGCTGTTAGGAAAAGTGAACATAGGTATTGTAATTTATATACACATTTCTTCCATTTCTTAGAGTGTAAATATTGCCTAGAAGGTGCCCTCCCAATGGATCATTCTGCTACACCAAATAGGCAATGATCAGACAGACAGATATGCTCATACTACCGTGAAGATATTTTTTCCTTGTGCTGCACAGATCTCGGTTATGCAGTGCTGATAAAATGGGTACATCTCATAACTAAACACATGAAGATAAGCTGATGAGCAGCAATATCTAACAGGTAGATGCAGTTGCAAGCCCAACACAGCAACACTGCAAGTAAGCTGCCATAACCAATCTTTTTCTGCATGAAATATATTTACTGTTACTTGTGTGTTCATATATGTGCATGGGTTATTAGCTGCCTTGCAAATTTACAACTGAAAGGCTGATATATTTAAACAAATATATAGAAGTCCAGTGTCAAACAAAGATACATCTTAGTAGCATGTTTCAATGGCATGTTTGAATTATACATTAAGCTATTTCACTAGCTGGTTGGCTGATAATAGCAATGTTTTTTTTAAAAAAACTAGAGTTCTCAGCGAATGCAATCAACTGATCACAAACTAGGGGGTGAAACTCAAAGACTCAAATCTAATTCCAGAGACAAAGAAAAGCAAATGTACAGTTAATATGATATGTGCCAGCTCAAGATGTACAGCAAAGCAAATGTACAGTCAGTATGATATGAGGTGCACCTCAAGGCACCAGCTGAGAGAGCTTCACTTGCTGTTCACCTTCCCCGATCAAGGATAGTGAGGAGTGGGTGAAGCTGTCTTTGGCTCAGCTGGTACCTCCTCATCTGTTGAGTCCAGAGCCATCTTCACCTGCCTGTCACCATCCCCTGTTGGAGAAGGCAAGGGCAGGTGAAGCCCATTGTCTCTGTCAGGGCCAGCCTTTCCATGATGCAGACTGATGCACCTGCATCAGGCGGTGGAGTGAGAGGAGCAGCGAATTGCAATGCTTCCCCTTCACACGCACAGGAGGGCCCACCACTGCCCCCCCCCCACCAGCAGCAGATGCTCTGGTTGGCCCCACGAGAACCCATCCTCCTTCCCATCACACCACATTCCCTTACTGCAGTTATGGCTGGGCTCTGCAAGAGATTAGCTGAACTCTCAGGAGAGCATGCCCAAACTCTTGCAAGACCTGCACACTCTTGTATGAGTTCAAGCAAGCCCTCTCAGGATATGGCTGAGCTCTCACAAGAGTCCCGAAGGTGCAAAGGGGCACAAGGCAGAGGCGGGAAGGGGCGCGACACAGCGTGGTACTTGCCCCCAGCAGCAAATTGATTCGATGTGATTTGATTTATTACATTTATATACTGCCACATAGCTGAAGCTATGATCTGAAGTTTGTGGCTCTGTGTGAGTGTGTTTCTTTCAAGAATGCTTCAAAATAAACAATACATTATTGGATTAGTTGGTCTATTGTCCCAGTAAGGTTTCAGTAAAAACATCTGGCCAGCTATTGTCAAACAGGCTTGGCTACTCCTACTTTGACTTGTGTCCAAACTACATTCCTTCTGATTTTATCACATAGCTCAACCTTCCCCAACCTGGTGCCCCCCAAATGTTTTGGACTTCAACTTCCATCAGACCCAGCCAGCATGGCCATATGAGTGAATCATAGAATAGTAGAGTTGGACGGGGCCTATAAGGCCATCGAATCCAACCCCCTGCTCAATGCAGGAATCCACCCTAAAGCATACTTGAGAGATAGTTGTCCAGCTGCCGCTTGAATGCCTCTAGTGTGGGAGAGCCCACAACCTCCCTAGGTAACTGGTTCCATTGTTGTACTGCTATAACAGTCAAGAAGTTTTTCCTGATGTCCAGACAGAATCTGGCTTCCTCTAACTTGAGCCCATTATTCCGTGTCCTGCACTCTGGGAGGATCAAGAAGAGATCCTGGCCCTCCTCTGTGTGCCAACCTTTCAAGTATTTGAAGAGTGCTATCGTGTCTCCCCTCAATGAATATAAGTACATAAGAACATCAGACCAAGGGACCATCTAGTCCAGACCAGGGACGAACAAAGCAGGACATGGTACAACAGCACCCTCCCACCCATGTTCCCCAGTAACTGGTGTATATGGGCGTACTGCCTCTGATACTGGAGGTAACACATAGCCATCAGGGCTAGTAGCCATTGATAGTCTTCTCTTCCAGGAATTTATCCAACCCGCTTTTAAAACTGTCCAAATTAGTGGCTATCACTATATCTTGTAGTAATGAATTCCATAGTTTATGTGCTGTGTGAAGAAGAATTTCCTTTTATCTGTCCTGAATCTCCCACCATTCAGCTTCATGGGATGACCCTGGGTTCTAGTAATATTGGAGAGGGAGAAAAAGATCTCCCTATCCACATTCTCCACAAGTGAAGATTAGAGTGAAAATCAACAGAGTAAAGGGAAGATTTCTTTGGCAGAAGTGAACAGCCCCGTTGGTGTTGGCTTATTGATTTTGCCAAATGAGTTGGCTTATTAACTTCTGGGTTGTAAAGAGTAATGAATCACACGTAGGGATTTTTGCTCTCATACTAAATTCTGCGGGGATCTCTAAACGACCGATTTACAGCATGTTCATGACTAGGCGCTCCAAGAAGTTTGCAGGTTAATTTCATGACATCGTAAACAAACAGGACATCTCCCGCCCTTCCTCCCAGCAATCCTGTTTTTATTTTATTTTTTTAAAAAAGAGATAATCCAGTATCTATTTATATCATGCTTTTATTCGACCACTAGATGGCATTGCAGCCTATTCTCAGTAATATTCCCTATTCAGTTAAAAAAATCACTGGAGCCAAGGGCAGAATGTACCCTACATCTTTAAAATGCTTTATAACAGTAGTGACAACTGTTTGTGTGTGGGGGATCTACACTACTGCTTTAAAGCGCATTAAAGCACTTTGAAAACGTTTTGAAAACTGTATATGCAGTGTGTCCTGGGCCCCAACAGTTGTCAAAACTGTTATAAAGCGCTTTAAAGCAGTAGTGTAGATCCTGCCCAGGACACACTCCATGTAGAGTTTTCAAAACATTTTGAAAGTGTCATATCCTGCTTGGTGTAGATCTGGGTTTAGCCATTTCCCAATATGCCATTTTTCTGAGGAGCCCCTCTCCCAATTTCCTATTTACATGGTTAGGAGAAAACTAAAGAGACTGTTAAGGCTGTTTTATTTACACATGAAATTGAACTGGAGGCTAAATTTTGAAATGCTTTAGCTGTACCTAAATAATCTGCCTCCTCTGTCTGCCCGTCCCCCTCCCCCTCTTCTATGAATTCCTCATGGCTCCTTCCTTCTATAACAGTTGCAAAATGTGGACTGTGGAATTAATTTCACTCTGTTCTTTATTTTTTTGTCAGTGTCTAGTAATTTGAGACATACTACCACTACTATACTGCTACTACTACTAGCACTACTACTATATAAAAAACAACAACAGACCCGTTCCCTCAAGTCTTTGAAATCCAGACCTGAATAGATTGTTGAATGATATCTCCACTTCCTGATAAAATTCCACTGAAAGCATCTATGAGGCTGTTGGAATCCAAATTATCACTGGCTAATAGTTTCAAACCTCCTGAAATGTGATTGGAAGAATAATTAGAATAATCTGCCAGAGGGAATAAAATGCCATGCATATTTACACTGTTCCTTGTTGTTGTACGTCCAAGTGGTTTTGCACAAGCATGGCTTTAATTGCTAGGTGAGGCTTTTTAATGTTGGGAAATGCACACCCAACATCTGTAGTTGGATCAGAATCTGTGGCTTGGGTGAGTCTAGAATTGTTTTCCAGTAGAGAGATATTAGTAAAATGAACCAGAACACTTCGTTTTCCCAGTTCCTGTAAATCAGGCACTTACAACTGGTTAGATGCTCTGATATTAAAAGGAACTTCACACAATTTGGAATTTTATGTAAAAATTATGAAGAGTTAGGGAAAACTCCACGCATTTAAAGGGGAAGCCCAGGGCCGACATCCCGGTGGGTCCTGCAATGGCACTGTGGTCCCGGCGATGACTCAACAATGACGCATGGTGGCACCAGGCCTGCTTCTGCCCATTGCATGGAGGATGTTGCAATCCATACTAATTCTCCCGCCACCACATCAATTGCAGAACTACAGAGTATGCAAATTTTACCCATTAAACTCAGTAGGGGGGGATTGTAATAACATGTTGTCCCCTCCTCCTGCTACACCCATTTGACAATGATAGAATATAGGGTTTCTGGCAGCTCTGCATCCAGACCTGTAGATAAAGTATATAAACTCCCAAGAGGGAGATCGTAACTGTCCAGAGAGCGTTGGCAATTGGGTGGTATAGAAATGAAATGAATAACATGGTCTGGGACTATGGGCTCATCTACACCAAGCAGGATATTCCACTATGAAAGCGGTATATAAATGGCAGGAGCCACACCAAGCAGGATATAGTGGTATGAAAGCGGTATATGGTATGTGCCAATGGGCCCCAGCAGTTGTCAGTGCACTTCAATAGTGTAGCTCCTGCCTTTTATATACCACTTTCATAGTGGAATATCCTGCTTGGTGTAGATGAGCCCTTAGCTGCTCTGGCTCAGATTGAGCACACATAGAAGACAGAAGGGTGCAATTTGGTAATCAATGGTGGTCTGTACACAAAGGGAGTGCTTTGTACAAACATATTTCTAAAACCTGTCTTGTAGCGCTCTTATTAGGTTCTCTCTCTCAGGTTTCCAGATAACAAAGCACTGAGCAGCAACATCCACTCCTGCAGGAGGAGATGCATGGACAGAGCATCATATATAGTCAGTGCAGAAGCAAAGAGGTTTTTTTTAAAAAAAACAACTCTTCTCCATCACCATACCTTTGTGCACATGGGGCAAGGGGTGACGCTCATAAATATAAAATACAATGTCAGGAGATCTGACTGTGGATCTCTCATATATCTAGTATGGCCCTCAGTGTGTGGCCTCGGGCAAATCACTTGTCCCCATCTGCAGAAGCAAAGAGGTTTTTTTTAAAAAAACAACTCTTCTCCATCACCATACCTTTGTGCACATGGGGCAAGGGGTGACGCTCATAAATATAAAATACAATGTCAGGAGATCTGACTGTGGATCTCTCATATATCTAGTATGGCCCTCAGTGTGTGGCCTCGGGCAAATCACTTGTCTCCATCTAGTCCACTATTCTATTTCCAATAGCAGTCTACCAAATGCCTCTTGGAAGCTTACAAGCAGAGCATGGAGCCAAAAGTGTCTCCCTGTTACTCAGAAGTACATTATTTCTAAACATGGAAATTCCATTTCATCATCATGGCTGATAGTGGAGGTTCTGTGGGTGGAGCAAGGATGAGGACCACTGTGTGGATGGGCATAGCTTGGCAGTGACTAGGACTTATAGCAACCTCACTTTTGGAGAGGCACCAGTTGCCACAAGTACACATATAAGAGTCTTGCAGACTTTGATACTTTACTTCGTCACGTACCTGTCATGTCTGACAACTCTTCTAGTTCTTTTGCAGCACTTGGCCCCAAAGCAATGGTGTGAATGATAGACCCACTACTTTTAACCTCACCAAAGCAAGAGCCTACACTTGAATCTTCTCCATCTGTCAAGAGCACGATCTCGCAGCCTTTAGTACTTGAATACTTTTGCCTAAACACCTGTAGGGAAAAGAGAAATTCATTTTTAGCAGCAATATTAAAACAAGTAATGTAGAAGCTATAGGAAGTCATTTGGAGTTAAAGTGTAGGAGAACCCTCAACAAAACTCTACACGAATGACATTTCTTTGGTATGAAATATAAATGCCCACTTGTAACAGAAGCAAGTGTGGTGAAATGAGTGCATCACCTTTTCCTATTGCTGTAACAACATATGCTGCCTCTCTACTTTAAAGGGAGAATCTAAGATTAAAATATGAGTTGAAGCAGTCTTTTAAAGAAGTCTACACAGAGTGGTTGCTCCACTCCTCTCCCAGCTGCTCTTCCTCACAACTGCCATAGCACAGTGCTGCATTCCCCTGGAAACTTAGTCCTAGTTCTACCTTAAAATCTGTGCCTGACGAGGGGAGAGCCTGCGATGCAAGTATCGCGGGATCTTGCCCTCGTCTACACGTGAGGCGCAACGGGCTAAAGGAAAGACCTGTTGCGTCCGCCGTTTTAAAAAAAATTAAAGGGGCCGGATGCGCATGAATGTTTGTGCGCTCGGGTAAGTAATTTTTTTTAAAAAAATCATTCTCCCCGCTGCCCCCACCCTGCCCTCACTCCCCCCCACCTTGCCCCCGATGGGCGCAGCGCTCCTGGGGAGCGCTGTGCCCCATGCGCGGCTTCTCCCGGCTACGCGTGAGTAATCGCGCATAACTGGGAAAAGCGGCGGAATGGGCTACACGCTCCTGGGTATCAGCCTGGGATAACCCCTCCCCTAGCTAAGGCCACAGTCTGCTTTGGCAGGGGCCAAGCTTGGTGCTCTCCTCTGGTCTCTGTGCTCAAAGAGAGAGAAGGACTACCGATTCCAAAGCACTGCCATGGTGCTGTGCTGTAGCTCCTCTCAGTCAACCTTCACAGCTCAGGGCCCAAACACCAGTCTGCCCTGACGGAGGATTTCTCTGGGTGCTCCCATCTTCTGAGGTGAAGCAGGTGGCAACTGGGGAGAGGGCCTTATTGTTGGGTTATTGTGCCAGAACTTTTCTCCCTCTGGAACTCTGTTTGTGCTCAGAAACAAACACCCATCACGCAGGTCTTACACAGCAGAGCTGGTTTATTTCCTTCAGGCTTCTGTGCAGTTCAATTCAGATCAGTTCAGATCAGCACACTGAGGCATACACAGAGAGCAGTGATCAGAGAGCAGTGATCAGTTCCATTTTACAAAGTGAGAAACTATATACACATCTTACACAATTCTTATCTACATTACATACAGCTGTGATGAGGCTAACTTAGAATCTTGGCAAGGTTCCCAGAACAGCCTCTATCTCAAGGTAATTGCCCACAGATACTTTCTCTGTTTAACCCTGAGATAGCCATACACACACAATTTTAATGACTAAGCAAGTATTTCTTTTCATATACTTAACAGTCCTCCTCTTGCGCATGTTGTTTAAATTGTGTTACAATCTGAGACCTAGCTTTAAAGCATCTCTTTTTGTTTTACCATTGAACGTTCCACCTGTCCTTTCTCATTTTGTTTTACTTTGAATACTCATTTACTGGTAATGGCTTTACGACCTTCAGGTAAAGGTACTAGCTCCCACGTTTCATTTTTTTCCATTGCTCTGATTTCCTCTGACATTGCTTCATGCCAGCCCTGAGCTTCTGTAGGTTCCATCTCCTGAATTTCCTCAAATGAAGTAGGTTCATAGGCTATCAGTAAAGCTCTATGAGAAACCTGTTTGCTTTGGTATTCATCTGAGTAACGAATTTGAGCTTTGCGTTCCCTTTCTGATCGTCTTGGCATAGTTACAGGCATAGTTTCCTCCTCTACAGTTTCTTCCCCCTCCCTCTCTTGCTGAGATTGTTCAGGAATTTCTTCTGTTTCTACAGCTTTCTGTTCTACAGGCAAACTTACATACTGTTCTGTTTCCTGCATTTGTTCATGAAAAACTACATCTCTGCTCACAATTACACTTTTGTGATATGGAGACCACAAACGATAGCCTTTTGTTTGTGTATCATATCCTAACAGTTTACATTCCAAACCTCTTTGAGCTAGCTTTCCTGGTCTGTTTTCTTTCTGAATATGAGCAAAACATTTACTTCCAAAAACCCTTATATGTGACACTCTAGGTTTTCTTTTGTAAAACATTTCATATGGAGTTTTTTCATGTACAGAGTGGTAAAGCCTGTTTAACAAATAATTTGAGGTGGACAAAGCTTCTGCCCAGAACAGATTAGACAATCCTGACTCTTTCAATAGAGCTCTTAACATGTTCTGCAAGGTTCTGTTTTTCCTTTCTGCAACTCCATTTTGAAATGGTGAATATGGAGCAGTAAGGTCATGTTGTATACCTTCATCACTGAGGAATTTTTTAAATTGGTTGCTAAGAAATTCACCTCCCCGGTCCGTTCTTAGATTAGCTATAGGTTCTTTAAATCTATTTTTACTCCACTTAACAAAGGCTTTAAACTTTCCAAAAGTTTCACTCTTCTGTTTTAACACATACACAAATCCAAATCTACTGTAATCATCAACAATAGACAAGAAAAATCTGTTTCCTCCTTGACTTGTCTCAAAAGGACCTGCAAGATCTGCATGTATTAATTCAAAAATTCTTTTTGTTGTTCTCTCACTATGTTTTGGAATGTTTGACTTATGACACTTGGTTTCACTGCATACATTACATTCTACATAGTTAGAACATGGTTTGATTTTCACCCCTTCACACAATTCTGGAATCTTAGAAATTGTTTTATAGTTAGCATGACCAAACCTTTTATGAGTTAAATGGATACACTCTTGGTGTGGTTTGCAATTGGCTATTGTTTTTGTTGTGACTTTGCTGGCTACAACTTCATTTTTTGTACAAGTATTAATCACATACAAAGAATCTTTCATTATTCCCTGCACACACACCTTGTTTCCCTGTTTTATAGTACAATTTTCTTCAGTAAAACAAACCTCATACCCCATTTCTGTTAACTGAAACACACTTAGAAGGTTTGTTTCTAATTCTGGTACATATAAAACACTTTGTAGTTCAACTCCCAGACAATCAAAATATACATTACCCACACCACAAATCTGGATTTTTGTTCCATTTGCAAGGGTAACACACTTTTGCTCTGAAGTAGAAGTTTCCAAGTTAACAAATGAAAGTTTGTCTTTTGCCATACTTATTGAAGCCCCAGAGTCCAAAAACCAAGGATTCATTGTCTCTTTGACTCTTGCTAGAAGACACTTCTTTGTTGATTCAGCTTCATTCATGTTGTTTTCTTCTCTCCACTTTGCTGTTGACTGCTTTTTCTTCTTGTTGTTGCAATCCCGCCTTAAGTGTCCTGTGGAACCACAATTAAAGCATTTCCTTGCCTTTAATGCAGCCACCATGTCAGAAGATTTATGGCTTTGTTGAAATTCAGCCACAGGAAGTTTAAGGCTCTGTTGTTTTGAAGCTTGTCTTCTTTCATAGGTTTCCAGTAGTTTTCCAGCTACATACTCGAGGGTTAAATTTTTCTCCTCTTGACTTTCCATCATGGTGACAACCGCATCGTACGATGAATCAAGACTTGACAAAATCACATAGACTTGGTGTATAGTTGTAAACTCCATCCCTCGTGCCCTGAGTTGATTGAAGATTTCTCTCATGCTTTTCAAATGGTTTGACATAGACTCCCCTGGTTTCAGCTTCATTCCATACAGCTTCCGGGTTAGAATTACTTTACTGCCCGCTGTTTCTCTTTGATATACAGCTTGTAGCGCATTCCAGCACTCTTTTGATGTATTCAAAAACTGAATGAAGGAAATTTGAGAGTCTTCCACAGCTAATGCAATAACTGCCATTGCTTTTGCATCATCCTTAAACCATTTAGCATTCTGTGGATCTGCTCTATCTGGTGGATCCTCTGTGACTACATACCACAGTTCAGCCTGAATCAGATACATTTGCATTTTGTAAGACCATAATGCATAGTTAGAGTCATTCAGCTTTTCCAACAATTGATGCAAACCAGACATATTAGCTCCTGCCATTCCCTCTGCTTTAGGAATTTGTATCTCACCGTCTTCCTGCTCAGAGTCCTCCTCAGAGTCAGCCGACTGAGATTATTCCTCACTTTGCAGCACTGGCTTTAGCTTGATGTCTTCCTCCATCAACAGTCTTCTGTTTTAGCAGACTCCTGGTTCTGATACTGCACCGTTCCCACCAAGTTCTGGTTCTTCTGCCTGGGTTAGGCTGGCGTAGGCTTCCTGGACTGGACTGGACTGGGCCCATAACCTTTGTTGGGTTATTGTGCCAGAACTTTTCTCCCTCTGGAACTCTGTTTGTGCTCAGAAACAAACACCCATCACGCAGGTCTTACACAGCAGAGCTGGTTTATTTCCTTCAGGCTTCTGTGCAGTTCAATTCAGATCAGTTCAGATCAGCACACTGAGGCATACACAGAGAGCAGTGATCAGAGAGCAGTGATCAGTTCCATTTTACAAAGTGAGAAACTATATACACATCTTACACAATTCTTATCTACATTACATACAGCTGTGATGAGGCTAACTTAGAATCTTGGCAAGGTTCCCAGAACAGCCTCTATCTCAAGGTAATTGCCCACAGATACTTTCTCTGTTTAACCCTGAGATAGCCATACACACACAATTTTAATGACTAAGCAAGTATTTCTTTTCATATACTTAACACTTATTGGCCATTGTGATGGGTTTATGGAATATTCTCTTCAGGGAAGTTTGTCTGTTATTTCACCTGTTGAAGAAATTATACTGTGAGCCTGACCTGACTCCCTCCATCTTGTTGAGGCCTAGGACAGCTGAATAAGACTGTGAACTTGACCTTTAGAAAGGTCAGGACAGAGAGCAATACAAGCGTACTTCAAACTGTCAAAATACCATGACTTTACAAAGGTAAGAGATGTTTGCTAGCTTCTGCCTTGTACCCTACTCTGCCAGAGCCATATGTATTCTATAGATAAGAAGTTGTATAAGGTGTTTATGCCCTATGTGTTTGCACAAACAACTAGTTGCATCAACTTATGTTTGATTTAATAGTTTTTGAGTGTATGTGTGTTGTGATTGGACAATAATGTAAGAATATTGATTTGTGCCTTTTTGGATCCAAGCGATAATTAGTGTTCTTTAATGTATTTGAGTAATGATTGGTGAGTTTTGGAATACCCACAATAATTATATGAAGAGCCTTTAAAAACTTGTGTTGTGGTACCCAATGGCAGTCACACTGTGGGCTGACCCTACGGTGTAGACTCTTGCAATTGCAATAAACTTTCATTACAGAGAAGGAGACGCTGTCTTGAGATTCTTTGACGCCCACCGAATGTTCCCAAACAGGGGAAACTGACTATCAGGTTCCTCCACATACCTCAAGTAGATCTTTTCAATAACAACCAATTAAAATAAATTCAATAATCTCTGTGTAACAGGGATAGGTTGAATACAGACACAGTAGTAGACACAGAGTCTGAAACAATAATGTGCACTTATGTATCTCAGGAATATGAAAGGGTGTAACGTCTACCATACAAAAATGAGTACAGTTCAAGAACAGTTACTACACCTTATTGTATTCTCAAGAAACAGCTGCTTAACATGAGCACGGGTGGCCATGGATCTAGCATGCTTCCAGAACAGTCTTTTATTGCGCCTGTTCAGATGACACTTTAGGCTCTGTGGTTAGCGAAACTGTGGTTCTCTGGGGTTAGCACTAACCACAAGTTGTGCACAACACTTTAAGCAATGTTTAGAGCTGCTAACTCTGCTGCAGACAATCTGACTGTGGTTAGTGAGTGAGTGGAGCTTAGCAAAAAACATCGCACAAGACACCTTAAATCCTGCTGCTTAATCAAAAGCCTTAACCAGCAGGGTTTAAGGTGTCTTCTGAACAGGCCCACTGTCTCACTCATAGAAGTTTACAGAGGTTCCAGTTGATGACCACTTTCATGTGTTTTCCCTCCAGTTGCTTTTCTTACTGCAGAAATTCTTCCTTCTCTCTTTTCTTCCTTAAGGGAAAATACCTACACTATGCCATCTGATCGTTAGTGCTAGGACCCCTCCGTCTGGAAGCAGCCCAAGTAGAGATGGGGGTTTGGTGTGCACTCTTCAGCTGTTACCACTGAGAAACAATCAAGAGGGGGAGGAAGTTGACATTGTAAAGCACATCTAAACCAGACAAGGATAGGCTGCATGACCAGATGACATCACTGATTTTTCCTTGTCTGTAAAACTCCTAGTATCCCCATTATACAGCAGTGTCTTTATCACATTCCTACTGGTCCACTATACAACAGTGTGAGCATTTCTGAACCATGAGAACTCTTTCTGCTGCTCCTACCAAATGACAACCTCTGGTAGCTAGAGCCTGCGTTTTTTTCATCCACTTCCATAGCTTGGATGTTTGGCCATTTAATAGACACACAGCCAAGTAGTTAATAAATGGATGCCAACCTCTTTCAGTAAAAATCCCCCCTAAAGGCTGGGGAAAGCCCCTCTTGCAAACAAATCATCTAGGGCAGCCTTCCTCAACCTGGGCGCTCCAGATGTGCTGGACTACAACTCCCAGAATGCCCCAGCCACTGGGGCATTCTGGGAGATGCAGTCCAACACATCTGGAGCGCCCCAGGTTGAGGAAGGCTGATCTAGGGTTTTCAAAAACAGAATCCAGCATCGATGTTCATAACTGGAAAAAGAAGTTCTCTAAGGGGAAACATAGGAATAGAAGTATCTGGGCAGAAATCTCCTTCACCTGAAATCCTTGATGTATTCCAGCACATATGTTAGTTCCTCCATCGGCTATAGTGGGCAGATAGCCTGAAAGGGTTTGGCGCTCAACGTCACTGTTGATCTGTTGTAAAGCCGTCTTAGTTATTGCTGCATTATTGAATGTGACGACTCCAACCCAGGAACCAGTTTCAATAACCTGCAGGAGGAATAGTTCTGCAGCTTGCTTCAGCCGAGCAATGCGATTATGCTGCATGTGAAGAAAGGGGGAAGGAAGGAATAATAGAGCTGTCAGTGTGTGTCAGGAAAGACAACAGAGACAAATTACTGGAAAGAGTCTGTTCTTAATAATAGATTGTTCTACTTGGGAAAAATTCAGCTTGATGAATTTACGTTAATATAGACAAATCCATAAAATGTACAAGTATCCTGAATAAACTCATCTATGTTGTCATTTGGGACAGATTCCATGTGGAAGCTATCCTGCACACGCCCTGCTGAAATGAATGGGAGTTGTGCAAGAGCACAGTTCATTTTAAGGGGTCTTGTTCCATGGACTGTGCTCTTTCTTGGAGAATACTCATCCTATCACACGTGTTGTGAACTGACCAGAGAGCCTAGGCTGTTGGGCAGTGTAAATATGTAATAAATATAAATAAATAAATAAATGTTTGTTTTTTTCTTTTATAAATGTCCGTATGTTATCTGCTAGGCAAATATCAACTAAATTTCAGAATTCTTAATTAGTAATTTTGTTTTTATTTGCCAGCAGTTTTTTTAATTACTTTTGAAGTATTATGCCCTGCCTTTCAATCAGATGATTCCTTGTCTCTTAAGAAACATGCAAAACACTTATGTCATTTAAACTGCAGAATAATCCGAATACCTCCGATTTGTACACACTTCCCATTTTTCTCAGTGCCTTATATAGCTCTTTCCCTCTATTATGAATCTTTCCTTACAAGTCCTTTGACAGAGTCACTGACCCGATTCACAAGACACAACATGGATTTGTCGTGTTGTGCGAATATGGTAGAGTTTCTGCATGGTGGCTTATTTTTCATGAATAAGCTACCCAAGAACCCATGGCTTGTTGTTGGGTTGTTCATACCCATGGTGGCTTATTGTGGCATTTGAACCTGGCAGGGTGATTTTAGTGTGGGTTTTTAGGAATGGCTAGAAAGCTGTCCGGCAAGAACAGCAAACACCACCCCCCCCCCAAAAAAAACCCCAGCCACTTCTCCAATCTCACTAGTGCCATCACCATCATCCTACATACTCTCTCTGCCTCATGTTCCAAAAAATTGAGAAGAAAGGACACTGGGGAGTATCCCAGAAATGTTCGCAATATTTGGAGGGGGGGATGCAGATGCAAACCCCATTGCTATGAAATTTATGTAATTTTCCATTCAACTTTAGTACTATTTGCATATTTTTTTACTGATCTGCCTCACTACTCTGCCATGGAATTTGCACAATATTCCCCACAGCTTTACTATTACCCCATGAAATTTATGTATTTTTAAAAATGTTGACTTATATATATATATATCTCACAGCTAACATTGGAGACCAGTGGAGGGAAGCAGCAAGCACAATGTGGTGGTGGAGGGGAAAGCGGTGGCAGTTCTCAACACATCAGGAAGATGCGCACCTTGAGACCCTGTCAGCCCAATTCATCTTGGTGGTAATGACCTATAAAGCACTTCATGGCTTATGCTGAGGATACCGATCTGAACGGATGTCTATTTGAAAATGAAACTTCCCATGTATTATGATCTGTGGGAGATGCTCTCCTTTGTGTCTCACCAATATCTGACATATAGATGCTGGGAATAAAGGAGAGGGCCTTCTTGGGGCCTGTGTCCAGGCTCTGAATTTCCCTGCCCAGGGAGGCCTATCTAGCTCCCTCATCGTTAGCCTTACTCCACTGTCAAGTTAATTATTTACCTGTCCCATTACTTTGATTCATTATCATATTGGTTTGAGTTTTAGTTGGCTGCTGTTTTTATCTTCTCTCTCTGTAATTGGGATTTATGATCTATTCTATTTTTGGGGTAATTTATTGTTGGTAGCTGTCCAGTCCGGGTTCAGACAACATGTGAACACATCATAGCTTGTTTCAGAAAACAACCCATCATGGTTTGAACACAGTCACTATCATTGGGTGGATGCCCCTCCTGCATGACTCTGCCACTGTAATTTGATGAATATCCAAATTAATATATTTGATCAGAAAGAGCAATAACAAGAGCATTTCATTGCAAAGATGCATAAACGTTTATATTTACTGACATTAATTCCATCATTTTCAAACTATCTAATTGTATGGAAACATTTCTTCTGGAAATGTAAAAGAATAAACTTACCCCACCCATACTTCCAGAAACATCAAGTACTAGACATACAACTCTAGCCTGGGTTTGCAGGAAGGAGAAAACGGGTTCTGGTGGAGGAGCACTTAGTGGAGATGAATTAACATAGTCAGTAGAGTTCATAATGACTTCCCATGTGCTTCTGTAGTTGCATTTTTTGTTCTGCATATTTGTTGCATAAATATTGTGGTTATTTTTGTCACAGAACTGAGTAACCTAAATAAAAGGTCAGAAAAATAATTCAGGATTACAACCTGATCACCAATCCCTACTATATGATAGCCATGCCTACAGCACATTATAAAATGATAGTATGAATGTGGATTATTTATTATTATTATTATTATTATTATTATTATTATTATTATTAATAATACACAAAAAGGCTACAGAGGCTCTGTGGATGTCTAATTCTAGCCAGACATTGCCCTCAACCATACAAAAATATAATGACAAATGTCTCCAAAGAGTCTACCCCAGTTTACTCAGAGATCCCAAGGCCTAGAGAGAACTATTTTCCATGTTATGGGAAGTAGTCTTAAGTAGTTTTAAGCTTTTATATTTTATATTGTATTCTATACTGTATTTTGTGGTTTTAATTTTTGTGAACTTCCCAGAGACCTTCGGCTTTTGGGTAGCATAGAAATGAAATAAATAAATAAAATTAATAGCTATACACCTTGCTGCAATACTTTATTGCCGGTCCCTCTTACAATATATAAAAGATATCGACCAAGAACTAGAACCCAGAATTGGGCTAGGCAGAGAATGGCAGGACTGATTTTCTTCAGTTGGATTTACTGGAGGACACCAGATTTAACTTTCTCCTCAGTGGTGTCTCTCATTGAATCTCCTTCCTTTCTCTCTCTCCTCGTATGAGGAAAATGAAGCACTACACTTGAAAACTTTGCTACACTGAAGGCAAAATGGGCCTTCCACCCCAGATGGTCCGTGGTTTGGCTTTCACTGAGATTAAGAGGGATCCTGCAGAGGGAGGGCCCCCTCCCCCAAGTGCCACCTGTGACTTAAAGACCTCCATCCCTGCAGACGTTCCACACATCATAATGACAGGCATATTATTAGTTCTAATATTAAAGGCCTTTTCCATATTGAAGTTTCTGTCTCAAAGAAAAAAGCCCAGCAGACATGCTCTGCTCTACACTTAAACCACCCACTAGAAATAGACTTTACACCTGTACAGTAAGTAATCTAAATATGCTATGAATTCACAACAAATCACAGAGAGTCAAGGTCCTTCCAGGCTAAGCATATATTGTGAGAACACCATGCTTTGTTCACACTTTCCGTAGGGTAGGAATGTGGAGCCTTAGGCCAGCTGGCTGGACTCACCCTTGGGGCTTCCCTACCCACCTGCCAGCTTTTCGCTCCAGCCCTATCACTTCCCCCAAAGACCTGCCCCAGAGGAGTTTCCCCACCTCAGTGAGGGGAGACATCCTCATGATCCATGGAAACGTATGTCAGCATCACTACTCACATGCCTCTTTTTTGAATCAAGAGAGGATTAAAAATGGCGAGGCCAACATCATTCTTAAATAGAACTAGGTAGTTGCTGGATGATAGAAAAATTAATAATAACTAGAAAAAGATGAACTGAAGAAGCAATAACAAAATATGAGAAGGAAGAGATCAAAAAGATAGTTAGGAACTTTAGAATGTCAAAGCATGGAACTAACAATCAAGATTGGCAGGGAGGGGAAAAAGAAAGTTGGAAGAGGAAAAGGTAGGAGGACAATGAACCGTAAGTGGAATGGGAGAAGAATGGATATCTGTGATCTTATTAGACAAATAATCAGCAAAACCTTGAGGTGATTTTATATCAGATAGAGGAATTCCAACTATGACCTACTAAAATCATATTTAATTTGACAAAAAAATGGGCATGGACAATATCTTTTGAAGACAGATTCTGGATCAGAATAAATCCTTTGGCTGCCCGGCTGACATCAGTCATACTTACTGAAGGGAGATTTTGCATGTACATTATAGACACTGGAGCACTTTGCTTTCTGTTTGGAACAAATTGGCATCCAGCCTCATACTCCTTGGTTTGTCCTTCAAATCTGCATGGTCTGTATTTTCCTGTGCTAGTTCGGAATATATATCTACCAGTGATGTCAGCAGAGCATCTAAACAGTATTAGAAACAAATATAGTTAGCCAGTCAGAAAGCTGAGAAATGATAACGCACTGGCTTGTGTGTTGCTTTTGATAAAACATCTCCATCAAAAGGAAAGAAGATGCATTACTTACAGGTGGCTGATCATGTTCATAAGTTTTATCTGTGGTAATGCAAAGTTATGGAACATGACATGCCACTGCTGCTAGAATGGGTTCCAGTGCCCAGAAACAAGCTAGGGCAGCCTCCCCCAATCTGGTGCCCAATAGATGTGTTGGTCTGGTGTGGTTAGTGGAGCTTGGAGTCCCCCCCCCCCCCCAGGTTGGGGAAGGCTACTTGCTAGGCAAACCTCTCCCTGTTAGCACTATAGAACAGAGAACTGTAAGTAAGAGATGGAAATCGTAGTGTAAGGAAGCTGTATAAAAGTTGTAGATGAAGCAGTCCTAGAGATGGCTGTTCTGCCACTAATCAAAGTGTATATGATGATTAGGAGATCCTTCATTCAATATGCATTTACAAGAGCTGCCATCAAAGATATGTGCTGCTCTAATTACCTTTCCTGATATTGACACAACTTACTTCCACTTTTATTGATTGCTACTCAGTGGCCCTGTTCAGAAGGCATCTTAAACCACAGCTTGAACCACGGTGAATAAGGCAAAAAACCTTATTCACCATGATTAAAGCCATGGTTTAAAGTGTCTTCTGAACAGGGCCATTGTCTATTCAAAATGACACGAAGATTGCAAGTTCATATCGCAGTGAGCAGCCAACGGCTGTGGGTTGACTATGATTAGGCTGAATACAGTTGTTTAAACTCGGGAACCTCCGGTGAAAAGCAAAACCTCTCCGTATAATACAAGATCCCTGCTTAATCCTTGAGGCCCAGCATTGGGCAAAAGGCGGGATATAAATAAATATAATAAATAATAATAATTAATCCTCCGGACAACAATTCATATCACACACAAACTAACAGGCCCAAGGCAAACATCATGTGTAAAACATTTGTTGTACAAATACTTTTAGGAGGATACCTTGTGGCTTCAGCGTTGTTATTTCCAACATTATAAAAAGGTGCATCGCTGTTATATTCATCAAAGACCCCCCATCTGAGATGAGCCCACTCATGGACAAAGACTCTGCCTGTGGAAAGCCAACAACAAACCTAATTATAACAATATAAAGTTTAGTTAGATACTGGCTATAACCCTTCCACCCCTCAAAAATGGTCTAACAGGTGTCTGTGCTTTTGATATTCATGCTGCTAAAGCTATTGTGAAATCCCAATGCACAGCGAAAGTACAGGGTTTCTGGCAGCTGGGCCTGCCCTCAGCCTGGGTGGATGGTGGCCAATCAGGATTCGCCATCCGCCTGGCCACATCTCTGCCTCAAGGATGGAGTTAGGTGAGATGGCGGAAGGTAGGCTGACCATATGGAAAGGAGGACAGGGCTCCTGTATCTTTAAGAGTTATATTGAAAAGGAAATTTCAACAGGTGTCATTTGTATATATGGGGAACCTGGTGAAATTTCCTCTTCATCACAACAATTAAAGCTGCAGGTGCCCTGCCCTCTTTTAAATCTGGTCACTCTAGTATAGCTCCTGCATCTTTAACTGTTGTGATGAAGAGGGAATTTCACCAGGTTCTTCATATATACAAATGACACCTGCTGAAATTCCCTTTTCTATGCAACTGTTAAAGATACAGGAGCCCTGTCCTTCTTTTCATATGGTCACTCTAGCAGAAGGACCGTGTTTGCCTTGCAGCATCCTGAAAAGTTGGAGTAAGTCCCTGACTTTCAAAATGCGGAGGTTCCCTGGAAAGCCCCTTGATGACATTGAGGTAGCTGCTGTGTCATATAATCAATGCAGCACCACCACAGAGCCACCTCGGGGCTTCCAGAACATATAGACATCCCCCCAGTCAGGGCCAACCAATGTTATTTTTCTGCCTGATTGAAAAGTCAAGACTGAGTGCCTGTCCCCATTCCACATACAGACTAGCAGGTGAATCTTACTTCAATACTGGTGACAGAACAGCATCCTCCACCATTCCTGAGCAGAGCAGGCTAGCTTAGTGGGGCACAAAGCAGGCTACGTGCAGAGACAGCTCTGTCCTCCAACACTTTGCCACAACTCCCTGTTCCTGAGCACTTGCCAGCTGAGGCAGCTGCCTCAATCTGCCTAATGGTAGGGCTGACCCTGATAGCGTATAGATTGAAGGTACACAATACAGTGACCCCGCTGAAACTAAATGAGAGCAGTCCTAACTAGCTTCACGTAGATTGCTTTTATGCCTTCAGAATGTACTGATAAATCTAACAAACTACTGCTGATTCCTATATAAAATTGGGGCCCTTTAGAAAGATTACTGAATAAAATAAACCGTTACTGATGTCTCGGGACTTCCTTATTTTGTATACTATCTTTCAAAACCCTGACTATTTGACATTTTAATAATAAAAAACAGAAATTTGAATTCACAGGTCCTACCTCGTGGTCCATAAACTTGAAACAAATTGTCTTTTGTCAGGAAGTTAGGTGTAAAATGAATGTATCGTCCCTTTTCTCCACACGCTCCATACTGCAAGACATAGGGATCATCTCCGTATTTCAGATAAGGCTCTGCAACTATGACATCGGCCTAAAATAAAATAGGACCTGGTTTAAAGATCACCAAGAAAAGAAATGACAAGTGTGAAGGAAGAACAACAAACCCCCAGAGGGAGAGGGATGAGAGGGGTTACACCCAAACTCCCACTGCTCTGTGGACAGCGAGCAAACAAATTAACCGGTCAGCTGCCACCACCCCTTAACATACAACCCAGCCTGAGCCAGGGGATACCCAGACCTTTCAGGACACCCTTGGGGCACAAGAATAAGAGCTCAAGATGACACCCTCTGTTCTGCACTCCTAGAATCCTAAACAATAGCAGGACCAAGCAGAAGGTTCTGGGTTTAGTACTGAGGCTTCAATGGGCGAAAGCATACACCAGGGGGGGATCTACACTACTGCTTTAAAGCGCTTTATAACAGTTTTGACAACTGTTTAAGCCCAGGACACACTGCGTATACAGGTTTCAAAACGTTTTCAAAGTGCTTTAAAGCACTTTAAAAGCAATAGTGTAGATTCCCCCCCCCCCGCTTCAAAATAAAGGTAAAGTTTATTAACAATAAGAAAGGGGAGACAGAGTAAAAGAGACGTACAATTTCACAAACAATTAAGAAACCCAAACCAACAGAAAAACCCTTTGAGACAATGCTGAAGGCAAAACAAGAAAGTACTACCTATCCTTTTATTTGAGTGTAACAAAGGTCCTTTTGGTTTTCCACAAAAAGAATGGAGCGCTCAGAGGGCCACAAAAGTTTCAAAATGATTACTCCAGAGATACATTTATTTATTTACAATGGGAGTGGGGGGCACCAAAGGCCACATGTTGCTAATCCGTGCTGTATGCACATGTGTACGTTCAAATATGCATGCCAATTTAGAATGCATATACAGTTCACTAACATTAGCAATAAAAAATATAATGGTGAAATAAAGAGTGCCTCTGAGCATATGCATACTGCTATTCTCTCATTACTGAGCAATTGCAGCTTAGCCTTGCAACAACAATCTCGCCTCATTTTTACATACTCCAGCAGCTTAATCGAACAGTTGCTACCTCCTCCTTGTGATGGGCAAGCCCTCCTTGTCTCCTCCCCATCACTTAATTTGCGTGAAGACCTAAGCATAATTCAGCCAAGGACTCTGTTTTCAATACTAGGGCTAAGTTATGGAGAAAGTACTTCTTAGAGCATGTACAAAGTGTTTCCCCCTCATCACCAAAGGTAGAGTCAATGACAAAACATGCACAGGATTGAGCTGAAAGGGTAGCCAAGTCAATGGAGTGGAATAGGATGGATGGTTGATTAAACCAGGCTCACAACTCAGGATTTATTTCCTGAGGATACATGCAACAAATAATTTGGTCTGCAGTCCTATGAGCACTTGGAGAAAGCACAATTGAACATAATGAGAATTACTTCTGAGTAGACATAGGATTGTATAAGTGAGCAGTCTCCCCCCCCCACACACACATTAATTACTGTTTTTATTAAAGCTTTTCATTCCATTGCTGGATAATGGCAACTGACAAACAAAATAGCCTCAGATTTCTTCCTCCTCAACCATGTGAAGCCGCTTTTCCAAAAGAGCTGGTTAAAGAGAGGGAGAAAAATAAACCCTCTTGTCTGCTTCTATGAAGTCAAATATAGTTCAGAACATATCTTCTTCATGGTACTCTGCAGCTGGGTTGACACAACTTGCTAACCCCCCAGTGTGGGTTGTTGTTGAACCATGGGTTATCATGTTGTCTGAACACAGCACTTTTCCCATAGGGTAGGTTATCACGTTGTCTGAGTGCAGTGCGTTTTCCACGGGGTTGCTTGTTAACCATGCAATGTGGCTTGTTCTCAACCCTGATCAATCCAGGAACAAGCCATGGGTTCTCAAGACAGCTTGTTCAAGAAAAATGAACCATACTGCATTGTTAAAAAGCCACCTTCATCTTCTTTATTTTCATTGACCTTCAAGGTGCATGACCTTCAAGAACTTCAAATATTGCACCCGCTGTGGCGGGAAGAAACCATTAACCGATGGACACTCTAGTTGACTTCTCTGCCTTGGAGAGACACATAGGGTGGACTCCTGTACCTACTGCCAAGTTCTTGCAAAATAGGCCAGGAGAAACAAAAAGAAGATGAAGTCCAGCATCAAACGCAAATCCATATCAGTCAGTCGCCATTGGCACAGACAGTGCTTCAAACATTTATGCAATCACCGACAATGATCATAGAGAAACTACAAGTTCCATGAGTCCAGAACTCCTCAGATGATATCCAGAGCCTGGGTTCAGTATAAGAGGCTAAATCCATAATACTTTTTTTTACTGGAACCATACTATCAGATCCACTCAGTACCAACAGACCTCACCAGCTCCTTTGGCCTCTTCAGCAGGTTTTCTTCATCATGGATACGACATGCTGTGGGAGAGCTATAGACACCCTTGTGTCTACAGATCTCCTACTTATTACTATGAGGGCCATTCACCAACAAGATGGTATCATTATGAGTATCAAGATAGAGACAATCTGCGTCACCATCACCAACGTTCTCATTCCCCTCTGTGTCCTGCTGCAACAATGCCCCTTCGACACTGAGGCGGCTTAAAACTGTCCCAGTCACAGAATCATAGAACAGTAGAGTTGGAAGGGGCCTATAAGGCCATCGAGTCCAACCCTCTGCTGACAGAAGATCAGGAAAGAACACAGGCAGGGTCAGGTTACTATGAGAGCTGGAGTTCAAAAGTCTAGGACAAAACAACAGTATAGTCTGAAAAGCATGCTATGGTCAAAAGCCCAGAATGAGGTAAGCATCCAAAGAATAACAGGGACCTGGCAATGAAGCAAGGCTGTAGATGGTCTGGGTTGTGAAATCAAGAATTCCACTAGAAGCAGGGATGCCAGGAATGCAAGGTGATGAAACAGAGCCAAGAACAGATGATTTGTTTCTAGCAAAGACTGTCGTACGCCCTCCTTTTGAGCAGACCTGTACTGCAGCTGGGAACTATGCCTGAGTGGAGGTAGCTGACCTGCTTCTTCAGTTGGTGACTTTCCTGGGGAGTTATGGGAGGACAGTGCTCCTGCTCAGGCACTGGACAATCTGCTGAAACATGAGATGGGCCTGGCTGTTTCTCATTAGTCGGGCAGGATGTCTCCTGGATTTCCTCTGCTGGTTTCTGTTCTGGTAAAACCGCTTCCTCATCTAATGAGATGTCTCCAAGGCTAGGTATGAAACTCTGCTCCTTTCCTCAGAAATGTCTCACTTCTGCAACTTTGTAGTGCAGCAACCTGAGCTCAGCTCTTTACCTTCGTCAAACATTATTCCCTGGATAGACTTGGAGCTCCATCACACCAACACTTTTGCCCTCGTATTATCCCCCTTTGTTTCCATAGTGTGTGAAGCCCTGATCACTTACACCTGTCCGCTTTTAGGGTTCATGCATCTTTACACCTCTCCTCCCCTGCGCACCAGTCAATCGCTATTTACTTTTGAGTAAAGGAACCAGCAGATCTGTAGTTTATAAACTTGAAGATGCACAGCTTTGCTTGGCAGCCTGAGCGATGGCGGGTTTCTTCTGAGGCTCTGAACGGCGCTTGCCGGAAAAGGCAATTATCTCTCTTCTAATGGGCATAAATCTTTGAGCAACTGACAGAAAATGATTATAAAACCAACAGGAGCTGGGAAAGTGGAGAGATTTGAACAAGGGAGGTGAGATGAGCTATGATTAATGCAATGTCTGTCTAAACGGCAACTCTATCAAAAGTGAAAGTAAAGTAAACGCTGACTGACGCAGTTTAAAAAGAAGGAATTTACGCTTGCTGGACATTGATTTGTGTTATAACCTTTCATCTTTATCTCACATGGGAACGATTGAAATGCTGGCTTTCTAAGGTGGAAGTGGTTGATTGGATTTATTGGCGTGGCGAGAAGGGGGGGTGAAGGGGCGAAAAAAGCTGCATTTGGCATTCGGTGAGGGAGATGTGGGATGCTGAGAGACTGTGAATGATTAAATCTGATCCCCTCTAGTGAATGCTGTTGTGAACTGGATATTTCCCCCCTCCTCGTGAAGAAGGAGCTGTGAGTGCTATATAATAGAGAAGCCAGCATAAGTTGCTAAGGAAGAGAGTTGGACTCTAAGATTTATGCCCTACCCAGAAGGGACCCATGCCCAACGTTAAAAAAAAAAAGATCAAAAGTTGGGAAAAGCTTAATATACAAAAAAAGAAACCTTCAAATCATAATTTGGCTTACCTCTCCTTCCTGGAAAGTACAGCCCCTGGAGTTGAACAGGAAGAGGAAGATATAGACCCAGTCTCTTTGGATACAATACCAAATAAAGAAAAAAACATGGCTGAAGGGGGAAAAGAAAGTGGTAGTAACCCTCCCTCTTTAATGGAAATCAAGGCTATTATAGCAGAAAATAACATTATTATTTTTAAAAAAATGGATCAGCATATGAGTGAATTCAGAAAACAAATGCGTACTATTGCGGATAAAGCGATGGAAAATTCGGATAAGATCAAAGAGATAGAGGCTAAAGCGGATCTGGACCAGAAGAAACAAGAGGCTTTCGAAAAATCAATTAATATACAATTTAAAGAATGGGAATTGCGTTTGATTGCCTTGGAAGATCAATCTCGTAGATCTTCGCTTCGAATAAAGCAGCTGAAGGAGATGCAAGGAGAAGATCTTAGAGAAATTATCGTGAACTGGTTCAAGGAGCTGATGCCTGACATACCAATAGATGGATCGGATCTGGACCGAGTCCACCGTGTGGGGGGGCAAAACTACAAAGGGACTAGAGACGTATTGGTGAAATTTGGTAACTATTACAAAAAAGAGCAAATTATGAAAGAATTGAGATCTAAGGTTCAGATACAGTGTAAAGGCAGACCAGTGCAAATTTACAATGATCTTTCTCAATGCACATTAAATTGGAGACGTAGTCTTAAACCAATAACGGAAACATTAATGAAGAATAAAATTCCTTATGCATGGGGTTACCCGGTTTTTTTAAGATTTACATATGGGAGGAGGGAACACAGAGTAACCTCATTGGATCAAGGTAAAGATTTGCTGAAGAGGCTGGGTCTGGATGGGGAAGCAGATGGGGCTGGAGTGGGTGGGGGAGGGAATGAGGCTGGGACATCTGGAGAGTAAGAGAATGGTTAATTATGTTTGGAGATAATTGCAAATAAAAATGTTAATATAGAAACCTGCCGGCCAGGCACAGCACTGCCTCCCCCCTCCCCCTTTAAAGTAGATGGCTGGAGTACTAGACTCACGGGGATATGGGGGGGGATTAGAGTGGGGGGGGTGGGGAGGGGGGGAAGGTAAGGGAGGAGGGATTGGGGTAGGAGGGTGGGGGTTTTATGTATGGAGTTTGTGTTTTTATGTAAGCAAGTTTGAATTGCTGAGCACAAGGGATCGGAAGAGATTTCAAAAGGGTGATTATGGATAAAAAGATAAAGGTATCAACACTCAATGTTAAAGGTTTAGGGGCAGTCGTGAAAAGGAAGAGAATAGAACAAATGCTTAATAAAGAGGGATCAGATATTATAATGATCCAAGAGACACACCAAGGCTCCGAGAATTCGAATATGATAAAATTAAAGTGGTTAGCCTATTATGAAAAGTCATTAGGGACATCAAAAAAAAATGGAGTGGCCACTTTGATTTAAAAAAAAAGTGGGTTTACATTAGAAGAGGTAAAAAAGGATGATAAGGGTAGATATCTTATGTTAAAAGGTAAAATTGAGGGAAAGGTCTATACTTTGATTAATGTTTATGCCCCAAATGAGAGGCATAGAGAGTTTTTTATAAAGTTGTTTAAAGAAATAGAAGAATTTAAGGAGGGGTATGCTATATTAGCTGGGGATTTTAATATGGTTATGGATAATAAAAGGGACAGGTCAAATCCCACTAATGCTGAAAAGAGGAACAATATGACTATATTGAATAAGTTAGTAAAAGAAAATGATTATTTAGATTCGTGGCGCTTACTTAACGGGAATAGGCCTGGATTTTCATACTTTTCCCCAGTTCATCATACATACTCCAGGATAGATCATATATTTGTTTCAAAAGACTTTGCAACGAGGATTTGTAAAATGGAAATGGGGGTAATAAAAGTAACTGATCATGCCTTGTTAAGTTTAGAATTTACAGTTAAGAAAGATTATAAAGAGGCATATAGATGGAAGTTGAACACAAAGATATTGAAATACAATAAAATAGTAGATAAAATTCGGAAGGAACTGTCGGAGTCATGGGAAATTAATGAAAAAGGAGGAACAGCTGGGTCAGTCATTTGGGACACCATGAAGGCTGTAGCAAGAGGAATCTGTATTAGAGAAACATGTAGTTTAAAAAGACAACAACGTGCAGAACAGGAAAAGTTAGAGATAGAAATTAAAAACTTGGAGGAAAGATATTGGCGAAGTAAAGATAAATATAAATTAGTGGAAATACAAGCTAAGAAGAAACAATTAGAAAACTTAAATATAGAAGAGATTCAAAAGAATTTAATGTATATGAAAAGGGAATATTTTGAAAACAGTGATAAGAACTCGAGGTTGCTTGCCAAGCTCACACAAAAAGAAAAAGGGAGGAATGGGATAGAAACGTTGAAAGATAGCCGAGGGAATTATTGTCATGCAATGAAAGCTAAAATAAAAAATTTTCAGGAATTTTATCAGGAATTGTACAAGGGTAAAGAAATTCAACAAGAAAAGGTGGAGGAGTATATTGGAAGGTTTATAAAGAAGGAAATAAAATCAGAATATAAGGAGTTAATGGAGTCAGTAATAACTCAAAGAGAAGTTGAAGAGGTTATTGATAAGTTAAAAGTGGGTAAATCACCAGGAGCAGATGGTTTGGGTCCAGAATATTATAAGGTCTTCAAAGATTGTTTAGTTCCAAAATTAATGGAACTTTATAATAGGATATTATCAGGAGAGAAGATACCTGAATCATGGGAACATTCAGTGATAATTCTGATCCCAAAACCAGATAAAGATTTGACTAATCCCGATTCTTATAGGCCTATTTCTTTAATAAATCAGGATGCTAAAATTTTTACATCTATTATGGCCAAACGACTAAATAAATTTTTGGCAGAATATATAGGAGCAGATCAATGTGGGTTTGTGGTAGGAAGACATATGCATAATTTAGTGGGTAGAGTTTTAAATGTAATAAATGTAATAAAAAAAGCAAATATTAAGGCAGGTATTATGGCATTAGATATTTTTAAAGCTTTTGATTGTGTGAGCTGGCAGGCACTAAAGAGTATTATAGATAAATTGGGATTTGGAAATAAATTTAAAAATGTAATAGAACAGCTATATTCCCAAAATACGGCGGTAGTGGTGGTAAATGACGGACTTACTGAAAAGATACGACTAGCCAGAGGAACAAGACAAGGATGTCCGCTCTCGCCGGTCCTTTTTGTAATGGTTATGGAAGTTTTGGCGAAGGCACTAAGGGAGGATAAAGAATTAGAAGGAATTGGAGAGGTAAGGGAAATAAAGCTAAACATGTTTGCGGATGATACTTTATTGACCATTAAGAATCCATTAAGAAAATTAGAAAGAATTAAATATCAGTTGAGGGAATTTGAGGAAATTACAGGGTTAAAAATAAATTGGTCTAAATCAGAGATGATGTTGTTTAACTATACTAAGAAGGAAGAAAAGGATTGGGAATTTAAGGGAATGGAATTGAAAGTTAAGAACGAGATTAAATATTTGGGAATTAAAATTACAAAAAATCTAGAGAATTTAGAAAGGGAAAATTTAACGAGGTTAAAGAAGGAGGTACTAGAGAAATTGGAGAAATATAAAAGATTAAATTTATCTTGGTTTGGGAGAATAGCTTTGATAAAAATGAAGATATTAGCTAAAATTAATTTTGTATTTAGGATGCTACCTATAAAAATATCAGAAACCGAGATAAAAAGTTGGCAAAATATTATTAATAAATATTGTAATGGAGAAAAGAGAGCAAGAGTGAATAAAAATAATTGGTACCTAAGCCAAAAAAAGGGGGGAATGGGTCTCCCAAACATAAAATTATACTACGTAGCAAATAGATTAAGACATGTTGTAGAAGCAATTATGGGAGTAGGAGATTTATATTGGATGGAAGAAAAAATCATAAGTAAGGTAGAGATGAATCTGGAGAATGTTTTTTTTAAAGATGGAGGAAGAAAGTGGGTTGGAAGTATAGATAATCCACTCCTGAGGACTCAATGGGAAATTTGGAGTAAATTTAAAGGGAAGCTGCTTCCGAGCAACTCTCCCTTAGCACCGATAATAATGTTAAAGAATTTCCCAGAGGATCTAAAGGGCAGATTATGTAAAATATTAAAAGAGAAAAATAAAATAAAATTAAAGGATTGGGTAAGAGATATTAAAACAAGAGAGGATATGGAAAATTTGTTAAAGGAGAAGAAGCTATCTTGGTTAGAATATGGTCAATTAGAACAATGGAATAAAAAGTGGATTAAAGATAATAGAATGTGCAGAAAGATGACGAGGTTTGAAGAATTAGTAGTAAGTAAGGAGAAAGGAAAAGGAGGTAGTATAGTTTCAAAAGGATTAATGAGTGAAATATATAAAATATTGTTAGAGAAGGAGTTTAGAGAGAATACAGAGAAAATGATTTGGGAATCAGATTTGAAGATACAAATAGGGCGACAGAGCTGGGAGGGACTATGGAAACAAAGAGTGTTGAGAAGTTTATCAGTAAGAATAAAGGAGAATTATTTTAAAATTTTATGGAGGTGGTACCTAACCCCGGTTAGATTGAATAAGATAAGTGATCAACATTCAGCAAATTGTTGGAGAGGATGTGGGGAAAAAGGAACGTATTTACATATGTGGTGGCAATGCAAATATGTACAAAGATTATGGAAGATGGTGTTCTCAGAAATTGAAGAAATAGTGGGAATGAAAATAGAACAAACACCAAAAATAGCATTGCTGTCACTATTTGAAGATATAAAGTGTGGAAAAGGAACTATAGAGCTGATATCGAGTTTGTTGGTTGCAGCACGATTGATGATAGCTAGGAACTGGAAGATCCAAGGGGAATATTCTATTGAGGAATGGTATAAAGTAGTATGGGACATAGCCATTAATGATAAACTGACATGCAATATTAAGTGGAGAAAAGGCGTAACTAAAATAAATGAGTTCGAAGGAATCTGGAAACAGTTCCTAGTGTTCGTGTTTACTAAGGGAAGTGGGAAACCACCAGCAGAAGAAATGATTAGATTTTGGACTCAAGAATGATCCCGAGGTGGGGGGTGCACTTTTATGTTAAGAATGAAGATGTTGTAGTGTGATAAGGCATATGTAATAGTTTTTGATATTTGTACTCAACAATTATTCAATATGTATGCAGCAGATATTTGATGTATTTTTTTTTCTTATTGTGTTTGTTTCAGTTATATTTTGGAAATGTTTATCTATGTTTATATAGTGTTGAAAATGAATAAAAATTATTATAAAAAAAAAAAAAGAAGATGCACAGCTTTGCATGATCAAAAGAATGGATGAACGATTGTAAGTTCTTTTGCACTGGTGGACTATGAGGAAAAGACTTTAGGGGGGGATTTTAAAAATCATAAAAAATCAAGGGATGACCCAATCTGATTCAAATATGCTGAAAGCTCTCCTTAAGAGCTATAACTGTGCCAATTTTGATCTCTTTATCTTTAAAAATGAAGGCGCTGGTGGCAAGGAGGGTGCATTTTCCACATTTCTTTTAAGGTGAAAGTGCCTACTCAGGAGTAAGAACATAGAGTTCATTGGGACCTCTTCTTGCTCCAGAGGGACTGCTTATAACCCACATGCAAATTTAATCAATAGATTAATTGATTAATCAACTAAAACTCCTATCAGCTGCCACTGGAGGTTGCATAGTATTCCCCTTGTCACGCACTTCCAATTGCACAAAAGACTGCAGCTGCCTGGACATGCTTATTCACAGTTGCATCATGTTCATTTTAATGGGCTTGAACACCCTCCCTCACTCCCCCCCTTATGATGTTACCAATGCATCCCCCTCTCGCTTCCCACCCCCCAAAGCAAGTCATGAAGCAAAGGTGGAGGAACAAAAATACAATAGACCCTTCTTTTGTTCAACCCAGCAGCCAGGAAGCAGGAGGAGGAAAGGATTTGAATTGGAATTTAAAAACACCCGCTGGAGAAAAGGCATGCCCCTCTCTTTCGTCAGCAATACTACCCCTTGAAAACATGCCCACAGAACATTGGATTGAAAACAATGGATAAAAATACACTTTGAAGTTTGAGCGGTGTGCTTTCACATTGCTGGAAGAACTGGACTTTCTGCACGCCAAAAAACATCACTAAAAGAGAGAGAACAACCACAATCACAGCAGGACATGGTCGACATCATCCGAGTCCTTTGCATATAATGCACCATGACAGCAGACTATAACGCTGGTGTGATGGAGCTTTTGTATTAAGGCAGATGATATAATTGGGGCATCAAAATATCCAAAGCACAGCTCAGAAGATCTAGGGCACATGCCCAGGTTTGCTTCTCAGTAACAATGCTCAGGGCTCAGAAACAAATAATAGACAAGTTATCAAGTAAAAGGCAGAGGTAGGGCTTGAGCCTCAAATGCCACATCACATATCTACCCCCACAAAGCACTCCATACCCATTTCACACACAAGCAAAACACTCATCCATACTCAAGCAGTCTTTCCCCACCCCCTCTAACACCTGAGGTTGTTCCCTACCACCTCTAAGTTATACCTCTTCTTTTTCTGGATGTTGCAGCCCCCCTTCTATTTTCTAAAAATGTCTCTATGGCCCATTGGGCTTAGCAGCATTCTTGGAAATGAAGATGGCACTTGGGCCCCTTCACTTTAGTTTTCAGTTACACCAGCTTCCAAATAAATATTTTTAGAAATATCAGGACACCAGGTGAGTTTAAAGGGAGGAGTCTGAGGACACAATGCTCCCCCCCCCAATATATAGAGTAAGAATAATGTAAGAAGAGGAGTGCAGCATCAGGCCCAGGGTGTAACTAGTGCAGCATCCTGTTTACAACAATGGCTTTCCTATCAATGTACTTTCTGGAAGTCCACAGAAAGGACCTGATAGCAACAAAGCCCTATTTACCCCACTCTCCCATCTTAGATTCAGAGATATACAGCCTGCACATGAACCCGAAGGTACATTCAGGGCCAGCACGACCATTAGGCTAACTAGGCAGCCACCTAGGGCACAGACCTCAGAGGGGCACAGTCTGTAGGCCTGAGGCTCAGCCCCCATTCCTTCCCTTCTGCTGCCCTAGGCAACCCCAGCTGAGCCCCGCTTCTGCCGGCCTGGGCAACAGGAGGATAGGAAAGGCTGCTGAAGGTCCCAGCAAAGGCCCATGGGGAGTGGCTTGTTTCCCATGCTGGTGGGAGCGCCTAGCAAGCAAAGCCCCTTCGGGAACCCAACGAAGCTGCTGCCTGCCTGCCCCACCATTGCTGGAGGTGTGGCAGGCGGGGGTCCCATGCTGCTCACCAGCATCTTGGGTGCCTGCATGGGAGGGGGGCACTCCGTGGCCAGGCTGTCTCCCCATCCATCCACCCAACCCTGCCCAGTGCTGCCCCCTGCTGGCTGCTCATCACCAGAGCCGCCCCAGTTTCCTGCCTCAGGTGGAACAGGAAGGGCTGCACCATTGCAAGACCCACTCAAGTGGAAGGAGGAAGGAAGGGAAGGGGAAGGATGGGCTGCCCACGGAGTATTCCCAGCCCGGCTGCATTGCTGAGCCCCCACCCAACATGCCAGTAAGAGCAGGGCAGGCAGGGGCGCTGAGGGGCCCTCGGGCAAGGCAAGGCGGGGTGCGGCTGTGAGCCCAGGAGGTGCGGCGGCTGCAAGCTAGGTGGAAGGCAGGAGGCGAGGAGGGGCGAGGCGAGGTGAGGCAGGGCGGGGTGGGGCGGGGGCGGGCTCCTCTCCTCCCCCCATCAAGGGCGCCATCTGGATGCCATGGACTACAGCACCCACAGGCCCCAACCTGGGCTAGCTGGGGGTGATGGTATTTGTGATCCAGCGCACCTGGAGGGCATGAGGGTCAATTTTGGGGTGGGGTGGGGTGCAAGTAGCTTGCCTTGCCTAGGGTCTGGTGCCGGCCCTGGGTACATTCATTTCTTATCACTACAAGCCATTGCTAGAGTTTCTCTAACCCCCTTTAAAGCCATCATCACATCTATAACAAGATTAAATAGCGTACTGCCCAGTTGTATGCATGTTTATTCAGAAGTAAATCGCCCTGTATTTAAAGGATTTTAGAAGCTGGTGTCCCTCCAAGAGTCAGTAATGACTCAGTGCTTGCACGAGAGGTTCCTTTCCTTTTCCAAGTGTGTATCATATTGTAGTCATAATTTTGTAATGTTTGCTCCAGCGTTCTTTAAAATAGCACAAATACATTTACATTTTAAAGAATTCTCTGCACTGACCTTTTCATAGGATTCTGTGGTTACTCTTTGATATTCAGATTTGGATGCCCATGTTAAAGGAATTATAACTTTTACAGTCTTGAGATAAAACCTTTGCTTTGTGGCACTGAAGAGATAAGCAGAAGCCTCTTTCACCATACTCTAACAGGGAAAGAAACAAACAAAAAGCACATTATGTAGTTTAGAGCTGTGTTCAGTCAATGGTTAGTATTTGCAATTGGATATATAGAATTTGAATTCACATCTTTCCCCCTTCCCAAAGCTAGCATTCATCCTTTGAGAAGCTGGGAGGGGGGCACATTTTCCTGAACCGAATCTCCTGGAATCTGGTAGACTCAATTCACACAGTTAAATTGGGTATGTATTTTTTCAGATCCTCCTGTGCCTTTAATAGGAGCTGGACACACTGGAATTTATTTAGTACGTAAAGCTGTTCCTGTGGAGAAAAGCGGTGCCCCTATGCCTATTGAATTCCTGTGGTGTCACATACTGTTAAAGGTACAGGAATGACTTGGATTCAGACTATGTTTGTTGATCTCAGGTCCTGACTTAACTCAAATCTTGACTTAAATCAAGTCCCATTGATTTTGATAGGAACTCAGTGCAACCAGCTTAGTCTGGATCCAGCCTGATGTGTTTTATTCTTTGTTTGATTATGCTTTTATTTGTAAGCCAGCCTAAAAATATTTTTCTTAAAAATAAATACAGAAATAAATAAACATGTGATATATACATGTGATCTAAAGTAACAGGGTTACTTTAGAAGTTTGAAAAGGGGCTGTTGGTAAGTTGCCGCTTTTAAACACCAAAATAGTTAACCTACGTGCGTATCACCTGCTCACCTGAAGTTTGGTACATACATAGCCAGTATGCTCTGGTTAGTAGCGAAGCCTGTAAATGGGACATCTTCACATCTAAAACCTGTCCAAAATGTGCCTCGGAGTACAGGCTGGTATTCTTTCTGGAGCAGAGCAAGCATAACCACCTGCGGGATGGACTATTGGGTTCAAGGAGTTCAGTTGCCCCTTTGTGGTGATTATCATTCCTTCTATTTCTGATGTTCAGGCTGTGAGTCCTGTTGCTTATGTAGCCAAAACAGCACCATCCATACAAAAGAAGGAGGTATCAGCAGGACTGGGGCAATTTTTAAGGTTTTCCATAGCATGAAAATAAAGATTTAGGACAGTAATCTTAAAGGGGAGAGATCCCCAAAACAGTCTGAGACTGGCCATGCTCAGCAGCTAAGGAAAAACAGAAAATCAGGTAGGAGGGGAATCCTAGAACAGGGAACACCTGACTGACTGGAACAGTGAACAGGACCATTCCACAATGCAACCTTTTCTTGCAGGTCTCACTCAGACACTTGAATGAGGCAGGTGGAAAGAGCAGAGGGAGGAAGAAAATTCCAAGTAGCAGCCTGGAACAGACATCTCTGGTTATAGAATTCAAGCTGAATTTACTAGAATATCATAAGCTAGGGTGTCCATATGAAAAGGAGCACAGGGCTCCCATATCTTTAACGTTGTAGAGAAAAGGGAATTTCAGCAGGTGTCATTTGTAGGCACGCAGCACCTGGTGAAATGTCCTCTTCATCACAACAGTTAAAGCTGCAGGAGCCTTGCCATCTTGACCAGATACAAAAGAGGGCAGGGCTCCTGCAGCTTCAATGGCTGTGATGAAGAGGGAATTTCACCAGGTTCTTCATATATACAAATAACACCTGCTGAAAATCCCCTTTTCTACACAACTGTTAAAGATAGAGGAGCCCTGACCTCCTTTCCATATGGTCACCCTACATAAGCTGGCCAAGCCACTACTGGCAACATTGCTATGTTAATATCTTACCTCTAGGTTGTCAATGATTTTGTCGTTTTCAGGTACGGCAGGGTTAATCGCAACAACAATATCTTCAAATCCACCATTGTTGAGCTTTATCATAGTACTTGTCACCCCATGTAGTATCACCAACACCATTAAAAGTAGCCATCGATTAAAAGCCATCTTTGCTTGTGCCACTTATACCAAACTGGCTGAGAGAAATAATGGCACAGCAGGCTATTTATGCAAGTGCTTTTATATGCCCAGAAACTCTCTGGGTGGTTGCTTTTTTGACAGGATGTTGACCTGCCAAGGGAACTCAGCTCTTTTTTAGTATAAATAGTCTCTTTGCAGGATGATATAAACAAGAACGTGCCAGCATTTCTGGAGAAGTTGAAACGAAAGTTAATCATGACTTCACTTTCTCTTTTGCTTTAGAACTAAGCACCCCCTGAACAGAAGAAATGCACACTTATCCTGATGATGGGACTAAGGTTCTCTACCAGCTGTATTATCTTTGCTGACATAGTAAATCTGTAGTGAAATGAGAAAAAGTGTGATATCTTTTAATTCCACTGAAGTTACAAACCTAAGAACCAAAGTAGACACGTTGGAGAATGAAGATTATGATATTCCACAGTTTATCTTTTACTAATTAGCATATCCATAGAGCTTTTTCTGTGGAGAAACTATTTAACTCTTTCCTTACATGTCTTTCCCCTAATCTACTATGAGTTCTGGGAGAAAAAGAGAGTCTGGTACAGGACAGACATGTGTGTGTGTGTATATATACATCCCTCATTGCTAATTACAGGGAATACGTCCGTGTTCCCTGTAGTTAATTGCTAATTACAGGGAACACGGCTGTGTTCCCTGTAGTTAAGGATGCTCAGTAAAAAGAGCATTCCACCATGATAAAAGGAGTTATTGGAGGGTGGGTCAACCTAGCATCCTAAAATGAAAAATATTTCATCAATCTTTCTGAAACGGAGTACTGCCAGAAAGAAATGCTGGTTTTACATACCCTGCACGTTTCAAGAAGATTGATGGAATATTGAGGGCAGGATGTCACTTTAAATGACAAAAGGGGGGGAAGCATCTCTGTTCCAAACTGGCACAGAAATGCTTCCGGGTTGGCGACCATTTTTTTGCGCACTAATAGTGGCAAATTTGAAGCCTCCCCATGCAATCCATTAGTAGGATTGCATTGCCCTATCCTCCCTATTGATGGAATGGCCTTTCTTTTTTCAAAAGACCATTCCATCAATTTTTAATTTATATTTTAAAATCCCCATGTTTCCCTATGGGGAATCTGATAAGCTAATGCATGCGCCTCAGATTCCCCAGAGGGTAGCCCAGGCCCGCCACTGCTGCAGAAGGCAAGTGAAGTGGGGGGTTGCCTGGGCCTGCCGGGGGGGGGGGCGGCGGCGGGCCCAGGCAGGACGGGACAGGAGTACTTACCTGCTCGGGCAGCAGCAGGCATGGGTTAAAATGGAGCCCCCGGCTCCACCCAAAAATTGGGCCCTTGCTTCCGGGTGGAGCCAGGGACTCAATTTAAACCCGGGCCTGCTACTGCCGGAGAAGGTAAGTGAAGTGGGGAAGGGGTTGCCTGGGCCTGCTGTGACAGGGGTGGCTACCTTCTCTGGCAGCGGCGGACCCAGTAGCCCGGGCCCGCCGCTGCCGCAGAAAGTAAGTGAAGTGGGGGGGTTGCCTGGACCCGCCGGGGGCGGCGGCGGCGGCAGGCCCAGGTGGGATGGGGGGGGCACTTGCCTGCTCCAGCGGCGGCAGGCCCGGGTTAAAATGGAGCCCCCGGCTCCACCCGGAAGCAAGCCCAAAAATTGGGCCCTTCCTTCCGGGTGGAGCCAGGGACTCAATTTAAACCCGGGCCTGCTACCACCGGAGAAAGTAAGTGAAGTGGGGAGGGGGGTTGCCTGGGCCTGCTGCCGCTGCAGTTTGTGCGGCGGCGGGCTCAGGTAGGATGGGGGATGGTCTACTTGCTCCGGCGGCGGCGAGCCTAGTAGTCTGGGCCCTCCGGAGAAGGTAACAAGTGGCTCAGGCAAGACAGAGGTTGGTCTACCTTCTCTGGAGTCAGCAGGCCTGGTAGCCCAGGCCCGCCAGAGAAGGTAACTGAAGTGGGGCGGGGGTTGCCTGGGCCCACCGTCCCGACTGACCAACTTCAGTTACCTTCTCTGGAGGGTCGGGGCTACCAGACCTGCTGCTGCCGGAGAAGGTAGGCCAACCCCCCCATCCCGCCTGAGCCACTTCAGTTACCTTCTCCGGTGGGCCCGGGCTACCAGGCCCGCTGCCGCCAGAGAAGGTAGACCACCGCCCCATCTTGCCTGAGCCCGCCGCTGCACAAACGGCGGTGGCAGGCCAAGGCAACCCCCGCCCCACTTCAGTTACCTTCTCCGGAGGGCTCGGGCTTGAATCTGTCGGCGCTGGGCTTGAATTGAGCCCCTGGCTCCACCAGGAAGGAAGGCCGCAGGTACGGCCCTGCTTCTGGTTGGGCCAGGGTGCTCAGTTCAAGCCTGGGCACAGCGCTGATGGAGCAGGTAAGTGAAGTGGGCAGGGGGTGAGCTTGCCTGGATCTGCTGCCGCCGCACTCTGTACGGTGGCAGCGGAGCCAGGTAAGGGGACAGGCCAGGGTGGGTGGTTCTTACCTGCTCCGTGTCAGCCGGGTGTGGTCTTGAATCAAGTTCCCTGGTGAAATCAGAAGGAAGGCCGCACCTGCGGCCTTGCTTCCTGGTTGACCAGGGAGCTCAATTCAAGCCCAGGCCCGACAGCAACAGAGCAGGTAAGTGGTGTGGGAGGGGGCGTTAAGTGTGGGGGGGCTTTTAAATCTCAGACGTGCCTATTACATATGACTTGGAAGTCACATGTAATAGCCACATCAGAGATTTAAATGCATTTTAAAATATTGCTTCCAAAAACTGCATTTGCCTTGTATGCTGCAACCTTACACGGTTAGCTCACATTGAGAAATCCATCCAAAAGGTTAGCTTCTTTCCACCTGCCTATTCCAAAGTACATCCAAGTCATATGGGATATGTGCTTTGTGATAGCCAGGTGGAAAGAAGCTAATCTTTTGGATGCATTTCTCAATGTGAACTAACCGTGTAAGGTTGCAGCACACAAGGCAAATGCAGTTTTTGGAAGCAGTATTTTAAAATGCATTTAAATCTGTGATGTGGCTATTACATGTGACTTCCAAGTCACATGTAATAGGTACGTATGAGATTTAAAAGATATCTGGTCATCCGTTATACAAAGCCATGAAATTCAATAAACAAAAAACCTACGGTTTATAAAACAACGTTAAGGGCAACCAGGATGATCAGGGGTCTGGAAACAAAGCACTATGAAGAGAGACTGAAAGAACTGGGCATGTTTAGCCTGGAGAAGAGAAGATTGAGGGGAGACATGATAGCACTCTTCAAATACTTAAAAGGTTGTCACACAGAGGAGGGCCAGGATCTCTTCTCGATCCTCCCAGAGTGCAGGACACAGAATAACGGGCTCAAGTTAAAGGAAGCCAGATTCCAGCTGGACATCAGGAAAAACTTCCTGACTGTTAGAGCAGTGCAACAATGGAATCAGTTGCCTAGGGAGGTTGTGGGCTCTCCCACACTAGAGGCCTTCAAGAGGCAGCTGGACAAGCATCTGTCGGGGATGCTTTAGGGTGGATTCCTGCATTGAGCAGGGGGCTGGACTCGATGGCCTTGTAGGCCCCTTCCAACTCTGCTATTCTATGATGTACACTTTTCCACCAAGCACCAAAAAGCGGGGAAATTGGGAGTTAAGGCTCACTAGCCTTAACGCCACATCCTCCCTAAGGAGGCAGAAAGTACCAGTGAAATTCTCATTTTCCCAAAGCAGATAAACCATGAGGACAGGATAGAGAGTAGGATATGCAGAGGTGACTGTGGGGTTGTGGAAAACTGATGACGAACAACTTAGAGCCACTTACTTCTTTTTTTGTTCAGAGCAGCCCTTCCCCAACCTGGTGCCCTCCAAAGGTGTTGGACTACGATGATGGAGCAGGTAAGAAACCCTCTCTCCTGCCTAGCCCTGCTGCCAGGTAAGCCCCACCCCACTTACCTGCTCCATCGTCGCTGGGCCCAGGCTTGAACTGAGCGCCCTGGTCCACCCAGAAGCTCAATTCAAGTCTGGGCCCGGTGACGACAGAGCAGGTAAGAAACCCCCCTCCCGCCTGGACCCGCTGCCGCCGCTGTACAGACTACGGCGGCGGCGGCTCCAGGCAAGCCCCCACCCACCCCCCACTTACCTGCTCCGTCGTCGCTGGGCCCGGGCTTGAATCGAGCACCCTGGTCCACCCAGAAGCAAGTCCGCACCTGCAACCTTGCTTCTGGGTGGACCCGGGGGCTCGATTCAAGCCCACGCCTGGCCATGACGGAGAAGGTAAGTGGTGGGATGTGGGGGGGCTTGCCTGGAGCTGCCGCCCCTGCAGTTCGTGCAGCAGAGGCTCCAGGTAAGGGGCCAGGCAGGAGGGGGGTTGCCTGGAGCTGCCGCAGTTTGTGCAGCGGTGGCAGCAGGTCCAGGTAAGGGGCCAGGTGGCAGGGGGGGTTCTTACCTGCTCCGTCGTCGCCTGGCCCAGGCTTGAATAGAGCCCCTGGGTCCACCCAGAAGCAAGGCTGCAGGTGTGGCCTTGCTTCCGGGTGCACCAGGGCGCTCAGTTCAAGCCCGGGCCCAGCGACGACAGAGCAGGTAAGTGTGGTGGGGTAGGGTGGGGGCT
This sequence comes from Elgaria multicarinata webbii, assembly GCF_023053635.1. Taxonomy (NCBI): domain Eukaryota; kingdom Metazoa; phylum Chordata; class Lepidosauria; order Squamata; family Anguidae; genus Elgaria; species Elgaria multicarinata. The sequence goes on from NC_086171.1 coordinate 129,341,706, forward strand.
TGCCTGGAGCCGCCGCCCTACATTCCCCATCCTGCTGTCCCAGCATTCCTGACCATGGGACATACTGACTTGCAATGATAGGAATTGTAGTCCAACACCTTTGGAGGGCACCAGGTTGGGGAAGGGCTGCTCTAAACAAAAAAAGAAGTAGGTGGCTCTAAGTTGTTCGTCATCAGTTTTCCACAACCCCACAGTCACCTCTGCATATCCTATTCTCCATCCTGTCCTCATGGTTTATCTGCTTTGGCAGAATGAGAATTTCACTGGTACTTTCTGCCTCCTTAGGGAGGATGTAGCGTTAAGGCTGGCGAGCCTTAACTCCCAATTTCCCCGCTTTTTGGTGCTTGGTGGAAAAGTGTACATCCTTAATGTTGTTTTATAAACCGTAGGTTTTTTATTTATTGAATAGTAGCTAGTAGATGATGGGGGATTTTTGGATTCTGAAATTCTTCAAGTAGAAGTCAGACTTGGTAAATCTCTCATCTATAGGAAACTGTAGTAAATCCATGATTTGCTTTCTTCAAACCATCTTTATTTGCTCAAAATCAAAGTTCACTGTAAAACAGGAGAGAGAAAAACAACTCCACAATAAAGGATCAAATAATCTCACCACTGATAAAAATGAGTTTTCAGAATTCCATCTAATTGTAAAAGCAGATGTTACTGATAACAAAACTTGATACATAGCATATTTGTTCTGATCATGCAAAATCATATTTTTTTCTCAAAATCTCACATCTCAGGCCAAGAAAGAAAACCAGATATGAATTTCTCACTTAGCATTCTATACAATAATAATGATAAATATCCTCCACCTCTCCCCACCCTCAGACACAGTCCTGGCAAACTTTAAAGAGCCTTTCTTCTGCAAAGTAAGCAGAGACCGAAGTTTGAAAGTGCTACTTCGTAAAAGCCTTAATTCGCCTTCATATTAATAATATCTATCTATCTATCTATCAGTGACCTTAAAAGTTCTGAATCATAAAGACAACTTCATGTGCTGCACCAACTCAAGCACTTTCAACGTCTGGCTAAAACACATATTTAAAAGGTATTTTCCTTTTAAGGACACCAGCTTTGATATAATAGAATGTGAACTCAGATATACTATAATTAATAGTTTTTATGTTAGATGACATGGCAAATAGGAATACAGAGTTTACATTCACATGGATGCTACAGAGAGAACATGTAACTCAAGCAGATGCTTCACAAAACTAATTCCTACACAGACATCAGTTCTATGGAGGAAATAAAATGTTAAATGAGGGATGAATTTAAAAAAAACCATTATTCTCCACAGGAGTCAATTATATGATGTTGTGGTGCATGTGAAACATTCCTTGGTGGTTGCTGCTAGGAATTTATTTATTTATTTATTTTATTATATTTCTATACCACCCAATAGCCAGAATGTTACCAATGACAAGGAGCTGCTGCTGAAATTGGCATCCCCATGTTGAGGTCTCTTCCACTCTATTCATAGCATGTAGATATATCTGCCCTGTGTTGTGATGTCATGACATCGGGTTTCTCCACCCATATCACTGGCAGCTTGTGGGGGTAGGGAAGTGCCCAACATACTGACATCAAAATACAGGGTATTTTGGATGGAGACGGAGAGGACAATATGGGGATGCAATTTTTAATAGCATTCCCATGTCACCCAAAAAGCATGATTCTGCCCTCTATCTCTTATACAAAAATTAAACTACAGCACTTCTTCAGTTTGTCCTGTTCATTTTAAAAGGATGCCATTTCAATAAATGAACACAAGATTATTTTCATTTGTTCATAAGGACATCAGAAGAGCCATGCTGGACACGACCAAGGGCCTCTCTAGTCCAGCATTCTGTTCACACAATGGCAGGGCCGGTGCCAGACTATTTTGCGCCCTAGGCAAGGTGAGCTACTTTCACACACCCCAAAAAATGCCAACGTTGATTTTTAAGAACATATGTTTCCTGGAAAAAATAAGAAGCACAAAACTTGAAACTGCTAAATTTATTTTAAAGTGCAAGAAATACGTCATGCCAATTATAGCAAACAAATTGGAAAGAACGTCTATGGGTCTAAAATGCATTATTTAATAGGAATATCACCTCCAAATCATCCCCCCCCCAACGCACACATGCGCGCACACATATGCATCACTCACTCCAAACAAACACACGCATGAACACATGCATTCACTCAAAGACCCCATGCATCCCATTCACCCATATATTCTCTCTCTCTCTTCCGGGCGCGTTCCGGAAGTTCGAACGTGGAGCCACCCCCCCACCCGTGTCCCTGGCTTCGCTTCGGCTGGGCAGGCGCGGGGCACCATCTCGCCCGCCCAGGCCCAGTTGAATCCTCGGGCCGGCTCACAGCCAACGCGTGTGAGTGCTGCGCTGTGCCCGGTGCCCCTCTTAGCTTGGCGCTCTAGGCAGCCGCCTGAGTGGCCTCTATGGTAGCATCGGCCCTGCACAATGGCCAACCAGCTGTTGACCAGGAACCCACAAGCTGGACAAGAGTGCAACAGCACCCTCCCACCCATGTTCTCCAGCAGCTGGTACCAGAGGTAGCACATAGCCATCAGGACTAGTAGCCATTGATAGCATTCTCCAGGAATTTGTGAACTCCCCTTTTAAAGGCATCCAAGTTGGTGGCCACCACTACGTCTTGTGATAGCAAATCTCATAGTTTAACAATACACTGTGCAAAGAAATACTTCCTTTTATCTTGAATTGCCCACCAATCCCCAGGTTCTAGTATTATGAGAGAGGGAGAAGAACTGTCTCCCTGTCCACTTTCTTCTTCACACCATGCATAATTTTGTACATCTCTGCGATGTCTCCCCTTACTTATCATTTCCCCAAGCAAAACAATCCCAGTTGTTGTAACCTCCCTCACAGGGGAGTTGCTCCAGCTTCTTGATCATTTTAGTTGCCCCACTCTGCACTTTTTCTAGCTCTTAAACAACCCTCTCACAACCCATGCTTTGTTCTAGGGTTATGTGAAGGTTATTTAATTAACTCACACTCACCAGGTTCACATGACAGGACAACCCCCAAGTGGGGGTTGGATATACAAAATGACAGCCACATATACCACAGTCTCACCATGTTTTAAATAATCCACAATGGGCTGTTATGTTGTGCAAACCGGCCCATTACATCCACAGTCCTTAAAACAATCTTATGCTATATTCAGGTTTATTGTTCCTAACATCATGGACAGCTAGCTAAGGTTTGTTTGCATGTGTTTGCATGTAGTGGTGCAGCTACATAATTTAAGACTCTGGACTTTATGGTCATACAGCTCACCCCCACTTAGATGGCAATAATGTGTATTCCATCCCTTGTGAAGCACACAATGAACATTCCTTCCCCGACCACCACTCCATGCTTTACAACTACTAGTTCAGTAGTGGATCATGGCATTACTTTTGTAGAAGTGAATTGCAATTATGTGGGACTGAAGGAAAGACATTCTGTACATGCTTAGTGGCACTCATCTTGTTATTTCACATATCAACATTAAAAGGAAGTTCTTCCCATGAAAGTTTTCTTTACCTCCTTACTTCTCTAGTCTTGTCTGCTATTCTGTGCACACTTACTTGGGAGTAAGTACCATTTAAAACAATGGGCTTACTTCTGAGTAATCATACATAGGATAGGGCTGTCTCTTGTTTTCACACTCGCCTTCCCCCTCACAGTAGTAAATCTTGACTTACAGCTACTGCAGCTGGCATTCCCAAAGGATCAGGGCAGGCCTTAGGATAAAAAGTGCCCTGGGCGAGTAGTGTCTTTGGTGCCTCCCCATAGTCAGTTTTGCAGGGCCACTCAGAAGATTTATGGGGCCTGGTGCAGTCACTCAAAACCTTGCTCTCTTAGCAGTGTACTACAGTTTGCACAAGCCAAAGTTTGAAAAGACGCACTCCCAGCAGTGACAGTGCACTTTGCAACACAGCAGAACTATCACGGGTTTTACTTATCATATTTTTTTTGTTTGGAGCAATTCCTATCTTTTGGTGAACATTATTTATTTTAGAAAATCCTTTCTTTTTATCTTTAAAAATAATAAAGAAAAGTTATAAACAAAAATGGTATCCAGCTGACCTCTTACAATGCACAGCTTTATTTTATTATTATTTAAATAGTGCTTAGAGTTTACAGTATTCAAAGTGCTAAATGCTTGGTGACATTGTCTCAAAAGAAGGCCGCGTTCTACTGATTTTTACCTAGTATAAATGACATCAGATTGGAAATTGGGGGGAAACACCACCACCGTACTTTAAAGCTAATTGAAGGAAGATCATTCTCGTATTTAGTACCCAAACAACCTGTAGAACCTTGAAAGAAAGGTTACAGACACAATTGCTTTTTGTTACCCGAGCACTCCAGACAGTGAATTAAAAAAGCAAAACCACGGCCACTGAGTTCAGCTCGGTGTCCAGTGGCGACCACCCAGCTCGCACAATCTTAGGGCCGTCCCTGATTTCAGTGAAAGGAAAAGGTAGGGAAGAAGAGAGAGAGAGAGAGAGAGAGAGAGGCTTCAGTTTCTTGCAAAGGGAATGCTTTGAATAAGATAATCCTGTGAAATGCTACCAGCAGAAGTGGGGTCATAACAGCTAAAAATAAAAATAAAGAAAATTCGGCAAAAGCAGCAAAAAGCCCAGAGGAGGGAATTTCCTGGCAGTTGGAAGAATTAGGAAGATCGGATACTTTGTTTGATGAATTGCAGCAGTGGCTCCGGCAGAAATGGCTTCAACCCTGCTTGACTGATGCTGGGCAGTGAAGTTCTTGTGAACACCTAGAGGGTAGTGATGGGGTGATATGGAGGACAGGAAGGAAGTGGTATCTCAGCCAGAACACAACTGTTTTTCATTGAGCTCCATCAGACGAGCATTTTATTGCACGCTTGTTACTGGGCACTCGCAGATTTTCGTTGGTCCCTATCATGACATTGTCTGCCTCCTGCATGCCTTCTGGCCCTTCTAGCTTTCTTCACATGACAAAAAAACCCACCCCAGTAAGTCTGACTTATTTTTAAAGACAGAACTTGCCGCTATCTCCTGCTGTGTACAGGAGAAGCAGCAGGATCAAAACAGCCCACTGAAAGGGCCACGTGCAAGTTGTTTACTTCCTCTTTCAAAAGAGGAAGTAATGAGGGACAAATGCGCGGGTGGAGAAGCCACGGGAAACAAACGCGATTTTCCCCTGTGTGATGACACTCATTGACAGAAGCCCCTCAACCTTCCTGCCTGGCTATGTCACCCCAGACACCTATGCAAGAACCATCCAATCAGAGTCCATAGACTGGTTTGCAATCCCCTCCCTCTCTCACTGATTGACTATTTCTCCCCTCAAGCTGTTAGAAAGGGTGTTCTGAATGTTCCTCTGTTAGTATCTACTCTGTCCCTGCTCCTTTGTTGTGGCAACTTGGTCTATTACCCAAACATCCGAGTGTGTATGTGTGTGTTTGTATGACCCCATAGTATTCAGAGTTGTAATATTAGGTGCTGGAGGTGAGGTTTGAAATAAGAACTTGCCATGTATATGCATAGCTTTCAGCCAAAGAGGCATTGAAATGCACCAGATTGGCTATCAGTTCTGCACTCAGACTTCCAAGTTTATTCCCTATCAACAAAAATAAATTCCATTATATACGTGACATTAAAATATGATAGGGCCACAGCTGTAGGCCTGTGCTAAAGGTGAGTCAGATGAATTCCATCCTACCGTTAAGGGAGACAGTAGATTTAACGGTTGGTCTGAGCATGATCCATGCCAATTTTGAGGTAGAAAGAGCCAGAAATTTCTTATTTATAGGGATTTTAAGATTTATGAGTGATCTCCAGCAGTTTGGTAGGTCTTGTCGGTTTTCTTTCTCATAGGGCTGTTTTGCATGTAACGCTAAGCCAGTGTGGGCTGTTTTGCATGTAACGCTAAGCCAGTGTGGGTTGGCTATTCACTCGCCAACCCATGTTACTCCTGATAGATGATTGGGCAAGTGGCAGCTCCATGTGGCTTGTTTCCTACTCAAACTCCTTCAGCCTCCAACCCACCCCTGACATACCCAGTGTCCTTTGTGGTACAGCCTGTCTTCTCTCTTTGTCCCTGTCCCTTCGCTACTGCAATCACTACCCCATTTTGGCTCACTCTGTTTGACACTTTAAAAACAAAACACCTCAGTCCTTCAGAACTGCACAAATAGGGATGCTGATGACTATTATTGTTATTATTTTCCAGTCTATTAGAAGTGTGCCAGAGCACACTTATGGGTCTCCAAAATGTGTAGTCCTGCCTGGTTAATTTCCTTGTATGTTTCAGTTGTCAACAGAAGCACCATAGTGGGGTAGCTAATCATACAAGGCAATTGACAAGGTGAGACTGCATATAGGCTAATTTGTGCATAGTTGAGAAGGATTGGGGAGGAGGAAGAAGAGGAGAAAGGGGGAGAGAAGTAAAGGCACCAAAGAGAGGCGGACAATATCTCCCACTTAGCAATATAATCCTTTCATTATTAAGTGTTGAATTGACACTTATAAGTGTCTTCCCTTTCACCACTTCCCCAAGTCACCAGCAAGCCCAGATTAGGAAGTTATTTCCCCCCCAACCCCCCATACATTTTTACAGCTCCTTCTCAGAGCAGTTACTGTGGTTCTGCAAATTTCCTGTCTGTTTATTTCTGTCTCTAAATTTGCACAACTTTCCCCTCCATTTACTGCTGAAAGTTGTGCAACTTTAGAAATAAACGGTCAATTTGTGCAACAAGTTATTTATGCCCTCGTTATTTTTATACTGCTCCACTGGAGAACCAAGCTGTGGGCTTCTCTTTAGAAAAAAAAAAGTATAACTAAAAGGTAATGTATTCTGAAATCTGCCTTTTGCAGAGTTTTCCCTGACACAGCCGTTTTCTAGGACTGTATATGGAATGATATGGCAAGAAAATAATGAAAGTTTTTTTAAAAACAACAACAACAACCCTCAAAGGTGATATAGATAGAAGGGACAACATGGAACATGCAAATTGTAGCATGCTGCATTGGGCAAACTATTCTCTCTCAGGCATCACTCAAATATGATGCATATTTATCTGATGAGTAGCCTCAGCAATTACTCCCAAGGAAGTCTGCTTAGATAAAAAAAAAAAAAAGAGGGCAGGGCTCCTGCAGCTTTAACTGTTGTGATGAAGAGGGGATTTCAGCAGGTGGTGAATGCACACAAATGACACCTGCTGAAATTTCCTTTTCTATGCAACAGTTAAAGATACAAGAGCCCGGTCCTCCTTTGCATGTGGTCATCCTAGGCGGCATAATAAATTGAATAGGAAGCCAGGCAGCAGCCATTACTCACAGAAGCAATGGGATCTCAAAGGGTTAAAGACCTCGAGGCAGCCATCCTTTTGGGACAGGCAGCCTTAATTCATCAGAATTATTTCTGAATAAACATCCCTAGGTTGCATGGCAGCAATCATGTACATATATCCTTGTGGGCCTGTTCCATCAAACAATTAAAAGACACTTCTACAGATAGGATCAGTCTGCAAGTCTTACTTTTGAATTCCCAGGAAAAGCTTTCTCCGCTTCCATGGAAAGGGGTGGCAGGAATTTGAAAGGAGTGCTGGCCACGATGTCCACAGGAGTGCTGTCTTATCCAAGCCATGTGAGAGCATCCACTTGTGCAAGTGATCTCCCCACCCCCACCCCCACACCCTCATTTCTCCACCAGTGTGGCTCTTCAGAGAACTGGCAGAAATGCCTGGCTATAAGGGGCTCCTTCCTCTGAGTCAGGCAGTTCAGCCTGGCTGGCTCTCGGAAGAGCTGAACACTTTTCAACTCATGCTGAGAGGAGAGAAAAACAGAGGGGGAGCTTTGCTCCCAAGAGCCCCAAGGCCGTTCTCTCCATGCAGTAAATGCCAGGGCAAGGGAAAGGCCAACAGGGCTATGCACAGCACTCACTGGAGAAGGAAGCCTTCCCCGGCCTTCCTGGCGGGAGGGGAGTACACCATTCACTGCTCCTCCCACTACACCATTTCACCTGTCATGGGAGGGCTGGGGTGCAGCCACCCCACCCCCCAATGCATCGCACAGATGCACACTGAGGGGAGGAGCCTGTCAGCCACCAGGTGTGCTCACCTACCCAGTCTTGCACATGTTAGCCCTCTTAACACATCCCAGAGCAGAGCTAAGACCACTCTACTGGAATCAGTAGCAAGCCAAAGCTTGTTGCCTCTTTTCCAGCCTAAAGTCCTGTTTAGGTGGTTGGCCTTTCCCAGGGGCTGTGTAAATGTGCCGTGTCATGGTGTCGATTATACGATGCTGCTGCAATCGCGCACCCACCCCGGGGCTTTCCACCAAAGCTACGGAGACAAAAAGTCAGGGACTTACCTCAACTTTTTCCTCTGGAGTGAGGCATGGATGCACGAGACGGCATCAAGACAGCCCCAAAGCCTCTGTCTGGAGTTGCAGTGGAGGCTTGGCTGGGTAGTGCCTGGTGGAAGGAGACCTGTGATTAGTCGCCTTCCACCAGGAAGGAGGTGGAGGTGGCTCTGGTTCTCAGATGGCTGCCCAGAAACCCCATGCTCCCTCCTTGGCATTGGGATTACCTGTTGCCACCCTGGGGGAGGGAAAGTGCGGAGTTTCCGAAGGACGTGATGCCAACCTGATACTGTGAAGGCACAGACACACTGTCTCTGTCTCTCCCTCATACATACACATACACACACACACACACACACACACACACACAGACACACTGTTGAACAGCTGCTCCCAGAGTCTGAGCCAGTCGCCACAAAGGGGCCAGGGTATCGGTGAAACCTACAAAAAAAGGGTAGGATCTCATGTGTAAGACTACTACAGATGAACTCTTTTATAGCTGAGTGGGTTACTGTTTCTTAAAAAACAAAAAAACATGCGTTTTCTCTTCAGAATAAACACATTGTCCTTCCTTCATTATATTTTTATCCACATACATAGAGGACTGAGTGGTTGGTTTTGTATGTGCTAAAGTAAAATTGAGAAGTAGACGTACATGTGACAAAATTCAATCCTACCATATTGGGAATGTAGTAGTAAAGTGAACTAGCCCAAGATTAAACCTCCACATCATGAATCTAAGGTCATATGAGACGTGCCATGAGATCCCTTTGTTTTGTGTTCCTGACGGCATGGGAGGGGCGCAATTTGGAATGGGGCCATGGTGTGGGGGGAAACTAGTTCTTTTCACCCATACTGAAGCCCCAAGTCAGAGGGGTGTCTTGCCAACGATAGTTTTGCCGCTTGAGCCCTCAAACCCCCGTGGCATCACAGCTGCAGGGTGAGAATGGCAAACCTCCACAGCAGGAGGAAGCGTGGGCTTACTGCCCAAAAAAGCCGCAGTGCCAGCACCCATTCAGCTCATCAAGCCCACCTCCTGCCCGGCCTTCCCACGCAGCCCTGACCGAACCTGGGCCTCGATCTGGAGTGAGGTCACCACCGACAGGTGGAGCAAAGAAGGTGGTGACCTTGGAGTAAAGGGAAAAGTCAGCAACTTTTTAAAAGTGCAGTTTTTTGGGGAAAGCCTGTGGTGGCTGTAAGATGGCGACTGCATCGTATAAACAATGCAGCGCCAACTCATAGCCACCACGGGCTAAACAAGAGCCAGGCAACACACATTTCTGAAGCTGCTACCAGGCACAGACAGGAAAACCTATGGGCTCAAGCGAGGGCTGGGAAACTTCCGGCCCTCCAGATGTTTTACCCTAGAGCTTCCATCAGCCCTAACCTGAATAGTCAATGGAGGGAGATGATAGGAGTTGTAGGCCAAATATCTGGAGAGCTACAAGTTGCCCACCCCTGGCTGCCTTGAGGCCTTTTGTCTGTAAGCCCCTCCCCCCTCCCCCATGGTTAATAGCAGCTTGGAGGGCTCTGGCAGAAACCTAACTCTCCCTACACCTGCCCTTGATCCAAATCTACGCCCCTTCTCTTTTTGAGAAATACATTGAGAGCACCAAACTCTGTATAATAAATAAATAAGTATGGGGCTCCTGCATCATCTTTCATTTGGCCCATAGCTGAAGCCTCAAGTTTCCATGCAACTGATGGCCAAAACGTAAAAGACGACTCAAACAATAAAACAGTGAAACCTAACACCGTATGTTGTGGAGTCTACAGTGTGATCGCATAAAGACTTTCAGCCAGATCTAATCCTTTGCTGTAACTGATAATGTGCAAAATCCAGGTTTGTCCCACAACTCTTAGAATATACTTGCGGTCATCTTTAAAACCCGCTCCACATTTCAAACCTAATTTTGCCAATGGAACTCTGCACCAGTGTGAGATGGAGAGGACCACTCCCATAACTTGGCATTTGGGGTTCTGCATTAGAGGCCACTCAAAGCTGAGAATAGCTGTACCTAGCAAATTTGGCTAGTGCAGATGTTCATATTGGGTTTTCTGATAAGAACTTACCAAAACCCACACATTTCTTCATCAAGGGGATGAAAAGAACTTCAGATTTAAGAAATGTGAAGGTGGGAGAAAGTGAAATTGACCGGTTTCCCCATCTCTGGTGGTAACCATCTTCAGCATCCTTATGTCCTGGGAGGGGTTTACCTCAAAGGTTCCACATTCCCCAGTCCATTGTGATGCGTAATTTCACAGCGAAAGCAGACCTTACTTTCAATCTGCATTCAAGTAGCTGCATCTCTCTCTCCCTCTCTTTTAGTAGATGTGGGGGCTAGGGGGACTTAGCTGGGAGATAAAGATGTAAAGCCATTGTGGTGTGGTGGTTAGAGTGTTGGACTGGTTGTTGGGAGATCCGGGTTCTAGTCCCCACTCGGCCATGGAAACCCATTGGGTGACTTTGGGCCAGTCCCAGACTCTCAGCCCAGCCTACCTCACAGGGTTGTTGTTGTGAGGATAAAATGGAGAGGAGGAGGATTATGTATGCCGCCTTGGGTTCCTTGGAGGAAAGAAGGCGGGATATAAATGCAATAATAAATAAATAAAGTAATATCTATTTTGGCCCTGAAGGAGAAAAATTGCCTGGTTTCTCTACAGGAGAAGAAACCCCCAGAAGCAATACTGGAATGAAAGTTCTTAAGGGGGAGGGGGTGGAGTAAAGTAAGGGTTTCCTCTGTTCCTTTAAGATTTTTATTTCATTTTAATGACTTCCCAGGCTGCCTAAATTATATAACAGTATTATCATTCTATAGCAAAGCATTCCATTTGTATAAAATATTCCATAAAGTGGCCTTCTCCAACCTGGTCCCAAACATCTGGATGAAATGTTTTGGACTTCAACTCTCATCAGCCCCAGCCAACATGGCCAATGCGGGCACCAGGTTGTGATAGCAGTCCGAAAGCATACTATACACACGTGCTAAAACTGTGGTGATGGCAGAAAGTTGTTTTTCTTAACCTTCACAGTAGCAGGTGGAGGAAATAAGCCATGGTGGCTTATTTCCTCTATCGTGTATGCTGGGGAAATTTCCATAACATGGCAAGCTGTGTGGGTGAGGTTAGTTATGTAAATTCCCTCAAGCATGCAGGGCGGAGGAGATAAGCCACCATCTGCACCCACAAGGCTAGTTATGGGAGAGAGAGAGAGAAACACTCAGGTACACACAGTGGTGGGGAAATAAGCTTATTTCCCATACCATAATCGTATAAACTGGGCCAGTGTCAACACAATGCCATCCAGCAGAAATTATTATTATTTGTTATTGTTATTTATTATTATTATTTATTGCATTTATAGCACACCTTTTTTCCTTCAAGGAATCCAAGGTGGTGTCCGTAATCCTCCTCCTCTCCATTTTATCCTCATAACAACCACCCTGTGAGGTAGATTGGGCTGAGAGTCTGTGACTTGCCCAAAGTCCCCCAGTGAGCTTCCATGGCCGAGTGGGGACTAGAACCCGGATCTCCCGACTCACAGTCCGACACTATAGCCACTACATCACACAGAATTGCTTTAACTTGCTTCTTTCTCTGTGCCAGACTAGGAGTGGGAGGGATTCTCAACAACCTACTGTGCTGAGTTGGAAAAAAACTTTGCAGAAGTTGATGGGAAATCATAGACATGGCTAACCAAACAATTTCCCTCACTGGTTGGTAGGAGACTTTACTTCCAGTTTTGGAGAGGTTAAGAATCTGTTTATATATTCACTAAGTTTCCCACAAACACACATTGTAGGCTCTGCTCAAAAGCCACAGAATAATAATCTACTCACTGCCTTCACAGTGCTGCGTTGTCACCATGTTACCACTAAACCCCGTAGTTTCGCTGCCATGGGGGTGGCGGTGGGTAATCTAAATTGCAGAAGGCAGCGCAGGCTTTCCGGCAGCCACTCGGTTAGTCAGGCCTGCCCCCTGGCCTCTGCCCAGCTTCCAGCAACCATTGACCCCAGAACACTTCCTGCTCGACACCAAAGTGAGGTCACACAGCGGATGGGCCGTGGTGATCTCACTTCAAAGGGGAACATCAGCATAAGTCCCAGACTTTTCTAATGCCCTTCTTCCGAGAAAAGCCCCCGGTGGCTGCAAATCAGCAGCTGCGTCGTATAACCGATACAGCACCGATTCACAGCCACCGCAGGGCATGAAGATATCTAGACCCCCATGTTGTGAATTGGTAGAGGATACTTTTGTTAACCTCACAATGAGACATTCGGATTTTGGTGTTTTACTATTGCTACCCACAGATTCTACATCATGTGAAAGATGACACATCCCACTCCTCCTCCATAATGAAGAAATGCCTACCTGTATATTAATTCTCAATTTAAAACATCGAGGCTGCAATCCTATACAAACTTACCTAGGAGTAAACCTCATTGAACTCAATAGGGTATACTTCTGAGTGGCCAAACATAGGCCTGCATTCTAAAAGGCCTCAATAATAATAAAAAATCTGAGTGTCACAGTAGTTTCATCAATTGTTAATTTCTTCTTTTTCTTGAAAATCCACAGCTCTGTGCTTAGAATAAGCAAGAAGCAACCAGTGACAACAGCCTACATGTTGTCAGAACTATTGTTAAGGCGCTATACTTGACAGGAACGATATTCCAGAGTACATGAGGGATATATCAGAGGATGGGAATGCTTTATCAGCCGTGTGCACAATGACATAAATGAAAGTAACATTTCCCAAAGCATCTGGTTTAAATGTAAACATTTCCTTGGAAGACCCCTGCTGATGTGACGGGAAGGTGATATTGATGTACAAAGCTTCATAACCTCTTGTTTGGATTAATGCAATGTATTATAGGTGGGACTACCTTTAAAAATGGTCCAGAAACTTCAACTGGTCTAAAATAGGGCAATGAGACTGTTAACAAGGACTGGCCAATGTGATCATATTATACCATCACTTTTCCCTTTGCACTGGCTGGCTGTCCAAAAGGAGACCATGGTCAATGGTATCAAAAGGCACTGTGTGGTCCAAGGTCAACAGGATCAAACTCCCCCTGTCCCTCTCCCAGCAAAGGTCATCCCAAAGGGAGGCCATGGCAGTTTCTGTTCCACAACCAGGTCTGAAGCCAGACTGAAATGGAACTAGATAATTCGTTTCATTCAAGAATGGTTGGATTTGACTGCCAACCACCTACTCAAGCACCTTGCCGGGAAAGGGAATATTAGCAACCAGCCTCTAGTTGTTAATATTTTCTGGGTTCAGATTAGTCTTTTTCAGGAGTGACCTAATTACTTGGTGTTATGTAATCTTTCCATGGAAGAGACACCCCACCTTTTTTTAATTACTGCTGCTGGTTTTAAAGTGGCTTGTGATATCAACAACCAGTAGTTCAATTCTCTGCCTCTGCCTTATATTCAATGTACATGTCCCAAGAGAACATTACATGCAGAAATAAAATGTGGAAATGTCCTAGTTACAGAAAAAATACAATTGCAAAACCAAAAGGCAGGGTGACTCTTCCATGGAAAGATTACATCACACAAAGTTAACGGTCTGTTCTAAGCTCCATAGGAGCCAACTACCCCCAAAGGGAGGGACAGAGGCAAAGTAAGAAACCCCTTCTGTCAAAAAGAAGGCTAACAGGCAAACTATGGCCCAAAAATACCCCAAACAACTAAAAATCTGTTAACAACAACTGATGATGATAAACAACAACAACGTGCTTGGGGCAATTAAGTAAAACAGAAAGAAGTGAAACTGCTCAGGTTGCAGTCACTTTTTATCCACTGAAATCACTGAATTTCCTACATTCTGATCAGCCTTTTTCCTTCTCATGTGCCTCAACCAGAATCTGGAAGTGAACTAGGCCATATCAGGATTCAGGGGGAAACCCCTGAACTCATGGGACTGCTATTTGCAGGAAGTAACAAATATAACCTTTTCTCCTACTGGTCTTTTGTTGCATGGCCTGACCACAGCTTTGTCAGCATAACTGTGTTTTCCTACATCTCAGACTCCAAACAGCAAAAACGTTCTATCCTCAAGGAAAGGCAGGCCAGCTTGTATAGCAAAGCTTTACTTCCATTCCATGGCTTCCTTTTAAGCCCTCTGTTCCCAACACCTGAATACCACCCCACAAAAGGAACTTGAATAACATTTGTTCCCTTGAGGTCCAGTTTACCTAATAACAAAGTTGGATCTCACATCAATGAGACCAAATTAGTTTATTCCATCTCCGCCATTCACCAATAAAGATTCCTCTACATCTTTACTCTGTGATAGGAAATATAAGGACTTTATTACATTCAAATGGTAAATCATATTCTTGATCACTTATCACTATTCTTATTCAGGTAACAAAAATATCTTCCCATCTATACATCAAATAGACCCAAAATTAGTCAAGTTATGCCATTCTTATTAAACAAAAGCTCTACGCCAGCGATATGCTTGTGTAATAGGAACCTTCAAAATATGTTCATATTTCTGATCAGTTCAAAAATAGCATCTATTCACAAGGATTCCAATGGATTCGTTTGGATGATGACTCAGGTATAACAAATAAAACCTAACAAGAAAAAATCCACTGTGAGAAGATTGGGCACAAAATAAAATTTCTTTTTGAAAAAGAGTAGGGTTTTTCCTGCAGGGAAAAAAAGAACCGAATAAAACAATTGTGTGGCCACTTTCACCTAATGCATGTCAGATCCATAACACAGACAACATGCAACAAGGATGTACATGACATATACATCATAGGCAACTGATTTTATCTCATTTATCATGATCAACTGGCTGAATTGGGCTGGGGCCCTTTGGGAGCTGCCTCTTGTGGGCCAGGCCTCCTATCCCCCTGCCCATCCTTTTCTCCTCTAAATCCTTTCTCCTTGGGACACCCCAAGAATGGGTGCCCCCCCCGATAGAGCACTCATACCTAAATTTGCATAGGTCCTGAGCATATCGGCCCTGAGAGCCGAATTCCTATCAAAGTAGGCAGCGTTGAACCTCCTACCCTGTGAACCCAAGGGAAGCAACTGGCCAAGCAAGGACGTGCCTACTATCCACCCTGTTCCCTGGAACCAGCTGGATGGGAATGATGAATTGGAACCATAACTCTGGCTCCTTCAAATCCCTTTTCAGGTCAGTATTGGAAGCTGCTTTTAACCTGAATGCAGGGCCGGCCCTTCATGAAGCAGTCTGATGCGGGCGCATCAGGTGGCAAAATTAAATAAGCCGGCCAGCTACTCCCAAGGGGATACTCACCACTTCTTGGTCCCTGTTGTTTCTGATCTATGTTGTTCCTTTCTTGAGGATCTTTGTAGTTCTCATAGCTAGAATGATTTGAGTAGGTTATGGGTGCCACCTTTTGTTATTACTGTATTCTGCCTTGTAACTGCCTTGCAGTATCAGCCCTTGTGCTATTTTGACTTGATCCAAAGCATCTGCAAAAGTCTGTTTCTTACCATAGGGTTTTACCACACAATTTCCACTACGTTTGAGCCTTTCATGCCACAAACAATGTCATCATCATCCAAGTCTGGTTTACCTTGTCCACCCAATCCTACTTAATCTGCTATAATACCAGCATTCTGGAACTTGAGTGAGTACTCTCCCATGGTTTCAGTATCTTGTTGTGTGCAATGTGCAAACTTCTAAGACAATTGGGCCGGAAACATGAACTTTTGCTCCCATTTTCCCTTTCATTGTTCTGCTTTCCCTGCTTCTAAATCCACTCCTAAATTTTCTAAATAGCCAATCAACAACATCCTGTTCTTAAAAGTTGGCTGTATGCCTACATTCCAGCTGCCCCTACAAAAATATTCTCCAAGTCCAATGGACCTAAGAGCTTTGTTGCAAATTATTTTTCCATTTCATTCAGATGTCAAGATTGCATCATGGGACTTTTCTATTTGAGGCTTTTAACCTGCTGCCTTTCTGAGACTTCCAGATTCTTTGTAGGATTAAGATTGGTCCCATTACATGCCTTTTCCACCCTGAGTTTTTTTTTTCTTTTCTCTGCCTTTTCCATTGGTTCTGTCAGGCAACCACTAGGTATTGCTGTGGTATAGTGGAGTTGCCCTACGGTTTCATGCCAACATTCAAGGAAATACCCGACTTGCCTCATTGGGGGGTAAAATGCTGTAATGTTTGAAAGATGAAACAGGCCCTAGAGGATGACAACGTTGTGTGAAGCACCTGCAAACTACCATGACTGAGGAATCACAATATATTCCTTGTATAGAAAGGCTCTTAACAATTGTAACAGCATGGCCAGATCTGCACCAAACAGGATATGACACTTTGAAAACAGTTTGAAAATTGTATAGGGAGTGTGTCCTGGGCCCCAACAGCTGTCACTACTGTTATAAACGGTTTAAAGTGGTACTGTAGATCCTGCTGAGGAGGAAGAACCTGCGCAATAATTTGGAGCGTAAAAAAATGATTCCTCTCCGAACTCTTTTTCTGGTGGATCTCCCTCTTTCAGTCTTCATTCTTCTTTTGCAGCTTTATGCACTCTTCTCCTCCTCCTCAAGATTCTCCTTGGACCTGTTCAAAGGGACATGCTAACCCACCGGGCATCGCTCAAAAATGCATTCCATGGTGGGTTAGCATGTCATGTGGTGGGAGATTTCACTCGCTATGGTGGGTCAGGTATCACCACCACCCACTACCTACCTTCTGAAAGATGGCTGGCAGACATCCATAATGGTTGCTGTCATAGGTGTGCGCAAGGGGTGTGCCAGGTGTGCCCAGGCACACCCTAATGTCTCAAGCAATAAGAGCTGAATTGAGGGGGGCATTGAGTAGGGATGCAGAGGGGGATCCAAATGCAGTGGTAACAGCCCTCCGGCTGCCCTCCAGCTCCTCTGCTGCCATGCTAAAGAACCGCTGCCTCCGAGAGAGCACCATTGCTCCTGACAGTAGGAATGAAACGGAATCACTCTGCTGGGTAGGAGCCTCTCTGGCAGGAGTAGGGCATCAGTATCTACAGTGTTTCATAAATCAATGAATAAAAAGAATGCCCTTTATGACTGTGTAGTCAATAAATGCTTACCTTTTAAAAAATGTACCTGGGTGCACACCCTAATGTAATGTGCTGTGCATGCCTATCGTAGCTTGTTGTCTGGTGGGAACCCCATGGGGTTTGGGCCCTGACACAAGAAAGAAAGAAAAATTGGCAGGAACCAGAGTCTGCCAGCAACAGCAACTGCCACTTCACGCAACACTCTTGCCCAGTTCTTTCAGTCTATCCTCATAAGGCTTTGTTTCCAGACCCCTGATTATCCTCGTTGCCCTCCTCTGAACCCCCTTCAGCTTGCCTGCATCCTTTTTGAAGTGTGGTGCCCAGAACTGGATGCAATACTCAAGATGAGGCCTAACCAGTGCCGAATAGAGGGGAACCAGAGTCTTGTGCTATTTGGAAGCTATACTGCTATAAATGCAGCCCAAAATAGCATTTGCTTTTTTTGCAGCCACATCACACGGTTGGCTCATATTCAACATCATATCCAAGATCCTTCTCGTTTGTAGTATTGCTGAGCCAAGTATCCCCCCATCTTGTAACTGTACATTTGTTTTCTTTTTCCTAGGTGTAGAACTTGGCATTCATCTCTGTTAAATTTAATTCTGGTTTTTTTTCAGCCCAGCCCTGCAGCCTATCAAGATCACTTTGAAGTTTGCTTCTACGTTCCAGGGTATTAGTTATCCCACCCAATTTTGTGGGCCTAGGACTGAGCCCTGCGGTACCCTTCTTGTTACTTCACCCCAGTTTGGGAAGGTACCATTGAGAAGCACTCTTTGAGTCTGATTATGTAGCCAACTGTGGATCCACCTAATAGTTGCTCCACCTAGCCCACTTTTAGCTAGTTTGCTGATCAGAATGTCATGTGGTACTTTGTCAAAAGCTTTGCTGAAGTCAAGATATATCTCCTCCTTCCTGGCTTTTCATTGTTATTATTTTTGGTGCCTCAAAAATGTGCAAATGGGGCTGTCATTTTTTAAAAAATGGCCTCTGAAAATTGTACAACCATATTTGTAATTTTTACTTTATTTTACTTTTGTCTGCATTTTGCAAGTGTGCACTTACAGCTGTCCGATATGCATAATCCTGCCTTCTCGAAGTCCTTTTAAATTTCAACTGTCAAAGGGAGCAAAGTGCAATGGGTAACATATAACGAAATTGACAAGGCAAGACTGTATATAGCCAAATTTGTGCAAAATTGACAGAAACAACATGAAAAAGGGGAAGGTCGGAATCAAGAGGAGGTGGTGCACCAAAAGGGGAAAACAATATCCTCCACTTAGCAAGGTTATCCTTTCATTTTTATGTGTTGAACTGACACTGGTCAGTGTCCTGAGCTTCCATTCCACACTTCCCCAAGTTATCAGCAAATCCGGAAAGGGGAGATCTTGGGCTTGTCTTGATTATGGTTTTGCCCCAGGGTGGATCTGCAGTGGCAGCAGGTCATCTATAGGATGCAGCCACCATCACAAAGCCATGAAGGCTCAAACCCTTGAAGCTCCAGTTTAAAAAGTCGGGCACTTACCACAACATTTTTCTCTCGGAGCAAGGCGACGATGGCATCTGCCGTCTGTCACCTTGCTTCAGAGCTGCAAGAGGCGTGCCACAGACAATGGTGAACCCTGATTGGTCACCCAGCCGGGAAAGGGGGAGGGGGCGTTTCAGCAAGCTGAATGGTCACTGGGCTGCCTCCACACCTCTGCAGAACACTGCAATTAAACAAAAGTTTTTAAAAAACTGGAGCGCAGCAAGGGGGCTACCGAGCAAGCTGCCTGGCTGTTGTGCCAGTTATGCGCCTTTGCAGGCCCGCAAAGAAGCATGGTTGAAGAATGAATAAAAATAAAATAAACAACAACAGGGAGCCAAGCAGCACACCGGGACAAGTGGAAGGGGCCACCGAGCAAACTGCCCAACTGCTAAGCCGGTAACACGCCTCTGTGCATTAACCCAAAACTGAAAAACAAAACAAAAATGGAGCACTGACTTCCCTCCTTTGTTTTTGGCCAGGGGGAGGTGGAGGAGGAAGGAAACAATGGGAAGAGCACCCCATTGCCCCTGCAACGATGCACAGCGGTGCGCAGGCTCCTTCCTAAAAAAAAACCCGCAGTTGCGCTCCTTGTCGTGCGGATAACAGGAAGGAGTGCAGATGAGGGGGATCAAGGGCTCGCAGCTCCAATGCACCTCTGTCAAGGGTGGAGGAAGTCACTGCCCAATTGCTCCTGTTACAAGTGGGAGCAGCTAAACAATCCAGGAATGCTCCATCTCCAGTTTATTTACCATAACATATGAACCAGGAACTCTGGCTTCTTTCTCCCTTGACGAGAGTCCATCTCTGGCTTATCAGGAAGTGACATGCCCATGTTGGAGAAATCGTCCTCCTCCATTGAGGAGCTAGAACTCCCTTGAGACAGATGAAGCCATGCAGCCACCTATGTCTGAAGACATGGGGGAACCTGGGCTCTCAGGGGAGAGGACAACAGATCTGCCTCTGCCAGAAAAGGGGAGATCTGCTTTAAAGGCAGCATCCTCCACCCAGTCTCAGAGAGCACTGTCAGCTTAAGAGGCAGAGCAATAAGTCTCCTTTAAGATGGAGTACCTGACTCCAATGAAGAATGTGTCAGGCATAAGGATTGTAATATATGGCAGCTGAGCTATGGGTGGGGCTTAGAAGGCCCAAGTAATAGCCTGCTTTTTTTCTCTGGATTTGACTGAAAATAACACTGGTTCTCAGCTTCAGCTGCTTGCATCCTGACCGTAATTCATGTTTGAACTTCTGTATTATCAATTTTGGACTTCTGCCTGATATTGTCTCTGGATTCTTTTTATGCTTGCCTGTTATCCTTTGTCCTTGACCTTGGCTACACTGTTGGCTTTTCTCTCCAGAAAAACCTTGTTTGCTTCACTCTTGGGCTTGCTTAATCGACTGCTTCACTGCAGTTAACTGTGTCTGTGTTTGCAGAGCAAGTTGCTGAACAGGACAGGCAAAGACAAGCCAGGGTTCTTGGTGCGCTGATCATGGCAAACTACCCACTCCTGCTCACAACAGGTGTGACTGGGCAGTGTGTAACAGCATACTACAGCATTCCCAACCACTCTAGGTTTTAAAACAACAGAACGCCTAGATTGCTGTCTGTTTAACCAGAGTGGGAGATGAGTAAGGACCTAGCCCCTAGGTGCTCAGATCACCACTTGAACAAGGACAAAATTGCATCTCAAAGTTACTGGTGAGATTCCAGATGATGTTCTCATTTGCACATGTTTTGGGGCCAGGTTAAATCTGATAGTATCAGAACCATATATTTAAACTGGTGTATATTTTATATTGCGGAGTAGAATTCAATTATTTTTTAGAGGACAGTGGCTCCTTTGCTCAACTGAAAGAAAAATACTTGAGGGAGCAACTATGGGCTGTAAGGATAGGAATACCTCTCCCTTCCACTTCGTACACATATGGAATTAAACAAACTGTTCTAATACTGTTCTCAGTTTTAAATCTCAGTAAGATTTTCAAAGACCCAGGTGAAAGTGTCTCCTTGGACAATGGGAGGTCATTTAGGTCAAATTCTGTTCTTAGGCTTTCAAAATGGGCTGATAGTTTTAAAGAAAGAAAAGAGGCGGATGGAACTATTGGTTCCTTTTATACCATGCTGTTTGTTCACTTCTTAGTGGTTTTAAAACTGAATAATGAAACTAATCTCAAATCCTGTGTGGTTTTTTGTGTTAATTTCCTGGAACTGGAGCTCTTTTGGATGATCATGAAGAAATATACTGTTTGGTCCTTTTTAATGCGCTCAGACTAGCACTTTATGAATTGTGTTGACCGGTAATCAAAAATGTCACTACACTGAGTAATAAGATTGCAGAGTTTTGGTTTGGGCAAATGATTTCCTCTCATGCTTCAGAAAGGTGTGGAAGGCCCTGCAAGAAGCTATGTTGGTTTGGATAAAACATTTACACCCATAGGAGAGAAGACATATTTAGATATGTGTGTGTGTGTCTTTGTTTATATTTGTGTGTGTGTGTGTGTGTGTGCGTGCTGTTCATATGTTTGTATGTGAACTGTTTTATATTATGTGCAATATTGTATTTCAGGGTTTTAATCTTTGTAAACTGCCCTGAGAGCTTTGGCTATTGGGCAGTATATAAATGTAATAAAAGAATGAATTAATGAATGAATATGTTGCTAACAGGTGGCTGATCATATTAATATATTTTAGCTAAGTTGAGGCAAAGGTATAAGGGCTTTTCTACAGGAGGCTTTTAAACCACACCTTTGCAGGATTAAGATCAGCTCCTTTATACATGATTTCTCCCTCTCCCCAGAGTTTTTCTTTCATTACACAACCACTAGGTGGTGCTGTGGTATAGAAGAATTGCACAAATAAAAGTAATTCTGCCATTTCCAAATAACACCACACTTTCCTTGACCTAAAACAAAGCTGGGGAAATGGCAACAAAGAGCAAGAGAGACCCTGGAGGATGACAATGGTGGGTAAAAGACCCCAAAACTACCATGAATGAGGAATCTCAAGCAGGGCCGGCCTTAGGAGTGGGCAAGCTGGCTGGTCTCCCAGGGCGCCAAGCTCAGTGGTTGTGTTTTTGGGAATGTACTCCCTGAAGTGACCTAGGCTGGCAAAAAGCAAGTGTCTGTAACCCTTTTTCAAGGTTCTACTTGTTGTTTGGGTACTAACTACAAAAACAATCTTTCTTCAATTAGTTTGAAAATATGTTTCTTTTTCAGTTTCCACTTTGATGACATTTGCGCCAGTTAAAAATGAGTGGAACACACTTTACTTTGAGTCATTTGAGTCAAATCCGAGCATTTAGTATTATTACTATTATTATTATTATTAATTTATTTATATAGCACCATCAGTGTACATGGTGCTGTACAGAGTAAAATAGTAAATAGCAAGACCCTGCCGCATAGGCTTACAATCTAATAAAATCATAGTAAAACAATAAGGAGGGGAAGAGAATGCAAACAGGTACAGGGTAGGGTAAGCAGGCACAGGGTAGGGTAAAACTAACAGTAGAAAGTAACAGTAGAAGTCTGCACAACATCAAGTTTTAAAAGCTTTAGGAAAAAGAAAAGTTTTTAGTTGAGCTTTAAAAGCTGCGGTTGAACTTGTAGTTCTCAAATGTTCTGGAAGAGCGTTCCAGGCGTAAGGGGCAGCAGAAGAGAATGGACGAAGCCGAGCAAGGGAAGTAGAGGCCCTTGGGCAGGCGAGAAACATGGCATCAGAGGAGCGAAGAGCACGAGCGGGGCAATAGTGTGAGATGAGAGAGGAGAGATAGGAAGGAGCTAGACCGTGAAAAGCTTTGAAGGTTAACAGGAGAAGTTTATATTGGATTCTGTAGTGAATTGGAAGCCAATGGAGAGATTTCAGAAGCGGAGTAACATGGTCGGAGCGGCGAGCCAAGAAGATGATCTTTGCGGCAGAGTGGTACTTCAAATACTGTCAACACTATAAGCACTATATAAATAATAACAAAATTAAGCCATACGCTTTAAGAGGTGAGCTGGATACTTTTTATTTATGTTTATAAAAATCACTTGTAAAGCATTAGTTATATCAGTTGAAGATATACTTTATAAATTATATAAATATAATATAAAATAGAATACATTTAATTATTATATAAATAATAATTGCATTTAATTACATTTTTTAACTTTTGTATATTTCTATTTATAGGTTTAAATTGTGTATGTTTTAATTTTGTAAAGCGACCTTGAGGCGCAGCATTGGGCAACAGGTGGGATAGAAATAAGAATAAGAATACTTTAGGGAGAGTACCTTGTTGCTTCAGCCTTGTTTATTCCAGTAGCATAAAAAGGTGTATAAGTGTTATATTCATCAAAGACTCCCTATCTGAGATGAGCCCACTCATGGACAAAGACTCTGCCTGTGGAAAAGCATTAACAAACCTAGGCCAGATCTACACCGAGCAGGATATGACACTTTACTGCTTTAAAGCACTTTAAAGTGCTTTATAACAGTTTTGACAACCATATATGGAGAGTGTCCTGGGCCCCAACAGTTGTCACTACTGTTATAAACCATTTTGGTACAGATGTGGCATCCAACTCTGGTTTAACAAATCTTCCTCTGACCACAGTACATTGAAGGAAACAAGCTCGGTTCGGCATCTACAGAAATCGTGTTTGTGTATTTATTAGAAACGCTGTCAGACTTGTATGTTTTTATATATATTTTTAACTTTTTTCAAACTGCTTTGTTAAATAGAGTTTAATAAATAAATATTTTAGAAAAAAAAACCAACAACTACTGTTATAAACCATTTTAAAGCAGTAGTGTAGATCGTGCCCTAATTGTAACCCAATCATTTACATTGAAATGAGGAGCTGACGAAGATGAGAGGTGAAAGCAAGGCTATTCCACTAGTCCTGCTGAAGGCCTACTTCATGAAGGCTGTCCTCTCTCACCTATCAGGTCCAGCTAGCTGCAAGAAGATTGCTTTTATGGATCAAAAATGTACTGATGAACCTAAGAAGGAAATACTGCTGATTCCGATGTAAACCCAGGACCCTTCAGAGAAAACTGCTGAATAAAATGAAGCCATCAATGGTTTCTCAGGACTTTTTTTAAAAAAATCTATCTTATTTTATTATCCTTCAAAACCTTGACTATTTAACATTTTATTTGTTGAAATTGGCTTTTATTAATACATAAAACGTTATACAGCATATCATCATTCAGCACAATCACTATGAACGTTCAATTTTATTAGTTACTCAGCAAAAGTACCCAACATAACATCACATATAAACACCTAGGAATGGATTTAGAATCAAATAGATTAAATATTTCATATCACCCCACATAAACATCCAAGAATGAATTAAATATCAAATAGACTAAAAAGTATGTAAGATCAAGTTTTACATATCTTCCAATTCCAATGATTTTAAAAGTAGCAAAACAAGAATATATGTTAATTTCTATATTATTATTGTTTTCCAGTATTCAATAAAACACTTCCATCCATAAATAGCATTTTAATAATAAAAATGGAAATTTTAATTAACCGATACTACCTACCTCGTGGTCCATAAGCACATATAGAGAGGGGATGTTTAAACTTTCACGTTTCTAAATAGCACATATATTAATTTATCTTCATTGTATAGTTTATGAGTCCTACCTATTATTATTATTACAGTCCAGTTTCAGGTCTTACGATTTTTCGCTTATTTACAACACAAATTGTTATACTTATAATAGCACAAATGATAATTACAGCAACACATACTATGATTATGATTATGGTAACAGTATTTAACACTGGGGAGTTGTTTTCATCAGTAGAAGCATTAGTGCTGCTACTCGTAGGGGTGGTATTATTGCTACTAGTGTGGGTTGGGGGAGTACTAGGCAATGGGGCAAGAAGCCGAACTGTTTTTACTATATTAGATGTTTCACCAGCATTGCTGCTGTTATCGATGGCTCGAATTGCAAAGAAGATTGTGGTGCCGTTATCTTCTCTGATGTTTTCTGGCTTAAACTGAAAGGATTGTTTCACCCCGGCAACTTCCGTGGTTAGACCAGAAGTGTTCACAGAAAGGGCACTATGAAAATTATTTCTTAATTCCTCAAGATTTTCACTCATTTTTATTTCATATCTTTCCGCTGCAATACAAGGAACAAACAACACATGTGCATTAGAAATATAGATGTTCAGCCTGGGATCAAGACTAATAGTGACCAAAAAATAAATAAAAATGTTGACCCTCCTGATCTCTCTCCACATAGGTTTGGAATAAACATCGACCTGTCATGGAGGATTCAGAGGCATGTTCTCAGTTCATATGGGGTGCCAGCCCATCCCAAGTAAACTCAGAGCATGCCATGTTTGCTAAAAGGAGTTGAATGTACACAATTAAATCTGGTGAGGAAAATTACAGACAGACTGAAATCTCAAATTACTAGAACTCAACATGTCCTATTCCTTCATTTCTAACATAAGATTAGCACTATTCCAGTCACCAACAGGAGGAAACAATAGAGGAAATTTCAGTTAAATGTGCCTGTACATCCTTGCTGTGAGTCTATGGAGTCTCCATTGCTTCTGGGGGACTCTACTGATTCCAATTTTCCTGTGGGCATGGATCTTAGGAGTTCCTCTGGACTAAAGACTAAACACATAATTGAGCAAAGAATTCCCATTTCACAACACATTTGCGAATAAGAAAATAAAAGATGGCTAAACACTCCTCTCTACCTGCATCCATACATGCTCCCTAGGTCTTAAAACTCAGAGCATGTCACTAAGCTATGACCTATGGTCCCTTCCTATTTACCTTGTGTTACAGATAAGTTTTATTGTTAAGATTGTGATTTTGGTGGTAATCAGCCACCACCCAACCAGTGTCTTAATTCCTGGTATTCTCTTACGTCATGAACTCCTTCTCCTCTCCTTGTATCCCTCCTATATATCACTTATCCTGACTCCATCTCTTCTACCCTGGTGGTTTCTAGAAAGTGTGAAAAGATAGTTAATACTAGACCAGATTTGGGGGTGGGCGGTAGATATCCTCTCGCCATAGCAATAATGTAATGCTACTCTAAAGTGTTTCAGGGACAGAATTCTGGTGAAAATAAAACAAGTATCTAGCCTTTTCAATTTATATAATCTATTTCTCTGACTGGCCAATAAAGCTACATGGAGCATGTTTGTTAACTACATACAATTAATAAGGTCCCTCTGCTTAGCATGGCATCACACTTACCTTTGCCTTCATCATAGTCACCCCCAGGAGCTGTCCATGACAAAAGGAATTCGTCATCATCTTTGAGCTCTACCTCCAGGTCAGTGATTTTACAGGGTGGGAAAATATCTGGGGGATTTCCAGGAGGAACGTTTGCCATTACAAAAGAACCTCCTGATGCTGTTCTGCTGAATTTTCCTAGGTTTGCTTCAATGTCATCTTCACTAGGTTCAGGTCTTGGTGGATTCATTATTATTTCACCTATGAAAAATGTTTTTTAAAAAAGACATGTCATCATAGCATGTGACTACAAGTCTCCAAACTTACTCATTCTCCTGCTAGTCTATTTAATTTGTTTCTTTTTGTCTAAACATCATGTAGAACCATAATCCTTTCCCTTTTTAATCTGGAGTAGCAGTCTCTCTTTTTCCTCTGTATATTCAAGCACAGTTTCCTCATTTGGGGAATGGTATGATTTTTATGCAGCTAATATCCAGCTATGTCTCCGCTTATTCCATCACTCCCTTCTGGGTTTTTTTACTAGCCAATTGCTTGGCAGCTGTCTCTTCATGGATGTCAAGGCATTAATTAAAAACCAAATGTGCAGAAAACGGAAGTCCTTGTTTTTCCTCTTAAACCTTTTTACTATCCTCAGTGTGTCCCTAGACCAGGAACCTTCGGAGGTAGAATCCACAAGCAGCAGCAGCAGCAGCAGAAGCTTTTTTAATTATTATTTGCAAAAGGGAAAACAAAAGCAACTAAAAGAGCATAACAACAAGAAGAAACTACGGCAACAACACATGTATCCAGTTTTGCTGCCCATCTGCCCATCCCCACATCACAGGAATATAATTTAAAAACACATGAACGTCAGCAATCATCACAGATTTTTCAAAGATGTTTATGCCATAACTTCCAACCAGAAAGAAGCAACCATGGGATGGGCCCACATCACAGGGCCAGCCCTTCTATGAGGTGGGGTGGATCCCCCACTTCAGGCAGCAAATTCTGAAGGATTCCATCGCTAGGAGAACTGCCCGCCCCACCTGGTGGCTATTCTGCTGTGGCAAGAGCAGCTGGCACAGTTCTTTGGAGCCCTGCTTTGAGGACCCCTCTGAGCATGGAATCGAGTGGATAGTTCAGAAGAGAGAGTGGCCAAAGAGGGGCAGGCCAGGCTGGGCTGTCACTGCTGCAGCCAGTGGGGAGGGTAGAGAAGAGAGACAGTGGGGAAGGAGGGAGAGGAATCGGATGGGCCATCTCCACAGCAGCTGGGGGAAGAAAGAAGAGAAGGCAGTGGCGGGGGGAAGGAGAAGGAGGGGGAGGCAGGCTGTCATTGTGGCTGGAGGGGGGAAGAAGAAGAGATGAGCAGTGTTTAGAGTGGACTGACTGCCAGCATTGGACATTGCCCCGTGTTTTAAACATGATTGAAAACATATTGTTTTCACTCTTGAAATTCTTTTTTAACTGTGCCTCTGTGTTGTGTTCCTGACAAGTATTTGGTGTGTTACTGCCCTTCATGCCCAATTCCCTTTTCTCATATTTTGTCTTGTGAGATTTTAAAATACTGGGAGATGGACCCCACCTTCGTAATTTATGCACGTTGCCAAGTATAGCAAGGGGCTCTGGATAAATAACAATGACAATGCTTAGATACTTCACGTTTGTTTTCTTCTCCTGATTATTAAAATCACCATTCTATACTACAGCAACTTCTCATGATGGACAATCTGAGCCCCCTTCATTCCATCACAGAGCCGCATAGGGCCCCCTGCATGTATGTGTGTGTGCAGGCATATTACAACTATGTGAGCAGGCCAATCATGTGATTGTTTCTCACCTGATCAGCACCATGCAGGGCATAAAACTTTGTAAATACCCTGTATCACACAACATCTGCTAGTGTAACTATGCCAAAACAAAGGCAACTTGATCTAGACATTGGGCTACATCTAATACTGTGTGAACAGACTTCCCCTTATTCTCCTCCCCACTGCAGCCCCACACCCACCTCCCAAATCTCCTCCAGAGGGTCCCCCAGCCCTCCAGAGCAGATTTAGGTGGCATGTGGGAGGCTGCAGCTGGAGAGGGAAACCATTCTGCCATTGGTTTCTGTTTTACTGACAATCAGTCAGTGTTGGAAGCAATCCATACACAAGTATTAGATGACTTACCATGACCAAAAGAGGGATGCCAGAGTATTTTTAAAATTAGCCAGAATTAGGGAGATGCTTCATTGGTTCCCAACACATTCAGTTAATGCACTAAGTCAACAAGTACACATCTGCTCAGAATATTCTAGTACAGAAAGTAAGGATTGTGTGCACATGTGTGTGAGTGTGTATGAAACATCGGCCTCCTTGTTCAATCAACATCTACAGAAAGCCAATGATGGGGGGAGAATGGCAGGGAGAAACCTGTGTTTCCTCAAAAATGCCTATTTTACCCACTGAGAATTCCTATGTCCACACTTGACCTCCATTCTACTGTAGAAAGTAATGTTATTTTATAGTGAATCCTTACCATCTTCTACATAACCTGGTACGTAGATAGATCGATTCTGTCTGCGGCCCCGTCTGACAGTTTTGTCTCTTCCTTGGACACGCACTTTTATGTTATATCTACCATTTTCTTTGAAAGCTGTGAAATACTTTGAGTAGATTCCATCATGCTTTAGAATATCGGCACCTTAGCACATAAATATTAAAAATTAGCATCTGAAGCAGACATTTGATTGCTAATTAGAAAAATGCATAACATATGTCAGAGATATTGCTGTCACAGTATCTGCTCCTGTTTTCATGGAAATAGACGAATGGCAGATTTTTAATATTGTAATATGGAATCATAACAGACATACATGTTAATGTGTGTACAATACCATCCTGCACAACTTGTGGCCCACAAAAGCAACACACTGCACTAGAATATATTGTGGCCTGCTGCAGGCTTCACAACCCTATTATCTGTAGCAACCAGCCAAAACAGGCACTATATGTAGCCCTAATGGGTAGACATTCAGAACTAGTGGATTAGTGGGTCATCGTACTGTCCAACGTTTTACAGATATTGCTGTCCACGCCTGGATGGACCTCAGGGCAGAGAATGTGAGCCCAGAAGTGTGGTCTGATATACAACGATGGGAGGGGTGTCCTAGAAGATAATCCATAGTACAGACAACCTCCTGCAAAAGCCCTCAGACAATGCCTGGCTCTGAGAAAGGACCCCCTCAGAGCTAGGCGTTTGGGCCTACCCATGTGTGTTACCAAGAAGCAACAGTTCCTTTTAGGATTCAGAAACAATAAGCACGTTAATGGGTGAAGTTAAACTATGGACTCTGCTACCACAAGGGAAGTGTTGGCCACCAATTTGGATGGCTTTAAGAGGGGGGTGGATAAATTCCTGGAAGAGAAGGCTACCAGTGGCTACTAGTCCTAATGGCTATATGCTTCCTCCAGTAGCAGACGCAATAAGCCTGTGTACACCAGTCGCTGGGGAATATGGGTGGAAGGGTGCTGTTGCACTCATGTCTTGCTTGTGGGTTCCTGGTCAACAACTACTTGGCCACTGTGTGAACAGAATGCTGGACTAGATGGACCTCTGGTCTGATCCAGCATAGATCTTATGTTCTTATGAAGGAAAGTTCTTATTAAGCAAATGGACAGAGTACAAAAGCTTAACACTGCAAGGTAATCACTGCAGCAAGAAACTACAGAGCAAGTTTATAGAGCTCCTGTCCCTACTTCCACTGGGAACCCCTTCAGAATCAGTGACAATTGAACTCCAATAACAGCCTGGCATGCAGCTCCTTCCAGACCAGCCTGCACTGAGGTTCTGAATTGGGAATGTCTCAGGGACACATACATTTACTATGATGACATTAATTCCCCCTATATTCTGGCTATACTCCAAAGACTTTGAGGATGTTTATACATTCTTGCAAAGTGAAAAGATTAGCTCCAGCAAGTGGCAGCCAGCCAGCACAGATATGACCATCCCAGCTACTCTCATACAAGTGGCTAGCCTTGAGAGCTCGCCAGAGGCTATCTAAAGGTAAATATAGCTAACCACAAAAAGCAATGGGAAGTCTAGGCATGGCAAGGAGAACTGTGGTTCACCACCAGCTCCTCGAAACAACAATTGTCTTTGCATTTCCACTGCACCGTGGCTGGCTCTCTGAAGAGTTGCACAAGCCAGAGAAGCCAAAGTGGCTCTTCAGCATGGCTTGTGGTCTGGAATGTTGCGAGTTGTAGTCCAAAACATCTGGAGGGCATCAGATTGTGGGAGTCTGCATTGGCACTATGGATGGTATCACACAGATCAAGAATGTATTATTTCCTATGCCAGCAGTGGGACTGTGTGTGTGTAGTTAGTTCAGTAGGATGGGGGAGGGGAGGATCACAGCTTAGTGGTAGACCACATGCTTTCCGCGTAGGAGGACCCATCTCCATCCTCTCCAGGTAAAAAGAATCTCAATTTATACGTTGAAAACTTCAGAAAAGTATGCACACGGGAAAACGCTAAGCTACATAATACCATAAATACTACAAAATGAACTTACCTGATCCATTGTCAAAAAGCTGTAGCTCTGTAGTTTTTCCTGATACTGATTCAACTGTGGCTGTGACATTTGCACCAAGAATAGGGGAAAACTCTTGGCTGACTTCTGCATAAATGATTATTGGATTAGGATAGTTATTGGTATCTGCATTCATATAGGGCTTCACAGTCAC
Organism: Elgaria multicarinata webbii; assembly: GCF_023053635.1. Lineage (NCBI taxonomy): Eukaryota > Metazoa > Chordata > Lepidosauria > Squamata > Anguidae > Elgaria > Elgaria multicarinata. Next base: position 129,372,582 of record NC_086171.1, read on the forward strand.
TGGGGGCAGAGATGCATTTGCTGCTCGGGTGGTGACCGTCACTGACAGGACTTGAGCTGCTGAGTGTGTATTCTGAATCGTATATGTCCAATCACCCACCTGCAAATCAAAGCGTTGAAATATAAAATGCTGCATATAGGACTTCTGGAAGTAAATGGTTCTTCGGCATTTCCATAGTCTACCATGTTACTTTGGCTATAGGGATTCAACCCTTTTTCAGCACAGCTTCATTTCAAGTGGTTCCAAAGGACAGCCATTTGCCTATTTTTCTAAAAGGAACAGGCTGCTCCTTAAAATTTGTAGGGTTAAGTACATATTTTTAAAGAAAGCTCAATTCTTACCTCTGCAGTTCCGTTAATCTGGAGTCGAGCTGTTTTCCGATTCGTAGGATCAATGGTAAAGTCTGTTTGACTGTACTTTTTCCCTTTGGGATCTCTCAGAAAAATTCCTGGTGGATACGTGCTCACACTCCAAGTCACTACAAAGAAAGTGTCATTTCCCACAGTTTTGTCAATGGTTACAGTACCATCCAGCCACTGGCTGGGCTTGATGGTTTCTCCTTTACTTTCAAGCTGTATTAAAACAGAGTACATTGATTTAGCAGAAAAATAAACTTATATATTAAACACAGACACATATTTATTTATTTCACTTCTTAGAGTGTAAGCAGGTCGGTATCTCGTGCTCTCCGCTCCTCTGATGCCATGCTTCTCGCCTGCCCAAGGACCTCCACTTCCCTTACTCGGCTTCGTCCTTTTTCTTCTGCTGCCCCTTACGCCTGGAACGCTCTTCCAGAACACTTGAGAACTACCAACTCAATCACAGCTTTTAAAACTCAGCTAAAAACTTTTCTTTTCCCTATAGCTTTTAAATGTTGAGTTTGTTCTGACTCTATACTTTTAGCCTCACCCTACCCGGTGCCTGTTTACACTTCCCTGTGCCTGTTTGCATTCTCTTTCCCTCCTTATTGTTTACTACAACTTTATTAGATTGTAAGCCTATGCGGCAGGGTCTTGCTATTTACTGTGTAATCTGTACAGCACCATGTACATTGATGGTGCTATATAAATAAATAATAATAATAATAATAATACAAAGTGTCCTACACAAAATACAGAATGCTCAGAAAGACATAAATGCTCATACTACCATAAGGAGATTTGCCTTGTGCCCCAGAGATCTTGGTTATGTAGTGGTGATAAAATATACATCCCATAGCTAAACGCATGAAGATAGGCTGATGAGAAGCTATGTCTAACAGGTAGGAGCAATTACAAGACCCGTATCACAACACTGCAGCTGTGGTGTGGCCATAACCAATCTTTTTCTACATGAAATTGTTTGTGTGTTTCTATATTTGTATTGATTATTAACAGCCTCAGAATTTTGCAACTGAAAGCTGGATATATTTGAATAAATATACAAATGTCCAGTATCAAGCAAAGGTATAACTTAGTAGTATGTTTGAATGGTATGTTCGAATTATACATTAATTCGAATTAATACATTGGTAGGTTGCCTGATAACAGCAATGTGTAAAAAAAAAATAACAAAAATACAACAGTTTCTAATCAGTCATCACAAACTAGAGGTTGAACCTTGGAAGTGCAATTCTAATTCCACAGACAAAGAAATACAAATGTATAGTCAATTGATATGAGATTTAGTGCCACTCTGAATGAGTGATCAGATTTTGAGTCTAAATTTTGGCAAACAGCAGCCACTAAGGTCCAATCTGGATTGGGACCACGGTGCTGGGCTAGAAGGGTTTATCAGTTTTCCACTGTGGCAATTTTCTGATGAACTCTCTCCCTCAATTTGTTATTTGCCCTAATAGGAAACACTAAAGTGACTGTTCATATACAATATGAACTATGCCCAGTAAATTTTGAAATGTTGTTTCAGCTCTACCAAAACGATCTCCCTCCTCAGTCTGCCCCCCTCTATGAATTTCTCATAGGTCCCTCGTTTTACAACAGTAGCAAAACTTGGACTGTGGAATTAATTTCACTCAACGTTGTTTTTAATTTTTGTCCAGTGTCTAGCAATTCTATGCATACTATTACTACTACTATCAATAATAACAATAGCAGCATCACCCCCTGAACCTTCCAAATCTTTGAAATCCAAACCTGAATAGATTGTTGACTGATATTTCCACTTCCTGATGAAATTCCACTGAACGCATCTATGAGGCCGTTGGTGTCCAAACTATCAGTGGCAAAAAATTTCAAACCTCCTGTAAAGTGATTGGAAGAATAATTAGAATAATCTGCCAGTTAGGAAACATAATGCATAGTTGTATTGTTCTTTGTTGTAATGTATTCAAACACGGCTTTAATTGTTAGGTGGGGTTTTAATGTTGGGAACTGCTCAGCCACCAGCCCACTGCTGTACTCATCTATAGTTCGATTAGGATCTGTGGCTTTGGTGAGGCTAGAACTGTTTTCCTGTAGAAAGGTATGTAGCAAAATGAACCAGAATACTTCATCTTCTCAGTTCATGTAAATCAAGACATTTACAACTTCCTAGATATTCCTATATTAAAAAGAACTTTACAAAATGTGGAACTTCATGTAAGGATTCTGAGGAGTATTGTGGGGGAACCCAGATATTTAAAGGGAAGGCCCAGGGCAGACATCCTGGTGGGCCCTGCAAGGGTATAGCCCCCAAAATTGCCCAAGGATGCCACATAGAGGCACCAAACCTGGTTGCTCATGCATGGGGGATGTTGCCTTTCCTACCAACTCCCCCTTCTGCCAACGACGTCCCCTCATACTTCCCATATAATTCCCAAGGATTCCCTGAACAATTAGCACTATTGCACCAATGGAACTCTGCTTGTAATTGTTAGTATCAATTATACTGTTTTGGTATCTTACTCCATCAAAGCTGGTAAACATGGGGCAGTTATATGCTGAACCACCCAGAGAGCAGAAGTTTTTGTGAACTGCCCAGAGAACTTCGGCTATTGGGTGGTATAAAAATGTAATTAATATATAAATAAATAATGTAATAAATAAGTAAATATGCTGGGGAAAAGAAAGGGAATAGGAATGTACAGGACAGGAAAAGGAGAGGTCTCATTATTTGTTGCAAGTGACTCTAGATGCGAATTACGGAGTGCATTGCATATTACACAATATTAATAAGGAATAATCAAATAAAATCCTGGCCTCAATCTTAAGAGCATTTTTTTTCTTGATAAAAACCATTGCAGATGCGCAGGACTTTAATAACAATATGTTTTGAAGGTTCTGAGCCCTACTCCACTGCTCTAGTGTAGGTTCACAGAAGGGCTCCAAACGGTTCACCCCTGTGGATGATGCTTGAGCACCAAGCCAATGAACGGATGGTTCTTCATTGTGCAGGAGGGATAGGATAACAGAAATGAGGCCTGCTGATTCCTTACAGGTGGTTGCTAACTGGACTGAAGTTGTCACAGAAATTTATGTTCTATGCCTTTGTTTTCTCTTCAAACTGGAGGCATTGCTAGAACACAGATGCATTGGTTAAACTAAGGGGATGTCTATACAGGTTCTTTACCCCGCCCTAAACGCGCAGGTTCACATTTCAGGACACATAATGCAGCCATCCATTCGCCGTAGCGCTGGGTTTTTAACACGATAATGTGCATATTCATAGTTGCGATTTACTTCAACTTTTGGACCAACATCCGAGTTTGCACCACGTTAAAATTATGTGTTGCTGGGGGAGTTAAATCACATTTTGACATGTGGGCATAGCTTTGAGAGCAGGACAAAGTGATTGGCCGATTTCCTGCCTTCCCCACCTATCACGTTCTCCTCTGCCTCCCTCGTTCCTTCCCACTGTTTTCATTTTCAATGATATGATTCTGTGGAGCTGCGCAAATAGAGCTTATAATATTAAAACAAAGGAGAGGAACAGGCAGTAAGACTCCTGAGCAGAGGCTGCTCTTTCTTGAGCTGACCACCTCTTCACCCTGCGCTTCTCCTGCCTTTGGAAAACCCTTCTGTTTGGAGGGTTGTCCTTTGCAATGCGCTGCTTTCCCCCTCTTGCATCCTCCTCTGCTGCCTCGTTCCTTTCCCCCAAACCCCCAGAGCTCCGCAGATAAAATGTATAGCTTCGCTCGTCTGTACTCCGTATCATCGTATGTGCACATTAATAACTGCACTACAAAAAAAAAATTAGGAGATAAATTGCTGTTGCTGCTGCAGTGTGCCACACTTTGTCTAGATTCGAATCTACGAACATTCGGGTTTATATTCAATGAGGAGTTGAACAGATTGTTGAATAGTTCGGGGCTAAGATAAGCACTGTATTTGCTGCTTTAAAAAAAAGTTGCTGTGTTGTTATTCATTATTGTATTATTTAATCCTTGATTGTAAACTGCCCTAGAAACACAATTTGGTCCGCCATTTTATAGTCAAGATCCACCAGCTTCCCCTGAGTTAGGAAGGACACCATTAGATCCTTCGCAACTGTAAGCCCCTTAGAGTGGGGACCTGTCATACCTGTTCTTCATAAAGCGCCATGCACATGGATGGCAATATATCAATAAAGAAAGTAAGTACATCAATAATATCCCTCCAGCACTATCCATGCCCTCATCAGTGGTGCCATTTTGTACTGACTATAGAGCAGGCAGAAGGAAATGTTCACTTATTAAACTCAATAGAAGCAGGGAGATGAAAAATTGTTCCTTCCTGCTCCACCCATTTCACAATGACAGAATATAAGATTTGGAGCAATTCTGCATCCTATCACAGAACACCCCAAGCAGTATGTAAACTCCCAACAGAGAGATCATAAGTCCAATGATAGGTCACATGGCATGGAACTATGTTGCTCTGGCCTCCGGCTGTGCACACTTAGATCACTGGAGAGCAAACTTTTGTGATGAGAAATATGAAAAACAGGCACTTTGCACAAAAAGGGAGCACTTTGCACAAACGGCCTGGCCTCAGAACAAATATAGGGAAAGCATAGTGCTGACACCTGTCTTCCGAGTATTCTCACAGGAATTCTAGACTTCTTTAGATAAGGGGGTATTGTGTTGCCTTACAGGGCTTTGCTTCCTGCTTCTCTTGCACATTTGTAATGGGCTGCATTATATAGGTGGAGAGGGGCAACCATGTGGTCTAGATTTGAAAACTTCCCATCCTCTTGGTGCTCAATAGCCTTGAATAGGACAGCACCATGTAGGGGGTACTTTATAGCACAACTTCAGCTGCACAGGGTGGGAAATCCTGTGATATATCAGAAGAATTGGAATATCTGGTTGTTGTTGTTTTTTAGAATGGAATGACTGGGGGAAGGCACAGGAGACGTGCAGAAGGTTGACATTGTCATCAAAAGGATGCACAAACCTTGTGAGTGACCAGTCACGAGTGTGCTTTATTTCACTCATGTGAAGAACCACTTTGCTTCAGCAATCCAGATACAAACACCCACTCTAGCCTACAGCTGGGCATGTAAAGACAAAGCACCTTACACAGGTAAGATGGGAAGAAGGATCCATGCTACAAAAGAGAACTACTGCAACAGTGCGGAAGAAGAGAGTTTACACTCTCTACCATCACCAACTTCCTCAAACCACTTTGTGGGATGGCTAGGTGGCTTATAACTGTATAACTGTATAAGGTCTGATTATCTCTCTCTCACATTTCAAATTTGGCCCTCAATTTGTGGCCTTGGGCAAGTTACTAATCCAGCATTCTGTTTCCCAACAGTGAACATCCACATGCCTCTTAGAAGCTTACGAGCAGTGTCCCCCTGTTACTTAAAGATAGATGCAGATGCTTTTATATGCTGACGATATGGCCCTCCTATCTACTACTCAGATGGGCCTGAGGAGACTCCTAAATAGACTAGGCAAGATTTGTAGCCAGGAGAAACTGTTAATAAACTATTCCAAAACTAAGGTGGTGGTTTCCTCTAGGAGAAAACACCTTCATAAATGGTGCTTAGATGGGCATCTGATCGAAAAATGTGCTAGCTTTAAATATTTGGGGATATGCTTTTCCTATAATGGCAGCTGGAAATCTCATCTAGAGATTTCAGCCTGGAGAACAGCAAAAAGTAATTCTATCTTATGCCTGTCCACACTCTGGTCCTCCTCCTTGTTCCACGCATGGAACCTCCCCTATCAGCCATGATAATGAAATGGAAGCTCCAAGTTCAGAAGGTATATTTCTGGTTCCAATAGAACGGGGAAAACAATCCAGGGCACTTAGATTAGAAACTAAATTGTTCACATAGAAATTGGAAATGTGCCAGTAACCCTGCCTAACACCTCTTCCGGTATTAACTTTATAAGAGAGACAAGCCCATCCATACTCATAGGTCAGTATATGAGTAAAGTTTCCGAATCAGAAACAATAAATGCTTGTCTGTTAGTATGCGAGAGTTTATCCCAAAGGCTATCTCTATCAATTAAGTTGAATGTAGAGGTAAAGGCCACAAAGGCCACATACAAGCTACCTCTTGGTTGGCTCAAACATTTGTGGATCAGATGGCTGAGCAGAATAATAATAATAATAATAATAATAATAATAATAATAATAATAATATATTTCTTACCCGCCTCTCCGATTGGATGGAGGCAGGGAACAACAGCAAGCATAAAATACATAAAATACTGATTAAAAACATAGTATACACTGTTAAAAACATCCTAAAAGTATCCTAAAATTCTACTGGATAGGCCTGCCGGAAGACACTGATCGATTGTGCTCCTCCCTTGGCGGAACCCTGCCTGCTCCTTAGCCAGAATATTGTTTTCCTCTGCCCAAGATTGAAGCTTATTCAGTAGGAACCTTCCATACACTTTTGAAGTGTCAAAAATGTGGACAGTCAAAGCTTGGCAGAGTGGCTGAGAGTTGTAGCATCCTCACTTTTGGGGAGGCACCAAATGGCACTATGTAACATTAAAAAAAAGTCTTGTAAGACTTTGATACTCTGTTTCCTCACTTACCTGTCATGTCTGCCAACATGTTTAGTTCTTTTTCAGCACTTGGCCCCAAAGCAATGGTGTGAATGATAGACCCACTACTTTTAACTTCGCTAAAGCAAGAGGCTACAGTTGAATCTTCTCCATCAGTCAAGAGCACAATTTCACAGCCTTCAGTAGTTGAATACTTTTGTGCAACTACCTGTATGGAAAAGAGCATTTACATTTTTAGCGGCATTAATGTAGAAGCAAAAGAAGCTAGTTGGAATTAACATGCAGGAGAAACTTCTACAAAGCTCTACAAGCACTGAATGTGAGTGAACTAATTTCCCATTTGGAACAGAAGCAAAGTTTGGTGAAATGTGTGCAATAAGTTTGATTATTGTTAAGGAAGCAACATATGCCACTGCAGAAAATTTTTGATTTCCCTTTCACCTAGCAATGACCAGTTGTATTGAGTTCACTATGAAATTTGAATGCATGAGTACCTTTGGCCTTACTTCCTGGGAGTAAGTCCCATTGGATCCCATGGGGCTGACTTCTGGGCAGACATGGTTAGGAGTGAATTCACCTGTCATATCACTGGTGAGGAGTAACACTCCACTAATGCCTGTTTGTGGCCTTTAAAGGCTTTTTGTTATAATTTCTAAACAGTTGTTTAACCTGAACACAGATGTTCTTGGATCTAGTGGAGGTAAGAGGTAAATTTGCATTCTTTAGCTGTTGCCACTGAGGCCTTAGCTAGACCTAAGGATTATCCCAGGCAAATGGAGGGGTCATCCCTGCCTGCTCCCGGGATCCCCTCTGTGTCATTTGGATGTACAGGGATGATCCCGGGACAATCCCGGGATATAGGTCTGGTCTAGCCACGGCCTGAGAAACAATCAAGAGGAGGGAGGAAGTTCACATTGTATACCACACCTAAACCAAACAAGCACGGCCCTGATTGGATGACATCAATGATTTTTCCTTGTCTGTGAAAGTCCTTGTGTCCATTATACAACAGTGTCATTATAAAATTCCTACTGGCCTACAACCCTGAGCACCTCTGAGCCAGGAACACTCTTCTGCCACCAAGTGACAACTTCTGTTAGGAACAGCCTGCATTTTCTTTCATCCACTGGCTTGGATGTTTAGTTATTGACTTTAATACAAATACAGCCCAGTTGATAATAACTAGATGTCACTCTCCTTTTAGGTAAAAACCCCTTCCAAAAAAGGTAACCATTTCCTTAAGCTTACCAATAATAGATCCAGCAGCAATGTTCATAATTAGAAAAATAAGACTGAAAATGAGAAAACTGAGAATAGAAGTATCTAGAAAGCGTTCTCCTTCACCTGAAATCCTAGACGTATTCCAGAACATATGCTGGTTCCTCCATTAGCTGAAGTAGGCAGATAGCCTATAAGATTTTGGCGCACACTGTTACTGACAATCTGTTTCAAATCACTTTTCTTTGTTGCTGCACTATTGAATGTGACGATTCCAACCCAGGAACCACTTTCAACAATCTGTAAGATGAATAGTTCTGCAGCTTGTTTCAGACGAGCAATGCGACTCTGCACGCGAAGAAAAGGAGGGGAAAGTCATTGTTAGTGTGTTTCAGGAAAGACAGCTTCCATGCTTCTCCCGCTCTGGATTTTTGCTTGACAGGCTTTTTTGCTGTCTATCTGGGGCATGATGGAGGTGGAGGGAAGGAAGCTGGAGAGGCTTCAAGTTTATTCACATTCCAGCCTCTCTAGTGCCTTCCTCTCCCTCTACTCACCAAAATGGTCCCTTTCCTTTGTGTCAGAGGAGCTGGTGTGGTTCTCTCCACTCTGGCTACAAGAGGGTTGGATGCAGTCTAAGGGCCATAATGTCGTTTCTCCCCACCCCACCTTTCATCATTTTGGAGCCATCTATTGGTATGGAAACATTTCTTCTGGAAATGTAAAAGAATAAACTTACTCCAATCATACTTCCAGAAACATCAAGTACTAGACACAGAACTCTGTCTTGTGCTTGCAGCAGGGAGAAAATGGGTTCTGGTGGAGGAGCACTTAGTGGAGATGAATTAACATAGTCAGTAGAGTTCATAATGACTTCCCATGTGCTTCTGTAGCTGCATTGTTTGTTCTGCAGATTTGTTGCATTACGGTTATGGTTAGTTTCATCACAAAACTGAGTAACCTAAATAAAAGGTAAGAAGAACAGTTCAGGATTACAACCTAATCGGCAATTCCTATTTTATGATAGCCACGCACAAATGTGAAAATTCTTTACTATACAAAAAGGGCTCCGGAGGCTCTGTGGAGTTTTAATCCTAGGCAGACGTTGTCCTCAACCTCACAACAATGTAATGGCAAGTGGATCAAAAGAGTCTATCCTAGTTTACCTATTGATCCAAAAGCCCAAAGAAAGCTATTTTCCATGTTCTTGGTTAATATTTAGTGAGTGGGATAGAAATAGAACACTGAATGGGTCTAGGCCAGGGTTGAAGAACCCTTTTTTGGCCCAATGGCTGGATTTTATTTCAGAGAAGCTCTTTGTACTGCATTTCAGAGGTGGGTGGAGTGACAGACAAAAGAAGGTGGGATTATGAGGAAAAGCAGCCAGGTTTGAAAAATCCATGAGGCTCTGTAGATTTTTAATCCTAGGCATACTTTGTTCTCAATCTCACAAAAAATGTAATGACAAGTGTTCTCCAAAGTGTCTGTCCCAGTTTACCCACTGAGCCCAAGAAAACTACTTTCTATATTATGAGTTAATGTCCTTATAGCCTCATATAAACTAATAGCAAGCTCAGTTCTCTATGTGCTGATCCTTATGTAGCCAAGATGGCATATGAGGGGGTATTTGGGGGGACTCCAAGTTTTGCAGAGGTACAATAAATCTAGACACTCCATTCTATTCAAAACACAAAACCCTAACGAGCAGTGGGGAGCAAAATAACGCAACGAATACTGAGCATACCGAGTGAGCAAAGAAGGCTGATTGACTGTTGGGAAGGGGAATAAAATGGAGTGTCTAGAGCACTCCGCACGCTGCAACATTTTGTTGCAGGTTCCACTTGTAATAGATAGAAGCCATTTCCTGACATTTCATCACATTCTAGTGCGCAAGCAGCAGGAGCCAGAATGGGGCTGGGCAGATAGCAGCAGAAACTGAGAAATCCAATCATGGCTCTCCTGTGTCACATGCAGTTTAGCCCTTAATATTACAGGACTTATTGAATTAGCTGCTAGGTTTTATTCTGGTTGTAGTTTTATATTCAATATTGTTTTATGCTGTGTTTCGTGGTTTTAATTTTTGTGAACCACCCAGGGAGCTTCAGCTATTAGTGGTAATAAATAAAAAGAATAAAAATGTAATAAATAAAAATAAATAAACTGAAATTCTGCATTGACTAAGAAACAAAGATACCAATCCAGAAGCCCCTCCCCCCATTTTAATATGGCCTCTACAGAAGACGTTTTAAAGCAGTAGCACAGATCCTCAGGCCCAATGACCAAATCTGTCTCAGCTGGGTCCCAATCCAGAGTTCCCCTGGAGGTCCCGCCCTCTTCCCTGGCCCCACCCTTTCCCCACAACTGCCAATTTGGTGGTTTGCCAGCTTTTGTGTCCTTTCTTTCCCTTTTAAAGGTTGAGATGCCTCTCGTAAGGTTTAGTTATTTCCAGTTAAAATAGGAAACCAGTATTATTCAATCCTCCTTTATACAGACAATGCAATCCTGATTTCCCACACTCATTTGGGCCTGCGTAGATTGTTAAACAGCTTCAGTCTATATTGCAACAATGAGCATCTCTCTATCAACTACCAAAAAACAAAAGTAATTGATATTTGGTAAATCTAAGAAAATACATAACTAGTCACTTGATGGGAATAAACTGGAACAAGTATTTTCTTTTAAGTATCTTGGCATGGTGTTTCAGTGGACAGGCACATGGTCTTCACAGGTTTAATCAAGCACCTTGCTAGCAGATAGAACTTTAAATGGACTATTACGATTCTATCGTACAAAAGGGGGAAACCTGGTTCAGCCCACTCTAGAATTGTACAAGATCAGGGTTCTGCCAAAATTGCTATATGTAGCACCACTGTGGGCTATAGCCAACTTGGATCCATTAGAAAGAGCTCAAAATATTTTTTTTGCATAGACTCCTGGCAGTCTCCACTTCTACAAAATTAGAATTGCTCCATGCAGAACTGGGTGTGATAACAATCAAAGCTGAAGCTCTCAGGCTAGCCCTGCTTTTTTGGTTAAAATCATTTTTAAGCAGGTATCAGAATTTCTTCTGATGGTTTTGGAAGAGATGGGCTCAGACTCATGTAAGCATAAAATGCAGCTGGTTGCCATGAATTTGGGATTCTCTATCTCTTTTCTCTTAACTCAAGGTCATGATAGAGCTAAAGTGTTAGTGCTCCAAAGGTTTAAGGATACTGAGATGCAATCTAAGGTGGCTGAAATCAAGACTTGCCAATCTAATAGTTTCTATCCTTCCTATATTCCCTTGTATTTATCTTTTCCAAAATACCTGGTATTTTGAAATATTGAAATGTTGAAATCAGTGGGTAGCCTTCACTCAGGCAAGATTAAATGCTCTTCCATTGGCAGACTGGGTGGGTCGGCAAAAGGGGGTTCCTAACAAGGATAGAGTATGCAGTTGCAATTCAGTATCAATTGAAGACACTACTCATGTAATGCTAGAATGTTCTCTGCATAATGATCTCAGAACCAAATACATTCATCCGTTGTTAAGATCATTCAAGGGAAGGCCATCCCTTGTTAAGACTTGTTTCCTATTGTCTGATGCTGAGAAGTATGTATCCTTTAGAACTGCCAAATTCCTTGTCAATGCTCTACAAATACGTGCCACGAAGTCAAAAGCTGTATGAAAACTATTCAACTCTTAATTGTTTGTTGGTGGAGTTTTATATTGCATACTGTTTTATTCTGTGTTTGTGTATAATGGCAATTTGCTAAGACACAATAAAGAACTTATGATTTTTGCAGTAAGAATTTTAAGCTAAACTAGGCTGGCATTTTTTGACCCACCCCTTTCCCCTTCAGCCCCCTCCCATCTCTGGGATGCAGCCCACAAGAGCTTCTCCAAAACAGAATTCAGCCCACGGGCCGAAAAAGATTCCACATCCCTGTCTCAGCCTCAGCCCATGTCTCCCACTCCATCGGCAATATTGTAATAATAGAATTATTCTACTGTACAGAGTTGTTTATTATAAAAATTAGAACAAGACTAGAAGCCTGCAGCCTAAAAACTTGGCTGGTTAGTTCAAATCAACATGTATTGTTCAACCAACTCACTCCCATCTTGCTTTTGGGGCTTCTGAGTTGTTCTCCCATTTCTCATTTTTCTTTTAGCTGCCAGCTATCTGGAGCATGAGAGACTTGTACTCTACTTCCTCCAGTGTCCAGGGCCGGGCAAAGCTGGTAATAGGCCCAGACCAGGTGGGAAATGTAGGCTCCATTTCAAACTGGTCATTAAGTATTTTTAATCAGTTCTAAACACATATGAACTAGAACAATTTATTAAAAAATGTAATGGCAAGCACTTTTATTCAAGATGGATATAAGACACCACTTCTTCACATTCAGAAATGCTTTATGTGCTTTCCTTTGGGCAAATTCATCAACAACAACAGAAAGAAGACTGGAGATGGGGTGTGTGAAGACACCTTGGCTTTTTGGCTGTCTCAAAATGGAGTCAGTACTGCTCACTCACAGGAGAGCTACTTCGTAACAAATCTTTACCAAAGGGTCCCCCTTTGCCTCTACCAGGGGGACTCAGAGTAGGCCCCTCAAAATTGTAGGCCCATGCCAACTGGACCCACTGCCCCCTCCCTCTGCCCAGCCCTGCCAGTGCCTCTCCTACTGGGCTTTCACAGGAAACTCTGAGTCAGTCTCCCATTTCCCAAAGGGAGGGGAACCTGGAAGTGGAGCCCCATCAGTGTTAAAAACTCTGAAAGAGGATGAGAGAATTGTACACCTGTGCTGCTAGGCATGCCTCACATCAGGAAATGGGAGATTGCCTCAGAGAAATAGAAGTCTGACAAAGGGTTTCTCCACATTTAGCAAAAATCCCACAGCCTTACCTGGGCTTCCAGAGTCTTCGTGGGTTTGATGATCAACACAATACACGCACTCCCCCCTGCTTTTTTTGTGGTTCCTTCCAATATTTCATTTATACTGCCAGCAGATAGCACTGATTTATTGTGAAATTTAGATTTATTACAGCATTTTCAAAGGTTTATAAAATGGCAGATTCCCGCTTGAAAACGGCAGGAGAGGCATTAGAGGTTGATGATGTGAAAAAGGATCCACAAACTTCCATGAGTGAACAATCACAAGCGCATGATAAATGCTTGTATAGAAGCACACAAAGCCATCCTGTACTCACATTAAGCCAAGCTTGGAAATTTACCATCATTCTGTTAGCAGAACAGCTGCCATGTCCAATGTGCTCAGCACAAAAAGGCACAGGGAAAACACATAAGAAGAAAATACAGAAGTGATTTAAATGTGGCAGACATGCTCTCTGAGTCCCTGGAAACTTTGCCAATGCCCACCAATCAGGGATGGTGCCGCCATCACTACATGCTTGAAACAAGTGAAGTTTTAAAACAGTGAGCTAACAGCATGGTTAAATAGAAATGAGTAGAACAGAAATGGATGTCTTAGAAAGATTAATGATAACAACAAGAAAGAAAGAAAAAATTGAAGAAGTGAGAGCAGAAAAAAGAAAAGGAAGAGAACCAAAGGATGATTAGTAGCTTTTGAATGCCAAATAATGGAACCAACAATCAAGAAAAACAGAGAGGAAAAAGAGAAATCTGGAAGAAGAAAAAATAGTAGGAGAAGGAATATTAAGAGGAATGAGAGATGACAAGAGATATGTGATCTTTTTAGAGAAATTATCAGCAAAACCTTGAGGTGATTTTATATTAGCTGGAAGTGTTCAAACTACAATATCATAAAACCATACTTAATTTGGCAAAAAAATGGGCATAGACATATCTTGTATTTTTAAAGATGGACATAAGATCTGAATAAATCTTATGGCTTCCTGGCTGACATTATTCATACTTACTGAAGAGAGACTTTGCATGTACATTATAGACGCTGGAGTACTCTGTTTCTTGTCTGGATAAAATTGGCATCCAGCCTCGTATACCTGAGTTCGGTGGTCAAATTTGCAGTTTCTGAGTGTTCCTGCGCTAGTTCGGAATTTATATTGTCCAGTGACACCGGCTGAGCATCTAAGCAGTATTAGAAACAAATATAATTAGCCAGTGAAAAAGTCAAGAAATTTCAACGCAATGGCACAGGGCAATGTTGCTTTGGGTAAGACATCTCCATCCGTAGGAGAGAAGACATATTACTAACAAGTGGCTGATCATGTTAATACATGTAAGGTATGGTTGTGCAAAGTTATGTAGTTTGCCATACCATTACTGCTGGAACAAAACACTCTAAATATACGAACAAATTACTGCTTAATCTCCTGGACAGCCATTCACACTACAAGGACTTTCAAACAGGAGGGAAATCACATTTCCTTACCGTTTCCCTATTTCCTGCTTCTCTTCCACATTTGAGAAGAGTTGAATTACATGGGAAGAGAACAGCGACCACATGGCCTGTAATTTAACCACACACCCCAGCCTACATAGTGCAACAGGACAGCACCCTTTAGTGGACGTTTTATAGAGCAACTTTATTTATTTGTTTATTTTATTATTGCATTTATGTCCTGCCTTTTTTCCTCCAAGGAATCCAAGGCAGCGTACATAATCCTCCTCCACCTCTACATTTTATCTTCACAACAACCGCCCTGTGAAGTAGGTTGGGCTGAGAGTCTGTGACTAGCTCATAGTCACCCTGTGAGTTTCCATGGCCAAGTGGGGACTAGAACCTGGATCTCCCAACTCCCAGACCAACACTTTAGCCACTATACCTCCCTGGCTCTCTTTGACTGCACATGACAGGAAATCCCAACAAATCCCGGCATATTTCAGAAGAAACAGGTTTTCCAAGGTTTATTTTTGAACAGATTAACTGGGAAAAGGACCACAAGACACACAGGAGGATTATGTCATCGTCAAAATGACAAACTTCCATGAGTGGCCAGTCACCCTATAAATCACTCATTTAAAGAAGGTCCACAACTGAACAAACAAACCCAAATCAAATATCACCTGTAAAACATTTGTTCTAGAAATACTTTCACTACCTTGTTGCTTCAGCCTGATTAATCCCAGATGTATAGAAAGGTGCATCACTATTATATTCATCAAAGACTCCCCATCTGAGATGAGCCCACTCATGGACAAAAACTTTGCCTGTGGAAACCCAGAAACAAATAATATATTGGTTATAATATCCCCCAGGGACTAAAATAAAATTAGAAATGCTGTCCAGTCACAGCAGAAACTATGCTGTAACAGAGACAGCCAACTCTTCAATATGATGGCTCCTATGCCTTTAACAGTTGCGCTGCTGAGGTAATTTTGGAAAGTGCAGCTATTGTTCAAGAGATAAACACATTTTTTCCTCAGCTATATACATTTTAAGTCAGTTTTTAAGAGCTTTAGATTAAAGTGTGGTATGGAAACAACAGTGCACTATGTGGAAGCTTTACACTTTATTCCCAGTCATGACCAGCTAAAGAAATTTTGCTGCTTGAGGCAAAGAACAAGATGGTGCCCCTGATCCCATTCCATCTACAGATTGGCCTAGTTCAGACAACACGCTAAACCATGCTGCTTAACCACGAAATGGTTAAGGGAACGCATAATGCATTCCCATAACCATTTTGTGGTTAAGCAGCATGGTTTAGCGTGTTGTCTGATCCAGGCCATTAACAGATGAATCTTACTTCAACACTGGCAACAGGAAACCATCCTCCACTGCACATGAGTGAAGCAGGCTGGCTTAAGGGGCGTGAAGCAGGCTATGTACAGACACGGCTCTGGTCTCCAAAACTGTACCACAACTCCCTGCTCCCCAGCACCTGCCACCTAAAGCAGCCATCTCCATCTGCCTAATGTTAGGAAGCAGCCATCTCCATCTGCCTAATGTTAGGGCTGACTTGACAGTGCATAGAATGAAGATACACGACACAGTAACCTTGCTGAAACTAAACAAGAGCAACTCCAGCCAGCTTGAAAAAGTTTGCTGTCATGCCTTCAGAATGTACTGATCAACCTAACATTGAAATATTGCTGATTCTGATGTAAACGTAGGACCCATCAGACCTTAAACTAAACCCATTCGTTTTCAGAGATTACTGCATAAAATAAAAACATTTGTGGTTTCTCAGGACTTCTTATTCTATTTTATTACCTTTCAAAATCTTGACTATTTAGCATTTTGATAATGAAAAAAAGAAATTTGAAATAACAGGTACTACCTCGTGATCCATAAATAGCATCTAAATTGTTTGTCAGGAAGTTAGATGTAAAATGGATGTATCGTCCGTGTATCCCACACCCTCCGTACTGCAAGGTATAGGGATCATCTCCATATTTCAGGAAAGGCTCTGCCACTATGACGTCGGCCTAAAATAAAATAGGATCTGGTTTAAAGATGGTCCAGAAAAGAAATGAGAAGCACTTTTAAAATTCATGGTACATGGCAATGTTTGTGTTGGCAAAAACATCTCCTAGAACAGGGGTGCACAACCTTTTGGTACGTAATGTCTATTAGGGAGCCAGTAGCTGCATATGCACACATGCCTTTGCAAGCGTACATACATACGCACATTATTTACACACACACACACACACACACACACACACACACACATGTATAAATATATACTTCAACAGGAGTTTCCCCTGATTGACCACATTCGGATGCCACAATAGCCCATGAGAAGTTATAAGCTATGCACAATAGCTTATTTTTTTTAATACTATTTTTATTGATCAATAGCTTATTTTTTAAAATAATCCATGATTCCCCACCATATGAACAGGCTAATTAGCTACTGTGATTAGCTTATTAAGTTATTGTGTGGAATTTGACTCCAATCAATTGGCTACAATCCTCCCACCCTGCAGTGGCATTGTTTCACCTCTGAAGTGCTGGATGTTTACATTCGGCAGGCACCCGATCCAACATCAAAACCTCATCAAGAAAAACTCCCAAGTGCAGCAAAATCGGGGTGCTGGATATAAAACCTTGGGACTCTGCAGGATCAAGAAAGAACTTCACACATAGGGCACCTCTAGATGGGGCAATATCCCTGGGATCGTCCCTGTGGATCCACATGATGCACAGGGTAATCCCGGGAGCAGGGAGGGATGATCCCTCCCTTTCTGGGATATGGCCCTACACTTTAATCCCGGTACTTCCTGTGGTTCAGGGATGATCCAGAGACTGCGAGAGGTGTGGCCGGGCATCCCGTTTTTGTCCTGGCTCCTTGCGAGTAACTGTGAGGAGCCAGGCATGGGCCATGGGGCTCCTCTGTAGCTCCATGCCCATCGGGGGTGGGGTGGGGGTGGGGGAGCGGGGTCTTTTTTAAAACAACCCCCCTACCTTTTGCAATCGAGTGTTTGTGCGCTCTTTTCCGGTAAAAAAACCCACCAAATGGCAGGCGCGACATCCTCTTCCTCCTGGGACGTCATGTGCCATGTGTAGACACAGGGCAATGACCCCGGAAGTAGGTAAGTCCGGGATCGCCCCCTTTCCACCCCTCTACACCCACATGCCCATAGCCTCTCCTAATCAGGAGGCACCCAAAGGAGGGGAAATCCTAAGTGCAACAAAAAGGGGGTTGCAGTAATAAACCCTGGAAGTTTGCAGGTATGGGACCAATCATCAGCCACTCTCTCCCCTGGTGGGGAGACACCCAATCCTCTTTCAAAACCCTTTGCAATTTCACCCAGGGGAGGGAAAATCCAGGGTACATCAAAAAGGGTGTGGCACAAATAAACCTTTGAGAAATAAGCAAAAATAAAGGAAGAATAAAAAATGCAAATTTCCCCTATAGCCTAAAGTACACAATTGTGTATGAATTCGGCCGAATGAGAATTCACACAAATGCGTATTCATGCAGATTCACAATTGTGTGAATTCACATTCATGTGAATCCATATCTGAACCTTTTGCACTTTAGGCTATGGGGACAGTATGCATTTTTGACCTTATCTTTATTTTTGCTTATTTTTCAAAGGTTTATTTGTGCCGTCTCCTGTTTGGTGCATTCAGGATTTCCCCTCCCCTAGGTGAAATTGCGCAGGATTTTGAAGGCAGTTTGGGTGCCTCCCCACTAGGAGTGGCTGCCTATGAAGTGTGGTCCCAATCTTGCAAACCTTCAAGGGTTTATAGAGTGGCAGCCTGTATATGATTCCATCTTGCCGTGAGACTCTATAGGTGATTAACTTAACCCACGTTGCACAACAGATGACATGATAACCCACAGTGGGTTAAACCATACAAGAAGGGTTATTTAACCCATCATGGATTAGTCCGTTGTCTGAACCTAGTCAGAGAAATCTCCTAACGCAGAAGAGATCCCATCATTCCTTTAAGAGTTGTATAACCCATGAGACATGCAGCTGAACACTACACATTTTAACTTAGACATCACCAAGAAAGAGGGCAAAAGAGGACACCAATTTGCAGAAAATGGGAACATGCTAATTTAAATGTCCAGATGCAAATGTAGAAATAGTTATTATAATTATTATAATTTAGGTAGAAATGCAGTACATCTGAGGATTAGTGTGGAAGACTATAACCATCTTCCTCAGTTTGCTGCTCAGGTACTGCTGATGGGCCAATTCAAGGCCCAGCTCTTCCTTCTGGTGGTTCTTTATCCTTATTATTATTGCATTTATATCCCACCTTTTTCCCCCTCAAAGGAACCCAAGGCGGTGTACGTCCTCCTCATCCTCCTCTCCATTATATCCTCACAACAACAACCCTGTGAGGTAGGTTGGGCTGAGAGTCTGTGACTGGCCCAAAGTCACCCAGTTGGTTTCAAGTGGGGACTAGAACCCGGATCTCCCAGTCCAACACTTTAGCCACTACACCACACTGGCACTAATCAGTGTGACACTAATCAAAATAGAGGACAGCCCCTCAAACAGAGGACTGTCCTTTGTAAAAGAGGACACATGACCACCCTGCTCAGTGTATTCAGTTGGGCTGTTATCTGAATAAGTGTACGATTGGAGCCTAAATGTATATATAACCGTAATGCTAGAACTTAAGAAGAGGCCTGCAGTTCCAGCTACAAAAGGGTATAACTAAATACAGCATCCTGTTTACAACAGTGGCTATAATGATGCTTTCTGGAAATCCACAAGCGGGACTTGAAAGCTACAATATTCAGCAACTGTTTGTCCTTCCCACCAGCAGTCGATATACTGCTTCTGCTTGAACCTGAAGGCTACATTCAGCCGTAATGGCTAATGGCAATTGCTCAAATTTGCCTAAGCCATTGTTGTGTTTATAAGAAGGTTAAATTGTGTACAGCCCAGTTCTGTGGACATTTGTTCAGAAGTAAGTTGTGTTGTATTCAAAGAACTTTAGTTCTAGTGGGTGTGTATCAGACTGCAGACATACTTTGTAATTCTTGCCCCCAAAGTTTTTAGAAATAGCACTAATACATTCGCACTTACCTTGTCATAAGATTCTATGGTTATTCTGTTATATTCAGGCTTGGGTGTCCATGTCAAAGGAATTATAACCTTGACTGTCTTGTAATAAAACCGTTTCTTTGTAGCAGAGAAGAGATAATTAGAGGCCTCTTTAACCATAACCTAACAGGGAAAGGAAAGGAAAGGTGTATTATGTGATTTAGAGGAAAAGAAAAGAAAAGTGTATTACATGATTTAGAAGTGTGTTCAGTCAATGACTAGTACTTGTATTTATAGGATTTGCATTTTCTATCTTTCCCTCTCCCCACTTCCTGAACCTGTGGTTCAGCTGGAGCTCTTGCAAGTTACTTTTGAAACAGCTGGGGCGGGGGGGAGGGGCAGGCCTGAACCCCATCTTCTAAACGTTGGCAGGCTCAATCCCCATATTTTCATTTGACATGTATTTTTACAGATACTACTGTGCCCTTAACTGCAGCTTGAAGGAAAGGAAAGGAACCTCTCATGCAAGCACTGAGTCATTACTGACTCTTGGAGGGATGCCAGCTTTCGCTGACGTTTTCTTGGCAGGCCTTATAGCGGGGTGGTTTGCCGTTGCCTTCCCTGGCCATTATTACCTTTCCCCCAGCTAACTGGGTACTCATTTTACCGACCTCGGGGGGATGGAATGCTGAGTCGACCCGAGCTGGCTGCCTGAGAACCAGCTTCTGCTGGGATCGAACTCAGGCCGTGGGGAGAGTTCCAGCTGCAGAAACTGCTGCTTTACCACTCTGCGCCACTTATTCAGCACGAGAAGCCATTCCCACTATGAAGAAACTTGTGGGAGAAAAGCTGTGCCTGCTAAATATCTATAATGTCACCTGCTGTTAAAGGAATGGGTCTGGGGTGTTTTTTAAAGGTTATTAACTATGCAAGTCGGTTATGTGTGACTCCACTTGTAGAGTGCTAGAAACCACCACCCCTTTCCCGAAAAGAAAAATCCCCATCACTTACTAAATTAAAGTTGGAGAACTATGCACGTAGGCAGACAACAACATAAGAAGAATTGTGCTGTAGTTCACCAAAGGGCCTATCTAATCCAGCATTCTATTTATGCACTGGCCATGCAGATGTTCATGAGAAGCAGGCCATGAGTATAACAGCATGCTCCCATTCGTGTTCTACAGCAATTGTCATAAAAAGCCATATTGCCTCTGATCCTGGAGGTAATATCAGGGCTAGTATCAAAGGTAGGCTTGATAGGGCATTTGACAAGGGCCCACACCCCACCAGAGGCCCATTGACAATAGTCGCTGGATTTGTTTCTACTCTTCACCAATGTAACCTGCTTGTTCATCTATCCCACATACTGGTCCAGACAATGGTGGTGATGAGAACAAGAAGCAATAGATATTACTGCCACCTTGCTCACTGGTTCTCTGCCTGTCACGCAAGCAAGTGATAGCAATCATGACAAAGAGGATGAAGAGCAATATCAGTAAGTGACAATGGCAGTGAGAGGGTAGTAGGGCCCCCCACTGAAGGTGTCTTGTCCATGGACCCTCAAAAGCTTGAAGCCACCTCTGGATAATATATAGCCATCATGACTAGTAGCTCATGATAGCTTCATCCTCCAGGAATTTGTCTAATCCCTTTTTAAAGTCATCCATATTCGCAGACAACTGTACAATTTTTACCCTATTTCTTTGATTCTAAGACGCACTTTTTTCCCATATAAACATCTCTAAAAATGGGGTGCGTCTTAGAATCGTGGGTGTGTCTTAGGGGTTTTTTTTCTGTTGGAGGTACTGAAATTAGTGTGCGTCTTACAATCGAAGAAATACGGTAGTAGCAAAACCATAGTTCTCTAACAGCTTCCTTGACACTACTTGTTCAGGTGTTGGTGACCTCTTGGCCTTCATGTTACCTTTCCTGACCTGAAGCATACATTCTAGCTGAGTTTCTGTTGTGGTGGTTTTGAGTAATCCCCAGGTATTTGGAAGAGATTTGGTCCTCTTGAGTTTCCCTTTCAATTTTCTTTTTACCTCAGTTTAGAGAAGTTTTCTCTTTTGAAGTCAGACATGACTATGTTGGACTTCCTTGGCAATTCCATACTTAAATGTAAATTCAATATGAGAGTGTTTTGGGGGACTAGTGGTGTCATTACATGCAAACTGCCTCATTGAGACTCTTCACCTTTGCCTGTATAGCTGGCCCTCTCTGTGGAACAGGTAGTATTTCAGAGAAAGCTACCTTGGATGTCCGGGCTTTCAACCTTCTACCTAGCAACCTAAATTTGTCATCCAAGACCTCATAACTACATTTTCTCACATCACTGGTACTTGTGTACTAGGACCACGGATAGAAGCACATGAGAAGAATCATGCTGGACCAGACCAAAATTCTGTTTGCATAGTGCCAAACGGCTGCCTTTGGGAAGCCCAGAAGTAGGACATGAGTGCAATAGCACCATCCCATTCATGTGCCCCAGCAACTGGTGTACGTAGGCATACTTCAGGATGTGGTATATAGCCATCATGACTAATAGCGGTTGATAACCTTATCTCCATGATTTTGTCTAGTCTGCTTATAAAGCCATCCAAATTGATGGTCATCACTACATCTTTGTGGTAGTGACCTTCATAATTTAATTATGCGCTTTGTGAAGAAAAATGTCTCCCTATCCACTTTTTCTACACCATACATAATTCTATACACTTTCAGCATATCTACCGTTTTTTTTTCTAAGCTAAACAGTGCCAGACATTGCAACCTCATAGGGGAGTTGCTCCAGCCCCTTGGTCATTTTGGTTGTCCTTTTCTACACTTTTACCAAATCTACAATATCCTTTTTTCAGATGCAGTGACCCGAACTCCACCCAACACTATCTACCAGGCTATCTAGATGGCATGTGATGTTTGTGACCTTTGTACCAGGCAGGCGATTCTCCATGTAGCCTACATGCCCATCACAAACCCAGCTGTCTGATGACCGAATCTCCCACTACCACAAGTCCCCTCCCCATGGAGGCAGATCTTTGGCATTAGAGGAATCTGTCCATTCTCCGGAGAATAAACATAGTCTAGATTAATAAAAATGTCTGAAGTGGGACATTTGTAAAGCTCTCCTTCAAAAATGGGAGAAGAAGGCAAAAGAGTACAGCAAAATAGTTGAGCTACTCCCACACTAGACAGAAGCTGAAAACGTGTTTGGAGACCCTCCTCTGGGTGCCACTGTAATCTGGGGTGATGCAGGTGGTATTGGGGGAAAGGGCCTTCTTGATAGTTGCACTGTGAGGAATGCTCTTGTGTGATACCTACTCGGATGTCTTTTCAGTGCCACCCTTTTTAATTCCTGAGTTCTTTCAACTTTCAATATTATCTGTGCTATATTATGCTGATTCAATCTGCCTTTTACAAATGTTTTACAATGGTTGAATCCAGATGATGTTAGCTGAACTCAATTGGCTGAACTCAACTAAATTAGTTGAACTTAACACAAGTCCCATTGATTTCAATAGGAACTAAGTGCAGCTAACTTAGTCTGGATCCAACCCTATGTATTATTTATGTTATTTTTATTCTTAAGCCAGCCTGAAAGTATATTTTTTATTGACGAGCATCATATATATTCTTAAAATGTATTTCTTTTTTTCCTTTTTTAAATGTGAATGCCATCTAAGGTACCATCGTTACTTTAGAAATTAGAAAGGTGTCTGTGTTTGTACATTGCCTCTTCATGTTATCCCCCAAATAGTTAACATACTTCCATATTATCTGCTTTTCTAAAATTTCATACACACATAACCCAATATGCTCTGATTAGTAGAGAAGTCTGTAATGGGGCATCTTACATCTAATAGTCAAATCCAAATTCAAAATATTTCTCAGAGTACAGGCCAATGTTCTTTCTGGCACAAAAGCTTTAAAGGCATGGAACACTCCCCCCCCAACCCCAACCCCCAAAACAACCTAACAAGGCCTGGTCATGCTCACTGGCTATGCAACACTGACTGAAAAGTGGTCAGGAGGGAGAATGGAATAAAGTATCCTGGAAAAGGGCATGGCTGACTGGCTGGAACTGTAAGTAGCAGCACTCCATACTGCAACATTTTGTTGTACATCTTACTTGATTGAACTTGTTAGGATGGGGTGGGGAGCTTTCCTGTAGCAGTCTAGAACTTATGGTTACAGAATGCAAGCTGAATTTTTCTAGCATATCATAATTTAGCAAAGTCACTAAGGGCTATGTTGCCAAGTTATTATATTATTTAACAATCTTACCTTTATGTTGTCAATTATTTTGTTGTCTTCTGGTAACCCAGGGTTAATTGCAATAACAATATCTTCAAATCCACCATTGTTAAGCTTTACCATGGTACCTGTCACCTCATGTAGTAGCGCCAATAGCATTAAAAGTAGCCATCGATTAAGCACCATCTTTGCTTGTGCCACTTACACCGACCTCACTGACAGGAATAATGGCACAGATGGGTTATTTATTCATGGGCTTATATATATATACATATACACAGAAAAAAAAACCTGCATGATTTATGACAGGACTTTGTTCTGTCACGGAGATATAGCTATTTGTTAGTGTTAATCCTTTCTTTGGTTATATGTTAACAACCTGAGGAGTTCTTAAAGAATTTCTCAGTAAATCAAACCTTCATTTCCTTGTTTCTCTTTTATCATAAACTAGCTGACAACCAGTGAGAACTCTAAGGGAGCTATCCAAGGTGCCGTAATGATTTGGGGGCTAGGGTTCAGCACTTTTGATAGCTCATTTAGAGTTCTGATTGGTTCTGACTGAAACCCGGAGCACAATTACTACACTACTGAAATAGGAGCCAAAAGCCTCCACTGTTAAAAGATGAACGTAAAGTTAGTTACAACAGCAGTTTGCAATGTCAGTCAGTGAAATTGACAGTGGCCCCGTTCAGAAGACACCTTAAACTATGGCTTAAACCATGGTAGTTAAGCCAGAAAGCCGGGCTGTGTTCAGAAGACACCTTAAACCATGGCTTTAACCATAGTGAATAAAGCAAAAAGCCTTATTCACCATGATTAAAGCCGTGGTTTAAGGAGTCTTCTGAATACGGCCTGGCTTTCTGGCTTAACTACTGTGGTTAAAGCCATGGTTTAAGGTGTCTTCTGAATGGGCCCTGTCTATAGCCAATGGCTGTTCACATATAAATTAATTAAAAGCATTTAAATTAAGGAATAGTTAATACTATTGGAGGTCAGGAAAAGTGCTCTTAACTTTCTTGCTGCCCATGCATATAAGCTAACCCATAAGCATCAAACCTGTCAGTTTGGAACATCTGATTTGTTTAGAGCTAGCACCCCAAAACAGAAGAAATATAGACTAGTCTTAAGTAATGGGGCTGAGGTTCTCCACTAGCTGTATTATAATTGATGACATATCAGATCTGTAGTGAGATGACAAACGAGTGTCATGTCTGAAGTTTACAGAACTGAGGCAGATGGAAGATTATGATGTGTACCAGTTTTTCCTTTACTAATTAGCAGTCCCATAGAACTTCTCTGTGGCACTCTGGGAAGGAGAGGCTGTTTAACCACTTCCATGCCTTTCTCCTAACCTGCTATCAGTTCTGTGAGAAGGAAACTGATAGCAAGTGATCCTACCAGCTGATCCACATTGGTAAATATTGTGATTTGCTCTCCCATAAATGTGCATATTAAAATAATAACCTTAAAAGCTCTCAGTCCTGAACAAAACTAATTTCATTGTCACACTAACTCATACCTCTTCAGCTTTAAAACATATGTTTAAAATATGTTTTCTTTTTAAAGAAACCAACTTCTCTATAATAGAATAAATAAGACCTTCAGTATAGTAGAATTAATCAACAGCTTGTATGTTAGATGACACAGTGAACCTTGGATAGGAGTGCAGAATTTACCCTTGCATGGATGATACTGAGAGCATGCCTAGGAATTATATAACTCAAGCAAGTTGGAAGTCAGTATTCTTCAAGAGAGACTCTTTGCACATGATGAATTTCCTATAAAGACGTCACATCTATGAAGGAAATAAAATGTTACATGGAGGTGAATAAAATGCTACATAGGAGCCTGTGGTGGACTCTTGTGTACACACACACTATTTTCTGGAAGCCTTTACATTGGTTTTCTACCAACGTTTGTAGCTCTAGGTGTTATAGAAAGATAGGGTGAGGCTGCTATTCTAGAAGCATCTTCAACCACATAGCTGAGTTGCATAAGAAGGGCCAATAGCTTTTCTACACAAGGGTGTTTAAGCATTGAATCTATTTTCTGTATGGCTGCAGAACTGAGCTCTGAGCTTTACATGAAGAGCTTTTTCTTTCCTGCTTTTCCAGTACATAACCTCTAAGTGGCACTCTGCTATAGCAGAATAGTGCAATTATACAAGTAGGAAAACACCTTCCCTTTTGCTTTCAGAAATAATACTCCATTTTCCTCTCTCTAAAAAAAACCTGGTTAATGCTCTTAAAAAACAGAATCAAAAGTGGAAGGTCATGATATTGTCTAAAGTGCCCATAAACAACCGTAAGTAAAGAATCACAAGCACACAATAAATGCCTCATGTATAAAAACTACATGAGGCATTTATTGCCCCTGGCCTATGCAAGAATTCCCGAATCTGCTTACGACAGAGTTTTCCATTTTGTTCTTTTCTTCTGCTTCCCAATTTTATACGGTTTAATTTGTTTTTAACTGTGCATATTTATTGTTTTATACTGTATGCTTTTATCTGTACGCCGCTCTTAATGACATAGGGCGGTATATAAATGTTTTAAATAAATATGTATTCAGTCTCTCAATATATTTACCTTGGCCATTATGTTTGTTTGTTTGTTTTGCCTTTTATTTTCTTGCCATTTAAGCTGACACTAAGCAGGGTTATTCATGTTAGCAACGTATCAGGAATTCTTTCAGCAGATACCCAACCATTTCTCTTTGGGCATTTATTTCCTTAAGACATTTCCTTGAAGGGTGACTTCTTCTTGCCACTACATCATTCTATACAGGACCTAATGGTTAATATGCATGATTTTAGGTAGGAATAAGGCATCAGCACAAACCAACTCCTGCCTTGGCATAACATTCTCAGTCACATCTCATTACCAATATAACCTTTAGAGTTTATGATGTTTTGGTGCATTTGAAACACTTCTGCCCTGGCTAAATAGCTCACTGAAGGTGGCTGTTAGGAATGACACAGGGACAGTGTGCAGTGGTCAATTTTGAAGTGCAGTGCTCATCATGCACAGGCCCATAATCACATCCCTGGGGAGAATCCAAAATTTAAGCCAGTGGTTCTCAACCTTCCTAATGCCGCGACCCTTTAATACAGTTCCTCATGTTGTGGTGACCCCCAACCATAAAATTATTTTCGTTCTTCTCTACACGATCCATTGTCATGGGATGGTTTGCTAATGAAAATAATACATAACAATAGCTTTAATAATACAAAAGATGATACATGACATAGTTCAGTCAATACAGTTTCCTAAGATCATCGGAAATATGTGTTTTCCGATGGTCTTAGGTGACCCCTGTGAAAGGGTCATTTGACCCCCAAAGGGGTCCCGACCCACAGGTTGAGAACCGCTGCTTTAAGCAATAGTGTTAATCAACAAAGCGATTCTAGCAGGGTTCATCACCACCACGAGCAGGACTTTTGGAAAGTGGGTGGGTCTTAACTGCCCATTTAAGAGCAGACCATCCTCAAACAACTTTGCATGACAATAGGGAACAACTGGTTGCTGGAAAAATTCATTTCTTGCCAGCTGTTGTGAGGACTGCAGCTAAACTCAGAGGGAGCTGGCAAGTGTGAAGGAAGTGGCAAATGACCCCAGCATCCCTGCTAATCAGAAAGTGCCGGTGGTGTGGTTGGTGTGTCCCTGCGAGCCCTGGCTCTACTACACGACTGCACAGGAGTGTTAAAGACATATTACAAATGACATGGAGCTGCTGTTGAAATTGGCATCTCCATATTGAGTTCTCCCCCTCTCCATTCATGACATATGTATAGTAACACTTGTCCCATGTTGTGACATCATAACATTGTTGCTTCCCTGCTTCTGTTCCACAACATTGGCTCCTGCTGGCGCAGTCAGAAAAACACAGAACATAGAATCATATCATAGTAGAGTTGGAAGGGGCCTATAAGGCCATCGAGTCCAACCCCCTGCTCAATGCAGAAATCCACCTTAAAGAATCCCTGACAGATAGTTGTCCAGCTGCTTCTTGAATGCCTCGAGTGTGGGAGAGCCCACAACCATCTCACCCCCAGCAACATCTTTTTGGGACTGGGAGCTTAAGAGGCAGGCTCCTTTGGGGGTGGGTCCGCCACCAGTGGGGTTGCCCCCAAAGGGGGCGACACCAAGGCACAGGCCTGTCCCTTTGTTTGTTTGTTTTGTTTTCTCCCCCTACTGACTTATAATTTAGTTGTGTATTTTAAACTTTTTTTTTTTACATTTCGTTTCCTATGTTTTAAAATATATGTTTTAAACTTTGTAATACCACCTTGAGGCCCAGTATTGGGCAAAAGGCGGAATACTAATACTAATACGAATACTAATAATAATAATAACCACCCTAGGTAATTGGTTCCATTGTCATACTACTCTAACAGTCAGGAAGTTTCCCTGATGTCCAGCCAGAATCTGGCTTCCTGTAACTTGAACCCATTATTCTGTGTCCTGCACTCTGGGATGATGGAGAAGAACTCCTGGCCGTCCTCTGTGTAAAGTATGAGTGCTATCATGTCTCCCCTCAGTCTTCTCTTCTCAAGACTAAACATGCCCAGTTCTTTCAGTCTATCCTCATAGGGCTTTATTTCCAGATCCCTGATCATCCTTGTTGCCCTCCTCTGAACCCCCTTCAGCTTGCCTGCATCCTTCTTGAAGTGTGGTGCCCAGAACTGGACGCATTACTCAAGATGAGCCTAACCAGTGCCAAATAGAGGGGAACCAGTGCCTCCTGCGATTTGGAAGCTATACAGCCAAATAGCATTTGCCTTTTTTGCAGCCACTTCACACTGTTGGCTCATATTCAACTTGTGATCTACAACCATTCCAAGATCCTTCTCGTTTGTAGTATTGCTGAGCCAAGTATTCCCCATCTTGTAACTGTGCATTTGGTTTCTTTTTCCTAGTTGTAGAACTTGGCATTTATTTTTATTAAATTTCATTCTGTTATTTTCAGCCCAGTGCTCCAGCCTTTCAAGATCACTTCAAATAGGGTGACCATATGACCGGATTTGACCGGATTTGTCCGGGTTTCGATGGCAAATCCGGGAGGGGGAGGGGAAATCCGGGGTTTTTTTTCAAAGAACAGCTCTAATGGGAATTAACAAAAATGCTTTTAACTCCGTCATTTTTTAAGATAAAGACATGAAACTTGGCACAATGGTAGCTCTTAGGAAGTGCTCTAGTCATACAAAATTTGAAACAGATCCATTCATCCATTGATTTTTTAGGAATTTTTTTAAAAAATGAGGTTTTAAAATTATTATTTTTAAAACTGTCATTTTTAAAGATAAAGAGCTGAAAGTTGGCACCATGATAGCTTTTAGGTAGAGCTTTAGCCATACCAAATTTGAAACAGATCTGGGGTCAGTAGCAAACCCTGTTAACAACAACAGCAGCTGGCAATGAGTGAAGATACAGTCAGAAAAGATATTTGAGGGAAGGGGAGAATGTAACACACAGAGTATAGCAAAAGCTTCAAAGTACAGCAAAACCTACAAAAGTAGGAGTGAGTGAAGTTAATTTCAGATACATTGAATCTCTCACTTGTTCTTTATTTCAGTGATTTTAACATTAAGATGTTATGTAGAACAGATTTGTCTTAAATGTGTGCTGCAAAATCAGACATGTGACCAAGGCTATGTTCAGGTGGGCACGCCCCCTTGGTAGTGGACATGCCCCCTTGGGGGCGACCATGTTGTCCTCCTTTTTGGTTTCCAAAATATGGTCACCCTACTTCAAAGTATGTTTCTGTCTTCCAGGGTATTACCCATCTCACCCAATTCTGTGTCATCTGTAAATTTGATGAGCGTTCCCTGCACTTCCTCATCCAAATCATTAATAAAAATGTTGAAGAGCACTGGGCCCAAAACTGAGCCCTGCGGTTTACCCCACTCGTTACCTCCTCACAGTTTGAACTGGCAACACCAACATGGGGTTAGTGTTATTACACATTATGGGGGGGGATTGGGAGGATAGGACATAGAATCATCGAATAGTAGAGTTGTAAGGGGCCTATAAGACCATCGAGTCTGACCCCTGCTCAATGTCATCTTTGGCCACATCCCCAACTCATTCATAAGGTATGATTGAGGCTGCAGTTCCAGGAAACAGAATAGATAAATATAAGGAACTAAGCAAGAGATAGGATTAGTGTCTCTTTACTGAGACACTAGTGTCATTTACTGAGTTTTAAGATCTGTACATATTAAACAAACAGAATTGTTCAAAGGGCGCTCGCAATTCTCTCCTTATCTTTTATTTTCTCAGAGCTATCCTCCCATCTTTAACACTAAGAACAAAATTGAACTTAAGTTACCTGCTGCTGAACTGGGAGGCACTCCCATGTGGGACTTTGAAATTATTCCTGCAATGTAACACCAAGGTGCCAAGCCAGATGTGACAGTATCAGCAATGCAATGCTTAAACCCAGAATGATTGGTTACTTATACAACTGATCATTCTGTCCACACAAAAAATTTGGCCACTGGAATGCATTGGGATGGATTGGATGCTGCACCATGACATGCAAACAACAGGATTAAAAACATCTTCTCACACATCTCTTTATGAATGGCTATTGGAATTAACTGGGATGGGATCAGCCTTTCCCAACCTGGTGCCCTCCAGATTTATTTTTTTTACTAACATTCCCATCACTCCCAGCCAGCATGGACAATGGTAAGGGCTGATGGGAGTTCTCATCCAAAATATCTGGATGTCCTCATGTTGGAGAAGGCTGAGTTGTTGCCTGCAAATAAAGCAATAAATAAATAGGTAGGGTGGCAATTCTGAATGAGTATAAGGGAGAGCTTTTTCCTTCTTCATGTCTCTGTGTAAGTGTGTATGAAAGATAAACAACATAGCCTTCACCTGGAGGACAATTCATTAGATTTTTTTTACCACTGACACCTCTGTTTTTCTTCTTCTTAGGATTGTTCATCTTCAAGCAAATTGCCACTCTGAGTATCCACTTAACATTGCAACTACCAAAGAAGGTGGAAGCTGAATTGTTTAACACTAAATTGTTGTATTGTTAGTCTATCTACCTTTCCTATATATTTTAACTGAAGCCCTCCTATGAGGCGTGGTGAGAGAAGAGCTTATGAGGGCCAGCAGATCCTGCCTCTCCCCAGAGGGCTGCACGCAGCCACCACAACCACGTTTCCCCAACTGGCTGTGGCTGCTGAGGTGGTTGCAAGCAGCAGCTGCCTGCACACCGTCCAGAGAGCTTCAGCTATTGGGCGATATAAATATGTAATAAATAAATAAATGCGTCGCTCTGAGGGGTCTCAGAGTGAGGCATTGGGCAGCCACTTTGGAGAGGCAGTATAGCCAGACTTCTTGCTTTCTCCATCCCTTTCTTCTTTCCATTATCCCAACAACCGCCTTACCCCCTTTTTCCCCCTCACCCTTCCATACACACACACTCTTTCTATCTCTCCCTGACTGGATGATAAGGACAGGGGGACAGATAAGGAAAGGGAGAAATAGAAAGTGGGAGACTAGGATAAAGGCTTAGAAGGGGAGAAGACAGAGAGAGGCAGGGACACAAAAATGTTGGTGGAGAAGGCAGCAAAGGAATAAACAGGAAAGGGGCACATATGGGTAGAGAAAGGGGAAGAAAGTCACAGACTACGCCTCGCACATCCTGGCTAAGCCTCATTTCTTAGTACGTTTATTCTGATCACAGGCAGAGGAAGGCGTTTAAAGGGCACCTAATGGCAGGAGACAGACGGGGCAGCTAGAGAAAAAGAAAAGCTAGGAGAGGAATGCGACGTAACAAACCCTTACATTAGACCCGCCGCATAAACCCTTCTCAGGACAAGCACCAGCCCCTGAAAACCCAAGGGAGGGTTAAATAAAACCTTTCCCCTAGCTATGAGGGAAACAGGTTTAATATATGATCTCTCAAAATGTACTGTGGGAATACTCTGGTGTGGGTGTTTAATAACTGTAAGGCAGGTAAATAATGCCAAGCTGACACGTGGTATTTGGTAGCTAACAAAATAATAAGTTTATTGTTATTTAAAAGCTTTAAATCAAGATATAATACTTTCACTCCTGCCTGATCTAAACCCTCCACACACCAACCACCTCACTCTCTTCACACCAATCCTAAGTCCCTAGAATCCAAACTCTTCTTACTCTCCTCACACGCACTCAAACTCCCACACATACTACCTCACAGACTCCCAACACTCTCCTTATATACTCCTTCCCCCACCTATTACATCATAAACCACACCCACTCAGTTCTAACATTATTCCATACTTACCAGACATACTAATCTAGACATACAGTATGCAAGATACTCAATTGTGGGGTAATACCACAAGGAAGGAAACCCACAGGCGAAGCTCATGATGGACTTGCCTGGCACTCGCTAGTGGCGTATCCTCTGGGGAATTGACCCCTGGGGATATTCCCAGTTCCCTTGATGATGGTGAGTAGATAAGCAGCTTAATCTGCCAGATTGGCAGCTCAACAGGAATCCTAGATGAGAGTTTACATCTCTAGTCTCCCTTCAGGACCGTGTACTCCACAGACAGCATCATCAGATGGGTAGATTTTCATGTTTCCCTACCATTGCTATGGCCTCCTTCTGCTGTCCCATAATAGCGATGGTCTCTTTACATGGGGAGAGAAAGAGGAAGTAGCAACGACCACGTGGCCCATTCAGGGCCGTTTATATCATGTCACGTTTCCAGCACAGCAGGAAATGGCGGCACATTCCATTCTTTAAAAATAAGACGGATTCAAAGAGCTCTATTTTGCAACGGAAAAATAAGCGGAAGGAGTGGGAGGCGGACGCCGACGTCTAAAGGACACGCGAACATCTGTAAGTGGGCAGTAGCAAGCATGCAATTAAACGCTCATCTAATGATGCTCAGAGAGGTCTTTCTAAAAGGTGCAAAAAATGAAAGCAAAAGCCAAGGCTGCTGCCCCTCCACCTGCTTGCCATGCCTTAAGACACTAAGTGCCAAATGCATTAAATGCAGGAGTTATTGTTTAAAAAAGCTGCTAATTGCATTTGCTTAGTTCAACAGTATAAGAAATATTTTGAGCGGCAGTGAAGGGGAATGGGTGGCTGTGCTACCCATCAAAGAGGAGCCCAAATCTGCCATCTGTGTGATTTGGCTCATTTTGACCCATAACATGCAGGCTCTTATGAAAAGTTTACTCTCTCCTTGCCTCACTCTCTGGCTGTTTCTACACCAGACCAAAAATCCGGGCTGGTCATGGCCAAGTCCCTGTGCGTCCAAAAGATGCACAGGGACTCCCGGGAGGAAGGAGGGACGAGAATGGGTTTTCCCAGGGATAAATAATCTCTGGGAAAACCCGATTCTTCCCGCAGTCTTGGGATCGTCCTGAGAACACAGGATGTGTGGGCCGCCCATCCCAGCTTCTTTGCTCCTCCCCGCAAGTAGCGGGGATCAGTAGAGGGAAGGAACCAGGCCAGGAGGAATCAGGGGTGGGGGGAGCGGGGCCGGGACTTCTTTTTTTTAAAAAAACAACAACACCCGTACGTTTAGTTGGAGCGCACGTGCGCTCATCTCCTTTTTTAAGAAAAAAATGGTGGGCGCAGCACACTCCTTTCTCTCGGGATGTCACACCTGCATGTGGACTAAGGGGAGGATCTTGTGATCAGAATATTGTGAGATCCTCCCTCTTCCCTCCCTCTTCGCCAGTATAGTGTAGAAAGGGCCTCTGTCTCACTTTCATGGATTGGGAAAGGCTTAATACTTCCTAGCCATGCATTCATAAGACCATAAGAAGACCCATACTGGAACATACCAAGGGTCCATCTAGTCCAGTGCTGTGCTCACACAGTGGACAAACAGCTGTCGACCAGGGATCCACAAGCAGGACTTGGTGTAACAACACCCTCACACCCAACTGGTGTATACAGCCTTACTGCTTCTTATACTGGGGGTAGCACATAGCAATCAGCCATTGATAGCCTTTTCTTCCAGGAATTAATTCAACCCCTTTAAAGGCCATCCAAATTGGTGGCCATCACTACATCTTGTGGTAGTGAATTCCATAGTTTAACTACGCCCTGTGGGAAAAGTACATCCTTTTATCTGTCCTGAATCTCCCACCAATGAGCTTCATGGGATAACCCATGGGGTTCTAGTATTATGGGAGAGGGGGGGAAGTGTCTTCCTATCCACATGATCCACACCATGCATAATTTTCTACACCTCTATCAGGTCTCCCCTTAGCCTCCTTTTTTCCAAGCTAAACAATCCCAGCTGTTGTAACCTTCCCTCATAGGGGAGCCCCTTATCATAAGACCCAATTCATTAAGATGAACTGATGGTCGTAAAACAGTGAGCTGGCAAAGGCCATGTAGTAGTTAGCATGTTGGACTTTGGCTGGAGAGACCTAAGATTGCATCAAAAGGGAAAGAAATGAACAGGAACAGCATCAGACTAGCAGCTCAAGATTTTCCCAGAGCTGATTTCCCTATCACCGGAGAAAGATTTTGTTTATCGCAGAGTCAACAAAACCACTTTTGTCTCCAACAAGAGCAAGTCTTGTGTAAAACGAATGGGTTTTAACTGCCAATTCAGGGCCAAGACATTCCAAAATACTTCACATTACAACAGAGAAAGTTCACAATATGTTGTTGCTGGAGAAATCCATTTTTCTCCCAATTATACTGTGAGGGTTGCAGCTAAGCTCAGAGGAAAGCCTTAGGTGAGGAGGGGGGGAAATCAGAAGTCCCAGGACTTAAAATATTTCAAATTCTGACTCCACTATACTACTGTTTAAACCACTAATAGGTCTGCTGCCATTTCTAATGCGTTTCAAACAGCCCCCACATTCCAGTGCTAACTGGACAGAGCTTCTTTGCTGTTGCACTCTGAGCAAATAAGTCCAAGATCGAGCAGATGAACACAGATGAAGATAACTGCCCACATTCCCTTTAAACGTTCTCAAAATCTAAACAAAATTGGATGAAATTATGCAATTGGCAAATTAGCTCTCTCTCTCTCTCTCTCTCTCTCTCTCTCTCTCTCCTTCTGGTCAACCATGCTATTTGAAAGACAATGATCAAAACATATTGATCATACTACTTCCTTGCTGAGACTGAAGTTTAAACATCCCATATTTTTGACTGCCAGTCCATTCTGGAAGCAGGATAAGGTCAAGCTGCAGAATTTCTGAAGGCCTCTTAGATTTTTGTATGGTGAAAAAGAAAAGTACTGCTCTTAGTAATGGCTACTGAAATGCAGTGTGATCAGTTGGGATCCTATGCACTGCCCAGTCTGCCCTGCAGTTTAAGAATAAAGTTATGAAGTGTGTATTTGATGCTCACTAGTAACTTATCAAGGTATAAAGCTCCATCACGCACATTCCCTATCTCGCTTCTCGCCCGTGTTTTTCTTCAAGTTACTTCCTCTTTCAAAAGAGGAAGTACACAATGAGCACGAGGCCCATTGAGTCCGCTGTTCTAATGGTGCTGCTTCTCCTGCACACAGCAGGAGAGAGCAGCAATTCCGTGTTTAAAAAAACATCGGACTCAATGAAGGGGTTTTTTTGTCACACAAGGAAGGCCAGAAGGGGCAGAAGACAGATGACGTCCTGTGAGGGACCTGAGCAAGCTCTGTGAGTGCCCAGTAACGAGCGTGCAATGAAACACTCATCAGATGGAGCTTATAGTTTCTTCATCCCAGTGCATTCCAATGGCTATTCAGAAAAGTGTGTTAGTATGACTTTATTCTTAGGCCGGCAGGTTGGCACACAGAATCACAGCTCATTCCAATGTATTAAGTGGCCAATGCTATTCTGAATAATAAGCTTTCTGTATAGCTTTATTCTGAGGCTTGCAACTTCAAGTCAAGGTCCTAACCAATTCCAGAGCATTTCTGTGGCCATTCAGAAGGGCAATACTTTTCATTTGGCCGGTTGGAGATAGTTCCTAAAATTTCATTTTAAGCACCCATTTACTTTTGGCTCAATGCGTTCCAAGGGCCAGTTGGCAATTCCATGCAGTCCCACGGCCATTAGGAAGGAGCCAATGGATTGCAATGGCCAATGGATTCCCTGTCATTGGTTTTAGTACTGCTCATCTACTGGGGATAACAAAAATAGAAGCACAGGACTAATCCAAGGCTGTTAGGGATGTGTGAGGGGCTAGGCCAGCCCAAGCCATTTTGCTGCCTATGGCAGAAAATCAAATGTTAAAGTGCACAGTGCCTCTGAACATACACGTAGTTCTTTTTAAAAGAACATTTCATTTTTGATCAGTATATAGTGCTACACAAACATAATACACACAGCCATGCTGACTGCTTCCCCTCCCTTTAGAGCTGAGGAGAAGCCAGACATAAATATTTTCTATAAGCTATAGTGAATACTATGGGTTTATAATGTTTTGCCCACCCACTTTGCTGCTTTGACTCATGAGGAATTATCGAGGCAGCCTGATATTATCCATGTTTGCTCAGACGCCCTTCCCATTCATTTCAATGAAATCTACTCTCCAATTGGTGTACAAAGGATTACAACATACTTCAGATTCCAGCAGCGCCGGGTAGCGCACCATCACATTGGCGCTCCTTCCAACCATCTACTGCGAATGAACACAGTTGTGGGCTTTCCTGAAGGTGCTGTCGCTGCTGCTCCCACCCACGCAAGCACACATGTGGCAGTTCAGGGGCGCCAAGGATATAGATAGATAGATAGATAGATAGATAGATAGATAGATAGATAGATAGATATTATTATTATTATTATTATTATTATTAATTATTTATTTATTTATATAGCACCATCAATGTACATGGTGCTGTACAGAGTAAAACAGTAAATAGCAATACCCTGCCGCATAGGCTTACAATCTAATAGATAGATGGATAGATAGATAGATAGATAGATAGATAGATAGATAGATAGATAGAAAGATAGATAGAGATGTGTGTGTGTGTGTGTGTGTGTGTGTGTGTGTGTGTGTGTGTGTCTAAGTTTAGTATTTTTCTTTCTTTTCTTTTTAAAGCTGTAAATGCAAAGGATCACATTTACAGCTAAATGGAGGGGGAATAGGGGGAAAGAACAGGGTTCTCCTTCCCTCACTGAATATCCAAACACCCCTTTACTTTTTTCTTTCTTTAACAGCTCCGTAGCAAGAGTGCCAGATGGCAGATGCTGTCGTCGCCTCGCTCCAAGCTAAACAAGTCGGGGTAAGTGCCTGGCTATTTTAGCGCGGAGCTTTGAGGCTTTGCCCCTGGATTGCTTTGGAGTGGCAGCTGTGTCATGTAGATCACCTGCTGCCACTCGGAAGCTACCGCGGAGGAAAGTGCCAGTCTAGACAAGCCCAAGCACAAAGGAAGAACAATAAATATATAATGCAAAGAGGTGAGCCCAACCGCAGAATAATTCGTGAAGGCATCGTGACACACCGCTTTTAGCTAATTTAAAGGTTACTCAAGTTGAGCAGACCTTATTAGGGTAGAATGAGATCCCAACATGAGTATTTATAGTTAAAACACTGTCCGTATAACTTTAACGGAAGGAATTGTACACATATACTAAAAGCAAGCCAAAGTAGTCCTAAATGCTTAGCTAATCCCTAAGCATTGCAATCATACTTACATCCACACCGCATAGGGTGGCCAACCCATAAGCCCATGTCCTGAAGGATGGGACATGGCGAAGCAGGCTGCATGTGTACAAACATATACCATTGGTTATGGAGGCTTCTCAAAGTTCCCCCCTCTGAGGCCCTCTCTTCTAGTTTCTTGCTTCTCCATCTATGCCACTCTGGATGGCTGTCAGAAATGTCAACACCTTCCTGTGGTCTTACGTAGGTTGGGATCTCTGTGGTCTCTTCTGCCTTGGTCCGTTATCAGCTTGCCTCAGCTGTCACCCAGCATTGCTTGTGCAGTTCTCACATAGTTTTCAATCTTTGTTCCTGCTGCTTCTTTGTGCCCTTGGGGGGTGCCTTGCTGTTTCTGAATGTTCGGTACAGCTGGGGATTGCATTGTGCAAATAAGCCTTAACGCCTGTTTCGTTACCTTGTGCCCGTAGATTT
Organism: Elgaria multicarinata webbii; assembly: GCF_023053635.1. Lineage (NCBI taxonomy): Eukaryota > Metazoa > Chordata > Lepidosauria > Squamata > Anguidae > Elgaria > Elgaria multicarinata. The sequence continues at coordinate 129,410,410 of NC_086171.1, forward strand.
TGCAACAGTTCTTTCTTGTTTACCAGCTTCTTTCCTGCTTTCTACCCTTCGTGGTTTGTTTTCAGCTGTTTGATACTCATCCATTTCATTCATTCTCTAAAAACCGACTTACTCAGCTGCTTAACATAACTTGACACAAGCTGTAGGCCTCAAGGCCAACAGGGACTGGGTTATACTGTATGTGACACGGGCTCAGTCAGAATCCACACAAAGCAGATCACTGTGGATTACAGAACAAGCCCAGCCCAGATGAAATGAATCCATGGTATTCAGTTCAATTCATCTGCCACCCACCCCTACAATCCATATTTGATTTTTTTTATATTTTTAATTTAATGTTTACCATTTGAGCAACTGTTGTCATAATGTATCTGTACCATAGCAACGTACAGTATATTTGGGATAAAAGGAACCTGGTGACTTGCTCAGTACAAAGGGCAGATAATAATAATAATAATAATAATAATAATAATAATAATAATATAATTTTATTTATTTATTACCCACGTCTCCCTTTGGATCGAGGCGGGGAACAACATTAGTACAAGAATCAACACATCTTAAAAATTCTTGATTTTACATTGTCTGGGTAGGCCTGCCGGAAAAGGCTAGTCCTCAAAGCTGCCTTAAAATCACAGAGAGAGTTAATGCTGTCACAATGCTAGTGCTAAACAACTCTAGCACAATGTCTTTAGCATTTGCTAGGCAAAGGAGGAAAGCGGTGATTTGCCAGCAAAATTCTTGTGGCAAGACAGTACTCTTTCCCTTGCCTAGCAAGAACGAATGGTGTTGTGCAAGGTTGGTTTATACAGTAGTGCATTCTGGTCACAAGATAAAGGCTCCTGTGCAGGAAAACGATAAGAGTAGCTAAAGAAAAGGAAATGCAAAAGGGAACCAAACTTACCGGCAGAGCTCAAGATAGACTAGCCTGGGAGTTGCTAGCAGCAGCATGTCCTCTGGGGAGGCGTGGGAGCCAGTTGGTTTTAAGGGATGATCCCCCCTTCCTGCAATGAGGTGAGTGGGCAGCCAGCCTTATCTAACGGATGTGTGGTCCAACAGATCACACGTGCTTATCTGATGCTAGGCTCCCTTCAGGACAACACACACACCACAGCAAGGTCTTTCTAAAAGAATCCGAAAACCAAGACAGGAAACCACGGTTGTTGCTGCCCCACCCCACTGCTTGCAATGGGTAATAACAGTTTCCACTGTCCCCCTAGTTAATTGAATGCATGCATTCATGTAATACAGCAACTTTGGCTGATTCCAACGTTTCGAGGGGATGTGTCTGGGCACGACCCATGGAAAAGGAGCCCAAATCTGCCGCCTGAGCATTTTGGCTCATTTTGACTCATGATGAAGCTGGCCCTGGATCATGTGTACAATCCCTTTAATGTTGAATCATAATTTACACAAAGCTGCCAAATAACCTTTGCAGAACAGTTTCAATCAGTTCTGTGGGTAGCATGGCAGTATAAACCACAATGGAAGGCAGCTCCATGTGTGAACCAATAATCTAAACTCATGGAGAACATTCATTGTGGTGTTTCCCCTTCTTCCCAGGAACTCCCTAAGTGCACTCTTCCACATCCATGACCTAGGCTTAGGCAATACATCCTGTGGAAGTATATCACTACTTGGAGACTTGGAACTAGTGTTTAGGACACTATCAGAACATGCTTTTGGGTGGCTAACTGAGTTGGAGTATAGCCACAGAGCTAACTCCTTTTCCACCCAACCCTGATCCAATTGAATCCTACCTAGACATGTGAAAGCCCTGGGGAAATAATTCCGCCAAGGCCTGCTCAATTTCCCCAGATATGACTAGAGTCACTCTGTCGTAACATGTGAAGAAAATGGGCATTCTGAATAGTGTGGTTCTATAATAGAGGCCTGTTTTTCTGGGCTTGTTCTAGTTAGATGCTTTAGCAGCCAATATAAGTAGTTCTAAAACCCACATTTGAGAGAAAAATTCTAGGTTATCCGGCCACTGGCACTACATGTGACGTGTGGGTTATCCCACCTACATTTATTTATTAAAAAAAAAACAATTTTGAGGCTTGCATCTATGGAACTCATTGCCAGTTTTTAATAGAATTCCCAGTTAGCCTTTACTGTTAGGGAATATTCCCTCAGCTATAAAATCTTTAGCCACTGCCACCAAAATAAACCCTTTGTACTTAAAGGAAACTGAGGTCCCAGGTTGTAGGCATGGAAGTGATATCACCACTAGAGACAATATTTCAAAATGAACAAAATATGTTTATTAATGGTATTTGTTTACATATGAGGGAAAATGTTACTCTTCAAATAATAGGTTAAGTTTGCTTCACCGTTCTGAAATTAAATATGCTTGGTTATCATTCCTAATAGGCCGGAGAGTCTTCCCCAGATAAATGAGTTCTCAATAGCTTTTCCTTCACACCAGATTTCTCTAAACACCAGCTCAACCAATTCCTCAAAAACACGAAGAGATGCCAGTCTGCCAGTCTTCCTCAGCCTTCCTCAGCCTCCAGTTCTTCCTGCTTCTTCTGGGTTCCATTCAGATGTTTCTTAAAATGTGACGTTCCTTAAAATGTATTATGTATCACTTGGTTTGCTCCTAAAATAATTGTGTTTCATCTATTAAATTTAAAAGCATAGCTTATTCAGACATTAATTACAAATTAACTGGAGTTTACTTTCAATTGTTTTAAATTTTAATGATAATTTTATGAGCAGACCAAGTTATACATAATACATTTAATATTCCTAATGTAACAAAATGACTTTAGATCTGTAAATAGCTCTAAAAAAATCCCAAATATGTTCAGCTTTTTTTCCTAGGGGGAAATAAAAAAAATGTGGTGCTTTTTCCATGCCTTCAAAATTTCTTTTGAGAAAGAAAACATATTGTGAATGCCCAGCTTTATATAATAAAACAACAAAAACAGAGTAATAGCCAATGTTGGTCCTACTTAGAGTAGACTCATTGAAATGAATGGGGCTTAAGATAGTCATGACTAACATTAGTCCCATTCATTTCAATGGTTCCACTCCAAGTAGGATTAACATTGGATACTACGCACGGAATCTCTGCAGCATGTTTTGTCTGACCCATAAATTTCCATGCCACTCATTTGTAGCAACTTTGCACATATAAACATTAATTTCTTAAGGCTGAAAGGTAAAACAAGTAGCAACGGTTATAGAATCTTACAGTCACAGGATCAAGATTTTAGGGTCTCTATGTTGCAGGGTCTAGTTTTTGATCACATAAAGACTTTCAGCCCAAATCCATCCTATGCAGTAGTTGATGTGGTTCAAACACCCAATACTGGTTCTGCACTAAAGTCCCTGCAAATCCTCACTCCTCCCCATTCCATCCGCTCCTGAAAAATCAGCTGCATGGTGTTCTAGTGCCATAAAGCAGCGCTAATAACTGCTGCTGCTACCCACCCCCACCATCACTCAGAGAGGCTGAGTCAGTTCCCAATCCCAGAGCAAAGAGACCAGATATAAGTAATTATTGTGCAAGAATGATGTAAACGAGACCTACCCACCCCTCCACCAATTAAACCAACATCTATGGATGGAGGTAACTTGCAAGTGTTTCACATTTGTGAACCTCAAAAAAAACCACCTTCTCCTCCAATCAACACTTTCCCCTCATTCTCCTTCAGTCAAAATTGCTATATCACCTATCAACTAGTTTTATTGAGTTAACAATATTTTATCATGCTTCCGAAATCTGGACAAAGGTTTAATTGGTTTCTTTTATGCTATGTTCATATGCACCTTGATCTAACCAAACAAACAATATGCACACTTTATGATTCAAACCAGTGCTGCTGACCTGACTTAGCCATGGTAACAGACAGGTTGTTGATTTGGATAAGTCCTGGGAGGGTTTTGCTTCAGGACTTCTACATTCCCCAGCCTTGCTCTAGCCATGTAACCTGAAGAAGAGAACACAATTGCCAGATCTCCCTATGAAAGGGGGTCCAGCGATTAACTTGGTTCACACAACATGACGAGGTTGAATGTAAATTGTCATTGAGCAGTTTGTTGTTGTTGAATCATGGGTTGTTGTGTGGTGTGAACCCAGCTGCACTAACAAATAATGATTTGTTAACTATGAACAACCCACAATTCATAACCCCACAACAAACCATAGGTTCTCTTTTTGGTTTATGCATGTTTAACAAACCATGTGTGGCTGGGTTCACACAACACAACAGTCCACGATACAATAACAACCCACGGTTCAACGACAATCCACACTCAACTATTATTCAAACTATACTCTGGCTTGTTGTGTGAATCTAGCCATTGACTCTTTCCCCAGTGCCAGCAACTCAAACGACTTAAGAAGAGAACCTGAGCCATCTTCTTCACCACATGAACCCTACATTTTCTTTACGACATCTGTGGAAACACCTAAAAACAAAACTGGAACGCAAGTCTTCAAAGTGTGTGGAGCGAATGCTCTGCTCCTTCAAGATATTTATTTTACTTTAACGACTTTGTAGGGTGCCTATGTTTTATCACAGTGATACACATTCCATAGTAAAATATTTAATCTGAAGACAATATTCCATAAACCATACTTAAACCATAAACCACTACTTAAATTAAGGTAGGGAGGAGAAACTCAGGCTAAACCAGTGTACTTCTGAGGCTTGCAATTTTTCAAGCAACACATTTTTATGGTCAAAGTTATCCTGGAAAGGAAAATATATCCACCAGTTGATGAACTGAACAATGAAAATCCCCCCCCCCCAAAATGCCAACCAATGTGTGTGTGCATAAGTGAAGTTTGGTATACACATATCTCTTGCTACCTCCTAGGCCAGCAAAGAAGCAGGGCTTGGATAGTCATTAGGAATTGTGTTATGCACAAATCTTTACCTGGAGGAGTACAGTGAGAGATGCAGTCCCTTAGGAGAGAAATTTTGGAATGGGGAAAACCTGCACAAAAGCTGGGAAACCACCCAAACGTATGTGGTATGGGGAAAGGGGTGGGGCTTCTGGGGAACCCTGGAGGGCCAGATTTGGCCCACGGACCTGAGGTTCTGCACTCCGATGCAAGGGAACATAACAATCCTCCCACATCCTGCAGCTGGACCACAGCAGAACACGCTGGTCACAAGGTGGACTTTCTTCATTCCTGGCCTATTCTTCCTAGTCTGAACAGATGCTGCTGCTACTAGATAGCAAGGAGCAACAGTCGTGCCAAGTTTAGCCATTTAAATGAACTGCGATACGGTTTTACTTTCTCCTACAGAAAAGCTCAAACCACGACAGATACATTTATCAAAGTTTCAGATAACTGAACTCGGCAAAACTGACGCTCTCTCTCTCTCTCTCTCTCTCTCTCTCTCTCTCTCTGTGTGTGTGTGTGTGTGTGTGTGTGTGTGTGTGTGTGTGAGAGAGAGAGAGAGAGAGAGAGAGAGAGAGAGAGAGAGAGAGAGAGAGAGAGAGAGAAAGAGAGAGAGAGACTGCGTGCACATACACACATCCATGTTTGCAGCATCCCTAGGTGTTATTTCACATTATTTTTGGAAGTGGTGCTATATTTGGTCTAGTAATCTTACTTTCTTCCTTCACATGCAAACCCTGCACCATGACAGCCTTTTCGCTGGGTTGGGGAACCTCCAGCCCAAAGGCTTGCCAAAGTCCACTGGGCTCCTCATCCAGCCAGGCAACCTCTTCCTCTGGTCCTGTGCTCTCTACCAGAGGGAAATGGTGATTGAAGATAAGCGCTTTCTCCCGGTTAGTACTAAAAACGGCTCCCCTTCACAGCTGCTGCTTGCAGATAAGAGCTCTCCCTTGCAGAAGGGGTACAGCCAGGGAAGGAAACTGCTGCTCAGGGACCCAGTTCTACTCCCTTCTGAACCTTGTCCTGAAGAGGCTTTCCCTGTTTACTTCTGAGTTGACGTGATGCTCATGCCTGTGTCTGGGTAGAAATGCCATTTGAAAGTGCTCTCAGTGATTCAGTCCTGATGTCTAGCCGTACTGCTCTAACAGTCAGGAAGTTTTTTCTGATGTCCAGCCGGAATGTGGCTTCCTGTGAGCCCATTATCCCAGAGTGCAGGAAGTGGAATAATGGGCTCAAGTTACAGGAAGCCAGATTCCAGCTGGACATCAGGAAAAACTTCCTGTTAGAGCAGTACGACAATGGAACCAATTGCCTAGGGAGGTCGTGGCCACTAGAGGCATTCAAGAGGCAGCTGGACAGCCATCTGTCAGGGATGCTTTATGGTGGATTCCTGCAATGAGCAGGGAGTTGGACTCATTGGCCTTGTAGGCCCCTTCCAACTCTACTATTCTTTGATTCTATGACTTCAGAGTAGTCACACAGAGGCCCATCCTGCTTATTTCGGAGTAGACCTATTGCTCATATTTATTTCTGAATAGACATGCTTCTTACTTTAAATTGGTAATAAAGGAATTAGGGGTTTTGGGGTTATTCAGCCCTGCCCACTTTTACCTGTGGCCCCAGACCTTGCTGGAATGTAGCTCCCAAGAAGTTCTCTGAAATGGAACCCGCCCTTGGGCCAAAATAGGTTCCCACCTGTGTTTTTCAGCATAATGCAACGATGCAGGGACACACATGTAAATAATGTGACAGAGCCAAATACATGGGACTGTAGAGGTGAATGTTGACGGGCTTCTGAGAATCTTCTGTTAGAGAAGCAATACTGGAAGTTTGTGAATGTTAATGGGAAATCTATTCTTTAAAAACAACAACCCCAAAATCATTTTCCCCAATAGTGGGCAGGATGCTTTATTTCCAGTTTCGGAGAGTTTAAAAATCTGCTTTCATCTTCACTAAAAATCCCCACAAACACATGTTGTAAACTTTGCTCAAAATCCACCCAAGGGCAACCATGTTGTGACCTGGTGGAAGATACATTTATCAACCGCACAATGAGAAATTCTAATTTTGGATTTTTTTACTATTTGCTACCCATAGACAAATAACAAATCTGCCAAGTTGCATCTTCTACATTGTGTGAAAGAGGGTAATGATGTACATCTATCCCATTCTTCCTCCATAATTAAGAAATGCATATCTGTATATTTATTCCCACTTAAAAACACACAAAAACCTAAACAGAATAATACATCTGAGTGTCATAGTGCATCTTCAACTGACTCTTTCTTTCTTTTCTTTAAAGTCCATAGACCTGTGCTTAGAATAAGGCAAGAAGCAACCAGGGACAACAACCCACATGTAGTCAGAACTATTGCTAAAGCGCTATACTTGGCAGGAGCAACACGCCTGTCGTTCTGGAGGAGAATAACTGCCTGTGCTATGTTGGATACGTCAGAGTACAGGAAGGCTTTATCAGTTGTGCGAATAGCAACATAAATGAGAGACATGTTTGTGAAAGCTTCTGGTTTAAACACAAATGCTTCCTTGGAGCCAGCCCGCTGAGGAGTCAGGATAGAGGTATTTATGGATGCAGCCATTTCAAAATTGTCTCTCAATTCCAGGGGACTTTCACTTGTTCTGATGTCATAATTTCCAGCTGAAAAACAAAACAAAACGAACAAAACACACACACATTGTGACAGACTTTTGCAGGATATGCTTAATTCGTGTAAGTGAAGTTATTGACATGCTGCTTAAAATCAAGAAATTGTTGTTTTGTTTTGTTTTGCTATGCCAGCTATACAACTGAATGAGTCAGATAGCTGGCACCAGCTATCTGACTGAGCCATTTTAAAACTGAAAGCCAGGGCTTGTCCACAAGGGCGCTTTGCACCTGGATTGCTTTGGAGTGGCAGCAGGTGATCTACATGATGCAGCTGTCACTCTGATGCAATCCAGGGGCAAAGCCCCAAAGCTCCGCTCTAAAAAAGTTGGGGACTTACCCTGACTGCTTTAGCTTGGAGCCAGGCTCCGCGCCTGTGCGGAGCCTTGTTAAGAAAAGAAAAGAAATAAAGGGGGTGTGGAAATCCCAGTAGGGAGGGAGCACCCTGTTCCCACCCCCTTGTTCCCCAATGCAATCCTTCGCATATACAGCTTTTTTATAAAAAAACACCCAGTCCCACTTTTAAAAAAACAAATCTACACTTCGAAGAGGGGGCACCGATGCTCCCAGGCGCCCTGGACTAGTGGCATTAGTGCTCGTGTGGGTGGGCGCAGCGGCGGGGGCAGGAAAGCTCACGACTGCGCTCCTTCCAATGTAGATGGTTGGAAGGAGCGGTGGCTGCACTCCGGCTTGCACCGCCGGGCGCAGCATTAGGGACGTCGTGAAGATGAAGGCCCAGTTGTTCAGAAATGAAACACTTCCGGCCTGAACCATTTCTAGGTAAACAGGCCTAGGTTTGGGCTGTATGTGTTTCCATGGGCTTACAGTGCTCATAAGATTACAGGCTTGGTCCACTAAAAATTGACAGTACTAGTGAGCAAGAAAACTTTAGTGAAAAAAATGGACTCAGTTCAAAGAGAGCCAGGCCGGATCTACACTACTGCTTTAAAGCGCTTTATAACAGTTATAAAGCACTTTAACTGCTTTAATGCACTATAAAACTGTTCTAAAGCGCTTTAAAGCAATAGTGTAGATCCAGCCCCAGACACATAAGGACACTGATTATTATTTCTACCTATTTGGATGCACATATGCAGTTGTGCTCCTATGTTGTTGATTTTACTGATTGTACTACTCTTAAAAACTTTATTTTTACCTTATTATTAACATAGGAAATAAAGCAAAAAGTTCATGCATTTGCCACTGTGTTGAGATGCAAATACTCAGCCTGGAGTAGAACTGGCCATCGTCACTTCATCACTGTTATTTCTATGTTCACATAAAACAATTCCTTGAGCATGAAGGAACTGCTCTTGCAAATGCACACAAGGTCCCTCTGTTATCTATGGGCAGCAGAATCTAGCAAGAGCCAGGGATCTTTTTTAAAAAGATCCCTGGCTCTTGTTTTTTGCATAGAAAAGGCATGCTGAACAACTGATCCACAAACCCAGGGTAGTCATTCCACAAGGAAGAGGACCCTTGGACCAGTGAAACAAAGGGCCAGGGTTAACTACTCTTGAAAATGGGAGTATTCGGATGATCACATTGGGTGAAGAAGCCATCATGGCTTCTCCCCCCGCCCCTGCGCATACTGTGGGCATGACTGCCATTTGCATAGTTCCCCGTGCTGCATCACGGATTGGCATGTTGTCTGAACCTGGCACGTAGTGTGGCAGTGGCTTCATCCCCACCCTCCAACCTCTACTGCACATCATGGGTTGCAGGGTGGGTACAAAGTCACCCCCACCATGCTGTGTGCCAGGTTCGGACAACATGCCAACCTGTGCTGGAGCACAGAGAATTACACACATGGCCGTCGTGCATACAGCACGTGCAGGGCTGCGGGGAGAAGCCCTGATGGCTTCTTCCCCCAATGCGATCGTCCAAGCCCAGTCAATATGTATTTCACAATCCACAGATCTCATTGGTTTTGCTTAAGATTTCAGAAGGAACAAACAAGGCAGAAATTATTTGGCTTCGCTCCTTCAATAGCATTTGATTTGCAATTATTCGGGTCAGGTAAGTAACCATCACTAAAGTCCAAGTATGGAATGGCATGACTGGGATGTACAGACAGCCATTTTAAATTAGAATTTTAGATGTTTTAGCTAATTCTGAGAACTCAGAAGCAAATTGGTTCATATACGCAAAGCTTATAGTGACAATCATCAACCATTGTTTTAATTACGTATATAGACATCCCCAAGGGTTTCACTTGCTTGTTTTATGAATGTGGGTTAAAAACACCTATTTTAAACTTATTTTCAGTTACTAACACAGTAAATGAGCAAACACTGAACCTACCTTGTCCTTGATCAAAGTCATCCCCGGGTGCCGTCCAGGTTAAAACAACTTTATCATCTTCTGTTCCAGCATCAAGATCAATAATTTTGCATGGTGGGAACACATCAGTAGAGGGGACAGTGGGAATCGCAGATACCATGAAAGTGCATCCTGAAGCTATTCTGCTGAAGCTCCCTGATCTGAGCTGCGTATCTTCGTTATTCATCAGTGGCCTCGGTGCATTCATCTGGATTGTACCTATGCCACATTAATATATGTACATAGAAATATATGAAAAAGAGAGAGTGAGGTGGGGGAAGAGACTTACAGATGCATGCTAGCTACAGAACTATCTAGTAGTGACTGATGGACTTTTGGGCAAGCAGGCTAGAAAACCAACAAAAGACTGGAAGCGATGAGCCCATATCTCATTGGTAGAGTCCATGCTTTCCATGTAGAAGTTCTCAGGTTCCATGCAGGTTCAACCCCAGTATCAGGTGGGATGTGATCTAACTGCAACTCCCACCAGCCTAGATAGCATAGCCTATGGTGAGGGACAGGAACATAGGAAACTGCCTTATACGGAGTCAGACCCTTGGTCCATCTAGCCCAATATTATCAACACTGACTGGCAGCAGCTCTCCAGGGTTTCAGGCAGGAGTTTTTCCTGCCCTACCTGGAGATGCCGAAATTGAACCTGGAACCTCCTGCATGCAAAACAGATGCTCCACCACTGAGCTACAGCCTCTTCCAGTAATATTCCCATCCAACAATATCTAAAGAAGTTCCCCAACCCTGCTCTTCTAGATTAAGTAAAAGAGAGCATTAATTATCAACTGTTTTGTTTTGTTTTGTTGGTATCATGACTTTCTGAATAATTACTGTGTATGAAACGATTTCGTCATAATGGACCATCGTGTACCTTACTCAAAGATGAACATACAAACCGGAAGCGTGTCTCTATAGACTCCGCTTTGCCTCCTGACTCCCCCCAAACCCCACAGCATTGAAGCTGCAAAGCAGAATCGAAAGAGTTACATGGCAGGAGTGAGTGAGGGCTATCCAGCCTGGGGGAAATCGCAGCGCCATTGTCAGACAGCGGAAATTGGGAGCAAATTTCGAGGAACCAGGGAAACAACGAAAATCTTTTCTTTTCTTTTTTATGGCAATTCTGCACAACTTCGAAAACTACAGTCCCTTTAATTTATGCATGATATCTATTTTAACTCCCTGACTTTTGTTCCCCGGTTTTTACATCACCTCGACGACCATTCCAAGGCTTTTTGGCCCACCCCCTGCCCTGCATTCCCTCACCCCTCGGTCTGCCCACTTTTAAAACCCAAACTGAAGCCACCACTGACAGACAAGAAACAACTGTGGTGACATCAGAGCAATGGAAAAAATCGGGATAAATCGACACTTAAGAGAAAGCAGTTTCGTTGGCGGCTACGTCCTATAAACGATGGGGCACAACTGTGTACAAGCCCACAATCAGTTTGATGCGTTTTTCTTTTTTAATCTAACTTCAGCTTTCAGCAAAGAATAGCTGATACATTCTGACGAAATATTTCCACAGGATTATCACCACAGGGATAATTCAAAGAGTCAGCTGTTGGGAACAAACTAGTTCTCTACTTCAATACTCTTTTAATAGTGCTTGTACAAGTGAACTGAAAGCAGAACTTCTTCCCACCAAGGAGATAACCCACTTTGAACTTCTCCTGAACAAAAGCATGATCACAAGCAACACACAAGAGCACAGCTTGACTGACATCTCTGTGTCTTACCATTTGTTATGTAGCCAGGAATGTACATGGCATGACTCCATAACGTCGCAGGGTATGCACCAATGGCCTTATTGTCTCTCTGAACATGCACTTTCAAACTATATCTTCCATTCCTCGTGAAAGAAAACAAGTATTTAGAATATACGCCATCATTTTTTATAATATCTGCACCTGCAGCAGCAAGAGAATGTAAAAAACAAATGTTATTCTATACAAGGAGACACTCCAGTCTGATCTACATCTCAAAGAGAGTGCTAGAGCTTCAGTAGCTACTGAGAACACAGGCCCTATTTTGTAGCTCTGAGCCATAAATTCTATCATTTTTTTAATGGCAGTATTGGAACCCAAACCTACCTATCCTGAGCCAAAGTCAGGTCACTGTGAGGAAAAAAGCACCACCAAACTGTAGGGTTCAACCTATCATTAGACTCTGACAGACAAGGAAGCAACAACCAGTAAGCGTGACCCACTTAATGGAGTTGTGCATTGGCAGGAAACCTGTGGGTTTTTTTGTTTTTGTGGTTCATTGAGCAACCATTTTCAGGTAAGGTGAGATATAGATAGATACATTATAATTACAAATCTTGCTACAAGAATCAAAGGTGTATTACTTGGAATTCATTCTCCCATGCTGTTCCAAAGAGGCCCCCAACCCTCTGGAATGGCTCTGGGGGGGAGGTGTCACAGGGGCTGTAGAGGGGAGGGAGAATCAACAAAAATCTCTGCCCTCCCTGTTCTGCTGAGAAAAGCCTCTGCTGGATCATGGTATCGTATCCTGATGCCATGGCATCAGGTATGTTTCTGTCACCCATCGTTGGGTGCTGTTGTGGGGAGAAAAGAAATGTTCAATGCGGTGCTATCAGGATAGAGGTCTTGTACTAGAGATCTTACGGAAGGGGGAAGAGGAACTCAACATGTAGCTACTGTTTTTGTTAGCAGCTGGGTGTACATCATCACATCTAGTTTCAGCCGAAGAGTTTACTGGCACTCTGAGGTCACACCAACTCATTCTTTTCCTATCGGTTCCCACCTTGTGAAATCTAAGCACCAGAAACTCCCCCAGGGGCCATTCTTGTGGGTCGCTGATGTCACTTTATACTACAATATATCTGCATTTTTGCTCTCTCATATACGAGTGTTTAAATGTTGGTTTATGGACCCTAATATTAAACTGGAGTGAGCATCATAATTCAGCTCTGGACGGAGGAGCTCAATGCTTAGGAGGGGAGGGGAAAGTGGGCTCCTGGGCTAAACAACCCTTCTCTAACAGACTGCTGGTAAAGGAAAGAACAGCTTCAGGGCTGGATTGGACCTTGAGGCCTTGCTCTCCCTGTACTAATCAGTGGTAATGCAGACTCTGACTTAAGACGTTCTCATAGTTCAGGTGCATTTCTATTCCCGCCCACACAACAAGTGAGTATGAGGTACCTAGGAAGCTGCCATATACTGAGTCAGATCCTTGATCCATCTAAGCCCTGTATAGCTGACACTGACTGGAAGTGGCTCTCTGGGATTTCAGGCAGGAGATTCTCCAATCCTAACTGGACATACTGAGGATTGCACTGGAACTTCTTGCATGCAACACATGTGCTCTACCAGTGACCTACGGCCCCTCCTTTCAATGACTAGATTCAGAACTTTGTTCTTACAATGTCAGTAACTGGTGAAGAGCGTGAGAAGGAACGTCTTTACTAAGCTCCTTTATGGAGAAGAGAGAAGCTGTATTGTGTCGCTCTCATAACACAGGCCTATTCCTGGAAAGAGGCCCTGGCATTTTCATTGGCTTGTTTTTTGAGAATAATTGCATGATTTCATTTACATAGGGCTTACCATGCCTCACCCTTGGACCCAGTTTATGAGATGGACCTGGGTCATGTAAGGGAAAAATAAAGCTTCTTTATTGAGAAGGGAGAAACTGCACTGTGTGCCTCTCGCAACACAGGCCTATTATTGGGGAGAAGCACTGGCATTTTTATTGGTTTTGGTGTTTGTTTGTTTTTTGCAAATAAGGGCATGATTTAATTTGTGCCTGGCCTTACCAGGCCTCACCCTTGAAGCTTGTATATGAGACAGCCCTGTGCTTGTCACCCAGCTGGCACCTTTCTTTTTAGAAATGATGCAGTGGGTGACAGTAAGACTGGAGAAACACTGATGGCCTTTCATTGGGGACCCACAAAAATAGGGTAGCAGGAAAGTAGAAGGAAAGCTGCAGGAAGCAGCAAAGGCAAACATGTTGCAGGAAATGTTTTCAGGAAGGCTAAGAATGAGCTGAGATTAGCGAGGGATGCTAAACATGCAATAAGGATGCAATAAAAAGGCTTTCTTCAGATATGTGAATAGTAAAAGACAGAGGAAAGAAATGGTGGTTCAACTGCTTAATGAGGATGGCAAATTGATAACAGATGGCAAAGAAAGGGCCGAAGTGCTCAATTCCTACTTTGGCTCAGTCTTCTCCCAAAAGCGGGTCTATGACCCCCCTGGAAAAAGTAAAGCACAAGCTGAGGGGGAAGAATATCAGTTTGAGATTGATAAACAAATGGTCAAGGAATGCCTAATTTCTTTGAACGAGTTCAAATCTCCAGGGCCCGATGAACTGCATCCTACAGTAATGAAGGAGCTAGCAAAAGAACTCTCAGAACCACTGTGTATTATCTTTGCGAAATCATAGAAGATGGGTGAGGTGCCGGACAACTGGAGGACGGTTGCCTCAACCACCAATAGTTTGGTAGCTTCCCAGCTTCTGCACAATTTGTATCCCATTGTAACAGCTTGAAATGGTTTAATTAAGGTTTAATCGCTGGCAATAAGAGCTTTAAGCTAAAACATGCTGGCATTTTTGGCCCTTTTCCCTTCAGCCCTGCCCACTACTGGAATGCAGCCCCTGAGAGCATCTTGCGCTGCACAGAAATCTCACACTTATTGTACTTCTCACACACCACTAAAACACAAACGGAAAAAACCACCACCACTTACATTCTGCCTATGTGTTTTCACAAGTTGCTCGTTACCTGCACCACTGTCGAAAAGGTCCAAGATAATTGGGTCCCCATCCTCTGGCTCAATAACAGCAGTGACATTTGCCCCAAGGATGGGAGAAAAGCCTTGATTAACCTGTGCGTACACGATCACTGGGCTAGGGTACAGGTTTGTATCTTTATTTGTGTGGACTCTCACAGAGATGGCAGGCACATCAGGCTTTACGGCTCGAGAAGTCACGGTCATTGTGAAGACATCTGGGAATGGGTGAGTGTTAGTGAGTGTGTATGTCCAATCCCCAACCTGAAAAACAAATTTTAAATTTCAGCCTCTGTAATAGACCCTGGGGCTGTTCACACAACATGCTAACCCACATTCAGTGGTTGGGTGTGGCTTGTTTTGAACCACAGGTTGTTTGTTGAATCCTGGGTAAGCTTGCTGTTTGAACACAGCACGTTTTCCACAGGGAGGGTTATCAAGTTGTCTGAATGCAGCTAGGGTGCTTGTCAACCATGTAGTGTGATTTGTTAACCACCCCGAACAACCCAACAACAAACTCTAGGTTCTCAAGGTGGCGTGTTTGAGGAAATAAGCCACACTTCATGGTCAGCAAGCTGCCCTGCTGCGCTCAGACAACACAACAACAACAAACAACCCACGGTTCAAAACAACCCACACTCAACCACTGTGTGGGTTAGCGTGTTGTGTGAACAGCCCCACTTAAGTAGCCTTCCCTCGCAAAGAGGAGTCCTGCTAGAAGCAACTGAAGGGAATAATTCCTTATTACCTCTGCTATCTCTGGAATCTGCAGACGAGCGATGTGCAAAATGGGGTCAATGTTAAAATTTCCAATGGTATAGCTTTTTCCTCTGGGGTCACGAAGATTGATGGCAGGTTCCTTTGTCTGCCATGTGACTAGGAAGAATGTGTCCTTTCCCACTGTGCTGTCAATTGTGGTTGTCCTGTTAATCTGGCTGTTGCCATTCACCCGTTCAGCAGCACTTTCAATCTGTCCAGAATCAGAATGACAGTACTTCTTATTAGCTTTAACATTGCATCGTTCCCCATGCAGTAATTTAAAAGAAATGAAACATCCAATTAAAAGGTTTTGTTTAACAACTTATATTCATTATTATTACAATTATCACCATCAGCACAACATCTGAGTGCCTTCATGCCACTGGTGCCTAAAATTTTAGGCCATGTAACAGATATACAGAGCATGGATCAGGTTTCTCCTCTGTAGGGTTGCCAGATTCCTGGAAAAAAATTACCCTACTCCATTCCCTGTAGCCCAGAGCAGCAGCACCTCTTTCAACCAAGGGCCTAATTCCATTTTTGAGAAGTGCTTGGGGACCGTATGCCAGTGGGGGGCCAGTGCTAAAAGAAAATGGGGTGGCACCAAAGACAGAGGGGGCAGCCCCAAAATAACAAAAAAACACCAGCCTATTTTAGCTTAAAGCTCTCACTGCCAGTAGCCTAGCCGTCGGAGCTTGTACTCTGCTTCCATAACTTTTTTTAAAAAACTGATTGAAAATTATCCACAGCCATATTCTCAAATAGTGGTTATGAGGCGTAATAAGATGTGTCATTGCAGTGCCCAGTTCTGTATAGATGAAATTGCTTTGGTTTAAATACAGTATGTTGAAACAGTATGTTGAAATACAGTATGTTGAAACTTATAGCAGAGTTGCCCTATATAGAGAAAAATGCAGCAATGCAGCATTTAGTAATGGGGACAATAAGCGCAAACTAGGGCCAGTTTAAAAGAAGTTCAGATCAATTTACGTTATTTGTGCTTTTAAGCATCTTCCGAGAAGGCTATCAAATACTGTTTAACTACAAGCATCACCTAACGATGGGTGATACCCTTTCATTACCCATCCTACTATAATGTAAGACACTTTCCCCCCTCTTTTTTGGTATGGGGTCTCTGCTATGGCTTAGGGCCTCAGCATGTCTTAATCCAGCCCTGCAAGTAGCCCTATCAAATTAAAAACATACAAAAGTATGAGAGTTGTGGTATGGGAAATAAGAGGCACCCAGTCTATTTTACAGATCTGTGATTCATGGTCTGAATATACTTTTTGTTTACATGCAATAACAAGACTGTCATATTGGCATTGGCCAACTTCACTCTTACAGCCCAAATGTATGGAGCAAAATTTCTGATCTTGCATGTATAATTTGTTTTAGCATTGTTTTTATTATGCTTGTTGTAACCATTGGTTGAATGGTCTACATAGGGCTACCTTTGTGCCTAGTCTGGAAACTTCAACTAGTTCAAAATATGGCAGCCAGGCTGGTCACCGGCACACCTAGGGGTGACCACATTACACCAGTTTTAAAATCTCTTCACTGGCTGCCAATTCGTTTCCGAGCAAAGTATAAAGTGTTGGTTATCACCTCTAAAGCCCGACATGGTTTGGGTCCAGGCTATCTGTGGGATCGCCTTTTCCCGTACAATCCGCCCCGCACACTCAGGTCCTCTGGGAAAAATCTACTTCAGCTAGCAAAAACTAGATTAACAACTGTTACCCAGAGGACCTTCTCTTCTGCTGCTCCCAGACTGTGAAAAGACTCGTCAACTTAACAGTCTACTAGCATTCAAGAAAGCTATAAAGACTGATCTCTTCCAGCAGGCCTATCCAGTGGAATTTTAAGATGTTTTTAGAATGTTTTTAGGACGTTTTTAACAATGTATATTATGTTTTAATTCAGTTTTATGCATTTTATTGTTTATTGTTGTTCCCCGCCTCGATCAAAATGGAGAGGCGGGTAAGAAATAAATTTATTATTATTATTACTACTTACAGATCTGTGGCATTCTAAAATAATGGATAATGAATGCATCATTCCCAAGACCACTTCTTCCAACCCTTCTTATAAACGTATTCTGCTTATTGTATGTACCACTCTTTCCTAACCTGGTGCTCTCCAGATCATGGGGATTGTCACCCAATGCACCTAGGGAACTCCAGGTTGGGATTATGTCAAGACATACAGCAAGAGGATCTATATGAACAGACCTGGACAGGCTGGTGGCTGGTATCTCCATGACCTGCAACAATGGCTGTGAAGGCTTCTATTAGGCTGTTGGAGTCCGGTCTATCGCTGGCAAAAAATGTCAGGCCTCCTGAAAGACAGCAGAGTTAGAGATTTTTTAAAGTTTAACAAAAACTTCATTCCATTTGACTGCTGTAGAATTTTCACGATGCTTAATGAAAATGTCCAGACTTTAACCTGCACTAACAGAGCAATCCTAGCCTCTAGATCAGCCGGATGGCTGGGGTTGGGATCGGAGGAAGAGCTTTTCCACACACGGCTGTTAATTGCTCCATTTACTTTCTCTTTCGTCACAGAACTGGGATACAAACTACAAAACGGACCTTTTCTTTCCTGCTTTTCCACTACATAACCTGTAGGTGGCGCTGTTCTACAGCAGAATAACAGAATTACACAAGTAGGGAAATACCCTTTCTTTCACTTTCAGAAATAATGCCCCATTTTCCCCACCCTAAAAACAAAGGAAAGGAAAGAGAAACCATACCATTACACCATCTAAAGAACCCGTAAAGAGCCATGAGAAAGCAATCATGAGCATACAATAAAATGCCTTGTGTAGAAAAGCTTGAAATACTCCTCTACTGGTGGGAGAGGATCTCCATCAGCAGAGGGGCCAGTATCCATCCCAGAGGCTCCAATTACACCAACAGAAGCTCAGTGGATTTAAATCTATTGTTAGTGATATTCCAACTGGCAGTAGGCTCCAAAACAAGGTGTTCTAGGTAGGAGCAGCCTTGGATCCATTGGATCCATGGTTCCTCCACTCCCCTAGTAAGGACCCAGCATTAGGCCCCTTGCCTACACCCGGCCTCTGGCTAGCATAAACATTTTTCCTACAACTGAAACCAATGAGAGGGAGCAAAAAATGCCAGAGGAAAAAAATACATAAGTATCCCCCACCCCATCACCACAGCTTCACTTCTGCCCCCCTTAGGATCGTTCTGTGAATTATTTTGATGAATAAATGGCTTTTGTGAATTAGATGTTTTATTCTGAGAAGTTTCAATTTCATACAAACTACTTTTGCCGTTTCATTTTAACCCACTAACCAAGAAAATTACAAGCTGATAAGAAAAATAGATGAGCTCGCTTAATACAACTTTTTAAATTTAAAATATTAAAAATATACTCTCTCCCTCCCCCACAAAAAAAGAGAAGTTACACCAAATGGAATTTTGTCCCCAATTTTGCTGTTTTACATATCAGAAATGCACAACTTTCACATTTTGTTTCTGCTTTTTTAGAAATGTAAAATGAACACCACCATAAAAATAGAACCCAACCCCTCATCCCACAAGGAATCCTTGTAATATAAATAAGCATCAGTCGCTAATACAAACAAATTAGTTATGGCAACGCGAGAAGCTTGCGTTCAACACAATACAATCCTATGCATGTCTAATCAAAGCCCCACGGAGTTTGATGGGATGCACTTCTATGTAATATGTGAAGGATTTATTTATTTATTTATTACATTTCTATACCGCCCAATAGCCAGAGCTCTCTGGGCAGTTCACAGCCTTATAGTCAGATCATGTGTCCCTCTAATCCATGGGTTGGCAACATGTGGTCCATGGGCAGCTGAAATTTCCACTAGTAAAAAACCCTGGTGGTTTGGCAAAAAGTCCAAGTTTAGCTGAAGTTACTTTTTGCCACCACCACCACCATCACCACCACCACCACAGAATTCGGTGGTGGGGCTGTGGCAGGAAAGTAGTCTGTGGGGGATATCGCGGGGGGATTGAAAGTACCTCCCAGAGCCCCCAAAGTTGCCCACCACTAATCTAGTCCATTATATTCTACTGGCAATGGTTGTCCAAGGTCCCAGATAAAATTTTACCAGCCCTAGTATCAAAGATCCTCTCCACTGGACAAATCTGCAGGCAAACTACACACTCAGCTAGCAAACTATGAACTTTCCCTGACCATGTCCTTAAACTATTCTGGCTAACAATTTGATTGCCTGGATGTGCACAACTGGTATTAGAAAGAGAGACGGATAAAGCAGAGACTCTACCTGTCATTCTTCCCAGTTTTTCCAGTTCTCTGGAGGCAGATTGTCCCAGAACAATGGTATGAACCATTAGGCCAACGTTGACAACATCAGAAAAACACTTGTTTAATGTGCTGTCTCCTCCACTGGTCAGTAATATGATTTCAGAGCCAGAAGCATTTCCATCATGATTTTTAAGTACCTGAAGCAAACAATTCAGTATTAAACACACACATTGTAAATTATCTAGGCAAAGAAAATGATGAACACAAGTTAAGGAGGTCATAAGTTAAGCAGCTTGGGGGGTGCTTCTGGACCCAGCATTACTCCTGAAAGATCAGGTGGTTGCTGTGGCCAGGAGTGTCTTTGCCCAGTTTCAGCTGTGCCTCTTCTTGGAAAAGGTGGATCTGGCCACAGTGAACCATTCTCCAATTTAGATTACTGCAGTGCTTTCTATTTGGGACTGCCCTTGATGACTGTTCCAAAATTGCAGCTAGTGTAAGATGTGGCAACCAGATTGCTTTCGGGTCTATGCTTTCTAGATTATATAACCAACTATATAACTGGCTCCCAATTTGTTGCTGGGCCCAATTCAAGCTGCTGATTCTTACTTAAAAGTTGGGCGGGGGGCAGGCAGGATATCTGAAAGACCACCTCCCTCATACAAACCGGTCTGTAATTTAGAATCCAGTCTGTAATTTAGAATCTTCTTTAGAGACCCTGTTCGTGTCCCACCACCCAGGGAGGTTAGGTTAGTGAGGACACAGGACGGCATTTTCAGTGGCAGCATCCTAATGGTGGAATTCCCTCCCTAAGAAAGGCCCCATTTTCACCTCACCTTAGCCAGGCCATAAAGACTGTTTTGTTTAGATTTGCTTTTGATGGGTTTAAAATAGTTTTATCCTGCTCTCTGGAAATGTTAAAGATATGTTGCCCTGTTTTTAATTTGATTGTTTTTTTAAAGATGTATATTTCCTTGGGTTCCTTTGGGGAAGAAAAGTGATTCATAAATGTTTAAATAAATAAGTACCTTAAATAGAAAGCACTACCCTTTTTATGGACTTAATTTTTAAATTGTATGGAACTGCTGTATCTCACAAATGTTGTGAACCTCTTTGGGGATGTTAGTATTTATTTATTTATTTAAAAGGAAGGAAATCTAAAAATAAACAAACGCAAATACATTTCTTTGGCTACTTCAATCCACTATCACAGAGTTGGGCAACAAACAGCCCATGAGCCACATACAGCCTGCACAGCTGTTTTTGGGGGTGGTCCCCACTGTCCTACCACTGAAACACATCAATCGAGTGTATTTTATCACAGTACGAAGCTGTGCACACTCTCCTCACAAAGCCAATGATGCTGTACAACAGTCGAGAAGGGCACCTTCGGACCAGTTCTTCCTGAACGTTTTGCATGGTGAATAGATGGGAGCATACCAAAGCATACAGTCACTGTCACATTATTGCGTATTCAAAAGAGCCACTGACTTTCTCTCACACACATACATATAAACACTATCCTCAAGGTATCCATTTGCTTGGGGACCAAAGGTACATGTGATGGTATAATAAAATACACAAACAAATGAACGAATAGGTGGCGCCTGCAGGATTGCCTTAATTATATGCTGCTGCCCATGTGTGTCACCACAATGAAATATATAGTCAAGAATTCCATTTTTCTTTTTGCATCCTAGCAACCTGCCATTTCGCAAGGCTGAAACTGCACGTAGTGGTGAGCTACATAAGTGTGTGATCTTGTGATGTCTCTAGCCCCAAGGTCAGAGCAAGGCCCAGTTAATTGGACTGAGTGATCTTAGCCATGTTCATCTCCCTCTAGGGGCCGGAGAAAACTACGGGATCACCTTAGAGTTGCCAGGAACTTAAGCATATAACCAAGATGATTATAGTTGCCCATGATCTTTGTCTTAATCTTTGATTTGGACTCCAAGCATTTGTGTCTGGGCCATGTCCTATTTGAAGACACATGCCTAGGTACATACGGACAGTTCTAGATACCTTGATTTTTTCCTTGAAGTGTTGTTTCCAAACATACACTGGTTTTTGTGTGCCTTTTATTTCCCTTTCCCAATAAACTTATTACCTCTCAGATCTGGTTGTCCAGGTGCTTCATTTTAAATTGCTTCAGTACTAAATCCAGAGTCTTCTTCTTGGTTAGTGCTACTGTTTAAGGTTTCAGGCCTAAGCCTTGGAAACAGAGGTGCTAGTCTGTCCAACTCCTTATTTCCTACGCCTTGGGGTGTTCTGTAAGGTCTAGGAGTCTCCTGGTTCAGACTGCAGCGGATGTAAGGGGTGGTGGCAGCCTACCTTTCTGGGCTGGTGCTCAGCCCGAGCAACCTTTTGTCCCTACCTATGCTGCTGGGAGCTAGAGCAACCTACATCCACCCTTCACATACACAAACACAATTCATAATATACTAGATCCCCATATTCACAGTGTCACTAAGCCAGAGACAGTTGTAGGTACAGTACTCTGCTCCTACCTATTGCCTGTGGCACTGCCCTACTGCCACCTGTTACACCAGGAGACTTGCATCATTTCTCTCCCTTCTAGGAAGCAGCATCTTTCATGAACCGCAGCCCTGGATGATAGGACTGGTGGGTTTTTTGGTCCATATCTCTTCCAAATGCCACATTTTTCTCTCTGCTTTCAGTCATGTAAGCACAAATAGGCAACCGTGCAATTTCCTGACCAGTTAGGTCATATGGCACACCCAATATGTTCCTACAATGAGCTAAGATATGGCAAAAGTAGCAAGAATAAACAGCTCTCACCTCCAAGGCCAGCTTTAATCCAGCGCAAACATTTGTCTTTTTACCAAATGAGGCAACCGGCAAGTCTGACGCAAGCTGCTTCCGTACATTGGCACTGATTATTTGTTGGATTTGAGATTTGACTTCTCCTACGTTACTGAAAGTGACAATCCCAACATAGGAATTCTCTTCCACAATTTGCAGTAGATATGCTTCCACTGCCTGACGCATCCGGTTGAGCCGATTGTTCTATACAAAATAAAATATCATTTGTTCATTTATCAATTAAGAGTAATATAACTTCACATGCTTCTATAGAGGAATGTTAGATAGAATACGCTGCTTGATCAAGAGTTCTGTAAAACATAGAAGCCTGCATATGATAATCCAAAAGAGAAGACTGGCTTGGAGGGCAGGGTGAGATACCGTACCTGTTGGGATGTCTATATGATCTATTTACCCCATCATGGCTGTGCAGTGGTGCTGCGTCGTTTATATGACACAGTCACCAACTTCTTCTTCTTCTTCTTCTTCTTCTTCTTATTATTATTATTATTTTATATAGCACCAACAATGTACTTGGTGCTGTACAAAATATACAAATAAAACAGCGATACCCTGCCTAGAGGCTTACAGCCTCGTTGGGCTTCCCCCCCGCCCCGAAACTGCTTTCTCATGATGCTGTTTTACCACAACTTTTTCAGTTGCCCTGATGTCACCACATTGAGCTCCATCCAATGAGCGTTTCATTGCATGCTCATTACTGGGCACTCATGGATTTTTTGCAGGTCCCTCCCATGACATCATCTGCCTCCCGCACGCCTTCCGCCCCTTCTTCCCTTCCTTGCGTGACAAAAAAACCTCTCCACAAAGTCCGATATATTTTAAACCCGAAAGTTGCTTCTCTCTCCTGCTCTCCAGCCAACTGAATTGGCTTCGTGCTCGTTGTGTACTTCCTCTTTTGAAGGCGGAAGTAACTGAGCAACGAAAACACAGGCGGAGAAGTGCCGGTAGGGAGCATGTTCCCCTCTGCCCCGTGTAATGGAGCTCATTGTTTCCTCTTTCTGTCACTGGTGGCTTCACTTCCGATTAGGAAAGTAGGTGTAGCTAGCTAGGGGGGTTCCCACTGCAGGGTAGGCGCAGGAACCAGGGCAGGGGCAGGCTGGACAAGTAGAGTAATGGCCGCCATGGCTGTATTACAGTCTAGGGAACAAACACATCAGTTCAATGAACTGTAGCTGAGCAGCTGCACTACCACAGGCTTTCAGAGCTGTGCAGGGTTCTTTGAAAAAAATGGTTTTCGCTGTTTTTGGTCTGCTCCTCATTCCCACTGTCTGATTTTTCCTCTCTGGATGGTCCACATTAGTCCTGCCTTTTAAACAAATCCATGCCACTTTGTAGTAGTCATGGGGACAATCAGGATGCAAAGCAGTGTAATATAGACATGGCCATTGTTATGTTTATTATTCTCTGACATTTACATACGCATCAAATGATCTATAATAAACTATATGTTTGGTTTTTTCAAGCACACTTTTAATCAAAAAGTGAAAGCCCATTAAACTTCTACAAGAGATGCCCACTTTTTCTCTAAAGAGTAAGACTTTACCTCAGTCATGCTATTGGAAAAATCCAAGACTAAACAGATCACTCTGTCCGTTGCCTGTAATAATGAAAAAGTGGGAGGCAAAGGGAAGTTGCTGCTGTTCAGAGGAATATTGAATTTAAAGTCATCAGAGCTTCTGATTACATCCCAAGTGCTCTTATAGCTGCACATTCTGTTCTGAGGACTGGGAGCTTCGGTATTATGGTTGCTTGCATCACAGAATTCAAAGACCTAAAAGCAGGAGACAATCAAAAGAGATGTAGCAACACACGGCCAGATTGCAATGATTATTTCAAGAAAGTGCACTTGGATCTTTTCTCATCATGAGGTTTCATAGATCAGGGCTGAACAATCACTCACACACCCACATCCACACACACCACACACTCCTCCAGAGAGCGGCTGTGAATGTAGAGTAGCCTGAGCTGATAAACAGCCCTTCCTTTAGCAACGTACACACTGGGATGGGTCCAGGCTTAGTCACGCTTAGGGAAGCCCCACTGAAATCAATGAGACTTAACTTAGTCATCTGGCTACAGCCCACTGCATGCATCTCCCATTGGCTGCAGGTTGCATAATTTGGCCTCAAATCTTGGAAGACTTAACATTAATGGCAAATAAACAGAACTAGAGAATCAGGGGTTTCATTTGTGCTGGGGTTCAACTGTAGAAGATGAGAAATAGGAACAGAAGCGATTTCCTCTAAATTTGCTGCTCACTGCCCTGCATGGGGGCTAAAAAGAGTCCCTGCCCCTACAAGCGGGACAAACTTAGGGAGAGAACGTGGCTGGATGGGAAGTTTAAACCTCCAACACTCACGATGCAGATCAGGGCACTGTGAACTTACTTGAATGTAAAATAGAAAATTAGGATCATTTGCATGCTAGGCATTTAATGCAATGTATAGTTTAGCCCTACAGGGACTCCAAAATGCATCAACGACAGAAAGGCTTCCAGATCAGAGGTTGGTGTTTGCAGAGAGACTTGAAGCCCTGCGTCTCGCCCCGCCCCCACTAAAAAATTAAGCACTGTGAATAGGTTAATGGCACTATGTTCAAGATATCAAGTAAGCACCAGGGGAGATAGAAGTCCTCTTTCCTATATATTATTTATTTTATTTTTATTTATTTAAAGTATTTTTATAGCGCCGCCTCACCATTTCTGGCATCGAGGCGCTTTACAATAACATATAAAACAATTCCATTAAAACCCTCAACCCACATTAAGACAATTCCATTAAAACCCTCACCCTCAAACCATTAAAAGCCCTCAACCCCAATTTAAACCCCAGGCTCTTGTGAAAATAAAAACACCTTACAAAGGCGTTTGAAGCAACTGAAAGTGGGAGCCTGTCTAATCTCCAGTGGCACATTGTTCTATAACCCGGGACCAGCCACTGAAAAAGCCCTGGCCCCGGCACATTCCAATTTGTAGCGGGGGACCATCAGGGCACCCTGCTCCTGAGAGCGAGTCTGCCAATGGTGAGACACAGGAGAAAGGAGAATGCTCAGGTATCCAGGACCCAAGCAATGCAGGGCTTTATACATGGTCAACAAGACCTTGTAGCGCACCATAGCAGCCACCGGCAGCCAATGGAGCTCTTGAAGCACCAAAGTGAAAGAAGACCACTTTGGGA
This sequence comes from Elgaria multicarinata webbii, assembly GCF_023053635.1. Taxonomy (NCBI): domain Eukaryota; kingdom Metazoa; phylum Chordata; class Lepidosauria; order Squamata; family Anguidae; genus Elgaria; species Elgaria multicarinata. The sequence goes on from NC_086171.1 coordinate 129,436,060, forward strand.
GCCCCTTGACCAACCTGGCTGCTGCATTTTGTACAGCCTGTAGGCGTTGGATTTGCTTCAAGGGAAGCCCTGTATACAACAGGTTGCAATAGTCCAATCTGGAAAGAACCAGGGCCTGGTCTGCGGTGGTAAGATCAGCCTCTGACAGAAAGGGGCGAACTTGGCGGAGCACATGGGGTTGATAAAAGCAACTCCAAACCACGGCCCCCATTTGTGATGACATAGTTAGGAACTGGTCAAGAATAACACCCAGGTCCCGCGCCTCAGTCACAATCCTTGGTCAGATTCCTGAAATAGGCAGATCTACGAGCTCCTGCCTCAAATCTGCCAGCCACTGAACAAATATATGCATTTGTTCAGTAAGTCACTGCTGTTAATTAAAGACATGCCTTTTGGTACTATTCATGACTTCATATTGTCCAAATTGCACTGTATGAGAACAGAGAAAGATGATTGAGACACAACAATAAATGCAAACAGGGAGCTTTGGCTATTGGGAAATATAAAAATGCAATAAATAAATAAATTTTCTGAAGTTGATATCAGTTGGGTGGGGGGAATTTCTCCAAATGCAATTACCAACTTCAGAGGGGGGGGGAATTCCCCTGCCTGCTGTGATTCTGTTAATTATCAGTCCCCTGGGCTAGTATAATTTGTGATTTTTAAAAACCTGGGTGTTAAATACAAAGATCCATTTAATATTACATTACATTACATTACATGTAGTTTGGCCTTTTCATTCTGAATAACACTCCTGAGAATGTAATACCAGGAAAATAATCTTGCTGATAAGGTGCACACCTAGTAATAAACCTGCCCATATGAAAAATCCTGCATGTTAACGTCTTCCTCTGACATTTCTCTCCAGGTGCCTCAAACCTTCAGAGAGGAGAGGAGTGCTTGTTAGAGAGAGGGGGCCTGTTTTCATGCCACCACTTCACTGCTCCTTCCCCCTGAAACCCGTGGTATTGCTGCTGCGGGATGAGGGAGGGAAATGCCCGCTCCAGGAGGGAGCTTCCCAGTGGTCATCCAGGTTCTGGAGCCCGCCTTCTGCTCTCTCACCGGTCACCACCTGCCCAGGAATGACCCCAGATTGAGGTCACATGGCAGAAGGGCCCTGAATTTTCCAACATGCAGCTTCAGGGAAATTGGTGAAGCAGCAGGTGCATCATGTAACTAACTCAGCCCCTGTCTTGATGGCAGTGCTATGGTGCTGCGAGGCTCCGGCTCCCACACTTGTGTTCCTTCCGGGCATCTGCATGGGAAGGAACACAAGTTTGGACTTTCTGCAGTAGCTGCCATTGAGCTGAGCACTGGGAGGGATGGAGGAGGAATGAAGCAGCCAGAGGAGGACTAATTCTTTCTGCTCCATTTTATATTGTTTTTATCTTTTGCTGAACTGGCTGTTTTTATCTGTCATTTTATGGCTGTTTCAATTTTGCTTTATGACATTTGACTGTTATAATCTAATGGTTTATCATGCTGTGAGCCACCCAGAAAGGCAGTTGTCTGAAAAGCAGGCTATAAGCAGAGAGAGAAACATACAATGAATTTCAGTAGACTCAATAGGAAAATAATTAGCATTAAAAAAAACACCACCACCTTTTGGGGGATTGTTTTGTTCTCCATGATCATCAGCTAGTGCTGACAGAGGCTGTACGGATTTGTGGGTCAAAACTACAGCTACAGCTGCCCCTTAAATTAGAATTATCATGTTCCCTGGATAGCATTCATACTGCTGGGCTGTTAGTTAAATGACTGCTTCCTTCAAGGGCTCATATTTGCTCCACTTTCCAACCTCATATATTGAAACAAAGGTTTACGCATTTTATAATTAAAAAAGAAACAGCAATTATGGCAAAGTAGTAAATAATCTCTCTGATTCTACTTACAGAAGATAAGCTTTGCATGTACATTATGGAAGATGATGCATTTTGATCCTTATCGTGCATAAAAACACATCCTTCCTTTAAAAGTCCTGTCCCTTGGTCGATGACACAGTTGCCTTGGGTGCAGCTTTCTTTCTCACAGACGTAAATTCCAGTAAGTTCAGAGGAACACCTACAAATGTACACAGGGCAATCAGGACTTCAACAGGTCAGCCTATCAAAGAAACTGCAAACCTACTTGTGTGGGGGGAAACAAATGTTTAAAACAGATATAGATACTCAAAAGAGATCATTTTTTATTACGGGAGGGAAACTTATCTGTGCAATCATCCACAAAACATTTTTTTTTCACACAAATGTTACCTTGTTGCTTTAACCTGATTTTGTCCTGAGATGTAGAAAGGTTTTTCACTATCATATTCATCAAATACCCCCCACTGAAGGTGGGCCCATTCATGGACAAAAAGTCTACCTGTATAAAGCACAAAAATCACATAAAATTCACATTTGGGTGTAGCTCTTTAACTTAGTCCAAAGGAGATCAGTAGCAAATGTTAATAAGGGTCAGCCTAGTATATTAGGGAAACAGTAAAAAGGGAAGGCATTTATGTATCCCCAAACAGGAGAGAAGACACTGTATTCTCAGGTGCCTGAGCATTTCGAAACAGAGGAAACATTGGAAAGTTTATCCGCGCTGTATTTGGAGAAAGATAAAGGGGCCCTGAGGAAGGAAAGTCCTTTCTGAAATGCATAGGGCATATTAAAAAGTTTTCAGGCACTTAAGACTATCTTCTATTCTGTTTTGATGCCTAGTGTATCAAGGCAATATGTGATTTAGACCCAGAAAACAGGGGTTCAAGCATCCATGAGCACAATACACAGCCTTTACATGATTATACAGAAGTAAATCCCATTGAGTTCAACAAGATTTAATGCGAGCAAATAAGTATTTATAGGTTTGCAGCGTTAGGGTTAAATCCAATGTTGCATTAACAGGCATCTCCTAGTATGACAGGACATTCTCCCTCTTTTATCTCCCCGCAGCCCTCCACGCGGCCCCAAAATCTGTTCGGGGGGGCTTCTTAAGAATTTTGAGGGTGCACAAGGGGTGGGGAAATTCCCCCCTTCCCAGTTCTGCTGACAGAGCTGGTTCTGTCAGTGGAGCAACAGCAATGGATACAACCCATAGTTCGTCACCTGTAAAACAGAACTACAGACTACATATCTTGGAAGGGTTGGTTGGCGAAAGGGAATAAACATCGTGCAGTTGTGATACTAAACTTATTTACTTAAAAGTAAGTATTGCTAAAAGAAAATCAACCAACAAAAAGGCCTGCAGTTGATAAGCCTGGAAGATGCTTAGCTACGCCTCTCCCGGTTCATTGCGTGAGGACAAGATATTATTATTATTATTGTTATTAGCATTACCATTTTTATCTTGCTTTTCAGCCAAGTGTGGCTTATGTACAATCAGTAAAAACAAGCCAGTCCCTGCCCACAGGCTTTCATGTCCAAAAGGTATGGAACAAAGGGGGGGGGAGGAACAGGGAGGGAACAGAGAAAAACAAAATCCGGTGCCAGTTCTTAAAGATAAATAGTAGTAGTTGTAGCAACTACCTGAAAACAGTTCATGGAGAGGAGAAGTCTGATGGAGCTGCTCTTTCAGCTAGGGTGACCAGATACAAAAGAGGGCAGGGCTCCTGCAGCTTTAACTGTTGTGATGAAGAGGGGATTTCACCAGGTGCTGCATGCTTACAAATGACACCTGCTGAAATTCCTTTTTCTATACAACTGTTAAAGATACAGGAGCCCTGACCTCCTTTCCATATGGTCACCCTATTTCAGCAGAACTGATGGAATGGCCCTGATTCCCATTGCTTCTCCCTCTGCTGCAGCCTCACTAGTATGTAGGGATACTCTGAGATTTATGGGAATATGATGGTATAAGCAATTATGTTTTCCCCACTCCAGTCTAGAAAGGCCCCCAAAATATTTTGGTTCACACAGGACATACTATATGTCCCAAGTAGTTATATTGGGTATTAGCAAGAAAAGTTATAAAATCTCCTATGCAATTCAGCAACAATCAGTATTTTATTTCTATATAATATTGATTTTAGAAGAACTAATCCCCTTGTTTCGAAACAAAATGTTATCTAAAGTTGGATTAATCTTACTGACATATATAGGATGTAATATGTAGTACTTTACAGCGTAGTGAACATTAATGAAAAACTAACAGGAGGCACATACTGGTACTCTTCTGTTATTAACTGTACTCTTTGTTGATTCTGATGAGAACAATATGAGATTTTTGAAAATGTACTTTTTCAAAACACAAACAACAATAAAAGGAAGAGAAGCATTCAGAATTACCGCGTGATCCATAGATTCCAATTGAACTATCATTTACTAGGAAGTCAGGGGTGAAATGTATATATTTCCCCTTTTCTCCACACCCTCCATACTGTAATGTATATGGATCATGTCCATGTTTCCAGTAAGGAGGAGCAACAATGACATCTGCCTAAAAGCAAAGAAAAATGTTGTGAACCAGTTTGAATAAGTAGATTGATTAAATAATGGGGGAAAGGACATTGCAATCCCACCATTACTATTGTGTCATATACAGATTTCATAATAATATTCATTTTATTCCAGCAGGCTTGGTAAACAAGTTTGTTGGAAAATACACTAAGTATATTTTTAATGCAATAATAGCAATTTGAACCCTCTTTATTCACCTCTATTATCTAAAGGAAAAGGGAATTACTCAAACAGTGCAATTTAATGCATATCTACTCAAAAGTAAACCCTAATGAGTTCTCAAACTATTTCCTAATAAAGCTACCTACTAGGTACCTACTAGGTACAAGGCCGGCCTTGTACCTGTACCTGACACATGTTTATGAATGGTTCACACAACATGCTAAGCCGTAATGTTTAGCTCAAAACACTTAACCATCATAGTTTAGCATGTTGTCTGAACAGGGCCAATGTTTCTTACGCCCCCGCCCCCCGCACTCTGAGCCAAAAAGTCCCCTGGCTGTAGTATTTATTATTTATTTATTACATTTCTATACCGCCCAATAGCCGGAGCTCTCTGGGCAGTTCACAAAAATTAAAAACATTCAAAGTATAAAACAACAATATAAAACCATACTATAAAATACAATATAAAAGCTCAACCAGATAAGAACAGCAGCAATGCAAAATTACAAATTTAAAACACCAAGTTAAAATTTATTTATAGACTATTAAAATGCTGGGAGAAGAAAAAGGTCTTCACCTGGCGTCTAAAAGCATATAATGTAGGTGCCAAGCGAACCTCCTTAGGGAGCTCATTCCACAGCCGGGGTGCCACAGCAGAGAAGGCCCTCCTCCTGGTAACCACCTGCCTCACTTCCTTTGGCAGGGGCTCGCGGAGAAGGACCCCTGAGGATGACCTTAGGGTACATATGGGAGGAGGCGTTCCTTCAGATAGCCTGGCCCCAAGCCGTTTAGGGCTTTAAAAGTTAATACCAGCACTTTGAATCGGGCCTGGACCTGGACTGGCAGCCAATGAAGCTGGAAAAGGACTGGCGTGATGTGGTCTTGTCGGCCAGTCCCTGTTAGTAACCGTGCTGCCGTGTTTTGTACCAGTTGAAGTTTCTGGACTGTTTTCAAAGGCAGCCCCACGTATAACGCATTGCAGTAATCCAAACGAGAGGTTATCAGAGCATGGATAACTGTAGCTAGGCTATCTCTGTCCAGATAAGGGCACAGTTGGTATATCAACCTAAGCTGATAAAAGGTGCTCTTTGCCACTGAGTTCACCTGTGCCTCAAGCGACAGTTCTGGATCCAAGAGCACCCCCAAACTACGAACCCAATCCTTTAGGGGGAGTGCAACCCCGTCCAGGACAGGGCAAACATCACCTCGCCGGACAGATGAACCACCCGCTAACAGTACCTCCGTCTTGTCTGGATTGAGTTTCAGTTTATTAGCCCTCATCCAGTCCATTACCGTGCCCAGGCACTGTAGTCCATTAATCCCCCACTTCTACCCTCCCTTATCCCTAAACTCAGTCAACTTTTCAACTTTATTCTTACTTTTTATTGTACAATAAAATGCTGCAATATAATACATGCAACTCCAACACATGACACACAGTTTTAAGGAAAAACAAACAAACATTAAATTGTTAGATATATCTCACAGTAATCATTTACTAATCTTAACATCAATACATAATTCAGTGGTGTTAAATAAGTTATTAAAGGGTTCTTTAAATACATTAATATACCCCACACTGACACAAACATGTTCTTCATTTGAAATGCCCATTTTTGCATGATAAAAAACTCCCATACTTTAAAGAGCCATTTTTAAGGCTTTTATATGAGTTGCCTGGAATAACTCTCAATTTAATCTCAATTTTGCTGAATTAGGATTCTGAGCTTGTTGTTTTTCTTTGCAGGTTCATTTGTACGTTTAGGAGAGGAAAAATTCTTGATTATTTTTAAATTAATTTTGCCCATTGCTTTTGGTAATTTGCTGCAAGGGAAAAAGGATTCCCAACTTAATTTTTAAAATTATTATTGAAGATTTCTTTTGTATTCCTCCCACACAAACACACACACACACACACTCACAGTTGTTTTAATAAGATTTATAATTGAAAGGTTTTAAGGATGATAGTCTGATTTATTATATAATAAATACCCAAGTTACACTGGGCCAAGGGGTTCTAGGATTTGTCAAAAACTCTGTCACTGCGGCGAAACATGAGATACACTGTCGCCATGGCTGATATGCTAGTGGAACACTCTGCTGCTGAAGCTGTTCTGCTAGCAAAGATATGCTGGCAGAATAGCCCAACAGGGTGAAGTCACATTCAGCATTGTTACACCTTTCCTATACTCCTCTGGACTCGGGTGTACCCCTATTGAAGGTACATTAGATCAACTCCATGTTGCGATGACAGAGCATACGGCATGGTGTAACTTAGCACCTAGTCACAGTACACCACCATGAGTATTTAAACGCCTTGCAGGAAGTACGAATCTCAGATGTTAGAGGCCATCCCACTGGGGGTTCTGCAGGACCTGAACCTTGTTCCTCTGCCTGGCTCTTTTCCACCTGGCCTGGGAGGACAGGACCCCAACTGACTCCAGCTACAAAGGCTGCTTCTGCTGCTGAAGGCACCTAGAGAACATCAGGTTTGGCGGCTAGGTAACCTCTAGCTTTAGAGGAGAAAAATATTTTTTATTCCTATAGAAATTGTTTTGTATTTCACTTTTGTTAGTAGCAGATTATTTCATTTTGGTGTTTATTTACCCTGAAATGTTTAGCCTATTTGTATGATTATTTACATTTTGTTGTAATTTGTAGTTGTTAGTCATCTGGAAAAGTTGCTGTATTTTATGTATTTTTCTTGATGGTGCTGAAAGCCACCTTGAGCATCATTTTACGTTGGAAAAGTGGCACACAAATTAGATGATGCTGATGGTGATAGGATGTGTGGCATGTACTTTAACTCTATGACCTCAGAGCACAGACACTTAAAGCTCATGGAGGGGATCTCTGGTGATGGAAATACTATGGGAAAAGGGCACTTTGCACAGAACAGCCCTTCTCCAGAACGTGAATCTGAACACATTGCTAACACTTTTCCTAGAACCATTACAGCTTCCTTCCACAACCTGGTCCCCTCCAGATGTCTTGGACTATAGTTCCTATCTTCCCCAGACAACATAGTGGTACCTCACCTTGAGACTTCACACACAAATACCCAACACCCAAGCCCACTCCACTCCAACAACTGGATGTGTCAGGGTAGATACCCCACATAGGTAAGCAAGGAAAGAGGCAACTATGCTACAGAGTGTAAAGTATAACCTCTTTAACTTTCCTTCCCCATCTCTTTGCTATATGAATATGGTGTCTTGTCTCAACTGTAATTCTCTCACTAGTGTCTGCTGACAGGGTAATTGTTTCCTGAACCTGAATTCAAGCAGCTCCTTGTGACGAAATGATAAATTATGTTATTCTTTATATGTGGATATTTAAGTGTTTGGTTCAGGTTTGGATTTCAATTCTTTTATTTTCAGGAAATGGGAAGTGGGAGGGGGGAGTTAGAATGGTGAGCAGTGTGAATGGTATCCTCTGATTGGTTGGTTGATTTGAATGGAGAGGAGTAAGAAGACAGTTTGAATGTTGAGCAGTTAGTCAGGGTTAAGGAGTTAGTGAGGGTAGGAGTGAGTGAAGTTTAGTAGAAGCTTGTTTCCAGATAGTAAAGTGGGATTATAGGATTTGGAGGTGGTTAGTATTCCCTGGGAGGTTGAGGGAGGTAGATGTACGTGGATAAAGTAGAATAATCTTAAAGAGTCATTTAAAATCTTTTTCTATATGAATAAACTTTGTTATTATTTTGTTTAACAACCACATCTGCTCAGTCATTTGCATTACTTCAGGTAGACAATACATATGCAAACTCATACACAATATTTCCTCATTCTTTTAGAAAAGGGTGGTGGCAGCGAAAGAGAGGTTTGATAATAGTCATCATTGAGGTTGGTGATGCCACACTCCTCATTCACGTTCCACATAAATGAAAGCTTTCTAAATGAACAATTGGAAAATTGAGATATTGGCTTTAATTTTTTACCTTTGTGTATAGCTCTTGTTTTGGCTTCGCATAAGTGTTTGCTTTCCATGTTGCAGGTATTAAGATTTTGATACTCCCAAAATAGACTCTTCCGTGTGTAGCATTGAATAAATAAAAAGAAGCCTCAGTCATCATTTCCTAATAAGAGAATGTAATAACAGGAAAGTGTCTTAACAAGAATCAATAGGTCATGCAAATATGAGTGAATCTAGAAATCCCGTTTTCAGATTTCATCCCCATGAACTCAGGAGGTGGCCTTAGGTAAATTACTATAAGGCTGGTTCGTATGCAACAAGACAGAATCTTGAAGAAATCTGTCTTATCGGAAATGAACAAGAATGCTGGTACTTCTCTTCTCCTGCCACCAGGAGCAACTAAACAAGCCAGGAAATCTCCATCCATGGTTTAGCATTATGTCCAAACAGGGATCCCTGGCTTGTTGCTCTCCTAAGAAGCCCGAATCATAAGCAAGGGTTTGTTCAAAACAAATGAAATACTTTTGCTGGTCTGAAGAGAAGAAACATCACCTATCAGCCACTTTAAATTCAAATCCAATAGCATCTTATAGAATTTTGTGAAGCAGGAAGATGAACATCCACAATGTTTCAGTAGTGATGGAGGAGGCCCTTACAAGCCCTGCCTATCCATTGGTCACCTTCACATCTCTTACCAGAGAAAATAAATAGACAGGAAAAATTGTTCTGGCAATGTTGCTCTGAAGTTAACTGAGACGTATTCGTTCTAGCAAATTTGTCTCAGAAAAGGAACCCCAAGGTAGGATGTGAGTAGAGTGTAAGGTACTTTGTTTCCACCAGCCCCAAATCAGACATGGATTAAATTATTTTGCTTAAAATATTTATTAGGTGCTCTTCAGTCAAAGCTCTCAGAGTACCTTTTGGAATCAAGCAATAAAACGATATGGTAATGTAATACACAATAAAATGTCCCAGCAAGACAGCATAAAATACCAGCACAGGAATAACACTGCCTTCAAGAACCTCAAAGACCTGGGTAAACAGCAAGGTTTTCACTTGAAGCAGTAAAGAAAACAAGGACAGTGACAGGTGAACCTTCATGAGGAGGGAATTTCAAAGCTGAGGTACCATGACTTTCTGTCCGTCCGTCCCCCACACACAACTTCTTGGGGGAGTTTCAGATCACATGTGATCAGTCTTCAGGAGTACCTATCTCTTGGTCGTGCACACTAGTTCTATACATCAAGCAGCCAAGTACTGAGCCTGCTTTATAATAAATGTGAAGTGGAAACCCAATGAAGTGCTAAGATGCAAATCATGGAAGTAAATCTAACTGATTGCAGTACGGCAGGAACGCAGAGCCTCTTTCAGCCCGACAGCTGAATTCCATTTTTGATTAAGTTCTGAGGGGTTGCATTCCAGGGGTGAATGGGATCAACCCACCCACCCGCAAATACCAGTATATTCTAGCTTAAAGCTCTTACTGCCAGCAACTACACGTTATTGGAGTCGTTTCAATCCTTTAGATTAGAACAGGGAAACAGCACCAAAGCTAGGGAGAACACCAAACACTCAGTGGTTGGGGAGAAGTGGGCATGGCAGCCTGGGGAAATGCAGAGGGCCAGACGGAGAACCCAGGCAAACTGGATTTGGCCCCTGGGCCTAACTATCTGCATCCATCCAATAGGGCTTACTTCCAAATAAAAGTACTTAGGATCAAAACCTAAGGCTGCAGTCCTAAACATGCTTCTGAATTTATTTATTTATTTATTTATTTATTACATTTTTATACCGCCCAATAGCCGAAGCTCTCTTCGGCTATTGGGCGAAGCTTATCGCCCAATAGCCGAATCCTAAGGTGCTCCCCAACAAGGCTTTTTTCCTGTAACTGTCCTGCCTCATTCACAGAATTTTACAGGGAATCCAGATTTTGTGATCTTCTGTTGGCAACCATCCCATGTTTTCTCATTGCTTCTTCCATCTTTTTTCATTCCACAAAAAGTCCATTAAGGAGGGAAAGTTGGGATAGCTGTACACAATGCCTTTTGATTGGTAGCGTGAAGAGGAACGCTCTGTGTGGAAGCACCCTAAATTTCATTGAACTCAGATGAACTTACTTTGGGGTAAATATGCTTGGGCTTGCATTACATAGCTGCAATTCTATGTACACTCATTTGGGAGTAAGCCCCATTGAATACCATAAAATGTTCTTTGGAATAAACATACATAAGATTGGGCTGCAAGTCATGCTGGAGGCGTTGAACTGAGGACCGCTTCAGATAGCCAAAATCTTATAGCCCAAAGCAAAGGTTGCCAAATGTCATGCTGGTGCATGCCTGGAGGTGCCTCTACCTTTCCAAGCCCAACAATGGGAGCCAAGCTGTGGAAGAAACCTAAGGGGATTTCTATCCTACAGAATTCAACTGATTTGAACCCTGGAAAATTATTGTTCTGAGAAGGGAAGATATAGGGCATGTCTCCACCTAGGGAGGGATGGGGGAGTCTCTCACAATATGGTGATCGCAAGATCCTCTCCCTAGATTCACATGCAGTGTGCGATGTCCAGGGAGGAAGAAGGACATCATGGCCACCATTTTTGTAAAAAAACAAATTTGGAAACAGCAGGGCCAGTTGTGCAAGAACGAGGCCCCACTCCAACAAAAAGTAAGGAAGAAAACTTTCCCCCCGAAATTAGCTCCCAAACCTCCTCCCTGCCATCCCAGGGGTGGCTAAATTGCTGCCACCCACTCCTTGATGGGCACGGAGATGCACAGCGCAGCTCTGTGCCCATTTCTGGTGCCATGCTTACTCACAAGTAAGTGAGCACAAGGCAGGACAGGAGCCCACACCTCCCATGGTCTCGGGACAGCCCTGGGACTGTGGGGAAAATCGGGATAACTGGGGAACCAGTTATCCCAGGAGAATGGAGAGGTTGTCCCTGGTTGCTCCTGGGATTCCCTGTGTGTCATGTGGATGCACAGGGATGACCTAGGGACAACCCAGGGATAAAACCCAAGAAGGATTCTTTGGGACAAGTCATGACAAACTGATATAAAACTAATATAAATTTGTAGGCTGAATATAACCTAAGAGAGGGGGAAGGAGAGAGAAATAGAAATGATAATAAGCAGCTGCAGGCCTGGTGAAAGCAGGAAAAATGCCAATGAAGTTTTGCTCAGAATGGCTGAGGAATAACACATTCCTGAAACCGTTTGATGCTTATGAAAACATTGCCCATCATGCTGTATGATAACTAAAGAGAGACAATTGCGCAGACATTTTGCCAGAGAGTGCAATAGCACAAGGACTATCCTACCCATTTCATATCGCCACTTTGAAGAGGAGAACTTTTGCACACTTCACAGGCAGTTTTAGCAAAGTGTGATTCAATTCTTAAGCTGCCAATAGCTTGCCTGGGCAATTATAATTGCTTTCATAAGTTTCGGAACAATAGACATTGACTTAAATAGCCACAATTGGCTTCTTGTTTCTGCAGGTTCACATGTATACCTTCAGGCATTTCTAGGCCACTCCTTAAATCCACCGTCTTAATATCAATGTTCAAGCACCGCAGTACCAACATAGTGCACCTGTTTCTGCTATGAAACCCACAGAGATTATCAAACCAAGCTGGTCCTTTTTGTGAGTTTTTTGTATTAATTTCTAGTAATTATTTTGTCAAAGGGAACAAGTTTACTGTCATGATTGGGCCTACCCTTGACAGAACAAATTCTGTTCGCACAACAAAGACAAGAAAGTCACAATAAATTCTAGAAACCGATGTACAATGAAATTCTACACATCTTTGCTCCAAAGTCCCACCATCTCCAAAGGTGTTTTATTCCTTGGTAAGTAGGGTTGCAGCTACACAGAAATAAGTCACACTCTGTTCAGTGGGATTACGCCCATGTAAGTAAGAATAGGATTGTAGCCTTAATTCCCCTCCCCCCACACCTTCCTAGACACATTTGCTTGGATCCTTAGCATGCCCCGTCAGAGACAGCAATGACAGAGGAGATCCCCATAAAAGCAGAGGTTGGCAATTTGGAGATGGGGGTTGGGGTCCCATACAGCAGCCTTCCCCAACTTGATACCTTTTTCCTGGTTAACTTGACCATTGGCAGAGGCATTCCTAGCTACTGAAAAGAGTTGCGGTTCAGGCCCCTCGGACACAATGCAAATTTCAAAATAATTACTAGGGTTTAAATTTCAGAGGAGGCAAAGCCAGCCAAATCATTTCTCACCCAAGTCATGTCAAATAAAATAAATTCTTCAATTAATTTGCACCATGGCCCAGATCATCCCAACCCAATGGAAAAGGTTTTTTTCTAAGCTTAATTGACATGCAGGGGAAGATTTGGGGGAGGATGTTGCAGCATGTAGGAAGGGGAAATCCCCTGTGAAAATTGTGCCCTGCGTGGCAATCAAGCAGAGTGGGGGGACTTCCATTGGCATCAATATTCAGGGCTGTCTATAATACATCTGTTGCTGCTCCTGGTCATTGGCCATGCCAGACGGGAGCAATGGGAATGACAGTCCAACACATCTGGAGGGCAGCAGGTTAAGAAAAGCTGCCACATGGGTTATGTGGACATAGCTTTGCACTTCTCATTGGCAATAGCCACACCAGCAATCAGTTTCCCCAAGTGCAGATCATGGCTTCACTGAAAAGAAAGAACAGGGTTACAAGTCCCTGCCTGTCTGGGATCCAGGTCAGTGACTTAAGGGCAGAGGAGCACAAGCAGTGCAAAGAGATAGGATGCAGGAGTCAGGAGGAGGAAGTGGCACAGAAAACTGTAGGAGCTAGTTGAATACTTGACAGGAGACAACATGTAGGATGTAAAGTTGTTGGGTAGGTATACTGCATGGGGTTTCTAGCCTAGATCCAGAACATCTGGTAAATTCAGAAAGAGGTGCGATTTCATAATGTTTTGGAACCACTGCCATGAAGTGTGTAAGACATGGAGAAATTGGGTGGAACAGAAAGTTACAAAGGTCACAGAAGGTCACCAACAGAATTCCTGTTAGAAGGTGACTCCGCTGACAGGATGGGGGGTGTTCTACCGGTTCTGGATGGGATTGCACTCACCCTGAAGGAGCAGGTTTGTAGCTTGGGGGTTCTTTTAGATCCATCATTGTCACTTGAGGCTCAGGTGACCCCAGTGGCACGGAGTGCCTTCTACAAACTCCAGTTGGTGACCCAGCTACACCCCTATCTAGACAGGGATAACCTGGCTTCAGTTGTCCATGCTCTGGTAACCTCCAAGTTAGATTACTGCAATGCACACTACCAAGGGCTGCCTTTGAAGACGGTTCAGAAGCTGCAGCTCATGCAAAATGCAGCGGCCAGATTGATTTAGGGAACCAGAAGGTTCAACCATATAACACCTGCTATGGTCCGCTTGCACTGGCTGCCTGTATGTTTCTGAGCCCAATTCAAGGTGCTGGTTTTGACCTATAAAGCCTTACACGGCTTGGGACCACAATACCTGACGGAATGCCTCTCCCGACGTGAATATACCCGGTCACTACGTTCAACATCTAAGGTCCTCCTCTGGGTGCCTACTCCGAGAGAGGCTCAGAGTGTGGCAATGAGGGACAGGGCCTTTTTGGTGGTGGTCCCCAGACTATGGAATGATCTCCCTGACGAGGCTCGCCTGGCACCAACACTGCTATCTTTCCGGCGCCAGGTTAAGACTTTCCTCTTTGCCCAGGTATATGGCGGGGCAATCCAGACAAGACGGAGGTACTGTTAGCGAGTGGTTCATCTGTCCGGCGAGGTGATGTTTCCCCTGCCCTGGACGGGGTTGCACTCCCCCTAAATGATCGGGTCCATAGATTGGGGGTGCTCTTGGATCCAGGACTGTCACTTGAGGCACAGGTTAACTCAGTGGCAAAGAGCACTTTTTATCAGCTTAGGTTGATATACCAACTGCGCCCTTATCTGAACAGAGATAGCCTAGCTACAGTTATCCATGCTCTGATAACCTCTTGTTTAGATTACTGCAATGCGTTATACGTGGGGCTGCCTTTGAAAATGGTCCGGAAACTTCAACTGGTACAAAACAGGGCAGCATGTTTACTAACAGGGACTGGCCGACGAGACCACATCACGCCAGTCCTTTTCCAGCTTCATTGGCTGCCAGTCCAGGTCCGGGCCCAATTCAAAGTGTTGGTATTGATATTTAAAGCCCTAAACGGTTTGGGGCCAGGCTATTTGAAGGAACGCCTCCTCCCGTATGTACCTGCCCAGACCCTAAGGTTATCCTCAGGGGTCCTTCTCCGCGAGCCCCTGCCAAAGGAAGTGAGGCAGGTGGCTACCAGGAGGAGGGCATTCTCTGCTGTGGCACCCCAGCTGTGGAATGAGCTCCCTAAGGAGGTTCACTTGGCACCTACGTTATATGCTTTTAGATGCCAGGTATAATAAAAATACCTTTTTATTCTCCCAGCATTTTAATAGTCTATAAATAAATTTTAACTTGGTGTTTTAAATTTGTAATTTTGCATTGCTGCTGTTCTTATCTGGTTGAGCTTTTATATTGTATTTTATATTATGGTTTTATACTGTTGTTTTATACTTTGAATGTTTTTAATTTTTGTGAACCGCCTATACCGCTATTGGGCGGTATAGAAATGTAATTAATAATAAATAAATAAATCACCCACATGTTTAGTTTTTTAATGGTTTTTAATGCTTTATGTGTGTATGTTCTGTGTTTTAGAATTTTAAATTTTGTATACTCATTTTTATCTTAATTTTAGAATTGCTGTAAATTGCCCAGAGAGCCCTGGCTATGGGAGTGGTATATAAGTGCAATAAATAAATAAATAATAAATAAATAAATAAATAAATAAGAAACAGGCAATCCTGCCTAAATTCAGAATCAACCCTGTGTGTGTGCCTGGCTAAGCCAAGCCACATTTGTTTACTGTATATCATTTGGCAGGATAGGCTGAGAAAAAAGTCGAGTCAGTGGTAATGCACCCTGACACCTTTTATTAAAATATACTTTGCATATGTTTAAAACTGTTAGTTAACCTGGTGTTGAAAAAGATGAAGTTACATGACGACAAAGATTTTGTTGAAATGGGTTTGTGGGGGGAGGGACTTTTCAGAAAAACCTGTAAGGAATATAACATTAATTTCTTCAACCTCAGATGCTGCAGCCCTATTAAACCTAAATTGGGTTGGCACAGGCCAGTAGTTATTACTTATTATACAGTGCTATCAATGTGCATAGACCTTCAGAGCAGTATTTCCTAAACTGTGTGTCTCTACCCATTTCTCAGGTGGGACTCAGTGAACCCACCCAGTACCTCCAGCAGAAGGGACAGATGAAAGAAACTAGCAGTGTGGGGAAAGCAGGAGAGAAGAAACGGCAGGAAATTAGTAAGGATATTCTGACAGATATAAAATAAAAAGTCCTCCAGATGAACACTTTCTGCCTGAAATGCATCATGATACCTCCAAACCAGAGCCAACGAGCATCATCAGATGTGTGTTTTATAGCACGCTTGTTAATGTCCACTGATGGATGTTTGCGGGTCCTTTTGACAATGCCGTCTTTGAAGCAGGAGGCAAAGCGACGGTAGGAAAACACGATTTTCCCTCTGTCTGATGACGCTCCATGTCTGTATCTAACATCAGTGGAATTATGGAACTCCCTGCTACAAAGAAATCATTGTGGCAAAGAATGTAGCAATTTCCAAAGAAGGACTGCATATTAAGATTATATCAGTAATTGCCAGCTGATAATACCAAATTCCGCCTCTTTCTGATGCCATTTTGTGACTGGCTCCAGCGCTACGACATCACTTTGTAAATTGTGGGACTCCCATCATTTCCTGCTCTATCAAGGAGGTCCTGAGGGTAGAAAGGTTGAGTATGCCCTCCCCTCCCCACACACACCGTTTTGGAGAGTACAAGAGAATAGGTCCCTGCCCAGAAGACGACACAGTCTAAAAGTTGGGGAAACAGTGAGATGAAATACTATTGGGACGAGCCCCATATAAGACTGTATCATTTATACGTACACATATTACGTACGTATATACCAATTATGGACCAACCTATTACTAAAGTTCCCTAGGCGATTTACAGGGATTGAAATAAACTACTAACAAAATTGCAATATAACAAAATGCAATCAGTACAATGCAATAAGACCACAAATCACTACAAAACAGAGATGAAACGCTGAAAGTCGTCTAAAACGTAGGACTGAGGAACAAATCCCCACACATGTAACAAGAGATGCTTGAATTCACAACGAAGCCTCTTTTAGGAAAAGGCACGTTTCGGTGGCGCAAGTCCTGACAAAAAGATGCTGTTCCCCAGCTGGGCCTCTGGTCTCTTCTTACCTTAATGCTGGACACGATCTCGTGGTTTTCAGCCACGGAAGGGTTTACGGCCACCAGCAGCCCGTGGTACGCCTTGCCCTGGAGCGTCACGGCGGCGCCCCCTACAAGCAGCTGGAGGAATGCGAGGAGGCCCAGGCTCAACTGCCGCCGACGGCGGACGGCGGCAGCTGCAGCAACAGCCTCGGTGGCTTTTCTATTCATCTCGCAGATGCCACTTCGGAGGACTGCTGTGAGTGCTCGCTTTCACCTTGCAGCCGCCGCCCGCCCGCCAGTGTCCAACAGGTTTTGTTCGGCTACATGCAACAAACAGGAGGAAGAGCGGGCGGCGGTTGCTGATGTTTTTAATTGCAAAACAAGGCGGATCGTATTAAGAAATGTTTTAAAGCGTTTCTTAACTCCTGTTTGGCTTGGCAGATTGGAACTTGATCATTCTCTCTCTCTCTCCCTCCCTCTGCTATTGTGTCCTAGATCAGGATGTTTCCGGGGGAGAAAGATCCTTTCTAAGGGCACAATCCTATGCATGTTTAGACAGGGGGGGAAATCTTAAAACTCTCATGGCTGGCTTGGGAATGCTGGGAGTCGCAGAACTTTTTGTCTGTCTAAACATGCATAAGATCGAGCCCTTATTTGTGTTCTCGGTGGGAGCCGTGTAGCTCCTGACTCATCCTTTGCTCTTCCTTAGGAAAATTCATGGAAAGGCATAAAACAGAGGAAGCCAACACTGCACAGTTAATCGTGCAGAGAGCAAGCCTGTTCATGTCTACTCAAATGGAAGCCCAATAAAATTTAGTGTAACTTACTCCCAGGTAAATGTGTACAAGACTGCTGTCTAAAACAGAGCTATTGATTTATTGTTTGTTTATACCTCCCAATAGCCAAAGTCCTGGTGGGAGGGGTTACAAAATAAAATTTAAAGCCATAAAATACAACAACATAATACAATATTAAAATCTTAAGTTGTTGAGAAACTCCCATCTGGTCTTCTTCTTTCTGTTGGAAAAGTCACTTGTTGAATTGTGGGTGCAATGCTATTCAATCTTACTGGAAGTAAACTCAATGGGACTTACGCTAGAGTTGACATGTCTAGGATTACACTGAATGGCTGCAATCCTATGCACACCTATTTGGGAGTAAACCCTATTGGGCTTAGTGGGACTTACTTCAGAGTATAAACACAGGTACATAATAGAATTCTCCACCCACATTTCCCAAAAAGACCCACTACCACCATACTGTGACTGTAAGGTAATACCATAGAATTGAATGTACATTAACTTTTAACCTAGTGTGTAGTCCAAATTGATTTTCAGTGACTACTGTATTTTGCAGTATCCACCCAACACTTCTGTTGGATCAATAGAAATAGGGATAGCAAGATGAGCACGAAGCCTATGTCAAGCGTCTTCAGGCTTGTTGTTACTGCTTTTCAGGTATATGAATAGTATTCTGTTTGAACTTCAAATATAGATTACCTAGGGTCGTTTCTCAATCCTATACCTTTACAGACTCTAAACGTGCTAACGTGTTAACAGGGAACAAACCCTGAAGTGCCTAGGTAAACCCAAGCATCTAGCAAGCCTAGGCTTGAACCAGACACTGAAGAGAGAACAATGAATAATATCTCAGCAGCTGTAAGCAAAAACATTTATTATTTACCATTCTAATAATAGCTTGGCTGGATACAACTTTTATTCCGACAAGGAAGTGCTGAGGGCAATCTTCACTAATTCCCCCTTCGCTCTGCAAATCTCAACACCACTTCCTCCACTGTTTTGGAGGAACCTCTGTCCCCCAGAGTGGATTTTCATGGGGCAGAAGGGACTTGTTGGTTTGTGAGAGAGAGTATTTCATTGAGCATTTCTTTATCATTTGATCAGCAAGGAGGATAAAATCACTGCAAGATTGCCATTAAGGGCAAAGAAACACCCAGGAAGCTGTCTTGAACATTCAAATGGATACTGATGAACTAGTTACTCATCATTCCCCTGTGATTACTTCAGTCAGTGAAAGTGTGTGCACTTACGTAAGCCGAGGATCAGGCTTGCCATGAGTGCTATGCTGTTGGTCCAGTGGCGACACCAGAAAAAAAATCAGGGGGGGGGTGGGCACAGAAGGGGCAAAGCATATTTCTAGGTAGGCGGGCTGTATCCCACATGTTCAGATCTCTGAAAGAAAAATAACGGTATATCTCACACTAAAACTGCCATCCTAACCATATATTCTGAAATCATATATTGAATAAGGTTTTTTTAAAAAAATATTGCATGTATTAGCCAAATTCAAGTTAGTGTAAGGAAAAGTGCTTTCAAACAAAGTAGTCACTACACAAGCATTTCCTTGACATACAGATTAAACAGACAGAACACTTTTCTTAGGAAATAGTTACTTTTGAACAAGTGCAGGCAGAATCAGGAAGGTAGACTCTTAGTGTAAGGGAAGTAAGAGCAAACCGAGACACCTGGGCCCTGTATACCTAGGAAACCCAATGTATGTGAAATAGTAATCTAAAGATCCAAAAGATGAGGTTTTGGAAGATGAAGCTGGGTGTTTTTTATTGCAATCCATTGTTTGTAATATGGAGTAAAAGAAAAAAGAGGCATCGAATGTGGTGGGATTAATTTATGAGTAAACAGTGGAGAAGGTACAGATTAATTATTTCCTCCCCCTCTCATTTTTCCTGACCTACTGTCCTGAGGAAAAAAGGAAGAGATCCATGGAATAAACAGATTAATTCTTCTGAGGGTGTTTTAGCTGGCTCTGGCTGCTGGTGCTGGAGCAGTGGAGAAGTGGCAAGAATAAGTTTAGGCATCAGGAGTTTTAAGTGTGATGCAGTTATGTGTGCCTCCACCCCAAACTTCAGTCACCTAACCCTAATTGGTGGGGCGGAAAGTGGTTTCCCTGGAGGCAGAGCCAAGGGGATCACCCCTCTCAGAAACCCCTCATGAATAACAAAAAGAAAGCCATTTGTGGCAGAGCGCATTTACTGAAAGCAAAGGGAGGTGGGAGAGGAAGAAGCCTATTTCACACAATGACAAACTGAGGCAGCAGGCAAATAAAAGAGTCAATGACAATGAAGGAAAGGAAAGGAACCTCTCGTGCAAGCACTGAGTCATTAATGACTCTTGGAGGGACGCCAGCTTTCGCTGACATTTTCTTGGCAGGCCTTATAGTGGGGTGGTTTGCCGTTGCCTTCCCCGGCTGTTATTACCTTTCCCCCAGCTAACTGGGTACTCATTTTACCGACCTCGGGAGGATGGAAGGCTGAGTCGACCCGAGCTGGCTGCCTGAAACCAGCTTCCGCTGGGATCAAACTCAGGCCGTGGGGAGAGTTTCAGCTGCAGAAACTGCTGCTTTACCGCTCTGCGCCACACGAGGCTACAATGACAATGAAAGAGTCAATTAAATCAATAAAATTGTGCAATCAAAAATTAAAAAAAACGAACGACTCTTTGTCTTGGAGAAGCTGATTCTGTTTCTTCTCCTCTCAGGGCAAGATGGAAGTCTGCATGCCAGTGGTGCCAACCCCCACTGGGTCTTGAGTACTGGTGCAGGTCTACAGTGCCCATAAGGTACCTCATCAGGACACCATCCCTGTAGCTCATTGAGCCTGCAATGGGGCAGGGAGAGGCCTTAACCCCATACAAGTCCTGGGCACAACATGTTCCAGAGGAGTGAAAAAGGCTACGTCGCATCAAACTGGAATCCCTGCACCTTATTTTAATGGGAGAGGTGGTTAACTCCGCCTCTGCTGGAAGTCCAATCCCATCCCTGGAAGTCCCACTTCCGGAGTCCTGCCCTCGAAGGAGGGATCAATGGATGGGGCTCATATGACTCCTAGATGAAGTCATCATACCTCCATGGACCAATGGGATGGGGATGGAGACCCGTGCTGTACATGCAGGGGACTAGAAGTGACCCCATAGGAGCATTTTCAACCCCATGCCCAGATGTTCTACCCTGGAGTGAGGGATCATCTCACGAGGTCATGTGACCTGTCTACAAACTCATCATGCCACCTCATCCTCTTCAGCTACCATAGAATGAGGACTTCGTAGAGGGGTCACACGATCCCATCAGGGAAACCCTCCATCCAAGCCAGGACTTTTGAAACTGGGAATTCTTGGGATGGGGTTGGAAATGATCCCGTGTCTGCTACCTTGCCTCCTGGACTTTGCCCTGTAATGGATGCTCTGTTCTCCTGACCTTTGGACTGCTCTGCGACTCTGCTTCAGGACTGTGTAACGCATGTGAGTGCCTGACTGTGTTTTGTCCCCTGACTGCTATGTCGACCCCTCCTGCCTAAGCCTGAACCCCAGTTAGGGATGTCAGGGAATACATGTTGGGGGTGGAGCTTCGCAAGCTTTTGTCAGCTTAGCCCCATGGACTCCGTTGTGTCTTCCACCAACTGGCCCCAATCGGCATACAATGTATTGGGCCAGCTGGCGGAGTTCTCTGTTAAAAAATGTTTTGCCCAAGTTTGGCTGCAAATTATGCAACGGACTTCCCTAACCTCTGTATCTAACTGCTTCCAGTGCCCCACATGTATGGCAGGGGCTTAATGGACAAATTCAAAAAGGAGTCATATGACCCCCATCAGGTGACGCCTTGATCTGGGACGTCCAGGGATGGGGTGGGGCTTCTGGCAGATGCAGGGCTAAACCCCCCTTTGAATAAGGGGGAGGGCTTAGAGTTTGATGTGAGGTAGCCTTTCCAAGAGTCCCTTGACCTCTTCGCTCTGTCTCCCATTGCAGGATCACCCAATGCCAAGTCCACACACCTTTCGTTGTGCCACA
Organism: Elgaria multicarinata webbii; assembly: GCF_023053635.1. Lineage (NCBI taxonomy): Eukaryota > Metazoa > Chordata > Lepidosauria > Squamata > Anguidae > Elgaria > Elgaria multicarinata. The sequence continues at coordinate 129,457,727 of NC_086171.1, forward strand.
TAGAGGCGGAGATGAGGGAGGAGAATGGAGATGTTCCCTTGAATTGGACAAATGGAGGGGCAGTGGCTGCGAATGCTTTCTCCCCTGGAGCTCTTGGAATGGGTGCCCTCACTCGGTTTCAGGCCCACGGGAAGCAGTGCATACACAGCGTTCACTGTCTGTTCTGGATCACAAGCTGACTGGACGTTACTCCCAGAAGGAGTTGTTGTTATGGTGAATGGGCTGCAGTCAACTGGTGCATTGAGATGTCTGGCAGAGCCTCTGAGGCCACTTCAGCTTCAGCTTGCCTCTTGCTTCCACAGCTGCCTTTCTGGAAAATATACCTCCTTCCAGTCCAAGAAGAGATGCCCAGGGAGTCTGAGCCATCCCAGTCGTTTATTTCCCACAGCATTTTCTGACGGTGTTCCTCCTTCTCCACTGTGCCCCATTCATCTCCTCAGAAGGACACCATGTCTGTTGCTCATTTAGCCTGCAATGGGGCAGAGAGAGGTCATGTCCCCCTCACAAGCCCTGGGCACAACATGCACCAGAGGAGTGAAAAAGGCTATGTCGCATCAAACTGCAAGCCCTGCGCCTTATTTTAATGGGAGAGGTGGTTAACTCCGCCCCTGTTGAAAGTCCGATCCCATCCCATCCCTGGAAATCCCACTTCCGGGGCCCTGCCCCGGAAGGAAGGATCACTGGATAGGGGTCATATGACTCCTAGATGAGTCATCATACATCCATGGACCAATAGGATGGAGGGGTAGAGAGCACTGCTGTACATGTGGGGGAATGGAAGAGATCCAGTAGGGGCCATTTCCAACCCTATGCCCAGAAGTCCTACCCTGGAGGAAGGGATCATCTGATGAGTTTATGTGACCTCTCTACAAACTCATCATGCCACGTCGTCCTATTCGGCCACCATAGCATGAGGAGTTCGTAGAGGGGTCACACAATCCCATCAAGTAAACCCTCTGTCCAGGCCAGAACTTTTGAAACTGGAAATTCTTGGGATGGGGTTGGAAATGATCCCATATCTGCTACCTTGCCTCCCAGACTTTGCCCTGTAATGGATGCTCTGTTCTCCTGACCCTTGGACTCCTCTGTGACTCTGCTTCCGGACTGTGTAACGCATGTGAGTGCCTGACTGTGTTTTGTCCCCTGACTGCTATGTCGACCCCTCCTGCCTAAGCATGAACTCCAGTTAGGGAAGTCAGGGAATCCATGTTGAGGGTGGAGCTTCACAAGCTTTTGTCAGCTCAGCCCCACCAACTCTGTTATGTCTTCCACCTACTGGCCCCTCTCAGTGCGCAATGAGTCGGGCCAGCTGGTGGAATTCTCTGTTAAAAAAAAAATTGCCCAAATTTGGCTGCAAATTATGCAAATCTGCATAATTTACAGGCGAAATATATGCAAATCCCTATTTGCACAAATTAAGCCAAAACCCTAAAAAAATCTGTAAACCCGCACGACTCGGTTCACAAAAGCAAACCAGAGTCAGGCGTGCCACGGAAGTCCAGCAAGCCCAAAAGGGCCAGATTTCTTGGTGACGGACTTTCCTAACCACAGTATCTAACTGCTTTTATTGTCCCAGATGTATGGCAGGGGCTTAATGGACAAATTCATAGAGGAGTCACATGACCCCATCAGGTGACATCTCAATCTGGGACGTCCGGGGATAGGGTGGGGCTTCTAGCAGATGCAGGGTTAAACCCCCTTTGAATAAGGGGGAGGGCTTAGAGTTTGATGTGAGGTAGCCTTTCCAAGAGTCCCTTGACCTCTTCACTCTGTCTGCCATTGCAGGCTCTCCCAATGCCAAGTCCAAGCACCTTTCGTTGTGCCACATGGAGACAGAGACGAGGGAGGAGGATGGAGATGTTCCCTTGAATGGGATGAAGGGAGGGACATTGGCTGCAAATGCTTCCTCCCCTGAAGCTTTAGGAATGGGTGTCCTCACCTGGTTTCAGGCCCAGGGGAAGCGGTGTACACATCGTATCCACATCAGGGAAGGCTGGAGGCAGAGCAGGACCTTGGAGAGCACAGTGCATGAAAAGCTGACTGGACGCTTCTCCCATGAGGAGCTGTTATTCAGGCAAAGGTCTGCAATCCACATTGGCCTTAAGACAGCTGACTGCACCTGGTCTTTCAGTGGTTCCCCCCATGTTGTCTACTAACTGGAGTTCTTCAAGGGCCACTGTCAGGTTCTGTAGTCCTGTGCTCTTGGTGGCTGAGGAACAGGGGGAGATGGAGGTATAGAAGGGGGTGCTAAGGACGCCCGCTGAGATGATTTTCTGTGTTCGAGTCATTCACCGGGTCCCCTGGAGCCTCAGATCTAGGAGACAAGATGCCTTCCCCAACTCTAGGCACACCCCATCTCACCTGACATGGTCCAGGCTTTGACTGAAGTCATTCATGAAATTTTATAGAATCATAGAATCATAGTAGAATTGGAAGGGGCCTATAAGGCCTTCAAGTCCAACCCCCTGCTCAATGCAGGAATCCACCTTAAAGCATCCCTGACAGATGGCCATCCAGCTGCCTCTTGAATGCCTCTAGTGTGGGAGAGCCCACAACCTCTCTAGGTAATTGGTTCCATTGTTGTAGTGTTCTAACAGTCAGGAAGTTTTTCCTGCTGTCCAGACAGAATCTGGCTTCCTGTAACTTGAGCCCATTATTCTGTGTCTTGCACTCTGAGATGATCGAGACGAGATACTGACCCTCCTGTGTGACAACCTTTCAAGTATTTGAAGAGTGCTATCATGTCTCCCTTCAATCTTCTCTTCTCAAGACTAAACATGCCCAGTTCTTTCAGTCTCTCCTCACAGGGCTTTGTTTCCAGACCCCTGATCACCCTCATTGCCTTCCTCTGAACACGCTCCAATTTGTCTCCATCCTTCTTGAAGTGTGGTGCCCAGAACTGGATGCAATACTCGAGATGAAGCCTAACTAGTGTCAAATAGAGGGAAACCAATAACTTGCATGATTTGGAAACTATACTTCTGTTAACTAGCTGTACCCGGCGTAACATACGCCGTTAAATATCATTGCATTTTATTTCTTTATTCAGTCATATATTTCTTTGTAAACACAATTTACAATCTCGTTGTTCTCAGATACAACACTTAATGAGCTCAATGATCGAACTCTTGAGAGAGCAACATATAGCTGTCCGTGACTAAATACAGGTTTCAGAAGGTATAGGCAGATTCTGTCAAAAGCCTGTCCCTGTGACTTATTGTCATTGAAAAAGCTAAACGTATAGGAAATTGCCTTCTTTTGAATTTGAAAGGCGTATTTGTATCAGATGGAATTAGAGGTAGGCGTGGTATAAGAACAGAATTTAAGAACCTCAAACGACAGGTTGGGGACAGGTCACAGATTTTCATTGTTCCCTCGCATAAAATATTTTCTTCATGCAGTATTTAAATTATTTCATTTTGCTGTGTTTATATGCTACCTTTCCTCCAAGAAGCTCGAGGCAGCATTCTCTCTCCCCCCTCCAACAACCACTACTTTATGAAGTAGATTGGGCAGAGGGACAGCAAGCAGCCCAAAGTCACCCTATGCACTTAATGGTTGGGTGGGAATGTGAACCTGGACTTTTCTCCAACCCTAGTTTAGCACTCTAATCCCAACACCACACTGGCTGTCAGTTTATGTTAGACCTCACTCTGTGATGCGCTAGATGACTGCACCATGGGAGAATTAGGGCTCAGCACTTTGGAGAGCTCTTTTAGAGTTATGTCTGAAACCCAAAACTGATTCACAGCCCCACTGAAATAGGAGCCACCAGCCTCCATTGGTAGAGGGAAGGGGTGGCAGAAGGCTTTGGTGGTGCTTTTGGGTTTTATTAACTCCCTCCTCAGCATTTTTAACCCCTTTCCCCCAACAGGCAAAAAGGCTCCAAGAGCAACTTACAAAAATCAAACCATAGGACAGTCTCTGCCCTCAGACTTCCAATAGAACAGACAGGCGACAAAAGGAAAAGGGATTGGGAGGGAAGATGAAAAAAGCAAAACGCAAGCACCTGTGCTTATAGGTGTTGTCCCCCCACAGGGATGGGCTAAACAAACATAAGAATACGACCACCTCAGGCCAACTGGGCAAAGGCTTTCCCTCAGGGAGCAGAAGCCACCACTTCCCCGCCGTCATCGTCCTTCCGCTCCCTTCTCAGAAGGGCCATTGGTGGATGATGGGCTGCCTCTTCTCCTCCCTCTCAAGCTCCTCTGCCTCAGCGTCCATTTGCCTGCGCGCTTCCCAGACAACGGTAGGCAGCGCGGGCGCGAGAGGTGTGTGCCCGAGCCCCGCGTGTGTTCGAAAGGCGGCAGCAGACAGAGGCCAAGCACCGTTGTCTTTATGTGTGGGGGGGATATGTGATAAGGAAGGCCAGAATGTGGTGAGCAGGTGATGGAGGGCAGCCCGAGCAAGGGGGTAATGCGGGTGGGAGAGGGCGACTCGCCCCGCCCACCCAGGCGCTCGCTCACTCGCTGAGGTGAAAGCTGGAGAGCCGCTCCCGGCTCAAGTGTGAAGAGGGCGGGAAAAGAGCACGAGGGTACACAATGCGGCGGTGTGGGAGAGGGTTGTTGTTTTTTGCTTGCCTCAGCTCGGTCGCTGATTGGCCGCTGGGTCTTAGAGTCCCAACCGTCATCCCTCCCTCCCCCCATCACTGCTCACCTGTGTTTAGAGTTGCTGAGCTGTAACAGTGGGGGGCGGGGCTGCGGTTGCTTAGCAACACTGGAATCTTCACAGAAACATACCTGCATACCCAAGGGTTTTATATATATAGATGCAGTCCGAAATATCATTTGCTTTCTTTGCAGTCCCATCACATTGTTAGTTCAGCTTGTGATCTACAACAATTCCAAGATCCTTCTTGCTTGTAGATTTCTTTTTCCTAGGTGTAGAATTTGGCATTTATCCCCATTAAATTTCATTGTTGTTTTCAGCCCAGTGCTCCAGCCTATCAAGATCACTTTGAAGTTTGTTTCTGTCTACTAGGGTATTAGTTAACCCACCCAGTTTTGTGTCATCTGCCAATTTCTAGATGAGTTGATGTTCTGAACATGCATGGAGGCTCCCGCGAGCGCTCTTCTAGACCGTAACCTTTCCAAAAGTTCAGTCATCGTTGCACAATTATAATTCCCCAGTTGGCTTTTGATTAATCAAACAGGTACCCTGGCAGGTGAGGTGGAAAATCAAAGGAAACGTGCTTTAGATTTTTATCCCAATTCCATGAGGGCTGCCAGTTCATGTTGCTCTGATAGGAAATGCTGCTGGCCCATAGGGATGCAAAGTCCTGGGACAAGGTCAATGGGGCAGACAGAGGGGTGATGAGGGGCAGGCTTTCGTCTTCCACCAGTCTAAATATGTCTGAATGGTGAACATAACTGTTGGGAAGTTTTGGCTCTAACTCAGGGGAGACAGTTGCTGCTGACTGGATCATGTGACCCTGGAAGCAGGTATTTCAAAAGTAGGCTGAACTGAATCCAATGGACTGACCACACACTAATGGATAAAAGGCAAGCCAGGCAGTCTCCAATACAATTGAGAAATGGCATGAGGTGACCTCATTAAAGGACAGCCATTGCCCCTGGTTCTGGATTTCAGTCCCTATATCCTGAGTGCCAAGTTGGATGGGGCCAGATGTCAATGGGTGTCCATCAGTGGCTTCAAGAAGGACAGGACGGGCTTTCACTATAGCAAAATACATCCTTGCTGGAGAGGCAAACTGACTGGTTAGCAAAGATGGGGCTTTTGTTGGCGAGTTGTTGCCTCTGTGATGTAGGGCAAACTGCTGTGGGGCGCATCACAGTGGATCCCATAGATTTTCCCATCGTCCAGTTACCCAAGATTTCCCTGGGACACACTGCAGTAGAGTATCCCAATTGGCCACGATCCAAACACAAGTGGAGCTGGCAGTGGCAGCCCTTCTCCTGGGCTGAGAGAGGAGCCTGTGCCCCATGAAGCTGCATGGGTTAAGGCTCCCATAGCCAGTTTCTCGGGTGGTACAGGCACTTGGCACTTCAGTACCATAGTCCAGAGAACCACCCATTGGGGACAAGCCCTTTTCTGGAGACAACAATCACGTCTGGCAACTTTGTAGGTGTGTCCAGCTGAGCAAATTCATCTTAAAGGGGCTCAACCAGACCTGGAATTGATCAAGAAGGGCAGCCTCATTCCAATCTTAGACGCAGAGCCAGAAAGCTCTGACATACTCTAAGGTGGAACCAGTCCCTTGGTGAAAACAGCAGATGCAGGAATTCTCTGTTTCCTCCTTCCGAGGATCCTTCAAATACCTGTATCATCTCAGCAAGGAAGGCCATATAGCTACTGAAGAGGGCTCTGGCTCAGCAAATAGGGAGTTGCCTAGACATCCACCAACCTTCTCTGGGGAACTAACATGACATCTTCCCCAAGATGGGTGAGGGGCAACATTTGCAGCTTTGTTAGCCTTCCGTTGGTTTTGAATGTTCAGTTTTTCAGCTCAGTGTTGTCCCACTTCAGCTCACAAAGCCTGGTTTGGAGCCAATAAAACCTGGTGCTCAGCTGTAAGACGCTTCACCTTTCCATCTGGGCTGGGTCAAGCTGTCCTGGCTCAGCAGGAGGCCCAGGCAAAGTGGTCTGCAGGGATGGGGACAGCAAAACGCCAGATGCAGTGCAAAGCTATGGGCGGGCAGCAGACTCTTTGTCTGGTGTGCCTTTTCTTCACGAGTTCCCATGATGTGTTGCAGGGTGTGGCGTTACACCCCACAAGTCAGTTCCCAAAGGTATGTCTGCAGTTTGTAAGTCTGTGGTTTTTAGAATGTTGGCCTGAGCGGGCGGAGTTAGAATGTCTTGGGAGGGGGGAGGAGTGATATATAAGGGAATGACTGAGGGGATTGAGAGAACTTTTCGGAGGGACTTGTTAGGTACTCTTAGAGTCTGTAGTGCTCTCTGTGTTCAGGTCTGGAGAATTTGAGGGTCAGTGTAAAGAGTAGTGTCTTTAGAGTGTAGTGTGCACATAGTGGATGTATATTAATCAATACTGAGAATAAAGAAAGTTCAAGAGTGATTGTGTGAGAAAAAGGAAAGCGCGTATGTGAATGACAGGATTGTATGAAAGGTTTCAAAAAGGGTTTTAAATGTTGTTAGTTGAAACAAAGCTTGTGAACTTTTAAAAATAAATTTTGATTGTTTGTTTTAAAACTACCACAAAAATCCCACGTGTCTGTTTGGCATTTATCATCTTAAGTTTAGACATTCAGCACCCACTCTGACAATCATTCACCTAAGCAGATATAACTCACAGCGCATTATTATATATATTTAAAATCCATTCTCCATTATAAACCCCTTTCTCGACATAGTTTGGAGGAAGGTGGTTTTTATCCCTCTCCTCAGGCGTATCAAGCGGTGGTGCTTGGCTTGAGCAGGGAGTAGCCTCGGCCGGGTCTGGTGTTCAGAGCCTGTGTCGTAGCACAGGGCTCTTGTCAATGGCCCTGGCTTCTGGGTCCCTGGAACAGTGAAACAGCTTTGAGGAATCCTCCTTAAAAAGGAAGAAATCCTAGGATCCTTCTTCTTCGTCCCACCATCTTCCACAAGGGAGGTGTATTAGAATTGCAGGAGATCTCTTGACAGATGTGTAGAGCAAGGAACCCGAAGACAAGCCTGGGGATGAGTTTGAGAATCGCTGTCCCTGGCCTTTCTCCCTGGCTTTTATATTGTATTTTATATTATGTTTTTATACTGTTGTTTTATACTTTGAATGTTTTTAATTTTTGTGAACCGCCCAGAGAGCTCTGGCTATTGGGCGGTATAGAAATGTAATAAATAAATAAATAAATTCTCAGAGGGAGATGTGGGGCGTTGTTCCCTTCCATGAAGAGTTGGGATGGACATCCCATGGGTTTGTTCTGGGATTCAGCTGCCATGCTCATACCGACCTGGGATGTGTCAGTCAAGGGTCTCCAGGAATCAGGTTTCCAGAAACACTGGAAAGAAAAAGAAAAAACCAAAATTGTCCTGCGTACCTCTGCCTGTATACTCCTATTAAGGCTGCAGTCCTATCCTCACTTGCTCCCTCAATTGAACTATTGTGTTGTCACCTCAAACTGTCATGGATGCTGATCATAAAGATTGTATATGGCAATATTTTAAAGACATTCCCTCAGTAGGTAGAAAAAGGAAAGCATTCTCTCTTTAGTGAGATAAAGAGATGCTGGTCCTGCTTGTAATAATGAAGCAGTATGAAAATGCATCAATTCATTTTCATTCATTTCATTGTGTCCTACTGGTTGGTTATCTTCAGCTACTAGATGGCAGATTTTCCTAACCAACCCATAGCTTTGCAGTCCAAGCAGTTTGAAGCCAGGGGAGAAAAGCAGTGGAGGCTGGGGGCTGTGAATCCATTTTGGGTTTCCATTCAGACGCAACCAGAATTCTTAATGATCTCTCCAAGGTGATGACCCCTAGCCCCAATTTAGACCAGCAACTTGGATAGCTCCTTCAAAGTTCTGACTGACTCCCAGAATGGATTCACAGCTCCACCAAAGTCGGAGCCATCCTTCTCCACTGGCCTGAGGGACAGAGTTATCCATCCCACCCTTGAGTGTGGCATCACCCAGAAAAGAGCCCCCAAAGTTGATTCTAAGAGTCAGGCGGGAACATATGGGAGAAGATGCTCCTTAAGTTGGACTGATCCTAAGACGCTGAAATAAACAGTTTTCCATAAACAGATAAACCAACTTTTCCGAAGTAAATGCAATACACCCCATCCCTCATACCTCATCTTCGGTGATATGTTTGTCAAAGTCTCCCCCTTCTCTCTCTCTCTCCTTGCACACACACCTTTCTTAAACTCTTCTTATGTCGCTCTCATGGTGATGACAGAGGCAGGTGCACCCAGGCGACTTGTGGCTATTGCTGCTTGTGTGAGATCTGTGAGACCCTGAGGCTGCCCTCTTCTGAAGCTGCCACCAAGTGAGCACATCCTCCCCCGCCATGGGCTGAGCCACTACTGTGATGTCACAAACAGGCTCACATGCCAGGGCTGCAAAAGTTGACTGCAATGAGCCCACCTCAACCACAGATTATGCTTTATTTATTACATTTATATCCCGCCTTTTTCCCTGCCATGATCCCAAGGCAGTTTCATAATCATCATCCTCTCCATTTTTATCCTAACACCTACCCTGTGAGGTAGATTAGGCTGAGTATCACCGACTACCCCAAAGTCACCCAGTCAGCTTCATGACTGAGGGGGGTCTTGAAATCAGGTCTCCTGAGTCCCAGACCAATACTCTGACCACTAGGCTACACTGGCTCTCAATGCCATCACCTCAGAAGCCCTGAGGTTGCCCTCCTCTGAAGCTGGCAGTTTGCAAGTTAGCAAGGCCTTTTTACCCCACTGACTGATGTCATAATAGGCCAGAAGCCAAAGCTGGAAGGAGGCCTTGGTCAGTTGCCGGTATCCTTTCTAGGATACTGGAGTCTGTGTAAGCACTGAAGTCCCTACAAGTGCAGGAGTGTAACAATATGTTCTTTAACATAGTCCCATTTGTCCTATGCCATCATGACAATTATACACAAACATGGGTCATAATCATCTATTGCAGCCTTCCACAACCTGATGTCCTCCAGCCATCACACCACAGCTTAGACTTCTAAAAACCTTAGAAAAATGTCTCGTAGTATTAGAAGACGAATAATACAATATGAAAGAAAGAACAACACTGGAATAACGGGTGCAGATTAATGAGGTCCATGAGGGGCGCATGAGCCAGAATATTACACAACTATTCTTTTGCGCGATAGTTTTTCCAGATCCAAGGAATGGGTGTGTGCTTACGTGTGCATAACATGAACGTAATTGCCATCCTTGTTTTAAGGCAGGTAAGAACACTGCACAGGACTTCTGTTTCAGACAGGAATCTGTTGCCCCATCTGGAGATACAGGAATGGAACTTGGGGCTTTTGGCATGCAAAGTGTGTGCTCGGCCAGAGCTACGGCCCTTCCCTTGTAATGTTCCAACTGGTCGTCTAAAACACTGTGAGCTTTTGAACTGTATGTACAGAGCAAAGACACACAAGAACAAATATAGCCTGGTGTAGGCCTTGGGGGGGGGGGGGCTTAATGTGGATACCTAGCAGGACTCTGCTGCTATTTAGAGCAAAAGAGGTCACAGTAAGAAGTTAATCTTGCCATCACATTAATATCACCACCACCATCATCATCATCTACTGCAGCCTTCCAGAACCTGATGCCCTCCAGACGTGATGAACTACAACAACCTATTTCCCCCAGTCAGCATGTCATCGCTGAGGATGATGGGAGTTGTAGTAATACATATGGCGGTTGGGGATGCTGCTGTAATACATAAGCTGACACTTTCTCTCATGTGAATGGGAATATCCCGCTCCTGCTCGGGCTGTCGTCAAGTGAGGGCAGAATAAGGGCAGCGGCTTCAGCGAGAGTCGCCGAGCATGCTCTATTCATGCTTGCTCAACCGCTTTTCTCCAGATCGTTTGTTCTTGAATTCTCGGAACTGTTTCCTCTGTAGCCTTCTCTAGCTGAGGCATCTCACCAAGAAAAAGCAGGAGCAGGAAGAAGAAGAAGAAAAACCTTAGCTGTGCAGACTCTTCCCTCTTTTCGGATAGGTCAAAGGGGAGCCGCATGCGGAGAAGAGGGCAAAGTCAGGGCAACGGGGCGCTTCAATCGCTGCTCCTGAGCATGCCCAAGGGAGAGGCGCGCACGCGCAGCCGGGTGAGTTGGGGGCGCTGCGATTCCAGACGCTCCGGGCGGTGTTGCCAGGGCGCTTTCCCGCCGGAGATCGCGGTGGCGCGTTTGCAGGAGGCCGGCAATGGAGGGCAGCGGGGTAATGTCTCCAACTGTCCCCGCGGGTGGGACGGCCGGGAACGCCATTCTGTGAGGGGAGGAGAACTGGGGGTTGGATGGGGGCAAGCGGTGGGAGGTCGGTCTGTGGCGCGCTTGGGAGAAGAAGGGCAGCGCTCGGTTTCTGGGCTCAGAGAAGTAGTGGGCGCCGCACCCCTGCTTGCGTGCTGTCGCATCCTCTAATCTACAAAGCCCCCGCTGCTTTATGGGCGCTGCTTATGGCTACTCGTGGACGAGGTCAACGCATGCAGCCTGCTTAGGAACGTCTGGGTTAAACCTCCAGGATCTGGCTGGTCCAAATGCCAAGCTATGATGCTGACATCTGAAAAGCAATGTGCGTCTAAGCATGTGCAGAGTGCCTTTCCCTTGCCGCTGAGCAGCCGTAATTCTTCCCCCTCCCCCTTTTCACGGGTCTGGGATCAGAGGAAAGAGTTTCCAGACATGTGTGAGCCTACTGGTTTATAATCAGCATTGTCTTTGTTAGTACTTTACTGTTTGTTTGTTTGTTTGTTTGTTTGTTTGTTTATATAGATATTTGTACCCTGCTTTTCCATCTGTGAGACACCCCAGGCAGCTTTCATAATAAAATCCAGGAAATTAACAGTAAAATCCATCTAAAAATGCACCATAAGTCATTAAAATGCAGAGAGAGGCCTGAGCTTTCTGTTGCAAGAGGGTTAAATTTAGGCCACTTGACTTCTAGCTCAGTCCAGATTAAATTCTGGATAGGACTAAAACAGTTTTTAACCCCCAGTAAAAAAAAAGCCAGGGAATTAAATGGCTGCTCAGAGGCAATTGATGGGTCCTCTGTTCTTGTCACTTTCTTCTTCCTATGAAGTATGTCCTGAACAAGCCACTGGTTTGTGTGTGTGTCTGAGGGAGAGGGGGGGATATAGGTATTGCATGTCTTCACTGGATATAATCTGAACTATCAACAAACATATTTGCAGAACAAAGATTCAGCCCTGTTGTAGCATCTACAGTTATAGGCAAGGGTGCCTCTGAGCATGTACTGAGTACACACACACCGTAAGTAAATGGCAACTTCCTCTGGAATTTTGGAGTGGAATGTGTGGCTTCCAAAGTGAAAGCTTTATGTTTTGAAATAACTCAATAGTAGACAGCTTTGGTAGGTATATCTGCTTTTTGTATTACTGTTTTTGTACTATGAGCAGCTTTGGGCAAATTTATGTGAAAAAGCTGCATAATAAATAATAACAGCAACAGAAGCAGTCTTGAGCCCTCCCATCTATCTGGCTTGAAATTAACAGGGGTGTGTGGGGTGTGTGTGTGTGTGTGTGCTAACTGGATTTTCGTGTTACTAGAACAGTTTGCCAAATACAGGATAAATAGAACTGTGGCAAATGTTCTATGGACTGTTATGGAATTCTTATATGAGAGACATGATAATTGTGCAGGATCCAGAGAGCTGACTGCACATGTGCACACAAAAGGGGTGGTCTTGCATTTCTTCCAGTTCCTCCTTCAGCAGTGTTTTATCAGGGGGTGCAAGGAGCTGCAGCAGGAAAAAGGAGGTGAGAAAGCCATTGTGTGTGAGACCCCTCTTTAACAGCTCTCTTGATTCTACCCTGTTGCAATCGTAGGCAGTGATAACAGTGGGATGTGGGGTGGGGGATGTCCCTCCGACAAATGACTCCACACCATGGTTACTTGACGGAAAGACGGCTTGCATAGTCCTCACCCCAAAGTGCATTTTCCCCCCTCTGTGCCTTTCCTGGTGCTTCCTTTTACCTGCAGTTCTGTATCATCCCATGATCCTCCAAAATAAAGGATGCCTCATTTCCTTAGAAAGGCACCTATTGCGATCCCCTGTAATAGGGTGGGTTATTATAGGTTTCTCCTTGTCCATCTTCCTGCTTTTCACTTTGTAATATTCTTCTGCTCTCGTGGCCCTTATAGAAGTAAAATCTTTACTGATTTAAGGTGCTAATAAAAGGGGCAGATGGACTTCAGTTTCAAATATAACCAGGCTTGAGGTGATTGGTGAAATAAGAAGAGCCCCATTACAACTGACTGGGCGAGTGCATACATGGAGCTGATAGTAATGAAAGCTCTGTTTGGCATAATTGTGCCTACAAGACTGTGAAAATGTCACATTTGTAATATAGAATCTGGTTTGTGCATGACTAAACTGAGACATTTAAGAATTCAGTTATAAATATTCTGTAAAATATATTTACTTCTCATTTATTTTCAGCAAATTACAGAAGTGCTAGCTTTATTAAACAATACTTTTTACTACATTAGCAAATTAACCTGCAGTGCTTAGTGGCAGCATATTACTTCAGCTATAGTCCATTCTGAAAACTCATGGGCTTCTTCCTCTCTAAAACATTGAATTTAAATTCATTGTGTTCATTACAATGTCAGCACAGCTTTTTTGAATTTGCTGTTATTAAGTTTTGGGGTGTGTGTTTTTTAATAAAAATTCAGGCATCTCTATGTATGTTTATTTCTCAGCAAGAAGATAATGGTTCTCTATCCAGTTTGTATGGACATAGCAGTGATCTGTCCCATTACCAAGTGCAAAGGGAGTTATTTTCTTCTAACAGTTATGAGGTAAGCTATAAAAAGGTTTGTGACTGAAAAATATATTCCATACGTTTATTTAAAATAAAAATACGTTTATTTTCCTTATATATTTGGAATGCCTCCTATATACTACTTAATATAATAAAATCCCTAATCAGTTCATATATAAATATGACCTGGTTTCTATCAGATCTTAACTATATAGTCGTAAGACTGCTACTGCAAGCCCACAAATGATTTGCAGGTCTCTAAGGAGAGTGGCTGTAATCTGAAGGGCTGCTTTGGTACATGCAAGGGGTTTTAGTGAGCCTAGTGGGTTTATATCTCCCCCTTCTCAAACAACAACACAAGATTAGATGTAGAGGGAGGGAGGGGGGAGGGGGGAGGATCGTGGACTTACCGGCTTCTGCAATCCTCCCCCAGCATCTAGACAGCCCGGAAAGATGTCGCGGCCTCCATTTTGCGCAAAAGTAAGGTTTTAAAAAAACCCGCTCCCCACCCCCAATGGGTATGGATTGCCGCCATGCAGCTCCATGCCCATTTCAAGTGCCCTGCTACTCGCAGGGAAGATGGGACAACTCAGGAGCAGTGGCCACATGGCCTGTGCTTCGTAAGATGGTCCTGGGACCTCAGAAGTCTGGTTTTCCACGGTTCCCTATATCCCGGGGAAAGTCCTTGCTCATCCCGGGTTGCCCCTGGGATCCTCTGTGCATCGTAGGGACAATCCAAGGACTACCCCAGGATATAGGGCTGGTGTAGACATGCCATATGTGTAACCATGGAGAATTTAGCCTTTGAAGGGTTTGCTAAAATGCCATGTTTTAACCTGGCGCTGAAATGAAGCCAGTGTTGCCACCAGTCAGGCCTCCAAGGGGAGGGTATTCCACAAGCAGGGTGCCACAACAGAGAAAGCCCTCTCCCACATCCCACCATAGTGTATGTATGTATTATTATTATTATTTATTTATATAGCACCATCAATGTACATGGTGCTGTACAGAGTAAAACAGTAAATAGCAAGACTCTGCCGCATAGGCTTACAATCTAATAATATGTCTCGCGTTGGTGGGGCACAGAGGAGGGCTCCTCCCAACAGATCTCATATTTTGGGCAGGCAGATATAGGGAGAGGCGCTCCCTCAAGTACCGAGGTCACAAGCCATTTAGGAAGGTTGGTTTTTTTAAGAGGGACCCTCAGGCCAACAGCCAGCTCTTCAGCAACCCATAGATGGGCATGCCCCCTTCCCCCAATCACCAGTTGTTCAGTGATTTCCCAGCATTTATGCAATTTTTTTTCCTCCAAAGGCTCAGCTACTGGCAGTAACAGCTTTTTGCTACAGTATGCTGGTATTTTTGGTCCCGCCCCCCATGGGAAATGGAATTAGGCCCTCCTCTTGAAAGAATTCCCCCACTCCTGTTTTAAAATAAGCCAGAAAGTCAGGTGTTTGAAATTAAATTACTAATAAAATTACTCTGAAATTGTCTGACCGTGATCACATTTGTGTGTAACCCTTGATATTTCTCACTTCCCTCTGCCCAGTCTCATTTCATTATATGATATTTGAAAAGAACAATACAATAAATACAGCTAGTTGTTATAGCATAAGTGAATGCTGGATAAAAGGTTGAGTTATTATGACTGCTTGTGGCTCAAAGTACACAATGGCTGGGTTCACACAACACAATAATCCACACTCAAGGTTGAGTATGGATTGAGTCATCGAACCTTGGGTGGTTGTTGAACCGTGGGTTGTTGTGTTGTCTGAACCCAGCTATGCTAACAAACCATGGTTTGTTAACCATGAAGAGAACCCATGGTGTATTGTTGGGTTGGGAAGTGTGGGTTGTTTGTGGTTAACACACTAGGATTTATTATTTATTTTATTTATTTATTTATTTATTACATTTCTATACCGCCCAATAGCCGGAGCTCTCTGGGCGGTTCACAAAAATTAAAACCATTCAAAGTATAAAACAACAGTATAAAACCATAATATAAAATACAATATAAAAGCTCAACCAGATAAAAACAGCAGCAATGCAAAATTACAAATTTAAAACCATGTTATTTAAAATTTATAGATTGTTAAAATGTTGGGAGAATAAAAAGGTCTTCACCTGGCGTCTAAAAGCATATAATGTAGGTGCCAAGCGAACCTCCTTAGGGAGCTCATGCCACAGCCGGGGTGCCACAGCAGAGAAGGCCCTCCTCCTGGTAGCCACCTGCCTCACTTCCTTTGGCAGGGGCTCACGGAGAAGGACCCCTGAGGATGACCTTAGGGTACATATGGGAGGTACATATGGGAGTACATATGGGAGGAGGCGTTCCTTCAGATAACCTGGCCCCAAGCTGTTTAGGGCTTTAAATGTTAATACCAGCACTTTGAATCGGGCATGGCTGAGTTCAGACAACACAGCAACCCACAATTCAATGACAACTCATGGTTCAGTGACAACCCATACTCAATCTTGAGTGTGAGTTAACATGTTGTGTGAACCCAGCCATCACTTGAAAACCAAAGCTAGCAGTTACATCTTTTTTTAGTCCAAAGTATGTGCAGGAGACCCTATCTGAATTGGGACCCTAGCATAGGGGGGTGGGAGGCTTTACCCTTTTGTCCCTTGTTGCAGACCTCATGTGTGTAATTTGGGTTGTCAAAAACAATCTGCTGAAAGAAACCTACCATTTTGGTAGTAGGCAGAGATGGAAACGAGAGAATCTCTGAAGTGAAATTGCTATTCTGGATTTTGATGCAGAGTTTGTTCTTAAGGATTCTTTGGTGGTGGGGTGGGATGCAGAAGGAGAATAAGGAGTGAAACAACATTCAATATTTTATAAGCTTCCAGAAAGCATAGAGGTAGAACCCTTGAAGGAGAGCTGGAGTTCATACAACAGACTTGTGAATAAACACCGGACCAGGATGAAAGAACTGTTGCCATGCCTTAAAGGGAAATCCCAAGATAGCTCTTTGGAAGAAAGCCTGAGCGAAAGTGAAACAAAATGGTACGGTTTAAGCTGAGGTGGGTCAGGGTGGTGCTGGGATGCATATTCCACAGTTCAAATATTTTCCTGTACAATTTATTTGTTCTTCATTAAAGCGTAAAATGGCATGTGATTACTTCCCTCAGACTATCGGAAGAGAGGTATAATTTTTTATAGGGGGTTCCCCCCCCCCGAATCGCTTGTAAATGAAATGTACACAAAGTCATATGTAATATCTAGAGGTTTATTTTAAGCAAACTGAAAGATTGATTACCCGCCCCGCACCCCCGGAATGCAGTTTGGGAAAACAAATCATATTTTTTTTACCATATTTTGTTAAAGAAATAGTGAACTTATTGGTTAGACAATTATTTATTCATTTAAAGAAAGAGACATTTTACCCCGCTCCTCAACCAAAAGGGCTCCTGGAGATTCTTATATATTGCTAGTAAAAAAGGAAGAAGATATTCCCTGCCTTCAGGCTTACAATTTAAAAAGACACAACACACAAGTAAAGTGTGGGAGAAGAGCTTGAATATTCTGCACATACCAACTGTTTAATGCTTGAACAGGCGGGTTGTGTGAATTCGTCATTACATGCAGGCTTTTCCTTTTTGCATTCCACTGCAAAGGCTTTTTAAAAAATGCCTTCAGAAGCTCACTCTCCACGCTGTCATGGATTCACGCCAGTAGGAAGCTGACGTATACCGGATTGTATCCAATATTAGTCTCACTTAAATCTTGCAGAAGGTTACATTCGCTCTTCCTAAGGAAAGGGAGGGGGAATTGAGTAAGAGTTTAAAATGCATGGGATCAGTTTATTCTTCTGATTAGCTTTCTGATTTATAAATTGAAAGACTGCTGATGAACACATATTTTAATCAGAATTTTCTGTGCAATCAAGAAAGTGTTAGAAGAATGGCTCTGTGTAAGAGAAGAGAGGTCTATAAATTGCTTCAGAAGCACCACTTGCTTTTCATTTGTAAAAGTGACATTGCAGAAAAAAACAGCATGCCTCCTAAAAGCTACATGTACCCAAAATGGGCTGCTCCACACAGTATGCATTTTCTCTACTTAAGCACGGTGTAGGAAGTAACATGAAACTGGCGTGTGGGTCACCAAATGTAACATTTGCGCATGCGTTTGCTGTGTGCACACATTCTGGCAAGCCTTGATTCACCGTGCATTGATACCTGTGGACACACTAAACTTTTGCAAGCAATATATAGATTAGTTTTATAAACTAATGCTGTTTTATAAACGAAGTGCTTTCTGTGTCGAAAATGCCAGCAGTACTAAGTGAAATGATGGTCTAAATCCTTAGGATTTACTCAGGCAAAACATCTTAGTTCAGCCTTCCAGATGTGTTGGACTCCAACTCCCATAATTCCTAGCTAGCTGGGAGTTACGGGAGTTGCAGTCCAACACATCCGGAATGCACCAGGTTGCAGAACACTGCCTTGTTTTAATGTAAACAGCCATTTCACAATTCCTAAAAGATAATTAACCTCCCAGCAACTGTACTTTTAATGAACCATTAGTTGAGACTTGATGCTGGTTCATTTTTGTGTTTGATAATATCTATGACCTTTTTGTTTGTATTTTCTCATCATTAGGTTGTGGGAGGACGCCATTCGTGACAGAGTCACTTTTCAGAAAAAGCTCCACGAAGCGGAGTTGGCAATTGGTTCAGCAGAAATGTTTTTGCCGTCATTTAAAGAAACGCTTGCCAGAATTTCAGAAGTAAGTTGAACCAGCTAGCAAGAAATGTTACTGAATTAAAGGCATTGCAATATATCCTATAGCTCAGATCCTAGCAAGTGCAAGCAGAGATCTGTTGATGGAACTACCAGGCTTTCCCACTCTTTTCCTGCTGAAGACAACTGTCCACCCCCCAGTCCAAGAGTCACTCTGGAGCAGGGGTGCAGAACCTCGGGCTTGGGGGCCCAATCCAGCCCTTTAGGGAGCCCGAAACCGCTATGCCCCTTTCCATCAACTGTTTGGTGGTTCCCCAGTGCAGTTTCCCCCCCATTTCTAAAAGATTGAAATACCTCTCCTTAAGGCTCAGTTACTGGCAGTAAAATCTTCTAGCTAAAGCCAGCAAGTATTTTTTGGCCACAACCCCCTTTGCCCTCTCCCTCTTTTGCCTTCAGATGTGGCCCCCTAGAACTCCTTCCAAATTGAATTTGGCCCTCGGACTGAAGGAGGTTCAGCACCCCTGCTTTGGAGGTTAAGGGAATCCTCTGGGGCAGTGCTCAACTCAGGAGGCTGCAGCTGGACAGGAAGCTGGCAGAAATGGTGGGCTTTTCCCTGGCATGAACAGAAGCGCCTTCCGTTTGTGCTAGAGATTTGTTGATCCAAGCCTGTGGGCCAAAACAGACATTACTTTAAACCTGTATGTAGCAGCTATGTCTTTTTTCATTTTACTCTAGAGTAGGTGCAGGGGACTTGATCCTCTCCACACCAGGGGGGGGTAACATGTGCTCATATCAAAATGCAGTCTTTCTGACCTTCTCCTTCACAGCCATTTGGCTAGCCAGATGCAAGCAGACTGGTGTGACAACGTAAATACTGAATACGACGGATGATGCTTCAGACCAGCAGTACTGCTTTTAACTGAATGTGTGATTGGGCCCTCACTGCGGGATGCTTTATAGCCAAATGTTTTGTTGTATTTGGGGTCGTTCTGCGTATTTAAGTGATGCAATAGTCTGCATTTTAAATTGGTTTCATTTTTAAAGTGACCACCTTAACAGGAACTGGTTTGGCGAAAGCATGTTGTGATTGCTTTCCCCCCAAAAAACAATTTAACTGCAATTTAATGTTTTGCCAGGCTTGTTACATTTCTGCATCAGATATGATAAAGATTTCTATGCAAGAGGATTTGCTGATAAAGGAGCTGGAGGCTCTCAAAACTATGAAGGGACTGTTACAACAACTACTTAGATCAAGCAAGGACAAAGAAGTAAGAGGATGTGCAGAACCCGTGACCAAGTATAATACTGCCCAGCAACACATTAAAGTATTTTTAATTCTTTTGAAGTAGGATTTGGATGGGGGAAAGCTAAGATAATATCAAGCTGTGTCTTCTTTCTTCCAGCTTCTTTCCTCCTGGAACAAAGTGTGGCTAGTTCTCAAGTGTTGTTGTCCTACCACTTCCTTAATAAATTTCTATGTTGTTCTTTGCGTGTGGCTAGTCCACATGAGCAAAGAGAAACACAGCAATTGTTCATGACCAAATCCATTTGCAAGGAAGGACTCTGCCCCTCTTGCTTTATATGGAAGGTTTTAGCTCTTCCTTTCCAAATAGATACTGCAGGGGATCAGGAAGAGCAGTTTAAAGCCTTTTTTGCATCAAGGATCCAGTTGTACAATGTGTACAATGGCAAGCCTTCCCACATCCATTAAAAGATGCCCTGATTTCCCTTCACGCAGTAAATCCATTTGTAGACAAAAGCTGCCGCTGCATCAAGCATGTCAAGCATCAGGCTGGGTCTCCTCATGAGTCAACCTGCTTCTGAGTAAGAGGATTTCAGCTTGTCTCTTTACCCATCCATTTATTGCCCCTCCTACTTGCAGTGAATGTGCTCATGAATAATGTCACTATGAAAGGATATGCATCAAGTATGCCAACACAAATGTCCCAAAGGAATAGGTAACCTTTTTGGGCCATGGGCACATTTGGAAATTTAATAAAATTCTCCTTAGCACCACCACAAAATGGCTGCCATGGGAGGTGTGGCAAAGGACAAGTAACCTGCCCCAAAGATTAAGTACAATACAGAAATGGAAGTCTGAGCCCCAAAACGCTAAACAACTCGTTTGAAGCCACAGTTTTCAGCAACAATGGATACTTATTTCACAGCAATCCCAGCTGCCAGCATAACATTTTAATTTAAAGAAATGGCTGGGTGCCAAAAAAAAAAGTGTCCTGGGATTCATTGGTGCCCACAGTCACCCAATTTCCTACCCCTGGGCTAAAGGCATGTAAACGCCTGAACCCTAAGTTCTTCCCACAACAGTTTGGTTTGCACATAATGCTCAACAACCCAGGGATGGGGGTTGTTGGGACGTCTGACTGGTTAGCTGTGGTATTTTCACTTAGGGGTTGTCAAGGAAGAAGAATTTTTCTTTGCTTTTAATTGTAAATAGACAGTATGATTATTTTAAAATATTGAGGAGTTTGATGTTACCTGGAGTATATTACCCTGCTGTGTTGCATGCAGAATTAAGTGACATTGAATCACTTTTGTCCCGTTTCTCTTATTTGCAGATCATCAGTAAACAGATTGAAGATTTGATACAGAAGTTAACTGAAAGTGAAACAGAAGCTGCTGTAAGTTCTGTTTTCTGGCATGTCCTGTTGCCATGAAAGGCAAAATCCCCAAACCTTTCAGATATATTAAGGCAGCCTTCCCCAAACTAGTGCCCTCCAGCTGTGGAGAACCCCATGCAGGTCGGGGATGATGGCACTTGTCCAACACATCTGCAAGGCATCAGGATGACGTAGGATTCCTTGAAGAGAAGGCTGTCAGTGGCTACTAGTCCTGAAAGCTATGTGCCACCCCCAGTAGCAGAGGCGGTAAGCCTATGTACACCAGCTGCTGGGATCATGGGTAGGATGGTACTATTGCACCCATGTCCTGTTTGTGGGTTCCTGGTTGACAGCTGGTTGGCGACCATGTGAACAGAATTCTGGACTAGATGGACTCTTGGTCTGATCCAGCAGGGCTCTTCTTACATTCTTAAGGATGGCATATGTAGTTCCAGAGAACAGGAAAAATGAGCTCAGCTACGCTCTGTGCAGCTTGTCTTTCTTTGATTCCCGCTCTTTGCTACATTTAAAATAAACACAATTTTTGGCTAAAATATGACATGCTGATTGCACAGAGAATCTCTAAGGAAGTGTGTGGGCCAGGAGGTATTTAGGAGGATGTTTTTCCCTCATTTTAAAATATTGAAATGCCTCTCCTAAGACTGGCAATAAGAGTTTTAAGCTGAAAGGTGCTGATATTTTTTTTATTTTATCCCTGCCTCTTTTGGTTTTGGCTCCGCCCACCATTGGAATGCCCCCCACCCCTGAGATTCTTCTAGTGGAATTTGGCCCTTGGCCTGAAAAGAACATCAACACCCTAGCCTAAGGTTTAGGTCAGGAGATCTCAGGCACTTAATATTAAATATAATACGAATATATGGGGAAGGGATATAAATCCAGATCCCTACTGTGACACAGGTGTTAATAGCTTACATGTGGCACTGAGTTTGGGGAGTACGTGTGCCACTGCACATAGGAAATGTTATGACCTCTCTGATCAATCCATATAAGAGTATATGTACAATTAGCTTGATTGCTTTTTCTCTTCGATACTTTCAGGAATGTCTAAAGATTCTGCAAATTGGGTGAATGGGCAATCTGATGCCTTTCAGATGTTTTGGACTACAACTCCCATCAGCCCCAGCCAACGAAGACCCAAACATCTGGAGTGCACCAGGTTGCCTGCCCTGCCAAAGTCTTATGATGCTGGGGGTGTTGGTGTTGGCTATTTTATTTATTTATTTATTTATTTATTTATTAAATTTATATACCACCCCATAGCCAAAGCTCTCTGGGCGGTTTACAAAAGTTTAAAACAGTGAACATTAAAAAGCATCCAAAATTTTAAACCATCAGAAATATAAAAAACATCAGTAGAGCTTCATGACATGCAAACAGCCCTAGGCAGTAAATAAACGCCAGTATACTTATTATTCTGCACTGTTTCCCCCCTCCCACCTTCTCCCTTTAATATCTCTTTTTAAAACCACATTTGGTGGTGGTTGTTTTTTCCACCTGAAGTGTCTCAAAAATGAAGTGACGGAAAAGGAAAGGTACATTTCAGAGCTTTCGACTCAGCTTCAAGAAGAGAAAGTAAGTTAACATTTTCCTTTGAACAGATATTTTGTCCTCAGTCTCAGCAGCCACATCCTTATAACTCAATTGCGTGCCAAGTTAGAAGATTTTGCAATGGCTTTCTCCTTCTCTCTTGGCATCTTCAGCTTCTAGGATGGATTTCTCTGCTTTAGGCTGCAATTCTGTGCCGCTTTACCTAGGAGTGAGCTTGACTGTACTCAGTGGCTCTTGCATCTGTGTAAACATGTACTGACAATAATGTGTCCCAATATTTTTGTGTTAGCTGCTGGAGTGGGGGTATATAGCAGATCAATCCTAAACTTGTCATCTTAGAAGTAAACCCCATTATGTTCAGTGGAGCTTACCCACAAATATGGGTTGTATCCAATGTTAATAAATTAGATTTAAGTCCCATTTAAGTCCCATTCATTTCAGTGTGTCTACTTTAAGTAGGACTAATATTGGATGCTTCACTATATGTACAGGATTGCAGCCCAAGAATGCATATTTTTGACTAGGGTATTGGTTGGGAATAACCCAACACTTCTTATTTATTGGAATATTTGCACAATAGGAATTTACTGATTTAATGCTTACAAATGTTTCTGTTGTGTCTATTAAGTGAATTATAAGTCTCTTGTTTTGTTTTGTTTTATACTGGATTTGTATTCATATGTGATTGTTGGCTGCTTTGGGTTTTCTTTTGGAAGAGAAGGTAGGGTGTAAATGTACAAATAAAACTGTTCTGCAAACAAGTTGAAGAACCTGGGGTCATCCCATAAAGCTGATAGATTCAGGTGGGAGATTCAGGACAGATAAAAGGAAGTACTTCTTCACACAGTGCATAGTTAAACCATGTAATTCATTACCACAGGATACAGTGACGGCCACCAAATTGGATGGCTTTAAAAGGGGTTGGATAAATTCCTTGAGGAGAAGGCTTTCAATGGCTACTGGTCCAGATGGCTATGTGCCACCTCCAGTATCAGAGGCCGTAAACCTCTATACACCAGTTGCTGGGGAACATGGGTGGAAGGGTACAATTTCACCATGTCCTGCTTGTGGGTCCCTGGGTGAACAGTGCTAGACTGGATAGACCTTTGGTCTGATCCAGCATGGCTCTCCTTTTGTTTTTATGTTCTTAACTTTGATTTCACCGCAACTAAATGACTTTAAGGGTACAATCCTATGCATGTTTAGACAGAAAAAAAGGCCTACACCTTCCAACCTGCCTTGCAGACTGGGGCATGCTGGGAGTTGCAGGTCTTTTTTCTGTCTAAACATGCATAGGATAGTGCCCTAAGGCTGCAATCCTATACACATTTATTAGGGAGGAAGCCTCATTAAACTCAGTGGAGCTTACTTCTGAGTAGACACATTGCAAATGCATTGCAAATCTGGTTCAGGCTGGCCAATGGGTTTCTCCTGTCCAGCTGCCAATGGAGACATTGCCTTTCCCTAGAAAGAGACCATTTCTCAGTTCACTGCTCCTCAAGTGGGTGCTGCAAACATCTTGTGCTTCCGAAGGCTTGCTGGTGGATTTTTGCCAATTCCTCCTCCTCCTCCTGCATCCCCTTGTAAACCTGCTCTGGGGGGGTCAGGTGTGGTGTAGTGGCTAGAGTGTTGGACTGGGAGTCAGGAGATCTGGGTTCTAGTCCCCACTTGGCCATGGAAGCTCACTGGGTGACTTTGGGCCAGTCACAGCCTCTCAGCCCAACCTACCTCACAGGGTTGTTGTTGTGAGGATAGAAATGGAGAGAAGGATTATGTGCGCCTCCTTGGAGGAAAAAAGGTGGGATATAAATGTAATTAAATAAAAAGAACAGTGAGGGAAGTGGCAGAGGGAAGCTGCAGGGGAGGGGGATAATTGGCAGCAACAGCCTCTCTCTCCATACTCCAGGGGGAGCCTCTGCTGGAGTCCTGCCATTGGTGGAAGGACAATGCAGGAGACAACCCATAGGGCAGGAGCAGGGAGGGAACCTCAGGCTCATAGGCCAAACCATGGGGTCCCAGTGTGGCCCTCTGAGGTTCCTCAGATGCCCACGCCCCCTTTCCCTGGCCCCCACCCAAAATTTGGGGATTTCCCAGTTTTTGCACAATTTATTCCCTTTCCCCAATGTTGAAATGCCTCTCCTAAGGTTTAGTTACTGGTAGTAAGAGCTTTCAGCTAAACTGTGCTGGTACCTTTGGTAGTTTTGGCCCCACCATTTTTGCCTGTGGTCCTGTTCAATGTTGAAATGTGCCCACCACCACCACCACCGAGAGCTTCTCCCAAATTCAGTTTAGCTTCCAGGCTGAAAGAGAGTACCCCCACCCCTGCCATAGACTATGAATGCTCATTCTAGGTACTGCTCTGTAGACACTGCAATTGATTTCGGGTTTTCTTATATATTTTAGGCGAATGTACTAAAAGCATCACGCCATTCTGAATCGATACAATCTTTGCAGACTCACCTGCAGTGTCAGATAGAGAAAAAAGAGGCTGAGAATAATCTACTGAGAACAAAATTTCAGGTTAGAATTTTGATTGGTTTCACTCCTTTGTTCAATAGAGCATATGTTTTGGGTGTGGGGGACATCAAGACGACTGTGGGTTGAAGTTGTTAGTCACGTGGTAGTTATACAGAATTTCCTCAAGTAAGCTCTTTAAATTTGGCAAAGAAAACCATGAATCTTATTAAAACAACGAAACTTTTAAAGATGTAAATGGATCACTTTTTACAAAGTTTGGTCAACCTTGTCTACTCTGAATTCGCAGTCTGTAGAAATGGTACTCCATAGTCTATCAAAGAGTTAAAAAAGCAGTAGGTGTATTCCCAATATATTTTCTTGGCCTGGAGGAAGGTTATTCTTAAATGTTAGAATTTATAGAGGCCACATATCGTTTGGACTACTTCAATTTCCAAACTGGAGATGTTGTTGGATTTTGTTGAAAAAGAAATTATTGAACCAATGTGAATACCTGGTGCCGATCATTCTAAAAACCTGGTACCTTGTTGCCCAGTGAAGAATACTTTGGACATGGCATCTTTTAGAAAGCAGTTCATTTACACCAGACTCCCAAACAGAGTCACCTCTATAATGGGAGTTTATACTCTGGTTAGCCTCTCTTGGCTATTCTATCATTGGTTTTAAGCTGTGTGATGGTATCATAAAAGAAGTCATGCTAAGGATTGCTGCTGAAAATGTGGGCTGAAATCATGTTTCTGTGTAGCCTAAGAAATAGCTTTCATCTTAAAAATTACACTGTTGTAAATTGGGGCATAAGGCGTCCCATACTTTTTCTGCTCGTTTTTGTATTAAGAGAATCAAAAAACAATTGACAGTGCAATCCTATGCATGCCTACTCACAGGTAAACCCCATTGAGTTCAATGGGGCTTACCTCCTTGTGAGTGTGCATGTATAAGTTCCCAGCACATTCAGCTTACCACCATACATAGTCTTAAAACAGTGGGACATGTTGATGTATCATTCATGTTACATTCATATTATAGTGATATGGATTCTTAAGTGTAACCAGACTTTAAAACTGGCAGGTCTTTTGAAGAATGCCGTAACTGTTTCCTATAAAAGCTGTTTTGTACCTGTGTTAACTGTAATTTGTTTTGGGGTTTTTTTGGGGGGTCATCTGTAAAAGCTGTAGTGCTGTAATGGTGACATCTTGTGGTGAGACTGGAAATAACAGCCACATTCTCTAGAAATGGCTAACTGCCCTTGTTGGCAAACCTCAACTGGAACTGCACAACTTGTTGCCTATCAATTTGAACACTGCCCACCAGCCACATATTGGGCCAGTTTGCATGATTGAACAGCCCACTTTGGCTTAAATAATCAACCCTCACATAAATCAACAACAGAACATAGGCTAGATGAGGGTTGTTTATCCCTCGCATAACCCATGGTGCCAGGGTTCAGACAATATGACAACCATGGCCATGGCTCGAATATTCAAAAGCACTGTAGCCCTCCGTGACACTGTTTTGATCGTGTGAACCAGGTCACGGTATCCTGCCGGACCTTGACAACTTCCTTGTTTGTGCAGTTTCAAGCAGGCAGCAAAACCAGGTGGTTTATTGAGCCTTCACCCATTGTGGGTGGCCGGCAATTGACCTGGCACGCCACAAAGTATTTCAGACTGTTCTAGACTGAGGTATTAGTGGCCAGTTTGAGTCCGCAGAAGTGTAAACTCAGCGAGTTTATGTTGGACCAGTAGCTGAAAAATGTTCCCGCAGGCAACATCCTGAAACTGCCTGATCCAATCAAAATAATATCTCTATACCCCTAAGCTTGCTTTGACGTGATTATCGCCCCAGTGATTGTACTTGCAGATGTCCTATTATAAAGACAGATGGATCCATAACTTGGCCAGGTCAGAGGAGTGGCATCGGTGGGGTTGCTTCTTGGAAGACCACCCTGTCCTCCATATGGAAAAACGCCCTGTTAACTGGCGTCTGTTCGGGGATATGAATAGCAGTATTAGCAAGCTTGTATGTCTACTATATTGTAGCAGTATAAGCAGGCTGGCAAATCTATCTAAGAGTTGCTGTATTGGGTGAAGCCTGTTGTTAAAAGCCTTAGCGACCCTTTGCAGTGTTTATGCAATGCTGATGTATGAGATGTTTCCCGAGTGCAGGTGCAGTAACGTATATACGCAATCCTATACACACATACCAAGGAGTAATTCTGAGTAGACATGCATAGGATTACACTGTCAGTTGATTGATTACACAAGTTTTTATCGCTCCGTTTAAGGTGCCCCCATTTTCTTCTGCGTAAAGCATTTTGAAGAGGGGGCGAAAGCATGTTTCCTTTGGGATGATACCTCCAAAGAGGCTTTCTCTCCTCTTGGGTGGCACCTGCTGCATGCAGTGCTTGTACGTCCCGATATTAAAACAACTCAAATTTAAAACCTGCTGCTTGTTTGATTGG
Source organism: Elgaria multicarinata webbii (assembly GCF_023053635.1). Lineage (NCBI taxonomy): Eukaryota > Metazoa > Chordata > Lepidosauria > Squamata > Anguidae > Elgaria > Elgaria multicarinata. The sequence goes on from NC_086171.1 coordinate 129,484,934, forward strand.
GAGGGGGGTATGCTTTTGGTTGATCAAAACATTTTAATATAATTGACTAAACATTCCAGCTGTGTAGGCTAGTGGAAAGCTGCATCAGTCATAAGTGTGAAAATAAGGCTGATATTATGACTTTACGGAAAGCAGGTTCGTAGAAGAGCTTCTCCCACGTTTTCTAGGGACACAGTCCTGCTTCGACTGAAGAATTGACAACCTCTGCCTGCATTGCTGGCAGGCTCTTTGGGTCAGGCTACCACCATGTATTTGGGTTCAGGCAGTGGAGGCTGGTAGCTCTGATTTTGGTGGGGCTGTGAATCCATTGTGGGTTTTATCCAAAACCAACCAGAATTCTAAAGGAACGATCTAAGCTGCTGAACCTATTTTGGGTTCAGCACCTTGGATAGTTCCTTTAGAGTTCTGGTTGATTCTGACTAAAACCCAGAATGAATTCACAGCTGCATCAAAATCGGGGCCATCAACATCTCCTGGGTTTCTGGGTTTCAAAGTTACGTAGTGTCTGGGCTGATATTTCAGTGCAGCTTTCACGCACATTTTAAGTAGCTCCACCAGAGTAATTCAACTGGCCCGCATGACTAACTTTAAACCAGTTGTCTTAAGTGCTCTCATGATCCAAGTCTAAACATGTGAAGTTGCCTTTTTGTCTCTCATTTACCCTAGTTTGGTCTTTTATATGTGCGTGTATCTATTATGGACTATAAGCCCCTGCCTCAATATGCTACCGCTTTGATTCTTAAATTTGATTCAAATGCCCTTCTGATTATAAATGTTTATCTACCTCCCCTCCGATTGCAATCACAAATTACTACGATGTGGCTTAAATTGGAGGATTATATCAATAGTCTATTATTACTTTACCCTGAAGCTTTTATTATTGTCGCAGGTGATTTTAATGCAAGAACTGGTGGAAATGATGAATTTCTTTTTCGTGTTTTCATTTGATACCCCCTGAACCAGTTTCAGGTCATCTTTTACCTAATAGGCATTGTAAGGATCAAGGCTATAACTATGCAGGTTTATGCCTCTTGAATATGGTTAATATCTTAGATCTGATACTTGTGAATGGGAGTATGAAGGGCGACAGTCCTGGAGAATTTACATTTTTATCTAATTTTGGAGCATCGCCTATTGACTATATTATGATCTCTTACAATCTGTTGACTATGGTGTCTGACTTTAGGGTTGAGTGTCGCCCAGAGAGTGATCACTTGCCTTTGGCCTTAAAATTAGAGTTTGGAGGCGTAAAAATGTGTGCAGAAGACTCAATGCCATTAAACAATGTTGACCTTAGAGCCTCTCGTATTAAGTGGTCTGCTAAATATGATGATTCCTTGAGACAATTATTCAAATCAGAAACATATATGCATCTTGGTTCTTCCATTACAACAGCTGATTCTATTGGAAATATATGTGCGTGTACACACACGCACATACACTCCCCTCTTCACCCACTAACTTCTTCCTTGAACATGTAGTAAGTGTTCTTAATTCCATTGTAGACCATAGAAAAGAACATGGCTGAATGGAAGCTACAAGTTGGAGAACATAAGCAGGAGATTTTGGCTGAAAAGGAAAGAAAAGAGGAGAGGAGGAATGCCCTGAAAAAAGCCGCTGGTGTTCAAAAACAAAGAGCCCGACGCTTGAAAGTGGCTGTGGAAAGCTTACTGTCCAAAATGAGGGAGAAGGTGAGTGGCTGAATAGGAGGCCATTGTTTCAAAATAACAACTACACTGTAGCTCCAATCACCCTAAAAAATGCCAGCTGGAACGATAAAACGAGAAATTTCATTTAAGGGACATATTTTACTATCCCCCCCCCCAAATCAATGTTCATAACATTGAATAATGCCCTTCCTATGAGTTTATTAAGCAACACAGTAATACTCATGCATGGCCTCATCTCTGGAGTGTTTTTCTCATATGTGTGTGGAGAATTGTCTGAAAAGGTGATCTGCTTTTATTCGGGGATCCCACAGGGAGTGATCACAAAACATTAGACCTGCCTCAAGGATTAGTTAGCTGAGCCACAGTATACAGTAGTTGGGTGATCACTCAGACACTGCACCTGCCAAAGCAGCAAGAAGCCATTCTACTAAAATTCAGCTAAACGCCTGGAAACACCTAATCCTGTAGCAATAGTTACACTAAGGAACATAAAAGTGTTTAGATGGGAGCCCAGTGGGAGCCCCAAGTAAACAGCTCTGAAGCTTCTAATAGAAGAGTAGAACACAATATATAGGAAAGGTGATACTGTGGATAACTTAATGGTTGTATTTTTAGACTCCCCACTTGAGTGACTGTGAGCAGAATCGAGGTGACCACAGTCCATCTTGTGTTGGTATCCTACCTTGTTTTTGCTTTTACCTCAGTTTCTGGCCCTCTTGGAATGTGTACCCCATCTCTAATTAAAATAAACCACTACCGGCTGGGTCTTTTGATAATGGCTTGGCCTAGGTCAGCCCTTCTTTTCGAGATCAGGCCTGTTCTCCCTAGCGTCGGGGAAGGGGTTTTGGGCTGTCAATCGGAATCAGATTCTGAAGCAGAAGAAACAGGCTAGAAATGTACCAGCCAACACAGGAGGCGGGGGAGGAGGTTCTCCCAGGCTCTTCAGGAGCCAGGGATGAATCTTCACTGGAGTTTACCAGACTGAATGCTAACAACTCAAAGTCTGTGGGAACTCAGCTTTCCTCAGAGGGAGAAAGGACTTCAGATTGACCAATCCCAGAGTCCTCTGCAGGCTCAAGTAGGTGGAGCTAAAAGAAGGCAAGAAGTGATCAGCTTGGCTAGCTTCTTGTCAAAGACTTCTTCAGAGGAATCCTCCCTGAAGTAAAAGTGGCACAGGGAAAAAAACCTTCCCCTTTTGTTCATTTGTAGAAAGGACAGTTGCCTACCTTAGACAACCAAGTTTTAGCCTAGAGGAAAGTTCTAGTGCTTACTCTCTATTCAGGTGTGAAGAGATTATTATTTGCTGAATAAAGTTTTGTGGATTACTTGACAGACCTCTTTATTGTCTTGCATCTCTGTGGGAGGGCTTGGAATCATGACACTTCCCCAACCTGATGCCCTCCAGCTGTTTTACTGCAACTCCCAGAATTCCTGACCATTGACCAGGCTGGCTGGGGTTGATGGGAGTTGAAGTCCAAAACACCTGGAAGGCACCAGGTTGTGCAAGGGTAGTCTAGGGCCTTGGTTCAACTAATGACACCTGGACTTGGCATTCAGTTCATAAGACTTTGTTTCATCATTAGCTCTGCGACCTGAGTTCATAAGCCTAGTGCTTGACCAATGCCCAGTCTCCTAACCGTAGTTTCACGTTCCTTGATCAGTTTTGCTCCAAGACCTCCCAGTATTTTAATGCATTATTTATATTTCTGTAATTTTCTCCTTCAGCTCTGGAACTACTGAGGATAAGCTTTCATACAAACATTTCACTTTGTTAAATTAGCATATATACATTGTAGATGCTGTACTAGAGACTGGGGCTGTTCATACAACACGCCAGTTAACCCATGGTGAGGCTGTGGCACATGCGCCAATCCATTTTGAATATGCAACTTCCACTTGTGGGGGTTGTCATGTTGTGCAAACCTGGCAAGCATGGGTTCTGTGAGGGTTAAACATGAACAGTTAAACCTATGGTCTGTTTTAGGAATATGCGAGGGTTGTTTAACCCTCGTATAACCCACACTTGCCACGTACACAAGACACAACAACCCCCAATTGGGGGCTGGATATGCAATAGGGTTCCTTGGTTTATGATTTAAATAAACCTGTGACGAGCCGCAGCACAGCATCCGAACCCGGTCATTCTTTCGGTCATGTGGCTGGCTTTTCTACTATGTATGTAAATTATATAGTTAACGCCTGGCAAATGTTCAACGCCAACCTCCTTTATTTGTGTGTACTGCTGCCAACACTGGTTATGGTTTTGCTTTTGTTTTCTGCCATATGGCCTTAAGTAGTTGGATTTTCCTTGGTTTTTGGATGATGCGTTGCTAAATATCCTGTGTTGTTTAAGAAGAATCAAACTGACTGTTGTGGTAGTGTTTGGTTCAGAACACTCTGTTGCCCACAAAAGTTACTAGCCTGCAAACAGTTTTACTAGCATGTTGAGGGCTGGCAGAGGAAGGACCAAGAGCACATTGCATTGCTGTGCTGGGCATGGAGGAGAAGGCTTCCTTCTTCTGGCAGACCACTTGGCTCATATGAATGCTCTATCTCCTACCCCAGACCATTCAGTCACCTGTATGAAATTCCTCACTGTACAACTATCAACCAAGTGCTTAATTACAAGTACTCAGTGTTCCCCAAATGTCCTGGTTTGGGGGGGGGGGGGGGAGAACGTCATTTAAAACCTGCCTTGTGATCTCATTGCTTTGCTTGTTGTCTGTGATGTCATGGGCACTAGCCAATCAGGAGCTCGTGGCAGTTGAAGTGGGAGAAATATATCCAAGCAGCAACGTCTAATCCCTGTCTGTAACTGCTAGGCAAACAGCAAATGAGAAGTGATCTGAATTAATCAAAAGGGTTGAAGGGATGTCCTCATCTTTCATAAAAAGAATTGTCTGAACAAACCTGTAAAATACATCATTTAGAAAAACCGTCTTAGTGGGTTTAAATGTTTGTCTTTGCTAGGAGGTTGGTAAGATGTCTTAGATCCCATCAGATTCTAGTTTTTTACAGTTTTTCCATGTTTTTTTTTAGAGGTGTGTTTACGTTGAGATTAAGTTCATATTCTGTCCTACTGCAATACACTTGGAAGCTGCTTTGAATGAAAATTCCTCCTGTGTTTAGGGAATTGGGCAGAATTAAAAATGATTTCTTTATATTACATGGTCTGTATTTTATTCACTCTCCAGGAAATCCAATTGTCTGAGGCGCTTTCGGCATCTAATGTCTGGAAAAGTCATCACGAGACGGTAGTAGATGAAAAGGTCAGGTTGGAAGTTCAGGTTGAAACTCTGAAAAAGTAAGTTCATCCATTGTACCTCTTGCAAATAATCTATCTCTTTTATTTTTAAAAAAGTGAACAGCCTGGCTAAAAGCTTGATTACTTCTAGGACAATCTGCAAATGTCATGCAGACTTCAGAATGTGGAAATTCTATGGGATATAGATGATAAAACTCACTACTGTGGAAACAGCCCCTCTGGCTTCTCATGCATTTCCAACCTTAAACAACTTAGAGCCAGTCCGCCTCAAGGACCACTTGCTCCCATATGCAGCCACCTGTGTTTTATGATCTTCTTCCATCTCCAAGTTTCCCCATCTCTGGAGATCTGTCAAGTGGAGACCAGCCAGCAAACCTTTTCCAATAGTAGCATCCTGGTTGTAGAATGTGTGGCCACTTTGTGAACAGAGCGCTGGACTAGATGGACCCTTGGTCTGATCCAGCATGGCTCTTATGTGCTAGTGCTAGTATCAGCACTAGCATGGAAAGGCCTAGGCAGTGCCACCACAACAGATGCAGAGGGCTCTAGTGGGCCACCAGAAATGGCTTGGTGTGCTGCTGCCTGTAGCCTGCAGGCATCCCTGGCCCAGCCCAAATGTCCCTCGTAATCACTTCCAAAAAGGATATTGGTTACGCCAAAGAACACAGAGCTTCAATTGAGAAGGTCAGAAACAATTTTAATCAGCTCAATAAATATTGGTGTGCTTAGCCGACTTAGTGTTGCATAAGTTAACCATAAACCAGTTAACCATAGTGTTGCATAAAGTTAACCGTAAACACTCAGATGTTGTGTTTTTGTTTTTATGGTTTTAAATTTTGTATATTTGTTTTTTAATGTTCAATGTTTTTAACTTTTGTTAACTGCCCAGAGAGCTTCAGCTATGGGGCAGTATATAGATGATGATGATGATGATAATGATAATGATAATGATAATGATGATGATGTTCTTATATTTTTAATGTCCTGCTCTCCCTCTGGCACTTATACCTCACGTCATTCGGTGCTAGGCAAATACAATTCTGTTCTCCCAGACAGCCATTTTACTGAAGTTTTCTCATGTTTTGTTGTTGTCTGTTACTATGAGGCCGTAGCTTTTAATGTGATACATTTTATTGTGTATGCTATGTTCTTATCATAGGCTGGATAGGACTCTATAAAATACAAAGAGGAAACAAAAAGGCTGGCACCGAAGATACAATAATGAACTTCAGTCATTCTTTCTCACCCGGCATCCAGTGGACTTTAGGAATAAAATTGACTTAGAATGTGTTCTTCTAAGCAGGAATCACTGATTTGTAGAAAGTTTACATGAGTCTTTTTAGCGAAGCGATACCTGATGCCACAGTCAATTTGCCACTGTCCCTATTAGCCCTTTTTCCCATAGCACAAGGACAAGGTAGTGCAAAAGCGATGCCTTGCTGTAGCTTCAGACATGTTATGCCTGGCCTCCGCTACACTAGCATTGCTGTACTGCTCTTCAGCCTTGTATTTAACAACTCACCTGGTCATCCTAGGTAAGCAAAAGCAGGGGGAGAAAAGCATCCAGTGAAGTGAAAAGAAGAGAAGCGAATTCTCAGGATGCTGAACTTTTTATTTGTAGGTTGTAAAGCCCGGCACATTTCGGCCTGTACCTTTTCAAGGCCTTCAGGGGGTTGTAGGAAGATGTCTGCAAAGATCTTCTTATCAACAGAATGTCTTTCTCTGATTGTTAATAGCGACAATAGCGATTGTTAACAGTCGCTATTAACAATCAGAGAAAGACATTTTATTGACAAGAAAATCTTTGCAGACATCTTCCAACAACTCCCTGAAGAAGGCCTTGAAAAGGTACAGGCCGAAACGCGTCGGGCTTTACAACCTACAATAAAAAGTTCAGCATCCAGAGAATTGGTTTCTCCCTTCTTTTCACATCCTAGGTGACAAGAAATTCCACATAGGTGAGTGAGAGGGCTGGAAGAAGATGGATTGCTTCACCCTCTTCTGCCAGTAATCCGTTTCTCCTCCATCAGACCACTGCATTTCTGTGCCATCTATGCAGGAAGGGAGGTCTCTTCTTCCATGGCCAGCACAGAAGCTAAGCACCATGCTCAGTAGAAGGCCATTTTTACTACCTTGCTGAGACTTAGTAGCCTGTATTTCCATGCAGTGGAGGGGGGTGGCTTTTGATCCCTGGCAGTCATGGAAACATAGGCCATTAAAGGCACAATCGGGAGGGGGCACCTGCCCTATCAGTGTGATAGGGCACCTGCTTTGCATGCAGAAGGTCCCAGGTTCAATCCCCAGCTTCTCCAGGGTAGGGCAAGGAAAGAATCCTGCCTGAAACCCTGGAGAGCCACTGCCAGTCAGTGTTGACAATACTGGGCTAGATGGACCAAGGATCTGATTCATTATAAGGCAGCTTCCTATGTCCCTACGATCCTATGCTGTTTTGACCGAAAAGAGTCCTAGAACTCCCAGCATCTCAGGGAATGCTGGGAGTTGTAGGACTTTTTTTCTGTCAAAATATGCACAAGATTATGTCTTTAGTCTCAGCAGGCTAGTAACTTTAGTGGGTTTATTTACAAAGTTGCAAAAGATAAGCTCTTTTGCCATCAGATGACTAATGGTGCATATGTGCTTGTTTTAAATATGCCTTGAAATGGCATCCAGAACAAAAAAATTCAAAAATAAGGTGATTTTTCCCCCCTCTCCCAATGGTAAACTTCAGAATTAACGGTTTATTTTTTTGCGGTTGGAAATAGAAATTATAGTTAAGGGACTAATCTTAAACACATGAAAGAATGCTTACAGAGTTGAAATAGGATTCATTTGGGATGTTTCTTTTTATTTTAAAAAACAGTTGTTCAGGATTCCTGGAAAATAAAACATATGAAATATTCAGTTGGTATTTTGATACTTGACATATATAAGGGCGTTCTGGAAAGTAACGGCAAAATGATTGACCACGATCCATGTTAAAGTTGCACATTATTTTCAACCATGTATATGCATCTTTATGGCATCTTCTTTAGAAGAAAGTGGATAAGAAGACATTTTTCTCCCTCTCTCATAATCCTAGAACCCGGAGCCATCTCATGAACCACCCAGAGAGCTTCAGCTATTGGGTGGTATAAAAATGTAATAACTAACTAAATAAATAAATAAATAAGTTGAATGGTGGGAGATTCAGGATAGATAAAAGGAAATACTTCTTCACATGGCGCATAGTTAAACTATGGAATTTGCTGCCATACGATTTGGATGGCTATCAAAGGGGATTTGACAAATTCATGGGGGATAAGGCTATCAATGGTTACTAGTCAGGATTATATGTTACATCCAGTAAGAGGGGCGGTATGCCTCTGTATAGCAGTCGCTGGGATACATGAGTAGGATGGTATTTTTTCACTCGTGTCCTACTTGTGGGCTTTCTACAAGCAGCTGGTTGGCCACTGTGTGAACAGAATAGAGTGTTGGACTAGGTGAACCCCTCTGATTCAGCATGGCTGTTATCTTCTTCGGACTTTCTGCAAACTTGGCTAAAAGCTTTTGAACTGAACGTCCCAGTTAGGAGCTGAAGAAGTACATTGCTACTCCTGAATAGTGTGATGCGTTAGGGCCTATGCAAGCTGCTGTCTCTGTCTTTTACAGTATGTCTGCTCTAGCTCATGCTGTTATATTCCCTTAACCTTGATTGAGAGAGTGGGAACAGGCATATGCTCTCTCCCACCGGAATTCCCCCCTCCCCTTTTCCTTTGTCCGAGTTAACCGTGGTGTAGCGTTACCGCCCCTCAGTGTTAGAAAATCAGAAACATTTTCTGATTTTCACCAAGATTCAAGGTAACCATGGTTAATTCCTGGATTAGGGTTTTCCAGCTGCTTCAAACCCTGGTTAAAAGCGAACTGGTTGGTGTTAGCGCCAATACAGATGTAGTGGGGAAATAGGGTTAAAAGAGAGGGAAACTAGCACATGAAAGGGGAGAAAGAATTCGGAGGGACCATGTGAGCCTAAATCTTGATACTGGTCTCTTAACCCTGATTGTTATCTCAGGAACCTCTTGACAGACCCAGCCATCCGAGGTGGCATGGATACCCTGCGCTGCTCCGTACCATTAGAGAAACAGCACTGAAGCACTAGTTGGCTGCACACATTCTCTCCCCATCCCACCCCCCCACTCCCCGGGTTTAAAATTCTGCTGCCCTTTTAAAGAAGGGAAGTGTAATCTTCGAGTTGTGATTGGATTGTCATCTTCCCCATCAGCCCCAGCCAGCATGGCTAATGGTGAGGAATCATGGGCATTGTAGTACAACACCATTTGGAGACCTGGAGATTCCCCACCCAATTTAAAGCCAAGAGCAAGCTGGCATGCAGTTCCCATAATGCAGCACTTCTTCAGATTGCAGCCAAGGCTATGTAGGCTACCCGTATTTCTGGGGCCTGTAAAAGCTTTTGACAGATCTCCTGTTTCTGTTTGTCACTTCACCTCTCCTCATCAGTTCATTGCAGTCCTGTGTCTGGTTTGTGGTACTTTAGAGGCAAAGCAGAGAGAATGTTCTCAGCTCCTCGTTGCCATAAACAGGACAGTGCCGTGTATAGAAGTTAACTTGCTTTGATATTCTGTGAGCGTCCTATGTAATGAAATTCTAGGATTTACTTGATTGATATAACCAATTGATAATCATACAGTTCAGTTGTGCGCTCCTGTGTAAAGTAGATAGGTGTAATCTAAAAGTGCAGACTTGTCCATGCATACTTCGGGAGTATACCCCATTGAATACCGCATGAGATACATTGAGTAAACAAGAATACAATCATGCTCATTCTTGAATAATATCTAAATTCCAAGTCAGATCATTTACTATTATGCTGTCTGTAGTAATTTGACTCCCTTTAGCATCAGCATTCATTGGAAAATCTGGACTTTTTGTAAATGCTACTTTCTTGGCATATAATAAATTTGGAGATGCACGTCTAAAATAGTTTCTAGAAACCTGAAAGCGAAGAGCGTGTAGTTAAAGGCATAATGTGTGTATCACTGACCTGGTGCACATGTAATTAACACAAAATTTGCTACACGCGAGCCGTTGCTACTTTGCCTAGTCAACCTCCAATTGGCCCAATCGTGGGTTGTTGTGTCACATATAAATCTGGACAATATGGATTATTTGTGGGTTAAACAACTTTAAGTTAACCTGTGATTAGTTCTTAGGCTAACTTTGGCTTGTTTAACCCATGAACAATCCATAGTGTCCAGGTTTGCATGTCATACCACAGTGTCTGATTGGGCCAATCGAAGATTGATTGTGAAAAGCAGCAGTGGGTCACATGCAGCACATAAACCCTTAAATCACTGGTTAATTACGTAATGAAAAAGCATGCGAACAGGGCCACTAATTAAACGCTATACGTATATTGATTGCTACAGAAGTTATGTTTTGAAATTTTAAAGGCAGATAGCTGACTGTGTAATGGAACTCAAAAGAATACAAGTTGCTGGAAGAAAGTCAAAGAGAGAGATTATTGGAAACCTTAATTCTGTCATCTCTGAGAATGAAAATATTTCTCTTGAAAATGCAAAATTAAAGGTAAGGTCATACAGTTTAAACTGAAATTATTCCAATCTGTGTTAGCTGTTCCACTATTGGAGAACATCTTAATTCTATTTTAGCCATACATTTCTAGTCTTGTTTTGGATATCATTAAAGCAGCTTTACAAATGGTCCAACTGAAAAAGAATTCTTTCCATAGGGGCTATGTATTCAGCTTTCTTTCTCAAAATTCAAAATTTTCTGCTCGTCCTTTTGTATGATTACTTAGAATCAATTCCCACTGTCTTCAGTGGGATTTACTCACAAATAAATCTGCATAGGAATGCAGCCCTGATCTTGCTACCTTCATGAAAAACAATGTGGCAATAAGTATGTTAACCTTAGTTGTATATATGCTACATACAGAAAAACCAGCTTTTTAAAAAAGTGCCATCAAATCTTTCTGGTGGTATTGTACAAGATGTATTGTAATTCTAGGCGTCCCGTGCTGCTATGGAAGTGAGTATTATTTCTGCAGAAGCTGAACTTGTAGAATTACATGAAGAGGCACAGCAGCAGGAAAAACTGGTTGAACAATATAAAATCGAGGTAAGTTGTATAACTGGAATACTGATGTCTTGGGCCTGCTATGGGTTCTACTCTTGCCGTACTCATGGGGTGTGGGTGTAAGAACTTGTTTTTCCTCCCTGACCACGGAGCAATGGCTTCAGTGGACATAACATTTTATTATGGTGTGTGTACAGAAAATCCAACATGCCTAGTTCGAAATTGCATGCTGAATTTCCTTATTGATTGTGTTGTTCAGGCCTACTATGCACGTTAGAACCTATGCATGGGGGGTGGGGGGTTGCCATGCCCACTAATCAAGCTACAATTAGTGTTTTCTCCCTGCACAAAAAGTCCCTCTGGGACACCCTAAAATGCTCTATAAATAACATGTTCTTCTAGGTGGGGAAACTAGAAACGGAAGCTGCGGAACTGAAAGGGACGTATGAAAAGGTCATATGTGAAAGCAAAAAGGTAGCAGAAGACAAAGATTCAGAAATGGGTGCGGTAAGTGCTTGCAACCTCCATTGCGTTTTGCTTCTGCGTGATATGCTTTATATATAGTTGTTTGAATATAGGAAGGTGGGCAAAGTGATTGAAATGTGGCATCTTCTTCCTTCCACCCCCGTCCCCCAATTTGGCTTCACAGATGAGGGGCCAGACGGAGGCTTGCTTGAAGGAGTTAGAACATGCCCGTGATTTACGGAAGGCAGCTGAAGAGAAACTGCAGAGGTGTCAGGAAAGCCTACTCTCCTGCCAAAAGAGCTGTGTAGATAAATCCAGAGCCATCAGGGAGCTGCAGGTTCAGGTGCTTGGAGGATAATACTTGGCCATAAAACATCTGAAGTCACGTGGAAGGAACTTGAGGAAACCAAGCTTTTGTTTCTCTTTGTGTTGTTATCTTTTCCAACCCTGTTCAGACCACACGTTGACCCATGGTGGTTAAGCATATTGAGCTAAACATTATGGCTTAGTGTGTCGTGTGAACCATTCCTAACCATGGTGGCTACATTACCACGGTTTAAACAAGCTCACTAACCATTTACTGCAAAAGGGTTAGCGTCCTAACCATGGCTCAGCATGTTGTCTGAACAGGCCCTTTGAATATTTAAAGGGTGTGGGGGAGGAAAGGGAAACTTTTTGCCAGCTGAGGGCACCCTTGTCATCTCTGTGTCTTCTTTAGCTCTCTAATAGAACAAACACAGATGTTTCTTTCGTAAAATAGTTGGTGCTATCAGCCCAGAACATCAGCCCTGCGTGCCAAATTTCACCTGTCTGGATTCCATATCTGGCTCTACGGGGTCCTCCAGATGGTCACACACCCCTTTCCCTGGCCCCCCATCCTGTTTCCCCAACCACCAATTGTTTGGTGGTTTCCCGGCTTTTTTGCATTTAATTCTAAAAGGTTTCAGTGTCTCTCCTAAGGTTTAGTTACTGGCAGTAAGCCCTTTAAGTTAAAATATCCCGGTATTTTTTGGCCCCACCCAGTTTCCCTTCGCCCACCAACCACTGGAATGCAGTCCCCAAAATCTTCTCCAAAATGGAATTTGGCCCTTGGGTCTGATGGCACCCCTGTCTTAGTGAAATTGACCTGTCCCATTGTCTTTAGAGCACCACTGCTGTTTCTGGGCTCAGTTCAAGAGGAAGGCTTCGGCTTTTAAAGCCCTAAATGGCTTGAGCCCAGCATAATCTCAGCTGTGGTTTTCTCCCTCTCTGGGAACCGCCTCACTCTCCCTTCTTCCCCAGACATGCAGTCGTTGAGGACAAGAAAAGAAGCCTTTTCAGTTGTAATGCTTAAACTATGAAAGAGCCTCCCAAGAGAGGTCTATCAGGTCTATCTGCTTTTAAATGGGCCCTTAAGACCCTTTCATTCCAACGGGTGGTTTTTCTTTTAATTCAGCCTTCGCTGCGATTTTAGTTTCATTGTTGCTTACAGTATATGGGTTTTATTACGCCATTTCTGCTGCTGTTTTTTTATTAAGTTTGTTTTGAATTTTTGTGATTTTACATTTTTAATTGCAAGCCACCTTGAGTATAATAAATACTCCAGTAAATAACATTGCCGTTGTGTGTGTCTGTGGGTTTCCGCTAATTACCCTCAGCAATTAGCTATGAGACATCTGAAGCATCCGTCCTCTAATAACCTCCTCCTTCACGCTGCTTAAATAATTTAACATCACATTTGTAAATCTCCCCCTTTAAAAAATTGGTTTGTTAATGGCAGATGCAGTGAACTGTGTACACCTCTGAGTAGGTAAGGTTGCATTACAGTAAGCTCAGTTTCCAGTTCTTTTTCACTTGATGAAATTATTGATCATAATAGGGCAATGCAATATTGCCTAGGAAATGACAGCAAATGAAATATTGCACAGGAAACCTGTTCTTTTATTTGTGATGGTATATGCCTAGGATGGGAGTAAGTCCCATTGAACTTAGCAGTACTTACTTCTAGGTAAACATGCACAGAATTGGGCTGCAGATCCTTCATTGTATCTGTTCACCATTATCAGCCTGCCCACACTTCAAGATCAGAAAGAGAGGCCCTTCTCATTTGCCCACCTGTGAGAGCAATTATGTGGGTGTCCACATGGGAGAGGGCCTTCTCTGCAGTGGCCCCAAACCTCTGGAACAGACTCCCATTGGAGGTCCACCATGCACTATCCTTGCAGGCTTTTAAGAAGGCCTTAAAAACATTTTATTTTACCATGGCCTTCCCTTTAATATTGCTACTATTGTTCCTGCTGGTTTTATTGATCTAATAGCCGTTTTATTATTATCATGTTTTATTGCTTTTAATATTTTAACTGTTTTTATGTATTTTATTGTTGTAAGCCACCTTGAGAAGGCTTCTGCCCTGAAAGGTAGCCAAGAAATGTTAATAATAATAATAATAATAATAATAATAATAATAATAATAATAATAATGTCTGCATGTTACTGTGAAGATCAACCTTCCCCAACCTGGTGCCTCCAGATGATTTGGATTACAACTCATGTCATCCCTGATGATTGGCCATGCTGGACTGGGGCTGATGGGATTTGTAGTCCAAAAATCTGGAAGGTACCAGGTTGGGAAAAGCTGGTGTAAATCCTATACACTACCTTTATAACTAATTTAGCCAGTCGGTGGCACTGGACTTAGTTGTGTCTGGATGGAGTCAGGCATTGCCTATTACTATTTTGTTCTTGTTTGAGAGACAGACAATAAAGTTCTTGTCTAGTTTCCCCTAAGTCTCCTATGGCAACTACTAGCTAAGCTTTGCAAATTAATTGAATAGGGTTTACATGCAAAAAGTTCTAGTTCACTTTCACCCATTTTTTGCTTTAAAAATTGCCCTTCAATATATATTTTACTACATTTGTTTTCAAGCTCTAAAGCCAGTTTTTCCTGAGATCCACTGCAATGGAACAATGTCCCATGCAACAAGGTTGATGTAGAATGCTGGAGGAACAGTGTAGATAATCTCACTGTGTGAGCCATCCCTCCATGTGAATGCTCAGTTGTGCATCTCAGATTAGGGGAAAGTACTGGTTACCTGGTTCATGTAATACTTTCTTAAACAAAAGCAAAAAAGCAAGCAAGCAAAGAAGATAGCTATTGATTATTCACATGAAGAGCCTGGCTTACTTAGTTTAACTACAGGCAGAAGAGAAGGGCTTACATTACTCCTCTGTGCTGTTTCAGCACCCACCTCTAGTGAATGTGTGAACTGGGGCTAAATTGGTTTTCAAAGAGTGTTGGTGTAGCTTGGGGTGACTTAAAGCAATATTGTCAAGGTCACTGTTCTCAAAGCACACTCAGTCTCGATGGGGATAGGCAAAATCCAGCAGTTTCAAAATATACACTTTGAGTTCCATTTTTTCCTCTGACTGCACCTCCCCTCCCAATAAAATATAAGCATAAAAAGGAAGACCATCAACCACCAAGCCCATTTCAATAAATATGCATCTCCTCTCTCAATAGCCTGATGTGAGAAAGAGGAACAGAGTTATAAATATGAAATACAATGAATATTAAATGCACAAGACACACTGCTTGCGTTCACACAAAACGTTAAGCCAGAATTCCTCAGAATCCTGGCTTATTGTTCATGAGCAAAGGCACTGATGTACTCTGCCAGATTCCCCCATTTGACTATTTCTACAAACTTTAGCAGCTAAACTTCAGGAACTTACCAGGGTGGGAAAGTTTAGCATTCTATCTAAACCTGTCCTGGACCCTGGCTTCTTGCTCCTCTAACAAGCCGAGATCCTGAAATCAACTTCAAACCTTGGTTTCAGACTCTGGCTTGTTAGAGGAGTGACAAGCCTGAAGTCTTTGTTCAGATGTAATGCTAATCTTTTCCAGCCTGGTTGGTTTAGCCACTCCTACTTGCAGAAGAAGCCAAATGGGAGCATTTTGGCAGTATGCAAAAGCAAGCTCGCTTGTGAACGATAAGCCTCACTTGGCGCCAACGTTGTTATCATTTTGGCTCTAGGTCAAGACTTTTCTCTTCTCCCAGGCATTTGACAGCATATGCTGAGTTTTTTAACTGACCCCAGAATAGCTGTTTTAAATGGATATTGTCTTTTTTGTATTATTTTATGCTTTTATGGTTTAAAATTTTGTATATTTCTTTTTAATGTTCACTGTTTTTAACTTTTGGAAACCACCCAGAGCGCTTCGGCTATGGGGCGGTATATAAATGTAAATAATAATAATAAGCCAGGATTCTAAGGAACTCTGGCTTAGCGCTTTGTGTGAATGCAGTCACTGTTGCAAACTGTGTGGCAAAACTAAAACTTAAAAGTTTTTTTTAATTTAAAATACATATAGGTCCCTCCTCAGCAAATGCATTCAGTGTGGCTTACAATAAAATAAGAAAATCACAATGAAAACAATTAGCTTTTTTTAAAAAACAACAACAACCAACAAATAACAACCAGACACAGCAGAGCAATAAAATAAATTGCCATTACTATATTTTCGTTTAAAAGCCTGGGTTTTCTTCTACCACTGAAAATAAAATAAACATGGTAGCAGGTGAATGTCACGGGGGAGGGAGTTGTAGAGCCTGGGGCCACAACCGAACAAAGCCCTGTCTCCTGTTAATGCCCAACTCACTTCAGAAGGTAATGGGTCCCAGAGCAGGACCACAGAGGCTGGGTGTTTCCTATGTGGTTTATATATTACTCTTGTCAAACAGAACCAAAACCAGATTGTCTTTGCCATGAATTACTGCTGTGGATCCTGCTGTGTTAACCTCATTTGCTAACAATTTAGTTTCTGTATTCAGCTCTCTTGAATATGTTAGAATCACACTTTTTACAGGTAGGTGACAATGATGGATTCTTGAAGCAACTATCGTTAGAAGAGGAAAATTACAACATTCAAATGAAATATGAAGAAATTAAACGGTAAATATGACACACTTGATATTATGCTGCACTTCAGAATTACTTTTTTCTTTCCTTTTCACTGTGGTTATCTTACATCTGCATATCTACTTGACTCCTAAGAAAAATAGAAGAAATGGAATTGCAAAACAAAGAACTTGAAAATCAGTTGGCAAACCAAGAAGGGAGTCTTCAGAAAATGGAATTGCACTTCAAACAAAAACTTGAAGACGGTGAGGCTTTAACCCGACAACTGGAAGCTGCGTTGGAAGATGGGAGGGAAAAGGTAGAAACGATCTTGAATATTTGGATATTTCCCATTTGAAATCAGAAATTGGGTCTGCTCATTGATAAGTGTGTGTGTTTTAAGCAGAGGCTGTTGCAAAAGAGGCAGTTGTGTGAATGCGTGGCTTTTGTTCTCTAAAAGTCCATGTGCACCCTTTATCAGTGAAGGAGGAAAGGTTCTTCACGGTCTCTGTGCATCGCACATATGGGCTCTGCGCCTGCACAGAGCTCGTTTCAGAAACTTCTATAGCTGAGGCAAACATTTTTGGCGGGAACTCTTCCCCCACTGTCCACTGACTCGCCCTTCTCCTCAGTTCTCTTTCAACCGCCTTATTGAAAGGATGTCTCAGTGGGAACCTCTGTCTTTCTCGTGAAGAGAAAGCTTAGCGTGCTGAGGTTTTTAGTTCCTCTTAGTTTGTTTTCAGTTTTTGTTAAGTCTTAATTTATTTTTGTTAGTAATTTTCTAGTATGAATCTATGAAAAGATTGTTTTAATTGTCTGAAATGTTGCCCCCATTCATCAGGCAGGAGCTTGTGACTGTGCATGTATATTGCACATAGCCAGCGCTATGTGAGAAGTGTTCTGCCTTCCCTTACACTGGGGGGGGGGGGGAAACCCCTTCTGCCTCCTCCAACACATAAGTGCATCATCTGAAAACAAAAAAGTATTGCTGTTGCGTCACAAGTGTTGCATTTGCCCTTATGTAAATTTAATTCCCCAATTAATCAGTGAATTGACTAAAACGCAAGATGATTCAGCCCTAGTTCAAAGAGGTGCTTCCCTAGAAGCCACACACTTTGCTCTGTAAGGACTTTCCCCTAATCACAGCTGGGTGGAATCACTGTATTGGACCAAGATGCCGTTTTGTGAGCAGAAAGCCTCTTCTGCTCACGGAAAGCTTTTTCCAGCTCACTGGAAGAGTGTTGCAGGAGCATCCAGAGGCAGTCCTCCTTTTGCATGCTGTAAAACTAGTTCATTTCTCAAGAGCTTTTTATGACCTGCTACAGTTCATACCTGTCTTCCGGATGTGTTAGAACTACAACCCAGGTTTACACGTCTGTACATGTGCACGCATGGATGTACAGCTCCTGGCCCCTAACTGATATTGCTTGTGTCCCTTACGGATGAAACGGTTGTGCATCCCTCCTCTGTAACCTTCATTTTTTCATGAAAATTAATGCACAACAAATTATTCCTGTCCATTCTTCAGAATATGACAGACTCAGAAGGGCATTTATTAGGGTGATTTCAGATGTAACACAAAGCAGAAACTATGAGCGTCTTACTTTTCCTTTTGCCATGTGTTTACACATCTCGGGTATTGCAGGAATGGTTTTTGGAATTAAGGAGCTGAAGGTGGGATTCCTATGTTCAATAGTGCTTCAAAATGCAAACATTGCCAGGCGGGGGTGGAAACAAAGTAGGAAAAGGACTTTTGCATCATAGGGAGTTTTTTGGTCTCAAAACAGTTCTTCATATGGTTTGGGTAATTTTAACTGCACTACTATAAAAACTGCCTGAACCATATGGGAAACTGCTTCAACCACGCATTTGCAGTTTTCAGTGGGCAGCAAAACCATTAATCAATGTATGAATCCCATCTAAGATATCAGTTCAAGGTGTTCTATGCTTAATTGGAGCCAGAACTTAGCTCTGGAACCAATTTTCATGTCAGAGCTCACCTTGGAATAAGTATAAAGTCATAGGGAAAGAATGCCTTTGGGCATGTATAGAGTACCGCTCCCTCAGCAATGAGTAGTAAGTGGCTTGACTCCAAAGATTAGTGAGTGGAAGGAAAAAATGCATTAGTGCAGTCCCATAAACTCTTCTTCAAGAGGTGGAGGAAAACCTCTCGTAATGCAGTGCCACAGCGGATCAGGTTGTGTTAAAGCATGAGAAACAGTGTATAAAAGAAAACATAGGTGGTATCGTATAAACCAGCCTTCCTCAACCTGGTGTCCGCCATATGTGTTGAAGAACAACTCCCATAATTTTGGAAAGCAGTTCTTGGCTCAAAGAAGTGCACCCAAATATTTTTAGAAAAGCATACTTTCAAATGGAATGCATTTACAAAAGCATATTGTGTGAGAAAATATTGTGTTTGTATTTAAACATTAATTCTGAGAGGTTATGGTCATGAGGGATAGAGAATGAGTATCAGTATTTGGTCAACCTGATCCACAAAAAGAATGGCGATGGAGGGTTAGGTCTTTTGAAAGGATGGTTCTCATTTCAATTTATATATAGGATTTATGTCCTGCTCTTCAGTGCTAATTAGCATTCCTAAGGAGGCTTACAATAGGCTGTAACATATACTATAAATATAACCACTGCTTAAAACACAATATATCACAGAGACAGAACAAAGGCTAAAAAGTACTGGTAGCCAGTACAAAAACTCAGAAACCAGTTAAAAGGGAATAAAATGCTTAGGAAAATAAGTCTGTTGGCCTTTTCAGCACAAGAGACAAAGTAGGCATCAAGCAAGCTTCCCTGGAGAGGGAATTTTCATAGGTGGGATGCCACCCCTGAAAAAGCGCTCTCCTTTGTCAGCATTCCCCTCGCTTAAGATGGCGGAGGCGCTCAGAGGAGAGCCTCAGATGAAAATCTCACTGACTACATTGGACTGATGTGAGAGCAGATGGTCCAGCAGATACATGGGTCTCAAGCAACGTAGAACTATAAAGGTCAACTCCAGCACTTTGAATTGAGCCAGAAAGAGACTGGGAGCCAATGAAGCTGTTTCAAAATAGTCATCATATGATCTTGGCATCCAGTCTCCACTAACAATTTTGTGGCTGTGTGTGACGTTACTGATGCTGCCACCCCTTGTGACATGACCTGCCCTCAGGAATGTCTGCCTTAGGACAGCTGTCCTTACTTCTCCCACAAGCTTCAGCTCCTATATTCACCAGGTAAAAGACACACTCAATATATCTAATTGGTTCCCTTTACCCAACCAGAAAAATCTATCTAATTGACTGTCTGCTCCTGCCTTTTATATGCTTAATCTCCCCTCCCTCCCTCTCTCTCTCTCTCTCTCACACACACACACACACAAGCCCCTCCCACCTCTCTCTCACTCTCTGCCATATAATTAACCATAAATTACCTGGGTTCTATTTTACACAGCAAACACAAATATACATTAATACAGATAAACATGGCAAGTATTGTGATTTTGTCACCGTTTTCTGAACTAATGGTAGTCTCTGGACTGTCTTCAAAGGCAGCTCCTCCACATAGAATGCAATAAAATAATCCAAGCAGGAAGTTACAAGAGCTTAGATACGTTTTAGCT
Organism: Elgaria multicarinata webbii; assembly: GCF_023053635.1. Taxonomy (NCBI): domain Eukaryota; kingdom Metazoa; phylum Chordata; class Lepidosauria; order Squamata; family Anguidae; genus Elgaria; species Elgaria multicarinata. Next base: position 129,504,927 of record NC_086171.1, read on the forward strand.
TTGAATAGAAAATATACCATACAACCAGTAATGCAAGTAGGATATATAATATACTAGGGGACATATTACTAGTAAGATAATCTGGTATTGTTCACATTATACCTGTATTGCCAGGGTTCCTCTTAATTAAGATTATTAGTTTTATCTATTCTCTATAAAATGATTGACAAAGTTGATATTTTCCCATTATTCTTTATCATAACTTTCTCATGATACATACTGCATCTTAAATGAAGAAGTCAGTCACAGAAACTTTAAATAATCAGCGGTTTATTTTTGGCATTTCAAGAGAATGTTTAGATGTATGGTGTAAGTCTGAACTTTTATTCTTACAGTTAGCTGAGGAGGTGGAAAAAATCACTTCTAAAGAGCGATGCTTTCAGTTGAAAATATTGGAACTAGAAAATAAATTAAGACAGAAAAAAGTTGAACAGAAGGAGCTATCTAGAAGACTGGACTCTGTGAGTAAACTTCCTGTCTTTTTGTTTATTTGTTCTTCAAGGTTGTTATGATAGCAGGTTAACTAGCCCAAGGGTTATTGGTTTTAACATTGTTGCGTTTATTTTTTCTGTATTATTGTAGGCACCTTTGTTAATTGAAAAGCAAGGTTCTACATGTCCTCAATGTTTTTCTTTTTCAAACTTAAGGCAGATTTAAAAACATACAAACATGATGCAACACACCCATGTTTTAGTACTGGATTCTCTCAATGTGGTGCCTACAGACACCTCTGTTGGGGCCACTAGGCCCCCTGCCCCTAATGATTTTCATTTTATTTCTTAAGATTAAAGAAAGAAATTAACTTGGAGGCTGGCATGCTGCAATGCAATGTGCTGCCCTTGAGTGCCATCTTTATTTGGGTTCAAAAGAGTTATTTATTCATATTTATTTATTTATTATGTGTTTGATTTATATCCTACCTTTTTACCAAAGATTGGCACTCAAGGGTGCTCTTCCTTTATAGCTTCAGTCACAAGGGAGGCGGAGCTGGTCTCACTGAGAACCGATATAAAACATTATATGACTTCACTGGCTTTATGATGCAGTAGCAGAAAGTGCGGAATACCAAATGTAAACCTCTGCTGAAGAAAGCTGTGTGTGTCTCTGTGTGAGTGAGTGAACATGCCTGAGCCCATAAAGCAACTTAAGAAAGCCATTCTTTGGTCCCTGGGCGAGCATCCCAGGGACCATAGGTTGGCTTGGAAAATTCCTCTGGATTGCCTCTGCTGCTCCTTCCACCCTGCCAGCTTCAGCAGTGAGGCACAGTCCATAGGAAACCACTTCCAACAGTTGTGCCCCTAGCAATCTTTTTCTGGTGGCGTGTCTACATAAAATTCCAGAGGGGTAACCCTATTACCACAAGCATAAACAAGAAGTCTGGGAGGCCCTAAAGACTATTTATGTGGCATTAGCTTTCTAGTCCATACAGACTTATGCCGCAATACATCTGTTAGTTTTTAGGCATATAGGAAGCTGCCTTATACCAGGTCTGCTTAGTATTGTCCACAGTGACTGGCTGTAGCTCTCGGGGGGGGGGGGGGGGGAGGTAGGCAAGGCCCCCTCCCAGCCCTACGCAGAGATGCCAGGGATTGAACCAAAACATGGACTCTGGCCTTGAATTATGGCCCTTTCCAATTTCAGGTGCCCCAGGGCTTGCATGTGCGTTGTATCAGTGTGGGAGAGGGTTAGGAATTCTACATCCACTGCTGTCAAAGTTGAACAGTAGCTTACTCCCCCCATGGACCCTTAATTTATTTTAGTTCAATTAACTATTTCCAAGCACCCTATCTGAAGGCTCAGTAGATATGAATAGTATGTGTCTCGATACTTCTTCCTCCAGCAGAGTTTTTCCTTTCCTTGCAATATATTATGTTTTAAGCATTTTCAACTTCAGTTTTACTTAGGCTTGACAGTTAAAAATAAATATGTAATATTATCCATGCATGATTAGAGTGCCACTGAGTTAACACAGAACATAGTTCATTTCCTCCAATTATATACACTACATGTGCGTGCATATATACATACACACACAATACATATAGGAATATATAATAGAAAGAAAAACACAGAACAGATTGTTCTACTCCTGTTGAAATTATTGTGCTGGAAGTGGGACAAATTGTAAAAACTTACAAACAAGGCCCCAGGACTGCTAAATGTATAGATATTATAAGGTATCACAGTAAAAAAAAAAAAAAGTAAAGCCCCGAGAAAGTAATTTGTTTGATCACTTTTAGCCAGAAGTGATTACTGCACATAAAAATATACCCAGCACTTACAAATTCTGGGATAATTCTGACATTTATTTTAACCACATGTATTTTTAAAGGTTATGTTCTAATAAACATAAAAGTAAATCCTAAGAATGCTGTGTATATTTTATGAGACTGGTATTATGAATGGCTCCAATAAAAGCACTATCAATCACTTGATTTTAACAAGTACCTTTAGCACCAAAAATATAATTTAAATTGGTTACAGGTGGAGCCTTAAAAAAAATAAATCACAGGAGTTCTGAGACTGCAGTGGTATGATGGCAACTTAGGTTGTACCTGTAGGATTGGCTCAGAATGGATTTTCATAGTTTTGTTTTGAAGCATAAAGATTATTAAAGACCGGGATCACGTGGCTTACCTGATGCCCCTCTAAACCTGCTACAGAGGTCCCCTAACCTTCAAGCAGATCTTGTTGGTGTGCAGGAAGGAGGGGCGGAATTGGATGCAAATGTTTGCTCCATTTCTTAAGACAAAAAATAATAATTGAGAGCATTGAATTATTATTTCTTAAATTTATATCCTGCATTTCCATAAAATAGTGTTCCAAGCAGCTTGCAGTAAAATACAAGATGAAATACAAAATCACTATGAAAACCTAAAAACAAATCAATTAAAAATATAGTCTAAAACACATAAAGAATAAAGAATAAGCATCTGTCCATTAAAACCTACAGCAGCAGACAAGACAGTTTAAACACCAAAAGCCTATCTAAACAAAAACATATTTGTGTGCTGGCAGAAGGACATCAAAGATGGGCTTAGCCTGGCCTCCCTTGGTAAGGAGCTCCAGAGCCTAGGAGCAGCCACCAAGAAGGCCCCCCTCTTGCATTCCCACTAGCCATGTTTCAAATGGCTGTGGGACAGAGAGAAGGAGTTCTCCTGATTTTAAAAGCTCAGGCAGGTTTATATGGGAGAGCACGGTGTTTGAAACCAGCACTTTGAATTGTGCCCAGAAGTGGATTGGGAGCCAGTGAAACTCTCATAACAAGGTAGTCATTTGCGCCATAAAAGTGGAAAGGCCACAGTATTCTGGACCAGCTGAAGTATAAGAACATTCTCAAAGGCAGCCCCAAGTAGAGCATGTTACAGCAGTCCAAACAGGATGTAACTAAGGCATGTGTCACCATGGCCAGATCCGACATCTCTAGGAATAGGTGCATTTGGCGTTCTAGGCTCAGCTGTGCAAACACACTCTAGGTCCACTGAAACTTGGGCATCCAGGTTCAGGGCTGAATATCAGGAGAACACCCAAACTGCAAACTTGAATCTTCAAGGGAAATGCACAGATTGAATCTGTGATTCCCTGATCTGCCTTTTGACTAATCAGGAGCATCTCTGTCTTATTTGGATTAAGCTTCCATTTGTTCACCCTCATCCAGTCCATTATTGACTTCAGGCATTGATTAAGAATTTGAACAGGTTCCTTGGATTTAGATGGAAAGGAGAGATAGAGTTTGGTGTCATCAGCGTACTGGTGGCACCAAACCGCACAACTCTGGATGCCTTTCCCAGCAGTTTCATGTACATGTTAAATAGCATGGAGAACAAGATGAAACCCTGAGGGATACCATAGGCCAATGGCTACAGTGTCAAACAAGTCTCCCCTAGCAACACCTTCTGAAATCAACCCTCTGAGAAGGACCAGAACCACCATAACACAGTGCCCCCACAACCCATCCAAGCTAGATGGTGCAGAAGGATACCATGACCAATGGTATTGAAAGCTGCAGTGACATCCAGCAGAACCAACAGTTCCATCCACCAATGTGTCCAAAGCAATCTCAGTCCCATAACCAGGCCTAAAGACCAATGGTAATCTGCCTCATCCAAAAACACCCAGAACTGAGATGCCACCTCCTGCTTGAACATCTTACTCACAAGTAGAATATTGGAGACTGGCCACAAATTATCCAATATGGTGGAGTTCAAGGTTAACTTCTAATAGATTTCACCCCTCCAAGGATCTTGGCCATATGCTTGGGCTGTACAAATTGAAAAGTACCTATTATAATTGAACAAACAACAGTCGAAGGTATAATTGAACAAACGACAGTCGCAGTTACATCAACTGGGCTATGGTATCTAAGTATCCTATGAATTCTTTTGTCTGCAAAGTCTCATGCATATTGGTACAACAGGCTATCGAGTGTCCTACGCTTTTTTCCTGTGGGCCAGCTTGTAATAACAGCTGAAACCATTCCATTGGCTGACTGATCAAAGGCATTTTTTCAAGAAGTATCTGTTTCTTAAACATTAGTTAAGCTTTGTATGTTATAATAATGTTTCTTTTCCTCTTTTTTTTAAGAGAGAGAAATATCGTGAAGTGTCTTTGAAGGAAGTAGAACACAGCCTTCAAAGATCAGAAAACCAGAACCAGAGTATGCAGAATTACGTAAAGTTTTTGAAAACCACCTATGTAACCATGTTTGGCTGAATTGTTTGGTTTTGTTCTTAAAAAATAGGGAGTGTATTTTAGGGTGAATTTTAGTGTGTGTTTATCACATCTGAGCCTGTTGTGTTTAGGGTCTCCTTCACTGTGCCCTCTGCAGTGCATGTTTTATGTTAATTTCCAGCAACATACCATTGAAGCATTGCCCTTGCGTGTATATTGGGGGAAGACCATTTTTAAAGAACCAAACAAGCAAAATGATAGATGCCGGCATAATAAACTTATCTGAAGCAGCTTTCAATGCTGAAATCCAGCAGTGATCTGTGTTATTAGGATTCTCCCCCTCTCCCCAATCCCCCTCAAGGATATTTGTTGTTGCAAATTTGGTAAAATCAGCCCTTGTGTCCTATTCTCTATTGATGAATCGTACTCTGAAGGTTTGAATGATGGTGATAATGTAATAAGATAGTTGCCCTGATCCAGATTCTTTGTGGACTCATATGTGCATGTGGAACTTCCCCAGGGGCTGTGAACTGCTCCTCTATTGAAGTGAATGAGGGGGGAGGTCACTCTTGTAGAAGCATCAGGCGCTTGCACTGAGGCGGCCTTGATTTGGGGACAATATACTTGGCCAAGGATGAAGCAGGAAGGCTGCACAAGCTCAAGGAAAGACTTCTTCTGATGCTCACTATGCCTTGCTTGGAGATGCGCCTTCTGGCTTCAGCATGTGCTCTAGCTATTCTGTTTGGTTCACCCTCCTGAAATGCAAGGAGTAGGAAGAGTCAGGCCCGGATTGATTAAAAATAAAATAAAATCCCATTGACAATATTTTAAGGAAAAGCAAATGACAGCCCATCTACGGTCACAAAATTCTGCATTTATGTATGTATAAACACTAAAACCAAATGTCGTACTCTTTACTGTGAATGGCCATATGTCAGTGTGACTTTTAAACTTGTGAATTGTATAGTTGTTTCTAATTAACTAAGATCTCCCAACTTTTGCCTAGTGTAAAGAAAAAAGACTGGGAGTCCTCCAAAACGTGATGCTGGTCAATCTCTTAATTGCTCCTCTTCCAAAATTGCTATTTGCCTGCGGGGGATGTTTAGACAGAAGTTACTGGGAGGAAGGGCAGGGGTAGGAGGGCTAAGCGTTACCTTGCTCAGGAACCCACTTTCTGTGTTTGCTTCAAACAATTGGGAGATTGATCACAATTAATTTGTTTGGTCCAGATTAATAAGGGCCTACCCCCCACCCCACCCCACCCCACCCCTTAGCAATAGCATGGGTTACTAGTATCTCCAGAGCAGTTCTATAGAAGCGGTTATAGTTTCAAAAATAAACATCCTTGTTAACTGCAGACCAACAAACTAGGAAAACAGGCACCCAGTGAAACCATAAAACCTGTTACATGTTTCTGCTGTGTTGCACTTTACTGGCTGTTTGGTACTTTTTACTGAAGTATTATTTTTAAAGACTTGATGATATTGGTGGTTTCAGTTAGGCCTGTTACTTGTTTGCTGACTATGAAAAGTCAGCACTAATTTTGCCTTTGCCTTTACATTTAATTTTTAATTAAAAAAATAAAACAAAGCCCATTTTCTGTCTTTTTTTATATACCTGTATACACCTCTTCTCTCCCCCCCCATCCCACTGCACCTACAGTAACATGAGGCTGCATCTCACATTACTCCTTCCTTAATCCAGACATGTAAGTCGATGATCATTGTATGATCTCTGTGGTGCAGTGCCTCAGATTGTGTCCCCCGTCCCATCCCCACTTGAGCCTCCTCTTAGCCCCACAGAAAGTTTGGGATTCTCCCAATGCTTTCGAGAGACACACCAGTTCCACATAGTTCACCCAGCAGAAAGAAGAGCGCCTAAAAGAGGAAGGGGTGGAGCTTCTACTTTTCAATTATGGTTTGTGCTCTACTCTCAGGATGGAGAGTGAGATGCTGTGTCAGCCTTCCCCAATTTTCAGGTGTTTTGGACTACAACTTCCAGGATTCTTGACCATTGGCTATGCCTGCTGGAGCTGCTAGGAGCTGAAATCGAAAACATCCAGAGGGCATCAGGTTGTGGGAGCCTGTGCTGCATCAGTGAAGTCAAGTCGTAGAAGGCAGCAGCCTGCTAGCTCTAGCCATAGTACTTCAGCAACCACTCCTGAAGACTGAGGGCCACCACAAGAATGGGTGGGAAGGCACTGTCCGGTCCTGACTTCTCGACACTGAGACCTAGATTTCACTACAGCTTTTCTTGCAGAAATTTCAGTAACTGGCTTTGAGCCTGTACAGTTCCAATATAAATCCACAGAGAACAGATTGCAATATACTTCCTTAACCAGGATTAATCTCTGGGTTTCCCAACAACAGACACAAACACACTTTGGTTCAGAATACAGAATAAGCCTAAATAAGTTTATAGTTCCAACAAAGAAACAAGACAAAGAACCTTTTCAGGTTAGAAAGACATTGCGTCCAGTAACCTCGACTACCTGTTGCTCTTGTTTAAGTACAGGGGAGTGGCAGCTAAAGGTCATCATGAGACATTTGATCCTGGCAAGGAAACCTAGCTCGCAAAGTCAAGCTACACCTCACCGGATGCCTCTGTTCCACCCACTTGAGTTGAGGCCACAACTTGGGGCACACCCCAGAACCCCCCTCCCCTCCAGAGTCCTCCCGCTGCTACCCTATTCCCATCAAAGATGTCCCTGGTCGACAAGCAGGGGCCTCCATCAAGGTCAGGTCTCCTGGTTGTGGAAGATAGGCTGTATCACTGTCCTGACTCTCACCCACTCCCAGCTTGTAACTAGGTGGGAGGCTGGTAGAACTGAAACCTCAGGAGTCTAGCTTCCCCATGGCTGGGCCTGGCTCCAGAGCATCCCCCTCTGACTCCAAATGGGTGTCACATGCTATCATACACACCCTTGGCTGGGACAAAGTCTGACAGGCACCACTGTGTGACAGTGCCAACCCTAGATGCAAACAAAGAATAGCCATGAGGATGGCCACTAACTCTAGGTCTTCTGTCCAACTTTGGTGGTGGTGGGGTTTAAATTATTTTTTTATCTGAAATTTTGACCATACAAAACTAGAATTTTGCTGTTCACATCAGACCTCTAAATTGTGTAACAAACTGCTTTCGAAAATCCTTTTGGTTTCAAAAGTGGGTTGTTTTGTTAAGTAGCAGCACAGGGGACAATGGGCAGTTCTCCAACAAGACTAAACCCATTAGAATACTTTGTTTTCAAATAAAAGCCTTTGGGGAGAGGAAGATTGTGTGTTTTTTAAAAAAGAAAAGCTGGTATACCATTCCTCAACCAGAGAAAAAATGGCTGGCTGAGGAATGCATAGGATTATTCCCTTAATTATTGACTCATACAATAATGGAAGTCAATTAGGAACATTCATAGTATTGCAACACTGGATGGCAATCTTGATACAGGATCATGTTGTGATTAACTGTGAGCAAAGTAGAAAGAACATAAAACAGGAAGATGCTATAAACTTAGTACTTCAGTAATTTTCATAACCTTTGTTTTCCAGCCAAAGAGTACAGTGATCTTTCTCTCTCCCTCTCCCCCTTTCTCTGTCTGAGGTCAGATGAATTCTTTCATTCAGACATACAGCACTATATTCTACACCTGCTTTTGCAAAACATGGATCCTTTAACCCTTCTTAAAATTAAAATTGTGTATGAATTACTACATTTTTGCCAAACTGTAAGCTGAAACATTTTATTCAAAACAGGTGATGTTTCCCTTCCTGTTTCTGGATATATTTTGTTCCATGTGTGCATATAAAATACTAATGCATGTAATTTATAAAATGTAATTTTATATGTAATTTCAAAGCACAGATTTTCTTGAGCAGCTGATAGGCCTATAGAGATGGGCTTGTGACAAAGCTATATTACACTGGAAGAAAAAGTCAGTGACTTGGTTTCTTTTATTTTCTGAATATTTTGCATATAGTAAACCTAAAAGTAATGAAGGATTTTTCTAAGCAATGGAAATTTCCAGAGGGCCAGATTTGGTCTGCAGCCCTGAGGTTGCCCAACTCTGACATAAAGGGGCTGTTCATACATCACGCTAACCCACAGTTTAGCGTGGTAGGTATTGAGTGTAGGTTGTTGAAGCATGGGGCTAGCATGTTGTCTGAATCCATCCAGAACAACCCAACAACAAACTATTCATTCTCAAGGTTGCTTTTTCAAGAAAAATAAGCCATGCTGCATGGTTAACAAGCCACTCTGCAGAAAATGTCCTGGGTTCAGACAACACAATAACAAAAACCCATGGTTCAACAAAAATCCACACTCAACCTATGAGTGTGGGTTAGCATTCTGTGAGAACCCAGTCAATCAGTTGCTTTACAACACAGCAGCAGGCTTTGCAATAGAGTTGCCTCTGGCTGGTTTATTCTAAAGGATTATGGATTTCTGGCCTGTTGTCTGTAGTCTGGCAAACTAAAAGACCTAAAGGACTTAAAGTGATTTGAACCCTTTGAATTGGAAGAAGAGAATGTTAGCTCACTATCACACATGGCTTCTCCCTCTGTTTGGGAAGAAGAGAGCTTGAAGCTGAAGAATGCTCCTATGATCATATGCTTTTGATTTACTAAATGTCTGGGAAAGCAGAATTTAAAGCAGAAGCCCAAGTCTCTTAAGGCAAACTTGGGGCCCCTCTCCTCTTTAATCCTGTCTGCCAAATAGACTATTACTAGTGTTTCAGGACTGATACAAAAACTTTTATCTCTGCTTCCTATCTGTGGCATGAAGCTGCCATAAATCTTATGGTAAGAATGATTCCAACCAGATAAGAGAATCTTAATGGTTTCTCTCTTTAAATGTGCTGCTTCAAGAAATTTCTTGCACATCATACTAACTCACATTGAGTTCCTTGCATTCAGATCCTCTTGCATAGATGATTAGCTGAAGGTATTCAACATTTTCTTCAGCCATCCAGTAAAATCCTAAATCCTGTCTGGAACCTTGATGCTACATAAACCCTGAGATTGTCATCTGACGCCTTTCTCCGTGTATACGTGCCAGGTGAGACATGCCAGGTGTTGCAAGAGAAAGGGCCTTTTTGGTGTGTCCCTTGGTTATGGAATGCCTTGCCCAAAAAGGTTCATTTGGCACCAACTTTAATATCTTTCCACCAGGCCTTTTAAATTGTTGTGATTTTATACTGTAGCTCTATGGGCTATTAATCCTCTACCCTCCAGTTAAAATTAACTTGCTGGTGTAAAGTTCTTTTTTACTTTGCTCTCTGTTTCAAAGTGGTGTGAGGATTTTGTAGTAGTGTTGTATTGGCTGTATCTTGTTGTCTTATTGTAATTTTGCTTATTTTCATCTCTGTAAGCCACCCAGAGAACTTTGATTATAGAGAGGCCTAGAAATTGCATAAATAAAAAAAAATAGAAACTAGAACTGCAAGACCTTGATCGTTACCAAGGTTTTAACATGCATCATAGTTTTTGAACCTGACTTCTGATGCAAGCAGTTGTAATGTTGTTTGAGCAGTGGCACCACTGTGGAAGCATCCTTGGCCACTTCCTGTTCTAAGGAATCATTTTCTCTCCTGGGTCAAGCTCAAGAAAAAACAGTTTGTATATTTTCAGCAGCAACTGGCTTTGCAAAATACTGATTGGCTGCTGCCCATAACCTCACAAACCCATCCCTCCCCTCCCTGGAGCATTTTTGTGATTGTTTTAAAACTGTGTTTTAATAAAGTGATGAATGAAGATATAAATGAATAGCCATACATGGGCTTTAATATATATACCTGAAGCTCAGTACATTGGCATGAACATCAGTCACTTATATTTTGAAAGCAGGAGGAAGGTGAGCTCATCCTGTAAGAGAAAAATCAAATTCAAGTTTTAAAAATACATCTGTATATAACTTGTGTTGAGGACAAAGTGCTTTGAGGTACTAGGTAATTGATTTTCAGGACACAACAATACTTGTTCTCCATAATTTTCGCTGAAAATATGAGCCTCTAGCCACCTGTTACCGTTTTTGTGTCCTGTGTATTCCCTTGTGGTGATTTTTGTTACCACATGACCCTTGCTATGTCAGGGTTGGATTTTTATTGTCCAGATTTTTGTGACAACCAGAGCTGAGGCAAGTCTTGAGGAAGATTGCATCAGGCTAAGTCATTGCATCAGCCAATGTCAAGGGTTAATTGACAATTGGGATATGGTGTTAATTGATTGATTGAATCATGTGATCTGCTATATCTGTATATAAATAGTGTACAGTTTGTAAACTCTCTCCTGTGTGATGTATTTCTGAATGTGTTACGTTTCGTGAGTATTGATTGTATGTCTTGATCCTGAAAATATCTACCTCAAAGTAAATGTTATATTCGTGTTTACTGAACCTGTTGCAGTGCTTTATTCCTAATCCTGTGGAGCATTCATATTATTCCTGCTATAAAGCTAACTCAGTATCCTGGAAACATCTGCTGAAACTCTGTTATCTACAGGCTTTGCTTTCAACTGAGCTGTGTTGAGCAAGAGAAGGGAAGTCAGTAGCTTCTAATAGTTTTTCTCCAAGCTCAGATTGTTTGCAATCCCTGACATGCTATTGTATGGAAAGTTTCCTCATCAGCACTTTGGTTGCGTGGAGGTTGTGAGGAAATTGTTGAGATTATAGGGAAGAGTCATTTGGTCACTGGAGTCAGGTGTTTCTTCATGGGGATAGAAAGTCACTGAGGAAGCTGCCAGAGTGTAAGTAAGAATAGGCTCTTCTCCTGCTGGGTTCCAGCACTTAATCAGTACTAGTTTCTTTACCAAAAAAGTCTATTTGTTATCGGTGGATTTTCACCATCTCAATATGATCATAGCCACATTGCCTTATCATTAGCTGAAAATTATTTGCCCTTGGCTAGGCGATAAAGGCGATAAATCTAGGTTTGTACTAAACTTAATTCTTGTTCTAAAACAATAGCCTTTTGTATGTTGCACCCTGAGGAAAGTCTGCATATGACTTACTCATTATCCTACTATGTTTTCTTACTTATGTTTATAACCCACTTTTCCTCGGTAGAGCTTGAAGTAATGTATATGGGGGAGTTGGGATTCCTCAGGTGGCTTCCTATCGAGATATCAACCATGCCAAAACATACTTGGCTTCAGAGACAGAATTGTATCAAGCGCCTTCAGGTCATTTTCTTGGCCCAAACTTGAAGCAATACTCAAGTTAAAAGATAGCCTATTAGTGTCATGATTCCAAGCCCTGCTTCTGAGATACAAGACAAGAAAGAGGTCTGCCATGTAATCCACAAAGCTTTATTCAGCAAATAAACATCTTCACACGGGAAGTAAGTAAGAATGCTACAAGCTTTCCTCTCAGCTTAATTAGGCTAACTGAGCTACGCAGTTGCCCTTTCAACTAAAAGGGAGAGTTTCTCACGCAATCCAGCACCACCTTAGCCCAGGAAGGGTCTTTCTCGAAAAGTCTTGGCAAGTGGCTAGCTTAGCAGACCGCCTCTCACCTGCTCAAAACTCCACAGGCTTGCACTTTTCCGTGTAACTGCACCACCTGACAGAGCCAGCATGGTGTAGTAGTTAGAGCATTGGACTGGGGCTGGCGAGACCCAGATTCAAGTCCCCATTTGGCCATAAAGCATACTGGCTGACTTGAGGTCACTGACTCTCAGCATAACCTACCTCACAGGGTTGTTGTAAGGACAAGATGAAGAGGAGGATTATGTCTGCTACCTTGGGCTACTTGGGTGTAATCAATAAAATAAATCTATGCTGATGATCCTTTTGATCCAGTCTGACATGTGGACCATTATGGATGGTGTGGGCTCTACATGGATGCTGCTTGGAATATGAAGATCAAGTTTGCTATATCTGATTCTTGGAATCCTGTGAGTAGATCTCATGTAGACGTATCCTTAGCATGCACAAGCAGAGATTTCAGGGAGGAGCATGTAAGTAAAAACAACTAGTTCTATGCATTGGCCTAGAGGAATTTTCTGGTTGGAATTCTATGTTTCTGTCTTCTCAAGGTGAACTCCACCTATTTATCATCTCCTTAATTTAAGTATATGCCTTCAAGAACTGTTGGATCAGACCAAAGGCACGAGTATTAAAAAACTAGATTAAAACTAGACTGTTACTCAGAGGACCTTCTCTTCTGCTGCTCCCAGACTGTGGAATGGCCTGCCGGAAGAGACTCATCAACTTAACAGTCTACTAGCATTCAAGAAAGCTATAAAGACTGATATCTTCCAGCAGGCCTATCCAGTGGAATTTTAAGATGTTTTTTTGAATGTTTTAGGATGTTTTTAACAGTATATTATGTTTTAATTAAGTTTTATGTATTTTATTGCTTACTGTTGTTCCCCGCCTCAATCAAAATGGAGAGGCGGGTAAGAAATTATTATTGTTGTTGTAGAGCCAGGGCTCACAGAGTTGAAGTACCAAGACTATTTGATTAGCAGGGATAATGACATCATCTGCCACCAACACCAACACCCAAGACTTCCGTGTTCACCCTTGAGTTTAGCTACAATCCTCACAGTAGCTTGGAGAATGGAGTATGGATTTTCTCAGCAACAATATATTGTTGTGACCAAGCCCTGTTGCAAGGCAGAGTATTTTGGAACGGCTTAGTCTTGAAGCCATTCATGACCTAATCATGACCTATTAGCTTTACCAAACAAAAACTGCCCCCGGTGGAGCCAAAAACTACTAGTTGATACGGATCGGCACACCTCCCTGTGTTTTGGGCTCTCTTTGGGGGTGTGGCTATGAGAATGGTCATGATGGCCAAAATTTACCACGCCACTGACCAAAGACCTATCTAGTCTAGCATTTTGAGCACATTGTGGCCAACCAGATGCACATGGGTAACCCACAAGCAGGACAGGAGTCCAACAGCATCCTCCCACTTTAATGCCAACTCAGATATGGAAATCACTGTGGGACTAATCACACAAATCAGCCTGACCAGCGATATACCATTACCACAGGATCATCATGAGGATGCAATGTGGAAAACTCTACCTACGCCTGCCATCAGCTCCTTGGAGAACAGGTGAGAAACAAATGTCATTTTAAAGATTAGTGTGTATGTTGGGTTGGATTCAGTCAAAATTTTACACATTGAAACCAATGGGGCTTAAGATAGACATGACTAAATTGAGTCCAGTCGGTTTCAATGGGGCTAATCCTTGTATGGCCAAGTCTGGATCCAACCCATTATTTATAGCATCCCAAGAGGTATGGCTTCTGTGCCACAAATTGCTATTCTGTGGGTAATTTTAATAGCTCTAGTTAAAGAACAAACAAACTGAAAATCTTGTGGAAGAACAGAGTGCATATGTTTTGTTTTATGTTTCAGTCTCTACAGTCCTTCATGGCTCATCCATACCATCTAATTTTTAGAGCAGTTTTTAGACACCCAACAAGCCACCTGCACAGCTTCAAGCCTTCTCCACCAGGGCATTGGTCCTGCCAGTTCTCCTTTTTAATTATCACCGCGCGACCACAGGATTATTCTGGGTCGAGGCACTTCCTTGCCGAGATGCAGCTTGCTTATCCGCGGCGACAAGCCACGTACCAATTTACCAACCCCACCCGGAAAAAAAATGCCTTTGTGAATTATAAACTACAAAAAGTAAACATGTATTTTTAGCAGCCTTAATTTTACACTCATGGTTTACAGGGGGAGAAAAATACAATTTTCACAGAAGTAAAATGCTAGGTAGGCATTTTTATGTTATTCTGAGAAAGCACAATGTTGTTATGGGATATTCTGTGTATAAGAGAAAACAGTATAGAATACACCGAGAAATCATGAGCGTCTTTTCATTCGAGTAGATAAAAGCATTCGTGAAGTTTCATCAGTGAGGGACAATTGCTGTAGTTCCCTGGTTGAGAGTTTTATTTGCATTCAAAAGGTCCCAGGTTCAGTCCCAGGGAAAAAAGCTGCTGCCAGTCAGTGTAGGCCTGGGATCTCCAGCATGGTGCCCATGGGCCCCGCTCTGCCCATGGACCCTCCCATGGCATCCACCAGGATCCTAAACTGCCCGCTTTTTTATTTTATTTCTTAAAGTTTTTTTTTAATTATCTGGGAGATTGTCATGCTGCAAAGTGGGTTCAAAGGAGTGGTTTTGTGTTTCGGCCTTCAGACCCAACCTCTGCTTTGTGTTTAGGTTCTTGGATAAGTTACTTTTCTTTTTGTCTCACCTGTATGCCTTCTGGGAAGTGAGTATTTTGTGAATGGCCATGCCCTCTAAGGAAACCATTTTGTGACAGCGCCCATAACTTCTCAATATTCCAAATGTGCCCACTGACCCCAAAAGGTTGGGGGACTCTCTGTGTAGACCAATGAGCTAGATGGACCAAAGGTCCAACATGGTACTCTGCAACTTGCTATGGTCCTGACAACCAAGAAAATAGACTGTAGACAGGTAGAGTTTGTTTGTGTAAATGTATATGGTAATGATCAGGACTTGTGGGGACGGACTGAGTAATGTTATGGCTGCTCTTTTGAGTTGTTACGCTTATTGCTGGTAATGTAAATGCTAGAGTTTGATAAATCAGCAACAGGGGAAACTCCTTTAAATTGGGGTTTGAATGAGAAGATATTTTTCCTCTGAGTCATTGCTCTAGACTCTAGAGATTCTTATTTAAATAACAGGGGCTTGAAATTGTCCAAATTTCTTTATTATCGCAATTTGCTGACTTTGTTCTTTAGATAAATCCAGAGGTAATTATACTTTTTTTGGCAGTCAGAAGCCTCAGTAATAGATCATTATTTGATCTCTCCTTCTTCTTTAGCATTGTTACTTCATATGGACATCATTAATTGAACTGAGAGTGATCACTTACTTCCCTTTAGAATTAGTTTGAAAATTGCATGAGGTTTGCCCAGATGCTGAGAAAAGGCATGCCATTCATGAAGAACATAGAGCTTCTCTACGTTAAGCAAAAAATCTTCTTCCAGAGTCTTTCTGGGTTTACAATGGGCTCCTTTGGCTGGGAAACACATGATTTGGAATTGAAAATGTCCTTTCTTGGCAATGCTCTATATGTTCAACAAAACAGTGTCATCTAGTGGCTGTATTATAGTGCTGCTAATATGCCACATTAATTTTTATTTAAGCTTATCTCCAATCTTTTTGAAAGTATGACAAAGGAGGAAAAGCACAGGAGACATCCTGGAGGATGATGGCATTGTGTAAAAGACCTACAAACATCAGTGAGTGACCAATCACAAGTGTGCAATATATCACTCATATAGAGGAGCTCTTACAGGTTGTGGTAGGTCAAGTGGTCTCCCATTTAGTTGGTGAATTATATAATGTTCTGACAAGTCCATCTTAAATTCTGCTATGTTGACACTTACAGGGAATGAGATAGACCAAAGACAATAATAATGCATTGATTTGCAAACTGTATTTGGAGTCCATTTAAATCTAGGTTTCCACCCCCTCTTCCTCCCCAAGTGTTCATTACATAAATATATATATATATATATATATATATATATATATATATATATGTCAAAATAAACACAGCATATGCAATTTAAATAAACTTGTTAAGCCTTTCTTGCATAAATTCACATTATAACTGAGGGCCTTTTTTTTTTTTTACTATGAATCTTGGTCCCCTCTCTCACCCCCACCTGCAAATAAAACTACTCAATTTGAGCCATATTGACTAATTGGGATTACCTTTTCCCTAAAAATAAAGAGTAATCTTTTAAACATTTACAGTGGTAACTGCGAGGAAAACATCCTACAAATATAAGAGTTGTGTGCTTCAGTGGTCAAATATTGATCTATAATTCCATAGGTGATTTTTGGTAAATCAACTTTAAAATGCAAATATTAATTACCTACCTGTCTTCTTACCTACCTATGAGATAAACACAATAAAGAGTGTAAGTACTTGGCCTGTTTAGGGCATAATCCTATACGTGTTTATACAAAAAAAGCCCTACAACTTCCAGCATGCTTGGCTGGGGAATGCTAGGAATTGCAGAACTTTTTTCTGTCGAAACATGCATAGGATTGCACCCTAAAAGTACTATTGAATCTATCCATGGGAAAGTGGTACCAACTTGGTGCTGAAGTCCATGAGTGCTTTGTTTTCACTTTTGTTGAGGTTTATTAACCTATGGATGTAGAAGGAGGGAGAGGGGTTGATATCGGACTTTCCTGTTTTCGGGATTGTTGCTTCAGTCCACATTTATTTATTTAAAAAAAATTTGTATCCCGCCCTATATCATTAAGATCTCAGGGCGGCGTACAGATAAAAGCAAACAGTATAAAGAAATAAATATGCACAGTTAAAAACAAATTAAACCATGAACCAAGTTGAAACAATATATAATTTAAAAGCAGTTAAAACAGTTAAAACAATGTGCCAACTTAATGAATTTAACCACCAAAGGCTTTGTTAAAAAGCCATGCTTTTACTTGGCGTCGAAATGAAATCAGCGTTGGCGCCAGTCAAGGCTCCAAGGGGAGTGCATTCCACAGTCTGGGTGCCACAACAGAGAAAGCCCTCTCCCTTGTCCCATCATAGCGTATGTGCTGGTACTGGTGGGATAGGGAGAAGGGCTCCTCCAACAGATCTCAAGTCTCAGGCAGGCATATATAAGGAGAGGCACTTATAAAGCCATTTAGGGCTTTAAACATCATTACCAACACCTTGAATTCCGACCAGAAGCGTATAGGCAGCCAGTGTAATTCCTTTAAGACCTGTGTTATGTGGTCTCTGTAAGTCTAGCTGCTGCATTTTGCACTAGCTGCAACTTCCGAATCGTTTTCAAGGGCAGCCCCATGTAGAGTGCATTGCAGTAGTCTAATTGGGAAGTTACCAGTGCATGCACAACATGGGCCGTGCAACATCCTGGGCATTGTGCCTGTCATGGTGGCTTTTTTTTTTTTTTAGAGCGAAAATAAGGTAAAAAAAAAAAGCCCCGACTCCGCTCCCCCCCCCCCGATGGCCCTGGACTCCCCCTGTCCTGGCTCCTTCCCTCTGATGACCTCCACTTCTCACGGAGAGGAGGGAAGAAGCTGGGATGGGCACCCACACCGCCCGTGGTCCTCGAGATCGTCCCGGGACCACAGGTAAAACCGGGATAACTGAGGTCTCAGTTATCCCAGGGAAATGGAGGGATCATCCCTCCCTGCTCCTGGGATCCCCTGTGCGTCATTTGGAAGCACAGGGATGATCCCTGGAAAAACGGACGGTGCAGAAAGGGCCAAAGTCTAGTGAATGGGTGCAGAATGTGTTGGGCTCTTCTAACATTTTCACATATTAGGATGGCTAGGCATGTGCTGGTAGGGAGTACATTTTCTGCTGGAACCGTTGCAAGCCTGTCCTGACATAAGTCTTCCTTTGCCATGAAGGAGAAAGTAGTCCAACCTGCAATGCTGCCGTTATATATCAGTAGCAGGTATGAATCCATCCCTGATCATTGAAGTTGCACTGGAAGAGTAACCCCAGCTGCTTCCTTCATTTTCTTTGCTTGGGAAACTAATGAAACTGCTCTGAAAGGGTTCACGTCTCTGCCACGGGCTCCAGTTAACAGACAAACATCTGGAAGCAAGACAGCATTACTTGCGCATCATGGCCTTCTTTCGTGTGGTGTTCCCCCGCCCCAATGAAGCACTTAGTTTGTATTTTTTGGCATCCAATCAGACTCTGGAGAATAAACACTTAACAAGAATTTCTTTCCATTCCTTTCTGTCCCCCCAACACCACCAACACCATATTTATTCCACTCATAAATCCATGTAAACATTAGCAATTGTCTTGCACCCAGTTCTTTGGTTGGAATTGTACATCTGTCAACTGTGTGCGTGTCTTGATGAGAACTCTCTCCCCGTACTTTGCAACGCCTCAAACAGTCTCACACAAAAAGCCAAAAACAAACTTGAAGGGACACGGTTTTCCACAAATCTTGCAGCACCTTTACTTCCCACACCTCATGACAAACTTGGATTATTTGCCCGAAAACAATTTTCTGGTGACTAGAAGGCACGTCTGAGCTTTTGTTTTTCTTCCAGCAGGGCTGATAAAGTCTTCTATGCAAGCCACTTGGAACTAAGGGGGGAAATGTGTGTTTCAAGCGCACTAAAGAAAATCATACGCTTCCTTCAAAGTTGCTGCTTGCAAATTCTCATAGGTGGAAATACGGTCACTCGTCTCCATTCCTCCTCCCACGTTGAGTGTAATGGTGTTGCCTGAGCCGGTACCCGGAAGCAATCCCTAAATTCTTGACTTCTGTTGGAAATAAAGGACCCTTGTCCTGAAAGCTTTTGGTTGTTTCTAAAGACTAAAGAAGGTTATTGGTGTAAATACACCCTCTTTCTACGCTCTGGATCATGGCTGCAACTGTGTCCAGTTTGGAGGCCAAGGGTTAATTCACATGATCACTTTCCCCCATAGTAGCTATGGGGACAATGTCACACATTACAGCACACCAAATAAGTCACATTGGACGATAACTTACACAAGACCAGGTTATCTGTCCAGTTTGCCTGCAACCTGGGATCTCAGGCAAGCAAGCATAGGCATGCACAGCACATTTCATTAGGGTGTGCACCCAGGGAATTCTATTTATTTATATTTTGAAAGGCAAACATTTATTGAAGAATCAATAGGCTACCAGGAGGAGGGCTTTCTCTGCTGTGGCACCCTGGTTGTGGAACAAGCTCCCCAGAGAGGTTCGCTTGGCGCCTACATTGTTTTCTTTCCATCGCCAGCTGAAGACCTTTTTATTTTCTCAGTATTTTAACACCTAATTTAACTTAAATTTAATCTTTGCTGTTTTAATCTCATATTTTAACCTATATTAACTTTTGCTGTGTGGTTTTATTCTGGTTGTGCTTTTTATATTGTATTTTGTATTTGTGTTTTAAATTTGTTGGTTGTTTTTATGCTCTTCATGGTTTTAATTTTTGTGAACCGCCCAGAGAGCTTCGGCTATTGGGCGGTATAAAAATGTAATAAATACATAAATAAATAAATAAATCATAAAGGACATTATTTTTATTCATTTATTTATTAAACACTGTAGACACTGAAGGAGTGGGAGACATGCAGGAGGAACATGGCGTCGCCAAAATGACCCACGAAGATCCGTGAGTGGCAAGTCACGAGTGTGCGATAAAATGCTCGTCTGAAGAAGCTCATAGGCAAAGGGCTCCTTATTTATTCTGACCGTTTCAGTGTAGATGGAAAGACAAGCATGGGGCAGGAGAGACCTCCCCATATGCACCTCCATTGCTCACTAGTGTTTACCAGTGACTTGGCTCATGGTGCATTGGAGTGAGAGTAGCAGAGGTCCATAAAATGGGGAACTTTGCGAACAGGGTCTATACTGGGGCGTTACGGAGGCCCTGGCCATCAGTTATTTGTCCCTATAATATACAGTCATAAATATACTTGGTGGTTCATCTAGTTTTGCATATGCCCTCTCTCCTGGAAAGATGCAAACTGCAGAGAAAGCCCTCTGCCATGTGGGTGGTTAATTTACACACAGTCTCCAGAACTATGTACTTCTACTGCTTCCGTGCTGCTGCCCTTGCTGCTGCTGCTGGTGTGTGTGTGTGTGTGTGTGTGTGTGTGTGTGTGTGTGTACGCACGCACGCACGCACACATAGATGTGTTAGGTTCATTTTGTTCATACTAGAATGGATGGTTGCTTTTTTCATTGTTTTCCAAAAGTTGAATCCTTCTCATTAATGGTTGGGTAGGGATTCTGCAGAGAAAAATATTGCCAGTGGGAAATTGTAGTGCGGTTCTGTGAGCACATTTGGATTGCAGAAATGCTTTAAAGTAGAGAGAAAGGAGGAATAATAATAATAATAATAACAATAACAACAACAACAACAACACACATATTCATTCTTCATTGGGTAATCAAAGTAAGTGGGACCGTAGATATTTAATGGTTGTCCCACCAGTGAAATGATTCCTGCTGTGGCATCTACACTACTGTTTTAAAGTGCTTTATAAAAGTTTTGACAATAGTATATGGAGTGTGTCCTGGGCCCCAACGGTTGTCAAAACTGTTTTAAAGTGCTTTAAAGCTGTAGTATAGATCTTGCCCAGCATGACTTTCCTCAGTTTTCCCTGTATGGTATGTAGCTGGTTAGCCTTGCAGAAGCACAAGGCCTTTTAGCATTTAGGATGCTGAGGTCTGGAACAAATCATTTTTGTTTAACATTTCTTGCACTGGAGCTGATTAATCATTCTTTGAACTAGATCGTTCCCATACCCATACGCTGCTTATAATTAATTTACACATAACTGATTGAACTGCGTTTAATACAAGCCTGTGTGGTGCTCAGCAAACTTTTGGTGGGATACTGCTCCAATAAACCATTTCTCTTCTGGAACTGTTCAAAGCCCCAGAAATGGGAGGAAATTGTATAAATAAATATTATATTATGGAGGGTATATGTCATGGGAAGATAGGTTTTTCATGGGGGAGGGGTTGCATTGAAAGGGGTTTATTGATGGATATATTTGTATTCAGCAGTTATTTGCTTTTTTGGCAACTTTGCAGGAATTTATTTTGCAGGAGTTTATTACCTTGAGTCCCAGTACTGTGGGAAAGGTGGGATGATGATGATGATGATGATGATGATGATGATGATGATGATGATGATAATAATAATAATAATTTTTAGCTAATATGGTAGTTGTTTTCTGGATTTTGCAGTCACCTCTCTCTCTCTCTCTCTCCCTCCCTCTTCCTCCCCCCCCCCTCACACACAAGCAAATATTTTATTATTGGGGTATAACTGATAGTGTTTACTACGATATAGTACACAATTGTTGTCTCCAACATGAGGCAGTTCTCAGCTAATAAACTACTACAGCATTCAAGCTGTTTTAATACCTTGTGAGACTGGGCATTGCTGGGGTCCTCTCAAAGCTGTTTTCTCCATATGGAACACAAACAGAAATCCTGAAGAATTAGGCATCTATTTCCTACTCCGTACCACCTGTACTTCCTGTCCCTGTTTCCTACTCCCTGTATCACCTATGCTGTGGTACCTATCCTTGGCTGCAATTCCTCCACTAATCAGCCCATCGCAGAATCCTCGTGGTTCCAGGAACCAGTTGGTTCTGGAAAGCCAATACTACTGCCTACCATACAGCTCCAAGGTTTGCTGAACTCCCTTAGGACGGCAAACCTACTATTGAGGGAATGTCACCAGCAGGCTGTTGCCACAGAGCCAGCTGGCCCACCTGTTTACCACTCCAGCCAAGGTACCTGCTGCTTTTTCACCAGACCATAGGTAGCTTTTATTTGGTATATTTGTTTTGTTATGTGGGGCTGCCACATTTCTGGATTTGGCTTCAAATAAATGTGTAGTGGTTTTAAATGTATAGTGGTTTTAAATGTATGTGAATTTTGCATGTCTTTGTGGTTTTTAATTTTTGTATATTGTTTTTAAATGTTTTATCTTACTGTATGTGAACTGCCCAGAGAGCTTCTGCTATGGGTCAGTATATAAATACAATAAATAATAATAATAATTTTTCCTCACTACTAATACAAACTTCCAGAATGTTCTTTCCAGGCTCTCTTGTCTGTGTATTTTAGAGTCTATGAATTGTTAGCATCATAAATTTATAGCCTGAATAAGAACAGTTGCTTTTTATTTGCAGAAACTTTAACCTACTTAATCACCTTCCATAACCATATGTAATTAATAACTTCCTTAAATTACCCCTTACCCCTAAACACCCTGCCATTCTCACAGTCTTGCCATAATAAAGATTTCCCTGTAATCTGCACACTAAAGGCACAATCTTGTGCATGTTTAGACAGAAAAGGGCCTACAACTCCCAGCTGCCCTAAGCTGTTTTACACAGCCATTACCCCCCCTCCCCTCCACCCCATCCCTGCCTTTCTCAGCCCCTTCAGCCTCTCAGCCTTGGGCCCTGTCCTCCTAATTTCTTATAACAGTGAATTTTCCCTCCAACTGCTTCCCTCTAGTAACACTTCTTAAAAGAAATTCACTAGCCACCACAGACATTTCTTAATAATAATAAAAAATCCCACTGTAAAAGCAAGCTCTCATTCTTTATACGCCACAATTTTAAAAGCTTGTTTTTAAAAACCACACAATTCTTTGGAAATGTGAGTCAATGCTTCCAGCATTATAACATTAAACCCATTCAAGTGCTGATAATGTCTAAAACTCCAGTCATCCTTCACCTTTTGTTATGTTGCTAAAGCCGATGACAGTTGTAGGTCAAAACACCTAGAGGGACACAAGCTCCCCACCCCTGCTTTAGAAAGGCTGAGGAGCCTGTGGCCCTTGTTCATCATCCCTCACTGTTGCCCAGGCTGGCTGAGACTGATGGGAATTGGAGGCGCTCCTGCCTATTTACCAGTATTAATGCCTCGTCTATAAAGTCTTTCCCAGAGCAGGCAACACGTTCTACATCACACACTGTAACACTGTCACCAGGATCTTTACCTCAGGTCCAATTCCTTTATTTTACTTGTTGTGAGGAGATATTGCTTTTATTCTGACCTGTCACTTTATCCTTTTGGTAGTCACTATCTCCGCACTATCTTATCTCTTCACTGACCCTGTATATTCTCTATCAATCTCTCTCTTCCCAAGCCCTATCCATCTGTTCCCTATCTAAACTCCAGAGGTGCTGCTCCCTGTTTCTATAACACACATCATTTCACCTCTCCCATGGGATGTCTATATGGCTTCTTTACCCCGACCTAAATGTGCAGATTCGCGTTTCAGGACACATAACAGCCGTCCATTCGTTGCAGCGCCAGGCTTTTAACTGGAAAATGCACAGATTCATAGTTGCGATATACTGCAGCTTTCGGATCAACTTTCGAGTTTGCACCACATTATAGTTATGTGTCGTTGGGGGAGTTAAATCGAATTTTGAAATGTGGGGATAGCTTTGAGGACAGGACAAAGTGATTGGACTATTTCCCGCCTTCCCACCTATTGCGTCTTCCTCTGGCTGCCTCGTTCCTTCTCACTGTTTTTCTCTTATACGAATCTGTGGAGCTCCGCAGATAAAACATTAGGTTTCCGTAGCTTCTTATGTGCGTATGTGTGCATTAATAACTGCACTACAAAGAAAAAAAAGGTTCATGCCCACCGGAGCAACTTTGCTCCGCAAGGGCTCCCATCTGACTGCATATTCTGAGCAGTAAATTCAGGAGATATATTGCTGTTGCTGCTGCAGTGTGACGCTCTTTGCCTAGATTCAAATCTACAAAAAATCAGGTTTATATTCAATGAGGAACAATCCCATTGTCATATAGATAGGGTCCCACTCACTCAGCCAATCATATCACATATGCAAATACACCATACCTCCTGTCACTCATGCCACTTACACCCTAGATCTACTTCTCAGAAAGCATGGAGTTATACCTTTAATACACATATATAAAAGCACTGAAAGAAAATGTGGCTGGATGGGAAGGTTTAACATCCCTACCCACACATAGTGGTCCTTATATCGGTCAGGGCCCTGCGCGCTTACATGAAAGGAAAATTAAATGTTATGTTACACTGTGCATTGATGGTGCTATATAAATAATAATAATAATAATTTAACATAGCTCTTATTTGAACCCTGTCTTCTGATGATAGGAGAGAAAAAAGGGGAAGGGAAAGGGAACAGCGGGTGGCTATTGAGAGTCAGTGTAGTGTAACAGTTAGAGCAGGCTTCTCCAACCTTTTGCCCTGCAGATATTTTTGATTTCTACTCCCATTAGCCCTACTTAGCATGGTCAATGGTCAGGAATGCTGTGAGTTGTAGTCCAAAACATCTGGAGGACTTGAAGAAAGCCAAGATCTAAGATTTTTCGTCCATTACAGATGTTAAGCAATGCTGGTACCCCTAACAAAACCGATGTCATTGACATCTCTAGTGTAGAAGCACAGAGCACTTTTCAGACTTTTAAAAATGCATCTCAATTGGCAGATTCATCAGATAAAACACATGGTAGCTATATGGAAGACTTCTTCTCTCAGTGCTCTTGTAATTCCACTCTAGTCCAAGATGATCAGATTCTCTCAATGATGGATACGCACATAGATGGTGGCATATCTAAAACTATATTTGAAATGCGCACCTGCCCAATTATAACCATACTTTTGAAATTAGGAACAACCGCTTGATAGTGCTTGCATGAATCCCTTTGAGAAGAACATATTGCTGACAGCTGTGTTACTCTCCAGGAACTAAAACATTAAACGCTGCTATATTTGGGTTCACTCTCTCTTTTTTAATGTGTGGTTATGGTTATTGGGTGTATGTTTTTTACAGGTCAATGAAATTTTAATCTATCTGAGATAAATGAACTTTTGCTATCTCCTCAACATCTGTAGCTGTGGTGTTTGATCTGTTTTGTTCTCCTAATGGATGCTCACACAAATAAGCGGTGCTTGTTTTCCCCACGATGACGTCATACAGTTGGGTAGCTGACCACGTGGCGCAGTAGAGTCCAGTGTGAAGTAGCCACTTATATATGGCCAGTGGCAGTCATTTTTATGACTGTAGGTGATTTTTTAAAAAAATCCGGTGATGATGAAAATGACCACAACCATCCCCATGTAAGCATCTGGTTCACACTAAAGTTTCTCCATGCCATCATGTAGCCAAGAATGTGATCAAATGGAGAAAATAATCTGCTTGTTTGTATGAGCTGCCATGATGACTTATAATTGTATGTGACACCAGAGAAGTTGTTTTACTTCCCAGGAATTTCAAAAGCAAGAGAACCTTAAACCACAGGTCAGGGGTAGCAGTGGTGAGAATTTGAATGCACCCATATGGGTGAAGTGAAGCAGGGATTTCAATCCATGATGTTATGAGTTTACTAAAGACGGTTCAGAGAATACACAGATGTGATATGTGTGTCTCTGTGTGTGCTTTCATGTGAGTGTAAGGTGCAAGACATGGGGAATTTCTGTGGGAGATTATTTTTCTTTGAGCACTGAACTCCCATCTTTCAATTGATCCTACTAGCCTATATATTTGACTCGTGCAATAGTATTTGCCATGCACAAGTACCAATGATGCTGATATTACTTCAGAATGCAAAATTATTAGCCAACCTTAGCATGAAAAGAATGGCAGGGGTAATATACCCTTCCCATAAAAATATGTCCTGTGAACAAAACCTAAGGCCCACTTCATAATAATAATCAACAACAATAACATTTATATTCCATTGCAGAGTACATAGCTAATACTCTTCTTTTAACCCTATGAAGTAGGTTAGGCTGAGAAATGTTCCTTGCCCAGGATTCACCCAGTGAGCTTCATGACTAAATGGGGATTTGAACCTTGGTCTTCCCACTCCTAATCTGACGCTCTAACCACTACACCACATTGGCTTTGTTACATGGGAAGAGTGAAAGAGAACAAGAAGTCCTATCAACATGGCAAGACACTTCTGTAAAATGTCACAAATGAGATCCAGGCAGATTTCAACCAGTGTCAGAAAGCTGACAAAACTGAAGGGTTTCCCTGATGTTGTTAAAAGTGCCCCCATGTACTGCATTAGTGGTGTTTCACAGAAGCATTTTTATTGTGGTTTTTAATTGATTTTTATTGCTCTGTTGTTTTTGTGATCTTTTAAACTTTATAAAGCTGTTGGTGGGATATAAATAAAGTATATTGACATCACATGAAAAAGACTCATGCACACACACCCCTGACCAAAAGACATTGTTGTTGTTGTTGTTGTTGTTGTTGTTGTTGTTGTTGTCAGCTTGGGACACTAGTGATGGGAGCATGGGGCTTTAATCCTATTCTACCAATTAGGTCCTGATTTGGATGGGAGTGCTGTGCCTACTGTCGAGTAAAAATATATTTAAAAAAACATAGCTGCTAGCTACAGATTTCAATTAACGTCTGTTTCAGTCCTTGTAGGGCCAGATACGCAAGGGAGGGTGTGTTCCCCCCCCCAAGATTAAAGAGGGGACAAAGGTCCTTGGTGCCAGTGGTACTCTCTTTTCCCCATCATACCTCATGGGTGGGGTGCAAAATAGTGGTTCCACATGCACATTTCAGGCAGAGGTCTCTAACTTTAAGGGGTGCCAAAGTGTGCTTCTTGTTAGTGGCAACACTTCTAGGTGAGGAGCCTTTCCTCGCCTGGACTCTGAATTAGTCAGTTTAGGATATGGCATGGATAGCTTGATTAGATTAGGGTCTGAGCAGGAGGGAGGCATCTGGAGCTCTTGTGCTGCTCTGCATACCTGGTGAGAGTCTTGCCTCCTGATTCATGTTGTTATAAAGTTCAGCAAGTTCAAGCCACACATTTCTTGTCCTGGCTGTTGCTAAGACTTTTTTTTTTTACATGAGACATTTATTCTCTCATCATTCCCTACTCAGTTTTTTTTACATGTTGTTGTGATTCTCTAATTTCACTTCTGTTTGTAAACAGCACTTTCAGCACTTTTTCTTTAGAGCAGGAAAAATGGAGTATTATTTCTGATGGCAAAGGAAAATACTGTTTCCACTTGTGTATTTGTGCTGTACCACAATGCCACCTAGAAGCTAAATAACTGACGAGCAGGAAAGGAAAGACTTCTGGTGTAGTGCTTGGATCTGAATTCTGCAATGGAACTGCAAGTAGATGCAGCAAATTAACAGCCTCATGTAGAAAAGCCGTAAACCTCTGCTTAGTTAGGTCCCTGGACAAAATGGATATTCAGAGTTAAGTTGCTAGGTGTTGCACTAAAAGACATCAAGGCTGAACTCAGTAACAGCATAGCCACTGGTGTAGGAGATATATGTTCCACAACGGTACTGACTGGGGTTCGTGTGAGGATCCACCATAAAGAATAGCCATCAGTACGAGATGGAACACTAAGAAGCATTATCCATTTTATTGATTACTTGGCTTATAGCCCCATCCATGTGCCTAACATTTTACAGAATATCATCTTGATGCTTATGTACCATATTTCTTCGATTGTAAGACGCCATCGATTGTAAGACGTACACTAATTTCAGTACCACCAACAGAAAAAAAAAAAACTAAGACACGCCCATGATTCTAAGACGCACCCCATTTTCAGAGATGTTTATATGGGGAAAAAAGTGTGTCTTAGAATCGAAGAAATAGGGTACCTATTTTACCAGTATTCCTAATCCTGTCCTACCATTGCAGAGATGGATTTGCATGTGCATGTGTGAAGAACATCTAAGCTCTCCAAGTGCATGAAATTTCCAGAAAAGGAAGATGAATGGATTTTTTTTAATGCACTCTCCACTCTGGCAAATAAACTTGACACACAACACATTTCTATTGTATACTTTTTATAGCTGACTCTACCTGGCTGTGACTTGTATGGTCTTTATTAGTACCAGATGTTTTGAAAGAAATTCTTCATTTGATTAATATCAACACCAAATTCCTCCAGACTTCCTTCAGCCATCGTCTACAATTATAGACGATGGCTGTGTGTCTATCCCTAAACTCATCTGTCCACTTCCAAAAGTCAAACAAAAGTTACAAGTACTGCCAGAAGGTGAGCCTGAAATGATCCATAACATCTAAACATACTCATCAGTATAGAATGAAATTTCCAACTCTCTCCATGCATCTATTTTTGAAAGTGTGTGATCTCATACATGTTATTTTTTGACAATTTCATGTTAGTGTTGTTATTTATTTGAAGTAGATAATTAAAAACTACTTTATTAGATTTAGACAAGCTTTCTCCAATTTGGTGATCTCCTAATGTGTTCGTCTACAGATCTCATAATCCTTAGCCCAGATGTCCATTGGCAACAAGTTGGAGAAGGCTGATTTAGATTAATGAATTTCTACTTTCTATCCAAGCACAAGCTTGGCTAGGAAGACATTTTTCTCCCTCTGCCATAATACTAGAACGTGGGGTCATCCCATGAAGTTGATTCGGTGGGAGATTCAGGACAGATAAAAGGAAGTACCTTTTCACATAATGCATAGTTAAATTTGGATGGCTTTAAAAGGGGGTTGGATAAATTCCCAAAGGAGAAGGGTATCAATGGCTACTAGTCCTGATGGCTATATGCTAGCTCCAGTATCAGAGGCAGTATGTCTATGTACACCAGTTGCTGGGGAACATAGGTGGAGGGTTGCACTCGTGTCCTGCTTGTGAGTCCCCGGTCGACAGCTGGTTGAACAGTGTGAACAGAGTGCTGGACTAGATGGACCCTTGGCCTGATCCAGTATGGCTCTTGTTATGTTCTTAGGTGACCCAGGCACTTATCTCAAACAAACCAGTCATTCCGCACCCGAACAAAGCTATCTCCCAGTATGAAGGTGCCTAGCCCCAGCTTCAGCACCAGCCCCTTACTATTATGTATTTGTTATTGCATTTATATCTTGCCTTTTTTCCTCCAAGGAACCCAGGGCAGCATACATAATCCTCTTCCTCCTCTCCATTTTATCCTCACAACAACCCTGTGAGGTGGGTTGGGCTGAGAGTCTGTGACTGGCCCAAAGTCACCCAGTGGATTTCCATGGCTGAGTGGGACTAGAACCCAGATCTCCCAATTCCCAGACTGACATTTTAGCCACTACACCACATTGGGAGAGACTTATAGCTTCATTCATGTTAGTGCATTCATTCATTCTAGGTCTGTTTTGACGGAAGAAACATGGGTTTATGCCTGAGAGTCCACTTGGCAGGCAGCTGTAGCCAATCCTGCACTGCAAGTTGGTCTGTGTGATAAATTATGTCCAAATGAACATTTGCCTAATTCTCCATTACGTTTTTTATGTGTTCACTGCTTTCAACACGCCTGCCCTCTAATATCTACCGATTTCCTTCTCCAAGTGCTTCTTCCAGAGCATTTTTTGTTTGTAGGGCTCCAATTATGGAATGCTCACACCAAAGAGACTCACCTGGTGCCAACCTTGTTGCCTTGACACCAGACAAAACCTTTTTATTCACTCAGGCTTTTAAATAGCATCTTTTTGTCTTTTTTATCGGCAATTTCTTATTGTTAGTTTATTTTAGTGTATTGCATTTAGACCTTGCGCTTGTTCTTTTATACTGTTGGAAACCACCCTGAATCCATGTTGACAAAGGGCAGCGTGTGGATGGTTGGATGGATAAACAAGCCTAATCTAAGATATTGAAAAGAATCATGTAAACATCTTTATGATGCCAATTGAGCAATGTTTTACTGTTCTCAGGACCTGGAATAGTGAGGAATCAGTTTTGTAGCTCGCCAGGAACTGCTGTACCCAGTAATAGCAGTACTTGATAGCAAAGTAGTTATTTAATCTAGCAGCTAGTGCCAATTTCTGCCTTCCATGAGCTTTCAACTTCTTCCAGTCAATAAAACATAATGAAACGGTAGTGATCTCATACTAGTGGGAAGAACTCCAGATCAAAGAAATCCTTTTCATGTTCCCTTCATTTCATTACCCAAACTTTTGATTCTATGTTCTGGGAGCCATAGAATAAAAAGCTTAAATTAACAGTTAGTGAATTGCACGGACAGCAGCAAAATCCTTAAGGAGCTTACTTCAAAGCATTGAGCTGTCTGATAGATTGTGTTTAAAGCTAAGCTTAGCATCCCCATCTACCTTTTAAGTGAGATGCATTAAAATATATATTATATGCATAACCCATTGTAGGTAGTTAGAGAGATTACTCTAAAATTACATTCTATTTATAGAAGTGATAATAGGTTAGCGTTAAAAAATAAAAACTCACATCCTGTTCAAAGTGATAGCCACCTGGATATTATTCATGCTAATTGATGTTTATTGAATGAAAACTGGTTAATTTTTCATGAACCTTCTGCTGTAGTTATAAATAAATACCTCCTGAAAAGATGTGTTTCCCTTTCTTACAGGGCCTCTAGTGCTAGTGGTCAAGTGGCAGGACAGACGCCACTGCTTAAGTGGACATTCCCCGATCAGAGAGCCAGGCCTAGCAATAACTGTTGCTACTCTAACCACCTTGGTTGCTTAGGTTGGGCTTCACCTGCTGTCCTCTGCTCTACAGTACATTTCCCCCCAATTCAATTCAAAGTTTATTGTACTAGCCAAAAGCCATGACAAATATTTCAAAGAATAGAAAACTATACAGGTAATTTAGCCATAACTAAAACTCAGCCTTCAATCAGCAGCCAGAATCTCCATGGCAGTTTATGGCAATTTTGTCTAGTTCTGTCGTCCTAATCTTTTTTGCTGCCAGAGCAAACAAAGCCACTTTATGTGTCACATAACTGTTGATATCACTCAGAAGAAAAAGAACCATTTCTGCAAGGACATTCCTATAGTGTTAACAAGGGTTTCAGGAATCTCTCTCTTGGGTCCCTATACAGAGGTCAAATTAACATGTAGTGAACAATGTCTTCCACTTGATGTTCACCACAGATGCATAATCTGCATTCAAATGGCACCTTGTGATAGCATCCATCCAAAACTGCAGTTGGCACAACTTGGAATTTCAGTTCGGTACAATGTTACCAGAACTCTTTTTCTACTCTCTACAGCAGGGTAGGCAACATGTTGCCCTCTAGATGTTTTGTACTACAACCATAATCTCTGACCAGTGCTGGCTGGGGCTGATGGGAGCCGTAGCCCCAGATATCAGGAGGGCACCAGGTTGCCTACTCCTGTTCTACACCATTCTTTCCCAGCCTTGGAATCCTGGATGATGTTGGACTACAATTCCCATCATACCCAACCAGCATCGGTCTGGGACCAGAGAAGTTGTAGTCCAACAACATCTAGTGACCAAAGTTTAAGAAAGGCTGCTCTACATTCTAGTGGTACTCCCAGATGAGACTTTTATTGTGCAATCACCCTGCATCATTCACAGAATTTAACATATGTGTCCAGATGATGATGTCTTCTGTTTGTAACCCCTCTCATTTCTTTCATCTCTTTCTTATCAGAATAAAATCTGCTAATGAGGGATTGACAAAATGGCTGCACAATGCCTTTTGACTTCTAGCACATCCTTCTCAAAACACCCTAGGATTTTGTCCTTGTGACCATAGCTAAAGCCCTTCGCTTCCATCTCTATTTATGGTAGGATCGTTTTTTCTGAGCAAAAGTCAACACTTGAAAAACTTTCCACTGTTCTTAATGGAAATGTTCAATTTTAAATCTCCATAGGATTTGAAATTCATTGTTCAAACCCTGGAAAACAAACTTGGATGAAAAGAGAGCTACAAAAATACTTCTGTATATATTTAAGATGGAAGCCATGTAGGTAGGGTTTCCTTCCAGATGCAGCAGCTGAAGGAAGAGTATAAGGAAGACATAAACATCAGTATGGCTCTAGCAGCTGGAGATAATTTTCTTATTTTTGCACAATGCCCATTTTCAAAGCAAAGCTCTTCAGTCCTGATCCTTCTTTATTATTACTGAATGGAAAGACCGTGGATGGAGGTGGGAGTTATAAAGAACATCAAGTGGATGGGCTGCCCTTATTATAATACACAGAGCATACTTGGTCATCTGAGTGAACAACATCTGGTCCAACTAACAGCCCTCAGACAACTAAAAACATAACAAAAGAAATGACATCTTCTTTCAGAACTGCCCAGATGGTGGTGGTAGGGGTATTTTATTTAATAATTAATTAATTAATATTTATTTCATATCCTGCCTGTCAGCCAAAGAATGGCACTCAAGGTGGCTAACGCTAAAACCCAAATTACAACAAAATCTTAATTAAAACATAACATTAAAACATAAAAAACAAATTAAAAAACAACGAAGATGATGGGCTTTGAAACCTCGGAGGTGTCTTCATGGCGCTGCTTTGGCCTTGTGTTCCCTTAAAACCCTGTGGCATCACAGCTGTGGGATGGGAACAGTTAATCACCATGCTAGGAGGGGCTGTGGGCTTTCCAGTTGCCATTTGGCTTGTTGGGTCCGCCCCTTGCCCTCTGCCCAGCCTTCCCGCAACCTATCAGTGGTCGGATTCCACCCCTGGAACACCCCCAGCCTGAAGCCAAAGCAAGGTCACCACCAACAGATGGTGGGAAGACAGTGGTGATCTTGCAGCAAAGAAAAACGTTGTGCTAAGACTTTTTAAATCCTACAAGTTGGCCCCTGCGTTGTATAACTGATGCAGCACCACTGTGCAACCACCATGGGGTAAATAGGATGAATAGACAGTGCCAGATGTGGAACTCCGCAGCTTTTTTTAAAAAAATGAATAGATGGGAGTAGTGAGAGAGTTTGAAGTGTGCGCCTGAAAGACACAGTAGCACCTCTCCTCTAAGATGTTTTGGAGTACAACTTCCATCGGCCCCAATCAGCAGGGCCAATAGTCAAGGATGATGGGAACTGTAGTTCAAAGCATCTGGAGGGCACTAGAACAGCTTGACTTCAGTAGGGATTGGTTCTGGCCCCTTCCCTGTGTCATGTTTACAAGCCCTCCTGCCAAAATGTGAGACAATAAATATTTACAATATTTATATACCGCTCCCCATTTATTTATTTATTTATTTATTTTATTACATTTCTATACCGCCCAATAGCCGGAGCTCTCTGAGCAGTGGACAAAATAAAATAGAATAAATATACATTAAAAGTACATTTTTAAAAAAACAAAGTACAACATAAACCGTGGCTGGTCGTTAAGGGAAGACTTCCTGGAACAACGTTTTCAGGAGGCGTTGGAAGGAATACAAAGTTGGCGCCTGCCTGACCTCCAGAGGCAGGGAATTCCATAGGAGTGGGGCCACCACTCTGAAGGATCTTCTCCTGGTAGACTCTAGTCGCACGAGAGTTCCATGTGGAACCACCAAGTGCATGCCCTTGGGTGACCTCAGTGAATGGGCAGGTTGATAGGGGAGAAGGTGCTCTCTCAGGTATCCTGGTCCCAAGTTGTTTAGGGCTTTGTACACTAGTACAAGAACCTTAAACCTAGCCTGGTAGGGAATAGGCAGCCAATGCAGTTCCCTCAGCAAAGGACTTACATGCTGGAAAGGGGCAGCTCCAGTCAAAAAGCTGAGCTGCAGCATTCTGCACTTGCTCCAGCTTCCAGAGCAGCTTTAAGGGCAGCCCCACATAGACTGCATTGCAGAAATCCCATCTTGAGGTTACTAATGCCTGTACCACTGTTGCCAAGCTGTACCTGTCCAGGAGAGGCTGTAGCTGGCAGTTTATCAGTTCAGTTTATGAAGTGTGACAAATTCTGAACTGCAATTCCATCCCATGCAATCAGCCCCAAATTTCTGGGCACAACACCTTTGAAAAGTCACATAGACCCATTCCAAGACCAAGGTAAATACATACGTATCCCTGGATTAATCTCGCAACAGCATCTACGACTGGGACCCGTAGGGATCTATGGATTTTACAAATTATTAAAATATCTGTGACTGTTAGTTATTTCCTTCCATCTTGTGGTTGTAACCCATGGTCTGTGTGCCTAGGTTTGTTGTAAAAGGTAAGCAGTAACCCTAAGGCAGAAAGTTATAAATAAATAAAATATTCTATTATATTTAAATCTAAATCTTCCTTAAGGAGCTCAGGGTGGTGTACATCATCCCCCCACCCATTTTATCCTCCAACAACATAACTGTCTCAATGAGTTTCATGGCTGAGAGGAGATAGAAACTCAGACCTCCAAAATCCAGAATATGAACAATTAACTTTGAATTGAACATAGGAACATTTGTTAAATAGAAATCTTACAAGGTAGCAGTTTTCCTTTCTTGGCCGTATGTCTTTAATGCATGTCCTCATAGGACTGTAACAGGTTTTTTTCACACATCATAAAACAGTGTGTTTATAACCTGATAATGAACTATGAAAATGACACTGGAAAGTTTCCATATTTGTTTTGACTCAGTGTATAAATAAGACTCTCACTTTGGAGACTAAAGTCTCATTTTATTTCATTTTAAGAATTTATGGACTGCACCTTTGGCCAAAATAAATAAATAAATATGGATCCCAGAGCAAGATACATAACTCAATTAAAATCTACAATACAATTAAAAACATAAACATTAAGCAAGAAAACATAAAATTGAGAGGAATTTGTTTTCAACCAGATGAAAATGCAATAATAAAAAGGTTTTAATCTGGCTGGCACCATCCCCCCCCTTCCCTATCATTCAATAAGCTTTGTCTCAAAAACAATTTGACTGCCACAAGCCATGTCTTT
The DNA here is from genome assembly GCF_023053635.1 of Elgaria multicarinata webbii. Lineage (NCBI taxonomy): Eukaryota > Metazoa > Chordata > Lepidosauria > Squamata > Anguidae > Elgaria > Elgaria multicarinata. The sequence continues at coordinate 129,539,746 of NC_086171.1, forward strand.
GTGGTAATAATGTACATTACAGAGAATGAATTCTACCAACATAGGCTGTTAAAACTGAATTACATACTGTGTCACTTCCTTCATCCTAGGCAAGATAGATGAATCAAAGTTCTGCATTCTTCAGTTAATAAGCAGATCCCAAAATGATAAAGGGCTATGTGGTACTGAAGAGCAGGGCAGGCTTCCTCTGTTAATGGAATATTCCTGTGCAACAGGTCTAATCGCAAAAAACGTTTGGTCTGAAATGGTACATGAGAGAACATATGGCATAAATTATACCAAACGCTCTAAGCAGTGCTTACATTGTAAAAAATCCACTAGGGTCAGACCTTTTCTTTAGAGATGCTCGGATGTCTTTGGTTTAGTCTGATGTCTCCACTAAGCACATTACCTTAAACCAAGAGCAGCTATACCTTTTGAAAACTGCCCAGAGAGCTTCGTCTATGGGGCGGTATGTAATGTAATAAATAAATAAATGTTATGTTATGTGGGAAATTGGGGTTTCCCCCTTTCTTTTTACTAGTGATGGAGACAGATTGTGCACATGACTCATAGTACCTGTGATGTGGGTGAGATCCACTTCAAATATTACAACTGCCCTACTACCCTGTAGCAACACTTCTATATCTTATCTATGAGAAAATTGTCTGAGCATTGATGGTTGCATTGTGTACATCACAAGGTGTGATTGGATGCAGCTTCCTGTCACATGTACATTCAAGGGGAAAAGATGCACAAACAACAAAGAGTCCTGTGGCATTTTAAAGGCTATCAAATTTATAGAATCACTAGCTGATATACCCCGCGTTGCTCGGGGCTCCTAATTTATATGTCTGTGAGGTAATCATCTTAAAGTAGTAGGCCAGTACTAGGCCTATGAGTTAACTGTTAAACAAATTAAATTAATTTCTTTTATTCCTCTTCCACGCTCACGGCTACTCTGCAAGGTAGGCGAGTGGTAGGACTGTGAGGTAACTTTTAAAACGAATTAAATGCGTTTCTTTTTTCTCTCTCTTACCCCCTGACGCAGGCCACAGCCACCTTGAAGCCACAGCTGTCCATGGCCTGCTCGACAATCTTCTGCTCGGGGCTCTTGGTGGGTGACGGGAAGCCTTCAAGGGTGGCCAGGTTGAAGGCCTGCACTTGCCTCGGCCCATGCTTCTCGACCACCAAGTTCTCCAGCAGGAGGCTTTACTGAAGCGCCAGGGCCAGCCCGGGCACTTGCCCCCCTTTATCAGGCCTACTCAAGCCTGAGGAAGAAGCCGCCACCATGATTTTCCTTGTCCCTGCAAAAAATGAAAACTATAACTCCCATCATGCCTTTCACCGTGGTTGAGATGGCCTGTTTACTTCTTCAGGCAGCAGGTGAAAAAATAACATACTCTAATGGCATATAAAAAGCTCCCTTCATTCATGCAGGCTTGTTCCCACCGTTATATAGATTGGGGTGGCTGCCAATTTGGGGTGGTCCTGAAAGGGTAGCAAATTCTTAGTTATTTAAATCAGCGTTTCTCAACCGGGGGCCATATGGCCCCCTGGGCCCCCCCAGGATATTCCAAGGGGGCCACAGGTGAAAATCACGTAAATGGGGGACCACAGAATGAGACTAGGGGGCCACAGAGGTTTCAAAACTTGGTTTCAAAAAAACTAGCAGGGCACTTGCATGAGTCTCTACAGATTGTAATAAAAGCAGTAAATTACATTAAACCAAATGCACTTCAAGACCGCCTGTTTCGACAGCTTTGCGAGGACAATAACAAAGACTGCAAATGCTTATTATTGCATACAGAAGTCCGTTGGCTGTCCAAAGATAACTGCCTTTGTTGTTTTGTTGCTTTGTGGGACTCAGTTGTGACATTTTTCAGAGGCAAGGAAATGGAAGAAAATATAACCTCTGCTAAATGTGATATATTTTACCTGTGTGATGTCTTCGAAAAGCTCAATTTGTTAAACAACTACAGGGCAGGAATTGTGACCTTTTTTCAAGCAAGGAGATTATTACAGGTTTTTTTTGAAAAGTCAAGCTGTATGCCACCAATATTGGATGTCGAGAATTCGCCCAGTTTTCCTCTTTGGCAGCAGTTAGTGATGAATTGAAAGATGATGAAATAATTGTGTATGTGGATCATTTGAAGCAGCTTTATAATGATATGGAAGTTCGTTTCTGTGATCTGCTGGACATGGATATTCCGGACTGGGTAGTTGATCCATTTGCTGTGAATACTGTTGATGTTTCTTTGCAAGAAGCGCTCATAGAGCTACAGAGCGACATAGCAGCCGAATTAACTTTCAGTCAAGAAAAACACCATTTTTGGATAAAGAGTACAATATCTAAAAAGTTTCCACAGCTTTGGGATAAAGCAAAATTGTTTTTCATGGCATTTCCTACTTCGTATTTGGTAGAATCAGGTTTCAGTCGTGTGAATTATTTACTCAGCCTAACACGGAATCGCCTTAACATAATGGACAGAGGTGATCTTTGGTTATCCCTCACAGCAATAGAACCGGATATAAAAAAGCTTGTTTCTGGTCATCAAGCACAAGGGTCACATTGATCGAGAAATACTTAAAGTATAAATTTTTATGTAATTGTATTTTGTATAAATTATAAAAATTATAAATAAAACATGTTCTATTTACAAACAAAACATTTAAATAGCTACCTTTCTACCGGTAGGACAGGGGGTCCACAGGAAGGAAACAAGGTCGGAAGGGGGCTACGGTTGGAAAAAGGTTGAGAAACACTGATTTAAATCATTATTCCTTGAATTTTTGCTGCTGGGGGGCATTTACTGCACTGCCTCAGGTTGCAAATATCTTGTGTTGGCCCTGCAAAAAAGTAGCGTCTTGGGAAGAATCTCTCTCTGTGTCTATGGCCATGGCTAGACCAGGCCTATATCCTGGGATCATCCCTGTGCATCCAAATGACACACAAGGGACGTGTGTGTGCAGGCAGGGACGACCCCGCTGTTTGCCTGGGATAATCCTTAGGACTAGCTAAAGCCTAAGTTATTTTCAATCTGATATCACAGATCACCTGGAAGCAAATATGCGTCAATTATGTTTGACCTGTAGATGACAGTTTAAGAACCACTGGTCTAAATAAATATATAGAAATGGCAAATGTAAACATGTTTCCCCAAACTTTCCCCAGTCTACATATGTTTGTTTTCCTTGTGTATATAAGTTTGATGTCCACAGCCAGAACATTTACTTTTATAAGAAAAAAACGTATGAGATGCTTTTAAAAAGAAAATCAGTCTTGTATGTGTATAAACACATACAACAGCTGATTTAATTCAGCGAGAAGAGGGGGCTGTTCTGGATAAAGGGCTCTCCCAAGAAAATCAGAATTATGTTGCTGGGTTCTACTTTTCCACCACGGTAGCAGCAACAAAGGATTCCAGTAATTGCATCAATGTTTGCCAGAGCAGAAGAAAATGCAAAAAAAGAAGCATCTGGAAACTCCAGGTCAGAATGAAATGTAATTTTTCCCTGTTCTGTTCAATAGCTTAAGTAAGTCCACTTGTCCTTCACATCTGGTACGTAGGAATTATATATAAGCAGGAGGACTTTCACATGTTACTTTGAAGATGTGAAAAGTGGGTGTTGGAACATTTTCGGGTCTGCAACTGGTATTTAATATATACCATGTGCAAATCCCAATGAAGCAAGCGATGACCTGATGTAGGACTCAATAGTCAGTGGGAGCTAGTTGGGTCAGGTGATGGCAAAGGTAATGTATTCTTTCCTCAACATTAGAAACCCACCATGATGAATTAAAATTGATATCTAAGTATAAAAAGCCCTAAAGACAAGCAAAAGTACATCCAGTTCCCATGGTGAAATGGAGTAATGACTTCCGAATGTGCAACAAAAGGATGGAAAAGTAGTTATGGAACAGCTGCGTGCAGTCTGAAGTTACTATTTTAAATTTCAAAATAGTGCAGTCACTTTTATATGGATATCCAGAAAACTCAGTTACAATAAACAGTAGTATTGTATTTTATGTTTTTAAGGGAAATTTGCATCAATCAAAGTTTTTGTGTAAGGCAGCAGCTTCCTACATGCCCACTTAGAGCTCCATCAGACGAGCGTTCTGTTGCACAGTTGTTACAGGGCACTCACGGATTTTTGTGAGTCCCTCCTCTCCCATAAGTGTTGTCAATATCACAATCTCGCCTGCAAGTTCCAGGAATGGGGCAGTGTTGCAGTTAGTGAATGAATGCATGGGCATAGCTAGCCATAGGATCTCTATCGCCTACAGATCAAAGGTGGCTTCTGACCCATTTCAGGGGTGAGTTGTAGAACATTGTAGAACTCTAACAGCAGATCTACAACTGCAGAGCTTTCTGTGAATATACTGGGGAGGGGGGGGTCAAGGTAGGCACACTCCCACCACCAGCAGACCTCCTCCCTACTATTGGAGGGACACTTCCACCCTATCCCAATCACCCCCTCCAGCCAGTATACCTTTTTGTTTGGATTAGAGATAATGCTTAATTTCATAATTAGTTGGCTCATTGGTCAAAACTTGTCCATCGTAATGCTCACCTTTGTAGCAAGCCCTGGATAGATGTATTACAAATTTACTACTAAATTTGTACTGAGTGTACAAATTGAACTGAGTGTTAGTTTTGGAGTATGCACAGTGGTACACAGATTCCCCCCTCCCCCCGGCTAAATTTTCAGCCATCTTACCACCTAGACTCACCCAAAACTTCCTTGGAATATTCTCATTACCTGCTTCCCTCATTGTCAGCACCACCACAGTTTTGGCTCTGAGGAGTAGGGAGCTCTACAGGTCCACCTTCATACTGGCAATTGGCAATGGTGAGTAAATATCACATGACTTCATCAGGCAGGCAGGCAGGCAGGCAGGCCACGTGAAAACAACCAATCAGAAAGAGGGCACATAATGTGGTGACGCATGATGTCATGCCAAATTATGCATCAACAAACTATAGCTCCCAAGATCCACTTTGATATGGCACATGTCCAAAAATTCATATACATGGAACGAGATTTAAAGGAGAACTGTCATCCAGGATCACATGGATGAATTCATTACAAATCTATGGTGTGACCACACTTAGAATACTGTGTACAGGTCTGGTCACCACACCTAAAAAAGATATTATAGAGCTGGAAAAAGTGCAACTAAAATTATTAAGGGTCTAGAGCATCTTCCCTATGAGGGAAGGTTACAACAGCTGGGATTGTTTAGCTTGGAAAAAAGGAGGCTAAGGGGAGACATGATAGAGGTGTACAAAATTATGCATGGTGTGGAGTGAGGATATGGAGACGTTTTTCTCTCTCTCTCAAAATACTAGAAGCCGGGGTCATCCCATGAAGCTGATTGGTGGGAGATTCAGGACAAAGAAAAGGAAGTACTTCTTCACACAGCGCATAGTTCAGTTATGGAATTCACTACCACAAGATGTAGTGATGGCCACCACTTTGGATGGCTTTAAAAGGGGGATGGATAAATTCCTGGAGAAGGAGGTTATCAATGGCTACTAGCCCTGGTGGTTATGTGCTACCTCTAGTATCTGAGGCAATAAGCCTGTGTGCACCAGTTGCTGGGGAACATGGGTGAGTGGGTGCTTTTGTACCATGTCCTGCTTTGTTGGTCCCTGGTCAACAGCTGATTGGCCACTGTGTGAACAGAGTGCTGGACTAGATGGACCCTCGGTCTGATCCAGCATCAGGGCACTGCTTATGTTCTTACATTCTTATTATTTTTCAAGTCAATAACGAATTCACTTGGAGTAAGTTTGCCCATCACTAGGATTGCTCTGTTAAAGTATCTATTTGGTGTTTTGTTTTGTTTTAAATAGCAAGTTGCCTCTACATTCATGGAAGAAATAGCAACTTTCTGGGGAGTGCAGCATGCAGGAGGGATGGCTAAATTCCCTCTCCCCACTCATCATGGTCCCAGTCCAAATTTCTGCCCCACCCCCGCAGCTGCTACTTTAGAAAAAATAGCCAAACGTCAATGTTAAATGTGATCACACATTTTATGTGATGTGTAGTTTGGCCTCCAGCCATCAGTGTGAAATGCCCAGGCCATGTGTGGGCTCTGTCAGATGTGTGGATTTGTGGCGGTCTAAGCATGGCTTGAATCAACCTGCATATCAAGTGCCATTAACATCACGCCTAATGAAAATTAAATCCATCTGAATGTGTCTTGATGAAATTGTAGCTATTTTGGTTTGTATCCAGATGGAGAACAGGCAACTATAGATTTGCTACTCTCAGGTTTTAATTAGGGATGAAATTATTTTGATATATGTGTGTGGGGGGGAGGAATCTCCTAACTTCAACATGTTTGTGAAAGAAAGAAAAAAAGGGGGAAGAACTTATGAACTCCTCATTCCAGTCCTGCACCCCCATATTTCTCAATTATAGTTGATGTTGGATTTAGGGTATAAGGTATATTATTATTATTATTATTATTATTATTATTATTATTATTATTATTATTATTATTATTATTTTCAGTGACTTATTAGGTAGCTGAGCCTGTTGAGATACACTTAGTTCAGCTTCACTATTGTGTTTCCCAGCTGCACCATTTTATCATTTAACTTTTTTAATTGAGGTTTTAATTTGTGCTAAAATACCATTTTGGGTGCTTCCAGGCAGAGGGCTACTGGAGCTGCCAATCAAAGGCATTATGCAGCTATTCCATCTTACCCTCCTTAAAGGATTTTTTGGGACAAGAACAAAGATGGAAGAAGTATCTCTGTTCATCATTAAATGATGCTTATATTACAGTCATCCCTAAAGCTGGCAAGAACCATATAAACCGTGCTAATTACTGACTGATCTTGCTAATAAATGTTGAGATTAAAATATTAACGGTAATCTTAGGCGATAGACTGTAACAAGTCATTACAACATTGATCGGACCAGATCAAGTGGGATTTATTAAAAACAGGCGGGTTGGGGGTGGGCGTAATTTGAGATTAGTTGTGGATTTGATAGCTTTAAATAAAGAAAGAACTGACCAGGCAGCCATTGTCTCTTTGGATGCTGAGAAGGCCTTTGACAAAATTCATTGGAAGTTGATGCTTGCTATGTTGAGAAATTTTTGTTTTCCAATGGAATTTTTGAAATGGGTTAGAATTTCATATTCGACCCCGAGAGCAAGAGTTAGTGCTAGGCAAAAATGTCCACTTATGTTTGGAACCCCTGTCTTGCAGAATTAGACAGAATAGTAGTATTCATGGGTTTCTGCATGCTGACTTACAATTTAAAATTATTCTTTACCCTGATGATCTTTTATTGTTTATTTCTAAACTCCAGACATCTGTTCCTGCTTTGATGAAATTGATTAATACTTTTGGTGATCTGTCCGGTTATTCCATTAATTGGTCAAAGTCTGAATTGATGCTGATTAGAGACAGCATATTTCCTAGTGTGTTGGCTAATGGTCGGTTTTGATGGTGTGCTGATTATATTACCTATCTGGGAATACTTATTCCCAGAGATATATCTCAATTGATTAAAATAAATTTGAATAAGCTGATTAGTGAGATTGCATGAGATAGAGATACATTTATGGGGTAAAGTCAACACACTTAAGATGAATATTATACCTCCAATTCTCTGTTATATGTGGGATTCCTTTACGTATACCTGGCAAATACATTCAACAACTTAATGCTTTGTTTCATAAATTCTTCTGGGGTTCCTCCCTACCTCAAATATTTTTGAAATGGATGCAGCTTCCAATTAAAGAAGGTGGGTTTGGTTTTCCAGACATCACTTTGTACCTATCTATTGGCTTGTACTAAGTTTTGGTCTTTTCCACTTCACTTAGATTTGCCAGCCTGGTAAGTTCTGGAATCCTTATGGCTAGAACCTCTTCCTAAATGGATGGCACTTGGTTCTCAACATATTAGAATAAACAACCCACCACTTACTATCTTGGCTGCTGGAGAGGTGTGGAGTATAGTATCACATCAATTACAGTTCGATCCATTCTCTCATGCAAAATTGACTTTATGGGGAAATCCAGATGTAAGAACTGGAAAGAAAGTGTTCTTGTGGAGGACATGGACAGATATGATTATTTTTACTTTAATCAATTAATAGGCCCAGACAATGAGTTTTTGACATTTTCTGATTTAAGTGTTAAATATAATTTACCTATTAAGGCTGAATGGCAATACTTGCAATTGCAATACTTGCTAGAATCTAGGTTTGGTCCAGCTACTTTCACAGCTTCAGAGCCTCCATTATTGTTAGAAACACTTAAGCATTTGGTAAATAAATATGATACCCATGGTCTAAGACAGGATTGGAATAGAGAATTAGAGTGTCCTGTTTTGCCTAACCAATGGATTGATGCCCTAGCATCAGTATCTGAAGCTTCTATGGATCTTAGGCTACATTTTGCAGCAAAAAATCTTGTTTTGGGTTTATTGGACTCCTCAACGCCTTCTCAATAAGGACTTGTCTAACCTGCATAATTGTTGGAGATGTAATGCACTTAATGCTTCTTTAATTAATATGTTTTGGCGATGCCCAAAAGTTACAATAAGGATAAACTTTGTACTGAAACCATCATTAATATGGAACAATATGCATGTCCTCCTAAACTACTTACCGGCTTCTTGGAAGTTAACACAGTATCAGCACAAATTGATTTTCAGAGCCCTGATGACAGCTAAAAGACTTAAACTATCACATTGGAAGGATAAATGTTCACCTCCCATAATGCAATGGACTGTGGACTTAAAAATATTATCAACATTTGAACGGGGTGTTATATAGACACCACTTGCGAGTGGATAAGTACATGGATATTTGGTCTGCTTTTCTTGAAACCCATGCATAACTCTCTGCCTTTTGTTTTTTAAATGAATGGTATACCTGATGGGAAAATGATGATATTCCTATATATGTAATGTTTCTTCATTTTTACTTTTCATGATTTTGTTGTTGTTCTGTTTAGTTAATATCCACAATTTAAAAAAAGGATGGGAGGAGCAGTGGGAAAACACAGGAGGGTTACAAATGGAAGACATTGCTTTCTGGACCTCCTATAAAATTCTATGAATGATGAAGCGCAATTGCACAACAAAAGCTTCACTTGGAAGCCAAATTGAAATATTTTTGCAATAGCACTGAGATGAAAATAAGTTTAAAAGAGGTACTCTTTTAAAAGATTTTTAAAAGAGGTACTCAGGTGAATTTACGTCACACTTTCCAGTGTGCGCAGAACATCTCAGAAGACATTCACCAAAAACGTGATACCCACACTCCATCCTGAACTGTATAGTGAGTTGCAATTCTGCATGCAGTGTGCAGGGGAAGAGAAATGTTTGAGTAGAGCACTAGAATAGAGCCACTAGCCTGGAAACACTCCAAGGCAGACAAGAAGTTCCAGACAGGTCACAATTGCTTGTCAACTGTCTCACCATTAGCTCTACTTTCAGGCAAGGCTTTTATGGTCCCATCACCCTGTCTCCTTCACAGAATTTTACGGGAGTGGATTTCTTGCCACAAAAAAATCCATTAAGGAGTGGAAGATGGACCTGCTGTGCACAATGCCTTTTGACTGGTAGCACTAGGAGCCCTCCACCTGGAAGTATCCCTAGCAGTGATTTAGGCCCCCCAGATGTTCATCAGACGAGTGTTTTATCGCATGCTCACTACTGCCCACTTACGGATGTGCGCACATCCTTTAGACAATGTCGTCCAACTCCTGCCCCTTCCGCTCATTTTTCCATCACAAAATAGATCCCTTTTAATCCGACTTTTTTAAAAAAACAAACCCAGAATGTGCCACCATCTCCTGCTGTGTGCAGGAAAACCGGTGCGATTAAAATGGCTGTAAATGGGCCATGTGTTTTTATTTGCTTCCTCTTTCCCCTCAGGGCAGAAGAGAAAGTAATGAGGGACCAACGTGGAGGCGGAGAAGCAACGGTAAGGAAACACGATCCCCGCCCTGTGTGATGACGCTCTTAGTATGAGTTCTCCAGCAGATTTTAGTTCCAATTATGAATGGTTTGCACCATAAAGACACACACACACACACACACACACACACAGTGCCAAAGAGTGTGAAGTACAGGTATAATATGTTCCCAATCAACAAAATGTTTCAAAAGGCATGCAGCTATTTTCTGAAACAGCTGAAATCCCTGAGTGATTTTCCAAGATATTACAGTAGTCCTTGGATTTAAAACAGTGGTGTACTCCCACATAGGAAATCAAGTTTGTCATCTTCACCCTGAAGCTTGCCCCATCGTAAATATGCTGCTGGCAACGTGAGAGACAGCAGCAAGCACCCAGCGTGGAATTCTAACTCTGGATGGCTATCTGGCAATGGAATTGGAAAGGTAACTTTTTCTCAGGGTTCTTTCATAAAGGCTTCAAAGTGTTTCCTGCATGGTAGAGCTACTGTTGTGGGTGTTAGACTTCAGGCAACAGCTTTCCAGTTTTAGAACAGAGCTTTGTAATTGAACTGTAGGCTCTGGGGGAAAACAACCGCATACAGATACTGTAAGTGGAGGTTATATTTACAGAAAATCAGATTGTAGAACTTGGCAATGGCACATATTTTCAACGGCTGAGCTCCTTCTCGTTATCTGTTTTAGGATTTGTTTTTACTTTGCCTTTAGAAAAAGCACGGATCTAAACCTTCCTTATTGTAAAGTAACTATTTCAAGGCAGGAAGATTGTGCAATGGTGGAGCATGTGCACCTACCCAAATGCTTGGCCTGTCTTTGCGCTCTCTGTCATCTCTCTCCCTTGCATATGGTGGCTTCTCTAACTCTTTTATGGAAGGGGTCAAATACAGCAAGGCTGGCAGTAACACATTGGATCTATCCATTGTAAATGAGTTGCCTCCATTTTCTGGAGTGGTGTATCTATAAATATCAGGCACTGAAGACAGACAACAGATGCTGCTATTGATCTCCTGCCCTTCTTGCAAGTTGCAAGTTGCCCAGAGCTATTTACTGGGCATTGTTGAAAACAGTGCTGGCGTAGATGGTCCTTTTGCTCTGATCCAGCAAGGCTGTTCTTACATCCTTAGAAAAGGCTGTGAGGGGGCATGTGACTTCTGAAAGTCAAATGCTTGCCCTTTAGTTAGGGCTAATCTGTTAATGGGGGGGGGGGGGGCAGCAAGAACTGGTCTCTTCTCTCTTAGCTTAGTGTTCAAGGAACACACCTTTCTACCAAGACTAGGGCATTTATTGAAGAATTACTGGCCAATGAAACACACATAGTTACAGTACACTCCATTGTTTGTGTTAGATAATTTTGTGCTTACTGCTTTTTATGCATTGGTCCGCATTGCATTTGGGCTCACAAAATATCCAGAAGTTGTACACAGAGCTATCAGTGTTATCTAATACACCTGCGGGAGAGGGTAAGTAATCAACAGTCAGATAAAGCTGAATATTATTTACATAAATATGCCATTTGCGTGCTGGTAGAAGAAAGTCAAAATGAACTCAGATAACCCTACCCCAGTCAACAGTAATTTTATGTATTGCTGGATGGACAAATTCTATTCTGAATTACTGTTATGAAGTGCAGGTGCCAGTTAAGAAAACTGTAGGACATTCATGTCAAATATACTCATATTAAGTGAAGGCCAAGATGCTCAATCCAATGCTACAATCCCATGAGGGATTTATGTTTGGATTCCCCATTTCAGTCATGAATAGATTGCATTCATTGAAAAGACTATCAGATTTGTCCATTGCCTATGTAGCCACAGATGCTATACAGACCTAGCCTATCAAATGCATTGAAATATTCTCTTACGGGAATTGTAGTTAACTAATATTTGCTTTCTTCATCATTGACTTTTGCCAATCATTCATAACTTTCAGATGTTAGACTTGCTCAATCAGTAATAAAAATGATTCCCACTTGCAGTGGAGAATATGCTTACATCTGCAGAAACGTTCGCTGATGGTAAATGGAGGCCTGCAATATTGTCATAAATGAATGGATAATTGGGAAAAGGGTGCAAAGCTTACACAGTTCATGCCTTTGAAACACTACCACAAATCCATTTTGACATTCTTTCACTGTTGTATCTTATATCATTGTTCAAGGCAATGGCATAAGATAGCCCCGTTCGTAATTTATGTCCACACTTTTACTGAATGTGTGGAGGGGGAGCAGAATTATGCCTGCTTGCCCTCGGCCTCCACACAATTAGGCAAAGATGAGACACTGTACACACAACTGGGAGTCTTGATAGCACCTGGGTTCCCTATGGCATGTACAAACGAAGGTGATCCTGAAACAGCCACCTAATTCACTATCCTGTTTGTAATTGGGCAAACATGAGGCCCAACAGGTATGGCCAAAGCCTTACATCACCCAGAATCCTGTGCAATACATAGCTCGCATGCAGGGTTCCTTGGCAGATATGTTGATGGGGAAAAGTGAAACTACTGTTAGAGAAGCAAGACAAATAGTCGGATGTGGAAGTTACACACATACCATTCCACTTTTCAATCCAAGGTAGTGTCTTGGTTCAGCTGTAAAAAGTAAAACAAGGGTTTGTTTACACATTATAACCAACCAACGCCATATTCAAAAACATATTGTATTACAAAGATTTGTTTTTACATTCAAATCAACCAATGCAATATTCAGTAAGATATTGTATTACTGAATGACATCCTCTACAGTTTTGGCTTGCAAATTTGGCATGACCGCCTCAGCAAGGCAGGAAAGGGTTGTATGATTATTTCAAAAGAGGTACTGAAAAGCAGATGGCTGTGCCTGATACATGAATACTTGCATGATACCCTGCTTTATGCAAACTATTGCAAAAATTTTGCTAGTAGCAATCCTATACCCATTATAAATGTGCAAATCAGTTCATGCTTTTAAGCTGTGATCCTACCTACTATTTCTTGGAAATAAGGTTTAACTTGATTAATGGTTAAATTTGTTTTTAGCTGTGTATATTTATTGTTTTAAATTGTATAATTTTATCTGTACACCACTCTGAGATCCTAGTGATATAAGGCAGGATACAAATGTTTTCAATAAATAAATAAATAAGTTATGCTGTAATCAATAGACCTACTTCCAAGTGAATGTATACAATACGTGGATGTTAAAGTGCACCATTAAGATTTTATCAATACTCAGCCAAAGTTAAACACTTTAACAGCAGAATTCTGCAGGTCTATTCAGACTTAAGTCTTATGATATGTAATGGGACTTACACCCAGGGAAGTGTGCACAATAAGAGTAAGTCCTATTGAACTCAATGGAACCCACTTTTTAGTTGACATGCATAGGATTGCACTGTTAGTCCCATTTCATTGGGAGAGGTTTAAGCCCATGCTTAATAGTTTCATTGGCCCTGTTCAGAAGACACCTTAAACCATGGCTTTAACCAAGGTGGTTAAGCCAGAAAGCCAGGCTGTGTTCAGAAGACATCTCAAACCATGGCTTTAACCATGGCAGATAAAGCAAAAAGCCTTATTCACTGTGGTTAAAGCCATGGTTTAAGGTGTCTTCTGAACACAGCCTGGCTTTCTGGCTTAACCACCATGGTTAAAGCCATGGTTTAAGGTGTCTTCTGAATAAACCCATTGACATCAGTGAGATTTTTTTTAATGCTTAGATTTGGCAAGATCATGTGTGTGTTTCCCCACCCCTAACAAGAGTAATTTTTATATAAATCCTTTTCCTCACCATATTAGTGGGTTAAAGATTATTTAAGCCCTACAATAAAGCTGTCAACGCTGCAACAAAGCAAAACACTGTTTTATCAAATCTAGCCTATGGGCAACTGAGATGTTTCGGCTGTTGGATTCTAGGGCTTGTCTATATGCTCTATATACTCTTGTCATTGCTGTGCAGTTGAGTCTCATTGTTTATATGATGCAGCCATCACTGCTATTCCCTGTGAAGCTGCGCATTTTCAATGTGTCATTTTACCATTACTTTTTTATATTGCTCTGATGTCTCCATGATTGTTTGTTTGTGTGTCAGTGGTGGCTTCAGTTTGGATTAAGAGAGCGGGCGCAGTTAGGAAGCGGATCTCGGGTGCAGGACACAGGGTAGGGGGCGGTTCAACAAGCTCCAAGTGAGTGTTTAGTAATGGCCGCCATGGCGACATTAAAGTCTGGAATGAAAATAAGGACAGTTATTACGTATAACACATCAATTCAATGAACTGTAGCAGTGCAGATGCGGGCTTTCAAAGCTACAATGCTACGCAGAGTTGCCAGATAACAACAACAACAAAAGATTTTGGCGATTTTCGGTCCCTTGATATTTGCTGCCCATTAACACCATGTGATAACAACACTATGAATTTTAGTCTATGCTCACTCCAGCCAGTAACCCTATAGCTGCTGCGATGCTGCGGGGTTTGAGGGAATCAGTAGGTAAAGTGACGCCATATACATCCACCCAGCCCACCCTTTCCCCTAGCTCTTTCTCTTCCCATTGTACTGTCCCTTCCATTACAGTTAAGCTCAGTTACCTGAGTGTGTCTTGTGGGGTCAGATAGTTAAAGCTCCATCGCACTGGGGGTTAACACGCTCCCCACCTTCATGTTTTTGTTCCTCAGTTACTTCCTTTTTTCAAAAGAGGAAGTTCACAACAAGCACGAGGTCCATTGAGTCCACTGTTCTAATGGCACTGCTTCTCCTGTACTTAGCAGGAGAAAGCAGCAATTCTGAGTTTAAAAATACATCGGACTTAAAGAGGGTTTTTTTGTGCTCAAGGAAGGCCAGAAGGGGTGGAAGGCGTGCGAGAGGCAGACGCCGTCATGTGAGGGACCTGAGCAAACTCTGTGACTGCCCAGTAATGAGCGTGCAATAAAACTCTCATCGGATGGAGCTTTTAGATTCATTTTGTAGCATATGAACATCTCCACATCTTGTTAGAAAATGCTGCATAAAGTCATGGCTTTGCTCCATCCTATTTCAGATAAAGACACAGGCATAAATCACTTACTGCTACTTTGGTTAGTTTGGCCTGACAACTGATCAACAGATTTAGCTGGGGTGGGTGGGGTATGTGGCACATCCCTTCTGGAATGTTCCAGTTCAGAATGCCTTTGAGGGAATCATGTGTCTGAATGCTCCCTCACATTAAAAGCAAGAACACCTCTCTGCATGTCAAGGGCAAAGGTATGCTAGAACCCTGCTCTCTCACCTGCTAGCTTTTCACAGCAAAAGTGGTTTTGACATGGAGGATTATCCTATCATGCAATCTTCCACCCACATTCTGTCATGCTACAGTCCTAGGAAAATTGTAGGACATGTTCTTCTCTTTCCCCCACCCCCGGTGTGCTAAATGTAGAAAATGTGTGAGGGAAGTGTGACATACAAGAGATGCTATATTTTTAATTCTATGACAGTCAAATTAACACTGAAGACTGTGTAGCACATCTTGGCTGGAGATGATGGAAACTGTAGTTCAAAACATCTGGAAGGCAGAAGGTTGGACAAGGTTGGCATACCACTTGTAGTAGTTCTTCCAAACAATCAAAGTTGTTTCTTGGTGTGGGTGTGCATGTGTGAGCGTTTCACCTTTTAGACTCTGATTCAAAATTTCTTCCCAAAAGAGCTAACTGCTAAGCGGTTAGTTTTACTTGCTTTTTTTTTTTTTTTGGAAAAGAGTGACAGAAAAATAAAACTCTTCTTTTTGTTTCTTTTGTTTAAATGGATGAACCACAGTCTTTTCCACTTCCTCTTTTAAAAGAAAGGTGGAAAATACATCAGGAGGATAAATTCATTCATTTAAAAAAGTGTTGTCCAAGCGGTAAAATAAGATGGAAAAGTAATTTTGCTGGGTGTACGAAAGACTTTGCGGGAAGTTGTACTATTTAACATTCTATTGGACTATTGTTTTGTATGTTTTACTGGATTCACCTTTCTGTTTCACTTATAGAACTGCAATAAGATCACTAGTATTAACTGTGCTATGGTTGAATATATTTTGTGCTAGACTACCTGGCAATCTGCTAGTACAAATACAGGAGGTGAGCTGGAGCCAAGCTCCAGGTGTGGATAAATAAGTTCCACATACAGAATTTTAGGACTGGATGGAAGCCTGAAGGTCAGTTAAGTTAGTTCTTAGTATTGGGACAGGACCTCATTATAAATACCATAATACACAAGTAACATCATGCCAGATATACTTTCAGGTCAAATAACATGTATGGAAGAGCAAAATGGGATGGGCCAAGCAAGTGAGCACTCTAGGCAATAGCATTAGCCATCCCATTCCATGTTACCAGCCAAACTAACCTGGGCCATTTCTACACCTGTCTTTTTTCCAGGGATCATCCTGGGATCATCCCTGTGTATGCAAATGACACACAGGGGATCCCGGGAGCAGGCAGGGATGATCCCTCCATTTTCCTGGGATAATCCTTAGGTGTAGAAAGGGCCTTGGAGAAAAGTCAAAGAAAACCCTTCTGGCATAGTTGGTTGTGAAAGGCTGTCATGCAGAATATTGCAAAGATCAGCTTTGGAGGCTCTTCGCTAGGTGGCACCACCCACAATACTGTGACAAGTGGCTAACCAGAAAAGAGCCTTCTCTGTAATGGCCTCCTTTCAGTGGAATGTGCTTCCTAGGGAGATCTACCCAGCGTCTGAATTGCATACGTTTAGATGCCAGGTTAAGGTATTCATCTTCCAGCAAGTGTTCACTTTCTAATCTGGTGCTATCATACTTTTTCTGGCTCTTTAATATTAAAATTTAATATTAAAATATTTTTAAAAAGTTAGTACATCACTCCCCAACCAGGAAAAATAGCTGGCTGGGGAATGCTGGGAGCTGTAGGACTTCCCCCCCCCCCGTCTAAACATGCATAGAATTGTGCCCTTAATGTTTAAATGGTTTAATAGTTTGACATTTTCATTGTTATATGTATTATTTTGGTTGTTATTTTATTGTTTTGGGGTGTGTTTTTTATGATGGCATGCTGGCAGTCTTAAAATATCTAAAAGGCTGCCCTGCAAAAGATGGAGCAAAGTTGAGGGCAAGATTAGAACCTGTGGTTGGAGGTTGCAGGGGAGCAGGTTTCAGCTAAACATTACTAGAAACCTCCTATCAATGAGGGCTCTTCAGACTGCCTCGGGAAGTAGTGGGTTCTCCGTTCCTGAAGGTATTTTTCAGTAGACACTAGACTGCTATCTTGCAGGAATACTGTAGCTGTAGCCTGCATTGTAGAGCCTGCATTGAACCGGACTGAATTAGTCCTTCTACCAAGTATGTTATACATTCCTACTAGTGCTGAAAACTGTGGGTTCAAAGGAGTTGTTTAATGTGTTGGAGCTCAGACCTGACCTCTCCTTTGTCTTTTGGGCAGGTTGTGTGCCATTTTCCATGCCTCCCATGGCAGTGTTGGTGCCCAGGGCAGTTTTTCAAATTGCTAAATGTGCCCACGTCCACAAAAGGGTTGCCTGTCCCTGTAGAGTATTTCCTATTACGGCATAATCCCCCTTTTACTATTTTAATTCAGGACCCTAGCATGGTATGCTTGCAAATAAAGACCTGCTATATTTAGACTAGATTCTTGTTCTGGTTATATTTACATTATTCTATTAGTACCCATTCACAGAGGCTTTCCAAGAGAAAAGATGTTCAGTGCAGAAAAAGCCTGAACCTAATCTGAACCAGGTTTGCCGGGGCCTAGCCTTGGAATCTATTTTAAATCTTGTATCAGGTGATAAAAATAATACGGGGGTGTTTCTCTCAACATAGACATACTAATTTTTACTGACTTGTGAGTGAACAGAGGCTGCCTCCACATAGAGATGGGCTTCCAGGGCCTAATCTACACCAAGCAGGATATTGCACTATGAAAGCGGTATATAAAAGGCAGGAGCCACACCAAGCAGGATATAATGGTATGAAAGCTGTATATGATCTGTGGCCCTTTCTACACCTAAGGATTATCCCAGGAAAATGGAAGGATCATTCCTGCCTGCTCCCGGGATCCCCTGTGTGTCATTTGGATGCACAGGGATGATCCTGGGACAATCCCTGGAAAAAAGGCAGGTGTAGAAACGGCCTGTGTCAATAAGCACAACAGTTGTCAGTGCACTTCAATACCGCTATAAAGCAGTAGTGTTCCTTTTATATACCGCTTTTTATAGTGCAATATCCTGCTTGGTGTATATTAGGCCCAGGTTGCAGTTCCCCAGCAGTTTCCCCTTCTTAGAAATCCAGCCAACAGCAAAACCCAGGCCAATCATTCTGCTTTGCCCAGGAAATCTAATGGCATGAAGATCTGTCCAGCAATGAGTTAACATTCAACTGAAATACAGTTGAAGCTAATAAAATGAGAAATGTACAAAATGTGAAAAATCCATGCTTTTCGCATGTATTCATCCTCCTTTGTTTCCAAAATGATTAACGCAACACCCTAGAGACATGTAGAACAGAATTAGCTTTTTAAAAACGTTCTCTGAACAATGCATGTGGTGTTCCCTCTTTTCTTTTCACGGAGGAAAGAAAATGCAAGTTCTCTTCTAGAAGGTGGATCTGGTTCTGTACTTGGCATGCCAGATAGACCAAAAATAACACAAAGAAGCCAAAGGAGTCTAGTTATGTAGCGCTTGGTTTGAAGAAGAAGAAGAGGGACAAGTTGCCTACAGCCACCTCTTTGTAAGCCAGTTGCTGATGACATTGTTCATTCTCCCTTTTTGCAAACACAAATAACTACATCCAGGGCTGGCGTCAATGTTCGCATCATTGGACACCTGCTGATGTCCATACTTCATTATACGGAAAATGGAAGGCTGTGGTTTGAAAATAACAACAGTATAATGAGAGTGATACCACTCAAACCACAAGGATATCAAAATAGCTTTCATAAATGAATATTTCAGAAATTTTCACAAATTTTTACAAATATACAAAATACAGGCACAACAACAATATTTCACAAAGCTCCTTCTGTAAACTGAGTGGGTGAGGCCAATAATTACTGTTTTGTTTTGTTTGCTTTCCATAATAATATGCTATTGCTTATAAATGCTGAGTAAGGTTTTTTGAATTACTTTTCAGCGTTATACTGAAGAAGAACCCTCAAAACAGCATAGTAACCGGACTTCTGTTTATATAAAAAAGACGCTTCATATGAATAATTCACTTATGTAGATTGTATGTGGATATTACAGGCTTTGTGAAATATTGTTGTTGTGCCTGTATTTTGTATATTTGTAAAAATTTGTAAAAATTTCTGAAATATTCATTTATGAAAGCTATTTTGATATCCTTGTGGTTTGAGTAGTATCACTCTCATTATACTGAGGTCCATACTTCAACAGGGGTCCCACTGTCAACTCTCCTCCTTTCTGTTGCTCTCCACTCTAAGCAAGGGATCAAGCCTCTGCTTGCCTTGCCCTCTTCTTTTGGGTGGCTGTGCAGATTAGGCCCAAAGGGAAAGGGCAAAGTAATGGACAGTGGTCATAGTAGTAAGGAGGTGTGCCAACTCAGGGGAGAAACGCACCCAAGGGTCCCCCAAGTCCTAGAGTCAGCACTGACTGCATCAGTAGTCCTGTGAAAGACGCCATCCTAAAATACTAGGCATTTTGCAAGCATTTAGGCAAGGGAGTCCTCAGTGCTCTTCATTTTCTTCGCTACATACACAAATAAATTACTCTATGGGCTGCATGTAATAGGATAGAATTTTCAGTTGGATCCACTAGTTAGGGCTAGACTTCGTAAGCCAACAGCGAACCATGGGTTCTATTTGAGGTTTAGAGCTGGGTTTTTTTTAAAAAACCCAACAACCATAGTTTGTTTGTGGAGATGGGTTCAGAAGCCAGATTTCCACAAACCACATCTTGGCTTAGTGATAGATATGCAAAAACACCAGCTGCAGCTTTTCTCCCATATGGGAAGAGTTTCCAGAAATATATGCCTTCACGGAAATCATGACACTTTGTAGTTTCTAGGATAACAAAGATGTGCTTATTCAGTTCACTTAGATTTAGCTTCAAGTAAAATGGCAGAATTAACTCCAAAAGCACTTCATAACATAAAAGGGGAAATGGTTTCAAATCCAGTAATAATTTGGGCTATTGCAATAATTCTATCTTGGCATCCGAGAATGCTGCAGTAGATTACTTCTCAATTGTTCAGTCAGGTGTTTTGTTTGTTTACTTAATTTATAATTGTGTGAACATAATTACCTTAACCGTTTTGCGTGTGTAGCTGAATTCTGAAGTTCTGTTCTTGTAACTCACGTCTAAAACATGACCGGGATTGTTAACTCGTGGGACAAATTTGGATGATCTTTCATCTCTTCATGAATAATGGTGTATGAAGCCAGGAATGATCAGCGGAGCCCAGTGCCCCTTCCTTACCTCACACCCTCTCCACTTGTGCACAAGGTTCTGGACTTCATCCCTGGCTTATATTAAGCCAGAGCTCCCCATTGTGTTTGAACCAGGAACTCTGGCTTAATGTCAGTTAACCCAACCATGTGTGAGGCCATTAGCTTGAGTCTTGGGAACTGCAGTTGTAATTGTTCCTGGCTAAGACATTAATCATTGCTGGGCTAGTTGGAATATTGATCTATATAAAATAACACATGCATCTCAGTGAACTTCCTGGACCATGGTCAACTTCCTCAGTATGAATCCTGAGAAGATTATAATGGAAATGTGTGGATAGCTTTCCACTGGTAACTGGGGACACTGGGCTCCATTCAGTTACTACTTACACTAATGCTCAGTCATATGCACCTTTACCTGGATGCAAGTCCCCAATTTTAGTCAATGGGGCTTCTTTCAGTAGTTGTGAATTGTACTGTAGATTTCATTTCATTAATGTCCATTAGACATGTAACACTATTTTTAATAATTTGTACTACTACATGGTGGTAGGCATTCAACATTAAGAATGCACCCACCCCATCTCATAATTTTATTTTTCATGGGCTCTTGAAGCCCCACAATTCTAATAAACACATTTTTATTGAAATGTCAAAGGACTTTACAGTACAAATATGGTGGAGATCTGCTTCAGGTTTTGGAGCAAGTGGCAAAGAAAACATCATGGACTTCTTTGACTAATTTGAAGCATGATGCAAGAGTGGAATTTCTGGGTGGTCCCTAGTGAGCCCAACCTATCCAGTTATTATCTTGGGTGGGTGTGTCTCAGTGCTTAGCCTTTGACTTGTATTAGGTTAACAATATAAATATTTAGAAAATTAAAATTCTGTTAAATGGGTATTTTTATAGCCTACCTTTTAAGACTGGCTAGCAAACAATTATCCATTTTAGAAATGGCTTAATTATTTGATTATATACATACGCATGTTTATGTTTTGTGACTTGATGCATAATCTAAAATGAGATCATGTTCTCATGCCATGGCAGCTCACCCTGGCTTAATTTAGCTGTGGGGGATTACCGAATCGAGCTGAGTGCCTGTGTTTGCCATTTTTGCATGGTGCCATGGACACCCAACTTGCCATGGCTTGGCATTAGACAACCCTCAGATGACCCTAAAACAAGCCATGGGTTATTTGAGGGTTGTCTGACCTCCAAACAACTGCTACTGCCTGGGTTCCCATGACACAACAAGCAGTGGCAAGCTGGGCATCCATGGGTGTCCAGCACGTTGTAACATCCCCTGTGAGTAAACAAAGCCACAATGGGCTGTCGTGTTGTGCAGAACCAATGACCTGGCTTGCATATCTTACTGAGTGAGAATTCCACCTCCATCCATGATGCCTATTCTTTAATACTTGATACTATAAAACTAGAGTTGCTGCTTAGAAGGTCAACCATATAAATCAGTTCATGAGATGCAGCCTTTGAGCTGTTTATTTCAGGTCAAAATCTCCCATGTCAGTTTTATCCTGACTCAAAGGCAGCTATTTCCATGAAGGATATGCAAGACTGCAAGCAGAAAACATCTTTTTGGAAAGCAAAAAGTATCCCATGTGCAGAAACACTTCTCTTATAACTCTACTATGATCACAGGCTGATTTGTTTTTGTTTTTTTAAAGAAAGCATTATGGGGTGGTGAATGTTGACTCTGTTCAATACAAGCTAATTGTTCCTGTAAGGTAATTTTTTTGCCTTCTGGCTAGAGTAAACAGAATACCTTTACAAGCTCACCCCCCTCCGCTCCTTCTCAGGACAGAATTTAGCTCTTACTTTTGGAAATTCTTCAACCTTGGGTCTGTCTATGCATATGCATTCAAACGTAAATCCCAGTGAGATCAATGGAATTTTCTTCCAAGCGAGAGTAGCCTCACAGCCTATGTATGCTGAAACGAACAGTCTAAAATAGCTTCCTCTTTAATGTTCCTCTTTACCAACTGTAATATGAGAGCTGAGTAGGATTGCCAGCTGGCAAGATAAAATAAACAGGCCTGTTCCTTTAACAGCTTGATTTACAGCCAGCAGCAAGTGACATTGAGGCATGGCACTGAGGTAAACAGTCATCAGCTGATGTCTACAGATCAAGCTGCAGTTTAGAGGCCACAGGAGCAGGAGGTAGTTAAGAAGTTGGCAACCCTAAACAGGCCTGCGTATTATGAGGCAGCACTAAGTGCCAAGGTCACCAAAGTATCATGGCATTGTATGGCTGTCCAAATTAAAGTAGAAGGGTTGCTTGTTAGCAAGTGATGCTTAGCTAAACTCTTAAGTCATTCAGTAGCAATGCTCCTATTATGCTTCAAGGGCTGCTTGTTTACCAAATGCTTCCAGATGAGTTCATAAATAAGAGATATACCACCCACAATTCACAAGTGGCTCATTGTTGAAGTTTCCTTTGAGGTATCAGTCCAAGCAGTTTGGCATTTTGACTGCTTGCTTTGTACAAATGACCGAGCTGAAAAACACCGGAGTGAGAGCCAAGGAAGAACTTAACAAAACAGCAAGCAAGCAAAGACTAGAAGCTCGGTGAAAATTAATTCTATGAAAACAATGCAGAACACATATTCAAGCATTAGTAGAGTTGCGGGTGGCCGCGTAGGCATGGATAAAAAAAAGAGGTCAAAAGAGGGAATATATTTGCATAAAATTTGCACTTGCTGATTTATATGTATAGATGCAAATTTAGAAAGCATTACTGTAAGTTCAATAGAAATACCACACATCTTGCCATTGTGGGGAAGCCTGTAACCAGAGGATCTTTATATCTGCTCAGTCTGCTGTCTAGATATTAATTTTTGATGGGCAACTTCATGGCCTCTGCTCAACCTTCTTATGGGTTTTTATCTTTAAACCAGACTTGGGGCCAATCTACATGGGTGATTTAATGCAGAGGGGGAGCAATGTGCGGTCATTTGTGACACATGATGTTGTCCCTAATCCGCAGTAACCCCACAGATTCCCTCAGGAAAAGGCACATTTTTGCAGAGTACTTTTAGTCTGTTCTTCCCCCTTAACATGGCTCCTATGCGGTTTAGCTGCTGTAAGCCTCATTCCTCCAGTTTAAATCCTGCATGATGGGTATGCCCAGGGGTGCATCTTTCACCTGGTTGTGACCTCAGTTAAGAGGGTGCCTTCCCTGTTTTCCCCCATTGTTCTTTTCCACCATTTTGCGGTAGCTTGCATATATCTGGTTTCTGTACTTTGCCCCTCACTGTAATTTATTCTTCTTTCTTTGTCCACCCTTCTGAAGTAAACTATCTGGATTTAGATGCCTAAATTTTTAAAATCGCTAAAACTTTACGGCTCTAAATTGCTAAACCTCCAAAATCCCCAAATCATTAAATTGCGAAATGGCAAATTTGCTGTAGCGCTAAATCACTGTACTGCTAAAGCGCCAATGCGCCACCTGCGGTTTTCTCCCTTCCCTGCTCTTCATTTGTACCTTGCACCTTTTTTCTTTTAGGGCCCTAAGAACTCCTCCCACCTCACCTTCCCTGCTAATACTTTCAATAGCAGTAGCAGCTTCAGCACTTTAGCGATATACTGTTGCTGTTGCTCCGTATGCACGATATTGCTGTAGGGTTCCATCTTGCAACAGGGACAGTTTAAGGGCTCCATCACACCAATGTTTTATCGCACTCTCATCATGCCTGGTTTGCCCTAGAGCGGGGAAAGACTAGATTATTTCCCCCAAACAGAATTAAAGCCCCCTTGAGCCTCCATGTATTGCCGTCCTCTCACTATTTCCTTTGTTGGGGGCATGTGCTCTGAAGGGAGAGCTTGCTGATGAAAGGGGAGGGCAAGGTGGTTCTCCTTCTCCAGCAGTGTGTCGAACCAACAGACTTGTGCTGAGTTGGTTGAATGGACTTTTACTGCTCCAACCCCACTCTCATTGCCCACAGAAATGGACCCCAGCTGATTAAACGGTAAATCGGTAAAAATCGCTAGACAACAAAACCAGAGCAAGGGGGTGAAGGAGCCCACGCCCATCACATTGTTACAACCAGTGAACTGGAGGTGGAAGGAGAAGGGGCGGGGCATAGTGGAAGAGCAAACAAGCGAAAGGGAGGTTTCATCAATATAGAGCGATACCGCAAACCCACGTGAAAGGGGCCATTAGCTTGATGCGCTAATGAAACAGAGCTAGAAATCACAGAGGAAAACCGGGGGGGGGGGGGAAGCAGATGTGACAGAGCCCTAAAACAACAGTATAAATTAGAAGTAAAAGCCAAAATAAAACTTAGCAGGAATACAAAAATTTAAAATACAGTAACAAATTTACAATAGAAACTAAGACTGTCATCACACAAGGGAAAATTGCATTTGCTTACCATCGCTTCTCCGCCCGCGCATCTGTCCCTCATTACTTCCTCTTTTGAAAGACGAAGTAAACAATTTGCACATGGCCCATTCAGTGTGCTGTTTTTATAGTGCTGCTTCTCCTGCACACAGCAGGATATAGCAGCAACTTCCATCGTTAAAAATAAGTCAGACTTACTGGGGTGTTTTTTTGTGGCGCAAAGGCTAGAAGGAGTGGTAGGAGCGTGGTTGGCAGTCGATGTCAAGAGAGGGACCCGCAAAAATTAGTGACTAAAATGCCTGGGAAAATAAGCTCTTTACCTGGCACCGGAAAGAGTACAATATAGGCACCAGGCGAGCCTCCCTAGGAAGCTCATTCCACAACTAGGGTGCCACAACAGAAAAGACCCTTTTCTTAGTAGGCACTCAAGTCTTTACTTTGTATGCTTTTTATGTGTTTTTTTTTAAATCTTGCTATATGTTTCCCCCCTCTTTTGTATTGTGTGTTTGTAAGTTGGTTGTATAATAAAAGAAATATACAAAAAAAAATTAAAAATTAAAAAAAAAGAAGTGGGCAATGGCTAGTGAAGTCTTAGAAACCAAAGAGTAAGATTACTACCTCTTTGGCTCTCCCCATTTCTGTCAGAAGCAAACTCACCATAAACATTAAAATGTGCTTTGTGCAGATCACAGAATTCAGTATTTCATTATGCAGAAATTGTGTTACTCTAGCATTGAGTTTTTATATCTTTTTGAATCTCTCTCTTACACAACACACACACACACCTACTGTGTGTGTTGCTCCTGCTGGTCTGTACTGCTGAAGAATATAAGGGGGCAGTTTTGCAACTCAGTCCTTGTAATTTGCGCCCTATGCATTCCCCCTAAACTTCAATTGTATCTCATCTTTCAACCAGAAGGGCTTGTTTTTATGATGAATGATTGCTGAGGCCATATTTATCCATTCTTATAAACTCACCATATGGAATCCATTTTAAACCATGGCTGTATTCTTCTCCAGTGAATGAACACTGTTAGACTTAAATTATGGCATTTTATTTGCAAAGTAAATGTTGGGAGATTCAAAAGCTCTGTTATTTTGGGTCCTTCCTTGATAACAGGTTCGCTGTCGTACACAGCAATGGTGGTGAGCAGATGTGGCTACTCCAACAGCCTGATTCTATATGTCTTTACTCAAAAGTAAGTCCTGCTAAATTTCAGTGGGCTCAAGTCTTGTGTAACTACCCATAGGATTGAATTCTAAATGTCCTCAATTTCTATGAAATTATTTTTGAAAACAAATGCAAGGATAGTATTTAATTTTCTTGGCAATCATGTTATCCCCTACCCCCCTACCCCTTCTAACTTTGGAAATTGGTAAATCAAGACAAGGACCATAACCTCACATCGCTTACAGGCCCAGATGCCTCCCTACCCCAGACAGTGGGATCACCAGGAGAACGGAGCAAGTTTATTCTCCATCTTAGTTCTGTCTCTGATGAATCCTTTTACTTTCTCCCAAATAAGTAAATGGAGGTCATGCAGTTCTATGGGGAAAGTACATTGCTAAAGTGTAGAACATTTGTTGTGGTGAGGACAAAATCCTCCATCCCTCTGCACTGACAGGAGGTGTGTGTGTGTGTGTGTGCTTTGTGTCACTCTTAAATATCTGAAGGCCTATCACATAGAAGAGGGTAAAAGACTTGTTCTCTGGTGCTGTCCAGAGGGCAGGACCAGATCTAATGGGCTTAAGTTACAGGAGGGTAGATCATGATTGAACATTAGGTGAAACTTCTTAACAGTCAGAATGGTTCAACAATGCAATTACCTGGGGAGGTGGTGCACTCTCCCTTGCTGGAGGTCTTCAAGCAGAATCTTGAGAGCCATTTGTTAGGGATGGATGTCCTGCACTGAGCAAGGGTTGGGCTCAACGGTCTACAAGGCCCCTTCCAACTCTACGATAGCACCCAGAGCTATACTGCCCACCACCCCACAAAAGTTCTTATAATATACAGGCCCTCCTCCCACACACATTTTCCCATCACAACAATGGACTGCGATTTTTCGAGAGCTATAAAAGGCTATCCAGTTCTAAATCCTGGAATTGGGTTTACTCAAGGTGCCAGCTTGCACTATGTGCCCTTGCTTTAAATGAGCAGTTACAACAGCTGCGACTATGAGAATAATTTAAAAAAAATATAATGCCAAGGACAAGCCTTTGGTGCAGCTGTTTTGTTCATTCTTGGCATTTTTTAAAGCCTCGAGATTATAATCAGGCTTTTAAAGTTAGCACAACTTTATAATTGAATTGTGAAAGAAGTCCAACTGATAACGTTACAGAAGTAAAAATAGTTGTCATCTATTGGAGTTTGCTGCTTTCTAAACTAATCTTGAGTTAAATTCAGGGTTGCCAACTTCTTTTTACTGGGTCTGCTCCTGTGCCCTTGACATGCAAGAATTAAGCTGCTGAAGCTTTGCCCATCACTTCCATCTCCATGCCAGGAAATCCTTCACCTACCAGATTTTTGTGTCAGGATGCTGTTTAACAGCACAGGAGCATGGAGGAGGTTAGCAATTGTTCTTAGCTCCTCCTCCTCCTCCTCCTCCTCCTCCTCCTCCTCCTCCTCCTCCTCCTCCTCCTCCTCCTCCTCCTCCTCCTCCTCCTCTCTTCTTCTTCTTCTTCTTCTTCTTCTTCTTCTTCTTCTTCTTCTTCTTCTTCTTCTTCTTCTTCTTCTTCTTCTTCTTCTTCTTCTTCTTCTTCTTCTTCTTCTCCTCAATCCTAAAGCAGCCATGGCCACAACAAGGGAGTATCATAGCTGGTTTGCAGTGATGTCTGTTATTAGTGACTGAGCTATGTGATTACAGAATCAGGGTTATTGTATATCATTGACTGTTGGAATGGCCTATTGTTACATGGACAATACAAAACGCTCAGAATTAAGATGATGCCAGAATGAAGCAGGGTGGGCAGATTCCTCTCAGCTTGAGTTTATCGCCTGTTGTCCCCCTCAGTTTGCTCCTGTCACTTTTGATAATCCCAGACTATTGTAGGTGCTGATGGGGCTGATAGGAGTTGAAGTCCAAAACAGCTGGAGGACACCAGGTTGCCTACCTTTGGTGTAGACAATACCGCACAAGAGAGACTTAGGGAGCAATCCTATATCCCCTAGACAGCATCTGGGAGGGACATAGGACAGTTTGGTTTCCTGACTCTGAGCTAGTAGAAAGGGCTCTGAGCTGGGAGCAAGGAAACCATGCTCCCCGCCCCATCTCCCTCCCCCTTGTAAACTGGCATGGAGAAAACCATGCTGGCTACCTCTTCACACTGGCAAAATAGAGTGTGGAGATGGGGAAAAGGAGGTCTACCCAGGAGCAAGGAAGGGAGGAGACTGGAGATGTGGGTCTGTATCTCCAGCCATCCCCAGCCTCCTTATTATTTATTTATTTATTTATTTATTTATTTATTACATTTTTATACCGCCCAATAGCCGAAGCTCTCTGGGCGGTTCACAAAAATTAAAACCACAAAAAACATCCAACAGGTTAAAAACACAATTACGAAATACAGTATAAAAAGCGCTTCTCTCCCCCTCCCTGAAAGCCTAGTCTAGATGGGCAAAATCACCCATCTAGCAAAAATGCAGAGCGGGAGGCACGAGTTTGGAGGCTTACGAGTAGTCAGGGCACATCCCATAGGATTGCATTCTATAGGCCTGACTCAACATTATTTATCTATTTATTATTGTATTTATATCCTACCTTTTTTCTTCCAAGGAACCCAAGGCAGCATACATAATCTTCCTCCTCTCCATTTTATAAGGCGGCTTCCTGTTTCTTCCTATGTTCCTAACTGTGTATAGGACTACAACATTGCAACCCTATGTGTGTTTACTTGGAAGTAAATCCCTTAGTTATCAATGAAGGTTACTCCCAGGTAAATAAGTATCTACAAGTAACTCAGTGGTAAAGCACATGCCCCAGGTTAAGTCCCCAGCATCGCTAGGTAGGACTAAGACAACTTCTATCTGAAACCCTAGAAAGGTGCTATCAGTCAGCTGGTGCCTTTCAGATGTGTTGGACTACAACTCCCACCATTCCAGCCAGCATGGCCAATGGGCATGCTTGATGGGGTCCCACACCTGGAGGGCACCAGCAACTTCTGCAGTTTTCGAAAGAAGCAAGGTGTGCAGTGAACGTGCATCATATTTACAAGCACAATTGCACTCTTGGCAAGTTTCCAGGAGCACAATTCTGCTTCCAAACAAGGGGGCAGACACCTAGTTTTCTTGCAAAACTGAACTGGGTTGCTGCCACCACAACAGATTTGGAACAAGAAGGCCCTCTGGCCCTACATAAATTGCCATGGGGGCTGCATGCCGCCTGCATGTTACCCACCCCTACACTAATGGGTAGAAGTAGCATCTAGGAAAAATGTGATACTTAATATATTGTTATGAAAAATAGAACATATGTTAGATATGTACCTGAAGAGCTCTGTGAAGTGCAAAATCTGTGCTTGCTTTCAACTACAGAAGGTCTCTGTTTATCTTTTGGTATCTCAGGGCTTACTAGGAGTTTTCTATATATAAGGTTTAAAACTTTTTTCCTTTCAGTTGCTGGCAGCAACAAACTTCGTAAAATATGGAAAACTCATTAAGCGTTCCAATATGTGAATTGTGCTTCCTCTGCTTTGAGGTCAATGAATGGCCAAATATTTTATACTCATTTATGAACATACCTACCTGAAACACACAATCCAGCAACTTGTTTTCAGGATTCCTCCTGTCTTAAAACTAAAGGGTTCTGTTTTTCTTACACTTTAAGATCATTGTTAAGGGTACCATCCTATGCATGTTTAGATAGAAAAAAAACTCTTACAACTCCCAGCATTGTATGACCTTGGGAAGTAATTGTTTCTGAGCTCTTGTTCCCCATCTGTCAAATGGAAGTAACAGTGACCAACCTTGTGGAATAATTGTGAGAATAAACCCAGTAACTTTTAAGTACTTTTCAACTGCAGGTCCACGTTCATCCTGTGTTATTCTTTGGCTCTAATTTCTCTCCTTTTTGTTGTGCCTCCTACTACCCAAATTTAGAGATTGTAAGTTTCTCAGGGCAGGATGGAACCTGTCTCTTGTTTAGTTTTCTCTGACACCATGTAGGGAAATGAAACTATATTTCATTTGTGGTTTTATCCTGGTTGCGCTTTTTATACTGTATTTCGTAATTGTGTTTTAAACTGTTGGGTGTTTTATTGTGGTTTTAATTTTTGTGAACCGCCCAGAGAGCTTCGGCTATTGGGCGGTATAAAAATGTAATAAATAAATAAATAAATAAATAAATAATATTAAATAATGAGAAATTCCAAATAAATTATAGGGTTTTATCCTGTGGTGTCCCCTCCACTGCCAGAAGGCTCCTTGACCCAGCAGAGATATCAGCAAAATGGAGAGGGAAGCCATTTTTGCCCCTCAAACCATAGCCCCCCATACCACCTCCTACACTGGGATCCCCCCAACTGCCTAGAGCAGATTTGGGGGACACAGGTGAGAGGGGAAGGTTGAATTAGCAAAAAATTGCCTCCTTCCCCATTTTGCTGATTTGTCAGCAGAGGGTCACCTTAGGATATAACCTATCGAGGCCCCAGAGAGAGAGCATTCTAGCACAAAAATGGAAATGAAACCCAAAAAGAAATTCAGAACCCCTGAAACAATGTTTTGACTTGGCTAAAATTTGGCATCACATCTACACAAAGACTCTGCTTCATGCTTGGCTTTTATACTTTCATAGCTAGTGACTATAAAAAGGTTGCTTTTTAAAAAGAGGAGGTGACATTTTGCTCTCTCAGTTTGTGTATGTACTTCTAAGTTAGCTACACTTGCCGAATTCAGTCCCACGTTCTCATGTAAAACAGTTAAAATGCATATCAAGATACATATAGAATCAGCATAATGGGTTTTCACAAATGGAACCTTCACAAATGGAACTGTGGGCCTTGCTAGACCATGCCGGATAAGCCAGCAGGGAGGCGGGGCGACGGTGGGCTAACTTTAGTGCGCGCCGCCCCGCCTCCTAGACGGCCGACGCGCAGGGACTCCGGAAGCCCTGTAGCGTCAGCCATTTTTGTTTTCAATTTAAAGGGGCCATGTGCGCCCCAAAGCCGCCGAACAAGGTAAGCGCCTTTTTTAAAAAAAATTAAGCCCCCCCCGCTCCTGATCTCCCTGCCATCCCCGATGCCTCCCTGCCCACTCTTTCCCCGCCCGTCCTCCCTCTCCTCAATGTCTGTGTCACCCGTCCTCCCTCTCCCCGATGTCCGTGCCGCCCGTCCTCCCTCTCCCTGATGCCTGTGTCGCCCGTCCTCCCTCTCCCTGATGTCCGTGTCGCCCGTCCTCCCTCTCCCCGATGTCCGTGCCGCCCGTCCTCCCTCTCCCTGATGCCATCCCGGTGCCTGGCCTTCTCCCCCCCTCTCCTGTCGGGTCCGGCCTTCCTCCCCGGGATCCCCCCCCTGGCCCAATAGGCACAGCGCTCGTATGAGTGCTGTGCCCAGTCCGTGGCTTTTCCCGGCTACTTGCAAGTAAGCGAGTAGCCGCAAAAAGCCACGGACCTTGCTAGACGTTCCACAGCCCCGGCCTGAGGCCGGGGCTGTGGAAAAGGCACGGCATAAGCAAATTCGCTTATGGCGCGTTAAGGGAGGCTTCAGTGCGGCCTGACCATGGATTCCCCTGTGCGTCATCTGGACGCACAGCAGGGAAACTGGGCCTCACAGCGCGCTAAGGCCTCGTCTAGCAAGGCCCTGTGTTGCAGTGTATCTTTCTTCCTAACTAGGGGTTTCCTGTTCCTGTTTCCAGCAAGCTATTGCCTCCAAGCAGAGAATTCCATTCTCTTCCCCACCTTCATTTTCCATTTTACTTTTCCAGTTGATATTCAACATTCCGTGCCGCCCCCGCCCCCCCACATTTGGGGAAATATATTTTTAGTTCTGCAAATCTCATTGTTCCCCCCGAGGCATGCTCAGTGGTCCTATTTTGGCTCCATTTCTGTTGGCACTCATCACCTGAGTTTGCCACTAGAGGTTTAATGTTGGGGTGGAAGAACACATTCTACTTCCACCTTGAGTCTTCAAAGGCTGGTCACTGCTGCTTCTTTGCAAACTGGAGCTGGAAGGACATGATTTCCAGCAAAGTAGGGGAAAGGTGGAAGGAGGATGCTTAACTCTTACCTTGTCTGCCAATTTCCCCTCCCCACAGCCAGCTTTCCAGATCCATGTTTCCACTGCAAAAATGGGTCTGGAATCTGATGTGGGAGAAAAGCAGTTGCTGGGTAGAGTTGGAGGAAGAAAGCAGCAGGGAAATGTGAAGCATCTTCCTCCCACATGCTGTTTTTCTGCTGGCAGTCCTACCTCCTGGCCCTACTTTGCAAAGGAGAAGTGCTGGCCAGTCTTTGGCCATTTCTACACCAGCCTGGTGTAGAGAGAGGGAGGGGGAGGATCTCGTGATATCCTGATCGTGAGATCCTCCCCTTAGTCCAAATGCGGGTGTGACATCCCGGGAGGAAGGAGGGTGTTCCGCCCGCCATTATTTATTTATTTATTAAAAGGAGCTGAGCGCACGTGCGCTCCAACAAACAGTGAGTTAAAAAAGAAAGAAAATCCCTGACCACTCTCCCCCCCACTCCCGATTCCTCCCGGCCCGGCTCTTTCCCTCTATTGCTCCCCACTATTTGCGGGGAAGAGGGAAGAAGCCGGGATGGGCGGCCACACCTCCCGTATAGCACATAATTTCTTGGCATGTGCTCTTGCTCTTACACTCTTTCACACAGGAAACTTTCCTGTGAGTGCCCTAATTTGATCTCATGTGCCTTAGTCAGGTTCTAGGATTATGGCTCTTACGTTTTTATGGTATATAAAAAAGAAAAGCAAATGTCTTTTACACAGTTTCCCCCATGTATGCTTATATACTATGCAAGTGTAGTTAATTAGACAATTTCTATGGATTTTAGTAGCAGTAAAAATGATAAGCATCATGGTTCAGTAGTGGGCAGATTTAACTATTAGAGAGTTGGGAGAGATCCAGGTTCAAATCCCGACTCAGCCATGAAGCTCACTGGGTGATCTTTGGCCAGTGTGTATCTGTCAGCCTAACCTACTTCACAGGGTTGCTATGTGGATAAAGTGTGTGTGTGTGTGTGTGTGTGTGTGTGAGAGAGAGAGAGAGAGAGAGAGAGAGAGAGAGAGAAGAAATCATGTATGCCTCCTCAAAGTCATTGGAGGAAAGACAGGAGATAAATGTAATAAGCAAACTTATTTAGTTCCTTATTGGTGATTTTTTTTTTGGCAGGTTTTTCTTTTCCAGCTGCACCATAACACTATTTTCTTCCACTGTCCATTAGATGCAAACACAATATTATGCTGTTGTCTTTTTTATGGGGCTTTTCACGCCAGGGCTAAATTGTGACTGGGGCATGCAATCACTAACTGGATAAATCCTTGCTCTCCTCCCCCACCAACACATATCAGTTTATCATCTGGCTAATACCCCTGACTGACCTTTCCTTTGCAATTTGTTGAGTGTTTGCCTGGGTTTCTCATGATTCCTGGTAAGGCACACACTATGTCATATCTTGAATAAAATCTGACAGGTTTCCTGCTCAAGCACAGAACAGCTTCCATAGAATGGTTTACATTAAGAGTGCCTCAGTCTTTCCATAAAGATTTTGCTTACAGCTGTATGGTGGACTTTTCTTTAGAAGCGGATTTCTAGTGCATTTCAGAAGCAGCACATGGTAGCTTCCTGAAGTCCAGCTCTTCTTTCTCAGTCTGAGTTGCTGAACATTTGTGGTATTAAAAAAGAAAAAAGTATCCCTTCATTTCACGTCACAGTTGACTTACGCATTTCCACCAACATTTTCCCATTTCTCTCTCTGCCTGCATTCCTTCATTTTCTGTAGCTGCTCATCTTACATTTCAAGGCCACATAGTTATTTGTGGCTTGGCTTTTTCCTTATGTGCTATATGCCACCTCAAATTCCAGTCCTATAGACTATTTCTATGTTTGGTTTTCAAGATGTATTGCCAAAAGTGAGTTAATGGGCAGTTAACTGGCTGTCATGTTGAGTATTTCAGGGCCACTGTACCAGTTCTTAATTGAGACTGTGGCTTTTTGACTAATCACAACTATGCATACACACGTGTGTGTGTGTGTGTGTGTGCACACACGCACACACACATATTGGGCCAATCCCTAAAATGAAGCCAAGCCCCACTTGTTCCCTAAAATAGAGGCACACACACCAGCTAATCTCTAAATCATAACCATACCAACATACCCTAGGCAAGTCCAGGGTGACACTGCTGACAGACCAGAGGGAGCAGAAGCTATGACTGTTGGCATTAAGTACAATATATGCAGGATGCTTCTCCTTCCTGCGCTCACTGTCAATGGCGATCCTAGAACTACAAAGCAAAAAACTTAATTGTTTCGCTTCTGAATGGATAAAGGTGCTAAAGATTGCAAGACAAAAGGCGAAAAAGAATTATAAAACCAACACATTTTTATAGCATTAATCTTATCTCTACCTATAAAGCGGAATGTATGTGTATGTCATGTATGTCTGGAAATGTTTACCCACTTCGAGATGAGTTAGAAACTTGAAATTTGACATGGCAAGCCTCAACAAAGCAGGGTAAGCCCCCCCTTTTTTTTTTTTCAAAACCAGGGTTAAAAATATCTAGGAGAAATAGTCTTTCCATCTCTCCCAAAGAAATATAGTCTGGTTTTTCTTCCTTCTCTGCAACAACTCCTTTTTTGCAATCCAGTATTTTTGTTTTCTGTTTCTTACCTTAATAATCCATTTTTTCTTTGTGGTATGGAAAGGGGATAGAGAGAGCCAGTAGGAAGCTGGGAAATGGGGAAAGGCTGCAGATGTAGAGGTGCTGAGGGAAGTAAAGGGGAGATTTGAAATAGCCCCTTGCCTTCTTCCATCCAATTACCCAGACAGTTTACTCCTGTTGTTTATGTTTTCAAATCTACCCAAAACACAATTGATTGATTGAAAAATGTATAAACTTCCCATTATCCACTAGGGATCCCTGGACAGTGTATACAACATTTAAAAATAAATAAATAAATCTAATATAAACCCCCACACAATTACAAATTTAAAAAAGGGGGGAGGCACCAATTTTTTAACTAGCAAACCCAACCAAAATACAGAAATCAATTAAGTTTTAAAAATTAAATTAAATTAAACATTTTAAAATATTGACATTCTAAAATGTTAAAATGGCAGGGCAAAAAATAATGTTCTAATTTGGAGAAGAAAAGAAAACCACGTTGGTGCCAACCATATCTCCTTTTGAAGGGGCCTTCCAAAACTTGATGTTGCGCAGACTTTATACTGTTAGTTTTACCCTACCCTGTGCCTGCTTACCCTACCCTTTGCCTGTTTGCCTTCTCTTCCCCTCCTTATTGTTTTACTATGATTTTATTAGATTGTAAGCCTATGCGGCAGAGTCTTGCTATTTACTGTTTTACTCTGTACAGCACCATGTACATTGATGGTGCTATATAAATAAATAAATAAATAATAATAATAATAATAATAATAATAATAATAAAATCAGGGCATCACCACAAATTAGAATGAAATGGCAGGAGCTTGATGAGTGGGATGTAGTTGAAAGGAATATATTTTTGGTAAGTGGTGGAGTCTGGGGCTGAAAAGTTGGAGGATAGTAGTGGGTGAGAAAACCATAAGAGACTGCATGGTGGAAGCAGCTTTGCACATGGAGAGGGAGAAAAACTAAGGGCAGGGCCGGCGCTACCAGTAGGCCAACTAGGCACAGACCTCAGAGGGGCACAGTACTGCCCTTTAAGGGTCACAGTTTTATACAAATTAACTGTTTTAAGAAAAACACACATAATATTTCAGAAACTCTTCTTGAACAGCTGAATCGAAGTTGGCAATTTGGGGGGGGGGGTGCAAGTAGCTTGCCTTGCCTAGGGTGCAAAATAGTCTGGCACCGGCCCTGACTAAAGGTATATCTGGACGAGGATTTTGCCCCGAGGAGGATCTGCAGTGGCAGCAGGTCAGTTATATGATGCAGCTGCCATCGCGGAGCCTTTGCAGGGCATTCCCCTCATGCTCTGATTTAAAACAGTTGTGTACTTACCACGACTTTTCCCAGTTGGAGCGAGGTGACCACGGCATCTGTCGCTTTGCTGTGGCGGAGGCATGCCCCAGTTGATGGCAACCCCTGATTGGTCAGGATTGGCTGGACAGGCAAGGGACACAAGCACACATCCCCCACCCTCTCCTTCATTTCCCTTTTTGTTGTTCTCTCAGTCCTTTTTTTAAAAAAATGAAAAGAAATAGGGGGGACATTTGGCACTGTGAGCTGCTGGCAGGCAGGCAGGCAGGCAGGGAAAGAGAGGGCAGCAGGGGCTGGCACGATGCAAGCCGCCCATAAAATAATGCCTCTGCACCTCTCCAGCGTGGCAGAAGGACGCCATGCCAGAGAGGTGCATAAACGCCAAAAAAGAAAAACAATACTGGGGGTGGGAGGCGGACACGCCCCGGCACCCGTGCAGTGATGGCGGGCGCAGGTACATGGGCGCGGCAGCTCCTTCCAGCAAACCCTGCACTTGTGCTCCTTCCTAAACGGATAGCGGGAAGGAACGCAAATGTGGGGGATCAAGAGCTCGCAGCGCCAATGCACCACTGTCAAGACACAGCCTAAGATGTTATCCTAGGCATGTTTACACAGAAAAAAGTCCTACAACTCCCAGCATTCCCCAAGCAGCCACAATACAGAGCAGCACCCAAAATAGGTTAAAAACAGTGCAGCCAGCTACCATTCCCAGGTCACCAATCAGCACTCTCGGTATTCCCAGAAAAAAGGGAAGTAACCCTTGTCAATGCCATTTAGAACTAGGGAACAGCAAATCCACTCCCAAGTTTTTCTGGCAGCCTAATATGACTAGTATAATGCTCCCTCCCTCCCTCCCTGAGCATTCTTGCTAGTCAGGATCAAAGACTTTCTTGCCTCTGGCCTGTTGGTGCGTGGCTTTGTTGAAAGTGGATTCAGACTGATGTGCTGGGATTCTATTCCTTTGGACTCAACTGATGGATTCCATGTTTAAATGTCCTTGCAGTTGAAAAAACACCTTCCAATTGAAAAACTAGAAAATTAGAGTAAATGGTTTCATTTGGACATCATGATAAACCACGAACTTTACTTCCACAGATGTTGTTCTCAGCACACACATTACAGAAGAGAAAAACAGCTTGGTTAGTATACTGGCCTCCTGGCATATGGACCAGTGTACTAGTTCTAATAGGTCTAAGAGCTAGAGAAAGACAATTGGGGGAATTAGTGTTTATTTATTTATTATTATTAATTTTATTATTGCATTTATATCCTGCCTTTTTTCCTCCAAGGAACCCAAGGTGGCGTACATAATCCTCCTCCTTCTCTCCACTTTATCCTCACAACAACTCTGTGAGGTAGGTTAGGCTGAGAGTGTGACTAAGGCCGGATCTACACTACTGCTTTAAAGCGCTTTATAACAGTTTTATAGCGCTTTAAAGCCGTTAAAGCGCTTTATAACTGTTATAAAGTGCTTTAAAGCAGTAGTGTAGATCCGGCCTAAGTGTGTGAGTGGGTTTCCATGGCTGAGTGGGGACTAGAACCCGGATCTCCCAACTCCCAGTCCAATACTTTAGCCACTACACCACACTGTTTACCAAATAAGGAGTGGAAAGTGGTGCTAAGGAAATAGCAAGGCTTGGGAGGCTCTGTGACCAAGGAAGCTCGGGTGATCGTGACAACAGGGGGCCGCAATGGGCAGCAATCGAAAAATTTAGGTGGAAAGGAGAAGAAACAGAACATGTAGATATAATTGCCTGTTTTCAAAATAAGGAGAATCCAAGATTTCATTTATTGGTTGGTTGCACATAGTTAGAACAATGCTATGGGCACAGTCTAGCCTCGGTTTCTCAACTTTAGTTCTGAATTGAAAATGGGGTGAAAGCCACAAGCCACTTAGGCATTCTTGAGTACTATGTTGCCCAAAAAGAACTTAGAATATATCCAACAGTGGTTCTGGAACAACAAGTACTTGCGGCGATAAATGGGGGGATCGAACAGAGGCTTAGTCATTGTTACGGACTTTGGAGCCACCACAATTTGATTCAAAAATAGAATTTGGAAGGAGAGCCTTTAAAATGGGGCTTCTTCATAGAGTTTCCAATAAGATTAAAATGGTTGCACTCAGTTCAAGACCTTTAGTAACTTCCTACTGCTCTAGGCTCTCCACTTGAACACCTCCCTTGGACTCAAAGATAGAAACTCAAATGGAAGATCATAGCAACTCATGCAGAAGCTACTTGTGCGGGCTTGCAAGCTGAGCTATATTCCTCCAATATAGGGAACCTGGCTCTGGACTTGACAGTGCTTTACCAAGGAGTAAAGCTTTCTTTCTGGGTGTATAAGGCAAATGGATCTTTCTAGGAGAATGCCGCAACAAGATGGTTTAACAGGAAAGTGCGGAACACTGGTCCTGGAGATATGAGGAAGGCACCAGAGCAGGGGTGGTTTGTTGCTTTGTGTGGGGAGGACAACAAGTACCTCTTGTTCCCCACCCCCATTCACAAAGAGATGAAAAACAGGTTAGAGAGAGAGAAAGAGATAGAACAGATTCCCACCCTGTCCTGATATTCAACTTGGCACCATCACCGCAGCCTCTGTTGCTTGCTTTAATGTTTTTCTTAACTCTTTATGCCTGCCTGATGATCCAGTTGTGGTTCTGTAAAACCATACATGCTCCCTAATCAGCTGCATGTGTGCATGCCTCAAGCTCTCCTGGACTACTCATGCCCAGACGGTATACAGCAATTTTGCCATTTCAGCAGAGCAGGCAGGGCATATAGGACTGCTGTGCCTGCATCCCATATAGGGTAATGATGGGGAATCAGGAAGATCCCAGTGTTTCTATTCCGAATGGGCAACCATGGAAGATGCCCATAACCAATGTCATTTTTTGTTTAAAATTGTTTCTGCACCTGTGTGGAGCAGCTGAGCTGACTAGTCCACTCTTGCTTTCACTCTGCTATTTCTTGAGATGAGAGAGACAGACAGAGAGAGGGAGAGGGAGAGAAAGAGACTGTGCTTCAGACTGTGTGAATTGTGTTCATGGGTGAGAGAGAAGCGATTCCATTCAACTACCTTACCAAATAAATCCAGACTTTCAGTATCAGTCAGAAGGAAGGTTTCTGAATTTTTTAAAAAGTCTCTCCCCCCCACTTTCTTTTCTTTTTTTAAATAAAAGCTTTCTTTGGACTTGTGAGGGATTTTTTTTAAGGGTTGCTATGGAGGCTAATTTTTTTAAATCCCCCCCATTGCTTTGTCCTTCTGATCTTGACTTTAAAATTAGGGGAGTGTTTGTTTTATGGTTCATGCATTGCTGGCTGTCTTGCTCTGGGGTATCATTATTATAGGGTGACCATATGAAAAGGAGGACAGGGCTCCTGTATCTTTAACAGTTGTATAGACAAGGGAATTTAAACAGGTGTCATTTGTATATATGGAGAACCTGGTGAAATTCCCTCTTCATCACAGCAGTTAAAGCTGCAGGTGCCCTGCCCTCTTTTAAATCTGGTCACTCTGGTATAGCTCCTGCAGCCTTAACTATTGTGATGAAGAGGGAATTTCACCAGGTTCTCCATATATACAAATGACACCTGCTGAAATTCCCTTGTCTATACAACGGTTAAAAATACAGGAGCCCTGTCCTCCTTTTCATATGGTCACCCTAATTATTATTAGAATTAATTATCCCACCCATCCTGCACACGCCTGCTTAGCAGGCTTGGTCTTAAAGTTCATGTGAAGGATGTGTGTTTCCGACTTAAACTATTGTCTATATTGCTCTGAGATTATTATGATTATGATTATTAATCATCATCAGCATTCCTTGCAGTCTTCTTCACTGGCCTGATATCAAACTTTGTGTGATCTTGTTTCCCATTTACATTCTCCCTTTGCAAGAGAGGACAATAGGTAGCAAACTAGATGTAGTTGGCTCTGCCTATGGTGACCATGCCATCTGCCCCACCAGCCCCAGTGTCTATCAGCCACCACTGCACCAGAGTTGAGCGGAGGACCATGCCAGCAATGAGGAATGATAGCCATTATGAAGCCATTAGGATCCCGGGTTATTCTTAGAGATGAGACCCACAAGGATGAGGGATGCCCAAGCAATGAACACCTGCTGTCCAACCTCTAGCTATAGGATTCAAAACAAAAGGTACAAAAGTTTCAAAACTGGACCCAGGATGGGTCAGAACAAAAAGAACTATAGGTTCCCTGTCAAGAATGAAAATAAAGCTCTGGGAGATTTCTCACTCCTTGACTGATTGGCATCTGGCTGACTATAAGGGGCCATAGCAGCACATTAGAAGATCTACCTGTTTTCAAAACCAAAAGTATCATTAAGGTAATCCAGGTGGTATGTGAACCTTTTGATCTGTCTAGGAAATTGTAGTGATTCAGGACTGGGCCAGATTTCCCAACAAGACTCTGGAGTTTTGTCGGCCCATTGGCCAGTGATGGCATGGCTATCAGGCGCATATCTGCATGTTAATTAATTCTCTTTAATCAAATCAATGGAGGAAGTACATATACACTGTGGCTTCTGCCTCTCTGTGGCCATCCAGGGACTTAATGATACCTCTGGCAGCTGTCCAAGCGGCTTCTTCCAGAACCAAAATGGATTCTTGAGATAGGGTGTCTGGGTAACATAGATGAAATACATAGCACACAGTACATGTGTCCAGCCAGCCAGCATGTCTTAGCTCCTCTGAAACACTGTGTAGATCAGTTCTTAACTCTATAAGTTCTCTTATTTCCACAGAGCAATAAGCAGAAGCAGCATTTTGGAAGCCCATCTAAATGTAGTCAGTTGTTATAAAAGACATGGTGTAAACTTTTCCATTTCTTGGATTTCCTCAATCCATATTTGATAGACTTGCAATATTTTCTTTAACCAAAGCAATTAAATATAATTTTTGGCTGTCCCTTACAGAACTTAAAATAAACATAGTGCTGCAATACATTCCAGAAACCTTGGTACATGGCCTAGTACTGTATATTGTGGTGTACAGAGGAAATAAATTTCTGAAGTAGTTTCAGTTTCTTCATGGATCTTCTGCCAGGCACAGGCACTGGAGCTGAAAACATATAAGGGCCTCCATGTCCCTATAGTAAGT
Organism: Elgaria multicarinata webbii; assembly: GCF_023053635.1. NCBI lineage: Eukaryota > Metazoa > Chordata > Lepidosauria > Squamata > Anguidae > Elgaria > Elgaria multicarinata. The sequence continues at coordinate 129,580,674 of NC_086171.1, forward strand.
TCCTCTTGGAATAATCTACCGTCCCTCATGCTGTATTTATGCAGAACATTTTTTAAGTCGCGGGGGGGGGGGGGGAGAGTCTACACCAGCTGTTCATTGCAGGATTGTATCATAGTCATCACTAATGGGCCACATGACATTCACCTACTCCTGCGGTGATCGCAACTCTACCTCTCAGTTTTACCAGAATATCCCTGACTGCTTTTGTCAAGGTTTTTCCGGCTCTCTTGCTTCCACTGTGAAGAACGTTTGCAGTGTGCCCCCCCTTCGCGAGGTCGTTCTTTTTTCACCATGAGTTCTGGGCTCAGCAAACAGCCAATCAGCTGTAAGAGGCATGTGCATGGGTATCGGTGTGTTTCACCACTGAGGTTTTATCTCTGCGCAGGAGCGCATATTCGTCATAGTTCCTGTGCCCCCGTGTGTTGCTGTGTATCTGCGCTGGTGCATATCCCTCAGGAGTAATTAAAAAAATCTGGTGCCTCTTACCCATCTGCCTAGCCCCAGCCACTTCTACTGATACACATGCAGAACCGCCATAATGGGGCAAACCTGCTCCTGCAATGGCACTCCTGGCTTTGCGGGAAACTTCGCTTGCATGTGCCCTGTGAACACTAATCGCAAAAGTGGGAAAAGTTACAATCACCCCTCCTCTGTTGTGAAAGAGCTGTAGGTGTAGATTAGGCCTTATTGGGCCTGTCCAGAAGACACCTTGAACCCTACTGGTTAAGGCTTTTGGTTAAGCAGCAGGGTTTAAGGTGTCTTGTGTGATGCGTTTTGCTAAACTCTGCTCACTCACTAACCACAGTCGGACCGTCTACAGCAGGGTTAGAGGCTCTAACCATGGCTTAAAGCGTTGTGTGCAACGGCATAGTTTGTGGTTAATGTTAACCCCAGAGAACTACGGTTTCGCTCACCACAGAGCCTGGAGTGTCGTCTGAACAGGCCCATTATATTTGTGTCATTTCAAGAACTTGGAAAAATTATGACTGCTGTTCGCTATTGTATTTTCTCATCCCAATGAGAATCGTCTGAACTGCCACGGAAAACATCTTGAAAGGGAGAGGTGGGAAAATGTACGAAAATATTGTTACAAGATAATTTTACATTTTTTCCACCACAAAATTTGCTTGGAAGAAGGGGTGGGGGACAGCAACACAGAGAGTGCCGTGTGGTGGTGTTGATAAAGAAGCGTGAAAATGCTTTAAAAGTACAACAGAAGATAACATGTTCAGGATTAGCTTTCCCAGAAGATGATACCCAGTGACTGGCCGGGCTGAGACATGGGAAAGCAGTCTGAAGTGAGTCATGGGACAGGCCAGTAGTCAGGACCAAAGAGTAAGTCAGGACTGAAGGACAAAGCAGGAGGCAGGATTGAGGAGCAAGCCAGAAACCAGGACCAAAGAATGTCAGAACTAAAGGGCAAACCAAGAAGCACGATCAAGGAGGAAAGACAGAAGTCAGGCTCAAAGAGCAACCAAGGACACAGAAACACACCAGAGCTCAGGAAGACCTTGTTGCTCATACAAGACTCAACTAAAACAAGAAAACATCTTATACCTTTTCCTGTCCGGGAGGACCTAATGGCCAGACTGGGTCAGTGGAGTCCTTCCAAGTCCTGAGACTACACCATTCAGAAGCTCTTATCTGCAGCTCAGTAGTTTACCACATGGAGCAGCTGTCCACAGATCCCATCAGCTTTCATCAGTGGTGAAAAGGAAGCATGTAACAGGAAACTAATATTGACTCTTTTGGCACATTGTAGCATCTCTGGATGCCATTTTGTTCTGATATATTTTTTTATCCCCCCTCCCATTTTTGACATGTGCGAGGAGGGATGTGGCCTGAAGGGGAGTCTGGGGAGTAGGGCAAAAATGCCCCCCTGGACCTCCTGAAGTTGTCAACTCCTGCTGTAGTCACAGCCAATGGGAAGTACTTGATTAGTGCTTACTATTATACTGCATACACAACAGAGTACTTGAAAACAACAGAGGCCAAAGGAAAGACAGAAGATCTGATGCTTATGGCCTAGGCAACAAGAAATTATTTCTAATAAAAGAGTTGAGGTGTTATTGCTCTTGGGACTTGAGGGGTGGATCAGTGGTTGAGCAGATGTCTGTCAGGATACACAGGCTGGAGGGCCCTATGGAGAGAAGAGGGACCTTAGCACTAGGCAGCTGGCTGGAAGAGTTCCACAAATAAGGTTGGACAAGTTAGAGGAACAGGTGGACTGGGTAGCAAAGAACAGAATAGATTCTAATGCAATGGATTTTTTTACCAGTATCGGGAAACCTGTGAATTCTGAACAGCAACTGTTGAATTTAAGATAGGGAATCTGAAAGAGGAGAGAGAAAGCCCAAATTTAAGTACTTGCATGTTTACACAGAAAAATAGTCATACAACTCCCAACATTCACTATGGCCTGCAGAGACTTGTAGGACTTTTTTCTGTCTAAACATGCATAGAAATGTACCCAAATAGTGCTTTGACCAATCCAAAGGTCTGAAGCATGCAAGGCTTCCTATACCCTTTCAAAAAGGAAATATTGCACACAAAGAGGCATTACTGCTGCACATGCTGAAGTTTCCTATCTCATAGGAAAGAACTGCTGCATATGCATGGCATAGCTGTGATAAGAAGGAAGACAAGGATGATGTTAAATATACCTCTGTTTTGCTACAATATCAAGCTGTAGTTTAGCCAGTGAATTTTCCTGATAATTCTTGGATATGTTTGTTCCTTATCAACATTAGCTCTTATTCTATAAGGGTTCTGTGATATTAAACGGCAAAATTTCTTTCTCCCTGGCTGTTAATAGCCCATCAAAGCCTTGATGAATACTTGTTTATATGGTGATCCCTGAGACATAGGGCTCGTCTTCACGGGTGCTTTACCCCGGGGTAGCTTTGGAGTGGTGGCAGGTGATCTATATGACGCAGGCACCACTCTGAAGGGATCCAGGGGCAAAGCCATAAAGCTCCAAGCTAAAAAATGTCAGGTACTTACCCTGACTTTTTAAGCTTGAGCCAGGTTCCGCGCCTCTGCGGAGCCTTTTTAAGAAAAATAAAATAAAATTTAAATGGGCGTAGGAAGGGGGCAGACAGGGAGCTCCAGGTTCCACACTGTAAATAAATAAATAAATAAATTTTAAGGAAATGGGGAAGCCAGGAGTCAGCCACTGTTGCTGGGACAAGCACCGGGGAGGGGGGAAGAATGGGGCAGCCGGCTCTCCTCCCTCTGAGCTCATTCTGGCTGCCCTGTTCTTTTCTCCCACCCTGTTTTTTATTTTTAATCTGTAGATGCGAACTTTGCATTTACAGATTAAAAATAAAAAATGGAGCCGGGGGGGGGGGGAGAGGAATGGGGCAGTCAGAGTGAGCTCAGAGGAAGGAGAGCTGGCTGCCCCATTCCTTCCCCCTCCCTAGTTCTGCAGCAGCAACTGTGAATTGGTGCTCCTTCCTGTGCAGATGCTGGGAAGGAGAGCCAATTCGGGAGCCTGGGACCTTAGGGCGCAGACCCGAGGCCATCAAGACAGGGCCTGGATTTATATTTTCTGCCATTGTTGTACCTATTTGTACACTTGATTAAATCTGTGGTCAGGTGGAGATGTGACTGATGAGGGGGGAAAGATTCCTCACTCCTAATGCAAAAGAGAATTTAGTTTAGAATATAAATTTGTAACTGCTACTTTGCTTTGTTCACAAATTACCTTGTTCTATGCTGGCACCTAGATTGTCATTACTTTAGGTAGAATATATTTTACTACTTTATATTTTTGAAGCTTGAAATCCCCATAATGCCCTTTTGTTGATGCTTCTTTTATTTAAATTCTGCTAGGTTTTTTTTTCTAGGATAATGGGAATATGATTTCTGACATGAATAGCTAAGAGGTGTGAGTAGACTTATTATCCACACAAGATTCACACACACACACACACACACACACACACACACACACACACTCCTCAAGGCCCAGAAAATGTTGGTTATTGGGTTGTTTAAAAGTACAGCAAATAAATAAATAAATAAATAGTTTTACATGCACACACCAATGTGGACTTTGCCAAAAACTTCTTTGATGTGGTGGCATATCTCACAGAGATTGTAAGGATCAGGAAATGAGGTAGAGGAGACAGTGCAGTTCTACAGCTGATATTAAACAGGCTTGGTCCTATAAGATGCCTGGGAACCATATGTATGTTGCTTTGAGTTCTACAGAGGAAGAGCTTAGTATAAATGTAATAAATAATGGTTGAAATCTGCTTTCCATGTGGATTTCCCTGATTGGATCGAGAGTCTCCAAGCCAGCATTGCACATTCATTATATCTGCTGGCACAGGTGAGAAAACTATTAAAACATATGAAGATTTCAAGTGCAGTAACTCCTATATGACATGCCATGGTGAAGCATTTTTGGTGGCCTCCACAAGGGTTGCAAACCAAATGTTACTTATATTATTCATCTTCAAAACATCCTAGAACAATGACTTCCACATGTCATTCACATATTAATTTTTAATAGATAAAATACTCTCACTTCAGCTAAAAGAAGGAATTCTGATACAGAGAGCTTTGGCTATGGGGCAGCATATAAATTTAACAAATAAATAAATAAATAGCCTAGTTCTTGTATGCGGAAAATGGGAATAGTTCCTTATTAAATTCCACTTTGCTCTTGCTTTCTCCTGTATACATTTCAGTGAAACTGATAGTTACTACTATGCTTTTAGCAGTGGTTGGTAAGGTAAGTAGTGTGGTGCACAGAAAGAGGCAACCAGTGTGGCAACCACAGGGGAGGGCACTCTATTTCCTTGCCCCTCTTGGACGCTGCTCAGTGGCCATGTCGTCTCCCTACATGCCACATTACTTCATCAGCGTGGCGATGTGTTGTTGCACAGCTCCTATTAATTCAGCTGGGGTGTGTACAAGAGATCCTTGTGGTGGATTTTGCTTCAAATAGGGTGACCATATGGAAAGGAGGACAGGGCTCCTGTATCTTTAACAGTTGTATAGAAAAGAGAATTTCAGCAGGTGTCATTTGTATGCATGCAGCACCTGGTGAAATTCCCTCTTTACCACAACAGTTAAAGCTGCAGGAGCCCTACCCTCTTTTGTATCTGGTCACTCTAGTACTAGAGTGACCAAAAACTAGAGAAATCCCCCTTTCTATTCAACGGTTAAAGATACAGTAGCCCTGACCTTCTCTTCATATGGTCACCCTATCTGATTATCTGTTTTTTTTAAAAAAGAATAAGTTGCCGCCAGGGGGGGGGGGGAGTGCAGGAGGCATCCTGGAGGTTGACAATGTCATCTAAAGGACTTGCAAACTTTTGTGAGTGGCTAATCAATAAATTGGTCATGTAGAAATGCTCTAAGGGCCTTGCTAGACGTGCTGGGATAAGCCGGCAGGGAGGCGGGGCGATGGCGCGCTAACTTTAGAGCGTGCCGCCCTGCCTCCTAGACGGCTGACGCGCAGGGACTACGGAAGACCTGCAGCATCGGCCATTTTTGTTTTGGTTGTTAAAGGGGCCACGTGCGTCCTGAAGACTCCGGAGAAGGTAAGCCGTTTTTTTTTACTTAAGCCCCCCACCCTTTGTTTAATTAAGCCCCCTGCCAACTCTTTCCCCGCCCTCCCTCCCCGTTCCCATCTCCTGTGCCAGCCTTCCCCCTCCTCCGCCATCTCCTGTGCCAGCTTTTGCCATCCCCCTCTCCTGCCGGTCCGGGCTTCCCCCCCATGTCCCCCCCCCCGGGATCCCCCACCTGGCTACTCGTAAGCAAGTAGCCGCAAAAAGCCACGGAAGTCGCTAGACGGAAAAGGCGCGCCATAAGCGACTTCGCTTATGGCGCGTTAGGGGAGGCTTTAGTGCGGCCTGGGGCTGGATTCCCCTGTGCGTCATCTGGACGCACAGCAGGGAAACCGGCCCTCAAAGCGCGCTAAGGCCTCGTCTAGCAAGGCCCTAAGTGTCTCTTCCTCTCTCCTCCTTTTTCAGCTACTCATTCCTTACCCCTGTCCCATATGATTTTCAGTTTTAACTCCCTCTCAACAATCAGTCAGCATTCAACGGTTAGTGAGCATTCAATGCGTTTTTTTAATTGTACTTCTGCAAAAATGTGGGGTTCCCTAATACCTTCATCTTGTGTGTGGCTGTTCCCATTTTGGCTACATAAGCAATGGTACTCAGAGGATTGAAATAGAATATAGGGTGATAAAGCACTTAGCAGGCTTGTGGCAAAATACTTCTTAATCGGAAAAGTAACTGTGTATGTATGCAATGAACATTCTTTAATGTTTCCCATATGAATAAAAATAAATCATGCAGTGAGATCTTCTGAAGTCAATGGGAGTATTGTATCGATAAGGGCTTGTTATGAATGAGGTCTATGGCTCTGGCAACCTGTCTTTTTTCGCATCTCTTTTCTATAATGTACACACACAGTTGTATTGTTCAACTTTCCTGTGCATGTTTCAGGAGACAATTTGGATAAACCCTCTGAGACAGAATTATATAGTGTTTCACAGTGAAGATAGAAGCATTGGAAAATCAATTGAAGTTAAAACAGCAAAGAGGAAGAAGGGAGCAAAGAGTATTGTATTTCTTTTGGCGCAATACTACTTCCAAATTACATCTGTTCTTCAAACGTTTTCCAGAAGAACTGCTAGATTCTACTCTTCCATGCAAAACCTCCATTCCATCTTCTTTTAAACTATTCCCTATATTTTAGTGCCAGACCTTTGCTGGTGTTGTACCCTGCTAGGAATCTAAGCTAATGTTGGCAATCCTTTAGATTCACGCTAAATAAAGAAGCAGATATTTTTATGCCTCATCTTTGTTTCTTGGCTGAGTGCAGCACTGATGATCAAGTTAGGCAGCTTACAAATAAAGACTGTTATATTGATGGAGTCTGGAAACCGTTGTTGTTGTTGGTACTTTAAGAACAAAATAGAAATGAGTAAAAAATGAGAATTGGTCTCAAATGTTGATAATAAATGTATAAAGATGAAACATGAAAAATTATGGGAAGTATTTTTGGGCGGATGGGTTCTAAGAAGGGAGTATATAAATTAGTGAGGGTCTATAGAGGTTTCAATGCAGTACCATGGAATGAAAGGCGTTTCCATGGGGATTTGCAAACCTTCCTAGAAAACATATTGTCTCTCAATGAGTTTCTAGGCACAGTTCAGATGGCTGTGTTGGCGAGGAATCTATCTTCCCATATATTTTGCTAGCAACCCAGAGGCAGAAATCAAAAATCCAGTGTGGGGTAGTGGTTAGGTAGTGTCCCCAACCTTTTTGGTTCTGTAGGCTCGTGTTCAATTCTGAGGGTACCATGGGTGATTGTCACAAAATAGCTGCCATGTGGGCATGGCAAGTCACAAAATGGCTGTTGTATGGGTGTGGCAAGACACACACTAACACACATTAATGAATACATGTATTTGCATAATATCTTACATGGGACCCCCACCAAACAATCATCAGCTCACAGTTTATTTCTAACCCCTTGAAATGAAACAAAAATCATGGATCCACTGGTTTCTAGAGCTGCCATGGTACCTCAACATGGGCCTAAGACACAGATCCTAATAGATCTTTATGATTTTTACATGGTATCGCCCACAACAATTAGGATAGGAAGATGTAGATTCAAATCCCCACTCTGGGGATCCCCACTTATGTTGGACCAGTTGTTATCTCTCACCCTAACCTACTGCAGGGGGTTAAAAAGGGAGGGCAACATATATGTTAAAACTCTGAGCTTCTTAGGAAAGAGCCAGAAAAAACTGTAATGAATAAATGATTCTTTGCTTACTTTATGGATTAGTGTCTTCATTTTCCATGCATAGTATGTTTGAATCCCATCTGAGATATATATGATTGTACTTTGTAATAAAACATACACCTTTTTCTGGTATGCATATTGAGAGTGAAGTATATCACCTGTGTGCTTTTTAACACATTTGATTGTTTGTATTGCTAACTGTTGTCTATATTCTGTTTTGCTTGTAGGTGACTCATATTATCAGAATTACCTCTCACAATCTGCTCTTACCTCATTTTAGTACTCTGCATTTTTACTTCAGTGGGTCTATCCGCATATGCCCAGTTCAATAAACTGAAGCTAGACTATGAAGAAACTCAGATTTTTTCCAGAGGAGTAAGCTATGTTACAAGAATAAGTCTTGTGGCATCTTAAAGATTAACAAACATATTTTGGCATAAGATTTCCAGGACACTGTCCACTTCATTAGATGCATGAAGTGTTAACCTCAAATTGGCAGATTTATATACACATGCTGGGGTTGGAAATGTAATTGTGTTGTCACAGGGAATTAAAATGTGAAAAGTTGATCAAGAGATTCAACCCTATTTCTGTTTGAATAAAGACAATGGTTTCATTTTAAAAAAATCACGTTATGTATTTTAAACAGCTTACCACTGCAATGATGTCTGTGTTATCACCCAACAAAATTTTGTGAATAGCAACTGTTAATGTAATTCTCACTGTCTGTACCTTCTGCAATTCAGTTCCTTCTGACAAAACTTTACATTTTCCCCCTCCCATCCCAACATGTATACATAAATCTGCCAAAATTAGGTTAAAACTGACTGTTTTTTCAGATTTACATGGACTGTGTGTGCAAATTTTGACCCTACATTTATTTTTCAGCTCATCTACAGAGCATGCAGTTTCATCTAAGCTCTTAACCAAGTCTGTACTATCAGATATGTTGTGCCTTAACATTAAGTTTATACAGGTATATATGACTAACTGGTTGAAGAAACTCTGCAATTGTCTTCAATCTGGAACAGGGGCAATCTTGGATTTTTTTTTTTTTTACCATGCTAGTTGATTTGGACGTGGGTGTGGAGTTCTTTTTGCATTTCTGTAGGGGACAATTCCTACGGCACTTGATGGATGTCTGAAAGATGTATGGTTAATGTAAACAACATGGAAAGGTTGAAGGAATTTGGCATATTTAACTTTGAGAAAAAGATTATGCATGGATATAACTGTTTGCAAAAATCTAAAATCCTACCATAAAGTGGGAGAATATCTAAGGATGACAATGGATCACAACAAAAACAGAAGTAGTCTGTACATTTCCTAATTTTAGGAAAGTTTGGGCAATGTAATAACAACCTATTCGTACAATTCTTTTAGTGTGTTAAATAACTGATTTGAACTGACTTGAAGATATATTGGTTGCCATCTTGTTTGAAGTGAAGTGGTTGTTTGAGTGTTTAATTATGATGATAATTTTCAGGTTTGCATGTCATTGCAAACCTTCTGAAAGTATTTTGAATGATGACATGTTGGCATGTGATCTGTTTTTATGGTGAGGCACATAGACCAAAATTACCACTGCAATAATTTCAGCCCATTTTTTGGCATACTAGAACGGTTCATGTGAATTGGTTCCAAGTTATGTAGAATTATGGAGTCTCCAGCTTTTTAAGATGCCAGGCAACAAAATATGTAACAAAAATGGGCTTACATTTAGGAAATCTTGATAGTGATCATCATTTTCATCCCAAATAACTCAGTCTTTGAAATTAGCTTTTCTGACAAATTTTGGCTATGTAAAAGTATTGTTAATGTTAAGAAAAGCAATTGATTGGAGCACAGTATTCTCACAAGTTAATAAATAAAACTACTGGCCACTTATGAAAACTGTACCTTTAAAATGCTGCCCTGGAAATCAGGTATATCAGAATATATTATGAATGTTGGTATTATAAACTATTTTATCTACAAACAAGTACTTAGTAATATAACAAAGGATATGGTTACAGAAGCCATTGTAGAAATTTTATGAGTATATTTTGTAGTTAACTTTTTGCCCTCTTGTTGGAACCTTTCTGGTAATACATATAAATGGTCAGCAGAACTACTTCTGACATCAAATATTTGCATTTCGCAACTGTGTATGTGGGTTCTAGTAAGAATGAAGCAATGTGACTTCCAGTAAACCCCATTGAACAGAGAAAGGCTTACTTCTGAGTAAACATGTATAGAACTGACTTTTAATAGTGTGGTCACTCAGAAGCTTTTTTTAAAGTCTAAAACAGCAAACTGGAAAGAAGTGCTCTGCAACCCTATGCTTACTTCTCAGGTCTTACTTCTGTTTACTCAGAAGTAAGTCTTTCTCTATTCAATGGGGTTTACTCAAAGGTAACCATGCATCAGATTTTAGAATGATTTGGGTGTAAATGCAGTTGAAATCAATAGGATTTACTCTTGAGTAAGGGAATCAAGCCCAGCCAGCAAATACACACACAGTAAATATACACACAGCCATTGAATACACACACCTCTGATTCTGCCTTAAGCCATCCCTGTGCGGAATCGGAGAGGGTTGTGTGTGTTAATGGGAAGGAATAATGGGGAGGAGGATTTAAAATTCCTATAAAATCAAGGGATAAACTGAACTGATTCAATCTTGGCATGCCTAAAGCTCTACTTAAGAACTTTCAGAGTCCCAAGTTTCATCTCTTTATCTTTAAAAATGAGGAAGCTGTAAGCATTTTGGTTAATTCCCATAGGAGCTCCAATGAGCGAGGGGGGAAGGCTGCCAATTGATCACAATGTCCATCAACGACAAGAACCAATGAACTGGAGGGGGAAGGAGAAGAGAAGGGGCAGGGCGGGCACAATAGCAATGGGAGAGCAAACAAGTGAAAAGAGAGTTCACAGGTGTAGTGATGATCGTGAAAGGGAGGAGTGCTTGCCCTGCTTATGAAACAAAGGTAAAAAATGCAGAGGCAAACTAGGGGAGAAAAATAGGTGTGATGGAGCTCATTATCTCATAGTAAACCTGTACCAATCTTTTAAAAAAGTAGTGATTTCCAGGGGGATAGCTGTTTCCATCTGTTGCAGCAAAAACAACAAAATATCCTGTGTGACACATTTATTATGATCTAAGGCTTAAGCTTTCATCGACAAGAGCTCATTCATCCAAAGCATGAAGTGTAATCCGAAATTGGCGTAGTTGCCATAATGCATGTGTCTTTAGAACAGAGGTGGACAACTTGTCAATCTCCAGATGTTTTGGCCTACAGTTCCCATCAGCCTTAAGCAGCATAGCCAATAATGGATAATGGGAACTGTAGGCCAAAACATCTGGAGGGATACGTGTTGCTTACCCCTGCTTTAAGTTGCCACAAAACTCTATGTGGCTTTCGCTATATGGCTCAGGTCCAGATTATTTGAAAGAACGTATTCTCCCTTATGAGCCTGCCTGTGCTTTGAGATCTTCTGGAGAAGCCCTTCTTTCAGTCCCACCATCTTCACAGGCGCACTTGGTGGGAACATGAGAGAGGGCCTTCTCGGTGGCTGCTCCAGTGCTCTGGAACTCTCTTCCCGGGGAAGCTAGGCTGCCTCCCTCCTTGATGGGCTTTCAGAAGCAGGCTAAAACTTTTTTGTTCCAGCAGGCCTTTGGAGAATAATCTGGCCCACCATCTATGTTAATGTCTTATAATTTTGTTGTGTATTTTAAACGTTTATGGTTTTGTTCCCCCCCCCCCCCCATGTATGTTTTAAACTTTGTAAGGCTGCCTTGAGGCCCAGCATTGGGCAAAAGGCGGGATACTACTACTAATAATAAAATAAAATAATAATATAGTGGCAAGTAGGAGCTCTTGTGAAGGGAAATACTGTTGTTATTAAATCAATGTTCAGTTGGAAAGACAGCGGCGTGACATAACCGAGGGAAGCACGAGGTTTGCGCCACTGCGGTCGAAACAGCGCTTTTGTTCTGCCTCAAGAAAGGAGCAAAGCGGGAGGGCCGCTCTCCGGGCGCTGCCCAAGCAGAAGCGGCTCCCTGGGTCCCCCTAGCGGCAGCATCAAGCCGGCCAAGCAGCCCCGCGTGCCTGCCAGCCCGTCCGCCCGCCCGCGGCAGGGTCTTACGCTCTGCCTCCTCTTCTCTTTGAGGGGGGGGGGGTGAGAAGTTCGAGATGCGTTTGATGATGTAATCGCAAGTCAGTGAGCGGTGAAATTCAACACCGAGCGGCGCTGGGGAGGATTTTGCTCTGCCTTGGGTTGGCTGCTTGCTCTGCTCCGAAGCAGCCAGAGGCAGTCGCCGCGCGGGATGCCTGTGTGCCATTGCTACTAGACGCTGCAGAGAACGAGTCTTTCTTCCCATTTTTTAAAGCCTTCACCCCTCTCCCCCCCCCCCCTTTGCTAAGCCTTTGGTAGCCTGAGCATCGCTGCTGCTTCCTAACTCCAAGGAATCTTCCTCCTTGCTGGGATCCCCCTTCTCCCGCCCCCGCGTCCAGTTGTGTACAACTTGAGCGCCGCACTTTGCAAACCAAGCAAGCAAGGCAACCCCACCACCTAAAGGCGGCTGTCTCGGAGGCACACGTGAACCAACCCCTCCGGCTCCTTCCGCAGAGCTGGCTTTTGCGCACCATGTGGAAGACACGCTAGGGGTGAGGTGGGGGGACCCCGGGAGGCGAAGGGAGCGCCGGGCCGGGCCGAGCGGAGCAGCCCCCTCCGGAGCTCGGTTTCATGGACAGTACCTGAAACTTGGAGCGGGTTGGGGAGGAAAGGAGCTGGCTTCTGTTTTCGGTTAGAACTTCGCTGCTCGGACAAATGCAGACAAATGCATTTAGGAGCTCAAAGGACAAGGAGTGGAAGCATCTCTCCCACAGCAAAAGCGTGAGTACGGAACCGACGGCACCGGAGGGGGGCGGGGAGGCGAGGCGAGACGAGGCGAGGGGGCGGGCTGCAGCCGGAGCTCGCGGCACACAGCGCACGTCTTGTCAGCGGCTGCGAGCGATGCCTTTGCTGGATCCTCGCCTTAGCTTCTTTCCAGGGGCTGAGAGTGGATCGCGCATTGAGGAGGAGGAGGAGGAGGACGGGCGGGGGGCGGGAGAGAGACAGTTGCAGTCACAGACTTACCTGGAAGTAAGGCCCATTGAACTCAATGGGACTCACTTATGAGTACATAGGATTGCATAGGACAAGGATGATGATGATGATGATATAGATACATAGCTCAAACCTTTTGCCCGCGAGACTCCTTGCAAGTGACGATAATGCAATCGTGTGCTGTTGGAGGAAGAGAATGCAAAGTTTGCTGGCGCCTTTCCCATGGAGGCTGCACGGAGGCAGGGAACTCCTAAAGGTCTCCCCAGCTGCCCCTGTGACTTAAGGCTTGCTTATCTAGAGAGCAGTTGGGAATGTGGGGGAGGAGAGAAGTTAGCTCTCTGCATTGGCTTTTTCTTACTATGAAGTGAGAGGGAAACATTTTATCTTTTTGCCTTTTTTGTATGTTTTTTTTTTAACTCGAGGCAGCAGATGTACTTTGCTGGTGTTTTTGTTGGCCTGATCATGATATGAACTTAGGAAGCAGATTGATAATGAGTTGGCAAGTTGGTTTTGGTTGCCCAGCAGTTTTAGGTGGTTAGTATCTCTTTTACCAGAGATGAGACTGTGGTTTTCACCAGTGCATTTTTCTCCGCAGTTACCAGCTTTCCAAGATTGTCTTCAAGAACATGCCAACTCCTCAGAACAGTAGCTCCTAAACTTTATTCATATTCTTATTAACATTGGAGAAAAATCACTTCTTGCCACTCAAAATAGAAAAGTCCTTGCTGCCCCTCTCTGCAATTAACCACTGGCAGTAACTCATCTACAATAAAATCACCTGAGCTGGTAGATTGGTAGATCCTACCATTTGAACACAATACATGCCCCTGATTTCTGAATGTCCAAACAATAAATCCCAACAATTCTATTCTGTGTGATTCCTTGCTTTTGAAATTGTAGTCTGGCAATGCCCACAAGGACAGGAACTGCTTGGGAGCAGAATTGTCCGTTCCAGCCCACTGAGGACCGCCTGTCTAATGAGGAAGGGGTATTAAGGGTATCTGGGTATCTTTATGACCCCATTGAATGTATGTTAGCATGGTGTGATAAAGGGAGGAGTGATGCCTTCCTTCTTTGCTCCCTCCTTGGAAGGGCACCATTCCTGTATGTTATTTTTAGAGTAGGAACCATTTGATTTGGCTGCATGCTAGGAGGCAGCCTGCTGCAATGGCTTTGATGTCAACAGACCTCTTTTTTACTTTTCTCTCCCCCTCCCGCTTTTTAAAAATAAAGTTTTCACCAGTGATCTGTGGCTATTTAAAGTGCCTGCAGGCATGAGCATGTGGAATAGCGTTTGCATTCCCCTGTCTGCAGTCTTCTTTGTGGAAAGAAGCAAAGGGTGCCCAAGATTGCTGTTACTGGGAGAGGAAGGAGAGTTTTTGAAGATGGCTTGCGTGTGTGTCTGTCTGCGTGTGTGTTTATGTGTGTGAGGAGGAGGGGGAAGAAGCAGATGACTGGAAAACGGCTCCCTACCCACCCTCTCTCCCTCACTTTACAGGCAAAGGCTGCTTTGAGAGGTCAGGTTGCCAAAATGTAATTTCAATCTGGTTCATCTCCAGTAATCATCTTTCTCTTCCCCTGAAGGCAACAGAAGCAAAGAGGCATTTGTTGTTACTTGTGGTGGGTAGACTACTTGGATAGGTTTGACTTTCAAGCATGAAAAATCAAGGTGATCTTTATGGACGCGGTTTGGGTTTTGCCCTGGGCTTAGCTCAGCTTGTGCTTAGAAAATGAGCAGGCTCTACCGAGCAGCCAATTCCTTAATTTAATACAGCAAAGTCTCTTGGGGGAACTTTTTATAAACAAATCCCTTGGCGTGCGAGGTAGTCTTTCCACGAAAGAGCTGGAGAGCAATGTGACTGCTTTGTTGAGATTTGCAAGGCTGACTCCTTTGTTTCATGCCTCGCTAGTTTGAATTTATCTCTATATGTCAGATGTATCTGCTATTTAAAGCCTAATTCTCATTGAGGGTAGGAAACCTCTGTAGTACTACTTCACAGTTGCAGGTGGAAGACTCACATGACTGGAAGTCCTTCATACAGAAAAAATATTTTTTTAAAATCCTCTTACATAAAAACCTGAATGTCAGGAAAAAAGCAGACAACCTCTTCCTGAAAAAAAACTTAAGCTAGTTACCCCCAAAACACTTTATATTCAGCGCTTTATTAGTTTTTGAAGGTGGAACATTTAAAGTCCAGTGCTTTGGAAAATTTCTTCACTCACTGGCCTGTTTGCACATAACACTAAGCCGTGGTGTAATTTGTTGAAATCTGGCTTGTTGTGTCTGAACCCATACCTGGAAGCAAACCATGGTTTGCTATAAACCACAAATAGAACCCAAGATTTGTTGTTGACTTATAATGTCTGCCTTGTTCAAATCATGGATTGTCATGATGTCTGAACACAGAAATATGGCTTATCCTTGACTTGTTTGTGCTGCTGTCCGCCCTGAAATGGTCATGCTCAGCAAGAGCTCCTAAAAATGAAACTGTTCTGAAGGTTGGCTTATAGGTGGGAGAGAAACAAAGCAGAAATAGGGAAAACAAGCCTCAGTTTGTTTGCTTGTCTGCAGGACAGTTCATGGCAAAAGCACCCAAAAGACCACAAATGTAGGCACCTGGCGAGCTTCTCTGGGGAGGACATTCCATACCCAGAGTGCTACAACTAAAAGGTCCTGAAAAGTTATGCTTTTCCCACGTTAAATGTCACCATGCCGGCTCCTGCTAGTGTAGGAAAAGACATTCCTCAGCAGCCTATATAGATGATGGCTGTGTGACAAGATTTGAATGGAATCTATCACGGCATAGTTAGCAACAGTAGTGGGTGTTCAGAGGACCTCCCTCCTGTGTTCAAAATCATGTGTTAAAGAATCGCAGGGCTGCATAGGCTAGCCACAGCTTTAGTAAACCTCCACATGATGGGGTGATTCTTGATTGATCAAGATTTCACCCTTACATAGAGGAGCTCTGTGCACATACATTGATATGCATGTAATGTAAGGCTCCTTCTCATGGTTGCTAGTGCTTGCACACATAATCATTATTTAATATTTTAGGGTAAAATCCAATTTGATTGCTGTTCTTTAGTGGGAGGGATCCAATCTTGGAGCCCTCTGCTCATCCAGAGTCCTGCCAAGACAAGATGGGTTGAAATGACAGAAGCAAAAGCACCTCCCATTCCATCATAAAGAACATTTTCAGCTTGATGGACCTCTTGGCCCATCTATCTGACTTACTGCTTTGTGCATCCACCTTCCCTGTCTTCTTCTGACCTCGGAAAGAGGAGCTACCACAGAGCTGCTGATCTGACCTTGGAAAGAGGAACTGGGAGGGGTGGAGGAAGATCCAATGGTCGGATCTCCTCTGTGCTCGTAGCTCTGTCTGGGTGTGTGTGGAGGAGGAGATCCACTGTACTCTATGGCACCCCAGATGCTGTATAGAGGCTATAGGATTGCACTGCCCAAAGACTAACTGAATCCCATATTTTATGTGGTAGAAATCCCAGTATTACCACTACAACAGGGGTGAGCAACTTGTTTTCATCTAGGGGCTGATTCCCCACCCTGACCAAGTGGCAGGCCGGGTGATGTTGTAGGGGTAGGGCCCCATTCCCTCCCATGATATCATTTCACCCCCACCTGGTCTGTGCAAGGAGAGGCCAGCAAGGGCAAACCAACTCAGCCAGTGCTTTCAGGCTCCTGCAAGTGCAGGCTGAGTTTTTCACTTGGTTTCCATTCGGGGTGGGAAGGGACTTGGCAGGTGCTTGCAAGAGCCAGCTGAGTAGAGGGCCACCTTCTCAACAAGCTCACGTTCCATTCCAGGTGTGAGCGGGGCAGGAACAGACTCTGCCAGTTCTTGAAGAATCGGCTCCTGCAATCGCCAGCTGAGTAGACAGCCTTCTTCCTGCCCCACGTGTCCCTCTCATCAGAGATCTGCAATAACACTGGGATTTCTCTCCCCAGGATGGGGGTTGGGTTGGGGAAGGGGCCCACAGAGAGTGCTCAACCTTCTGCAGACTGGATTAGACCAAGGACTGGAGGTTGTCCTCCCATGTTCTATATACTCTGAAGAGTATATTTGTATGATATATGCATTTCCAACTATATGTTTGTCTCATTCATACACTACATTTTTAAATGTGCACGTAAACAAATCTACATGGGCACATCTAAAAAAATGTAATGTGTGAAGTGGGTTGCCCTCTGAGATATGTAAAAATGTGTGCTGAAATCATTTAATTCCCCATTTAATAATTCTGGTTTGAAGAAGAATCCACTGCCAGATTGCCATTTGACAGTGTTGAACAGCTCTTGAGGCCTAGAAACTTGTCCATCACTGACAGAGAACTGGAAGAAGTTTTCTTTGAGATCTTACCTTTCAGATTTCAAGCCTCATATATGCAATGTAATACTGGTAAAATGGAAATAACTGTGCTGATAGTTTTCCAGCTTGAATGTGGTTTTCCAGGTTGTTTATCTTCAACTGCTATATTGTCACTTCTAACACAACAATAATTAAGGTTTCAAACCTTATATTTGGGCATACACTGGCTTATTCCACTGATTTCAATGGACCTAAATCAGCTGAAATGGGCTTCATTTTAACTTCTTCATGTTATTTTCTGTAAAAAAAAAGTATATATTAAAATATGGCAACGTAGTTGTAAGCACATTATATTTGCATCATAGCAGTTTGATATGGATTAATTAGGCTTGAACAAATTGACTAGCCATTGAAGTCTGTGGGACAGGGGATGTTGTCAAGGTTGGTGTTTTCAAATACCAAGAAAATCTGTTTCCCACACTTTCTGCAGCATATAATGCCAGCTGTAAACATTTCTGTAGGATTTGGTCATATAATCAGTGTTTATATTTTTGTCAGTGGCTAAAAATATTGTTGCTATAAAATACTGTTTATAGTATAACTTTCTACATGCAGAAGAAGGCATATGCACAAGCTGTTTAGACAGTAGTAATGCTAAAACACAGGGCCATTATCGATTGCAAACCAAATAGAAATGTGGTGCTATAGCCAAACATGCCAGTATCATTTTTAGTTATATTAACAAAGGTATTGAATACAAGACTCAAGAGATAATTGTCAGGTTCACATGATCACAGAAGAAAAATAAGCCATGGTGGCTTATTTCCCCTCCTCAAATGCCAGTTGTGTGCCAGAGGGATTAATGTAATTGCCGCCAGTGGCACACCTTGTTGTGTCATTTGACCCTGGGCTGGGTGAGTTGTTGCTGGGGGTAATTGGCTATCCAGAACCCATGGCCTGCTTACTTACTGTGCCCAAGTTCAAATGACACGAGAAGCCGCGTCGCTGGAGGTAATTATGCTCTCTCCCCCCACCCAAGTGCATGACAGGCACTTGCAGAGGGAGGAAATAAGACACTATGGTTTATTTCCCATCTGTGTTCATGCGAACCAGGTCTTAGGAGCTTCCAAAGGTTTCCTGTCAGGGTGTCAGTATGTAAAAGACTTGTCCTTTTCCTTTAAGCAAAAATGTAGATCAAATTGTAAAGGCATATGAAATGCACAATGTAGTGCGTATCCTTTTCTTTAAGCTGTTGTTTTAAATGGCATTTCCTCTGCTTTGGAGCATGAAGAGGAACTGTTCTATATGCAGTCGATTTGAGCAGCTACCCATTTCTTGCATTGCTGTGATTGGATTTGCTCACCATTTGTCTTTTCATATCTTTTTTTTTCTTCTGTAGACCCTATGATAATTTCCTGGCTAGTTTGGGCCTTGCAAATTCGGTCTAGATGAGGGAAAAGATTTTGAAATGGGTGTGAAAAAGTGTAAGAAAAATCACATAAGTGTGTTTCTCAGAACTATGAAAGTAGTTGCCAGGGTGAAGTTTGACTTTTGGGGGTCGGGGCGGGGGGAGATAATTGCCTCTTTGCTGCTGGAAACAATTTGCAGATTCCTGGCAGGGGAGCCTACCTTTCATTGCCCAAATAATTTGTATGTAGTGTCTCAAAAGTGGTAGCAGTGCCAGTTAGTAATAAACATCATGTGTATTGCTGTCAAGAAATAAGATTGTATGAAAATTCTGTGACGCCAATCTTGGAAAAGGTTAGTATGGACCACCACAAACATATTACTCTAGTGCTGAAAAATACAGGCTCAATTCAAAGGGCATCTTGACTTTTAAACCTTAACCAGTCTCAGACTGGGGTATCTAAAGGACTGCTTGCACCCATACGCACATGCCTCTCAAGTCTGTGCACCCCCAGGTGGCTATAGGATACAAATCCGTTTCCATGGTTGTGTACAAACTATGGAACTCATTCTAGACATGTTTGTTTGGCACCATCATTGTTATATTTTTGGAATCAGCCAGGGCCCTCCAACCTTTTGGGTCAGTGGGCATATTAGAAATTTTGAGAGAAAGTTGTGGGTGCTCTCATAAGATGGCTGTCCTTGGCAGGGGCTTGGTCATCATAAAATGGCTACCATGTGAAACACTCATTTCCCAGAAGGCAAACTGGTGAGACCAAAAGAAAAATAACTTGTTCAAGAACCAACATGCAAAACAAAGGTGGAGTCTGTGCTCCAAAACACAAAACCACTCTTGAACCCAGCTAAAAGTGCTTTGCAATATTATTATTATTATTATTATTATTATTATTATTATTATTTGCATTTTTATACCGCCCAACAGCCGAAGCTCCCTGGGCGGTTCACAAAAACTAAAACCATTCAAAGTATAAAACAAACAGTATAAAAACATGATATAAAATACACATTAAAACTGATTAAAACATACCACTCTTCTCGTAAAAAAAACAATTCTTTAAAAAATTTCTGAAATAAAATAAAAATCAGAAGGGGCAGAGAGTCTGGTGGGAGCCAAGAGAGGTGTCTGTGGGCACATTGGTGTCCTCAAGCACAACGTTAGAGCTCCCGGGACTGTTCTGTTTTCTCTTGTAGTAGTATCTGAGTATCCCCTACTTTCTCATGCTTTTATTACATTTAAGATCCTCTTTATCTGGTTTTTAGCTTTTCAATTTTTTTGTTTTTTTGCTGTTGTTTTTGTGTGTGTTTTAAGAATCTTTTTTTGTCTTCATATTTTTTGTTGTGTTTTCCAGTGGCTTTGTTTGTAAGATTCCTTGAAGGTTTTTAAAAGCAAAATGCAAGATATAGATTGCTTACATAACTTAATAAAATAAACATCAAATCTGTTCAGTATAATCATTTGTTAATGTGGAGTTCATGCATACGTAAGTAAGGAATGGATTTTTTTTTGCATGTAAAGGAGTAAGTGCACTCATTGTCAGTCTTTGAAATACATGTTAGGTCTCTTCAGAGGCTAGACACTGTTTCCTTGAATCATACAAGTGATTATCTTGGTTTAGAGACAATTTTATTTGTCTCTGTGTTTTAAAGAGATAAGCAGAGCCGTCCTAAAACCCTTGAATGAATGACTGAGGGGAATTAGGATGGGGCAGAAGGACCCCTCCTCTGCTGGAGAGGAACTCTGCTGACACAGTGGCATGCCTGCCGCAGAGGTCCTTGGTATGGCTGTGAAACGTTCTGCAGGCGTAGGAGTACCTACAAGGGTGTTTCTGCCTGCAGCAGGCCCTCCAGATCTGACCACTCATCTACACTAGCCTGGAGATGGTGTAGGTAACTTTCCTCCCATTGGATTAAATGGGAGGGGAGGAAACAAGAACCATGGGGATAAAAGTATGTGTGTGTGGGGGGGGGGGACATCCCAAATCTTCCACCCTGCCTGCTATGAGCCATCAGGGGTCTTGATGTGGTACTCGCTCTGGTGTATGTTAGGTGTGGGAGTTGCTTTCCCCACACCTAAGGTATACAGGATCGCTCTACAATTTGAGTTAGGCCACAGCTAGACCTAAGGTTTATCCTGGAATCATCCAGGGTTCGCCCCTGCCTGAGCACTGGATCCCCTGTGTGTCACCTAGGTGAATAGGTTTGACCCCTGCATGATCCAGGGATAAACCTTAGGTCTAGCTATGCCTAAGTCTTATATTCAGAGTAAGTGGAAGTTGTCTTAAGTTAACTGAGCAAGTAAGAACAGAAGGTTTCTTACTTAGGAAAACTATATCGTTAGGCTGCAGGCCTGAAGACGCTTACCTGGGATATGACCTATTGGACACAGAGGGACTTATTCCTTCTGAGTAAACATGCAAATGATTGTGCTCTTAAACAAGCCAGTAGCCATTCAATGACAAAAGTTTGTATTAATTCACAATGTAGAAATATATTGTCTTATTAAAGCTAGGAATGCAAAATGCATTTAAAAGGTGTGTTCGTATCAAACCCCACAACTTTCTACTTGGAAATTATGTGTGGTGTGATCTAACTTTGATTTCTTAACCGAATTATTATCTGAACAATAGAAACGGTTTGAAATTGTGTTGTTGGCACCAGCATGCTGAGGATGAGTAACTCAGAGTGCCAATTTCACAGCTGTTGTCTGGAAGAGCAGACCCATCAGCACAGAACTATTAGCAGCTAGAAATGTCTGGTACTCTCATGCTGTACAGACCCAGCTTAGGAAGCCCAGTGGAGATCCTTGGAGCCGTATGTCAGTCAGCCTGGGGTGTGCAAGAAATTTGAGTGATCAGCTCAGCTTTTCCACTGTCTTAACTACGTTTGAAATCAGTAGTCTACTTGAAACTTGACCTAGTGCAGATATAATGTCCTCAGTACCCTAACCATGGTTCTATGGTCTTTCACACTCTCTTATTGTCCTTCATCTCTTCTTTGTAAATTCTGCCTTCCTATGGTGGAATATTACATCTGCATCCACATTAATGTTGATTTGTTCATAGCATGTGTTTGCAAGTCCACTTCAAATCTGGTGGCGGTGAGAGTAATTCTGCTTGCTGTTAACCATGGTACACCATTGCCTCCAGTTTAAACTTTGTTCAAGGCAGAGTGCTTTGCTTCTGTGCTACTCATGTGGAGATGTTCATGTACCTTTAAAAAGCAAAGCAAAACCCTGACAAATACAAAGGGCTATGATTTCCTCCACTGAAGATTTCTTGGACCTCTCTCGCTCTTCTCTTCTGTTGTAATAGTTTCAGCAGTATTTTATAGCTTCTACCTAAACAAATTTCCCAAACCTGCTGTCCTTCAGATGTATTGGACTACAATTCCCAATGGCCATGCTGGCTGGGAATGATGGGAGTTGCCATCCAAAACATCTGGAGGGTAACAGGTTGGTCAAAGGACAGACGCCAGCTTCTTATGAAGGAAACCTAACTTAATTATTTTTGGATGCAACACAACTGACACCCAGAGTCTCTAACTCAGAGATGGGGGAACCTTAAGCCCTCCAAATGTTGTTGGACTATAACTCCCAGTTTCCCTGACTATTGGTCTTGCTATCTGGGGCTTTGAGGAGTTCAACATCTGGAGAGCCACAGGTTTACCTCCCTTCTGTTATCCGAACAGCCGCCTCCAACCTGGTGCCCTCCAGATGTATTGGACTTCAAACCCCCTCAAGTCCCAGCTAGCATTGCCAGTGGTCAGGAATGCTCTGAGTTGTGGTCCAAAACATTTGTGAGGGCAGCTGGTTGGGGAAGGCTGAACTACAGTAACTCCCAACACCCATCTTAACAACCACAAGGGGTTTCTCTTGTCACACTCCACTAGGAAGCAGATGACTCTTCCACTCCAGGTCTTACTCTCCGTGTGCTAACAGTACTGCTTGCATATATATTTTTGTCACATCTTCATAAAGAAATCCTCAAAAGCTGTACTTTCCTTCTCTTCCTCTTTTTATTATTGGGGAAATAGGCAAAATCCATTGTATATGCAGTCCTGTTTCAAGTCAGATGTCATGGCCAAATCATAGTTTGGATGTAATGAACAGATTTTGGGATTGTGTGCTACCTCCTCCCCCTCTCCCCAATTCCAACGCACACTTCCTAGTTCCCAGGATTACAATTTGCACTGATATCCGAATAGGGCAAATTGTACTTACTAGACACCATAGTTTGTCTACAAATGAGAATTGTAAACCATTATTTGAACTGTCTACATCTTATAGAATATGGAGATATTTGTAATGTCTTATTTAAGAAGAAAATCACTGAAGAAATGTGAAATGATTAGAATCAATAGTATAAATATTAGATCTGATAGTATGTGCATATTTGCTAATTAATCTATCATTTTTTCCACGGAATCTCTTAAGATATCATTTTTTGTTTTCAACAATAATTTTCTTTATATACAACAGTGCTGCACAGATAGAAGGCTATAGAAAATAAAGAACAACTTTGCACTTCTGAGTGGCACTGTGAGAAACAATCATTTTGGTTTTTGTGTGTGATCAAACTACCAGCATGAAAGGGACTTAAGAATTATTTCTCCTTTTTATTCCTAATTTACAACTATGGAAAAAGAAAGAACATATGTGATCATGGGAAGAGGCCAGTTTTCTAAATTGATTCACCTTCTGTGGAGTGAGGGAGTGGATGGAATGGGGATTTAGCTGTCTTTGAAAAATCCTCAGTTGACTACCTTTTGTTCATAGTTTCTTTATGCTCTTCCTTGTACAAGGGATCATCTGTTCTTGATATTAGCCAGGAAAAGCTGTAGATGTTGAACATGTGTTTGCCTATCTCTCTATATAAGCTAAGTGAACTTTTCAGAAACCTTACCAGTGATGTAAAAAAATAATTAAAAAGGTATCTTTGACAACAAGATATAGACATATTGAGCCCACAACAAACATTATTTTGAGGATGCAGCTAGCAACTATGTCACCCCCCATTTTTACTCTAGAGTAGGTGTCAGGGCCCCCAATCCAGATTAAAAACCTTCCCCTCCCTGCTAGGGACCCAATCTAGATCAGGGGTTCTGCACTTGCAATTTCCGTTGTAAAATAGTTATCCATTTGCTTTATGGATCATTACCTTGCAATAGAAATTGCAGGCACTGGGACCCAATCAGTATTAGGTCCATAGCAAGGGGAAAATACTAAAGTCCATCTATATCCCCATGCTAGGGTCCTAATTCACTTTGATGGCACTGCACCTATTGAAGAAGAAAATGACTGCTTTGCCATCTGTAATACTGCTTTTGATCTTCAACCTATCAATTAAAATAGGAAACTGGGATATTCTCCATAGGTGTTTATTTGATTAGTTTATTTTTAAAAAATGAGTCCATTTTATATCGTCAAATGTAGTATTTAGTGGCATTTAGAGATGTGAAGGCCTGGAGAACAAACAGAAAAAAATGGAAAAAAGGTTTCCCCCCATTTTTTCCTTTTTGTTTTCCCTGAAAAATTAGAAAAATGTATCAGCTTTGAATTATGAAATATATTCTTTTAGAATTTAACACAAAGTATTTATATATTTATTTAGTTAATTTTATTTAAAACATTTTTTATAGTGCCACCTCACCATTTCTGGCATCGTGGCGCTTCACAGTCACATATAAAACAATTACATTAAAACCTTCAACCCACATTAAGACAATTCCATTAACCCTCATCCTCAATCCATTAAAAGCCCTCAACCCAGTATAGACCACCCCTCCCCAAACTCTTGTGAAAATAAAAACGCCTTACAAAGGCGTTTAAAAGAATTGAGAGTGGAAGTCTGTCTAATCTCCAGTGGCACATTATTCCATAACCAGGGGCCAGCCTTACTCTCCACATAATAATCTCTAAAAATTAATAACACTTTTATAGAAATACTAGAGATGTAAAATGTCTAGAAATAATGAAGCCAAGGGGAAAATATTTTTTAATCCTCTCTGTAAGATTCCCAGCATAGTTATTTCTTTCAATTTTTATTAAAAGTATTGCTTTTAAGTATATTTTACTGATAAATATTTATGCTCTGTTTCCCAACATGTGAGTATAGTCACCATTGTGCATTCATGATAGTAAATGTGCATTCATGACAGTTTGTTTTTTGTTCTGTTGAGTAGGCATTGTAGAACTCACGAGGTTCTAAAAATCCCGCGACTTTGCTGAGCGCTGCCTGGCCAGCCCTTTGGCATGGCCGGGGGAATCTGCACTTTCTTGAGGCCTAGAAAGCTCACTTTCCCACCTCCCCATGCCCATTGGGGCCTGAAAGGAGAAGGAGAAGGTTTTTCCCTTCTGCTCTATTGGTGGACGCCATTAAAGCGGAAGGGAAAAACCCTTCTCCTCCCCCCTCCCATTGTCGATATGGGGCTTAAAGGCTCTATTAATAGGGCTTTTAAGACACTCATCAGTGGTGGGGGGCAAAGCTGGGGAAATTGTGTATCTTTTCCCTAGAGTGGAAGGAGAAAATGTTCAATTTCCGCAGCCGTGGGGAAATTGCATATTTCCCCCTGCTGCAGTAATGGCAGTATATAAAAACTGTAAATAAAATATTGTAAATAATAAATAAATAAATCAGGGGTGGACAACTTCTGGCTGTCCAGATGTTTTGGCCTACACTTTCCATCAGTCCTAGCCAGCATAATCAATGGTGAGGGATAATGGGAGTTATAGGCCCAAACATTTTGAGGACCACAAATTGCCCACCCCTGGTGTGAACTAAAACTAAACTCCATAAGACTCTTTCTCCTGGCCACATGGAGCTTGGCATAGGAGCAGGGAAAGGGAGATAATGCATTGTCAAGGCTTCACTCAGGCTCGTTCCATCTTAAGCATGTAGTGCTACATCCTGGCTTAGCCTTACGTGGGATCCGTATGATTTACTAACCAGTAATAAAACATAATTATAGATTAATCAGCATTATGGTTTTGTTAAAAGGCTCATTTCACCAAACATCCTCACCACTTTGGAAGTACCAGATATTCAGAATTTCCTTGTGGTCCTGTTTTTCAGAGGATCTTACTGTCTATTTTTTCCATTATATGGGGGCAATGAATATTGTCATTCCCACAATATCTTGAGAACATATCTTTATTAACTACTTCTCTGCTGATAAAAAATATTAAGTAGCTCCTGGCATGAATTTCACCATTAATCAAAGGGCATATGGCATTGAACTGATATTAGAGTTCAAACAAAATTCATGTAACATATTGCAAGGCAGAAGCAAAGGATTCTGGGAACTGCATCAGGCATCCAATCAGGCTAATTTGGATTAGAAAAGTAAAGATAACTTTTTTTTATTCATACATTTAGCATAATAGAATCAAATGGGAATCAAATTTACTGATGTTGAAAATAGTATTTGCATCAATTTGTCCTACTAGGAAAAAATGGTAGGATTATGTTGTGGGTGTCCATGGGCAAATTGTTATCAATTCATTATTTATTTATTTATTTATTAAACATTTGTGTCCTATATCATTGGAATCTCGGAGCAGTGTACAGATAAAATCAATTAAAACAGTATAAAACAATAAATAATGTATGCTAAAAACATATTAAAACTATTAACAAGCTTAAACAAGTAGAACATTTAAAAGCAATAAAAATTAAAACCATTGCACCTTTTAGGCAAATTTAGCCCTCAAAGCCTTTGATAAAAAGCCACTTTTTAACTTGGCGCTGAAATGAGGCCAACATCGGTGCCAGTTGGGCCTCCAAGCAGGAGGGCATTTCACAACTGGGGTGCCACAACAGAGAAAGCCCTCTCCCTTGTTCCACCATAATGTATATCTTGCATTGGTGGGATGCACAGGAGGGCTCCTGCTACAGATCTCAAATCTCGGGCAAGCATGTACAGGGAGAGGCGCTCCCTTAAGTATTGAGGTCCCAACTAACAAGGTAGTTGCAATAAACTCCTTAGAGGAAGGGAAGGATTTATGCATTTATTTTTAAATTTCCTATATAACTTTTCCATAAAAAGGGGTTCAAAGTTTAAAAAGATAACATTACAAAACTGCCCCACACGATATACAGATTTGATACATAATCATTTTCTTTGGTCTTGAAGACACAGATATATATCATTTTATGCTAAAAACATGCTGATCCTCTTCTGTCAGTTCTCTGAATTGGGAACTGACTGTTGAGCATAAAATACCATTATCAATATATCTTGGTCTCCTAAGGAGCACTCATGCTGTCAGAAGGAGCTGCAGATTTTATGCTACAGGTTTTGTTTTTTAAAATTAAGATGTAAACAAGAGACAAAACAATGTTAAAGGAAACATTCTTCAGAGTCTATGACTTCTTAGTTTGTAAAACCCACCCATCCACCCTCTGGAGTACATCTGCAACAGGTGTGTTTTTTCATTATATCAGATGTCAAAGAGAACTCAGACAAGATAAATCCAGCTGGCGTAGGCTCTCAGGAAGAACTTGTATAGTAAAAGTGAACTATTGACAAAAAAACATTTTAACTTACATTTTAACTTACATTTCAGATTGTCAACATTTTTCTGGAAGGGTCTCTGAACCTTTAGGAGCTGAGTGTGATGCAGAAATTCAGCAGGTGAACTTTCTTTAGCATGGCTTGATGGGAATTTCATCTTCTGAATATCTGCTTCTCATCTGTTAAGGGCCCCGGAGTCCCTGCTTGAACAAAAAGCTGCTAACCTTGCTTAAATTTGGACAGAGGCTGGTAAAATAAAATGTGTATAGATGCAATAAGGTGCATTATTTTCTAATGAGCAAATGAAACTTTTCTTGGCATGTAAATTGCAGCCATTAGAAAGAGATTGGAAACCTTTGTTTCTGTTTTTAAACTAACTTTTGCTACACTTGAATTTGGAGAACCCTGGTTGAAGTATGATTAACTCAGACAAGCCAAGATCAAACCATGGTTTATGATTTTGGTTTGTTCTCAAAGCAGAGTTTAAAGTAACCAGTTCCCCAAATTCAGATGCAATGTGAAACCCTGGCTATTCTAAAGGCAGAAGTGGTCAATTTATAGTATGAAAAGTTTTGAGCTGTATAAAATTGTATATTTAAAAAAAAATGGAAATTAATAGTTAATTTTCGCTATGTAGGACACAAAGATGCAAACATACGTGCAGCCTGATCTTATAAATATGTACATCTAAGCATATTGATTTTAATAGACCAGGTACACCTAATTATGGGCATGGCCAGACTGGGCGATATCCCGGGGACATGACGCACAGGGCATCCTGGGAGCAGGGAGGGATGATTCCTCCCTTCCCTAGCCCTGCTGGATCTACCCGTTGACTTCAGATTATATGAACAGGGAGGCATTGTGCATATAGTTACGTAAATGCTTTGCCCTAGACCTCTGCCTGTCCCCATGGGACATTCTCAGTGTGTGTGATTGGATACCTGATAGGCATTTGATCCACATGTATTCATTTTCATTATTTTACTTGCTGTGGTTTTGGTTGACTTATGTGATGTTAGTTCCCCAGGCTGGAAAATTGTCAGGATGGATTGCTTTGTTGATGCTCATACATGCACACACATCTTGTATTTTTGCACAATTCATGAAGCTTAATCAAAATGTGACACATCCAACCACTGGTATTTTTTTTCTTGGACAATTATATGACGTAATTTGTGCATCCAGCCACTGTTGGAGGGGGTTCTTTTTAGGGGAGCATGAGAAAATATCATGAAGCTGCAATCCTATACACACTCACCTAGGAGTAATCTTAATTGAACTCAGTGGGACTTAGTTCTGAATGGAGCTGTGTGCAAATGGCCTCTCGACATTCTCCACCCTATTTGTGGGCAGAGAAAATGGGGGAACAGTTTCACTGAATTTGTCCAGAGGAAGGAAATTCTCTAACATTTTCCCACATGTAGGTCTCACCATTTATAGCACAGGTTGTAGCACAGCCTCTCTTGTTTTTCCTAAGGGGTTTTGTGTTCTGCTGCTGCTGCAATTGGCAATAGCATCAATTGTGTTTGTGCCTAAATTCCATTTTACATCCCCCGCAATGCTCCATACCTAGCCTTGCTCCAGGGGTTTATGGGGGGGGGGGGTGGAGAGAAGAGGGAAAGCTGCCACAAGAAAAAGTGGTGAAGAAAATTTGGAGAAAAATTCCGCAAAGTGGCCTTTTATTTCTAGCATTGTAAAAAGAAGAAAGAAGAAATATCTCAGAACTTTTCAGAGGAAAATGTTCTGAATTTTTTTGGGGCTCAGCTCTAGTTGTTATTCTTCAGGGTTCAGAACCTTCCCCAGGGTCTTCCCAATGTTAAATTTCTGAGGGATGATTGCAGATTTACCTTGTCTCTGGCGCAGATGCTTATAATACCATTAGTTCTCTGATAGCTCTGTAGCAGGTGTGAGGGAGGCAGCATTGTGTAGGGTGACCATATAGAAAGGAGGACAGGGGTCCTGTATCTTTAACAGTTGTATTGAAAAGGGAATTTCAGCAGGTGTCATTTATATGCACAGAGCACCTGGTGAAATTCTCTCTTCATCACAACAGTTAAAGCTGCAGGAGCTATACAGGAGTGACCAGATTTAAAAGAGGGCAGGGCACCTGTACTTTTAACTGTTGTGATGAAGAGGAAATTTCACCAGGTGCTGTATGTATACAAATGACACCTGCTGAAATTCGCTTTTGAATAACACTATTAAAGATACAGGAGCCCTGTCCTCCTTTCCGTATGGTCACCCTAGCATTGTGTCTAGCTGTAGGGAAGAGGTGGAGTTAGTGCTGTGCCAAAACCTGTTCTCCAATTTCCCAAAACGTTCTATTTTCCTACCTCATTCTCAGGGGTTCTATAATTTATTTATTTATTAAATTCATTTTGATGCTGTTTCTGAGTGTACCTAACCACTGCAAGGTAGCCAAGGGTGGTGTTAAACATTTTTCTGTTGTTCTGAAGCCTCCCAGGCTGCTCATTTTTCTTGAACTGAAAAAGCCCTGTGGGAGGAATTACATCCCCTGGGGTTTAACTGAAGTGTGGGAAGCTGAGGAGATTATAGGCAGCCAGAGAAATGACTGTACAATGAAAGACAAGGACAGTAACACACCTCAGCCACCACATAAAAACAAAAACCCCAAATCCAAACCAAAAGAATTTCTCTGAAAATTTTGTTTCCTTTGAATTTCTCTTCAAAAGCAATTTCTTTTCTGTCAAATTGAAGGAGAATCGTTGGGGAAAAAAGTGGGAGAAATTTTCTTTATAGATACCCATAGGATTACATTGTTAGAAGAATGGACAAATCAACTTTTTTTATAAAAAGTTTAGCAATGAAAAATGTTTTGTATAACACAAATGTTAACACAACATGTCTATAAAACAATCACAGGATAGGGTGGTAGGATCACATTAGCACATGACCCTGCTGGCATTTTTACTGGTGAAGCCTCAAAGTGCCATTACAGCACCAATGGGGAATCTCCATTATTATTATTATTATTATTATTATTATTATTATTATTATTATTATTTATTTATTTATATAGCACCATCAATGTACATGGTGCTGTACAGAGTAAAACAGTAAATAGCAAGACTCTGCCGCATAGGCTTACAATCTAATAAAATCATAGTAAAACAATAAGGAGAGGAAGAGAATGCAAACAGGCACAGGGTAGGGTAAGCAGGCACAGGGTAGGGTAAAACTAACAGTATAAAGTCTGCACAACATCAAGTTTTAAAAGCTTTAGGAAAAAGAAAAGTTTTTAGTTGAGCTTTAAAAGCTGCGATTGAACTTGTAGTTCTCAAATGTTCTGGAAGAGCGTTCCAGGCGTAAGGGGCAGCAGAAGAAAATGGACGGAGCCGAGCAAGGGAAGTAGAGGCCCTTGGGCAGGCGAGAAACATGGCATCAGAGGAGCGAAGAGCACGAGCGGGGCAATAGTGTGAGATGAGAGAGGAGAGATAGGAAGGAGCTAGACCGTGAAAAGCTTTGAAGGTTAACAGAAGTGTATAGTGGATTCTGAAGTGAATTCTGAAGTGAAGTGGATTCTGAAGTGAATCTCCAGCACATGGGCCTCTCCAACCAGTTCGCTGAGGCACCATTCCCCTCCCTGAAGCCCTCCTTCAACTTAAAGTGGCAGTTCCTGAAGACTTTGGTCACCTTCCCTGATGGGTCGAGGGAAGCCTGCTCCACCAGGAGTCACTGTGACAAGGCCCCTGGAGCACCTTGAGGTGTGTGTGTGTGGGGGGGGGTTACTGATGGAGCAGCTCCTTCTCTGTGCTGCTACTCAACTGTTTCCTGAGCAATGGGATGGGGGAAGTTGGCAGTGAGGAGAGATATAAACCGCTCAGGAAACAGCTGAACAGGAATGGAGAGGGAGTTGCTTAAGGGAGCCTGTTTCGCTATGTGGGGTTGTTGAACCAGAATGTTCTGCCCCTGCTTCGCCAGCCAGCATGGAAGCTAATTGGGCTGAAGAAGCAAGGACACAGCACTCATGTTTGTGTGAGCGTGTGGTGTGTGTGTGCATGAGTAGTGTTGTCTGTCAGAGAAACAGAGTGCCGGTGATGGCCCTGCCCACTTTTAATTTTGACCCCAAGCTTATGGAGACAGCTGGGAGTTGTCCCTCCTACTCATAAGTGGGTAGTATTCAGTTCTACTTCATGAAGAGTGAGGCCTTTTTTGAGAATTGTGTACAACATATGTGTCATTTGCATGTAAAATTCTTTTGGACTATGTGCCAAATTAGATGCCATTGGGAGTGCCCATGGAGCATACTCTGCTAGCCCTGTGGTCTGAGAGAGGGAGCAAGGAGAGCATGGCTTTGTACTTAACTTGTCTGTCCCTCGTTCACTTGACTCCCCCCCCACCTTTTCTGGATGGATTCAGAAAGTGTGAGAGAAACACAGACATGTAGGTTGGTGGGAGAGTGAAGGAGGTAGAATGTGCTTCTGCCTGTTTCTCTCTTTCTCTTTTTGTGCATGTATTCATGTGTGTATAGCAGAGGGGAGACAGAAAATAGACATGTGGTGCCCCATTTCTACAGTTCACCCTACTTCTTCCAAGGGAGGAGGAATTCCAAAGAGAAGAATGAGGTAAGTAGGCAGAAAGAGAGTGATAGCAGTGAGAGAGAGAAAGGGTGATAAGGAGTCTTGGCTTATCACGAAACCACTAACTCGATAGATGGTCTTCTGACAAAATGAAATACTGAACAGGAAAAACCAGGGAAAATTTAATAGAATCCAAGTGTTGTGCGATCGATGTTGAACAAACCCTTTAATATATAAGGATTTTATATGATTAGTAATTAAATACTTTTTTGTATACTAAATGTAATATTTTCTTCCTATTTTAGGAAAACCCTCCTCCTTTTTCTTACAACATGTATAGCTGTGGGTGCTGCACAAGTACAGGAAGAAGGTGAGAAGCGTTCCGTTTTGAATGCAGAATGTTTGGATGATCTTCCTCTAAAAGTGAGAGAGAAAGAGAAAAGTAGCTTTGATTGTGTTGGTAGCGGCTTGAAATTCAGTTTTTCAAAGGCCACTCACCCAGTTATAGAGAGTGCAAAAGTTTAAAGAAACCAACTTAGGAAAGTTGACCTTTTCAGAATTACTCACATTTTCTGTCTATGAAATTGCTTACATATTTAGGCAAACTCCCTGTAAAAAGGAAGTCTTGTACATTGTAAAGGCTTTGATTGTGACTTCATTGCATGTGGGTGTTTTTGGGGGTGGCAAACTGAAGCTGAATTACCTTTGCACTTCTTGGGACTTTCCAAAATAATAAGTGCATTTTTAGGCCTGAAAAAGTGCTTTTGGGTTTATTCCCACCCCTCCAACATTTTCATGTACTAAAAAGCATGATTGCATTTTTGTTGTTATTCATGTGTATTCAGAGTACTGATGAATGGGAGAGATGACTAGGTACTTGTTCTGGGATGCTAATTTCTGAATTTACTATATTTTAGCTTCCTGCCTCAATTTTAACAACAATTTAAACCTGTATGAGGTTGTCACTTTGACACAAACTGAAGCTCCTGATCTTGCTGTGTTGAGGAAGCTATCCAGGTTAAGGTCACATGAACAAAACTGAAGAATTTTAGGTCTTGTCTAGACAATTAAGTCATCACGTGATGAAACTGTTCCTGGACTGAAACCTAGAATTAAAAAGCAAACAAAACCTGTGTTGCTGTGACATGTAAACTGAGTCTGTATGTATCTGGAAGGATTATGTCCAGTTTAAATAAAAATAAGTAAATAAATAATTTGAGAAGCAGACCTTCCTCCATTTCAGAAATGGTTTGCTTTATTGTGGTGGTGGTGGGGGCCATCTGTTGTTTGAAATCCAGGCTCAAGGCCTGTTTAGAAACATAGTAGTAGTTGTAGAGTTCATTGGATCCTTCCCTTATATTCCTCAGTCCCGGAATTTTTCACATACACTTGTATTATTCAAAACGGCAGTGCTTGTCTCAAGCCCTTTAGATGTGACAGGCTTCTAAAAACATTATGTTGGCTGACCTGTCATTTAGTATCTGCATCTCTTAGCTTTCTTAGAATAGAAAACTTTCAAAATACAGAAGAAATTGAAGACATGTGGCATGTAGAAAGAAAAGGAGTTTGATTGCTTTTCTAACTATGCTTCTTTGGTGATACGTGGTGTGTCAGATACAGCCTTTCTACCCTTATGCCTTGCACTGTAAGAAAATGATTAATGAAGTCTGCAGGCAAACAGGGTAAAAAACATTAGATTCCTGAAGTTGAAACAATCCATTTTCAAGATGACAAACCATAAATATTTCTTGCAAATCTCCTTTGATTTCACCTTTTTTAAAAAATATATTAGAGAGTAAACGAAGTCAGATGCCAATATCAGTGTAAGGGTTGGGATCAGTTGGGGATGGGGAGAGAATATAACCATTAATATAACCATTAATGGTTATATTAAAAAAAATAGCACCTGGACTGGATTATATGTGTTCCAAAAACATGCATTTTGTTAATATCTTTAAACACTATTATATATAAAAAGGGCGTTTGAACACTGTCGATGGTTATTGTTTTCCATACATGTGTATCAGGCTTCAAGCAAAAGCAGGGGGAGAAAAGCATCCAATGACATGAAAAGAAGGGAGAAATGAATTCTCAGGATGCTGAACTTTTTATTGTAGATTGTAAAGCCCGACGCTTTGTAAACACCGAAAAACCCTGGATCAAGCTATGTGAGGCGTAAATCGCAGCTAAGTGGACTTTTATGAAACAGTACTTCAGGCCCTTTTTAAAGAGGCTATATAGAAAGTTCAAAATACCACCCAAAGGGCCTTTGACAGGGTTACATCCTGCCTCTCTTGCAAAAGAAGTAAAAGCCTGCCATTTACTGGCATATGACTTTTGTGTCAATGGTTGGTGTGCTGCAGTCAAGACTAGGTGCATGTCTTCCGATATCGAGGGGAGGGCAGCTTGCTGCGAATCCTCCATGCTGTTAACTAAAGTGTTAGAAGATTGGGATGAAATGTTCGCCCTTTGTCTTTGGAGGGGAGATTTGGCTGTGGGTGGAGCCAAATCTGTGAGTCCCCCGGGTCAACTTGAGTAGCACAGCAAACCATGCTTGGTGAAGCCACCAGGGTGCAATGATGATGCAGTCCACATTCTCTGCCCTGACCTTCACAATCACTTTGGGAAGGAGAGGAAAGGGCGGGAAGAAGTAACTGAATTCCCCCCTCCATGACCGGAGAAAAGCGTTTCCCAACAAGTTTTGGCAGTGCCAGGACCTGGAACAGAATCTGGGAAGTATCGCTGTCTCAGCAGACTTGAAGAGATCTATGGTTGGTACGCCCGAGAGGTCGAAGAGGTGGTGTAAGATGTTGCGGAAAAGCTGCCATTTGTGTGTATCAGTGGTGACACGACTCAAAGTGTCAGCTAGACGATTGTCCTTCCCGGCAATGTGGGCTGTAGAGAGAATAATGCATCTTGAAATTGCCCAATCAAAAATATCTATGGTGCAATAAACAAGGTCCACAGAGTGGGTCCTTCCTTGTTCATTTATATGCCATAACACCAACGCAGAAAAGGAATCGAGACTGGAGCAGACACTTCCGTGTACATGGAATCGAAGACCGGGTCTTGAATACACAACGTGGGTTGCTGCATGTCAGTACCCAAAGCTTGAGCCATCTTAAGTATTTGATCAGTGAAATAGGCTGCAGCCTTGGATGGGGAAGCCCTATCTGAAGCACTGATGATGTCATTTGGAGATGATACCAATGACAGGACTGAAGAGTATGAAGATGATTCAGACTGGTAATCCTCCACAGATTGTGGAGAGGAATCACGATGGCAAGTGGTGTCTTGGCGTGGAATGGTGAGGCTGGAATAGGCTGCATGGTAACTTGGAGAACCACATCCTGTCTCAAGTCAGGAGATTGAGCTCATTGTAAAGCGGAGTGTAAAGCGGTTGATCTCCGAAGAACGGTGAAGGTGGACAAAGTTCTTTCTCTGGGGAAGGACAGGACAACGATGCCGAGGGTAGTGGCTAAAATGGAGGAGGAATGACTCTGACATCTCTCTCTCCATCCCATTATACCTCGCAGTCCCTATGACAGTCATTGTAGAAACATTGCTGATGAAGAGAGAGAGACCATCCTGAATGGGGGACCAAGACCTATTGTATCAGTCTCACTTTGGCTCCCTATCCCTGGTTGAGGTTGCCGAACAAATCAACTCCAGAGACCTTTGTGTATGTGGAGAGACATGAGTGATCGGTCTCAGTACTTGGCAGTCTCCACTAGGTGAAGAGTCCCTTATCTCCCCTTCGGAGGCAGAAGTCATCTGCCTCAGTGTCAACTGTGAAATCGTTGTGTGCGGTCATCTGGAGTTTTGGAGTGTGTTGTCATCAGTACACTGATGACATGCAGCTCTCCTTCTCATCCTCATCAGGTGATGCTGTGGATGTGCTGAACTGGTGCTTGGCTGCAACCATGGACTGGATGGGGGCTAATAAACTGAAACTCAGTCCAGACAAGACTGAGATGCTGTTAGTGGGTGGTTCTTCTGACGGGAAGGAGGGTGCTCAACCTGTTCTGGATGGGGTTGCATTCCCCCTGAAGGAGCAGGTTCATAGCTTCGGGGTTCTCCTAGAACCATATCTGGGCATTTCTAGACCTGCCGATATCCCGGGGATCACCCCTGTGCGTCCACATGATGCACAGGGGATCCCAGGAGCAGGGAAAGATGATCCATCCCTTTCTCCAGGATATTGGCATACCCTTTTATCCCGACTTTCCCCGCAGTCTCTGGCTTGTCCCGAGACCACGGGACATGTGGCCGGCCAGCCTGGTTTGTCCTGGCTCCTTGCGAGTAACCGTGAGGAGCCGAGGCACGGAGCTCTTCAGGAAAAAAAACCCACTTACTTTTGCGCTCATGCGCTCTTTTCCGATAAAAAAACAAAATGGCAGGTGCGACATCCTCTTCCTCCCAGGATCATCATATCGCAAGATCCTTCCCCTTCACCCCCCTCATCTAGCCATGCCCCCTCTCACTTGTGGCCCAGGTGACCTCGGTGGCTCAGAGTGCTTTCTACCAACTTCGGTTGGTGGCCCAGCTACACCCCTATCTGGACAGGGATAACCTGGCTTCAGTTGTGTATGCTCTTATAACCTCCAAGTTAGATTACTGCAATGCCCTCTATGTGGGGCTGCTTTTGAAGATGGTTCAGAAGCTGCAGCTTGTGCAAAATGCAGCGGCCAGATTGGTAACAGGGACCAGAAAGTTTGAACATATAAGACTGACTCTGGCCTGCTTGCATTGGCTACCTGTATGTTTCTTAGCCCGATTCAAAGTGCTGGTTTTAACCTATAAATCCTTACGTGGCTTGGGACCACAATACCTGATGGAACGCCTCTTCCAACATGAACCTACCTGTACACTTCGCTCAACATTTAAGGTCCTTCTCCAGGTACCTACTCCAAGGGAAGCTAGGAGGACAACAACAAGGGAGAGAGCCTTTTCTGTGGTGGCCCCCCAATTATGGAACAATCTCCTCGATGACGCCCGCCTGGCACCAACATTGTTATCTTTTCAGTGCCAGGTCAAGACTTTTCTTTTCTCCCAGGCATTTAACAGCATGTGTTGAGTTTAATTGACTCCAGTACTAGTGTTTAAAAATTAATTTAAATGTTAGCTGTTTTTATGGTTTTAAATTTTGTATATTGCTTTTTAATGTCCA
Organism: Elgaria multicarinata webbii; assembly: GCF_023053635.1. Lineage (NCBI taxonomy): Eukaryota > Metazoa > Chordata > Lepidosauria > Squamata > Anguidae > Elgaria > Elgaria multicarinata. The sequence goes on from NC_086171.1 coordinate 129,617,519, forward strand.
GTCTCTTTAATCTTTGTAAACCACTCAGAGAGCTTCGGCTATGGAGCAGTAAATAAAAATAAATAAATAAACCTTGGGTTCATAAACCTGATGCGGGACATGTCGGAATCGGCGAATTCAATAGCAATGGTGGCAGCAAAGATGGAGAGATTGTCTGCTTAGTTTTGGATGAGTCCTTCTTTTTCTTCTTTTTATGTGCATCAGGGACAGGTTTATGTTCCCTAGCACGTTTGGCGAGCTTCTTTGCTGTAGTAATAACCAGAGACCCTCTCAGAGTTGGGGGTTCCGTATGGCCCTTATTTTGCATTGAAGGGCCCAGGGACGCTAGCTGAAGGGGAAACGTCAGCGGAGGTCGAGCTCTATTCCTCTTGTCGCTGTGATCTATGGTCTTTGGAGCGTCCACCACTTCCAAAGCCTGCCTCCACAAGACGGCCTTTAGGTGGTTAGAATGATGGCATCGGGTCTGTTTGGAGAAGCCCTGGCAATGTGAGCAGGTTTACACCGTGTGCATCTCCAAGACAAAACAAACATAAGGAATTTCTGTCAGTCGGAGGCAACTTGTTACCACACTTCACTTGTTACCATACTTCACACACTTTCTGAAGGGTGCTTTTAATGCCATAAGAGGCCAAAGAGAATGGAAAATATTGAAGAAAGAAATTTCTTTCTGAAGAAAAACGAAGGAGAAAACAAAACAAAAAAGAAAAATGATGAAAAGGGGATAACAAGAATCTCTCTCTCTCAGCAAAAATAGCTCACAAGAGCAAGAATTTCCTTATGAGGCTACTGGTAGCGCGGTCAAAAGAGAACTGAAGGGACAGACGGGAACCCTCTGTACATATGCAGTAAGAGGGTGGGGGAGGGTTTCCCTCCAAAATGTTTCTCAGCTATGGAAGTTTCCTGAATCGAGGCTCCGCGCAGGCTCAGAGCCCATATGTGTGATGCATAGAGACCACAAAGAAGAACTTACTTGGTTACATGTGTGCCAAGAGCTTAAGATGTAAATCAGCCTGTACCCACTGAGATGGATATAATGTGTCCAGTCACTTGTGACATTGAATGGTGCTCATATGTCAGTAGAGCTGATAAGTATCTTTCTCGGGTATGATTTTCCTTGGAGTCTATGTTTTAGGATTCTAGATTAAAATAAGAGTAGGCATTTCAATTCATCCTGCTTTGATTTATCTTAGTTACTCTCAGAGTAACTTCTTGGGAGACTAGTGTGGTAAGTTTGGAGCCCCTTTCATTCACCACTGATGTTATAAATATTTCTGACTCCTCTGCTTTAAAGAATTACATTTTGAGACTGACATTAAAATTTGAGTCTTATTCAGTGTGCCAATGAGCCAGCCATGCCCACTTGTAGGATACTCCATTCCATTCCTTCTCTTCCTAGTTATAGGATACTCCATTCCATTCCTCCCTCACCCCAACCTGCACTCTACTTTTTGTGGCCGCTGAGCTGTTCGATCTTCATTGGGGGGGGGAGGGGTGCCCCATTTTGCTACAGTCCTATTGGCACTCATCAGCTGAGTTCATTATTAGAAGTAGTGATTGATACATTAAATTTAGGATTGATTGCTAAGTGTTGTTGTTTTTCCACCTCAGAGCAGCAAATACCATGCCAGACTTAGAACAAAACTTTTCCTATCCATTTGAGAAGCTCCATATCTAGCTTATTTGGCCCATGCCTCTCTAAAACCTGTGCAGAGTCTGGCTGCTGTTAAGGAACCCATATACAATAGAAACTAAGCCATGATCATGCTTGGTAGATTTCAGTTTTTAGCGATCTATTTTTTCTTTTCTTTTCTTTTTTACTGGCAGAGCTATGGAGCTTTGTAATTGTACCGTGACCAAGTCTGTGCAATTACTAGATTAAACCAGAGCTTAAATAAATGAATTGTTTTGTGGCTGGACATCCCAAGGAATTGGCAGATGTATAAACCCACCCCAAGCGATATATCTTCCTGTGCCTCTGACCAAGTTGGCTGCTTTCCATTTATAAACTTGGCACCATTGCATTCTCGCTAACATGGCTAGAACCAATGCAAGGTGTGTAACTAATTTTCAAGATACATAGCACAGACGAATTTATATATCCAGTGCCAATTTTTTAAAACTTCCAGAAAGCCTGAGGTTCTTGTGTTCATATGTGTGTATACTTGCTAGAAACTCGGCCAAGATGTGTCTGTTCTTAACATTTGCTAGCAATATATTTGATAAACAGTAAGAAAGCAAGTTGGGGAATGAAAATTAATTTCTTGGTAAAGTCTGTGGAAATCCTTCTGTTTTCAAGGACTCCCTTCATTTAGTTTTGGCTTTTTCCTTGTCTTGCTTTAACATGGATGCACACTCGATTCACTCATAACTTTAGTCTAGTGTGCTAAAAATAGTACAACCTGATGTTCCCAGAATTCAGTGAAAAGCTAATTATGCAAATTAATTACAGTTCCAATAGCTAAGTTATTGATTGATCGTATGAACTGTTATTATGGCATAGTATCTTATAGGATCAGGTGCCATAGATGCAATAACTAGTGGCCTTGCACCATTTCTGGGACTGGACTGCAGACATACTAGCCCTCGTTGATTTTAGTGTATCAGAGCAGACTCATATATCAGAACCAAGTGGCCATTCATTAAGTGAATTGTAAGGAAGTTTTAAAGCACATGAGAAATGTGCAGGAGGTGGGACAGTGGAATCACCCCCATGCTGCCTTACCTCCCTCCCGTCTGTGCTTTTCCTCTGAAATTCACTTTTTCCCACTCTAGATGTTTTTTTCTCTTTTGGGGCCTGTGACCAGAAATAATTTATGCCAGTGGAAAAACTACTGGGAGAAAGGTTTGAGTGGGGAAAAGTTCAGTTTCCCTCTCCTGCGTGTTCACCACTTTAAATCTTCCATCATCTCCTGCTTTTTAGGGATTCTAGTTGTGCCCTCCTCAAATGAGATCTTGCAGCATTTCTGAAACTTGCCCTTCCTATATGAGTTATGACAACACAGCATATTTTTCCCCTTAGGTCAGTCTGGGAAAGGGGCAGTATTCCCTCTATTTCTGTAATGTGTCCCTTTAGCCTAGCCTTCCTCCGCCTGATGCCCTCCAATGTTCTGGATTACAATTCCCAGCATTCCTGGTTATTCGTCATACTGGCTGGGGCTGATGGGAGTTGAAATCAAAAACATCTGGAGAGAATGAGGTTGGAGAAGGCTGCCTTTAGCCTTTCAACTGCTGGTTTCATTAGTCTCGCCATATAGTGCAACCTTATACTGGGCTGGTGCAGGAATTACGTATTTTGATGGGAGCTTCCTTGGCAGGAAAGCAGCATCTTATAATCTATTTTCTCTGCACTCACTTCTGGTTTATTGCCCTTCCAGCATGTGGCTATTCTCTACCATTAAGTCATTTGCGTTATGTTTTCTGTTGCTAGTTATCTGTAAAGTGTATATTAGTCCTGATATGCTGCATATCTGAGTACGAATATAAACACACTATACAGAAAATGAATTTCAGTAGTTTGCTTGATGTAGGTGGGCTTTTCTCTAATTGAAAATAATCCTCTTTCATGCTTCAGGGAGAAAATGTTCTAAAGTTTGAGATATTTGGGGGGAAGTACCTTCAATTTTTTGGGAAAATCTAACATTTTATTTATGTATTTATTACATTTCTATACCACCTGTCTGCCAAGGCACCCAAGACAGTTTACAGTTTTTAAAATACTGAAGCAAACTAACGTTACCAAACAAAACCCAATAAACCCCCAAATCGATGCCAGAATATAGTTCTCTCAGTCCGATTGAAAGTCTGTTCAGGAGCTGATGGCATGAGCCCCTGGCCCGGCCTTCTCCTCTTCTGCCTTCCCAAATTAGCCCCAGGGAGGGCACGGGAGGGGCTGTCCCAACAGTCCTCTCAAGCTGTTAAGGAGCTTCCCAGCCTGGGCTTCGCTTTTGCAGGTTCATGTTCAGTGTAGTGAATGCAATTAAATTTATATTTTAAGGATTTTGTTGGTGGTGCTTACTCCCTTGGAACTGGAGCAAGCACCGCCACTCTCTGGGGGAGAGGGTGGGCACTTGTTTTGGGGAAGATTAATGTTTTGAGGTATCAATATCTTCCTAAGTAATTGTTGGTTAATTTTTTCCAATGTGACCTCTTTTTTAAAATCCAAAATTCTCTACAAGGTTCATATTAATCAAAGGCAGATATCTTCAGTTGGGAAGTCAAATAAAAAGAATGGTTGAAAACCAGCAAAGTTCTGAAAGTGGAGGAGGTGGGAGGGTGTTTGTCTCATGCAAAGTTAAACATTTTTAGTAGATGAAATCTGAATGTATGAAGCTTGCTTTGAAGAGCTTTAAGAACATTGTTGCATCTGATGAAGTGGGCTTTGTTAGTCTTTAAGATGCCACAAAACACTGTTGTTTTTGCTGCAACAAACTATCTCTCTAGAAATCATTAAATAGATTATTACCCTCATCTAAGGGTCAACCATCTGGAAAATACATATTATGGTGGGATGTAGGCTCATGTGAGAGAGTATTATCTCATGTATAACACAAAACACCATCAGGCATACATTACTGATGAGTGTCTACATACTACTCATTCCACAATTCTTCTATCCTGAGTTTGAGCTGGAAGGATCATGCGGATCAGACATAGATGTGGTCAGTCTGCATTCCACTGCACATATTAATGGTAGAGTAAACTGGTGCTCAGAAACAACTATTTGGACATGGTACAATAAATCATGTAAATGAAATTAAACAATGCTGTATTCCTTCTTCTCATCTGCTTCTTTCTCTCTCTTTCAGGCATAGATGTCCTTCATCATTTAGGCCTAAGTGGGCAAGCTATACATCATCCATCAACAGGGACTACAATGCCCTTGTCGAGTACTTCATTACCTCAAGGGGTTCACCTAAGTGCCTCAGGAGTTGTTTTGACCACAGAAGCAGCCATTGAGGTTCCCATCCCTCAAGTGATAGCATCAGACGTAGGCCCTCGGTTCACTTTACTGATTAGCTTACGGTCTTACAGAGTAAACAATGCCTTTCTTTTCAGTATTAGGAATAAAAGTAGACTGCAGTTTGGTGTACAGTTGCTACCAAGGAAGATAATGGTGCACACTGGAGGGAAGCAGTCTGTATATTTTGATTACAGTGTTCATGATGAACAGTGGCACTCATTTGCTATTGATGTTACAGAAAAAGCAGTGTCCCTGTATACTCAGTGTGGAAGGAAGCACTTTAGCAGGGAGATTCTTTCTAAAGTACAGCAGTTTGATTCCCATAGTGTATTTACCTTGGGAAGGATGAACTCCCATTCAGTCAACTTTGAAGGAGTAATATGTCAGCTGGATGTCATACCTTCTGCACAAGCCTTGGCAAACTATTGTAAATATGTGAAACAACAGTGTCGCCAAGCTGACACATATCGATCTCATCCGACATCTCCAAACATATCTCTTGGGGTGCTCCCAATCAAACAGCTGGATGAAGAAACCCAACCAGATTACATCCCACTAAATAAAAGAAAAGATGCCTCAAACTTTCATGTCAACAGTTCTGAATCAGTCCATGTGCCCCCCGAATCCCTAGAGACATCTCCCTTGACACCTCTTGGCTTAGGAAATATTACTGCATCGGAAATTATGCCTAAGCCAGATTCCAAGAGAATGCTGAATGGCTCCAAAATTCATCAGCAAGATGGCAGCAAAAGGAAATATGCCCTCCATTCTCTCACAAAATTGCCTCTAAATCTCACAGACAATGCCACAGAAGATACAAGCATGAAAATCTACCCTGATTTGCTGTTTTCCATAAAGCAGACTAAAACCAAAAATGTAATGAAAAACACATCAAAGCAGAATTCACACGCACCTGTGGAGATGCAGCAAATTTTAAATACAACCTTATACAGTGCTTCTGATTCAGTGTCTTTAAATAACCAGCTTGGTTCATGGGATGAACATACACTTCAGGTTGATGAGACTTACAATGCAGAAAGCAGTTATGACCTTGATATTGATGATTATAATTATGACTATGAAGAACTGGAGAGAATGTTTGAAATGGAGAATCTGAGAGGGCCTAAAGGGGACCCTGGACAGCCGGTAAGTTGTCTTACATTTTTTTATAAAATACAACAGGAATCCACCAGCTACATTATAATGATTTTCTACGGGTGTGTTGATGTAGGAATTTCCTGTGCTTTCAATTTTGTGCTTTAGTAGTACTGGAAGTCTGAGAAATAACCTTGGCCTTTTGGTCCTGGATAAAATAGGTGGATTCCCTGGATTTTTCTGGAGAAAAATATGTAGAGGCAGAAAATCAGACTGAAGGTCATAGGAAGGGACTAGGACTTTTTCTCATTATGGAAATGCCACTGTCTGAATACTGGAAGTCTTTCTCCCAGTCAACTCTTTCCACAGTAATGGTCTTGGATGTGCTGCTGAAGTGAGATGTAATAATAATAATTACTTACCCACCTCTGCCTCTGGATTGAGGCAGGGAACAACATGGAATACAAAAATATAAAATACATAAAACTGATTAAAAACATAAAACCAATACTTTATTAAAATCCTAAAATCTTTTAAGACATTTTAAAATTTGACTGGGTAGGCCTGCTGGAAGAGATACGTCTTTATAGCTTTTTTAAATTCAGAAAGACTGTTAAGCTGGCGGATCTCTCCTGGCAGGCCATTCCACAGTCTGGGAGCGGCAGAAGTGAAGGTCCTCTGGGTAATGGTTGTCAGTCTTGTTTTCGCTGACTGAAGTAAATTCTTCCCAGAGGACAGGAGTATGCGGGATAGATTGTATGGGAGAAGGCGATCCCGCAGGTAACCTGGACACAAACCATGTAGGGCTTTAAAGGTAATAACCAACACTTTATACTTCACTCAGAAACTAACTGGCAGCCAGTGAAGTGATTTTAAAGTTGGTTTGATTTTAAAATTGGTGTCTCTCTCTCTCTCTCTCTTTCTCTCTCTCTCTCTCAATATATATATATATATATATATATATATATATATATATATATACACACACACACACACACACACACACACACACAAAGAGAGAGAGAGAATTTCCTGCATGTAGAAAATCAGTGTGTCAGAAAGAAGACTAGGGACTCGCCCTCTATACCTCGTCATGGCTGCACAGTTGTGCCACTTGTTTAAATGACACAGCTGCCAACTTGCAGCCACATTGGGTTTTCCCCTGCAAAGAAGTGTCGTTTCACTGCAGATTTTTCAGTTGCTCCGATGTCACCATGTTTCAGTGGTGGCTTCAGTTTTAGTTAAGAAAGTGAGCATAACTATGGTTGGATCCCAGTGCAGGGTAAGTGCGGGAATGCAGGGCACAGGAGGTGGGAGTCTGGACAAACCTAGGAATGGTGATGTTAAACCTCGGGGGCTGAAAGTAAGGGCAGGCATCTGCACTGCTACAGGCTTTCAAAATTGCACAGAGTTTCCAGTGCAGGGAAAAAGGGTTTTCGCAGTTTTCTGGTCCCTTTATATTTGCTTCCCATTCCCAGCATCTGACAATGGCGCTGCGGTTTTTCTTGGCCGGATAGCCTGCACTCCTTCCTGTTGTGTAACTCTATCAATTCCACCTCACAGCAGCAATGCTGTGGGTTTTTTGGGGAGTCACCTAGCAAAACAGCATCATATAGATGCCCCCTAGACTGGAATACTGTAGTAATCCAGCTCAGGCACAAGCGTGTCTGTTAATTTTTAAAAAAATGACACCCATTCTGTGAACTGCCCAGATAACATCAGCTACTGGGAGATATAGAAATGTATTTAATATAAAAATAAAATAAATGAAATAGAATATATTACTGCCTCAATGAGAACTAGGCCTAAGTGTGTAGCAGAAATTGCTGATCTTTTTTTCCTTTTCTTTTTTTCTTTTGTAAAAGTGACTGCTCAGATTGTTAGGATTCCAAGGTGTTCAGCAGATTGTTCATCAGCAGGTATATCCATGTTCTATTGCACAACCATGGCAATTTAAACTATTAAGATCCTGTTTATGACCACTCTACTTGGATAGTGAGATACAAATGTATTCAAATGCATTTTATCTATAATTAAAATAGATATTTGTAATCTACACTATGCTAAGAAAAGTCAAACTATTTTAAAGTGTAACCATTGACAATGAGATCTGTTTTGATTGACTTGTTTAACAGTTCAGTCCTATATTTGGCTACTCAAAAGTAAGTCCCATTCAGTTCAATAGGATTGCAAGGTATTTGTATTGTTCCACCAAGATGTCTCTTGCCTCTAAGCACCTGTGATATGTCTCTTGTTAGCTGCTACTCACTGTGTGTATTGTCTGTTTGTTTATTATGAAGCAGGGTAGGAAATTTGTGGCCATTCCGATAATGCTGGACTAAAACCATTTTCTCTCTTTCTCTCTTTTTTTACACTCTTTCAAACAGTTTAACATTTCCTTTCCTTTCACACCTTTGTGAGGCCCTTCAATAATCTATGGCCCTTTGGGTCCCTTGACATAAATGTGCAGATTGTGGGAGTATACCACTGCCAACAGCCACGATTTCTGCCTGTTCTGTTTGGGTGAAGGGCATGTGGTAGAATCGTGTACACATTGTCAAATTTTTACTAAACAAGCACAGTATAACTGCTCTTCCTGCCTTCATGCAGACCCTGTTCAGACGACACACTAAGCCACAGTGGTTAAGCATTTTGAGCTAAACATTATGGCTTATCATGTCGTGTGAACCATGACTTAGCATTACATGTGAACCATTCCTAACCATGGTGGCTACATAACCACGATTTAAACATGCTCACTAACCATTTGCTGCAAAATGGGTAGAGGCCTAACCATGGCTTAGTGTGTTGTCTGAACAGGCCCACTATGCTGTAGTAACATGCCCTGCAATCATCGGACCCAGTAAAATAGTTGGGATCGCTACCAAGGTCATCTCTTTCAGTGGTCATGGCATCATTGATCTCGGTACTGTCCGAGCCCACAGCATTTGTCAAACAGAACTGGCTTGATGTTCGAACAAGGAAGCATGCTTCAGTTGGAAAGGCAGTGCTTCCTGACTGTTAGAGCAGTGCGACGGTGGAATCAGTTACCTAGGGAGGTTGTGGGCTCTCCCACACTAGAGGCATTCAAGAGGCAGCTGGACAACCATCTGTTAGGGATGCTTTAGGGTGGATTCCTGCATTGAGCAGGGGGTTGGACTAGATGGTCTTGTAGGCCCCTTCCAACTCTGCTATTCTATGATTCATGTTTCCCTCAGAGAAACTGAGGGGGTGGGGAAAAAGAAGCACTTTTCTAGGCACGCCCGGGAAGTAGGTAGAGTGGGTTTCCCTCCTAAAAGCCTTTGCTCTAGAAGGTTACAATGAAGGCTTTCCACAGGTGCAGAACCTATATGTGTGACTGCACAGAGGATCACTGGAAGAACTACAGTTACGTGAAAGCAACCTGTCCATATTGGTTATTTTCTAACATGTTTAATATGTGGAGGTTAGTGTTGGACCCTTTTAATAAGCAATTCACTGATATCAAGTTTCCCTGATCTTACAGTGTGGCCTGTTTCTGAATGCTAGTAAAGATGCTACTGCCAGTAAGACCTCTTCATCCTTACCTTGTCCCATGCTATTGGCAAGGAGTGGGGGTGCTGCCCATGCCAACCCCTGCCCATCAGCAGTCTTGCTTTCCATAGCCAGAAAACACACACTAGCTGTTTCCTTTCCTTGCTCTGTGTAGTTGCAATTGCATTTAGGAAGAGCAGGGGAAAGCATCCAACACTCGAGAGAGCAAGGAAGGAAAATAGCAAGTGAAGGGATTTCCTTATTTCCTCTGGCAAGGAAAAATGGAGTTGTAAGAGCGAGTTTACAGCAGTAGTGGCTGGCAGCAGAGGAAACTGAATTCTTGCTAGAACTGGAAGTAAGAAGAGAGTCAGAACAGGGCATTGGCATATTGGGTTCAACTTCAAAGAAGCTTATTCCATAATACATTTGTTAGTCTTTAAGGTGCCACAAGACTCTTTGTTGTTTTGTCTAACAATGTTGTCCATCTCTGTTTTACACAAATGAAACTTATATGTGAGATACAAGATGTGCATGTGTGTTTTTATTTGGGTAACGTACTTCAGGAAGTGGATATCCACTCTTTGTATGCAGACTAAATAATTAAAGTGCCAGAAACTGCTTTCCAATTAGTATTTGTACTATCATCGCTTCACTTATGACCACAGGATAAACTAAACTAAATTTGCATCAGAATAATGTAGACCAAAAGATTATGGTAGGAGCCAAGAAATGTGTTGCTTGACAGAGTCTAAACATGTGAAAACCGTCAGTTCCATGTAAAGCTGGCTCCTAAAAATATGATATTAGCATGCAAAAAATGTATGTTGTATTTCAAAATTTGAAATACTTTTTCTGACTCTGAAAGAAGGTGAGTGGTAGCACACTCCTGATTCTTCCAGTGCTGCAAGGCCAGTGACAGCTTCACCAATGACCAAGATATAATGTAATATGGGCAAGGCATTGGATATCTGCTTAGGCAACATTTGCAGCATGTGTACATTTAATCCAAGAAATTGATAGTACCAGCAGAATGGGGGGGAAATTAAAAAAGAAAGCCCAACTTTTTGTTGTACAAATTGGTACTGAATATTTGTTTTAGAATAATCTTCTGAGGACTTGCTTGTTGGCCAGTAAGGTCAGTAAGGCCGGCAGGTTCTAGAGAAAGAGCCTTCTAAGGGATGGCCCCAACTCTATGGAATTGCTTCCTGAAAAATACATTTTTGGTCTCATCTGTGCTTCTTTTAAGAACATTCTGTGTACTCATTTGTACTCTGTGGCTTTTAACTGAAAACGTTTATGATATTCTCTGTTGATGGATGATTTGAAACTATATTTTATAGTAATAGTTTTTATTTAAACTTGCTTATTATGATTTATTAATATGTTTGTTGCATTATTTTTATGCTGTAAAAAGACTATGGTTCTTTCAATGATCTTGAAATGTGTCAAAGAAATTGATTAAATAAATAAATAATGCAGTATTATTATGTAGTTTGCTAAATGGTGCCACACACGTACTTAGTTTAGCCATTGTACCCCTAAAGGGGTGGGAGGCAGGCGAGAACTAACTTTTGTAAAGCTTCCTTACCTGATTCCTTATAGTTGAGTTTTAAGGCCAAATGCATGCATGTTTTTTTTGTTATGTAGATAGCAGTGTGGAGAAGCCTCAGTGCCATGGAGGGTGAGAAGGGGAAATTCAACTCTTTCTCTCCCTGTCAGTCTCTCTACAGAAATGGCAAGAGAGTCTTACCTTGAAATGCAAGTAGCAGCTTTGCAGCGGAAATTTTTATTAGGACTGTGATAATGAAAGAAAGAGTTAAACATCCTGAGCTGCTCAGGTTTCCCAGTAGCTGCTATTTATACAACAAAATACAATGCAAATTATTAGTAGTATATTTATTTATATCCCGCCTTTTTCCCAGTCTCTAGTTTGACCTTTTCCAAGGGCAACTAGACAAATGACTATTTACCAGGCTAGATTAAATTGATACCATAGATTTAAAAGCTGTTTTTTTATGTTTGCCAAAAACAAACACATTGTGGGTATTGTTCATGCAAATATTATTTATTTGTTATTTATTTACTGTTTTAACATAGAAATGTTTTAAAGCATGGGAAGTGTATTTCTAATGTTGAGAAAAGGTGGTATCAGAATGTTTTTTTCAGAACATGGAACTTGGATTATGCAGGAATAGTATAGTCCATTCAGTTAAAAACAGAAAGGTTTTAAGGTGGCTTGTAACTACAATGTTTTTCTTTTGGATATGTTACATATTTGCTAGGAATCTGGACTGGAATTTGATGTAGTGGTGTTACTTATTGCAGCCACGTGGAGAAAGCATGATTAGAGATGTTTAAAAAATTTAAAGCAAACAAACAAATGGAGAAACCAGATGTTTCCCTGAGATTTATGGTTGTAGTGTGTGATTGCTGATGGCCACAAAGGAGTTTCAGCTCCCATGCTGTTTCACTACTGAGCTGAAATAGGAGCCCAGCTAATTCAGTCCACCCGCCTCTTAATCCGTTAACGTCTTCACCAAATGTCTGCAGTGGTAGCCTTTGCCTGAACCTACTGCCCAGGCATCACTCTGGCGAAGACTCAACATGGCTCAGTAGAGAAGATTATATACTCTCCAACAGCCTTCTCCAACCTGAAGCCCTCCAGATTTGTTGGACCACAACTCCCACTGATGGTTGGCTTGAAATCCTGGGAGTTGTAGTCCAACATATCTAGAGGGCACCTGGTGTCGGGAGGCTGCCCTAAAACGATTTGAACAATTGGGAGAGGTAGGATGTTGTCTTTGGTGTTCTTCACAAGATCACTTTGCATACATCAGTTGTTATATCACACTTAATCACGCTTACACAATCAAAGGGTGATCATGAAATGCTGAGTGATGATTCTAACCCTATACCTATTTCTCATCTGTACTCAGGGTTGTGTTGTGTGTGTGGGGGTGCAGCCTCCAATGCAAGAATAGGGTCCCCAGGTTTAGATAAGCTTACAGGGACCACATTCTAGTGGTAGGTGGGGGCCAGTGGCCTAAGGAATGGGGCTAAAATACCAGCTTTAGTATCCTGCCAGTAACTAAGCCTTAAGAGAGGTATTTCATCCTTTTAGAATGGGGAAAAAGCTGTGCAAATGCTAGGAAAGCACGAAATGATTGGCAGTCAGGGGAAAGGTTTGAACCAAGGAAAGGTTGTCTGGGGAATGCTGGAAGGCTGAATTGAGACCCCAGGTGGGCTGGATTTGTCATTCTGGACCCTGGTTTACAAGACTGTAAACCACATAGCAAAGGTACTGTAATGGAAGGAAGCGAGCTGGAGAGTTGTAGCTCTTGTGGATGGATCAGCAAGGTCAAGCTGAGTCTTGGACCTGGAAGTGACTTATGTGAAGTCAAACTATTTACTCATCTGGCCCAGTATTGTGTATCACTGGCAGCTGCTCCCCCAGAGTTTCAGACAGAAAGGTCTTTCCCATCAGCTGCTATGTGGCCTTTTTAACTGGAGATGCCAGGAACCGAATCTGGGACCTTCTGCATGCAAAAGCAAGGGCTCTGTGATTGGGGTGCCCCCTGCTGCTACGATTGCTCCCAGCTAAGGTGTTTAGCCCTGGGCCACGTCTACACAGCGTTCCGAAGGCGCCCCGAAGCCCCCGGGACCGTGCAGGGGCTGCCGCCGCCCCTTTCCTCGCCCGTCCGCTCTCTTCCCTCCCACGACCCAGCCCCGCTGCTGGGAGCTCTCGCAGGGCCTGCTGGCTAAAGGGAAACGGAGCCTGGAGCAGCCCGCCCGCAGTCTGTGCTGCCGAAGCACGCCTCCTCCTCCTCCTCTTCTGGGGACGATTAAGGTACGTACTACACAAGCGTTTTCGGGGCACCCTCAAGGGGCTTCGGGGCACCTTCGGAACGCTGTGTAGATGTTCCCCTGGTTTCATTTCTCAGGAAGCTGCTACTGTCAGTGAAGAATGCCTGTCCTTATCAAGCAAAGGCCGAGAGGCTTAGTCAGGGAAATTCAATTCTTCCTCAAAGAAGAGGCACAAAGACCAATTATGCAGATGTATATATGGCTGTTTCCAGTCAGCTTTGTGGGGCGTTGGCTGTGATGTGGGTCAAAGATGGGCAAGGAATCTGATTTTTTTGCTATTGGTTCCAGATCAGCATTTGAAATTTAGAGCATCTATCCCTATGGCATGTTTGAAAGTGGTAGGTGTTTATAACAAGAAATCATTCCAGCAATAGTCTCAAAGGTTAAATCTTTACACTGTTTCCATTCTGTGACACGTGCAGTTCCTATGCCAGTGGCTGCAGTATTTATCACCAGTAGTGGTGCCCTTTCCCTTATCAAAGAACATCAGGTTGTGCAAATCTCATGCACACCAATGGGCGTCTTGGTGGTGGAGAACTAGGCTGTGTTGAATATTGTATCCGTGTTAAATTATCTCAAAATGAGATAATTTCACACTGTCAATCATTCATTTGTTTAATGAATTATTGTTTTGTCCTTCATTGTTTTATCATTCCTTAACCATTTTGTTTCCCTTTAGGGGCCCCCAGGTTCTCCAGGATTACCTGGTCTAGCAGGGAAGAGAGGCCCAAGAGTGAGTAAAAGCTGATGTCTTGTTTCTAAAATATGCTTGTTAATGATCATATATATATTTCACAAAGGTGTGTAAGGAATTTAATGCCAGAAGTCATATTTATTATCATTAAGCAGCACATGCTTCAAGAAATAGATAAAAAGGTGCATTTCGCTTTGTACTACCACTGAATATAATTTTTGTATTAATGTATCTGCAGAAAACTTGCATTTGCAGCATGTTAGTCTGCTACTGCATTAATCCTCAGGTTTTTAGTTCTCTCGTCGTCTGTGACTCTGCAGCCTAAAGGTCATGTTCATTTGCTTGTGGGAATGAAGGGGAATGGGCTTCCTAGAACTCTGCATTCCAGAGCTAAAAAGTGGAAAACAATGAAGAATTATCCACAGCTGGAGAGGGAAAACTGCCCTAGAAATTTGTAGCACCTTCTTAGCAACTCAATGCAGTCATGGTTTGATCAATTACAAATAACATTTATCCCATCAAATATATTTTGATATATTTGGGATCCCATCCCATTAAAAAAAAGGCTAAATTCAGCTTAGAGGCAGCATTTTTTAAAATATAATTATGAAAATTTACTAAATTTCCATTAAATTGCATAATTTGCCTAATTATTATAATGTAACATTTGGTAGTGTGTTGTTGTTTTTTTAGCTTTTCAGAAATTTTAATGTTTGGACAAATACTGGGTGTAGTGCAGGGAGATCCTTAATGAAATGCACAAATACCGTCATGTGATTTTAGACAAATAAGCCCCCTTTGTAGCCTTCTAAAAGAGTAGCTAAAGGAAGCAGCCAGCCTCTTCTCCTTTGTGACTTGAGCAGTGACTGAGTGATAAGAGGAAAGGAAGATGAGGGAGTCTTAAAGCTCTATCCGACGAGCGTTTTATTGCATGCTTGTTACTGGGCACTTATGGATTCCTTGGAGGTAGCTCACATGACGTCGTCTGCCTCTTGTGCGCCTTCCGCCCCTTCTGGCCTTCCTTGCACCGCAAGAAAAACCAGAAAAACTCTGAAATATTTTTTAAACCGAAGTTGCTGCTCTCTTCTGCTGTGTGTGGGAGAAGCAACGTGTTCACAACGAGGGACTGAATGGCCCTCATGCACCTTGTTTACTTCCTGTTTCAAAACAAGAAGTAACTGAGTGTCCACAGAGAAGCGACAGTAGCCAGCGTTTCTTCCAAGGTGTGATGGAGCTCTTAGTTGTAAGGACCACTGGGCAGAGGTGGGCAGAATTTAGGCCTGATATGATGGAAGTTAAGCAAAGGAAGCCTGCTCCATTGGGAGCTGCTGTCTGAAGATGTCTTGGGGCGATGGCCCCCAATGAAGCAGCTCATTCCTTGCTGCCGCTCAGCTGTCTCCTGATCGGCTGAGCAGCTGGGAAAAAGCAGAGATGAGACTTTAAAAATCCCATCCCCACAATCTTACCCTTGTACAGCTGGTTAGGAAGCAGCTGGGCAGAGGCATACAAGGAGCTATTCCAAAGGATTACTCTCTGTGCACTATTGAGAAATGCATCCCTTTTTTAGTACACAGAGAGGAAACACTGTGAGCTGAGTGCAAGAAGAGAGCTGTCTCATCTGCAGTTTCAGTTTGGCTGGATTCCCCTCTGTGCAATGAAGGGTAATGTACTGAGAGAAAGGACGGCTTTTTCTCCGTTTCGGCTGGTGTGCCATCTGTATTTGTTCATGATGTGGTCAGACCTGACCATGCATTAGTTGCACCTCAGTTGGAATGGTATAATGTGCTGTATGTGGAGCTGCCCCTGAAAACCACTCAGAAACTTCAGCTAGTATAGAATGGTGCTGCTAAAATTTTGACTTGGGCAAAGTGCTGAGATCATGGGACTCCTTTATTTTGTCAGCTGTATTGGTTGCCAGTTTATTTCCAAATGCAATTCAAGGTGCTGGTGATCATCCTTAAAGCCCTAAATGGCTTGAGGCCTGGCTACTTGAAAGACCATCTCCTCCTGTGTGAACCTGCTACTTTTTAAAGATCTGCTGCTGTGTGCCTCTAGTGCATCCTGTTGCCTTCAGAGGCATGGCGGTGACATTTCTTGGTGACATTGCCTGTTATATGGGAACTCCCTGTCCAAGAGATTTGGTTCATCTTTCTCTTTATCCGTGTTCTATCAGCAAGCAAAAACATTTATTTACTACTGTTGGTTAATTCTATTTATTGAATGCTGGGTTTTTTAAGGTTTTGCTGCTGCTTTTTTATTTTTTTATTTTTATTTATTACATTTTTATACTGCTGAAGCTCTCTGGGCGGTTCACAAAAATTAAAACCATAATAGGTTCTGTTTTAGGTTTTAGGTTCTGTTAAGTGTGTTTACATGATTGGTTATTGTTTTTATACTTTTAAAACGTTTTATAAGCTGCTTTGAGTGACCCTTTTTTGGAGGAGAAAATTGGATTACGCATTTCATAATAATGAGAGTAGGGTGGAGAGAAAACAGTGTGTGTGCATGTATGAATATCCTTGCACTGACTTTTGGCTCTGGCCTCACTATTGCAGGAATTTGGCCCCTTGAGAGCCTTGCCCACAGGGCAATGAAGCCCTTGGACTCAAAGAAGTTCACTACCCCTGATATATGTATTCTATAAACAATTAAATGAATTGGTCTGTATGAAAACATATAATAGAACCTACTGAAGTGACACACTAAGCCACAGTGGTGTAAGCATTTGGGCAAAACAATGGCCCTTTTCAGAAGACACCTTAAACCACGGCTTTAACCACAGTGAATAACGCCTTTTACCTTATTTACCATGGTTTAAGCCGTGGTTTAAGGTGTCTTCTGAATAGGGCCATTATGGCTTACGTGTCATGAGAATCATAGTGGCTACATTACCATGGTTTAAGCACGCTCACTAACCATTTGCTGCAAAAGGGTTAGTGGCCTAACCATGGGTTAACATGTTGTTTTCTGAACAGGCCCATACTGAGTGAGGAAAAAACGGTCAGCATTAGGGGAGAAGTCTATTCAGGGTAGTTGAAAGATTTTATATGAGCTGGATGAGTCATCTTCTGGAAGGTTTTTCAACCTGGATGAAATTGTGACGGTGACATTGTGATAAAAGAATGATAATCTGTGAGGGTTGGTAGATCTAGGAAGTAGGAGTGTTGATGTGAGGAATGTGTCGTCAGGAAAGTAGCATTTGCGTGCAGCAGTGCTTCTAAACACTTTGGGCAGACATATAATGTATAATTGTATAATGTAGTTTCTTTCCTTTACTGATTGTAGAGTGTTTTCCCTGAATATATAACCAATGGTTAAGCATTGGCTGCTGCTGGAGCTGTTGCCAGCAGCAAAAAGCCGCATTTTCACTTTAAAATGAGAGAACGCATGTTACCCACCCCTGCTTTAATTAAATATGTAATAAATAATGTTCTTTGCTTTTTATCCTTTACCTAAATGGGCCAGTACCCAGATTGGTGTGGATATAGCTTTAGTTAAAGTTATAACTTTCTGTTTGCAGACAAATATCTGTCTTTTTCTAAGAAAGCTCCTTTGCTTATAGAATTGCTCTCAAGACAAATGGAGACTGAGTCAAAGAATTCTGAAGTTTCTGAGAGTACTTCACTAAGTTTGTTTCTAGTCTATTCAAGGGTGCTTCTGTTTAATTCCAAAATTCCGAGTGTGATGGAAAGTCCAAAGTGTAACTTTTTTTATAGAGTATTTCTTCCTATTCATGAAACATCAAATTCTGGAGCTTTCTGAAGCATTTCCATGATTTAATTGTACTGGCTTTCCTCGTCTTCTTTTCTTTCTCTTGTAAATTCCTGGGAAATCCTAAGATTATTAATATTCACATGAATATGAGACAAACAATATGTGTGATCTACATTTCTGCTTTCATGTGGCAATATGTTACAAATTAATTGAGATATTAGGAAGAGGTAGATGTATCAGCACATTATCATTAGTACTGTTCTAACTCTGTATTTTAATCTTATATAAATTTTGCTGCGTGGTTTTATCCTGGTTGTGCTTTTTATACTGTATTTTGTAATTGTGCTTTTAACATGTTGGTTGTTTTATTATGGTTTTAATTTTTGTGAACCGCCCAGAGAGCTTCGGCTATTGGACGGTATAAAAATGTAATAAATAAAATAAAATAAATAAAATAAATTAGTATAAACTAACTCATCAAGTAAACATTTAATCTTATATTAAATCTAATGGCACTGATGCAAGGATTTCCATGTGCATTGACAAGCTGCATGTGAAGGTCCTTCTTGCCAGATGACTAAGAATGTTTGGCAGCCTGTATTACTAGCTGGAAGGAGGGAGAAGGGACAAAGAGATTCCAGTAGTGTTCACTTCCCATCTACTGGTAATGATAGGCACTGACCCTTTTTGTGGTGTGCATGTGATGCAGGACCACAGAGGGTACAACTTTCCACAGAACCCTGTTGCATGTGGGACCCTGATAGGTGATCTGGGGATAGGAGCCTGTTCTTATGATTTAATGGATACATCTTGCTGGATTGGCTTAGTGATCTGGAATTTAGTCTCTAAAACCACCGGGACTTGTTTTCATATCATTTTCATCCATCAGACTTGCAGAAAGAAGTACGGTATTAAAAGTTACTTGAATTAGCATTTTATGTTGTGAGAAGGTGTCCATAAATTGGACACCTTCACCTTCACCACCCCCTCCACCTCTGTCCATATATTTATTACTGTGTGTGTTTAAGAATCACAAAGAGAATTATAGGATCCTACTTCCAATTCATTCATGCATTTACATTTGGGTAGAAGCTGAACACTTCTTGCTCACTCCCTTTTTAAACTGGGTTATGAATCTTCTGTTTGGCCTTCCTTTGTCAAATAAAAGTTATTCAAGCTTCCTCAAGGTTGTCATAGATAAAGTGAAAAAAGGTTGCTCAGCCCAGCATTTTAAAACCCCTAACATGCATTGGATGTATGCAGAAAAAGGATTCACTCATGTAGTCTTATTTGGCAAGTTGGGATTTTGGCTTCTCAGACCTAGCCAGATTTGTCCGGTTGTAAAATTTCAACACAGATGTTCCACTGTAAACAAAGTGTGCACAGGACCATAGAGCTTCTGTGAACGTACAATGTCATAAAGTACTGTGTTAAACTGATATTTGAAGGATGTTATTCTGGTGCTATAGACCCATGTACAAGAAGAGATGGTTAGGATCATGATGTTAGACAGGTCTTGTAGTTTATCATCATTTTATTAGTGTTATAATTTTATTATTGGGCAGTGCTGTCACAGTATTAGCATAAACCAATGCTAGCACAACATCATTAGTACTTGCGAGGCAAAGAGAAAAAGTGATTTACCACTGAATTTCGGCAGCAAATTGCCACTTTCCCCCTTTGCATAGCAAGCGCTAATAATGTTTAAGCTAGTGCAATGTCATCAGCGCTAGTGCTGTGACAGCATTAGATACTACTCAGTATCTACTAAAGAAATGCAACCTTTTAAATATCTTACTATTACTTAACAATCCTTTATTACTCTTATGCTACGGGAAAGCTGGAGCAAAATAAAGCACCAGGATCCTTTCTGAACTGGATGGTACAAGACTGCCTAAATCAGCTACAAGGGTCTTGAAAGGAAAGATATAAAATGGCTGAAAGTATCCATACAGAAGTAAGTAAGGGCTGAATAGGAGACCAGCCCCTCTTCTGAAATGGGCAGTTGAAGGTTCTGTAAACTTGACTGCCTCACATAGGCCCTAGTGTGTTAGTCAATTTGGGGGCAAGTATGTTAATGAGGGAGATGCCACTTCTCCTGAATTCCTGATAATTTGTAAAACAAATGAATTTAATAAAATTGACAAGTCCATTCTTATGCATATTGTTAAAAGTATATGAACACAATAAAGCATGTATCCCATTAATTTCTGAAATATAACTTAGTGTCATATGAATCTGCCCATTTACTATGATTGTCAAAGAAGGGCTTGATTGTCAAATATCCCCCTAGCATCAGAGACTAGATGGATACTGACTGGGCCTAGGTAGTGTCTAGGCTTTGTAACTCCTCTCCAGAGGAATTTGCTTGGTATTTTTAATTGTTTTAACATATTTTGTTAGTTGTCTTGGATATTTCTGGTAGAAAGGTAGGATAGAAATGTTGTTATAAATTAGATTGTTTTAACTGAGGACTTTTTTATTGTATTCTTTTATTGGGCTTACGTTATGGAGAAAGGCAAGATAAAAATAAAAGAATAATAAATGGCTAAAAGCTTTATTCCCTATATTGCTCAGTAGGAAATTGAGTTATTGGCGCATTTTGGCTTTTTTAAAGAGAGAGACAAAAATCCATGGCTGACTTTATTTGGGCTAATGATATTTAAGAACAGCTTTCATATAAAGCACAGTTCTAGGCTTTTATTCTGTATAATACTTTTTCTCTCTTTCTGTAGGGTATTCCAGGCCCACATGGGAATCCGGGACTGCCGGGACTGCCTGGTCTAAAGGTATAAACATCACATAAACAACACTGCTGTGTGAACTATATGACCTGGAATTGTGGGTTTCTGCTTGCACTCAGATTAAGTCATTTATTTGTTTTATAAATGAGGCCCTTTTACTATAAACAGTTCTTAGTAAAGGTACTTAGTAAACAAGTCAAGACTGAATAGAAAAAAGACAGTGCTGTTGAACACAAATACACACATTGAATTAAATCCTGCTCTTCTGTGTTTTTTACACCTATAAGTAATTGTAACTTCACAAGTGAGTCAGAATTCTTTCACAGTGTAGGGTTACCAAAGTGCCCATTTAACCTTGTAACCTCCAGTCTTGATTTTTTTTTTTAAAAAAAAAAGAGGTTTACTCAAAGAGAACACTTGTACATTGCATCAAGAATTGTATTTCAGTGTTCTTTCTTCCAATAATTTCCAGCAGCTTTTAAAAACCTGAAAGATAAAATAAAGCTCAGGTAGATTAAGGCCTAACAGGCAACTCAAAACTCAAACCCGAGTAGCACAAGCTAATTAAATAGCTTTGGACAGATTTGTGCAGTTGTGGAATGCCTTCAACTCATATTTAGTTATAACAATTTGATAGATAAGTTAGGGGGGGGGAAACATCCCCAGCCATGATTTGTTTTAGTGTGATTCCTCATGGCAGGAATCTGACCTGAAGTGACAGGTGTTAAAAACTGCTCCAGGCCATGAAAATATATCAAACAAGGCTTGCACAGTTTGACATTGTAAAACAAAGTAGCCAATGATTGTTGGGTGCCCTCTTATTAGTATCTGGCATTTTTTAGAATAGCTAAGTAGGGTAATCTTTGTAAACTGCCCAGAGAACTTTGGCTATAGGGCAGCATAGAAATGTACATATAAATAAATAAAAATGTTCTTGTTTTTTCCTTTTTTATTGTGAATGTTAACAAAACAGAACAAAAAATAAATCATGAAAAAGAAAAACAAAGAAATACATAGGAATGACATCATTTTTTTTCATCATATATACCATTCAAAGGGGAAAAGGGAGGGAATTATGCATAGGTTTCAAGAAAAGCAGACCAAATATCCATGTACTTATCCACTCACAAGTGGATATAACACCCATTCAAATGTTGATAACGTTGTTAAGTCCTCAGTCCATTGCATTATGGGAGGTGAGCATTTATCTTTCCAACGTAATAGTATAAGTCTTTTAGCTGTCATAGGGGCTCTGAAGATCCATTTGTGTTAGACCCTGTGTTAACTTCCAAGAAGCCGGTA
This sequence comes from Elgaria multicarinata webbii, assembly GCF_023053635.1. Taxonomy (NCBI): domain Eukaryota; kingdom Metazoa; phylum Chordata; class Lepidosauria; order Squamata; family Anguidae; genus Elgaria; species Elgaria multicarinata. The sequence continues at coordinate 129,639,405 of NC_086171.1, forward strand.
GTGCATTGCCAAAACATATGAATTAAAGAAGCATTAAGTGTATTACATCTCCAACAATTAGGCAGATTAGACAAACCCTTATTAAAAAGGGATTGTGGGGTCCAATAAAGCCGCAACAATTTCTTTTCCTGAGTAAGTCATAGCATCCATAGAATCTTCAGATACTGACGTTAGGGCAACAATCCATTGATTAGGCAAACTAAGGCCTTAGCTAGACCTAAGGTTTATCCTGGGATTGTCCCGGGGTCATCCCTGTTCATGTAAATGACACACAGGATATCCCGGGAGCAGGCAGGAATGACCCGGGATGATCCTGGGATAAACCTTAGGTCTAGCTAAGACCTAAGACATTCCAATTCTCTATTCCAATCCTGTCTTAAACCATAGGTATCGTATTTATTTACTAATGCTAAATACTTATATATATGGATTGTAGGTCGACATTTCTGTTCTGCTGCTATAAATGTTTCTAACAATAATGGATGCTCTGAAGCTGTAAAAGCGCTGGACCAAACCTAGATTCCAGCAAGTGTTGCAAGTATTGCCATTCACCCATAGTAGGCAAATTAAATTTAACACATAAATCAGAAAATGTCAAAAACTCATCGTCTGTGCCTATTAATTGATCCAAAGTAAAAATCATCTTATCTGTCCATGTCCTTCACAAGAATGCTTTCTTTCCAATTCTTAAATCTGGATTTCCCCATAAAGTCAATTTTGCATGAGAGAATGGATCAAAATGGAATTGGTATGATACTATACGCCACACCTCTCTAGCGGCCAAGGTGTTAGGGGTGTGTGTGTTATTTATTCTAATATGTTAAGGACCAAGTGCCATCGATTTGGGAAGAGGTTCTAACCATAAGGATTCCAGAACTGACCAGGGTGGCAAATCTAAGCAAACTGGAAAAGACCAAAACTTAGTACATGCCAATAGTTACTCTGATGGTACAAAGTAACGTCTGGAAAACCAAACCCACCTTCTTTCATTGGAAGCTGCATCCATTTCAAGGATATTTGAGGTAGGGAGGAACACCAGAAGAACTTATGAAACAAAGCATTAAGTAGTATTTGCCAGGTATAAGTAGAGGAATCCCATGCATAACATATCCTGATAACAACCCTGTGAGGTAGGTTAGGCTGAGAGTCTGTGATTGGCCCCAAGTCACACAGTGAGCTTCCATGGCTGACTAGAACCCGGATCTTCCCAGTCCCAGTCCAATACTCTAATGACCACACCATATTGGCCGTCCAATAAGTACAAGCCAATTATTGGATATCTCTTTTAATGGCAACCTATGCAGAAATTTTCAAAGTGAAATCTTGGCTACATCAAAGTCAGTGTCTAAGCCTCTCTTGGTTTCAATTGTACTAAGAGTTCTTTCAGGTTTTAAAGAATCTGTTTTTAAATTTGTTTTGTTTCTTTGGTTTTCATCAGTTCAGACGGCAAGAATTATTTATGATTGTTCTAGATGTGTAAGGTATTAAGGAATCCCAGTGCCTGCTGAACTCTTAGAGCATGTCTACACCACAAGAGACTTAACAGCTTCTGCGATCCTCCCTGGGTGTCTAGATGGCCGCACAACGTCCCAGAAGGATGTTGCGGCCGCCGTATTCTTTTAAAAAACAACAAGGGCACATTTGTGCTCCACCATTAAAAGAGGGGGGGAAATCCTGACCCCACCCCCGATGGGCATGGACTGCTGCTATGCAGCTCTGTGCCCATTTCAAGTGCCCCACTACTCATGGGGAGGACAGGATGACCTGGAAGCAAAGGGCACACGGCCGCGCTTCGCAGGATGGTCTCGGAACCACAGAAAAGTCAGGTTTTCTGTGGTTCCTGATATCCCGGGGTAAGCCCTTGCTCGTCCCAGGTTGCCCCCAGGATCCCCTGTGTGTCATGTGGATACACAGGGACGATCCAAGGACTACCCCTGGATATAGGCATGGTGTAGATATGCCCTTAGTGCATTTTCAAATGGCTAAATAACTTCCGTTGGACTTTATTAATACAAAAGTGCTCAATGGCTAATCATTTACAAGAGAAAAACTTTATCAAATGGGTGGTAGATTGAATAGGCAATTCTTTCACAGTTAGAAAGAGAACCTACACACAAATGGGATCTTAGTATAGACTGCTGAAGTTCCATTGGCCTTAGAGATTTATTTATTTATTTATTGTTTTATTACATAAACCTGTCTTAGAGTAACTTGGAAATTCCCCAGGTTTTTCACCCCCAAGTTGGAAGAACTTGGCTAATTTTTCCAAACCAATCTGAGGGCTTGCAAAACTTACTCCCTGCCTGTCTCCCTTGTCCAACAGCAAGGTAATGAAGCTACTCCATGACATTGCATTGGGATGTATCTTGGGGAGGGATTGTTGCAGATACAAAATCCAAGGGTAGGGGAAGCGAGCGCCTGGGCTTCCTTTCCCCCACCTTCAGATTTGCTCCTGCACCCTCTTAATTTCCCCCTATTCAATGCCTGTTTTCTGCTCCCAAACTTAAATGTTCTGTGGTCTTTGGAAGCCAGTAAAACTTTTATCTATTGCTATTGATATAAAAACCTGCTCACTTCTATCAAATACCAGCCTGCCTGGTTCTAAAATTATAAGAATGGATAGCATAGCTTTGAAAAATGGGTAATATTGTGGCAGCGATGGCAGACATGTAAGTAAATTTAAATTACAAAATGAAGCTGAGAAAATGCCTTTTCCTGGCAGAATAAAGTGTGCAGGTAAAAGTGAAATATGCCAACTAAGGGTGCAATCCTATGCATGTAAAACTTTTTTCTGTCTAAACAACTCCGAGCCTGGCTTGCAGGGGAATGCTGGGAGATATAGGACTTTTTAATTTTAATTTTTGTGAACTGCCCAGAGAGCTTCGGCTATTGGGCGGTATAAAAATGTAATAAATAAATAAATAAATAAATAATTTTTTTCTGTCTAAACATGCATAGGGTTGTGCCCTAAGTAATTTTATAGTACCTATGAATGGCTTCATTTTCCCTATGCTTTTCAAATGGTTCAAGAGTAGCAGATATTGCTCCATGATCCCAGGTGTTATAGGTAGCAGCCTCAGGCATGTATATAGTGCACATGTAGATCCAGATTTATGTCTGATCAAGTGGACTTCTGCACCTTCTCCTCTCTATGACAGCCTCTCCAGACCATTGAAAATGCTATATAGATGGGCAGGAGGCCCTGCTGAATGGGATGAGATGTGGTAGGCTGGGGATCTTGCGGAAGTGTGCATCGGACCAACAAATCTTTGCTTCAACCTAAATTGCTTGAACGGAAGTTGAAGTGTCAAGATCAGCCTTGGAATAATAATAATAATAATAATAATGATGATGATGATGATGATGATGATGATGATACTTTTATTTCTTACCCGCCTCTCCATTTGGATCGAGGTGGGGAACAACAAGTATAAAATACATAAAACTGAATTAAAAACATAATATATAGTATTAAAACATCCTAAAATTCCACTGGATAAGCCTGCCAGAATAGATCAGTCTTCATAGCTTTCTTAAATGTTAAAAGTCTATTAAGTTGATGAGTCTCCTTCGGAATATATAAATAATAACGATCTCCTGGAGACTTAGTAGTTTACTGTTCTTATTTTGTGGTTATATGACCATTTTTGCATATGCTTTTTGTTCACCGCCCTGATACCTGTTCAGTGAATGGCAATTTATAACTATTTCAGTAAATAGTATATAAATAAATAAGGTGAATTTGAACAAAACTAATCAGGATTCGAAGAGTTCAGACCAGATATCATTGGATTTATTTTTTTTTTATTTTTTAATTTTTATTCATTTTCAACACTATATAAACATAGATAAACATTTCCAAAATATAACTGAAACTAACACAATAAGAAAAAAAATACATCAAATATCTGCTGCATACATATTGAATACTTGTTGAGTACAAATATCAAAAACTATTACATATGCCTTATCACTCTACAACATCTTCATTCTTAACATAAATGTGCACCCCCCACCTCGGGATCATTCTTGAGTCCAAAATCTAATCATTTCTTCTGCTGGTGGTTTCCCACTTCCCTTAGTAAACACGAACACTAGGAACTGTTTCCAGATTCCTTCGAACTCATTTATTTTAGTTACGCCTTTTCTCCACTTAATATTACATGTCAGTTTATCATTAATGGCTATGTCCCATACTACTTTATACCATTCCTCAATAGAATATTCCCCTTGGATCTTCCAGTTCCTAGCTATCATCAATCGTGCTGCAACCAACAAACTCGATATCAGCTCTATAGTTCCTTTTCCACACTTTATATCTTCAAATAGTGACAGCAATGCTATTTTTGGTGTTTGTTCTATTTTCATTCCCACTATTTCTTCAATTTCTGAAAACACCATCTTCCATAATCTTTGTACATATTTGCATTGCCACCACATATGTAAATACGTTCCTTTTTCCCCACATCCTCTCCAACAATTTGCTGAATGTTGATCACTTATCTTATTCAATCTAACCGGGGTTAGGTACCACCTCCATAAAATTTTAAAATAATTCTCCTTTATTCTTACTGATAAACTTCTCAACACTCTTTGTTTCCATAGTCCCTCCCAGCTCTGTCGCCCTATTTGTATCTTCAAATCTGATTCCCAAATCATTTTCTCTGTATTCTCTCTAAACTCCTTCTCTAACAATATTTTATATATTTCACTCATTAATCCTTTTGAAACTATACTACTTCCTTTTCCTTTCTCCTTACTTACTACTAATTCTTCAAACCTCGTCATCTTTCTGCACATTCTATTATCTTTAATCCACTTTTTATTCCATTGCTCTAATTGACCATATTCTAGCCAAGATAGCTTCTTCTCCTTTAACAAATTTTCCATATCTTCTCTTGTTTTAATATCTCTTACCCAATCCTTTAATTTTATTTTGTTTTTCTCTTTTAATATTTTACATAATCTACCCTTTAGATCCTCTGGGAAATTCTTTAACATTATTATCGGTGCTAAGGGAGAGTTGCTCGGAAGCAGCTTCCCTTTAAATTTACTCCAAATTTCCCATTGAGTCCTCAGGAGTGGATTATCTATACTTCCAACCCACTTTCTTCCTCCATCTTTAAAAAAAACATTCTCCAGATTCATCTCTACCTTACTTATAATTTTTTCTTCCATCCAATATAAATCTCCTACTCCCATAATTGCTTCTACAACATGTCTTAATCTATTCGCTACGTAGTATAATTTTATGTTTGGGAGACCCATTCCCCCCTTTTTTTGGCTTAGGTACCAATTATTTTTATTCACTCTTGCTCTCTTTTCTCCATTACAATATTTATTAATAATATTTTGCCAACTTTTTATCTCGGTTTCTGATATTTTTATAGGTAACATCCTAAATACAAAATTAATTTTAGCTAATATCTTCATTTTTATCAAAGCTATTCTCCCAAACCAAGATAAATTTAATCTTTTATATTTTTCCAATTTCTCTAGTACCTCCTTCTTTAACCTCGTTAAGTTTTCCCTTTCTAAATTCTCTAGATTTTTTGTAATTTTAATTCCCAAATATTTAATCTCGTTCTTAACTTTCAATTCCATTCCCTTAACTTCCCAATCCTTTTCTTCCCTCTTAGTATAGTTAAACAACATCATCTCTGATTTAGACCAATTTATTTTTAACCCTGTAATTTCCTCAAATTCCCTCAACTGATATTTAATTCTTTCTAATTTTCTTAATGGATTCTTAATGGTCAATAAAGTATCATCCGCAAACATGTTTAGCTTTATTTCCCTTACCTCTCCAATTCCTTCTAATTCTTTATCCTCCCTTAGTGCCTTCGCCAAAACTTCCATAACCATTACAAAAAGGACCGGCGAGAGCGGACATCCTTGTCTTGTTCCTCTGGCTAGTCGTATCTTTTCAGTAAGTCCGTCATTTACCACCACTACCGCCGTATTTTGGGAATATAGCTGTTCTATTACATTTTTAAATTTATTTCCAAATCCCAATTTATCTATAATACTCTTTAGTGCCTGCCAGCTCACACAATCAAAAGCTTTAAAAATATCTAATGCCATAATACCTGCCTTAATATTTGCTTTTTTTATTACATTTATTACATTTAAAACTCTACCCACTAAATTATGCATATGTCTTCCTACCACAAACCCACATTGATCTGCTCCTATATATTCTGCCAAGAATTTATTTAATCGTTTGGCCATAATAGATGTAAAAATTTTAGCATCCTGATTTATTAAAGAAATAGGTCTATAAGAATCGGGATTAGTCAAATCTTTATCTGGTTTTGGGATCAGAATTATCACTGAATGTTCCCATGATTCAGGTATCTTCTCTCCTGATAATATCCTATTATAAAGTTCCATTAATTTTGGAACTAGACAATCTTTGAAGACCTTATAATATTCTGGACCCAAACCATCTGCTCCTGGTGATTTACCCACTTTTAACTTATCAATAACCTCTTCAACTTCTCTTTGAGTTATTACTGACTCCATTAACTCCTTATATTCTGATTTTATTTCCTTCTTTATAAACCTTCCAATATACTCCTCCACCTTTTCTTGTTGAATTTCTTTACCCTTGTACAATTCCTGATAAAATTCCTGAAAAATTTTTATTTTAGCTTTCATTGCATGACAATAATTCCCTCGGCTATCTTTCAACGTTTCTATCCCATTCCTCCCTTTTTCTTTTTGTGTGAGCTTGGCAAGCAACCTCGAGTTCTTATCACTGTTTTCAAAATATTCCCTTTTCATATACATTAAATTCTTTTGAATCTCTTCTATATTTAAATTTTCTAATTGTTTCTTCTTAGCTTGTATTTCCACTAATTTATATTTATCTTTACTTCGCCAATATCTTTCCTCCAAGTTTTTAATTTCTATCTCTAACTTTTCCTGTTCTGCACGTTGTTGTCTTTTTAAACTACATGTTTCTCTAATACAGATTCCTCTTGCTACAGCCTTCATGGTGTCCCAAATGACTGACCCAGCTGTTCCTCCTTTTTCATTAATTTCCCATGACTCCGACAGTTCCTTCCGAATTTTATCTACTATTTTATTGTATTTCAATATCTTTGTGTTCAACTTCCATCTATATGCCTCTTTATAATCTTTTTTAACTGTAAATTCTAAACTTAACAAGGCATGATCAGTTACTTTTATTACCCCCATTTCCATTTTACAAATCCTCGTTGCAAAGTCTTTTGAAACAAATATATGATCTATCCTGGAGTATGTATGATGAACTGGGGAAAAATATGAGAATCCAGGCCTATTCCCGTTAAGTAAGCGCCACGAATCTAAATAATCATTTTCTTTTATTAATTTATTCAATATAGTCATATTGTTTCTCTTTTCAACATTAGTGGGATTTGACCTGTCTCTTTTATTATCCATAACCATATTAAAACCCCCCGCTAATATAACATACCCCTCCTTAAATTCTTCTATTTCTTTAAACAACTTTATAAAAAACTCTCTATGCCTCTCATTTGGGGCATAAACATTAATCAAAGTATAGACCTTTCCCTCAATTTTACCTTTTAACATAAGATATCTACCCTTATCATCCTTTTTTACCTCTTCTAATGTAAACCCACTTTTTTTTGAAATCAAAGTGGCCACTCCATTTTTTTTTGATGTCCCTAATGACTTTTCATAATAGGCTAGCCACTTTAATTTTATCATATTCGAATTCTCGGAGCCTTGGTGTGTCTCTTGGATCATTATAATATCTGATCCCTCTTTATTAAGCATTTGTTCTATTCTCTTCCTTTTCACGACTGCCCCTAAACCTTTAACATTGAGTGTTGATACCTTTATCTTTTTATCCATAATCACCCTTTTGAAATCTCTTCCGATCCCTTGTGCTCAGCAGTTCAAACTTGCTTACATAAAAACACAAACTCCATACATAAAACCCCCACCCTCCTACCCCAATCCCTCCTCCCCTACCTTCCCCCCCTCCCCACCCCCCCACTCTAATCCCCCCCCCATATCCCCGTGAGTCTAGTACTCCAGCCATCTACTTTAAAGGGGGAGGGGGGAGGCAGTGCTGTGCCTGGCCGGCAGGTTTCTATATTAGCATTTTTATTTGCAATTATCTCCAAACATAATTAACAATTCTCTTACTCTCCAGATGTCCCAGCCTCATTCCCTCCCCCACCCACTCCAGCCCCATCTGCTTCCCCATCCAGACCCAGCCTCTTCAGCAAATCTTTACCTTGATCCAATGAGGTTACTCTGTGTTCCCTCCTCCCATATGTAAATCTTAAAAAAAACCGGGTAACCCCATGCATAAGGAATTTCATTCTTCATTAATGTTTCCATTATTAGTTTAAGACTACTTCTCCAATTTAATGTACGTTGAGAAAGATCATTGTAAATTTACACTGGTTTGCCTTTATATTATATCTGATTCTTAAATCTCAATTCTTTCATAATTTGCTCTTTTTTATAATAATTACCAAATTTCACCGAAATGTCTCTTGCCCCTTTGTGGTTTTGCCCCCCCACACGATGGACTCGACCCGGATCCAATCCGTCTATTGATATATCGGCATCAGCTCCTTGAACCAGTTCACGATGATTTCTCTAAGATCTTCTCCCTGCGACTCCTTTAGCTGCTTTATTCAAAAAGTAGATCTACTAGATTAATCTTCCGAGGCAATCGATCACAGTACCCATTCTTTAAATTATATATTCGTTGATTTCTCAAAAGCCTCTTATTCCTTCTGGTCCAAGTCCGCTTTAGCCTCTATCTTTTTGATCTTATCCGAATTTTCCACCTTTTTTATCCGCTAAATACACAATTAATGTCTAAATTCACTCATATGCTGATCCATTTTTTTAAAATATAACAATGTTATTTTCAGCTATAATGGGCCTGATCTCCATCAACGAGGGAGGGTTACTACCACTTTCTCCTCCTTCAGTCATATTTTTTCTTTATTTGGTATTGTATCCAAAGGGACTGGGTCTTTATCTTCCTCCTCTTGCTCAACTCCAGGGGCTGTCCTTTCCAGGAGGGAGAGGCATGCCAAATTATGATTTGAAAGTTCCTTTTTTTTATATATAATTTGAAGGTTTCTTTTTTTTTTTTTCTTCTTTTTTTCTTTTTTCTTTTTTTTTTTTCTTTTTCTTTTTTTGTATATTAAGCTTTGCCCAACTTTTGATCTTTCTTTTAATGTTAGGCATGGGACTCTTCTGGGTAGGGCATAAATCTTAGAGTGTAACTCGCTTCCTTAGCAACTTATGCTGGCTTCTCTGTTATATATCAAACACTTCTTCTTTCTTCATGAGGGGGGGGAATATCCAGTTCACAACAGCATTCACTAGAGGGGATCAGTTTAATCATTCGCAGCCTCTCAGCTTCCCACATCTCCCTCACCGAATGCCGAATGCAGCTTCTTCCACCTTCTCTCCCCCCCTTCTCACCACGCCAATAAATCCAATCAACAACTTCCACCTTACAAAGCCAGCATTCCAATCTTTCCCATGTGAGATAAGAATGAAAGGTTATAACACAAATCAATGTCCAGCAAGCATAAATTCCTTCTTTTTAAACTGCGTCAGTGTTACTTTCGGTTTCGATCGTATTGCCGTTTGTACAGACATTGTATTAAATATCAATCATCTCACCTCCCTTCTTCAAATCTCTCAGCTTTTCCAGCTCCTGTGACTTTTATAATCATTTTCTGTCGTTTGCTCAAAGATTTATGCCCATTAGAAGAGAGATAATTGCTTTTTCCGGCAAACGCCGCTTAGAGCCTCAGAAGAAACCCGCCATTGCTCAGGCAGCCAGCTCCGCCCCCCGATATCATTGGATTTAGTGCTAGCATCATGCCTATCAAACACTATTCATCAGATGGTGCTTCCCCCAGCAGCTGGAGTGGTGCCTACAATGACAACGTGGCGGTGTGGAAGTGTACCAGCTTCATGTAGAGCTATAGTGGCTGTTCTCCCACCTTAATGCCAACCACTGCTCAATCCTACTGATCATGTTGATTAATCATTTGTGAATATTGGCATGCTTATTCAGTGTGCTGAACACCTTTTACCACCCCTGTTCCCTCCAACTATCAGTTTCCTTAGAGGCTAACAGTGCAATCCTATGCATATTTATTTGGAAGGAAGTCCTACTGTATTAAATTGGGCTTACTCCCTAGTTTAGGATTGCAACCTCAGGGTAATTTTGCAGGTCCGTTTACCTCATCATTAGTAGTGGAGTGGATTGTAATGTGATTTGCCCAAGCATCAACTATGATGAAATGTGTGTTTGAGAGTTCATATCTAATAACATAATTAAACGTTGACCAGAAAGGAGGAGGCATTATTAAATTGAAGTGAATTACTGGAGAAGTCTAGAACTCTATATTTCTTTGTGCTGCTGTATCTGTGGAGCCAATTCATCCATTCAAACCTACCTCCCCCACCCACCTGCCCCCACTCCCATGTTCTAATACATCTAAAGCAAATGATATTGCTGTATTGTGGCATTAATTTTTTTAGGTGTTTGGTAGAGGGAAAAAGCACCACTGGACAGGTGATAGATGAGAAACAGGCTCTGGTTCTATTGGAAAGTATAAAATCTTTAATAGTTCTTTTTGTGTCAAAGGCTCAGAGCCTTTGTATCAAAGAGCCTTTGACACAGAAATAACTATTAAAGATTTTATACTTTCAAATAGCATCAGAGCCTGGCTCTCATCTATCACCCATTAATTTTTGTAGGCAATGGCCTACATGGTTAGTTAGTCCCATGTTTCTCTTATTGACGCTATATATCCCCTTCTCCTACATAATGATAAAAAATATTGTGTCTTTTTAAACAAATATATTTGCTTAATTTCTCTATTAAAGGGCCCCAAAGGTGATCCAGGATTCTCTCCAGGAAAAGTGAAGCGGGGAGAAAAGGTAGCTGATTTATTTGAGAATAATCTTTGCACAAATGTTTGGAAGTCTTGCCAGTATTCTTATTTGTAATGATGAGGGATAGAGTTTTAGTCTTGCTTGGATATTTTCACTATAAAACTGGGAAACTGCAATTTGAAGTTTTATTAATATATTCTTGTTAAATAACATGCCTACATATCATAATTAGGGACAAATTAACATCATCAAATTTATACTATCGAAAGCAGGCATGTCTTTTGCCCGAAGCTTCATTTGAACTGCAGTGTTCAGAGAGGAGGGTATTGGATTCACTCATCTATCTATTTAGCCATCTTGTTTAGATAAAAGGGTCTATGAGCCAGAGGCTGGTGTAAAAGATGTACTCTTAGGATTAATGCATTCTGAGTCCAGAATGCCTTGTTTTGAGTAGAAATGAATGGAGTTCACAGTCTTTGCTCAGGAGTTCACTCCTGTTTACCCCAAGCTTTCTTCATTTCAGTAGTATAATTTATGGGAAGGGGGAGTCCTTTTGTTGCTGCTATTGTTAAATAAAGAGCTGGTAGTCCGAGATCTTTGTCAATCTACTGCAAATCATCCAGAATAGTACCTTCTGCCCACCCGTGATTTACACCATTTCTATTCATGCAGGGTGTGTGTTCTCGGTATGTGGGTTAATCTAACTAGGATCGGGGACAGAAGATAGATGAATGGTCATGTCTTTGGATAGGGATGGGGCCATGGTGGCCTTTTAAGCCTTCTTACTGTATACATTCAATGATTTTATTATTCCCCAATATTATAATGGTCTGCGTTAATTAATGCCTACTAAATTTACAGGGAGATGCAGGACTAATGGGCTTACCTGGCTTTGTGGGAATCAAAGGTGAAAAGGTAAGAATCTATTTTTTTTAATTATCTAACTTTCAAGGCCATTGTTGAAGTCTACAAAGACGAGCTTGATTCTTATGCGCACACAGAGTTTTTGGTGTGTGAAAGGGCTTCCTTACAGACTTCAGCGTCAGGGGCTGAGGGGGGTCTGCTCAGTGGGGATGCCCGTGCAGAGCTGTTGCCCCTGAAAGTGATGGATAAGATTGCTAGTGGGCAAAGAGTGCTTTGGGTCAGAGCTTAAGTGTTCAGTTTCCAGTGTGGTTCTCGTATGATTTTTTGTAGCTTGGCAATAAAACCCAAGTTACACGAATATCAGGTATTTGAGTATGCCAGCACAGGTGGACTTGGAAAAACATGAGATTGTGGGAATTCAGCAAATGAACTGTTATTTTATCTATGTGGTTTTAAATTGTGTGGGAATGTTGTATGCCTGGATTCTAAATTGTATTCTTAAGCTTTTGCAATTCCTTTTCTTAGCACATTCATGTTGCATGAGTGTTAAATGTATAGAAATCAAATGTGGTCAAACATGTGTTTCCAGTAGGCAGCTTTCCCACAACCAATAGCACCAAATAAAAAGTGGAATTGCAATTGTTTCAAATTAAAAGGCATTCACCAACATGTGTGATTGGTGCTATTGCTAGTTTTATGGCACAATTGCCATCCATGCGTTCTGTGATGATATTGATAGTGTTAGGACAGTGATCAACATAGAAATCTACACCATATCCATGTTGGTTGTTGAGACTCAGGTGTGCTGATTTAGTACCTTTCACCTATAAACCCTGCTATTAGGAACTACTCTTACACAACCCCATCAAGTATTTTGTTCATAAATCCCTTCTTTGGATTTCATGCAAAACCAAAAAAAACCACACACACGAAACCAGGCCAACAATGCCTAGTCTGATGCTTTTCTATAAATCTCTGGATGGTATACACCCAGTTGAATTGGATACTTCCTTTTTCCTTATCATTATTATCTTTATAGTAGGAAATTGCAGGGAAGCCTGTAAAGATACACCTGGAAGTATGTGCTAAGGTACTCCATTAAAAATGACAAATTATATTCTGATAGCCCATATCTTTTCACTTCAGGAATGATAGGTTCACAGATTTGATAGACATGTTAGGGCTCAGATGATATGAAACATCTTTCTTCCTATCTTGTTCTTTCTTTTTCAAGAATTGCAATCTTCTTTTACCTTCTGGGTGTGTTCAGACAACACAGTAGTCAATGGTGGGTTAACAGTTAACTCCACGGTTGATTATCTAGGGGATACTCCCCACATGACATGATTATAATCAACCATGGTGTGGATTAAAGCCAGTGTTGAGTTGACTGTTAGTCAATGATGTGCTTGATTTACACATCCCCTGCCCTCTCTTCTCCATCAGTCTTCCTGCTGGTAGCCAAATAACCAACCGTTGTGTGAAAAACTCATGACAGTTGACACAATAACGCACCATTGTCTATTTAACACATGGTGGGTTATTTAATCCACTGTTGGTTGTCGTGTTACCTGAACCCAGTCACTGCCTCCTAAATTGCAATTAGCTTGCATGGCCTTAAATCCCTCCAAGTGGTGTGGAAAGTCTTGATTTTAAGAAGCAGCACATTATTTGTCTTTGTCTTGTTGTTTTCTTAAACTTCTGAATAGACATGATGCTGAATTTGTCACAGTGTAATTTGGAGGTTTTCTGACGTGCATAAACCTTCTAACTAATGTTATTTCTCAAATTCAAACAGTAAAATTGCTCTGCTTGCAGGTTTAATTGCCTTTTTAAGCATAGATGTGAATAAACACTAATCTATGTTTAATTCAGTTTAATATAAATGATGAGAATTTTTGTCAGAATTTCCTTACCAAAAATACAGGAAAAATTAGTGATTGTGGGATTCACTAGTCAGACAAGAGTTTGCATAACCTGGTTTATTATATATTCCACTGTAATAAGAAACAATGTTTCTCAATGTTTTCTTCTACATGTGTAAAATTATTTTAATAAATCTCTTTTCCTAGATAGCTTCTTGGAGTTGTCTGTGAAAACTTTATTTCTACCTACTGCACTCAAACTGGCTTACTCAGAGTGTTATGAAAAGGATTTGAAATGGGAAAACTGCCTGGACTGAATTTCAGGCCTTTGAATAATTACAAGCAGATCGTTGCTGAAGGCCTTTTTTGTCTACGTGTTACTTAGTGCAAATATGTGCTTAACCAGTAAGCTGGCATATCAAGAAATTAAGTGTGTAGAGATAAGAGCCTCTCCATCTTACTCACTAGTAGTCTTTTCCATTCATACTTCAGGTATTGAAACAAATCCATATTGATATCACATGAAAATAGACTTGACAGAAAGAATTCTCTTTGCAAAAGGGGAAAAAGGCAGGCTGACGTGTGTGTGTGTGTGTGTGTGTGTGTGTGTGTGAGAGAGAGAGAGAGAGAGAGAGAGAGAGAGAGAGAGAGATTATTTCAGTATCTGTTGCAACATTTCTTACTATTTCAAACCTGCAGGGTCCCATGGGATATCCAGGACCACCAGGGCCACGTGGGGAGCAAGTAAGTAATAAAAGCAAAATCTAATATTCTTTTATAAAAGTTTGGGGAAAGCAATTTTTAGCATTTTTAGAGCAGGGACAGGGAACCTTCAGCTTGTAGGTGCAATCCAACTAGTGGAGGTTCCCAATCTGGCCCAAGGAGGGTTGGGCACCCTCCATGGGACATTTCCCCTCCCCTCCCCTCCCCAAGCCCTGCCCTCTGGATGGGGAAAGTAATTTCCATGTTATCTCCAAAGCATCCTTTGCATGACTAAAGGTTCAGGTTCAACCTCTGGCAACTCCAATTAAAAATATCTTAGTTAACAGCCACTCCTATTCAGAGTAGAAAATACAGAGCTAGATGGAGGCCACTAGTCAACTACTTTGTGAACACGTTAGAAATATACAGTGCTAGAATAAAAAGGCTTTGGTGTGATGGCATGGGATGCTGCAACCTTGATGAAGCTAAGCGGGTCTAGGCCTGGTCAGTTTCTGGAAGAGCAACTTCCAGGGAACCCCATGTACATTGATTCTTGCATTGAGCAGGAGGTTGGACTCGATGGCCTTGTAGGCCCCTTCCAACTCTATGATTCTATGATGCAGTGATTCAGAAGAAGGCAACACAGATTGCAGAATCTCAGAAAAGACTTTGAAGTAGAGTTTTCAGCTGATTAAAATGATGTAGATGATTCATCTGTTATTTTAACCAATGCCTTTGGTAATTAATCAAATATATTTAAATATATTTGAAAATTACCAAAATGTCTAAGTATTCTTTTGAGATAGTGAAATGCATGTAAAGTAACTTAAACTTAAGTAAACAAACTGCTACCCCTCAATGCTAGAAGAAAAGAACATCTTTAATTTTTGCTTCTACATTCCCTAACACATTAACACAGGATTCTAAAAACATCCACAGTAATTGCAACGTTAGTCCCATGTTCCACTTGGAATATAATGTTCCTCTATCTTGTTCCTGTATCTTCCAATATATTACAAACTTGTGCAGCAATCTTTATCTTGACAGCTTTCTCATTTATTCCAAAAATCATACCATCTGCAGCCATTGTGTTCTAGCATGACTTAAAAATCTAGTCTGTGCTTGCATTCCGAAACTGGGACAAAGGGGATGCTACTTTCCCCAACATTTATTACAGGTTCGTTCCCCTGTCCACTCAACTGCTCTCATTCACAAATCATCTAGGCCAGTAGGTGGGCAGTGTGGTGCCCATGGGCTCCAATGCACCCCTGAAAATCTTTGTACCCTCCAAGTTGTCCCACATCTCCCACTTGTAATTTTTTTTTAGCATATTCACTGTGAAATAGGTTTCCATTGGTGCTTTGCCTTGTACTCAGACTTTTGGACAGGTTACTTATACTTTACCATGCCTCCCATGACATGGTGGTAGTGGTGCCCAGGACAATTTTTTTAAATCTCCCAACACCCAGCAGGATTTTGAGCAGCTAAATAGGCATTTATTTCAGCTTCTAAACCATTGCACTAGAACACCTGATGAGAGATGGCATTAAGGAAATTATAGGATAGATAGTCAAAACCTTAATACATTTGTTTCAGTATAAATAGCAATCGTATGAGAAAGCTCAGCATCAGTCTGAATAATCTGCGTTATAAATCCCTGTCCCCTGGGGGAGTGTTCCATTTTCCACTTGTTCCAAACATTGTCCAAAGGTTTCCCTCATGAATCACCGCATTCTTGAATGGTCCTCCTCTTCCACTCACTACTTTTGAGATATGTGTTCTACTGTTTAGTTGAGTTATCATGTTGATGCATGTGATTCATGTTTTACATTACTTACATGAAAAGCAGTCTTGTATTAAAAGTTTAATGCTTATGTAGAGGCTAAAAATGCATTATTTCTCCCCCCCTTCCTTCAATTTAGGGAATTCTAGGAATGGCTGGCAACCCTGGGGCTCTTGGTTACCCTGGCAGGCAGGTGCAGTAACTATACTTCAAACCTAAATTACCAGATTTAATATTTATTTTGCTACAAACCTAATAATGAGCTTTTCTTCTTTTTGAAAATACACAAATAACTACAACCCTACATTGTTTTATCTGTTGCTCTATTTTGTTTAACCTTGGAAGTTTCTCTGCAGAGTAGATTCACTTCATAGGTTAAGGAGAATTAATGGTGTCATGTCTAGTCAAGCAAAAAAAATAAATTAAAAAAATGTAGAAAACAAAACCTCATAAATTTGTGACTGATATAGGTCATGTTATGCACAAAAGAGTAAATCACAATTCCTGAGAATTCTGGTTTATTGTTCACAAACTGCTGCTGTATACTTCCTGATAACTCCTGCTTGGCTCCTCCTGCGAGCAAAAGTGGTTAAACAAACCAGGAACTGACCAGGAAGAAAAAGTTTAGTGTTACTTCTGAACAGACACTTCTGATTTCTCATACCCGTTATAAGCTGGAATCACAAATTAAAAACTTTTAGGTAAGTACACACGAAAATATGCATAAATTTTCATGCAAAAAGAAAACCGATGCAAACCTGAGATGGAATGAGCTTCAAGGTGGAATTTGTAGAAATTTAACAAGCTTGAATTTTGTTTGTGTGCACATTCATAGTCTTGATGTTTGCTGGCAAACCCCTCTCTAACAAAGCAGATTCATAATAAACTATGGGCTAGTTCAATGATAATGGAGAGGTAAATAAGCCATAATGGCTTATTTCTCCTGCCATGCATGCCGATTGCATGCCAGGGAGATTTACATAATTACCCTCGCAGGTGCAGCTTGCCGTGTCTTGCAAACCCAACAGGCTGCCCAGAACCCTAAAACAGGCCATGTGACAAGCCAAACTCACTGGATTCACACGATTTGGCGACCCACACCATGAGGGTCATTATGTAAATCCCCCCAGCAAGTGACTAGTACATATAGCGGGGGAAATAAGCTATCAGTCTCTAAATCATTCCATAAGTAATAAGCCGAGATGGAACAGAAACTTTTGTTTGCACATGAAGCCCTTTTATAATAAAACCAGGAAACCTCTAACTGGCCACATTTTCCCAGTTCAGACAAACCAGGAAACTGTGGGTAATTGGAATCTAAACAGTTTGATGTGATGAGGCTGCATGTGCAAACAGAAGGCTCGGTCACATTTCAGTTTATTAAGCTGACGTGATAATCTGAACTGCTGCAGAATAGCTCTATTGCAAATACATTGGCTGTGTGTACACTGGGGTTACAGCAGTATTTCCTGCAGCAAATATGTAATTTGTGGATGACATACACACATCTTAAAATCTTGGCTCTATCAGGATATTAAGTTCAAGTATGCATATTTTGAAAATTATGGGATCTCATCCATATTTTACATGTTTTTGATGGAAATACCAGTTTTTATACCAGTTTAACTTGCTATGTAAATTGTGGAGCCACCTCCAGAATGGAGAAAGTAAACAAAGCACTTATAGCTTACAATTATGTTACCAGTCTTCAGTTCAAGCCATAGAGTGTCATCAGACGGGTTGCGTTGGGTTTGGAATCGTGTTTCCCTACCATCACTCCCCCCCCCGCTTCTGTCCCACAATACTTCCTCTTTCTTCACACGAGGAAAAAAGAAGAAGTAAACAATGACCACATGGCCCATTCAGTGGGCATTTTTATTGGGTGGGCAGAACATTTAGGGGTGTTTTTTTTTTAAAAAAAAGGATTTACCAGGGTCTTATTTTGTTGCGGAAAGAAGACCAGAAGGAGTGGGAGATGCGAAGGAGGCAGATGGCAGCATAAAAGGATCTGCAAAAATACTGAGTGGCTGGTAGCAAGGGTGTGATAAAACGCTCGTCTGATGACACTCTTAGAGAAAAAGATCCAAGATGGATGTTGCTAGTTTGTGTTTTCCACAGCCTTGACTGTAGAAAGGTAAATCATTCCTATTAAGACAGGAATATTTAACAAGCAGTTCCTCTCTATTTTTAAAAGTTAAACTCTCCAAACTAGGTAATTAGGTCAGACCTGCACAGCACCAGTGCCACATGTGCCAATGAAAGCCATGTGAATCATTAACAATATCAGGCATTAGAGCTAGATGGCCAGACATCCTCCAAGTAATGTTGGTTGTTAACATTTTAATTACAGCTTCTACAAAAAGAAACCAAAATTGGGATTGCAGGGATACTTGGTCCTGTTAAATAGTATAGCCATTAACTGTGAAAGAAGTTGAATGAAACAAAGATGAGGCAATGCATGATATGCATGACTCTTACATGCATATCAATTGCAACAATGTTTACTAGATCATGGGTCTTCTAGAAGGAGTTCTGTACATTTAAAACTACTTTTAACTATTTCTCATTCATTTAAAATATTAGATCTTATTTGATCTTATAGAAACTAGCCTGAAGTCCATTGGAATAGTCCCCGGAGTTTATAAGAAAGGCAGGCACTGACCTGCCAATTGAATATAATAAATATGTGGCTTATGATGGTTCCTACTTTCATTATTGCTGCTGCTGAGCTTAGTTTGGAGGAATGACCTGGCTGGAAGGTAGCAACTGCTAGGGGAGAAAGGCTTGTGAATATGGGCCAAACACAGGACTGGAAGAAGGAGTGAAGAGCATGACCATATCTAAGATGTCTCAGTGCTCAGGGCCAGCTCTGGAATGCGAATATATTGCTTCAAGTGCACCATGCTTTTCCTAATTATTTACATTAAGTTATTATTGTGTTTAACCAGTGGAACAAGAAACTATTTTTAAAACTTTTATGAGACTATTAATACGTTAAATTACTCTTTCCATTAATACAGTGTGTGTGTGTGTGTGTGTGTGTGTGTGTGTGTGTGTGTGCGCGTGTATATATATGAGTGAGAGAGAGAGAGAGAATCAACAAAAGCATCACTCATCATTAACACAGGATTTCCTTAATACACTTAATATATCCGGAATGACTTCCCATTCCAACATACACAATGGTTGCACATGTACTTGGGTCAATTTCATCCCATGATTTTGGCCTCTTTTGTGATAGTATTTGATAATTGGGTTCTGACAAATTGTAACCAAGAATATGTAGTATTAAAATATTTTAAGATATGATTTAAGTTCGTATAGCAACTGGATTGTAACATGCCAGCCCTTCTCAAATGTCAAGCACTCTAAAAGAATTGGATCTGCATATTATTCTGATAATGGCTGGGAAATGGCTGGAATTGTATTCAAGCGTAAAAGTTTATTAAAAGTTCTTGCAACGTCACATTAAGCCAAGTCCCTAATTAAAGAAGGTCGGGCTAAGGCTGTGATTTTTGCAAAGAAGTAACTATGCTAAAAAGGAAGTTGTACCCATATGAGGGGAATTATATATTTTAAAAGCCTTCTGGGAACTGGATTACATGTCGTAATTTTGAAAAGTACACTGCCAGTTTTACAAATTAATAGCTGTGGCACTTTTTAAATATAGTATCTCCATGCACTAAAAAATGAAGTAAAATGCATTTCTTCTTATGCTAGGGTTTAGCAGGACCAGAAGGTAACCCAGGCCCTAAAGGTGTAAGAGTAAGTAAGCATTTTTAAAGGATTATGATATGCATTGGTTTATTTATTTATTTGTGCACTATTTAGCATGGAGTTGGAGATATTTCATTCAAATTTGCTATTTCTCTACTTACTGGGTCGTTCTGATTCTTACAGAGTTGTTCACAAACTGAATTTCATTAATGTGCATGGAAGAGTTAATTGCATTTTCATCACATCCTATAGGCTGTTCATACTAGTTCTTCACCTTTACTTGGAATATGTAAATGTAGACATGGGGGTGGGGTGGAAGCAGTGTTGTGTGTGTGTGCATATGTGAATACAAGCCGTTTTGTGCCTGAAATACTGGTTTAATGTTACAACTGTAGTGCCTTCCAAGTGTTTTGGACTTCAGCTCTCACAAGTCCCAGCCAGCATGGCAAATGGTCAGGAATGCTGGGAGTTGTAGTCCAAAAACCATCTGGAAGGCACCAGATTGGGAATGTCTGTTTTAGAAGAATCAAGAGGGTAGAATAAAATAGGCTTTTCCACAGTTATCAGGTCTGCACAGCTAAAGATCTGTTTGAACTATGCTTTCCTGATTTCAGTTCTGAATGCATTAAGATTGCGAAGAGGTCTTGGGCTTGTGTCCTTCCACCATGTCCTTCTACCATCACTGCTCGTAGAAGGAAACAACTGAACCAGAAGACCCCACATTTAACTAAATGCAAAATCTCCTCTGTCTCTGGATATTGAACCTGCTAAACAAAAATGGGTGTAAAATGGTGTGTGTGTGTGTGTGTGTGCATGCCGTCCAAAAGAGAAGACATCTAATATTTACAACAGCAGTGTTCACAGAAAGATGTAACATTGCAGCCACATAATGGTTCTTTGAGCTGTTACCATACGTCCTAGGAACTAGCTAATTTGTTGTTTTTTTAAATGGAAGAAGTTACTTCAGATTCTAACTAGTTGCTATTCAATTAGTTGATAGGCAAGTCTACTTTGGATCATAATCCATAGTTTGTCAAGTTCTGCAAGTTTAAGGATTTAAGTGCTGCCTTACATGGAATTTAGGTCAACAGTCCAACATATTCAGCAGTATCAATTTTGTCTTTGGGGTTTTGGTTCCCAGCGTTGCTTTCTGAGGTTTTTTTAAATGGGAGCTGTTAAGGATACAACATGGGACCCTTCTACCACTCAACGTACTCATTTTAATTGTGGATTAGTGGAATATTTTGTGGCAACATCATAGAAATATGACTCTTTTCTCAATAAACATTTACTTGTCACCCTGGTTACCACTGCACACATTTTGTTTTCCTTTGCATCGTTTTTCGGTAGGATATATCATGTGCACAATTGAGAACAGTCGTCTTTAGTTGTAGTTTTCCATATTTCAACACCACAAATAGGGGCTACTTGACATTCAAATTCATTCCTTGTCGTGATACCATGTTTGAAAAATTTGCCATGATGTTACAAACTGCTGCCCTCCACATATGTTAGATTACAACTCCTATCATCCCAGGATGGCTTTCAATATCTGCTCCACTGCTCCTTAATGTCCTAACTGATGGTTTCAAGCACTACCTTGATATAGCTGGGACTGTATTGAGTATATGAATATAAGAATTGCCTTGCTAGCTTAGACCAAGGGCTGAAAGTCCATCATTCAGTTTATGATAGTGGCCAGCCAGAAGACCCTGCCAGCTCAGAAGCAGGACAAGAGGATCACCATTTCCCCCATTCATTCCCCATGTTTGGTATTCAAATTTGCCTAAAGCTGCACATAGTTTTAATTGTTTTAATTGCTTTTAAATGTTCTACTTGTTTCAACCTGTTAATGGTTTAATACATTTTTAACTGTGTATATTAGTTATACAGTTTGAATGGATTTTATCTGTATACCGCTCTGAGATCCTAATGAAATAGGGTGGATACAAACGTTTTAATAAATAAATAAACACATCGGGGTGTGTGTGTGTGCACCAGGTTGGGCAAGGCTGATTTAAAATTATATTAGTGAAGAAAATGAGCATCTTTAAAGGACAATAAGAGGTTTAGTTTGGTGGAACAATTCATTTTATTGGCCAATTACCAGTGTAAGGGCAATAAAAATAACTGTGCTTTCTTCAGAATTCAGATCAAAATAATTTTTAGTGGCTAATTTAGGCTTGCAAATAAGTGCACAAAGTTTACTAGCTAATTAAATTTTTGATGAGCTCTCTTGTACCGCATGTTAGTCACTCACTTGTTGCTTAACATCTTAAAAAAATAATTCATTTTTTATTGCTTTTAATTTTATGTATGTGGATTTTACTGTGTTTTTATTTGTGTTTTCTCAATTTTCATGTAAGTCAGAGAACAATTTGTTATAGGACACCTAATAAATTGAATTAAATATCTATGCATACATTCTTGAAACCTCCTTGTCATGGGGCAACCAGATAAGTGGCTCTTTATCCTGACAACAACAAAACGTTTATTGCTCAATCCATAGATCATTGCAACACATACAAACTTAAATTTTTACTATACTATTATATAATACTGCATATGGTATTTGATACAGAGCTATCAAGTACATAACATCCATTACTGAAATGATGGTAAAATGGGTGAACAGCAGACATACAGAAACCTTTAATTACTTTTCAATCACAGTTCATTTATATCTCTGAATCTTTATAGCATGGCTATTTATCCTTTCAATCATTTCTTTTCATTCAACAATAGAGTTCTTTCAAACATATTTTACTTCTCAGTTATATTGCATTTAATATTTGATACTGTCCCTACCTATAAATGTAGCAAATTGTATGTGATTTTGTGCTCGGGAAACAAATTATCATCTGTTTGTTTCTCTTATTTATCACTTTTAAGGGTTTCATTGGACCCCCAGGAGTAGCAGGGCTGCCTGGACCCGAGGGAGAAAGAGTAGGTTTTATGGAAAGTTGTACACATTTCTGATAAAGAAACACTATAACATCTAAATGTGGCATACATCAAACTAAGGTCCAAACTTGTTGTGATGTTAAATGACTTATTGCATTTAATGTGCACATTTTGAAAAATGTATATAGCTGCGGGTGGGGTGAGCTGAAGGGATGAGCAGGATTGGGACCAAGGCTTGTGGAAATTTAATTCTTTGCCCTTGTGAAGTTTAACCCTTTGCCCTTGTCATTATCCAGTTGAAACCCTATGAACCTAAGATCCATTACGGATCAGTCCAAAGGTCTATGGATTCCAGTATATTGTCCACATAAGTGTCAAACAGCTACCTGTGGGAAGCTCATGAAGAGGACATGAGTGCAATAACCATCCTGCTCATGTTCCTCAGCATGCAGCATACTGGTATACAGAGCGATAGAGCATCTGATACTGGAGGTAGTATATAGACATCATGACTGGTAGCCATTTATAGCCTTACCCTCCATGAATTTTGTCTAATCCCCCTTTGAAGCCGTCCAACTTGGTGGCCATCACCATCTTGTGGTAGTGAACTCCATACTTAACAGTGTGAAGAACTGCTGTTCATGTGTAAACAAAGGTGCCTTATACTCAGCTGTATGGGAGTTGTTTTTCTGTGAGAAGATTCATATGGTTATTTATTTATTTATTTATTTCATTTCTCTTTGGCCGGTTCACAAAAATTAAAAACATTCAAAGTATAAAACAACAGTATAAAACCATACTATAAAATACAATATAAAAGCTCAGCCAGATAAAAACAGCAGCAATGCAAAATTACAAATTTAAAACACCAAGTTAAAATTTATTTATAGACTGTTAAAATGCTGGGAGAATAAAAAGGTCTTCACCTGGCGTCTAAAAGCATATAACGTAGGTGCCAAGTGAACCTCCTTAGGGAGCTCATTCCACAGCCGGGGTGCCACAGCAGAGAAGGCCCTCCTCCTGGTAGCCACCTGCCTCACTTCCTTTTGCAAGGGCTCGCGGAGAAGGACCCCTGAGGATGACCTTAGGGTCCGGGCAGGTACATATGGGAGGAGGCGTTCCTTCAGATAACCTGGCCCAAGCCATTTAGGGTCAGTGAAAGCAACCAAGCAGGTACCACTGGTTTGTGTGGCGTTTCCCGTTAAATAGGCACCCTTGTTGCTAGCTGGTTTCTGGAAAAGACGCCCACATTTGGTCCTACTCATAGACATTTTGCTCTCACTTTCCTCAGATTAATATGACCAGCCACACTATTGTTTAATCTGATTAGCTGCAGATGGGCAGTGTGCTTTTGTTTAAAAGGTTACATGACACCATCAGTTTCTACAGCCAATAGGATTAAATAGCAGTGAGGGCAAATGAGGGCAAAGACTTACTTGTTAGATCAAAAAAGAACTGTCTTGGACATTGAGAACATCACAGAAACCCCATCATTGCATTCACAGCAAGGACCAAATACGGTCATAGTGGGAGGCAGTTTACACAACTCATGCAAACAAATACAAAATTAGGTAAGCCACTTTGGCTCAACCCTAAATTTTTCATCGTATTTATTTTCGCAGTTGATATGCTATTGTTATAAAACTTTTAGTAACCCATTCAGGGAAAATTCACATAAATTCACATAGTTCTAAGTATCTCAAAAGTTGCTGTGAAGATGAATAAGAGAAACGTTTTTAAATGAATAGCAACAAGATCAATAAAAACAAACTGCATACAAGAGCCTGTAAGTTCATTTAATTCAAAAATTAAATTCTGTGACATTTTCCTGTTACAGGGTATTCCAGGTTTACCTGGAAGAAGAGGTCTTAAGGGGAGACAGGTAATGTGGTTAATATATTCTTCACTTCATTTACTGCTTATTTATATTGATGGACAGCAGAATCCTATAGAAGATGTGTACCCAGATGTAAGAGTTGACGGAGGGGATGGGGGCAGGAAGAGGGGACCTTTACTGGTGCTTGGAAACAGTATGTTGAAATTTGGTCAGTGCATTTCAGTTGTGAAGCCTTTCTTCAGGAGTAACTTTCAAAGAGTAAAATACAGACTCCAGTACTGACTGTCTTGTGCTGTAGGACATCAGTGGATAGAGGTTTGTTGACTTAAACTCCCAGAAACCCCTGCCAACATGGCTGGTGGGCAGGAATGCTGGGTGTTGAAGTCATCTGGAGATCTAGTTTCTGTCCACCCCTGCTCTAGGCGACTGCACTCTGTGTAAGAATTATATAAGGGTGTGTGTGTTGTTCCTGAAGAGGAGATTTGTAGTTGAAATGCATTGGCATCATTTCAGTAAACTAACTCCTAGTAAAGCCAGGTGCCCTACAGGTGTGTTGGACTACAACCACTGTCTTCCCCAGCGCCAGGCTGGGGAAGGCTATCCTAGTAGCTGTTGACACTTTCCCTCTGATTCCTCCCCCAACCCAATCCATTATATAGGCATACTGCTTTGAAAATTATACTAGCTCTGCATTGGTTAGCATTTTGCTACCATTTTGTAGGTGGTAGCATTAAAACCACAGCCTTTTTGAGAAAAACAGCTACTGGTAAGTAGTGTAGAGTAGTTGGGATTAGTACTTCAAATATTTTGGCATAAATGAAGTGGAACAAAATATTAAACTGGTTAGCCTTACTGCTAAGAAAATTATAGGGTCTGGACTACAAGCATTTTTAATATACTGAATGTATAGTATGCTTAAGTAAAATATTATGTTATCCAAAACATATGTATCGAGTTTCTTTTCCACATTATGTACATTACATGAAATCTGGCAGATTTCATCGTATTTTAAAGTTATTGCCAATTATGTTATATATGATACAGAGACTTTATAAACTTTAATATTAATTCTTTGGAGACTTTCTTGTAGCTATAAGTCAGTGTGACATAGGAAACTTCATAAATTTTATTAATTTTCCAATATAATTTGCAGTAAGCAAGAACAATCAATCATAGCTCCTAGTAAAATATTAATAGACTTCTTCCTTGAAATGTTCTGCAGTAGCACAACAACTGGTATTATTTAATGCCAAAAACAGTGGTACCACCTAAATAGTTACAGTGGTTCCTAAAATGTAATGGGATATATAGGGGTAGGGAAATAATTTTTAATGTTTTATAGGGGATTTAGGCTGGGATCCCAAGAATTATTTTAGGATCCCCAAGAGCTTGGGCATGCCTAGCGAGATTTTTAAACATGTTTTTATTTGAGCAGAAGACCACCCCTCCCCATGCCATATCACAAAGTCCTTTTGAAAGTCCCACCTTAGTTTCAAAAGGGAGTTGCCATGTTACCTAGGGGGCTACTGTTCAAGAATCATAACTTGAAAGCAGTCTTGAGCAGGTGGAATTAGTTGTGTACTTATTTGGATCCCAGTCTTGTTTTCTAGAAGTTCTCTTTTCTGAGCAGTTTTGGATTAAAACTTTGAATGCTGTGGGATATGTGAGAATCCAATTCAGTAACAACAACAACAACCAGACATAATAGTTAAAGACAAAAAAGAAAAAAACACTTACCTCATTGACATAGCAATACCTAATGACAAAAATGTTGTAGAAAAGGAAGAGGAAAAGAGAGAAAAATATACACCACTGGCCATGGAAGTTAAAGAATATGGCATCAGGAAAAGGTTACAATTATTCCATTAGTCACATTAGTCAGCGGCATCATATCAGAATTTTTTTTTACAGAAAACCTTCAGAAACTGGGCCTACTAAAATACATCCACACCAACATCCACAAACCAGTCATACTTAAAACAGGATCAATAATCAGGAAATTCCTGAATCAGTAAAAGACAGCATGACTTGGCTAAACCCATCAAATCCAGCAAGCAAAACCTCCACGAACAAGAAAAGAGAATAATAATAGCAATAGTAGTAGTAGTAATAGTAGTAAAAAAACAGGCTTGCTATACCTGACTATAGGTCAGCCTAGTACAGGCATGGAGAACCTCTTTCAGTCCAAGGGCCAAATTCAATTTCAGAGAAGACTTTGGGGACTGCATTCCAGTGGTGGGCAAGGCAAAAAGCAAAGAGGGTGGGGCTAAAAAACAAAAATTCCAGCATATTTTAGCTTAAAGCTCTTACTGCCACTAACTAAGTCTTAAGGGAGGCATTTAACATTTTGGAATGGGTAAAATTTGCACAAAAGTCAGGGAACCACCAAACAATTGAGGGGGAGGGAGCAAGGTCAT
Source organism: Elgaria multicarinata webbii (assembly GCF_023053635.1). NCBI lineage: Eukaryota > Metazoa > Chordata > Lepidosauria > Squamata > Anguidae > Elgaria > Elgaria multicarinata. The sequence goes on from NC_086171.1 coordinate 129,666,393, forward strand.
ATGAGGTCCCCTTGCATGAGGTCCCCCACCCCTGACCTAGCTGTACAGATTCTGTCTCTTAACAGTGCCAGCCATCATAGGAGGCACCATGTTGGTGTGCAGCTGGAAATTGGCCAACAGCTGATGATTTCATTGGTCTGTGCTCACATTGGCCATTGATTGGTTATTCAACAGGCACACAGTGGCACATTGCCTTCCAAGCTATCCCTTGCCTCCACTGCTATCAAATAACAAGTGCTGGTAAGGGCATGGGGCCCTTTCCATTGCTGCTTACCGCCCTCTATCCTACCTCACTAACCGCTTCTAATTGTTGATTCCTAATACCCCCACCCAGCATAGAATATTTTACCAATATTTTCAATCTTTTCTTCAGATGCCTTAATGCCCTGTCTAATAAAGGGCTTATTTTGCTGTGCCAGCAGATAGATACTTCTAATTTTGCTTTGTGCAGTAATTGTTGCAGCAGTAACATGTTGTAGTCTGCGTTATCCCAGCCCACTCTTGGATCTTGCATCAGTACAGCTGTCTGGCTGGGGAATATTCAGATGTTCCATTCCCCACTAGCAATGTAAAATGGTGCAGCCAACCATGGTCCATGTCTGTGTCAGCTCTATTGTGCTCTTTTAATATACATGTGTGGCTGGTTCATACTGATTACTTGTTTTCTCCACACTGACTGAATGTGTGAACTGACTCCAATAAAAAGCATTCTGTGTGGCATGATGTAAACATTCTGTTGGTGGTATTGTATAGCTCATTCACACATGTAACTCATCACTGGAATCTGCATTCATGTGTAAACCAGGCTGTTACAGCAAGAAAGCCAGTAAATACCTCAAAAGCACTAGCCATCTATTGAAGCAAACCTATTGTCACATATGACATATTAAATAAACGCTTGTGTATTAAATAAACGCTTGTGTATGCTGTGATTTCTAACAAAACCACTGTTGTTTTACCCAGGGTTTGCCAGGAGATTTTGGAAACCGAGGCCCGCCTGGTCCTGATGGAAGTCCTGTAAGTATAATGTTATGTCCATAATATATATTCTTCACACAGTATTATACAAAACAAAATAAGCTTGCAGATGGAGAATTTTCCGAATCTTCGGTGAGCTTACTCAGTGCCTAAAACCCATAAGCTGTATAAGCTGGCATCCGATCCCATCCTGATGGCTAACAGTCTAGTCATGAGCAGGATCAGTGTTGGTGATGCAACGAAAAGGAGCAACCACTCTACAAAACCTTTAGCTTAGTGTGTTTCATTGCTAATGTAGTTGGGAGAGGAGTTACTTTGGACAAGTCCTAAGAAGTACAAATTCTTTAGGGTAACAACACATCCTACTATTTTATAACAGCTTCTATTTAGCTATCATGAGACTAACCTCTCAGGGTTGTGAATGTGTTCAGCATCCTAAATTAAAAAATGTTCACACAGTGAAGTGTTAAGGCCTAACTAGACTATATTTAACATATAGGGTTAAATGCATAATCACATTTATATAGCCTTCTTTAAAAAAAGCCTTAGGGGGTAATGATTTCGATTGGGACTGTGGTGTGGGAGAAAGTGCTCCCGTGCATCCCTGCTGTTTTCTAATGAAAACTGCTCCACATGCTGCTATTTATCCTCCAAGAGGCAAGCTGCTATGGGGCAAATAGCAGCTTTCCTTCCAGAGTAAATAAGACTGATTTTCATTGGGAAAACAGCATGGAGGTAAATTCTTACTTCTTTTCTCTGTAGTCCCAATACAGAATAGGGCCCATTTTTAAACTAAAGACTCATAAATGTGATCATGCATTCAGTGTATTGTTTAGTTTGGCCTGCAGGGTTGCCAGCAGAAACAAGCAGTATCATTGGTTGCGTTCATGAGATTGGTTGTGTTCTATAATTATTTCAAACGTTTTTAAGCACTTGTAAACGGTTTCTAAACAATGGCTTATTCTGGATTTGTTTGTCACAGAGTTTGTTTTTGATAAACATGTTTTAATACCTTGGATCTTTTGTCAGGTGAAAAATCTGGACTTTCTGTTAGCAACCACTACTTTGTAACATTTTTTAAATGTCCAGATTGAATATTTTGCAATTGCTGCTTAAAGAACAAAAGATTTAATTACAGAATCCAATCTGCGGAGCTTGTATTCTAAAGTATAGTCATTAAACTATTTAATGCAACTGAAAACTCTTATAAAAATGAGTCAGTAAACCCACCACAAATGAGTTACTTCTAATTGCCTCTGACAGCTGTTGCTATTGAACAGCCAGTCAAGCCCAACCTGCAGAGTTGGTTCAGGAAAAGTGTCAAACCAGCAGCTGCTGGAGATGTGATATGTGGTGACGGATGGGATTGTGTCAGGTTGCAAATGGTATTTATTGCACTTACTGTAGTAAAAGGCGGAGTGGATCAGAAGCCAGAACAGGTTCCCTGCAAGTTCTGAGCTTAGTGTGATGCCTCACCAACCTGTAATTGATGATGCATCACCAACCTAGCGCTGCAAGATAGGAACATGCAAACCTAATAAAAAGTACAGACCTAACTTTCTATCATTTCCATGATAATGCCAACCACACTTCTTGGCTTTGTGTTGTATGCTCTCATTTGGGCATATACTGTCATGCACGCTGTGTATATACAGAGAGACTGCCCCACCTGGCACACCAGGGAAAATGCTTGACTGAGGATCAGAATTCGAAAACACGTGACTTTTTAAAACTGGGATTTCAGGAACCCATAAAATATTTGCCTTTTACATCACCATTTTTAAAATTGGGTGTGAAAATGAGGGCACACCCAATCCCTACCGTAGTTTTGGCCATCTGAATTGCCATGTGACAGCTTACTGTTTAATTGTTTCACATTTTGTAATTGTGCAGCAAAATTATCAACCCCTACATGTGAACTCCAAAATGCTGATCCTTGTGTGCAGCAGTGGGCTCCATATATGTGCTGTAGCACTTGATAATAAATAGATAAAATAACATGTTGTATACTTATGAAGAGATATTGGAGATCTTCAGAATGTGGTGGTCTGTAAGAGGAAAAGTATAACGTAGTCTTGATTCTGCAGTTGTGGTGGATCCTGCACAGATAAAGCATCATGTCAATAGTGATTCAGGAGAGACAAAAAGAAGTCCTTCTTTACACAATGCATTGTTAAACTATAGAATTCAAGATGTTTCTATGGCCACCAATTTAAATGGGCATTAGACAAATTTATGGAGTTGATCGATGGCTAGTGTTCATGATAGCCATACGCTACCTCCAGGATCAGAGGCAGAACACCTCTGAACATCGGGTGTTGAGGGACCGTGATGAGGAAGGGCTATTGTCCTCATGTCCTCCTTGTGGGCTTCCAATAGGCACCTGGTCGGCCACTCTGGGAAACAGGATGCTGAACTAGATAGACCTTTAGTCTGATCCAGTAAGGAGCTTCATGTATTCTTATGCCTTACGTAGAACTACTGTGCAATGGACTGCTCCCTGTATTTGTCAGAAATATACGTACTTTTAATGGCTATTTTCTTTTTTCTTTTTACTGTTCCAAAGGGAATTGTTGGTGGTGTTGGCCCTCCTGGATTTCCTGGACTTAGAGTGAGTATAAATTCATCATCTCATTCACCTCTTTCAAAAAATTCATTTCATTATTTATGTCAGTTGACATAGCTACACAGCATATCTGTCAAGCATGTTTTGCTAAGAACAGAGAGGAGTTTAAGGATAATAATTTACACAATCTTTTAATAGAGGCATGGGGGCCTGCAAGGGGAATTGTTCCACTGACAGAAGCCATTTCATCATTGAGAGGCTCTAATTCAGCCTTCCCCAAACTGGTGCCCTCTAGATGTTTTGGACAACAAGTTACAGCATTCCTGAACATTGACCATGCTGTCTGTGGCTGATGGGAGTTGAAGTCCAAAACATCTGGAGGGGACCAAGTTGAAGAAAGCTCCTCTAATGGCATACAACCCCATCGTGCCAATTCTGCTGTGTTCAGTATTGTACCCCACAGCACAGTGAGGTACAATACTGTACCTCACAGTACTGTGAGAGGGGGAATGTACTTTGCGTCAATGTGCAAGAGTATAACTCCTGTGCAGCAGCTGTTAGTGGCTGGTGGCATTTGCAAGTGCTCCTATTGGCTAACTGCTCGGCATTACAAGCAGCCTTTTAAATGCAACTCTGTTTGCAAAACCTCCTGCATTGTGGTACATTTGGGAAACACAGTGAAAAGACACTGCTTGGATAGATATGCATTGCAATGCTCTCAGGATCAGAGAATCTCTCCCCCTGTGTATGAGATCTTAAACCATTTCAAATCAATGGCAAAATTAACTGTACATTTGTTGTAAATCTATTTATGCGTACCGTTTGTATCCTGAAACACGCACTCTCAGTGACATTAAAAGATGATAGAATTTTGACTCAAATGTTTTGTTTCCATTTTATTTGGAAATCATGCTCAAACTCTTGGAAATGCTCCATGCAAATTAAAAGTAATCTATTTTCTTACTTTGCAAGTAGTGAACGGAGTTTCCAAGTGCAGTTGTGCTTGTATAATTTAGTCAGCATCTTACATGATGTGCTTTTCAATGTCTCATTTTTTATTCTTCATGGCATTCCTTTATTTTGCTTCCTAAAATCATTTTAATGTGTTTCTCTTGGATGTTGTGAAGTAGCACAAGTAGAAAGTATTCCTTCCCTTCACTAGAAATATATTGCTATTCAGTACTTGTAGAAAACCTTCATTTCCATCCAAGCTCACATGTGACTCTGTATCAATACGTACAGGACCCTAAGTTATTTCTGGTTCTTTCTTATAGCTGGAATAATTTCAGCTGGCTTTTAGATCAGCAAAAGGCTTTGCCACATGCATATTTCCATAACATCAATATGGGGCTGCCTGTTCCCAGACAAAAGTACATTAAGCCATTGCCAGATCAATGCTTCCAGGCTATGGCTGAGATCCTAAACACACTTGCTTGGAAACAAGTTCCAGTGAAATCAGTGGCGCTTAGTTCCAATTAAGTGTGGTTTAAATCAGGTCCCAGTATTCTACTGTAAAATAAAATAAAAACTTAAATCACTGGAAACAAGACCAAGGTGGACTTTGCCAGAAAATGCTAAGACTAATGGTATGTATGGTGGTTGCTTTTGATGTTTCTGGAAATAAGTGATGTGAAGGAACATGTGCGTACATATAAATGAAAGGGGCTATTACATATTTTGCAATTGGAGAGTGAACTACTCAAAACATATGGTTCAAAAACTAGTGTAAAAGGGGCTATAAGTGCCAACACATTTTGGGTGGTAGAACATTTTCAGGGGACTATTTGATGCCAAATGTTTTGAGCCATTTGAGCACTTTTGCCCAGTCAAGTGGCATTCCTTTATTTGTTTGTGCTGAGACATGGGCCTAATCTACACCAAGCAGGATATTGCACTATGGAAGCGGTATATAAAAGGCAGGAGCCACACTCCAGCTTTATGGCGGTATTCAAGTGCACTGACAATTGTTGGGGCCCATTGACACGTTCCATATGCCACTTTCATAGTGCAATATTCTGCTTGGTGTAGATTAGGCCATGGTCCATTCTTCAGGTGAGTTTTTGGTTTGGGTGATGATTCAGAGTTGATGTACATATTCAGAATAATGTGGTGTGATTTATTTGGAGTTGACCCTCTTTAGACTGCAGGTGAATGATTGCATTCCTCAATGTTCCCTATTAACTCCTTGCACATAGAACACTAGCACATCAAAGGAAGAGTAGGCTAAAACATTTCTGCCTGATAAGTTAGTATTCCAGTTGCAGAAGTTGCTTCCGCTCCCTCCGCTTTTTCTTCTTCTTTTTTTACATGAGGGAGAATTTAAATGTGCAGTTGCCTGCCTGTAGTCTTAAATGGCACAGTCTCAACAGGGGCTTATTCCAGGAAGGAAGGAAGGAAGGAGTGCTAAACATAATTTGAAAAAGCCCTCTATAGGTCCTGGTGTGTTAAGAACGTCACCAGCTTGTCTCCAGCAGTGATCCATGCCTTAATGACTTCTATCTGGGTTATTGTAAAATGCTCTATGCGAGGCTTCTCTTGAACAGTGTTTGGAAATTGCAGCAAGTGAAAACTCTGCTGCCAGAGTGTTGTCTGGTGTTTGTTTCACAGGCCACATAAAACTAATCTTGAACCAGCTTCCAGTTTGTTTCCAACCCTAATTTGAGGTGCTGAGTCTTACCTATAAAGCCCTAAATGGCTTGGGGCCAGGATATTTGAAGGACTGCCTCCTTCCATAAGAACCTGCCCATGGTTTATTATCTTCATGAGAAGCCCTGTTATATGTCCTCCACCCCAACCTAGAATGATTAGTTTAGTGCATATACAAGGCCTTTCTATAGTAGTGCCCTGTTTATGGAACTTCCTCCTTAGGGAGACCAGATTGGCTATCATGTTTTATACAGATGTATTGTACATCCAATAAACAAATAAAAACCTATCATTTCTGGGCAGGTGCTCAACCCTGTGGCAATAACCCAGCTCCAAGAAATTCTGGGTGATGCTGATTATCTAGCCCTATTTCAGTCTGTTTTCTGGCTTGGTTTTGGGACTGAATGGTTCTGGTAGCCCTAGTAGATGACATAAACTGGGAATTAAACCAGGGGTAGTCTGTCCCTGTTGACTCTGTTGGACCTCTTAGTGCCATGATATCCTTCTGGACAGTCTGGCTGGGTTGGCAGTAGGAAGCACCATCTTTTGGTGGTTCCAGTTTCCTCAACAACAGCTTCCAAAGATGGTGCTGGCTAACTGCTGTTTGGTACCAAAGGGTTCCATCTTATCCCTCATGCTATTTAACACTTCCATGAAACTGTGGATTGGCCAAAGATTTGGGCAGCAGTGTCACCGGTATGTTGATACCAGTTCTATCTTTGTTTTTCAACAAACTTCAGTAAGAGGTCCTGAACTGATGTTTGAGGTCAGTGACGGACTGGATGTAGGTGAACAAGTGGAGTTTTCGTCAAAAAAAGGAAAATGTGCTCTTGGTCAGTAGGGTTGCCGGTCCTCATATGAATACACTGTATTGTGGATGGAGTTGCACTGCCGTTGAAGAATCAGGTCCACCCCAGGCACTTGATGGATCTGAACGGTTTCCTGAATGTGCTTGGAGAGTTTTCTGCCTTGTCCATTCGCCTTGGCTAATCTATGGCTTGATACTGTAGCTCCTAAGCTCCCTGTTTTCTAGTTTTGCAGTGTTTTAACTTATGCTGACTGTAAGTCTTGGGTGATGGAAAAATAAGATGTTGTTGTGTGACATGCAAACCCAGACACTCATGGTTGTTTATTGGTTAACCAACCCAGAATGTCCAGGCTTGAACGTCATGCAACAATCTACGAATGGGAGGTTTGTAGGTTGGTTATGCAAAGTGGAAGCATGGCACATGGCCCAGCAAGTCGTGGGTTAATTAACTCATGATTTGCCACCATGATGTGCAAATCAGGTCATAAAATTCAATGGGACTTACTACCAGGTAGGCGAGTATAGGATTGCAGCCTTAGTCTAGTTTCTGGAGTGGGGTAGGCCCCAAACATGTAAGAATTAGGCTGAAGAAAGCTCGGGGAGACTTTTAACTGGTTTTCATGCTGAAGCTTTCATGAGAACAATTGGTCTATTCCAAAACTATTATTCTTGTACACTCTTTGAAGAACTTCCTCTGTAAATGAGATCCATGCCTTCTCTTTGGCCCGTACAACCCTGAACCCTAAATTCAAGTTGCAACTAGATGTGACTTCAGGAGATCCATACCAGGACGTACTGCTGCTTTTAAAAAGCTTAACAGTTGCTGTATGGGCACAGGGGAAAATAATCTTATTGGAGTATGGCATTGTGGGAGGGGTCTAACTCCTTCCCCTCTATGCTGCCTTTCCAATTACGGTTACCTCAGCCCCATGAAACTTCTAGTTGCGCTTGAGAAACTGGAAAAATGGGGGCAAGGGATGGTTAATCACCCCTTTCTCAGTGTTGTAGTCCTGATCATGTTTCTACCACCTCCTTGAAGCAGCCATTAAGCTTCTAAAAACAGTAGGAGAACTCCCAATGTCATGCCTAGTTTGGCCTTCAGCCCTTACTCGCAGCCTACCGGTACAAGACCAGAGGTCAATCTTCTCATTGGGCTTTTTCTTTCTCTGTTGATATAATGTGGTTTTCAATATATACTACAGCAAAAAAAAAACAATGGGAAGGCATTTGAAAAATGGTAGCAGTATGATGGATCCCAAAGTTGCAGATGAAATTCAAATTGTTAAATCCAGCTGTACATCTCAGAAAAGGAGATCAAATATCCTAAGTGTAACATAATTACATAAACTCTGGAGAAAAGTTGTATACTAAACATGCTTAGTGCTTAATCCACGCTGCTTTTAGACAGAGGTTCACTTACCTGGAGCAAGTAGCAGTTGGCCCTTGTGAGCAAATGAGTGGCACTTCATAATCCTTTTTCCTTCCCTCCATCATTCAGCAAAATGCCAGTATCAGAAAACTGGAAAGAGGAGAACGGCACTGTCATAAATATATGCTCTGTCTCTCCTAGCCCTTTCATTGTAGTTTAATTAGCTTTAAGCCACGCCAGTGTAGTTGAGACAAAACCCACTAAGTACTCAAGAAGTAAATGTGCTAGATTGCTTTGCAAGTTCTTTATACAGTATCTATTGATTCCCTTTAAGAGTTAATACACAGAGTAATCATGTTATTTATTGTATTTTAGGGTGTTGTAGGACCAGTTGGACTATCTGGACCACCTGGAATTCCAGGACCTCTGGTACAGTATTATGGAGCGCATGCATAATTATTTTGCTACATAATATTCTCTCCCAAACAGTGAAGCAATTGTATCTCTTATCTTTTTATTTATTTTTTGCATAGGGTCTTCCAGGGAGTATGGGGCAACCTGGATTGAAAGGTGATAAGGTGATCTAAATAGTTTCATTATTAGAGATATTTTAATGTTGAGCCTTATCTACAAGTCCTTCATTTTTTGTTTAAATAAAGGAATAAGGTTCTGTTTTCAGTCCACTGTTTTGTTTTATACAATGTACTCAGAGTTGAGACTCTCCACCAACACATACTGCCCACTGCTGTAGTTCTTACTACTGTGAATAATCATATCAAACGTTGTGGTCTGTTTTAATCATTGTTCTTACTTGTGCAGCAATGCAATCTACTTGGACTATGAAATAAGCGAATGTTGAAATGTTTCTGTGACTCTTGGGCTTTATAAAACTTACTATTTAAAGCTCCCTTTTATGTTTCTGAATATAATAATGTGTTGTTTAGGGTGAACAAGGCATTGCAGGAGAACAAGGGGAACTGGGGTACCCAGGAGACAAGGTAATTCACTAATGCTCTATTCCCACCAAGTTTTATAAAGGTTTAACCTTCTTAGAAATGTTGTGTGCTTTTTAATCTCAGCATTTTACTGATTTGTGAATGCCTATACAGAATGACCATATATTCTGTACTGTTGTATTCATTAATCACTAAGAGTGCAATCCTATGCATGTTTACTTAGAAGTAAGTTTCATTGTGTTTAATGGGTCTTTTTCGCTATGAGATTGTTTTACAATTTTAGCCACAGTAAATCAGTTTAGTGATCCAAGTGCCTACAATATTGTTTGGGCCAAATTCTAATTCCAAACTGTACATGTCTTCCTTCCAGAAAACAGAATATTCTGTTTTCCAGTAGGCTATCATTGCCATCATAATAATCTTCCATTACCATACAACCACCATCAGATAATTAAATATTTGTATATATTTAAAACATTTCTAGGCTACCTTCCCAAGGCAGCTTGCAACAATACAACAGACCAATACAATTTTAAAATGTTCTGGATGTTGTTATGTACTCCAAGCCCTGCCACATGGTGTAGTGGGGCTTGGAGTGAATTAATAATAAAAAGTATAAAATCTTGAGAGGGACTAATTTTCCCATTTCCTATCCTGGGTCTCATCTACACCTGCAGCCCTTTGGGGAGTGGGGAGGGACAATCACAGAGTTTTCCACTTGTCGGATCTTCTCTCAGGGGTCACAAGCCAGTGAGTTGTCCTGGAAGTAAAGAGGGACGTCCCGGGGCACCATTTTTATTTTATTTTTAAAAGCGGAGATATTTGCGCAATTTGTGTGGGCATGATCCTGTGCGAAGGTAAGATTTTTTTTTAAGAAACATACACACAATAAACTCGGTGCTGGAAGATGCCGAGCGCCATCCCAAAAATGGCGAAAATGCTCTCTTCCTCACCCCTGATGCCCATGGACTCCCCCCCCCCAACTCCATGCCCATTTCCTGAGCCCTGCTACTCATGGAAAAGAGGGAGGACCCCGGGAGGGAGAGCCACACCGCCCACGGAGCTCGGGATGGTCCTGAGATGGCAGGAAAAAAACAGGAAAAAAGCAGTCCCAGCGATCCCGGGAGAACTGAGTACCAATCCCCGGTTCACCCTGGGATCAGCTGTGCGTCATTTGGATGCACAGGGACGACCTCATGACCACCCCAGGATAAATAGCAGGTATACTGTAGATTAGGCCCTGGTTTCTGATTATGGGCAATATACGCGTGACAGGAAGGGGAAAGCTGCTGAGATTCTAGTAGGACAGGTCTTTTCATCAGGACCTGACCACCTGGTGGGGTTGAGGGGAAAGAGGATGAGCTGTGGCACATTGGTACTTTTCTGTTTCAGCTCTCTATAGGTTGAATCCAATGGTGCCATTCCTGCTGCCTCTGTCAGCAAAACCTGAAAGGGTACCATTCCTCCTCCCTGATGCACAGCCTCAAAATCTGCTATGGAGGGCTGATAACCCTCTGGAGCAGATGTTCAGTTGGTGTGGCGGAGCTGCAGAAGGGGAGAAAAAAGGGAGAAAATCCTGTTGCGCTAGCAGACTTCTGTTAGTGGAATGTTGGATATAGCTCTATGTTCCCCTGAAAGGGTATGGGAATGGATAAGTACAGGAGAGGAGCTCACCATTTTGTTTTGGTTTAGAACCCCTGCACCTAGATGGCTTGGTGTTTCATAGTAGTAGCAAAGAAAATAGGATTAAATATACATGTCTATTTTATTCTATTCTGACTTCACAGAATTTTGCAATGCAAAACATGTCTATTAGTAAAACCAAAGACATCATCAAGGTTGGCTGAGCTGCAAATTTAGGGTATATCAACCATCTGAATGCTTTATCCTCAAAATGGATATCTTCTCTGAGAAAGAATATAGCATAGTCTTCCTTCTCTTATTAATGGGAATGTGCAGCCGTAATTTGAACTGTAATTGTAGCAATTCTTATCGTTTTTCAAAAGGGTGCTGCCGGTCTGCCAGGGCCACCAGGAATTAGAGGAAAACCAGGTCTGCTGGTATGTTTTAACATTTATTTTGTTTGTACTTTGACACTTCAGTTGGCAGCATTTATTTGCCAGTTCAGTATCCAAGAACATGTTTTGATTGAAATTCAAAATCTATTTTGAATTTATTCATTGTATGACTATACATTTATATCTCCATTTTTATTATTTCATATACATGTGGGTGGAGCATTAGTTTTCTTTCCTATAAATTATATATCATTATTCCTACTACCAATACCCTTCATAAATTATTTGTTTGTCCCCCTCACTATTTTAGCTATAAATTGGACACAATAATTTCCAGAATGCAAGGAATAAATGCCTTTAATCAAGAAGAAAGCTGTAGAATTGTTGCTCATTAAAAACAATTGCACACCATTTTGATGTACAGTTTTATTAAGAAATAGGGAACATCTTATGCAGACATGGTAATAAAAACTTTATAATTCCATTTCCAATTTTAGGGTAAAATGGGAGATCCAGGACCCCAGGGACCATCAGGTCCTCCCGGACCAGAGGTAAGAAACTATTTAAAAGAGTTAATAATGTATCCTAATTTGCACTGAAAACAACACAAAAGACCAAGCGTTTGCTGCTTGTGCAAAGGATGCATGAAGGATGGTTGCCTTATGTCCTGATATAATGTCTTTTTTTTCAAATAGGTTCATGTTCTTATAGTACAATCAGTGCTGATGTACTATAGTAGCTATTAATGTGGGCTGTGATCCAGAAAGTGAGGCTGTGGTGAGTGCAGGGCCCATGTGGACGCCATTTTGAATACGCAACCCCAGCTTGGAGGTTGCCGTGTCATGAGATCCCAGCGAGCGTGGGTTATGCGACATTAAACAACCATGGTCTGTTTTATTTTTTTGAGAGGGTTGTTTAAAGGATACGGTTAGGATTTTTAACCCTTGCATAACCCATGCTTGCCAGGTTTGCATGACACGACAACCCCCAAGTGGGGGTTGGATATGCAACCTGTTGCCCACAGGCACAGTGGCTCATCATGGGTTAAATAAATAACCCACAATGAGCCGTAGCATGTCGTCCGGACCGGTCTTTGCCTTTATAGTTTCAGAACATGGTTTGAAATCCCATGATGTACCAAGATTGCTGAAGCTAGGCAGGTCTGGCTCTGCTAAGTGCCTGGATGGCAGACCTCTTGGGAACTTTGCCAGGAATTCCACAGAAGAAATTAAATAATTACAAATAAAATAAATAAATAAATAGTCAACACTTATTCTTCACTTAATGCAGCTGTTGTGCGGTGCCTGCTAGGAAAAGAGTATGTTTATATACTTTGTCTCTGAACTAGGAAACTGGAATTACCATACCTTCAAAACCCTCCTTTGCCAGTTTTTGCCAATATATTTAAATTGACTTAATTGGTAAGAGCCATGAAGCAGATTTACTTGCTTAAACTAGATGTATTATTTGGCACATATATTGTTACTACTTGTGGTATTGCAAAAATGATAAATTCTATAATGCTTAAAATTATAATTCTAAATATATAACATTTAAGTGTCAACCCTAGGTATCTAATTTCAGTACAGTAAATAGACGTGTGCTGTTTATGGGGCATATATATATATATATATATATATATATATATATATATATATAATCTAATGCTCGGATCCAAAGAGCCCCACAACTAGTTCTCTGCGCAGAAAGAGTGTTTGGACTGGTATTTTTCAAAGCGCAGACCTGTAAGCTGCTATGTTGCACTGATGATTTTCAGAAGCATTTTTGGATATGGCATTGCGGAGTGGAGAAGGCCTCTTCGTTGAAGAGACACGCAAACTCCTGGCTCTGCCTAAGTACATTTTGGCAGCTGTGCCTGACGATTTTATTTTTTGCAGTTCAAATGAGTTTTATAAGACCAGGTGAATTGTTAATGTTTGCTTTATTGGTAACCCATATGATTAGTGGCACTATCCAGAGACCTCTGTGTGGAAAAGGCTTCCTTGCAAGCTATGGCAAAAACTCTGTGTTCTTCTTGGGCTCTTTCACCTTCATTAGAGAAACCCCTCCGTTGCATCCCACAAGCTTCTTTCAAAGCTGGATTTATTGTTTCCTTGGGAAGCTCTTCTCCACAGACTGCATCTGGAGTTAAGAAAACATTAGTCATTATTTTCAACAAATATTTCATTTAATCCATAAATAATTTTGATCTGTAATTGCGTGCATAATTCTCTCAGAATGGTAAACCATCTGGGAGTCAGCTGCCATATGTTTTGTGCTCAGGACTCTGGAATTACAAAGTAAAAGAGGGATGTTTCATTTGAGGAATAATTGGTAGTAACAAAATGCAGGTCTCTTGCATATACATCACTGGTTTTGCTGCATTATTTAGTTCCAAAAAGGTTTGCTTTCAAGCCATATTCCATCTCATACTGTGACATTTGGAGGTTCTAAAGACAGTACTGCAAACTCTGGGATGCCCAGGAACTTCTGTTTAGTATTACTTTTTATAAAATGGTAACAGCTGTTAGTTAGTTATCAATTTTGTGTTTTGGTGTTCTCTCTATAATCTCATGTATTAATATTTATAAAGAAAACGGGAGATTGTTTTGAATCTCTCAGTTCTCAAGTGCTTATAACCCATAGGCATTTTAGTTAATTAAAATGCTTTGACCTATATTGCCAAAGCAAGGCTTGTTACATTAGGGTTGCCAGATTGAAATTCCAATAATAAGAGGTACCATGGGAACTGTGGATCTGTGGTCTTCTGAAATAAGACAGATTCCCTTAAAATAAGACACATCTGGTCACTGTTTATTACATAAAGCCCTGTTCCCTCACTCTCCAATTTTGCTTTAAGGTTGGGAAATTTAAAAACTCTTTCTATTTATCTATAGAACATTTCTGTTTTTTAAGCCTCCTTTTTCTATAACGAAATATGTCACTATTTAAATTGCCTTGCACAGCTTTCTGTGTCCACATGAGGTTCTGTTTCATTACTCAGGGCTTACTACCTGTTTTCCTGCATTCAAAACCCATCTGCACTGACCAGCCCTAGACTATAGCTGTGTGGAAGACGTAATTTTGTGAGCTGGGATTTCCGTGCTGATATCTGCACATTACAAGGCCCTGTGCACATGCTATCCCCTCCTCTTTTCTTTTCCTTGCTATTCCTTTTCTTTCCTTTTCATTTCTGGTGGGAGAGAAATTGTGGAAGCAAAATGTCAGTGCAGATCATCTGTCACATACGTTGCTTCCTTCACACAGTTGCTGTGACGGGGTGAAGGCTTTGGAATATATAAACCAAGACAAAGTCTTTTCTCATTTTGTCCAGGCCTGCTCACAGAAATGTATCTGGGCATGTTGTGGAGCATTATTTTTTGTTCAAATGCATAGAGGCTGTTCCATGTTTTCAGTAGCAATATACTAATATTGCTTTAAAGTAGTATTACTGTATTTATCATCCAAAACACCTGTAGACATTCATTTGGGAAGTAGTACTGGCAACATTCATGACATGGCCAAATAATCAGGTATTGTAATGCATTTAAACTAGCTGAGCCATACGTGACAGTATTTACTTTGCAAGGTAAAAATAAAGATTTGAAGAGTAATAGTAACCGAGGAACGATGAAACTAGATCCGTGAATCAAAGGGAGCCTTTGTAGTTGTTTCTCCTCCAGCAGGAACCTTATCTACACCCCTAAATGCCACAAGGCAAACTTATTTTAAATTGAGGGAACTTTTAAAAGCAGTTTGCAGCAGGACCCTGTTGTTCAAAGAAAAGCAGTCAAACATTCCAATTTGCTAGCTCACCCTGCTTGCATGAGCCTAAGCAGCACTTTGGATCCAGTGTTTCTAATTACTTCTAAAATGGTTTTATTGAGGTTGTTGGGCCATCTTCTTTGGTTTTCTGAAGCTTTATTCAAGGCTTTATGAAATTAGCAGATGTTTACTTAGTCATAAAACAATTACGTAATCATGTTGAAATTATGTACATTATTCTATACTTTGAAACTCATAGATGACAGGATTTATGCAGAAGGAACATAGCTCAGTGGTAGAGCTACATCCCTTTGCATGCTCAGGGTCTCAGGTTCAATCCCTAGCATCTTTAGATAGTGCTGGGGAAGGCCCTTTCTTCAAATCCTGAATAGCTGGCCATTAGCAGTCAGTGTAAACAATACTGAGCTAGATGTACCAATAGCCTGACCTATTAGAAGACAAGCTTCCTATGTTCCTTGTGAGAGAGCTGCTGATTTAGGATCCAAACCTGCCATGCTCCACTTTGAGAGTGCCCCGTTTTGGGGCCCACTGCTTGCAAGAAAACCTCCACTGGTAGATTTACACTTGTAGAACTTTCCACAAGCATAGCTGGGGCTTCTGGAGTGGTCACTTGCCAATGGGGAGGCACTTCTGCACCATCCTAACCTCCTCTTGCCAATAGATCTAGGATTTAGGATTGCAATTCGAGATTGGTTGGTTCCCCTTCTGTAACAAAACAGAGGAAACCTCACCATATGTACCATTACAGAAAGGGAAGGGAATGGAGAAAGAGTTCTACAACAGCTTTTACTTTTCACAGGAAACACGAGGAATCTTGTTTATGAGAGGTATTTATGCCTAATAGGGAAAGGTTTGATATAATTTTATTTATTTTCTTAAATAATATTAACTGAACCTAGAAAATGTATAATGTGAAATTAAGAAAGTCCATGCTCAAAATTCACCTTTTCCACACAGTTACTGGACTTGTAACTGAATATATATGTTTATTGGATTCTAGGGTTTTCCAGGTGATATTGGTATTCCTGGCCTGAATGGCCCTGAAGGCTCGAAGGTAGGACTATGTGAAGTTTTATTAAACATTTGTTCATAATGCAGGATAATATTTGCTTGTACAAAGAGCAAAACATTATTTACTTTGAAATCTCTGGGGCTGTTTGCATGACAGAACTGCCCAGCATGGGTTAAATGGCTGTGGGGTGCGTGTTGCTGCCATATTGAATAAGCAACCCCTGCTCAGGAGTTGTTGTGTCATGTGAACTCAGTGAACATGGGTTATGTGAGAATTAAACAACCCTCACATAACCCATGGTCTGCTTTATGATTATGTGAGGACTAACCCTCACACAATCCATGCTCAGCAGGTTTGCATGACAGAACTGCCAACCAGGGACTGGATATGCCTGTAGGCACGTGGCTTGTCATGGGTTAAATAACCCACAGCAAGCCACAGCATGTTGTTCAAACCTGGTTACTGTCTGTTTAATTCTAAGGTCTTGTGAGAAATACTAGATCTTAACAAAAGTAAAATTGCTAATCTTTACAGATAACTGCACTTCTCTCAGGGAGCACATATGCACAACTGCTGTGTCTTATTAGGTGTGAGGAATGCAAACAACCATTCATCAGAAAAGATACAGGATGTTGCGAGTTGTATTGCTTCCTACTGTAGGAATGGATGACAGAGAGATAGATACAGTGATTTAGATGCTGAGAGCTGAAACGTCCCCTTAAACGACCTTCCTCCCCTCTAGCTTGTTTCCCATGGAAGATCTCTCTGGCGATAACTCAGAAATCAGCCCAAGGCTGAAGTTATTAGAAATCAGCAGAAGGCTAAAATGATTAGGCATATTTATTCTTTTGGATTTTATCTTTCCTCTTGCCTGTAATTAGCTGGAAAGTTAAACAGTGATACGCTCCTATGGCAGGCACCTTCTCACAGCTATACTGAACTTTACATTATGCTTTTTAAAGCCAAAGCAGAGTTTGGTTCAGAGGTAGCAGGACCTACTGGGATGAGACAAATTTCAACAAGGGTTGTAATCCTGTCCCTGCCATTTTCAGAAACCACTTGCACATCAAGGGATCCCTGAAGCCAGATGAATTCCTACATACCTTTTGGCACTATTCTATATGTAATAAGTATGCCCAAAGGCCAGCTTACTATTGAGACTGTGAGTCTATGATCTCCTGGCTCAGGATGTAACCACACTGAAAAAGGAGCAGGTCCAGAACCCTGTATAACCCACAGAAGTCAGCAAAAAAGATGGTGTTACCAGAGAGCTGTGAGCCTCAATCCTAGAGGCTCACTTACAGCTGTTAAAAGTTTCCTAAGCTATTGCCAGCAATAGTTCTGGTGTCCTAGTAAGGAACGACAGTCCAGAAAAAAGGCAGATGGTACACATGGCCTGCTCTATAGGGATTCCCTGTCCAGGTACTGGTATCCTTGTTTTATAGTTGAAGGACTAACATATAACCATATCTAGAACATTGATGGAGCAGCACCATTATAATTGTTACATAGCTGGAGTCAGAAGACGGAACCCCTTCCAAAGTAACCTTCTAGGAATGAATGTTGGCCAACTCTCGGCAGCTTCTTCCTACTTCTTTTTGGATAGGCTCCCGGGACACTGGATCCAGTGAGGATAGGAAAGCCAAGGTAATTCCAGTTGCATCTCGAGCAAGGCCAGTTGCGGGGTGGTCCTGACAAAGAAGTCTATTGACTATTTGAAGATACTCCCAAGAGCTGCCGGAAAGAGATTTTGAATTGAATCTAGATCAAGTGCCGAAAGCTGAAAGCACAGGGTGTCAGCATGTGTGTGATCAACATTTGGAAGATGGCACAAGGTGACCAAAACCCATGGCTGCCATTGAATGAAATGATCATATGAATAGGCCCTAGATTTCTCCTATATCAAAACCAAATATATCTTGTATTGCCTGATTGACATCCCATGAGCATAAGAACTAGAGAGAAGCAAGCCTTCTGTAACAATTTCATACCAACCACTCTGCAAGTTCAGTCACGCAAGTTCCAGTGTTGGTTGTTATGGCAATGTTGTAGGCATTTATACGGCTACAAATATTTCAGATCAGGAACTATGTTCACATTTCCCCCCACTAAATATTCAGTATTCTACCCGAAATCTTGGTATGCTAGTTGATTGTTATTCACTCAAATCTTGCTGCCAAAATGCTGATTAGTTAGCTGGAAGCTTCAGATTCTGTTTGATATAAGAATAAGTTGTATGAAGAGACTTCATGGTCTCTATAGTGTTCTTGGCTCTTGGAGAGCTTGGACAGCCGTCTCTAATCAGAGAAAATTGGTGGCTTACTTTTGATATGAGCGTTACTGAAATGGAAAAGCTTTTACACAGTCCATAATATATGAAGAGCCCCGGCCTACATGAAACTGGAAATGTTCAGCTTTAGCGCTCCCAGCTGTCTTATGTTGACTGTGGTTTTGAGGAGTTTCCTCTCTTTTTTATTTTTGGAAGACTGTTTCACTAAGCTTCTCTTTTCCTCATTCTTCTGTTCTAAGCTTCCACAGAAGTTAAATGTAAGCTAACTGCCAAGAAAGCAGGACAGACCTTTTGTGTTGACACTAGTCTAAGATGTCGACCCTTTATGAATGAAACATATCCATGTTTTATATTGTCTGCAAATACTAGATTGGCTGGATTCCTCCACCCTCCACCCCAAATCCCTACAGAAACCAACAGATGTAATTCCCTAGTATGGTGTAATGGTATCATTATGGACTGTGGTCTAAGCATACACTTTAGCTTGTAAACATTTTGTAAAACATTTGACCTTGGGCTGTTTGATGATCAACACTCTAACATATTTTAAAGTATTTCCATTTCATTAGTTTTACAACTATTGGTGGTGGATTTTGTGCATACATGTATATTTTCCCTTGGGTTATGCTTGCAGCTAGTGTCTCTGGTCTCTATCCCAACAGAAACAGTGAAGGACATGCATAACATAAACTCGTTTTCATCACCATCAGGAATGCATCCATCAGATTAATTGATTTAAAACATTTCAATTGATTAAAAAGGTGCCCCCAGTGAATCAGGAAACAGTTTTATTTTTATCTTTTAATTTTTTTTAAATGCAAGTGTCAAGGTCCCTCCTTTATCTGGATCCCTTGATCTGCTCCTTAAAGATGTTTTGCCTCTTTAAGAGCCCTTCTCATCTGATGTCAAGTTTCTACCTTCCCCTCTTAGTACCGTGGGGTTTAGGGTTTAGGCGTAGTGTAAATGACGCTCCTGAACACCAGGTTTTAACAACAAATATTTACTAGATTATATGACATAAGGCAAAGACAAATAAACTTAAGGTATTTACTCAAACAGAGCTATAAGACTTTAAAAGCATAAAGTGTCACCCTAGGAAAGGTGCACAGATCGAGTTGAGGGAATAATAATAATAATAATAATAATAATAATAATAATAATAATAATAATAATTTTATTTGTTACCTGCCTCTCCCTCCAGATCGAGGCAGGGTACAACATAAATGCAAATGCCATAAAATACATATAATTAAAGCATTTAAAACTAATACATTATTAAAAGCAGAACATTATTAAAAGGCATCTCATATTCTGCTTGTGGGTTCCCCATTGGGGCATCTGGTTGGCCACTTTGAGGACTGGATGCAGGACTCGTTCGGCCCTTGGTCGGATCCAGCATGGCTCTTCTTATATTCTGATACCACACTTTCATATTTAGCTAGCTATGACCCAGCAGATGGAGGGGGACCAGCATAAAGGCAGCATTGAAGAGGGTGTTTTGGAATGGACAAACTTGGCTTTTTATCCTAAACATTACTGGCAGGAGAGCTCTTTGGGAGTTGAAATGGAATTTTGGCCCTGGATGTCTTTCGGTCCTAGAGATCCGTTCTTCACGCTAAACCCGCCCTGTCATAATTTTTATGGATTTCCCCATAAAGTCCTATTGAGGCGGCCAGTTTCTTGTCACGCAAGCAGATGGGCGCAAATCTAAACAGTCCTTGCAGGGCTCTCATTGCGAAAGGTTGTAGGGTTATGGTTTACAAAAAAATAAAAAAAAATCCGGCAGTCACTGTGGTGGACTCTTCCTGTGCTTGACAACGCCCCCCAGGAAATGTTCACGAGGGACCCCTTCCACACTTACAGATGTTGATATCACACTGGGGCTGTCCATATGCTTTTAGAGCTGCAAATCTATTGTTTTTAACTGGATAATGTCTGCTTTTGTTTGTACTCTATGCTTTTTATTGTTTTAAATTTTGCATATTTGTTTTTAATGTTCACTGTTTTTAACTTTTGTAAACCGCACAGAGAGCTTTGGCTATGGGGCGGTATATAAATGTAAATAATAATAATAATAATAATAATAATAATAATAATAATAATAATAATAATAATAATAGAAATAAAGACAGAGTTTCCTCTAGCCTAGCTACTCTTTCACCTGTAGGCTTTGGCCTAGAGTCCCTTCCAGCCTTCTCCTGGCTGTTCTTCAGAGTCTCCTCTCTAGTTCTTCCTCTCTCTCTCCTGTACCATTAACTCCATACCCTCCCCCAGAACTGAAACCAAATGATTAGGTAACCTAAAACTGGGGAAATGAAACTTAACTCTTTTAGGGGGGAAATGAAACTCAAGGAATGCCCCCTCCCATCAGGAGATTTTTGGGCCTTCAGGCTTAAACCAAACCCAAGCCTGTGTAGGCCTCAAACCTTCACAACAAGCGTTTATGAAAACTGCAGGTAGCAAATGTTATCTTAGAAGAGGCATTCCCTTTTGTGTGAGAGAGGAGAGGAAATGCCTCTTCTAAGGACCAAACTAGATGTGGCATTAATTGCAGGGGTGGGGAATCCGTGGCCCTTCAGATGATGTTGGACTAAAACTCACATCATCCCAGGCCATGGGTCATGCTGTCTGGGGCTAATGGGAATTGGAGTTCATCTGTTCAGCAGGCACCTTCATATATAGGTATTTTTTTGTGTTTGCGGAGTGTTTAATTATGCAATTTATTTATGTCTTGCACTGTACTTATTGTTTGAGAATTATATCTTGTAAAATGAAAATAGCTCATAGCTTCTTTCGTCTACTTTCTAGTGTTTTGTTTGGACTACTTACAAGATATAAATGACGATTAAGAACTGTACTAATCCTCTAAGAGAAAGTTATATACTACGCATAGTGCATAAGTCTATTTGTAGAGTCCCTGGGTTTTTTTCCTGGCATGCTTGATAAGTCTCTAAAATACCTTCACTTTCTTTTTTAGCTAAAAATATTAGGCCAGGAATGGAAACTTCAGTTAATTATCTTGATAGTCTGGAAACATTTCCCCCCTTATTTTTACAAACTGGGATTAGTAATGTCTCAGGCCCTGAAATAACAAAGAAGGCTACTGTCAGTCTGCGTCATGTTAACTATTTAATAGTGATATTGTGTTTGTTGACAGGTATTCTGTAAGGAAAATCAACAGCCATTTAGCAATATTTATTTTGCTACAGTACCTAGACTTACAATTTAGGGGCGATATCCAACTCTGGCAGTCTGCCAGTGCCAATCACTTTCCGCTAGGAGGAATAACCAGTAGCACAACAGGAAGCTAACACTTCATGGCACAAACCTGGAAACTAGCCCAAACTTGCACTTCAAGCATTGAACAAGTCAGCAGAGCTCTACTGACTTTTTCTATTCCAGAGACACCAATTTGGACTAATTTCCAGTTGTGCTATCAAGTGCTGCCTTTCTGTTCTGCTAGGAGTCGTTCCCACTAGTTTAAGGACAACGCTGGATACTGCTCTAAGTTTTGACGTTTTACCCTTTTCAACAACTTTACATAATATTTGTAGTGAATTTATCCAAACCTCTTAATATTAACTCATTTAGAGCCAAGCTGCACATGATACTGGGAGATCTGTGACTTCTCTCCGACTTTTTTTTAAAAAAAGTGTAATCTCAAGTAGTTGCGAATTTGATGACAGGAGCAGAATTGGTGGAGAGGATGGTTAACCTTTTCACTGTGGCTATTTTTGTGATAAAATCACCTCTCAGATCATTACAAGCAAGTAATCCAAGTCAGTACCATCACCAGGAAATGGTTACCAGCTTTCCTCCCACTATAACAGGAATGCACATGTAGATAATTGTGTGCATATTGCACTTTACAGAGACATTCAAATGACCACAAATTTACTAGTTCAAGCTTCCTAAGGGAAATAATAATAAAAAACCTTAGGAGAATAAAAAGAAGTGATGCTTCTTAGCTTTTGCTCTCTTATTCTTTCTAGCTTAACATACTTGTTAATTAATCTAAATATTTTTTGGTGTGTGTTACTTAGGGATTTCTAGGTGACAGGGGGCCTCCAGGACCACTGGGCCCCAAAGGAGTTGAGGTAAGAGGGTAACATTGTTCTCTCAATAGCAAACCTTTTTAAATTGAAATTGGACTCCATTTTTTACTTCTGTGATCGTTTTTGTTTTTGTTTGCAAAGATAGAAACTTGGAGGCATTGAGTAAAAATGGTTACACATCACTGTGTTACTTATTCATGTGGTTTCTATGCAAAGTTTAGATGAGCTGAAACTAGCAGTATATACTGAAGAATTAAGTTTTGCATTCTGAAGAATGATACGCAGGCATAACTCGAACGAAATCTTGTAAGTTGTTGAATGCATGGCATTTTCTAACAGCAAAGTTTTTCAAAGGTATTAAAAGTAAAATATCATTTATCTGGAACGAGACGGAGATGGAAAATGAAGTCATATCCCTATAGGCTTAACAGAGCAATCCCATGGACCCTGGGAGAGTGTTCCAGGGACCACAGAAAAATTCTGAATCCCTCTCCCAAGGCCATAGACACTCCTGCAACTTTCAGAGTGGAAACCAGCATTGAGGTGTTCCCCCTTCCCCTCACAGCCACTGCGGAAAGCACCGTGCTGACTGCTCTTCTGAGATCACAACAGTGACCTCAGAGGAGCTTGGGAAGGGAGGAAAGGAGGCAGTCTTGTGGGCAGGGTGAGGAGAGTCCAGTATCCTACAGCCTCTCTTTTGTTGTCCCACCCACTATCGGTAAGTGAGGTAGATGGCTTGGAGGCCTGTCTAGCTGAATTTATTTGTTTTGTTTCTTTGGACCTCCCTCCTGCCCTTCCTGAAATTTGCCAGGAGGGCGTTGACTAGATGGAGGACTCTGATCTTGGAGCCTGGGCCGGCCCTACCATTGCAAAGTGAAGCAGTCACCTCAAGTGGCAGATACAGGGAGGTGGAGGAAAGACCTGTGTCCTATGTGGCCTGCTCTGTGCTCCTTTGCTGTCTTCAGGTGCAGTGGAGGATGCTGTCATATCACTGTTGAAGACAGATTTATCTGCCAATCTCATTGGGATTTTTTACATAGATTGGGAGTGGGTGCCATCTTGTTCTTCGCCTCAGGCAGCAAGATGTCATGGATCAGTCTTGCTTGAAGCCCGCTGTCTATCAGGAGCACAATAGGATCCTACTATAAATCAGTATCTGTTTACCTGGATGATCCCAGTAAATCCGGTTAATCAAATACTTGGAATGCTAATTTTAAATGATGGGAGTTGTACTGTATCTGGAACTTTAAGAGCATCTTAAATCTCTCAAGTTTATCTCTATACACAGCCCCAATCTGAAATAAACACAATATCCAAGAAAGAAGAAATGCTAACCTGATTTTATTTTAGGGAGAAGAAGGACCTGTTGGACCTATTGGTGGAGCTGGACCAAGAGTAAGTATGGAAAATTCTACTTTTAGAACTGCCGCAGAGGAGCTGTTCCCCCACATGAATAGGCAGCGTGGTCCAGTGTTAGGTGTTGAAGATATACATTTTGTCACAGACTTTGTGTGACCTTTTAAAAGGTTATAAGATCTCCTTGTGGTTTATTGGGGAGCGTATTGAGATTGGACAGGGGAAACTGGTGATACTCTCTAGGTAGGCTTGCTTATATCACTAACTAATATCAACCTAACTAATCTCACTGGGTTGTTGTGAGGCTTAGTAGCTGCTTTGCATTCTTCAGAAGAAAGTCAGTATAGAAATTTAATGTCTCAATGTAGTCCAGGATTCTGCTTCTAACAGGGACCTGTCAGGTGCCTGCGAGAAGCTTACAAGCAAACAGCCCTGCCTTGAAGATTGTTGCCACCATCTGGTCATCAAAGATATATTGCCTTGGACATGAAGGTTTCATTAAAATGGGAATAGCATATTCCAAGAAGCAGCATTTAATGTTTTCTTGCCCTTGCCTCTTTTCTGAGGACCAATCTAGCTATTCCACGTAATTAGAAATTTCTGGATTCTCTTTTTCTGCTGTGGGCAGGGGCAAGAGACACTGCAGCACACGGGCAAGAAGGCTTTAACTCTTTGCCCCTGCTATGTTCCCAAACCAGATTTCCCCCCCCTGCCTCTGCAACTAATACTTACTTCTGAAAAATATTCATGCAACTAAGAACCGTGCAAATAATTTCACATCTAATTTGGCTTTGACATTGCATACTCTTTAAGGTGTAAGACCGCAAACAATACATAACGTGTTAAGGATTGTGGAGACTGCTAAATAATACTTCTATGTCTTGATATTACTTGTTATTATATATAGTATTATACCTCTACAATAATGTCAATCCAATTAAGTAAAGACATTTTGTATTCAAATATAGTGCTTGTATGCCTGTTCCTTCAGAGATGCAGAATACATGTGTTTTATGGAAAAAGTGAGACCCAAGCAAATGCTTTCATCAATTATATTGCCGGTTATATTCCCAATATAACTTGCCACTGACTCATTCCATACCATACATCCATTCATTGGATCTTTTCTAAGATCTTGCAAAGAACTCACTAAAAAGACACTTCTGTACTTTCTTTGGGACCTTTCTTGATGATAGAGATGCTAAACATGCTCCTTAGGTGTCCAAGGAGTTGTTAGTAACAGTACAATTCCTGGAGATTCATTCTGTTTATGTCTGTGCACCTTGCACAGCAACCTATGGCTCATATACTATTCTCATTGCAAGCATGTTCCTAAATTCAATATGGTAAAAAAAAAAGGGTGGCAAAGACTAAGTCTTTATTATATGTGTAAGCATTAAAAAAAATTCAGTTCAAATAACTCGGCTGATGAATTTCAGGTTAGATAACCCTGTTGTTAAAGTAGTCTCTGAGCTCTTTCTTGGAGTTATCTTTGAAAACTTTCTACTCTCAAACTTGTCTTACATCAAACTATTCAATTTGTTCTGTTGTTGTTGTTGTTGTTTACCACTGCTGTTCTTGAATGCAATACAGTGTTGCATCTAATTTCACCTGATTTTATCCTTATTTGTTTTACTTCCTACATTTAGGATGCAGTCCTATGGGATGTGCCCTGGCTACTCGTAAGCCTCCAAACTTGGGAGCTTATGAGTATCCTATGCAGAGTGGGAGGCAGAAGGTGTTTATGTGCTCGAAGAAAACAATGCCACTTAATCTGTTCAAATGTGTATAGATCATTTAGAATATAAAATTAGATTTTTTTTCCCTGATATGGAATTAACTATTTCACTTTTTCCACCTTCCCCCTAGTATTCCAGGAACCCAAACAATTGAAATTGCTTCCCTTATATTAGGGATGGGCATCTGCTGGACGTCCAGAGGCCAATTTCTCTCCTTGAACCCATGCCCCTCCCCTGGCTTTCATGGGCCTGACTCCATGGAGCAACAGTCTTAGGGGCACTCTGAATATTTCTTTTAAAAATGCAACCAAGCTAAATTTGATCCTTTTAGTGCTCTATAGCCCTAAAATTGCTATTCTTTTTGTAAAAAAACCACAATTTGCAGCTGCCAAATTTGGTGGGTGGTGGTGGTAGCAAGGGCCACGTGTTGCCCACCCCTGACTTAAATGAAGCTGCTCCCCTCCACTCTCTTGCATCGTCTTTATCTCACTGTGCCTTTAAACTGTTTCAAATCCTTAGAAGTTACACATTAATCTGAGAAAAGTCTTGAGGATATTCTTATTATTCTTATTCTTATTATTACATTTATATACTGCCCCGTAGCTGAAGCTCTCTGGGCGGTTTACAAAGACGAAAATGGATATTATTTTTAAATGAATATATATATAGTCTGTTTTTGTTTGTATTTTATGCTTTTTATGGTTATAAATTTTGAATATTTGTTTTTAATGTTCACTGTTTATAACTTTTTTAAACTGCCCAGAGAGCTTCGGCTATGGGGTGGTATATAAATGTAATAAATAATAATAATAAAAGACTGAACATTAAAAATCACTATACAAAATTTAAAAACATAAAAACTTTAACATTTAAAGCAATTTATGTATTTTAGTCCAAGTTTAAAACATTCACATTGTAATATAATTTTACATTTGGGTCTGAATTTCCATGAACGGGGTTAAAACCTTCAATCCATTCCAGAATTCCATTTTCTGGTCTAGTGACAAGATCATGGATTACCTCGTTAGTTTGCACGGTGTGTAATACAGCATATTCTTTGTTACTTTAAGCTTCTTTTGCTCATATAGATACAATAGCCTCTATATTCCAATTAATCAACAGTGGCAAAGTTTAGCTAAGCATTGTTATTACTATGTCACTGTAACTCAGCTCAGTGTGCTGAAGCATGGGCACAATCGTTAATTTGATTAACGATTGTTAACTTTAATCTTTAATCGTTAATCTTTTATGTTAAAATATCAGTACATTAAATTGGAAAAGAGCAATAGATTTCTAGAAAATACTCCAAAACATAAAAAACCCACCCACAGTAAATAATAATAATAATTTTTTACTTATGTATCAAAGTACATATGACTTTAAATAGTAATATAAGCAAAAAAAAAGTCTACTCCAAAGAGAATGTGGCAGTGTAGAAAATGTTACGTAAGTTAGACTGGCCAGTAATTTCACTTAGCAGAAGGCAGCATCCTGCATTGCTAAATTGGCTGTGCATATAGCACTAGTTGACTGATGGCCATGATATCACCAATGTCTCCTCTAAATCCCCAGAACACCTTTTCAATTTTTTAAATATATATATATATATATATATATATATATATATATATGTATGTATGTATGTATGTATATTAAAAAGCAGATAATCTGTTCAAAATTTGGGTAGAAGGCTAAACAGGTGGCTGAGCTAGCATTCAATTCATTGGTATGCATGTCCGTTGTTTCACTTGTGAAGCTAGGAAGAAGTTGAACTCTCTTGGAACTCACAGTCCCACTATGAGCTCTGTTCTTATACTATGCTTGTCCAGCTAATTAACAAAAATTGCAAATCCATTTATGTGCAAATATTCCCATTATCACTTACATCAATGGGGCTACAAAATTGTTTCCTTGGTTTAGATTTTAGTAGTCTGCACAGAGAATGTTTGTCTTTTGGCAGGTTGAAAATAAGTAAATAAAAAAAGTAAGTGTCTAAGATCAGATCAAAGGCCAGCACTTTCTGTTCACCACTGTCTAGCCATATGCCCTTGCAAAGCTCACAAACAACACTTGAGAAAGTTCTCCCCTATAATTTGTCTTTGGCCTCTGGTAGTCCGAGATATACTGCATCTAACTACGGGTGACCATATGGATAGAAGAAAAGGGCACCTGTATCTTTAGCAGTTGTGTTTAAAAGAGAATTTTAGCAGGTGTAATTTGTATGCATACAACACCTGGTGAAATTCCTTCTTCATCACAACAATTAAAGCTGCAGGAGCCCTGCCCTCTTTTGTGTCTGGTCACTCTGGGAAGGGCTCCTGCAGCTTTAACTGTTGTGATGGAGAGGGAATTTCACCAGGTTCTGCATATGTACAAATAATACCTGCTGAAATTCCCTTTTCTATGCAACTGTTAAAGATACAGGAGCCCTGTCTTCCTTTTCATATAGTCACCCTACTCTGAACAGGAAGGTTCTATTTTTGCTACCATGGGCTAATAGCTAATAATCGAGGCCATAACTGTAAAGCCTCAAGAGTTGAAATCTTCAGGAAGAAAACTGAGCCAAGGAAAACTTGGTATTAAAAGCAGATTATTTAGTACTTCAGAGAATATTATCTGACGGCTTAATTCTGTAAGTCAGCCGTTTCTTTCCTCTGTATTCTCAGTATGCTTCTTCAGCTTGATCCAAAACATATTTACTTAGAATCCTATCCTATTGTGTTCAGAGGAAGTTTATTCCAAATAAGTAAGTTTGGAATCATGGTCGTGAGAGAGATACTTCATTAGTTTGTTTATGAGCTGCTGTTGTGGGTTTTATTGGCCGAACAGTGTCTTCTCAGTAGCAGTAGGTTTCCAAAACAGTCACAGCAGAGTGAGCATTATGAAATTAAGTCACTGTTACAATACAGCTCCATAATAACTATAATTAGGGGCCAGACTATTTGTTATGTGCTGTTGCATGTGTAATATTTTATTAGTGAACAACATTGACAGGAAGCTGGAGTCTTGAGTGGAGGACCTGTAAAAGAAAGCTTTTTAACCATTCTCTTTGGGCCATTTTTCCACTCAAAAATACAATCCCCTCGATTGTTCCTATTTTATTCTAGCAGCTGGGAGGTGGGTGGAAAAAATGACTGGTGGGGAAAAGGTTAAGAAGTTCCTCTACGTTCACCATTCTTCCTGATTGTAGTTTCCTGTGGCTGTTTTGTTGAGTAGGGGGGGAATTGGAGGAAATGCACACCCGTTGGCACAAATGTTTTGCCCTAAGTTGCCTTTATGTCAGCCATGATGCAACTCTGGTTATTTTGTGAACTCTGGATTAAAAAAACATTAAATAGCAAAAGTGTTTGTTTATTATCTGAACGTAGGGAAAACCTGGTCGGAAAGGGTATGCAGGTGAACCAGGACCAGAAGGCCTAAAGGTAGGGCTGATGTTTTTCTGATATTTGCTCTTTCAAAAGAAATAAAAATCTGATATGCGAATTTTTGGTGTGTGCCCTGTCAAGTATATAGATAGTACTAGATTCAGAGATGGAGCCTGATGGATGGTAAAGACCAGGGGGAGGGGGGTAATATGGATTGGCACATTTCTCTCAGGAATTCCTGAGAGGGATTGTTTCCAGTCAGAGAATGGACAGTTTTTCCCTTACTTTTTTCTGACTTGTAGACCATCAAAATGGTGGGGTTGGGGAGGGCAGTTTCCTGACCCAATTAAGAAAGAAGTATAGGGCAGTTTCACATGTTTTCTCCACACAAGATGTATACTAGTATAAGAGAAAAACCATGGACATCTCTTTTTGAAATATGTACAAAAGTTTGGCAAGATGTGATTGACACCAGGTCCTAAGGAAGGTAGCTGGTAAAACTTACATAGGGCAATTTCCAACTGGGTCCCAGAGCTAGCGCTAATGACGTTACGCTAGTGTAAACCACTGCTTGCTCAGTGTAACTAGGGCAATGGGACAAAGCTGGGCTTTCACCCAGTTACTCTAGCACTAGTGTGACACAGTTGGGTACTACCCACAATCTTCACATATGATTTTGTCCACACATTTCTCCCCTTCCCCCAGCCACACAACACATCCCAGTGTCTGCACCATGTTATTTAACATATATGAAGCCACTGGGAGCGGTCATTAGGGAATTTGGAGCTAAATGCCATCAATATGCTGATGATACACAGCTCTATCTCCCTGTGACAACTGGATCAGGTGAGGCTGTGCAGGTCCTGGACCAGTGCCTAGACTCAGTAATGGGCTGGATGAGGGCCAATAAACTGAGACTGAATCCTAGCAAGATGGAAGCCCTGTGGGTGAGTGGTTCCTGAGTCCGGGAGATAGGCTCATTGCCTATTCTGGATGGGGTTGCACTCCCTCTGAAAGATTAGGTTTGTAGTTTGGGGGTAGTCTTAGATCCATCTCCGTTGCTGGAGGCTCAAGTGGCCACAGGGGCTCGGAGTGCCTTTTACCAGCTTTGGCTGGTTTGCCAGCTACAGCCTCCCCTGGACAGGGACAGCTTGACCATGGTGGTACAGACATTGGTAACCTCAAGATTGGATTAGTGCCATGTGCTCTATCTGGGGCTGCCCTTAAAAGCTGCTCCGGAAGCTGGAGCTAGTGCAGAATGCTGCAGCTCAGCTGTTATCTGCAGCTGCCCCTTTCCAGCATGTAAGTCCTTTGCTGAGGGAACTGCACTGGCTGTCTATTTGCTACCGGGCCAGATTTACACTGTACTAGTGTACAAAGCCCTAAACGACTTGGGATCAGGATACTTGAGAGAGCACCTTCTCCCCTAATCAACCTGCCCGGTCACTGAGGTCATCTGAGGGCATGCTCCTGGTGGTTCCACATAGACCTATCATGCAATTGGAGTCTACCAGGGGAAGAGCCTTCAATGTGGTAGCCCCCCTCCTGTAGAATTCCCTGCCTCTGGTGGTCAGGCAGGCGCCAACTTTGTATTCCTTTCGGTGCCTCCTGAAAATGTCGTCGTAAGTTTTACCAGCTTCCCTTGATGACCAGCCACGTTTCACTTTGCATTTTGCTTTTTAAAAATCTATTTTAATGTGTTTTTATTCTGTTTTAATTCTATTTTATCTTGTACACTGCTCCAAAATTTTGAAAGGGGTGTGGTATATAAATATTGTAAATAAAATAAATAAATAAATGTATGAAGCCAGCCTTAAAGAATAGAGCATAGTTACCAGGGGCAAGTATTTAGTGTCTTTCTCCCTTGCAAAGCAAGCTTTGAGCTAATGATTAATACGACAGAACAAGGGATGCTTAAACGGAGGATATTCATTTATTTGGGCTTGAAGCTCTCACCATACCAAGGCCTCTAGATAGGTAACAAAATGCTAAATATTCCTCCCTATCCCAACTAACAAAAGGCAGTTTAAATAAGCATCTTATATTGCTTCTGGAAGATGTATAGGGTTGAGTTTTAGCAAGTTTCTAGCTGAAGTTCAAAATTGAGAGTCTACTACCATGAATATTTCTTTGTATGCTCTTGTCGATCTGATGTGGTGAATAAGTGGCGTCTTCAAAGGAGTATTCCTGGTCTATCTTTGTCCATGATGGAAAATAAAGATATGGACAGTCTCTCAAGTGTGCTGAACACAAGGTTGTTAGGGCTTTAGAGGTCATCAGGAATACCTATTCTTGAGTCTGGAAGGCAACAGCGAGCCAGACACTGAAACATTGGTGCAATGTGCTTATCCTTCTCCCCCCCCCCCCCCCGGTCCCAAAGGCAAGCCACATCATTTTGGACTAGATTAAGCCTCTGAACATCCAGCAAGGTCACCCCTACATAGCAGAGTACATAACAGTTGTTGAACCTTGTGGTTACGAAGCCATGAATATGCAAGAAAGGGCCGTGGCCTTCTCACCAATTGGAGCTGGTAGAAAGCACTCTTGAGCATTACCTCAACTACTACCTCTAGCTCAGGAATGAATCCGGAATTATATGCAGAGAAGTGAGATGTCAAACAAAAGGAGAAGGCTAAAGAGAACCATAGTCTGTAGTGGGGCACTAGTAATATTAGATCACTTTATTTTTGATAATTGTATAATTTCGATGTTTTGTGAAAATAGATATTATGCTCAACATGGACCTACCCCCACCCCAAATTGCCCAGTATCTGAATGGTAGATATGGAAGATGCACATATTTGTAAATAATAGCCAGTTTGGTGCAATGAGCACGGACCGGAGGACCATTGGAATTGGGGGTAGATAGAGGGAAATCATGGCTATATTGCGCTTTCAAAAAATAGTATAGTGTACTTTTTAAAAAAATACCTGGGTAATTGAAATCATGACAAAAGATAGCATATAAATTTTTTAGCATGATAAACTTGTAAAAAGTATGCGTATTTGCAAAACAAAGAATATTTTTTCTTGGTGATGTTAAATCACTAGTGTGCAGAAAATAATCTGTTTGTGGTAAGTAGACATTGAAAGTTCCCTCACTTTAAAAGTGAAGTTGTGTGTTAAGTTATTGTTTCGCTTTTTAAATTCACAGGGAGAAACGGGAGATCAAGGAATTCTTGGGAAAAGTGGTGAAACAGTAAGAATTAAGTTGTTTTCTATTTGTAATATGGGACCTGTTAATTTGTTTATAATAGCGTAGTTATGATATGTTGTGGCTTTAGGATGAAACTAGATGTTGCTCTCAGCATGGAATCCACCCACCCACCAAAGAGCTTTGTGTGGAGTTTTCCCTCTCATTTTAGAACATTAAGGCACATTTATTAGTGTTGTTTATTTACCTCACCAGTAGCGGCAGGTGATTTAGAGTGAGGGTGGAGAAACCCACAACCTGATCACGCCTTGACACGAGTAAGTGTGGTAAATGGTATGGAGGGGGCAGAGAGAAAACTTGACACAGGGCTGCAGTTTTCATTGGTAGTTCTATGTCAAGTGTATTGTTCCATCTTCAACAAAACTGATATTTGGCTGCCATTTTTTAAAATTTTTGACAGGCTCCTCCACACATATCTATCTGATATAGGCCTCTGAAGGGCATAGCTTAGACAGCAGGCAAACATTAAGTCATTTGTGAAAAACTTGCAATTTGATTATGTAATAAGAAATGAGATTCTGCAGCAAATCAAAGACAGCTGCAGTCTTTCCAGGGAGTTGAGAATTTCACTGTTCTTAGGATAGGATAATCTTTGATCTCTTGAGTTACAATCCACATCCTTGTATAACACAGTCAGCTATTCTACGCAACAGGGTTCCTTCTTCAGTGTTCTTTTCTGGCAGAAAAACATTACGTCTGAATATGCTCTCTCTTTATCTTTTCATCTTAAACATTCTAGCAGTTTTTCTTTTATAAAACTGCTTCGACCGACTACTATATTCCTCAGTTACTCAATATACCATGTATCCATCTGTATGTTTCTAAAAGATAAAATATATTGGAGATTATTTCTTCTTGTTCTTTGGCACATAGCCTCCCCCCCCCCCCCCACTTTCCTGGCCTTAACTTTAGTAAAAATTGTGCTCTAAAAAATTAAATTAAATCAGGATAATTTAAGAATGAGTCCCACATGTTTTATGCCAAGTATTGGAAAGGCTAAATTTAAATTTTATTTATAATACTGACATGGGAGATGGTTTAAATAGAGTGACAAAACCAGGGATTTTGTATATGTTCCACTTATGTTTGGCTGAAAAAAGCTGCATTTGTTTAAATTTCCTAAGTTTAAATACTGTTAAGTCTGCATAGGTGTAAGTATTGTTGCAGTTTTTTGTGGATGGAAGAGCTAAATAAGAGTTGTCTGTTTCAAAAGGTCTAAAACCACAAGGGCACTGATTTTCATACTGTGTTCTCAGAAACCTTGAGGTGCCTTAACAGTTTATCAGGGGTTTGTTCTGCCTCTGTTGTGTTGAGGTCTAAGTGGCATTTAGGCACTGGTAATGCTTGGGTTGGAAGGGTCACCTGTGGATTGATGTGTTTCAGCAAGTTCAGGTTTCAGGAAGAATCAGCAAGGTCAGGTTTTAGGAACAGGATTAGAACAGCACCATAGAAAGCTCTGATTGGTTCTTGGGTGGAAGCTACATGGGCTTGTCTGTATGTTGTATCAACAAAGAGCAGAGCAAGACTAAGCCTTAAATAAGAATGTAGTGGCATTTAGGCTGATCCATCCTGCCTCCACACTGACAGGCTTTGTATCTTAAAGGGTCCCGGTCTGTTTAAGCAATCTCAGACTGCAACAGAGTTGGAGTGGCTGTGGCATGCTAGTGTCCTCATGGTCTGAGTCCTCAAAGTCTGAGGGCCATAATACAACATCCTCTGGATGCAGAATAGCTGACCCATGGAAGTCTTGTGACACCTTTTCGTTAACTCTAGAGCCTCTTCTTCTGAAGTCAAGGGTTTGGGCTGGTCTTCTGTGGATGAGGGTTTGGAGTCCTGGTTCATGACAAGGTTCCGCAGTGAGATTATTCAGTAATGGTGGATATACTGCAAGGACATATACATGTACACATGTTTGTACATGGGGAGAGAGAAGAAATGGATCTTGATTGAGCCCTATGAGAATCCCCCATATGCAAGCACTGCAGATGAAATGCAGTGGATTTTGCCTTTTGTTTTGCATAATTTTAGGGGGGAATTATTGATTTATTTATTGAATTCCCCCCCCCCCAACCTATATGCAGAATACCCTAGGTGGAATAAAAGTTAAAACAATTTGAACAAATAAAACAATCAATAAAACAATAATATAGGCATACTATACTATACAAAGAATTTATTGCTCTGGGTAAACTTGGCTATCTCTTGCTCTAATATTGGGTAACTCTTGCTCTAATATCAACTAAGATTTAATGTATTGAATAAAGCACATTACAACCATAGGCAATGCTAGCATTGAGCTTTGTTTGTATAGTATGCTTTAAAGTTTCTTAGAGTAGCTTTAAATGTGTATGGTTGTGTGCTATCTCCAGTATTTGAAGCAGTAAGCCTGAGTGCACCAGTTGCTGGGGAACATGGGTGGGAGGGTGCTGTTGCACCATGTCCCACTTGTTCATCCCTGGCCATTGGCTGGTTGGCCACTGTGTGAACAAAGTGCTGAACTAGATGGATCCTTGGTCTAATCCAGCATGGCACTTCTTATTACCTTATGTTCTTAACATGCTAAATGCCACTTTCTTTGGTAATATATTACAGCTGCATGTCCAAATAGTACCAGTAATTTCCAGTAAGATACCAAACAATCATCCAAACAAACTGGTTTTCAGTAGTGTGCTATCCTTAAGAATTGATCAGAAACATGTGCTTTGCCTGTGGGTCAAACTGTTCAGCTTCAGCCAGCAAGCCAAGTTGTTGCAGTGAGGGTCAGGCAATGTTATTATTTTTTATTTATTTATTTATTACATTTCTATACCGCCCAATAGCCGGAACTCTCTGGGCGGTTCACAAAAATTAAAAACATTCAGAGTATAAAACCATAATATAAAATACAGTATAAAAGCTCAACCAGACAGCAGCAATGCAAAATTACAAATTTAAAACACCAAGTTAAAATTTATTTATAGGCTGTTAAAATGCTGAGAGAATAAAAAAGTCTTCACCTGGTGTCTAAAAGCATATAATGTAGGTGCCAAGCGAACCTCCTTAGGGAGCTCATTCCACAGCCGGGGTGCCACAGCAGAGAAGGCCCCCCTCCTGGTAGCCACCTGCCTCACTTCCTTTGGCAAGGGCTTGCGGAGAAGGACCCCTGAGGATGACCTTAGGGTTCGGGCAGGTACATATGGGAGGAGGCGTTCCTTTAGATAACCTGGCCCCAAGCTGTTTAGGGCTTTAAATGTTAATACCAGCACTTTGAATCGGGCCCGGACCTGGACTAACAGCCAATGAAGCTGGAAAAGGACTGGCGTAATGTGGTCTCGTCGGCCAGCCCCTGTTAGTAAACAGTTTTGTACCAGTTGAAGTTTCCAGACCATTTTCAAAGGCAGCCCCATGTATAATTCATTGTACTAATCCAAACGAGAGGTTATCAGAGCATGGATAACTTTAGCTAGGCTATCTCTGTCCAGATAAGGGCGCAATTGGTATATCAGCCTAAGCTGATAAAAGGTGCTCTTTGCCACTGAGTTCACCTGTGTCTCAAGTGACAGTTCTGGATCTAAGAGCACCCCCAAACTACGAACCCGATCCTTTAGGGGGAGTGCAACCCAGTCCAGGACAGGGCAAACATCACCTCGCCGGACAGATGAACCACCCGCTAACAGTACCTCCGTCTTGTCTGGATTGAGTTTCAGTTTATTAGCCCTCATCCAGTCCATTACCGTGCCCAGGCACTGGTTCAGAACAGTCACTGCCTCACCTGGGTTTGATGAAAAGGAAAGGTAGAGCTGGGTATCATCCGCATATTGATGACACCTCAGTCCACATCTCCGGATAACCTCCCCCAGCTGCTTCATGTATATGTTAAACAGCATAGGGGATAAGATAGAGCCCTGTGGAATCCCATGGCTTAGGAGCCACGGCACAGAGCAATAATCCCCCAGCACCATCTTCTGGAATCGGCCATCCAAGTAGGAGCGGAACCACTGCAACGCAGTACCTCCAACTCCCAGCTCAGACAACCTATCCAGAAGGATACCATGGTCGATGGTATCGAAAGCCGCTGAGAGGTCCAGGAGAACCAACAGGGTCGCACTCCTCCTGTCTCTCTCCCGACAGAGGTCATCCCACAGGGCGACCAAGGCAGTTTCCATTCCAAAACCAGGCCTGAAACCCGATTGAAATGAATCTAGATAATCCGTTTCATTCAAGTGTGCCTGGAGTTGTCCTGTTACACACTATGAGGTCCCGTTCACACAGAGGATTTGGGGCAAACCTGGTTCAGTGGATTCTGACTGAGTACACATCAGGTTTTTCAGAGAAATAGGAAACTGAGCAGCACAACTGAAAGCTCTGAGTGATGTTAAGGATACAACAAGCAACAGATTGTGAAAGAGCCTTTAGTATGGGTTTGGCTTATTTTAAACTGGTTAGCCTTGCCTCTATCTTAAAGAGACCTTGTCTGTTTCAGCAGCCTTGGGCTGCGAAAAGTCAGAAGTGGCTGAGGCATGGTGGTATCTTCATGGCTAGAGCCCTCAAAATTCAAGGACAGTGATAAAACTTCCTCTGGACGCTGGGAAGCTGATCTCTGGGACCTCTCTGGAAAACTAGGTCCTAAGGAAGTGGACCCCTCTCCCTGATCCATTAACTCAGGAGCTTCATCATCTGAAGATGAGGGGTGGGATTCCTGGAACACGACACAAATTAAATGTGAAGTTAAATGAATTTTTATGTTTTAGCTGTACTTTTAAAAAAAATCAAATAAGAGCTACTGAGCAGGGAGGATAATAATTATTAGGATCACAGCAGGTGGGGAATTGTGTCAATGGGAGCTTTTATTTATTTATTTATTTATTTATTTATTACATTTTTATACCGCCCAATAGCCGAAGCTCTCTGGGCGGTTCACAAAAATTAAAACCACAATAAAACACCCAACAGGTTAAAAACACAATTACAAAATACAGTATAAAAAGCATTTTATCCCAATGCAAATAGCAGCTTCAAGGGAGCAATTTTTGTTGAGACTACAGGAGAGGATGAAATAGTTAAACTCCCCATGTGTTGTTATCCCAACAATTCTCCGCTCCCCTGGGAGCTGCTGTTAGATGCAAAGACACATTTATGTCTAGTTGGGTTTCATATAAATGGTACAATAGGCCAGTTAGCATGCTCAGACAAGCCACTGTGACTTATTAAATAACCCACAGTGCCTTGTTGTAATCCCTGGCGCATGCCAGCATGTGCTGGATACCATGCCTAGGTACAGCTTGTCATGTCTTCTGAACCCAGGCAGCATGGCTTCTTTGAGGGAAAGCAACCCTCAAATAACCTTGGCCTGTTCTAAGTTTATTTGGAAATTGTTGTCGCACCTGGGTAGGTAATTAGAGAAATGATGCCTGGCATGTGCTGGCGATTAAAGCAAGGCACTGTGGCTATTGAAGAGGCATGTATGGCCACCATTTTGAATATGCAACTCCCCCTTGGCAGTTCTCATATCGTGTAAACCTGGGGCCGTGGGTCATGTGAGGGTTAACCTTCGCATAACCCATGGTCTGTTTTAAGGTTATGTGAGAGTTGCTTAACCATCACATAACCACTGCTCGCCGTCTGGGAGCAGGGCTGCATATTCAAACTAGTGCCTGCAGGCACTGCAGCTCACCATCCAAACTGAAGTCAATGAGTTTGCTAGGATCAGGATTCATAATTTTTCAAGCTACTACTGGTGCTTATGTCTTTTCTTAAATGATTATATGGCAACATCTACATTTCATATGCAATAAAGAGGAGATCCAGTTATAAATTCCCAAAATATTAACATAAAGCACTACTAAACATGTTCAGCTGCTAGGGCACAAATTTTGAAATGGAATTCATAGAAATGAAGAGAGGAACATTGAAATAATTTAAAACAGATGTTGGAGAATAATAAAAAATGAAATAAATTTTTAGCATGTTCAATCTTCAAACTATTGACAGACATTTATCCCTGTGCTCCTTGTAAAGACATAGATAAATATTATTGTCCCTCATTTTATAGATCAAGAACATGAGGTAGAGATTACCCAAGTTGAACAGGGGAGGTCCAGTCCAAAATGTCAGTATGGCATGCTTTCTGGAAAGAATTACCTGGAACTGGGAAATTTACGTAGATTTATTGGAATCCTGTAGTAGAAGACTGCATACCTTGTAATATAAAGCAAAATGTTTTAAGCATGTGCTTAGTTTAGAATCTGCTTTGAGCATTTTTATTGAATCTGCTGTGATTAAATTTTACAGAGATCCTACAGACTATCAGTCTTTAACTCTGCTTTTTTCCTGGTAACACAGAGATCTGGACCACGTGCAGTTGCATTTGAAATTGGCAGTACAAATTGCATTTGAAATTTCCCTGAGTTTCAAAAGTGCCTTTCCTTTTTATGTTAGGTGCCTTTACAAAAAGGCAAAAGTGAGAGCACTGGTAATGGCTAAGAAACTGAGTTATCGATCAAGAAGTTCCCGTTTCGAATCACACTTGAGCCATCTGGGTGGCCTTCAGAAATGCGCTCTCTTAGATTTAGTCTCCACATCTGCAATATGGAGATAATATGACCAATGCTACAGGATTGCAGCAAGATAATCGGTTAGATCATGATTTATGCTGCATGAATAGTGCTACTGGAAGTGGACTTCCCTGGTCCCTTCTTCCCATAGCAGCTCCTCCAGACCCTTGAAAATGCTACACAGAGAGTCAGGAGACCCTGTTGAATGGGGTGAGCTGTGGAGGGGGGGATGGAGGAACCCCAAAATTTGGGCAAAGGGACCTTCCACAAGTGGCAGATCCTGGATCCTACCCAGTATATGTAAAGCATATTATTATTATTATTATTATTATTATTATTATTATTATTAATTTATTTATTTATATAGCACCATCAATGTACATGGTGCTGTACAGAGTAAAACAGTAAATAGCAAGACTCTGCCGCATAGGCTTACAATCTAATAAAATCATAGTAAAACAATAAGGAGGGGAAGAGAATGCCAACAGGTACAGGGTAGGGTAAGCAGGCACAGGGTAGGGTAAAAGTAACAGTAGAAGTAGCAGTAGAAGTAACAGTAACACTAAAGCTGCAGTGGGTGTAACCATTCAACTCAGTGGGACTTACTTATGAGTAAACATGCATAGAAATGTTAAATAATATAAATGCTCAGTATTATGATAATGGTCCTGTTCAGAAGACTACTTAAATCATGGTGCTTTTAAAAGCCTTAACTACCGTGGTTTAAGGTGTTTCTGAACAGGGCTAATAAAACCCTGCTAGACTTGCAGATTTAGTAATGTGATTCTCTGGGTTGGGTGGAAATACTTAGATTCCATTTTACTATCAATTTTTGTGAGCGTTACATTTGTGATGCTTTGGAACAAAATTGTTTTATAGTGAAATATAATACAAGAAAAAATGTTTTAAAAAGCTGGTGCAGAAATTTTTAACATATTCTATCATATGAAGAGTTAATGAGCTGGCTGGTTCCATGACATGACAGCCCACCATATGTTATTTAACCTGCAGTGAGGCTGTGGTGCATGCCTGGCATATGCAGCTACCATTTTGTATATCCAAGCTTGGAGCTTGTTTTGTCATGCGAATCGAGCAAACATGGGTTATGCGAGGGTTAAGCAATCCCAGAACAGACCATGGATTATGTAGGCATGGTTTAACCCCTGCATAATCCCTAGTCACGCCTGAGTAGGGGTTGGATATGCAAAGTGGTGCCCACAGGTGCCACTGCTTGTCATGACTTAAATAGCCCACGACGAGCCACACCATGTCTTGTGAACCAGGTCATCATTTAAGTATCTAGTCTGGGCACAAGCTGACAGCACACAAGGCAGTGCAGAGAAAGTGGCAGAGTTGGTTGATGCTGATGTAGAATGAGGGGACCAGTGGTGGCAAGCTATTCCGTTTTTACGTAGATCACGACAACACGTCTTCCTGACAAGTGGGTCATCATGAGAGGGAGGGGGAGGGAGAACTTCCTGGAGTGCCTATAAGGAGGCGTTTAAACGCTGGCAAGAGATCATCAAAGAGCATTCTCTGAAATTTCCTGAGGTAGCAATCAGCAGTGGGAGAACTCAGGATGAAGAAAGTGCCATAAAACCTTTCTGGATCTCAGGGCACAGGCAGGACAGGAGAACCAAGAGCCCAGACGTGAACTCAGAGGCTGCCCCATGAGTGATTGACAGAATGAACATGTACACACACCCCTGGCCTAAGTAATCACGCGGACTGGGGTGGACTTAGAGAGTATATAAACGGAATCTGGCTAAGGTTTACTTCATTAGGGTCAGGGAACTTCCCCAAGCTTGGTTATATACAAGTTCCATTACATACATTCCATGGCTCTAATCCAGAGATGCCCATTACAAGAAACGTAGAGAGAGAAAGAGAGAGAGAGATAGCATGGCTTCTAAATTTTTGTCTCATTGAGTGTGAGCTGCTTGTTTTTTAAAGTTAAATGCATGACTGTTGCACATAATAGAGCTGTTCACATGTTATTTAACCAACAGTGAGACTGTAGTGCATGCGGTGTGTGTGCGTGGCCACTATTTTGACTATGCAAATCTTGCACAGGCATTGTCGTGTCGTGCAAACCCAGCGAGAGTGGGTTAAGCGAGGATTAAACAACCCTCGCATAACCAATGGTTTATTTTAAGGTTATGCAAGGTTTGTTTAACTCTTGCGTAACCACAGCTCACTTAGCTTTCATGACATGACAACCCCAAGTGGGGATTGCATATTCAACCTGGCACCTGTGTATGCTGCACCTTCTTTTGAGTTAAATAATCCATGGTGAGCTGAGGCGTCCGAACCTGATCAATAACTTTGCTAGGATTAGTACTTGAATTTTTTCAAACTACCTTGAGCCCCAGTACTGGGGAAAAGGCAGGATAATAATAATAATAATAATAATAATAATAATAATAATAATAATAATAATAATAATAATAGTTTTCCCTAAATGATTATAGGGCAACATCCACATTTTATATGCAGTAAAGAAGAAATCTACATTCTCTTCTAGTGAAATATATTCATGGGCCTCTAGTTTTGCTATAGTGAAGTATTAATAGGGAAGGGTTATAAAATAGATGTTTTATGCACTGAAAATCCTGGCTCTTTTGAAGCATTAGAGAAATATTTATGGGAAATTTCTAATGGTATAACAGCTTGATTTCTACTGGATTTTAACAGCTTGAGCTCACTATAGTTCCTTTCTGTGTGAAATCTACCCTTATGGTCCTTCTTCCTCAGAGCTGTTGTTTACAGTAGGCCCAATCACCACTTCTAAACATGCCAGTAGTTTGTCCTTTTTGTCTTTTTTTATGTAAGTGTTAGGGAAAGGGTATTTATGGCAGCAACAAGCCTTGTTATAAAGAGAAGCTATTTTGTTTTATTATATATTAGATGCGTTTCTTTGGCTGGGTAGAATTTAAAAACTGAAATGGGATTTGCAGCTCTCCCTGGCTGGTAAGATTAGCAGCCTCTTACAGAATCAGCAGATCCTTTTAGACAGTATTTGATTAATTTAACGAGAACTAAAGGAGTTCAGCCAGAGCAAATTTACAGTGCCGATGAGACAAAGTTTTTTTTGGAAGTCATGCCAAGAAAAACACTGGCTTAAGCTACTGAGAAAATTGCCCCTGGATTAGAGGGAGAAAAGTTTCAACTGTGCTGGCATGCACAGTTGGGTTTCAGATTTTTAAATTACTCGCTGGCAAAACTTTGAAACCACATTACAATACACACAAAGAAGCTAGTAACCTGTCTCTTCCATTGCTGAACGTAATCCAGTGCATGAATGGTTTTAGACTTTTAAAAAAGTTGATTCTGTCCTGGTATTCTTTCATACATGAAAACTAATGTGACTGACAAAAGGGTTATGTTTCTAGGCAATCATTACTGTTTAGAAACATTGCAACCCATTGGCCACTACTCTTGCCAGGCCTCATGCACTCTACAGTGTGTCTGGACAATGGAGAGAGAGTGGAA
The DNA here is from genome assembly GCF_023053635.1 of Elgaria multicarinata webbii. NCBI lineage: Eukaryota > Metazoa > Chordata > Lepidosauria > Squamata > Anguidae > Elgaria > Elgaria multicarinata. The sequence continues at coordinate 129,708,576 of NC_086171.1, forward strand.
AAGAAGAAAAGGGGGTGTGAAAAGCATTTTTTCCTACCTTCTCTCCGCTGAATTTGCTTAAATTGGCTCCCTGCAACCAAGGATCTCTGCTTGATAATCTCTGGCTAATTTAATAGTATTTCAAATGCACCTTTGACATTTGGTGAATCATTGATTCCTCTTACAAAATACACTTATTCACTGGTTAACAAGCAATTTTTTTTACCCTAACTCCTTGATTTATTACCAGGTAAAGGTTTCAAAAATCAAAAAGGTGACTAGCAGCAGCAACCAAAATCCACTATGTGGAACTTTTAGCAGCAAAATGTGTCTTTCTAACAGGTTCTGAATGTGAGTATCCATGGATCCTTTGTCCCTGTCATAACTCTCTTAGCACCTCAATTAAGTGGCAGGAAATTGAGTTTGAAATGTAAAGGTGAGATGCCAACTCAAAGACCACACACAAAAAACTTTTGTCTTGCCAATGTAAAGGAGTGATGTAGCTGCACTGTGAATTATATATTAGGTTTGGTTATAACTTACATTGCCAAACGGCCCTTCCACACGCCGTATTGAAGGCGCATGCAGGCGCCCCAAGTATGACCCCAAAACGATAGTGTGTACTACAGCCAGAAGAGGAGGAGGAGGCGGCTGGGGAATCCGGACACGTCCTTGCTGCCGCCTCCGCCTCCTGCTGCCTGGGTAAGAGCGACCCGGGTCGGAGAGCTCGGCTTCCGCCTCTGCTGAGCTCTCCGACCCGGGTCGCTCTTACCCCGGCAGCAGGAGGCCGGCGGGGAGGCGGCGGCGGCAAGGACGTGCCCGGATTCCCCAGCCGCCGCCGCCTCCCTGCCGGCCTCCTGCTGCCTGGGTAAGAGCGACCCGGGTCGGAGAGCTCGGCGGAGGCGGAAGCCGAGCTCTCCGACCCAGGTCGCTCTTACCCAGGCAGCAGGAGGCCGGCGGGGAGGCGGCGGCAAGGACGTGCCCGGATTCCCCAGCCGCCTCCTCCTCCGTCTCTTCTGGCTGTAGTACACACTATCGTTTTGGGGTCGTACTTGGGGCGCCTGCATGCACCTTCAGTACGGCGTGTGGAAGGGACTTATGTTCTATTCTGGAATTGTTTGTCTGCAAAACAGTCTACTAGTTTAGGATGAAGTGCTGGTGGCAAGCACATGCAATAGGCAAGTTTCTTGCAGCACAATCCTTTGCATATTTATTCAGAAGTAAGTCACGTGGTGTCCATTGTTTCTTGGTCCCTAGAATGTGTGTATAGATTTTAGCCTTAATATTGGGAGTGGGGGTGAGTTCTGTGGTGTGCACATGTTTGTGTGAATTTAAATTTCAGAAAGCACATTAACTTACACCACCTTTTTAGTCTCATCACTTCTAATAGTGAATGTGATATTGAACTAATTATGAAAAAGCAATGCCCCAACAGCACTATAATACTTGTGCGTGGAAGCAACCTTACAGTAGTAATAAAATGCAACTGAAAAAGGTTTCATTCCATAGAATCAGATTTGCGATGAAATAGCCAACTAGTGAAACTTCCAAGAGGTAGAACTACCCATGCACCAGTTTTTAATTCCTACCCTTACTCCCCTATGCCAGGATTGGAAATTGCAATCAAAGGATTCTGCCTGTCCATTTAAATCCCCTGAGTAGTGATATTCCGTGCCACCACTGGTCCCTTTGTCCACCCAGTTGGAAGCATCCCTGTGGCCTATGTGAAAACTACACATTTCAAAACATATAATCCCAGAAGGAAAGGCAAAAACTTCAACCAGTGAATGCTTAAATTGGCCTAAACCTCCCACCCACCACCTGTCCCAGATAACAAATAGGCATAGCATTGTTATTTGTTAAATGGCAAGGATTGTCAAGAAGAGCATCTAAAGATATGTGGAATATCTGCCTTCGAGGCATGGAAAGAAGCAAAACATAAGCCCTGTTCAGGCGTTCACCCCAGTACTACTAGAAACATGAGAGGAGGGTGGGATAATGCTCATTGGCCCCACCAATGAGCATTATCCTTGTCACATTCTTTGTCATCCTCTACATGTTGGAGGGCAAATGTTTGGGGTGGGGAGCCTACTCCTACAAGCTCCCTGCGTGATGTAGAATTCTGGGTTCTAAATAGTGCAGAGAGCGAGCCTGCATGAGTAGGGCAGATTCCTTGCTGCAGACATTTGCCTTCCAACACATGAAGGGTGTTAGAGTGAGGGGAACGTGACAGAGAGCACTGGGCCAACAGGCATGATCCTACTTTCCTTCTCACATGGCAGATGACTGCCAAAGCAGGATAACACTCACACAAACACACACAAGTAAGTGCTTTCATACAAGAAAAGGCTGATGTAGGGAGTTTTGTGGAACTGACTAGTTGCATTCTTCTTTCTGAAAAGGTCTTTCGAAGAATTATTGTTATTACATGCTTCATGTTTTTCTCTCCACTAAGCATGCAGTATGTTTCCAATTATTTAACTGCAGTCCAATGTCTTAACACGCAGCATATGCCCTGGCAGATGCTTTGCCTGCCTTAAGCATGTGTTAGATGTGGGATTGACTCTGATAAATTTTCCAGAAAAATGTGTGTCAAGGAGGCTTCTAAAAACTCATCTTTGCCATTAGGGAGCCATGCATTAACCACGGAACAAGGTTTTCTGAACTCATTTTAGAAGTACCTTTCATTTCTGCTTCCTATCATCCTTAGTTTTCAGTTGTGTGCAGTATTTGGCAAGTCGGGTGTGTTGTTTTTGAGAAGATTATCACAGAAAATAATTGGAATTTGTTTCAGAAGACAGTGGCTTTATAAATATTCAGTAGCTTATACCTCTCACTTTGTGTTTAAACTTGTAATGCAGAGTTCAGGAACATGTGCCCATCTAGATACTGTTGGAGTGCAACTCCCACGATCCCTCACTATTGGCTATGCTAGCTACGGCTGATGGGAGTTGCAGTCCAACATCTGGAGAGCTACATGTTCCCCAGCCCTGCTGTAATGGCCTTTCAGGGTGCTGAAATAACATTGTTCAGGACTCAGTTGTTGGCCTGGATATTTTTCTGTTCAAACCATACTGTTTCACCTACTTGTGCTTGTTTGTTTATTTTTGAGAATCAGAGGGACCTTAAATTTGGTCCTGACTCTCTTATCTTTCTGTATTCCAGTCCTGGTTCCATTAAATGCCTGATTTCCAGTTTCAAATTTGCCCACTCCTAATTTCCTGCTCCTGACTCATGCTTATTCTTGGGATTTTCCTGCTCTTGGATGGTGTTTCAGTGAGATTCTTTGTGAATTGCATGTTAGGCGTTTTTTAATTAGACATTTTCTGGATGCAGTTCTTCCTGACCTTTTAAATTCTTGTTTCTAGTTTAATTTATACTTTGATATATTCCCTGGGATTAGACCATGCCAGTCAGTCTCTGGCACTCATACGCTTTGGGTAAAAAATACTTTCTAGCAGAGAAACAAAACTTGGCTTTTAATCTTTGTAAATAAAGAGTGCAGAATGGATTACCAAACTTCTTAGTCTTCACACTCTTCATGATGGGAAATGCTCTTCTAATTAACAGTGCATTATGAAAACATTTTAAGTGTATAAGAGAGGAACTGTCTTGTTCAAATGTCCAGATGAATACAAATTTTAGACTTCCCGTGCATGTTAGGATTGAAATGAGAACATTACCAAAATAGCTCTTGTCTGGTTCACACATAACAACAACCCAGAGTATGGGTTAAGTATCAGTTGTTGTTAAATCATTAGTAGTTGTTGAATTGTGGGTTATTGTTATGTGTGAATCTTGCACTATGGCTCAACTATGGGCCAATTTGCATGACACAACAGCTCATTGTGGGTTAATTTATTCTTCAGCGTCCTTTTCCACATGCACCATACCCACAAATGGTGATCAAGGCATGGCAGAGGAAGACGCCACACCTCGTTGACCTCATAGTGGTGGTGAATGGGGCAGGGATGGGGGACACGCAGCAGGAGATCATAGCATCCCATGTCCCCATCCCCATTCATCAACATTTTGAGGCAAGCAAGGACAGGGAGCGAAGCGTCTCCTGCTGCTTGACAGCGGCAGGCGCTACTTGCGTGCCCCACCCTCATATCAGCGATATCCAAATGCATTGCAGGGCAGGGCGTGAAGGGATGTGCACATCCTTGGGAACATGTGGGGCACTGCTGATCAAGGCGCCCCACCTAGGGACAGCATGTGCATTTCCCAGGAAGTGCAAGGGGGGGATCGGTGGCTTTCTGCACACTTCCTGGGACAGCTGACACAGGCCTGGGCAAAAGTGGCGGGGGTTTCTGCCGCTCTTGCCTCATGACTCTGTAGACATATGAAATTGTCCACAGAGCCTGATACATGACACACTAATCAATGGTTGTGCAGATAGTCAACTCTGCACACCGTTGATTATTTGCACTGGTTATTTCAAGGAGATAACCAACCATTGTGCAAAAAAGTCTTGACGGCACAAAAGTCAATGGACGACACAATTGTCAACGGTTGATTACTTAAGCAATGGGGGACTATTTAATCAATCATTGACTATTGTGTCATCTGAAGTCAGTCAGAGTTCTACCTGTAGTTACAAATTTATCTACTTTTTCTTATACTGAAATGGGAATTTTAAACTACATCTTGGAATAGTATTTAGTTTTAACTGAGAATACAATATTGCAATAACAAAGTTTCTTAATTTAAAATGAAAACAAGAAAATAGTATTCTGGTCAACTTTTAGTTGTTAAATGCTATTGTTATCCTGCTCAACATAAGGACAACAGGTGGAGGCAACTGGGTTTTTAACTTGCCTAGAGATCCAAAATTCATTGGGCCAGCCCTGTTTATCGCCTATCAGTTTAACAGTAAAACTAATATGACATGAGACAAAACTGATTTACCCCTATTTTTTTATATACACAGCAAAGATCTAAGTCATATTTGGTTTGAATTCTGTAGGGTCATATATATATATATATATATATATATATATATATATATATGTACCTTGCTTTTAGTATCTTACTTTAATATTGTACTTTAATATTTTAAGTTTCTATCATCATATCTCATGTATACATGTGACTTATCTTAGGGTGGTTCCGCTATTCCATTAATCATCCATTTTAGAAGCATTCTGTTTCTATTATCCTAACTATAATTCAGACCTTTGGAGTGGTAAGGGAAGACAAGATGTTTCCAATAGTGCTTGTTTTACAACTACAAGTTGTTTTACAACTACAAAGTCTTGCGTCTTGTAATCATAGGAACACGCATCTGTATCGCAACTACGTTCTGTTCTTGGATGACATTCACAACACCTAAGCAGGAAGCTAAAGAACCTGCACTAGCCTTCCAGGTGTTCCTGACATCTGCTCTGAAGATGGGCAAAATTATGACTGTCAGAACACATATTTGGCAGTTGCTAAACTTCCTTTGTAGAACTATAGCATGCAAACTGCTCATGAGACAGGCAAAAAAATTAAAACTGCTCAGGTGAGGCTTGCAAATAACCATTTTCCTAGTTGCTTGTAGCACACAAAAAACACACAAGCCTTAAATGGCACCAGGTAAGAAGCCTTCTGTAATCTGAGAATTTGCTTTCTCTCCCTCCCTCCCTCCCTCCCTCCCTCCCTCTCTCTCTCTCTCTCTCTCTCTCTCTCTCATGTAGTTTCAGGCATTTGTATTATGCATTTCCAAATCTTAAGGTACCTTCCAACAAAATAAGCAATAAGATAATAACAAGAAACTCAGTTTCAATTAATGTTGTGAACAGTAGTCACTCAATGAGCACTCTATAGCAAAAGTACTACAGAAACAGAAATGCCCACTCAAATACCATAGGCTTTTTAGAAGAGGTAGGTCGGGCAATCTTTCTGAAATACCGCAAGAACTGTACAGCTTCAGATCTCATCAGAAAGACCTTTCCATGACCTTGATAAAGAGCATTGTTCACCTGGTGAGTGCACATGGAGTAAAGTCCATTCTGCAGAATGTAAACAGTGGCTGGGCATGTATGGGGACAGGCCGACTCTGAATTATATGGGCTCCAGGTGGTGAAGGATCTTTGAAAAATAAGCATCCTGACTTGGGTTCAGAAGCTAATTGGTAGCCAGTGCTACAGCTGCAGAATAGGTTGAATGTGTTCTCGTGTCTCCCATATCTGCCAAAAGGAAGGCAACAACATTCTACAATAGCTGTAGCTACTTCCAAATCTTCCTTGATTGCACACTTATTGACTTTTTCTCTTATAGGGCCCCACTGGTTTACCTGGTGAAACTGGACCATCTGGAGGCTCTGGCGAGAAGGTAGATAATAAGAACGTTAGTAACTGATAACATAATGATGATTCTGACACAAGTAATATTCCACATACGGTCACAAATAACAGATTCTGTAAGTGGTGTTTTTGATCCTGTTTGATTTAGATGAAATGGTGGAGATCTGCAACTGAATCTTGTGCTCTTTACATTTTTGTAAAAAGCAGCCTGCTGGGCCCCACTATTTGAAATGGAACTGCATCTCTGGGGAAAGAAGGATTTAAATCTTTGTGCCATTTTCTGTATGAGAACCACCCCTCCCCTATAGCTGCTATTTTTCCTGTTTGGGAAAACTTTACTTTTACCTGGAAGTTTCCCTTAACAAGGCAAATAGTACTTTGGAAGATAACTTTCATTAAGTTATTTCTACCCCACTGCTGTGATCACAATCTAAAGTGGAGGGCTGCAACAGCTGCTTTAAAGAATCAAAAGATTTCATCACAGCTCTCTGTTGTCTTGTTAAGTTTGGTCCTGAGTTACAAATCAGCAACATTTGAAGATGCTTACACATATGCTGATCCTGTTTTCCTATGCATTTTACTGTTTATTTATTTCAATATGTATAGGCCACCTTTCAGGTTTACCTTTCCAAAGCAGCTTACAACCTATAAAGCAAAACATTTCAACCATAAAATATAACACAGTATATTTAAAAATATAATAGCAGCATCTAAAACCATTAGGTTGGATCTAGACTTAGTCATAACTTAAGTTCCATTGCTTTTAGTGAGTCTACTTTATATTAATTTATTAATTTCATTTCTATACTGCCCCATAGCCAAATCTCCCTGGCAGTGTACAAAAGATTAAAACATTAAAAATTGATATACAGAATTTAAAAACATAAAATTTATTTATTTATTTATTTATTAAATTTATATACCGCCCCATAGCCAAAGCTCTCTGGGCAGTTTACAAAAACAAACCAAATACAAAGACACTATCCATTTAAAAGCAACATTGAACTCTCAGCCAGATCTAAAGATAGATCTGGGGTCAATTGAAACTCAAAATACGCTGTTAAATGCCTGGGAGAAGAGAAAAGTCTTGATCTGGTGCTGAAAAGATAACTATGTTGGTGCCAGGTGGGCCTCGTCTAGGAGATCATTCCATAATTGGGATGCCACCACTGAGAAGGCCGTCTCCCATGTTGCCATCCTCAGAGCTTCCCTCAGAGTAGGCACCTGGAGGAGGACCTTAGATGTTGCACGTAGTGTACAGGTAGGTTCATGTTGGGAGAGGTGTTCCATCAGGTCCCAAGCCGTGTACTCTCTATATGACTAAAGCCATGAGTGGGTAACATTTTTGAGCTGAGGGAACATTTGGCAAGTTGAGAAACTGTCCAGGACACCATCACAAAATGGGAGGGATGGCAAAGGACAAGTAACCTGCCAAAAGACTGAGTACAAAGCAGAGGTGGGGTCTGACCACCAATATAGTAAACAGTTCCTTTGAACCCTGTTTTCAACATCTACAGAAACCCATTTCACAGCTGATCACAGCTGCTAGTAAGAAAGTATGTTAAGTGAGAGAGGTAGGACATCTTGGCAATGACAAGGGGCGCTTTATGCATATATTATCAGAAGTGAGTAACAACAAACAAGTAGGGGACAGGCCATGCTGCATAGCCCTTTCCATGACATCATGCATGCCATGTGGCTCCTCCCTTAGACAACCACGCCTTCAGCCTGTGTGTGTACAGTTGTACTCATGGAGACTTCCACATGATTTGGACCTTGAATTGCATAGGGTTCCAAATTGTGTGGAAGTCTCCACACAACAGTTGCACACATGAAGGATTGCGCCCTGCAGATGTCCATGCTACACGGCACATATAATGGAATTACATGGCACAGGCACAGCCCCACTTGCACGTTGCGTTATCCGCTTTTAAATTACATCTGCATGGGCAGATTGAAACAGAGCTAATAGCTGACTGGATTAAACAGGTCTTTAGGATTCTTCTAAAAACCTGTTGAATTTGAACTTTTGAATAGGCTGTCTTCGTGGATTTCAGTACAATGGAAACAAGAGATTGGTAAAGCAAAACAAAAAAACAAAACAGGGTCATTAGGAACATTTTGGAGATAAAGAGCTTGATCTATTTTAGGGCACATCCATTAACATAATATATTTAACATGTGATTTTTAAAATATTTATATTATTAAACTCCTTTAATGTTTTGGGGAATTATTATTTATACTGTTTCTTAGAATTAAAAAAGGAAGCTATTATTTTACTGAATGTCAGGTTTGATTATGCTAGAAACTTCAATATTTGTTAAAACAATCTAGCATTCTACTTGTTTCTTCCCCAAAGGGAAAAATTATTCCATCCGGTTTAGTGGCAGGAATTTAAAAGAAAACATTAGACAAAATATTTATGCTATTATTGTATTATAATTTACATGAAAATGTGAAAAATTACTGCCAGTTTATTTTCTAGTTTATAACTGGAAAATAAACACATTCCCACTCCTCTAACTCTGATAATGAGTTAGTTTTTAATTGTGCTAAACAGGACTAAAGAATACTTAATGCAAAAATTATTTCATGGTTACTACTTCATTATAAGTATTTTGACAATATTCTTTTGATATAAAGGGGCAGTTTTGAAAGCACTCTGTTAATTCTTAACTATGCAGTACTATTAGCTCAAACCCATATGTTGTCTGTCGGCAGTCTCTATTGGTCCTGGTGGGCCATGTGCTTTGAATGCACATTCCAATACATGTCCAAGTATGCATTTCAGTATGCGTTCAGGCACAACTGCAGCTGGATCAGGGCTTTAGAAGGAAGGAAAAGTGACTTTGTCATGGTGTAGAAGAGAACAACTAGCATGGGAAAGGTTCCTTCTCTGGGGCCAGAAAGGCAATTTCCAGTTCTCATTTCCAGAAGAGGAGGGACCTTCCTCCTTGACCCCCAGATTACCCCCTTAATTGCAGGCGGGCAATAAGGCTGCCTCACCTTGAGAACCCAATGCTACCCCCTACCCCACCCCCACACAATTTGGAACATCATTTCAGGCAGAGGAGCAGAATGGAGGGAGACCCTCTTCTAAGTTGTCTCCAGCAGAACAAGAGGGAAGAGGGTTGTCTCCTCACTATGCCATTTTTTCTCCTTCCTGACCAGCCAGCATGTGGTTCTTTCTCCCAACCAGTGTTCTGGGCTACTGCTGCGCAGGCACCAACCCAGGAATGTGTCAGTCAAAGGAGTGCCTTGGCTCTAGTGTCCATATCTCTCTGCAAAATTTCCTAGACAGCTGGTCACACACAGTCTAAACATGTTCTCCCAACAAACAAAGAGACATGAGTCATCCGAGGTCTCTGTAAGTGTCATTCCTATGGGGCAGGGAAAGCGTATCCACTGTCAGTCTGTCTCCTCAAAGGGAGAGTGCATCCATTCGAATCTTCTGTGATACATTAAAGACACTTCTGACCACTACCTTATTTAGTCACTCTCCATTCACTTCTGAACAGACAGTAGGGCATCTAGAGATACATCCCCCCAAGTGCTAGAGAAAAGTTTTCTCCGTGTAGTCATTCTAAGGACAGACACAGCTACAGGTCTTACTCTCCCTCCCCATGGATGCATAGGGGGTATTGTAGATCCAAGAGTTACTATTCATGCTTCCACTTTAGGTCCCATTGTAGAGGCCACCACTGCAATTCTGCTCAACTCTCCTCGCAGAAGTCAGAGAAAGAACAATGCAATAACAACATACAAGCTTCTCTATTTTTGTTGTTTACCTTTAAGGGAGAGAGGGGTAGTCCAGGCCCAATGGGCCCTCCAGGCGAAAAAGGTGTCGTGGTAAGTAATTACTGAGATTCCAGATTTATATAAGAAACAGGCTTCTCTGACCATTGTTTTGCTTTAACAAATAGTATAGTGAGAAAACAAGTTAACTTAGTGCATAACAAATTAACGTGTACTTTTCATTTGGATTTTGCTAAGGTTCACTTTGAAAAGAGCTCTTGCAAAGAACAGGAAAGAACACTCAGTACTTTCAGATAATCCACTTTTTAGGATGCATTTTAGGACTATGTCAGCGTTCCTATGAAGAGACATTTGTGTGAACTAGCCTCAATCTGATAAAAATGAGAAGCTGCTGTATGGTCAGCTGCTACGGTGATATACTGTGAAATACTGTGACCTAGTTTTCAAGAAGAATTGCAACCAATCATGTGATATTTTGTGTGTGTGTTAACTTCTTTTTAAAATAGTATGAAACATCTTAACAGAGCCACAAACAAACTCTCCAGCCATAACCCAATAAGAAATTAGCCAGACATGTGCATAAAAGTCTAAAATCATTCAAATGCACCTGAGAAAGCCAACCAATCTGGTATCCTGCTTCAAAAAGAAGGTTAAAGACCAGGCCCTGGAGTAATTGACAAGACTTCTTAACCAGCCAGGCCTTGAAGCTTTCTGGGAACCTGCTTTCCCAAGGGAAGCATTGACAGTCTCCAATAAGAAATGGTCTCTTGGGTTTTCCTGGCTAACAGAGTTCACATGGTCCAATTCACAGCCCATGCTGGGTTCAGACGACACAATAATCAGTGTGGGGGAGGCAAGTGTCAGTTGAGTTGATTATTGTGTCATGTGGGGGAACAACGCACACACAGTATGCTATTTTGCTATTTTTATCAACAGAAAAAAACAATGGGCTGCTCCTTTGCTTATTCAATAATCAATTGATTAAGATGTTGTGTGGAGGGCTCCCCCCCTCCATCGAGTGCACTATTCCATTGGCCATAGAGTTCTCCGGCAGGAACGGGTGAAAACACCCCAGCTGCTCCTATACAGCTGGCAGAACTTGCAATGGCTCATGGGATGCAGCCAGGAAGACTGAGGGAGGAGGGAGGAGTACCGACAGCCCAGAAGATTACTGGGACTTTCAGCCATGCAACAAGGGGAGGGGCAACATCTTGTGTGAGGAGGACCAGAAGAAAAATGAACTGTGAGTGTGCTATTATCCCCTCCGTTGCCTAATATATCATCCGAACTCAGTCCATGAGTTGCAAGCAGTGTGTTAAAAAAAACCCAACAACCTTTGGGAGCATTTCAGTAACTAAAGTTCTACTGGGCTATCAAACAGCCAACCTCCAACCATTCTATATTTCTTTCCATGTCAGGGTTACCCGGGACCTCCAGGTGGCCCTGGGGGTATAGGTCCACAAGGATTGCCTGTAAGTATAAAATATGTTTGTTTTCTGTTTGGTGCAGCTTGTTACAAATCACATTGCAAATCCCGCATTGAGCAGGAGGTTGGACTCGATGGCCTTTTAGGTCCCTTCCAACTCTACTATTCTATGATTCTATATTCTATGACTTCTCAGTTATATTTTAAGCATAGGTTTGTTAGTATATACTGTATCTTTACACAAAAATTTACCAACTGGTACAGGGTCTAATTAAGCCAAAGTTCAGGACTTGTAAGCTCCTTGAATTCAAAAGAGGACATTTAAACTCATGCTTAACTCTGTTACTGAAATTAATGGAACAAGAACAGTGGATTGAATCCAACGGTGCCCTTCTGTTTGCAAGTAGGGGCTTTGATTCAGCGGAAGATGAAGTTGTTTTTGCTGATTCCACTTGTGTCCCTGAAAATCTGTTCTGGAAGGCTGTGGAACTCTGAAACAGTATGGGAGGCTACATGGGAAGCTGCAGAGGAGACATGAAATCGGTGAAAATTACTCCCTGCCCCCACTTTACTGTGTTTGCAGAAGCTTCTCCTGCATTCAAGCTGCTTGCATGAGTAGTAGGGGCCCATTGGATCCAAACCAATCGAGATTGTCCTTTGTCATGATGCTCTAATAGCAACTAGGAAACATGGAACTAAGAGTGCAGTCCTATGCTGGCTGGGGAATGCTGGGAGTTGTAGGACTTTCTATCTAAACACACAATTGCACCCTAATTTATTTAAAAGTCTGAACTTTTTAGTCAAGCAGGAACAGCATGACGGATATATCATTGTGTTTTTACCAAAGAACAAAACAAAAACCCACTTGTTTTAAGATGTTAAAATAACAATTTGACTCGTATAAATGGAGTTTTCTTAATATGCTTGCTCAATTAAATTCAATAATTGTAAGTTGCTGAAACATACAACTTTAAAAAATCAACATGGTGAGATGGGCTGGGCCAAGGAAGACCTGGGTTCAAGTGGCTGCTAAGACGTGAAGCACATTGGGTGGTTTTAGGCACGTCTCAGCCTAACCTAGAGATAGTTTGCCACCTTGAGCTTTTTAGAAGAATGGTACAATAAAACCCTAACAAAGCAGTGTGAACTATATGAACAGAGTGCTGGACTAGATGGACCCTTGGCCTGATCCAGCATGGCTCTTCTTATGTTCTTAAAGCAGGCTTCTATTCTTTTGACAAAAACTTGTAATTCTAATTGCAGATTGCAATAAGAGGTCTGGACTAGTCACTTAGGGCATAAACCTATCCCTGTTTAGACAGAAAAAAATCCCTACAACTTCCAGCACGCCTCAGCCAGTTGTAGGACTTGCAGGACTTTTTTCTGTCTAAACATGCATAAGGTTGCACCCTTAGAGGCAAGCTAGCCAAATTACTTTCCTTTAGCAAAATGGTTCTTAAGATCCCTCTGCTTGAAATGCTATTTGGAAAACTGGTGTAAATAACTTATTGATGTCTTTACATCATGTTATCACTTCATAACTAGAAAGAAGATGTAAATCCAATTGATTGAACAACTTGCAATGGGCAGAGCAAAATGATTGTTTAACTTTTTTTCTTTGTCATCAGCCTCTGGTCTTCTAAAATTATTAAAGTTTAAAACCTTATTTAATTCTTAGGGTCCTTCAGGAGCAAGAGGACCTCCAGGTCCACAGGGCTCTAAAGGTCAAAGAGTGAGTAGTAGTATTTTGTTCTACCTAAGATAGAGTTGTGAGACTTCTATTATTAATATTATTATTAATATTTATTTATATAGCGCCATCAATTTTCATGGTGCTGTATAGAACTTCCATAGATTCTTACGCTTGTACTATATAAAGATCTCAGATGTGTTTTCAGCTGATCTCCTGTTGGGACAGAGAAAGGCAGGTGTGGATATAGCCTCTCCCATCCCTGCAAACATGCATTGGGTGCTGTGATGATGCCACTGCATGCAAATCTGCACATGTGAAGTACACCCAGAGAGTAATTTATAAATTAATATAGCTGACTCCTGTAGAAACTAATTCTTTATTTCTTCTCTGTGCTATACTTTTTGGCTTGAGTGTGGAGCGTGGGGTGGTGTAGTAGTTAGTCTAGATGCTAATTACTTCAGCCCAAGTCTCTCAGGTTCCATTCTGAACTCCAGACTCCAGGGGTGCTTCCTAACACTACCAGTCAAAAGGTATTGTGCAGCTATGCCGTCTTTCTCTCCTTAATAGATTAGTGTGAGTGAGTGTTAAGAAAAAGTTGTTAAGAAGCGATGGAAAAGAAGTGCTCATCAGCTGTCGAGGTGGCTGAAGTGGGGGTGGGGAGAGGAGATCACAGGAGCAGTCAACCACTTAGCTGTAATGCGGGAGAAGCCCAAGAGCAAAAAACCAACATGATTGGCTAGCTGCAGTGGTCACAGGTGCTGGCGGTGGAATTGAATATGCAGATGAGAGAGCAAGAGAGCAATGTGGACCCTGCCTAGGAAATTTTGCAGCACTGAGTAGAGCACAGCACTCCCTCAGGGCGAGAAAAACATCCATCCCAATCCAAAGTGAGCCGCTCAAAATTTGCCTGGCTCATGACTTGGTGATTTGACTGATGAGGCCTTGCTTGGATGATGGGAGCACAGTCCTGAAAGGGCTTGTAGCTGAGTCCCAGGGCACAATGTCTTAAGAGGAAGAGAAGAGCCCCCGCCACCCATCCCTGGAAAAGGCTCCAAGTGGCCTTGGCATCAGTGCCTAGAGCCAAAGTGGCCCCTGTTTGAAAAATAGTAAAGGTCACTCCTTTAAACACTTACTCACCACTACCACTTCTCTCTATAGGTTCAAATTATAAAATCTACGAGTTTGTACTCATGCAAACCTTGGGGTTCTCCCAAGCATGTTGATATTTGTCTCTTGTTCTTCATCGTGGTCTCTGTGCATCACACACATGGGCTGTACGCCTGTGCGAAGCCCTGCTTCAGGAATTTTCCATAGCTAAGAGCCTTTTTGGCGGGAACCGTCCCCCTCCACACTGCGCATCTCTCTACAAAAAGAAGTAGCTAAGACAATGTTTCCTCTGATGACAATCTTGTCAGCACTCACCAGTGGAGATTGCTGTTAGAAGGAATGAGGAAGATATATGATAAGCTTATTAATCCGAATTGCTTGTGTGAACTGTGAAGCAGCAGAGATCCACTTCATATCTCACCTCAGCTGCAAACTTGCTAACAGCACAATTCTATGCATGTTTACTTGGACATCTGTCCCTATTTGCACATATTCCCAGGTAATTGTGAAAAGGATTTTATCCTATGTGACCTTGGTCTACTTATTGCAATATGGGAATAAAAATACAAAATTACCTTACAGGGTGGTTGTAACAGTTGTGAAGATAATTTATATGAAGGCCTCTAAAAACTCCAAAGTGGTATATAAATGGTATATCTAAGGGCTTCTTTAGATTAAGTAGAAATCACAATTCTTTACTGGGGCTTTGCTTCCTGCTTCTCTTGCATGGACATAATAGGGCTGCTTTATACAGGCGGAGAGGGGCGACCATGTGGTTTGTAATTGAAAGCTTCCTCTCCTCTCGTTTGCATAGTATTGAATGGGACTGCACTCTCTAGTGGGTGCTTTGTAGCGCAACTTCCCCTGAACAGGACAGGAAATCCTGAGAATCAGGATATCACAGGGTTTATTTAAAAACAGAATTACTGGGGACATGATGGAGGTTACCAACGTTGTGAAAAGGACCCGCAAACTTCCATGAGCAGCCAGTCACAAGCGTGCCTTATTTCGCTCGTGTGAAGAAGCCCTTTGTGTGCTTTGCCCTATTATTTTATTTGAATCCATGCCATAGGGCGAGTCAGGCAGTAGCTAATTTGGCAGTGTTATACTTTCATCAGTTTTATTTGTATGGAATCATACAATAGGCAGCCCAGCATGAGTGACCACAGCCAAATTGAATATTTTGTTTATCATGCAGTCACTGTAGTGGGAAATTACGCTTCTGTTCGATCCAGTTCAGCAATGCCAACAGTGAGTCAGTGTGCTATATATAGAAATACTGGAATGCACAAGAGCATTTTTAGTCTGTTGCAACTAAGAGAATTATACTTGGATTCAAACTTTAGATACATCCTGCTCTATATTTCAGCTCGTTCATTTTACAGAAACAAACATTTAGGGACCAATCCCATTTCAGACACTTAAAGGAATACTTAAAGATTATGCTGATGATACCTATGATTGTGGGTCTTGTGGCATTTTGCAGAACTGTATTGGAGTAGCTCATCTCATTCTTGATGGACAATTTCTGTAGTGATAGCTGATGTTTAACCAACTAGGGGTCTCCACAAAATTATGTCTTACTGCCTTTCTTGTTTAATGTAAAAATAAGGCATGTTGGGGAAACTTTTTTATGTCAAGGGCCATGTTCCCTGGGGAGGGGGGTGAATCTGTTGGGTGCAGAATACTGGCTGTGGGTGGGGCCCAAGCCAGATGGGACATGTGCCAAATCTAAATGCAGGTGGAATCAGAGCCAATGGTGGCCTGAGCCACCCCATTCTCTCCATCTGTCCCCCCTTTCTTCCCTTCTCTCTCTGTCCTCCCTTCAAAAATAATTCCTGCCACAATGTAGCAATCAGGTTTAGAAGAAAAAATCGCACCAACACTTATTCCTCAGGCTCTAAGCATAATTGCCGTGATTAAACCTTCCCTCACCAGCTGCAACTCTCCCCACCACACACACTCCTTCCCACATGTTGTAGTTTGATTTGGGGATAAAAGTTTCCATTGGCACCAATGGAAGTTTCCCCCCCACCAAAGCCTAATTCGTGGGGGGGGGGGCAAGGCTAAGGAGGGTTAGCCATGGGCTGGATCTGCCCTTGGGGTTGCAGTTGGGCCATATCTTATATAAGGCCTGTGGAAGCTTGGGAGATGTAATCAAGATGCTATTTTTTTTTAATTTTTGTGAACCGCCCAGAGAGCTCTGGCTATTGGGCGGTATAGAAATGTAATAAATAAATAAATAAATAAATATTGATGCCCAGCATTTTATCTCTTCCCTTTTCATCCAGCTCAAGTCTGCTCTCCTTGGCTTTCTCCATGACCAGCAATTCACTGTTCAGCATGTTGCTTGTTGTGCTTAAAAATTGCTTTCTTTGATTGGCTCTGAAAAATCTCACAAGAACTGGACAACAGGAACATAGATAGAGGGAAATGTTTCCATTACTGTCCTCAGACATGATCTACAATTTAGCCCCTCTCTTTTTCCCTCATAGTAATGGAGTTATAGCCTGGGCTACTCTGGGTGCCAGTAAACTGTACCCTTTCTCCTGGACCGCTCCCCATGCTTGGGCCCTGACCTGAGGACTCTGAGAGTGCCATTCCCAGTGGCACCAGGCAACTTGTAGGCAGACTGAAATGCTTGCCTGATCACTACTGTTCTACAGTCCTACCCTTGCAAATGGCTGGAGGCTTACTGCAGCTTTCATGTCCAGCAGAATCAGGTGACCTCAGGAGCCAATAAAGTTCCATTGCCTGTAATGGAAATTTCTGGCCTAGCTCCTCACTCCTAATGTTAAGAGCAGCTCCAAACTGTATGAAAGCCTTTGCCTGAGCAGCTGGACTGCCTCCTGACTTTGAATAGCAGAAGTATATAAGTATGCGCATATATGAAACATTCAATTTCAGAAAACCAAATTTACAATAGAAAACAAAGTGACATCTTGTAAGAGGCATGCCTGAGGTTGAAGAGTGTGTTGATTTTGTTTCTTTATGCTTCCCACCTAGAACTATTGTAAAGTCTCTTTTTTTGTAAAATCTAGTTTTAGGAGTACTACTTTTAATTGTCCCTTGGCTGAAGTGGTAAAGGAGCTGCTCTCCTGATTTTTATCTTAAAGCAGAACTTGTCTTACAGCTTTGGTCAAGAAGGTGACTCCTTCTTGAATGGCCAAGAAAATAGTTGCCCCTCAGAACCTTTTCTCAGTCCCTCTTAGAATTCTCCTCACAACGTGGAGGCCAGGCCTTAGAGTCTCAAACATGTTTGTTCTATATCAGCGAGCCTAACATAAACCAGTTTCCCTGAGTATGTCATCCTAACAGGGCTGTACTAGTGGTTTGTCTTTGTTTAGGGGAAACTGATTACACAAACACCCAGAGAGTCTACAAACACAACTTTTCAAAACAATATCTGAGGCACACAGAGAAAGAGATTGATTGTAGGACATTTTCTGTCTCCATTACCAAACACATCTCACAGGAACTTTGTAAAGTAGGAAACAAATAACAGAGTGGTAGACACTCACCCCTGCCCTGTCTTCACTTACTTGGTTCCACCCCTTTAATATGGGACTCTATCCTGGTACCAGAGTTTGTCTTTCAAGAGTTGGCAGCTACTCTTTCAAGAGTATGCTTTGGGATGCAGCCAACTGGGCAACCTTATCACCAGTGGCCATTTCTGCTTTCCTTGGGTGTGCGCACAAATTTCAAATTTCAAGCCTGAGTTAGCTGTTATATTACATGATAACTTGACCCCTCTGTAATGCATGGGTTCAATTGTTAACTTACATTTTGAATGGTCTGTGGGGGACATGAATCTCTAGTACGAATTTAGGATCCCTAGAAATCAGGTGGAGTCTAACTATTGCTGTCTTTGATGTTAGTTCTTAGGGAGATGATATCCCATCTTCCTCGTTCTACTAGAGGGTAATAGATGGAAGATGGGTCCCAAGCAGGAGATGGCAGAATTTGCTTTCCCCCCTCCCTACCCTTTTTCATTTAATTGTGTCTTGATTCCACAATGACAGCTGAGGATGAGTCCATAGGAAGTACATCTAAACTGCTAGAGACAGCTGTATTTCATGAGAACAGCCATAGCTGTTTTGGACTAGAAGAAAAAACAGTGCTAAATTCAGGTTGTTTCCACAAGGGATACTAGTTGCATTGAAATCTCTGATGGATCACTGGTGAACATTATCAACCTAATAGAAACAGTGAAAGACAGCCATCTTCAAATCAAAAGTACATCATATGACCAATGTCATGTTTTCATTTTCAGATATGGAAAATTCAAATACCACACTTTCAGCCTGATTATATGTGTGTTTACTCAGGAGTAGATTGCAAACAAGCGAATTCTGACCCTTTGGGTGATCCATAGCACTACAGATGCCATTTAAAAATTGATGCCTACTGAGGGGGGGGTTAGGGTACAGCCCATGGGGGTCGATACAGCCCATGGGAATGGGTTCCAGGGAGCAAAAATGCCCCCAGACCTTATTATTATTATTTATTTATTTATTTATATAGCACCATCAATGTACATGGTGCTGTACAGAGTAAAACAGTAAATAGCAAGACCCTGCCGCCACAGTTGCCCACCTCTGTCCTAACTCATATACACACATTATTATTATAATTATTATTATTTATTGCATTTTTATACTGCCCAATAGCCGAAGCTCCCTGGGCAGTTCAAAAAAACTAAAACAATTCAAAGTGTAAAACAAACAGTATAAAAACATGAGATAAAATACACATTAAAACGAATTAAAACATACCATACATGATTAAAACATCCTGAAAACATTCTAAAATTTCACTGGATAGGCCTGCCAGAATAGATCACTCTTTATTGCTTTTTTAAATTCTAAAATACTGTCAAGTTGACGAATCTGCACATGTTCACCAGGAAATTTATTTTTAATTTGTAGGGACCAAGAGGTCAGGACGGCCCTCCAGGAGAGCAAGGGACACAAGGTATTAAGGTAATATTTGCTTGTTTTTTCTTACTTGTGCTCCTGAAAGGGTGTCATGGTGTGATTAACGGTTGTTGTTGTTGTTGTTGTTATGTGAATGAAAGATAAATCCTCTTCTGTCAAGATGTGATTTGTCAGTTCTGTGTTGTCTCTTAATTCTACACTTGTTCATTTTGGAGTTTGATGTGTTCATCTTTTGTTAGCATTAAGAACTGATGCATTTGTGTTGACAAAGGTCAAGAGTTTGTGAGTTAGAAAAAGAATTGTAGTGATTGTCAACTGCCTGGTAAATTTACATTAAATTAGCTCTGTATTGTTTCCTTTTCCCCAGGGAGAGAGCGGTGACACAGGGAAAAAAGGCATCCCTGGACTCATTGTACGTGCCAGAGAAGTAGTTTTCTTTCTGTATCAGTAGTTACAGTAGTAATTTTAACCAGTCATTGCTTTCAAATGTATTTGACACTTGCATTTCCTTCATTTTATTTGAACAGGGCAAAGCTGGTAACCCCGGAGAAAGAGGTGATCCAGGAGCAGCAGTAAGTTCTTCATGCTTATGCAAAATATTTATTTATATTGCCATTGTCATAACATAAAACTGTGTGCTTACATTGTTTTATATCTTTCATCCAAGGGGCTTCAGTTGATCAATTATGACCAATGAAAGCTGTCCTGTTACGTTGTTCCTGCTATTGATGGTAAAACTACTGTTTCTTGTACTGTAAAACAATTGTGGGTGGCTTTAGATTGAGCAAAGGACTGGCAGGAGAGGAACAGTTTGTTTAATCTTTTTTTGCCAGCTGTTTATAAAATCACCCCCAGGATTCCCCCCCCCCCGAGGGATAAAAGATATGGGAGCCCATATTTTTCCCCCTTCATGGGCTGGAAAGTGGCTTGAAGTGGGTTTGAATGAATAAACATCTGGCAAAGAAACAGTTAAACAACCCCTTCCTCTCCTGCTAGTCCGCTGCTCAGTCTGAACCCACCCACATCTGCTTTGCACTGTATAAGAAAACAGAAGTGGGAATGTTCAAGGAGCTATACTTAAATGGGGTTCGAGTAGTTCAGAATCAAACATAAGAAAACATTTAGCAGCTGTGGTAATACATCCCACATTAAAAGTGTATTTTAAAATTTTGTTTCCATAAGATTTCACTTAAAACATATTAGGTTGTACCCAACAGAAATAGGGCCGTCACCAGACCCTAGGAAGGGGGTGATGATAACCTCTGCAGCCCCCAAAATCTAGGAAACCCTCCGGAGCAGTTTTTTGAGTGGCAGGGAGGGCTGCAGGGGGAGGAGAGAGGGATAAAGTGCCATCCCGTTAGCAGCTGCCTGTGGCAGATAAGAAAAATGCTCATTTAACAGCAGTAGCAGATGGCAGTGGCAGATACGGAAAATGCTTATGGTTGCCAGTATTGCAAACATGAGTCAAAATAAGTGAATGCAAAGTAATGACATTTGGACAAAAATAAATCTCAATGTTAAATATACATGGAGAGCATCTAAACTGTCCATGGGTTCCTAAAAATAGGAACGCCACCATGCCATGCTTGTGGATATCACTGATGGAGACAGAATGCTGAACTAAATGGACCTTGGTCCGATCCAGAGTAGCTGCATGTTCTGATATAGACCTAAACTAATTGTTTTCCTTAGGAGAATACAGTACAGTACAGACACACATGGAAATTTGAGCTTTTCTAGGGGAAGTACTATTTTGAAAAGATAAAAGAACTTGCAATGCATTGCAAACATGTTTATCTCCTTTAGTTTGTGCTCTCCCTGCATTTTGATTTCACCCTTTGCATTGCACTCAAGGCAGCTAACTAAGTTCAACCAACAACATGAAAGATAAAAACAATTGTAAGGCAGCAATCCACTGTTCCCTAGACAGCATCTGCAGGACAAGGGATTTTTCAATTTCTGGGATCTGAGGTTGGAACCAGGGTTCCAATCTTAGAGTCCAGAAACCACACTCCCCACTTCTTCCCCTTCCCCCTCATAGCTGGCACAGTTCTCTCCATACCAGCTATGTCTCCATACTCGGAAATGGAGTGTAGAGACAGGGAATAGTGTGTGGTCCCAGGGCTTGGAGGTGAGGAGATTGGGGAAGCTACATTATGCAGCTTCCTATGCATGCCCCAGCATCCGTCTCTTCTACTCAGAAGCTCAGCTGGTAGCGAAAATGCAGGGCAACCAAAACATGGCAGTGGGGATCTGCTCTGGCAGCACTGGTGTCATGTCTAACTGTACTGCCCTTGCTTTGGGAGAAGGTGTTTCAGGTAATCAATCAGAATCAGATTCGGACCTAGAGGAGGCAGCGCCAGACACCAGCCAGCCTATACCAGTGGGAGAGGAAGCTCTCATGGGTGATTCACCAGCTGGGAGTCAGCCCTCTCCAGAGCTTCTCTCCTCAAGGCCAAATCCTACACACTCAGTGGGAAGTGAGCTTTCTTCCGGAGGAGAGCGCCCCGACAAGCTAGCTGATGCTAGGGACCACCGGAAGCTAAAACACACAGAGTGGAAGGAAGGCATGAGAAAGTCGGTCCGACTAGGATTGCGCCAGAACCTGCCTCCGCACCAGGCTCTCTGAAGTTACAGGCATTTGGGAAGGGGCTTCCTATTCTCCTTGGTTGGACAATTGTCTCGCTTAGTTTGGAGAAGTTTCCAAGAGATTAGACTCTTTTCAAGTAGAGGAGATGTTTGCTGCTTAATAAAAGCTTTGTAGATTACCTAGCAAGCCTCGTCATTTGTCTCCCATCGAAAGTAAGAGCTTTCTGAGAAACACAACACCTGCATTGGATGCTTGGCAGCTTCTTACTTTGGAGGCTGCTGACTATCTTGATACGATTGTGCCCTAAAACAGATAATTAAAATCTTGAAATTAATAAATAGCACAATACTAAGCTAAAAGCAGCATGAAAAAAGAACTCAAGGAGCCCAACTAAAAGGATAACTCAAATAGCATTGTTAAAGGCTTGCTGAAAGAGAAATATTTTGAAATGCTGATGTTCTAAGTGTTGTTGTTGTTTTAATTTAGAAATCTGCTGCCCCCTTCCTGTTGCTTTCCAGAGTAACACAAGCATAACATTTATTATATTGATTTGCTGATATATTTGAAATGTACTGCTTACTAAAAAGTAGAAAATACATCGCATGGATATTTTCAGCATGAGGAGATGCAAATATGATGAAAAGTACCTTGTTTTGCCTTCTAATCTTTCTGTGCTACCACCTCCAGCTTTAGGATATTATTGCTTCTATTTTGAACTTCTTTCTGGAATAAGCTATAAAGTCAAGCAACATTAGGCATAACAGACTTTGTGAAACAGTTTTAGCCAAAACACAAATTGCCCTTTTATTTTCAATGATCATGACTTCCTATTCAGTCCTGTTGCAAAGCATTCCTGTATTATGCTACAATCAAAGTTTAAATTAAATCCCTGTCTTATTATGCTTGTCTGTTTCTGATCCCTGGTCCTGTACCCTGTCTGGTCACCATTTTGGCTTGGAGCATGAGCTCAGACACCGTATAATACCTGATCCTGATGCCTGTACGCTTAGTCTTGAGCCTGACCAACCTGACTTTCCACTTGTTGTCCTGCCTGCTTATAGCCCATCTTGAATTCTGGTCCTGCTCTAACTGCCTTTCCTGAGATGCCAGTAACAGTCTTGATTGACTGCCTATCCAAGGGCCTGTAATAAAAAGATGAACCATATATTTTATTTTCTGTGCCTGGTGTATACCTCTGATTCATAAGCTTTGGCACGAACCTTGCTAGCATACCCCTGACACTGCTCAAGAATGCTTAATGGGAAAGTATTTTTAGTCTCAATTACTTGTTTTCTGCTTGCATTCTACTTCATACTACATTTGTTTGTTTGTTTTCAAATGGTCTAGTGTGGCACAGTGTCCTGGTTCATACATGAAAATTACCCAGATTTATATATTTTTTAAAAATGGGTTATTGTGAATGCAGCAGCACTTAGCGGCTAAACAAAGCACAGACCTTGCAGCTGTGGTTTGGTTGGCATTACATGCAAACCAGAAACTCTGGCTTGTCTTTCCTCTAATTAGCCAGAGAAATAGCCCATGATTTGTTCTTGGGTTATCTCTCTGGTTTGCCAGGGGAAAGACAGGTCAGAGTGGTTATTAGATCAGTTGAATGCAAGGCATGGATCGAGGCCTTTAAATGGTGGCTACGGCTACACTTCCTTGCAGCTCCTGGTAGCTATCTCTCTTTACTGCTCTCAGATTCCTATGTCACTCGTTGGATGAGAGAGATGGAGAAGAAGCTACTTAGGCTGGGCTTCTCTGTGGAAGCTGTAGGCAACTATGGGCTCCAGAAGGCCCAGTCTCTTGTTGTTCAAAGACTAATAGATCTAGATCTACAGCATTTAAGAACTGCTGCTAACAAATCTTGCTCTCCATTGCTCTACAATAATTTTAATAACTATGGGCTCACTGCAGTTTCATATCTGTATGCTTTAACCATTCCCAAGTATAGGAGAGCATTTACTCTCGCTCGCTTTAATGTGTTGCCATCAGCATTACTAGAAGGACGATTTAGTAAGATCCCGGTTATTGAACGGATATGTCCCTGTGGTTCTGGAGCAATAGAATCTGTTGATTACATTTTGCACTGTAACATGTATGAGGAATGCAGGAGAAAAGTTAATCTTTCCTTTATTAACAGCCTTTTCTGGATGTAGCTCCACAACGTTGGTATTAATCTGTTTAAGGGATGTGTCCTCCCATATTACTGAAAGGGTCTCTATAAGTTTCTCATGACCTCAATGCAAATTAGAAAAATAACATAGCAATCCCTCTAAGAGAAGCAACTCACCAAGCTGTATTTTGTTTTTATGTCACTTTTTATCTATCCCTTGTATGTTTTGGTGTTGATTTTGCTGGTCTGTGACCGTAATAAATAACAATGAATGATGAAAAGTCAGAGTTCATGGTTCACACTTGGTGCTAATCAAACTACAGATGGAAGATCCATGGTTTGTTTAGCCACTCCCATTCAGAGCAGGAGCAGTCAGGCAATGTGCATGAGCACAGTGCATGTTCACTTGTGACATGCGAACTGGGCCAGCAGCTGCATTCACACAGAATATTATATTTTCTAGAAAGACAGTAAAAGTAGCATATGAAGCTCAAGCAGAATTTGACAATGCTTCTTCTGTTTCTCACACCTATTAAGACCAACCAGAAAACAGCAATCATTTGTTATTGCTTCGATATATTGATAGTGCATTCCTATACATAAGTTCAATGGGACTTATTCCCAGATATAGGATTGCAGCCATACTCTTTGGTACATGCATTTCTGCATGCTCAAAGACTATTAAGGAAACTACTTACCAAGCTTGAGATGTTTTTAATTGTTAAATTACCGATCGAATTTGTTTTTGGAGTCCTTTCCCATCAACCACACCAACTCACTTGGTAGGAACATATTCATGAGGTGCAAAACAACAACAACCCCGTTCACTGTCACCGAAGGGATTTTGTGAGCAATGTTTTGGATTTGCAAGCCAAGGAATGAAATCCCTTTTATATGGAATTTGAAACAGCTTTTTTCTCTGTTGGCTTTGTATTTTCAGGGTTTGCCTGGTCCTCCTGGAAACACGGGAGACAGAGGTCCTACGGGTGAGCCAGTAAGTTGATTTCCATACTCTTTAATAACATTCTTAAATGCCATATTGCATTCCTTGGATAACAGATTTGGTATGTTACAGTGTAATTAAGAACACGTGTTAGAAGAAGCTATTTTAAGGCTACAGTCCTATGGTCCCTGGGAAGAAGTCCCCACCACAAAATAGAGCAAATATCACTCTCGCTATCCTTGGAAGCTTCCTCATTGCAAACGTGAAAATGTCCACAGCCCATTTCCCTGATACCTACCTAATCAAGTGGCAAAAATACATCAGCCCTAGAACTGGTGTGGTTACCTTTCCTCTCATAAAGCCCACCCATTTCCCTGATTCCCACCCAAACTAGTGGCAAAAATACACCAGTCTTGGAGCTGGTGAAGTTAACTTTCCTTCCATTGAAACCCATGTGGGCAGGAGAGGGAAAGAAAGCCTGACAAGAAAACTGAAGGGGGTGGGGGGTAAAACCCATCCCTGCAGCACCACCTTCCACCCTTCCAGTGAGAGCCTGGAAGAGCACAAGAATTGTCCACCTCAGATCCTCCTCCCTTCCTCCCTCCCATTGTGGGATTGCTCTGTAAGACTGCCACTCTACACACACTTATCTGGGAGTAAGTTCCATTGAATTCAGTGCAACTTACTTCTGAATAGAGTGTAAGCCAGTGTTATTAATCTCCATTGAATTCTGTAATAAATCACCCTGTAGTAAATAGCATTTACAATACAGTCTGATAGTTACCCTTTTAGCCTTTGGTAGCCACAAGGAAAATTCTCCCCAAGTTGGCACTTAACAACTTCAACACAGAACAACCCAGTCATTTCCACCTATCATCACAGGAAACATTCAGCATTTGGTACATCACTACACATATAATTTTGCAGTGTTTGCAATAATGTTACGAACGCTTAATTTTGCATGTGGTGGCACAGACACACCTTGCCACAAGCTCAGGCAGATGGAAGCCAATACAGGCAAGGATGATCATATGGTTACAGTATATCCCTGCTCATGATCTTTGAGCTTCTCTACACACAGGAAAAATCCCGCTCCTTACCGTGGCTTTCTTCCTCACAGTAATCCCACCACTGTGCTGCATTCCTCTACACTCAACCACACAATTTGTTTTCTTCTTGGAAAGACCCCATTATGATTTAATAAGAAAGCGCCATCTAGTGATGGAGAGATCCCGCTTTCCCCAGATATTATCACTATCTGTGTTTTTTTCAAACACGCAATTTCCAGGGGATAATACAGGAGACATTCTGGCTGTTAACGACATTGTGTAATGGACCCACAAACTTCCATGAGTGGCCAATCACGAACATGCTATGAATCGCTCATTTAGAGAAGCTCTTTGTTTCTCCAGCACTACCAATTTCACCTGCCCCAATGCCCCTTGTATCCTTAAATGACTCCATGCATACTCCAGTAATGACCATTGGGCCTTCGAACTCCATCCACAACACCTAGATCAGGTATGGGAAACATGTGGCCCTCCAGATGTTGTTGGACTGCAACTCCCATCATCCCTCACCATTGGTTATGCTAGGTAGGTCTGGTGGGAGTTGCAGTTCAACAGCATCTGGAAGGCCACATGTTTCCCACCTCTGACCTAGATGTTTTACACTCCAGGTTTTCAGGCTAAGTACATGCAATGCGCTCTCTCATTTTCAACCGTTAGTACCTCTCCCCTCTTGCTTTTCTTTCTCCACTCTCAAAGCTTAAATTGTAATTTTCTTGTCTGTAATGTGTGTTTTTATTTATGCCATATAAGCAAGAGGCTATGATTTGTCTTTTTTGCTTATGCTGTGAAATGATATGTACATTGATAATGATGTGGTGATGATGATGATGATGATGATGGTGATGATGATGAAAATATAATCCCATGCATCCATATAGTTGTGTGAGTAGGCCATTACATGTATAAACAGTGTTTATACATTACATGTATAAACAGTATAAAAGCATCCATTTGTTAGATCAATGTTCTTTTCACCCAAGGACGAGATCCAAACAGCCCTTAAGCACGACTCCACCATTCCAGCGACAGAGGGTTCAAAAGCGCTTTATTGATTAGTAATCAAGGCCTGGTCTCTTCAAAGGGAGCAATCAGACAAAAGACATAGGGAATATGGTACAGTATTAAAGCTTTCAAGGGGCAGGGCCCAGTAGCAGCATTAACCAATCAGAACATAACACTGAGGCATAGCTAATTATGCTAAACAGTCCTGTAAACAATACCTTTGGCCTGACAGTAAGTTACAGAGAGTTAACTCGTGCTTAAGGGCTGTTTGGATCTCGTCCTTGGTGAAAGAACATTGATCTAACATGCTGACTTTAATAGGATCACTTTGGTAGAATTCATCCAACAGGAGGTAGGCTGATACAATCCTGTATATTATGCAGGCTTCATGCTGCTTAGAGATCAGTACACTTACACTGTATGTTACACAAATAGTATTTAAATATAGATGTTAGTCGCTTCTGTGTTGTTTTCTGCTACAATTTGGTCTAGTCATTTAATAGATTTTAGACCTACATTCAGTTGGTGTGTTAGTATTATAATAAAAGAATCCTTCCACAAATGCCTCACATTCTTTCTGCTGAAGAATATCTTGTTTATGTTTTCACACAGATCCTTTAAATACACAGTCAGCAATTACAGCGTAGAATCAACTGAAAGTCGTAAACATGATGAAATCTAGAAATGCCAAATGTAATACAATAGAATATTTGTTTCTGCTTGACACTAGAGCTATGACTTCATATCTCAAAAAGGCAGCATTCTTTCTGGAATTTCATTTTTGTTTCTGAAAAATTGCTCTTCTCAGCAAGTGATGTAAGATTATACCAATACAGTTCTTTATATCAAGAATACAGTCCTAAGATTTACACCACTGTCAGTTTTTCAAGGATTGGCTTTGTGCCTATTTATTTCACAAGAATGCCTCCAGCCAGTTGTTGCATAACCTTTAATTGGCTAGAAAAACCTAGAGAGCACAGAATAAGAAAAAGCAACTATATTACACTGTATGGAAAAATTACCGAGTGTGACTGAGCCACGTGTGTTCTCACTGATTCAGTTTGCATATAATTCTGGCAGATCGTGTGTTAATTAATCTATGATTGCTGGGGTTACATGCTGCTGCCATTTTAAATATGTAACCTGTGATTGCCCCAATTGGAAGTTGCTTCATGACGAGCAAACCTGGACACTGTGGGTTAATCACCCAAAGTTAACCTAGCTGTTAGATTAATTTTGGGGTTTTAACCCACAATTAACCCATAGTGTCTGGGTTTGCACATCACAGAGCATCTTCCAATTGTGCCAGTCGGAACTTGCATATTTAAAATGGCTGTGGCACACATCACGGCAAAATATGAGTTAATTAACCCAGGATTTACCACCATTATGTGTTAATGTGACCACTAAGTGAGCTCATGATGGAGATGTGAGCAGCCACAGCTTCTTAATACATGCACATGTAGCAAAATGCACACACATGAAGTCTCCACAAATGACAAATCTGCATGCTGGATTGCATGTTACTGCCAACAAGGAAGTGCTTTCAGTGACTTTAAGAAAAACAGAATGGGTTGAACGCAGACTGGAGGATAATGAATGAACTCATATCTGGCAGAGGCTCCCCACGGGAGGAAGCAGGGAGGCATCAGGTTAGGCAAAGCTACTTTAGAGCCATGACATTGCTACCCAAACCTCCATGTCAAAGGCTTTTGACCATTATAACAACTGTCTATAACAAGAACATATAATTAAAGTGGAGCCCGCTTGAATCATTTCAAGGAATTATCTCATTGCATCACACATTTAAGAATATATTTTAATATAATATATATGTTTGAATGAATGAATCTATTATTTTGTGAATGGATTGCCGGCTGTGCTTACTTACGTGAAATACCTCACTTATCAGTGGATCAGCAAGAATAAAACGGAGATATTACCGCTACAATCCTGTACTCACACTTACCTGGTAGTAAGTTCCATTGAACACAGTATGGCTTACTTCTGAGTAGACATGCATAGATTTGCGCAGTAAAAGTAGTATAATGTGTATTTAGAAATGTACCACTTCATGTTGTGAGATTGCAGAGATGGATCCAAACAGTGAAGAGGTGTTCATTCAGTGTTCTGAAAAAGATGGGTGAGAGGCTCTCTGAGCAAGCAATTTGCCTGTTTCGTAACAGCAGCTCTGGAAGTAGCTTTTATATTTTAAAATTGTCAAATTCTCAATGTAGAAGGAAGATCTATCGACTTAGGTTGTAAGGTAGTGGTAAATATAGTGTCTAAGGAATTTCACTTAGATGTCACACCCTGTCATTATAATTTTTTTGTTGGCAATTACCTGTCTTTTTGGTTAGAACTGAAAGAGCTTCCAATATTGTTCACTATATGTTTTGGCTTCTGATTTTTCATTGGAGTCATGAGAAAGAAGTGTCTGTGCCAAGCCTGTCTGAGCTCCGTGGGAATAGTATGGAAAAATGTTTGGCTGCTCACTCAGACCCTAAGCTTTATGACATTGAAGAAGGAAAATGCCATGGAGGTGCTGCAAGGCAATTAGGCTGACACACAGTTTTTTTTCTTAATGGGGAAATTTTGTTCCTTCAAATTTATTTTTTTCATTTTGTTTAGAATTTAGCAAGCTCCCTATTACATTACCAGCAGTGCCGTTTGCTGTGGTGCTAGATGAAAGGAAGTAAAACAGTTGCAGCAATCCATGAGCTAAAAAAGATACAAATAGAAATAACTGCTCTTTTTCTCATTGCATTGGTCCCACAGAAATATGAGAGACAAAGGAGATGAAAAGCTTTGCGTCTTGGACCAACAACAAATATTGCTTGATGTACTTTGCATTTGCATCTCTGAAAGGTTTCTAACAGATGCGATAGTCCAACATCTTTTTCCTTAAAATCAAAGTGGCACAAATCCAACACATTCCTGGTTTATTTTGGCAAAGAATTTTATTTTTAAAACAGATGAATATAAACCAGTGTTTAGGCTCAAAATTGTCTCTTCAGTTTTGATTTGTCCCACTGTACATCTTGTGCTGTGTGTATTCCACATCCCCATACAAGCCCAGTATCTGGTGTCTAGTAAAGGAATTCAGAATTGTGAGTTTTAACTTCTATAACAACAAAAACAGCAAGCAGTTCTCCATTTCTCACAGGAGAGCTTGTGAATAATTCATGCACTTCCCATTCATTGTTCTCGTTCTAAAATCAAAAGTATTTGAAAACCTGAATTGCAGAAGGCAAATACATTTTTGAAAACCTTGCAGTTGAGTTCAAATATACTTCCTTTCCTTAAGTGCAACGCTTCAAAAAATAAATAAATCAGGATGTAGAGTCCAATGCAAAATGTGCATAATTTGAACATATACACATATCCAGCCTTTGAAATGAAACTAATAGGTTTAGCTGAAATAATTCCATTGCTTTCTGCATTAACTCACAGGAACATTTCTTCATTGTAAAATTCATAATATTACTATGAAGGCACTGATATGCAATACATTTTTGTGTAATAGCTATCCTGAGTAAACTGGGGGTGCTTTCAGACATATGAAACATCGTTATGTGGTGAGACAATGATCCATGATCAGATCCCTAACGCTTTACATTTTAGCAAATACTGATAAATTCAGTATATGCTAAATACTGAAATTAGCAGCATTTGCTAAATTTCAGATTACACTGCACAGATGGTAATCTAGCCCAATTTTCTTAATTAGAATCACCCTCCCCAGCTGCTATTTGCCGCATTAAGGGACACTTGCATGTACAGAAAATTTCAGGGGGACAATCTTCATTGGGAATATGATGCTAGGGAAAGAGTTAATCCCCGTCTTTGGCTTTTATGTGCTAAATTTAAAGAGATTCAATCACAGATCACTGATATGTCTTCTAGTAGTTTTGGTATTAGGACAAATCATTAACTTATCTAGAGGGGTATCTAAATGGAGCTTTTACTCCAGTTCTACTCCAACCCCAAGTCAATAGTGTCAGATCGTGCATGCCCCTCTCTGTAGCTAGCATGGTGTTTCTTGCCCTAAATCCATTCCCCCCCCACAAAAAAAACTTATTTTGTGACAGATTTTCCCATAACCCTCATTTGGTGCAGTTTGGGAGTCCTTGTGACCTCAGCTGGCTTCAGTGCAGGCTGGTGGAAGCGGCGCTGATTGGTTGAATGAAAAATTGCATGGAGCAGGGACAGGGTGAGAGTAGAGGGCTAAACAAGACTACCCGGAAGTAACTCATTGCCTTCCATTGCACTTTGCCGAATACAGGAATGGGGAGGGAAACCAGCACTGCTACTTTGAAATTGTGCTGTTGCGAACATGGGCTCAATCGCTGCCTTTTTACTCTTTACTGCAGTTGTGCACTTGGGGGTCCCCCCTCCCACCACAAGGAGAGAGGGGGGCAGGAGGGGGGATGTTTGCACGTCCACTCAGTTGTAACTCCTCCATTTCGCTTTATGAGCATGCAAACAGGGTGTGTGTGTGAAGTCTGTTGATTCAAGATTTCACAGCTGTGGGGGAGCACAGCGGAAAGAGGGTGGGCGCCAGTCGATCTGAAGCAGCCTAGGTGCACGGAGGCATCCTTCGACTGCTGCGGAGTTGAGCAAAAGAAAAAGTACTTTCAGAGCCCCGTCATTAGTCACTATTTGTTGTGCATTACAGCCGTGTAACCAATCCTGCGATGTTTTGGGGCAGAATATTCCATGTTCAGTCCTGCCCATGTATCGCAGTGGTTGTCACTTTGCAACTGTGATGCTGCGGGTTGTGGTGGTGGGGGTGGTGGGGTTCAGCGGTAAAAGCAGCCCTGTGTAGCTGGCACCATGCTCAGTATTGTCTACTCTGTCAGGCAGTGGCTTTCGACCAGAGATCTTTCCTGAGCTCTGATATCTGGGGTCCTTGAACTGAAGATGCTGGGGATTGAATAAACCTTTTGCATGCAGTGGACTCCTGAATGATGGCCCCTTCTCTTTTATTAATGTTAAACTAGTGGTACCCTAGTTCTAGCATTATGCTGCCTTAATGTGATGACCAAAATATTGCTTTTGTCAGCTTGGAAGCAGATTGCCCTGGATATTGGAACTACTGGGGAGGAAGCAGTATGTGTGGAGGGGAGGGCGGAGGGGGGGGAATGAAAGAGGGAGGCTTGCAGGAAATGCACCTGGGAGACCAATGGAGCTCTTATATTCCACTAGTTAAGCACTTTGTACAATGGTGGCAGGAACTGGGTCACCTTGCTTGCTTGCCTGTGAATAATCACCTTCCTGCCTACCCCTCTCCCTGGGCATGGCTAGACAAGGGGGGTGGAGGGGGATGATCTCGCAATTTTATGATTGCAATATCGTCCCCCTCGTCTACACGCGGCGTGCGGCGTCCCAAGAGGAAGAGGACATCACGCCCACCATTTTGGATTTTTTAAAACTCAAGATGAGCACTCCTTTGCAAAAGTGAGTTTTTTTAAAAAAAAACCTCCCGGTCCCCCCCACACCACCCCTAAGGAGCCTGGGTCCCAGCTCCTCACGGTTACTCACGAGGAGCCAAGACAAAACTGGCTCAGGATCATCCCGAGAAAAATCGGAACTAAAAGGTAGGGATCGTCCCTTCTTGCTCCTGAGATGCCCTGTGTGTCATGTGGACACACAGGGATGATCCCCGGGATATCGCCCCGTCTAGCCATGCCTCCTGTTTTTCTATGGATTCACTCCCCTTCCCCACTTCATGGCATCAAAACAAAATGTGTGTGTGCCAGTGTTAGTGTGCACAGTAATAGTTTATTACTGTGTAGTAATACAAAATCGTAATAAAGCAGCACTTGGGGAAAAAATGGACAGCAGTGGGGGATGAATAATTGTCAATTCAAGAGGAAAAGGTTAGTATAAGAGCACCCATTGTTAAATGTAGAACACAAAGTATACGGCAGTTAAGTTAGAGTAAACGGGGCATCTCAGAGACTTAACATTTATTGTTTCTACAGCACCAGAGTGCCACCAGGCGCACATTCTCTTTTCTTTGAACGAAAGGGTAACAGGGGTTTTACTCATACAGTAGATCCTTTCACTTAATTTCATTCCAGACTGTAGACTGGTTAACAAAACAAACCAGACAACAAATTAGATCATATCTAAACATGGTCTGTATTAATCAGAAGAAGGACAAAATGTAGATACAGGCTTATTTCTGGTCCAAGACAGAAGAGGAGAGTCCTCAAAGTAATCTTTTGACTGAGCAAAATTCTGATAGGCAATTCTGATAGGCATTAATATTAGAGATACAGGTATAAAAATGCTAAAAGCAATCCTTTCATTAATTTTCTTTCACAACAGTAGAGTTGGCTTAGTACATGCTGTATTAATTTTTATGAAAGAAATACTGAATGGCATGCATACATAAGGTTTTGTTTAATACTAGGGACCGAGGGGACAACAAGGTGATGCTGGTCCTGTAGGAGAAACGGGCTTTGAGGTAAGGATCTTACCTTTAGTTTTTATACCATTATAGAAATCCATTGCAATAATATTTGTTAATACACTAGTGTTATTTTTATTGCATGCCATCTTTTGAATATTTATAACTCATTTCTAAACTTGTCATATTCTGAGTATTCAGAATGCTAAGGCACTTGCTGGTGTTTCACACACTTCATTCTGTATATGTGCAGAAGAATTGGTTAGGTCCTATCTTGCCCCCACAGTCTATTCAAAGTCCAAAAGTTTATTATGTGTGAATAACAGCCACTGGTTTGGCGTCATTTTATTGAAAAACAACACGTGTACATTTTGAACATTACTTTTAAGTTCTTTAAGCAAACCTAAGTATTCCAAGGTGATAGAGGGGAAGAGTGAGTGAATTGGAATTACCAGGTATCTAGCCTTACAACACAGATCAGTGGGAAGTGTAGAGGATGTGGGCATATGAGCAGGAGACAAATATGGTAGCTGAGAAGAGACAAGGATCATCAGTGGCCAGAATTGACTTGGTTGAGATAAGAAGTACAGAGGCCCATAGAAGCAGAGATCTTCCATCACTTTTAAAGGTACTGATGGGACATAATTCAAGAACCTACCATTAACTATGGGTGGGTGGATTGGGGGAGGAAATAACTTGGATTTAATTTTCTTTCTTTTTGTTGGTCATATGACCCTCCTCGTGTGCTTCATGTTGCGTTTATGTTGGGAAGCATTCAGTGGTGGACAGTGGGATAATGTTAGGTATGTTTTCAATACAGGGACCACCTGGCCCAGAGGGAGAGCCAGGACCACAAGGAGAGCCAGGCACAAAGGTAATTGTTGGAACAGCTTGTTTTATAGGTGCCATTTTGGAGAAAGAGACAAAAGGCGGTTGTCTCCCCACACATATACTTGATGTCTCAGGTGACATTTCATTATGTTTCGCCACAATTTCACATTCTTTCTGCCTTGAGTAGATATTATTACAGATTAAATAGACGTGTGCACAGCAGAAAGTCCTGTTTAAAAAAAAAAAGGGCTTACTGTCTTGCATGGATTGACTTGGTATAGTGAGTAAAAAAGACATTGGCAAAACTCAGCTTCAGGGTGCAATTTGCCTACGCTCCAAAAGAATACACACGTCACTTTCAAATTTGGTCCATTTTTGCTGCAGCCCATGTACAATTGCTAGGAAGTTGTATGCATTTCATACAAATCCATGTATGTATATTACAAATGGGGGTAGGTGGGCACCATGTTGGAGATCCAAGGGCGCCATGGCACCTGTGGGCACCACATTAGGGCCCCAGCTCTAACCAATCCCTGGGGAAACATCCTGATACAGCTTGACAAAATTTAGAGGCTTTGATGATAGTTTTTGTTGTTTCTCTCCAGTCTAGGCTTTCTCAGTCTGTTTAGTGAGATGTTTAAGATGAAAAAAGGACGTCCTTCCAGATGACTGAATTGGGAGAGGGGGTATTTTATAAAAAATTACAGCATATGGAAGGAAGTCTTTTTTCTTTTCTTTCTTTTTTTAGGGAGTTCGCAAATCTCACTATAAGCAGTCAAGGAAACCCAGGTTGGCAGAGAACAAGCAAAACGTACAATAAAAGCCTCTGCCATTGATCTGAGGTGTGTCAAGAAGTGTCATTCATGCTTGGATAGACAAATTCTGGAGTATACAGGTGCTTTTCCCAATGCTTAGGAGCATTACTGGTATTAGCTGGTATTTCCTAGAGCCTTTCAGATTTCTCTTGGGTTGTGTTTACTTGCTCTGTGTGAGCAGCAATTTGAATCCATGGCTAAAATGGTGACATTTTGAACCAATTTAATATAATATGACGAATATTATGGGTTAACTTAGCACTCTTGGTGGGGCTGGACAAGTGATTTCTTATTTCTGAATCAACCTGAGAACAGCTTTCCCATAACTATGAAATAATATTTTTTTAACTTAGCACCATTTTTGGTGGAAGGCGGGGGATATAAAATAAATAAATAAATAAACTTTCGGGTTCATAAAAGCATTTAACTGAAGACTCTGCTACCCATTGCTGTGTTCAGAAAGAAAAGCCATGAGTTAATGGTAATATTGCAGTAGGCTCAGAATGAATAACACACATGCATGTATTCTGAGGCAACCTTCCTTTCTCCTGAAAATGGTCTTCTGCTTGTACCTTATATTGAGAATATTAATGAACTTATATGTCAGTTTTGCACCGGTCAGTTTTGCAAACGTTGCTGGAAAAAACCCCAGTTAGGTTGTGCGTGCAACCTGGAAAGGAACTACACATTCGCAATAATTACACACCTGCTGTATGTCCACTATCACATGTGAAACAAAGTAACCAAAAGCAAATTAGGATTTTATTATTGCTTGGGCTTGTTTTATAATCATGTGACACCATGAGACATCTGTTGTGTCAAACACTGTCATATTTTGCTCTGTTGTTCCAGCTCTGTTGTCTATGCATTTGATGATATTTGTGTTACATGTAACAGGGAGATGCTGGACCTGCTGGCAACACTGGAGAACCAGGAGAACAAGGTTTAAGAGTAAGTGGTAAATATGAAACATATTCTGGAACAAAGGGAGTTCTATTTTAGAAACACCAAGTAGTATGCAAATTATGTATTTAGAGAAAGGATAGCCTCTTTGACACCTATACCTGGAAATCTCCCAGCACCGCAGTACGATTGGTTAGTCTGTCCATAGGATTTTCATGGTAAGAAAATTCAGACATGGGTTACCATTGCCTTCCTCTGAGTCTGGATGCATCATAGTCTGGTGACTCCGCTTTGACAGTTCTGCCTTGGGTGACTCTGCTAGGAGTCTAGCTTATGTCTGGACTCCTGATGCCATTGCTGTCAAATTCCTTATCATTCTCAAATCCCCTCACCACATTAAGGTGGTGTTGAAGGAGAGTTTTATGGATACTGTGAACAGCGAAAAAAACAAATAATTGGGTTCTAGAACAAATTAAGCCAGAACTCCCACTAGTAGCGAAAATGCTGAAACTGAGTCTATCATGCTTTGGATGTACAGTGAGAAGAAATGACTCATTAGAAAAGTCAATAATGCTAGGAAAATCAGAAGGTAGAAGGAAAAGAGGAAGACTAAACAAGAGATGGATTGACTCCATAAAGGAAGATATGGACATGAAACTAACTAGAGTGACCAGATACAAAGGAAGGCAGGGCTCCTGCAGCTTTAACAGTTGTGATGAAGAGGGAATTTGACCAGGTGCTGCATGCATACAAATGTCACCTGCTGAAATTCCCTTTTCTGTATAACTGTTAAAGATACAGGAGCCCTGTCTTCCTTTTCATATAGTCACCCTAACTTTAGGCCATAGAAGTTTATGACATAATAAGTTTGTTAGTCTTTAAGGTCTGACAAGATTATTGTTTTTTCTATAACACAGACCAACATGGTGGCCCCTCTGGAAGTCCCTAAAGCTGAAATGCTTAAACAATGAAATCTATTTTGGGAATCAAAACCTGGTATTTATAGGCTCCTCTTCAACCACTTAAGCCAGGGGTGGGCAACATGTGGCCCTTCAGACTTTTGCCATACAACTCATGTTAGTCCTAGCCAGCATAGAGTTGGGTGAAGCATGATGGGAGTTGTAGGCAAAACATCTGGAGGCAAAGAGGGAGGAAATTCCATACCCGGAAAAAATATTTATTGGTAGGTCCAATGTATTTCAGGAATCTTTCCTGAGGAGCCTATCAATAAATCTTTTTCAGCATCTGGACTTTTCTTCCCCTTTTCCTGTTTGTGGTGCAATCCTGTTTTTGTTACCTGTTTTTTTCAAAACCTGGAGGGTCAGAAGTTGGCCATCCCTGATATAGGCTGTGTTAGATCTGGGTTCTGGTTCTGCCATGTTCAAGTCATCAATCAGTTTCTTTTGGTTACCAAGATGAAACAAGCCACTTGTACAAAAAGATGTCAGTTTATTGATATGAAAAGGATACAGAAAATATACATGCAAAGAAAGTTCACACTTCCTTCCTGCTAATCAAGCTCTCACAGCTGGGTGTCTGTCAGCCCCCCCCCCCCCCCCACACACACACTAGATGGAAGCAGTTCTGCCACAAAAGTTCTCCAGGCTGACCCTGTACATTGAGCAAAGCATGAAGCCTTGGATTGGTTCTTATAGTCTCCTCTACTAGATGCCTCACTCCCTCTCAGGAGCTGACAGGCTATGTCCCTCACCCATCTCAGAAGGAACCGGCGTGGGTGGGCTCCCTTTCAGAGGTTCTTAAAGCAACTAAGCTTGGAAAACTATTTCCCTTTCTAGTACCTGGTTAGAAATGAAAACCTCACAGCTCATTTAGAGATAAGACTTTATGAGAAATGGGTGACATAACTAAGAGAGACTGGGTTCAGACACCATTTATTTATTAAATTTATGTACCGCCCCATAGCCAAAGCTCTCTGGGCACTTTACAAACCATGACAACCAATGCTAGTTTAAATAGTCAATGATTAGTTATTTAACCCACTGTGGGTTATTTCCTTGGCCACCATTGGTTATTTCATCAGCCACAGAGTCACAAGGCAAGAGTGGTCAAAGCAGCTGCTGCTGTTCTAGTCCAGATTACAGGATAGATTTTCAGCAGCAATGACTGATGGGATACTAGCAGGAGGACTGAGGATGGGAGAGGGGATGAGTGAGTCAACTCATTGTGGACTAATAGTCAACTCAACGCTGATCCTAATCCACACCCATTTTTGTGAATGTTAAACCATATTTTAAAAGTTCAGACCTCCTTGATCTTCTATTCTTCTCCCATCACACTGTCATGCACTGATCACTCTGCCAGGATTTGTTGTGATAATTTGTCTTTGTCTATCCCAGCTATCCTTATCCTTTTCAAGCAAGTTTGTGGTAAGGAAAGCAAGATAGCTGCAGTCTACCTTAATATATTGCCTGTCCTCTCTCTGCACATGTTGTTCCCTCTGCTGTCC
The DNA here is from genome assembly GCF_023053635.1 of Elgaria multicarinata webbii. Lineage (NCBI taxonomy): Eukaryota > Metazoa > Chordata > Lepidosauria > Squamata > Anguidae > Elgaria > Elgaria multicarinata. The sequence goes on from NC_086171.1 coordinate 129,746,920, forward strand.
TACCCTGGGGTAATGTACCTCTGTTTCAGGTATTTGTACAGCACAGTTTTTGGAAGTGACAACATTTGGATTTATTTCTTCTGAAAAATAGGGTGCTCCAGGACCACCAGGGGAAGATGGTGTCCAAGGGAAAGATGGATCAAAGGTACATTTTAACACCCTAAGCATCATATTTTTGTTCTTTTGTTTCTTCTTCTTATTATTTATTTATTTATTTATTTATTTATTTATTTATATAGCACCAACAATGTACATGGTGCTATACAGAGTAAAACAATAAATAGCAAGACCCTGCCGCATAGGCTTACATTCTAATAAAATCATAATAAAGCAATAAGGAGGGGAAGAGAATGCACCAAACAGGCAGTATAAAAGTCAGAACAAAATCAAGTTTTAAAAGCTTTAGGAAAAAGAAAAGTTTTTAGCTGAGCTTTAAAAGCTGCGATTGAACTTGTAGTTCTCAAATGCTCTGGAAGAGCATTCCAGGCGTAAGGGGTAGCCGAAGAAAATGGATGAAGCCGAGCAAGTTTCTTAAATTAAGGTTGTCTTTAAAGCACTTGCCAAAGCATTAACATTAATGCGTCGGCATAGATAGAAATACTCTAAGTCCTGTTGTATAATAGAAATGCTGCACTTGCAGCAAGAAATCAGAGAAGCAAAAGGCACATAAAATTCACCACTTAGCACAATTCCTGCTCGTCAGAGCTGTTGCCATCACTCCTCACTATCATTGTGGATGGAATGTGTTCCAAGTATGTTCTCCTATGGCTTTATTAAGATCTGTACTGCAGCCTCCATATAGACCTGCAACAAACGTTTGAAGAATTAGGAGGGGTCTTGCTCTGTGCCTGGGAAGCAAATGAAAGGAATAGTTTAGGATATTTGCATAGAATTTTACAAGTGTGGAGCACATCTTAGGCTCGGACCAGCAATTTGGTCTCAGCTAAAAGATTCTAAGCTTTCCCATTCTGCATCCCTCATTTTGATGTCATTATTATCATGTTGTATGAAGTAAATCCCTAAGATAACTACAAGTTCAATCGCAGCTTTTAAAGCTCAACTAAAAACTTTTCTTTTTCCTAAAGCTTTTAAAACTTGATGTTGTGCGGACTTTATACTGTTAGTTTTACCCTACCCTGTACCTGCTTACCCTACCCTGTGCCTGTTGGCATTCTCTTCCCCTCCTTATTGTTTTACTATGATTTTATTAGATTGTAAGCCTATGCGGCAGGGCCTTGCTATTTACTGTTTTACTCTGTACAGCACCATGTACATTGATGGTGCTATATAAATAAATAAATAAATAAATAAATAAATAAATAATAATAGTGAGTTTGCAATAAGTTGTTTCTATCAGAAATGTTTTGCCATCCCAGGATCGTTCCACATGGATTTCTCTGCAGGATTGGAAGTGCTATTTCATGCTTCTGAATCCTTCGCTCTGATCTTTCATAGGCTGCATTTGCATGTCACTTAACTCATGACTCGTGGCTTCATAAACCAAAATGTATACGAGCAGCATGCTGGTGGACACAACCTGTTTGCTCTTGCTTTGCCCCCCCCCCCCCCCGTCCTTTGCGTGTGCAGAGAAATCCTCCAAGGACCTTAAGTGGCGGGCTGTAAGATAGGGGAGGAGACACTCCATAAGGTCCCTATCAGTCTTTTAGCTGCCTCACATAATATTATGAAAATCCCACCCCATAAGACAGGGATTGTAAGAAAGTAGGTCTCCAGATGTTTTGGGATTCCAGCCACTAGCATTCCTGACCATTGCCCATGATGGCAGGAGCTTCTGGGAACTGAAGTCCAAGACATCTGGAGATGTACCTTCTGCCCAAATCTGCCATAAGACATCCACAATGCACTGCAAATGTTTATACACACACATGTTTACACACCTTTTAGCACCAGATTAACGACATTCTAAGTGTCTTTCAGATTCCCTTGCACTATTTATCTGCAGCTGTAAAAGTTGTTAAAAAAGGATAAAAACTAAAATAATTTCTAAATGTATATTAGAACTGACGAGTTCTGCATTTGAATTACAAATATATTAAATACAAAAAAAGACATTGGTGTCATGTGAAAGCGTCATATTTCTCAGTCCCAGTCCCTGTTTAAGTGTCTACCTGAAGAAAAAGAAGGTTTTAAATGGAACAAGGTTTTGCACAATGGTTATGCTTAGTAAACTAATACCATCCCTTTTGACCTTTATTATGCATATGGGTGCTTTTAGGGGAGTGCAGGAGACAAAGGGCTTCCTGGAGAAGATGGTGAAAAAGGAGAGACTGGAATTCCAGGAGTTACAGGCTTTTCTGGTGAACCTGGCATAAGGGGCATTCCAGTAAGTAATATTAGAATTAATGTGCAATTTTGCTCTTAAGTATCTTGGGTCTTATGCACACTAAATGAGTGTTCCCTCATTTGAGTCATGTAGCAGGAGAATGGTGATAAAAAAAATTAAAAACCTTTTATAAGCTCTTAAAATAACACAAGGCATTGGGGGAGGAGTTCTACTGCTCTTCACCAGTGATGTCACAGGCACTGACCAATAGATGCCCATGATACATATATAATACATATGCATTATAAAGAGTACTCACTACTGCGACTGCAATTGCTATGTTAGCTGCAAGTGGGGAAATTGCCACATGGCAAAAATGCTACCTTGGAGAAAGGTGTTATGATTCTTCCACAAGTAAGTAACAACTGCACAACTATTGTACAGCAATTGTCTCTACAAGCCTTGAAAGTCATGGCCAAAATTGTAACAGCTGATTGGCTCATAAGAAATACATCATTGATTCCAGCCCAGCTATACTTGGATGGATTCTTTCTCATAGCTAGCACTAATTAACACTTATGCTGGCAACCACAGTAGTGAGACCACATAGTGGGTGATTGTGGTTAATTAACTATGTCTCAGAATGACTTCAAATATTAAATAGTATCACCTGTACTCCCAGTATTCTTGGTTTCACACTTCTGTGCCACCACTTCAATTGTTATGGGGAAGCATGAAAACAGGAAATGCACCTCTCTTGTGTTTCTGTTTCCACTGCTTGTCCTGCATAAAAAGTCTCTTCCAGTCCTATGAGTATATCCAGCAAAACATTAGTTGATGCACAATGAGAGCTGTTTTGCTTGCAACGTTACAGCCTTGTAATGAAGTGAAATGATGGCAAATCCTGCTGTATGTGTCTTGCTCAAATTCAAAGTGTTCCATATGATGATTTCTTTAAAAGATAAAAATAAAATGTAACCCAGACTATGCTTTAAAATGTAGACCTTAAAGAGAAGATACATAGTATCATAAGAGACACAAGTGTAGGGTTGCAGTCTTATACACGTTTCTCTGAAGAAAGTCCCACTGAACTCAATGGAACTTACTTGTGAGTAGCCATATCTAGAACTATAATGTAAATGTTTCCTCCATGCAATATATCCTTTATCATCTATGTTCTGCTTTATGATCTATTTCTTCCTGATTCAACTCTTCTTTTTATTACTTTGTAATGTGTATTTTAAGGGCTACACTTTACGATAAGGCATCACTATAAATGTTTGGTATTTACTAGGGGTGTGCACTCCGCGCTGAAAATTTGACGGCGCTCCAAGTTTTCGGAGTGGAGAGGGGACGGTTTTAAAACTGTCCAAAACTGGCAGAGTGGAGATGCGCGTCATTGGAGCGCCGATCTGTTTTCAGATAACTGTTCCATTATAGTCTATGGAATTGACAAAAATGCTTATATCTCTGTCATTTTTAAAGATAAACAGATGAAAGTTGGCACCGTGATAGCTCTGAAATAGGTCTTTAGCAATGCCAAGTTTGAAGCAGATTTGTTCATCCCTTGATTTTTAGGATTTTTTTATGTTTGAGGGTTTAAAATTATTTTAAAAACGCTATCAGTTTTAAAGATATAGAGATGAAACTTGGCACTATGATAACTCTTACGTAGGGTTTCAGCATCAGCAAAGTAAAGGAGAAAAGCTCCCTCCATAAATACACAAGGGTGAATTAATACAGAATAAGAGAGGAGGGTGTGTGTGTTTATGGGGGGATGGTTTGAGCAGGATTTTTTTTAAAAAAAATCCTAAAAATCAAGGGGTGAATGGATCTGTTTCAAATTTGGCATGGTTAAAGCCCTGTGTAAGAGCTATTATGGTGCCAAGTTTCTTCTCTTTATCTTTAAAAATGATGGAGATGTAATCATTTTTGTTAATTCCCATAGACTATAATGGAACTTAACAAAATGAAAACAGATGCCGAGAGACAGAGCTGTTCTGAAAATCGGCAAGGAGAAGTGCCTCAACCCTAGTATTTACTACTAGCCCAGCCATTCAATTTTTGCATAAATCTAGCTAAAGTGTAGCAAGTCACATACAACACCCTACTGTTATTATTAATAGCATACTATGTATCACAAAGTACACTTGGTACTCACATAGTAGGTTTAGAGACAGTGACCTGCCTAAAGCTACTCCATTGACTAATGAAATCTGGCATCTTGTCCTTGTTACTGCACATCTTTGTGCTTGATGCAGTTCATTTTAAGTACATCACCACACATCACGTTACACTTAACTTCCAATCAGCTTCATGGGGTTTTGAATTTGAGTTGTCCACTTCTAAAGCCTACAGTCTATCCCATACACCAATGTTGGAGCTCTGAAAAGCTTATCTGGTGGTCTGATGACAAGACGGGGCTTCACTTGAGTCACACTAGATAACCATATGCCCCACCAATGCCATACACACCAGCGATGACGATAGGGGCTAGCAAGCACAACCCCCTTCAGGCATTGAAAGAACATATGAACAGGATGAAGTGAACCCCTCCCTAAGAATGTTAGCAATGGATAAATTTCCTGAAAGTTATTACTGATTTTTTTTCTGCAACGTGCAGATGAGTATCAACGATTTTCTAGCAGGGTCTGTCTTTGAACATCATGGCAATTAGTTCAGATTGGCCTTGCCAGTAGCCACACGCACTGCATGTGATCCTAAGAATTATTTGCAACAGCAGATTGATCAGCAGCAGATCAATATGAAAAGGGTTCCCTGAGTGTTAGATGTTTGAACTACACTATCCACTATACACACTTTCCAGGAAGTAAATCTCATTGAATGTAAGGGGATTTACTTCTGAGTAGACATGCTTTGGGTTACATACTGTAAGTTAACACTAATGAAGAAAGAAACAGAAAACGTCAGACTGCAGCTATTTATTTTTAAATCTTCAGGGTTTTCCCCCTTAATTCATTGGTGGCATCATCATCATCCATCATCTCATCCTGAGCAATTTTTAACAGACTGTGGGGTAGCTTTAGCGATTTATAGGGTGCTTCCAGTTGAGTCTTTTATCACTCCTTCACCCCTATAATTCATCATTCATATAATTTTACTGGGCCTGGGAAGGTCCATACAATGTAATCTTGCAGTCATAACCTTTCTGTGTTTCCCCACCACTTTTCCAAAACTTCAAAAAACACGTTAAGGGAAAAAAGATGGAATTATTGCACAACGCCTTCTAATTCAGAAGTCCTCAACCTTTGGTGGGCACATGTCGAATGTTAAGAGAGTGTTATGGGCACTCTCACAAAATAGCTGCCGTGGAAGGGGGCTTGTTCGTTCATAAAGTGGCCTCCATAGTGGGCATAGCCAGACACAACACTCATTTCTCAGAAGGCCAACTGGTAGGATTAAAGGAAAGATAACTTGTCCAAAAACTTAAGTACAAAGCAGAAATGGTATTTGAAGACCAAAATAAATGAATGAATGAATCAATAAACATTTTGGCCCCAAATAAAGATGGTATTAGAGGGCACCACTTTGCTTTGTAGTATGCCAGCCTCTCAGTTAAAAAAACTAGTTTTAAAAATTATTAAACAATGTAGAAATGAGAAGCAGAGAATCTGATGGGAACCATTGGTGGCCACAGGCATCTTGTTGGAGACCCCAGTTTTAATTGGTAGCACCATTTCTAAACTTTATAGGACACTTCACTACACTGTGTAAAAATTATTTCCTGCTACACATTCCCATCCTCCAGTAGTTTATAATACAGACATCCCCAAATGCTTGAAACATATGCGTGGTCTGTTCTGCCTCAAGATCAGAATTAATTCCCACAATTAGGAACTGAGTGAACAAATTAGATTGTTGGCCCGGCACAAATGTCATCTCGTTAGTTTGACGCTCAATGTGACTGATATTTCAGGATAGCTGCATGGCTTAGAAGAAACTAGAAATGTTCTACTATGTTGGTCTTGAATAATATTTTGCACAGAAGAGCCAAAAAAGAGAAAAACACAATCTGGTCATCTTCAACACATTTTATTCTATTTATTTTTCTTAATCAATTAATGTGTCTAATCCGGAAACTAACTGTTTATGAAAAATGTCTGCTGAAATCCTTTTTAATCTGGCTGCAATATTTGTTTTCGTAACTTGACAATCAACAGCTTCTTTCTTACAACCATAAAAATCTGAGGGTGGGGATGGGAAATTAAACAGAATTATGAAACATAACAACCATCTGCTTAGTATATATAGAAAGAATACTAATGAGATAAAAAAATTCCCCCAAAGATAGAATCTACATTTTCCAGAGTGTTTTACTGATTGGATCCTGCAGTTCAGTGACATGCCATAGTGTTCATATCTAGGATAGGAACTATGGTCTCCAGTATTAAGCTCTGAATAGTTTGTCAGTGACGAGAGCCAGTTGAGCTGGGATTTTCTGGAGGAGGGACTGTCTGGTATAGTTCACTCCTCCTTCAAACACTGCTGCATATTAGTACCATAGAAGTTGTAGGTGTTGATGGGAGGACACTGGCTGTTCTCTGTGATCTTCCAAACCACCCAGAATATGATTGGTGCTAATATTTCAATTTTAAAGTACTAAATATAAAATGTGGTGCTTGAGCCTTTGCACCATGTTAATGGAAACCCTTAACAGCCTCTCGTCCAACCTGGTACCCTCCAGATGGTTTGGACTACAACTTCCAGCATTCCTGGAAGCTGGCTGGAGCTGATGAGACTTGGAAGTCCAAACCATCTGGAGGGCATCATGTTAAGGAAAGGCTGCCTTAACATCTTGTTCTCCTTCAAAAGCTTTCCCGGTCAAGTATTTGTGGGGTGGGTGTTTTACTATGGCCTGGATTGCTTTGGGGGAAACATGGAGGCTGGGCATATTTCTGCTTCTGTGTTATTGGTACCTGGCCTAGCAAATAATTAGCTGCTATCTTGCTTATCTAAACCTGCTGTCTGGAGCTGTAGTATATCTACAAGCACATCTACTTTCACTAGAAAGCTTTCTCTGGCCTGGATTCAACATACTTCAGTCCTTCCCTGTTTGAATATACTGTTTTGCTAGATGGAGTGTTTGGCTTGAACACAAAATTTATCTTAGTCCGCAGCTGTTGTTTTCTGTCCTGGCATCTTTGCTTTCATTGCAGTTTCCATTGGCTTGATAAAATCATCGAGATGATATCACTGCACTCCAAAATGGAACAATCATGCTAATGTGTTCAAGGCCAAATTTAATAAGAATCCTCATTTTTAATTTTAAAAAGCCTTTCTAATATTATGTAATGCAAATTCCAATTTAAACATGTCCTCAAAGCTCTCTTTCTTCATGACAAATACTACAGGGACCTGAAGGAGCTCCAGGAAGTCCAGGTCAAAGGGGCCGTCCAGGAAAAAAGGTAATTACTTTTTAGTATGTTAGCTTGAATTTGTACTCCAAATAAATTATCTTTAATTAGGGAAGTAGCACTTTTCATTAATAAATGAACAGATTGTCAGTTTTAAAAGAGAATGTTTATAGAACATTATGACTTCATTGGCTTTCCAGTGCAATTTGCATTTAGCATAATATTTTATTCTATTCTGCTCCCAATCTCCCAAATTAGGGGGAAAAGGGACAACATGGCCCCCCAGGAGAGATTGGAGCCACCGGTGACCCTGGCCAGGCTGGAGAAATTGGTCCAAAGGGTTCAAGAGGAACTAAAGGCCCATTAGTGAGTACAGTGTTAATTTATACTGAGAAGTCATATATATATGGAGAAAAGCCAAGTTTGTATTAGAAAATGCTTTATTCCATATGTGGTAGATACTGGGTGTTTAGAGGACTATATTGTCCAAATGTCATGATCAACCAGAAGTATAGAGCATACACAACATCACACAGGGTTAACCTGACTCATAGCCTCTCCGGTTTTTATTTACTGGATGTGCAGGTAGAATGGACAAAAGTTGTTTATTAGCCTATTCTGTTCATGATACTTCTTTAGAGAGTGTGTGCAATATGATGGTTAGGGCACTTAGATCTGGATTTGATTGCCATAGTTATCACTAATTTGCTATTGAGTCACAATTGTTCCTCCTCACTTGTAAGGGCAGCAACTCAATACTACCACATAATTTGCAAGCAAAAGATATCCTGTTCAGTCTCCATATCAAAAGGATGTTGGGTAGTAGGTTTGGTAAAGACCTCTTCCCGAGACCTTTGAGAGTTGCAGAACGGAGTTAGATGAACCAGTGTATAGCAGCTTCTTTCATTTCTTTTTACTTACATTTATATCCCACTTTCCTATAATGAGTTCGCGGTACTGTGTGCACAGTTCCTTTTATCTTCACAAAATCCCTATGAGGTCAGTTAGGCTCAGAGACAGAAAGAGAAGACGGTTCAGGGACCCCAAGTAAATTTCATGGCTGAGCATGTATTTAAACCTTAATCTCCCTGGATTGCTATTCCACATTGCTCTTATATTCATATGAACTCTTGTTGAACTTCTTCGCCTATATTTAAGTTCATTAGGGTAAAAGCCTTCTTTTTAAGTGCTTGTACTTTATTTTAAAATTTTGCCCTGTACCTGTATCTATTTCCACAGATACACTCTGAAATGTCAGATTTGAAGGAACAACTGCTTCTAGTTTCACCAATTATCTTACCTGCATATTATTATATGTACTTTAGTTATATTTATGTATAAGTATTATTTATGGTTAAAATACCTTGAGGTTGGGCCTTTTTGTTCTAACATGCATTGCTCTGGAGTCTCTGTTAGGTTGATTTTTAAGGTTGTTAAGGAAATCTTTATGTTTTCACCTTTTTAGCTGCTTTTTAGGAGAGAACTCCATTAGATGTTTCCCTTGCATTTTTTAAAAAATTATTTATTTATTTTCATTTTATAATTGTATACCCTGTAGCTCAACCACTAGAGTTGTCAGGGTGTTTAGTTATATAAATATTACATTTAAAAAACGCTCATTCTGTCCAGTCCAGCCAGAGTTAAGCATATTTAAGTTATTGACTTCAATGGAAAGTTAAGCATGTGTTTAACTCTCTGCATTTGAAATTTGGAATTTATACATTTATACTTAAATGGAATTTATATATACTTAACTTGGGTTCAATCATGCCCCATGTTTTTGTGAACAAGTGATATGTGAGCTGATAGCTTGACAAATGAAATGATTAAAATGTATTCATTGCTGGTTATATTTGTACAGGGACATTTAGGACCAATGGGATCTGTAGGAGAACCAGGAATTCCAGGTTATGGGGTATGATACACTCATGTGTCTGTCCATATTTTTCTATTGAGTTTCTGTTATATTAACTGTCATCAATGTATATTGTACTTCAGTTATCAGGGTGTGTTGAGTTGGGTTCTGGTTCTGCCAGGTCCAGGGGGGTGTCTTCATAGCACTGAGTTGGTGCTGTGTCCCTTGAAAACCCCGCGCTTTCTGTCCCCCAAGGTGGTGTCGGATAATCCCGACTCTGAGAAGGGAGCATGGGGTTTCTGGGCAGCCGACTGGGGACCGGAGCCACTCCTGCCCTCTTCCTGGTGGAAGGCAACCAATCACAGGTTACCTTCCGCCAGGCACAGCCCAGCCACACCTCTGCTGCGATTCCAGAGCGAGGCTTTGGGGCTCTCTTGACACCATCTTGCACGTTCTCACCTTGCTGCAGTGAAAAGTGGGTGTGTGATTGCAGCAGCGTCATATAATCGAAGCCCCGCCACTGTGCACCCAACCCAGGGCTTTCCAAGCATATAGACAGCCCATGTTATCAATCAGGTTCTTTTGGTTATCAAGCTGAGACAAGATTGATAACCAAAAGAACTTGATTGATAACTTGGACCTGACAGAACCAGAACCCAGCTCAGTAAACAGGGCCTATTGAATTGTGCAATAAACATTCACACCTCCTTGGTATATATAGTTGTCTGTGTGTATACTGCATGTAAAGTTGTCTTCTGCAGATGGATGATATGTACGTTTAAATCACCTACTGAAGGTAGATGCTCAGAAACTTGCTCCTGGTCTTTTTGCCCTGCCCCTGCCCCTCTTGAACACACTTGCAGTTAGGCAATGAAGAACTCTCATGGCAGCTGACCCTGCTCTGGAAAGTGCACAATTCTCCTGGCACACCTCCCCCTCAAAGAGGGACTTTAAGACCATGATTGATGCATTGGGGGGGGACACAATTTCCCCAAGGCTGGGGAAATTGCGTATTTTTACCTTCCACTTTAATGGAGGCCACCACTATTAGAGTGGAGGGGGGAAATGCGTGATTTCCCCAGTCTTGAGGAAATTGTGTTTCACTCCCCATCCCTTGCTGAAGGGGGCCTTAAAGGCCCTATTAATAGGGTCTTTAAGGCCCCCATCGGTGGGGCGGGGGAGGAACTCAATTTCCCCAAGGCTGGAGAAATTGCGTATTTTCTCCCTCGAGGGAGAAAATCCACAATTTCATCAGAAATTGTGTATTTCCTCCCACTGTGGCAATTGTAGCCACCATTACCACAGAGGGGAAGAAAGGACAAAGGGTGTGCTCAGGTCAGGGCGGAAGTGAGTTCCTCCTGATTCTGGAGGGCCCTTTGTCCAGCAGCCATGATGGGGTGAAAATCTGGCTGGCGCGTCCATAGGGGCCCGGGAGGATTTTCGCCTCATTGCTACCTGGAGTCCTTTTCACTATTACAGACAGTGTATGTGTGTAAAGGTTGGGAGGAAATGCGTGGGTTCGGAAGCCACAGTTGTGGAATCCTCTCCTTTTGCAGGGGATTTACAGGAATACTATTAATCTCTGGATTGCAACCTGACAACCCCAAGCCCATGAAATGTCCACTGTATGCTTCCCAGGATTTCATCTCTTGTGTCCTTCAATATCTACAAAGAAGCATTGATAGTGAAGTTTTGCTAATATGCAAGCTATAAAGAATCAAAAGCTCTTTGATTGTTGGACAACCCAGTAAGAAAGAGAGATTGTTTTGTTGGGGTGGGAGCTTTAAAAACTCACATTTTGTCTCTTCCTGTCTTACTTGAGAATAGCCATTCCATGCTGCTGAAGGATCCCTAGTGGAAGCTACAGGTTTTCCCACAACTTTACTCATCCTAAACTGAAAGAAAAATTGAGAGTATGAATTAGGAAACAAGTTTTCATTTTATCAAAATATTTGAAAAAACTCCATTCTTTATCAGTATGGCTCCAATGAAAGCGAATAGTTTGCCCTCAAGCACTGCACTTCTGCCAACCTTCAAAAATCTATCCAGCTAGAGACAGGTTTGCCTGATATGTCACTATTGACTGTATCTTAACAAATTTATTTATTTATTTATTTATTTATTTATTATATTTTTATATCACCCAATAGCCGAAGCTCTCTGGGCGTTTCACCTACTTAGTGATGGCTGGTGGATAGGCAAACAGACAGATAGATACTGCAGGCATGGGATGAAATGTACATTGAATTGTTCCTTTTCTTAGGGTCATCAAGGTCAACTCGGAGCGCCTGGTCCTCCAGGACCCAAAGGGGAGAAGGTATGAGTAGTAGCAACTGATATATTGTAATTGACAAAGATTATTTCTGTTGACTAGAAGTCATGAAAGCACACAAATTAAGCATATATTTTTCACAGCCCCCGATTTTTCCAGGTTCATATTTGAAATAAAAACAATCCTGGAAAAACGTGTGTAAAGAAAAGCTTATGATTTAGATTAATGAAATTACTTGGTTGGGTCTGTGATATCACAAATCCACAGGCTGTTTTTACAATACAGGTGTACCAGTTTTTAACAGGCTATGTGATTGATAACACTGACTGCAATGTGGTGGGAGTCATCATCTATGATGTCATCATCTAAAATACCACTAGAGGTCATCATCTAAGATACCACGCTTACTGTACTTCCATTGATTTAATTTGTCCTTAGAATGCATGAGTAGCCATTTGTTCACCATGAGATAGACTTGGGCATACAAAAGGCACGTCTATATGAGTGGTGCTGGGATGTGAACTCAGCAGCACTTGCGCTTGCAAGACAGCTGGGGTTTGTCTGCACTTGGCTCAATACTCTAGGAACCCGCTCAAGTTTTATAATACTACATCCAAATTTAGTCATACTTACAAGTAAACCCATTGAAATGTATCAATTGATTTCAATGTATCTGCTCTAAGTATGACTAAATCTGGATCCAGCCCAGTCTTTAAAAACTGTGTTATATATCCAATACACCTCATTTTACTGATATGTAGCACAAATTGCTAAATATTTTTTATCGTGCATTACCTCTTTGCATATGCATGTACTGAAGAAGGAATGTATTTGAAATCTGCTTGTATAGTTTGTTGACAAGTCTCTGAAGCTTCATGACCAATAAACAATTGATTTGGCTTCATTATAGGGTTACCCTGGGGAAGACAACACAGTACTGGGACCACCTGGGACCATAGGTGAACCAGTAGGTCTTTCTTTATCCAGAAAACTATGGTCACATTGTATAGGAGAGCAGAACTTTAAAATAAGTATATTTAGGCTTGCATACAGTGAAGGCTGGTGCCTCCAGTTTTGGTGGAGCTGTGATTCCATTTTGGGTTTAGCCTATTCAAAATTTCTCATAATGCATTGCTTGCTTTTTCAGTTGTTTGACACAGTCTAGGGCCGAGATATTGTCACACATGCATTTTGGCTCATAGTGGCATTACATCAAATGATTTGTAGTCATAAAACTGCAAAAGCATCCATTGGCATCCATGCATATTTTCCCCAGCTTCACATGGCATCAAGAAGTTGGTAGTCTTAAGACTGTGCAAAGACTAGCTTGGATCCAACAAAGCATGGGTGGAAACCCACTTGCAGAATTGGGCTTTCCCACACCACAGAGGCAGTCCCAAGGGCTGAGACCCTCTGGAATGAGACCCTGTGGTGTGGTATGTGGCATGTGGGACCACATAGGGGAAATAGAAGGATCCCATAGTGTGATCCAACGTCCCTTTGGCTCAGGCAAGAGCAGGTTTGCATCCAAGCCACAGATTCATTCTCAAGCATGTATATTTGACTTTGACACAAAAGAGGATAGAGGGATTGAGTGAGATTGTAGGAGATGGTCTGGTGCATGCACAACAATACAATTATCATAAAAACAGTTGTTGCTCATAGATATAGCCATAATGTAACAAGTGTAAGAAAGGTCAACATGCACCCAGCAGCAGATTTATTGCAGGACATGCTGCAGTGACCAATGGGACACATAAAGAAGGGGAGAGCCAGTCTGCAAACCTATTTTGGGGATAGGGTTCAGAACCTTGGATAGCTTCTTTAGAGTTCTGTTTGGTTCTGACTGAAACCCAGAATGGATTCACAGCCCCACCAAAGTGAGAGCCACCAGCCGCCACTACTTGTGTAAATTTCACCTTTTTTTATTTCCAGCCATGAACTTGGCAAGATGTTTCTGAGCCTTATCCTCCCATTTGTAATACAGATAATATGGGCATGCATATAGAGCTATTGTAAGGGGTATTCAGATAATGTATGTGATACATTTTAGAGGTTTCAGAGTTCTATATAAATGCTAAGTATTATTATTAGTGCTAATGTTGTTCACTTTTCTATTACATGCTGCAGCAGTGACCTACTTTTCATTTTGATTTTTTTAAAGATTTAACGTGTGTGGGATTCAAAGCTTTAAATAGCCTTATAGTAAATAATTTTAAACAGCATTTGATGAATTCATTACATATTCATTCAGGTGTGTAGAACTAATCACAAAATAAATGTTGATCACATATTGTAATTGAATACTGATACAGAGTTTTACAAACATTCGTTTTTTCTTTCCATTTTTTAAATTTTTTTTTAGGAATGCTGAATTCCTTTTGAATGCAAGATTCCATATCTTTTTATTCCAGGATAACCATATTTCAAATGAAATTTTAAACAATGTGGATTTTTTGTGGTTATTTCTTTAGGGTCCTATTGGTGAACATGGAGAGAGAGGAGAACCTGGTGATGTAGGTTACAAGGTAAAACCTGCTTTGATTTTTTCCATCTACAAAATAATCTCTCTTACACGTATGAATGAGATTGGGAGTGACAGTACCAGCATTGGCTATTGACAAAATATGGGCAGGAATTGATTCCAAGCTAGTCAGAATTTAGGGTCAGTTTAATCAGAGTCAATACTAGGAAACTGACACCCTTTCTATATCTAAGGATTATCCCAGGAAAATGGAAGGATTGTCCCTGCCTGCTCCTGGGATCCCCTGTGTGTCGTTTGGATGCACAGAAATGATCCCGGGACAATCCTAGGATATAGGGCTGGTGCAGACATGCCTTGAGTATAAAAATTTGGGAACTGGCCAAATTAATATCCTTTAATCCTTCCTTTGTGAGTCAGTGTGGTGTAGTACAGGAGTTGAACCAAGAAAACTTGGGTTCAAATCCCCCATTCAGCCATGAAGCGCACTGGGTGATCCTAGAATATTCACCATCTACCTGACAGGGTGACTGTTCTGAAGTTGGAGGAAGGGCATGATACAAATGTGATAAATAAGACCAAAGTCCAGGCCAAGAGTTATCTGCGAAGAGACAATTGAGGAAGGGGAATAGTAGGAGGATTTAAGATTTGGATTGAAGGATGAAGTATAGGGCTTGCATAGTACAGGCCAGAAATAAAAGCATGTGAGCTCTGTTACACTGAGAAGAGCCAGATGGAGGAACATGAAGTTATGCAGAAGTCAGGCAATGGGTAAAATCCAACATAAATTCTACTTAGCGTAGAGCCATTGAAATGAATGGGGCTTAACTTAAATCCTATTAATTTCAGTGGGTCTAAGTAGGACTTACATTGGATTTTACCTAATGTGCATATGGTTGGAGCAAAGGGTGTATTTTTTTTAATATAACCTGTTGCAGTGGAGGCTGTAGGACAGAGCAGCTTGAATTGGATATATTGGAAGAAGAAGATCCAGTGAGGTGCCTCCTTTCTTGCACTGCGGTGAATCAGCATGTTGGATCACTGCTCAGCACCTCTCAAACTAAGGCCACAGCTAGATCTAAAGTTTATCCTGGGATCATCCAGGGTTCACCCCTGCCTGAGCACTGGATCCCCTGTGTGTCACCTAGATGAACAGGTTTGACCCCTGGATGATCCAGGGATAAACCTTAGGTCTAGCTATGGCCTAAGTCTCCCCAGAAGTGGATAACATTAGTTCCCTCTCCAATGAAATATTGTACTTCCTATTTCTAGGGTCACTCAGGTCTTCCAGGACGTAGAGGTGCTATTGGACAACAAGGACCGCCAGTAAGTCTCTTGTACAATTATTTGAATTAATTGCACTGATGTCAGTATAATTAAATGCATTGTACTTCCGTATTTGTTACAGGGGTGGGTAGGGGGAAATCCCTATTTTCCATTTGTTTTGATATCTAAGCATGATTTTATATTACGTTTTGTTTTTCCAAAGGGTGAGCCAGGTGAACGTGGTGAACCAGGACCGAAAGGAGAGAGGGGCTCTCAAGTAGGTAGAAAAGGAGAAAAATTATTTCAGAAATACTTGAAATAAGAGGTCTGTGGATCTTTAAAGTCAAATGATTTTTTTATCATCTTATTTGTTACTTTGTTAAACTGATCCATCTTCAGAATTGTGACAACATAATGTGTATATTCCATTGCTGAAGCTGGTGGAGCGCTCTTTCTCTGGCCAAAGAAGTGGCTGTCTCCTTACCAGGGAAACTTTTCTAGTCCCTTTACTCTCTTCTGAAGCATCCATAGGATTGTGCCAGCCTATGTTGCTTTATTAGACCTGACTGGCCCATAAAGAAGCGATCAGAATACAGTGTGGCTCAGTGGATAGAAATATGGACCTGGGTTTCCAGAATTTAGGCTTAAGTCCTTCCCCTGCTATATAGCTAATAACCACATTATTTAGTTATTTGGAACTGCTGTCTAACCACGTGGTTCAGCAGAACCTCAGGGTGCATAAAACATACTAAACAAAACATCAATACAAATAATTAAAACAAAAAGCCTAATACCTTTAAAAGGATAAAGGCAGCAAATAAAGGAATCTCAGGTTAAAACTAGCTTTGCCTCTCAAATGCCTGATGTTGTTTTTTTTAAAGTCTTTGCCTGCCAGTTCCTTAAATGTTAAAGGCAGAACTGGTCTGCAAAACTTCTCTTGGGACAGGTGTCCATAATGGGGGTGCCATTGCTTGAAGGTCCTCATCTCCATCCATCTAATTTCATATAAAGAAGGGATTTGGAATAGGACTCCATTTTTATTCCCTGCTTGTGAGCTTCCAAAGGCATCTCTTTGACCACTGTTGGGAAATGGGGCGGGGGGGGGGGGCAGATTAGATGATTTTTAGCCACTCAGTTCTTATGATCTCATTAGGGCCATTGCCTTTGCGTGTTCCATTAGGTGATACCAACTGCACTGTTTAGGAAGCAGAGGAGGCAACCAGGAGTGCAGATGGATTCTGTACAAGAGCTATGGGTCTTATCTTAGAACTAAGGATCTTGTCTCAAGTCCAGGAACTTGTCCTGCAATTTTGTGTGCTGTGGTATCTGTGTGGCAACTCATAGAATGAGGCTTTTGGAAAATAATCAGCTGATGATATCTGAGTGCTGACATGAGGGACAGATTGGGCAGCAGCATTTATGGGTAATTGCCTTTCTGGCTTATTGCCTGAAAGTCTTTCTAATGATTCTTCTGATGGCCTGAAGTGTTGTGAACCTTCCTTTCCCTTTTCTTTCTTTCTTTTTTTTAATCTGCTTGTTCTCTGGATGTACTTGAATCATTTTTCCTGTGTCCTTAAAGACATATGTGGAAGACCATCCAAGTTAATAGAGGCCACTATCCAGAGAACCATGCAACAAACTCTGCATGGCAGCTTGTATTGACTTATATTGACCTGGTTCACACGGCACAAGTTAATTTACTGTGGGGGTTGTCCATGGTGTCGCGTTGAGCTGGGAACCCATGGGCACCATTTTTGCATGGTGCCTACAGGTACCTGGATACCCGTGGCTTGTCATGATGTGCAAATCCAGGCAGCAGGGGTTATTTGAAAGTTAGACAACCCTCAATAACCCGTGACTTGTTTTAGGGTTATATGAGGGTTGTTTAACCCTCAGAGAACCCCTGCTGCCTGGGTCCTCATGACATGGCAAGCCAGACCTGTGGGCATCCAGTATGAAACAACAGCCTTTGCAGGTAAATTAAACCACGGTGGACTGTTGTGTCATGCAAAGTAGGTCATTGTTTTCTTTTGAATAGCAGTCTCCCTGCAGTCCACGTTTGGAACTTGGGTGGATTTCAAAACTAGTGATATGGCATGTGTGGGCTGCTGTTCAAGAGGGTGGTGGGGGAAGTCTGTAGTTCCACTAGGCATGCTCAAGCTCTAAAAGAGCTCTCTGGATTGTGATTATTATACAAATCCATTTGAACTCATTTATAAAGAGAGTACATCAGTGGCATAATACATATTAGTTTGGTATAATGAGTACTGTGTAAGTTCCAAAGGATCAGGTATAAATGTTTCATTTCTAAATAATATTTGGAGTTGAGGATACAGCAAATGCTGCCAAAGAAATATTTAGATCTGCCACAGAGCGACTTTTAATATACTTTTTTTAAAAGATTACATAAAGAATGATTTTTTAATATCCCCATTGCTCCTTCAGACTTCCACTTTCAACCAAGTCCTGCTCCAGTAAAATTGTTTTCTGAGGGATATGGGATAATCTGGGATTCAAAGCAAAACCACATTTTATTAACTTGCATATCTCAGTAGCTCTGTAAAGCTCAAGTTGCTTTAATTTTGGCAGCACATGCATAATATAGTACACACACACACACACACACACCCCAAAAAAACCCAGAGAAAATAAAAACTCCAGCTACCACAAGGTTCTTTCAAACTTTCCAGTATATTCCTTAGGATGAAATTTTATATCACTGCTTAATTCCTAAAAATAGTTTAACAACCAGAATGCACATCTTAAAACTGCAGGTAAACTTGTGACCACAACTTGAACAATACCTTGCTGATAACTTCTACAAGATTGATGACATGGAAGAGGTATCAAAATAATAAATGACCTTCCATTTTAAATAGTCTCAAATTTGTAAAAAAAAAATTATACACAAAACTGGCTGCCAGATCACATAATCTCTGATTTGGAAATACTGCGTATGCATTTGGGCAGTGGGTCTACATGCACCCTTCCCATCTTACGTACTGTGTGACTGGGTCATATGCCTGATTCCCTCAAGATTTCAAACTTAAAAAGATGAGGTGGAATTATAATCTGAATCCATTTTGAATATGGATCTTCCATAAACTGCATGTATGGAAGGGACGTAAGTGTAGTCCATTCATTGCGCTTCACCACCACCATTACAGAATACAGACAGGAGATCATGTGGAGCAGTCCAGTGTGGTTTATTATCTATGTACAGATCTTGCAGTCGACGTGGGGGCAGAGAGCACTTTTAATTCAAATGACAATGATGCACAATGACATTATTTATTTATTTATTTTTGTCTCTTTATGTTATATAATGTAACATTGGCACTACAGTATTGAATGTATGTATTTATAAGATAGAATAAGCTGTATGCAGTTCAATACGTAATGTTTAAAGTTTTATTTAACTGTTTGTTGGAAAAAATAAATTATGTGCATATACATATATGAAACTACTGTAGAAGTTGGCAAAAGTTAAGTGACATGATATTAGCTCAGTTCAGACTTAACATGCTCAGGCCAATAAACCATGGTTTTAGATTCTAGTTAATGAGCAATGGTGGGAGGGTGCTTTGTAGCAGAGAAGACGCTGGGAAAGGTGTGCTTAATCTTTTGTCCATCAGCTTCCTTTTTCTTCAAGATCCTCCTCCCATGAGCTGCTTTTCTCTCTGTAGGGTTCAAAACACTAGCAGAGATAAAAACAGTTGATTGGCAGCGAGCTTTGTAACAGTAATAGGGCTTTCATGCAGCTACAATGTGGTATGTTGTTCAGCTGTGAGTTAGAGCAGGGGTTGGATAAATTACCCACATGTGTAATCCAAACCCAGTTAGTGTGTGGGCACAAGCCTTCTTTTTGGACCAATAATCTATTGTTTATCGGCTCAATATTGGACCATTCTCTCTGAGACATTGACTGGGCTTGTACAACATATTTTTCTCAAACAAGCTGCCTTGAGAACCCATGGTTTGTTGTTGGGTTGTTCAGGGTGGTTAACAAGCCACCCACTGGAAAATGTTCTAGGTTCAGACAACACACTAATCCACACTTCAACAAACAACCCAGTATGGGTTAGTGTGTTGTATGAACAGCTCCAATAAGTACCTAAATAATGTATTATTACCTAGTATAGGGGAGTGTCATGCATCTCAGTTGCAGTCTGCAGACATGTAAAATATTTTAAAACGACAACTAATCCAACTGTTGTAGAAGATAAAGTACCATCAGAGTGTAAAAAGCACTGAGCAGACAAAGGAATACACTAAGTACAAAATCTTTTCAGGAGGTGACATGTACTCTTGATTTTTGCATAGAGGTCGTGTTTTATGAATGTGTATCCTTGTACTGAAATATAAACTGTGTTGCCTCTTGGAGAACAATCTAAAGCTACTCCAGTGGCATTTCACTTATTAATGTGAAATGTGTTGAATTTCATCAGTAGGGGGCACCAGTAAAAGAAAGTGAGATTCCAGCTTAACCTCGGCATGGGCTAAGTGAATGGAGTCCAGTCCAGTCCAGTCATGCTCTCTCACAATTGGAATGTAACTCAAGTAGAATGACCTGGGGGAAATGCTAATGGGCTTCTGCGAATGAATAACTTGCATTGACCACCGAAAGAATACACAAACAACTTCTGAGCTTCGATTCCCCTGAAATGGAAGTGATTCTAACGTCCTTTGGCCCTGACCCAACTCTAGATAATAGAAATCCTCCTGGTTCCTTGAAAGAGAAATACTTACAGTTGCATTTCATCAGTCTCGTTAACTAACAAACATTTTGAAATCTCTAGGGTCCCACTGGAAAAAAAGGAATGAGTGGTCAAGCTGGAAAACCTGGACTTTCTGTAAGTAAACAAACTGTTCTGTTCATTATGTGATTATATTTCAGACGGTGGGGAACACAAAGACAAACTCACGTTACTTGATGCAGGCAGTGACATGCTGTTGATGGAAGGCAAGAGCTAATCTTCTCCAACCTGGAGGGTAGAAAATCTGTGTAACTTTTTAATTGTACCATGAACATGTTTCACCTTTACAGCACCATCTTGTACATGTAAATGTACAGAGGTAAATCCCACAGTGTTAAATGGTATCTCCTCCCTAGTAAATGTATTTAGGATTGCAGCCTTCTAGAACATTATACAGACGTGCTTAATAAAGTCTATGTTGCACACCTACTTATTTAAAAAAATATAAGAAACCAATCTCAGTCTAAAACAGATTTTTCTCTTATATGTTCCTGACTCATATTTTTTTGTTTGAATGTATATATTCCTATGAATTGCCCCTCCCTGTCCATATATGGCATTCTATTTTTAAAAAAATATTTTATTGAATACATTGAACACAAAAATCAAGATAAACATAAAACATAAAACTATACACATCAATACTTATTCTATATCCTTCCCCGTTCCCTCCCCACACTTGGCCAATTACAGAGTTTTCTCCTTACATTTATTTACTTATTTATTTATTACATTTTTATAACGCCCAATAGCCAAAGCTCTCTGGGCAGTTCACAAAAATTAAAACCATAATAAAACAACCAACATGTTAAAAGCACATTTACAAAATACAGTATAAAAAGCACAACCAGGATAAAACCACGCAGCAAAATTGATATAAAATTAAAATACAGAGTTAGAACAGTAAAATTTAAATTTAAGTTAAAATTAAGGGTTAAAATACTGAGAGAATAAAAAGGTCTTCAGCTGGCGATGAAAGGTGTACAGTGTAAGCTCCAGGCGGACCTCTCTGGGGAGCTCATTCCACAACCGGGGTACCACATCGGAGAAAGCCATCCTCCTAGTAGCTACCTACCTCACTTCCTTTGGCAGGGGCTCACGGAGAAGGGCTCCTGTAGATGATCTTAAGGTCCGGGCAGGTACATATGGGAGGAGGCGTTCCTTCAAAAAACCTGGCCCCAAACTGTTTAGGGCTTTAAATGTCAATACCAGCACTTTGAATCGGGCCCGGACCTGGACTGGCAGCCAATGAAGCTGGAAAAGGACTGGCGTAATGTGATCTCATCGGCCAGACCCTGTTAGTAAACGGGCTGCCCTGTTTTGTACCAGCTGAAGCTTCCTGACCGTTTTCAAAGGCAGCCCCACATATAACGCATTGCAGTAATCCAAACGAGAGGTTATCAGAGCATGGATAACTGTAGCTAGGCTACATCTTTCATGTCATTTTTCCCCAGGGTGATTTTTTAAGTTTCCATTTCATTTATTGATTATCTGGTTTTTATTAGTCCTATAGGCTTCTGCCAAAGTTCTGTTTGATTCTATAGTCTTTATATTTTTGCCAGTCTATCCTGAAAGTATCTCTTTTCTGTATCCCTCTATGTGTTCTTAACTTCTGTGTCAACTTTTCGTTTATTGCTACGTCCCAGATTTTCTTTCTCCACAGTGATACTGTCAGCCAGTTGCCTGCATTCTAAGCTTCAGACATTTCCTGTGCTGCCCTTCCTAATTTCAGATACCATATATGAAATTCACTGAACAATTTTGGGGGAACTGAACTAATCCAGGGGTGGGCAACTCCCTACTACGCTGAATAGCTTGGGCCCAATATAAGCTTGGGAGCACTTGCACTAATGTGCTTCCAAATCAGCTGAGCATCAGGAAGACTTCAGGTGAAAACCACAAGAGAAATGTGGTTCTCTGGTGTTTTGGTGTTCTCTGCTCTGGTTCTGCAGCTATAGAATATCCTTCTCAGGGAAGCCTTCTAAGCCAGGCCTTTCTTAGGTTTTGGAAGTTGGGACTTTCAGCAGTGTCCTATTTTCCAGTTGTGTTGTTTTATTTTCATGATGATGATCTGTTTTAAGCTGCTGCTGTTGTTTATTACCTAGGTGTAGTTTGTAATTTATGAAATGTGTTTTTAAAGTATTTTACGTAGTGATCTTATGGCCCCCTAGACAGTATCTGAGGGGCTGTAGGGTAATGTGGTTTCCCAGCTCCAAGGTCAGAGACAGCTCTCTGACCTCGTATCTGGGAATTGGAGATCAAACCACTCTTATGAGAAGACTATTTCTAGGAAAATCTACTCATAATTGTTCTTCCTTCTTTCCTTGCCCTTTTTTTTATAGTTTCTTGGTTATTTAATGCATGATTATTCACCTATAGAAGTCTGATCCACTTTAACAAGGGTAGTGACTGAATGAGGGGTTGTAGATGAAGCAAAATGGACATATTTCTCTTCCAAAACAGCTAACTTTGTCTCTGTTCTGTCACGAGGTCTTGCTCTGAAGCAGCACCTGGAAAGGAAAGGAACCTCTCGTGTAAGCACTTGAGTCATTACTGACTCCTAGAGGGATGCCTGCTTTTGCTGACGTTTTCTTGGCAGACTTTGTAGCGGGGTGGTTTGCCATTGCCTTCCCCAGTCGCAGTTACCTTTCTTCCAGCTAGCTGGGTACTCATTTTACTGACCTCGGAAGCACCTACTTGACATTAAATAAGCATTAAACAGCATGAATTTATCAAACAAAAGGAGAGGAAACCTAAATATTACGTACTTCCATCCAGAGAGAAAACATATTTAGAAACAAACCTACGCATGTTTAGACAGAAAAAACTCCTATAACTCCCAACATGCCCCAGCTAGCAGTTGTAGGCTGTTTTTCTGTCTAAATATACATAGGTTTGCACCCCAAGTGGCCTTTACAGCGATGGGGTTCAGAGGTCATGTTAACCCACAATGGGTTAATTAAACCATGATAGCTTAATTAACCCATCATGGGTTATTGTGTTGTCTGGTGGGAGTTTTTAAACCTGCAATGGCGTATTTGGCCAAAATAACCCACTCAGATAATCTACAGTCTGCAGAAGGGCTTATTTAAACCATTATGGGTTATTGTGTCATCTGGCAGTGACCATGTCTTATTTTGGCCGGCTAGAGAGTTGTGTGGCAAGAGCAGTCAAAACTGCTGCTGCTCTTCTCCTTGTCATTTGTTAGTGTCAGGTTACAGGGTTTTGATGATGCATAGGGTGTCTCCTGAGTAGAGGAGGCTGTGTATGAAGTGTTGTCCTGATCCTGCAAACCCCCAAGGTTTTCTAGCCACTTCCCCGTTTTTTGGTGCACTCTGGATTTTTGCTCCTCTGGAGTTATTCAGCAAGACTGATCAATTCGATTTCAAATTTATTTCAGGGTAAACCTGGTACTTTAGGCCATAAAGGTGTACCTGGCTATCCTGGGCCAGAGGGCATTTCTGGGAATTCTGGAAAGCCTGGGTTACCTGGGCAAGAAGGCCTTCCTGTGAGTAGTCCTTTAATTATATTTATTCCTATAAAAGGTGTGCATTTGTTTCTGTGCATCAGTAATATCTGTAAATAAGGTGAAAAGGAGGACAGGTCTTCTGTATCCTTAACAGTTGTATTGAAAAGGGAATTTCAGCAGGTGTCATTTGTATGCAGGCAGCACCTGGTGAAATCCCCTTTTCATCACAACAGTTAAAGCTGCAGATGCCCTGCCTAGTGTGACCAGGCACAAAAGAGGGCAGGGTTCCTGCAGCTTTAACTGTTGTGATGAAGAGGGAATTTCACCAAGTGCTGGATGCATACAAATGAAACCTGCTTAAATTTCCTTTTCTATGCAACTGTTAAAGATACAGAAGCCCTGTCCTCCTTTCCATATGGTCACCCTATCTGTAAGCAACAATCACATGGAACAAGGGAATTACATAGTTAACTTCCCATGCTGCTGTCTCCTCTCCTTGAGGGCCAGAAGTGTTTAAAAGTAACCACATTATCTGTTTGTTCCTGCGGTTTTTGTTTCTTGTGGCATAGGACCAAACCATACAGAAGCAGCTCACATACCACAATGGAAACATATAAATAAGGTTTTAGTCACCTTCTTGCAAAATTTCAGTGCTTTTATGCAATGGAAAATTAGTTCAAGTTGCCCAGCTTGCTAATTAAGTCAATGGGTATTCTTATTGGTACACATTATTTCTAAATAAGAATATATTTCTATAGATCAGCATGCCCCAAATTTTAGTAATGTTGTCCCATCGTTGATGATATTATCATCATCATCATCATCCAACAATTATGTATTATTTAGATAGCACCATCAGTGTGCACAGTCCTTTATAGCAAGAGTGGGAAGCCTCTCCAGATATTTTAGCTTACAATTTCCAGCAGCTCTAGCCAGCATAGCCAATGTGAGGATCATGGGAGTTGTAGGCCAAAACATCTGGAGGGCCATAAGTTGCCCATCTTTGCTTTATAGAGTGCCATCATTTTACTGATGTGGTATAAAGGTGTGTGCATGTGTTTATGCACCTGTAGTTGAACATATATGTTGTTTTACATACATATTTGTAAAACAACAATGGCTAGTTGGACAGACTAAAACATGCTTTGTTTTTTACTCAAACAAGTGACTGATGTGACTGTATATAACTTGCTATTTGCTTGTCAAGGGTGCTAGAGGAAGCCCGGGAATAGCTGGACTGGCAGGATATCCTGGAACTCAGGGGAAAAGGGGGTTACCAGGTATGCCAGGAAACACTGGACCACCAGGACTAAAGGTACTTTGAAAGGGGCCTTCTCAAGCTGGTTGACACTATATTTGAAATCCTTCTACTACCCATTTTTCTGAAAGTAGTATAAAAAATAGAATTGCAGCATGTACAAAGCTTATGCATCTAATATTGTGGAAGGTATAGCAAGCAGCATGTTGCTTCCATCTCTACAAACAAGTGGAAATATGCAAAGGTATGTTGCCCTAAAGTAAAAGCCAGAGGGGTGGCCACATTAGTCTGGAGCAGCAAAAACTACAGAGTCATGCAACACCTTTAAGGCTTCCACTTGATGGCATAAGCTATTGTGGTCTTCAAGGTGCCACCAGCCTTTCTTTTAAAAATAAAACAAAAGGGCGTTGTTTTGTGATTTGTTCCATTTGGGGCCAAAGTGTTTTAGTGCATGACAGATTTTCTGCACTTCACCCTTGGCATTTCATAGGATGCAAGTGTGACCCATGAAATTTGAAAGTGTAATTTATCTTGAGGTGTCATTGGTTATTAGTGGAGTTATCTAACTCAGTTTGCTTCAGGAGGAAAACCAGGCAGTTCTCCCAGCGTTCCCCAACCCTTTTGAAAGGGTAAAAAAAATCCTTTCTGGGACTGAAAGCTGTACATTTCATTTCCCAGTAGCTTTGCATGAAAAAAGGAGATACGTGCATTGTTATCTGTACAGAAGGGAAGAATAATTAGTCTCTACTGATTGTGCTAAGTGAACCAAACTAAAAGCAATCAAAGAGAGAGATAATTATTTTTGTTATTTGTGTAGACAGATGGAGCGTTCTGTTTATTGGTTTCTACAGTACCCGTTCTAGAAACTCATTAAAACAATAACTTAAAAGAACAAGGAAACAAAGAAAGAAAAGTCATAACGCACTTTTTTTCTGATGGATTAGAATGCACTTTTCCTTTGGGTTTGAATTTTTCCTTTGATTCCTGCCCGCCCCCCGCCCCCAACACTAATTTTGTAATGATTATGCTAAACTGTATGCCAGCTGGGAGTTGTAGGACTTTTTTCTGTCACAACATGCATAGGATTGTACCCTTGACAAATAAAAAAGAAAAACAAGGGCCAATACTAGTGACATTTGCGCGGGGGGGGGGGGGGGGGAGAGATAATTGTTGTGAATTGTCAAAATTTTCAGGATCAGGTTGGTAGATCTCATTCAGATCCTAAATAGAGTTTTGAGGTATCTGTATTGTTGATCCTTAGGATTAAGATAAATTTTACATTAGGAATAATTATCTATGAATACTTCATGCTGCTCCTATTCAAGAACAATAATGAAAGGTGCACTTCCCCCCTTCTTTGCAGGGCGAACAAGGGCTTCGGGGTCATCCAGGGAAGCAGGGCAAAAGAGGCCTTCCTGGGACACAAGGTGATCAAGGTCCACCTGGGGATCCTGGCCTAAAAGGGCATGCTGTATGTACCTACTGTTGTATATAAAGTAGTCATTAGTATCGTTCAGTTGTAATCTGAGAATACTAATTCCCCTTATCTGCAAATATTACAGGGAGAATTTGGAGATCAAGGTTTGATGGGATTTCAGGGATTCCCAGGTCCTAAGGTATGTGGTTACTTTGGGCCCAGCTTAGACAATGGTTGAATTTGGACGACACTTTAGTCAACAGAGGGGGAATAGCCAACTCCACGGATGGCTATTGAGGGACCACGACCCTGTGGAGCAGTTGACTGACACAGCCCCTGCCCCTCTCTCCACCCTCGCTCCTACATCAATCCCCAATGACAACACCAGTGTTGTTCTCTTCCCCCTTCTCAAGAAAGACCATAGTTTTAGGCCTAGCAACTAGGCCTAAGCCGGTCCTGAAAAGACAGCTTAGGTGTTGATGGTTTTATCTCAAAGCTGGACATTTCTGCTTTTCATGTGGTGAACTGTCTGGTTTACTTTTCTGTTCTTATGGACATGGGTGTTGTTGTTTTTAAAAAAACCTACAACTCTACCTTTCTATCACCCTGAACCTTTCATCTAGTTCCTTTAACAGGAATACATATAGTTGGTACAAGTCACAATTTCATATGACTAATGTCTCTGAGAAATACCAAATCATATTTCTTCAGGCCTTATCTACACCTTGATATAATGTTTTATGTATGTATGCCTACTTGCCCATTTAAGAGCATTAAAGCATTACCCCATCACTTGAACACCCATTTAAACCCATTCTATGCCCCCAAAGCTTCTTTCTCTATGCTATGCCAACAAAATCTTATAACCCCACTCTTACACATATTAAGTAAAATTCCAAATGAAGAAAAAATCTTTCACAGCTTGGGGCAGGACCAGAGTCACCTCAGTTAGGACGATGCACTCCGTTTCATCTCCTAGATCAGGTGTAACTGCCACAGTCTGCGTAATGGAGTTGAAGACGTGCCAGTCCAATTCCAGGATGGTGCATCCTGTGTTCTCCTGTTCCATTTCCTCACTGTGGGCTGCAATGCAAGGCCAGCAGGGGTGATCTTGGGGCAATTTCCATCTCCTCCCATATGTCTGGAGGGAAAACTGTCCACACTGCCTCCCGGATGGCTTCTCCTAGAGCCCCAGCCTTTGGTTGAGGTGGTTGCTGCTCCTTCTGCACCAGCTGTGGCCGTGAGGGCCCTGGGAGGTCATCCCTCTGTAGAGTCTGTGGGAAGATGGGCTGTGGGCATACAGCCATTGGCTGAGGGTCTCCTTGGAAGTGACTGAGGAAGGCTGTTGGGCTGGTGGTGCTGGATAAGAGGGTGGCAGGTGAGGTGCTGCTGGAGGAGACCACAGCCCTGAAGGCACCGAAAAGTTGCTGTGGCAGCAGAGAGGGGCTGGATGATCCACTGGCCATGCCCATGGGCAAGGGCAGGCATGAGTCAGACTCACCCTTCTCCAGGGGCGTACTGGTGAGGGGTGTGCATGTGTGGGTGAAGGCCGCTGTGGATCGGGGCTACTGGAGGTGTCATCCCGAGCTGAGAAATGCCCCGGGGGGGGCACTCGCTAGGCAGATTTCATCTGTTGCTAGGCCGATTTCAAAATCAAGTTCTTGCGGCTGTAGCAAATCAGGCGGTACAGTTTTGGCCGCTCTTGCTAGAGGACTCTGTAGACCGCTGAAATAGTCAATTTGACAGTGCTAAATAGTCCACAGAACCTGACAGATAACACACTAACCAAAGGTTGTGTAGATAGTCAACTCTGCAGAGTGTTGATTATCTTCGTTGGTTATTTTGGGAAAATAGCCAACCATGGGGTGGTTTTTGCCTGACAGATGACACAATAACCAACAGTTGACTATTAACTAACAGTTGACTACTTAAACCACCATTGGTTATTATGTCATACAAACTCAGCCAATGTTAAGTTCTTTTAACTCTCACTGAATTCCAGTTGATGGCAGATAATTAAGCATGCTTCTAGACCTCACACTGAAATGAATGTTGCTTGCAAGAGCTTAAACTGGCTGGATTGCACCCTTTTCAAAGATGAGTTTCAGCCAAATGTTATGAAAGATCTTTAAGAGAACACTTTTTAATTGCTCTGAAATCGGAGAACAAAAGAAATAATTCTGCCCTTATAAATAGGCAAAATAATTTGACGTGATGTACACTTGTCCTTTATCACCTGTGTTTTGCATTGTGTCAGACACACATAACTAATTTTAAAAAATGGGTTAAGGCCTATTTTAAAAAATAGTCTCATCAGATGTTATTCTGTGAATAATTATTTCATTTTCATTTTTTAGGGCCCTGAAGGTGAACTTGGTTTAATAGGAATTCTGGGACCTAAAGGCCCAATAGGCCAAATAGTAAGTGCCTCTATCTATCTGTAAACTTATCAGCCATTGTGATCAGGCTCATGCATGTAACAAGAAACCGCGGGTTTCTGTTTTCTTGCTTTGTCTACTCTTCCAGGTCATGTATACAATAGTAAATATTTAGCTGTGTCAAATTGTGCAACAACTTACTCTGATTTCTTGCTCTGCCAGCAGATAAATATTTACGTTATGTATGTATTTAATTTCTCTACTGACCAATAGCCAAAACTCTGGGTGGTTCACAAGGGTTAAAGCCATAAAACTTTTAAAAGTTTAAAACTACAGCATAAAACTGAATTAAAAAACAGCAGCATACAAAGACCAAAAGTAAAACAACTAATTTAAAACAGTAAAAACTGAAGAAATAAAATGCCTGGAGAAATAAGGAGGTAAAGGAAATAAGAAATAACCTGGCACCCAAAGGACCACAACGTAGGCACCGGATGAACCTCTGGGGAGGACATTCTATAACCAAGGTGCCACAACTGAAAAGGTCTTCTCCGCAACTGCCACCAGCTATGTATGTCAAATTGTGTACAATTGAGTTTAGCAACTAATGAAGCAGAGCAACATTTAGGACCATGTATTGATGCTACGGTTGAACCTAGCTGAGACAGCAAATTTTGGGTTACCATGAAAGGGCAAGCGAATTCTCAATTATTTAGTTTATTTATTATCCTTTTTATCACCATTGAGGCATACTAGTTAAAGATACTTTTTCTACTAACAAAGGTAATTCTGTTTTGTCTGTAAGACTGCAAATTATGTCACAGATAAAGGCAAAGTTCACTTGTAATTAAAAAACATGATTTCCCATTATGAAAATGAGTTACGCACTCTCCTACTCTCCTCTGTTCTCTTTTCCTGTCCCTGGGACAAGAAAATTTAAAGCTTCTGCTTTTGATTTTAAACTATCCACAGCTCCTCATGTTATTCAAACTTGGGTAGCTGTTGTTTGTTTAAACCAGGGGTGAGCAACTTGTGGCTCTCCAGATTTTTGGCCTACAACTCCCATCAATGTTAGCTCACATAGGCAATGGTAAAGGATGATAGGAATTGTAGCCCAAAATATCTGGAGGGCTCCCATAGTTTAAACTCTGGTCAGTGAGAACAAAACATGATAAAAACGTGATTTCAGATCCTTGCTTGTTCTCAATGAATTCAGAACTATTATTCGTTTAAAGTCAAAAGCAGAAACTTTTTCTCTTTTCTGGCACGTGAAAGTGAGGAATGTGTGCCCTCAAGGCTCATGTATGTAACAGGAAACCATGGTTTTCTGTTACATCTGAACCTGGCCAAAGAGAAAGTCCCTCACAGCATGGGTTATATTACTACACATTACAGAGGGGAAGAAATTGAGATGGAACTGGGAGCAGCAGTGGAGGAGGAGAATATCCCACATTGCCTAAGGGAGGACCAAGTCCTGGCTGATCCCCAGTTGGTCCCTCGCTCACCTTCACAGCCTCATTCCTATTCCCTCTGTACATGCATGGGAATTGAAATAAAGACATCTTTGTTACTTTATTTGTATTTTTTAAAAATTGTGCCCCCCCCCCATTTGTCGCCCACTTAACGTCACACCCTAGGCAACCACCTAGTTTTCCTATATGGATGCACCATTTCTGCTCTTAAAAGGTTTCTCCAGCTGAATGCTGAAACTTCCATCTTGTGGTTGCCACTGGAAGGACCATTTATATACCTTAAGAGTAGTCTTGAAGGCCTTGCTTTCTGGCCCACCATTGGGAAAAATCGGGTATCAGGGTCAAGGTCTTAAAAATAGTGGCCCCATATCTGTGCATTGTCCTCCCCCCCGAACTTCATTAGGCCCCCTTTTTGGTAGTTTTTAAACAGGCCTTAAAAACCTTTTATTCCACCAAGCTTTCTCTTGATTTTTAATGCCAATTCTTTGTGTTTTAATCCGACGCTAATATGCAGATATGAATAACAATAAATAAATAAATAAAACTATTTGTTTATCTATCGATATTTAGGCAGAAATGGTTTGAACAAAAGATACTTGCCTGCTTCACCAAAATAGCCCAGTAAATTACTATTGCTTTTGCCCACTGCCACGTTGAAAACAAAATACCTTTATTAGAAATATTCAGTGGTGGTCTTGTATATTTACTTAAATTACTTGTGGCTTGCAGTATACTGGATGAGATTCCTGTTAGTCTAAACATGAAATGTATAGTCTGACTGCCTCCATCAATTCTTGATCTTAGATAAACAACAGAGGTCAATGTCCTTTACTTTCAGTATTGAGCTGTACAAATGAAAATGAAAACAAAAATAACACAGACTAAAATTATCTTGTCTATTCATTCATGTTCTATCCAGAAACCAGAACTGGCATTCTTTGAATGTGTCTGGCAACTTATACAGTTTCACTATCATGTGATTTGGCCTGGCACAGAACTGCATGTTCCTTCAATATAAGTTGTCATAACACAGCAGTTCATTGGATTGTTTCCATTCATTTATTGCTCTGCAAATGCCTTTTTTTTTTTTTTTTTTTTTTTTTGCTTTTAGGGAAACACAGGACCTATTGGTAATGAAGGCATCATAGGCCCAGCAGGCAAACCTGTAAGTGCAGTTGATCACACTTTTCTCTTTCCCATACGATATTTCTTAGCTTTGGCTTTCTCCCACCTTGAACACAAATGGACTGGTTGAGAGGTGCTTCCTGCTTTAATGACTCACGTTAACATTAACCTATGTGAGAATTCAGACTTTCTGTGGTTTTGGTGGAGAAGGGAACATCCCCCAGCCAGCATCATTCAGCCAACCAAGTAGCTTGAAACATGAGCTGCTAACATACGGGTGAGACTGATTGTGTGAGTTAGTAAACGTTCAAACAACTCTAGGCTTCTAATTCCAGCATTTGTTAAATGATTCAAGACAAGGAAGTAGGAGAAATAAGGAACTGCACAAATAAATAAATAAATAAATGCAATCTCTAACAAGCTTTACTCTAATACAGTTCCTACGTTACTTTCACCACTTGCAATGAAGCACAGCACATGTATATGCAAAGGTGCACAGGATTTGTTATTGAGGTGAACAAGCAGAAGTTCCTAAGGCAAATGGAGACAAAGAAAATATTCCATTTTTATCTTGGGTCCCAGGACTGCAGATACTAATATTTAGGTCATGGAAATAGCTTTAGAATGTATAAACCTGGGGAGAGGGCCCTCTCCCCTGCATGTGTTTTTTGCTTTGCTGTTCACATTGTAAAAGAGGAGTTTGAAATTCTTCTCCGGTGTGACTTTGATTCATTATATTTTAAGGTTTAAATATGGGTGGGGAAGAAGGCATAGCAAATCAAATTACAGTGAGCTGCAACTTAAATTAGGACATGTTAAAGAAAAGGCCAAGCACAAGTATAATTTATAAATTAGCTTTATGTTATTTATGGATATACACAGAGGCTGTAAATGAATAGTTTATTAATAACTGAGCAGTTCGTTGTTTTTATTGTGAACCCCTTGCAGGCTTTTGATTGTATAAAATTTCATTAAAACATAAAATAATGAGTGTTGTGTTTTTACAAAGTGATTAACATTCATTTTCCCGTAATATAAAAAAGCTAATTCCTTCCTGTAAATGTTCGTGCCTGTAAGTCAGTATGAATGTGATTTCTCATATAAACATTCAAATGTCTGTAAGCTCCAAGATTCAGTGGTGATTGAAAGCAAGTGACTGAGGACACATAGGATTAACATACCTCTTTTTTTTTTCCAGGGACCTAGGGGTGAAAAGGGATCCAGAGGTGAAATCGTAAGTGAAAACAGAGTTCATAATGGTGTGTGTGTATGGATGGATGGATGGCTGTTTTGCAGAGCTCTGTGAGAAGCTTTCAGGTTTTACATGAGACTCTACCACTGTGGTCCCAAATTGCTTAAAAGATTGACTTTGAATAAATGACTTTTTTCCCCTTTGTTGCAGTGTTGGTTCACTGGAGCACATACTGTTAGAGTATTTGGACCACAGTGTAAAGGTAGCCCGAGGGCAGGTGGTGTGAACTAACCACCATTTCATGCTGCCACTATTCCCAGAGGCCTCCTGGTACCAGAAGCCTCAGGAAAAAACACCAGGTATACTGGCATGGTGGTAGCCCTGAATTTAGTACTGACCCAGCAGCAAGAAGGTAGCAGCACAAGTGGTTAGAGGTAAAAGGTTTTTATTTACAAGTAAGGGTAGGGGTTTAAGGAAGAATAAGCAAACAACAACAAGTTATAAGCAAGAACAGCATAGAAAACCCAGTAACCTAAAAATAATAAAACCCAGCTGGCCTATCTACTTACTTCAAAGGAGGGCCTTACCATCTCTGCCAGCAACGAACACCTCCATCAAACGGCACAAAAAGGCAAGATAAAGAACTGGAGGGTACTCCCCAACTTATTCCCCCTGATCCATCAGTCAACCCAATTCTTCCCCTCCCCTTTCCCAAGGATGAGGAGATAGATTTTCCACACCTCTCTTTTCTGGCAAACCCAGCTGGTTTATGGTCTTAAGGCCAGATAAAGGCTCCTATGGCCCCAAGGCCCCAGGATATGTCTTTGCATCCTCCCTCCAGGTGTCCGGGATGGTAAATCTCATGGCCAGATCCCTTCTCCCTCTAAGCAATAAAATTCTAAGCAGAAACTACAGTAGTGCTTTTAACTTTTTCACTCCATTTGCTACCCAGATGACAGGGCAGTTTACCTTGCTTGCACAACTGCTTTATGCACAGATCTCTTGCAGACACGTCTTAGGGCAAGGACTATTTTACTTATTCCTTGTTTTTTTAAAGTTATGGACAGTACTTTTTCATTTTTGCAACTGCTCAAATGAAAGAAATCTAGGAACATGGGAAACTGGCTTATATCACGTCTGACCGTTAATTCATCTAAATCAGTATTATTTTCACTAATGGGCAGCAGCTCTCTGGAGTTATAGTCTTTCCCAGTCCTAACTGGAAATGCCAAGGACTGAATATGTAATCTTTTGCATGAATAACATGCCACTGAGGTATGACCTTTCCTGCAGCTTTGTGACTGCACTAGCTTCACAAAGAAGTGGGAGCGGGTTCTTTTTTTTCTGTTTAGCCAGGAATAGTTTAGAATGTTATCGCTTTACTGCACTTCACACCAACATCAATGCTATGGATATCCAAGTGGCTTTACCTCTCCCCAGGAAACTTTGAGAAATGTAGTTCTGTGAGTGGGACTAGGAATCTCTATTAGAAAACTCTCAGCAGCCTCAGCAAATCTACAGTCCCTAGGATTCTTTAGCGGAAGCCATGACAGGTAAACTTGTATAAATTAATATTGGTTTGTAATCGGCATGTCCCATGGTACTATGGTTATTTCCATTACAATGCAGAATCACATTCTGTGAGCTGGATGTACAGTACATCAATATTGTCACACTTGCCTGTAGTAAACATGTTACAGGGAGAGGCTATTCTGTTGAAAGAGTATTTCAGACAACTCTTTAAAATGCATTCACAAAATGATACCTCTGTTGGTCTAATCCTGAACCATGTTGCAAATGCAGTAAAGATCTACACTACCCCAACTGTACAAGTAACCTAAGCTGATGCTTTTTGGTAGCAATGAACTGGAGTGCAGTTAAGGACTTATGGAGCATTGAGGGACCGTCTCAGATCATGGCATAGATGCTTGGATCAGCAAATTGTCTTGAACCAACCCTAGTAAAGTGACCTTATTAAGATTTCTTTTAGTATTGAGTATTGGGCTAACACAGCCCAAACAATAAATATTTTCCCTATGTCAAAACTCTCATCCTCAGTCCTAAAACCATGCAGTTGTTTATTACTTGAGATAAAAGCAACCATCAGACATATTTGAGAACTGTGCTAGAGACTGCGTTTCCCCACCCCGCCCCCTCACTGCCTTCCAAGTCTTTCTCATGCAAGGGTCCACAGTAGGCTGATCCTACCAGCTTTCAGATTCGTGGCAAACTTTCAAAACTATCACTGGTTTCTATGATAGTTATTGGTAGCATTTTCAACTGCAAACATGTTATATGCAGCATACTCTTATGCATATTTACCCAAAACAGGTCCCACCGTGTTTACTGGTACTTCTTAGTACATGTAAATAGGACTGCATCCTTAGGCTCTTAATTTTCCTCTGTATATTCAATGTCTGAAGGCACTTTTGTTTTGTTTTGGCCTTATAGTATACATTACTGTGACATAAATGCTCAACTTCTAGTTAATGGACATTTCCAGGGAGTTTCAGTGGAAAATAGGCAGCTTTGTGTCATTTAATTACTCTTTTCGTCTTTGAAATTCTGCACCGCTGGCAATTAGCAACTTCCTTCCATCATGAATTCATTGCATGAGACACTTGTCAGAAAATGGGTATATAACTTCTTGGCAGCACAAAGCAATTAGTTTAGTCTTTACAGCCAGGGGAAAGTTTTTATTTCCAACTATATTCACAGACATCAAATAATTTTCATTCAGTTCTATACTGAGTCCGAGCACTTTTTTTTTTTTTGAAGGAAAGAGAGCTATTGGCATCCTTCCTAGATTCCTGTTGACTTTTAACTTTTGAAAATGGTATGATTTCTGATCAACACACACAGACAAGTTTTTTTTAATAAGAGTTTCTTTCTTTTTCTATGAATGAACAAAAAGTCAAAGTATAGTACTTTTTTTAGAAAGACCTTCCTTTATGAGTTTATTACACCCAGGAGAGTATATAGAAAGGATGCGCAGTACAGAAATAGCACTATCATGTGCCTCTAAAGCCCAGTTAAGAGAGGATTCCAACATGATATGTCTCTATTCACATTTTGGAAACTTGACATAAGAAAATTGACATAAAATGATGACAGATAATGCTGTTATTTTGGATTCCTATGGTTCTGGAAATGTCCAGCACAAGTATGAGGTGCGTGAACTATAATGGAGGTATCAGCAGAGTTGCAAGAGGTGTATCTCAAACCTGCTCCTGACTTACTTAGCATTAGAAATTCACACAGCTGGTGACGACTCCTGTATATGGAAAATTGTTGTGACTACACATGTGTAGAGAAAGCTATTGAGAGGCAGTGTTGTGTAGAGGTCAGAGTGTTAGACTAGAACCAGTGAGGTTAAGTTTCAAATTTCCATTCAGTTATAAAACTGATTGGAACAGCGGTTCTCAACCTGTGGGTCGGGACCCCTTTGGGGGTCGAATGACCCTTTCACAGGGGTCGCCTAAGACCATCGGAAAACACATATTTCCGATGGTCTTAGGAAACTGTATTGACTGAACTATGTCATGTATCATCTTTTGTATTATTAAAGCTATTGTTATGTATTATTTTCATTAGCAAACCATCCCATGACAATGGATCGTGTAGAGAAGAACGAAAATAATTTTATGGTTGGGGGTCACCACAACATGAGGAACTGTATTAAAGGGTCGCGGCATTAGGAAGGTTGAGAACCACTGGATTGGAAGAACTTCGTCCGATCACTACCTCTCTCCTCAAAGGAAAGATGGGTTAGAAAGGTAGTAAATAAATGGACTTTCCCAAAATGCGTAGATGGAAATATCTTGGCAGAAGCATCCTAAAGATATATGCTATCAATACAGGGAAACAATACAGGGATAATTGTATTGTGAAAATTCTCCCAAATTTCTGGCAAGAACATTTAATTCCAGGACCAATTTGGAGTTCTGTATTTTACAGGGTTTTACATACAATTGGGGCATCTAGTACATTTATCCATGCCCCCGTCTTGACAGTGCCTGGCCTCCCGCACTTGCATTCCTTCCTGGCATCTGCACAGGAAGGAACGCAAGTGCAAACTTTCCCTGTGGCTCTGAGGGGGGAAGGAATGAGGGGGCAGGAACGAGGCAGCCAGGAGGACGAGGAGAGGGACGCCGGGTGCCCGAACCACCTCTCCTCCCTCTGGTTACCTGTTCCTTCCCCCTTTTTTATTTTTATCGTCTGTAGCTGTGCAGTTCCTCTCCTCCACCATTTTTTTTTATTTTTAAAGAGGCGCGGGCCCTGTTCCTCTCCTCCCTCCCCCCCCCAGTTTTTATTATTATTTTCCATGGGGCACAGGGCTCTCCTGAGGTCCACCCCCTTCCCTGTCCAGCCCGTGGCAACCAATCAGGGGGTGCCATGAGCTGTGACAAGCCTCTCCTGCCAAAAAAGTTGGGGTAAGTGCCTGCCTTTTTTTCAACAGAGTTTCTGGGGTTTGCCCCCAGATGGCTTCACAATGGTGGCTGTGTCATGTAGATGACTTGCCACTACTGTGAATCCACTCCAGGGCAAACCCTTTGTGTAGACATGCCCCTGGTATGCAGGTGGAAAAACGACTCCATTGTCTGAAATTTAAAAATCTGAATTGGCCCTAAATTTGAGAATAATTCATGTGTGTTGGATCCAGACTTCAAACTTAGAGAAGACCCAATGAAATCAATAGGACTTAGTCATAACTCACATCATTCTCATTGATTTCATTGGCTCTCCTTTAAGTATAATTAAGTCTGGATACAACCCTGTGTTATTGGACAATCCTGGAGATGGTTTTAAGGATTGGTCTTCTATAAAATGGGTTTTAGCTCATAGACATTCACAGTTAACCCCAAAGATCCATATGATACCATGAAATGTCAGAAACATCAGTCTTGCCATTGCCACTCCCCACCCCCATCTTGTCCATTTTCATAGAAGTACATCACGATTGGCAATGTCAGAGAATATAATATGGGAGGTACAGGACAAATGTGGCATAGTGTAGGTCTAATTTTTATAAGATCTATTCTTTTAAAACATAAGATGAAGATTTTTAAAATTACTACTGGGGTTGTTGCTCTAGCAGACTGAAAGATGGAATACAAATGTAATAATTAAATAAACATTCAGAATATGCCAAGGTATTTCCCAACACACACATTATAAATCTCTAGCTTTTAAATTCAGTAGTTTTGAGTGCATAATTAATCAGACACGTTGCATCAAAGATTTATGCACATGTTAACATTTTGCTATACATGTGCAGTCGCAATTTTCCATATACAGGTGCTATAATATGGGTTCCTGCATTGAGAAGGAGATTGGACTCAATGGCCTTATAGGCCCCTTCCAGCTCAGCTATTATATGATTCTGTGATTTTATTGATCAAAATGTGACACTCTAAAATTAAGCATATCTGTTAAGATGTCTGTAGCATCAGGGGTTTTAATCTCAGAAGGAAAGGGAGTTTTGAACTTTGATCCTTTGTGCTAGCTGTTAAATTAATTGCTTATGAGATTAATTTTATTCTGTGTTTTTGCTGTTAGGGAATTGGGTTTATACTTTACTTGTCTAATGACTTATCCTTTGATCACAGTAGAATTTAAGCAGATTTATAAAGGCAATCCTGCACATAGCAGGGGAACATTATAAACTTAGTTTAATCCATGTAACAACCTATCTTTTGAGTCAGAAAAAAAGAAGTTTTATTAAAGTATTT
Source organism: Elgaria multicarinata webbii (assembly GCF_023053635.1). Classification (NCBI taxonomy): domain Eukaryota; kingdom Metazoa; phylum Chordata; class Lepidosauria; order Squamata; family Anguidae; genus Elgaria; species Elgaria multicarinata. The sequence continues at coordinate 129,785,254 of NC_086171.1, forward strand.
TCCAGATTTCCAATATGTTCTCTGCAGCTTAACCATGTAAGCATAACTGAAGTAAATTATTAATGTGTATGCCCCAGTTCATTCATTTGCCTATAAATAAGGCAGGATAGAGAAAGAATAGATGCTAAAAAGAGAAATCAACTCTGGTGCTTGATAAACGTATTAAAAACTATTTTATTCTTAAAATCCAAAAATGCTCTGCTCAACGTTTCGGACGTATCGTCCTTCGTCAGGAGCTGGAAACAGTTGCTGTGCTAGCAGGAGCTACTGTGTCTCACTGGTTCTTCATCGTGGTCTCTATGCATCACACATATGGGCTTTGCGCCTGCGCAGAGACCAGACCGGAATCTCCAATAGCTTAGGGAAACGCTTTTGGGCGGGAACCCCTCCCCCACGCTACCGCGCATGTCCACGGGGTTCCCGCCCTTCCCTCAGTTTTTTCGTCGTCCGCCATCGTGCACAGACGTAGAAACCGTGTTCTCTCCAGCTTGTGTAGTACTTACCTTTTTTGCTTCGCTATCTGACTCTTTTTTCTGCGCTGTTCTTCTTTTTCTTGTCTATCTGAAAAATATATATATATATATATATATATATATATATATTATTGTTGTTTCCTACTCTTTTTCCAGCGATCTTTGATCGCCTTCGGCGCCTGAGGCGCATGGCCGTAAGGGCCCCCTTCAGGAAGTGCGTTAAATGTGGCGCTAAATTGCCACCTAAGGACGGCCATTCCCTGTGTGTGTTGTGTTTGGGTGAAGCGCACAAGGTTCAACAGTGCCACCACTGTATGGCATTTACCAAACAAACACGGAAAAATAGATCAGATAGACTGCGGTCTATACTGTGGGAAAAAGCTCTGCGAGCAACTGAACCTTCGCCTCATAAGCGTAAGGAGCAACACTCCTCAAGGGCAATGGAAAAACCTCTTAGCCCAGAAGTCCAATCAGTCGTTATTGGTGAGGAGTTGATGGCGGATAACAGGGCCATACCCCTGACGCCAGGCTGATCCCTAGCGGTTTCCGCAGCCAAGAAGATTTCAAAAAAGGCTCGGACCCCTAAATCGGCGGAACAGCTAAAGAAAAAGAAGAAAAAGAGGAAGGACGCAGAAAAATGCTCCACCTCGAGGGTCGATACCCTATCTTCGATACCCACCGAGCCTGCCAGGTCGGCGCCGACCTCGGTATCGACGCAATTGCCGACGCAATTGCCGATACCAACACCTTTACCGACTGCGAGGAGTTCGATGTCGGAGGGTGAAATTCGGGACTCCGTATCGGTTGCGTCCATACCATCGGCTCAGGTACCGTGCACGACTGAGTTGGAAGAGCCGACTAGGCTTGTTCCACATCGGCGGCACCGATCTCCTGGCCCGGACTTCGATCGAGTGTCTCAATACTCTGAATATCAACGGGACTACCCTTATGATTGGGAGTATTATCGGCCTCAGGACTATTATCCTTCTGAGCGCAGACGTATTGAGCATTTTGCACAGCCTCCTCCGAATTCAAGAGTCTTGCAAATTCCTCCAGATCCTCGATCCTATACACCTCGCAGCCGTGATAGCAGGACTGAGCGTATTGAACACCGATCGATACCGACTGCAACTGTCGTTGCGCCCTCACCTCAACATGAACGAGCTCTGCAGCCAGTGCATCAAACGGTGCGGGCGGTTCAAGAGTCTCCTGATGAGGACTATAGGTCTGATTCAGACTCTATTGTGTCCGTAACCCCATCTATGCCTTCACCTGACGATATTGTAAATAGTAATGAACCGGTCTCCGCCTCAGAAGATGTGGGGAAATTCTCTGACCAGGTACTCCGAATGGCCAAGTCCCTAGGTCTCGACATCGATCAACCAACAGAGATCGATGATGACCCAATCTACGATGTGACTCGAACGGAATCTAGCTCGACCATCGCGATTCCCTTCCCTCCTACACTACGGAGGACTGCACAGATCTCCTGGAAAAATCCGTGTGCAGCACAGTCGACATCTAAAAGATTGGAGTCAATGTATAAAGTCAAGGAGGCCAATGCCGAGTTTCTATTCCAGCACCCGAAACCTAATTCGATAATCGTGGAATCTGCCCAGGGAAGATCACAGAAAGTGCATTCAGCTCCTACCGATAGAGAAGGCAGAAAATTAGACTACCTCGGCAGAAAGGTGTATGCCTCGTCTTCTTTAGGAATAAGAACCTCTGCGTACGAGGCAACTATGGCCAGGTACCAAATATTCATTCTAGAAAAATTAAACTCTCTCTCTGACCATCTGCCCGAAGATAAAAGGGAGTTGGCGAGGATTTTCCATACCGAGGCAACTGCAATAGCCCATCTGCAGCTCAATTCTGCAAAACATCAGACGGATTCCCACTCCAAGTCGATGATGGGTTCTATAGCCCTTCGACGTCATGCTTGGCTGAGGTCAGCCAACTTGACAAATGAGACGAAGACTAGAATAGAAAGTCTGCCGTTCGACGGAGAGGGGCTATTCAACAATAAGACCGACGAGTCCTTAGATTCGATATACAAGGCTCGCACGACTGCCAAGAAGATGGGTTTCTCACAACCCCAACCACAATTTAAGCAAAGGCGCTGGACTAGACAACCGTACCAGCAGATCCAACAGCGCCCTCAGTTTGACAAGCAACCTCCAAAACAACAACAACAGATGCAGAGAAAGAGACCTTATCAAGGTCGATACCAGCAAAGCAGACATCAGCCGGATTTCTCAAAGAGGCAGCGGCTTTGACTTCTCCGTACCAGGCCTACTACCCTTTACAGACCGTCTAGCACCCAAGTACCATCAATGGGAGTTCATAACATCCGACTCCTGGGTGCTCACTATCATCAAGACGGGTTACGCCATCGAATTCGATGCCCTTCCTTTCTCTTCGGGAGTGAAGATAACAGCACCATCCCCTCCTCTGCTGCTCGAGGTACAGACCTTACTATCGAAGGGAGCCATCTCTCCCGTACCTACAGAGGAGCTCAACCAGGGATTTTTCTCCCGTTACTTCACGGTCCCGAAGAGAGATGGAGGTCTTCGACCGATCATGGACTTAAGACAACTGAACAAATATATCACCCCAAGGAAGTTTCGTATGACAACAGTCACTTCTATTCTCCAACTGTTGCATACAGGGGTTTGGTTCGCGGTAGTAGACCTGAAGGATGCGTATTTCCACATCGCCATCAGGAAGTCGCATCGAACTTACCTACGTTTCTCCATCGGCGTCGAGCAGTTCCAATTCAACGTCCTCCCTTTCGGCCTCGCGACGGCACCGAGGGTCTTCACGAAGGTGATGGCTGTTGTGTGTGCCCACCTGCGAAAGAAGGAAATACATGTTTATCCATACATAGACGACTGGCTCCTGGTTGCGGAGGACAGTCACACGCTCCAGGAGAATATAACCACGACTCTAGAACTTTTAGAATCCCTTGGCCTGTGGGTCAATCAGGAAAAATCTATACTGACTCCTCAGCGAACGATAGACTTCATAGGAGTGACTCTGTCGTCTCGAGATGGAAGAGCTTACCTCCCGTTAGCGAGGGCAAAAACACTTCGAGACCTGATTCTCGATGTCGAAACCCAAGCAAGACCTTCGGCATGGACAATCCAACGATTGCTGGGTTTGATGGCGGCGACTACCGCTGTCATCAGATTCGCCCGATTGCGAATGAGGATTCTTCAAGGGTGGTTCTTGAAGACCTTCGATCTTCGACGCAACGCTCGCAGGACTTACCTTTCGATACCGAGTCAGGTTCGGGCGTCGTTGAAATGGTGGCTTTCGATGGGAAACCTCCTGGAAGGGATTCCTTTTCAGCAAGGAGCACCGTCGCTTACCATCACGACAGATGCTTCTCTCGATGGATGGGGAGCTCACTGCAATTCGCTCACCATCCAAGGTCGATGGTCCCCTCGGCAGAAAGGGGATCATATCAATCATCTGGAACTCTTGGCTGTGGAAAATGCTTTGAAAGCGTTTGCCCAGATCATCGAGGGCAAGGACGTTCTGATTGCAACAGACAACACCACTGTTGTCTGTTACATAAACAGGCAAGGGGGAACGAGGTCATACCCCTTAACCCGCTCTGCACTCAGGATTTGGAATTGGTGCATAAGGAGACAAACTTACCTGACTGCGATCCATGTAGCGGGGAAGGAGAACATCGTAGCGGACTCCCTAAGCAGGTCCTTCCACGTCGATCACGAATGGGAGCTCGATATCGAAGTAAGAAGCAACCTCTTTCGATATTGGGGCGATCCGTCTGTCGATGTCTTTGCCACTGCAGAAAACGCAGTTTGTACCAACTTCTGCAGCAGAGCAGGAAGCGGAAGGAACTCGCTAGGAGACGCCTTCGCAAGAACCTGGACAGGGGGACTACTATACATTTTCCCACCGTTCCCACTACTGACAAAAGTCGTGGCCAAGATAAGAACAGACGGCACAAACTGTATTCTGATCGCGCCGTGGTGGCCTCGACAACCATGGTTCCCTCATGCTCTTCGACTGTCGAAAGGGGATTACATCGAGCTACCATCGATACCGAACCTTCTGTCTCGACACCAAGGCAGAGTTCGACACCCAGACCTTTCGACTCTCAAGATGACGGCATGGAGAATACTGCCATAACCTCCGGCATCGAACAGTTGACGGTACAGAGTATTTTGACTGCATCGAGAAAACCTTCGACAAGGAAATCATATGCGGCTAAGTGGCAGAGGTTTTCTAAATTTGCGGTGCAAATGAATCACATCGCTGAGGCTTGTCCCATGTCTGTGATTCTAGAATACCTACTCTCACTGTTCCAAGGAGGCTTAGGACTTTCGTCCATCAGAGTCCATTTGGCTGCCATCACTGCTTTTCATGAAGGTGTAGAAGGGTTCTCGCCTTTCACCCATCCTACATCCAAGGAATTTTTAAAGGGTTTGAAAAACACCATACCGACTACTAGAAACATCGTACCATCATGGAGCTTGTCGGTGGTGCTCCATACATTGATAAAGAAACCTTTTGAGCCCATGGCTACAACGGACTTAAGACTCTTGACTCTCAAGACTGTGTTTCTGGTAGCCATAACTTCAGCAAGGCGTGCAAGTGAGCTTAGAGCTCTAAGAATTGATGCGCCATATACAATTTTCCATAATGACAAGGTCGTGTTGCGAACAGACCCATCCTTTTTACCCAAGGTCGTGACACCCTTTCACTTGGCTCAGGACATTATTTTGCCAGCCTTCTTTCCAAACCCTACAACGTCTGCAGACACTGCTCTCCACATGCTGGATGTTAGAAGAGCTCTTTCTTTCTATAGAGCTAGAACTGAAGGATTTAGAAAATCCAAACAACTATTTGTATGTTATGGGGAGCCTTATAAGGGACTCCCGGTGTCATGCCAGCGATTGTCACGCTGGATAGTAGAGACAATTGAACTTGCCTACTCTATCTCTAAACTAGAGATACATCGACCTGTGACAGCTCATTCAACCAGAGCGATGTCGACGTCGGTGGCCTTCAGCAGGGGTGTTCCACTTCAGGACGTTTGTAAGGCTGCGACTTGGTCCACCCCTTCTACATTTGTCAAGCATTATAGCTTGGACACTCGATCCAGACATGACTGTTCGTTTGGAAGGGCGGTGCTCTCGGAAGTGTTGAAATAGTACACCAACCCACCTCCAAGGTATGTGAGCTTGCTACTCGCCCATATGTGTGATGCATAGAGACCACGATGAAGAAATGCAGGTTGCTTACCTGTAACTGTAGTTCTTCGAGTGGTCATCTATGCATTCACACAACCCACCCACCATCCCCTCTTGGTGGTGTGATATTTGATAATGACATAATTGACTATAGATTTATTTTATCTTATTTATTGATTTACACTCATGTTTATGGGGGCACGATGTCGGACTCCTGTAAACTGAGGGAAGGGCGGGAACCCCGTGGACATGCGCGGTAGCGTGGGGGAGGGGTTCCCGCCCAAAAGCGTTTCCCTAAGCTATTGGAGATTCCGGTCTGGTCTCTGCGCAGGCGCAAAGCCCATATGTGTGAATGCATAGATGACCACTCGAAGAACTACAGTTACAGGTAAGCAACCTGCATTTTTCTCACCCACAGTGACAATGCCTTGCTGTGCTTTGGGAGAGCTAAAGAAATAGAGCTGGGTCAAGAGCTGCTTTCAGATGAGGTGTTTATTGTGCAATCACCACAACTCATTTACTCCCATTTTACAGGAGGCCACATGACATCATCATCCATTTGCAGTCTGCACATGCTTTCCTAGTGCTGCTCCTGTCCTTTTTCTTACTTCAAGAAGTCCCACTTTTAGTAGGAAGGACAGAAGGATGAATGTAGATGCATACTCTTCTATCTTTTTTAAAAAACGTGATTTTTCATGAGGGCAGTGGTGACCTATAGGCCATGTGAACCTATTACAGCTCGTGTTTTAAATTATTTATTATTTATTTATTTATTTATTTATCATATTTATACCCCGCTCCTCAGCCAAAAAAGGCTCTCAGAGCGGCTTACACTTAGCAAAAAAGACAGTCCCTGCCCTCAGGCTTACAGTCTAATAAAGACATGACACACAAGGAACAGGAGTTCAGGGGGGGGGGAGGAGAGAGAGTCCGACAGGAGCAGGCCATGATGTTTCCTCGGCCTGCTCCTGTCCCCTTGTTCTTTCTTCTTCCCCACAGGGCCAAGATGACAGTTTGCCCTGTGGGGGTGGGGGAAGAGTCCGACAGGAGCAGGCCATGATGTTTCCTCGGCCTGCTCCTGTCCCTTGTTCTTTCTTCTTCCCCACAGGGCCAAGATGACAGTTTGCCCTGTGGGGGTGGGGGAAGAGTCCAACAGGAGCAGGCCATGATGTTTCTTCTGCCTGCTCCTGTCCCCTTGTTCTTTCTTCTTCCTCACAGGGCCAAGATGACAGTTTGCCCTGTGGGGTTGGGGGAAGAGTCCAACAGGAGCAGGCCCCGATGTTTCCTCGGCCTGCTCCTGTCCCCTTGTTCTTTCTTCTTCCCCACAGGGCCAAGATGACAGTTTGCCCTCATTAAATTAGCATTGTAATGTTAGCACACTATACCCCTGTAATTTTACTTTAAAGGAAAAGTATTATAGCATTATACTTGTATAGCACTATGTTCTTATAATGCTAATAAAAATAAATAAATCCTTTCCAGTCCCCACAATTAACCACCTTGTTAAAATGGTGTTTATTGGAAAGGGTTTTAAAAAGTCGTGTGTGTGTGTGTGTGTGTGTGTGTATCTATCTATTTGTGTGTGTCACCAAAGGGATATCATGCTAAAACACTCTTTCAGTCAGGGGTTTCAGCATGCAGCCCTTGGCCCAATTTCATGCAGACTCAGGGCTCATCTACACCAAGCAGGATATTGCACTATGAAAGCGGTATATAAAAGACAGGAGCCACACTAAGGCTTTATAGTGGTATTGAAGTGCACTGACAACTGTTGGGGCCCATGATGCATACCATATACTGTTTCCATACCGCTATATCCTGCTTGGTGTGGCTCCTGCCCTTTATATACCTCTTTCATAGTGCAATATCCTGCTTGGTGTAGATGAGCCCTCAGTCTAATAGCAAAAGTCCCCTGCATACACTCATTTCAGACCTCTGTCTCTTCCTTGGCAGCCTGCTGGGTGGGAGGAAAGAAGGAGAGAAAAAATGGAAAGCAGAAAGAGAAAAAGGGTGACCCACCCACTTTTAGCTGTAGCTTTGCCTTTTACTAATGTGCAGCCTCTGACAGGTTACCTATGAAGGAATTGACCTTTGTCAGAAAAGAGGTTGCCCATCCAATTTTTAAAAATGGGTGCTAAAAATGGCATCAACTGCAAAGGCTACAGTGAACATCTGCTGAGCTATGATAGCTACAGCTTCCTGATGTCACAACCCACATCCTTTAAAAAAGATGGGTGTGTACTACTAAGAGCTCTGGTGTGAATTGTACATACTGGAATGTATGCACAGAAAAAGCACAATACCTCCCAGTAGTGTGAAAAGTAAGTTGCAATTCTACTTTGTAGCTTACAGCAGAAGAGCAATTATTTATTAGTGCTAGGAGCCCTCCCTCTGGAAGTATCCAAGGATTCCTTTGTTCCTTTTAGCAAAACAAAAACTGTGAGGCACTACAACATTATTATTATTATTATTATTATTATTATTATTATTATTATTATTTATTTATTTATATAGCACCATCAATGTACATGGTGCTGTACAGAGTAAAACAGTAAATAGCAAGACCCTGCCGCATAGGCTTACAATCTAATAAAATCATAGTAAAACAATAAGGAGGGGAAGAGAATGCAAACAGGTACAGGGAAGGGTAAGCAGGCACAGGGTAGGGAAAAACTAACAGTAACAGTAGAAGTCTGCACAACATCAAGTTTTAAAAGCTTTAGGAAAAAGAAAAGTTTTTAGTTGAGCTTTAAAAGCTGTGGTTGAACTTGTAGTTCTCAAATGTTCTGGAAGAGCGTTCCAGGCGTAAGGGGCAGCAGACGAAAATGGACGAAGCCGAGCAAGGGAAGTAGAGGCCCTTGGGCAGGCGAGAAACATGGCATCAGAGGAGCGAAGAGCACGAGCGGGGCAATAGTGTGAGATGAGAGAGGAGAGATAGGAAGGAGCTAGACCGTGAAAAGCTTTGAAGGTTAACAGGAGAAGTTTATATTGGATTCTGAAGTGAATTGGAAGCATCATATGGGTGAATGAGCAGCAGCAGCAGCCCTGTACTTGCCCAAAGCATGGGATGAAGTGAGGCCTGGAAGAGGGATCTTGAGCCATGCATGACTGCATATAGCTGCTGTGGGGACCAGGGACCATCGCAGCCTCAGGAAGGCTTCTTTCCACATGTTGCCTCTATAAGAGTCAATATATCAACCACAGTTTAATATGTCTAAGAAATGGACTATACCCTCAAAATGTTACCCCATTATGCAGTGTCAATTACTTCTATATATGACATGCTTGTTTAGTGTTCTAAAGTAGGCTTATATACAATAATAAGTATATTAATAAATGAATTTGTTATAGACAAACAAGTTGTTGATTGGGAATGACATATTGTTGCTCATGTCTTAAACCCCTTATTTAATCATTTCTAAATGCAAAATGCCTCCTAAATACTTTAAGGGGTGACTGGATAAACAAGAGCACGTCAATTATCCAGTCATATTGGGTTGGCACCTTTGACAGGGAGCTTATTCATATTTTTTTTAAAGTAGACCGCCAACACTTTTAGGAACTCAGACAAATGGTCTACTCTACAGACTCTACAGGGTACTGAGAAATCTTTGTGTAGCTCACAACTAGTAGAGAATAGCCCTTGTCATCCTGGCCCATGTTATAGATATACATGCATTAATTTTTTGTTTAGCTTTTTTTGTAAATTACATTTCATTCAATGTGATATATGGAAACTAAAAAAGAAAAGAAAATTCAACTATATTTCATGCATTTTTATCTTTTTATTTTATTTAGGGCCCTCAGGGACCACGAGGTCATCCAGGTCTACCTGTAAGCAAATACGAAGTTATTTAAAATATACATTGTTGTATAAAAACAGAGTTATATAATATCTCATTTCTCTCTTCTTTTATTCTTCTATTTTCTAGGGACCACCAGGGGCACCCGGACCAAGAGTGAGTTGTATATGTTTCCTATGATTGTGTCATAATTGGATAGTAAAATACAGAGTTGGGGTACAAGCCTCTGGGATGTCTCATGCAGAGTCATCCTTATAAATGTGTGGGAAATGGACAAGAATGCTGTTGCCCAGCTCCCATTCCTTTCAACAAGGCATGAAATCAGAATAGATTCTGGAGGATTATGCCCATTTACCAGGTATATAACAAATTACCCATCATCATGCTTTAACGTGTGACATACTTTATGAACAGCGCTACTTTACAAGGCATGAAGGCTGTTTGCATTACATGACAGCCTACCGTGGGTTATTTAACTCACAGGGAGGCTACGATATGTTCATGGCGTGTGCGGCCACCATTTTGAATATACAAATTCTGTCATGAACTACCTCTCATCTCAAAATAGATTTTGTATATTTTGTGCTGTGGTTTGATGTAATCGACCAAGAGTGGGGGGGGGGGGATATAGAATAAGTATTGATGTGTATAGTTTAATGTATATTATATCCTTTCATCTCTGCTGCAGCATAGAAAGGACAATAGAGGAAGTTACAGACATGTCCTTAACAATGATTATGGAAAATTTAGCTTTTTCTTACAGCCTCTGAATCCTTGTGATAAGTGCCTCCCCAGTCTTTGACAATGAGTGTTTTAATTCAGTAGCAAGTCCTGAAAATTCTGTTTAATTAATGTTGTTCTACTGGTCAATTATTTTGATATGAAAATGTTTGATTGCATACAGAGGCAAGTTGACATCAATGCTGCTATTCAAGCCTTGATTGAATCAAATGCTGCATTACGGATGGAGGTAATAATATTTGCATGATTAGATATGCACATTATATATGTACATTATAATTTCAAGGATTGGAAGTACATTTTTACAAAGATTTTATTTACCACACATACGCAAATATCATACTGCTTGGTATGAAAAAACAATGAAAGCTAAACTGTAAGAGAATATTTTTTGTGACTCTTTGAGGACTTTGATCAAAATACTCAAAATATTATGCAACAGTAAACTACTTTGACATCAGATAACTTGAGATACTGTATACAGTTTGGGTCACCCCAAAAACGAGATTGTAGAGCTAAAGGAGGTGCAGAAACAACTTCCCATAAGGAAAGATTACCATGTTTGAGACTTTTTAACTTAGAAAAAAACATGAGCATGGGGGAAGGGACATGATAGAGAGATATAAAATTATGCATGGTGTGGAGACAGTGGAGAGGAACACCTTTTCCTCCCTCTCTCATAATACTAGAACCTTGGGTCATCCAGTTAAACTGAATCTTGGGAAATCAGCTCAGACAAAAGGAAGTACTTCTTCACACAGCACATAGTTAAACTGTGGGATTACTGATCACAAGAAGTAGTGATGGCCACCAATTTAGTTGGCTATAGAAAGGGGATTAGACAAATTAACGGAGGATAAGGCTATCAATGTCTCTTAGTCATGATGGCTATACATTACTTGTAGCCTCAGAGAACCATAGAATAGTAGAGTTGGAAGGGGCCTATAAGGCCATCGAGTCCAACCCCCTGCTCACTACAGGAATCCACCCTAAAGCATACTTATAGAAGATACACCAGCTGCTGGAAAACATGACAGGGAAGGTGCTAGTATGCCCATATCCTGCTTGTGGGCTTTCTAGAGACATTTGGCTGGCCAGTGCGGGAATAGAATGCCGGGCCAGGTAGCCCTTTGGTCTGATTTTAAATACACTTTATATGAATGAAGCATTGTCTTAATTATGGGGATGGAGCTTGAGAATCAGTACTCAGTAAAAATGTACTGTGCTTTTCTTAGGACATTTCCACTCAATCAGAGGTTGTTGCTGTTCATGTAGCACTGATGATGTCACTGATTTGTTGTGTAGGATTCAAATGTTTCTCTCCGAAGTAGCACTTTCGTTGAAGGGATATCACATTTTGTCAGCAATCAAACCACAAGATTTTATCACTGGGAAAATGCTGTTTCCTTGACTGAGCCATTTTCTGATCGTTACAGTTTTGAATATGTATGTAAGCCACTTCTAGAGCCTAACAGTAAAGTGGTACAGTCCAAAACAAGAATTATTATTATTATTATTATTATTATTATATTTATATTTATTTATTTGTATCCCGCCTTTTGCCCAATGCTAGGCCTCAAGGCGGCCTTACAAAGTTTAAAACATACATTGGTGGGGGGGAACATAGTTTAAAATACATAACAAAATTATAAGACATTAACATAGATGGAGGGCCAGATTATTTTCCAAAGGCCTGCTGGAACAAAACAGTTTTAGCCTGCTTCCGAAAGCCCATCAAGGAGGGAGCCAGCCTAGCTTCCCCGGGAAGAGAGTTCCAGAGCACTGGAGCAGCCACCGAGAAGGCCCTCTCTCATGTTCCCACCAAGCGTGCCTGTGAAGATGGTGGGACTGAAAGAAGGGCTTCTCCAGAAGATCTCAAAGCACGGGCAGGCTCATAAGGGAGAATACGTTCTTTCAAATAACCTGCACCCAAGCTATACAGGGCTTTATAGGTCATAACCAGCACTTTGAATTGTGCCTGGAAACAGACTGGAAGCCAGTGGAGCTGTTTTAACAGGGGAGTTGTGTGCTCCCTGAACACTGAAGTAACTTTTGAAAAAGTGGCAAAAGTTAGTAAAGGCTACCTTCTCCCCATAAATTTTAGGACTTAAAGTAATTCTTCCATTCTTGTGTACTTTCTTCCTCTCCTGCAAAGGAATGAAAAACTTCCTTGATTGTAGTTCTTCCTTTTTAAAGAAAAAGTGGTGTGGCTATTTACTGCAACAGTATTATCCTCTCTTCAGTTTCCTCCCCTGCCCTATTATATGCCTTTGAATTGGGACTTGCATGACTATCCTGCAAAGGCAAAAATATAGTTGAGGTGCAAATTGATAGTTTGGAAAGACCTTTCATACATTTTTGCAGCATGCCTATATTATATTTTCTGTGTATTGAGAATTCCTTTTCACTTGCCTGCTTCCCCTAAACTTCCTCATTCTTTACTGCATATTATTTATCTCATTGTCACCTTCTTTGTTTCAATATATCTTATAAATATATTGGTCACTGGCACACTTAGGGGTGACCATATTAGACCAACTTTAAAATCACTCCACTGGCTGCCAAGTAGTTTCTGGGCAAAGTATAAAGTGTTGGTTGCTACCTTTAAAGTCCTACATGGTTTGGGTCCAGGTTACCTGCAGGTTTGCCTTCCCCCATACAATCTGCCCCACACACACAGGTCCTCTGGGGGAAAAAATACTTCAGCCAGCAAAAACTAGGCTGACAACTGTTACCCATTCTCTTCCGCTGCTCCCAGACTGTGGGATGGCCTGCCAGGAGAGATTCGTCAACTTAGTAGTCTTTCTGAGTTTAAGAAAGCCATAAAGACTGATCTCTTCCAGCAGGCCTACCCAGATGAATTTTAAGATGTCCGATTGTTATTTTAATATTGTATTAGTTTTATATGTTCTTTAATAAGTTTAATGCATTTTATGGTATTATGTTGTTCCCTACCTCGATCCAGAGGGAGTGGCAGGTAAGAAATATATTATTATTAATATTAATAATAATAATAATCCAGCTTTGTGCATTATAAACATGTTCAGTTTTGGCCGTGCCCTAGTAGTACAATGGCATTTATTTGCAGTACAATAAATTGCCAATGTTTTTTTTTTTCTTGGCAGAGTTACCAGAATACAGAAGTAACATTACTGGATCACAGTGCTGAGATATTCAAAACACTACATTATCTTAGCAATTTATTGCATAGTATCAAGAACCCTCTGGGAACTCGAGATAACCCAGCACGTATCTGCAGGGATTTGCTTAACTGTGAACGCAAAGTGTCTGATGGTAAGTCCTTCAGTGACATTAATTACTCTAAAATACATCCTGATACTCATATTTCCAGTTACTGATCTCCAAAGAAAAAGGAAGAAAAACTGTGATCGTGTGCAGCACAACAGTTAAAACCCACTTAAATCATAGCAGTAGTATGGCTACAGGGAAAAATGGCGATCGCGTATACTGCCCTGATGCTAAACACTAGGGAATAAGAATTAGAGAGTTAATTTTTAAAGTAAAAATACTGAAATGAACATCTGTAACCTATATGCCTACCCCCACCCTGCTGCAACCCCACCCCAACACTATAGTATATTTTTTTAAAATAAGAAAGGATATTGCAGTAAGCCGCAGCCCTGATAGTGCTGAGGTGCTGACCCTGAGCCTATTTGTCACTGCCCCCATCACCTGCCGCTTTCTGGGTGGTCATTTGGGGGCTATGTGGCCCTGGACTTTGGCCCGAAGGTCCAGCCCTAGCTGTATCAGCTGCCACTGTGAGCTACCATGAGCATACCGCTAAGCCATATTTCCTTTTCCTACTTTCAGAACATATTTGTACGACCCTTTTTAAAATTCTTTTGCCTTTTACTTTCCCAACTGATAGGAAAATACTGGATTGATCCAAATATTGGATGTCCTTCTGATGCCATTGAGGTTTTCTGTAATTTCACTGCTGGTGGCCAGACGTGTTTATCACCTGTATCCGTGGCAAAGGTACATCATTCTCTTCTTAAGAAGTGTGTTATCTTCTTTTTTCTTCTTCTGCCTTTTTTACCCCCAAACAAAAACATTTGTAAGAGCTGGAAGATCTTGAGGGTCTCTGTTACATTTGATAAAGAGCAAGTATTTGAGTCATTCCGTTGGCAAAAAGGTTCACAGAATAAACTAAAACTCTTAATTAGGGCCCACAAGTATTCATCATGGTATATGCAGACTTCAGAAGCCAAAAACATTATATTCTATCCATATTCAACCTGATGACTCCTTCACCATTGCAATCTGCCCTCACGGGAAAGTGCTTTGCATCAGGGAAGGAGTCGGAAAAGGTGTGCTTAATCCGTCCTCCGCCAGCTTTTTTTTTCTCTTGAAAAACCTCCTCCAAGCTTTTTTTCTCTCTGCAGGATTCAGAATACTAGCAGGAATAAAAGCACCTGATGGCCAAGTACCTTTGTAGCAGACATGGGACTGTTGGACTAAGGTTATATGTAGCTGTAGTGTAATAAGTTGTTTTGCCATGAGTTAGATGCCTACTCCTTAAGCTGGACATTCAAAGAAAAATAAAAGGGGGGAAATGTGATAATATAATAGAAAACTCCTCTTATCATTGACTGTAGCACTCTTTAAATTGAAATCCAATAGGTTCTTGTAGGTTTGCAGCCTGCCAATCATATGCATATTACTTAGAACTAAGTCTCACAAAGTAATCCCAAATAAGCAAGAATAAGTTTGCACTCTTCATTAGGCTAGGACCTTGTCACATTTTAAGATCTCAACTTACACAGAGAACAAAACCTTAATTTGTTAATACAGTAATAGTTGTCATCCAGTAGTTTCTGTTGTTCATTGTGTTACTATATTCTGGCTCCCAAAATTATTTGGTGGATTTAGTGGGGTTGGGGGGGTGGGGAGAGAGATAAAAAGATGGGAGTGCCCTTAAAAAGCTCTTACAGACTAATGCATAAGACCTGTTGTATACAGCTGAAGAAACATTGGAAATCCAAGCCAAGTGTCAGCATAAGTCCATAAGTAGGAACCACATGGGAATGATATCTTGAAGAACTGGCATTGTTTCAAGAACTGTAATCTTATTTTTCCTCATCACATTACAAACTGCATGTTGTCATCTTCTTACCCATATTTATATTGTGTAAACCTTTTTTATAGGAAGGACATATTTCTATGCCAAGTAATCTGCACAGTTTATCTAAATAGTTTACTTTAACTGATAAAATGTCAATAGTTTCTATACCCGTGGAAATAAATGTTTATGAAGCTTTTGTGAAGGTATTTCTAAATTGCATGGGTTCATCATGCTTTATGGCTATGAACTGCAATCTTGCTTTCTAGAATAATGTGTGTTTTTCTTAAACAGTTGGAGTTTGGCATTGGAAAAGTACAGATGAATTTTCTTCATTTACTGAGTTCAGAAGCAATCCATTCTATCACAGTTCACTGCCTAAACACCCCAGTATGGGGAACCAATGAACTACGTGCTCAGAGACCCTCTGTCAGTTTCAAAGGATGGAATGGTGAAATGTTTGAAGCAAACACACTGCTTGAACCAAAAGTGCTTCTGGATGAATGCATGGTAAACCATCTACTGACATTATTAAAATGTACACTGAACATGGTGCTTATTTTGAATTAATATAGGTGGTGTTCAACCTATTTTTGTGAACCGCCCAGTGAGCTTCGGCTATTGGGCGGTATAAAAATGTAATAAATAAATAAATATAGATATTTACTTTTCCCACTAACATAACATCTAAGTTGAGATTCTTCATCCATGAAGTTGATTCTATTTCATAAAAAGTGCTGATACCACACTTCACATATACAAACACACTATACATTTTATGTTAAAACATGGAAACTGTCCAAAAGCTAAGAACAACTGTGATGGTGCAAAGAAACTGCACTTCCTTTTAACATCAGTCTCTAGATACCTAAGACCTGGTTAAAGACTTGGGTCATTAATTAACTAACCCATGATTATTTGGGGTCAAACGGGAATGAGAGAGAAAAATGAGCTGAAGGAAAATGATAGAAAACATCTTGTTGAATGTAACCAAAGTTGTTTCCCCTTCAACAACCCAAAATTCCAGGTTCCCAAGTCGTGCTGAATGACCCAAGAATAGGGTGTTCCCAGATTGTTTTCTGAAACAGATGCAAAGTAGAGGCAGCCAGGAGACACCGCGATCATTTGTACACAGCCCAGACAATCCATGGGTTAAACAACCAATGGATTGTCATTACGTGTGAACTGGGTCTAAAAGTTATTAACCTTTAATGTTCCTAATTAGAAGCCTAATGTTCTAATTTTCCATCTTTTTCCCTGCATTGTTTAGTGCACTGGAAGCGGGTGAGTGGTCAGAAGCCAGCACTCTTGTTCTGTACCATGTGCTCCCAAACAACCCACGGTTAACAAACTATGGGTTGATTCATTGTGCAAACTGGGCCAGAAAAAATATTGAAGCTATCCTATTTTTATTGTGGGTCCCAGGAATGGCAATGACTGAAAGGCAGAAAATAAACATCCAGGTTAAATTCAAATTTATAGATAGCATATGCTACAGTACCTCTACACACTCTCTCTCTCTCACTCTCTCTCTCTCTCTCTCTCACACACACACGTACATATCCATTGTCTAGTAGCTTGTAAAGGTTTTGCCTCCACTAGAAAACAAACTGCAGCGCTGCATAGGAGAGAGAAACAGGAATGCACACCTGACTATTCATGAGCCCTTCTATCTCAATAAATTCCTGCTGTTTGTGCATCTTTACTAAAGATGGGCCACCCATATTCTAAATGACAGTGACAGAAATGAAAAGGTTAATATATATTTTTAAGTCAGAACGTTTAGGACTATTTCATGGAAACTTGGAAGAGCACATTTCTTTCCAATGGGTATTGGATCACCTCTAGTTTTTGAACAAGATGTTGCACTCCAAATACTTCATGTTTTTGTTTAAGAGAGCCAAGAAGTATCCATTTACACATGATCTGGTCTTGTCATTATTTGTTCTGTGTAACTCTCACTGACCTCAGTGTGCAGATAGATGGCAGGATGACAAGCCCTTAAAGAACTGGAAGTTGTGCAAAGTAGGTGCTGAAAT
Organism: Elgaria multicarinata webbii; assembly: GCF_023053635.1. Classification (NCBI taxonomy): domain Eukaryota; kingdom Metazoa; phylum Chordata; class Lepidosauria; order Squamata; family Anguidae; genus Elgaria; species Elgaria multicarinata. The sequence continues at coordinate 129,802,618 of NC_086171.1, forward strand.
GCTACCAAATCAGCATTTTCCATTTGCTTAGATTTCTAGCATTTTCCACCCACAGGCCTTACATTTATTATTTATTGCATTTCTATTCCACCCTTCTTCCAAACAGCTCAGGATAGTATACACAAGACTATTCCTTTTTTATCCTGTGAGGTAGGTCAGGTGGAGTGATAGTAGTTAGCCCATGATCACCTCATGAATTTCATAAGCATACAGGGAGTTGAACCCAGATCCCAGTCCAACCCTCTACCAGTTAAACCATTTTGCCTACTTGTAAGGCTGCTGAAAAGTGCAATTTTTCTGTGAAATTCTCTGAGAACTCTCTTTCTGCAGGAAGCTATATAGTGTAGAAATTTCCTGAAGAATCTCACAGATCCCTGTCTGCAGGGATTTCACTTTTCAACTGCCTCCACTGCACTCACAGCTTTGACTGGTTTGGCAAAAAAGGAGTGACTGCAAACTTCAAGATTTTCAAAACCCTTTTCAGTCCCAGACACTGCTTTTCCACTATTTTATAGATTGTGCAAGGTAATACTTTTGATTATCACCTTTGAAATATATCAGATGCAGCTTTTATTTTTAATAGCTTTTTGAAGAGTGTTCTGAGTACTGAATATACCATGGCAAAAGGATCTAGATCTGTCCACATTTCAAATCCTTGCTGGATTTGCTCTAAGCTGCTGTATCCTCACAACACTGGGAAAGAATAAATTAATATAAAAATCCTTTATTCATTAATATATATAGACCTGGGAAATGATCTGAAGGAAAATGATATAGCCAACGTTGAATGTAACCAAGGGTGCTTCCTGATGGAGGGCTCCTAGTATTACCGATTAAAAGGCAATATGCAGTCCATTCATCCTCCTTAACGGATTTTCTGTGGGAATAATAATAATTTATTTATTTATTTATTTATTGCCCGCCTCTCCCTCTGGATCGAGGTGGGCAACAACATTAAATACAATATAATACAATGGAAAAAAGAGACGTAGTGGGAAAACACAAGAGGTTTACACATGGAAGATGACAATACCTGGATGCCCCATAAAATTACATGAGCAAGGCAGGGTGATTTCACAATAGAATGCTCATCTGGAAGCATAGCCTGGATCTAGGTGGGAACCACTAAATATCCCATGTTCTTTGCTGCCTTGAACTCTTGGAACAAGGGATAAAAATGTTGTAAGTAATGCTCCTTTGTTGTTCTCTCTCTCTCTCTCTCTCTCTCTCAGCAAAAATAAAATCTGTCTATCCATTGAAACAGCTTATTAGTAATTACTATGCTTTAATTAACACTCCTGTCATATCTATTGCAGATTCAAGATGGCAGCTGGCATAAAACCCAATTCCTTTTTCATACTCAAGACACCAATCAGCTTCCAGTTGTTCAGGTGCATAAATTTGCTCATCTCAAACAAGGACAACAGCGTTACATAGAAAGTGGATCAGTGTGTTTTCTCTAGGCTTCTGACAGAGTTGTGTTTCTCACATCACTATTGAGTTGCTGCAAGGAATGATTGCAAAAGAAGAATTAAAAAGAAAAATGTTGATGATTTCTTAAAGAATCTCAGGAAGAAAAAGACTTCCTCCTAAAAAGGAGAAATGGTTTTGTTTTTTTTTGTTTTTTTAAAAGAGACCTTGACAATATTAATAAAGTATTTAATTTTTGATTGGTGCTTTTTATATTATTCTTTGGAATTGAAAAAAATATACACATATATGGAAAATCTGAAAAACCAGTGTTCTTAACTGCACTGTCCAGAATGGTGGAGAAGTGCAGTACTAAGGAGCAACCCCGGCTAATGCTCCCAAATGTGCAATAGCTTGTATTATACTTCTATGACAGTGAGTTATGCCACCATAAAATAAATATTTTCCTTAAACACTTAAGTTGTATTACAGTCCTTTATGGACACAGACATCTTACCGATGATACACTACCTCTTATGTGTTTCTTATTTGTGTTGCCTGGTGCTCTCCGTATAACCCAAGGTGTGTGTGGTCTTAGTCAAGATTATTTGTTTCCTTTTTCATTACTTTTTTTTGGGGGTGGGGGTTGTATGTGCTGGTAACATCAAGAGAATTTTTCATTATAAAATTGTGTCTTTAAAAAATGGTCACATCATTATGAGTGAAAACATTATTTATGTGAAAATATTGCTTAAAATGTTTGTCTGTAGACATGGAAGTGGTACATGAGACAGAACATTGTATCTGGTGCTTATAGGAATAACAGGATGTTGTAGTTGTAGAAGGGCTACCTACAGTAGTCTTTTAAAAGTTTTTGGACTTCAGTTAAAGGTTTCAACTATCCAAGGCCATCTACAATGATGTATTGTGTACATATTTTTGTAACTGTTAAAAATGTTAAAACAGCATATATTTAAATGGCTGCTATTAAATTATAATAATCTTAATTACGTCAGCCTCTTGGGAGTTCTATGTTTTTGACCCTTGCTTACTACACTTTTTCACAAGTATATTTCAGCCCAAAGACTTTTCTACAGTTGAGCTATTGGAAATATTCTCTAACAACTTCCGCTTCAAGAGTTTCTAAGAGAGCAGTCCTATGGCTTCCAGAAGATGTTTGGGAAGCCTAAGATGCTGCAGATCTGCTCCATGGCTGTAGACAGAGCTACAACAGCAGAGGAAGAGATATGATTGTGGATTTTCCTCCATTCCCTCAGCCACCGTGAAAAACTCCATGGCTGTTGCTGTTTTCCATGGGCTGCTGCAACCTCGGAAGTGGATAGGGAAGATGGAAAGGAGGTGTGCTGGTGGTTGGAGAGGGAAGAGGATGTGGTTCCACAAGTCTCTGTTCCTACCCTACCTTGAGGAAGGTAGGAGAGTGTTGTGAGTCCAAGCCCTCCCGCCAAGATTAGAGACAATAAAGCAGTCTGCCATGCAATCCACAAAGCTTTATCCAGTAAATAAATGTCTCTTTACACCTGAAGGGAATGTGAAGACTTGGGGGGAATCCGCACGTTGTTCTGAAATCGCTTCTAAGCGACCCCAGTGCAGTGTGAAAGCGAGCGTGTAACTTGCCTTTTGAAGAGCCAACGAAGAGACGTCCTTCCCGCCGCCGCTGCCGTCTGCAGACCTCCTCGCCAACCAGCGAGGAGAGCTCGGCTGAAGAAGGCGGGGTTGAGAGCGGAAGAAGCTCTCCACCCCGCCTTCTTCCCCCGAGCTTTCCGTCCCAGACAATGAGGAGGGAGTTGGGTGGCGGCGGCGGCAGGAAGGACGTCTCTTCGTCAACTCTTCAAAAGGCAAGTTACACGCTCGCTTTCACGCCGCTCTGGGGTCACTTAGAAGCGATTTCAGAACGACGTGCGGATTCCCCCTAGGAGCTATCCTCTAAGCTTAATTAGCTAACAAAGCAAGGCAGTTGCCTATCAGCTAAATGGATTGCTTCCCACAATGCCCAACAGGCTTTTGCTGAATCCCTCCTTCAGGGAAGCTTTTCAAGATGAAGCCTCTGCCAGGTAGCCAACCTAGTGAATACCCTCCAACCTCCGCTCAACTCCACCCACTTGAACCTGCAACAAACTTGGATTTGTCAACTCCGATGCTCTCTTTGCTAAAGACTAGTGTGGAGAGGGTGATCTCTGAGCCTAAGTGTTCTGTCCGATAAGCTCCTGGGAAGATTCCTCCTTGACTCATGGAGAGTCTTGGAGAATCTCCTCCCCCATTTCCTGTCTTGACTGGTGTACATCTCCTCCTCCTTCAGCCTCCAAGTCCAATTGAGTCTCCGAAAGCCTGACTCCCACACTAGGAAGAATGGACCTGATTCTGACAGCTAGCATCTGAGCCCATCTAGCTCAAAATGCATTTAGAGAGGAGTTGGTCCTCCTGCACTTCTGGGAATGGCTTCGGATAGACAGAAGGTTCCAAGGGAGGGGGGCAAGCTCCAAAATGGAGGTATCTAAGCACAATCCAACAGGATTCAATCCTGTTGGACTGTGCTCTGAGAAATGCCCATCTCAGTTGTCACCAGTGTTTAATCAAATCTTAACCTTGTATTTGAAATGGGAAAGGGATTCATTTTAAATTGTCTCTTTCCACTATAAATTATTTACCCTGAATATTGTAAATTGCAGTAAGAATCTAAAGCGCACTTAAGCCTTCTCCAACCTGGTGTCCTCCAGCTGTTTTGGATTTCAACTCCCATCAGCCCCAGCCAGCATGACCAGTAGTCAGGGATTCTGGGAATTGTAGTCAGGAAAGGCTGGCACACTTATTAGAAAAGTCAAGGCAAGATTATTTTCAGCAATATAAAGCCTAGGCTATGCCACTTGAGACTGCAGGAAAGAAGATATTAGATTGGATTACTATTTAATAAAAAGCAAATACTTCTCTCCACATAGAAAACTAGCACAACAGGGAAACAGATACAGCCTACTCATTTTCCTGATATTGTAGTTTATTGTGTGCAGGAAGTTTAACCTATGGGGAAGTATTCATACACACAATCCCACTACCACTCCTTGGAGCTTAAAGATGTGCAGAAACAATCACTTGATCCCAGGCACAGAGCTCTATCAGACGGAGGGAAATCACGGTTCCCTACCGTCGCTTCTCTGCCCCTGTTCCTGTCCTACTTCCTCTTCCCGGAGAATAAAGAAGAAGTAAATGAAGACCATGTGGCCCATTCAAGGGCCATTTTTATCATGCCACTTTTCCTGCACATAACAGGAAATAGTGGCACATCGGTTTCCAAAAAAACTCAGATTTTGTGTGTGTGTGTCTGTTTCGTCATGGGAAGAAGGCAAGAAGGAGCAGGAGGCAGAGCTCATCTAAAGGACACATGAAAAACCATGAGTGGACAGTAGCGAGTGTGCAATAAAATGCTCTTCTGATGAACCCTAGGGTCAAATGAACATATAAGCTTGAGGGGAAGTTTTGCAATTGTGTGGAAGGTGGCGGGAACTCTCAAAACATGGAAAAACATGCAATTCTACCAGATAACATGCCCTCCTCTGCCACAGTTTGATCATATGGAATCAGATTTGCTGTCTAGTTTCATAAGTCATAATGTTAAATGTAAAAATCCTATATTAGTCTACTCAACAGTAGCATTTTATTTATTTATTTATTTATTGCATTTATATACCGCCCCATAGCTGAAGCTCTCTGGGTGGTTTACAAAAGTTAAAAACAGTAAACATTAAAAACAAATATACAAAGTTTAAAAACATAAAAAGCATAATCAGTTCATATGCAGCCCCTCACTTGGTGTTCTGCAAGTTTATGAACTTCTTGTTTTATTCCTACTTCCATAACTCCAGTGATTTGTAAAATCTGAAAAATCTAAAAAGAATGGTCATGAGATCATAGTATTGTGTGTCCTAAACACTGAGAATCCAGAAAACAGATGTTTGAAATCCTCATGTTTGTTTTGAATTAAGAAAAAAAGAACTTTATAAATTGACTCTTTTTTTTATGCATTTGGATCTTAAAATTCTGCTACTGCAGTTGTACAAACAAGTCTACACCCTTCCTGGATTTAATAGTTCACCCATTGGTGAATGCCATTATTATTGCAGAAGTATACCAAAGTTGAGAAGCAAACATGCTATAGAACACCCTTCCCCAATATGGTGCCCTTAAAACATTTTACACTACAATACCCAGATTCCTAACCATTGACCACATTGGCTGGAACTGATGGGTTGAAGTCCAAAACATCTGAAGGGCAACACATTCTCCTGTAAAGAGTCACTAGCCCTATTCAGACATTGTCTTACCCTGGGTAGGGCAAACATGTAAGCAGGGAGAGCACTCAGATCCTGCCCCCTCCATTATTGCGTTGCCCTCTACTTATGACATCTGAAGAGGAGAGCCTCTTGTATCCATGGAGGCTCTCTACGTGAGCTACGATGCTGGAAAATCAGAATTGTGGCTCACTTGGAAAGCTTCCACAGATACAAGAGGCTCTCCTCTTAAGACATCACTCTCCATGAGTAGAGGGCAAAGACAACATGCAGGGTGGGGCTGGAGTGCCTTCCCTCCTTACATGTTTTCTGTACCTGGGTTAGAGAATGCCTAAACAGGGCTACTGTTTCACCCAAATCAGCTTCTAGTGAATTTCTCAATTGGATTCAACTGCAATCTTCAAATCAAGATCACATTACATTGGAATGATCCCACTGATAGGACTTTCAAACAATGGAGGCTTGCCCCGCAAGAAAAAAATGTAATTAAACATTTAATCCATTAAATTAACCAATTACATTCATTTGTGACCTAGGATAGATCACTGACTAATTAACCCTGTTTTTCTTTTGTTTGTCCAGTCCCATTGATTTTCATGTCTGAAAGCATCTCTATATGAGCAATTTATTGCATGCTTATGATTGGCCACTCATGGAAGTTTGAATGTCCTTTACCTGACATTGTCAGCCACTAGGATGTCTCCTGCATGACTCCTGAAATCTTGCTTCTAAAAAGATCAGAGATAGTGCAGTAATTAAAATTATTGATGCATATTCAGTGTGTAAAGCTGGCGTTGAACTACAATACAGCCACAAGATGGTGTTGTTTCATTTAACATAATAGTGCATTGCTGAGAAGGGAAATTTTTCAATTCTAAATCACATGGTTGCCCTTCTAAAGGGGCCTGTGGTAAACCTGGAAAACCCAGAAAGACTTCAGAAGAAGAAAGCCCGGTAAGAGCACAGGTGTTGTTGTTTTTTTAAAATATAGAGACACTCTGAATCTCTAGTCTCAAGCTGGCTTTTCATTTAGACTTCTCTTATGTTAGCAGGACAAGGGATAGGGGCCTCCAGAGAAGAGACTTACATAACAAGCTTTCCTTGCTGTAATCCTCTCAGTACAAGGGAGAGCCCAATTACTCATTTCACTTTTGTTTTTTGTTTCACTCTTTTCAGGATACTTGAAATTTTCATCCAATTATATTATTGGCCTCAACCTCTTCGAACCTGCCCACCACTGGAATGCTCTGAAATTGAATGCCCGAGAATGCTCTGAAATTGAATTAGGCTTTGGGCTGAAGGAGGTTCCCCACCCCTGCTCTTACAGGCCCAGTTAGTGTAAAAGAGTAGGCCTCGCCTAGTAGGCTTTTATGTTCATATTTATGTCCCTTCTCTTTGGTGTCCTAGCAGGGGTGTGTTGTGTTTTGCCTTTGTGTTGTTGGCTCGCACAGCTCCCAATATCTCTGAACTGTGCTTATGCTGAAAGGCTTTGAACATGAACAGAGTGTACAATAAGCAAACTCCATATGTTGGGCTCTGTGAAGCAATACAAACACACAGGATAGGGTACTAATAGACTGGGGTATTAATTTTATATGCATCAGGCATATAAAAAACAGCAGGCACTATAGCAAAAATGCTTTTTACTTGTGGCTCTTACTTAGGATTTAGGAGTGTAGATCTGGAAGAAGCTACAGCAAATGGACAGTTCATACATATGTGGTCAGAAATAAGTCCCATTATGCTCCACAGGACTAAAGAATATTTAGAATTTCAAGATACATTGAGAGCAAAGTTCAGGAAGATCCAAAGATGGTATTCAGAGAGGACCTGGCCTATCTAACAGTTATTATCATAGGGGATCTATCTTTAACTTTTTACTTGTGTTAGATTAACGGAGAATAAGTATTGTATGCAGTCAATAATTGAAGCACACGATGTCATCCACAGACTATATGTCATCACAAAACATACATATATGTAGCATATTATGAAATAATTGGACATTGGTGAAATGAGTGAAATTTTCCAGCCTGGCTTTATAAGATGTTAGAAAAAAATACCTGTTTTATAGTAAACTTTCATACTAATGAAATTAAATTTTCTTTTTTGTGGCACATTGTACTAACCTGGATTATGACAGATTTTTAGTGGTGGCCTCAGGCTCCTATAGAAGCTATATCTTCTTCTTGAGTTAGAATTCCATCCCTGGAAAGATCTTTACCTCCAAGTAACTCCACACAGCCTGCAAAAAGCAGCTAGAGAGTGCAAAAAGCAGCTCAGCTCTCAAATATAGCCATGTTAAGATAAGAACATTTGTTTAAGCTGTCCTAGCTGGTGCAGGTACAGAAAGAGTAAGGTTGAAACTTAAAGTGCAATTCTGTTACTTTTTGATTCACATAGGCTATGAATCCTAATATTCAGTTAAGCCAACTCTTGGTTCTTGGGACTGTCATGAAAAGTATCAGCACCAATAAAAAAAATGGTTGTGACAGGTAGAAAAGTGGATGCATGGACCGGATTGCCTCTCTGTGAAGATGATTGTAGTGGACAGCCAGTGTGTAATCAGAGAATATGGGGACAATTTTCACAGGGAGCATCGTTGGTCTGTGTTGGACCAAACAGCAAAAGCAACTCTTGTGGCATCTTAAATCTGTCAGGCTTTTGTATATTTTTGAGTTAAAGCCCACATCACCAGAATCACAAAGTGTTATCCCCATTTAAGACCTATTGCATGTTTGTATTGCATATATACATGAAAACTGAGGGGGAAATTTTGAACGGGTCCAAATAACCATGAAATGCAACACACACACACGTGCAATCTTATGCCAATTCTATAGGAAACTTAAATCGGGTGGGCAACCTGTGGTCCTCCATATGGTTTGGCCTACAACTCCCATCATCCCTCACAATTGCCTTTGCTCACTAGGGCTTTTGGGAGCTGTAGGTCAAAACATTTGGAGGACAACCAGTTGCCTAGTCCTGGCTTGAAACGTTTACAAGGTAAGCACAGTGACCACCACAGCACAGTGCGAGAGGATGTTCCTTCCTTCGACTGAAAAACTATGCACATTTAGCGAAGCCTAAGACCCACTGAACACCGTGGCACTTCCTGCGCAGTAAACTAATTTCTCCCCCGCTTCAAGGACCAATATAACAGCCCTGTATCACCTTCGTGTGGGAACCTCAACAACAGCGGGAAATTCCATAAATCAACACACACACCCTTCACTCGCGCGTGCGCACACCGTCTCTGCCACAGAGAGGGCGCCGCTGCACTGAGGCGAGTCAACGGCCTCTGCCTATCTGCCTTAACTGTCCCCCTCCCCCGTGTTGGAGGCTGTGTGTTGTTCCCCGAGCTCCAGCGAGGGGGCGGCCTCTTCTTTCCACGCGCTTCCTGCTAACGGCCCAGGCACAGCGCCCGTCTAGGCTTCGAGAAGCGGGAGGCTGCAGGCCGGCTGGCCCCGAGAGCGATGGAAGCGGCGACAGGCGAGAGCGGCGAGCAGGCCCTCGAGAGCCGTAAGCGGAAGATGTCGCTGCGGAGGTAGGTTGCTTCTCTCCCTCTCTCTCTGCTTCGCTTTGCCTCAAGGAAAAGAGCCTGCTTCCCGCTCCTCTTTGGGAGGAGGGAGATGAGGATTCCTCAGGCTCTAGCTATGGGGAGCCCAGTTAGGCAGCGAGTGGGGAAACCGTGAAGGCCAGATTGGGTTAAAAAAAAACCCCAACCCCAAAAACCTCGTGGTAGGCTCCACACGTGGTCTTAAGGAGAACGCGAGCCAAGAAGCGGACACGCGAATTCTTAGGACCGCAACGCCTTCTCCCTATTGAGAATAGTTTGACATTTAAGTTACAATAGTAGATTTAAAATGATAGAACTTCCTTTTTTTAAATTACGTGTTTATACTCAGAACACCCTTCTGTGGTTGGTTAGGCTGAGATATGGTACGCTTTGTGTATACTCTATGAATTCACTGGGGATTTCAACCTAGCTGCCTTCTAGCTCAGGGATGAGGAATGTGTGGCCTTTCAGATGTTGCTGGACTGCAAGTCCCATCATCCCTCAACATTGGCCATGCTGGCCTGGCTTGATGGGAGTAGCAGTCAGCCTACCTCTGGAAGGCCACATGTTTCCCACCCTCCTGAGGGCTTTTTGTGGCTCTGACACAAAGATTTAAAATTTAAAAGGAAGAAATACCAGTTGATCTTTATTTATTTCATTTTTATGGAAGCTAATCTGGGGCAAAATTATCCTTCCGGTAGCCTCAGCAGCTACAGGGCAACAGATTGCAATGCTAAAAGATACAATGGCCCATGCCGTTCCTAATATGGAAAGTTTATTTTACCACATAGTAGCTCTTCAAACCATATAATGTGCATCAAATACATAAGGTAAAACCAGGTAGCTGTGTTGGTTGTAATAACCGCAAAACAGATTTCACAAAACCTTTAAAATAATATTTGTGCCAGGGTTCAAATCTAGTATGCAGACTTTCAGGTTTCACAGAATTGTTTCTTAAACTGGCTGAGCAAGAAATCTTGTTTTTAAAGCAGTAGATGAAAAATAGATGATTCTGAGTGATGACAAGGTGTTCAGCTCCAAGCTCTCTTCTGTAGAGCTTGAAGAATTAAATTTGTAATGAACTATTAGGCCTATGGAGAACGTTAAAATCACAGAGGCACACTGGGGACAAAGAAGCATGTGCACAGTGCAACATTGTTCTGTTTTAATCCAGGCTAATGCACTTTGGATCTGTACTCCCCAAAACTAGCATGGATTAGAATATGTACATAATCCGTAAAAAAAACACTCTTTTGCCATGGTGCCACCCTAGCTCTAAATTGAACAGGTTTGTTAAAAGGCATTGAAGAGAAACAAATATGTGGACAAGAACTCTTTAATCATCCTTTTGTACAGATTTTAAGGATTGGTAGAAAGTTTGTAAAACAAATATAGTCTGAAAGAATACAGTGTAGGTACCAGGCAAACCTCCTTAGGGAGCTCATTCCACAGCTGGGGTATCACAGCAGAGAAGGCCCTCCTGGTAGCCACCTGCCTCACTTCCTTTGGCGGGGCAATAAACATGTATATAGTATTTGTTGGGGAAAATGGGTGGGATGGTGCAGTTGCACCATGTCCTGCTTATGGTTCCCTAGTTGACAGCTGGTTGGTCATTGTGTGAACAGAGTGCTGGGCTACATGGACCCTTGGTCTGATACAGCATGGCTCTTCCTATGTGTGCATGTTTCTGACAATATGTGTGGCCCCACCACTGCCAGCAGTCCTCAGAGCCAAAGAGGTTGCCCACCCCTGCATTAGTGAAATCCTATCACACTTCACACAACAGGAGCTTGGATGCCACTTTTGTAAACTTGACAAAATGTAGCATATAAAATGGAATGCACATCTTGGATTATCCTGTTATCATCACTCCCTGTAATAGACAACTCAGACTATAAGTGCCAATTACAGATGGGAGACCCAGGAATGTTCAACTCATATTTTCTGAACATCACTTGGAAGCTCGGTTCAGCACACTCCTGTTTTTGTTTGTTTGTATCTGATGCAATAAGCCTATGTGCACCAGTTGCTGGGGAACATGGGTGGGAGGGTGCTGTTGCACCATGTCCTGCTTTGTTGGTCCCCGGTCGACAGCTGGTTGGCCACTGTGTGAACAGAGTGCTGGACTAGATGGACCCTCGGTCTGATCCAGCATCAGGGCACTGCTTATGTTCTTAACCCTTGGGATAATAGCCTCCGAATCTTGGCTGTATGCTTGAAATGTGTGATAAAATTGTAGGTTCTCCTTTGCCCCTCCACAATATACGTTTGTGCAGAGAGGTATAGTTTTATTCCATTTTTTTTCCTTTTTAAAAAATAATGTTTTTATTATTGTGTGATTCTGGTTACAAGGATCAACTAATGTGTCGCATATGTATATTCAGAGTCAATACAAATATATATACTTAATTACTTAATTATACAAGCCTGGGTATAAAATATTTAACATTGATTAGTTAATTTGATTTCATTTAAAATTCATTCAATACAATTCAACGTAGGACATCCTGGGACTAACTCTCTTTACCCTTCCACCTATGCTCTCCCATGTTCTTCTTTATTCACATAATTAAATTTCTACCATACCCCCTCAAATTTATCTTCACTTTGTTGTCCTCTTACCCCTTCCTCATTTTTGTGTCAGCTTTTCTAAGAGGGCAATCTGCCAAACCCTTTGAAACCAGTTTTCAATCGTAAAAAACTGCCATCCTTCCAGTGTTTAGCTATCAACCATCTAGCCGCCACTAATAGATGGTTTATTAATTCCTTGTTTAAGAGCTTAATATCTGGTCCCCTATATAAATTTAACAGAGCTAAATGAGGAGATGGGTGGACCCATTGTCCAGTTATTGAACTGATCTCCTGGAACACTTTTTTCAAATAAACACTCACCTTAGGGCAGGACCACCACATGTGTATGTACGTCCCTTCTCTGGAGCATCCCCTCCAACACAGTGGGGATGACCCTGGACTCATAGATATTCTTTTGGGTGTCAAATACCATCTGTGAGTTAGTTTTAGCATTAATTCAATATTTTTTTCTTGATAATTGATTTAAATATACCTCTGTCCCACAAAAATTCCAATCTTTTTCTTCAATATGGATTCCTAAATCCACTTCCCAGACCATCCCGAGTGGATCGTTAGTACCGACTTCTTGACTTACTATCCACTTATAAAGATTGGAGGTCACACCTTTTGTTACTCCATTATATCCCTCTGCCATACGTTCAAACTCTGTTAAATTTCTAGTGGGCGCTAATTTTATTTCTGGCTTAGAGAGAAAGGCGTATACCTGAGAAATTTTTAACCATTGTCCCTTTTCTTGACCTAATTTTTCTGTTTCAGTGTAATCAGTTGTCCATTTCTAAAGAAATCCATAAGGCGATATAATCCTTTGGATCTCCACTTAAGTTTTATTCCATGTTCTTATTCTGTAGATACTGCAAATAGAAAATTAATCTCAAAATAATATGTTTTCCTTCCATTTGTCAGCATTGAGGATCACTATAGAAATATATTATAAGCTGAGGGGCAGTGAGTGACTAAGTTTCACTCTGTATATGATTAAGTGAGCAATCCTGTGTCACCGCAGACAGCATCTGGAGGGGCATAGGACTGTGCGGTTTCCTGGCTCTAAGCTCAGAAAGAGGGCTCCAAGCTCCCCTCCCCCTCCCTTTCCCTATTCCTCTTGTAGCAAAACAGAGGGCAGAGATGAGGAAAAGAAGGCATGGCAGGGGGCAGAGAATGGATGAGACTGGGGCAGCTCTGCTGTGCTGTTTCCCTTCACTGCCCCAGCTTCCTTCCTTCCCTCTCAGAAATCACCTATGTAGCAAAAATGCAAAGTGGCTGGAACGCAGAGCCCCTGCTGTCCTCCCACCCTCCATTGGATAGTTGGCAGTCTCCGAGTTTGAAGGCTGCCAACTAACCACATAAGATTGCACCCCTAGTTTAATTAGTATGTCATCTTGTAATGCAGTTGTTTAAAGCATAGGAGCCACAGGACTGGAAAATAGTTGCAACCCCAAACAAAATTGCCAGAGTTATTGTCTGTTCCCCTTGTCTGTGAATGGATTCCCAGAATTTGCTATGTTGAAGGACAGCTTGGGTCAGTTTGTCTTAGACCTCAAACCAGACTTCTAAAAATGCTGAAGCAAAAACAAAACTCCTCCCATATGTACCTACCCGGACCTTAAGATCATCTACAGGGGCCCTTCTCCGTGAGCCCCTGCCAAAGGAAGTGAGGCAGGTGGCTACTAGGAGGAGGGCTTTCTCCGCTGTGGCACCCCGGTTGTGGAACGAGCTCCCCAGAGAGGTCCGCCTGGCGCCTACACTGTACTCCTTTCATCGCCAGCTGAAGACCTTTTTATTCACTCAGTATTTTAACACTTAATTTTAACTTAAATTTAAATTATACTGTTTTAACTCTGTATTTTAACCTTATATCAATTTTGCTGCGTGGTTTTATCCTGGTTGTGCTTTTTATACTGTATTTTGTATTTGTATTTTTAACTTGTTGGTTGTTTTATGATGATTTTAATTTTTGTGAACCGCCCAGAGAGCTTCGGCTATTGGGCGGTATAAAAATGTAATAAATAAATAAATAAATAAATAAAATAAATAAAACTAAAAACACACTTGATTTGGTGCTTCTGAGAGGAAAAAAATGCATGTAATTAAATTTAAAATTGAGATGACTGCATGTAAACAAGGTCAGCATGCTCTGATTAGAATGTAAAGAACTGGATGGAGGAGGTAGTCTCTTCTTGTGGTCATATTCTATCACTAAAAGATTCATCTGTAAGCACAAATACTCATACTGGGAAGGCATGTTTCACTAAAACAGAAACTCTTCTATAAAATTATCAACTGCTATTAAGATGTTAGGGCATCATCCATCAGAAGGCAGGAAGATCACACACAAATAAAAAACAGTGCAGTCTTGGTGGTAAAACATATAGGCACTTTCAGAATAGTGACAATTCATTAGCAGGGTGATGAAAACTACAAGCTACACAGATTAACTGTGTCTACTCCTCAGTGTATTTTTCTGGAAACACATTGGTGCCACTTACTAGTTATAAGATAAAAGTTCTTGGGAGATATTCAGGAGCACTTATGGCAGATTAATTCTTTAAAACTATTTACACACAACAAGAAAAGTTCTGCGTAACAAATAATACCAACTGCGTTTACTATGTTCCACCTTGAAGGAACTTTTTCTCAAAATCTTCTTTTCCTTAAGAATGTATCAACATTGCTCAAACGGAAATATATTTCTTTAATTTTCTTCTTTAAGGTGTGAAATCTGTAACACGGAAGAAGCAAAATATCGATGCCCTCGTTGTATGAAATACTCGTGCAGGTAAATATAAACGAATAGACATCTGTTGCTTTTTTCTTTTTGTGTGCTGAAAACAGTGTGACAATATATCCTTGCTTTCTCTTGTGTTTTCAGTTTACCTTGCGTGAAAAAACATAAAACAGCTTTCAGCTGTAATGGAGTTAGAGAAAAGACAGCATTTGTTTCCATGAATGAGTTCGATGATTTAAATCTTCTGAGTGGTAAGAGCGTCTTTGAAAGTCTTGACCCATCTTAAAGATTTAGGCTGATGTTGAATAGGTGATTAGGGGGCGGGGAGGCAATGACTCACAGTTACCTAAGTTCTTTTTTACCTCCGCTGTGAATATTTATTCATTTATTGTATTTCTATACCACCTAATAGCTGAAGCTCCCTGGGCGGTTCACAAAAATTAAAACCATTCAAAGTATAAAACAACAGTATGAACCATGATATAAAATACAATATAAAAGCACAACCAGGATAAAATCAGCAGCAGAATAAAATGCTCACTACTGCACAAACTACAATCCTAAGCATGTTTACTCACAAGTAATTCGCTTTGAACTCAATGCTTACTTACTCTCCAGTAACTGTGTTTAAGTTGCAGCCTAAAAATAACCACCATCAGCAGATATATAATTGCACAAAGCTGTCAAACAGCCCAAGAAATATAAAGCTGTGTTGGCCGAATTTGCGGAGACAGAATTGGTCCTCTAGCCACTGTAGAGAGAGATGGTAAAATACTTGCCTGATTCACAGTAATTAGTAGCTAGAGTGGTATTAACATTGACGTATAAAATATTTATTATTTTTATTCTACCATTCATATTCTACCCTTCTGCTTAGATAGAGGTGCCAAGGTGGTTCACATCAACACTAACCAGTAAAAAAAAGCAATCTGAAATGTTAAAAAAAAATAACAAACAAGGAAAATTTACAAGGCAAACCCTGCTTTATTTATCATTAATATGCTCTATAGTTATGCAATTCATGTGCTAAGGATCTTGCAGCCAATTTCATTCAAATTTCTCTTGAGTCATTGTTGCCCCTTTCTTGTTAATTTCAGATTATCGGTTTCTGGAAGATGTAGGAAGACTGGCTGACAGTGCTGCTCGAGATGATACTTCACATAAACCCAAAACCAATAAATTTGTAAGCATGTATTGCCTCTTTGATTGCATTACAGAAAATTAATGTTAGTTGTATCTATTACATGTTTTAAGCGAGAGAGAGATTGCGTTGGAACCTTAAATAATAAAATACGCATTGGATGGATAAGAAGATATTGATAGCTCCAATCACAATAGATGCCTATTTACTTTCAGATTGGGGAATATACTGAACTATATTCACAAAGTGATCGTTCTATCTTAATGTGTAATGATTAAAAAAAGGTTTCAGGCAAAAATACCTTGAAGAACATGTTATACAACAGAGGTCCCAAAACATTTTGAGTTGTGGGGCACTTTTGGAATTTTGAGAGAGTATCATGAGTGCTTTCACAAAATGGTTGCCTGGGGCCAGGTTCCCCACTCATAAAATGGCTGCCATGGTGGACATAGCCAGTCACACAACACTCATTTTCCAGATGGCAAACTGGGGAGACTCTGAAACACAAAACCCATAGTTTTCTGCTCTAACAAACATTTCATGGAAGACAAGTTGATGTGGCTCAGAGACAAGTAAACTGAGTCAGTAAACAAGTCAGTAAACTGAGTACAAGGCAGAGGTGGGGTCTGAGCCCCAAATGCCAAATCACAAATTTGTCCTCACAAAGCACAACAAAATACCCATTTCACAGAAGGCAAACTGGTGACGCTGAGAGAAAGATACACCAGGCAAAACACTCACAGCCCTACATGCACACTTGGCAAAATGCACACATACATACTAGGCAATCCCCACACACACACCAAACAAAACACTCACCCACAGAAAAACTAGGAAAACACACATTATGCTCAAGGAAACAAACCAGATCTCTCTCTCTCTGTCTCTGTCTGTCTCTCTCTCTCATACAGACACACACACACGATGCTCCTGCCATCCCCTCTAGCTATCCAGGGCACTCCCTATCACCTCAGCATACCTTTGTCTTGATGGCTGATCCAGCTCAACAGAACAAAGCTTTGGGCTGCAGCCACCCACTATTTTTATTTTCTATGAGTGCCTGTGGGACACCCATTCTTGGAAATAAAGATGGTGATGGAGAGCAGTTCTTCACCCTGCAGCATGCCACTGTTTCTTTAAAGATATATAGTAATCAAACATTGAAATAAAATAAACATCAGGAACTTCAAGGAACCTGGCGAGTGCCAAGAGAAGTGTCTGCAGGCACATTGACACTCACAGGCACCACTTTGGAAACTTATTTATTATTTGTTTATTTATTGCATTTCTGTACCGCCCAATAGCCAAAGCCCCCTGGGCGGTTCACAAAAAAACTCCAGACAAGAACTTCAGAGGAGGGGTCAAAAGGAAGAGAGAGTCCTAAAGTTCTTATTTGGGTTCACTATACCTAACAGGTTGGGAAGCAAGGGCCAGTTGGAGTGGCACCTTAGTCAACCTGGATCCAGCTTTTGTAGGAGCCAGGCTCCTCCTCAGCCCAGCTTGGTATGTTATATGAGATTTAGTAGGAGTTTGGGGAACTGTTCTCTCCCCCTCCCCAGCCAGACCTGCCTCTGCATCTGGATTCTTACAATTGCAAGCTAGCTCCAGTGATACTCTCTGCACAGGCTGACCAAGAGCAAATTGTGCACCTTAGCTGACCAAGGCTCATAGATGACCTGCAAAAGGATCTGGATTATGCCCAGAAGTTGAAAATTGACTAGATTCTTAGGGCATGTCTACACTTTCCAGATATCCCAGGGTTGTCTCTAGGTCATCCCTGTGCATCCATATGACGCACAGGGGATCCCGGGGTAACCATGGATTTTCCCCGGGATATCTGGGACCATGGTTTTCCCCATATTTCTGCATTCCCAGGACCATCCTGCAGAGTTCGGGCAGTGTGGCTCCTGCTCCCAGGTTGTCCTTTCTTCCCCGCGAGTAGCAGGACCGAGTATGGAGCCTACCCACACAACTCCGTGCTTATGGGGGTGGGGGGCAGCAATTTCACCATCCCTGGTATGGCGGGGGTTGAGTGCGTTGTTTTTTCCCCCTTTTTCATCATGTGACTGGGCCCCTCTTTTAAAAAAATTTTTTTAATGGTGGCCACAATGTCCCTCTTCCCTTCTGGGACGTCGCGAGAGTGTCTAGACTCTGGGGGAGGATCACAGAAGCAGGTAAGTCCATGATCCTCCCCCCTCCCTCCTGTTACACCCTTAGGTGTAGGAATGCCCTTAGATGACTTGTGATGTTTAGGCAACATCAATAATTATAACGTACTTTAGTGAAAGTATTGCTTTATTCCTCTGAACACTTATAGGTTGCAGTGTATGACACTGATAATTAAATGTTCTAGATGAGTTTGCCTCTAGAGATGACACAGTGAACAATGCCATGTCAGTTCCATTATCAAGATCATCTCAGTCTTGTACTTTTAAGAATAGAAAACAACACTTTTAATAGCAATTGAAAATATTTGTACTTCAGATCAGATTAGAGAGAATGTGAGGAAAGTAAGTACAATACTGGCCTGCATTATAGGGAATAAAAGTAAAATGATGTCATTCCTTAGGGAAGAAGTGACAATCTAGATTACATATTTTGTCCTCTTTGTGTCTTAAATTTTATGAGTTGGATCAGCGAACTGCAGCTTCTTGGATCTCAAGGAGTCAGGAACAATTTTGATGAGGACTTGCTTTACTCACTTGAAAGGAATGTACCCATGTTTCCATCCTGTTAAAATTCATCTAGTTGTGATCTGTTATTTGCTAGAGTATCAGAAGACATATTTCTGTGTCCACATTACTTGTTTTGTGTTTTTAAAAAATCCCATCACCACCAATTTAGCTAGCAGTTATATCAATATTGTAATAATTGTTATAGCAGATATACATTGGAGGTAGATTCAGGCTGTTAATATAGCTATAAATGGGCCTAAATGCTGTTTGTGGCAAGAGTCTTGCAGAAAGAGTGTACAGTCTTTGGCAAGATGGAGCAACATATGTCCACTACCCATATACTATTTTGAAGATTAAAGAGAATGTTTTGTCCTCTTTTTCCTCTAAGATAATTGCAGTTTGGAGATAGCAGGATGTGCACCTGCAGATTGCTTTAAATTGAATGTAACTAGGAAGGAGAGTGGTCAGGCTGCTTTGGTTGGGCTCAAAAGCAGCTCTTTGGGAGCAGGGCCTGGTGCTTTGAAGGTGCAGATAAAAATCCATCTGACTTTAATACTGAATAGAAGCAACCAAAGAAAGAATGAAGTTGGAGGTAGGGGAGAGTGTGATCACTCATGGAGAGGCACAAGGGAAGACTGGAGAGTTAAAGAGGCTTCGTTTATCCTTCTGTCTTTCTGAAGTTGAGTCAATATGAATCAGGTGGGTCACTATGAATCTTACCAAGTCAATATGAATCAGAAGCACCTAAATCTAACAACTAGATTGAGAAATAAATAGGATCTTGGACTCTAATTTTAACTAAGATTACAATTCTAGTTATATCTAAGATGTACATTTAATTGAAATTGATGGCATTTATTTTGAGACTATTAATATGAGCAGCAACTCTGATGTAGCTGTTGCTGTTTATTTTACTTCTCTGTGTAAATTGATCTAGACTTTTTAACTAAACTAATAATCAGTCAATAAATAACGAAATAAACTCTGCTTTATCAAGAATGAATTGGATGTTAAGCCCAACACCTACTTAGGGCAGGATTTTTAGAACTTCATTTAGAAATGATAATGCCTCTCACTCTGTTCTGTAGTCCATGTTCAATATTGGCTGTGTTCAGATGTAATGCCAAATCATGGTTAGTGTTACAAGAATGAACCACAGGGAGCCTCAAGCTTGCACACTCCCCATACCCTCCAGTGGAGCTGTGAGCAGTTCAGTGGATTCTGCTTCTGATTTAGATTTAGACTAGTCATTGTTTAATATAGCCTTTCCCAACCTGATGCCCTCCAGATGTTTTAGACTACAATTCCCATCAGTCCCACCCAGTCAGTCAGGGATGATGAGAGCTGTAGTTCGAAACGTTTGGATGGCACCAAGTTGAGTAAGGCTGGTTTAGCATGACATCTGATAACTCAACTGTGATAAATCTTCACTATGGCGTGTTGGGAAAAAACCCAGCTTCATAAATTGAAGTAGGAATGTTTCAACAAACCAAAGTTGAGATTAACCAGCTTGTCCAAGTTCATGTAAAATGGAAGCAAAAGCTTTCAAATTCCTCGCCACCGATTGCTATTTATTGTTTTACTCTGTACAGCACCATGTACATTGATGGTGCTATATAAATAAATAAATAATAATAATAATAATAATAATAATAATAATAATAATAATAATAATAATTGGAGCTTGCTATGGAGGCTCACTATGGCTTGTTCTTGAAATGCTAAACCATGCTTTAGCAGTACGTCCAAATGAGGCCATTGGCTCAGACTTTCAAACTGTAAGTTATATTTTCCCACTTTTACTTCTCCCACCAGGTCAACTTTTTGAAAAACAGAGCACGAAGGTACAACATTTGCCTGCAAACGTTACCAATTGGATTCACAAAGAGGCGAGAGAATTCTACATTTTTTAACAATAAGTAAGTTTCTAGTTAATATTAGTATGGGGATAATTCAGCAAAATTCTTCATTCTGAATGAGTTCTGCACAACTTGTGGTCCGCCAAGCTAATGTTAGCCCACCAGCCAAATACAGTTACTCACCAGAAGCTCGATTAACTTGTTTTTGCTGTCTGCAGGTCATAGCACACAGCTCATGAGCTGCTCTCAATTTGCTAGTTGCCATTTTATGCAGAACTATTCTAAATATCACTGTCATGTGATGAACTAAAACTATGGGCTACCGTCCAGTACGCCTGGTGCTTAAGTCTATTGAAATCAAAGTGCTTAGGTATATTTAACTCTGTGCTTGATTGTAGCCGTGGTGCTGCAAATGGGTTTTGTTTTTAGGTTTTTTGTTACTATTTTTCATGAAACATATGCTGTGTTGCTACTTGGGGCAATATGTAAAGTCTTTTAGTAAATATTTAAGTTATGTAAATAACAATGTGGTGTCTTCACCAAAAAGCTTCAATAAATCATAAGCATAAGCTTCACATGCTTTATGTCTAATTATGTCTTGCAATCAGTATGATACTGAAAATAATATTGATATTAAAGGGAGATGTGAAGCCCTTAGGTGGCGGTGGTGGGAGGAGCACTAAGATATCACGTTTTTTGTGTTTACAGATGGTGATATAAAAGAAATGTGACATTTCATTTATAAACCAGTAGATGTCTCTCTTGCAAAATATTAGGAAACAGATTCTCCTGCATTAATGTGCTTACAAGGAGTAATTAGCAAACAAGGCTTTTAATTGCTTTTGCGTTGAGCATATAGCTTCTGAACAGCTAAGGAGCATTCTGTATTTCAATATAAAGTATCACAAGAACTTGCAAAAATGTCACGTAACGTTAATATCTAGAATGTAAAAGATAGTGCCAGTATTAAGAATTGCAGAGCATTCATTCATTCAAAAAATACATGGTTCAGTCTGTCTAGCAAGAAGATCAGGTATCTCTTAAGCCTTGGAGCCATTTACATAGTTGCAGCAGTTTCACTGCACAAATATAGCCATTTACAAGGATGTGAATGCAACCAGGATAAATGCAAAGAAGTTGGCTTTTTAATATCCCATCTTTCCTGCAAGGAGTATAAGGTGGTGTACATGGTTCCCATCCCACTCCACCCCTATCCCATATTATTCTCTCACTTACCTCTCTGTAAAGTAGGTTAGGCTGACAAATAGTGACTATCCCAAGGCTCAGTAGGTATTCACACCTGGGCTTCCCCAGTTCTAATTTCAATACTCTGTGCTATACCACAGTACAATGAATGGTTCTGTTTGGGACAGTTTGAAATTCAGCCTTCCATGGGAGGAAAAATTCAAATTTTCTGGCTCTTTAGAAGCTAAAACCTTTTTTTTTTCATGATCAGGCTTCGGACCTAAAAACTGATGCTGGCCCCCCTAAAACGGTGTTTGCTGCTAAAATCCTGAAATATTTCTAAACCTCAGATTATATTAGTTCTTAACTGTATTTCCTGGCCAGTCGGATCAGGGGCTAAAAAAAATATCCAGAATTATACAGCAGACATCTTAAGCATGTTTGCATACACTTCAAACCATTATAGTTCCTACCTCCTCTCTCACAAAAAAACACAGATTAGCTTACCTCATGCTGGACAACCAATATGATGATGATCTCTGTCAATTAGGGCTTTCTTCTCCAATCAGCAGAATGTCGAGAAAACGCTATCTTCACTGGTGAAGTGAATACACATACTCACCACTAACAGTCTCACTTAGTGCAAACAGCATAATGCAGTGTGAACATAAGAACCATGCTGAATCAGACAAAGGGCCCATATAGTCCAGCACTCTGTTCACACAATGACCAACCAGCTGTTGAGCAGGGACCCACAAGCAGGATATGGTGCAATAGCACCCTCCCACTCATGTTCCCCAGCAACTGGTGTATATAGGCTTACTGCCTCTGATCCTGGAGATAGCACATAGCCATCAAGACTAGTAGCCATTGATATTCTTCTCCTCTAGGAATTTATCCAATCCCCTTTTAAGCCATCCAAATTGGTAGCCATCACCTCATCTTGTGAAGCAATAAGGGAAGCAACAACTTCTGCATAAAGGAAGTGTAGTTTAAAAATACATTCAGCAATTATCAAGCCATGATCTCTAACCACAGTGATTGTTGAGCACATGTTGCAGAACATGTATTAAAGTGTAGGACCCAACATGTATTAGATTCATGTTGATCTAGATGCCTGATAAGAATAGATTTTAGTCAGACTCTTAGAATTATGTACTCTATCCAGTCTGCATCAATGCTACAATATTTGCTATTTGGTCCACACAGTAATGTAGCTTTTGCATCCTGCTAACAAAAATGAGATAAAAGAATAACTGAGATGTTGTTCTTTATCAGTGTTTACTAATAAGATTGGCTGAAGGATGTTGAGAATTTAGAAATGGTTGTATGGTTAGTCACCTTGAAAGCAGTTTCTTTTCCTGCAGCTCCTAAATCTGTTATAGCATGTTTGAGCATTACAGCACATATGGTGAGCTAATTCTCCTGCTGTTCTGAGGTCTCTAGTAGAAGGCCGTAAGTGTACAATGAAAATGTGCTTCAATCAATTCTTGGTGAATTGTCTTGTTTTACAACTTATGATTAAGAAATAGTTGAACTTGCAGTAAAGTTAACACAACTTTCTTGCTTATATATCAAATCTCCATTGGGTAGTTACTGACGCTTAGCTAAGCTTCAGTAAAGTTGGGCCCCCCTCTGGTGCCTTATGTTGTTAGAACTTCAACTATGTCATATTGGTGCTTCAGTGATTGGTGTGTCATAAAAGCCTCGGCATTCATTTACTTTAATGAGATTTTGCAGGTTTCACAAGAGACTATGATCACTTAATTAGGCTGGATCTGTGTTGTTTACAGATGCCTAGGAGAAATATAGAACACTGTAGGGACCTAGTTTACTGAAAAGTGAATTAAGCGGAGCTGTAAATCAGTTCATTGGGGTTCAAGCATGAAAACTACTTCACCCTTTACCTTCTTCCTTCTCTAGCTCCTGTCATTTTAATGGTACAGAACAAGCTGGCTTTGAGGCTCTGTGTAGAAAGTTGGAATATTTCTTAAATAAGCTGCATATTCAAAGCAGTATACACTGTTGTGTCATTTGAAAATGTTACCACATATTTTGACTTACCTTTAAAAAAAAAAGTCCAGTTCTGAACAGAATTATATGTAAGGAATACACTTACCTATAATTATGTTTGAGTGGTAGCCACAACATCCCATTCCTGTGGCTTCACTGTTGCTCTTAACATACCTCAGCAGTTTTTTTCACAACATCATAGATAGACCCCCTCAGGGAGTCATGATTAGACTGGCTAAATAACATATGCTTAGCATGTGGTGGCCCATGTCCAGTGGACTTATGATTCATGATTACACAAACAAGTAATTACTAGTTAAAAGAAGAATAACCCCATTCATAATTACTTTGGCTTAACTTTTTCCTACTTGACGTCCATGTGAATGCAACACTTGGCATGCATAACTTGTGGTTAATGTTTCCAAACCTTTCATCTATTTTTCTTTTTCATAACTTACCTTCTGATTAGTCGTACCTTTTAAAAATAAAAAAAAGCAAAGAACCGCATCTAAGTCTGTTCTATGATGATCATGTGAATTCTGTTGAGCTAACTTTGATTACATTTCCTGGACTCAAGTAAACAGTTGTCTAGTTCCCCTTTGTATTTACTGATGCTGGGTTTCCTCAAGGGGAGAATGGGGCACAGGACATGAACCAAATGGAATAGCCACAGGAAATTCACTTTCAGCTGCCAATGATTCTATTAAGTGAGTGCTTGTTAGCTGATTGTTTAATGCAAAGATGAGCAGCTTGTGGCTCTTCAGAAATTGCTGGACTTTAGCTCCTGTCTTCCCATCCCATGCTGGCTGGGGCTGATGGGAGTTGGAGCCCAAGAACATCTGGAGGACAGCAGGTTGATCACCTCTGATTTAATGTCAATCTGTCAAAGTCCCCTTGAAAAATGTCTTCCCTTGAAAATAAGCTGTGGTGTGTCTCTGAATTGGTGAAATGTGTTCACTGGGTGTTGACTTTTTAAGTGCTTTTGAGAAAAGAGGATATAAATGTAAATAGGAACATAAGAAGCTGCTTTATACTGAGTCAGACGATTGGTCCATCTATTCCAGTATTGTCAACACTGACCAGCAGTACCTCCCTAGGATTTCAGGCAAGATTCTTTCCTAGCCCTACTTGGAGATGCTGGGGATTGAACCTGGCACCCTCTGCATGCAGAGCAGGTGCTCCACCACTGAGCTATCAAATAAATGCTCACACAAACAAGTAGCTATTGGAAATCTAATTCTGAACTAACAAGGAAGGAACAACTGATGCAAATGGCAGCATAATTGTAAAAATATATCATAGAATTAGATGAGTGCCGTAGTTCACAAAGTAAGAGGGATGGTCCATTTCTAGAAGTGGTCTTAAGTGTTCCCAGCACAGTTTTGCTTGACTTTTGTGATAAGTCAAAAGCTGGGGTACAGTCTGCGCCTTTTGAGTGGTAAGATGTGATGTTGTGTTGGTTGAATGTCCTTCCCCCATTATGCACATGGATTTTTGTGTTTTGTGGATTGGAAGGGTGAGTTCATATTTTTGTTAATCCAGAGAATGGAAAGGAAGCATACTTTCTCAAACAAATGGTCAGGATCAAACAAATCCTACAGAGACTCATATCACCTTTTAAGAACGATTATTCTAAAGCATTGTTTTTGTTGTGTGTGTGGTACTCATTCAGATGTGGCCATAATTTATTGTTTGGAAAAATGCCGCTGACTACAAGCTTCTTTCCTTGAAGTTCTACTGCTGTTCATACTGAGGAAGTACTCCCTGTGCTCGTCCTGCATGACTGTTCTTACAGCATTCAGCACTTTGCAGTAAAGTTTTACCACTTTACCTAAGGGCTATATTCACAAAGTGATCTCACATATTTTGAGAGAGACCTCAGCATGCTTAGGACCCAACCTCTTTCTTACAGATGCATGTAAAGGAGTATAATATGTAGACAAGGGTGCACACATAGGATTTGAAGAAAAGAAACACAATCTGTGGAACGTCTTTGCAGTTCTTGGCTTATATACAGCACTTTTCTAAGAAGAGATATGTATTATCATGGGGACAGTATTTTTACAAGTACCACAACAACACCCAGTGAACTGCTTTCCTGCTTAATGAACTGCAGCTGTAACTCCACAGCAAGCCTCTAGACTGGGGTGGGTAATTTGTGGCCCTCCAGAAGTTTTGGCCTAGAACTCCCATCAGGTCTAGCTAGCATAGGCAGTGGTGTCTTGTCAGTGTAACACCTGGAACAGGATGGAGTAAGCTTCCAGCTCCTTAATGTAGTTGGTTCATCTCTTGGTTCCCAATTTTGTCTTTCCTTTTCACTCTGTTGTTGTGCTTGCTTCCCTCTTGTTCTAATTCTCCATCATCCTTGCCATCTGACTACTCCTTCTCCATGTCTACCTCTGTTTCTTTTCAGCTGTCTATCCCACATTTCTTTCTCCCCTCCTATCCATAGTTTTGTTCTCATGAACTCTCTTGTTTCTGCCATCCCTCTACCTCCGCATCATCTTTCGTTATGTTTTTGTCTATCCCCGTCTCATCTGCATATTTTCTTCTATCTCCTCTGGTTGGTGTTTACCCCAATCTCAGTTCTGACCATACCAATATCCTCCACTCCAAAAAACAATATCCTCCACTCCCCCCCCCCTTGAAAATTATTCTTCTACAGTAGAGGTAGGCAACCTTCTTAGGCCTGTAGGCACGTTTGGCAGTTTGAAAAATTGTCATGGGCACTACCACAAAATGGTTGTCATAGGAGGCATGGCTAGTCACAAAGGACACAATACATGCCCCAAAGGTAGAGGTCTGAACCACAATACACAAACTACTCTTTTGGACCCAAAGTTCTTTAGAACTTTTTTCTTCCTCCCCCTTCCTTTTCTTAGTAGTTGGGCATCTTCATTTCCTAAAAATATCTCTGGACCCCATAATGTAGCCCAGAGGTATTCATGGGGAAATAAGCTGGTAGCAGCTAGAGGCCATCATGAAAGTAATCCCAGCTGCAAGTAAGAATGTTTGTTAATTAAAAAAGATAGTGGGACACCTGGGAAGGCACCAAGAAAGGTGTTAGTGGACACCACGTTGCCTACTCCTGTTTTACAGCATATTCACACTTTGCATGGTCAGCTTCTAAAGCAAGATATTTCTTCTTCCTTCCAAGAAAACGTGCATCTTGATCTCCATGTAAAAATTGCAAAATGCTGTGCTCATTATGGTGCTTTTAACTCCCACTTAGGTGTGTATTTAATTGTACATAGCAACAGATCCGTCTACTGCTTTGCTACCGTGCATGTGTTTGTGACCACTTGGACTCAAATGAATGTTATTTTATCTGCTCAATAGTCAAAGTAACTTTGCTATGGCAACACTGCATTGTTTTCATTCACTAATATCAGGCCCCCCTTTAAACTTGATACTTGTGTTTATATATAGGCTTGTATATGAAAAGAAATGTTATCATATCTTAGATATCAGGAACGCAGCAGTTTATAAAGTTTTAAGCTACACAGAAAGTAGAGGAAGTGTTGTGTTTGGAACCATTCTGTAGCAATTAATTCTGCTCAATATTGAATTAAATCTTAGTTGTGTAAACAACTCTTAGATGGAAGAGGTTTAAGAGGTTTGTTAACTGCATACATTATCATGTGAACAAGCTCTGTGTGATGATATTGATACTTTTTTCTCTGACTCTGTCTGTTCTGGACTCCCTTCACAAAAGGGCCCTAGCAACTGCAATTGTAATTCATAGTTTACATGACAAAGCATTAAGAGTCTGTATTGGTTTTATTTCAGACAACACAAGTTCTTTTGGCACTTGAAGCTGATATTTCCTCACAGTCATGCTAAATTCACAGAAAAAAGGTACATGAATATGTTTTTGTCAGTAGGAGCTCTTTAATATGACACTTAAACATCTACTGTTATATTCTGTTTTACAGTTTTGTTTGTTTTTTTGCTGTAAAAGAGTTATCATTGCAGCCTTCTGGCTAAACAATAAACTGAATTCATAACATGAAATTTAAATCTAGTTTAAAAAATTAATTTAAACTTCTTGTTTAAAAATCCATCTTTATTGTTTAGGGGTGTAACTGAACTATTTTATAACTGAATGTTATTCACATTTTAAGTTTCTTTTATCCATTTATGCCATCAAAGACGTTTTAGATCAGACGTCACCAACCAAGTGCCCTCCATATGTTGTAAACTGCCCAGAGAGCTTCGGCTGTGGGGCGGTATATAAATGTAATAAATAAATAAATAAATAAAAAATGTCTTGGAATAAACTCCCATAGCATATCTGGAGGGCACCAGGTTGGGAAGGTTGTTTTATATCATTAAATAGCGTCTGATGTCCCTGCTAAAATGCATGAATATATCTTGTATTACAACCTATTTTGTAAATACTCAATGATGCTCTTTTCCCTCCACAATTTCCTATCTAGAAAAGAGGAGAGGAAGATTTGTCTTCCATTAAAACAGGTTTAAAGAAAATGTAGAAGGGTTCTTTAAATTTGGAGTTTAGAACAAAAAATCTTTAGCACAGGGATAGGGAACCTCTATCAGACCAAGGGTTGAATTCAGTTTTGGAGATGCTCTCAGGAATTGCCCTTCCAGTCATGGATGGGGCCATGGCAAAGGGGACAGGACCAAAATACACCCCCCACACACACACAAAGAGTAGCTTAAACCTCTAATTGACATTAACGAAGCCTTTTAGAATGGAGAAAAGTTGCACAAAAGCCAGGAAACCACCAAACGATTAATGGCCAGGGGGACTGCTAGAGCAGTACGACAATGGAACCAATGGCCTAGGGAGATTGTGGGCTTTCCTACACTAGAGGCATTCAAGAGGCAGCTGGACAACCAACTGTCAGGGATGCTTTAGGGTGGATTTCTGCATTGAGCAGGGGGTTGGACTCGATGGCCTTGAGGCCCCTTCCAACTCTACTATACTATGATAAGGTGTTGTGGACTCCTTGTGAATCTCAGAGAACCAGATTGAGACCCTAGGAAGGACGGATATGGCTCCAAGGCCTGAGGTCCCACCCTTGCTTTTGCAAAAAAAAAAAAACACCTTGGTATTCTTGGATCAAGGTCAAAACAGCCAAGCTTCCTTCTCAAATTTTTTGTATACACTTTTCCATGGCTATAATACTAGGGCTTATGAGACTGCATTTTCACACATGTGAACTAGTTTTTCTGTTCTTGCAAATATTGTGCACCATGACTGATACACTTTTGTCTTCTTGAGCAAAGGGTGCCAGATGATAAGCTGTTGTGTGACATTCTTAAGCCCTACATTGATCCTCAAGAGTCTAATCCTGTCATTCATCAAAGGTATGCACTTTAAAATTATTTGAATTCAAATATTAAAGCATATTGGGATTTCTGTGATGTGTTCTTACCCTGTTACCTTTGGTGATGAAGGAACAACTAAACATAAAATTTAAAATTTGTACTTCCCTGCAGCAAGTACATATCTTTGATAGTTTTACCCTGGATAAAACACTCTTACAATTTGTGTATTATGTAGCAAAGTTAATCAAATGTTATGTCTTTATTTTAGATTAAAAATCTACACAATGTCCCCTCAATCAGACATACAAATTCTAATGAAAGTAGAAAACAGGCCGCACAGTTCCATCAGGTAAGGGTTTCATTTTTATAAACCGAAGCTGCATCTTCATGTATATTATGGGTAATAAGATGGTTACATACTGGTCAGATTAGAAAATTGTGCAGAGAGATGGTCTCCCTTAGGCTCAAAACACAAGATGTATGAAGAAAGATGTAACCAAACCACACAAAGGAAAGGCTGTAGCTCATTGTTAGAACACCTAGCTAGATAACTCTCAAATAACCATAGGTTATTTGAGAGTTATCTAGCCCTCAAACAGCCTCTGCCACCTGGGTTCACATGACACAACAAGCCACAGCAAGTGAGGTGTTCACGGGCATGACATAACACAACAGCCTCCGGGGGTAAATTAAGCATGGTGGGCTCTCGTGTCATGCGAACCAGGTCACTATAAGGCAGCTTCCTATATTAAGAAATGCAATGCAACAGTGTGTTTGTGATGAAGACAAAACGTAAAAGGTTATTTAGATATGTGGTTTCTCTGTTGTGAATCTTTTGCTTCAGACATTTAAGCTGGTGCTGATGTAAGGGAGGGGGCATCTTTTGACTGTGGTTAAGAGGAAGCTTGGTATACTCTTGGACAAGCTTTTGTTGGCAAGGTCATTATTCACAATGAGATTAGCCAGGATTCTGTCTTAATCAGGATTTGAAATCCACTTGGAACCCTGGTTTCAGAGCCTAGCTAAGCAAGAATCTCGTTTAGTCATAATTGTTGCTGACATGATGCTTAGCTGTAATAGAGGCTGGAGAAAGAGTGCATGATACTGCACCATGAATATGACAGGCCACTCTGTTTCATTGGTTCTTTATCTCAGCTATACTCAAAAGTAATTACGTTAAGAACAACAACAGAACATTTCCTCTTAATGCAGTATTATGCAATATTCTTTCACAATGGGAAAGAATTCTGTGGCAGAGGTAAGGAAAGCTTCAGTGCCTTGGTGTATTATAAATCTTGCCCCCTGAATAAGGGTCAACACAGGTTTGTTTGGCTTACTAGCTGGCAATTACTTGTGGTCACAGTCAGTCCCTCCCCTCTCCATACAAAATGCAACAAGGGCCAGCCCTTCCCTCCTTGGTGGAGCTAGGTATTGTTTAATCATGCCAGACCTTCGGAGAACACAGAAACGTTGAAATCCTGTTTGTTTAAGAGGTGGATTTGTTCCTCTTCTGCTAGAACAGCAGCAACCACAACTCTTCTGGTTCTTCACTTGGAACTGGATGGTTGGTAGTGGAGAATAGGAAAGCCTCTCATTTGCACCCAAAGCCAGCAGTAACATGCTTGTTCTGCATTGCTCACTACAGTACCAACCATGCACAGTGGTTTTTCTCTCTTTTGACTTAAGGAAATTCGTCCTCCTTGCCACCTTTTTGCTCTGGGATTGGTGGCAAATGACAGAAATTCTTCTAGACATATCCATAAAGTAGTCCATGGATAGTGCTCACCCAACCTCACAAATAACAGGTGCAGCATGAGAGAGAATCTAATTCAGTCTCAGACAAAAGAGAGGAAAAGAAAGAGAATGTGAAAAGGAGAGGTAAGGTGGGATTTTAAAGCAGCCTGGAGATTAGAAGGTGGAGGGTCGATATGTCACAACTGTTGGTGGAGGAAAAGGGGAAACATGTTAAGAGGGAGAATGCCCACATTTCAAGCTGCAGAGGAGGTGAGCGCATCCACTCTCTCAGTGCCCTCTTGCTGCTTCTCCCTTTTTCAATGCCCACAGAGGCATTAAGAAGGAGCAAGCTGCAAGAGGGATGCCTGCCAGTCCTTGCCTTCTCTGAAAACTAAAGTGAAACAAGGCCCTCCTGTCCCCTATTTATTTATTTATTTATTTATTACATTTTTATACCGCCCAATAGCCGAAGCTCTCTGGGCGGTTCACAAAAATTAAAACCATCATAAAACAACCAACAAGTTAAAAATACAAATACAAAATACAATATAAAAAGCACAACCAGGATAAAACCACGCAGCAAAATTGATATAAGGTTAAAATACAGAGTTAAAAGAGTATAATTTTTAACCAGAGCGAAAGCATTTGCCAAGAATGTTTTCATTAATCAAGAACGAAAGTCGGAGGTTCGAAGACGATCAGATACCTTTTTAAGTCATCTAAGTCATCTATGCTTGCTGGAGCAATTGCAGAAGAGGGGCTGGATCTTGGCTTCATTTGTGTTGGTTTTTGCAAAGCCATCTCATAAGAACATAAGAAGAGCCATGCTGGATCAGACCAAGGGTCATCCCAAACGAAAACCTATATTCTTACCCATCCACTCAATTTTTTTAAATCCCTCATGTCCCTTTTCTACAATTCATGGAGAACCTGAGGGAGTTGGTAGGTAGATGAATGGAGTGTTGCCCTTGAACTATTTAGGCTACAATTGTATTATTACCTAGGAGTAAGCAACATTGAATACAGTAGGATTTACTTCTGAGTAAACATATAGGAGTGCACTGTGTGTGTCTCTGAATTGTCTGTAATACAAAATTCCAGATAGATAATCTCTGAAATGCAGGTGATACCAGAATATTGTACAAATGAGATATAAGTGTTTAGGGTGATAACCCTTTAGAATAGGTTGTAACTTAAAATGACAGTTAAGCATCATTAAAGAAATACTAGGGTACTTAAAGAACATGCAGGCTTGTTTAACGCTATAAAATATAGGATCATACTGCCAGTGATCAAAATCTGGGTAAATTACTAAAATTGCCATCTAGTAATGTTGTAGGTGATTTTGTTATTCCTCTTTGCCCTGTTTTGGGAAGCAAGTAGTTCTAAGCAAGGAAATTAGCTGTTGCATCCTGGAAGATTTTTGATATTTGTTACATTCTTTTTGTTTCTGGAAAAAGCTATTTGTCCTCTTCAAAATAAGTTAATAACTTTGTCTAATGCTTTATGTTTGGGATGCCTTCAAAATGACTTCATGCAGTAGAATTATTACTTTTTCCAGTAAGGGAAGGAAAGAAACAATTGCCAAATTATACAATCTGGTTGGGGAAGTACACCTTCTCATTTTCCCAAGGGGTCATAGGAATCTTTGTAAGCAAAGATGTGATATTACTCAACAAAATGAGTGTTTGGGATAATTAATGTATATGGTTAGACCGGTGAGAAATCACAAATGATTGGTATGCATTCTGACACTTGACTGGGACAAGCTTTTATAGCAGAATAACTTTTTCCTTGCACTTTTTCTTGTCCAAACCCAGAAGAATCTGTTTTCAAATGCTCAGTTAGGAGTGGCCCAAGAATAAGGTTAACTCTGGTTAATGTTAGTGCAGATATAATGCTGAACCATGGGGCCTGTGGCCCATGACCAATCTCTTAAAAGTTGACTAGAATTAAATCAGCACTAGAGCTTAGTGATGCACATTGTGTATTTTATGAAGAATCTCTACTTGTTTTATCTTTTAAAGACCTGAATATTATTGTTTTGTACCTTATTGTGTGGACCATATAATTAGCAACTAATTTAGTGCAAACATTTTTTCATTACTACAGTATTGTAGTCTATATATTTTTCTTTATTGCCAAACCTACTTTTGTAATTTACAATCCTTACGTATCAAAAGCATTCCTTGTGTACCAATCTCAGTATTTGATTACGAAAATTAACTTGGTGATGATGTTAGTCTATGCGCAGATAGGGTAACAGGTGTTGGAGAAAGTGTATTTGGTTATGTGTCTCTAACTGTTCTGTGTTTAACAGCCTACAAATTGGTACTTCTGACTTCTTCTTAATTCTGTCACTACTAGTGAGCACATCTTGTGTCTTAACTGAGGCAGAACAAACTTTCCTCTGCTGCTGGCTGGTGAAAAACGAAGTAAAATTTTGAGATTTCGAGGAAGTGTCAGAAGTGACAACTTCCTCTTCATGAACTCTGTGCATCACACACATGGGCTCTGTGCCTGTATGGAGTTTTGGCGGAAACCTCTTCCCCGCTGTCCTAGTGCACATCTCCCTAGTGGGTTCCTGTTTGCTCCCTCAGTTCTTCAGCTGCCATTATGGCAGCCCTGTGGAGGAACAGGCTTCGTCTATTTAGACTGTTTTGAACTTGCTGAGGTTTTATTCTAACTTTTTCTTCTTCTGTAATTTCTCTCTCTCTTTTTTCTTTGTTATTCTTTGTTTTATTTTTGTTGAAACTATGTCTGGATGATAAGCCCTTCAGGGCATATGGCCTTGAAGGCACCTTTCTGAAAGTGCATGAAGTGTGGCAGCCAACTCATACCAACTGATGGGCATTCTCGGTCTCTGTTTTGTTTGGGAGAGAGCCACCTTTCCTGAATGGCATTCATATTTCCTTTAATATGTAAAGATTACCGTTTGCCTCACAGTGCTATTTGCTTCACAGTTTAAAGCTTGTTCTTTTAGGATGATTTCCTTTCATTTTTGCACTTGCATGGATTATACTCCCAGTAGCAGTGATCAAATGTGAACTCTCATCAAGAGAATTTTTAATTTTGAACTTCTTTTTTAAGTATCCACAATGTATTGAGTTTTATCGAAGTATAACATCTTGTCTTATAATTGTGGTTTAATATGAGAGTTTTTCTATGTCCTGATCCTTCAGCAGTGTTTAAAAGTGAACTTTTTGGTTGTTGTTTTTAAATGGCTATTGTTCTGTGACCATAACAAAGCTTGCATACCTAAATGTGGAAATGGGCTTAAGAGCCCTTGCTGCTCTTATTTCTCATGTTATGTCAATTTCCTGTGGGTATTTACTTTCTGCTGAGATGCTAACTGTATTTGTCTCATTTCCTCAGCCATAGAACTCCGTTCTTGCTTATTTCAATGCACATTTAATATAGTATGTTAGCGAGCGTCAGTTGTGTCATTGGGTCAAAAACCAGATCAACTGCCTTCAGTGAGTTTGCTAGTAGAACAATGGTGGCTGTGCTCCAATTCTAGTTGCAAATTAAATGGTATTTACATGTGACTAATGGCCCCAGAATGTAGGTTGGGATTGTGCATTTGAATCTGCAATCCAATGAAAGCAATATGGTGCAGAAAAATAGCATCTGCATTCAGATTTGCATCTGATTAATATTTCATAAGTTAATCTCCTCACCAATGTGTGGTGATGCCTGCATTATTACACAACAATGTTTTGTGAATGGCAACTGCTGTGGTAATTATCACTATTGGTACTATTTGCATTTCAGTTTGCTTTGACTTCACTGTTTATACAAATCTGCCAACTTAAGGTTAACACTTCATGTATCTGAAGTGAAGGTGTCCATGAAATGTGTACCATTATGCCATAATAAATTAGTCTATAAGGTGCCACAAGAGTCATTTTCCCCTCTGAAAATGTTTTTTCATCTGCAATTCTCAGACCAGCAAAAGGTATATGTAAGCCTGGTTTTGTGCATGAATCTCCTTATTTGGATCAGGGTGAATGAGTTTTCTTTTATCTGCTGTGTTTGTTTTACTTTCAATACTTTTGTGCTGGATGAAATTTAGTTTTTCACTGTATCCCTATAATATAAGGAAATCATTGTACAAAAACTATATTAATTACCTTACCCACAGGTGGTAATGGCCTATCATAGGATACACTCCTTCCCCTGTAGGAAACTTACATGAAGCTTGCATGAAGAAGCTGCCATGCTCTCAATCCCTGGCATCTCCAGGGAGGGATGTAAAGATTCTTGTTAAACGCTGGAGAGTTATTGCCAGTGTGTGCATATTGAGCTAGAGAGACCAATGGCCTGACACAATAGAAGCTAGATGCCTATGTTCCTAAGAAGCTTCTAAGAAAAAATTACAAGACATTTATATAATATCTTGAATCTTCAGCATGCCAAACTGAATGTTTATGGCATCTTAACTGTTCGTTCTTTGGAAACCTTATTGAAGAAACAGTGTGGGGGAAATTGTTAATAGTAGTAACCAATAGCTTCTCATTTGTTTTGAAGAAGTACACTTTTTAAATAACTAGAAATGAATCAATGGATCAAAAAGTTATGTTATTATTTGTAGTATAGGAGGAACAGATTAGGGGGCTATCAAACCATTGAGGCCTTTATTTAATGCTGAAAGGTATTAAATCCAATAAGGTCTCAAACAAATCTTTGGGAATTGAGATTCTTGACACTGAAACTTTTCCAGCTTCAAATTTCCTCACCAGTCATATGCTGGTGTCCCATTCCAATATTTGTAACCTTTTCATTACTGCCCTGTGTTAGCCTCTCATTTACTCATGACCCAGTCTGCCAGCAGTATCTTAGGTCTGAGCCTGTAAGGGCATATTTGACCAATCAGTACATCTCAGTTCATAGCACTAACATTCTCAGTAGAAAAATACTATACAAAGTAAAGAATTGGGATTACAGCTGAAGAGTTGTACATTTCAAATACAGTGAACTGATAAGGGTGTCAGTACTGCACACACTCCAAACCTTGATGAAATAGTTGTGATACTCTGTGACAGATTTTTAAAAAGTTCATACAAACCTCAGACTTTCTAGAAACTTTCTTTAGAATGGAGCTGTCAAGAAATACTTAAAAGTATATGGCTATTGTGGAATTTGAACTGGTGTGTTAAATTGAAAAGGTATAAATGGGAATAACATTGTTTGGATTGCTTCTTCTCCTGGGTTTGAGATCAACATCCTGCATGTAGATGTCGGAAAGAACCCCCCAAACTATTTCCACTTCGCCTTGCCGAAAGGGAATCCCTCTGTTTTATCTCTTGCTGATAGAAATGAACTAGAACTGTTCTTCTGACCTTGTCAGGAGATGTTTGACCTTCCTTCCTTGGCAGAGAAGTTGGA
Source organism: Elgaria multicarinata webbii (assembly GCF_023053635.1). Taxonomy (NCBI): domain Eukaryota; kingdom Metazoa; phylum Chordata; class Lepidosauria; order Squamata; family Anguidae; genus Elgaria; species Elgaria multicarinata. The sequence continues at coordinate 129,838,492 of NC_086171.1, forward strand.
ACATGTTTGTTTTTCAAGGGTTAGTAGCTTTTTGGCAAGTAGACAGCAAATAAAAACTTTGTAAGAATGGAAAGACCTATAATGGAATGGTAAAATACAGTTTAAGATCTTTGTTTTATATCCCATTGTATATTAATTGAGAGAATAACCTCAACCTTCTCTTATTCATGGAATGACACATGCCAAATAAAATGAATACATGGCAGTAACTATCCTTTTTAGTAGAGTTTCATTCTCTCCACAGTAGATTAAAAAGCCTGTATTCTGTTCCAAATGCCCTTTTCCAGACCAACAATGACTACACTGAGTTATGCAATCTCTATTGCGTCAGCTTTTTATTCCCACCATGTTTTGTCATAAGTATCGTTTAGCAAGATGAGCAAACTACTTAGATTCTTTTGTGTGTGAGTTGTTGTTTTTTAAAAAAATTATGTCCACATACTAGACCTTATGTGAGAGTTTGGATAGGATGCAGTAGTGGATGGAATGGAGCTTCTATGGCACTTGCAGATCTGAAATACCGGGCCTGGATCCAAGGTTTCCTTTGGTATGAACTTGCCATTTGCAGAAAACAGCAAGGGTCTTTACATCAGCAACTGTTCAGTTAGATTTCTATGTAACTGTACAATCAGCATCCTGGTCTGCTCTTGAAGCTATCCCAATAAACTTAACAGACACCTAAAAATAAACAATCTGATTCTAGAGCAGGGGTGGGCAACTTGTGAACCCTTCAGATGTTTGGGGCTATAATTCCATCAGTGCTAGTCAGTTTAGCCAATGGGAGTTATATGGAGGGACACAAGTTGCCCATCCCTGTTCTAGAAGATCTTTTTCTAGAATAAAGTATTCAGTCTACTAGAGTGATCAAGAATGTTTTCACATTCAAAGTGTACTAATCTTTTAGCCATGTGATCTTGTTGGAATATTTTACTAGGAGCACCCAGGCTGGTTTGGTCTGTTTTGAGTAAATTAATGCATTGTCTAACATGCACTAACAGCATATGTTAGTTGGTATTACAAAAATGCCCTGATTAGATTGGAAGATCACACACTGTCCTAGATATGGGTAATGTACTTGTTGGACCTGTTGGAATGAATCTGAATGGAAATAGACTTACATGAGAACTACTACTCCTTACCATAGGAAGCTGTGATTAATAAATATGTTTATTTCTGTGATTTATACCCTGCACTTTCAATGTCACATTCCCATGGCAGTTAACAATCTCAAAAAATGAATCCAAAAGTGCTAAGGACTCTGCTTAAAAGTCATATGCAAGGAAGCAAGGTGAGAATTGGTATGTCCTAGTTTGGGATTATATTTTAGCTTAATTCCTTAACAGTTGCAAGACTGGCAAGTTGTGAACCTTCTAGCTGAGTGTGTGCTTCAAAGAGGTTAGTGTTAGTATGGATCCAGGCAGTATTTGTGGCATCACTGTACCTCAAACTTCCCTCTTGAGCAGCTTGAGAGTTTTCAATCTGTGATCAAAGGCTTTGTACTCACATGTGCATTTTTCCTACATGTAAATCATCGCTATGTTAAAATTGTGCAGGCATCTTTAACCATGATTATCTTCAGAATACCGAGCAATATTATACGTTGTGTCATCCAAATATCTGTGCTATAATATCACTTGGACCCCATGGTCATTGTCTCACTTATGATAACTGAGCTCAAATTAAGCGATCTGGTGGAGATGCATGTGGGCAAATAATTATGCCGCTTCCAGTCTGTCTCCCATCAAAGGACCTCACACAAAAGAACAGGCACAATCCGTATTGTGTTGTGAATGGAGGCACTGGTTGGTAACGTGTGTGTATGCTGGATTTACTGATAGCCTAGTACGCATAAAAGCCAAATGGTTCATTTTAAAAACTCTGATGAGAATATACTGAATGGCTAGATAACCCAATTATTTCTAATAATTCAGTTCTCTCTTTCTGTCCCTTGCTCTCTTCTTGTTGATTGACCCTTGTTCCCTTTGTCTCCCATTTCTGTAACATTTCATGAAGTGGCTTTTTATTCTAGATTCCCCCCTTCTTCAATCGATTTTATCTTTACTTGAGCTAACTTGAATCTCCTCTGACAGTTCTATCTACCTCATACTGGCTTTTTAAATGTTCTTTTTGAGCATTGTAACATTGAAGCCTTGTTACACAATACTACATTTGGGAAGTGTGTGTGTGTGTGTGTGTGTGTGTGTGTGTGTGTAGTCGGGGGTAGTGGTGGGCTGCTTGCTTTGTTTTCATTACACTGTTTCTGGGATTCCCTAACTACTTCTCATATTTCCTCCTATTGTGCCTTACTTGCTGCATATTTTCCTACCATCTGCTTTCCTGAGATTCAACTGCCTTCTATAAACTTGCTCTTGATTACACAGAATTTAATGACTGGCAAACAGAGATGCAGGCTCCATACTGCTACTCTTGCAGGACAAGAAATTATTGTTGCTGAGTGAAAGGCTGTTTCTGTATGGAATAGTTTCTGAAATGTATATACCAGATGCTGTACCTTTACCCCTAGTGCCATCCAGTAAATAATTTAGTTACTGAAATTAGGACCTTTGCTTGTGGCCCCTATGCATTTATCCTTCCTAGTTCTGCTTCTTAAGTTTTTCTGGAATCTTTAACCATTCAGTTCCTACGTCAAGCTAGCAAATGACCTCTAGTTCAGTTCTCACCTCCTGCTGCCTCGTGCTTTCTCTCCTGCTCTAGATGTCATACCTGCCTTTAATCTCTTGTTTTGGATGCAATAAATTCACACACACCCTCATTTGATTTGTTTTCTATTCTTAGCTGTTCCTCCACAATCTTTGGAGACTTGAGACAAATACAATTTGTACTTACCTGTCTCAGTCCTTGATTAAGCAGCAACCTAGACAGAGAGGATGGGGAGGAGTCTTCTCCATGGTCTATTGGCATTCAGTTTACCTCAACAAGTACCCTTTCTTCAGCCACCTAATTTTGAGTGTAGGTACCTAGAGTTGGTTTCTCAAGACAAAATAGGGATCCTGTTAGTGTGCTGCCAATTCCATGTTCACTCAGGCAAGAAGACTGTTGGGCAAAGGTGATCTTGAGGGTTGTATTTGCTAAGGTTGCCCTGGATGTTTGTCGATCATTCAACCACTCTTTAACACCCTCTTGTCCGGTGTGACTCAGAAATTTGTGGTCACCGTGACAATCATGATCTGTCTTAAATTTATATCTGTGGCAGGGCATACTATTTGGGCCTGCTCAGACAACCCACTAAGCCATGGTTAGGTCGCTAACCCTTTTGCAGCAAATGGTTAATGAGTGTGTTTAAACACTGGTTATGTAGCCCCAATGGTTAGGAATGGGTCACATGACACGCTAAGCCATAATGTTTAGCTCAAAATGCTTAACCACTGTGACTTAGCGTGTCTTCTGAACAGGATCTTTTCTGGTATTTTGTTCACAACATGGTCTGGGAGTGACAGATAACTGTGTGGCTCCTTTATCAGGAACATATAATTACTGTTGGGGCTTAGGATTATGGAGAGCCTGAAATTCTTTACACATGAGTGGTCTATTAAGATGGTTTATCGCTGGTAGATCCTTATGCTTTCCTGACGGTTCTGTGAGATTTTCCTGCTGGCATGGCTGTTGGTCCTATTGAAGTCCTAGTTAACTTCTGAAATGGAGAAATGGTGACTGACCTAGACACCCTCTCCTACCAGCTAGAGGTCAGTTTCTTGATCTATAAGGAGTTTGGGCAGTGCAGTGAATGGAATGACTAGAGCAAAGGTGATGGTAGACTTGTAATTAATCTGACCAATTGCAGATGAGAGCTCATCTTGGAGTCTATTGCATGGCAATGATTGTGATGAAGAAAGCATACTTCTCTCCAACCATTGCATCTGTAAAATGTCATTTAGTGGAGCAGTACCAAGTATGTAGGAGTTTGCCCATGGGAGGCGTTGTAATGACCCTTGGCCCACTTGACCAATTTGTTTTGCACTTCACATACAAAATTGTTTGTGTCCATTCTGACTTGGATGCCATGTTCAGTACAAATGCAAATGTGGATATGACAGGTGGTTCCATTTGTCTTTTCTGTTTGGGCAAGATGCCGGACCAATAACTCGTGTGTTAGAGTCAAGCTTATCCAGGCTAATTAGATCTGCCTGAGTGAAGCTAGTCTGCTGAGTAATGGAGATAGTAAATGACTCCTTGAGGGCATTTCATGGCCATGGAGAGTACCCCCTCAAAGGAAGCTGTTGCACATCTAATACTTTATAAAAACCTTCATTGGATCCAGCTGACTTTAATAATTTTATGCTAATCTCCCATTTTCCTTCTTTGGGTAAGATACTGACACATACTGTGGTATTCCAGTCCCAAGTATTCTGAGATAATATTGGTTATCCAGCACTTTCTCAGTTGGGCTTTCAACTTAGTTTTGGAACTAAACTGCCTTGATTGCCTTGAGGATGACCTATGCCAGGAACTGGTCAGGGGGGATGCATACCTGTTTGTTCTCTTGGTTCTCTCTCTCTCTGGCATTTGATACCATCAACCATGGCATCCGTCTGAGATACCTTGATTAGTTGGGCCTATGGGCTACTGCCCTGGAGGTTCCAATCTTTCATGGACAGCCTATCCCTAAAGGTGGGGCTGATGCTATTTAACATCTGTGTGAAGCTGCTGGGTAGGGATGTCTGGAGATTTGGTGTGCAGTGTCAGTATGCTAATGATGCCCAACTCCATCTATCTCATTTTTATTGAAACTTGGGGAAGCAATAGAAGCCTTGAATAGATGTTTTAAGTCAATAGTAGCTTGAGTAAGGGTAAACAGTTTAAAATTGGACAAAATGATATTGTTTTCAGGGTGGATAAAAATCAATGACTTTTTTTAAAAATAAAAAAAAGATTTTTTTTCTTTAAATAGGATTTTTTTTAAATAAAATGCTTTTTGAGGAAAAATCTATCTACTAAAGATAGTTTTCTATTTAAGATACATTATAGTACAAAGGTTATTCATCATGAAATAAGGATTAGTTTTTAATTATGTAGCATGAGGCTGTATATTCATGGAATGCTTAAATTTTGGGGTAAAAGAATTCCATTAATCCATTCACAATGTCATGCTCTTCCAGAGGTTTCTGTAAGATTATTGGGCAATTTTTATGTCTAGAAGATATTATCACAGATGCTTGGTTTTACAGTTCTCAAAACTGAATTTGTGTCTGCAGAGATCACAATCACATTGTTCCTTTGCAAATTATTATTATTATTATTATTATTATTATTTATTTATTTATTTATTTATTTATTTATATCTATGTACACAGAATCAACCCCTTACCTCTTATGTGCTAAGTTTAAAAAAAGTCAATAAATAGATTGTTGGGAGTGGAATAGATCTGCACAAGAAGCTAAGATTAAAACTAATCTGAAAAGTTGTTATTCTAAAAATGAAACCTTCATCTGGTTGTAAATATTAAGATTATAACAGCAAGAATGAGTCTTCGGTAACTCTGAGTTGTGTAAAATATAGCGAAGAAGAGTACACTTTTTTGAGGGGGGAGTCACATGATTAAATCGAGTCTTTCTGAGTAGTGGTTTAAATCGTGATTTAAATCAAATCCACCCTGACTGGTGGGAGTCTGGCTAATCCTAGAATTTGTAAGTGGTTTTGAGTCGCTTTAAAGACTAAGGTTTGCAGACCACGCTTGTCCTTGGATTAAGTGATATTGTTGGATGTTCAGGTGTTGTTGGAGGACAAGAGGGCTTTTTCCAACCCTAATTGGTCTGCTAGCACCACTTTTTTTCTTTTGGAGAAGAACTGCCTACCTACAATAATACATGTTTTGCTGATATCCAGATTGGATTACTCTAGCACACTTTACATGGGGCTGCCTCTGACGAGACCTTTCTTTTTGAATAGAGAGGGTTGGCTGGTTGTTCCTGAGGTAGAGCATGATGATGGCTCTTGCGTTGGCCATTACATATTTTGTATGGGTTTTTAATTTAAGTTTTTATTGTTATATTCATTGATTCAGTTAAGGTCTTCTTTTAGGATTATTGTATTGTATTTTTTTTTGTAAATTGTTGACCTACTTTATTTTATGTACAGCGTTATATAATAAAGTGCTATATAAATAAATTTTATTATTTATTATAGTTACAGCTGGTTCAGAATACAGATGACATACTATTGACCAGAGCTGGCTGCAGGGAACAAACCATGCTAATTTTGGCTTCTTTTAGGTTTCACATTCATTTAAAAGTTCAGCAGAGGTTGGTAGGTGCAGTGGGGAGGGGATAGTTCATTGGGTTCACATGACACACCAACTCATGCTGCAGCATGGGTAATTATGTAAACAGTGGAGGTGGCAAGAAAAGCCAGGATGGATTCTTTTATGCCTGTGATCACGTAAACCCAGTCACTGTGGGGGTTTTCCCTGCAGGTCACATCTCTTGCATAGTGTTTAAAGGGTCTGTTTAACTCTGGTAAGCAAACATCCAGGTATCTTATCCAGCTAACGTGTTTTAAGACACAAAAATATTCTTCAAGTGTTATATTTGGGCCCTTCCTTCTCAGGTTTTGGTTTGCAATTGCAATATATGGAATGCTAGTTTACAGTTCAAAAGACTATAATCATATGTATGAGCCTTTATGAAAGAGAGCAATACATTGAAAGGATCTGGCATAAGAAGTGATCTGTTGTATAGACCACTGACCTAGCTAGTTCAGCCTTCTGTTCTCGCAGTGGCCAATCAAAGGCTTATGGCAAACCCACAAGCGGGCATGAGTATAATAGTACTTTGCGTGTCATGGTGAAATGTGCTTAAAGGGTGTGTTGTATGAGTGGGGGAATTAATTGTAATGAGTTATTTTTAGTTAGCTGGCCAAGATGACTTAATTGGAACTAAGTAGCAGTGAAGATATTTGTCCATTTGTCATTTTTCCTAAAAATATATCCAAGGCAGAGTCTTTAGTGGCCTGGATCGACAGCTGGTAAATATGCAAGTGTCTGATATGCACAGACACTTTTGGTTAACTGAGGTGGAACAGTTGATAACTCCAATGGACAAAGCATATTCATTTTCAGGAAATTGCATTTTATTGTAGTGTTGTAATCCTTTTAATGGGGGTTTAAACAAAACTGTGGTTCAAGTGCCAAAGTTCTTTATAAATCCCTTTGAAAAACATAAACTCCCTTAATTCTTACCAAATTATAATGATTAGATTAGTAATTAGACAAACAGTAAGTACAAAGTTTTAAGATACGTTGTAGTTTTAGGCAAAAGTGAATTTATAATCCATAATGTATTTTTCCCTAGCTGTATGACTGAGCAGCGTATCTCACTATTTTTCCTGTTCACAAATCATAACCACAAGGAAGAGTTATTCACCACTTAGGAATGACTGTCCATCTGTTAGTTATTATCTCTGCTGAGCTGCAGCCCCTCAAAACTAGTACTTGAAAGAAATCTTAAGTGTTATGTACATCTCTTCTGTGCTTGCGTAATCCCGAACGCACCCCTCCCAAACGGGGTTAAACATTCTGCACTATTATTACTAGGAAATCTTTCATTAAATTCTCTTAATGCTCATGAAATATAATTTAGTCACAAAATATACATGCTACTTTGTTTTTCATTTGTATTTTATGTTTAACTTTGTTTTCTATTAAAAGCATGCTCCGATAAAATGTAATGGTGGCTATAGCTGCTTCAGGAGTCATCCCCATTTATTATTATATGCTGATGTCAGCATCTTTTGTTTTGTTTTAAGTTGGTGTTAAAGGAATTCTTTTCAAAGCACATTGTTCATCTGAAAGACTCTTTAATGTGACAGTCACACTTTATCGTAAGAGAGTAGTTGTACAAGATTTTCTTTTTTATCTTTAATCACAGACTACAAAAATTTCATTATTAAAACTAAAGGCCCTGCAGATGACATGCAGGAAGGAGTGATCTTAGCCGGGAATTTCCTGCTGTCTGAACTGGCAGGGATGACTGAGTTCACTACTGAAATAATAGCTGGAGGCTCCATTGAAGAGCTATACATATATGATAGAAGGATCTGTATAGTGCAACAGTTTACAGAAGGATTAGTAAGCTGACTTTTCATCCTTCTTTGGAAGCCAATAAGATCTTCAGAGTTTACGTGACTTCTGGTCAGTTATAATGGATATTACCACAGCCACTAAGGCCATTCTCACATTTTCCTTTGGGGCACAAGAGGTAAATCCAGCCCATTCTGTTCATGATGACACTTGCTTAGTTGTTTCTTAGACATTCTTTTAATATGGTGGCATTATCATGGTGGTTTCTGAAGTTGGAATCAGGATTGCAGTTTGAGATTGATAAACAAATGGTCAGAGAACGCCTAATTTCCTTGAATGAGTTCAAATCTCCAGGGCCCGATGAACTGCATCCTCGAGTAATGAAGGAGCTAGTGTAAGAACTCTCAGAACTTTTGTCTATTATCTTTGCAAAATCATGGAAGACGGGTGAGGTGCCGGACGACTGGAGGAGGGCTAACGTCCCTATCTTCAAAAAGGGCAAAAAGGAGGAACCTGGGAACTACAGACCAGTCAGTCTGACATCCATCCCTGGGAAAATTCTGGAGCAGATTATAAAGAAGTCAATCTGTAAATACCTTGAAATCAATGCAGTGATTACTAGAAGCCAACATGGATTTGTCAGGAACAAATTCTGTCACACTAATTTGATCTCATTTTTTGATCGGGTAACCTCCCTTGTGGACTGTGGGAATGCTGTGGACATCATATATCTTGACTTCAGCAAAACTTTTAACAAAGTGCCCCATGATATTCTGATTAACAAACTAGCTAAAAGTGGGCTAGATGGAACAACTATGAGGTGGATTCACAGTGAATCCACCTCATAGTTACAGAATCGGTTACAGAATCGGACTCAAAGAGTACTTATCAATGGAAACTTCTCAAACTGGGGAGAGGCAACGAGTGGGGTACCGCAGGGCTCAGTCCTGGGCCCAGTGCTCTTCAACATTTTTATTAATGATTTGGACGAGGAGGTGCAGGGAATGCTGATCAAATTTGCAGATGACACAAAATTGGGTGGGATAGCTAATACCCTGGAAGACAGAAACAAACTTCAAAGTGATCTTGATAGGCTGGAGTGCTGGGCTGAAAACAACAGAATGAAATTTAATAGGGATAAATGCCAAGTTCTACATTTAGGAAATAGAAACCAAATGCACAGTTACAAGATGGGGGATACTTGGCTCAGCAATACTACAAATGAGAAGGATCTTAGAATTGTTGTAGATTGCAAGCTGAATATGAGCCAACAGTGCGATATGGCTGCAAGAAAGGCAAATGCTATTTTGGGCTGCATTAATAGAAGTATATCTTCTAAAGCACGTGAGGTACTGGTTCCTCTCTATTCGGCCCTGGTTAGGCCTTATCTAGAGTATTGTGTCCAGTTCTGGGCTCCACAATTCAAGAAGGATGCAGACAAGCTGGAGCGTGTTCAAAGGAGGGCAACCAGGATGATCAGGGGTCTGGAAACAAAGCCCTATGAAGAGAGACTGAAAGAACTGGGCATGTTTAGCCTGGAGAAGAGAAGATTGAGGGGAGATATGATAGCACTCTTCAAATACTTAAAAGGTTGTCACACAGAGGAGGGCCAGGATCTCTTCTTGATCCTCCCAGAGTGCAGGACACGGAATAACGGGCTCAAGTTAAAGGAAGCCAGATTCCAGCTGGACATCAGGAAAAACTTCCTGACTGTTAGAGCAGTACGACAATGGAATCAGTTACCTAGGGAGGTGGTGGGCTCTCCCACACTAGAGTCATTCAAGAGGCAGCTGGACAACCATCTGTCAGGGATGCTTTAGGGTGGATTCCTGCATTGATCAGGGGGTTGGACTCAGTTGTGTTGTAGGCCCCTTCCAACTCTGCTGTTCTATGATTCTATGACTGCATAATAGAGGGACTTGAAGTAAGATGTTTTCCAGAGTGCTTATCTCAGAGTAAGTAGTAATAAAACTATATTAAAGCTTCAAGGGTCGTTTGCATAGCAAGTGAGATTCCCTCTATCCCAGACCAAGTGGCAGGGATGTGAAGGTGGACCAATTATTGACTAATTTGTTACTTAGGGCAGTATCTAATGGGGCACTTATGCTCCGCTAATTCTTTTGCAGCTTGCCAATTCTGTTGTGCAAGTAGTCCCCACCACTTGCACACCAGCCATTTAGTGCTTGCGAGGGAAATCCTAAACTGAAATACTCGTTTCTGGACTGGGGCAAGTCAGCAGAACTCACATAAGGGTGCTCCACTGACCTGTTGCAATACAGAAATGGATGTTTCCACTTCTTTTGGGACTTCCTTTAAGAAGCACTAAATCTCCGTTGTGTAAGCAGTGGGTCCGTCCCTCTTGTGGAAGGAAATATTGCCCTTAATATTTCATGGTATCGAACTTCTAATTTTTAGTTTTCTTCCGTTACAAAAATGTTTATATTCATATTGAGAACCACCTTCATAGCCCTTCTATAACAGAAGAATTGTGTGTGTGTGTTAATTGTGTGTGTTGTTTAAAAAAAATCTAAATCAAGGAAATGACCCAACATAATCTTGTCAGTGGCTAAGTAAAGCAGTCTTTTTATAAGGCCCACTTGGAGCAAAATAGGAAAAAACAGGTATTAGTAACAATGGCTGCTGTAAAGAATATTATATAACTGGTTGAAATTAGCCCAATATCTTCTCAGACTTCATACATCCCCAAAAGTCCTCTGTAGAAGAGCTGCGACAAGACCAAGATGCTTATAAATGGCAGAAAAGTTGTAGGTCTGTAACCAATTTGTGAAGGTTGGAGTAGCAAGGGGGGAAAGCTTGAGGAAAGAAGATAAGAAATAAGGCTAACAAATTTAGAGTATAATTCAGTAAAGATGGGTAATTGTGGACCTACCTGCCATATTCTCAAAGGGTTCCAGGAAAATTCGCTTAATTTTAATATTTATTTGTAAAGGTACTGTTATCCCACCTTTCAGCCCTCAGGTGTACTAACCAGGATGATCGGATGTATTATTATTATTATTATTATTATTATTATTATTTATTTATATAGCACCATCAATGTACATGGTGCTGTACAGAGTAAAACAGTAAATAGCAAGACCCTGCCGCATAGGCTTACAATCTAATAAAATCATAGTAAAACAATAAGGAGGGGAAGAGAATGCAAACAGGTACAGGGTAGGGTAAGCAGGCACAGGGTAGGGAAAAACTAACAGTAGAAAGTAACAGTAGATTAATATATAATTTTGCCACCACTTTCCTTCCATCTTTCTTCCCTCTAACAATGACATTTTGCACTATAACAAGGATATAAGAAATCAGCCTTTCTTTTTATTAGCTGTAGATAAGTGTGTTCAACTTAGATATGTTCTTGTTAAATGTGAAAAATGGCCAAGCCTGACATATTCCTTAGTGCAATCCTATACATGTCTACTCAGAAATAAATTTCATGTATTTCAATGGAGATTACACCCAAATAAGTAGGTATAAGATTACAGCCTTAATATAGATAACACTTTTCTTTTGGGCATGTATATTTGAATTGCAGGGAGAAGTGCTGATAGATTTGATAAATAGATTTGATTTTTACTTTATGAAAGCACTGAAAAAAGTTTTATTTGAGAGAGCAGAATAGAGTTCCTCAATTTTTTATAAAGAGAGGAATAACCAAGGAGTTAAAAACTTAGTAGCAAGCTCCAGATATTTAGTTAGATTAGCACAGAAAACGTTCTCTTATGATTCTTTTGCTCTTCACACTCCACCAAGGTCTTGGATATTTGCCAAAAGCTGTCACTGTCTGTCAACCAATAAAGTTTACTTAAAGCTATGCCTTGGTGATCTAACACTTGAATAATTTACTATCGTAAAATAGTTTAAAGTACAAATGTTTTATGCTATGCCAAGCTGGACGCTAAAGATGTTTTGTCTAAAACATGAGATAATGGAAAGTATATTGTGGCATGTGAAATGACTTTAGCCTTTTGGTGGTAAATGTTTGCTTAACCAGAAAAGAATGTGTTGAGACTCTTGCCAGTGGAAAGGTATTGCCATACTTTGCATTAAAGTACTGTAAATAAATCAGTAAATAAGTTTCTGTTCATGTGTTAATCTACGAGTTATGAATGCTCTCTTTGAATTAGAAATGCTATGTACTCTTATCCTTTTTAAAAAGGTTTCAGTAAGAACTGGTCATAATTACTGTGGGTAGAAAGAAACATGAAACCAAATATTTTCATGATGATTGAAGTTGGATTTGAGGGAAGTGGCCATTACTTAAAGTTTTTTCTTCCAAAACTAGAAAAAGCAAGTTGCATATTTTAGCATCTTGAATTTAAAAAATCTAATTCCTGATACAGTGTTATCAATATTAATCTATACATTGTGGGTATTGGTGAGGAGTTCTACAGTAGGTATAGTTTGTAGAAGTAAATATTCGATAAAGTGGTCGGAATCTATGTAATACATATACTTTACATTTGAATTTTAGATTCACTGGATTTAGTAGCTTGGTAGTCATTTAATAATTACAACTCCTTTGCTTTTTTGTAGTAATTGCTGAGATAGTATTGATTGTTAATAGCTTTAAGGTTTGAAAATTTTGCTCCTGAGATGTTTAGAATTTGAAATGGTTGCAACATTCTTATGTCATCATTATAAAGGCTTGGTTAAGATTACTGCAATTATTTAGAAACACTCCTGGCTTTGAATGAAGAAGAAAGTATCCCTTATATGGAGTTGGATGGTTGATCCAAGTCACATGGATAAGCCAGAACACAAATAAATGAGGTTTTCTTTTGGGAGTTCAGTTTGCAGCTGCTGATGTGAGGAGCTCTGGATTAAAGGATGTCGCATTTTAAATTCTTTTTCCACCAACAAACAATTATTAATTCTACCAAGCAGTTAAATTTCCATTATCATTTTGCTACAAAATGCTGCTATTCTCATAAATTTTATCATACACAAACTTCCAAAATTTGGTGCATATGGAGGGACTCCTTGCTGAACAATGGTAGTTCACTGGGGTTGCATATACTCATGAGTTTCATTTAACTTATTGGCTCCCTACAAGGATGGGTGGGATCACAAGATCCAGGAGTGGAAGTGCTTCAGAAGTGCCTATTCATCCACTTTCAGGAGTATGGACGCAAGCAACTCTGTAACAAAGCACTAACGCTCAATTTTGCATCGAAATACACTTGAATTTATTAGGTAGAGTAGGGTCAAGGGGGTCAGGGGGTGATCCCTGCTGTATAGGAAGTCACTTTTGGTCAATGGGAAGGTGTACAACAACAACCTGATCCTGCTAAATACTATAACAACCTGAAAATTGTTAATTTTTAGATATGTCTCATGTCAGAGGCCAACAAACCAGTACAGAAATGCAAGTTGAGACAGAACATTGAGCAGAGGGGGTTCTGTTGCTGATTCAAATACTTGAATGAGCTTTGGGGGATTTCCAGAGGCGGCCTGGAATGTCCCTTTATGTTTACAGCATGCAAGCTGAATTACTAGTATATAAAAGGATCGTTTGGGCTGACCAACTCACCAGGGCATCCGATATTTAAAGTATTTCCACATAATCCAAAATGGTAAAATTTAGTCCACATCTCTTATGAAGAATCTTGATAATTTAAAGGGGGCGGGAGTCTAAGTATTTGAATACCTGTCCCTTGAAATGGTATAGTAATGTGTACACCAAAGTACACATTAACAAAGACCCTGACATGTATAATATGTATAACCAAGATACACTGATCCAGTATGAAATTAGACATTTTTGTGTCATTATGATAAAACCTTGAAGTTTACCTTGTAAGAGAGGCCAGCTTTCTAACATAGAATAAAATAATTTTGGATTGCAGAAATTCTATTGCTTTGTTACATGCTTGGATTTGAAGGAGGGGAGAATTCTAGTAACATCTAAAAATAAGCTACATATACTAGCATTCTCTAATATTTGCAGGCTGATTAACTTTTACAATTACTTTTTCAAAGGTATGAAGAACTAGATGCCAACAAAGGCCTTCAAGACAATTTGAAAGGGAAGGTTGTCATTGAATACCCAACTTTGCACATAGTTTTGCAAAAGGTCAAGACAGATATGGTGATTCTTGGCCACGGTAAGAATAAATGCATTTGCTGTTACATATTTTACTTAATAAAAGTTGTTTTAAACAAGAAAGAATTCAGGCATTTAATCTCTTTGTAAATGCCAAGAATGAGCATCTACTTTGGTGTTGGCCTGTAAAAATAAAGCATTTTTGCTCTGTTGCAGTTGTGCTCTCTGTATTTGCAGATTGACAAATATGTTTCTTCTTGCTAGTTAAATTTCATATAATTTAACCATTGCAATAGTAGCATCATTAGCATTTTTCTCCTTACCAGTTTATGATGTGTAAAATGTATCAAAACATCAAACTCTTGCTTCTGAGCCATCAAATCTGATGAGTAGATGAACACACACCTGTCATCCAAATGCCCTTCTGGACTGTTTTGCACTGTGAACATCTGCAGTTGATTTGCTTTGACTGATCAAATGTCTGTTTAGTAATTGGAAGTTTATATTATTTTGAAAGCAGATACAATGCTGGAATATCTCTTTCAAGTTATGGTTGGCTATATAACTGAGGAAATTCTGCTTCATCTACTATGAAACCTTTAAAACATCTTGGAAAAGAATGTTTCCAGTTCATTTTTCTGCTCATCTTCTATACTCCAGTGTCGGTATATTAGGCACAAATAGTAACATTTTTTGAGGCAGCAAGCTTTTGAATTCCAATTCCTGGGGTACAACTGTAGGGAGTGGAACTTTTGAGTTTTCCATAGGCATCTGGTTAGCAACTGTGGGTAACAGGATGCCAAACTTCATAGGTGTGACAAACAAGAGTCTGGACCTCCAATCCTGCAAGGCTGGGTAGGCTGCAAGACAACCTTTGTTTATTTCAGAAGTAGGATTGACACCGCCCATGTTATTTAATATCTCCTGAGCTGAATACATGGGAATCCGGGCTTCTGGCTTGTACCTATGGAGAAGGGTAGACCCTTTCACAAAATTTCTTTTAGAGTGCGTTCCTATGCATGTTTAGACAGAAAAAGCCCCACAACTCCCAACATGCTGGAAGTTGCAAGACTTCCCCCCCTGCCTAAGCATGCAGAAAAATGTTGTAAACTGCCCAGAGAGCTTTGGGTATTGGGTGGTATAGAAATGTGGTGATGATTGATGATGATGATGATGATGACATGATTGCATCCTTAATCTCCTTGAAAGTATGGTAGAATGGACCAAGTGGTTTAGGACTGAAGAAGACCAATCCAGGTTATACAAAAGAGCTTAATCACTCCAGTTTCCAAATGAAAATACATATTTAAGAATTAAGCAGAGAGAAGTTCAGAAGTGACTTTGTAGATAGGCATATCAGTAATTGGCACAGAAATGTTGTTTTGAGTACAAATGGAATTACTGAAATAACCAGGGGTAACAATTCAAGAACTGCCACTCTCATTGGAAAAACTCCAAAATCGATATTAGGGCAATACCTTTATTAGTCCAACCAAAATGTCAGAAAATAGTGTGCAAGCTTTTGAGTTTCACTAGGCCCTGTGTTGGTTTGGCACCTACTCAAGTCTAATATGAATGCTTGCTACTTCCTCCCACATTCCATCTTAAGACTGTAACTGAATGCTGACTCCATGGCTTCAGCCAGCTCCTCCCCACTCCCCCACCCCACACACACTTTGTTTAGCATCTCGCCTAAGGAAAAGTTAACTTTGGATTTTGTATCACTCTCACTGAATCTCTTGTGTTCCTCAGATAAAATTTCTAATGTGGTTTGTAGCATATTTTCCTGCCAGAGGTTGATTTCGTTCTTTACCTAGACTCCCCCACCCACCCCCAAAACACAGGAAAAGCAATGTTGCATGCTGACTCTTAAGCTCCCTCTTTCCATTTAGGAAGATGGAAAGGATCTTTCTGCTTAGGAAGGCATGTGCTGCTTTTTCAGAAGCTGAAAGCACTTCAGTGGAGGAGTTTTAAATTTCTAATGAACCAATGTTTTAGTCCCCTGCTTTGTGTTTTAGTTGAATGTCCTGTCTTACGTTTGAAACCTTTTCTTGTATGGCTTTGTTGCATAATTTTTTTGTCTGGAATAATGATTTTCTAAGAAAGCCATATCAACTTGGAAGGGGAAGAGAAAACTTAGAATTGAAAGAAATAGTCTCTCTAGAAATAATTTACAGAATGTTTTTCAGCTCTAGAGCACTTGGCAGGATTCTTGCTGATGGAACGTAGTTTGTGATTTCTCAAAGGTGTTGCAGGCTTCTTGGGTTCTGACTCTGGAGTGCGAGATCAAGCTCTTCAGGGTAGGTTTCAGAGTAAAACACAGTGCTACAATGTTGCACCTACAAGCCTCAACAGACACCTTAGCTGCATATATAGAAGAAGGGAATGTGCTTGCTCTCTTCTGCTAAATGTTTGGGCCAAGTCCCACAGAGCCTGATCAGCTGTTTGTGCGTTGATTTTATAGATGGGGGAGGAGCAGTTGGGGTGTCTCTTGGGAAGGTCTTATTGGGCTACCACAGAAAACAAAAAGGGTTCGCCAGGCTCGCACAACACAACAATCCCTGAATGATGGTTGCATATTCAGCTTGATGCCTGCAGACCCAGTGGCTCATCAGAGGTTAAATAACCCACAACGAGCTGCAATGTGTAACCTGGACCTGGTCAATATCTTTTTAAAAAAGCATTTTTCTGCAAGTGTATTCTGTAGCAAACTTGTGAGCACTTGCTAATAAGAATGGGCAATTAAAACCTTGGTGTTAAGAAGCTGTTGTCAAATGAGCCTGATCAGCCATTTCAAGCAAGTCTTGAGTTTGTATGATTTGGTTGCTGTCTATATAGAATGTTAACTTTTTGTATAACTATTTCAGTGGTGTCATTGATAAAAATGCAGGCTTCAACCAAACACTTCTGGAAAAACAAATAGAAAGATTTGTCTTTTGTTATGAGAACCAGAAACTTTGAAGAGATTTATGAACCTGTCAAAACTTCACATTCCTTCTGTTCTTGTCACCTTGAAAAGATCTTAAAATAGGCATTGCAATGAGATGACCAAAATTCTGGATTAATATTCTTGTCTCTGAGTATCTAGTAATGAATTAGTTACTTTTATATTCCTACTCTCTGCTTTCTGTTCTTTAACCAGTTACTGATCCATAAGAGGACCTCTCCTCTCATTCCGTGACTGCTAAGTTTGCTCAGGAATCTTTGGTGAGGGACTTCATCAAAAGCCTTTTGCAAGCCCAGGTAAACAATGTCCGCCACATCATCCCTGTCTACATGTTTATTGACATTCTCAAAGAACTCTAAAAGAGTAGCGAAATAGGGCTTCCCTTTGCAGAAGCCACGGTGATTCTTTTTCAGAAGGAGTTTTCCTTCTATATGCTTACTAATTTTGTCTTTAATAATGCTTTCAACCAATTTACCTGGAACAGACCTTAAACTAATTGGCCTGTAATTTCCTAGATCCGCCCTGGATCCCTTTTTAAAAATTCGTGTTACATTGGCCATTCTCCAGTCCTCTGGTACAGAGGCTGAGCTTAGGGACATGTTGCATATTTTGGTTAGAAGATCAGCCATTTCATATTTGAGTTCTTTGAGAACTCTAGGATGGATGCCATCCTGGTCTGGTGATTTATTTGCTTTTAATTTATCAATATAGTTGAGAACTTCATCTTTTGTCTTCACTATTTGCTTCAGTTCCTCAGACTTCCTTCCTGAAAACATCAGTTCAGTCACAGATATTTAAGGAATTCTGCTTCTGATATATTTAAAGAATTCTTTATTGTTGGCTTTGATATAGTTAGCGATATGCTCTTCAAATGCTTTCTTGCATCTCCTATTGTCTGCATCGCCTTCGTGCAAGCTTGTGCTCCCTTTTATTTTCCTCAGTTGGGCAAGACTTCCATTTTCTGAAGGAAGCCCTCATTTCTATAATTTCCTTGACACTGCTAGTTAACCATGTTGGTGACCTCTTGGACTTGGTGCTACCTTTCCTAACCTGTGGTATACATTTTAGCTGAGTTTCCCTTATTGTGGTTATGAGTAACTTCCACACATTTTGAAGTGATTTAATCCTCTTGACTCCCCCTTTCACTTCATTTTCACCAGTTCCATCATTTTAGAGAAGTTTCTTCTTTTGAAGTCAAATGTGACTCTGTTGGACTTTCTGGGCAGTTTCCCACTTAAATATAAATTTAGTCTGAAAGCACTGTGGCTACTTTTACCGGTTGGTTCAACAACATTTACATCTTGTATTAGGTCTTGGGCAATGCCATTTAGGATTAAATCTGGGGTTTTAAATAAAACCTCGGATTTATAGAAGTTATAGAGTTGCCCACTAGGTCGTAGTATTATCGGTGCTCCCCACCTGCACAACATTTCTGGACAGCTTAGTAATGATTTCCCATTCACTCCCTCCTGGTAATCCTCTAATAAGGAACCTTTGACATTATATGTACAAAAAGGCTAATTTGTGTTAAGAAATGTCAGTTAGTGAAAACACCCACAAGAAGCATTATGTGTATTTCCTCATCTGAGGAGGAGTTGGTAAGGCTGTAGCAAGAGAATTGGGGTGAGCTGGAGGGTGGAAGAAGGAGACGGATAATGAGCACATGCTCCATATGATGACGTCATAAGCCAAGCATCGGTCTGTCCTGGAACTCTGGACAGCTTGAATCCATAACATCTTTTTTGGCTCTCAGACATGCAAGCACTATGTTGAGATGTCGAAATATACAAAACGGCAACATGTCTTAATTTTGTTGAAAGAATTCCAACATGAAACAATCCTCAACAGTCCTCTGGGTAAAACAGAAATCTAACAAAATACCAAACACAGTATTGCCTGACAATACAATCTTATTGGATGTTATCACTGGGTGTTGAAAAATTGCCTCATTATATTATTCAAGCGTATATAACTAAAGATAAAAAATTGTAATGAAGTGGTGTTACAGTACCAATTTTCTATGTTGTTTTACTTCGTTCAGGTGTTATAATTTATTTTTTAAGAAAAGATCCTCAACAAATCTGCTGAGAGAAACACTAGAATAGCCTTCCCCAATGTGATGCCTTTCAGATGTGTTGGACTACAACTCCCATCATCCCCAGGCATCATGGGAGCCACCAAGTTGGGGAAGGCTGCATTAAAGATCCTTGAGACAAAAGTTCATCATTCAGCATGATGGACCATAGATCTTCCCCCATTAAATCTAGTGTGTTTTAAATCCTGGAAGTTTCAGCTTTTGGTGGTTTAGAAATGTAATAAATAAGTAACAATGTAAACTGGTTTTGATCAAAAAGCACACTATCGAGTTTGCACTTCAGTTCTGTCATCTTCTAATGGAGGTGTGTGTGTGTGTGTGTATAAAAACACAGTTCAATGTGTCTCTTAATCATTCTGGGCTTGTAATGTAGTGCACTTCTCATTTCCTGTATGGAGTGCACACACACACAATTATTCTTACCTTTTTGGACCTGTGGGAAAAGTATACAAAAATCCATTGCTTTTCTACCATAACCCTTCCCCAATTGGAGCAGGAGGTGTTGGTTCATGCATGACCGCTCCACCTATACAGTCACTGATTTCTTTAAGAGACATTTTCCCCACATGTCAACTGTGTCCCCAGTTGGAACCCCTTTTCTTTTACTACTGCAGTCCTTCTCCCCTGGAGGGAGGATAGCAGCTACCGTGGGAAACTCCTCTCCCCATGGTCAGGAACAGTCCAGTCTTCTCAATCCTTGGATTGAGAGACAGACTCATGCTTAGCTTGACTCAAAAATAACAACACAGAACAATTCCACAGAACAGTATGAGAGATTGAGAAGAAAGGGATACCTTCATTAGTTTTAGGGTTGCCTTCACCTGGGTTCCTACCATAGGGAGGTGGGAGTGGAGACAAGACACACACTCAGGAAAGTACCCTCTCGACATTCTTCCTGACCAGTACTTCACAAGAGACATTCTTCAACATAGCCTCCAACATAGCACCCAGAATAAATATCAGGTTATGTAACTTTGAGGTGGATGCTAAGTTTAAGGTGAACCTCACAGCTGTTCTTTTTTCTGGAGGACAACTTTTTGAAACACCCCTTAGAAGCCATGCTGGTGGAAATCAAGGACAAGAAAAAGGCCCTACCCAACCTATATAAGAAAGAAGACAAGAAACCAGCCAATCTCAATCCTTTCACCCCTCCTAGCTCTCCTGCTCTTCCAGACTCCCCATCAAAGAGTCCAAGCCTAGATGGCAACAGCACCAAAAGTCTAAGTACATTCAATTAATACAGTGCTCAAGCAAGAAGTCCAACTCAGCCTCGCTATCCCCCCATCTGGGATTCTGATTGGAGCTTTGCTTTTCAGACCTTTGGACAGATTTCACAAGTGAAAATTGCATTCTAGACATGGTGATCAAGAGATACTTTGGAATTTCTCAAAACTCTTAGATATGGTATTCCTGGATTTTATATCCAGCAACCCTTCCAAACAACAGATCTCAAAAGCTGTTGTTCGGCTATTTAGTTGGTCCCTCTTCTGGAGCAGAAAAATGGAATATTTTCTCTCTTCTAAGTCCCTAAGAAAACAGAGCCACAGGCTATCCTGGACTTGAATCATATCAACCACTTCCTGGTTAAATGCAAGCTCAGCATAGAAACTTTTCATTCAAATCTGTCCTGCCTCAAACAGGAGTACCACTGGGTCTCAGTCAATATCTCTGAAATTTACCTTCACATCCCAGTCAGACATATCAAATTCCTTTGGTTCAGTTACAGACAGTGGCAATTCCAGTTCTGTGTTCTGCCATTTGGCCGTCTCCACCCAGAGTCCCAGTGGGACACATGTATCCAAGCCGACTAGCTCAATTGCTTAAAGCTGAAACTAGCAGAACAAATACTGAACCACACAGTGTTCACCAGGCCGATATGCAGGTTTGAAAACCTGATTATTTGTGTCGCCAGTCAACAAGAAGCTGCTTAAGTTCATTGCAAAGATTTTTGAATGGGGTAGCAGAAATGGTAGGCTCTTTGAGGTCAAGAGTAGTCCATGGAATTTCTGTATGCATTTCATTTGATCCCTCGTTGCAAGACTCATTGGACCTGTGGACAGAGGACAGAAGTTATTGCACCATTGTGGCCAAGATACATGCCAGAACCTTCTACATCAAGACACCTTGTTATCCTAGACCCTGGGCTTCTGAAGCTAAATGCTTGGAGGTTGAGAATGGTGTCCTTAATCACAAAGACTATACTTAGAAGATCACAGAAATGCTCATGGCTTCCAGGCATTGTTCTTCCTTTGATAAATGGGAAGTGTTCATCAATTGGTGTCAAAGCAGCAACCAAAATCACTTTCAGTAGGTCTTGTAGTTATAAGTTTAAGGTAGTCTATCTAGCAGACTAAATCTGCTTGAGTAGGCAGGTTCTGTCTTGGCTAGTTTCTGGAGTGAGTCAAATACCAGCCTCCTGAGTAGTCATCCACACATGTGCAGATTTCTGAGAGTAGCCTCTCACCTCAAGACTGCATCTGGTTCCTATCTAGAAGTTTAGTTTGGTTCCAAATGTCCTCACTTCGAACCACTGGTACCTACATCACTGAGATTTCTCACACTGAAGATGGTAGCTTGCAGAGTGTCAGAACAAGGTGCTCTTATCTCCAGAGCTGTGGGGGAGGGAGGAGAGTATTTTGCACCAAGACAAAGGGGCTCTGGGATAAAAATTTGGGATAAAAATTTAATTTTTATCCCAAATATTAAATCTACATCCCACAGCACTTCAGAAACCCATTGCTCCTTCTACCCACACCTTAGGAAATGAATGGCACATGGTAGATGTATGCAGGCTCTCAAGTTCTGCATAGATATGATCAAGCCTCCTTATCAACAAGCTCAAACTATGTCTTGTTTATGAAGTCTGGTTTTGACACGATGTTGTCCACAGCCTCTTTGGCATATTGGATAAGATAAAGTATTGCCCTGGCTTACACATGTGACACTTCCATTGCTAGAGGGCATCCTCACCCATAATATGAGGGGAAGCTGCTAGCATAGTGACTCTCTAGGAAAGTGCTCTGCTGGAGAAGAAATTTCGGGAGGGTATCTGGTTGATGGTACAGACCTTCACCAGAAACTACAGAATAGGTGAATACATTTTTTTTTCTTTTCTAGTTTGGATTGTGGGGGCGGGGTGGATATCCTAAATCTGGAAGATGCAGGGATCTCTCTCCAACCTATGTGCTACTGCTCTTGAGCTGGACTTTTTGCTGGGCTCCTCCCCCATACCAAAGGTAGAAAGATACAGAATCAGTTCTTTGTGTTGATACAAATTCTTAAGTGCATCTATTTAATCCTTGGTTTGATAGATCTCTTTTATGATATGCTACATTGGAAACCTTACTTGGATTTAGAATTTGGAGACTACTTTACCAGCCCTGGGGGTGGGGTACTATTCCCATTCTATTTATCCTCCTACCCTTGATAATAAAAATAGAAACTTACAGGAAGTCCAGATTTTCTGTGCTTCATGCCAATAAATCTTTTGCTAGGACAGATACGTTTATTAAGAACTCAAAAACGGGCTGGTTTGGCTCAGCATCAATTGTGTCATTATTGTAATTTTCTCCTTCCACTCTAGATGCCAGTAAATCCAGTAAAGACTTGATTAAGGAAAGTTCATCTGAGGAAGAAGGCGAAATCCATGATAGCTCCTGAAGAAGTCAAATCAGATGCGCGGTTGGAGCAGCTTTTTACACCTGATCTTTGAAGATATATTCAACAGAGATAATAGTTTTGAACATCCATTTTTAATAATATCCCAAATCTATAATTGATGGAAAGCATTACAATGTGTTTATGTACACGCACCTAATAAAGATTAAGGAACCTAACTTCAGCTTCCTTTTGTGAAAATTACTGACAAAATAGTAGGGTTTTATAGCTGTGTATACTTGATATTGTTCCCCACTTCTGCACCTGAATTAATTTTTATCAATGGATATTTTTATTGTAGTAAAAAAAATTCATGTTTTGTTTAATCCCCACTTAGTTCAGTCCCAGGCACCTCTAACATAAAATGACCTCGGGTAACAGTGGGGAAGGACCTTGAACTGAAAAAGCAGCTGACAGCCAGGTTAGGTACAGAGCTAGATGGATCAATAGTCAAACTCAGAATAAGGTAGTTCCAAATGTGCATATAACTGATGATACAATTCAGATTTTTTTTTAAATACACACAAAAGAGTGTTGAATTTTTAAAAATGAGTTTATTGAAAACAAGCAAGAGAAAGATTGGTCATCTAAGATATCATTGAAATAAAGAATAAATCAGATACAACAGAGACCCTTCCAGCCATCAGAAATTAAAGGAAACTAGTCTTGTCTTCAGTTTAGTAGAACATTTGTTTGGCAAGATTCTGTTATTCGGGACTTAATTGGTTGAACTCAAGTAGGGTCTGGTTCACAGGAAATTCAGTGAAGTATATTCCAATGACCATCTGACATGGGTAAGTCTCCATGGATAGACGTTTTTTGATTGTGTCTTGAATTCTTTCTATGCTTTGCATATATATGCAATAGATGGTGAACAGTAATCTTATTGTGTGCTTTTCTATATGAGACATTTATTGTGTGCTCATTATTCCTTATTCACAGTTGTTTATAGGTTCTTTAGACAACAACGTGACCCTCCAGTTTCACTTGTTTTTTAAGAGCACTTTCCTGGGATTTTTTTGTTTTTCAGTATGTGGAAAGTGGAGTAATATATGTGAAAGCAAAAGAACTCTTTTCCTACTTGTGTAATTGTACTATTCCACTATAGCACAGCACCACCTAGAGGCTATGTAGCAGGAAACCCCAATTCTGTAATAAAATCAAAAAGTATTTACAGCGGATTAACACCTTCATGTAGAAAAGCTCTGTCTCCCTGATTATATCAAGCATCCAAAGGATCAATCACCATGCACAAAGATCACCTCATAGTGACTTGGCAATGACAATTATCAACTCAGATAACTTGAGTCTGAACTCTCTCCTTGCCCAGGTGTACCTGTTGACAACATTAGCAGCCCAACAAGACATAGACCCTGTTCAGATGACATGCTAAGCCACGATGGTTAAGCATTTTGAGCTAAACATTATGTCATGTGAAACATTCCTAACCATGATGGTGTGTTTAAAAACGGTCAGTAATCATTTGCTGCAAAAGAGCCTAAACATGGCTTAGCATTTTGTCTGAACAGGCTCACTAGTTTCTTTGGTTTCCTATAGGAACTAAAGTAAATTGATGTTGTTCAGAGGACACCTAATGCTTAGTATTCCCATCCTAAAGATGTTACTTTATCCAGAACTGAGCTTCCAGAAACGAAACACCTTAATTATGCTCTGTAGGATAATGGGCTTTGGAGGGGGAGAGTATTGTATTTGTTTTTATAAATAGTTTTAAATTTGTAATCAGTTCATGGTTTGTACTGTTCCTTGATTTGTCCTGTTTATAGGTTAGGTCTGTGGAGTCCCCCATGCTGGGTCTCTACTTTCCCTATGGATGCTACTTAAGCTAGTTACTGCTGTGGATAATCACGATTTTACGGTGCCCAGGTCAGATAAAAGTTAAATTAAATTAAATTGGCTTGTACTGTTATGGAATGAAATGAATGCCTAGTCAACGAACTGTCACTCCAGATAGCAATAGCTTTTTCATGCTCCAGTTGTTGCAACTGTATGGAGGGTAGCTTTGAATGTAAGTTTGCCCTAAAGAATATACATCATTATAAGTATATTTGCCGAATGCAGCTGGAAATGTCTAAGTATCTGTCATTATTTGCATATATACTTTGTAAATCTGTAGTTCTAAATGAGCTCCTAAAAGTATTAGATATTAGCTAAATAGGGTATGTTTTGAAACTGTACGTAATGATTCAGCACAAGACAGGCGTGCCTCTCCATGTTTAATTACCTGCAGCCACGCAAATGTTGGTAGCTACCTGATTCACTGGCTGTCAGCATTGCATTCTTTTATGTTATAAGCAATAGACACTGGTGTATAGTAAATGGGCCAGATGGTTCAGGATGGATTTAAATTAAAAAACAAAGCACACAACAAAATTAAACAGTTGACAGATTTTGGATGAATATCCTAAAAAATCTTGACAACTTGTTCAACTGCACTGTGCAATAGTGTCCCTGGGGAAATGGTGAACATCTCATTAACTGAGTCATTTAAAGCTAGATTGGACAAAGCACTGGAAAAAATGCTGTGGTAATAGCAACTTCAGCTCTTGTGTTGGTACATTTGCAGCTTCAAAGTACTAAATAAACATTAGCTCATTGTCCTCGCATGAAAGGGTGAGTAAGTATTATGTATTATGATTGCTTTATTGTCTTCATTTTACAAAAAGGGGAAGGTGGGGTTATGTAGCAAGCTCCATAATTGTTCCAGGACACATAGAAAGTTGGTAGAATACCAAAGCAACAGCCAAACAATTCATGTGGTCTGTTTACTAAATTAGCTGCCTGTTCAGAAGGCCCTTAGGAATAGGATATGTGAAGCTGACTTATGAGTGAGACCAATGATGTGTCTAGCCAAGTACTATCTGCACTGACTGTGGGTGGCTCATTAAGATTTTAACGAGAGACTTTGTGGGAGCACCATTAAGGAAAAAGGGAAGGAGAGGGGAATCGTGCCCACCATGCTGAAGTATTTCCCTACTCCCTGAAAACTGGAATGGTGTCATTGTTTCTATGACTTCCTAAAGGAATAATAATAATAAAATATTTCTTACCCACCTCTCCACTTGGATCGAGGCGGGGAACAAAAGTGAATATAAAACACATAAAAACTGATTAAAAACATAGTATACATGATTAAAACATCCTAAAAACATTCTAAAATGTCACTGGATAGGCCTGCCGGAATAGATCAGTCTTTATTGCTTTTTTAAATGCTAAAAGACTGTCAAGTTGATGAATCTCCTCCGGCACGGCATTCCACAGTCTGGGAGCAGCAGAAGAGAAGGTCCTCTGGGTAATACCTGTCAGCCTAGTTTTGGCTGACTGAAGTAGATTCTTCCCAGAGGTCCTGAGTGTGCGGGGCGGATTGTACAGTAGAAGGCGATAGTGAAGAGATTTTAAAACTGGAAGAAATTGATACTCCTAGTGATGAATTTACTTTTTTTATTGAGGTGAGTTGTTTGTTATTAATTGACTGAAAAATGATAATCACAGATTCATATAACTGAAAGAAAGCTGAATGTCACCTCACGTAACTTTGGCCCTATCATATAGCAATTTCTACATTTAGGAATAAATGTCCTACCGTTCACTGCGGATTGACTTGGAGGGTGTGTGTGTAAATTTAATCCTGTATATATGAAAGCCAAGGGACAGGCAGAACCTGTAGAATGATAAGTAGTTGGAGTTTGATCATGTTTTTCATGCGTTCACTGAACCAAAATTCCTTGCCACATTACTAGGCCATGACAACTCAAAATTCAGAAAGTTCCCATTCCTGCCAAATGGATAATTTAAATAACCTTTTCCAACAAAATGGATTCCCAGCACTCTGCCAGCAGCTTGCGAACCACCTTCCTGAATGTGCATAGAGAGGCAATTCTAAAGCACTTCTTCTTCATGAGTCTGTACTGTGCCCTTCCAGAGGATGTAGGATCTACCTGTAAGCTGCAACCGTTAAAGAAAATCGATGTAATCAAAGGCCCAACCCTGAAGCCTATCCTGCAATGAAGTACCAGTGCTTAAGATGAATCTCCACACACACTAACAGTGAATTGTTGTGGCTTGTAACTTTCTGATAATATCACATGATAAATGTTGTGTAGCTCTGTATGGTACAAGATAATACCAAAAAAGGATCCCACCCCCACCTGCACTTGTCCTAGATATTTTGCAAGCAGAGTCACTGCACAATACTTTTTCAGATGGTCAGGAATATGGATAAAGAGGTGTGGAATGAGTGTTTCAGACAGCCGTATATTCTTGAGACTTTTTCATGCTCCACATTTTAGAAATATGTCAGGTGTTCCCTTATCTTACCTTCCGAGTTAGATCTTCAAGGCTAGTCCTGCCTATGATTGTTTTTGCATCCCTCTCAGTTGCATATAAAGGCAAGTGTAAAGGAAGTTGAGAAGACAGGATACCCTGGAGAAGAGGCTGATGCTAGGGAAAGTGGAAGGCAAAAGGAAGAGGGGCTGACCAAGGGCAAGATGGATGGATGATATTCTGGAGGTGACAGACTTGACCTCGGGGGAGCTAGGGGTGGCGACAGCCAACAGAAAGCTCTGGCGTGGGCTGGTCCATGAAGTCACGAAGAGTCGGAAGCCACTGAACGAATAAACAACAACAAAAGGAAGCTGAACATTAAAAGCATTTGGTTTTAGTTCTTCAACCACAGGCAAACTTAATGAATCTCTCTAGTTGCAGTATGATTTGCAGGTGATTTCAGAAGTAGAGCTTCAAATGTGTAGCTTTCCTCTTCAGTCTAAATCTCTTAGGGATGCTATTTGCCAAATATTATTTTGAAATAATATTAGTACAGCAAAGACTCATTTTTAAATAAATTTTAACTTGGTGTTTTTAATGTGTAATTTTGCATTGCTGCTGTTTTTATCTGGTTGAGCCTTTATATTGTATTTTATATTATGGTTTTATACTGTTGTTTTATACTTTGAATGTTTTTAATTTTTGTGAACCACCCAGAGAGCTCCGGCTATTGGGCGGTATAGAAATGTAATAAATAAACAAATAAATAAAAGCTCAGATAAAAATTATTTCTAGTTTTTAGAAGTTAAGACTTGTATGCCTTACAAGAAGACCTATCCAAAGAAACAATTTATAGTCAGCAGTGTTATTTAGAGCAAGCTGTATTTGCTTACAAGCTGCATTCTGCCTTTTTAAGTTCCAAGCTATTTCCCGGAAAATAACCACTGCCACCCCCACCCCCACCCCCCAAACACACACACACATTCACTTGTATTTGTGTGGTTGCTATGGAATTTGGTTGAACTGTATGCAGATGCAGATTGTGTTAATAAGGAAAAAAATTGAACTGTGTCCTCCAGTGAAAAAAAGATTACTCTGTGTTTGTATTAGAATGTTGCTATGGCAGAGCAGAGCATGGTTTTATTTCATGGACGTCTGCAATGAAATGGAAGGAAATCAGATGTATGCAAGACAAACAAACAAAAAATTGCACTACACTACATAAATACACAAGATGAATGGGTAGCTGCAGGTGATAAGGAACTTCTCATATACATTAGGTAGCCCTTTTCCTGCCATGCTATATTATTTGGAAGCAAGCCTACACTCCTGTGCTGTATTCCTGTTTGGCTGATCCATTGGAAGTGGCATCTTTTTTTCTGATGTTTTGTTAAGGCTCATTTCCCATACTAATTGTGTGGGCTATAAACCCTGGTTCCATTGGTTCAGACTTGTGTTTCTTCCCACTCTGCCTAGTGTGGCTTTAGACGTGGTTCTTTTCCCTATCCCAGACACCTTACACTTGTCTGTAGGATTTGCTCCTCAAATAATTCCCGAAATGCTCTCCTTTTAGATTGGAACTGGGGTGTGTCCGTCCCAATTTCAATATATTCATGATTGATATCCAATATGGTATTGATGGCACTGAAAGTTACAACTCGAATTGCCATTATTGGGCAAATAAGACATGTATCTTAGAGTGGCAGGAATAGAGTGGCTCTGTAGAACATCTGGGTGAGGGGGGGCTTTCAATTTAATACCGGAAGCTTGGGCTATGTGTCACTGGAGTCTTCTTGTTTTCTTTGGTACAGCATAGTTCTTTCAGGCTTCCTTAATTATAAAAATTAAACTGCAGACTATTGCATTTTTCAAGTCGGGCCTTATTCCATGCCATATCAGGACATGGAGACACATGTGTAAACAATACTGGTAAATTAAAACAAAAGAGAACAATGGACCAGTTCACATGACATGGCAGCCCAAGGTGGATTAATTCACCTGCAAGGAGCAGCAGGGTGTGTGAGCTGCCATTATAAGGGGTGAGGGGGAGAGGTGGGTGAGGGGGAGAGGTGGGTGGGTGGGAAGACTGGCGAATGGGTTGGAGAAGAGCAAAAGCTGGTCACAGATGCAAGCCTGGGAGCCTCCTGTGTCCTGGTCTGGACATGTCTGGTGCTGAAGAGGCCAGCTCTTGGCTTGCCATGAGAAACAAATGAAGACATTGTCATTTGAGAGTCATTATAAATACACAGCACCCAACCGGGGGGTTGCCATGTTGTGTGAACCCAGCCAGCGGAGGTTATTCGAGGATTAAACAATCGTCTCATAACCCTACAACAGACAGTGGATCTGTTGGTGGTTGCACATTCGTAATTGTGGCCCGTATGCAATGAAGGGTAAACTAACCCTCCGTAGGCTGTCATGTCATGTGAACCAGGTCTAAGGCTGCAAACCTATACCCACTTACCTGGGAATAAACCTCATTGAATTGACTAGGATTGCGCTGTAATTTGTAAATATTTACACTTTCAGTTTATTTTACTAATTTGGTTTTAAGTTTTATATCCCTTATACAGATCTTGCTGGGATTTATGAGAATGGATTCTTCTCATGCCTTACTCCTTTCATAGGAACAGAATGTGATACTTTGTTCAGTCAATAGGCATAGTTATGGTGGAAAACTGAACAACTGTAACCTGGTCAATATGCATGGTCTCCAAGTGCAGCTTATACAAATTAAAGGACTGGTAATGTACAAAATACTCTGTTTACACTGCCAATCTGAGCATAATCCTTTATGTTACCTGGAGACTACTCATATGTCAGTTTGCGCACATTCTCCATTGCATCCTGTGAATGTGCACAATTAACTCTGTATATGCACATTCTAGTCACATTAAACACAGTATATGGAGATAGCCTACTGAACTGTATTCTTAAGTGTTACTAAGAAATATATAGAACCTTTTCACATTTATTTATTTATTTATTACATTTCTATACTGCCCAATAGCCAGAGCTCTCTGGGCGGTTCACATGCGAGCTCTAGTCTTAAAATGCATCATTTTGGGTAATTTGCTCTGAGATTAAATGTGATAAAAGCAGAATGGTAGATTTTCTTTTTTTTAGAAGCTGCTATAACATCTATAAGGGATGGTAAAGACACGCACACGCAAACACCTCTAGCAGGCTGCTATGCTATGCTGCACTTTTGTTACTACTTTATGCTCCAAGCAGGACAGATGGCACAAGAAAGGTAGCAGTGAGACCTATGATTTTGAGGTCACCTTTATGCTTGTCAGTGAGACTTGAGAAAAAGAAACCATTTTCCTCCCTTGTCTTAGAGATAGGAGAGCAAGGCTATTCCTAGAATCTTTATGGCTGATGAGTTAATTAACATCAATCTGTTCTCATTTAGGGAAAAATCTGAGCACTTCTGTGCTGGCAAAAGGATGCCTAATGCTTAAGTTTTGAACCCTACCTGGTCAAGGGCCAGAGCTTGGTGGGACTTCGGCAAGTTGGACCAGAGCCTGGTATTTTTGGTGAGTAAGGAGTGAAAGCACATAAGGCAGGTTGGACACAGGAGTGGGAGGTAGAGTGGAGTGTGTAGTGAATCAGGGGTGGGAGGGAATTAAACTCTGTGTGTGTGTGTGTGTGTGTGTGTTTAAAAAAATCATCTGGCTTATTCAAAAAACTGATCTAAAGGCAAGGCAAAAAAATACCGAATTTACAAGTAAAATATAGGGTGGTCTGGTAGATAACGACATTGTACATTTCTTACAAGCCAGCTGATTTCTCAGAATGTGAATAATGAGCTCTGAATTTTTTACAGATGTATGTATAATACCATGCCGATTATCTTTGTCATACTTATTTGACGCACACTCTGCCCTGTGCTGCAATACTTAGGATTTTGTCTGGGCACCAGTACAGGCTCCTACCATGCCAGGATGCTGGACAGAAGCTCCCTGATTCTTTAGAAATGCAGGGAGGTGCAAAGTCATGGCTCACGGAATTGTGCAGCTCTCCAGCATTGGCTAGTCTCCAAATTCCCATCCGCCCTGCTGTGCAAATTCCACAGAACAATGCTCAATGGCATGCAGGCATGTGGAGTTCCCCAGGCCCAGGCACCTATAACCTTGTGTGCCCTCTGCTTAGAAGGATAGCAGATTGACTGACTGCTTTTGAGGCCTGGAAACGGAGCGTACTAACAACCAGACCTTGATTGATATTCATTTTATCTCAACATTTGCTTCCATTTATTTTATTTTTTTAGTATCACTGCATTTCTTTTCTAAAAACCATTTAGTGCATGGCTTCCATTTTTTCTAACCATTTAGAGTACTTTGTGTATGATTATGTGTATCCTTTTGAAATGCATGGCCTTTGGACTGCGTCTTGGAGGTGTTATGATAAGGATAACATGAGACTGCCACTGTTTAGGTTCTTGGCAATGCAGGGCTTTAAGTAATTCAGATTTATAACACCGATAAACTGTATTAGCTGCCTTCTGTGTGAGCATATTAGATGAGGCTGCTTATTTGTCGTGATTTTGCTATCCCGGAGCTGCTTCTACACTTCTAAAGAGCTCAGATCTCCTGAGCTCACATAATTTTAAAGCACTTAACTTATAGAAGGATGATTAAGAAGACCTTGCCAATTTTGGAGGGGAAAGGGGAAATCCCACTGTTGCAGAATTTGATTTGAAATTAAAAATGTGAGAACATACCGATTCAAGAGAGTTGGAGAACCAACTTCCTATAGGAAATGGATGTTATACAGCTCCACCTAATGGGAGGATTTTGTTTGGTTAAATATCTTGTGGATATGGATGGAGATTCCGAAACATGATAAATAGATTTGCAGGAGAAATTTATTTCTTGAACTCCCTTCTATCACTTTGTGCTGCATTTGAATTTTTGATGCCACCCTCTTTAAGCAAGAAAATCAACATTGGAACTCTGTTTTCAGGGATAAGGACATTGATCCAAAGGCACAAACTCTGAGGTTGGGAAACTCTGGTAGCCTGATGCTATTGTGTGAGCAGGGCTGCATACACAGTTGTCTGACATTGCTCGGATGAGCCGTGAGGCCACTGAAAAATAAACCACCACCAAATATAACAGGGATGCAAAAACCAGACTCTTGAGGTTCCCAGGTGATTTGTGACTAGCTAGGAATTTGACCGATTCTGAGAAGATGCAGAAGTAAATACACACTGCTATGACGTGGTAAAAGTTCAAAACTTAAGTATTCGCTCTGTTCACTTCTATGTGACTGTACAACCTTATTTTAATGGCCTTTCGTTTGTCTTCTCTCTGCGGAGTGCCTTATTTCAGGAGTTGTAGCACATTCATCAGTGATTCTCACATGGTGGGTCAGTACCCACTAGTGGAATGAGGGATGTTTAGTGAATAAGCCATACTAGTTTGGAAATAATCAGCAGCTGAGAATCGCCAGGCGGAACTGTCCAAAGCCAAATTTCTGAGTGTGCTCCCTTTCAAATGGTAAGAGGAGACAATTACATGTTAAATTGCGATCACAGAATGTGAGCCAATCGCAGTTCAACTGGCACCAGCCTTCCACATTGGTTTGTTGCTACATCTGTATTGCAGATGAAGTCAATCCTATTTCCCAGCAATCATCTGACAGTGCCTGTGGAATGCTTCCAGTTTTAATTGTATTGCTTGAGCACTTCCAATAAATTTGAAAGAAAATTCACCATCTTTTCATTCATTTCTGAAGCTGCTTCTCCACCATCAGCCTCAAATTTTGCCCTTTTGGTGAGAGTTTGATGGTCCAAATGACTTTTCACCCATGATTTCTCTTACTTTGAGTGCCTTGTGGCTTTGCTTACTGCCCATATTATATGAATTTTGGTATTTGCTCACCAAACACCTCACAGGAGGCTAAGACATTGAGACAGTACCCTAAGATGTCTTTTTTGATAGGGATATTGCCAGCTAGTGCATATCCCTGTTTTATTCTCAATCTAATATGGAATATACTGTTAGGTATACCAGATATCATAGAATTATAGAATAGCAGAGTTGGAAGGGGCCTACAAGGCCATCGAGTCCAATCCCCTGCTCAATGCAGGAATCCACCCTAAAGCATACCTGACAGGTGGTTGTCCAGCTGCCTCTTGAATGCCTCTAGTGTGGGAGAGACCACAACCTCCCTAGGTAACTGGTTCCATTATCGTACTGCTCTAACAATCAGGAAGTTTTTCCTGATGTCCAGCCGTAATCTGGCTTCCTTTAACTTGAGCCCGTTATTCCATTTCCTGCACTCTGGGATGATTGAGAAGAGATCCTGGCCCTCATCTGTGTGCAACCTTTTAAGTATTTGAAGAATGCTATCATGCTCCTCAGAAATGCCTTCAATTTTGGGCATCCTGCTTTCACCACCACACCAGCTCAGAAGCAGCAGAAAACAAAGCAGCCTTGCTGAAAAGGGAGGTGGAGCCTAGAACATATATTCCCCTTGCAGAAATATTTCAACCCTTGATTGGTCTCAAACCATTGTTTGAATAGCACTCTGGGTTACCTGTTCTCCTGGTCTAGGCT
The DNA here is from genome assembly GCF_023053635.1 of Elgaria multicarinata webbii. NCBI lineage: Eukaryota > Metazoa > Chordata > Lepidosauria > Squamata > Anguidae > Elgaria > Elgaria multicarinata. Next base: position 129,872,132 of record NC_086171.1, read on the forward strand.
CTGCTAGTTAGCCCTGGTCTTGCGTCCAGATCAAACAAAGTGTTGCCCCAGGCTCTGATACTGGACTAACTGCATTCTCTCCTTGATGGGCAGCCAAACTCTGCAGCCCTTCTATGGATAGAACTGCAAGCACTCTACAGATCCTATTCCCAGCTCCTGGGCAGTGGCTGCTCTGTGGCTTCAGTTACAAATAGGAGAAATATTGGTTCTGCCTCCATAGCTGACAGAGATCTGTGTGAGTCATGACATGCTTTACTAAATAATTCAGCAGGGTTTGAAGTAATTAAAGGCAGCTTGCCATGAGGAGCAACTTACCATGTGTGGACAGCCTCCAAGAGGATTGGCAGCACAATGGGTGTGGGTGCTGTGCTATTTCAAGGTCTCCCATGACCCAGATGAATGGTGGGCCCAGCAACCAATCAAAGGCCTCCAGGTAAGCAGCAGAGATGGGCACTTTGTTTTTATTTAGCAGTTGTTACAATCCCATTCTGTGATCCTAGTCCCCAAACGGATCCTTTGATTCATTTGTCTTATAGATTTTTACCTATAGGTTTATAGATTTCAGTTATAAACAATGCATTTATCTTCTGACTTTTGCACTTTGATACCCTTAATTGTTGCAACAGTAATATTCCCAAAGCTGTACCATATTTACAGTTTTCTTGGTGACTGCTCCTGTGAAAATCTAGTTGCTGAGGGATGAGTAACACCAAAGCCAATATATATCAGTACCCTTAAAAGTTTCTTGTTTGAAAACCATACCTTAAGCAAGTCAAAGTAATTCAAATAAGAGATCCAAATAAATGTGCAAATGAAAAGCGAAACAAAAGTTTTTCACAGGCTTCACCAATTATATTTGTTTGTGCACGTGTGCATATGCAATTTACATCCACAAATTCTCCTTGAGAATTAATGCATGTGTTTAGAGTCCAGTATTTCAACGATGACACCAAGTATACTTGTTCTCTCACTCACAAAAATGTCTCCACACCAGATGAACTGAGTGTTCCTCACTTTTAAACATTCTTAGTATGGCAGGGATGGGAACTGTAGGGAGCTGTGGCCCACAAGAATTGAGTGGTCCATTGTTTTGTTTGTTCAAGAGCATTACATTCTCCAATGTGCAAAGAATGTGGAGCTGTTTACAACAATAAGATCAAAATCCACCAAAACAAAAACAATATTAACAACAAAAAAAGTAAAAACAGCCAAATAAAACACAGTCCTTATTCAATCCATAAAACAAACCTAAATACAATGTGACAACAAGAAGTTCAAAACAGCTAAAAGGAGTACTCAGCCCTGAAAAACCACATCTTTACTCCACATCTAAAATCCTCTGTGCTGGGGCAAAGCAGTCCTCGTTCCATACCATCAAAAATGCTCTGCTTCTCATAGGCATGCCCACCCCACCCCCATACTTCAACTGGTGGGAGAATCTAAATCAAAGCCGCTGGTGGTTGAACAAAAGGGTTCAGGGGGAAGCGATTTTTAAGGTACCCAGGTCCTAAGTCACTTAAAGGTAACAACCAACCAGCACGTTAAATTGGGCCCAGAAACGAATACGTAACCTGTACAATTGGCACTGGAGTCTTACGGTCCAACCTCCCCACATCAGGCAACAGGTGGGTAGTAACATTTGGGACCAACTGAAATTTAAAAACGGTATTTAAGAGAGCTCCACATAGAGTACATTATAATAATCCAGTCTGGATGTCTCAAAAGCATGTGTCTCTATGGCTAGGTCTGCTTTCTCCAGGGAAGGTGCAGCTGATGCATCATCTAGTAAAGAAACACTTGTGATCATCATTGCCATCTAGGCATTCAACAGCAGCGCTGAGTCAAGGAGTATTCCCAAGCTATGTACCTGAGTCTTCAGATAGCAACTCATTGAAGACAGGCTGTATCCCCAATCCAGGTCAGCAGATTCCCCAATCAACAGAACTTCTCTTTTATTTTGATGTAAGTTTCAGTTTTTTTCACTCACAGTCAGGATTTCCACTGCCACCCTAGGATGTGAAGAAAAACAAGAAATTGAGCTGGGTGTAACCAGCATATTGATATTTCAACCCATCTCTCTGGACAATGTCACCCAGCAGTTACATGCACATGTTAAATAGCATGGGAAACAAGATAGAAGAACCCTGCAATATCTCATTAGCCAAAAGCCCCAAGGCAGAATGGTTGTCCTGCACCACCACCTTTGGGCCCTATCCTCCCAGGGACCAGAGCCAACTCTGTGTGGAACCTCCCAATCCACTACCTGCAAGGCAGCCAAGAAAGATGCCATGGTTAATGATATAAAAATAGGGTGACCATATGAAAAGGAGGACAGGGCCCCTGTATCTTTAACAGTTGCATAGAAAAGGGAATTTCAGCAGGTGTCTTTTGTATATATGGAGACCCTGGTGAAATTTCCTCTTCATCACAACAGTTAAAGCTGCAGGTGCCCTGCCCTCTTTTAAATCTGGTCGCTCTAGTATAGCTCCTGCACTTTAACTGTTGTGATGAAGAGGGAATTTCACCTGGTTCTCTGTATATACAAATGACACTTGCTGAAATTCCCTTTTCTATGCAACTGTTAAAGGTACAGGGGCCCTGTCCTCCTTTTCATATGGTCACCCTAATAAAAAGCCACTCGAGAGACCCAGGAGAATCAACAGAGGCACACTCGCCCTGTCCTAAATCATCCACTAGGGAAGCCTTCCACAACCTGATGCCCTGCAGATGTTTTGGATTTCAATTCCCATCAGCCCCAGCCAACATAGCCAATGGTCAGAATGCTGGGACTTGCAATCAGCATCTGGAAGGCACCAGGCTAGGGAAGGCTGCACTAGGGCAACCAAGGCAGGTTCAGTCCCCAAACCTAGCCTAAAGCCAGGTGGAAAGCAATCCAAGCCATCGGCTTCAACTAACTTTAGCATTTTGCCCAAGAATGGAAAGTTCAAGACTGTATTATGCTTACTCAAATCAGAAGGGTTTGAAAAGGATATTTTTCCACAAGAGCACACATAAAACCATCTCCCTTTAAAATAATTGGCACAAGATCATTTATTTATTTATTTAAAACATTTCTCAGCTGCCTTTCAGGGCAGAGCCCCTCACAAGGCAGCTTACAACAATAAAATACATGAAATATTAACAGCAACAACATATTAAAACTATTAAAAGCAATAAAAACATGATGGCAATAAAACAGCAATTTAAACAGCAGGAACAACAATAGCAGCAGTAACAATACTCATCATGGGAAGGCCATGGTAAAATAAAATGTTTTTAAGGCCTTCTTGAAAGCTTGCAAGGATGGTGCATGGCGGACCTCTAATGGAAGTTTGTTCCAGAGGTTTGGGGCCACCACAGTGAAGGCCCTCTCCCATGTGGACACCCATCTAATTGCCTTCACAGGTGGGCAAATGAAAAGGGTCTCTCTTTCTGATCTTAAAGTGCAGGCAGGCTGATATGGCTGAAGGTGGTCCTTTAAGTAACTAGGTCCCAAACTGTTTAGAGCTTTAAAAATAAAAAACAGCACTTTGAATGGGGTTGGAAATCACCGGAAACCAGTGCAGCTGGTGCAATATAGAGCCATTACATGATCAAATTGCCTCGCCCCTACCAGTACTCAGGCGGCCACATTCTGCACCAGTTGAAGTTTCTGAACTGTCTTCAAAGGCAGCCCCATGTAAAGTGCATTGCAATAGTCCAGTCTGAATGTAACTAGTGCATGGATAACGGTCTGTCCTCTCCAAATAGAGCCGCAGCTGGCATACCAGCCCAAGCTGGTAGGATGCACTCCTGGACACCGCAGTCACCTGGGCTTCCTCAGTTAGCTCAGAGTCCAGGAGGACTCCCAAACTGCGTACTTGATCTTTTACAAGGAATAAGCTGAAAGGTATGAAGAGAAACATGATAAGAAAGAGCAATAGAAACCACTGGCATGCTTTATAATCGATTGGAATCCAAGTCAGAAAACTGGCAAGCCATTTTATCTGTAAAGTGCTTTCTTGTCACAACAGGTTTCCAAACACTCTCTGCCTTGCTCAGACCCCTCTCTGACTTTTCACCTTTAAATTCTCATAGAGAAATGAGGGGGTGGAATTAGGAAATATCAGTCCTCCACTAGGCACTCAACTATCTGGGTTCAGCTTAGAAAGCAAAATGGAGCCACTTGCAAATAAGACCATGTCTTCTACATACTTTGGAGATATATTAAGTATGAAGAAATTCACAGGTTCATGAATTAAAATAAAATGACACTTAAAACACACACGCACGCACACCCCTAAAACTGCTTCACAGGAATCTGAACTTGCACAATGTTGATAGTGGTTGAACCTACAATTCAAGATGGGAGTGGAGAAAGGGTCTAAAAACAGCTTCCCCCAACCTGCTGCCCTCCAAATGTTTTGGATTTCTGAAGGCTAAATCCCACCCTCTGAAGGAATCCAAGGAGGATCCATGGGCCAGATAGGGAACCTCGGTGAATCAGAGATTCCCCTCTCACGGCCTAAAGAAACCAAAAGTCAGGCAGACTGTGTGACCACAGCCCTCTTCAAGCGTGTTCAGCCATGTGATTTACAATTGTGTGGAACAAGAAAGCGCCCTCTGCTGGCCCTGCCTGGGCCAGCCTAGCCACTGCCTTCCACATGTTGTAGAGGAAGTCCTGCATGGCTCCTGTTCAGTCACGGTTGCACATCACAGCGGGATGCACGCACCTCAAGCAGGCTCCTCTCTACAGACTTGCACCCCAAGCTGTGTGTGTTGGGGGTTCAAAAGGGATGTGATGGCTGAGCTGATGAGGATGTAATGGCAGGGGTAAGGCCAGCCAGTGCAGGCCAGCTCAACACGGTTGTAAATTGTATGACTGAATGCCCAGATAGAGCTTCTGTCAATTGGGCTAATGCTTGAGAGCAGATGGAACATGAAATATCCATGTATCGTCTGAAAAAGGAGGGCTGAGGAAAAGAGGGAATTGGCCTGCTCAAGTCATGGACAGCTTATAGTAAGTATAGTGAGCATTTAAGATAAAGCCTTTCCTATCTCCAAAATGGTGCCCCTCCCTAAATAGCTATAAAGTACTACAAATGGGTCTGGCAGCCTTCTAGTGCTCTATAACACAGCTATCTATCCCTTTCCACCCTTGAAAGTTCCCCCACCCACCCCCTCACTTTCAGAGGCCTAAACTGCACTGCAGTTAAAGAAGCACTCTCCTTAGGCAACATTTTGATGCTGGCCTCATTTGATCTGCCCTCTTCTTGGATCCGGAGTCTGTTTTGCTCCTGCCTTCCAGTATTCTGGGCAATTAATGCAACGGCACTGAGATAACTGATAAGCGCAAGGCCTTTGCTGTTAAGTGTTATGCAATGAAATAGTTTTATTAGAAATTAATGCACTTAAAGAATGTCAATGTATTAAGTCTATCTTAATTTGTTTTAAGGCTGAATTTGCTTGCAGTGGTCCTTCATCTACCCTCACCCCACCCACACATCACCACAAAGATTCTGGCTATGGACCTGGCATGCAGAGACCCTCAGGTAAACCTTTCACATAGTCTCAGTCCTTCAAGGGGAAGGTGTGTGTGTGTGTGTTGTGGAATGGGGAGGGATTGAGCTGTCAACTCCATCTGAAAACTCTACTCTCTCAGCCCCTCTCCTTAGATACAACTTTAAAGGTGTAATCCTATGCATGTTGAGACAGAAAAATGTCTAAATAGGCTGGGAGTTGTAGGACTTTGGACTATCTAAACATGCATAGGATTGCACCCTTAGTAAACCAGTATGTGTGTGCTGCTGACCTGAAAATGAAGTTAGAACAGCCATCCCCAAACTGGTGTCCTCAAAATATGATGGACTACCACTCCCATCTTCCCCAACTGTAATGGGAGCTGTAGTGTGTGTGTGTGGCCTGAGAGAGCGTGAGATCTGGTGGGCACCAGGTTGGTGAGGCGATTTAGAAAATTTAGCCCACACACTGTGCTGTTATTTTCTAGAAAATATATCAGAGTGTGAAATAGTACGAGTATTGCCAAATGGCTAAGGGTTAATATGCTCACACAGTGATTTGTAACGTTGTGATTAAAAACATTGGAGACAGTGCAAGAGACGTGCATCTGTGTAATCCTTGCATTCTGCTGCTGCAACTGGGGTGGATGAAAGCTCCAGTGTTCTGGTTTTATGTGCTTTTTCCTGTTTACCCTCTGATATGACAACATAAAATTCTTCATGTAATTTGTAATCTCAGAAGGAAGGAATGGGGGTGAGGAGAATTCCCTGCTATTTACTTATTGATACCACATTAACGCCCAGTAATAAATCATTGTGCTTCTTCAGTTGACATAATCTATCACACTGTCTTATGAATGTTTCTGTACGAGACTGTCTTGCTATATAGCACAAGGGTGGCCCCTTGTGGCTCACAGCCAATTTGGTAAAGTGAGTAACAGTTCACGAGGCGTCTAATGCTCATCTGCCCTAGAAATGCAGCCCTACAGTTGCCTCCGCCGTATCCCTTCTGTCAAGTGTGTACCTGCGCTATGAACTCAAACCAGCTTTATGCCACTTTAATAATAGTCATGGCCTCCCCTGAAGAATCCTGGAGTTTGCAGTTGGGTGAGGATGCTGATAATGCTCTGTTTGACTTGCTGAGCCCCAGCTGTCATAAGAACGTAAGAAGAGCCCTGCTGGATCAGACCAAGGGTCCATCTAGTCCAGCACTCTGTTCACACAGTGGCCAACCAGCCATCTGCCAGGGATGAACAAGCAGGACATGGTGCAACAGCACCCTCCCACCCATGTTCCCCAGCAACTGGTATTCACAGGCTTACTGCCTCGAAAACTGGAGATAGCACACAACCATCAGGGCTAGTAGCCTTTGTAGCCTTCATCTCCAGGAATTTATCCAACCCCCTTTTAAAGCCATCCAAACTGATGGCCATCACTATAGTTCTCAAGATCCCCTGGGGCAAGGCAGTGGCTATTAAACCAGCTCAAAGCTGTTGTGCAAACATACCCTGTGGCTCTAGAGATCCACAGCTTGGAGAGCTGTGTCCTCTCGCCTCTTATGGTGCACCCAAGGTCATGGGCCGGGCGGGAGAGGGGAGGACAGTGCAACCATGGTGGCCTGAGCTGTGGGGGATGAAAGGAGACGTGTCCACAGGGAGGAAAAGGTGGGAAACAGGCGATGGAAGGGGACTGCATATTTTCCTGGGAAGTCCCTTCATTTCAGTTGATATTTTAAGCTCAATGACGAATGTAGATGAAATGTTTCTCTGGAACGCCACGATGTTTAGAATGTGTTCTCTGTGTATCCAATCCTGCTCTCAAGAGGGAAAGAGCAGTCCTAGATCTAGGGGATCATGGTGGGAGCAGAAGTGGAACAGAGGTGAAATCCTGCCTTATGACACTTTCCCACCAAAAGCTGACAGGCTGATGTAAGCAAAAGGCAATGGATGGAAGCTACCTGGAGCACCAGAGTTAAAGAGGGACAAGGCTAGTCCAGAAAAAACCTGAGGCTTTTCCCCTGCCCCAGGGGATAACTAGACTGTGGCAGGGGTATTCCCCCCCCCCATGATTTCCCCAACTCCAGCAGCTTCTCCTTCCTCTGTCCACTTGTCAATGTTTGCCTTGGCCAGGAATATGCTTTAGAACAAGGGTGCACAACCTGTGGCCCGGAGAGCTGTGGAGATGCTGCCCAGGGTTTCCCTTGTTAGTACTAGCGCTAATGCCTGCAAGGGAAACCCTTCCCTTATATCCAGTCTTTCCTGAGAGAACAAGGAAAGAGTGCAGCAAGTGTGTGTGTGTGCATGTGTGCGTGATACCCAATGGCAGACTCCCAATGCGGCCTTCAGGACTGAAAAGTTTGTGCACCTGTGCTTCAAAATGTTGGAACTCCTGACCATATTAGCATCTGAAACACTGCCTAATTAAGTTTTGGGAACAGTCTCCATGGAGGGAGGCATTGGTGGGAGTGTCTCTTCCACATGGGAGTGTAAGGAGGGGAGGAGCCATAGCTCGGGGTGGTGGGTGGGGCAGATCACCTGGGATGGAGAACATGCCAAGTTCAATCTCTTGCACCTCCAGTTTAAAAAAGGTCTTGGATAGCAGGTCTGGGAAATCCTTCCATCAGAAACTGATGAGATAGTACTGGGGGTTAGTGATCAACCTGACCAGCTATGTATAAGGCAGCAGCATCTGTGAACAAGATGCCAGCTTTTTGCTGGTTACAGCTTAGAGAGTTGTCCACGTAGTTCAGCAACTCCTCCTTTACTTTTGCAAACTACTGAAGTGTGCTACGGCTCTCAAAATGTGTAAACAAGGCCCCCTAACAATGAGTCCCACATTCATTCTTAGTAAAAATATAATCACACTGCCAATAGCAATCCAGGTAAAGAAAAGAAGAGGACAAGGATCATAGCTGCCACATGTCCCGGGAACTGGGTGGGTGGGTTTCTAATTTGATGTGATACATGATTCAGGTTAAATACAGAGTGGATTTCTGTAGGTTTTGAAGTATTATCTAACTCCCCACTAGTCTGAGCAAAGGGATGCATCCACAGTGTCACAGGAAACCCCTCATAGGCGTATCGAAACACAATTTGTTGGCACTCATCCCCAGAAGGACGAACTGCAGATATAGTTGTCTTATCTGAAACGCTGCTCATTCCCAGGCTTAAATGGAAGCTCAGCCAAACATGCTCCAATGAATTTCACACTTCTCTTGTCAACAAAATATTGTACAGACAAGTTCAGATGTAGCTAAGACTGGTGGCCAGGTGGTACTTAAATTCCAAAACAGCTCAAGATTTGAATGCCTTGCGGGGAGAGGAACATGACTGAGCAGATAGAAAACAGCCATTTCTTGGAGTGATGTGGCGGTTGAGCTTATGGAGACCCTTGGCTGGTGGTTTGATTGTCATGTATTATGGTTATTAGCCTAGTGCGTGCCAGTGATGTGGTGGTCCTTTCCAGCCTAGACTTTTATAGGAAATCAGTGTAAACGTTTGCCATAGTCCCAGAAATTGTAGCTGATGTCTCCAGGACTATTCTGAAACTGTAGCAATACAGCACGCCGCTATACTATGGTGACTGATGTGATCCTGTGCAGAAGGGATTAAATACCCACTGAGCCATCCAGATCACTGGAGAAAGGGGAACTTAGGCAAACCACTATTGCTGTTAGCCAAAAACGTCCCCACTAGATTGCAATCTATTTTTTTAATCGCACACTGTCCAAGGGCTACTAGGAATACATTGCTGTATGTAAAAAGAAAAGATTGGAACATATTATACCTACTTGATCGCCTACATCAAGGAGCCCTTCTGAAGGTGCATATGTATATAAATAAAATCCCCCTGCAGCATTGGTTTAAGGTTTTTTTGGGGAGGGGCACAATTCTGTCAGTGGCCCCCCCTTCTAAGTGTGGCCTTGTTGCCAGCCCAGTTGTAGTCTCTCTCTGAGCCTAATCCATGCCGCCTCCCTCCCAGATGCACACACACGCACACACACACACACACAGAGAGAGAGAGAGAGAGAGAGAGAGAGAGAGAGAGAGGGATGGATGGATGGATGGATGGATGGATGGATGGATGAGGTGAGCAGAGGTTACTGCCCCTTTTCCTCATCCGTCTTCCTGCTCACTCTTGCTGACAGGACAGGTGAACAGGCAGCAACAGCAAGGAGACACAGCAAGCTCCAGGGCTTGGCAGTGGGCCCCTTACAATGCCATCCTCTGGTTCCAGTCTTGTATATCCCAGCTGTTCTACATAAAGAATCTGTTGGAAGTAGAGGCCCCTAAGAGGATAAGAATTGCCTTGGTGGATCAGATCAGATCATGCTCAGGGATGCTATAGCTGGCATCCCTGAGCATGAGTGCAGGGCTGGACTGGATAGCCTCCAGGATCCCTTCCCTTTCTATGATTTTATGCAGTGCTTTTTGTTTCCACCAGGGGCCAGTCATATGCCTCTGTCAGCCCATAAGGAAGATATCATATGGTATTCCAAAGCAACTAACATTGAAAAGTAGTATACTACCTCTAGACAGGGAGTTTTTAATTTAGCTATCATGGCTAATAACAATTGACTGATCTGTTGTCCATGAATTTGGCTTTTAAACAGCCATCAAAGCTTACCAGCCAGGACCTCAAACCCTCACCACTCCACCACAAACCTACAAATGAATGATTTTCAGTGGATATGTTGGACTTCTATATGGCGATCTACCAGATATAACTGATTCCCTATAGGAAAGAGTCTCCATATAGCTGGATCTAAAAGCAGCCGATGTATGATATGAATCCATTTTATCAGTGTTTTTTCTATCATGTAGTTTGAACAAAAAGTATTAGCCAGTGGGACATGCAACAAAATGTTGCAGTGTACAATGCTCCTGTTCAACATCCTATCATCTGGCCATGCCCTTCTCCATGATACTCTATTTTATTCTCACTCTTCAGTTTTCCAGTTTTGCCCCAGTACTCAACATTCCATGACCACTGAACATGCTCAGTCCTCAGTGGGCTTTGGAGGTGGGGAGAGTCCTCCCAGGTATTTTTTTTTCATTCACCAGATTTTCTTGTACTTACATTAACTGCAGGGTTCCCACAACCCTCCCTCATGTGAATGGGTGATGCCGTTTTGACTACATAACCATCAGCACTAAGGCATAAACATCAGAACTAGAGGGAATGATACACCTTGAGCCAATTTATTCCAACTAAGACTTAGTGTTGGACTTGTCTGAATTCTCAGCTTGGCCATTTAAAATCTACATGTCTCAATCCATCAGCCGCAACCCCCATAACTGTAACATGGGAATATCAATCAGCTTTGTCGCTAGATTGTTATGAGGATTAGTGAGAGAAGAGTCCTCTGAAGCACTTTGCATGCTTGAAGTAAGACAAAAAGTAAGACTAATAGCTCTTTCTGTTCCTGTACCTTATACTTTTTTAGGTTATCAAAACTTCATATTCTACAAGTTATACAGTAAGAGGGAAGCAGAAGCAAAAGGGGACCCAAACTCTTGGCCTGTTGGAAAAATACTATGAATTCCTAGCATTCTTTTCTTTAACAACATGTTTACTTTTAATCACCGTATTATTTAGGATTAACACAACTAATTGCTTCAAGCTCATTTAAGTTTGAATTTACTGAAAGCAAACTACATCCTGTGGGTTGCAGGAAACTTTCACCCCACAAAGAAATGTATTCATTTGCAAGAAGCAACAATAGGAATCATTAGAAGCATTCATGAGCCTTCCTGCTATACCCTCTTTGGTTGCATAGTGAGCACACTGCATTTTAAGGAAAAACCATTTCCACTGAGAAATATTTTGTCTTTTGTCTTTCTTGACCAATCTAAATCAAAAGAGAGTATGATTCAATTTAGATTGGTCAAGAACTGACCTTTGGAAAAACAATGTTGTGTATAAAACTATTTCTCTCAAGTTTTCATTATTAAGGAATCATCAGCCCAAACACTTTGGTAAAATGCTACTGGCACTGAATTAAGATTAACAGTGTAATCCTATTCGTGTCTATTCAAAAGTAAATCATATTGAATTCAGTGGGGCTTACTCCTAGGTGAGTATAGGATTACAGCCTGAAACTCCAATCCTGAATGTTTATTTGGAGGCAAGCCCTCTCAAAGCTAATAAGTTTTGTAGGACTGCTCTACAGTAAATGAAACAAGACTAAGAAATGGTTTCCTATAGTAGTTTGAAATTCTATATGTTCTCCTGTTACCCCAAATCAAGATGAACCAAGACAAGATGAACCATATTAAATGAAATTAGGTAAATATTTCTTTATTAAATGATTAATTCCATAAATAAATTCTCTTAATTCATTGAATATAAAATTAAATCATTTACAACTTATTCCAGTATTAGGGATTTTTTTCCTCCAAAACAAAAGAAAGCTACATTTTGATAAATAAAATATTCAGCTTTAAAAAACAACAACCAATTTCTGTTTGTGGGTATGAAATATATAGCTGGTACCTATAGCTGCCATAGATGAGAACTCCAAAAGTGCCCACCTTAGGAAGGAATGTAACCTCCAACATGAGTTTGGAACAACAACGAATGTGTGGTATTATGTTGATCAGTAGGGAACGGAAGGTATTCATAGACAGAACAGACGGACAAACGTATAAACAGATCAGTTACAAACAGAAATCAGTAATCATGAAAGTGCTCCAAAATGAAGCAAGAAGATTGCTCCAGTATTATGAAGCTTTAAATATGCTCAAACTGTTGCATTAGTATCCAGTTGCACAGTGCATTCTTGTGTCTCAGTGTTGCCCTCCAATGGGCAAAGGCACCACTTGCTTAAGAGTTCATTTCTCCACTGTTACTTCAAAAAAAGGTAAAAAACCGAACAAAAACAAAAGCCTCGTGCTCAAGCCTGAACACATCACAACTTAGTCCTTAAATTTGTGGATGTCATTGAATAGCCTGTAATTAGGGTAGGCCTCGTTTGCATGGGGGCAGTTATAGTTGCATCTGCAAGACTGGATCATCATGACATTCTTAGTGAAGGTCTCTCCATCATCACAGCGGAACCGGATCTTGACAGTTCTGGTGTGCTGAGGAGTGCAGCATCTGCTGTCTACACACGAGCCACAATACTTGGGCCGGTACTTCTTCACACTGGAGCATCCTGCATAAGTGAACTTGACTGGAGCGTGGGCCTTTTTGGTCTTGGTGCATTTCTTTCCCTTCTGGAAGGAAGAGATTAACAGCGTGGTTAGCCAGAACTCTAGGTAAAAGACACCCTCCAAGAGAGTGACTTGGAAACCATAGTGTAATGGTAAGAGGCTGTATTTACCTTTAAGGAGTCATAACTGGGCTGCCCACATGGCCTCACTTCACATATCCTGGTCTCTTTGACAAGTCTGCAGTCAGGATTATCATTGGTGACTCGGGTGGAGACACCAGTCCCACAGGTCTTTGAACACTGGGACCATGACGTTGTTTGCACAATGCACTTTGAATTCTCAAACGAGTGGCTGCGAGGCTGAGATTCGAAGACTAAAAAGAAGGGAGAGAAGAAGAAAAACAGTGTAAATTTTTCAGATTTTTTTGAGCCCTTTGTTTCTCTTCTCATTAGCATGCAGAGCAAAACACTGTAGACATCAACAGATAATCCCCACACTATGGAAGTTTCAGGGATAATCCCCCTCCCCTCCATTGCACAGGGTAACATAACCTTGATATTCTTAACTCACCGGGCAACATTTTTAGCCCTCCTTTCACAATGGCTATTAGCTCATTGTTTCTGGTTAATTCGCCTTCGGAAGCATCCACACCGAACTCTTTGCCAAAGAATCCGTCCAGTTCTTCCAGGGTATCTTTGGAGTCATCACAGACCCATTCCTCGCAGCACTGGCCAGGCACTTTCACTAATCTTGGGTTAGGGCAGCCCAAGTTAGGAAGGGAGAGTTCTTGCGGGCACAGAGGAACACAGCCAACAGCTCCATCAATGCATGTGCACTGGTGCTTGCAGTTGGGCTGAAAACTCTCTCCGTTCTGGTAAATTTTGGAGTTGTATTCACAGGGTCTCCCTTCTGACTGTGCTGCAAAGGTTAGAAAAGAGGCAGGAGTTTTAAATCGGGCTCAGTCCACTGAAGCAGGGTGGGTTCCTCCCCCCCCTGTTAAATTCAATTTATGGTAAAAGTTCCCTACAAACCCCTAGAGCTCTAAGCTAGAACAATAAGTTAGTCAGGAATCACTTTTCCTTATGTGCTGTTAGCGCAGCCCAGACATAGTGAATTGCATTCCAGACTGCTGAAGTCATATGCCCTTCTGCCAATCTACCAACAACAAAGCATAACCATACATGGACTGAAAATTACTAAACTTCGACACTACAAGGACTGGTGGGTATTTCTCTCTATATGTATATACGAGCTTTGAAGGAGCCAAGCCGCAAGCTTCTTACCTCTGCAGATCCCCTTTAGAGCTGTGGAACTGGCGCCGAAATTGCATTCCAGCCCCTTGGTGTGATCGCAAGGCTGCGTCTTGCTGCAGTCTTCATTGAGCTGTTTAGCACAGACTTTACAGCATCCACAACTGTCCAGAACCAGACCGACTCCTGGGGCACATCTGGGGACCTCCAGAGGGCATTGGCACGCAGCCGGGCAAGACGAAAGTACCTGGGGAGAAGAAACGAATAAAACTGTTCAGATAAAACAGCTACTCTACAGGAAACTTACACGGACCCAGACCAAAAACTGCAGGCACTTCACCTTTGATCACTGCCAGTTTAGAGTTTTACAATCTCATATATACTTGCCTCTGAGTACGTCCCAGTGAACTCAGTAGGGATTATTTCGAGTAAACACGGATGAAATTGCACTGCAAGTTCCGTATTCCTCTATCAACACACATGCAAATCTCTCTCAGCCCCCCTCCCCCCAAAAGTCTGCCTGTCTTTTAAGTTCTTCAGACTTTAACATACTTCAAGAAAACGAGCCACCATATAAAACCTTGTGTAAAAGAGAGGGTAAAAAAAAAAAAAAAAACCAGAAAGCCTCTCGAAACCAACGAGAGAGGAAAAGAAGTCGCAGCAAGTTAAAAACAAAACCCACACCTACCCTGTTTACTAGCTGAAGGAAGGCAAAAGCCAAGAAGAAACAGCTGGTTGTCTGAGAGTTCATCTTTGTCTTGTTCTGAGGAGGATTTGTGTTCCTTTCCCTCCCTCTTCAATGCGATCCGGCGAAAAATGAACTTGAGAGCCGGAAAAAGAGGGCGTCTGAACAAGTCCCTTGCCTGAAAACTTGGGTTGCCCAGGCGAAGCGACTGCGGGTGGCTTCTTCGTCTTTTCTTTTTAAAGAGAGACGAGTCCTGGAAGAGTTATAAAGCCTCGTGGCTCGTCTTGCTTCTTCTCTGAGAAAGGTAAAAAGAGGAGAAACCGGCTGCCTCCTCCTGCTGCTGCTCGTGTTGCGTTTCTCGGGGATCCCTTTGCCGTCTGAGAAGGCAGTGCGAGGGAGCTGCCTTTATATGCTGCGCTGCCGCCGCGTGCTGCAGCTGCACTGACGTTGAGCGTTCCAGAATTCTAAAGCATCAGGAATTCTAAAGCATCTCAGGAATGTTTCCTTGGCGCGGTTTGCATCCAAACTCCTCCCTGTCTAAGTTGCACTTTTTTTTTGTCTCCCAGCAAGAAAACAGTTTCTCCCTCCCCTCCCTTTTCAACATTTTAAATACATTCATATATAATACCGGCACAGACGCTTCTTGTAGAATATAATTTTAAATTTTATTTCTCTCTCCCACTCCCTCTCCCAGCCCTTCACAAGAAACTTTCTCCATTTGCAGCCTGGGAAATAAGTGCGTTAGATAGACAGATTGTTCCGGTGTGTTTGCTAAATAGCTTATATGCTATTTGAAGATTAGAGGGGAAGATTCGCAGGCAGGGGAAAGAGACCCGAGGGAAGAGAGGGACCTGCCATACCAATCTGTAAGGCATTCGGATCTGATCCAGTGCTGGAATGAAAGGGTGTATCCCAAAATAATACCCAGATGGCGTAGTTTAAACTTTTTTTTTTTTTTATGAATGGGGCATGTGCAAAAGAAACTACTCGCCGTTCTCTGGAAAAGTTCCAGGACAGAGAGGAGGATGGTGTGTGAGAGAGAGTGAGTGAGTGAGGAATCCTCTTGTCCCCCTTAAGTTTTGGGGTTATGGAAAAATGTTACCTTGTCACCTTGATCGTGGAAGTTCCTGCTACTCGAGGTCATTGAAGCAGCAGAAGAAAAAAGCAGTTTCTTCTCCTGCAACCACAATGAACTCTCCCTCCATCGCCTCCACATTTTGATGACTCAAAAAGCAGATCTCATGACTAATAATATACCTGTCCTCTGCTGCAAGTGCTTCCTGTCTTTGTATCCCTGCCCAGGTGTTTTCCTCTCCAGATACTTGTTCTAGGGAAAGGTTCGGCTCTTCTGATCTTTATATCTTTTAAATCGATAATCTTTATAGCATGTAGAGACGGCTGAAAATAAACTATTTTAAAAGACTCCCCTTTCTTCTATTCCTGACTCTTGATCTGCCTTGAAAGGTGTGTGTGTGTGTGTTCGGAGAATGTACTTCAATGAATGCAAAATTGAAAGTTGTTCCTATGGAGCAGTGAACTTTCAATGACCTTCAGTCTAGCATGGAATGATAAGCAATTAAAATAAACAGCGCCTAAACTGTATTTCCAACGTAGAGAGAAGTATTCAAAGGCAATGCTTTTTACTATTACATAGTTTTTCTATCTATCTGTCTGTCTGTCTGCCTGTCTATCTATCTATTGATGACAGATAGCTATATTACACCTTATACTTTGAATACTTTTATATCCTTAAAATACGTAAAAATGCAAAGATTCTTTATTGGTGTAATAATCATGCAGAAGGCAAACACTCTGATGAGGTTGAAATCAATTTTTTAGGCCCATACATAAGCCAAAAGCATCAGAGGCTTTGAGAACACCCTTTTCTCTGCAAGTCTGTATTTACCTCTACAATCAAGTCTCTTTATTATTTTTTCATTCTCATGAGGCTTTTGGGGAGGGGGGGTTTCCTAGCTTCTGTTGTGGCCTCTTATGATTTGACTTCATGGCTGTAAGTATTTCCAGATGGTGATTCAGACACCAGACGTAATAATATTTCCATATTTGGTAGAGCAGTAGCCTGCATTTTCCACATTTTTCTACTCTGTTATCCAACCACAAAGCATTCTTGACAGCTTCAGATGTTGTTAAATATAGACTTCACTTTTGTTCCCAGGGCAGGAAATTCTTTGGAATTTCTGGTGGGGTGTATTTTTCCCCCTTCTTCACGCAATATGCCTATTATGGTTTAAGAGGAATGGCACTGGAGGAAACAATTGTGGCTTGCTGATCTGTTAGTGAAAAATAATAACACACTACTTTCTTAAGAGAAATAGTCTAGCTACCCATCAAGGTCTGTTCGAGGAGGTTGCATTTATTTTGAATAAGTTATGAATACCTTAATTGCTGTTTGTTTTCAGCAACTGAGACATGCAAGAGCAGCTAGCTCCGAAGCAGAAAACATTTGCCAAAACCCTATAGCGGACTAATGGAGGTGGGGGGGGGGGAGGAGGGAGGGAGGAAGGAGATGTGAAGGGGAAAGCAATGTGATCAACCTGGCTGCCTACCACTGCCATACGGTTTGTGTCTTATATGTGCTACACTCACAGAGGGTGGCCATTCAGGGGAGGGGAGCTAACCCCTCGCCAGCCCTACTGCTGCTTTGGAGGAGGAAAAACCCAGACGGTTCGTCGCCTGCGCCTTCCCACTGCTGAAAGGGGTAAACACACAGAGGGAGACATTTCATAGGGTCTGTGAACGTGTTTCAGGGTAAGTGTTGCTCTTGGGTCCTAATTGGGGACGGGGACGGGGGTGTGGGGAGGAGAGGCATGAGTGTGAGTCTAGTAGACATTGTGGTAATGCTTTTTTTAAAAAAATAAAGAATAATATGCAGCTTTGTTGAATCCTACAGTAGTTATAGAAATGACAGGAATATTATTATTTTTCCCTTTAAGGGGAAAGAGGTTGGGTGTCTCTGCAGCCAGGGAGGTAGGACCAATATAATAGGGCCAGTGTCCTCGACTGGGTGAGGTTTGAAGCGCCAGTCTGCACGCTTGTACAGTGGAGTTTCCACAAACATATAGGTTTTGTCTTATTTCTCAAACATGGGTATGTTTTGTAGCTGGCTGGCTCCAGACACCTCTTCCCCCCCCCCCCCCTCACCACCAGGAATTGGCATGGGGCTGATGGATCTTTTGTGGATTCTTTTGGAGGAAATTCTCCTTTCTCCATCAATTCCAACCCCCCACCCCGTTGCCACCATAAGGCAACATGAGGAAACCATGTATCAATCCTCCAAAAAAGGAGTTCAGCCCAGCCTAAAATAATTGCATTTCCTACAAATCTTTTCCCCACCACCACCGCTTCCCTAACAGGAATATTCACAAAAAAGGAAGCGGCTGTTTCGATCTCTCCTCGCCGAGTTTGAGAGACTGTGTGGGGCAGGGAGAGTCTTGTGCTGTTCTTTGGCTAGTAATCCTAGCATTTGTAGCTAGAGGCAGAAAGTGCTGAGGCTGCTTTCCTCCAAAGCGGCCTTGTCGCTGCTTGTGGTGATCCTGATGTCTTCTGTAGCCGGGGTGGGTGGGGGCGTTATCTCTCCCCCCCCACCTCTCCCACTCCGCCCCGATCCACTTGTCTGGCCTTGCTCCGAGAAATCGAGGATGGCTTGTGGACGAGGGCGACTGAGAAGAGAGTTACTGTTGCCAAAGTGATTTCCGGCTTCAGCTAAACAAACTCCAGAGGTTTCCAACCCCGGTCCATATTTGGTGAAAGTCTTGAAGACCTCGTCATCCGTCCACCTCCTTAGTCTCCCCCTTAAGGATGACGACGCTGCTGCTGCAGGACAGGCGTAGCTGGATCGAGCTCCGTTTAGCAAGAAGAGCTCATCGCGGGGTCCTTGAACTGCATACCAGAGATCCAGGACACTTGGAAATCTCTGGGCACGTTTTCCTTTCCTGGAGTGGAGCAGGAGGTGCAGGGTTTCCCCCCCTCCCTCTCCTTACTGTGTAAGGAAGATCTCCCTTCTAGCCAGCTAATAATCTCTAGCTTGAGTGTCCTAAGGAACTGCATTTAGGCTGCTCATGAGTTTATCACTCAAGCTAAGTTAGGGAGTGGGAAATGCTTTGGACTGCTGAGGCCTTCCTGTGTATTGGGGAGAAAGATAAGATGGGCCACAGCAGGCATGAAGTATCCTCTGCTGGGTTTGGGTGTCAATATTGTACAGAGCTGGGCAATTTGGAGGGTGGAGTTTTTGCAGAATGCTGTCCTTGACTATGGGTGCTTCCAGCTGAAAGGGGTCTACCAATCAGAAGGCCAGTGTGTATTATTATTATTTTGTTTATTTGTTGTTTTAACCATCATGGTCATATCTATTATTATTATTATTATTATTATTATTATTATTATTATTATTATTTCTATACCACCCCATAGCCGAAGCTCTGTGGGCAGTTTGCAAACATTAAAAACATTAAAGATGCCGTACACAAAATGTAAAAGCAACTTACATAAAATAAACAAACACAAACTATATACACAGAGACAAGATATATCTGTAAAAAACTTTAAGCAATCAAGCCAGGATTGATTAAAACTCATTTTATGCTACCAAATGCCTGGGAAAAGATAAAAGATAACAATGTTGGCACCAGGCAGGTCTCATCAAGGGAGATAATTCCGTAATTGGGACACTATCACTGATGAAGCCCTCTCCCTTGTTGCTGTCTCCCCAACTTTCCTTGGAGTAGGCCGGTGGAGGAGGACCTTAGATGTTGAGTGTATTATATGGGTAGGTTCATGTCAGGGGAGGCACTCCATCAGGTATTGCGGTCCAAGCTATGTAAGTCTTTATAGGTTAAAATCAGTAGCTTGAACTGGGATCAGAAACATACAGGCAGCCAGTACAACCTGTCTGTTGGTCCCTGTTATCTATCTGGAAGTGCCAGTGTAGTGTAGTGGTTAGAGTGTTGGACTGGAATTTGGGAGATCCAGGTTCGAGCCCCAATTTGGGCCATGTAGCTCACTGCCTAACCTATGAGGATAAAAAGGAGAGGAGGAGGAATATGTAAGCCTTGGGTTCCTTACAAGAGGGAAAAGAGCAGGATATAAATGTAATAATAAATAAATAAATAAATTGTGCAGCTATTCAATCCTTTATTTCTGAATGGATTTTCTGTGGTAGGAAAAAAGATGTAACAGCCAGTCAGGAAACATGCAAGGGCTGGAAGCAAAAGGCATTGACACCTGGACCCCCACCCCACCCTCACTGAAAGTTTATGAATGAGACTAGGCAGTGGCACAATAAAAGCACCATATATAGAGAGAAAATGCAACATTTGATTGTAAAGTTGATTGACCAGTGATGCCCAAGCAACTGGAGGAATAGCATGGGGGCATCACTGTTTGGAGGGTCACCAGTCAAGCAGTGTGCCGTTTGAGAAGTGCACCCAAGGAACTCTCAGAATAATGCCTGATTCTCCGATTGTACAAACCTGTGCCCAATCCGAGAGTTGGCCCCATAATTCTCTGTGACAATGCAAGAAGCCCTTTGGCGCATCACTCTTGGAGCACGTAGTGTAGTGACTTGGGGCAGCACAAGATCTTGATCTGTCCTATCAATCCATCTGTAGAGCAGGGGTTCCCAAGCATTTTACAGGAGACTGGGCTAAGCCTCCATTTGTTTATCCTAGTTCTTAAATTGTTTAAGATGCCGGGAAGTATGCACACACACATTACCACAAGCACCCATATTTGCCAGGTTGGCATCCCACCCTCAAATTTTCCATAGAACTTTAGACAGTTATTGATTCAGAGTTATATAACATCAAATAAACATATAAGAGAATGGGGGCAAAAGGAAAGAAGATAACATGGATAAACATCACCTCATCCATATTCCCACACATTTCTCTTCCTAAGAGAGCTCACAATTTCTTCCCTATACTCTGTATTTCAAAGTTTTCCCCCTGGCAGATACTGCTCTATTGTAATAAATGTCATCTCAAATACATTTCAAACAGTCCTAAAGGGACCTTATAAAGCCAGGTATATGGCATGTCTGTTTACAGTCTTAGGCTATAAAATGGGCTGAATTTTAAGGAGTTAAATCAAGTGGCTACATGCACTACTTTTGTATTTAGGTTTCCCTAAATCTTTTCAATTGTGGTCTTTCCCCCCCAAGTTATACCTTAGAGAATGGATCTACTTATCTAGACACTCATCAAAAGGGGAACATGAAAATATTAGGACAGAAAATATATTTTTCTTCAAGATTATTGTGATGTGTTGAAGGGGGTTGTGGTTACCCCGTATTTGGAACTGAGAGGGGTATCAAAGAATAGTAGATTGGTTCTAAATGGAAGTTTTAAGGTCTTACTTTGGGAAAGGCCCAGATATGAGAATATTGAACACAATTCAAAAAGTTTGATTTTATTTTGATCTGAACAGGTTTGCCTGAGGAAATGTCTGGCATTACTGTATTGTAAACCTATACATGTCTTCAGTGGTTTCTGGAGTTGCCACTGGACATACATGGTGGACACAGGACATACATGGTGGACTCACAACTAGTCCTTTGATAGTCTCACTAATCAATGGAGCAAATTCTGCTTCAGTGAATTGTACAGAGAAAGGGTTTGCAAGTGTGGAAACCAATTAGTTGGGGCTGTGGCTACACCTTCCTCCATATCCCAGACCATGTTATCTTGGGGAGGGGGTGCTGCCCCCATCTGTGATTTTCCTTCTCTTTCTCAATCCTGCTCCTCCCTGGATTTATTCTTATATTTGTCTTCCACGATAACTGCCACCTGCCGCCTCTTTGTTCTTCCTCTTTTCCTCTATGTCTGAATGGATGCATCAATGTTCCCTGATAACGGACTTTAAAAGAATTTCAAAAGTTAACTCTCTGGCGTAAGCAGGAAGCATACATTGTATAAAGTAAATCTGGGAGGCACTCAGAAATCCTCCTGAGAAGGTCCATGGCTCCCTTGGGGTATTCAAATAACACATGTCCCTTGCAGCTTTGCTTCTTAATCCACAATTGACATTCACATTTCTCAGCACAGCAGGATTGGCTTACTAACACCAGTTCCATACCAGATATGTGCTGCTTTGTCTGGAGGCAAAGGCTAGCTAGAGTTCCAGCTACTCTGTTTGGTTAATCAGAACTTATGGGGCAGTGATGTGTGATGCAACTTCTCCTGTATTGCACTGGCTCCTAAGAGTGGCTTGGACAGGCTGATGATGTCATAAGTTCTTGGCAGCAGAAGCTGTGATAGGCCTCTGCACAGGCCCAGCATTGTGGCACTTGGACCTCACAGATTAGGGACTCCCCTTTGTCTTCCTTGGTAGGCCTGGAATGGCAGCATGCCCTTCTATGGAGGTTATGACAGGATACAGTTGTACTGGGCCGTATGGTATGCCCCTTTGGGACACCTGAGTTTCTTTACTTCATTTAAGGTCAAAATTGAGGCCTAGATTTCATTCTTCATGGAAAATATATCCAGAACTAAGATGGATAGCAGAATTCTTTTTTAAAAAATGCATGGACAAACATTCATTTAGGAACTTCCTTATTATTCTAGTTTCCCCTTCTTGTTCATTTCTTTCCACCAATCTCTCCTCCTTTCCCCCTTTCAGTTTCTTCTCTCTCTACACTTTCTGTATGTGAAATTTGTGCTTGCCTTGGAATGGGCCTCTTCTGCTGCCTCTGCCAGACCACTGGTTCCTGCAGCTCTAAATCATGCCTTCAGTAGTAAATGTCTAGGTTCTGTGACTCACTTGGGAGGTGAAAAGCTGAGGAGGGGGAGATAGTTAAACATGGAAATGCATAGGATAGACAGTGGAACTGAAGAATGACCTCATGTTTAATGTTCAAGTGGTTTCAGGTTTTCCCTTCCTTGATTTGCACAAAGTTAATGAAGTATTCTTTAGAAACAAATAGACAAATCTACATTCCTGGCGCAGCAACTATACAAACAGTCCTGTTAAGAACCGTTTCTAGGTCCTTTTTAAGTCCTTCAGAACTATGATGTTTTGTCATCCCTAAATTTACTTTTCACCTATCTTCACAGATCTCATAGTTCACTTACTAGCAGGATCTTCTAGAACTTTCTGCCCCATTTTTTTAAAAAATATTTCTCCAGGGAAATAAAGAGAAGAGGAAAATCTAGTGGTTTCCCCATCACTCTTTGGAAGTGAGGAAGGACCTGAAAGTAGATGTTGAAAATGTTTAATTTCAAAAATGAGACATGCATGGACTTAGGTATGACTTGAATACCTTCGACATTGCTGATGTCGAAGAAGCTGTACCCCCTAATTGGTTTCAGGTCACTTAGTGGTGAGGAAAAACCTTTGGCACATACTCAGCAATACTCTCTTGGTCCTTCAGGTGCATAGGAAACCCAATTTGCAAACAACTTATTTATCGTAACTTCCATATAGAGTTGTTCCTATTATCCATAATTTCTTTATGCCATTCTTTCCTTTAAAGAGGAGGAAACTATTGTGGTTAACCTTGAACTTCTACTAATTCATAAAATGACTGTGAGGGTGCAAAAACAATTCGGCATTAAATGTTAAGGGGAGACTATGTGCTTATTGAGAAGTTTGTTCTCCTTATTGCAAGACCTGGAAAGATGTTTCAGTCTTCTGAAACTCTTCTAGAATCAGCTGTCAGCGGGAACACAGCAGCTAGACCAGAATATAATGATGAGATCACTGAGCAATTATATTTGGTATGGGCATTACACATTGCTGCATAGCTTGACCATCTTAAAATCAAAATACCTCATTCTCCTCTATAGTCATATGCTAGTAAATGAAGCTGGCGTTGCCCATCTTTGACCTAGCATAAATAAAATATGCATTATACAAGGATAGATTGAGTAGCCGCCCAGTACCCAAATCCAAGCCTCACAACCTTTCATCCTACATGTGGCTTTGCTTGCTTAGTACTGTTATCCTGGCCTCTGTCAGTAGGCAATCCTCATGAAGCATATTTTGACATTTAGGGTGCTTCCAGTCAGAGGGGTCCTATTAGAAGGCCTTCCATCTTTTTCTTCTGAACAGATATCCTGCAGTAAGGAAAAAGACAGAAGAAGCAGTGAGGAAACACGGAAAGATTACAAGTGGAAAATGATGTCTGAATACCCCTAGCCCAGCCCCTCCCCCCACATTCTGTAAATGAGGCAGGGCAATTGTGCAATAAAACCCTCATCTGGAAGCACCCTCAGTTCAAAAATATCCTTTTCTCAGGCTTCTCTAACTGTCTTGGACTACTATATATGTACCAATTTTCAGTTTTTACAGTGTCCAGAACGTTAGCAGTTGGGAGGAACATTTCTATCCCCCATTTCTAGAGAGATATTTATACGTATTTCTTTTCTAATAATCTGCATGGTTTTGATTACATGAGTTCTGAATTTTCACCTTTCTTGGTTGTGTCTGGAAGTATCATAAACCATTTTGGGGTGGATTTTGAATTCCCTGTTTTGTGAATGAGATGTATAAATGTCCTATTTTCAGATTGTTTTAGGAAACAGAGTTTTGGATTACATGTGTTCCAAATTTCAGAGCTTTGGCTCATTGGTAACTGTCCTAACAATTTTAAGATCCCCATCAGTCAGTCAATCAGGGAAGCCTAAACACAAGCATCTGTGAGTCAATCATGAGAACTGGTTGAGATGAGATCAAAGAAATGTAAACCAAATACAAAATGAGTTCTGAAATATGTACTAATTTCAATCTCAATATAGTTTAGTTTCAATTTAGCTCCAGTGTAGGAGTAACATGTTGCCTGAAGGAATAGCATATGAGTGCATTTTGAGAAAGGCTGAGAGGAAATAGAAATTATTTGCACTTACTCCTTTTTGCACTTTAGGGTAATGGGTAAAAGGGGAAAGCAACATGCACCCTTTCCTCACACTAATATGTGTGATCTGTTTCTGCACCTGGAGCATAAGCATCCCATCATGAGAGAGATGTGCAAGTTCCCCCTTCATTAAATACACTGGAAGCATGAAACACACAAGTGTAGCGCATGATTTCATCTCTCCCGCACATACTTGTATCATACAAACCTGCTGTATGTAGAAATAATGGCTTGTAATGGCTGGAATGTGTCTCTGTGTGTATGTGGTGGTGTTGTGAAGGCTCAGTCTAGTATATATGGCGTTAATGTCAATTGATTCACATTGCTGTTTGCTGCTACAGTTCTGTGTACAGGAGCAGCACATAGCATATGTGTTCCTCACTCCTTAGTTACCATCTTAGGTCATTAAGCACACTGGCTCTCCCCTTCTTTATGTGTCCCGTTGGGCACGGCAATAGGTCTCGCAGTAAGTCTGCTGCTGGGTGCAGGTTGACCTTTCTTACACCTGTTACGTTATGGCTATATCTATGAGCAGCAACTGTTTTTATGATAATTACATTGTTGTGATATGCATCAAACCAGCGCCTATAATCTCACTCAATCCCTCTATCCTCTTCTGTGTCAAAGGCTAATATGCATGCTTGAGAATGACTCTGTGGCTGAGATCCAAAAGGACATCAGATCACACTATGTGGACCTGGATTACTACTGATTGCCTGCTTCCACTGCAGCACCATGCACCACATACCACACCATAGGGTCTCCCAACTCATTCCAGAGGGTCTCCCAGCCTTTAAGATTGGCTTTGTTTGTGTGAAAGCCTGATTGTGCAAGTGGGTTTCCACCCACACTTCTTTGGATCCATGCCAGTATTTGCACAGCCTTAAGTCTACCAGTCTCATGATGCCCTGTGAAGTTGGAGAAAATATGCATAAATGTGAATGACTGGTTTTGCAGCTTTGATGTACTGCCACTATGAGCCCAAATGCATGTGTGACAATACCTCGGCCCCAGACTGTGTTGAACCACTGAAACAGCAAGCGATGCAGTATGAGAAATTTTGAATTGGCTAATGGAATTTTCTCCAGAAATTCACTGTTTGGAGCTTGGAAAATTGAAGGGAAACTCAATTCCTTCTGCACATTTTGCGCTTGACTGCCCCAAACCTGTTACAGACGCTGCATGCAGTCGTTCTTATTCTTTGCTGGTGAACATTTGTTTTATCAGCTTCAATCCTCCTTCGAATGTATTTTTCCTCAAAAGTTCCTGCAATGTGCTACATTTAAATCTCTTTTCTTCATCTCCTGCAGTTTATATAACTCTTATGTTAATAAAAAAAATTTACATGGCCCAAAATCGTGTTAGGCATTTAGAGAACAAAGGGGGAAAGGTGCTGTCCTTTCTCCAAGGAGCTTAGAATCTAATTTTACACATGACAGAACAACAAGGCCATGACTAACAATAGGAGAGATGGGATGAAAAAGGACAAAAGATCCCGCACGCTAGGTAAGCTTCAGTCATCCATTCTAAGAGCAAAATATCACCATGTAACTTAGGTGACCGCCTGCTTACCCCCCAAAAAGTGTAATAGTCAAAGCAAAGAATTAATGAATATCCATTGTACTGAAATAGAGCTGCATGAATTCTAGATTTAATATTGCAATCTGATCCTCACATGTTAATCAAAACCAATGGGCAGAGATTAATTATTGCCTAGTAAAACTATAATTGTTGTTGTTGTTGTTGTTGTTGTTCTATTTAGAACCCACCCCCTATCCTTCTTTCTTATTCATAGAATTCACAAGGTAGCTTACAATACAAATATAAAAACAATTCACCATCATCATCAAACAGTACAAGCTAAAATGGGTGGACAGCTTTGGGTAATCTGGGGGCTAATTTCGAAAAGGTGCCCCACCCAATCTGCCCCACCCAGGCTACACACCTGCTGCAGCTCCTGCTGCCACCAAGTTTGAGTGCCTCCAAGGGAGGCTTTGAAGATGACAACAAAGGAGAGGGCCTTCTTGGTGATGGCCCACTGATTATAGAATGCTTTCCCCAATGAGGTCCACTTGGTGCCAACATTGTCGTCATCCTGGCACCAGGTTAAGACTGTCTTCTACTCTCAGGCATTGGATGGCATATGATGGGGCATTATGTCAATTGTTTTTATAAAGTCCAGTAACTTACTGTAATTGCTTTTAACTGTTTAAAATGTTTTTACATTTTGTGTGCAAAACATTTTATTTTATGTTGTATTATCTTGTATTTGTGTCATGTAATTTTCTGAACCACTGAGAGAGCTTCAGCTATGGGGTGATATAGAAATGTAAATAATCATATATATATTCAGAGTTGGGAGTTAGTTGGTCATCCTTTTTTGAGTGCTTTTCTGTTGACCAATTCTCATGAAACAAACTTCATTGGATAGCTCTTGATACAAAGATTTCATGAATAGCAATGGTCTTCACTGTAATTCAAAGTTGAAAGTTTATTTATGTCCATAATGTGAAGTGTTTTCATTAGATTTCATGTTTCTCCACACTACTACTACTACTAATTATTATTATAATAATAATAATGCCATTAACCTGGTGCTAAAATGGTGATGAATGGAAATGTCCCCCCCCAGGCATCTCCCCTCCATATACACAAATTATAGGGGTATTGTGCTATAACTCTTTCAATTAAGTGATATATAGTGCTTTAGCACTACCTAGAAGATAGATTTTTTAAAGTGATACAATTGCACCCACTGTAAAAGTTATGGGGTATGCATGCTGAGCTACAATAGTTCACCTACCTACCCAATTGGTCAAGGCCCATATTAATGCCATGCCTCTTTAAAAGGCACAAGAATAATGCAAAGGACATCTGCACTTGTGGACATTGTGTTACTCTTCCATCTTTCGCAAAAATGTGAAGTTTTCTGCAATAAAAGATGGAAGCAACACTGGGAAACACGGGAGGATTACAAATGGATGACAATGGGTGTTTCCAGATTGAAGGCTCGTAGCACAACCACTGAGAAGCAATTGTGAGCTATTCTATCTTTCCTTTCTTAATAGAGTATCTATCTGCGGTACAACAAAAGATAGAAGCTGTGGTGAGAAAACAATGGAGGGTTACTAGTGGAAGGTGATGTTGTTTGGACTGTAGAATTCTGTGAATGAGGAAGGTCAATGGTGCTATAAAACCTCATCTAGAAGTACCTAATATTGTGTAGACCCCTGCAAAATGCCAGTGAGCGAGCTATGGCAATTCCACAAAACATGCTTGCCAGGGCAGGACAAAGGTCCATATAGTTTGTCATCCTGTTTGCAGCATGATGAACCAGATGACTGGGAAGCCCACAAGTAGTGCATAAAGGCCATAGCTCTTGAGCAGCTGGTATTCAGAGGCATACTGATGATCCCCCTTGATTATAATTGGGTAATATTCTGTTTCTGATCAGGTCATATGAATTCTATTTAGTTTCTGATCAGGCCATATGAATTCTAGTTAGGAAATTAAAAAAATCCCTTGACAGAGATGTCACCTAAACCAGCATAGCTTTCAATCTCATAATTGTCCCTATGACTATAAACAGAATTTAATCATTCAAGAAGTGGTATATTCTGTTCCAAATCAGAAAAAGCTCATGCTACAAGGTTTGGCCAATTTGTCAACAGGAGACAAGCCAACAGACATGATGTCACCATTATATACATGGAGGGATTTCAGGAAGCCATGGGGTTATATACCTGACTTGTGGACAAAGAGTTTCTGTTAAAAACCAGTAACAACAACAAAACCAGGCATTTAAATTGTGCCTTCCAATTTCATTTCAGTAGGAGTGTCACCCATGGAAAGACTAAATATATAGCTCTCGTTATGCTGCATTGTTGGAAATAGTGATTGTGGCGTTGCAGCTTGCTGCACAACTGAATTTTATATGGCATCCTAATATACTAATAGCTATGGTATAAGTAATAAACAAAATGTTGCAGCATATCTTCACCTCTAACAGAAGTGCACCTGTGTTCAAGATTCTAGTCCATGTTGTCTTCCAGGATACTATAAAGCATAACCCAGGGGTGTAGAACCTAAAGTCCAAGGGCTAGATCCAGCCTTCTTAGGGACCAAATCTGGCCCTTGAAGGTTCCACAGATGGTCACGCCTACTTTCCCTGGCCTGCCCCCTTTCCCACAAGCACCAATCATTTCGTAGTTTTCCAGCCTTTGTGCTGTTTTTCCCCCTTGTAAAAAGTTAAAATTCCTCTCCTAAGACTAAGGGGGAGTCTACAACAGACATTTATTGCTGGATTGTATCACCTGCTCCCACGGTGATCTTGGCTCTCAGTTTTCCCGGAATATCCCTGACTTTGCAAGGTCAATTGCTGTTCGCCACAAGTTCCGGGCTCAGCGAACGGCTAATCAGTTGTGAGGGATGTGTGCATGGGTATCGGTGTGTTTTACTGCCAATTGTGTGTTGTTGTTTTCTAATACAAACATATTTCTGTGCAGGAGTGCATATTCAATGGAGTTCCCCCCATGTGTTGCTGCACATCTGCAGTCATGTGCATCCCTCACGAGTCATTAAAAAAAAAACTGTGCCCCATAGCCATCTGCCTAGCCCTGCCCACTTGTACCAATACACATGCAAAAGCGCCGTAACAGGGCACACGTCCTCCCAGAACGGCACTCCTGTAATTGCAGGAAAGATCAGTTGCGTGTGCCCCGTGAGTGGCGACCGCGGAAGTGGGGAACATTCGGAAGCATCCCTCTTCCGTAGCGAAAGGGCTGCAGGTGTAGATTAGCCCTTAGTTAGTGGCAGCAAGAGCTGTAAGATAAAATGTGCTTGTGTTTTTGGCCCTGTATCTTTTGCCGTTGGCCTTGCTGACTACTGAAATGAGGGCCTCAAAAGCTTGTCTGAAAAAGAAGTCAGCCCTCAGGCTGAAATAAGGTGCTCAGACAGGGCGTTCCACTCCACCCATCTTTTATTTTTTTCTCTTTTCAAATTGACACTGAATGTTCCATGGCCACTCATTCTTATTACACTGTTCTTTGTACCCTTCATTTTTCTGAAAAAAAATTATTGTACTTCTGTAAATCTCAGGGTATCCTTAAGCATGTAGATATCTCCTTCAAGTTTGTCAGTAGCCTGTTTTTCTCCTATCTGGTTGGCACTCACAACAT
Organism: Elgaria multicarinata webbii; assembly: GCF_023053635.1. Lineage (NCBI taxonomy): Eukaryota > Metazoa > Chordata > Lepidosauria > Squamata > Anguidae > Elgaria > Elgaria multicarinata. The sequence goes on from NC_086171.1 coordinate 129,901,764, forward strand.
CAATTCATTATTAGAGGAAGTAAATAAAAATTAAATGTTGAGTAAAAGATGAATAGAAAGGCCCCCAAACAAATGAAGCATCAGTACAAACTCTATGATGTCCTGAAACCTTATTTTTTAACTATTTGCTATTTTTCTTCAATTATTTTTGGGTGGTTTTTTTTTAATGTCATCTTAAATACAGTTTCTAGATTCTTGTTCATAGTGCTTTGTTGCCTCCTAAATTATAATTTCATCTTCTTATATGTATTGGGAAAACAGGTGTCTGGATTTCTTTGCTCTTATCATCCATCTTACATAACCAAGGAGCCCTTTTTCGAGACTGAAATGTCAACCTTCTGCATGTTTACTTGGCTTCTAAGCCTCACGGAGATTAGTTGTGCTTTCTCTGAAATAAGTGTGCAGAAGATTTTGCTATTAATCACTTACTGTTCTTCCCTTCCCAGAATACAGATGCATTTATTTACCAACAATGTTCACATTCACTGTTCTATGTTGCTTCAAATAATTGCTTTATCTCCCAGGGCAGGCATGAACCTGTGTTTTAGGTCCAGCTCATCTACTCCCTTGCTAATACCTGTAAGCAGTATATAATGTTGTTGGCACATATAGTTGGATATTAAGACGATTTCCCCAAGCACATCTGAATTTAATATCTACCAGGTGTGGTGTAATGCTTAATTCATGTTCTCTGGAGTGTTGCCATTAAATTCAAATGAACTGTTGTAGAATATAGGGAGGACAACTGAACACAGTGATGTGTATTTGTACAGTGATTTACTGTTTCAGATTGTGCCTTTAAGGCTTGTAAAGGATGTTTGGGTGACCATTTTTCAAAAAGGAAGGGGATTTGTCCTTTACAGTGCCCAGAAGCTCTTCAGATGCAGCTTCTCCCATAATAGATTGGAGCAATGGAGGAAACTGCAGCACTAAATATTACTAAGAATATAGGAAGAGCCCTGCTGAATCAAACCAAAGGACTAGTTAGTCCAGATCCTGTTGGACTGCAACTCCCATTAGCCCTAGCCAGCATGAGTGATGATGGGAGTTGCGGTCCAATAACATCCAGAGGGACACACACTCCCCATCCCTCATCTTATCTAACATCCTACTTCTCACTGGACCAACCAGATGCCTATGGGAAGCCCATAATTAGCTCATGAAGGCAAAAGCTGCCCCTCGCCCTGTTGTTGTTCCCCAGCAACTAGTATTTTGAGGCCTGCTGCTTCAGAATCTGGAAGTTGGATGCCTCCATTATAGCTAATAGCCACTCATAAGCCTATCCTCTATGAATCAATTTGTAAGTGGCCATCATCATATTCTATGACAGCAATGGCCATGCTTGCTGGGATATGATGGGACGTAGTCCAGCACATCTGGAAGGCACCAGGTTGGGGAAGGCTGGCTTATGCGCCATTATTCTTATCATTGTCGTCATCATCATCAATATTTATATGCATCTTCTCATTTGAAACACAACCCAAAGCAGTTTACAAAAGAATCAAAACAAACAAACCACTCACACATGTAATGGTATCTTGAGGTTGGTACAAAGATAGATCATGGCTGGAGGAAAGCCAAAGCAAAGAATTAGGTTTTCAATAAACTTGGGTGACCATATGAAAAGGAGGACAGGGCTCCTGTATCTTTTAACAGTTGTACAGAAAAGGGAATTTTAGCAGGTGTCATTTGTATGCATTCGCCACCTGGTGAAATCCCCTCTTTATCACAACAGTTAAAGCTGCAGGAGCCCTGCCCTCTTTTGTATGTGGTCACCCTAGTATAGATCTTGCAGCTTTAACTGTTGTGATGAAGAAGGAATTTCACCAGGTACTGCCTGCATACAAATGACACCTGCTGAAATTCCCTTTTCTATACAACTGTTAAAGATACAGGAGCTCTGTCCTCCTTTTCATAAGGTCATCCTAAATAAACATCTAAAACACACTAGTGTTGAGGCCTGATGTACCAACAGAGAACAGAGCATTCCACATGGTGTGTGCCACTGCAGAGAAGGCCTGTCTCCATGTCATTGCCAAATGAATATCCATAGTTCGCGACATGGACAACAGGGCTACCCCTGAAGACCATAGTGGCCTGGGATGTTGATGTAAGGCAAGATGTTCCTTGAGGTAACCTGGTCCTGAGTTATACAGGGGCTCATAGATTAATGCGAACACCTTCAGCCTAGCTCGGTAGTAGACTGGCAGCCAGTGTAGAGCCTAATACATGTGTAAAGTCTTTAAGGTGCCACAAGACTCTTGACTATCTTTTACTGCACCAGACTGCCACAGCTGCCACTCTGGAATCTGATGTGAGGAATCCTATCTTAGCCACACATGGCATTGCTCTTGGAGATAAGACCTTCCTGCGGAAGAGTGGGTATTTGCAGTGTCATGGGGCCTCCTCATTTAGGCAGATTTGTATTCTCGGGAATGAACTCACAAGCCTGTGAGACACGATGTCATCCTTTCCTATAGATAGGGAATAGTTGCTGGCAGCCAAGAAATCATGTATGAGTTGTAAGAGCTCTCTATTTAGGAATGCACAAGCAAATGCCCATCCCAATATTACATGTCTAGTAATGAAACAAGTAGTGGTAACATGTTAGACTAACCTCTTAGGTTGACAAGTTTCCAAATCTTAATGATATTTCATACCTGAGGGAGGCTTCTGGCTCAGCTAAATGGGGTGGAATGATGGGATTAGGATTCAGGGGTGGAGTGAAATTTCATAATTCTCTTATTTCCCTGTGAAACTAAAACAGGACTTATGAAAGAGGTTGACAAGGTTTGGAATCTTTCTCTCAAAAAGTATGTGATTATACGGTGTAAAACCCTCACTTTGACATCTTGATGTGACAGTCAAAATCAACTTCAGGAGTAAAGTATGAGGGGCAAAAGATGTCCCTTTGAGTCAGCCAATATTTTAAAGGGGTAATAACAATCATACTCCCCACATCCCAGGTTACATTTCCATTTTCTCTGCTTTGTGTGATTTAACTATCAATCCAAAGTTTATTGTTCTTGCCAAAGGCCATGACAAATACATGAAAAGAAAGCATCCATACATATATACAGTAATACAGATACCTTGAAAATACACAGATAACTTGAAATTTACCATAACTAAAACTCAGCATTCACTCAGCAATCTGAATCTCCATGGCAGTTTATGGCAATTTTGTCTAGTTCTGTCGTCCTAATCTTTTTTGCTGCCAGTGCAAACAAAGCCACTTTACATGTCACTTAACTGTTGGTATCACTCAGAAGAAAAAGAAACACCCATGTGTTAACAAGGGTTTCAGGAATCTCTCTCTTGGGTCCCTCTACAGAGGGTAAATTAACATGTAGTGAACAATATCTTCCACTTGATGTTGGCCACAGATGCATAGTCTGCATTCAAATGTCACTTTGTAGTAGCGTCCATCGAGAACTGCAGTTGGCATCACTTGGAAACTCAGTTCAATAAAAGCATTTCTTAGGGAAAGTGGCCTCAGTTTGGACAAATAGCTGGCTCTGAAATGTCCTGTTTTCAAAAGAGGGAACCATCGGGAGAATTTAGAGTTTTTAATTAGTTGCAGATCCCTCCTAGATCCCTCCTAGAATCTTAGTTGCTTCTTATCCATATCAAGGACAGGCTTCAACTTAGGAAAGTAATAGCTATGCAGGGGCTTTTGGAGTATTGCCATCCAATAACAATTTTTGTTCATTTCCTGGTAGCACATAGCTGGAAGACGTTCATTTGGCAAGGTGGCAATTTGTTTAAAGTATTTTAACTGAGCACTATATTTTTTACTTGTGGTGGGTCACCTACTTTATTCCAGTGATGTATAATCCATTTATTCATAGTAGTTGTTTAACAGTGCCATCCTATATAAGTCTACTCTGAAGCAAGTCCCACTTGAATTCAGTGAGGCTTATGTCTGAGCAAACATATAGAAGTAAATAGTTTTACGATTGTAGCCTATTTATTTATTATTTGATTTATATTCTGCCTTTCTACCAAAAAATGGCAGTTAAGGCGGCTTAAACAATTTTAAAACACATTAAAATATAATAAAACTCAACTATAGTCTAAGGGGGCTTTGAGAACATCATTTGGGGATGTTCTAGTCATCTCTGGGTTCTCCCCCCCCCCACAAAAACACAAGAGACTGAAATGCTACATATTTGGACATATCTAGACACATTCACAATTGGTCAGAGAACCATAAGCAGGAAATACAGTAAGATTGTGGTAGAAATGTTTGTAGGCACATATGCCATCATTGCTGGCAATGGAAAGAAAACATGGCAATACTCCATGGATATTTTTGGGTTATGGTGTGTACTGAAATGTATTGGAATAGTGTTACTCCATTGTAGATGTCACGTTTTTTCTTATGTGCATTGTCAACAGCAGGGTATAACTGTTGTGCCTGGAAGGACCTTTCAATACTGCATAAACATAGTTGTTTAACGCAGTTGGAGGAGCTAAGATTCCTAGTGTGAAGTGTTAACGTTGTGCCAGAATATTAAATTATCCAGGATTCTGACAAGTATTTCCTCCAGCAAACACTAAAAATCCAGCTCCTGGGTCTGTCAGGTATAAAATAAAATTATGAATTGACTCAAACCTACTCGCCTCCAGAACAGTTGGCTTTTATATGCCATTCCACTTTTGACCCTTCTTTCTGCTTTGCTGCTTAACCTCCACTGCTATCTTTCTATCTAGTTCTTGGTTTTTTTTATTTAGGTAGCTCACTTTGTTCCTGACCCAACAGTGGTCTCCATTAAGGCACATACTTGGTGACAATTTTGCATGTGTGGTAGGGTGGCCACTTATGTATCACAAAAAAGGGCAAATGCCTACAATTTGCAGATCCTAATTTATGGGCATAGAAACAAATTTAGGTATGATTACTATAATTTACCTGATGTACTATAATCCATGAGCTATGAACCTGCAAAGTTCTGCTGTCGAAGTGCAACTCTTGATGGGTCCCCTTACGGCCCTTGCTGTCCCTTCTTATGGCTCTTTATCGCCTGGACAGCCCTTCAAATTGAGGACACTTTCAAATTGAGGACATTTTCAAATAGAGGACTGTCCTTCAAATAGAAGACTGCCCTCTTTCAAGTAGAACACATGGCCCTCCTAATGTATGGAGAACATAACTTGGCCCCAGTAATATAAGAAACGATAATGAAGAGGTAACTTAATAGTGTCTGCGCTTGATGGTGACAACACAGCTTAAATTAGGAAGTGTTTGCATCTTCAGAATGTGTCTAGTAAAGGATTCTGGGCTCTGCAGTGGCAAGGGAACAATCCCAGGTTTAAAAATGTCATCTGCTCGATCTTCTGGTAACACTTTTTCTATGTACACCCCGAAAACTCTGAATGTGTAATGTACACATTTACTTGTCCACCTTTATGCTGACTTTTCTCAGCTGAATAGTGAAGGCAGACAGTCTGTTTATAGTCAGTTTCATGTGCTAGCACAATGCTGTACTGTTTGGCTGGTGAGCTCAGAGGGGAATGTTTTAAAAATATAAAATGGTTCCATTGACTTTTTCTTCTTCTTTAAATCAGGAAAATGTTGCTGTTAATATTAGCTGGTGGAAAAGCTTCCTTTTAAGAAAAACAACAACTCAGTCCTATATTTGAGGCCTGGCATGTTGACACAAGAGAAAGGACTAGAATGTTGCTGGATTTGGTGCCATAGTGTTCACCGGGAGGGGAACTGTGGATGCAGTAAGAGGAAATACGGAGTCTGCACTACCTTATATGTCCTGTGTAGGAGGCAGTCAGAATAGTAACCCTTAAAACTAAAGGAGCACAGAGCTAATCTCCAAATATTTGTCGTGCATATGCACAGTGACGAGGAGGACAGAAAAAAGGAACAAGCAGGATTGTTACTGGAAAACCCTGTTCTTCTTTTGCTACCGTAGAGTAGGATTGCCAGTTACTAAAGAGTTACACATAGGCCTAATCTACATCTGCCATTTATCCCGGTTGGTTACGAGGTCATCCCTGCGCGTCCAAATGACACACAGCTGATCCCAGGGTGAACCAGGGACGAGCACTCAGTTCTCCTGGGTTAGTTGGGATGGTTCCCCCACTGCCAATATTTTCTGCCATCTCGGGACCATCCTCAGGAGTGTGGCTCTCCTTCCCTGGTCCTCCCTCTTCCTCACAAGTAACAGGGCTCAGGAGACAGGCACAGAGCTGTGTGTGGGGAGTCCATGGGCATTGGGGTTGAGGGGGGAGCATTTTTGCCATCTTTGGAATGACTCTCAGCGTCTTCCAGCGCCAAGTTTGTTGTGTGTGGTTTTTTTTTTTAAAAAAAACACCTCACCTTTGTGCAGGATCGCACCCATGCAATTGCGCAAATGTCTCGTCTTTTTTAAAAAAATGGTGCCCTGGAACGTTCCTCTTTACTTCCAGGACAACTCGCTGGCGTGTGGCCCCTGAGGGACAATCCCAGAAGTGGAAAACTCCATGACCATCCCTCCCCACTCCCCAAAGGGCTGCAGGTGTAGATGAGCCCATAGAGATGTTTCTTGAGGAAATGGGTGTCAAGCAAGGTTGATGCTGTCTTGAAATAATATGTAGATGTCTCTGGGGAGATTTCTTTGGGTTGTCAATTCACAAAGAACAGCCATCACTTGAGCCAGCCCTTTCTAACAAGGGTAAGAAACATGCTGGCCACATTCATCCCTTGCTGCTGCAACTGTAGCATAAAAGCAGCCATTTTTGAAAGAATATGTGGTAGCACATGCCTTGTCCGGAAACAGAATTGTGCTCTCTGAAGCTTTTGGGGAACACCATTCCACTTGCAAACAAGGCAAGAGCTCCCCATATGTCTTGTTTCCTTCCAAAATTTCCAGGTGGTTTTTTTTTTGCTGTCACCACCACCAACAGTTTTAGCAGCAATTTCAGTGGGGTGCGGGTACACCTCTGGGGGAAGGGGTGCAGTATAGACCCTCATTCTCCCAAAGTTGCCCATCCCTGGTTTATATGACCTCAGTAGAATGGTATCAAACCTTTTTAGTTTTCCTCCCATACCTCCATATTACCATGAGCACTGATTTGAATTCCGGGAGACCTGGGTAGTCCTCCCTTTTCATCCTGTCAGTTCTATCAGCAGCAGCAGCAGTTTATATGTATGCTGTTTTTCCATGCTCAGAGTGGCACACAACATCAGAGAAGTTTACCTGACGTAGCAACTTTTCAAGATAGTTCACTACCAGTTTACAAGACATCGCAACATTTAAATAGTCATGCAAATATTAATAGGTGAATCAAAACACGTGTTGATAAATATACCCCAAGATTTAAAAAACTGTAGTTAATTCACAGTAAGGCCTAGTACTAGAAATGCAAAACCATACTCCAAATAGCAGCAAAAAAGACGTCTTATCCAGAGCTAACTGTTGTCCCCAGCAACCACCTCTAAACAAGACCCCACCCTAATGGCCTATAATAACCTTCAACAGGAGGAGCTGACTTTGCAGCTGGAGCTGGCCTGGGAGTCAGGGCCCTGTCCTCCCAGGCCAGCTGGAAATCAGACAGGCAGAGAGCAAGGACCAAGTTTTGCAGGGCTCATAGCTGAGCCCTAATGGGCTTTGTTTTCACTTGCTGAGCCCTAATGGGCTTTGTTTTCTTTCTTCTCAGCCTCCTCAGCCAATTGTCCCCTGTGATGGCCTACAGGTCGACCCAGTGTATATCTTGTCCTTTCAGTGATTTGTGACTTCTAGATTACACTATGGTGCTGTTGCTTACCCACCCATGCCTCACTAAACTACGAGACCAGGGGTGAAGAACATGTGGACCCCAGATGTTGAAGGACTCCAACTCCCATAATCCCTGACCATGCTGGCTGGGGCTGATGAAGGTTAGAGTTCAACCACATCTAGAAGGCCATAGTTTTCCCATTCCAAGCCGAGAACCACAGTGCCATTGGAATATCGTTTATGTCATCTGTCTTGCCTCTGCATAGCACCAGGCCCTCAGTTCTTCAGTTACTTCATGGTATTGCGGTGTAGCAGAAGCGTATGTACTGCAGAGCTTCAAAAACGATAATTTGATTAGGTCTGCTGTTGTAGCAAGGCTCTGCTTTATACAAAATGCAGTGCTAGGGGGCTGTGTCAAGCTGTGTTGGGTGGTAAAAGCCACCCTTCAAGAACAGGTGGGCTGGCTTTGGATGATGAGATGCAGATTCAAATCCCTCGTCAGCCATAAAGCAAATTATGGGTAGCCTTGGACATGTTGCCACTTATTTCTGAAGATAATATAGCTGGTTTGTGGTGAGGGATAAAATAAGCTGCAGATAGATTTTCCATGAAGCAGGATGGAAAAGAAATGTAGCAGTGGCAAGGTAGGCATTGCACTGGTGTAGACAGGAATGCAGTGAGGGTAGAAGGAAGGATCAAGTCTCCCAAAGTTTTTAAAAAATGTGTGTGTGCTTTTATTCCCTGGAATTTTTAATACTAGCAATTTTCTCCTTCCTGAATTTTTAGCTCTTTTTAAAGGCTCTGCATTTTGGTAGAATCAGGGGCAGCTGGCATGATGACAGGAGATGTAAAAAATGAATGCTTTGTCAGCCTCCATCTGGATGTCACCATCATTTTAATGCTAATGTGGTTTCTCCTCAGTCTTTTTCCCATCTGAATGTAGGGAACTAAAGCCTCCTGATATTTATGGGATTTTACTAGATTAACTAAAAACCTTTAAAGCAAAGAGGCAGTTCATTCAGTACTGGGGGTTTGCTAAAAGTGCCACCTCAGATAAAATATTACAGGAGTCAAGTAAGTATAAATAAGACCATTGCCTATGAAATGGTTTCTTATGTGAATTTGGGATTAAGGCCAAGACTATGTCTAGGTTTTAGGGAAATTTATTAGCCGAGTTCAACGGTATTTCTAGGACTCGGAAGATGGGATGGCAAAGAATTTGCCAACTGGAGTCAGGCACTTCCTCATTTTCTTGCCTTATTTTCACTGAGAGTTTTCTGTACCACCACCTCCTCCGACCTTTTACTTTTTAGACTCTCCAGATGATGCTGTTCACAATTTTGACTTTCCTGAATTGTAGCATATTGGTAATAGTTCCCCATACTGAATGCCCAAGTTCAGCATATTGTTTTCTTGAGTTTCTAGATAATAATGGCCACCCCCTTTTCTACTGAGACAGTTTTGCTTAAGAAGACACTCTCCCCTCGTACTCCAGTGATTCCATCTGAACAGATGTACTCCCTGCTATCTCAGCTAATGCACAAAACTTTGCTTACATGTCTTTCTGATTTTTATTCTGAGTCACGTTATGATTTTATTCAATGTTAAATTAGAAACACAAAATGGGACATTTCCCCTCCAAACTGCTTTTTGTTTTCATTTTGTCTTTCTGACTTCCCCCCACTCTCTCCATCCATTCCTATCGTTCTTCTACTTCTTACCATCTCTTTCCGCGGAAGCCTTTAATGTCTCCACTCACAATTCCCCTCAGAATCTGGTAATTCACAAATACCAGAGTCAGGGGTGGCAAAGGTCCAATTTAAAATACCAGCCTCCAACAGGTTCTATATAAAAGAAGCATAGAAGACGTTTTTTGGCTTCTCCGTGTTTTGTACCCTTCTGGCGCCACTGCAACATTTCCCATTTCTTAAGCGTCTGCCTTCTCCTAAGAATTCCCGTGTTTTGTCTCTGTGATCTCCGCCTTGCTGTCCATTCATGTCCCTGATTTATTTCACTTTCATTCTCCATACATATAGTTGACGTTTTGCTCTGGGTGGTTATATTACAGGATAATTATAAAAGAGGGTGAAAATACGCACGAGTGGCTTTCCAATGTGGGGCATAAGTAAATGGCAAGGTGTTTGCCTTCCTATCGGGGAAACAAAGCCAGGGGGAAAGATACCCTTTTCTACCCAGCCAGGGGTGTGATTTAGGAAGGGCAAGAGACACAGCTGCCTGCCTATACCACATCAATACCACATCTGGTTATTCCTCAGAAGCTATATTGCTATCTCTAGCCACCGAACAACTAGCTCACTAAGCAATTAAACCATGTACTAGGTATGCTTTCCAACGTCACACATTCCTTTGCTTCACATAAAGGCGGCTCTTTGACCTGTGTTGATAACATTGCTATATTATGAGGCATAACAAAGTAATCACATAGAGTGTTCTTAAAATACACTGGAATTTTGACCTTCCTGCACTGAAATAACTTCTCTTCCTCCTGCCTCCTCCCCACACCCCAGCCATCTGAAATGATACACCTTCACTTGTTAGAGCACAGCCACTGCCAAAGAGGGCCATGGTCTCTGATTTTCATCAGGAAGATGGATCCCCACTGAGACGCATACTGCATAGTCAGCAAGGCTTCCATTTTACAAAGGGGATACCGAATCCAAGAGATAGGTTTTGAACCAGGGAATCCCATTGGTAGCCAACATGGCAATAGTGACCAGGAATGCTTTTATCAATTATACCTGATTTTCGGAATGACTGTTTAAAATAGTCTTTATAATGTTGGCATTAAGTTATTATAAGGATAATAAAGGAGGCACAGGAAGTACTCCTGAAACACATTTGGGGTGGGGGTGGGGTTTCAACTTTTTGCCTTGAAACTTTCCTGTGAAATTTGACCCTCTTGCAGTGAAATCATGTCTACCCCTCACTCGCTGTAATCTAAAATGGTATACCTATGTAGTCATTACCACACCTAGGACCATAGTTCTTCCCACTCTTCCAAAGCACCATCCAACTTAATATTTCTGCTCAAAGTTCCAAGTTCCCAGTTCTCAGAAAGACTGCTCCTGTTGCTTGCTGCTCTACATCCCATCAGTCCAGAAGCTATGGCCATGTAAAAACAACAACCCTTGCCTAATCAGGGGGCTGCAAAAGGGATGCAGACGGAGTTGACATGAGTGTCATGGCACCAATGGACCCTCAACGTGCCCATGTGCCCAAGAATAACAATATTACTAGTTACCACCAATGCTCACGCTTCTAAGAATAGAGATTGGGACACCCAAGTCAGAGACTGTGACTTCCAGGCAGCCTTAAGCCTTCTTGCCATTCACTTTAGAAATTAACTAGTGACATTCTCCCAAGTGAACTGCCAATGTCATTCTATAGTTAGAGTGGCCATGGATGAATCACCAAAAAAGAGTAAATGTATCACTGAAGAAGAGGACAAAAGAGGACACATATTTGCATCATCATCATCATCATCATCATCATCATCATCATCATCATCATCATCTATAAATACAGTACTTCACACCATGGTGTGACCAGGTGGAGCTGTGTGGCTGTCTGCTCAGTGTTGTGTCCAGCTGCTAAGTGTTGATGAGCAACAGTTCTTATCGCTCTTTATCTTTAAATTGGGGTTGGAGAATGCCTTCCAATAGAGGACAGTCCTCTGTAAAAGAGGACACATGGCCACCCTAAGTGGATGGGAGGGGCTCCCTTCACCCCCACACAATGTTGTGGCTCTTCCTTGGTATTACAGCCTATTACATTGGGTCCTTGGGAAAAGTGTCGTTTTACTGCCTGTGGGGGCTTAGAGGCAAATGAGGTTGAATGGCTCTCTGGCTCTTGATACAAATCAGTGTTTTAAAAGAAATGCATTAGGGACCCACTTAGGCATGTCATTTACAATCCTTCTGGCATATGACCAGATAGACAGAGTTTCATTGAGACTTCTTGGTGATGCGCTGAGCTGAAGTGTGGGAAAAATCCTCCAAACTGAACTTTGTGTTTTGTCTTCTGTGCCATTATGAACCCTGGAATATTTGTCCTTCCCTTTATTTGGACTTTGCTTTGCTCTTGTGCGGCAGTATCTTTTGCTCTAGCATCTGTCAAGTCTATTTAATCCTTGTAAAAATAATACATTTCTTTTAGCATAAATGAAAAAAGCAGACAGAACAAACAAAGAACAATAGGAGTCCGGCTGCTCAATTTATTCGTTTTAGCCCCAAAAAGAGCTGCGGAGATTATGGCCTTAGTTCTAAACACTTGAGCATGAATAAGGCCCTTTGATTTTAATAAATTAGACTGTGTTTGCGAGGCTGGGTTTTTTTTTTTTCCAGGGTGAATGGGCATCCACTTTTGTGCCATGCCGTGTACACAAGCCCATTTTGAGATCAGCAACACACTGTGATTCCAAGCCACAGGATCTATACTGCAGCCTGGATTGACTCCTTGAACGATTGCATGCATAACTTCAGGGAAGAAAGTGGTATATGGCCTATACTATACTGTCGGGAAATGCATTTACAATTTCAGAAAGTGTGGGGCAAGACCCTCATCAACGTTTAAAACCCTGGTCATGGATATATTTTAGACTAAGTTATACAATTAAAAGCAGTGCATTTTAAGTGCATTTGCTGTGGTCATCTTTTATATTTAGCAATAACTATAGTAATGTTATCAACAAAGGTCATTCCCAGTTTTTGTCTTTGTTTTTTGAAGCAAAGGGATTTTTTTTAGATGTATACCAGTGCATGGGCCAATTTAATTGTTCCTAAGAATAGTCCCTTTAGGACTAGTGAAATGGCCAAAGGTGCTCCTGAGAAATAATCACATGTGCCCTGAACCATAGAGGCCTTAATGGGGGCCATAGGCAAAAGTGGCTATTGCCTCCATAAAACGGGCATGCTATAAGTCCAGCCATCCTGCCAAGTCTGTCACCAACCGAGACTGGTGGGTCAAAAGGTGGGGGCTGTACTTTAAAGGTCAAAAGGCAAAACCTAGCAGGTCAAAGGTCATGAGGTATTGCCCACAGGGAAAGCACTGTTCATATCTAGGGCAGGGCTGTGGAACCTCCGGCCAAGAGGCCAAAGCTGGTCTACCTTGAGTTTTAATCAGGCCCTCTGGGATTCCACCGACGGACATGCCCCTTCCCTTGGCCACACTCAGGCCGTTTCTACACCTTTTTCTCGGGATCATCCCTGTGCATCCAAATGACAGGGGATCCCCAGAGCAGGCAGGGACAACCCCTCCATTTTCCTGGGATAATCCTTAGGTGTAGTAAGGGCCTTAGATATAGACTTGTTTTTCCCCATTCTAAAAGGTTTAAATGCTTCTCCTAAGGCTTAATTACCGGCAGTGAGAACTTGAAGCTAAAATATGCTGGTATATTTGGGGTATTTTGGCCCTGCCCATTGGCCATTGGTCCAGCCCTTTTTGTCCTCACCACCACCGCTGAAATGAGAGGTTTTCAAAAAAGGAGATTTGGCCTTCAAGCTAAAAGAGGCTTGTCACTCCTGATCTAGAGTGTAAAGCTGTTGTATATGTTTACACCTCCCTTGCCACCAAGCATTGCCATCCATACAGGACACCAGGACACGACTTACTAGCTTAATGGAGTACAGACTGCTACTGCGCCACAGTTTGCAAACAGGCAGTAATCTACATGGAGAGCAGATACTCAAAAAATGAACCGAGCCACGCATAATGTGAATTATGTAATCAAGGAATTAAGCATATAGAAGAGTTTCTAGGAAATATTTACACATATTTCCTGTGCGTTGTTGCGCTATTTCAGCTCATGTATCTTTTCACCTTTATCACTACTGTGCCGGCAAAATCTCCTGCCCTGCCCCTTATGTTCTCCTTCCCCCTGCAGTTAATTTTTTATATTTTAATATATATATATATATATTAATTTCTGTGCAAATACAATAGTACAGCAGCCTGAAACTGCGCAATTATGGTAAAACAACACATTATGCTTTTACCTAAGATTATATTAAACAATATAAGTGAAGAGAAAGTATTACAATTATTTTTTGGAGAAGTTTGCGGTCAATGTTGGCATGGTAACAGGAAGCCGACATTATTCTGGTCAGGAAACCTAGACATGCTTACTCAGGAGTAAGAGCCATAGAGTTGAACGGGATCAAGTCTGGGCATGGTCTGCGGCAGCCTTGGGTGCCCTCTCTCCCTCCCCCTTCACGGTTGAGCAGTTAGCAGAGAACTGTCCCACCCTCCTCTTTTGTCAGCAAGACCACCCTTCGACACGCACCCAACAAAAAATGGGATGGTCTGATATAGTGCAAGGACAGTTATACACGGGATGGAGGAGTGGCTTTATTGTGCACGTAGGGGGGGGGGAAATGGACTTTCCACACTCCAAAATGAGACGGAAAAGGGAGGGGAAGAGGCAAGATGAGCGCAGGACAGGGATGACGTCATGCGATTACCGCACTGCAAAAACACATACCAGGCATGGTGAGAGTGCAATAAATTGCTGGCGTGATGGAGCTGTAGATAAAAGACAGCTGACTAGCAGCATCTTCCGCCTTGTCATGACACAGGTGCCAGAGTGAAGCTTCAAAACAACATTAAAATGTTTTGTTTGTTTTTATAGAATAGGGTTGACCTGAACATGTACATAAATTTTTAATGGGTATTTGACTTTTTTTTTTTTTTAAGGCAAAGTGTTGGCATGCAGTGCGATCTATCGATCAGTCATAATTATTGCTAAGTATAGGAATATCCTTTGCTACTTTGTTCCTTGTCTTTGAAAGTCCAAGGAGTTTGTCTTTACCCCCACCCTTCTCTGCCTCATACACTCACACTTTTTTTTGACACATTGACTGGCAGGAAAGTAAAACAAAGACACAACCAAACAGCCATCAGTACTGACATTAACCATTTATGCAGGAATCAGAAATACTTTTATATATCTAGTTAAGTACTAAGAACGTGTGCCGGTATTGTGGTGAACATTCTTGTAGCATACTGAGTTCAGCAAAGCATGAGGAACAGTGTGCGGCTTACTCATTTACAAGGCACATGCACCCTCTTAACAGTACAGCTGTAATTTTGGCCATCTAGAAACTCACATATATATTTGTGAATCAAAGCAGTGTTTTCCCAAGATGGTCCCCATAAGTTTTTATTAGAGTGAAATCTGAATACTCTATTTATTGATGGACTGAGCTCTGATTTGTTCTGGAGGTTTGGGATGATTTTTTTTTAATTATTTAAATCTTCCTCCGTTTAAGGAAGAAGCTTTAATCTCCATCATAAACAGAGGCCATATATGTTTAAAGGGAAAATTACATATATACCCAATTAGGTTGAAAACAATCAGCATCTGATCTAATCCTCAGCCACTCTGGTAAAGTGCTATAAATATATACACGCCTATATTAATATGGAAAGGGGCCGTGCGCCCAGAAAGTCTCTTGGCAGCTCCTGCTGTCTGGTTAGAAAAGGAAGCGAGCAACAACATTTGAACATTCAGTTCTGAGACTTGAAAGATTTCTGGATTTTATTATGGACTCAACAGGGTTTTCATTATGCATGTGGCCAAGCGGAGAGGTTTACGCAAGAGGAACATATTGCCATTGAACGTGTTTGTAATTTTACACATTGTTAAATAATTGAGATAGATACCTTCAAACGGGACGCAGACTGAAAAATGCCAGGAGTGAGGAAGGCTGCAATGTCAGGACAGGTTGACAAGAGTAAACAAGGGCAAAAGGACATCCTGAACCCTACTCTTAATCTGTCTACTTGTACAAGAAACATCCAATTCTACACTACTGAAGGCTGGGTATTTACTTGGGGCTGTTTGAATAAGTTTTGGTGCTCTTGAGGCTTGGCAAGCCCCAAGGTCACTGAAGTGACTTCTCCAAGATGCATTCTCTTACCCTCCTTATTGTTTTATTATGATTTTATTAGAATGTAAGCCTATGCGGCAGGGTCTTGCTATTTACTGTTTTACTCTGTACAGCACCATGTACATTGATGGTGCTATATAAATAATAATAATAATAATAATAATAATAATAATAATAATAATATGGCCCATCCCCTGCTATCCTTAAGAGCCCTATAGAAGTGAGGACAAAACTGCTGGTACAGTGAGGCAGAAATAGGGATAGTGCTGGTGGGGAGAAGAACACCATAATGAATAGAATAAGTTCCCTTTAATGTGCTGAATTGACATAGAATTCTATTACATCAAAAATATTTAAAAACAACCGTGGGGACAAAATCATCAGAATGTTAGCAATCAGCATCAACCTACTGCTGGTGGCTCTGTATCATAAAATAATCCTGTATCACTTATAAAGCTTATTGGCCCCACCCAGTGAAAGTTAGATGAACAGGGCAATCCTATTGTCCAGCTAAGGCAGCCAATGCTATGCCAAAACTTTCACCAGTGTAACTAGTTGGGAGTGTTAGCAGCAGAAGTGGCTGAATAAAACAGACTGAGTCCAGGGGATGAAGAACTTGGCAAATTTTACTGAGTCATAAACCAATAATCCCCAGCTAAGAAGCCAGGGTATAAAATAGCAGAGCAAATAAGGATGTGCTTCTAGAAGAATGAAACCGCTACTACTACAAAACATACTGAATATGCTAGTTATTTTATACATAAGGAACTCAAGCTTAAAAGGAAGTGTATTTGGTTCTACCTGGCTGCTAGGCACATTCCATCCCACTCTGTGACCTCTGTTTGCACCCAAGGGTCTCTGATACATCCAGAGCTTGTTAGTTAGTTCTGCAACTTGAGCAGCCCCTGCCACTGCACTTACTAAGTGCTTTAAAAACCCCAAGAACAAATTATCCCTTATCTTATACCTTTTTAATGTGTCATTACTATTCCAACAGGGATCGTATAATATTCCAGGAATATCATCGAAAGCTGATCCTAATAACTTATTCTAATTGCTGTAGAATAAAAGAGGCATTGGTTCTGTAGCCTAGTGACTAGGACGAAGCCTGCCCACAGAGATCATGAATCTCTGTGTTTAAGTTCTGCTGTAAGACCAAATATTCCACCCAGGCACTGCAAACAACATATCTATATTTATGTCTGTGTGATGATGTTCTCTGAAGGAAAAACGATGAGAACCATTCAAGGGAGAGAGTTATTGATGCGCACATAACAGCTGTTTAATTTCTGTTTTGTTAAAAATTGATATATAAATTAGGTAATAATATGTTCTAGGCAGAATCTTCATTTCACTCTCTAGGGTGGCTTCTGAATCTCTGATACCTGTGGATTTAGAAATACGAAAGCTTAAAAGGTTCATAATATAATAATTGTGTGTGTATGTATATACATATATACATATGCACGCACACACACACAGTGTGCTTTATTCTACAGTCTTCCCTAGTGCACCTAAATCCATCTCAAGGATATTACTGTTCCTCAAAGCTTTTAATAATACAAAATATTGTCGTACTTTTCAAGAAGTCTCACCAGCTGACTGGCTTCAACCTTGGCCAGATCATATAAGGCTATACTGCAATACAAGATATCCGACTCAAAATAATTTTGTGTGGTTTCTTGTCCACGTTGCTTGCAATGCGTTTGCCTTGCATCACCCCACTCATTACCATGCTTCCATAGCTGATGCACAAATTATTATTTCCCCCGTTTGCCAGCCTGCATGGAGTTATACTTGGCTGTCCCTTGCTTGTCTGTCATCCTCCCAGGTTGACCTTTAAAGAAAAAAAATCCTTTCAAACATTTTGCTCTTGCAGACTCATGTAATCCTGGAACAGCCCAACTGGAATGAGAAACAAATGGCACAGTCCAGCCACAGTTAAGCGCTTTTAAGTCCCTGTCTGGGTAGAAAGGTGCCCCCACCCTTCCTGGCTCTTGCTGCAGTTTTTCCTCTGACTTTAGCTGGAGGGAAAGAAGTTCTCTGTTACCCAGATGCCTTCTCTTCCTTTCTGAGCTTTATGTATAAACTGTGAGAGCTCTGGAAATCCTCCTGTTCGGCTACCTGTCCTTCTGAGCCTTTGCAAAATTTTCTAGGACACACAAGTCTCCTATCCGTTTCTGCTTCTTGCAAGATCGCCTGGTCCACAAGAATGCAAGAAGACATCCCTGTTGCCGTAAAGATGGGTTGCCCTATGTTGACTGCTGCCTAATTGTTGGGCATCATGAGTGGGAAGTCCTTGTCCCAGAAACAGAGCTGTCATGCTCTACTGTGTCTGGGTCCGTGGCAGCATGGGAGTGGTCCATTTGGATAGTATTATTACCCAGCTGTTCAGCACCAGAAGAGGTAAATGGTATCCAAAAAAGCATGTACATGAACATTTGGGCTGCTGGATCTTGGCCTACTAGATTTCAGTAGTGAGATAACTTTTCCTGCATGTAACACATGTGTTGGGTGTTTGTGTGCAATAATAATAATAATAATAATAATAATAATAATAATAATAATAATAATATTTCTTACCCGCCTCTCTAATTGAATTGAGGCGGAGAACAACAACAAGCATAAAATACATAAAATACTGATTAAAAACATGGTATACACTTTTTAAAAACACCCTAAAAGCATCCTAAAAACATACTAAAATATCCTAAAATTCTACTGGATATGCCTGCCGGAAGAGATCAGTCTCGATCGCTTTCTTGAATGCTAAAAGACTGTCAAGCTGACGAGTCTCCTCCAGCAGTTCTGTAATCTTACAGTTAGTTAAAGAATATGCCATGTAGCCAGAATCTACTTCCTTATTCATAGAAAGGAATATTTTACTCCAGAAGAAGATTTATACTTAAAAAATATCAGTACCTATGAGCGCAGTTCTAAGGATTCTAGACAGTGACCAGGTTTGCATGATCAGGGAAAGAAAATAAGCCACCATAGCTGATTTTCCTACCCCACTTGTGCTGATTGTATGCTGCATAATAACCCTCACCAGGCAATGTTTGTCTTACAATCCGGACCTGGTGGGGGTGGCTTACAAACTACCTCTAGAACAAGCTATGGGTTCTGGGGTGGTTTGTAACCCACTCCTTCCACCCACCCTCACCCAGTTTGGATGACATAATGAATCTGGTGAGGGTAATTAGGTGATGGCAAAATAACTCCCAGTGGCTTATTTTCCTTCCCTGATTGTGCAGACACAGCCAGTGTCTGAAGGGCCCTAGGATGCTGGGTATTTTTCCTTCAGAGGCCAACCAGGGATTTCCCTCGAGCCCCAGCCATTGCAGAAAACTCTCCCGAGGTCAGTGTTGCAATCTCAGAAGAGGACAAGAAGGGAGGAAAGTGTGTGTGCTTGTGGGTGGGGAGTGAAGTAGAGAGGATGTGGCTCTACAAGCCTCTTCGTTCTTGTTCCTCTCCCCAAGAAGGTGAGCAAACAAGATGCACAAAGAACCACAAAGGAGGAACAGGAGGTGAAAATGTTCCCATCATTGCTCCTTTCCCTGCCTGGCTCTTGGTGGCATGGCTAAAAATAGATGGAGTGCTCCTCTAACTCACTGTACTTCCATATAGATGGAAGTACAGTGTACTTCCATATAGATGGAAGTACAGTATAGTTCCTAACACCATACTTCCATATAGATGGTATCTGTCCTGTTGTATTGCACCCTAAAATGAGACTTGTTGGATCAGACCACAAATCCATTGGGTTCAGCATCTTGTTCCCCACAGTGTCTAGCCAAACAGGAACATAGAAAGCTGTCATATACAGAGTCAGACCATTGGTCCATCTAGTTTAGCATTTTCCATAGTTTTTCAACCCTATCTAGAGAAATGCCTTCAGGATGTCTACCAGTACGACAATGAGGTCTTCCACCTCTGAGGGTTTCAGCTCAAAGCTACAAAGTGTTTTTAGAAAGAAGAAAAAGTTACTGTATGTTCCAACCCATTATCCATTGATCCATCCTTTCCAGTCCCTGTTACACTGGAACTAAAAGGTCAGCTCAACTTGAATGCCTGACTATGAATAAAAATAAAAAGGCCTTCAGATGTTCTTAAATCTTTTGCCAATTTTTGTGATTTATATAATGACGTTTGCCTTTTCTCTGCTCAAAAAAAATCTGGGCCGCTAGTGGGGTTTGTATGTGTGTATGTATGACTCAGACAATCCATGAGGCGTAATGGTGATGAAGAAGAGGCTTTTTTAAGCTTATGGAAACAATATGCCAAAAAGATAAGAAATAAAATCAAATCTGCAGCAATACTTCGATAATGACAAACGCTACCTGTGCTATTCTGTTTCATTTAAAGCAGGAAGCCAACTTTAATTTATTTTAAGGGCTTCTGGGATGAAAAATAACAACCCCTTCTAAATGCAAGTTGAAACTACAAAACAATGAACTAAGCATCTTGCGCAATGCAAATGTGATTTCTACCACCCTTCCTCAACCTGGTGGCCTCCAGATGTGTTTGATTGGAGCTCCCATTATGCCTAGGCTGGCCAGAAACGATGGAGGTTGCAGGGCCAAGACATCTGGAGCCCACTGGATTGGGAAAGGCAGACTTTAAGGGACACTATAAGCACCTGCCAGGCCTTCCTTCGCTCCTAACTAGTGTCTCAGCTGGCTGACAATCTATATCCTGTATGCTGTCTCATGCCAGGGCAGCCACAAACCCAGGAGGCCGACAACAACTGAAATTCTATGGCTCTAGGCAGCTGATACAAGAGCTTAAGGACTTACTTATTCTCTCTCTTCCCTACAAATCGAGAAACATGTCACTGAAGTTGCTAAAATGTCTGCAGCAGCATCAGGTCTTAAGATCATGAAGCAACGGACAGCCTGTACCAAAACTATTACCACAACAGCTAATACGTAGCAATAAAATGCCTGTCTTGAACATGGGGAACTTATGCATAGAGACTTATTTGATGTCACTGAGCTGAGGTTTTGTATACCATCCTAGAGGTGTACTGTAGTGCCACTCCATTGTTTGCAAAGTGGTGATAAAGTGCCGGAGCAATCTTTAAAAGATGGCGTGGAGATTTTCAGTGTATTTGAGTGCCTCTTGGAGTGCCTTGATGCATTTTTTGAAAACCTTCAGCAGCCTGCATCCAGGAAGATCACAGCTATATCCCAACTATATTTGCTAGGACAAGCCTAGCATAGCCTAGCATAACCCAGATTCTGTGCCAAGAAAATTAAAATTTTCCCACTGAAATACACTATGCACATTTACTAGTTTTGTATACATTTGTTTATTTTGTATAATTTATTCCCCTTGTAGGCAGGTAGCTACGCAAGACACTTCCAGCTTGAGAGGTTTTACCACATGCTTTCAAACCTATCTCTGTGGCCACAGGGGCTAGAAACTTGCTCCCCCCACCTGCATGTGTGTAATCGTGAAATGCAGAGAGGACTGACCATATTACACAGATCTCTACAACGATGGAGTTAAACAAGTCCCCCTAGCCAGGACTGATCTGTGTTAGTCGCTGCAGCAGTCACCAGAGGGAGCTTATGAACTCCCTAGAGTGACAAACAGACTAGCTGCGGAATAAATCATTCAAATCCCTACAGACAACCTTGTTCTAGTTTATCCCCTCCACTTGCTAAATGCAAAAGGTAAACATTTGTTGGGGGAAATAGTTACTTGAATGTAATCGGGTGAGATCCAGATTTCTGCTGGATTGACTGTGCTGACGGAAGTAGTTTTCTCTGCCTCCTAATCCCCTGGCAGTCTCTCTAGCCCCCTTAAAATGCTACACAGAGAGCCAGAAGTCCCTGATGAATGGGATGAGCTGTGATGTGTGGGAGAGGTAGGGATTCCCCCAAATTGGGCGGAGGGTGCAAGTGGAGCTCCTCATCTTACAGATGGCAAATCCTGGATCTCACGCAATGTTAGGTGTTTGTTTGTTAGATGGCATCAAGTTGGGTTTTTTAAAATTATTATTACATTTTTATACCGCCCAATAGCCGAAGCTCTCTGGTTGGTTTTGTTTTGTTGGGAAAAAAATATACATTTTTAAAGTGTTTTCCATTGGGCCTGATCATCTCAGACGTATTCAGATGAGTCCTTCATAACTGGTATATGATTATTATTATTATTATTATTATTTATTTATTTATTTATTTATTTATATAGCACCATCAATGTACATGGTGCTGTACAGAGTAAAACAGTAAATAGCAAGGCCCTGCCGCATAGGCTTACAATCTAAAATTGTGTTTTCTTCTTGCAGTTACATTTATTGCTATGCTGATATTTACTCTAGTATATATCTTTTGAAATGACCAAAAAAACAAAACAAAAAACCTTTGCGTTTTTTCCAGGTATATTAATGTCATGCAACAAGAAATATACTGGAATGATGAAAGAAAAGGAAAAAGAAAGAGAAAATACAAGGAGTGGGGGAGGAAAGCAGGCATTATCAGACTGCAAGACATTAGGTGGTGAGCAGATGTGAAGAATGGAAACACTCAGGTAAGCAATCCATCTTTTTCTGAAGGTATTCCATAAAGGTAGCTAAAGGATCATCCACGTGGACCTCTCGGTCTGTTGCAATGGTCCTCAGGAGCCCTTCTCTGTGTTCCACCGCCAAAGGAGGCATGCTTGGCAGTGACAAGAGGCAGGGCTTTTTCAGTGGCAGCACCCTCATTGTGGCCCTCCCTCCCAAGGGAAGTTTGACTGGCCCCATCTTTGATAGTTTTTAGGCTGGCAATCAAGACATTTATACTCTGCTACGCTCCTAGTGGTTTTTACGGGGTTGCTAATCCTTCTCTTTCGATGCTGTTTAAAGTGATTGCTTTTAAGGTTTTTCTTGCCTGAGTTTTTATTGTATTACAATATACATTTGTTCGGGCTTGTGAACTGTCTTGAAGGGCCTTTTGAGGGCTGAAAAGTGGTATATAAATATCGTTCTAAACAATAAAATATAAATAGACATACGTTGCCCAGATAATATGAATAACTGCCAATGTATGACAGAGCATGCCTGAACTGATCCAACATTTTACCTATTGCCTAGTGAGTATGCATAGCTGCTATGTACATTTTGCATAATTCCCCAGTGGAGAATGTGTACACTGACCAGCCAGTGTACACAGTACTGATTTGTATTATTCACTTGTACATGTACAGCATCATCAGATGGAGCATCATCAGATGGGGAGGGGGGAATCACATTTCCTTATGGTTGCATTTTTGTCCCACAATAGGGATGATCAGCTTCCTCTCTTCACACGGGAAGAAAAAGGAAGCAAACAATGACCACGCGGCCCATTCAGTGGGTGTTTTTATACCATTGCTTCTCCTGCACACAGCAGGAAATGGCGGCGCATTTTACTACAACCAAAAAAGTTAGATTTTCCGGGGAGGCGGGGGAACAAGCAGAAGAAGTGAGAGACGTGTGGGAGGCAGATGGCGTCATGAAAAGGACCCACAAAAATCCAAGAGTGCTCAGTAACGAGTGGATCCAAATTTCCCCCTCCAAGTACTCCCCCCTCATGCATGGTTCAAAGCATGCTTTTCCGTTTTGAAACCCTTAGGTCATGGGGTGGGAAATGTGTGCCTGTCCAGATGTTGTTGGACTATAACTCCCATCAGCCCTAGCCAGCATAGCCCAAGTTGAGGGATAATGGGAATTGCCGCCCAGCAACATTCGGAGGCCCACGTATTCCCATCTCTGCCTTAATGGATGATTTTGAATACAGAAACTGCGAGCAAAGGAAATGTTGGGTATCTCTTCCCTCCTGTGACTTCTTCCTTCAATATTACCTCCCCCTAAAGCTGATTTTCAAAAAATAGAATTTGGGACTGCACTGTATGCATTTGTGTGTAACGTATAGTTCATCCCCCATGTTCTTTGGCAGAGGGCCAGTGCCAAGGGCAGGTATGGCCGGGCACCTTCCAAGGCCCCACACCCCAGGAGGGGCCCACTGACAGGAGCCCCCTGGCGTTACCCCTCCTCTTCACCATGGCAACCTGCAAGTTCACCTGCCTCTTGCTCTGGCCCAGACAACAAAGGAAGTGAGAGGGGGAGTAGTAGATGCCACTGCCTACTTGCTGCCTAGTTCCCTTCTTGGCAAACAAGCAAGTGGTATCAATAATGAGAAAGACGAGGAGGAGCAATAGCAGTGGGTGACGGTAGCAGTGAAAAGGCAGACTCACTGAGGGAGGGAGTCACACGGAAGGAGCCTTGTCCAAAGGGACTCAAAAACCTGGAGCCGGCACTGCTTTGGCACTCAGAAGAGGCCCTGATATTGAGGCATGGCTCATATTATTTTTTGATAATCTCAATTCTGGCAAAATCTGACAAATTATCTCAAGCATTCCATGGAATGGGTGGCCTTTTCAAAACAGAATGCCAGGTGTGAATGGGAGTTTTGTTATCACAGTATCTGCTCCATTCTAAAGGGTGATATATGCAATGTGATGCCTCTACAGTTTGCAAGGAACATCGCTGGCCACCCACAGAACTGTTCCATAACACACACCTCCAAAAAGAAAACCGTGTCGAACGGTAATTTTGAGAAGATGAGAAATGCAAGAAAGCAGCGATGAAATCTGAAGTAGCAGCTGGAGGGGGCCCAAGAGCAGAGCAGATTGCTTGCGGTGCTGACTGTGCATGCTTCTTAGGAATGCTTGTCAGGGCCAAACTGTGAACAAATCTGCGATTTCTAGAGCACTTGGGTCAAATGGTGATATCTGAGTGGAAGAAAAGTGTAACAAAGAGAGATGCTTTCGTTCCTTAAGGAAAATAGTTCTCATATCCTTTGGGGGGTGGGAATGCTACATATGATCACATCTCATAAAGGTGCAGATAGCAATTGGTTTGGAGAAATTCCAGAGTCAAGACTGAGTGTCTTTCAGAAGTTGTTTAATTAAGACTTTTAAGGAGTTACTGTGGTTGGTGTTTTTTTTAAAAAAAATTAATAATAACCAGATCCTTTTAATATGGGCTGGCCTTTGGTGGTTAGAGTTAAAACAGTAAGTGGCTAAGGGAGTAGTATGTCATATACCTGGTTTAATTTGGGTTTGGATGAATATTTCATATACTTATCCTGAGCCTGAGGAATAGATTGGGCTGGTTAGTAAAGTATGTAAAGAATGTGAAACCTGGAACTAGGCCATCTCTCAGTCCCAGTTGCTGCCTCCCTCCAGGGTTCCAGACCACATGGAGGGATGGCTCTACCCTTAGGCAGAGTGAAATGGTCACCTCAGGTGGCATACGATGGCAGTGTGGGAGAGGAGCGGCAGCATGTTTTAGAAGACAGAGCTGTGTTTTCTGTGTGGCCTACCCGGCCCTCCCTAAAGTAGCCTGCTACCCTCAGGTGAGGTGGAGGATGCTGTCCCATCCCTAGTGCTGAAGTGAGATTTAACTTTCAGTCTGGTCAGCTTCAGGAGGTGGAATGGGGCAGGGGGACCATCTTGTCCTTCGCCTCAGTCAGCAAAATATATTGGATTATTCACATGGTTATTACGAGGTATAAAAATGCTCTTAAAATACACAATTTCCCCCTGTTTAATCTTGACTCTATCCTACAATAGGTCTTTCAACCATGCTGTCATTCTTGATTGACAGCTCAGGTTTCTTCTCCTGGCCCAGAAAAGCTATTTCTCTACCCATTCTATCCATTATATGGGGTGTCATGGGAAGAGCTTTATGAGAGTATCAACCTTTGCATTTATTTGACTTTTTTTGCTTTGTTTTTAAATACAGAGAAATGATACCACTCAGTAGCCCCAACCCACCCATGCCTTCCTAAAATTACTCTTCCCCCAGTCACTTTAGTAACTCTAGCTGTCTATCAGCAACCACCATCAACTGTAGATAACGTGGTGAGAGTCATCTTAAGCCTAAAGGAAATCAGGGTTTCTCTTTCTTTAATTATGCAGTGAAGGCCTGTTAAAATCAGAATTGAGTGAAGATCATGTTGCACAGAGAAGAAAATTGGGTACCTTGTTTCCAGTACATTTTATAGCCTGTGGGGCACACATTGATGTAAGAGGAAGGGAAGGAAACAGTGCTGGCACATAGTGACATTATCCCCTTCCTGTGAAAGAGGAAATAAAATCTCTTTCATATACAGCTGAAGCCTTTCACATTCTGTGCTTTTCATGGCGAGGGCAAGAGCCGTCCACAGCAAGGATGTTAACATGTCTGGAATCTTTCCCCTTTACACCTTCACCTCCCATCCCATGAAATGCAGCCAAGAACAGCATCTTCTCAAGTAACATGAGAACTCAACTCAAGGTCTTGAATGGAATTTTCACTAGATCGGGTGTACCTCTTGGCTAGAGCCTGGGGTCAAGTACTGCAAGCTGTAATAATAAAGCCTGGGTAAGCATGGTTACCCTGACCTGTGGCTGTTGTCATCATAAATTTTGAAACAGACTAAAAATACTGAAAGGATGAAGTGTGGCTTTATTGGTTTGTTTTCTGCGTGTGAGAGTTGAATGGAACATAACTCATTGTACAGAATCCTGATACAACAGCCTTGTGCTCGTGCAGGGGTTCTACTGCCTATGTGGAGCTCTCTATACAGGTAGATGAGGTCCTGTTCAAATAAGACTGTGCTGTTAAGGTATTGTGGCTTGGGACCACAATACCCGACGGAACGCCTCTCCCGACATGAACCTACCCGTACACTGCGCTCAACATCCAAGGTCCTACTTCGGGTGTCTATTATTATTATTATTATTATTTTTTACTCAGTCTACTCCGAGGGAAGCTTGGAGGATGGCAACAAGAGAGAGGGCTTTTTCTGTGGTGGCCCCCCAATTGTGCAACAATCTCCCTGACGAGGCCTGCCTGGCACCAACATTGTTATCTTTTCGGCACCAGGTCAAGACTTTTCTCTTCTCCCAGGCATTTAGCAATATGTAATTAGCCTGGGTTTGTTTTTGTATGTTTTTTGTGGTTTAAAATTGTATGTTTTTGTGGTTTTAATTTTTTGTATATTGTTTTTAAGAGTTTTTATCCTATGTTAACTGCCCAGAGAGCCTCAGCTATGGGGCGGTACAAATAATAATAATAATAATAATAATAATAATAATAATAATAATAATAGTAATCTCGAACCATACACTTTGGGGTCTGCATTTGCAACCAGTAGTCTACTGTAGATTGTATTCACTCAGGCCTCAAAGTCCTCTTGATTGGTAGGGTGGATTAGCATGTATAACATCAGCCCTTGTGATTGGCAGGTAGTCTGAAGCTCCTGGGCTGGCCAGGTGTTGTAGAAACGTCATGGATGTTTTAGAGAAAAATAGATTGAGCACGATCCCAAAATGTGCAACTCTGGCCAAATGCATCACTTCACTTACTTTGACATGAACTTTGTAAAATTCTTCCTTTCTAAACAGACTGCCTAATGATCTTTGCGTGAGGATAAATCGGACGGGACAGGATGAAAATATGAGTTATATATCCCCTCATATTAAGCTTGATTTAATTTAGCTGACTTTTCATCTCTGCCCTTTTCACCCCGTCAAATTTAGCTAGCTGTTGGTTTGTTTTTCTTAACTCAGTCTTTGCTAAGCCATGTATGTGAACATGATTAGATCTTTGTTCACCTGTTACATTCCTACCTCTGGAAAAATAGAGACTTTGAAAAAAGCTTAGTGGAAGGAACTTGGTTAAGCTAGTCTTGCTAATATTTTATGTATATCATGTTAAGATGAATAGATAGAGGAATATTTTTGGAGCTTCAAAGCAGTTATTTTGGGGATCAAAGAAGAATACTCAAATATGACCTAGAGTCAAGCCTTTTGTTTGAACCTTAGTGGGGGGGGGGGGGAATTGTTTAGAATATGCTGACCTGTAGATGATAAACATTTTTTTAAAAAATTCTGGCTTGAATTTTAGACATTTGTTTAAAAGTGATAATCAAAGACATTTTTCTAGTTAGTAACTTAGTACAAGTGAATGAGATTTTAGAATATAGGGAACAGAGGGAATACAAACTGCAAGCAGGTTCTTTTACCATAATATCCCTGGCTATTATGTCAGGAAAGCCCATCAGGGGTGCATCACTTTTCTTTTGGGACAGGTCAGAAAGGCAATAAGGCCAAGAAATTTTGATTTTTAAAAGGCAAGGTTCTTAGGGATCTTTAGAAAGCTTTTGAGATATATATATATATATATATATATATATATATACCAAACATATTTTTCTAAACTTTCTTAGAAAACAAAAGCAAATTAATACTCCAGTCGTCTAGCCCCTTCCAATTCATGTTCCTCCTCTCCTCTCCTACAAATAATGACCCTGTTTTGATGACATACTAAGCCACAGTGCTTAAGCATTTTGAGCTAAACATTATGGCTTAGCGTGTCGTGTGAACCATTCCTAACTATGGTGGCTACATACCTGTGGTTTAAACACACTCACTAACCATTTGCTGCAAAAGGGTTAGCAGCCTAACCATGGTTTAGCATGTTGTCTGAATAGGCCCATAGAAAAGCAATGGAAATTAAGTTAATCATGATAAACAAGTCCCACTGATTTCTACTGTTTAAGTATGTCTAAGGCTTTAGCTAGTCCTACCTGTTAGCATGCGACAGAGGAGGGAAGATCTTGCAATGTGTTTATCGCGAGATCCCTCTTCTATTTACACGTGACGTGCAACGATCTCAGAAGGAGAGGCGTTGCGCCAGCCATTTTTTTAATATTAAAGGGCCAGCAGTGCACGAATGGTTGTGTGCAAAATATAAGTATTTTTTTTAATTTAAACTATTTCCCCTGCTCCCCCACCCTACCCCCGATGGGCGCAGCACTCCTGAGGAGTGCTGCACCCCGTGTGCGGCTCCCGGCTCCTCGTGACGAATCGCGAGGAGTTGGGTCAACCCACAGCGCCCGGCCACACGTTCCGCAGTCTCGGGCTCAGCCCAAGACCGTGGAAAACTGGGGCTAAAGGGGAGGGCAAGATCCCAGGGCAAGGGAGGGATCATCCCTCTTTGATCCCGGGATCCCCTGTGCCTCATGTGGACACACAGGGATGATCCCGGGGATCACCCCGGGATTTCGCCCCATCTAGCTATGGCCTCAGTCTGGATCCAACCCAATGAGAATTTTCAATAACATTTCAAAAACACTTTTCTAAGTAATTTATAAGATTTAAAATAATGTATAAGAAAGTAAAATGAGTTACCTAATAGAGGCTATTGGAATGAAAATCAAGTGGGACTAAGCAAATCTTGACACATAAGGAAAGTCCATCCTCCCAACCATCAGTGGTATGCGTGGCGTCCAAAGGCACCAAATATGTTTCTCAGGTTTGGTTTACTCATTATGGTATTTAGAAGTGCAGCTGGCCAAGAGCAGATCATGCTAACAAAGATGCGACATGACTAATGTCAGCTTGACAGCATTACCAGCCACTAATTCACGATGGGGCTATGCATGATACAATGTTTTTTTATCTCATTGCTCTAGCTCATCCTGGCCAGCTACATCTAATCTTAAAATAGAAATAACCTCAGCAGGGGAAAGTACGGTGCATTAAAGTTTCTCAAAATAGACCTGATTGTTGCAGGACTGATTTCTGGAAGTACTTTAGCTTTAGGCCACTTTCTGGCTAGTGCATGTAAACAAGTGGGAAAGCAAGGAAAACACTGTAGGGGAGTAAAAAATAGCCAAAGACAAGGGTGGAATCAAGTAATCTTCTACAATAATATTATTAGTAAAAGTTTTATTAAAGTGCCAGGTGCCTACGCGTTTCGAACGCGGTTGCGTTCTTCCTCAGGGCTTTAAAGCCCTGAGGAAGAACGCAACCGTGTTCGAAACGCGTAGGCACCTGGCACTTTAATAAAACTTTTACTAATAATATTATTGTAGAAGATTACTTGGTTCCACCCTTGCCTTTGGCTATTTTCTAGTGCATGTAAACTACAGAAAGTGCTGTGAAGTGTACAGACCACAAAAGTGACTAAGGTTGTCCTAACGATATGCCTGGCAACAACCCAATGCTTGTAGGTTTGATCAGAGCTTAATTACTCTATCAAAATGAAAAGACCATTTGTAATCTAAGCCAGGGGGAAAGGAGTTTAGCATAATTCTGAATCCTTTTACTCTGGGTGTATAGTCCACTGATGAGATATATTTATTTATTTATTACATTTTTATACCGCCCAATAGCCGAAGCTCTCTGGGCGGTTCACAAAAATTAAAACCATCATAAAACAACCAACAAGTTAAAAACACAAATACAAAATGCAATATAAAAAGCACAACCAGGATAAAACCACGCAGCAAAATTGATATAAGGTTAAAATATAGAGTAAAACAGTATAATTTAAATTTAAGTTAAAATTAAGTATTAAAATACTGAGTGAATAAAAAGGTCTTCAGCTGGCGACGAAAGGAGTACAGTGTAGGCACCAAGCGGACCTCTCTGGGGAGCTCATTCCACAACCGGGGTGCCACAGCGGAGAAAGCCCTCATAAATGTACACGGAAATTTTGATAGTGGGCAAGAAAGCTAACGGAGGAAACGTATGGATCCAGATGGTTTTTTGACAGCTCTTGGGGATTTCCTTGTCACCTTGGCAGGTGATTCTGTTGAAGCCCCATTTGATCTCTGGAATGAAGAAATGGCCCATGTGCCTGACACGATAGCTCCTGAGTATCTTCTCCCATGGACTGGAGCCCAGTGAGCCCCCTGGTTTTCCAGGCCACTGCACGTGGTGAAACAAGTGAGACTTCAACTCGAATGACATTGGCAGAAAACTCTGAATGAGTCCGATCGAACACGGGCTACAGCTCATTTGAAAGCCTACTCTTGGTAATGGGGGTGGCAAAGAAATCATACTTCTCCACCATCATTGTGTCTGTTCAGAGGCCTGTTATGCTCTGGCCCTCAAGAAAAAAAGATGGACCACCTGATAGCCCTCTGGGACCAATTTGCATGATATTTTGCAGATAAAATCAATCATATCCATCCAGAATCAGAGGCGGTAAACCTATGTTGCTGGGGAACATGGGCTGGAGGGTGCTATTGCACTCAGAGAGGTCCGCCTGGCGCCTACACTGTACTGCTTTCGTCGCCAGCTGAAGACCTTTTGATTCACTCAGTATTTTAACACTTAATTTTAACTTAAATTTAAATTTTACTGTTTTAACTCTGTATTTTAATCTTATATCAATTTTGCTGCGTGGTTTTATCCTGGTTGCGCTTTTTATACTGTATTTCGTAATTGTGCTTTTAACCTGTTGGTTGTTTTATTGTGGTTTTAAATTTTGTGAACCGCCCAGAGAGCTTCGGCTATTGGGCGGTATAAAAATGTAATAAATAAATAAATAAATAAATAAATGTCCTGCTGCCTGGTTGACAGCTGACTTACCACTGTGTGAACAGAGTGCTGGACTAGATGGACCCTTGGTCTGATCCAGCATGGCTCTTCTTATTTCTTAAGTTCTAATCTTCTTACGTTCGATACCATAGTTGACACAGGTCTGGTGGATGTAAAGTTGGCTCCTGCTCATCCAGTTATAATGGATACTTTTCCATCTGCACAACCCAAGGGTGTGGACAGGATCCTTGGAGAGATGAGGCCTACTACTTCTGTGCTGGACCTTTGCCCCTCTTGGCTTATAAAAGCAGCCAGTGGGGGAATGGCTGACTGGGTAAGGCAAGTGGTAAATACCTCTTAATGGCATGTTGTGTTTCTGTATTGCCTAAAGGAGGTGGTGGTAAGACCTTTGTTTAAAAAACCCTCCCTGAACCCCACTGCATTGGATAATTTCCAGTCAGTCTCCAGTATTCCATTCTTGGGTAAGGTGCTGGAGTTTCTCTGCTCCGGGGATTTTTGGATGCGGCAGATTATCTACATCCATTTCAATCTGGCTTCAGGCGTGATTGTGGGATAAACAGTGCTTTGGTCTCCTTGGTGGACAATCTACACCAGAAACTGGACAGCAGGAGTGTGTCCTTGTTAGTTCTGCTGGACCTTTCAGTATTGTTGACCGTGGTATCTTTCTGAAGCATCTGTCTGTGATGGAACTGGGAGGCACTATTATATGGTGCCTCTGGTCCTTCTTGGAGGGGCAATCTCAGAAATTGGTGCTGGGAGATTCCTGTTCTGTGCTGTGGCCATTGGTCCGTGGTGTCCTTCAGGGTTCCAGTTTATTCCCCATGCTATTTAACATAGACATGAAACTGCTGGAAGAGGTCGTCCAAAAGTTTTGGGGTTCGTTGCAACCAGTATGCTGATGACATCCAACTCTGTCTCTCTTTTCCATCTAAATCCAAGGAAGCTGTTCTAGTTCTAAATTGGTGCCTGATTTTGGTAATGGACTGGATAAGGGCAAACTAATTGAAGCTTAATCCAGGCAAGATAGAAGTGTTCCCGGTCAGTTAAAAGGCAGATCAGGGAATAGGGTTCAACTTCCCAAAGTCTCAGGCTCGCAGTTTAAATGTACTCTTGGACTTTCCCCCCAGTCTCGATACTCAGGTCTTGGCGGTGGCCAGGAGTGCATTTGCATAGCTGAGGCTTATGCGTCAACTGCACCCACTCCTATAGACGTCTTATCTAGCCAGGGTCACGCATGCTTTAAGTACATCCGTCTTGGACTACTGTAACATGCTGTATGTGGGGCTTTACATGGGACTGCCTTCAAAAACTGGCCAGAAATTTCAACTGGTCCAGAATGCTACAGCCAGATTGTTGATCAGAAAACAAGAACCAAAGCTAAATAAAATTCAAATATATGGCCGAAATATAGATGGAGATTAATTTTTAAATGGCTCTTTCTTACAAAAAGGATAGGTCCTCAGGATTTTGGATTAATTATGTGTTGAGAGGAATAATTTTGCAATACGTGCAGGGTAAAGGTAGACTTTCAAACTACACACATTTTTATGTAAATCAGGATTCAATTTTAGATAGTTTGGTTTATTGATGTTAGAGGGCAGGAAATAGTTTACTTCCAGCAGCTATTCTTCTAATGTTTATTTTATACTGTTTCAAAGTTTGTATGTCATTTCTGGTTTGAGACAATCTGTTCTTTTCTAAAGTACACATAAGTTTTGTACAAATTATTTTGCTACTTTTGTACATAATATGCCTGCCTATAATAAACCATTTCAGAACAGAGATATTTATCAACATATGGTGAAGTAATTTTGTCTCAATGCTTTTGTCACTAAAGATGACATCTTTTAGCAGGTGTCTCCTGGGAGTGAATAATCATTTTTCAACAGTGCTTATTTTCCATTTATTTGTCACCCTAAAATGCTATCTTCAGTTACTGAGCTCCAGAACAATACAATATCAACTTCCTATTTTAGTTGGAGTGTGAAGCCCTGTACAGACATTTGAACTGTGTAGACCTCTGTGCAACTATCAAAGATCAGGATCATACTCATTGGTCCCAATCCCTTACTATGTTGACATTTGAATGTAACTTTGCCTTGAAGTAGGTTTTAAAATAGCAGGTGCTATTTACTATTTATGTATTTTTGACAGATTTTCTTTTATATTTTAATTATAATTTGTATTTTATCCTATATTTTAGTGTTGTTGGCCACCTTGAGTGCCATTTTTCCTGGCAGAAAGGCAAGGTACAAATCAAATCAAATCAAATAAATAAATAAATAATAAACAGCTAGCACACAACTAGCACAAGTAACACCTAGCCCAATGAATGGGCTGTGAAACAGCTTGAGAATTGGGTTGTGAAATGGTTTCCATAAGCAGAATCAAAGTATTGGATTTGATACTTATGAAAGGAACAGGGTTTCTGAAAGCAATTAAAGTTTTGTGCTAGGTGGAATGACACTATTGGATACGATCTGTAGGTCCTACAAAAATTAGAGGGTATGAGCTTAGGCTGTAGAGGTGTTCAAAATTATGGATGGTGTGGAGAATATGGATAGAGAGCCATTTTTTCTTCCTCTCTCTCATCCCATGAAGCTGAGTGGTGGGAGATTCAGGACAGATAAAAAGAAGTACTTCTTTATACAGTGCATAGTTAAGTTATGGAATTCGCTACCAACTTGGATGGCTTTAAATGGGGTTAGAGAAAGTCTTGGAGGAAAAGGCTAGTCCTGATGGCTATATGCTACCTCCAGTAAGAGAGGCAGTAAGCCTACATACATCAATTGCTGGGAAACGTGGGTGCTGTTGCACTCATGTCCTGCTTGTGGGTTCCAGGTTGACAGCTGGTTGGCCACTACGTGAACATAATACTGGACTAGCTGGACCCTTCTTATATGGCTCTTCTTATATTCTTATGACTTCAAATGCAGGGAGGTTGGGAGTGACAAGGCAGAGCCAGTTGGGTGGAGCTGCAACACCACCACTCCTGCACATATTTCTACAGCAGGGTTGAAGAACCCTTTTCAGCTGAAGGGTTTGCCCCAGAGCCCAAAGTGGGCAGGGGTACTCCACGATCTCTCTCATACACATGCATACACTATTCACAGACACCCAAGATGCACCTACTTGCTACGTAGGGGTTGGAGTGCATCTGAGGAAAGGCCATGTTCCCTATGCAACCTGTGGGCTGGAGATTCCCCACTCCTGGCCTACACAGATCAAATGTCTTGAGACTGTGTTTGATTTGCATTCTCAGAATTATGGAAAGAAAGCAAGGATGGGATGTGCAGTTTCAGGGTCAACCGAGGGGTTGGCATCAGGCACTTCTGAGGCCCCTGCCCCAAAAGGGGGGCACTCCCAATTCTCGGAGCCTCCTGGCCTTGGTGCTATTGCCTGTTCACCTGCCCTCTGAGCAAGGGAACAGTGACAGGAGCAAGAAGGAATGGAAACCTGTTGTCTCCCACTGGGAGGGGTGTGTGTCCGTTGATTGCAGGCAAAAAGGCAAGCAAATGGGTAGTGGAAGCAAAAGAGAGGAGGTCTATGTATGCACTGACTGAGGAAGAGGTTCCACTGTAAGCATCTTTCCCAGGGGGCCTCCCAAAACCTGGAACCAGCGCTTGCCGTTTGAGAGCTTTATATTTATGGACAATTGTTTAAAAATAACTCTTTGAGGCTCAGTAGCAGATGCCATGTTTCCACAGGCATTCTCTGCTGCCTCGGTTATTAGTAGCATTGACAAAGTGACTTTGAGAGGAATGAGTCGAAACAGATATTCTATTACATTTGCCATCTAAGGTCTGTGGTGGTCAAAGTTTTGCTGAGGTGACGCACCAGTGGAATTCTTCTCTTGATTCGGAATCCACCTGTTGTATTTCATGACTCAGAAGTCACCTTTGAGTGGTATTGAATCTCAGCACCACAGGCCAAATCCAGTCTGGCCTAAATCCCTGTTTCTCCTGGCTGACAATCATTCGGTGGTTTACCATATTTTGAGCAATTTTTGCCCACTCTAAAAGGTTGAAATGCTTCCCCAAATACTTTGTTACTGGCAGTGAGAGCATCAAGCTCTAATGTACTGGCTTTTTTGGCCCTGCCCTCTTAGCCTTCAGCCCCACCCACCATTGGGATGCAGCCCCTGAGAGCTTCTTGAATTGGGCCCCTGGGCAGAAAGAGGTTTGACACCTTTAGAGAACTGTTACCAATCAGAATAGACAGCACTGAATGGTCCAATGGTGTGACTCAGCTTCATGAATTCATTGCTTAGCTGTGCAGTGCAGTGCTGTAGAGGGCGGTATATGAGTCCAGACATTCCTGTGGCCCTGCCACATGCATCATCAAAATGCCTGAGTTGTGCATCTCTCCACAGAGTTCTAATAGCCTCAGCACAGAGGAGCAATATGCTTGCCTGCAGCATGATTTTCACTTGACTGGTTTTCAAAATCATCAGTACTTTTAACTCTCGTTTGGTAGCTGTAAATGCCAAGATGAAGGGTAAACACCTTATAGGCCCAAACATCTGGAGGGCCACAAGTCCCACAATCCCTCATTATTGGCCCTATTCAGAAGACATCTTAAACCATGGCTTTAACCACAGTAGCCAAGCCAGGCTGTGTTCAGAAGACACCTTAAACCACAGCTTTAACCATGGTGAATAAAGCAAAAAGCCTTATTTACCGTGGTTAAAGTCGTAGTTTAAGATGTCTTCTGAACAGGTCCATTGTCTATGCTAGCTAGGGCTGCTGAGATTTGCAGCCCAGAACTTCTGGAGGGTCACAGGTTGCCCATCCTTGGCCTAGATCCATAGATCTAGAATAAGGACCTGAAAAGTAGAACCTCTTTGGGACAGTTTGCACACTTACTTATCTGGAAATCTTGTGTGTGCATTGGAACGTGATGTGGCATATACCTATGTATATTCTTATACATGTACGCCTGATTCCTGTGCTTGTTTTACCTCTTGAAAGAGATAGAAGTACTACTGCAGGGATTAGGCAAACTGACATACAGATGTGTGTATGTATGCATTCATGTTTTCCATGTGTCCCATTGTATGTGCAATAGGGATATGTGTCCCTGATGTCCCATTACTTACAGGATTTCCAAGTCAGTGAATGCATGAACTGGTGTGCCAGTATTCAGATATAGAGATGTGTACCAGAATATAGAGTCTGGCTGGTCTGGTTAATCAGAAGTGACTTGCCTTGCTGGCTGACAAGCACCAGTACTAGAAGCTTAAACTGATGAGTGGATGAAAAAGTGGGTGCTTCCAGATAACGGTTTTATTGTGCGATCACTCTGCCTATTTCAGAGAATTTTATGTGGGGAGGCGGCTAGCATCCATAACCCTCCCATGTTTTCCCGCTGCTTCGGTCTTTTCTTGTCCCAAATAATCCATTAAGGAGGGGAAATGGAATAGCTACCCAAATTCTTTTGAATAGTGTTGCTAGGAGCCATCCATCTGGAAGCATCCATTGTTTATTGTGCAAAGTATCTACCTGTCCCAATGATTTTTGTCTAACCAGAGAAAATAAACATTGTGGAAAGTAGAATAGAGGGGTATGTCCTTGGATGGGGAAGTAGCAAGCTGAAGGAAATGCCTCATTTTTAAAATGCATATAACAGAGTTTGTTCATCCAAACACAATCCCTTCCCTATCCACCTATAATTCTATAAGGCAAAGTATATTTTTTGAGGTGTTGGGCTGGAAGGTAGTGGAAAAACAACTCGTGATGAACTGATGGTTGGAAAATATATTTCAAACTGTTTAAAAATAAACATTCTGCCTTACGTGTGGCTTTTGTTGAATAGGTTGTCAGTATGACACAGTAAGTGGTGGGATGTTATGGTAATTAGTAGTGACCCTTGAATATTTTGGTTTACCACAGTACAGAATACCAAATACAGTAGCTTTTCCAGGAAGATGTAGATCCATCCTGAGGATTAACTGTAAGTCTCTTGTTTCAGCAACTTTTCAATTATTTCAGTTCAACTCTTAGAGTTTCCACTCTGGTAAAAAGCATGTCCTTTTGACATTTGAGTTTTTTCGTGGAAGAGGTGGAAATGTTCTGTACTCTACCTTCTTGTTAATGAACTGTGAGGTTATACAAAGGAGGTGGATTGGAGGCAAAAAACAACAACAACCCTGCTTGTTCTGCTACAGATGAGTAGGGATGAAGGGAAGTAAATAATGGGGTCCCACAGGGATTGGTATTGGGACCAATTCTTTTCAACTTGTTGATCTGAAATTAGGAGTGAGCAGTGAAATGACCAAGTTTGCCGATGACACCAAATTATTTGTTGAAACACAAAGGGATTGTGAAGAGTTCCAGAGGGATCTCTTCAAGCTGGGAGAGTGGGCATCCAAATGGCAGATGTGGTTCAATGTAAGCAAGTGTATGGTGACACACATTGGGGGGGGGATCAATTTCATGTATAACCTGATGGCGCCTGAGCTGACAGTAATGAGATCTTGGGTCTGTGGTGGACAGCTTGATAAAAATGTCAACCCAGTTCGGCAGCTGTAAAGAAGGCAAACTCCATATTAGGCATTATAAGAAAAGGAATTGAGAATAAAACGGCCAGTATCATACTGCCTTTAAGCCAATGTATGGTGCAACCACACTTAGAATACTGTGTACAGTTCTGGTTACCACATCTAAAAAAAGATATTTTAGAGCTAGAAAAAGTGCAGAAAAGGGCAACTAAAACGATTAAGGGGCTAGAGCATCTCCCCTATGAGGGAAGGTTACAACAGCTGGGATTGCTTAGCTTGGAAAAAAGGAGACTAAGGGGAGATATGAGAGAGGTATACAACATTCTGCATGGTGTGGAGAATGTGGATAGGGAGACATTTTCCTCTCTCTCTCAAGATACTAGAACCCGGGGTCATCCCATGAAGTTGATTGGTGGGAGATTCAGGACACAAAAAAGGAAGTAGTTCGTCACACAGGGCATACTTAAATTATGGAATTCACTACCACAAGATGTAGTGATGGCCACCGATTTGAACGGCTTTAAAAGGGGGGTTGGATAAATTCCAGGAGGAGAAGGCTCTCAATGGCTAGTAGCCCTGGTTGTTGTGTGTTGCCTCCAATATCCGAGGCAGTAAGCCTGTGTGCACCAGTTGCTGGGGAACATGGGTGGGAGGGTGCTGTTGCACCATGTCCTGCTTTGTTGGCCACTGTGTGAACAAAGTGCTGGACTAGATGGATTCTTGGTCTGATCCAGCATCAGGGCACTTCTTAGGTTCTTACGTTACTTTTCAAAAGTCTGTAGATCACAGGAAGGTTAGATCTTACAATTGCTACAAAGCAGGAAAATCTTGTGTATTTGTGCTTTGGTAATCCAGCTAGAGATGGAGTGAGGATTTGCAGCAGGGGTGCTCACCTATCCATGCTTGAATTATACAAAGGATAATCAAGATGGGCACAGCCCACTTCAAAAAGTCCCCTCAGCCCACTATCCTCTACTGCCTGCTACCCTTTTGTGCTCCCCAAGTGTGTGTGGAGAAAGCCTTTCTTTGGACAAGGGTTACAGGGTAGCAGGTGATGGAGGGTTGAGTGGCTCATTTGCTGATGCCTGCAACCTACGATGGGTTGGCAGTGCTGGGTTTGGATGACAAGCCAACCCATCATGTGTTAAACATCCCCAACACCAGACCATGTGTTGCTAGGGTGACTTGCTACCCATGCAAAAGTCACCCTATGGGAATTGGTCTGGGTTTGCACAACATGACAACCCGCCATGCCTTGTCACCAATGATGGGTTGTTGTGTTGTGCAAACACAGTCAATGACCACTAAACTGAGTGTATAAAATGACTCCCTTGAAAAGCATTGTATCTGAGGTAATGTGAACATTCTGTTTCTGGTGTTGTCTTTGCAATGGTCCATTCACACATGTAAATCATTGATTAATGTAGGAGTCATGAAGTGTTGAATGTATATGTGTGAACTAAACCTTTATTGTTTGACTGTATGGTTCTTATGATCTGCACCCTTTGATCTAAGGGTTGATTAATACATTGTGTTGGCAGCATGGTGGATGCTGCCACTATGCCTAAAAGTGTGGTTAGTTTTCACATTCTAAGCACTTGTATAAAGCTGTACTATATAGATTTGGTTGATTGTAGCCATTCCCAAGGATTTCAAGGATTTCCTCGGGCATGATTATGATCAGTGCTAATTGTAGTGCACCTAACTGGGCACAAGAAAAGCAAATGTGCACACCATTGAGCATGCCATCCCTGTTCTCTAGGGCAGTGCACCCATGTAACCCAAAGAATTAACCTCCAAGACTTTCTCTTTGGAGTCTTACCTGGTAGGTCAAAGGAGGCCTTCATTCCACCCTTCTTCCTTCCATAATCAGATAAAAGGAAGTTGAAATGGAAGACCAAACTATGTCCTCTTCAGTGTTCTAGTGCACTGGTGGGAAGAAAGTAGATTGCCAGATGTTTGGACTTCAACTCCCAGCATTTCTGACCATTGGCCATGCTGGCAGGAGCTTCTGGGAACTGAAGTCCCAAATGTCTGGATATCTACCTTCTGCCCACCCCTATTCTAGTGGATACCAGACACACAGAGCAAACACTCTAGATCAATAGACTCTAGATTAACAGAGGTGTGACCTTGTGTAGGTAACCCAAGATTGAGATGGAGGACTGAGCAGTATTGTTCCTGGGTAGTATAATATATTCCTTCTATGAGGAATAGTGAAGCTGTCCTTGACTTACTCCATGTGGCTTGGCTTGCTGGGAAGAGGATTCCGAAAAGCCTTTGTTCATGCTACTTTCCTTACCCCTCCCTGGTTAAGGGTCCCCTCAGGTGGTTGCTTGCCCAGGGGCCTCCCGAATCCAAATTCTGTCCCAATGCCAAAGTTTTTATTGTTGTTCAGAACCGGGAACAAAAATCCACACTCCCTCTTTTTCCCATAAAGGGAGGGAAATCTGTATGTAAAATAACACACATTACATCAGCTTTCGGACATAAATCACACACGAGTTAAAATAAAGGCTTACCTCATCAGACTACAGTGGGAAGTTTAGGAAAATGGCAGCTGTAAACTTAGGCATTTTCTGTTCTGAAAGGAAAGGAATCTGGATCTAGTTTTCCTAAAATGACTTGAAATCCAAACGGAATATATCTTTTCACTCACGCAGAGGCAGAAGAGGTTATAAGAGCACATTATAACAAACTTTCAAATGTCACAGCCATGACTCGTGCACTGGGATGTGTCTTCCCATGAACAAGAAACAGAATGATTGAATTAGCTTTGTGTTTCCTCCCATTTGGCAGAGCAATACAGAAAGGCAAGTAATGTAAATCTGCAAGAACTTAAGGGATTTATTGCCATTTATTGTATTTCCAGTCCCATCATTAGGATAATTATTCACCTGCAGTGCACTACTCTTGAACTCAGTAAGGCTTTGGGAATGGGGCAATGAGTCATCAATCTGAAATTGCATGTTACTGAATGTGTGCTCAGTAGCAAACTGCAGTGATCATTAATACTCAGGAAAACTATAATAATTCTTCAGCCATATTTGTAAACATATGCAAGTGGTTGGTGGTTTTTAAAGAACAACTTTGATGGGTTGTTTTTTTTACATCACAAATGACAAATGGAATTAAAAATCTATCAGCAAGTCTTTCTCCACTCCCACCCACACCCATGAGAAATGCTTGTGGAGTTCAGGAAGGCTGAAGAAGACATTTGCCTGAATAAAGCGGATTGCTGGAACTTTGGAATGGTGGCAAAAACAATTGTGGTTCTAAAATTAGAACGTTAATAAAATTTTGGATCATAGAGGAATTCCTGCTTGCCTATACTGCTGGCACTGTAACCCTAAACACTTGCATCCGTAGATTTGCTTGTAATGCCATAGTCATGAACCTGCAGTGCTAAAGTTTAATGACATGAGTGGAGGGCACACAGCAATGAATGGGGTGGATAAGCAATCCCTCAGTGGCTTTAGATCTTGGGATAAGGTCTATCAATGGCCACTAGCCAATGAGAGCTTGGTTCACATACATAAATCCACCACTTGATGGCTGCTACATCGATGGCTGTGCAGCAGTATGCCTCTGATGACCAGTTGCTAGGGAACGTGAGTGGGAGGGTGCTGTTGCGCTCATTTCCTGTTTGTGGGCTTCCCAGAAGCATCTGGTTGGTCACTGTGGGAAAAGAATGCTGGACAAGAGAGGCCTTCAGTCTCATCCAGCAAGGCTCTTATGTTCTTAGAGCAGCCTTAGTTTAATTTAATTTCATTAATTTTAAAGATAGGTTGGATCCAGACTAGATCTACACTACTGCTTTATAGCGGTATTAAAGTGCACTGATAATGTTGGGGCATAATCCACATTCCATATACCGCTTCTGTAGTGTTATATCCTACTTTTTATTCAACATTCATAATGATTTGGCACAATCTGGCCTTAGTCATGGTTAGAATAAACTCAGTGAAATCAATGGGACTTAAGTTAGTCACGGTTAACTTTGTCAACCGCCCAGACAGCTTCGGCTACGGGGCGGTATATAAATGCAACAAATAAATAAACACACAAGCATAAGTTTCATTAATTTAGATGGGCCTAATGAGTGACAGTAACTGAGCGACTTAGGAAGAGGTCATTCTTTTCTTCTCACCTGTTTCTCAGGAGAACAGCAAAGGCAACCTGGTGCA
The DNA here is from genome assembly GCF_023053635.1 of Elgaria multicarinata webbii. Lineage (NCBI taxonomy): Eukaryota > Metazoa > Chordata > Lepidosauria > Squamata > Anguidae > Elgaria > Elgaria multicarinata. The sequence goes on from NC_086171.1 coordinate 129,943,441, forward strand.
AGGATAGGAAAGTCTTAGGCTGTAGCTAGACCAAAGGTTTATCCCAGGATTGTCCTGGGGTCAAATCTGTTCATCTAAGTGCCACACAGGGCATCCAGCGCTCAGGCAGGGATGAACCCGGGATGATCCTGCGATAAACCTTAGGTCTAGCTACGGCCTTAGAAAGGAAACTATGTAGCAACCTTTCCCAACATAGTACCCTCCATATGTGTTGGACTGCAACTCCCATCATTTCCAGCCATCATGGCCAATGGTCAGGGATTATGGGAGTTGTTGTCCAAAATACCTGGAGGGCACCAAGTTTATTTATGTATTTATTACATTTATATATTGCCCCACAGCCGAAGCTCTCTGGATGGTTCACAAAAGTTAAAACAGTAAACATTAAAAAGTAAACAAAATTTAAAAACCATCAGAAACATTTATTTATTTATTTATTACATTTTTATACCGCCCAATAGCCAAAGCTCTCTGGGAGGTTCACAAAAATTAAAACCACAATAAAACAACCAACAGGTTAAAAGCACAAATACAAAATACAGTATAAAAAGCACAACCAGGATAAAACCAGGAACATAAAAACAACAGTACAAAAATGACTAGTTGTGGAAAGCTTCTATAAGGCATTGTGATAGCACTAGATAGGAATCCAAAGCCTTTCTGTTAGAGCTGGCCCAAGACATTGTGCTACCTGGAGTGAAGGACAAGATGGTGCCCCCTCCATATACAGAGGCCAGCCAGACTTGCAGTTGGATTTTAATTTAATTCAAACTTCAATTTAACTTTAATTTTAATTGAGGTCAGCCTGCCCATTCCCCACCCTATAGCCTCCAACAAGTAAACAACACACACACACACACACACACACACACACACACACACACACACACACGCTCCTCACTGGGCAACTGCTCAGCAACGTATGCCTGGCATTGCTCCTGGCAGAGGTCCTGATTGACACAGGCCCATACTCAGCAGTGAACTTGAGCTTCCTGTCCTCTGTGTGGAGGGCAGGATCATGGCCATTATATGGGCATGGCAGTTGGCACCGCCTATAAAAGATTTAGAGACCAAAGCCTCTTTCTTCCCTTCTGTTGCTTGCTTGGATCAATCTAGCTTTGAATAAATTACTGTAGATTCATTACTGCCTTTTTCTTCTGATGGCCTGAGTGGGAAATAGCCATGCAGCACAAATCACCAAAACAGTTGGCACTGCACTGTTCCCTTTTTGGAAATTGCATCACCAGAACAGAAACATAAGGTGTTTTAAGGCTATTTTTCCTTTTCATTAATCCCTGTAGAGAGGGTACCTAAAGCAGGGCTTGGCAGACTTCAGGCTTGCAAGATCTACTTAGGATTCTTTTTTCTTTTTTACTAGAATCCACAAATCCACAAACCAAAAAGATATACCCTTGAAATTAAAAAGTTCTGAGCCTAGGAATTTGTTTTGAGTACCAGAACTCACGTCTTTTCACACACAAGTCCCCTCCTGCTTTTCCTAGCCTTTCTTCATTTAGGCAGTATAATGCATGTGTGGGTGTGGGGAGGTGGTACTGGGAGTAATTTGCTGGTGTTGTTGTTAAACAGTTGGAAGTCAGAAATCCTTGTCGATCTACTGCAAATCGCCCAGAGATCTACCTCCTGTCCACCCCAACTTAAGGATAGCTGCGTAGAACTATGGTAAGTTGTATTCCACTCTTCTTGTGAAACAAATTCAATGTTAAATAAATAATTAAAAAAAACCCTTCAGTTTTGGGGCAAAACACTGATACACCCAAGAGGAGTCATTTTGTCACTACCACTCCCCTTTGCCACATTTTTGAAAAAATAAAAACACATAAAAGCAGTATGGCAGTAGATTCTGAAAAACAGAAATGGTTTTTTTCCCCAACCAATTGCATTTTTCTATAAGGAACTAAATTGGTCCATTGTTGCCATAAACATTCTGTATGAGAGGTTTGAATCATGCACATATATATGGTCACCTGTAAGTTCACTCTGCATTATCTAGAGGCTATGTGTATTAGAATAGGTGGTTTACAAGTGATTTGTTATAAACAGGGATGTCTGCAAATGAATTCAGATTTCTATGAATCTGGGTTGTGGATTCTGCAGCAGCCTGGCTTTTTCCAAGTCATGCAGATTCCACAGACTTTCAGATCAGTTTTTTTTTATTTTGGGGTGGGGGATGAGTGCAAGTACGCACGTGCAAACAGGAACAAAATTCTTGTACATCCCTAAAATAAAAATGAATTCCACCAATGATTCGACAATGGAACAAAAGACGCTGGACAATCCTCAAAACACAAAGAAAATGCATTTAACAAAATCCGTACATCCAGAGGTATGAAGGTGCTTTTATTGCACTGTGCATACCCTGAGCCAGTAAAAAATTACAGTTGCTTATTATGATGGGTGCCCCAAATCTCCAACTATTCCATTGCTAAGGAAGAGTTAAGGAAAAGCCCATTTATATTCAAATGTTCTTGAAGAATTTGATGTTGCCTTTCTGCCTGGAAACAGCTTTGTCTTTTCATTTAGATGCTCCTACAATTGGCTCTTGTCCTTTTAATGCCAACATCTCATCCGTCAGCTGATTCTCTCCCATTAGCCTCTGTTAGGGATAATCCCTTCTCTGCCCTCCTAGCTGAGCTTCTGTTTCAGAAGTTTCCCTCTGCTTTTCTCACATTCCGCTGTATCAGTCGTTTTCGTAAATGACCTTGCAAAACACTTTGAGATCTGATCCCAATCTCCTTTTTTGCTGTCATCAACTTGGTCCTGTTTCAAGTATAGCTTATCCTAAACTCTAGTGTTGCAAACGTTGCTTGGATGTCTTTGTGCATATGAGTGTGTGATTCTTCTGGCACTTTTATTATATCACTTGTGCTAGGCCTAACATCTGGACATATATTGATGAACCAGCGTTCCCTAACATCTTGTTTTATTGTTGTGATTGTATCGGCCTTTGTGCCACATACAAATAAAATGTATTCAAAACCCCCTATTATCTTTGATTAGATGATCCAGCACAGAAAAGAAAGAAAAAAACCACCCATACAGCTGCAGATTTCCTCATTGTTGCTTATATACAGGGACGTTGTCTGTGTTCATGTGGTGCTTTCATATTCCATAACCAAATGGTGTTCATGTTCACAGCTTTGGGTCATGGTTACTATGTGTTTTCACTTGAATGTCATACCAACTGTTGCTTTTGATGAGAGGAACCTGCAAGCCTTCCATTGGACATGATTCACCAAAGGAAAGGGACGATCAGCCAGGGGTTCCTATAATGCTTTCCTATAATGTAACTATGTACCAAATTTACAATGGGCTAAAACCCACATAAATACAATTATTTATTTATTTATTTATTTATTACATTTCTATACCGCCCAATAGCCGGAGCTCTCTGGGCGGTTCACAAAAATTAAAACCATTCATAATATAAAACAACAGTATAAAACCATAATATAAAATACAATAAAAAAGCTCAACCAGATAAAAACAGCAGCAATGCAAAATTACACATTTAAAACACCAAGTTAAAATGTATTTATAGACTGTTAAAATGTTGGGAGAATAAAAAGGTCTTCACCTGGTGTCTAAAAGCATATAACGTAGGTGCCAAGCGAACCTCCTTAGGGAGCTCGTTCCACAGCTGGGGTGCCACAGCAGAGAAGGCCCTCCCCCTGGTAGCCACCTGCCTCACTTCCTTTGGCAGGGGCTCGCGGAGAATGTGTGTGCAGGTTAAAAAGCTGCAATAAAATCGCAAGCTATTAACTTTAGATCAGACCCAATTACTTTTGTGTGTTGCAGCTAATGCAAATAAGTCCAGCACCAATGTTATAGGTGCTTTTACATCCCAAATAGCATGCAAAGTAAATCCTTGTAACAATTTATGCCGGACCCTGCAGCTTTGCAGAAACTCACAAAAACGGACAAGTTGGAAAAGGTACAATCCCTTAAATAAGATACAAAGTCATTGTCTGTTTTATGTCTTTATGTATCATTTATTATCACCAAAATAAACTTGCTGAGAGGAAGAATGAAAAGGGAACAGAGCAGAATATACTTTTCTCCTGATAATATTCCTTTCTGGTAGTGTGTGCTTTATATCTGAAATCAAAATGGGGCATTAGGTTTTGAAAAGATTCCTAGGGGGAGCCTGGACATGTATAGCAATTCATGGGATGCTTTGTGCTAAGAACAACCCAGTCAGTTGCTTGAGACTAGCAAAATACCCCCAAACGGTGGGAATGTGTATGGAAATATAGCCATAAAGATGCCTTGTGGCTGAGTGGGTTATTGGGTAACAGTGCTTGGTTGTCATTCCAGTATAACAATGTGTAGACGGGTAGCCACATTCGTCTCTTGCAGAAAAAACAATCTTGCGGCATCTTCAAGACTAGCAAATGTATTCTGTCCATTTCAGCAGTTGTATGAAGTGTTAACCTCAAATTGGCAGTTCTATACACACATGTTTGGGGGTCAGAACAAATTGAAATGCAAACCAGTACAGACAGTGATGATTACCTTAACAGTTGCCTTTCACAAAATGTGTCTGAGCTGCAAGAAACAACAGGAACCGGGAGGGGCCTTGTCAACTAACCTGGGCAGTGCAGTGTTCCGTTCTCTGGCATGGCTCTCCTACACCAGGGCTGCCACTGAAGTAGAACTTGTTTGTGCCAGACCTCCTTCTGAGCCAGTTGTCACCCCTACAGAGTCAAAGACCTCCGTGTGAAAGACCTCCAGTGAGCCTGAAGGGAAGGAACTGCATACATGTTAAGTGACCCCATTCTTTCCAGGAGACCACATGAGCAAAAGGCTGTCTTCATTACTTTTGTCTGTTGTCTTTGTTAGCCCTAGAATTACCTGAAGTGCATGAAAGCAAAGGGTTTACTTTGCATGGAGAGGCATTGGTTTCAATCCCCCTAGGTGGTGAGGCCTCATACAGCCCATCTCCCCCCCCCCAAAACAATGCTCCAACCTGCAGAGCTTCTGCATTCAGCCAGCAAACCCCCCTTGCATTCCTCCAGAGAGCGGGCTTGCCCTCCAAGTGCTGACCCCTTGAGGAATCCCCTGTTATCTCTGATCTGAAATCAGATAACAGCAGGGAACGGGCAGTGGGGGACTCAGACAGCACTGGAATGAATGGCCATGGCTATGACATCATTTGCCACATGGGAGGGCATAGTGGGAGGGGGGCAATTCAGACCCCATCCGATTATGGTTCTGCACTCCTGTTGGCACACATCCAACCTTTGCTTTGCACTCGTGATCTTTAAGTTAACATCCATGCCTCAGTTTACCCTTTCTGTGTAATAGGTTCTTGTTGTAGAGCAGACGAATGTGGGTTGAAAGGAGTGCTTTTGTGTTATTGTATGAGTCAGAAACATGCCACACCCCTCTGCTTTGAACTCATGATCCAGTTGGCTCTGCCTACTGTGACCTCATTGGCTTCTCCCGCCATCAGCTGTCCTGCTCTCTATCCTGGAAGCCGAAATGAGCATTATGACTGCTATTTTATTTTAAACAACGTCTAAACAATTGGTTCTCCCCACCCCCCACCCCCCTGCTGCCTTGTCTTGTATGTTTTTGCTATGGGGAGCAATGAGTATTTGCATTACACCCTCTCCTGAACTTCTGTTTGCTTGCAAATGTAATAGCTAACTTTTTCTCCTCTGAAATAATTGCAAAACATTTATAGAACATCATACATTGCATTCTGCAGTTCTTTACCAACATAAATGAAGATGTTCTGCACACTGTGAAAGGTAATCTTCCACACCTATTTTGAGCATTGTCAATAAGAGGGAACATTTAAAAGATGATGGCAAAGAAAACAGATGGCACCATTATGAATTTGCACATGTTTCATTCGAATAAGTCCATGCCTGTGGCTTTCCTTAGTTGTTTTTGTTGCAATTAGTAGCATTTTGTAAGTATACCAGCATCTTTCTTCCTGACAAGCCTCACTTAAACACTGAAATTTTAAGGAGAATATTAATGGTCTTCCTTTCCTTTGAATAATGACCCTGATCTCATTTTATCTTAAAGGACAATTCACAAGGGTTGGGAGGCAAAGAAAGTGCGTGATCATGTATGAAATGGAGGTGGGGTGGTTGGTTGGGGCAGACAGACAGGTAGTAGAGAGAGGTGGCAGGATTACACACCATCACAGACCAAGCCTCCAAACCAGGGCCATGGCTAGACCAGGCCTATATCCCGGGATTGTCCCGGGATCATCCCTGTGCATCCAAATAACACACAGGGGATCCCGTGAGCAGGCAGGGACGACCCCTCCATTTGTCTGGGATAATCCTTAGGTCTAGCTAAGGCCCAGGTGAGACAATTCAGCAATAAACACTTAATTAAAACAATGTTACTGTTTTTAATAATTCAGCTATAAATAAGCCTCCCAAAGGTACTAGCCTGCAAATCAATTTACTCGTCAGCTGGGGGCTGGCAGAAGAGGGTTAGAAAGTTGAATTTCCAGGCTGGGCATGGAGGAGGGGCTGAGCGTATCATTGCTCCTCCCTCAGCCCACCCACTCACCTTCATGGAATTCTATGCATTTGCCTGGGGGGGGGGGAATCCTTTTTGCCTATGGCTACCAGCCTAGTACGTAACACACATAGTGGGCTGAGGGCATGGGTGGGGCAAATTTGCTTATTTTTATTATGTGTTTTTCATAATTTGCATAGTTTTATGCACACATTCTTTAAATATTTTATGTTGGAATTTGTAGTTTCCAAATATGATGGCCTACTTACCCTTTCTGAGATTAGAAAAAGCAGTTTATTCACCGGGATCCTTTCCTTGCTTCTGATCTTTTTGTGCATATTGTCTTCATATTTCCAGACAACTTGCTCAACAACTTACTATGTCTGGAAATCCGAAATTTAAAAGAAGGTGGAATCTTTGGAATTCTAATGAGCTCTCAGACTTTCATAACTATGCATTGGAAAATCACCCACCAATGAGAGATTGATCATTTATTTTCCAGATTCATTAGATATCAGGAAGTATGAAGACAATACAGAGGTAACCCAAAGTTGACACAAAAGCAGTTATACCTTTGCTATTTAAAAGTTCAATTGTATAGGCAGGGAAGCTGGGTGGATTTTCTGATCTACAAATATGACAACCTGCTGCTCAGTTGCTGCAGAGAAATAAAACATGCGGTTATCCTGTGACACTGGTGGGCAACTTTTGGTCTTCCAGATGTTTTGGCCTACAGCTTTCATGATCTCTCACCATTGACTATGCTAGCTGGAGCTGATGGGAGTTGTAAGCCAAACATCTGGAGGACCACAAGTTGCCCACCCGCTTAAAGACTAACAGTTTTATTTTGACATATATTTTTATTGGAGCTGTTTGTGTGACACGACAGCTCACTGTGGGTTAAATAATAATCTAGAGGGGTCATTCATAGGATTTAGTGAGGAAATCCAGAAATCTATAGGTCTACAAGCAAACCATGCAAAGTGGAATTTGACTTTTAGACTAGCGTTCAGGGGGCTTTGTCAGAATCTTGAGGACATTCTTGCCAGAGAACAAAGTCCGTCGCCTCTTCGTGTGAACTTGGCTGAGAAGATTCCATTCTACTTGGGAAGGTTTGCTGGAGGAGACCTAGCTAACCAGGGCAAATCCATCTTGAAACTTTCCTGCCAAAATCCTACTGAAATGGACAAGGAAGTGTGCCCATTCGCTACTCAGCTATTCACACTGCGTAGCCATGCCACTTACCACCAAAACAACTCATTTTGTGCTCTTTCTCTTTGTTCCTGGAAAGCTTTTTAACATTCCACTCTTCAATTGCTATTTTGTTATACTTTCTCAGTAAAACTCCATTTTCTGGAAAAGCCGTAATCTATTCTCTGTTGTTCCCTGAATTTCTTACATGGGCACACTTCTATGTTCTGGTGATGCATATGTGGCTCCTTCATGTTTTAGATAGAATGCTAGTTTCTGGGTCAGCTCTATCAGACAGACTTCAGCCTGTCCTCTGGCAGAACACAGCCAACGTTGCAATGGGAAGCTGTTCCTCTAGCATATCTTTGAAATGAAGCCCCCTCACCCTTCCACTGCCATTTGTGTTCCAGAATGGCTTCTTCCTTGAATATGGAGAAGTAACCTGCAGGCATGTATAGAGAGCTGTGTCCTGAACACGCATGGTACGCAGGACTCTTACGTTCTGCTGTACTATGTCTGTGGGAAACAGGACTAGTGCAAGAAGTCCCAGCTGAGTGCAAAGGCACACCTTATTCTCTTGCTCTCATGCTCTGACCCATCACTGTTCTCTGCACTGGTAGTGTACTAGAAGTTATTGGTATCACTGTGTTACTGCAGAGAAATCCCATGCACAAAGGTGATTTCAGTGGAACTTACTTTTGCTTAATGTAGTTGTGATCAGGCTGTTGTTATTCTTCTTCTATAGCATTTATTATTTCTATAGCAGCTACATAAATAATAAAACTTCTTCTTCTTCTTCTTCTTCTTCTTCTTCTTCTTCTTCTTCTTCTTCTTCTTCTTCGAATTAGATTCAGATGAAGAGATAAAACAGAGGCCCTGCTGATCATTTTTTTCTTCTTAATTTTAAATTTTATTGTGAATATCAACAAATAAAACAGAAAATACATTGTGAAAATGGGGGGGGGAACCCATAGATTATGTATATAGAATTATCATCATTTCCATCATATAAACTGAAAAAAGGGAGAGAGTTATACAAAGGTTTCAAGAAAAGCAGACCAAATATCCATATATTTATCCTCTTGCAAGTTGTGTCTATATAATACTCATTCAAAAGTTGATAATGTTATTAGGTCCTCAATCTATTGCATTATAGGAGGTGTAAATTTCTCCTTCCAATATGATAAGTCTTTTGGCTTTCATAAGGGCTCTGAAGATCCATCTGCGCTGGCCATGCGTTAACTTCCAGGCAACCGGTAGGTAATTTAGAAGGGCATGCACATTCTTCCATATCATAGATTGTTTCAGTACAAAGTTCATCCTTATTATAACCTCCTCCCAAAAGGAGGCAACTACTGGGCATTGCCAAAACATATGACTTAAAGAAGCATTAGATGCATTACATCTCCAGCAATTATGCAAGTTAGACAAACCCTTATTGAAAAGGCGCTGTGGAGTCCAATAAACCTGAAACAAAACTTTTTGCTGAATAAGACGTAGCCTAAGATCCATAGAAGCTTCAGAAACAGATGCTAAAGCAACTGTCCATTGGTTAGGTAAGGCCCTGCTGATCCTTACACTTCTTTCTCTCATAAAGTCTTGTCAGCCAGGGTCACCTGGGTGTACCCATTTGCCTGTCCTGCATAAATTTGTACTTTGTACAAAACTGAAAATGCATTCACTCTGACAGTAAATGAGATGGCCTGTCTGTTAACAGTAAGCAAGGGCAAATGGCCCTTCTGTTTATTTACTTAGTTGTTTTTTGCTGGTTGGTTGGTTTTTGCTTTGCTGGCTCAAAGGGAAAACCTCCATCCTTTGCTGCCCCCACCCCCACTTCCCCTTTGCACCAGGACACAGCAGCCATGAGAGGTACCATCATTAAGAAAAGCCCTTAGTCAGCACTGCAGTTCTCCAAGGGCTTTTAGAGGCCAGTAAAGGAATGGAGGGGATTGCCCATGATGCTAGCTCAACATCGTCAGGGGTTGCCCACAATGCCAGTGTAAACATTGTTTACCCAGGAGCAGGATGAAAGGGTAGTCTGGTGGCAGAGTCCTGAGATGTAGAATGGGCTGTGCCATTTCAAACTGCAGATGGGGTGTGCATGATCCATCTTTTGAATTCCGTTGTGTAAAACATTCCCTGCAAATAGAGGCCGTTTCTACAGCTAAGGATTATCCCAGGAAAATGGAAGGATCACCCCTGCCTGCTCCCGGGATCCCTGTGTGTCATTTCCACGCACAGGGATGATCCTGGGATAAAGGGCTGGTGTAGACATGCCCAGAAAACTAGCACAACAGGGAGCAGGCCTGGCTAGAACATGTTCCTCCTGATGTGCTTGTGGTCGGGAAGGGGGCATGGTTTGCAGGAAGTTTGTACATGATGGAACATTAAAAACGTGGTTTACTACTATTACATTGGAGTCTGACATAGTACAGTGCCCTCTACCACCGCAGGAATCTACCACCTCATTCTTCTTCTGCCAGCCTGAGATGTCATCCTCATAGTGGGAGTTGGCTGAGTCGTTGCTTATAAGCAGAACTTCATACTGCAAGATCTATTGGGGTGAAGGGGGAATCAACATTCTCAGATAAGAGCTGCCTGGATTAGACTTCCAGTCAATTTTAAATGTATCATTATGTAAGAGAAGAAAATATCAAACAACTGTATTCTTTATGTATTCTGTTGCAAAGTGAATCATAGGGATCTGCAGGAATTCCCTGCTAAAAACAGAAATAGAGAAAAGCAGGGTTCTAGTGGGACTTCTCCCATTGTGGATTCCTGCTGTTGCCAGACCTGCAAACCCTGCCTGTATTACTTCCCTCTTCCCTCTTCTCATTTCAGTCCTTCCTGAAAGAGTTCTGAGCTGCAAAAACACCATAACTATAATCAGATTTACTTATGCAAAAATAGCCAATATAAAGCTATCTGAACTATTTATTTAGGGCAGGGACCCAAATATAGTGCAGGATTGTGCAAAGCAATTTAGTAGGAAAGTCTTGCATGAAATAATCTCTCAGCTTCTGTAGAAAAGCCCGCGCCCCTTAAACATCTGACATCAGAGAGGAGGGAAAGGAGGCTCAGGGATGGGGGAGCAAGAAAAGTTTGGGTCCAAAGCCCTCAACATGGAGCTGGTCTAAATGATTTCCCAAAGCAGTTCAAAGAAAACAAAAAGAAAGAGCAGCAAAACCTCTCTTCCCAACCCTCCCGCCCTGCAGGGCTTTGGAAAGCTCAGACCGCTGCAATTCTGAGGTGCTCTGTCGGTACTGTAGGGTTGCTCCGTTAGAAGCGACTTTCCCTGAACATAAAAACCAAGCAACACCAATCCAAAGCATATTAACAGAAAAATATCTCCTATTACTGTCACTGAAGTAGGGTTGCAGGGTTTACCAGATTAATCAGTCCAATTACTAGAAACAAAGCTTAATTCTGGTTAATCAGGAAAACAATAAATGCCTTTCTGGGACAGGCTTCCTATGCGCTTCAAACAGTACTCTCTGCTGAAGTGAAGGGATATTTTTTTAAAAAATAGAAAACACTGTGTATTCCAGCCTTTTCAGTAACCTGGAAAAGGGCTCCAGCAATAGCAGTAATTTGAACATCCTCATATGTTTCATAGCACAGCTGAAGAATACCAAATGTTTGGGGGAATAAGAACTATACCATTGCTTACCCTGGTTATCTCAGGCAGGATCTTCTACACTATTGCTTTATAACAGTTTATAACAGCATTGACAAATTTTGGGGCCCAGAACACATTCCATATACTGTTTTCAAACTGCTTTCAAATCCTGCTTGGTGTAGATCTGGCCTCAGACAACACCAATTAAACAAAGTCATCTAGAGGATTAGAGCCCTGCCTGCTTCACAAATCTGATTAAAATAATGAAGACACAGTTTATTTCTCTAAGTCATAGAGAAGTATAGAGAAACTTATTATTTGAGGCCTTGGCCTATGTACATAAGGTGCTGGTATTTGCTGAGCATAGCATTATGCACATAGAGGGATAGATGTGGTTACTTAGGGTGACCACATGGAAAGGATAGGGCTCCTGTATCTTTAACAGTTGTGCAGAAAAGGGAATTTCAGCAGGATCTATACTAGAGTGGCCAGATACAAACGAGGGTAGGATTCCTGCAACTTTAACTGTTGTGATAAAGAGGGAATTTCACCAGGTGCTGCGTGCATACAAATGACACTGGCTGAAATTCCCTTCTCTATACAACTGTTAAAGATACAGGAGCCCTGTCCTCCTTTCCATAGGGTCACCCTATGGTTACTGAGCTTATCAACAAGAGCCAGTGTGGCATAATTTTTAGACTGTTTAACTTGGATTGGGGAGACCTGGATTCAAATTCCTGATCAGCCACAAAGGTCACTCGCTTTGGGACAGTCACTCTGGGTTCATAAATCACACAAAACTATGGTTTCCCAAGATGTGAATGAGTCTAGTCCTAAGTGTTTGTGCATTCCCCCCTCCTTCCTTTTGCCTGGCTAGGAAGAGGAGTTTGGAATCTTACACTTCTGCTTTTGGTTTGTCATCTTGTCCAAAGCCAACAAGCCATGATTAACATTAACTATGGTTAGTTTCAAATAGTGAACTTGGGAGGAGCCATAGCTCAGTGTGACAGAGCACATGCTTTGTGTGTGGAATGTTTCAGGTTCGATCCCTGGCTTCTCCAGGTAGGACAGTGAAAAGAATCCCACTTGAAACCCTGGAGAGCAGCTGACCCCAGAACTGTTGCTTTTAAATGGATACTGTTGTTTTTATACTGTTTATGTTTTTGATGGTTTTAAATTTTGTATACTTTTTAATGTTCACTGTTTTTAACTTTTGTAAACCGCCCAGAGAGCTTCGGCTATGGGGTGGTATATAAATGTAATCAACCAATCTATCAAACACTGAAGAGCCAATCAGTGTCGACAATACTGGGCTAGATGGACCAATGGTCTGCCTCAGTATAAGGCAGTTTTCTATATTCTTTTGCTCAAGCCCTACTTTCTGAAGCTGCGGCGTTTAAACTTGCCATAGTTAATGTAAACCACAGTTCTTGGTTCAGATAATGGCACACTGTGGTTAACCCAAAGCAGAAACAAATGCTTCTCAGCATCTCCTCCCTGGGTGTAAGGAGGAGATGGAATGGGAGATGGGGACTGTGGCAGCCTGGGAGAAGACTAGGCTTTTCATGTCTCACTAAACCATAGTTTAGTATGATGTACTCATACAGTCGGTCTCAGCCTAATATAGCTCATAGAATTGCTGTGATGAGAAAATAAGATAGCCCAATATACACAAGCCTGAGGGCCCTAGAGGAGGGGCCGGACACAAATGCAAATCAATGTGCATTCTTTCACTTCATTGTGTAAGGTCAAGATGACCTTGGCAAGAAACAAGAGTTTTCTGGTAGCGGCCATCAGGCTGTGTAACGGCTGTTCTCAAACACCATCAGAAAGGTGTTTGAGAACAGAGGTCAGGTGTTTGGGTGATTTTTTTTCTTTACTTGTTTGTAATTGTGTGTTTTATTAATAGTGGTTGCTATGATTTTAAATTATGATTGCAAGCCATCTCAAGCTGTCAGTTATACATATTTTAAGTAAATAAATACTAAGTTGGTTCTGATTCCATGTCTTACCAAAACCAGCTCATACTAACCATTAGAAATTCATATTTGTCATGGCAAGCAAACACAAACAAAACAGTGTTTCGAAGTTGGCTGGCATGGTGCTGTCAACGAGGTTTTTCCTTACTAACTTGCCTGCAAAAAAGGTTGCATTTACTGTGTAGGGTATTTTGTGGGATTAGTCATTAGAATTTTTCAGGAAATAAATCAACGTTTTCCAAGGTGGACTCTTCAGAGGAGTAAATATTACTTTTTCCTCATGAAGTCCTTTTTAAAAAAGAGTCATAGCAGAAAGTGTACTGACAGCGTGAAATCGTTAGCTGCTGCAGTTCTGGGAATATTTAGGAAAGTCAATTCAGTTTGGGGGAAATTTAGGAAAGGGATTGAAAATAAACTGTCAAGTAGTCTCGTACCATTATAGAAATTCATGGGACTATTTACCAAGTTGTGAGGAAAAACCTAGCTGACAGCACCATACCAGCCAAGGCCAATATCAAGCACAGGCATGGTTGGGCATCTGCTGAGGGGGCAGCAGGGGTCCTCTGACAAGAGCCCCCTGGACTTGCTCCGCTTCATCATTGCAACCTGTTTGTTCACCTGCCTCTCACTCTGGTCCAGATAGCTGTAATGGCAAGGAGGTGAAGTAGATGCCACCACTACCACCTATTTGTTCACTGGTTCTCTGCCTATCAAGCACACAAGTGGTAGCAATGATGAGAAAGCAAAGGAGCCATAGCAGGCTACAGCCGATGATAATAACAAAGGTAGACTACTGAGGAAGGGGCCCCATTGAGTGTCTCTTGCCCAAGGCCGCTCAAAAACCTGGAGCTGGCATTGATACCAGCCCACCCTTGGAATATTGTATACAGTTTGGGTCACCATATTCAAAAGGAATACAGCAAAGCTGGAGAAGATACAGAAAGGGCAGGCAAAATGATCAAAGGGTTGGAGCATCTGCCTTCTGAAGAAAGAATTAAGAAGTTGGGATATTAACAGGGAGGGAGATTAGAGGCTTATTCAATTATGAAAAGCATAGGGGGAGTGAATCCTTCTTAAGTTACAGTATATCCTTCTTAAGGCATTGGCATGCTGGCCATCCAAAGAACTTGATTTGCTTTGTGGTGATTTCAGGATCCACAAAAAGAAGCAGTCCTTCTTGTGGTGTGTTCATCTCTGTCAGAATTGTAGTTTGTGGGGGAGTGGATGTGTACATTGGGGTAGAAGCTTCTGAGCCAAGCCTCCTAGGGTTCTGCCTTCATGGAAAGAAACATACGGAGATACAGGCTTTAGCTAGACCTAAAGGGATATCCATTAGATTTTTTTACTTCAAGTGTAACAAAGGCTAGCACTGATTGTAGTGTGGGTACTCCAGCATTGTAAAAACAACAGGAAATGCATTACCAAAAAAGAGGGCAAATGAGGGCACAGATTTCTATAATATCTTACATGTGCTAATACACACACACACAGAGACACACACAGAGACACACACAGAGACACACACACACATTTAAATAGAAATACAATGTGTAGGGGGTTGGACTCGATGGCCTTATAGGCCCCTTCCAACTCTACTATTCTATGATTCTATGAATGATAGTAAAGAAGACAGTGACCAGGTGAGCTGTGTGTCTTGCTCAGCCTGTTGTCTGGGTGCTAAGAGTTGATGAGCAACTTCAAGGGCCCTGCTGGCTCTTCCTTCTCATAGTTCTTTAGCTTTTAACTAGACTTGGACTAGACAGCTGTTCAAATAGAAGGCTGCCCATGGCCACCGCAACTGGCTGTTTTGCCAAATCCAAATAATGCCAACTGCTTCTTTATTATAATTTAATATGTGGTTGCTCATATCTCATCATCGCATATTTAATAGCTCACAACCTAAAAACTCACATGTTGGCAGAAACCTCACTTTTATCTTAACCCGGGGCTGCAGTACATTCTTCATTGCTGTCTTTTGACTGCTTCAAATAAGAATGTTGTACTTTGGTATGGCCCTTGTGTTCAAAATACACACATTGTATTTGAACTGTACATGAGTGTACAAATGCTCAAGCATGCCCATCCTTTTCTGATTTCTTCTTAGGAAGATTTTAAAGAACCAAGCAGCTAAAAATGCACAAATGCAGAGGTCAAATATGATATGCAGAGCATGCATTTTCTACTTAAGGATAATACCTGAATTTAAAAAATCTTGTTCAAAGCTTGTCATGTTTGAGATATATTCCTACTGTTCTGATAGTGATTCCTATTCTTATTGCTACAGATTTCTACTTCCTTCTGGGTGAATTTATTTATTTATTTTATTTAATTACATTTATATACCGCCCCACAGCCGAAGCTCTCTGGGCGGTTTACAACATTTAAAAATAGTAAACATTAAAAGTATACAA
Organism: Elgaria multicarinata webbii; assembly: GCF_023053635.1. Classification (NCBI taxonomy): domain Eukaryota; kingdom Metazoa; phylum Chordata; class Lepidosauria; order Squamata; family Anguidae; genus Elgaria; species Elgaria multicarinata. The sequence goes on from NC_086171.1 coordinate 129,959,145, forward strand.
TTTAAAAAACACACACACACATAAAAACAGTATAAAAACAACAGTATCCATTTAAAAACAACAATTGTGGGGTCCATTAAAAACAAACTTAACGTTGTTAAATGCTGTTAAAATGCTGTTAAAAATGCCTGGGAGAAGAGAAAAGTCTTGACCTGGCGCCGAAAAGATAACAATGTTGGCGCCACCTCTATAATTTAGAGTAGAATATTTGTTTTTCACATCTCCTCCAGGGTTCTAAACATGTAGCCTGAAGATAATGGTTGCATTTAGATGCCACATTTCCAGTTAATCAAGAATGAGTTATGTACTTCTTCCCTCCATCTAGAGGGCTTGCTAAATTACTTTCTGTTCGGTTTTACATCCAGATCAATTTTTTTTGAGCAAGCACTCCAAGCCAAAATTGCTAATCATTGTCCAGTCTTCATTTACAGTCATATTGTGGAAGGCTTGCTCAAACCACAGCTTGCTGGTTCAGACATAATAGCAAATTATGACTTGATTAAACATGCAACTAATTTAAAAGCTATGTTTGGAAGGGGGAAAGTGCAGGTGGGAGTCACCTTTTCTATATGTAAAAAAAGACTGAGAATGCTTTTATGTATTAAAAACTAAATACTAAAAGGAGAACATTGCCATAAGAGAGTGAACACTGAACTAGAATGTTTCTCCCTGTTGTGCTAGTTTTCATTTCCAGGGGAGATTTTGTTTATACATTGAAGAGCACTTAAAATAATAATAATAATAATAATAATAATAATAATAATAATAATAATAATAATATAAATTTATTAGTTCCCCGCCTCTCGCTCTGGATTGAGGGAGAGGCAGGTAATGTGATCCTTCCACATGCAGTGTGAAGTGGTACAGTGGTACAGTCTATTTTGCCATTTTTTTAATGCTGCTTCACACCCTAATTTTGGCACTGAGCAGATAGCACATGGGAATTTGGGCCACTCCTGCAAAGTTATAACTAGATCCTGAAACATCTGATCAAGAAAATCTAAAAGTTTATCTTATATTTTCCTAGCATAGCTTATTGTGCTATAAGTTCTAGGCATTTGCAGTGCCTCTGAGTTTTGTCTGTTCCCTCCAGTTCTGTAGGAGTACCCAGGAGTGCTGTCAAAACTGATTTCTAAAGCATTGTCATTGACAGCAGGTTTCCCCCTTTTCCCCTCCAGCAACAGCCTAGCTGTCACTTTTGTGTAAATTTCTGACCATTTTAATGAAGAAATGGCAGCAGACAAAATGCCAGGCTAAGAGGATTTTCAATGACAACTTTCCCATCAACTGAAGCGCCAAGGCAAAGAAAGGTGAAGAGGATATACCTCAAAGAAGACTGGCACACCACAGTGGTAGATTTGATGCTCCCATCACCTGTGAGCCAAAAGACTGTGAGCTTCTCTAAATGAGTGATTTATTGCATGCTCATGATTGGCCATTCACAGAAGTTTGCGGGTCCATTACATGACATCATCAACATCCAGAACGTCTCCTGTGCTATATGCAGGGAATCTCGCTTTTTAAAAAAACAGATAATGCAGTATTATCTGGTATATCACAGGATCTCTCTGCCAGTAGAGAGCATTGTCTTATTAAAGACAATGGAACCTTTCCAGAAGGGAAGTTTTCAATTCAAAATCCCTTGGTTGCGTATAAAGGAGTGTGTCATGATAGTGGAAAGCCTGCGAAGACAAAAGGATTTTCCCTGTGTTTAGAGAAGCTCTGTGACTTCCCAAAGTGACCCAGTGACTTCTATAGTTGATCAAATATTTGGATTTGAACCTTAGCATCACATCCAAACTTGGTATTATAGCTGGTTATATTATGGGCTTTTTGCAACCCTCTTGATCTGGCTACTCTGGAGATAGGTTTCCATATACCCCTCTTCAACATTTCACAAATGAAAACGGAGACAGACTTGCAACGTCCCAAGATCCATAACAACTAACACTTTATGAGCCACCCCACCCCTCCACTGTTATGAGTTGTTGAAGGCGTTTCTCTATCTGCTTACATGCTCCAACAGTCCCATTCATTGTGACTTAAATGCCAAGAAGGTGCTCATTCTTTTGGATAAAAATATACTAGAAAAATATAATTGTCCTATGATCTGCTATCAACAGTTCAAAATATATCTCATCAGCTGCAGTTACTAAAATGTTAGGCCATGGACTTCACGGTGCTTGTGTTTTTATCAGGTGACCATATGTCATACTCTACAGAGGACTGTTCTCTTATTTGAAGACGTCCTCTATTTGAAACATGAAGAAAAAACAGAAATTTTAATAAGTGAGCTGGGAGCTGCACTCCAAAATATTTGGAAGGGATAAATCACCAGGGACGGATGGTATATCAATAGAAATGTTACAAGCTACTGAGACAGAATCTGTCAACATTTTGACAAAAAAAAGTCAACCAACATGGAAAACTGAACAATGGCTTATAGACTGGAAACATTCAATATATATCCCAATTCCAGAGAAAGTGGATTCTAGGGAATGTTATAACTACAGAATCATAGCGCTAATTTCCCAGGCCAGCAAAGTAATGTTGAAGATTCTGCAACAAAGGCTTTTACCATATATGGAACAAGAAATGCCAGATGTCCAAGCTGGATTCAGGAAAGGCAGAGGCACTAGAGATCATATTGCGAATATATGTTGGATAATGGAATGGACTAAACAATTCCAGAAGAAAGTCACCTTGTGCTTCATAGACTACAGCAAAGCATTTGATTGTGTAGATCACAAAAAGCTATGGAATATTTTAAAAGAAATGGGTGTGCCACAACACCCAATTGAACTATTAAAGACTGGTCTCTTCCGGCAGTCCTATCCAGTGGAATTTTAAGATGTTTTAAAAATGTTTTTAGGATTTTTTAGGATGTTTTTAACAATGCATATTATGTTTTAATTGAGTATAATGTATTTTATCGTTTATTGTTGTTCCCCACCTCGATCAAAGTGGAGAGGTGGGCAAGAAATTATTATTATTATTATTATTATTATTATTATTATTATTATTTGGGCAAGAGGCCATGGTAAGGACAGAATATGGAGAAACCGAATGGTTTCACATTGGCAAGGATGTGAGACAAGGATGTATATTATCACCCTTCTTATTTAATCTATACACAGAACATATCATACACAGAACATATACAGAAAACAGGTTTAGATCAAGATGAAGGAGGGGTTAATATTGGAGAAAGAAACGTTAACAATTTAAGATATGCTGACAACACCATATTATTAGCAGAAACTAGCAACGATTTGAAACGTATGCTGTCAAGGAAGAAAGCACAAAAGCAGGACTACAGTTGAGCATCAAGAAGACTAAAGTGATGACAACAGAGGGCTTACATAATTTTAAAGTTGAAAATAAGGAAATCGAACTAGTCAGGGATTATTAATATCTTGGCACTGTTATTAAACAAAATGGAGACAACAACGAAGAAATCAGAAGAAAGTTAGATTTTGGTAAATATATAGTGTTGGAAACCAAAGTCAGGATTATTCAGCTCATGGTATTTCCAATCTCCATGTATGGATATGAAAGTTGGACAATGAATAAAGCGAATAGGAGGAAGATCAACTCATTTGAAATGTGGTGTTGGATGAGAGTTTTGCAGATACCATGGACTGCAAAAAAGACATGTAAGTAGGTTCTGGGACAAATTAAGCCAGAACTCTCACTAGAAGCAAAAATACTGAAATTGAGTCTATCTTGTTTTGGACATACAATGAGAAGAAATGACTCATTAGAAAAAACCCCCAGTAATGCTAGGGAAAGCAGAAGGTAGAAGGAAAAGAGGAAGACCAAAAAAGAGATGGATTGACTACATAAAGGAAGATACAGACATGAAGTTACAAGATCTGAATAGGATAGTTTACCACAGATGCAACTAGAGGTTGCTGATTCATAGGGTCGCCATAAATCAAAGTCGACTTGAAGGCACATAACTAACTAACTAAACTCTACTTGAAGGGGTATCAGTGCCACCATTCTAATCCTACTAGTTCATTTGAACTGGTAGCAGTTGGAATGGAGATCAACCACTCCACATCCCATCTTTTTTTGAAGGCAATACCAATGGAAATTCAGAGCTCTTGATACTTGAAAAGTATCCATGCATCAAAGTACCCTAAAAATGACTATGCACATAATGAGACATCCTCCTCCACTGCACAGCAACTGAGGTCAGCTGGCTAGCTTAAGGAACATACAGCTCTGTCCTCCAACCCTCACCAGCATCTATCACCTGAGGTGGGTGCCTCCCTGTACCTTATGATAGGGCTGGCTCTGTTAGCTTTCTACCCACTAGAATTGCCAGGAATCTCAAAGCCATATATGCCAATCCCTTGCACCCAAGCCTCTTTTGTTATAGATGAACCCACCTTGACAGAATTCTGAGCATCAGTATTCACATTTTTAAATCTTCAGTGCATAGCTTCTTTAAATAACTAATAATGTTACTTTTGCTCAATTATTGAATTTATTTGCTGTGAAGTGGTTTCAATTCCTGCTGCCTCACCAATTCTCTGAACTAGGTTGTCCTTTATTGGAATGCCTAGTTAATATAAGCACTATAGGAATAAATCATTGTACCAGTTTTGCACATGGGGAGGTGAGGCTCGGTCACACTTTCCCAAAGCCACTCTCTGAGGCCAGAGTCCATAGCTTTAGTTAAAAAGTGAATTCAGGTCTCCCCTGTCCCAATCTAACACTTGATCCAGTGGTTGTACCTCAAATGTGAGGTCACATGGCAATAAACTTGTGAAATCTAATTTATTGCATCTTTTTCTAGCCACAACACAAAAGGAGAATGAATGTGCAATACTTTATATTCCACCATATTTCACACTCTGCTTACCACCATAGCATTCCTCCCTTATAAAGGAATATATTGAAACACACTTATTTGCTAGGGGACTCTACACTGTCATAGTGTAGGTTATTTTAAGGTAATGGTCAAAGAGGCACAGCTAAAATAGGTGTCTGAACCAAAGTTTGCTTCTGACCTATTACTGGCAGGAAGCTTGACCCAAGGAAAAGAGAATATTACGAGAAACATTCTTGCACAATAAAGTTCATGCCCTAGACAGGTCAAAACCACAGGGAACAAGTTGGGAAATTTCTATAGAACTGTAGAAGTAAAAAAATATATGATATCAAACAAATAAGAATAATTATGAAGAGGTGGAATTAAAAGAGTACAGGAGCAATCACATCAAGTGATGATCAAGTGTAAAATGTAAAAAATATGTTCAAGTGTAAAACTATAAAAGTAAAGGGAAGCGACTGGGTGGGGAAGCATATACAATATACGTTTCCCTTTTGTGTCCCACATCCTGGTAGTGTAAAATTGATGCATTGTCCAGGTACAGTTGGCGGCATCTCCAAGGTGCCCCAAGGTTGTAAATCAGAGCACAGGTAATTTCTGCCGGCTTGAGCCAATCAGATGGCCTAACCCAAACAGCTAGCCAATGGGTGCTCCCTAGAATGAAGACTATTGTTATGTGGACTCATTGGTGGTGCGCGGCCAATCCAAAGCGGCTTCGGCTTCTAGCGCGCGCCCACCTCCTCGTTATTCTGAAGGGAGGAGGACGCTTCAGCTGGTGCTGGGGAGGCGGTGGCGGCTGGGGGGAAAGCTTGGCGGCTCCTCCTGCGCTGCGCAGTGCGCGGAGCCAGACGGGAAGGCGAGCTGCGGCGCCTCCTGCGCTTGCTTCGGTTGCCCTTCTCCTCCTCTTCGCCATCCTTCCGTCAGCATGGCAGGGCTGAGCAGCGGCACCTCCAGCTTCGGGCGGTGCAGCCACGCCGTAGTGCGGGCTCTGCCAGAGTCGCTGTGCCAGCAGGCGCTGAGGCGCGAGAAAGGCAAGGCGGTGGACTTCGCGCGCGCCGAGCGGGAGCACCAGCTCTACGTCGGCGTGCTGAAAGCCAAGCTGGGGCTGCAGGTGCTCGAGCTGCCCGCCGACGAGAGCCAGCCCGACTGCGTCTTCGTGGAGGACGTGGCCGTCGTGTGCGAGGAGACGGCTCTCCTCACGCGCCCGGGGGCGCCCAGCAGAAGGAAAGAGGTACCCTGCTTGGCGGGGGCGGTGCGCGTGGGAGGGGGTGGGGCTCGTGGCAGGAGAACCGAGCCATCTGCCGGTCCCCCACACTGGGGTTCGCTGCAACTTCCCACCTCAGCAGAAGAAGGAAGGACGTGGTGGAGAGCGGGCGGGGTGGCGGACGCCTATTGCGGGGGCTTCTGCTACAACTACATCTGAGGATGGCTTCGTTCCCTAGCAGAGCCACACAGGCTGCTTTTGCCTCCCCGTGACATTGAGAGGATGCGAAGGCATGGTTTTAAAGCGCGCCTTGCATCGTGACTCGGAGGAGCGCTACTTCCTAAAGGCTGACTTCTCAGGGGCCCGTTTCTACACCTGCCCTTTTCCCACCTCGATCGTCCCGGGATCATCCCTGTGCATCCAAATGACACACCGGGGATCCCGGGAGCAGGCAGGGACGATCCCTCCCTTTGCCTGGGATAATCCTTAGGTGTAGAAAGGGCCTGGGTGCCTTGGGTGTGGAGTGCGGTACTGTAAGGCGTGGCAGGCGATGGAGAGATATTGGGGGGGGGGGAGGCAACCGGCGGAAGAGATGATGGGAGAAGATGCTCAGTGCAAATGCAGCCTCTCTTTGTCGCTCTCTCTTATTCATTTTGCACAGAAGCCTAGCCTTCCCATCGCCCATCTTTCCCCAAGCCAGCACAATATGGGCAGATTGGGGTGAGGAAGAAAAGTATAGCTGAATGAACCTTTTCTTGCCATGAATCAGTTTTCAAGTGTCGGGGATGGGGTGGGGGAGGAGGACTGAGCCCAGATGCGAGTGTTTTAGAAATGATTGCAACTGGACTTGACTGAAAGGACAATCTAGTTCCTTTCTTCGTGTGTTGCTGCTGCTTCCCCTTATTGCAGAAGGGATGGGTTTAGGTTTGTTTGTTTGTTTGTTTGTTTTGGCAGGTTCTTTCAAAAATATGTTTAGGAAGTAGCAATGGCTCACAGTTGCTTTGGATTAAATCTCTGCAGGTTTCCCTTTAATGAAGCACATCACATTTTCCAGAAATAATGAAAAACTCTGGGAATCTTTATAAGAGCACAAACAAAGCAAAACCCTACATTTAAATACACAGAGGAAAAGTTGGGCATGGAACTGCTATAATCTCTAAATTCTGAGTAGCTTCTTTAAAACACAGGTGCATATGCCTTTGAAAGAACAATGGAACATATGCAGGACACTTGTCACATTGAATGAAGAGGCTACTTAGTTATATGCTACTTATTTTTTGGTGGGGAGGGAATCCACATTCTCTTTGTTAGGTGAAGAGTTCTACATTTGTTGCACTGATATTGTATTGAATAAAACTTCAACAGCTTTAAAGGTGCTTAGTTTACCATACCAGTATAGATTCTTTTTTTGGCGTTTCTTTTTAACAATCTGTAGCTTGCCCAGTTCCTGAACAGCTTGCAGTCTACTGGTAATTAAAGAGAAATATTAGAGCACAAATTGATGCATAATTACACAGAAGTTATGTTCAATGGGGGTTACTCCCAGGTAAGTGTGCATAAGACTACAGCTCTAATGTGTCAACCTCTGCTCTCTTTCTGAAGCTCGGTAACACTTTTTCTGTTGCGAAATGACTCCAGAAGAAGTGACATTTATCTATCATGAACAAAGTGTTGAATTCTACATGTAAAAATTAATAATTAATGTTCACATTGGTTTGAGTCATAACTGTCTCACCTATGCATAGCTTCAAGCAGATGCGTTCTGCAATGCTGTGTGTAAGGACCTTTCATTTATTTTCTTATTGTGTATTCACTCATCATGAAAGAAGGGTGCTTTAACTATTGAAAGAGACTCACTCATATATTCATTCATAAAGAGATTTTTGCTGATATGTTTGGTAGGTAAGAAGACACATGGTGATTTTGTAGGCGATTTTTAGACCTCGGTTTGAGAACCATTAAGATAGATGGTTTTGAAGGAATCTGTATGCATTGTATGTAGTGATACATGCATAGTGTGCTTTTGCTTGCAGTAATATTTTATTAATATCAATATTCTCACACAATTAAGTCAAGTACATTTTGTTCTATCCATTTCAGTTTCCAGATGAACCCCATGGGCTGTAATTGGTTTCCAGCACAGAAGATGGTCATGTCAGGAACCACCTCTGAAATCTGTTCAGACAGGCAGGGATGAGATCAGCGAACCAGAAAATGAAATAAAAGCAGTCAGCAGAGTCCAATTTGGGAAATGGCTGAAACAGATTAGCAGCTAAGAAAAACTATGCTGTTTAATAATACAGCAGAAAAATAAAATAAATGCAATTGGCATGGAGTGTCAGTTGTTAGATATCAGCACAAGACAGAAAGGGAGAGAGAGAGAGAAAGAAGGTATATTGCATAGGTTTAATCCAGAGAAAGTTAAGTGCACTTAAGTCCCATTGAAATCTTTAGCATTTCAAGTATTGGGGAAAGTCTGTGCTTTCAACTGAATGCGATAAGATTTGTCATTTCCAAACTGTGTGCTGGGGCATGGTGGTGTGCCACAAGGGACTTATTAGTGTACTGTGAGAAATATATTAATTAAAGGCTCCTGTGAGCCAAAAGCATATACACAGCGCTGGCTGTTGGATCTCTATGGCATTCTTCGCTCTGACCATACCTCCTTCTAATCAGCCTTCACTAGGCATGGGTAATTTTGCTACATCTCAGTCACCCTGGATGCAGAGATGTAGTATAATATCCATAGTCACAAGGGGCTGCCTGTTGCATCTCTGCATGACCCACTGATCTGGGTTTTCCTTCTTCCCATCAGCAGGCACACCTGGAACAGTACTTCATGCAAAACAAAGGGGCTCCATTCAGCGTGGGAAATGTTTGCTCATTCACACACTAAAAGTAATTTTCAGGGGCATGAGTGAAGAGTGTACATCTAATTTAAAGTTGTAAAGTATGCCTCAGCTATCACAACTTTTGGGGAACACTGAATTACATCCTAGATTAGGAGCAGTTATCTGTTGGTCCCTAGGCCAAATCAGGTCCTTTCAAGGGTGCAGTTTATCCCTCCAGTTGCTGACCATCCTCTTTTTCCTCTGATTACCAGAAAACAGTTCAGCAGCATTGGGGAATGGGATAGTAAGTTATCAGAACCAGTGAAGGAGCATATGTGGTCATTGCTAGGCAATGAGTTCACATATTTATGGTTTCCTCTTCTTAAGCAATGTTGCCATAAACAGGAGGGGAGGGCAATGGGGGAAGGGGTGTCAGGTGAGAATGAAAAGGAGAAAGGAGCAGTGATGGGTGGAGTAGGTGAAGAGGAATTTGCCTGTCATTTAATTCGTGATATATTAATCTGTTTTCTGTGTAAGACTGCAGAACATGTAGTGTTTTTGTTGTAGTAAGGGATTAGTTTATCCCTACCCCCTGCAGTTAATTATCAATAACCAATTGACAATAAGTGTGCAATACTATTTATGTTTAGACAGAAAAAAAAAGCCATACAACCCTAAGCATCCCCCAGCTTGCATTGCTGGCTGGGGCATGCTGGGAGTTGTAGGTCTTTTTCCTGATGGTGCTATATAAATAAATAATAATAATAATAATAATAATAATAATAATAATAATAACATAGGATTACACACCAAATAACTCCTGTTTGTTTGTTCTTTAATCTTATATCCCACTTCTTTTCTTCAAATCAGACCTGGTTATATTTCAGTGAGTAACGTTTTGGTAACTGACAGTCCAGTTGCATTTCATCTAATGTTGTGTGGGATGTATGTCACTTTCAGATAGTCAGAAATGCGTGAAAAATGCAATCCTGGGGCGGCATGGAAAAAGGACTGAGTTGAGATTTGGGTAATGAATTTCAGTGGTGCAGCTAGGTAATTTTCGACCCTGAAGTTATGTGCCCCTGCTTTAGATGGCCATGTGTATTACTTCAGTTGTGAAGTACACAACTAACATCCCTCTTCCCCCTCTAATCACCATTTCCTGCTTTAAAATTGCCTCTACATTCCTTATGTTACAACAACAACAACACTGTTTGGCAGCCCCAATAAACAAGTAATAATATTCTGAGCATGTGCAGTTTTGCTTGTTCAACTCATTTAAATCATAGCAACACTCTGACTACAGGAATTAAATGGAGTTTGCTCTGCTGCTGTCATCACCAGCTCTTCTCAGTGTGGACATTGTGGGTGGGTGTGATCTGTGGGGCTGTAGGCTTTGGCTCCAAAGTCCAGCCCTAGCTGCACTACTGAGGGTTTCTGTTATACTTGCTGGTACTGTATATGAATTTCAGTAGATGGATTGCTGGTTAGAAGTGCGGTTCAATCAATAATTAGCATAATATTCAATGCAAAGTGCTACTTTTAGCAACGTATTGAAATAACCTACCTGCACTACTCAAAGGAAATACAAAATTTACTGTTTTGACTTCAAGCTAGAGAACATTTCTAAATATATAGTCTTCAACCTGAATTCCATGTACAATGGAATCTAGTGAGACTTCTTTCTCTGCTTAAGGAATGCAGACTGGTATTTAATAAACAGGTACAAGTGATTGATTGATTGATTGCTTTACTGTGGGATTCTTAGGTGCAGAAATTGCTGATTTATGTTGTAACTTTAAATCATGCTAGAGCTTGCTTGTCACCTGATCTTTCATAAGTGTTTTTAACTGTTAAACTGTTTTTTAACTTTTGTAGAACACCCAGATAAAATAAATAAATAAATAAATAAATGTCACCTAACCTAAAACTTTCCATCTGCTGTTCTGTGTGTCAAAAGTGAGTGAGGGGAAGGAGATAGTAAGGAATTAACAAAAACACACAACTGCGTTGTGTCATGTATCAAATTCAAAGTGCAATAAACTTTGTTATTGGGGGGTTGTTGTTCTTAAAGGCTAACTTTTGTGTAGTCTATTACTGGAATCAAATTGCTGATTGAGAGCCTGTAGTGTACATTGGACAAAGTAGTGGACTTGGACCTAGAAGGCCTTTGCTCAAATTCCATTTTAGGCATTATCTTGAGTCAGGGAGAGTTGGCAAAGTCACTATCTCCCATTTTGCTTTCTCATGTATGAAATAATTGACAATAACAACTTGTTCTAAAAAGTAGATATACTATAGGATGTGAAGAATTTCAATTTGTGCTTGTAGTGGAACACTCAGACAATTTTGCCATGGGCACAGTGAAATCTACCTAGAGAGAAAACATTAATACAGTCACATTCCCTAAGGCTACATTCAAACAACCAATTTTTAAAATTATTATTTGTTGCAGTGGTGCTAGGAATGAAATCACCAATTAAACCAGGCAGTCTGAAAGGTTGAGTGAGAAATGCAACCCACTTTTGGACAAGATAATAGTTGGTGTTTCAAACATATTTGTCTGAATCAATGTCAAGGGTTTTAGCACCATGCTGTGTGACTGACATAGGCTATAGCAGTGTACCTGAAAGAACTGTGAATCGTAGTTGCTTACCACTGCAGTTGTAGTCTGAGCAAGAATTATTTAGAAGATTAGGGGTGACAACTACAAGTAGATTGTTTCTTTCCTGAGACATTTTCTAATCTTTCACTGGGTTAGGTTTTTATTTTAGAGCTGAACAGAACATATATTATGAAGCTCATACCTACTAAAGTTATTTGAGGTGAAGACCTCAATATGTATATAGAGAAAATGTAGTGTAAAGCTGAACCAGGGATACACTGGTTTATCCTCATTCAGCTCACCAAATTATTATTATTATTATTATTATTATTATTATTATTATTATTATTATTTCTTCTTACCCGCCTCTCCATTTTGATCAAGGCGGGGAACAACAGTAAATATAAAATACATAAAACTGAATTAAGAACATAATATACATTGTTAAAACATTCTAAAAACATCCTAAAATTCCACTGGATAGGCCTATCAGAAGAGATCAGTCTTGATAGCTTTCCTGAATGCTAATAGACTGTCAAGTTGACGAGTCTTCTCTGGCAGGCCAATTCACAGTACAGGAGCAGCAAAAGAGAAGGTCCTCTGGGTAATACCCATCAGCCTAACTTTGACTGTCCCAGGGTCACCATCTCTTGTAAGACATAGGATATAATAAACATTATCAATGGAATACACAGAGCCTTTTATTTATTTCCAGAGTTTTGGAAATGAAGGACTCACGAACATTAGAGCTAAACGAATCTTTACTTTAAAGATTTAACTAACCCTCACCTCAAATTGTTTCCCTGACTGTGCTGTAAAATAAGTGCACCACATCTGGATTGGGACCTAGCAGGGGGATAGAGGGCTTTAAGTTTAGCCCCCAGCTGTTGCCAATCTTGATTGGGTCCCCCACGCCTGCAATTTGTAATGTCAAAAAGTGATCTATTTGTTTGAATGGATCACTTTTTGGCAATATAAATTGTTACTGTGGCTTCCAGTCTGAATTGTGACCACGGGGGGAGGGGGAGGGGAGGATTAAAGCTCCCCTATCCCCATGCTAGGCTCCCAATCCATATAAGATCTCTGTTCTTATTTTAGAGTAAAAAAGAAATGCGAAGTTTGGGCCTTAATTTCTTTTGTAAAAAGTCATGTCTTGCTTCTCTTTCTGGGCTTATAAAAACACTGAAGCATTCAGACTTCGACCTAGCCAATGACTTCAAATGAAAATTGGTTCAACAAGCTTCTTCCAGTTCTGAGGAAGGTTAGATGCTGAGAGAGTCAGACTTGATGGATTTTGTTTTGAAATCAAGACTGCAATTCTATACCCACTTGCCTGGAAATAAGCCCATTGAGTTCAAGGGGGCTTGCTTCTGAATAGACATGGATAGGATGGCACTGCTAGACTGCAATCCTAATTGCACTTACTTAGAGAGAGAGCCCTGTTGAACACAGTGAGACATACATCTGAGTTCAGTGGCATAATAGCAACAGTGCACTTGATAACTACGGTATAAATATGGATGTCCAACTATATCTTTCCAACTATATCTTCCTATCTAACTATATTATTTATCTTTTTGTGTATTTTAGAGAACAGCTGGTTAGCAACATAAATGATTTATGGATATGTAAATAAATAGAGGATGTCTTGTGTAAAGCTGTGGTTCTTTGCGGGTGTTGGGAGGAAAACTTTAATGGGTCTCTTGGATTTAAAAAAAAATTAACCCTGTTCCTAAAGAGATGCAAACCGAAGGAGTGAGATTTATATATATTTTTTAAATACCCCTGATTTGTTTCCCAGTAACTAAGCTTAGGAGATGTGCTGTTTACTTGGAATCATAATTAGTATTGCAAATTCAGAAAGATTCAGCTCAAAATTTGTATATGGCAACTAATGAAGTTACAGTAGTGAGGGAAAAGACATGATGCCTTCTGCATCAAACAAAGGAAAATCTGACCACAGAGTAGTTTTTTTGTATTGTTTTAATACGTCTAAGCCTGGGGGTGGGGGGAGGTAGATCTCCAGAAGTTTTGGACTTCAGTTCTCATAATCCCCTGCCAGCAGGGGCCAGTTTTCAAGAATGCTGGCAATTGAAGTCCAAAACATTTGGAAATCTACCCTCCTTGAAGATTACTTGATTGAAAGGTGCTGTATAAATGAATAATTCTTGAGTTAAACAACAGATGGTCCAACATTGATTAGAGCTGAACCCTGATGATCCCTAGTTTTGACTAAGCCCTGTTGCCCTACTGATCATGGCTTCAATGTCAAAAACTGGAAAAGTTACTCATATTTAGAGTTCAAAAATATACACCTTTATTTAAAATGAATTAGTTGATCTGTTAAAAAGAAAATGATTTGTCAACCTAGAATTCTGTAGTCAGTTGACAGTTCTATGCTGTATACACATTCACAGTCCATTCAATATCAAGTGGGCCCACTAAGAAAGGAGGCACGATATGCTATTGGCATTATGTATGCATAATCATACTCTTGGGTTCTGTGTTAATTTGCACATCCTTCCAATTCTATAATCTCAATAAACTGTGGAAAAGATAATCCATATGTAGGCATTTAAAAAGTTACCAGATCCTATACATCAGGAGTGGGACCTGGGGACCAAATTGCTTATTGGAAGGCATTCTGTGGGGCTCCTCTGAAGCCCCTTCCCCAAAGCCCTGCCCACTAACATAATCAGCCCCCATTGTGTAGAGAGAGAGACATGAATTCCCATTCTCCATGCAGAGGAAGGCACAGAACAGTTGCTTCATGCTTCTCTGTGCATGGGGTAAGGATCTCAGAAGTCAGGAGGTGGGCAAAACAACTGTGCACTCAACCAATTTCGCTCTTGCCTTGTTTTCCTCCATTTGGGGAAGGCAAGAAAGGAGCAAAACAGACTAAGCCAGGGCCTCAAAGAACAGGCTGAGTCCTGAGCTGGCTTTATTCCTCCCTTGCCTTCCCTGATCAGAGAAGAGGGTGGGAGTCAGCTTTGGATTTAGCTGTGGGATTGTGTTGTGTTCTTCTCCTTTCCCGCACAATATGTCATATTCTTAACCTGTTTTGTGATGTTATAATATGTTTTTCTGCCCCCTCTTCATCTCATCGGCTGGAAAGGGCACAACATGTGCAACATCATGATGTCAGAAGTTGGGGAAAATAATCCTACACATTAAGGGGGAGGTGTAGAATGCCATGGGAATGTCACATTTTATTGTAGACATCAGTGTCGTGTAAGATGTTACAGACATATTATTATTGCCTGTAACATTATCCATGACACGCATATACTCATTAAGATGCATAGAAACTAGTCCTCAACTGTATCATTCAAGTTTAATCATTCACATTACAGCAGAATTTAAATGGTGGATGCTCCAGTGGAATGGATATCTTCTCCTGGAGATTCTCCAGTTTGAGCATGTTTGTGGAATATAAAGCAAAAACAATGGGCATGACTTTGAGTGGCTGGTGTTAAGTCAATGCTTGACCTAATTTGTATTGTAATATTTTTCTAAAGAAAATAATTGTTGCCCACCCTTAATGTAAGATGGTTTATAAATTTGTATAAATAACCATGTAATTCAACAAGAAAAAATGTCACTGGACCCTACTTCTTGTGGGGATTGCAAGTATACCTGGAAATAGTTCAAACATTCTAGAGACTCGGTCCATAGCTAGACAGGGCGATATCCCGGGGTGACCCCAGGATCATCCCTGTGCTGCATCTACGTGACACACAGGGGATCCCGGGAGCAGGGAGGGATGATCCATTCCTTTCCCCAGGATATCGCCCTACCCTTTCAGGCTGCTTTTTCCACGGTCTTGGGCTGATCCCAAGACCGCGGAACATGTAGGCGGGCATTGCGGTTTGTCCCGGCTCCTCGCAGAACCACGCCCATCGGGAGTGGGGTGGGGGGAGTGGGAAAAATATTTTAAATAAAAACTGACCTTTTGCACACGAGCGCTCATGCGCTCTTCTCCTTTAACAAAAAAATTGGTCAACGTGACATCCTGTTCTTCTGAGGCCGTCGCACGCCACGTGTAAACAGAGGGGTAGATCTCGTGATAACAATATTGCGAGATCCTCACCCCTCTGTCACACTAGACCCATAGGTCTAACTCAGACCATATCTCTGGTTCAGGTTTGACCTCACCCGAGGAGGCTTAGTCGGATGGAGATGAAGGGTGCATTGCAACCTTAAATTGCAGCGTTGTATTTCTTCCCAGTTTGCTGCGCCTTTATGTTTTATTATATATATATTTATTTTTAAGTGAAAATAGGTTACTTAGAACCCAACAAGAAAGGGGAAGAAGAGGTGGTACAGATGCCCTATTCTGCAGGTATTCTATATCCAGGCTCCATGGCCATTTCTTAGATGTTATAGGACCAATAAGCAGCCATGCCCAGGAGCTTTAAAGGAACAGTTACAGTAACAATACAGGGATATCTGGGATGCAGTTGTTGGTTTTAGAATAGATGTTTATCATATTTCCTGAAAGCTCTGTGCCAAGTGATGATTAATAATAAGGTTGCTAATAAGGAAAACTAATGAAAGTGTTGGCCATATGCTTTTCTCTATCATTAATTAGGATAATTAACTTCTTTATATTACATTAGTACTAGCAATATCTCCAGTAACTGGTAGATCATTTAAAATAGGCTGCACATTTGGCTGTGATCCATCTACATTTCCATGGGGAATTAGCACTTGCTAGTAAGTAAATGGAGAGATGCAAAGCAGGGCTGAAATTTTTGATCATCATCATTTTATAGCATTTATATAGCCCCAGTTCATAGCACTAAGTTCCTGCAAACAGAGCTACTTAATTGTTTGGTGAAGGTTTGTGTGTACTACTGTGTACACACAGTATTTTCCTGACTGAGCTACAAAGCAAATGTACAAACAGTTCATTCCAGGTCCAATTTAGGCCCTTTGCACCACAGATAATATCAGGAGTGCAAAGGGGATTTATCCTTCCCCCAACCCTTTATACTAATGACTAGGGTGACCATGTGTGGATCTGCACTTCTGCTTATATCGATTTTTTGAGCCTTTGTAATGTTGTAGCTTGTATTGCTACCTTGTATACCGTTGCTCAGTAGCGTTACTTACCTTTTCTTGTAACGTTGTTGCGGAGCACACTGTTCGTTGCCCCGTTGTCTGTGTTGTTTCTTCTTCTCGTTTCTGTGATCCTTGCAATTCCCAGACTGTCCTTTCCCTGCACCTCCCACTTCCTTGTTTTTGTATTTTCCGTGCCTCTCTAGCTAACATTCCTTTATGCACATGCTCTTAATTTCAAATCTTTGTGGCGGGAGTTCTTCAGAGAGAGTGGTTTGTGGATTGTCGGAGTTGTCTGTCTCTTAACGAAAGTGTAGGGATGCCTGGTGAATGGAATGTGTTAAATCTTTCTCATTTTTTAAACATTATTTCCGTGGCATTACATGCAACCTACCTCAGGTAAAAACTTTTTTTAAAAAAATATATATTAAAGGATGCGCATATGCACATTTCTAATTTAATTTATTTAAAAAAAAATTAAATTAAGGATGTGTGCACCATTTAATAAAAAAAAATTAAAAAGTTTTTACCTGAGGCAGGTTGCATGTAATGCCAAGGAAATAATGTTTAAAAAATGAGAAAGATTTAACACATTTCATTCACCAGTTCTAACAACAGTTACTGAAGGCGCATAGAGGAAGTTACATCAGACAGGAAGCCCGGTGAGGGATCATGTGACATTAGTTTCGCAGTGCAACACAGAAGACATCGTAACAACGGAGCACATTGAAAAATGTCTAACGACGCAGAAGTGTTACAACGAAAAGTAAAACGGTACAAAACCTTTCAGTATAACGTTATAGGGAACACATCACATGATCACTGATGTCATCCAGAGCTATCTATAACATTACAGCTACAGTAATGTAGATTCGGCCCATATGAAAAGTAGGACAGGACTCCTGTATCTTTAACACTTCTATTGCAAAACAAATTTCAGCAGCTGTCATTTGTGTGCATGCAGCACCTGGTTAAATTCCCTCTTCATCACAACTGTTAAAGCTGCAGGAGCTATACCAGAGTGACCAGATGCAAAAGAGGGCAGGGCTCCTGCAGCTTTAACAGTTTTGTTGGAGGGAATTTCACCAGGTGCTGCATGCATACAACTGACAACTGCTGAAATTCCCTTTCAATACAACTGTTAAAGATACAGGAGCCCTGTTCTCCTTTCCATATGGTCACCGTAGATGAGCCCTCAACCCCCTCTGCTTACACAATCTACATTTCCCAGAATTGTTAGCACCTAGCATGCTTCTCATGTAGAAAAGCATGCAAGTATCAGAGAGTGTAAAGAGATTTCCCACCCTTCCTCCATTTCACTGCCACTACAGTAGCAAGCAAAGCAAGTGAGGCTGAGGAGGGGGAAAGTGTTTGAAGATGAGGCTTGGAATGGTCAGGAGGTAAGGGGAAAGAACTTTTAGAATATTTTTGGATAGTCTGATTTGCATGTGGTGAGTTGGGAAAGGGTTAAGTAATCCTCCCCTCCCTCACTGCTTTTTCAGTCCAGATACCCCCTTTCATTGCTGTTTTATAGCAAGGAAATCAATTGTTGGGCTTTTCTTTCATACATTTTCATGTAGCATGTAACTGAACTTTCAAACACTAATAAAAACCAGGACAATTATATGTTGTAAGGTGTTAACTGATTCTTGCCATGCCATTTTCCCAATCTAAATTTCCCCCACCTGCTGTTTCTCAGTGGTGCCCCACAAATTATAGAACCAATTGCCTATTGAGATCTGCCAGATTCAAGACCTTGGCCTTTTGAAGAAGGCTGTATAGACCTGCTTGTTTCAACTAGTTTCATATTATTGATAGGTTTATTTGGCTTTATTGGTTGCTAAATTTTGTTTGTTTGTTTTGTGCCAATTGCCCTCTTCAGGTGGTTTTATTGGTGGGTTGAAAATGTAACTTAGTTGCACCTTATTTCTCTATCCTGAGAACTGTATTGAAAAGTGACTATGTATTTTTCTAAATAAATAAAATTAGGATGGAAAGAAGCTGTTAATCATCCATAAAACATGGATCTGAATGCTCCATTTCAGTCTTAGCTAATGCATGTAGAATAACTCAATTACTTTCTCTTCTAGGCCCCCAATTACTTCCTTTTTGAAGTGCTCTCAGAAAGGGCAGACTGCCACAAAGAACATCCATGTTCACTAAATTAATATTGCAAACATGGTGAAACCTATTTTGAATCAAATTGTACACAGACTGAAGAATATCGGAATAGCTATCTAAGTTTGATGCTGGTTTAAAACATGAAAGGATTTTGAAAATTGCTTGCTGCCTAATATGATCTTGATTACGTTTTGAGAGCATTTCCATGGCTCTCTGTTAGAAGATTGGATATATTGTTTTTTCGCTAATGTGCACATGGTTTCAGATTCAGTCCAAGATAGTCCCAAAGCTGGCCTTGGTCAACTAAGATCCGCCCAGCTACACAGCTGCCAGGAACTATTGCAGAACTAGGGCAGGCTGTGACATTCACAAAGCTAGCTGTCTGCTTTTCTGAGCAGGATTTTTCCTGGGCATAGGGAATGTTACGTTGGTTGTGCACTGCAGCTGTACCTCTTGTCAAGCATTCAGGCTAGAAATTGGAAGGCCTTGATAGTCTGCCAAAAGGATGCTTCTGCTGCTGGGCTTTGGACTACATCTTAAAGTAGACCTCCTTGCAAACTGGTTCCAGCGTGAGATATCGTTAGGGTGACCATATGAAAAGGAGGACAGGGATCCTGTATCTTTAACAGTTGCACAGAAAAGGGAATTTCAGCAGGTGCCATTTGTATATGTGGAGAACCTGGTGACATTTCCTTTTCATCACAGCAGTTAAAGCTGCAGGAGCTATACTAGAGTGACCAGATTTAAAAGAGGGCAGGGCACCTACAGCTTTAACTGTTGTGATGAAGAGGAAATTTCACCAGGTTCCCCATATATACAAATGGCACCTGCTGAAATTTCCTTTTCAATACAACTGTTAAAGATACAGGAGCCCTGTTCTCCTTTTCATATGATCACCCTAGATATCGTGAATATGAATTCTTTGATGCTGAAAAATGTGCTATAGAACAGTTGGATCCTGATGATGTTTGTAGGCAAATGAGGCGAATGTGATGCTGAACACCCGTGTTTTGAATCTTTTGTAGCCACCAAAATGTATGTCAAGAGAACATGCAAAATGCTCCTTTAAAGGTATCAGGATGAGCACTTTATGAAGAGCCCTTCTTAAAGCCCAATTCAGGCAAGACTCATAAAGCTGTTTTCTCTGCTTGCACTCAATACACAGAGAGAGGCTGCATTTGGATGTCACTTTAAGCCACGATAGGTTAAAAAGCAACTCATAGTAGCTTATTTTGAAAATAAGCTACTGTTACCCCCTCCCCCCACACACACAATTAGAAAAATGAGCTACTGTGCTTAGTTTATTAAGCTAATGTGTGTAATCTGAGTCATCTCCCCCCCCCCCCCGTCCTGCTTCCAGCAGTGGCACTGTTTCACCCATTGACAACACCACGGAGGTGTGGGGTAAAGTACAGGGGCTTAACTCAGCACTTCCAACATCATCACGACGAGGGGTGGTGGCTCTAAGGCGCTTGTCATTTGCAGGATCAGGACAAAACTTCATTCATAGCTTCCCCTAGTGAGGAGGCACCCGAAACACCATCAAAACCTTGGGCAATTACACACGAAGGAGCGGAAAAAACCCAGGTGCACCTAAAAGGGGGTGGTACAAATAAACCCTTGGAAATTTGCAAGATTGGGACTAAACTTCATACACAGCTTCCCCTAGCAGGGATGCACATGAGGCCCGTTGAAAACCCTGCACACTGACAAAGCCACATGAGCGAAAGCACCTTTTCACCAAAGGGGGGATGGCAGTGGGGCAAAACTTCATACATAACATCCCCTGGTAGGGATGCACACAAGGCAAAATGACAACCCTGCACAGCTGCTGTCAACTGACAAATATAGTGTTTGACATTTGGGGAGTTTGCAGAGAGCACTGCTGGGGGAAGGGTTAGAGTGGGGGTGGGCTGCGAATGCAATCATTCACTAGGCAGATCATGGAAACAGAGATATGAGGGTGGAGGAGAGTGGCAGCAATGGTTTTGATTGCTCTTGCCAAGTGACTCTGTAGATGACCAACATAATCCACTGTGACCACCACATGACACAATAACCCATGTTGGGTTAAATAACCCACTCTGCAGACCTTGGGTTATCAGAAAGAGTTATTTTGGCCAAATAAACCATTGTAGGTTTAAAAAACTGACAGATGACACGATAACCTATGATGGGTTAAACAAGTCATCGTGGTTTATTGAACTCATTGTGGGTTATCATGACATCCGAACCCAGTCACTGTCATACAAGCTCCACACTACACCTCCTCTGGAACCTTCTGTTGTTCAAAGAAAACCATATCACCTAGTCTCATTGTTTCATGTTCACCAGACTGCTGCAATTCTAAGTATCTGTAGAGCTGGAATCATAGTTATTGCAGCTCATATCATTAATCATACAAAGAGCCTTACCATGTTGAAGGAGGGATCGGGCCACATATCAGCCCTATCCCCAAGGTTGCACATCCATCCGCCCATTGAGCGCAGTTATTTGCAAGGGAGCCCCAATGCACAAGCAGTTGCTCGCATGTAGGAACTCCACGTGATCAAGATACCCCTACAATCAGGTGACAGGCCAAGCAAACATCTGCCATGTACGCTGATCAAAGTCCTAATTGCCATTTGAACCCTGAATTACCATGCTGTGCTCCATTTTAATTAGGATTACAGTTAAATTTAGCCCAGAGAAAATGAGAATGAGTTCAAAGAAAATTGAGTTAGGTAGAAGACACAGTATGGTGGGCAGATCTAGATATTATGATAACTCTATTATTTCCTCATAAGGCAAATTGGAGATAGGAAGGGCAGTTGCAGAAGATAAGTGGTGAGCAGGAGGTTGTATTCAACCCTTTTCTTATAAGCCTTTTCAAATAGTCCTTTCAGCATCGTTAAATATTTCTTTCCACTACTGGGCTCTCAAACTGGAAATAAGCTGAAATGGGAGCCATGGGTGGGGGAGAGCCGTGGGGGTTACTTTCAGAAGCAATCAACAGTGCAAAGGGTTAAATATTCCTCTGCTTTTGTTGTATCAAATGTATTTTATTGTACGTTTTATCTATCTATCTATATCTATATCTATATATTGTATTTAGCTGCCTTAAACTTTGTTTTTCCTAATTAGCTGCTGTACATAGCTTTGTCACAATAAGGTTCATAACCAGTTCCAAATCCATTTAATTGACTAGCCCTTAAGGATTATTTTGGGGTCTTCAGGTAATAAATAATCCTATACTTTTAAAAAAATTAACTCAGTTAAAGAAGATATTTTATTAATGTATTACATTTCTATACCGCCAAAGCTCTCTAGGTGGTTCACAAAAATTAAAACCACAAGTACAGCATAAAACAACATACAATCTAAAAGCTTAAAACTACTATATAAAAGTGCAACCAGAATAAAACTTGGAAGCAATGTGGAGATTTAAAATACAGATTTAAAACTGCAGAGCTAACTACGTATATTGTGGGATACATCCGTGTTTCCATGGAAAGGCAAACATCCTTCTCTTCATATCAGACTTCTACTGCAACATTTTCCCTCCTTGGAACCTCATTCAGGGTCACGGCCTGAATGAGGTTCACGGCCTGAATCTTCCTCACTAAAGGGGGCTCCCATGTTTCCAGGTGGGGGAGGTTTCAAAGAAACGAATGGAGAATCAATTGTTTCCTCAAAAAGAACACAAACAGAAACTTCCACAATCCTGTTGCCAGGTTCCCAAACATCTGTTTGCGTTGTAGTGTCCATGGATTGTTAGCATCTGAAAATACATTGAATAAGAATTCTTATCTTGATGGTCAGTAAAAACTTTTGTTTCGTTCTTTTGGATACAGCAACAACTCTTTAATAAGGGATTGCCTAATTTGGCTAATCGCTGGTAGTGCAATACAGCTACTGTTTCTTTTAAACATGTTTTCACAATGTCTGGTAATTGCTTTTGTTATGGAGGAGGTTATTACAGAGATAATTTTTTTACTGGAACAGTCTTTAATATTAAGTGGTGTACATACACACTTTTTTAAATAATTTACCTTCTTCATGGAAATTAACAAATGGTCAGTGTAAATGGATTCTCTGTGCCCTTTTGACAGCTAAAAGACTAATATTCCAAAATTTTAAGGATAAACACTCACCTCCTATAAAGCAATGGGTTGAGGACCTTATAATGCTTTCAATATTAGAACGGGTGGCATATAGATGCCCCGTGTGAATGGAGATAGCTACTTGCAGTTCAGTGGCTCACCACGTGGGGCAGCTTTACACAATACAACTGCTGCTGACATTCAGTCTCCTAGCATCTCCAGTGAGGGATCCACAGTGGACTGAAAGACCTTGGGCTTACAGATTCATTGGGAGTTCAGGTTTGATCGTTCAGTTTTTTTATGTCCCAACTTCCAGCCAAAAAATGGCAGACGAGGCAACCAATAATAAAATCTAGGCTGAAAACAAAATTGTAATTAAAACAAATAAAACACAACAAAAAAATAACCTACTAATTAAAAAACCTTGTCAGTAACAGAGCAGATATAGGTCAGATAAAAACACCTTTGCGTGGCAGCAGAAGGACAATTGAAAGGGGTGCAACCTTTCGGACAGGGAATTCCAATTGATGGAAGGGACCATCAAGGAGGACCTTCTCTCACATTTCCCCAGCAGTGGTACTCAAAATCCACAACTCACAACTTTCAGTGTTCTTACTACTATAGTAGGAGTATGGTAGTTATTTGCCACTGAATAAAGCTACAGCAACATTGGCAAACCTTTAGGGAAGTTGCCCTCATTCCGAGTTTCTCCTTTATAAAATAGAAATAATAG
Source organism: Elgaria multicarinata webbii (assembly GCF_023053635.1). Taxonomy (NCBI): domain Eukaryota; kingdom Metazoa; phylum Chordata; class Lepidosauria; order Squamata; family Anguidae; genus Elgaria; species Elgaria multicarinata. The sequence continues at coordinate 129,982,625 of NC_086171.1, forward strand.
TGAACTACCTGTTAGGCAGCACTTCTTTTCAGCCATGTGAGAGTAACCCCATTGAACACAGTAGAACGTAATTCTGAGTAATCAGGGGTGGGCTGAGATTAAATCTCCAGATGTTTTGGAATTCAACTCCCAGCATTCCTGGCCATTGGCCATGCTGGCAGAGGCTTCTGGGAGTTGAAGTGCAAAACGTCTGGAAATCTATCTTCTGCCCACCCATTCCTTAGAGTACACAGAGAAAGACATCCCCCCCCCACACACAGAGTTTTCCAATGGACATGAGTGCCTGACAGCCTACCAAACAACCTGACAGCCTACCAAAGGGGACATGTGAGGATGAACTAAAAAGCCCCAGAATATAATGTGCCACCACATATACACAGTAGAAGTTAGAAAGGAAGTTATCTGCATTCCCTTCACATACCCATTGTAATAGAAAAAGTGCTGAAATTTGTGAAATTTTTAAGGAAAGTGCTGAAATTTGTGAAATTTTGACACAAAATTGTCAGCATTGTAAACAAATAGGTTAGGAACTATGTTATATTTAATGTTTTGCTTTCCTTGCAAAAAAATATATGGGCACAAAGCCTCATTTCTTGCTGGATAAAGAGTACATTGCAACTATTTGTAATATGCTTAAATTAGTCATGATTGACATATTTCAGTTACAACTAACTTCAGCTGGATTCTAAGGAATCTTGCTTTGAGAGTTCATGGTGGCTTCATTCTGCATAACAGTTATGTAACATCTAAACTGTTTATTGAACTGTACTCTGGGTGACACACCCCTTGGTCTTTAATAATAAACAGAAACCATAAATTTAATAACACAGTAGCCCTTAATAACTTTGTAAACCACTAAGACACAGAGAACAGAAGAAGTCAAATTCTAATATCCTAAAATTAAGTTATTTAATTTTCCACTGAAACGGAGTTTTGGTCTGAACAAATAAGGAGCAGAATGAAATTGCCAAAATACCACAAGAGTGTCTGCTGTTGTCTGGCCCAACCAGAAGCAGGAAATTCTTGTGAGATCCTGTCTCCTGAGATTGTCAGCCAGCTCTGAGGCTTGCCTGTTGCTAGTTATTAAAGAGTGAGGAATGTAGCTGAATGCAGCATCTCTGAAAATGTAAAAAGCAGTGGGTAGTTAGGTTTCTTCTTCTTTTTTCTTTTTTGCATTTTTAAGGAAATGGTCCCTAGGTTTCTGTTTTCCCCTCTAGCATGTCTCACAGCTTGCTTGTGCTGAGCCATCTGGCTTTGTTTACTAAGTTTGCGGCTGCTCACCCTGTGGACGCTTCAGCCCCAGTGTGCCTCAATCTTTCCTGCTCTCTCTTCTTTTTGTAGCAGGCTCCAATCTGGATGTGATGTGCAATAAGCATTGTTGGACAACACTGGAGGTTGAAATCCTACTTCTGCTTTGAGAAGGATTAGATTTGCAGAAGATTTTTAAATTTATACCAGAAGTGTGCAACAGTGACAGAATTGGGATCTATCTATCTATCTTTCTATAGAGAGAGAGGTGCCTTTTTTGAGCATTTTCACAGTAGTCACTAGACCAGGGGAATAAATTGCATTTGATGCATAGAGGAAAAGAGACAAAAATTATGGGAAAGGAATAGCCAAGGCTTTACCATTTGGGAAATGGTCACTGGGCAAGCATATGTTCATGAATGCTACACACTCTCTATGTGAAGTGATAACTGGGGCTTGGGACAGGTTCTTTCCTCCTGTGGTCTTCAGAAAATTGTGACAATATATTGGTAATATATATATTACCAACAGCTTGGTAATTGACTCATTTTTGAGGTGCCTCCATCAAAGGAATATTAAGCAGAATCCTCCATTTAATCACCAATTGCTTTAGCACCGAAGGGTAATGGCCCATACTGACTTGCAGCTGGAGGTGAAAGAGTGAGGGTGAAAGAGTGAGGCTTTAGCTAGACCTACCGTTTAATCCAGGATGGAGGAGGGAAGATCTCATGTTGTGTTTAACGCGGGATCCCTCCTCCGTTTACATGAGAGGCGCGATGACCTCAGGAAGAGAGGCGTTGCACCCGCCATTTTTATTTTATTTTTAAAGAGGACGGAGCGTACGAATGCTCATGCGCTGAAGGTAATTTTTTAAAAAAAACTTTAAGTACTTTCTCTGCTCCCCCCACCCTAACTCCGAAGGGCGCAGTGCTCCTGGCTCCGCATGAATAATCGTGCGGAGCCGGGTCAAACTGCAGCAACGGGCGACACGTTCTGCAGTCTCGGGCTCAGCCCGGGACCATGGAATGAGCAGGCCCAAAGGGAAGGGCTTTATCCTGGGGCAAGGGAGGGATCATCCCTCCCTGATCCCGGGATCCCCTGTGCAGCATGTGGACACACAGAGACGATCCTGGGGTTCGCCCTGTGATAAAGCACGGTCTAGCTAAGGCCTGAGACTCGCAATAGTCTGTATGGTAGTTTAGGAGAGTAGTGGGGCACAGTGGATCTTTATTTATCCACTCTCTCCCCATTTCCAAGTCAACAACAAATCTTTATTGTAGTCAATAGTCCATTCCAGCTCACAAAATAAATTACATACATAGAACAGAACATTCATTATACTTTAAAAAGACAATTAGGCATAGTGGATCTGATGGAAATAGCCATGTTCAGAAACTTGGCCACTTGCTTGGTAATTGACTTATCCGAGCTCTGAAGCAATAGAGTCATTAAGAATTTGGTAGGGTGACCAGGAAAGAACTGAAAAATGGGATTTAAAAGATAATTTCTGGATGCTTGATAAAAACTGCAAAACAGTAATACATTTCTATCCTGCCTTTCCACCAAAAATGGTGCTTAAGGCAGCTAGCAATAACAAAATACAGATTAAAAGTAACATCTCAACTAAAATATAGCATAAAAACATATCAATTAAAACATTAAATCAGTTACCTAGGGAGGTTGTGGGCTCTCCCACACTAGAGGCATTCAAGAGGCAGCTGGACAAGCATCTGTCAGGGATGCTTTAGGGTGGTTTCCTGCATTGAGCAGGGGGTTGGACTTGATGGCCTTGTAGGCCCCTTCCAACTCTGCTATTCTATGATTCTATGAAAAGGAATAATCAGCACCCAAGGGCTTCAAAACTACTTCAACAGCAATCCAGCCTAAATGTCAGTGGCTCCCTGAATAAAATGATATTTGCCTGCCAGTGGAAGGACAACAAAGAAAGAACCATCTAACCTTCTGTGGCAGGGAGTTCCAGAGCCCTCAAATGTTAGATGCTCTGACACAACCCAACAAACTATGTTCTTGCACTTCACACCTTTGAATAAATACATTGATTTTAGTGGGTGGCAGTGGGGCAGTGGGAATCACAAAAGGCCTGGCCCATGAGCCATGTGTTACCCAACCCGTCCTAAAGTTATGTATTTGCGTAATTTGTCTAGAGTAATGAAACTGATAGCTGTGTAAAACAAGAAAATACGCTGGGAATTCTGCATACGTAATTCCCCCCTCCCCAGGTTTTCCATCTTTACCCTGTGTTTTTCTGTGTTGGTTCACTTCGCATGCTTCAAAACCCTTTAATTTGACACCTGGGGGCTGTCTATACATGGCCAAAGCCCCGCAGCGGTTGCAAATCTGCACTGTGCTCTCCCTTGAAACTCCGAAGAAAAAAAATTGGTGACTTACCCCAACTTTTTCCTCTGGAGCCAGGCAAGTATGGTATATCTGCTATCTAGCCGTGCTCCGGAATTATGGCAGATGGCGACCCCTGATTGGTCGCTGTCTGCCCCAGCAGAGGACAGGGGGCAGGCCTGGTACTGGAAACTCTGTGTTTTCACTGCGGTGTCGGGATTAGCTGCCACCACCTGCAGCAGCGAAAGTGCGGGGTTTCAGCTCCCCTAGTCCATGACTGTTGTCATGGTTTTCCACAATAGTCTTAAAAATCAGTATGGGTATCAGGAGTATATATAGTTTGGAGAGATCCCTACTGCAACTGACAGACGTTCTCTGGTCCCAAACATTTGCATTTGCTGTATCTGCCTGTATTACCATTGCAGTTTCCCTAAAACAGTGGTATAACATTATTTTGTGATGTTGTACTGAATGACGCAACAATGGATTATCTTATCCAAATGCACTTTAAGTATTAAGACTATTTCCTTGACAATAATACAATCATCTCTCTTTATCTTGAGATTGTGTCATAAAAGATGTTCTTTCGCTAGTGGAACAGGCACTGCTAGTGGATTGAATTACTCCTCCCCACCGTAGTGCCCTGCATGCTCTCCAGATGTCTGGCAGAGGGTTAGGGTCAACGGTGTCAATATTAGCAATACTGGGCTACACGGACCAATGGTTTGAGTCACTATAAGACAGCTTCCTAAGTGGCCAAGGCATAAGATACAGTGGTTCCCAGCCAAGGGAAAGTTCGTTTCACAAATTAGGTCTTAGCTAGACCTAAGGTTTATCCCGGGATCATCCTGGGGTCATCCCTGTTCACGTAAATGACACACAGGATATCCCGGGAGCAGGCAGGAACGACCCCAGGATAAACCTTAGGTCTAGCTAAGGCCTGAGTCACAACTAATTTAAGTCCCAAGTGTTTCCAACAGGATGTAAATGCTATTTGCATTTTGGACCAGTGTGCATTCAAGCCCTATTAAATACTTCACAGAATTAAATACACATCAACAGGGACGTATTTATATTGTATTGTGCTTTCAGTAATGAAGCCTCTGGCACTGATTGTCTGAGCTTGTGTGGTGGCATGGAATGTTCATTAACACTCTAAACTGCTTAGGGAACTGACAGTGTCTTCAATCATGCATTTGTGAGGGAAGGGAACGTTGTCAGTTTTGTTGGTATGAAAACCTCACATAGACTTTAGGGACAGCAGTAGTTTTGTTGAGCAGGCTGAGGACTTGAAAGAAAGACTGTGAGGTAGGGAAGCTAAGGGGCAGGATCTCCAGGAAGGCAAGGAGGCTGAAGGAAAGGTTCAGAGTAGGCACCAGATTGAGAAAGAGGGGAGGAGGAGGAGGACTCAGTGAAAAGAACAGAGACCAGTTAAATTGAAAGGAGGGAGGAAGCAGCAGCCAGGCACCTCTCCACCGTGCCTGGGTCCAGCTCCAGCTGAGAGCCCCCTCCCTCCTCCTACCAACTGTCTCTGGAGAGGCCACCAGTGAGGGAGGAAGCAGCAGCCAGGCACCTCTCCACCGTGCCTGGGTCCAGCTCCAGCTGAGAGCCCCCTCCCTCCTGCTACCAACTGTCTCTGGAGAGGCCACCAGTGAGGGAGGAAGCAGCAGCCAGGCACCTCTCCACCGTGCCTGGGTCCAGCTCCAGCTGAGAGCCCCCTCCCTCCTCCTACCAACTGTCTCTGGAGAGGACACCAGTGAGGGAGGAAGCAGCAGCCAGGCACCTCTCCACCGTGCCTGGGTCCAGCTCCAGCTGAGAGCCCCCTCCCTCCTGCTATCAACTGTCTCTGCAGAGGCCACCAGTGAGGGAGGAAGCAGCAGCCAGGCACCTCTCCACTGTGCCTGGGTCCAGCTCCAGCTGAGAGCCCCCTCCCTCCTGCTACCAACTGTCTCTGGAGAGGCCACCAGTGAGGGAGGAAGCAGCAGCCAGGCGCCTCTCCACCGTGCCTGGGTCCAGCTCCAGCTGAGAGCCCCCTCCCTCCTGCTACCAACTGTCTCTGGAGAGGACACCAGTGAGGGAGGAAGCAGCAGCCAGGCACCTCTCCACCGTGCCTGGGTCCAGCTCCAGCTGAGAGCCCCCTCCCTCCTGCTGTCAACTGTAACTGCTGCAACTAAGATTGTGGTGCCTGAATTTGCTTTCCTTTTCCCCCTCCTCCTCCTCCCTCCCAATCCCCTTTCCTTTTGTGTCATGTCTTTTAGATTGTAAGCCTGTGGGCAGGGACTGTTAAGAAATACTTTTGTAAGCCGCTGTGAGAGCCTTTTTTGGCTGAATGGCGGCATAAAAATCCTTAAATAAATAAATAAATAAATAAATAAATAAATAAAATAAAAGGTGGGAGATAGAGCTGAATTTCACACACTGATTTGAATTAAACAGGGAATTATTTGGCTGCAGGTGTCTAGTATTAAAGTACTGAAGAAATTCATGAGGTAGAACTAACTATGCTGAAAATAAGTTCTCCTTCAGTGTCCTTGCCCATCCAGATTATTAAACAGCTTGTGAGCTCCCGTGTAACATATTTTACTTTAATTGAAACATTTCAACATCTGTATACAAACAGTCCTGGTTTTATACTTTAGTATTAATTAGTTTTATTAGACTAAAAGTTAAGCATAGGAGAAAATGTTCTGTGCTTTCTAAATCTCAACTTCTATGAAGTATTTTAGTTCCAGATGTTAAACTGTTGTTTTTTCAGAAGCCTTGTAAAGATGCCAAACCATTTTGATTTTTTTGAAGGATTTTCCAAACCCCAGCTGATTATCACAACATGTAAGAATCCAAATTCAGAGTTTGTCCATGAAGTCATTTCAGCAGCTGCAAAAAATATGTGTGAAGAGACAGGTTCACAGAACTATCCTCTGATGCCCTTAAAAGGTTTTTAAAAAGTGAATGGATAGCACACTTCACTCCTGGCATTTCACCAACATTTATGTTAACCATTTTGGTAGCATACATTAAACTTCATTAATTGTGTAACATGCTTATAGTGTGTGTTTTAATCCAATAGGAAAAGAAACCTGTACTGCTTAGAAGAAAAAAAAACTACAATTAACCATCCATGATGTCTCTAAACACTGAAGTTAAAGGACCATGTCAGGGTCCTGTTATAAATATGGATTATTCATATTGTAAGATGATCAATTGAAAGTCTGAATTTTTGTTGAAGATAGTGGCCTTGTTTGAGCAGAATGTTGCTGCTTTAAGAACCACAGTTTATGAAGCTACTAACAAGTGCTAGGCCTGTGTACTGTCCCTCTCTCTTTTCTCTTATGTAGACATCCTGGCTTATTTTTAAACTAGAGTTTAAGCTACAATTCTCTATCTGAAATGGAGAATTCTGCTTTAATGTTGGTTATCCAGGATAGTAATCCAAGAAGCAAAATCCATTTCAAAAGAAAGAGACAAGAGCTAGAAGCCAGGAACAGCCTCAGACGTGATTTGCTGATCCACAAAGGTACTGCAATTGCACCTTAAGTTTACGAAGTGCTACAAATTAGGTCTGAAAATGATGGGAGGACAACATAGGGAACACTGGAATTCAGTGATTTGGCAGTAATGGTGTTTGGAGGAACTTCTTAAGTATCTTCAAAAGGCTTCTGGTGACCTCCTCAGTCCCATTACGTTCAAACAATGCAACCATAAAAGGAGATCCCAGACACCCTCCTTCTTGATATAGTCACAGCAGAAAGAAGTTTATTATCTAGTCACAAAGTACAAAATGCATAGTTTATTCCCTAACTATTAATAGGTGAACTAGGTATCCACATTTTTACCAAAACCAGGAGGACGGCATCGGTGCTGAAGCTCCTGTCAGGAGGATCAGCCCCATTACAGGCTCCCCCTGGAACATCTGTCCAGTATAATCTTGCTGGGACCCAGGATACAGATTCCAAAATAACAAGAGTCTAGAATTTGTTATAGTAATTCAGAACATGACTTCTGAAATCATAATACCTTGGTTCTGCTCCAGTGTTTGTCATAATTGGATACATAGTGGGGTCTTCACATAATTACAGAGCAATACTAGTGTAACATGAAGTCAGTGTACGTCTGTTGTATCTTTAAAGGCACCTCCTAGTGGGAGAGGTGTCTGTGGCAAGGCAGGCCTTAAAGTAAGAAGCCTTGTGCACCAAAATACACATTACTTTAAATCTGTAGCTAGCAGCCATATTTTTCTCTTTCCCCCAGTCCTACTCTAAAGTAGGCATAGGGGATCCAATTTAGATTGGAACCCCAGTGTGTGAGTGGGGGATTAAGGGGGCTTTAACCCTTTCCCCCCCACTTCCCCCCCCCCCGACCAGATAGGGAGGCCTGTGCCTACGCTAGAGAAAAATGGGAGGAAGTGTAGCAGCTAAATAATGGATTGAAAGTAATGTCTGTTTTGGCCTTGTGTAGTTGGGTGGATGGAGTTCCTGGAGAAAGCGGCCTGAAAGGAGAGGGGGGATAGTTTGTATGACCAGGGGTTAACAAACAAAGCCTCTGTTGTTTTTCTAAATTGGATCATGGTCTTCTCTGGAACATAACCTGCCTCGCTGCTCTGCTGGAGTAGACCACAAAGCTACATGACACTATTGTGCAAGCAACCCCAGGGTTTGGAAGAAATGAATGTCACGTGTTGTCATTATTTTTAGATAGATGTGTTTGTAAGACACAGAGAGAAGAGTGAAAGGACCAGGTCAGTTGGGCACAGTTGTCCCTACTATGGTGAGATATATTACTTCTATTTGAATGGTAATTATTATTTCCATGGTTGCAACTAAACATACTCACACATTTGCACATGCATATTTCATGCAAATCTGTATCTTCATTTCCCCTCATCTTTGGTGGCATATTTTGTCAGTGTGTAAGTGGCCACTCTAGTAGGGTCACACCTACTTCAGTTCTGCTCTGCTATGTAACTACAAGAAAACAGAAACAAGACACACAAATACAAGTACAGTTGAGCATTCATGTAGTTTATTTATTTATTTATTGCATTTCTATACTGCCCAATAGCCGAAGCTCTCTGGGCGGTTTACTGATGTAAAATTTTAATCTAGTGGAAAGATTTACTTGGTACTTCCTAAATTAATAAAAAATAAGATTTGTATTGCGATTCATATGTCAGTGTCCTGCACACAGTGCTGTAATGTATGAAGTAACGAGGTCCTGATAGCAGATGGCAAGATCATTTTGTTTTGGTTTCTTTACATCTGGTGTCTACAAGGATGGGGGTGATGGAAGAGGAGGGCAAGGATGCTTTTCTTAATCACTTTGGTTATTTTCACTTCTTTTAAAAAAGAAAAAAAGGAAAAGGAATTCTGTATTGACTTCGTTCTTCTTGTTTACTTGGAATCCACCTATTAACTAGCCAGTATGATAAAAACACAGGAGCCCTTCTATAGATCAACCCAATTAAAAGTTCCATCTAGTGTAGCATCCTGTTCCAGCTGAGGAGAGCCAGCTGCTCCCAATAGTCCTCAAGCAAGGCCTGAAGGAAGCATTCTACCCATGCTCCCCATTCCCTGTAACTAGTATTCAGAGGTATGCTACTTCAGAAGAAGGAAATTTAATTTAGCTGTTATGGTGATAGATCTGTCCTCTGTGATAGATCTAATCCCCCTTTAAAGCCATCTAAGTCAGCATCTGTTACCACAAGTTGTGGCAGCAAATTCCATAAGTTAATTTTGCCTTGTATGAAAAAGTACTTTCCTTTTTCTGGACAGAATCTACTGACCTGAGCCTAATCTGGCCTCTGCAGTTCCTCCAGGACTCCCTGCAGGAATCCCTCCTCCTGGAGGGAATCCCCACTGTTATTGGTGGGGGTCAGCTGGTGCTGGGAAATACATCCTTTCTTCCTGACACTGGCCATGTTGCTTCACAAGGCACCCCCACAGTGATGGCAATTAAATCGCTTTGTACGGGGATATGGGTAACCAATTCTCTCCATGCTGTGAGAGGTGCTGAACCCTGTGTTTCTCCCAGCCTGGAGAAAGATTAAAGTGCCTGTGGGGTGGGGAGATGACATCAGTGGGCTTGGCCATGCTCATAGAAGGACTGATGGGGGTCAGTTCACCCATCCACCCAGTACTGTTCTACATTACAGAGGCCACCAGTGAGGGAGGAAGCAGCAGCCAGGCATCTCTCCACCGTGCCTGGGTCCAGCTCCAGCTGAGAGCCCCCTCCCTCCTGCTACCAACTGTCACTGCAGAGGCCACCAGTGAGGGAGGAAGCAGCAGCCGGGCACCTCTCCACCGTGCCTGGGTCCAGCTCCAGCTGAGAGCCCCCTCCCTCCTGCTACCAGCTGTCTCTGCAGAGGCCACCAGTGAGGGAGGAAGCAGCAGCCGGGCACCTCTCCACTGTGCCTGGGTCCAGCTCCAGCTGAGAGCACCCCTCCCTCCTGCTGTCACCTGTAACTGCTGAACTTTCCAACTAAGATTGTAATGCCTGAATTTGCTTTCCTTTCCCCCCTCCCCCTCCTCCCTCCCAATCCCCTTTCCTTTTGTGTCATGTCTTTTAGATTGTAAGCCTGTGGGCAGGGACTGTCAAGAAATACTTTTATAAGCCGCCATGAGAGCCTTTTTTGGCTGAATGGCGGCATAAAAATACTTAAATAAAATAAATAAATAAAAATTCCTGCCATATAATGTTTGAATAAAGTAAATAGCACCAGTGACAATACAAATCCATGGGGGAACCTTACTGCTTACTTCTCTCTATTTGAGAGCTGACATAAGAACATAAGAAGAGCCATGCTGGATCAGACCAAGGGTCCATTTAGTCCAGCATTCTGTTCATACAGTGGCTCATCAGCTGTTGACCAGGGACCAACAAAGCAGGACACGGTGCAACAGCACCCTCCCACCCATGTTCTACTTACTCCCCCATCTTTGTGTCCTGTTGTTTAAGCCATTTCCAACCCAAATGAGGACCAGTCCACTTATTCCATGACAAGTTTACTCATGAGCCTTTGGTAAGGTAGCCTTTAAATTGGGTGGGGAACCTGTGGCCTTCTAGACATTGCTGGAGTACAGCTCCCTTTATCCCTGACCATTCGGCATGCTGGCTGGGGCTGATTGGAGATGGCCTCCAGCAATATCTAGAGGCCTGCAGATGTATTAACAGTGACTAGTGGTACTAGCAAAAACATACCATCTGAATGAGAACTAAATGTAAAAGTGGTATCATTTAAGGTTGGTCTGGATTTTCCAATAAAGTCACTTATGGCCATGAAGACAGAATTTACTGCTTGTAGAGTGCAAGTTATGAACAGGTCCTTAAAACTGTCTCCATTGCAATATACCTTCTTTTAACCCACTTTAAAAATGCTACTTTTATTCTTGCCCTCATTAGTGTTGAGGCACTTTGATTCAGTAGTACAATTATTCTAATTAAGCAAGAGTATGATCAAAGTACTACTTGTCATGAAATCAAGATTTCAAAGTCAGTTGTATTTCCAGGCACCAACTGAGCTATTGGAATGCAGGGAGCTTAGTTTTTCTCTGTGATATAATAGTTTAAAAGGGACAAGGGTGCATTTTACTATAGTGTCTAGCAATGTGAGTTTATTCAGACCATTTGGCAGACAATTCTGTACAGTCTAGCTAAAACTGTGAATCATCCATTGTTGCTTGAATCCACTCTAGTATCTAGTTGCTAAGAGATTTATCAAATATTCACGGAAGCTTAATTCTACATTTACTCCAAGAAGGGATAAATGTATTAATCTGAAAGATGTCACCTATTTTCTAAACTAACAACTATCTTTTTGTGAGTCGAACTGTTGGGGAAAGAGAAGTCGCTATTATAGGAAAATTGGGATGATTTCTCACAATTTGATAGGGAGAAGAAAAATCCACATAATCCTTTTTACTTACATGTAAGTAATCTGAAGCCATCCTTGGGCATGCATTTTTGGGAAAATATCACTGTGAAGCATGTTGTCCCAAAAGACAACCTGTAGATCAGGTTGTACAGAGGAGCAATTATTCCACTTGTGGCAGTACTTTTTTTTAGCTTCTTAAGGAACTGCTGTAGTTGTTGTATAGTCTAGCTGAAGTGGTCTTTCCTTCAAGACTGTGGGACTGGAGATGGCTCCAGGCTCCTCTTGTGTAGGGGAAACATTGCTGTACGAAACAAGAGATGTGTTTGTACTCCACTTCACAGCTTGTATCATGGAAGGAAAGAGAGGGGAAATGTTTTTACAGTATTTTTTCTCTCCTATAGCCCTAATGTTTATTTTTATTATTATGCTCTTAAAAACCTTTTGAAATAATTAAGGCCTCTATAGCAAAACAGTCGCTTTTCTTTCCACGGAATCCTTCTTGATCTGAGGGAATGCCAACCCCTCCCATGGTTCTGTGTGACTGGTTCTATTTCCTTCCATTTATCATGAGATTTGGAGAACAGGGGACACTTGTGGTACAAATTTGTATTGGACACTGTGGTGGAACTTTTATCCTGACTTGATTCAACTGTATGCCCTTTCAACCCCTTTTTGTAAAAGAATGTAAGGATTTATCATTAATTAGGAAGGTCCTCTGTAGCAACAGATGCAGGTGCAAGCTTAGGCTACAATCCTAACACTTACTAGGGAGTAAACTTTATTGAACACAGTAGGATTTACTTCTGAATAAACATGCGTAGTATTGCGCTGTTAGACTTCTACCTGGTCACAGAATAGATTCTTTGTTTAATGCTGTAATAAACCATGTCTTTTTTCTATAGAGAGATCTTTATAATATGCTTTATTTTCTCTAATCGAGCTTTTAAAAAATCGACTATGGGGTCATTAATATGTGTTTGGAAGGAAAAGTACTGTAGGCTTCGTGCTGTCAGTCCTTCCTTCCCCTTTCCTTCCTTCCTTCCTTTGTGCCATTTTTTGGCAGTGTTCCTCCATTTGTGTGTTTAAACTAGCAATAAGCTATTTGAGCCTAATCTTGGCTTCCATTGATTAAAACCAAAAGGTTCACTGGAATCTCAGTGAAAAGTCTATTGAGCTTGCTATGGGAGATTTGCATAAGATGGCAATAGCAAAAGATATAGATATTCCAGTTCTTCTGCTTCCAAGTAAACCATTGCAATACGTAGTTGGGAAATATATTACGTGTACATCATGCTGCATTTAACATTGGCCTTTATTCTTGCTGAATTAAGGATGTTGTTCATTCTCCATTCTAAATGCAACCCATAATATTTTGTTTCACTATTATGCATGATCCCAAAGAGTATCTTTGATGTGTCTGGCTTTTCATATTCTTTGAGCAGCATAAACTAAGGGTTTAAACTGAGAATACTGAAGCGCTATAAATATTGATCGCTATGAAGTGCTTTCTTCACACTACCTTTCCTTTGGTTAACACAGTAGTAGAAGTGGACTAGACCAGTCTTTTGTTTGTATTGTTGAGATTCTATTATCATTAAGAGGTTTTCTTGTTTGTATTGCCTGAATTCCTTACTAGTTTTTTTGTCTGAGAGCATTTCCATACCAGGGAAAATCCTGCATCTTTACCATGGCTTTCTGCTTCCGTTTTTGTCCCACGATCACAAGGTGCTCTCTTAACACACACAATTCCCTTACCATCCATCCCCTTTCCCCCTTTATCCAGGAGTATTATATGTTTCATTTATATCACCACATGATGGCACTTCTGCCTCTTCTTATAGCACAATTTTCTCTTTTCATGTTGAAACGGAAAGGGGGTCTTTTTGTTACTAGTTCACTTCCGTTTCAAATTTAGCCATGGAAATCCTTCCAAAGTACGACAGAGGCGCTGGAGGTTTATAGCATCATATAATTAACCCAGAAGCTTCCATAAGTGGCCAGTCACAAGCATACTATAAATTGCTTATTTAGAGAAGCCCTGAAGAAAAAAACCTATTTGCTAAAGAGGAAATCATCACTGCAGGATATCATCAGAATGAATCTCCTTCCCTTTACTATCCTTGCTTTCTTCGCTAATGTGTCTTGCTTGTTTTGATGTTTTGACTATGAATCTATGGGCAGATCTTTAATCAGTACCTAATGATTTTAAGCACTTTAAGTTTGATCCAGATTGCCCATTCCATGAACTGAAAGACTCCTTCAACAGGCTTGCTGCTAAAGGAAGGGTGGGTGGGAAGGCACTTTCTGCTGATTCTCCCTGTCCCTGCAACCTCCAGCATCACTTTTCATGTTGTTCCAGATGGCCCCCTAGAGCAGCTTTTCAAGAGGCACAGGGGGAAGGAGGAGTCATGAAGACCACTTTCCTACCCTCTTCCTTCAGTGCAAGCAGAGCTCCACTAAGCGCTACTTTGGATCCAACCCATTATAAATTAATAATAAAAAACCCTGTCTGTCTTGGCCCTGCCTTTGAATCTGTGGTTGTCTGCAGTGGCTGTGCATTACCACCTCCTACATAGGCTGTTGTTAGATCTCATCCAGTCAAGGAAATGATAATGAACTGCCCAGAGAGCTATGGTTATTGGGTGGAGTAGAAATGTAATAAATAAAATAAATAATGAATAAAAATAAGTCCCTGCTGATAGCATACAGTACAATGGCTGTAGGTGTATTCAGACCATAGGAATATGCAAGTAGGGTATGCAGTATCTTGAGATGACGCAACTTAGTTTTTACGGTACCTGCTATGCTGGAAGCATCATGGCTGATTCCCATGCACACTGAAAACCATTCCTAGAATTTTGTGCTATAGTGCTCTTACTCAGACCTCACTTAGAGCCACACAACAACAACAACAACAACAACAACTTTGAATTACCACTTGCATGGACAATTTTAATTGATTCTTTAGGACATTTATTTTGGAGTGTTGGACATGGCAGAGAGATTAATATTTCCAAAAAGGTCCAGTGGATTACAGAAGGAATACAGAAAACTGCTTTTCTTTTCAGTTTCTTCTTATGTGAGGGCTCCAAAAATAAGCCATTGTTTCCTAAAGGATGCAGGCTTCCAGATTTTTACTGTAAAATATGCCCCTTGTGTGAAGTCCTTGAAACAACCATATGTTCAGTTAGTTGTACTTCTTGAATACATTTACTAGTTTTCCATGATACCAGCATTCTTCATTTTGTACGATTTCATAAATTGCAACACTTCTGTTTCCATTCAGCATCATGGTACAGTTGTGAGGGTTGTATAAAGAATTGAGAATGGACAATATATTATTAAGTCAGCTTTAAGTAATACTTGATTATATTTAAGTAGTTATGGGCCCTTTCTACACCTAAGGATTATCCCAGGAAAATGGAGGGATGCACAGGGATGATCCCCTGTGTGTCATTTGGATGCACAGGGATGATCCCGGAATGATCCCCGGATATAGGCATGGTGCAGACATGCCCATGGTCTCTGTTTCTACATGCTTTGAAAATGAACTTGTATCTTTTTCTATCTATGTGACCAGTAACACAAGTGTATCTTCAAGAAGGGTCAGGTAATCCCACCCCCCATACGCCTAGGGAATAAAATTTGAACTTGAATTAACACAAGGCTGAACCTTTTTTCCCTTACTGCATTAAACAGAATAGAATCTGGACCATTAATTGAAAGTTTTTGTTGAAAATCTTTGTGAAATCCACTGACAGGCTTGCAAAAGAACTGATCCTTGAAAGCAGATTTGTTTGGATGACAGTTTGATAGCATACACCCTCAGGAAGTATACGGTGAATAGAGCATTAGCACATTCCAGGATATAAGCCAGCAGAGAATAGTCACCAGCTATCCTTTGAAAAGCCGTAATTTACATTTAAGGAAAGGTTGACATGTAACACAATTAAGAAATGTAGGCCATTGAAATAAATTAACAGAATAAGAGTAATAACTACTCTTTCTTACTCATTATATCAGTTTTAAGAACATTTCCATTCCTTTATTATACAAGTCTTAAATTCCTACAGTAAATCCAATTGAATCATTGGAATCCAAGACAAAAAGTAGATGGGATCAGATGCAAGTGCCCTTCCACCAGTTTAGCATCACAGGACATGCTTCAGCGTTACACGATGTAGTAAAACACTTGGGAGGTTGCGAGAGCAGGCGCTTATTGGGTCCGGTTGGCGAAGGCATGAGAACAAATTAGACACACAAGCATAACTGGGTAATAAATTGGCCACAACTTTATTGACTCACTTGAATAGGCTTGGCGGCAGCATAGGGCATGCTGACCAATTCCCCTTCCTGGCCTGCATGCCAGGAGCGCTGGTGGTGGATGGTAGGGGCAGGGACACACCACGGCATGGACTGCTAATGTGAACCCCTTTCTACTTCCTTGGACGTGGCCAGCTCACCCCCCCCCCCATGCTGGTCTGGTCTTGGTGCCACGTCCCCGAGATCCCTTATGGGAATCCTCGCCATTGGGGAGCAGGGAGGCCAATCCCGCTTCCCCTCACGAATGGATCCAGCCTAATGCCTATCACGCCTACTTAAGTTGTGACAAATGTTATAAAATGAAGCATCCACACGGAATATACTGATAGTCCAGATCAACTTATTTACAATGAAGTTAATCTCGCAACGGGGAAGGCAAAAACTTTGCACAGTCTTTGCCAATTGCTGTGCATGTAAAATTCCTTCCCAGCCCCATTAACTGGTAACTACTTCTGCCAACTGCAATCCTGGAGCTGCATGGGAGGGCTGCCTGAGATTGAACTGGAGGCAGAACAAAGGAGAGATCTAACTCTGCTGGGTCTGCCTCTTTGGCCATACCCATCATTGTGCTGATTGGCTCAGCAGTCCCCTCCTGGGAAGGAGATGCTGCTGCTGGGACTTGTGCTGCTGTAGTGGCTGTACCACCACACCGCTCTCCACCAGCCTTTCTCCCTTCGCTGCTGGCCAGTGCGCCTCACAATTCACTGCTTCCCATTAAGTAGGGAACTAGGCTTGTATGAGTTTGGCCATTCAGACCAGTGCAACAGTGCCTGCCTTAAGAAAACTAGAGGATACTGTAAATACATTGCTGTTGCTGAAAATGGCAAGCAGATGTTTAAGTTCCCCCTGCAACTTACCTATGTCCTGATACCATACATTTTCTTTCCTACTCATCCCTCCCTCCCCCATCTCAGTGACAGCCAACAATGTGGAACAAGGATGGGGAAATATATACTCTAGTCTTGTGTTATGATACCAGGCATGGGTAAGTTGTCTTCCAAGGACATGGGTAAGTTTCCATAGAGAAAGGGCAATTAAATGCACAACTGCATTTTTCAGCAGCATCTGCACTTTTAATATATCATCCGGTTTTGCCCTTAGACATATGTTTAGATATATGTAGCTGCCTTGGCAGTTAGTACCAAAAAAAGAAAAGAAAAAGCTGTTCAGTTGCCATTAAAATAGTTTTAACATTATATGGTATTTCAGTTTGGTGCTTGATAACTAGGAAGCTATGTAAGTAACTGCTAACATCGTTTGCCACTTGGTTAGTCATCATTAATCATTACTTCCTATGACCTCAGACAGTTACTCAGTGGAGGATGTTAAATTGACATCCAATGTTATGCATAACTGTGTAGGCATTGTAACTTGGATATGAAATATAGATATAGAAAGAACCTTCTCCAAACACGTGAAGAATTATATTTGAACTATGTTGTTCCTTTTCACCCTCTCTCTTAAACTCACCTTCCTACTAATTAAAACCATTAAAGAAATGTTAGTTGATTTTCTTATTAGAGAAAGCTGTTGGGTTTTTTTTTTTTTTTGTCAACTGGCCAAAGTTGTGCTATTATTTTCCTTTACACACCTTTCTGAATCTGGGACTTCCTTTGCTGTGCAAGGTAGTGCCCAGTCATAGAACACACAAAATTCTACATGCTTTACTTTCCATGCCAGAATTCCATTCTAAGGCCTTGGCACACAGACCTGAGTAGCTTCTGAAGCCAGGTCTCAGGCACATCCATCCTAATCCAAGTCCTGCAGCCCCTGGCCACATGCAACAGCTTAACAAGAAGGAAAACAGTAAACATGAAATTCTAAATAATTAACAGATAACTCCTCCCTCCCCACATCAAATTATTCTTGCACCCAAAGGTTTTATTGTGGACTTTGGCAGCCTAAGACTTCAATTCTATAGCTATTTATCTGGGAGTAAGGCTCATGGAACTGAATGGGATTTACTTCTGTGTAGATATATAGGATTACACTGTAGTAGTGCAGCCCTATACTTATTTACTCAGATTTAAATCCCATTCAGTTCAATGGGCCTTACTCCCAGATAAGGATGTATAAGGTTACAGCCTAAATGAAGCATATTTGAAGACAATGTATTTGGAAGGGGGAAAACCCTAGAAATATTTCAAAAATTTAGAATACAAATATTTTAAAAGATGTGAATCTAGATGCAAAGAAGTCAAAACTTATAAACGATATAAAGTTTCAAACATTTTGTCTTGCTCCAATATTGATGGTGTTCATGTAGGAGTGAACACATGCTTGTGAAACTTCCTCCCTCACCTCCACATGTTCCTGTAAAATCTGCAACTTTTCATAATATATTTAGAAATGCATATTAAGCAAGCAAAATCATTCTCATGATTACAGGATTTTATTATTTATTTAATTTTTCTTCTCTTCCTTTCTCTCCTCCCCCCCCCCCCCCGTTTCCCTGACTGTATTATATGTTTAATTGGTTTGATTGTAAGGCTTCAGGCCTTTAATTTATTTTTCAATTTTTTTTGTACAGTGCTTAGTTCATTTTAGGTTCTTTAATAAAAAATAATGATAATAATTAAAATGGGGGAGTCAATAGCAATTCCCACCTAAAGGCTATTTCAGGTCCTTTAAATAGACCAGCTAGTGCTCTCTGGAATGGAATGAGTGTTCTGAATACCTTGTGTCAAGCTCTGAATAAACAGCACAGAAACAGCAATACTGTACAAAGTGAAATCTGACATCTCGGGGTTAGGAAAATGGAATGCTCCTGTATGGCTTGATTGTTATCAGCATCTTCAAGTGGGTTTATTCGCAATTTAATGGAATATTGGTTATTCACGGGAAATAATAGCTCCAGCTGAAATGTCCATTATGGTCTTTTTCCCATGCACTTTGGAATGACTAGAATGTGACAGCAGAGAGCTTTCAGCAAAGCTTCATGAATTTTAAATACTTTTCATTGCAAAAAAAAAAGTGGGGCACAAGGCATGTGGTCAATGGTGGACTTGGAACAAGCAGTCACTCTGGGTATTATGGGCTATTAGGTGTCTCAAAGATATTGAATCCTTGGCTTATGCAGGTGCATTCTTGGCCTACCGTGCATGTCCAGGCAGAATAGACTGTGCCTCTCTGTCCAGCAGCCAACAATTGGTTACTTTGTAATTGTGAGCAGAAAAGTATTTAGAACGTTACTTTCTCAGCATTCTTGTATAAGATGTAAAATTTCTACCATCTTATCTGTCCAATCAAAGTTTTACTGGTATTTTGCAGCAAGCTAACTAATTTTCAGCGAACATTTTCCATAATTTTACAATTTATCTCCATCTCTTATCTTCGTACTCTTTAACAAGAGTCGTGCCTTCCTTACCCTACTCAATGGATAGGTCTCAAATTTTAAAAATAAACAAATACTTTTTTGTCTTTCTAAACAAACATGTTGGTATAAGTCTGTAATCCATACCAAATATTTTTGTTTTAAAAAACTAGATTCCTATTTTACAGCACTTACACTAAGAGCCTTTCAGATCTGAGAGATTCAGAAGCTGCTGAAGAAGCAGTGAAGAAAACAGCTGAAAGTGAAACTGATGAGAAACTCAGGCTTCCTTATGGACATACTGATCCCTTGACTTCATCCATGAGACCTGGTTAAAACTAGTCAGCAGACCTGAGTCTTATTTGTATACAGAGATGCTAAACTATCTTTGTACATGGAAGCCAACATTTGTATACAATTTTGGAAAAATGAGTTTTTAATTACAAATGAGGAGATTCAAGTTTGGATATGTGCTGCAAGCTTGTGTGTCAAACTCAAAAGCATAACTGATAGGCCTAATCTACACCAAGCAGGATATTACACTATGAAAGCGGTATATAAAAGGCAGGAGCCACACCAAGCAGGATACAGTGGTATGAAAGGGGTATATGGTATGTGTCAATGGGCCCATACCGTTATAAAGCAGTAGTGTGGCTCCTGCCTTGTATATACCGCTTTCATACCGCTTTCATAATGCAATATCCTGCTTGGTGCAGATTAGGCCATAGAGCTGCTCTAACACCCATTTGACCAGGAGCACTAAAGAATGGGCATACTTGTGGAAAGTGGTGATAAGTCCTCAGAACTTAACATTGGAAAGAGCCTAAATAATGTCCTATCGTGCATATTTATTTGTTTGCTTCTGTAGGCATTTCAGATATTTGTTTAGAGGTGGTGCTGGTAAATTGGCATGTATTCCTGCTTGATTTTACAGAACAGTGCTTGGGGGGGGGGAGAGATTTTACATATTTTCCCTGAGGTCCACTATATATCAGTAAGTTGTCAACAAAGCATCCATGAAGGAAGAAATTCAACCCTCACTGAACGACATGTCAGCTTCTATGTAGGTTTAAGTTACATATAGCTGTTGTTCTAGCCATTTCGAAGAATGCATGCAAAGACGAGTAGAACTATAGCATTTTGATATAGGTCCAGATTTCTGCAAATTCAACATGTTTAGCTGCAGGCCCATTTTTTAAAGTGTTGCATGCTATTTGGACTGGACAGCTAAGAAAACAAAGAAGCCATCTCTATTTCTTTTCTTTCCCTCCTTCTGCTCATCAATCTGTCATTTCTGCTTCCATTTTGAAAGCATTGGTTTAGTTGCCAGACCTGAGATAACTGAGTGCCAGTAAATAACTTTTAAGAAATGTCTTTCACTTAAAGCACATTGGCACAAATAGAGAGAGGACGGATATTTTACATATAACAGTTGAGGTAATTGATGAACTACACATCTATGCAGAGACTAATGAGTTCCATTTTTAAAGTGCAGAGGCAGAGCAAACTAGATTCTTATAAATGCCATCAAACACATTTAATATCCTTTTCCTTCAAAAAGCTCAGCTGGCTTAAACCCAGAGTCTCTCAACCAGATTTATTATGGATTAGATACATTCCATCTCACAACAGGAATGTGCTTATTAGAGGGAAAAATCACTGCACAAAGCAATAAAGGCTTAAGCATTCAGCCACTTGATATATCAACAGGTAGCAGTTATTATAAAAGCCTTTGTATTATACGTTCTCAAACCTAAAGCTGAGTCTACATACTGCTTTTTTAAAGAAAGATGAAAGATGTGTACAAATTAGCACTATGATAGTGGTGGAGGTAGTTTCTCTACTTTCCTGTACAAGTATTCAACTTCCATCCCAAGATGGGCACTTAAAAATGCGTTTTCAACATGTTGACGTTTCAGTGGGAAAGATCCACCAGCGGAAAGCAACTATTGGTGGGAGGCTGCAATGTTACAAACCCAGCCAGGTTGGTAACTTAGGCCTTTGCTAGACCTACCGCATATTCCAGGATGGAGGAGGGGTGATCTTGCGTTGTGAATAATGCGAGATCCCACCCTTGTTTACATGTCAAGCGAGGCGACTTCAACAAGAGGGCCGTCGCGTCTGCCATTTTTTTTTAAAGGAATGAAGTGCATGAATGCTTGTGCACCAAGGTAAGGTGTTTTTTTTAAAAAAATGGGTTTCCCCACTCCCTCCAGCCTAGCCCCGATGGGCGTAGTGCTCCTGAGGAACACTGCACCCCATGCACGGCTCCCGGCTCCACGTGACTAATCACACGGAGCCAGGAAAAGCCACAAAAATGGGCCATATGCTCACGGTCTCGGGCTCAGTCTGAGATGACAGGAAAAAGCGGGCTTGAAGGGGTAGGCTATATTCCGGGGCCAGGGAGGATTGATCCCTGCCTGAGCCCGGGATCCCCTGTGAGTCATCTGGATGTGCAGGGACCATTCCAGGTATCACCCCGGGATATAGCCTGGTCTAGCAAAGGCCTTAGAGTAGACTCACTGAAATCAATGGGACATGTTAGTCATGACTAAAATAAGCATCATTGATTTCAATGTGTCTCTTCTAAGTATGACTGGACCAACCCATTATGTTTGTTTTACTCAAATGCAGGTATAGGTATCCTATGTTTTGCACTTCAAATGTCTGATATGACTTTAACCTGAGGATGCTTTTTAATGAAAGAAGGTGGGATGAAAGGAAAAGAATGCAGTTTTTTTCCTTGGGTGCTTTCCACTAAGTTTATCAGATGGAAGCAAACAGCATCAAACCCACTGAGAACTGACCAAGCTAGCATATTTCCTACTGAATTTTATTTGTGTTGTCTTGCAGATGAAAAAGCTTTTGACTGCAAAAACTAAAAAGGAATCTGTTCCCTTAACTTTTTATTCAGTCATTTCCTGACATGTAAAACATTGTAAATAAGAATAAATCAAAATTTTTGACCTGTCACTTTTCCTTTCATCCACTGCAAAACATTAGCACTCTTCATAGGAAAAACATACGCCTTCTAGACTTTGAGAGAGAATGAATGCAAAGCAGCAAGTGAGAATGCAGGACACATGGAATCCTTTCATCTTATTGTTGTCTTTCATTTGTTTGCAGTTATTTTTGTGAGGAAAATATAGCTAATGAAGAATAATGTAACACTGGTGCCTTAGAAACAGGATCTGATATATAACAATTCTTTTTTGTGGAAGAACATCGAGAGAGAGAGCACCAAATGTAGGCATGGTGTAGGAGATCAGTGATCAGATTTTCTTAAAAGCACCATGGGTGGGGGTTAGGACTGGATTTAGGGCATAGTGCTGGAACGTTAAGGTCCTCTCATACCATTTTCCTGACCAATCCTGGTGAAGCAGATCAT
This sequence comes from Elgaria multicarinata webbii, assembly GCF_023053635.1. Taxonomy (NCBI): domain Eukaryota; kingdom Metazoa; phylum Chordata; class Lepidosauria; order Squamata; family Anguidae; genus Elgaria; species Elgaria multicarinata. The sequence goes on from NC_086171.1 coordinate 130,005,119, forward strand.
GATAGGATGCAAGTCCAGCAGGAAGTCTAGACAAAGAGAGAGGCGAGGAGGGATTCAATCACAATTCAGGATTCTAGGAAAAAGAGGCGGGTCTTTCAGGACCTTGGACAGAGCTCACAGAGCAGACAACTTTTCCCACAAGAGTGTAGTCTCAATTGAGCCCTTTTATACTTCCAGATTATTCATCTCAGACTCCACCTCTTTGTTGAAGAGTGCAGAAGCTTAAACGGGCAGACCTCTGGCCTGGATCCTAGCATAACATCATTATTATTTATTACATTTCTATACCACCCCATAGCTGAAGCTCTCTGGGCAGTTTACATAAGATTAAAACAATTAAAAATAATATACAAAATTTAAAACCACAAAAACATGCAACATACACAAAAACGTACATCTCAAAACACCTATGAACAACTTTAAGCTATGAACCTAAAAACAGATCTTCCCAAATATTTTCACCTGCAACTGGGTCACAATTCCTGTTTTCCAAGATTAATGTTCAGATTTCCTGAAATTTCTTCAGCTGCTGGTTTTCTTTTTCCAAACTATCAAACTGCTCTTTCATATCTTTCTGCATTCCTGCCAACTTTAAGCTCAATTAGCATTTAACCGTCTCCAACAGCTTGATCTTGTTCCTGAGTTCTGCCTCCCATCGGTATCTGTTCCTAGGGGTTCGTGCAGTCACTGTCACCGCTTTCTTAGGTACACAAGTAATGGAAGGCAGTAGTTATTAAGTAGTACTATATAAATTGCTAAAAAGGCACACAACTACTCCAAACACCAATAAAAGGTGATAATTATCAAATAACCCATTTATTTACATTTTATAAAACCAACTGATGTGTCTCAAAATGGTAGTAGCTGACTCCATGAACCGGACATTTGTAGGGTGCAGTTTCAGCAACATTTATGATCCAAAATGGTCAATGAATTGCTCAGAGTGTGGAGTCTAAAAGCACTTAATTCTTGATAAACGAACACAGTTGACCAAATTAAATATTTAATGTTTACCAAGGAATAAGTGCTTTGAGATGGTACAAAAATCATAGCAGAGCAGTTCCGTATTTATCAAGAAGTGGGCAACCTGGAAAACTTGCACTGGTCTGCTTCATATCCTCCTGTGTTAGCATAATTGGCATCTTTAACAGTAAGATCAAAGGTGATTGGGCACGGAAGTGGTCAAGCTCAGTAGTATCACTGAGTAAGTATGCTTGAAGTGCTTTTATGTGGCAACTCAGAAGACTTGACAGAGACAAACCTCGGGCAGATTTCCTGAAAGTTAAATTCAGTTTTGCAAGACATTCATGACTGATACACAGTGAAAGTGTTGTCTTTGAAATACATTTTGGAGAGTTAGCATAAATCAAAGCTGAACATTAAATATGGAAATGTTTTCTTTGAGTCATGGTGAGTTTTTAAGAACTCTTTCTGGACTTATCTTTTAATTGAATCTACCTTCATCAGAATAAGTATTAAGAATAAACCTTCCTGTTAAAACCAATAGCAATGCTATTTTTTCCAGCATGATAAGTTCCTGCAAGATTGAAAGATAGTTCTCTAAAGTTTATTAAACTTTGTTATGATTTTTTTAAAAATGTTTCCAAGCATCTCTTTTTGGTTTGATTCATGGATGTCCCAGCAGTGCAAACCTGAAGCCCATCAGTAAGCATTTTTTTTAAAAAATGCCTAGAATTGTGGCCTTGAGTGGAATTCTAAAGTGTATCTTTTTTTGAACAGGTTGAAGCAATGAAGAGAGCACTTGAAAGCCTTAGCCTGAATATTGTAGAGATGACAGATGAACAAGCAACATTAGATGGAGGAGATGTTTTATTTACAGGTACAGTAATAAATAAGTTTACCACTTCTCATTTTGGCTGCACAGACAGCTTGATGGTAGGGTAGTGATTAACTATCTACCTGCAGTTTCACATCATGTAACATTTTATTAGTCCATTTGTTTGCTAAGCTGTGACATGAGGCTTTGAGTACAGGAAATAATTTTCTAATTCAGAAATTCCCTAATGTCATAATAACAAGTGAAGGAGGAAAAGTAAACAAAGTACAAATAATATCTAGCACAGCTTATATTTTAATCAGTTGACATAATAGAAGTGTGTTGTAAAGTGTAATGTGCTAGTTAGGAAAGAAATTGTTCCTTTTGAAGTCTACACTCCTGTTATAATTGTGCCATATTTTTTTTAGTTGCAGCCAGCTATATTTGTATAGATGTAGATAAATTTTCAGGACTTATGTAAGTTTGGTACATGATCACATGATTTGCCCTAAACATATGGGAAGATGCAAATGTAGTGAATGGCCTGGGGGCAATCACAAAAGAGGCAGAAACTGAAAAATCTGGATTACATATAAAGCAGTTCTAAGACTCTAGCCTAAGCATCGAGCTGGTAGTGAAATGGGACCATTAAAGAACTGTCATCCAGGGCCCCCTTATTTATGTGATGTGTGAATGAGTGATTGGGCTTCACATCGTATCATTAACATATAAACGTGCTGATCACATTAGCTGTCCAGATCACATTGGTACTTCCCACAACAACGTTAGTGGCACACTAGTGAAAAGAAGGGAGAACCGAATTCTCAGGATACTGAACTTTTTATTTGTAGGTTGTAAAGCCTGACGCGTTTCAGCCTGTACCTTTTCAAGGCCTTCTTCAGGGGGTTGTAGGAAGATGTCTGCAAAGATCTTCTTATCAGCAGAATGTCTTTCTCTGATTGTTAATAGCAACTATTAACAATCGCTATTGTTGCTATTAACAATCAGAGAAAGACATTTTATTGATAAGAAGAGAGAGCGCCTTCTCCCCTACCAACCTGCCCGGTCACTGAGGTCATCCGAGGGTCTGCTCCTGATGGTTCCACATAGATCCATCCTCCGATTGGAGTCCACCAGGGGAAGAGCCTTCAGCGTGGTGGCTCCCCTCCTATGGAATTCCCTGCATCTGGAGGTCAGGCAGGCTCCAACCTTGTACTCCTTTCGGCGCCTTCTGAAAACATCTTTATTCCAGGAAGCCTTTCCTTAATATGCAGCCTTGAGTCTCTGTATTTGCTTCTTTTAAAATTTGTTTTTAAGTGTTTTATTCTGTTTTTTATTTTCATTTTATCTTGTGCACCGCTCTGAAATTTTTCAATGGGGAACGGTATATAAATATTCTAAATAAATAAATAAATAAGAAGATCTTTGCAGACATCTTCCTACACCCCCCTAAAGAAGGCCTTGAAAAGGTACAGGCTGAAATATGTTGGGCTTTACAACCTACAGTAAAAAGTTCAGCCTCTTGAGAATTCATTTCTCCCTTCTTTTCACTTCATTGGATGCTTTCCTCCCTCTGCTTTTGCTTTTACACAAAATCTGGAGCCAGTTTTGTCTGTGACATGTGCCAAAGTGTATGTATAATTTGTGAGCAGGACGATCTGCCTGATTTAATTTATAGTTCTTTGGGTAATGTTACCGTGAGGACCAGCATCAGGGGTTGGCATTGTTGGGCAACTGCCAGGGCCCACTGTCAATTCTTGGAGTTTCTAGGTGCTGCTTCTCATTATTGCTGCTTGATCACCTGTCCTCTCTGATCAGTGAGAAGGAGCAAGAAGGAACAGGGTCTTCTGCAGGCCTTGTTCTCTCTCAGTTTCGGAGGTGGTGCTCAGCCCAGGGTAATAGCCAAGTGAATGGATACCTGCAACAGTGATGAGGAGAAAGTGGGTCCATTCAGGGACGGGAGCTCATGAAAGTGGGGGTTTGAGGGTGGTGAATGCCCCTCCTAAACCTAAAAGCAGCATTGATTGCTGTATTGATCCCAGATGACAAGAGACTAAGCAGGAATAATAATGGTAATGGGCCAGTTTATGCTTGGAAGTATAAGCAAGCCTTCTGTCTTTTTAGAACTGTGTTTCTTTTCCTTTTTTCTGACATGTAGTTCTGTCGTTCTTTTCTAGTCTGGAATGTACGAAATCCATGCCCCATTTACTCTGATACTTTAAAGTCAGCAACAGAAAAGAGAGCCTTTTCTCTGGTGGTTCCCACTCCAAGGAATACTCTCCCCACCCCCAAAAAACAAAACATTTATTTATTTATTTATTTATTTATTTATTAAATTTATATACCGCCCCATAACTGAAGCGCTCTGGGCAGTTTACAAGAGTTAAAAACAGTAAACATTAAAAAGTATACAAAATTTTAAACCATCAGAAATATAAAAACAACAGTATAAAACAACAGTATCTATTTAAACAACAACGGTTCTGGGGTCCATTAAAAAAACAATGTAGCATATGTTGTTAAATGCTGTTAAACGCCTGGGAGAAGAGAAAGGTATTGACCTGGCTCCAAAAAGATGTTGGCGCCAGGCGAGCCTCATTCGAGAGATCATTCCATAATTGGGGGGCCACCACTGAAAGGGTGACCACTCCCTTGTTGCCATCCTCCGAGCTTCCCTCGGAGTAGGCACTTGGAGGAGGACCTTAGATATTGAGCGCAGTGAGCAGGTAGGTTCATGTCGGGAGAGGCGTTTTGTCAGGTATTGCGGTCCCAAGCCGTGAAAGGCTTTATAGGTTAAAACCAGCATCTTGAATTGGGCTCGGAAATGTATAGGCAGCCTACAGATGCCTACAGATGCATGCTTTGGTGTTTGATGGTTTGTGATGCCCCCCCCCCCAATTTTAGTGGACTTTAGTTCTGTTTTAGTATGTTTTAGTTATATTTGTATACTTATATTTGTATACTTATATTATGGTTTTACTGCTCTACAATGCCTGGTTATGTTTTACAAGACTGGTGATATAAAAATATTTCAAATAAAATGGGATTTGTTTTGTGCACGAGCTATTCTACAAAATTATAAGAGAAAATAACTGGTATTATACTTGTAAGCTATAATTAAGTCTGATGTTGCAAGATTGTGTGTGAGAGTGTTTCCCAAAAACGTTTCTGTAGTTGATTTAATTATTCAAACTTTATTAGCTTTAACTATGTTGAAAGGAAAAGCTGTAGATAATTCCCTTGATTATTTATTTATTTACAATATTTATATACCATTCAAGAATTTTGGAGCGTTGGACAAATAGAGCTATTAATCTTTTCTCTTCCCAGGCAGAGAATTTTTTGTGGGTCTTTCAAAGCGGACCAATCGTCGTGGTGCAGAAATTCTGGCAGACACCTTTAAGGTTAGACAAATTGACCTTCTGATGGTGAACAGAGCTAGGCAGACTTCAGGCTTGTGGAATCTACTTTGTTTTTTTACTGGAGATCTATCAACCAGAGCCTGGTGCACAACACATAGGGCCTTGTTAGACGACGGGTTAGCCCGGTGCGAGGCCCAGGCTCGTCCCTGTGCATCCAGTTGACGCACAGGGGAACCCGGGCTCAGGCAGGGGTCAAACCTCCCTGGCCCCAGGGTAACTGGTACTGCTTGTGGCCCGGTATTTCCCATGGTCTCGGGTTGAGCCCCAGACCGCAGGCGTGTAGACCGGTCCGCCGCTTTTCCTGGCTACCACATTTACTCGTGAGTAGCTGAGAAAAGCGGTGGACAGCATGCAGAGGTGCCTGCCATCAGGGCGGGGGAGGGAAGATGGGGGGGAATCAGAGCCAGGGGGGATGGGGGGAAATCGGAGATCACGGTTGGGGGGGAATCGGAGCTCGTGGTTGGGGGGTGGAATCGGAGATCGCGGGGGGGGGGGGAATCACGGCCAGGGTGGGGAAATTGGGGGCAGGGAGGGAGCGGGGAACCCTTTTTTAAAAAAAATGCATGCCTACCTTAGTCACTGGTGCGCTCCTGCGCACCCATCCTCGAGTGGCCCTGGAGTGTTGTCAGACGGCGGAAGCACCGTGTTGATGTCGCTCCATTTGAAAAAGTCTGAAGCATCGTGGGGAAACTCCATGGTGGCTGCAAAGCTGTGCCTGTGTTGCCAAACCAATGCAGTGTAGACCCACAACCACCGTGGGGCTTTCCTAGCCCCCTGGTTACCACAAACTTTCTTCATTTCAGCAGCATAATTTAGGGTGGGTATGTGTGCATCATTTTGTTGTTGCTATTGTTACACAACAGGGAGTCAAAAATCCTTGCCAATCTATTATCACCTGGAAGATCTATCAGTCGAATCAGATGTACTTTCTGCCCACACCTGTCCTGATAAAAGAAAGGGAGTGTTTTGCACAGTGTGTAAAAGAGAAGAACCAGTTAGCACTAAGGCATGTTTTGCAGGCAGCAACACAGTGCAAGAAACTGAAACTAATGGAAGAGGTTACTACAGCTCTGTAATTTTGTATTTTTTTTAGCCATTTTCAGTCCACTGTGGCAACTCTGCCTGAAGTGCCTGAACCTTACCTGATTCTTATATAGTGGAGGAAATGAGAGTGGAGTGGTAAAGAGATGGTTGAAGTGTTATTAATACATGTCTGCATTAATACGCAGTAAAATAAAATTCTGGTGAGTCAAACAATGTCAGTGTGGTACAGAAGACAAAACGCTCCATCCGACGAGCGTTTTATTGCACGCTCGTTACTGGGCACTCACGGACTCCTCGGAGGTTGCTCAGATGACGCCGTCTGCCTCTCACACAGATTCTGCCTCTTCTGGTCTTCCTTGCACTGCAAGAAAAACCAGAAAAGCTCTGAAATATTTTTCAAACCGAAGTTGCTGCTCTTTCCTGCTGTGTGTGGGAGTAGCAGAATGTTCACAACAAGGGACTGAATGGCCCTTGTGCACCTTTTTTACTTCCTCTTTGAAAACAGGAAGTACCTGAGTGCCCACGGAGAAGCGATGGTAGCCAGTGTTAGCCAGTGTTTCTTCCAAGGTGTGATGGAGCTTTAAGTGTTTCACTCAAACTCGTGACAGCCAAGTTCAAAACTCAACTCAATCATGAATCTGACTGGTTGACTTTGGGAGCGGATCTACACAGATATATGAAACGTCATTTTTTGAGTCATTAAACGTATTATTTTATTACGATTTTATATGTCCCCAGGCACATGTTTTCTCAAGTCCCCGTCTGCTTATTGTTCCTCCCACTTCCTCTTTTCTTCCATTGTCCCTCCTCTGAGAGAAAGGGTGGTGGTGGAAAGATTCCCCCTCTTTCCACACCTGGGAGCTTTTCCTAAGCTGGAGCCAGGGAGGGAGGGAGGGAGCCTCCAGGCAGGGTGGCAGGATTTACTTTACTCAAAAGTAAATCCCATTGATTTCAACTGCAAACGTGACCTGCTGCCCCTTGGTCTGTGCTTGAAGGGGAGAGAAAAGGAGAGAAGGGGGACTGGAAAGATTTCCCCTCTTTCTGCGCCCTTTTCCTAAGCACAGACCAAGGGGCAACATGTGATGTTAGCAGTTGAAATCAATGGGATTTACTTTTGAGTAAAGTAAATCCACTAGCCCTGCCTGGAGTCTCCCTCCTTGCTTGCTTGCATCTTCAAGTTCATGAACTACAGGTGTGCTGGTTTCCTTACTCAAAAGTAAATCCCATTGATTTTAACTGCTAACATCACATGCTGGCTTACCTTTGAGGAAAGCCCATTGAACAGAGAGAGTCTTACTTCTGAGTAAACACATATAGAACAATGCCCATACATGGAAGGGGGGATCAAACAAATAAGCTACTGTACTGTATGTAGTTTCATTAAGCTACTGTGCATAATCTGAGTCACCTCCCGCCCCTCTCCTGCTGGAGTCCTCCTGCCCCAGCAATGGTGTTGTTTCACCCACTGACATCACAGAAGCCTGTTTTTAACCTTCCACAATATCCCAGTGAGGGTGGGGGGAGGGAGGATAATTCAGCCGCTTCCAGCATCACCCCGACAATGGGTGGTGGCTCTAAAGTGCTGGGAATATGTAGGATTGGGCCCAAACTTCATACACAGCCTCCCCTAGCCAGGAGGCAACCGATGCACCATCAAAACCCTGTGTGATCACACACAAAGCAGCAAAAACCACAGGTACACCAAAAATGGGTGGCGCAGATAAACCCTTGGAAGTTTGCAGGATCAAGACCAAACTTCATACACAGCCTCCCCTAGCACATGAGGACCACTGAAAACCCTGCACACTGACAAAGCCACATAAGCGAAAACACCTTTTCATAAAAAATGGGGTGGCAGCTATAACTCCGCACCAAACGTCCTATAGAGTCTCCCCTGGCAAGGATGCACACAAGGCAAAATGACAGCCCTGGGCAGCTGCTACCACCCAACTGAGATGGTATTTGACACTTGGGGAGGTTGCAAAGCTCACTGCCGGGGGGAAGGGTTAGGGCGGGGTCAGGCTGAAAGCTTAATCAGTTCCTAGGGAGATTATGAAAATAGAGATCTGCAGGCTGGATGACAGTGGCAGCTGCGGTTTTGACCACTCTTGCCAAGGGACTCTGTAGGCAACCAGAATATCCCACTGTGGCTTCCACACAACACAATAAGCTATGATGGGTGAAATGCTGCAGACCATGGGTTATCAGAGTGGATTAAAAAGCTCCCAACAGACAACATGATAATCCATGATGAGTTAAATAAACCATCATGGCTTTACGGGTTATCGTGATGTCTGAACCCAGTCACCTGACCTACATCACAGAGTTGTTGTGAGGATAAAAGGAGAAGAGGGCTAAATTTGGTACTCTGAGCAAATTGGAGGAAGAGTTGGATGAACTGTATAATAAAATAAATAAATGGAAGCGTGTCTAAGGATGTAATTCTCTGCACATTTAACTTGGGGCAAGTCCAATTGAATACAGTGGGACTTATTTCCAAATAAACATGATTTTTTTTTTTTAGTATGGATGGGTTTGTTACTAGGGATTAGACTTTTTTCATAATGTTAACCAATCCATGTTTCTTTTTTTAGAGGCTCTTAAAGTCAAACTGTCAATTATCTTGAGATTAATTTTGTATGCTAATTAAGATTTGGTTTTATTTACTTGTTTTCTGAAATAATGAGGTGTGTTATGTTGACTTGATGCACAGCGCAAGCCAAACTGTCCAGAAAAACATGCTGTAGTTCTAGAATTGGCTGTGGTTCTAGAGTTGACTCTAGCCTGCTTTTATCCTCAAGACATACAGATTTATTAATGCACTGAAAAAGTACAATTTTGCAATTTTGTAATTGGGTTCCTTTATGAGATTACCACTCTAATGTATTTCCTTTGCAAATGCCTAATTTCTATACAGGATTATGCTGTTTCCACAGTCCCTGTTTCTGACTCCTTGCATCTGAAGAGCTTTTGCAGTATGGCTGGGCCAAACCTCATTGCTATTGGTTCAAGTGAAGCTGCACAGAAAGCCCTCAAGGTAAAGCATGCTGAAAATAGCCTGTGCTGAGAAATGTTGCTTTTAGCCTCTGTGTTTCCTTACAGAATCCAGGCAACAGGGAATCTTAACATTGCTGTGTATCCAGTCTGTGTAAGCTACAAGTATAAACAGTTAGCCTGATCTCAGCAGTCAATCTAGATATGATGTTAAATGCATATTTTAAAAGATGTAGACCAAATGAGGGATGTGTGATAATTATCAGGATTGCAGCAGGCATGAAGGGGGAATTTAATCCTTTCTTCCCTTGCTGCAGTCTTGAGGAAAAACCCTCCTCTAAAGGTAGTTTTTGCTTTGAGAAGATATCAGCAGAATGCATCCTAAAAAAGGCATAGCTGGCTGGCACATGGAATGGGAGCACTGCACACTGCAACAAAATGTTGTAGATCCCAACTGTTAGCAGAAACTAGAAGTATAGGAAGAGTATTTGAAAAATGAAATAGTATATTATAGATGGTTTTGTTCGTCATTCCCCTGTTTGGGCTATATCACTTTTGCTCATCTCCCCCTCCCCACATTCTCCTAGTCTGACATTTGATTAGCAGTGATGTGTTCAGAAGCTGCATGGGTTGCAGATATAGGATGTGCTGATTTAGCATCTCTGAACCTGGACCAGAATCCCCCATGGACACATGCTAAAATTGCCATCAGGGTGGGGGTTAATATCATTTTTTAGAGTGAACAGGGGGCGCTGTTAGCCTCCTTATCAGGAATCTTTGGATCCTTATTGTTGTTCAAGTGAACTAACTGCCTCTTCCTCACGGAGTATGTTCCATGGTCATAGTGCGTTTTAGATTAGGGTGGGGGGAACAGACGGAGGTGCAGACAGGCTGAAACATGCCTGTCTGCACCTTGTGACTAAACTTATTTTGCATCGTGAGAATGCGTTTCTCTCCTTGGTGACCCACATTTTAGATAGCGCCATAAGCAGTACTGGCCACAAATACTCCCTCGCCCTGCCCCGCGAAGGGGGTGTATATTACTCAGAGAGTAGATTTGGGAAGCTCCTGGAAATTAGTTTCCCTTCCTTTCCATCACCAGCATAGCAATGACACCTCATTCCAAACCTCTGTGCAATCTTGTGCAGTAGAACCCGCCCAATAAAGAGAATATGGAGTCCTGAAGAAAAAGTCTAGACAAGATTGGCAACTATTTTGATTTATTTCATCGCATAATTGTTTAACTGCTTTGCGTTTCATGTCTATTCGGGATAATGCTACTGAAGCAGCAGGAGGGGTGTGTGCTTGCCTGACTATATTGAGGGCTGAAGGCAACATGCAAAATAGTTTGAGTAGCCATCCCTTGAATCCTGTCACCAGTAAGAATCCCCAGAGACTGAGGTCTTTTCTAGACTACCTTAAAATCCGCAGTGGAGGAGGGGAGAGTCTGCGATACAACTATCGCGGGCTGTTGCCCTAGTCTAGACTTCAGACACAACAAGCCAAAGGAAAGACCCATTGCATCTGCCATTTTTTTCATAGTTAAAGGTGCAATGCGCACGAACGTTCATGTGCTCAGGTAAGGTTTTTTTTAAAAGTTAAATTCATTTCCCTGCTCCCCCCTACCCTGCCCCCGATGGGTGCAGCGCTCCTGGGGAGCGCTGCGCCCCGTGCACAGCTTCTCCTGGCTATGCGCGAGTAATTGCGCAGAGCCGGGAAAAGCTGCGGAACGGGCTACATGCTCACGGTCTCGGACTCAGCCTGAGACTGTGGGAAAAATCGGGCTAGAAGAGGTAGGCTATATCCCGGGGCCAGGGAGGGTTGATCCCTCCCTGAGCCCGGGATCCCCTGTGTGTCATCTGGACGCACAGGGGCAATCCCGGGTATCAGCCCGGGATATAGCCTGGTCTAGCAAAGGCCTGATAAACCTAAGTGTTCCATGAGGGCCAGTGTGGTGTAGTGGCTAAAGTGTGTCGGACTGGGAGTCGGGAGATCTAGGTTCTAGTCCCCACTTGGCCATGGTGACTTTGGGCCAGTCACAGACTCTCAGCCCAACCTACCTCACAGGGTTGTTGTTATGAGGATAAAATGGAGAAGAAGAGAGAAGGATTATGTACGTCGCCTTGGGTTCCTTGGAGGAAAAAAGGTGGGATATAAATGTAATAAATATAATAAATAAACATTCTAATCAGCCCTCTAATATTGTGGTGTGAGCTTGGAGGAGGGTCAGATTGTTTGGACAATGGAAGACTGAACAGTAGCCCAATATGTTTTTCAAAATGCAAGGCTTAAAATATTTCCTATGGCCAAGCATGCTTTCAGAATTATTGATCTGTTGTTTTAATAGATTCCTATTATGTATACTAGGATTAATAGCCTATACTAGGATTAATAGCCTATTTTAAGCTTGTTATTTTATTTATTTTTAAATAGCTGTTCTGTGAAAGTTTTTTGCTGAGAGAGTTGTAAATGATGGCTGGATGCAATGTTTTATGCCACCAGTGGGAATGGGGTAGAGGATATTTTTGCCAGTTTCTGCCTCTCTCTGCAACCTGCAGTGCAGATTGCTGTTCTGTGAGGGAGAGTCCCTCAGCAACCTAGAACAGCTTTTTTTCAAGAATGAACAGGGACTGCAGGGAGAAGGGAGAATCGACAAATATGGCCACCTCTGTTCCATTATTGCGAATGCTCTGCTGTATCAAATGTGCTCTGTGGATGGAAGAAGCCCTTCCCTCTTTGGGAAGCAAGTGCTGTATCCAACCCCCTATGTTTATTTCTTGGTTTAGCAAATGTGTTAAGGATGATTTTTCTCCCAACCAATAACTTCAGATTTGTCTGTGTTAATTAAATATCTTCAAAATGTCATTTATTCTTGTACACTGAAAGATTTATTTCAATCATTTAATTAATCTGTTAAGTGAAAGAAAGCAAACTCCAAAATTGATTGACAGCTCTGGGACATACATATTCCCAGATTCAAGACTTGGCTTTCTTCCTTGGGCTACTGTTCTCTTGGATTAATTTTTTTCTTTTTTGGACATTGCATTACAATAACTCTAGTCTAGAGCAGACAAAGGCCTTTTTAAAATTTGATACAAGCACATTTGGCCAACAGCCTCCAAAAGAAAGTTGATAAACGGTTTCCCAACTATACATCTCTTTGTTGTTTCTTATCAGGACCGACATATCAAGGTCATTTGGAAGTTACGTTTCTTCAATGACAAAAGTTCAGCCTACTCTACTGAAAGAAAAGCCACCTAGCTGTATTTAAAATCGCACATAATGTATTAAAACAGGGAAAACAAAAAGTGGGGTGCTGCAGATTGGAACTGAATAAGGCATCAAAGTAGGGGGCAGGTTCAGGCAAATTGCAGGGGCAGGTTCAGAGTGTGCAGGAAACAGCAAAGGAAGTAGACCTAAGAATGAAGAAGAGAAGTTGTAGGAGGACAAGCGGCTCTGAGAAACAGGAAGCCATTACCTCTGCAAGAGTTCAACAGTTGACTTTCTGAGTTTTGGATCAGCACATCTGTTAGCTGATCTAGCTTGTTTCTGGCTCTGTGTTTTAGTAGGGGGGCGGGAATCTCTGTGGGGCTACAAAATGTGTTGGCCTAGGAGTAGCGATGCCTCCAAGGGGTAGCAAAGAACAGAAGATGCCCTTTTCAACATATTTCTTGTAATTCCAACATTTGATCAGAAAAGTAACATAGCTTCATGAATCACAGTATATTAATGTCTGAGTTTGATTTTTTTTAAAGTAAAGGCCTGTTTTGTATTATATATTTAGAATTATATTTATTTTATTTATAACTATATATCTAATTATATATCTTTCAGCCTTTTCTCCCATAGCTTGCAGTTCAGGGCCAATATTGTATTGTAGAAACATCAGGAGTATATTCCTATAGGGAGAAACAAACTTTGTTCTCCCAATTATGGCTGTCACCTACTTCTTAACTCCCACAGATGAATTATTCTAGGGTTTTTGGAATAAGGCTGCATCTCTCCATCCCCATATGTTTGAGAACCATTGGCAATATCCTGTTTGTTCCCTTTTCCTTGATGTCAACCTCTTTTCCTTCTTCATGTCTAGGGTGACCCTATGAAAAGGAGGACAGGGCTCCTGTATCTTTAACAGTTGCATAGAAAAGGGAATTTCAGCAGGCGTCATTTGTATATATGGGGAACCTGGTGAAATTGCCTCTTTGTCACAATAGTTAAAGGTGCAGGAGCTATACCAGAGTGACCAGATTTAAAAGAGGGCAGGGCACCTGCAGCTTTAACGGTTGTGATGAAGAGGAGATTCATGTTGTCTATTTACATGCTTAAATTCAATGAATTGGGGGAGCTACAGCAGAATTCTTCAAACAGAAAAACAGAACAATTAATTTAGACTACTTCCACCAGTAAACAGATTACACAAGTAAAAGGATTCCTCATATTTTCCCCTGCAGATCAAATGACATGGCTTATGGGAATAACTGGTAGACAGCAACAAAATAAAAATGTTCACACAATGCTTTTATATTGCTGAGGTTGGGCAGAGCAGTCCTGGCTGGGGCAGGGCAGGGAGGGATGATGTATTGGATGCTCTGCCACTTCCAAAGTCCTGCCAGCTCACACCAGCCAGTGTGGGCGATGGGAGTGAGGTTTTCCTCCTCTCCTCTGGAAATCTAAGAGAGGGACGGGAAATAACTCTGCCAGCTCCAGGATGTCATAGCTATGGGGCCTGTTCCTGAGGCCTCTCAAGGGAACAGAAGAGCTTTGGATCTACCACTGCCCTGCCCTGATCCAGGAATGGACGGTTTTGGGGACTACAGAATATCACCAGTAATAGATGTAGGCCTCACAAAACTCTCTGCAGGCATAACTGGAATCTCCTGGTGAATGTGCCTTCTTTCTGCTGGCAGAACTCCTCTCCACCTCATCCTAACTCCCTCCAGCAAGCAGCTGCTGGGATGCAAGTATCCCAGCATGGTCGATGGCTGACACCAGCCCTAGGCCTCCCATGGCAGACCGATGACTCTCAGAGCACCCATCTATTAAAATTTCCCATGATGCTCCTGAGCATCTGATATAGCATTACTCAGAGGCATTGTGGCAGAATTAAAATGGCAGCCAAGGGGTCCTACCTGACTGAGACACTCTGAAGCATAGAGCCAGCCCTGAACATCAAGACTTTGGGGAGGATGATAAATAGAGAATTTTGCTTTGAAGAGATCATTTCTAATATCAAGGTTTTCTTCCCAGTTGTGGAACACAACCAAGCAATCATGATTGCTATGTAGGCTTCTATTTGAATTCTGCCATGAATGTTTGGTACTAAACACATCTTGTGAAAATCCTGGCTTAGGTGTAACTTTGGTATTTTAAGCATCTCTACCACCACCTACCAAAAACATGCAAGAAGTCTAACAACTAGAAATAGACTATCTGTTGTTAGCCATCCCTTTTACTTTCCTTCCCTGATTTTCTGTAACAAGTGGAAAAGGAGAAGTACTGTTGCTTTATTGTAGTGAGGAGTGGGCCATATTTGTTTGATCACCTCCTTGCAAAGTCACCTTAAGGACAGCAGGGGTTATAGCAGCATTTTATAGCATGCTAGTTATCATTCACTCACAGATGTTTGCAGGTTATTCTGACAACATCAACAGCCTCCTGTGGAAAATTGTGGATTTTCAATTCTAGCATTATTGTTGTTACCTTGTAAGAGTAGTTTTTAGCTCCACCCCCATAGCAACCCTTTAGGAACGCCTATACTAACCATAGCTTAGGAATGTTCTTTGTCTAACAAGTTTGCCATGAAATAGATTGGTCAAATGTTCATCACATGATAGCCAGCTTGTAATTCTATAAGTATTGCTGCCAGCCCCTTTGATGGGGCCTTGTGAGTTCATTTTGAGCTTGGAGCCTTTTGTGCACAAAATAAAGTGCTTTGTCTCTTACCCCAGCTGAGATTAATCATTGGTCTTTGGATCTCAGTTGAACTATGAACTGGGAGGGACTTTTCCCTTCCACTGCACTACACATCTCCTGCTCCATTTTCCGGATTTTGCGCTAAAAATAAAAACCGCAGAAAACCCGACTCTTCTAGGATATATCAATATTTGTTAGGCAGAGTTGTGCTATAAAATGCCCACTACAGGGTGGTGTCCCATTCAACTGCATTGAGCGACATGATTGGTGCTGTATTCCTGCTTCCTTCCTTGTGTTTTCTTTCTTGCTTGCTTGTTGCAGAAGCAGAAGAGAAGCAGGAAGCAGAGCCACGGTAAGGGAACACGATTTCCCTCTGTTTAAAGGAACTCCTAGAGGCCTTTAAAAATACTGAACCTAAAATCAAATGCAATTACAACTAGGACCAAAATGGGGGATAGATAATAGGGGGTGAAAGGAAGTGGCTTACCTAATAATAACTAACATTCAACACAGCCCCAAACAACAGCAAGATTAAATAATAAAAAATAGAATGCCATGGATTGGATTTTTTTAAAGGAAGAATTTTAGAAGGAAATTTGTTCTGAAAAAGAATTTAGGGAAGAATTGCTCTAGATTGGAATAAGGAAAGGTTTTGATCACACATGCAGAAAAAGAACCAGCAACAATCCATCAATAGCCCTACTCCTGAGAGAGTGAACTAGCAAAGAGCAATGGAAAACAATATATTACGTCAACAACCCTCCAAAAGCACCGTGGTTGGGAAAACTCTGAGAAAATCATTCCCTAGTTGAAAGCTAGAGCTGTTGCAAAACTAAAACTCCTCCTCCCCTTCCCTCTTCTTTGCTTGGTGTTTTCCTTTTGTGGAGAATTGATGCTGGGGGCGAATGTATCCATTTTAAACTGCCTATCTATGTCTGTGGCCTTAGCTAGACCTAAGGTTTATCCCGGGATCGTCCCAGGGTCGTCCCTGCCTGCTCCTGGGATCCCCTGTGTGTCATTTACATGAACAGGGATGACCCTGGGACGATCCCGGGATAAACCTTAGGTCTAGCTAAGGCCTAAGTCTCTCTGAAGAGAGTCCAAACTTGGGAAGCAACCCAATTTGCTTTGGACTGCCCAGTAGAAGACCCAATTCACTTCTTTTCAAAGTGTGCTGCTTCAGTTTGGGCTTTATCTGAAGTGAATACACACTCCTGTGTGTTGTTGCTTTGAGATTTCCCCCATGGCCTGATATATGATAGATTTTGCTTTTATTTTGGTGGTTTTGATGTGTGGCAGATGTGACCTACGGATCTGAATAAAGCCTCTTTTCAATAAAACAAATGTTGGTCCTAAGGATGCAGAGGTTATAACATCAGCCTTTACTGAAATCAGAACTACTACTTATAGCTCCATCTAGTGACTTTCCAGTATCCAAAGGATTTTCCCCCTTTCTTCCCTTGCTCTTTTGGAAGCGGAAGGGAAAAAAATGCTTTCTTTTACGATGAGCAGATGGTCCTAGTCACATAGGACTGAATAAAGCTATTGTGAATGCAGAAAACAGTTATTCATAGTGGGTGTTTTTGTTTGTTTGTTTTTAAATGTTTTGCCTTTTCCTCCTGTTTATAATTTCTGAGGTTTTGTATAGCTCAGATTGTTTGTGTTTATTTCTTGATATGCTAGTTTACTGCAGGTGGGGAGCTGGTGTTTGTGTGTGTGTGTGTGGTAAGAAGAAGCATTGTAATTATGACCTGCACCTGCAGTATGAAATTGTACATCAGTATAGATTTTACTACCTCATATTGTGAAATGCATTCTGTGTAATACAATGTAGAATAACTCTCAAGATTTCTTGGCCTCAGTTTAACACTCCACTTCGTTGGTGCTGGTTATTGGGAGAGCTATTAGTTAGCTAGTTAGTTTGTTTCTGCTTATATTCTGCCTATCATTAAAAAAAAAAAAAAAAAACTCAGGGCAGGTAACAATATTAAAACAATAAAATACAACACATCTGATAAAAACAATAGCACTCAGCAGAAAGAAATACACAATAGATCTGACCACTGACAAATGTCCAGGCAAACAGGTGCATCTCCACCTGAAATCAAACTACCATAAAATGGGTGCCAAGTATACTTTTTCAAAACAGATCCATTATCCCTTTTAGCTGTGGAAGGAATATAGAACTCAGAGAGAGAGGGGTGGGGGGATAAACATGCACTGTCTGTAAGCACTAGTGAGCAACTTGTGTCCCTCCAGATGTTTTTGCCTACAGTTCTCATAAACACTCCCCATTGGTTATGCTGGCTGTGGTTGATGGGAATTGTTGCACAAAACATCTGGTCATAAGTTGCCCATCCCTGCTGTAAAGTCTTTACTAAGATTTGTAAGGCAGTCTTTGATCACAATGGTAATGACTAATGCTGCTTGCTTTTCATTAATAATATATGAAAATATGATGTAAGTTGTATTCTTTTCCTGAAGCCTATTCCAGCAGGCCAGTGGTAGGCAATATTTTGGCTCATGAAAGTTGCAGGTGACAGAGCCCTCCAACTTTTAAGTACATACAGATATGCACGTGCGTGCACACACACACACTCACATCCATTTCAGCATGCAGGGCCGGGGAGATTTAAACCTTATGTCTCCATGTACTGAGATTCCATCATGCATTCCCCCCGCCCCCTGCTGCCCAGCTGATTGATACTGGGAAAAGTGAGCAATATTAATGGGGCGGATGCTGTGTGGCGATGACTGTCAAGACTAGGCCTGTTCCCTTTAGGCTGGGGAAAGGAGTTTCAGGTGATCAATCAGAATCAAATTCTGAAGCAGAAGAGATGGTGCCAGAAACATACCAGCCTATACGGGGAGTGGGGGAGGTGACTCATGGGCTCTTCACCAGCTGGGAGTGAACTTTTACCAGACCTAATCTCGGAAAACGTTAACAACACAGCCTGTGAGAAATCAATATTCTTCCAAGGAGAAGGGCACTGAAAGGCTAGGTGATCCTAGAGTATGCCGCAGACTAAAATGGGCGGAGATAAAGGAAGGTGAGAGAAGGTCGGCATGGCTAGCTTCTTGCCAAAGGCTTCTTCAGAACCAGTCTCCCTGCAGTTCAAATGGACTGTGATAAGGCTTTCTGTTCTTGAAAGGACAATTGTTTTGCATAGTTCGCATAGCTTTGCCTAGAGGAAAGTTCCTAGAGGTTGGACTCTCTTCAAGTGGGAAAATATGTTTATTGCCTGAATAAAGCCTTGCGGATTACATAGCTCTTTATTGTCTCCCAATAAGGCGGGAGGTTTTGAGAAATACAACAATGGCTCTCTCTGCCTGCCATCCTCCCCATTTAAATCATGCTCCCTCAACCCACCAAAGAACTATTTGATGGGATGGCGTGTGCACAATTTAGCTGGGGAGGAAACACTTCCCCATCAGAATCCCACTCCTTGCAGCCTGCCGGACAGCTGAGCAGTGGGCTTTCGGAATGTAGAGGTCTGGACACCTATAGCAGGCCCCGTGCAAGGTCTCCAAAGACCTTGGAGGTTAGGCAACCATAGGCAGGTTGCCTACCTATGCATGTCGCTGCCCCCCCCCCCAATTGCTACTGAGCTCCATAAGGAACTTGAACTCTGAAATTTGGATCGTGCTCATGTCAGCCAATAGATATCTATCTCAGTATTATGCTTTAAAATGGCCTCCCTATCCTGTGTTTTGTTTCTAGAGTCACTTTTAGCAGCCCTCAGAGTCCTGCTGAGGCAATAGTTGAAATGATGCCTAATTCTGATGTAATTCAGTTAAAGTTTCATTAGCCCTGGGGACACAGGCTAGACAAAATCACCACCAGGAATTACTGAGAGAACAAAAACTCACTTTATTCCTATTATGTGTTCCTTCTCATCCCTTCCTTCACATGTAAATCCCAAGATTCTGCTTGCTTACTTAGCTGGCTGGGCAAACATAAATGTCCAGCTACTAGGCTCAGTATAATCCTCTAGGGCTTGTATCAACTTTACCAGGCAAAATACTTCTGTGTTGCTTGTTGTAAGTAGACAGAGTCTCTGGCTGATTCAATATTGAGTCCACTAGCTAAAGAAGCATCTCTTGTATCTCAAGCCATCTGTCATTTTCAAGCACTTAGAAGCTTTCCCTTGGTTCCAAAAGGCTTTTGTGTATGACAATCTGTATTCCCATTCAGGCTTAAATACTATTGCATATGTGCCAGCAAATAAAATAAACATCTCTAGGCCTATTTTCTACTAGATATTTTCCAGCTGCTGTCTTGATAGAGAAATAAAGAGGTAACATACTCCCGAGAGTTTTGAATGGTGCTGATCATTGGATGTTTGTGTCATTAAACTGTTATTCTCTGCACTGAGTTGGGTTCTTCTAAAGAAGTAGTATATTGGACATAACAGTGCTTGGTAGATGAGATGAAGTGGATTTGAGGGGAAGACTGTAACAAGCACAGGTAATTACAGGTTTACTGTAGCTGCCTGCTAATGGCTTTAGCATCAAAAGTCTCCTGAACAATATGAGGATGGAACAAGCAGGACAACTTGAAGGTGAATGTTAGGAACATCTGGATAGATTCAGGGTGGACTTTACACAGAGATCTGAACTGCTAAATAGGCTTGGCTAAACAAGTTGGGGAATGCTTTTCATAATGAGCTATTCCCCAACATTTTGGAATTATTAGTATTTTGTACTTCTTAAATATAGTGGATATTGATTAACTATCTAACTTTTAATTAGATAGTGGTAACTGGCCCTTTACTCCCTTGTGAGACTTCTGCCAAGGGTTGAATTGGTAAGTATAATAAAGCTAATTTGCATTATTTGTACCCATAAAGTAATGTTCAGAATTTTCCCAAGAGCATTCCAACTCTATGAGAACACAGCAGCTATTTTAGAAATTTATCACTGATACAGAAGACAAGCCTGGCTTTTCAGTTTCAGAAAAGATATTCTTCCAGTTTGAGGGTGTGTGGATTAGAACTAACATCATCCGGACGGACGGAGGCTTGTTACCCACCCATCTCCATGTTCCCCCTGCCCACTACAGTTTAATGAACGAGAATGGGAAGTAACTAACCCACAATACTGGATCCCCATGAGAGCACCCTACAGACACAAATAAACCCCACTCCTAAAAGGCTGGCAACAGCCCTAACACTACATCAGAGAACACTGCATCAGAGCTGCACAGCTCTGGAGTTAACACCACATCACAGAAGAGCTAACAATACATCAGAGAAGTGAATTAACAAAGTTCTGGAGTTAATGAATGCAGGAAGCGCATAGACGTCTCTTAATGGGAATGCTAAAGGAGTGAATTGGGGAAGGGCCAGCCCAAATCACAGCCAGGTGCTGGCCATGACCTCATGTGCCTCAAAGGACCTCACAACACACCTAAGCCACAAGAAAAACCCTGTGAAGACAGCCCCCTGCAGAGAAACAAAGCATCAAGGATAGCTCCAGGTGAAGATAACAATTGAAACAGCAGGGTGATTTAAGGGGGCGTGCTTCCACTTTAAAGGGTGTGTCTGCAGCACTGGCCGGCTCCTCATATGAGGCCTTCATGATGGAACAGTATATGCATGTGACTGCTCAAGACTGTGTGTGCACAAAGTGTACAATGCAACCGTTAGAATCATCTGTAGCCCACACCCACTCAAGAGTTGAGATTGGTATCCACTGGGGAGGGGGGGATGATAGTTGAACAGCAGACTGGCTCAGGTGTTACATAAGACATTATTCCTTACATACATATTTTTAATTGCACATTTCTCTTCCTCACCCCACACCCCTCAATAATAGACACTTGTCTGGTTGGTGACAGAAACTCATATTTCTTAATAACATATTTGTGATTCTGCTGACTCCCTGCCTGAAGTCATGACACTCCGTTTGAGATTTCATTGCGGGTTGCTGTGGCAATGATTACAAATATTAATAGCCTAAAGAGAGGATTACTTCAGGTATGGAATAAACAGTTAGGGCAGAAAATTGCTAATTTCTTTTTAAGTCTGACTATAAAGAATAAGAGAAAAAAAGTGCAGAAGAAAAGTTACAGATTGTGGTTTAATAGGAGCTTTCCCTGAAAGAACAATTTCTCTCCACTCAACACACCACCCTATCTAACATGCTAATTATCCTTTGCTTAAGCCAATTGTTCTTTATTTTGGAGCCAACTTTGGTTGTGACCTTAAAACCATCTGTTAGGTATGCTTTAGGGTGGATTCCTGCACTGAGAGGGGGGTTGGACTCAATGGCCTTATAGGCCCCTTCCAACTCTACTATTCTATGATATGTATCTAGATGAAAAGCAGACTAAATACATGATGTAAATGTAAGGCTATTTAATTTGGTAGATATGTGTATGACTACCCATGCAAGATGGATTTTGGTGTCTGCAATGAAATTTATTGCATTCTCAGAGACTTGCATTGGGATTTTCTTTTAATACAATATTTTAGTTTTCAGGCTTACATGGAAAAAAATGGCTGAGCCACATGTGTGGACTGCCTCTCCAATGAAAAGTATTGGATCTGATGTGCAAATTCTAACTTTGGTGATTAATCTGTAATGGCAATCACACATTTTGCTACAAATCAATGAATGATGAATATGCATTTTGAATTACAGTTCACATAGCACAATCAAAATGGCTTCAAAAATAAATGTATGCTATTGAATTTCAGGCCAACTGGTGAAAATTTGCCTCTGTCAATTTAAATCTAGTTGAAACACTCTCAGGGTGACATACATAATACAAATAAACACTAATAAAACTAATCACATCACTTAAAGCAAAAGCAAGGTAAAAGAAGCAGCAATAACAACAATTTTAAAAGCACAAGATGAATTTCAAAGCATCTAAAAAAATGAGCAGCTAAAACACAGAGAAGGACAATTTTGTAGGTTAATAATATCAACACTTTGTATTGTCCTTGGAAACAAACTAGGAACTAATGAAGATGACACAATACTAGAAAAATACAGTCATGACACCCAGTTCCACTCGGTACCCCAGCTGCCATATTCTGTAGTAACTGACGTTTTGGGACTATCTTCAAGGTCCAACACTACATACAATGCATTACAGTAATCTAACTGGGAGATTATCAGGTCAGGGATTGCTAAAGCCTCTCTCCAGGGTCATAGCTGGCATACCAGGTTACGCTGGTATAGTCACTTACCTATAATTATTCAGTTCTTCTGTGTCCAAAATGATTCCCAACCCAAAGAAGTGGTTTCATTATCACCTCTTTTAAGGAAATTTACAATAGATCCCATTTTTGTCCCAGCATATCTGCCTACAATCTCATCTCTGTATTACGTTTGTGATAGGTGGATACAAGAGTTGAGATGTTCCACTTAAGCATCCATTTGCATGTCCAATAAGTATTAGTTCAGGCCATTAGAGATACCATAAATAACCTCACTTTTTGTTTTATCTTTTTCTTTATCCCCTTTTAAGGAATATTTTTCAGATGTTTTTAATTTGCTCTTCTCCTGAGAAGTTCGGTGGTTGTGACAAACATAATTCTCCACAGAAACACTCAAGTTATGGCAATTAACATAGCAAAGAAGTTAAACTAACTTCAGTTCAAAATTTGGGAATTCTCCTAATCTTGCACCTCTGGCCACTCAGCCTGAAAGAGAACCTTTGTCTCTGAGGAAACTGTCAGCTTGACTTACGTAAATAGGAACTCCGCTTCCCTTATTGTTCTTGTTTGCTTTCCTTCGTTTTCCTGAGGAACAGCTTCCCTTTTCTTCCCGTGACCATGTTCCAAAATACAGGATGTTCATTCTCCTAAATTTCTTTTTGCAACAACAGTTTGAGCCCTTTCCTGCACATGCTTTTGCTTTCTGCAGTTCCTATGCAATGGGTGGTACTAAGCCACCACTGTGACTTTGCTACAACATAATTTCAGAAGAGCAGCTTGGACCTATGTTAAGAGTAGTGCAAAATCAACAGACTAGGGCCACAGCTAGACCTAAGGTTTATCCTGGGATCATCCAGGGTTCACCCCTGCCTGAGCCCTGGATCCCCTGTGTGTCACCTAGATGAACAGGTTTGACTCCTGGACGATCCAGGGATAAACCTTAGGTCTAGCTATGGCCTGGGTTAACAATTACATTCCTAATACTTAGAATTATGGATGGTTGTTTGTTTGTTTTTTAATTATTTTTGGAAATCCTGGCTGAAAAGATTCTCTGGTTAAAAGAGCACAAAAGCCTTATTTTGGAGAAAACTTCATGTGGGGAATAGCAATTCTCGGTCTCATGGAAGGAGAGAGGTTTGGCCCATCTTCCAGTTGAAGGCAAGGCAAGCAAGTTTAATGTATCTTCTAAGAAGGTGGTTCCTCCCATATTCATGACCTCAGACATATTAAAACAACAGTTACTCAAAACTAAGCGTATAACATGCAACAGTTAAATTATTGCTTGTAGAGGGCTGATGAAAAAACATAAAAGAAGAGAACGTATAGGCAGAGAGGGAGGGATTCCCAAGGAGTCTTCAACTGGACTGTATCTGAGGGAGGAGAGGACGTGCAAAATCTGACATCACTTTTTGCATCTAACCTGTTTTCCACCATCCAAACAATGGGGGTTCTGCCTGCTGACCTACTGGTATAACAGAATGGAACTTCACAATACATTCAATTTTCTGTTCTCGATCACAGGACAGGAAAGCAAGCAGGGAAGAGATGTTGAAAATCAGTGTTCACATCCTGAGCTGGGGGAGTGGAAGAGTGCTGCATATTTAAATGACCTGCTGAAGAAGCTGCCTGACTAAGAAGATGTCTAACAAGGCAAATATACTGGTGCCATAATGCCTTATAAAAATATAAGGGGTGCACCTGGTTGTTGCCTTAAATATGTCTTCTGGTAGAGCATTAAGGTTTAAAGCTGAGGAAATGGCACCTGCCTGGTTTCACTTGGCAGTCATCCTAGGGAAAGCAGGAGGACCCTCTGATCTATTAGCAAAAGAAAAGACACGTGGAGACCCATCTACTGGCAGTAGGCATGGTGACACTCAGTCTGCTGAAACATAGTTTAAGAATACAGATATGCTATTAGAGTATCTATCCACCTCTGAACTGTGAATATCAATATGAAGAATCTGATGTCTAGGTTATGCCCAAAAATTTATTCAGGGTGAACTACAGTACATTCAGCAATGTTTGGCACGGCAGTCTTCTAACTCCTATAGAAAGTCAACATAATCTTGACTATGAAAGTGGATAAATACAGAACACTGATAGTAGGCATGGGACCATGATGTCTTGAAAAGAAATACAGTTCTTTTTTAACCAATAAAGTCTTTATATCTCTCACCTCCCTGGTGGGAGCATGACTAAGAGCACCATTTTCTAGGTAAGGTCTCAAGGAGAGATGATCCTTAGAATTTCGGAAGGGAAGACTCAGGGGAGCTTTCAGAACTAAGGAAAGTTCCCAATTGGGCAATAAAAAAGTTTGATGTGATGGTAAGGTGATGAGATATGAATGGTTTGACTTACGTACCCAAAACGTTATCAATGGTAGTGACTTAAGAGTACTTAAGCCATTGGTCAGACACTCTTGGATAAAAGTGGATGGTTTGGTAATCTCCTGCCTGCATATCAGAATAGAACTTCACAATAAGTCCCAATTTTCCATTTAGTGAACTATTCTCCCTCTGGCCCAATACAGACAACTTAATTTTTTCTTCCACACTTTTGCTTGATCATCCTTGTTATTGAACATGTGTTGCTATTCTCACACACCCCTGCCCCAATACATTTTACTGTGTGGTAAAGCTTGTGGCCTTATCAAGTGATAAAGCTTATCAAGTGAGAGCCAGTGTGTTATAGTGCAGGAGTGGGCAAAAGGTAGATATCCCAGTGTTTAGGACTTCAACTCTGAGAAGCAACTGCCAGTATGGCCAATGGTCAGAAATGGTAGGAACTGAAGTCCAAACTATCTGGAGATCTACTTTCTGCCAACCCCTGGTGTAGTGATTAGAGTGTTGGACTAGGAATGAGGAGACCCAGGTTCTAGTCCCAACTCTGCCATGAAGCTGGCTGGGTGACTATGGGCCAGTCACTGGCTCTCGGCCTAACCCACCTCACAGTATTGTTGTGAGGATAAAATGAAGAGGACGAGTTTCATGTATGCCGCCTTGTGGAGGAAAGGCAGGATATTAATGTAACAAATAAGTAAATAAAGCTTCCCCACAATTTACCACATGGTAAGCTGATCTTCTAAATTCACCCTTTTTCTGTGCATTGTTTAAGAAATCGCTTAGAAAGTAAAGTATTTTACAGTTGTACTTGATATCAACTAACAATTCAACAATGATCTGACTAGAATGGGGCTCAGGGCGTAATAGAACAATGAGCGCTGTGGTGGCAGCATCTGAACAAAGAATATTCTGTTTGTTAAGGGTCTTTGCTAACTATTTTAATGAATTTCTTGTTACCCTAAACTTCTGTTGGCAAAATATACCTTGTAAAACACAATAGGAAAAAGCGAGATTGGGGGCTTTGGAAATTACTTTGTTTGACATCAGGAAAGCGTGACTCAGGCTTTAGAGAATGTGGAGCAAAAATTACCCTGTATAGGAGGGACAAAATTCCCAGAAAAACTAGACATGCAGGAAATGCCAGGCTGCTAGTATAACTGGTCATGCAAAGGTTTCTGGGCAGGAAACCAGACTCACACAAACTGAATTTCTAATCTTTGTAAACAAGGAAGTTTTCCCAGTAGTACATCTTAAACACTGCACAGTCTGGCAAAATGAATGTTCATTGTTTCTGTTCTATGGACATTTGTACTTAATTAAGGACTCCTGTGATCACCAACTTCTATCCAGAGAGCCTTCGACAGCAAGAGGGAAGATCCCAATCTATCTTTGCCATTATTTAGCTGCTAGTTGAAAGAGAAATCTGTGGAAAGAGGAATTGCATTTTCTGCTGGAAAATGTTTGGAAGCATTCTAAGGTGGGGGGACTGGTTTGCATCTATCATAGAAAATAGTGGGCTTCTTCCCATCCCCAAATGAAGTCCTGTGTGTTTGCAGTCATGGGGATATGACTGCACTGCATTTTCACAAGATTGTTCCCACAGTTATCTGCATAAATGTGCTATCCATTCAGTGATCAACATCTGTCCTTCATCCTTGCGTGGTATGACTCATTGTAGAACTGGAAGCCAAAGAGGGCTGCGCAATAGCAGGGCGGTTACAGGCAGGCAGCTAACGGCTAAATAAATATTAGCGTATAAGCATCTATGGATGTCAGTCTTGCTGTCATGGGTAAACTGGGGGTGGCAGAGAGCAGAATTGTGCTTCAATGTGAAGAAGTGTTCTTGCTAGGCAATCATTTATTTTACACCCACGGCACATGATATAATGCCTGCAGTGCAAAGTTAAGCACTGATGGGCAAGCATAAGCATGAAGGACTAAACTAGGAGGAGGGGGGAGGGGAACCCAGTGATGATGGACTCCTCTGCTCCAGCTCTGCAACTGCTAGGAGGCTACCCTTTCCTTGGGTGACGATGGGGATATTCTTTCAGGGTTCACCTGAACAGGGATGTAGTAGACCCACCCCTATCATCTTTTCTGTGGTGGTGGCAGCGGTAGGGGACCTAGTTCTGTTAGCTTGAGTCACACCTGTCTTCAATTTCTGTCCAAGTTAATGCTGTTAAATTAAGCCTGTTGAAAGAAGATTGTATGCCAGTCCATTATGTTTTATTGGTATAAGCTTTGGTGTTATTTTTTTTAAAAAAACTTGTAAGGTGCTCTGTGTAATGCATATGCATTAGAAGACTGGGGTATACATTTATATGATGTTTTCAGTACTGGTGCTGCTGAAGTTTGAAAATAACGTCCTCATAATATGGGTTTTCTCAGCTTGCAATGCCCAGATGTATTCAAAGAAGAGCTCACTTGTCCTGAAATCCTTCCTGTACTGGGAATTAAGCCTGTTGAAAGAAGATTGTATGCCAGTCCATTATGTTTTATTGGTATAAGCTTTGGTGTTATTTTTTTTTAAAAAACTTGTAAGGTGCTCTGTGTAATGCATATGCATTAGAAGACTGGGGTATACATTTCTATGATGTTTTCAGTACTGGTGCTGCTGAAGTTTGAAAATAACGTCCTCATAATATGGGTTTTCTCAGCTTGCAATGCCCAGATGTATTCAAAGAAGAGCTCACTTGTCCTGAAATCCTTCCTGTACTGGGAATTTAAATCAAGAATACTTATGTCCTAGTTTTACACCTGCACGGTCTGCATTTATTATGCTAGGTGTTCAGACCCTGCAGTGTTGGTGCATGCTCAGAACTCTTTCCTTGATTAAAAAAAATAGGTAGTTGATTGACTAGAACTTTTAAAAATGGAATTGTAATTTTCAGTACTCTGGAATTCCCAAGTTTGAAAAAGGAATGTATGCCCAAGGGCATTCATTCCCTATGTACAGTCCAATCCTAGCAAGGGATAGTTGGGTGGGTGGGTGACTGGCCAACCAGATGCTGCCCTAGCTAAGCAAGACCTTGCAACTAGTCTGGTGTGTGTGTGTGTGTGTGTGTGTGTGTATGAATGAAACAGAAGTGCCAATTCTCCCCCATACTGTTTTTTTAAAAAAATAATGGTATTGTGAATTGTTCTTGTGAACAGTTTTGAGTTGCTGTTGTTGTTGTTGGCTTGTTCCTCTATTGGTGTTGCTGTTTGTTGTCCGTTCATCCCCACTTTTTAATTTGTTTTGTTATAATTGCAAATTTAAACAAAAAGAGCTTGCAGCTAGTTCGAAATGGGCCAAAGCTCCCAGCATGGGAGTAGGAAGCAGCAGCATTGCTTTCATAGTTGCTTTTCTTACTTCTGTGGGGGCAAGCAATATGGTAGAGAAGAAAGCCTTGTGGGCTTTAGTGCTACATGTATGATTCTCGCCATGCATAAGCATTGGGCTGCACTTGTGCTATATTTCCCAACTGGCATTGTGAGAACATGCATATAAAGGAGCACATGCCCAAAGACTTAGGAACCAATAAAGAACTCTCAAAAATAGCTTCTTCTATTCTCCAGTGATTCTCATAATTTCCAGTCATATACAATATTGGGCTAGAGACACAAATAATGTGATCTCTTATGAGGCAAGCTTGTATATACCTATGCCATTCCACCTATCACTAGTTTAAGACCTGCTTTGGGCTGATTCTGATACCTACACCTTTTTTTTTTTAAAAAAAGGCTATTGAGATGGTTAAGGTCTTTCAGAGGGGATTAAACTTGTTGGTTCGTCATTCTTCCAGAGACATAAATTATGTGCAGGGTTCCAAAATCCCTGCCACTGGGATTGTACACAGCACAAGAGATTCACTTTGCTATTGCTACCTTTGTGTCTGGATTAAGATAAATGAAATGTCATATCTCTGGATTTTTAATATCTCATGTGCTTTCTAACTACCTTCTATTATCCCACAGTTTGGTTTTTGTCCAATTTGCTGTTGCATTTCAAGCTTTAGGTCTCATAGAAAGTATTGTTCAACATAAGGTTACTTTTTACACACACACACACACACACACAGAGCGCTCTGTAAACAAAAGCAAAAGGTGTTCGGTTTCCCTGCCTTCTGTTTAAATGATCGTTTGCAACTGAATCAAAATACATTCCTAAAAGTTGAGCAAGCGCCTCCATAAAAATTACAATAGCAGGTTTTTATTTACTTTTTTCCTTCAAGACTGAGACACCCCACTGAGTCAGCTCCAATCCAATCTGTTTCTTTCTGCATCGATACCAGTAGTGCGATCCCACATACTACTGGTATCGATGCATCGATACCAGTTGTATGATGCAACAATAGACCTTAAATGGAGTCTAGATAGGTAGATTATCTCTGAAAAGAGTTAGAATAGTTCAGCATTAAGTTTTCATCAGGCCAGTCCAAATTTCATGCCAAGAAATCTGTTTATCTAAATTATGCAAAGGAAGGATATTTGCATATATTTGCAAAGTTTGCATGATTTCTCTTCCTGCTAGGTATTTGATTCTTAGATTTATCTATTTTTATTGGTATTATGTGCATGTTCTTATATGCACATAATACCAATAAAAATAGATGAAAATGAATAAAAAGGACCATCTAGCTCAGCGTTGTGTGTCCCATGGTGGCCAGGCAGATATCTCTGTCCCCCATTTGTCCTCAGAATCTGATAATCCTAAATAGCATAGAGATATTTGGATTATTGAGGTATACATAGTTATTGGACTTACAATGTGATCATATTTTGGAGCCAACACTGCAAAAGAATGATGTGATAGAATACTGAGGTGGTAGAATGGACTGTACCACTTCAGACTACAGATAGGGATACCACCTTTGAATGGTCCACTGTGGAAAAACTTACCTGCAAACAGAAAACTAGCATATCAAGGACAAAGCACTTCCTCTGTGCTTGTTTATTACAAAGCTTTATCCATAGGGAGACATTTAAATATCCTTCCTCCTTAGTCTGAATTGATACAGGCCAGAATTCTGTCACCTCAGTTTCCCAACTCACGTCAAGTAAGAAAAGCAGACTCTGAAAGTGAGGACTGAACTTGCATGGAAGACAGGGACTAGTGTAGCCCTTCCTACAAACTCATGGAAATGCACAACTGCTGGTGGACATATGGCCCAAATTAGTTGGTTTGTCCTAAGGCAGGAGTGTGGTGCTCATGGACCACATGCAGCCCACTGTCTAATTTTAATGCAACCTGTGGCATTACTTCCCACCAATCAGATAAGTAGCAAGAAAAATTGGGGTGATCTTAATGAAAGTTACTCCCTCCATGTTGCTCATCTGATCAGTGGCATATAGCTATCAGTAGAGAAGAGGAAGCATGGCTTCAGAGTTCACAGCGCAGCAGAGTTCAGCCTAGCACTGTGTATTTCCTCTTCAACAGTAAGGAGGAATTTGAATAGGCGGTTCTAAACACAGGGCTGAGAACTGCTACCACTGCTTCTCTGCTGCAGAGACCCAGCATTGGGCAAAAGGCATAATAATAATAATAATAATAATAATAATAATAATAATAATAATAATGATGATGATGGCAAAATTTGAAGTGCTTCTGCTTGTGTGACCTCCTACTGCTTTTCCCCACTTGAAAGATCAAATGTGTTTGGAAACTCAAGCTGGAGGGGGAAAGGATGGGGGTGGTTTCCGGAGGGAAGTAGTGAAGAGTCTAGAAGAAGGATGTTGGCTTGCTTTTTCTAAATTTGCAAAGAAGCACAGCACTGGTGACAGCTTTGGACCAGCCATGCAATGTGTGTGTTATGGTGGGAATTGGCTTTTTCTAAGGCCTTAGCTAGACCAGCAGTTATCCCAGGCTGATACCTGAGATCACCCCTGTGCATCCAGATGTCACACGGGATCCCGGGATCAGGGAGGGATCATCCCTCCCTGGCCCTGGGATACAGCCCTACACTTTGGGCCCGGTTTTTCCCACATTCTCAGGCTGAGCCTGAGAACGCGAGCATGTGGGCCGTTTCTGAGGCTTTCCCCAGCTCCGTGCGATTACTTGCGTGGAGCCAGGAGCACTGCGCTCATCGGGACTAGGGTGTGTGGAGCGGGGAAATCAATTTTTTAAAAAACAACAACAACAACCACCTACCTGGAGTCGCTCGAGCACTCATGCGCTGCCGGCTCCTTTAAAAATTAAAAAATGGTGGGCGTGGCACCTCTCTTCTTGAGGCCGTCGCACCTTACGTGTAAACGAGGGTGAGATCTCCCATTATTCATAATGCGAGGTCTCCCCTCCTCTCCCCCGGAACAACAGGTACCTCTAGCTAAGGCCTAAGTCTTTCTGTTTGAGATTTCATGGAGCTATGAACAAAACTTTAGTTGCTGCTCTTGCCATTTTTGGAAGTCATAAAAAACAGTAGAGGTGTTTGGGTGTATGAGAGAGAGAGAGAGAGAGAGAGAGAATATTTCCTCACAAGGGAGGTCTGTAACCTTATATTATCCTGCTAAGTATTCTAGCAACACCTATTTGTTCTGTTATGGAAATAGATGTGGACATGGAAATCTGAACAAACCTCTTAGCTGGTGGAGAAACACAATGAGGATATTTCCTCAGGAATGTAAGACACTCCTTACTTCACTTTTAAATTCTCCACAGGATATTCATGAGTCAGGCTGCAATGCGGCTCTTATATCTAGACAAATGAATGAACTGCTGAAACATGTGTATACCATTTTATGATAGATTGCTGTGCTACAGATCTTTCGAATGGCCTGTTGCATATACTATATTCAGATAGAATTTATAAGGGGAACATCTGTTTTTAAAACTGTACAATAATAATAATAATAATAATAATAATAATAATAATAATAATAATAATAATATACCACCTTCCACCCCCAAAGGGTGTCTGGCTAGTTTTTTACAAAGAAATAAATCAAAATTAAACCAAGAACAAAAAATGTTTTTGTCGAAAATTAAAAAAGCAGAAAATACTAGGAAAGTACTCTAAAAATAAAGATGGGCAGTGGCAAAAATATATACAAAATCCTCAATTTCCTCTAGTGGTCCAGTCACCTTTTCACAACCAGGTCTGAAACTAAGGATGAAGTCACTAGCATCATGAGCATTATAAAAGGCCATGGTTTAGGAGTGAGATCCTGGGAGAACAAGAAACCCACAATACATGCTTAGGCTGGCTTCACCAACCATGCTTTCTATTTAGGTAAATAAGAACCTTTGACTGTTAGATTGAGAGGAATCTAGGTTTTTACTATATTATCAATACGTGTGCTACTGTCTTCATTGTACTTTTAATGATTATAACATATTTATATTTATTTGTATTTGTATGTTTGTGAACTGCCTTATTTAGCTAGAACTTGTTATTTCCTTAGACTGAGCAATACAAATTTATTCTTTGATACCATGTTTGTGTTGTCTGGCTTGAGAGAAGTTTCAGGGACCACTACTCATATACTTTAATTCTTGAAGCCCAAAGCACTTGGTAAAGACTTTCAAATATATCATTTCTGTCCTTTGAAACCATTTCATTCTCTCTTGATCTGGTGAATCTTGGGAAACAAAGCAGTCTGATGGAGCGAGAAGCCGTTGCACATCTCATGGCAAAGGTGTTGGTGTGGAAGCTTCTAATAGAGTAGCAAGAGCTTTCCCCAGCATGTCAGTAAAACAGTCCTGCTGACTCACAAGTAGTAAAGGCCTCACCTGCAGCAGTTCAATCCAGCAGGGATGGGGGCATGTTCCAGGAGAGGGTGTGGTAATTCCTCCCTCTACATCAGCTCAGGTTTCCTATTTAGAGGGGAGAGAGTTGTAAATGAACTAAAATAAAGCGAAAAACATTACCAAGAAGATAAGCAATAGGGAAATGTTGATATTGTCCCATACTAGTAAAACAGCTGACAGGTGAGGGGAAAACATGATAGTGGCTTTTACCATTACACATGGTATAGAAAGAATGGATAGGAAGAATTGTTTCTCCCTCTATTGTCATACAATAACTTACACAATGAAATCGCAGACACACTAGGTTCAGGACAGATGTAAATGAGTACTATTTCATGCAATGCATAATTATCCTAAGGAATTCACTTCCACAAGATGTGGTGATGTTCTCTAGGTTAGATGGCTTTTTCCAATTATTGGCTGACTATTAGCCATGACAAAGTGGGACATGCGGGGAAATGGTGCTACGTGGAATGCTCCTGCTCAGGTTTCCAGCTATTTCATTCCATTTCCCTGGACTTCTGCTCCCTCCCAAAACAGATGATGATGATGATGATATTTATTTGTATCCCACCTTTTGCCCAATGCTGGGCCTCAAGGCAGCTTTACAAAGTTTAAAACATACATTTGGGGAGGGGAACCAAACCATAAACGTTTAAAATACACAACAAAATTATAAGACATTAACATAGATGGAGGGCCAGATTATTCTCCAAAGGCCTGCTGGAACAAAAAAGTTTTAGCCTACTAAAGCCCATCAAGGAGGGAGCCAGCCTAGCTTCCCCGGGAAGAGAGTTCCGGAGCACTGGAGCAGCCACCAAGAAGGCCCTCTCCCATGCTCCCACCAAGCACGCCTGTGAAGATGGTGGGACTGAAAGAAGGGCTTCTCCAAAAGATCTCAAAGCACAGGCAGGCTCATAAGGGAGAAACGGTCTTTGAAATAACCTGGAACCGAGCCATACAGGGCTTTATAGGTTATAACAAGCACTTTGAATTGTGCCCGGAAACAGACTGGGAGCCAGTGGAGCTGTTTTAACAGGGGAGTTGGCCACTTAGTCATCATTGAGCTAGTTTGGTGGGGGGGAGGGGTTCCCCCTTAGATTCCCCCCTCCCAACAGTATATGTGGAACTCTGTTGGAAATGGCACTACATCAATCCGTAGTGCCATTCAGGGAAGCATTGTGGAGAAGCCATGGCTACTGAGCTGATTGGAGGAATACCACCACTGCAGTAAATAAACAAACAAGGAAAGGGGGCAAGTCTTTCTCGTGAGCTCTGTATCCCCTGAAAAAAATTATAATTTTTCTCTTGTTCCCTGTGAAATTTGCAGAACTCCACCCCCCTTTCAGGGCCTGCAAATGGGCCTATGGAAGTAGAAGGGCATTTTCAGGGCAGCATTAGTTGGAGCAAATTTCTTGCACCTAATGATCTGTCCATGGTCCTGCAAGTCTTCTATCTGATCCTCTGGTTTCTCATAAACTGGACATATATTGACTGTCTGTCTCAGCCTGTGGATAATTATACTGGTCCAGCCTAATATTATTTATGTATTTATTTATTTATTTATATACTGGTCTGTCCTGGTTTTTGTTACCACCCCAACTTCTCTCATCTTGACCCCCTGTCTTCTGTGCCATCTGTGCGCTCTGCCTCCTCAAGGCAGGACATGAACTGACGGATGAAGCATACCAGTGAATCAAAAGTTGTTTCAAGGCAACAGTCTTACCCTTTCCCACTCCCTCCCTTGCTGCCACCTCTGCCATCTTCTCCTCAACCTCTGAGTATGGAAAATTAACAAATCACTCATGAGCATCCCATCTGTGTATGAGATGTTTTGTTACCTTTCCCTAGCCAAAGGGGGAGGAAGCAGGGCTGGCCTTTGCTGAAGGACAAGATGGCACCTCCAGTTATAGAAGTCAACTGGACTGGCAGATGAATCTTAGGCCATGGCTAGACCAGGTCTATATCCCAGGATCGTCCTGGGATCATCCCTTTACATCCAAATGACGCACAGGGGATACCGGGAGCAGGCAGGGACGACCCCTCCATTTTCCTGGGATAATCCTTAGATCTAGCTAAGGCCTTACTTCAACCCTGGCAATGGTTCAGCATCCTCCACTGCACCTTAAAGGAGGAGAAGTTTAGGGGGCATGAGGCAGGCCACGTGAGGCACACAATCTGTCCTCTCATTGTCCTTCAGCATTTGCTGCCTAAACTGGCCATCTCAGTCTTCCTAATAGTTAGGCCAGCACAGGGAAGAAGACATGAGAAAGCAAGAAAGGTAAGAATTACAGGTTGACCCATAATGACAACTTGTTAATTTCACTGGTTTAAGCATCTGCCAATTCAGTTGTAATGCAGGGAAGAACCTGCTGTGAGTCCTCTCTTAATTTTATGTCCATCTATACCCACAGAGATCTAATTTCAAGAGATGGGGGGTGGGGTTGAAACTTCAAACATAGCAAATCCAGTGCACTCTAAACTATTTTAAAGGCATCTCAAAGATCTCCCCAAAGTTCAAAATAAGAACACACCAGAGGGAATGGTTTAGGACAGTTACCAGAAGATAGAATTTCCCTGGTATGTAAGGTCAACTGGAACATATATTTGGGGCATTGGTGGAGATGGGCTGTGATAGTAATTGTGGTTATTCAGAGCAGGTTAAATATTATCCTGTTTTACTTGTTGATGAACAGGATAATGTTGTGAATTATTGTGATTTGTTAGCATACAATTATTTAAACAATTATTTAAAATGGGTGAGCAACTATGGGTGTCCCAGCAGGCCACACATTAATAATAATAATAACAACAACAATAACAACAACAACAACAACAACAACAACAATAATAATAATAATAATACATCCACATCCAGAAAGCATACTTAAAACATGCTCAATTGTCAGGAAATTCCTGAATCCGTAAAAAAACAAAAAACAGCATAACTTAGCAATGTCTGTCTAGAAAAAACGCCATGAGCGAGAAAGAGATAATAATAGTAATAATAATAATAGTAATAATAAATAATCATAATAATCCAATAATAAAAAACTACCAGTTTCCCTCTGAAATTCACAGCAAGCCACTCTGTAGTGCTCAGCACTACTACTAAAAGGGTAAATTAGACCATTTTCACACTCTGTTACTATTAAGTAGTGCTAAAATGGGCAAATTTAGCTTGCAAAGAAACAGTTTCATTTGCTATGAAGTGTCATTTTGTTTGATATTTAATTTGGATGCCGTGGGGGAGGGGATCCCATGGGCTGCATTTTGCCCACCCCTGATTTAAATCTTATGTAACTCAATTTTACAGATAGATACCTCAAACAAGATACAGATGTAAAGCAGTCCATCTTAGCTTTTAAGACTTGGGGGGAGGGGTGCCTGTGAATTTGTGTAAAATGCTTGACTTTCAGAATGCTCAGCATCCTGGGACTTTAAAAGTCTGCTGTACAAATTATTTTCTTTCTACTATCTTACAAAAGTCCTTACTAAGGGCCACTAATTGTTTTAGTATTAATGTATATTTGTATTGCAGTTTTATCATTGTAAACCTCCAGGATATGTTGGATATGACAGATGGCATAGAAATATTCTTAAATTTAATAAATGAATAATATGTCCTGCACTTGAAGTGCTTGCTGCAGGAAGAGTGGCATCCTGGTTTGATTTAGAAACTTTTGTAGAGCAACAGTACAATACGGTTGCTCTTTGTGTGATTACTTTTTTGTAAAATAGCAACGCAAGCCTCATTTTTGAAAGTGGATGGATGAAATCTTGCACTGAACAGTTCTGACTTGACTTTTCATAACAGACTATGCAGCAGATGAGTGACCATCGCTACGACAAGCTCACCGTTCCTGATGACGCTGCAGCAAACTGTTTATACTTAAACATTCCTGGCAAAGGTCATATTTTGTTGCACCGAGCTCCTGAGGAATATCCAGAAAGCGCAAAGGTAAAAGCAAAAATCCCTATAAGGTAGGGTGACCATATGAAAAGGAGGACAGGGATCCCGTATCTTTAACAGTTGCATAGAGAAGTGAATTTGAGCAGGGATCATTTGTATGCATGCAGCACCTTGTGAAATTTTCTCCTCATCACAGCATTTAAAGCTGCAGGAGCCCTGACCTCTTTTGTATCTGGTCAAAAGGACAGGGATCCTGCAACTTTAACTTTGGTGATGAAGAGAGAATGTCACCAGGTGCTGTATGCATACCAATGACACCTGCTGAAATTCCCTTCTCTATGCAACTGTTAAAGATACAGGAGCCCTGTCCTCCTTTTCATATGGTCACCCTATATAAGGTACTAAGTGCTAATTTAATGCCAAGCCAATGCTAAGTTAATAATAATTGTGCAGTGGAGAAAGGGGTGTGTATCTTTAACCTGGCCTCCAAATACAACTTGTTTTTGTCAAACAATGCTTCAAGGCATGAAGGAGAAAAGAGGAGTGAGGTGAAGGGTCATGGTGGAGCTGTGTGTTCATGGGGCTGGCCAGTGTTTTATAGCTCCTTAAGTAGAGTGACCATAGGAAAAGGAGGACAGGGCTCCTGTATCTTTAACAGTCGCATAGAAAAGGGAATTTCAGCAGGTGTCTTTTGTTTGTATGGAGAACCTGGTGAAATTCGCTCTTCATCACCACAGTTAAAGCTGCAGGTGCCCTGTCCTGAGTGACCAGATTTAAAAGAGGGCAGGGCACCTGCAGCTTTAACTGTGGTGATGAAGAGGGAATTTCACCAGGTTCTCCATATATACAAATGACACTTTCTGAAATTCCCTTTTCTATGCAAGTATTAAAGATACAGGAGCCCTGTCCTCCTTTTCATATGGTCACCCTACCTTAAGACTTTAATCAGCTCCTGCTCTTTACCTGATGTAAGGGATTCACAATATAGACACAATATTGAACAGCATTTAACAGCATATGTTGAGTTTTTTTTAACTGACCCCAGAATAGTTGTTTTTAAGTGGATATTGTTTGCTTTTGTTTGTATTTTATGCTTTTTATGGTTTTAAATTTTGTATATTTCTTTTTGATGTCGCTGTTTTTAACTTTTGTAAATTATCCAGAGAGCTTCAGCTATGGGGTGCTATAAAAATGTAAATCATCATCATCATCATCATCATCATCATCATCATCATCTGAGACATTTGCTGCTACTATCAGATTGTTGCTCCACTGAATTATTTCTAAAATAGATGCTGACACGTGCAATGTCTTGTACTACCTGATTTGTGTTAGTCCTTCGTCAGAGAAAGAGATAGATAGAAGATAGATAGATTTCCAAGTCAGAGTAGTTGAGGACAATAAGTAAATCTGAGACAATGGAATTTTTTTTACTGTGGTGGAGTGATGCAAGTCACAATTTATTTATTTTTATAAGATCATGTGCTTTGGGTTATAAGCATCAAACTTGCCATGGATATCTAATGAGAATGCGTAAACATTTCCTGATATGGATTCCTCCTCACATATACTCCTATTTTGAAATAAATTTAGTTCTAGGGTTGTATACATTGAGAAAATGTTTCCCAGTGGTGATTGTAAGGTCCCAATAGATTCTATGGAATAGAACGAGATGACAAATGTAAATTAAATGTACATATAATAGTGTGCATGTTCACAGTGATCCTATAAGAACATAAGAAGAGCCCTGCTGGATCAGACCAAGGGTCCATCTAGTCCAGCACTCTGTTCACACAGTGGCCAACCAGCCATCAGCCAGGGATGAACAAAGCAAGACATGGTGCAACAGCACCCTTCCACCCATGTTCCCCAGCACCTGGTGCACACGGACTTACTGCCTTGAATACTGGAGATAGCACACAACCATCAGGGCTAGTAGCCGTTGATAGCCCTTGTCTCCAGGAATTTATCCAACCCCCTAACCCTCTCTCAACCTCAAGGCTGCAGGGCTTGGTAAATCTGGATCTCTTTGAAATACCTTTCCTCATACATTTTCTTCTTGATAGATTGTGCACATTGTGTGTTGTTTGAGAAGAGTCTGTTTTGACAGAATATTCCCCAAGGGTTATGACCTTCTTGAAAACAGATGCTGCATTGCATCATTGACCGGTTTTACTATACAGAAGTACTGTAAACCTTTCAAGTATCACCATGGTGTTGTCAGGGAGGTGTTCTGCAGCTCCTTTCAGTGTTAGGAATACAGCTGTGGCATCTGAAATAGGTTCCATGTTTCCCAAGTTATCTTTTTGATTTTTCTCAGCATAGAGCCAGGTCATAACTCACCCAGTGGGCATGCGACCATGCACTGGTCAGTGGCTTGTACCCAAATGAAGAGTGGATTCACAGAATGGATTCACAGCCTGACTGAAATCGCAGCCACCAACCTCCACTGATTCATGTCTGCAAGCCTTGGATATTATTTGCATGAGGGCACGATGCTTGAAAGTGCCTTGCACTCCAATGAAGCAGTGGTCTGGATGTGAGACTGTGGCAACTCGTAGAAGCCACTCTCCCTGAGCTTTGGTCTATTATTTGGGATGTCCCAAAGCTTAGTTTGGGGGTGTACTGTCCAGTTCCTTATCTATTTTTAGTGCATTGGATACTATTGGCACAGGGGTGCCATGCTTGGCAGTGTCTTTTACCCAAAGAAAACATTGAGCTGGATGTGAGTCTATAGCTTCTCATAGAGACCACTCCCCCTGATGTTTGGATATATGATTTGGGGCGGCCCATAGCTTAGTTTGGGATGCACGCCTGCAGTTTCTTTTTCCCTGTATTTATTTATTTATTTATTTATTACATTTTTATACCGCCCAATAGCCGAAGCTCTCTGGGCGGTTCACAAAAATTAAAACCATCATAAAACAACCAACAAGTTAAAAACACAAATACAAAATACAATATAAAAAGCACAACCAGGATAAAACCCCGCAGCAAAATTGATATAAGGTTAAAATACAGAGTTAAAACAGTAAAATTTAAATTTAAGTTAAAATTAAGTGTTAAAATACTGAGAGAATAAAAAGGTCTTCAGCTGGCGATGAAAGGAGTACATTGTAGGCGCCAGGCGGACCTCTCTGGGGAGCTCATTCCACAACCGGGGTGCCACAGCGGAGAAAGCCCTCCTCCTAGTAGCCACCTGCCTCACTTCCTTTGGCAGGGGCTCACGGAGAAGGGCCCCTGTAGATGATCTTAAGGTCCGGGCAGGTACATATGGGAGGAGGCGTTCCTTCAAATAACCTGGCCCCAAACCATTTAGGGCTTTAAATGTCAATACCAGCACTTTGAATCGGGCCCGGACCTGGACTGGCAGCCAATGAAGCTGGAAAAGTACTGGTGTAATGTGATCTTGCCGGCCAGTCCCTGTTAGTAAACGGGCTGCTCTGTTTTGTACCAGCTGAAGCTTCCGGACCGTTTTCAAAGGCAGCCCCACGTATAACGCATTGCAGTAATCCAAACGAGAGGTTATCAGAGCATGGATAACTGTAGCTAGGCTATCAATGTCCAGATAAGGGCGCAGTTGGTATATCAGCCTAAGCTGATAAAAGGTGCTCTTTGCCACTGAGTTCACCTGTGCCTCAAGCGACAGTTCTGGATCCAAGAGCACCCCCAAACTACGGACCCGATCCTTTAGGGAGAGTGCAACCCCGTCCAGGACAGGGCAAACATCACCTGTATATATCGTTTGGTTATAATTGACATGTTGGTAGTGCATGTGACAGTGTCTGCCACCCAAAGTGTTGGGCCAGAAGCAGTCCAGTGGTAACCCATAACAGACACTGGACTTAGAGGTGTGAGTGGCCACACAAATCAGTCTGGATCTTGAATTCCCTACCTCCAGTAGTGCTGCCTTAAGCAGGTCCCTTCACCTTACTCCATAGTAAGGCCAGACTTGGGTAAGTTTTAAATAGAGAGTGATTACACCCAAAATCAATTGATTGTTGAGGCCTACCACCCATCCTCCCTCTCTTGGAGTATGGAGCTTGCTAAAACCCACTTTCAGTATTATTTATCACATATGGTAAGAATTTTTGTCCTGGCCCATGGACTTAAGATCGAATAATAACACATTTGACAGTCTTCTGCCTCCACCCCCTGTGGGTATTGCTTACTGGGATCCATATCAACAAAAAATGTTTAATATGGGTCAATGGATAAATGTGCCAAGTTTATACTTTTAACCCAAAGTGCATGATTTTAGGCTCAGCTGCTCCTCTACTAGTTGCAACCTCTTATTGAAATGTTTTAGAAAACTGTGCTGTGGAAATAAAAAAGATTCATAAATATAACACACCTTTCTCTCTTCTTTTCCCCCCTTAAATAGGTCTTTGAAAAACTGAAGGACCACATGCTGATCCCAATAGCTAACACAGAGCTAGAAAAAGTAGATGGGGCACTCACTTGTTGTTCTATCCTTATTAATAAAACTTCACACTTATGAGTTTACAGATTCCCTCCCTTGTAGCTGGCAATAACGTACATGCAAGGTAGATGAATCTGTATCCACTTTTATTGGTTTTCTTGACAATCTACTGTACCACTGTGCTACTAACCTTTGTTTACAATGGTGCCCCTTCAAATGGTAATTCAGGTGCTCGTATATGCTTTTTTTTCTGATGTAGAAGGACTTGCAGCATGTTTGTCAGGGCTTTCAGAGAACCGTTAAGCTGATATTGATTTATATAGTTGGTGTGAAACTGGTCTAGGAGCCAGAAGTAGGGGCTACTTCTAACATTACTTTTGATTGACACAAATCTTAAGACCAATGTCTAACTATCACTTTGCAGTGATTGGATGCACATTCATTTTGTTCGCATTTCATTCCCAAGACATGCCTCAAGCCCAGGGTTCCCAAACTATGAGGCAAGCAGGTCACCTTAAGGACATATGGCTCATTGAGCCTCCTCAACAAACTAGCCCTGTGAGGGTGTTTCTATCCAGCAGTATAGTGATGACCTGCACCCTCCCGCTCAATGCAACACAAGTTCAAGAGGCCAATGGTACAACTCTTGTTTTTGCTAATACTGGTTATGTCACAGGAGTTTTATAATACTCCCGTGAGAGCTTTCTCCACTCTTTTCCAAAGATCTGCTTATCTGTTACACCTGGTATTAATAACCAAAAAGTCAACCAAGTTTTTTCTTTTAAAAACCAAATAACTAGGGAAGACTGTATTAGAAAAGAGGAATGGCAGAGGAAAAGGGGGCTCTTTTCCCCTGATACTTTTCCTGCTCAAAATAGTTCGCTAAGCAATATCTCCTGCTGGGGGAAAAGATACGATATTGTTTGTTTTCTCCTGTGGGTGGAAAAGTAGTTTAGGGAGGATTTTGAGTGGGAAAATAGATAGACGGAAATAGGTTAAGGAACCCCTTCCATGCTATTCCTCCATTCAGACTTGAAGCCTTCCACAGCTGTATTTTTTTTTTATTTCGAAAAAGGGGTGGGATAGAAAACTATATGTACCTGCCATGTAACTTCTCATTAGCCTTCAGACCTGGGCTGTAGCTGGGAGAAAAGGGCTCAAAGTAACGTCCATATCTTTAGCATGGGACAAGTATGCAGTAAAATGGATGGCTTTCATGCCTTCTTATGGGACAATGACAGATTGATGACCTCAAGTTATGTTTTGCCCTTGCCATGGGAATTACCCATTATAACAGAGTTTGTGAACCAGAGTTTTTTAGGTTGACCATACAAAAAGGAGGACAGGGCTCCTGTATCTTTAACAGTTGTATAGGAAAGGGAATTTCAGCAGGTGTCATTTGTATGTATGCAGCACGTGGTGAAATTCCCTCTTCATCACAACAGTTAAAGCTGCAGGTGCCCTGTCCTGAGTGACCAGATACAAAAGAGTCCCCCACACTGGCTAAAATATTCATTCACATTGCAAATGCCTCTATTCTACCTTCTCTTCTACATTCAGAACAATTAAATAGCATCAGAGAGACTCAAAGCCCCTCTTAATAGCCTCAAGTATAAAAATGGTAATAATTGACATTGGTCCTAAAATATGAGTTACTATAGAGTAATGCGGGAATTGGCCCCAGTTTTCATAATCTTTGCCTGTTTTGGCACCTTTCTGTTTTGTTCTGCATCCTGCTATATTTTTTGTCTCACTTTTCTTCTCCCTCCTCCGCTTCCTCCTTTGCTTTCCATTGCTCTTCTCTTTCTCTCTTCCAGAGATCCAAGTTAATAGGTGACTTAAAAGGAAATTCAATAGCATCATGAAGCTGGGATTCTGTGTAGCCTTTCCTACAGTACCAGCTGCAGTGGAAAATTTATTGTGTTCATTATCCCAGAGTATCATGTTGCTGCTTGTGCCTTGGAAGTTGCATTTGAAGACAATCATGAGCAGAATCCATGGCAAATTGCAGGTGGCACCTAGGGGGGGAAACATTATGGCAGATTCAAAGGGGATTTTTTTTATTCTGGGGATTCAAAGGGGATTTTTTTTTATTCTGGTAGGCTTGAATTAAAACAAGGTTTAAACCACTTGTAAATCTTTTCTAGAAGCTGGCCTGTCTGTTTGCCCTTTTTATTCAGCAGAAATTCAGGTAGCTCATAATTAAGTCTTTTACATTTAGGGTAACCATATGAAAAGGAGGACAGGGCTCCTGTATCTTTGTATAGAAAAGGGGATTTCAGCAGGTGTCATTTGTAGGCATGCAGCACCTGATGAAATTCCCTCTTCATCACAACAGTTAAAGCTGCAGGATCCCTGCCCTCTTTTGTATCTGGTCAAGAGGGTTATAAAAATCCAGATAATTATATGAATCTCAAACTTGATGTTCTGACACCCATACGGTTGGCCTTACTAAATGATGTTAACACGTTTCTTCTTCATTCCACCTTTACCTTCATTAATCCTAATGGGATTAATTTTTTGTTCTAAAATTTGATCTGATCAGCAGATTTCTTTTCTCCTGAAAGCCAATGCTGAATTTCCTGGAAAAGGTTGATAGTGAAAAAGAGGCAGCGTGAGATCTAATTGTTTTGTTTTTTCCTGTGGTGTATTCCAATGAAAAGGGGAGAGACTTGTCTTTCAACAGTCTGCCATTCAAGTTATTATGCCTGGAGTAACTGATATCTTGGGTGATTTTTTTTTTTAAAAAAACCCTTTTAATTGTGTAGATGTTTACTATTGAATTTAATTGAAAGAAATATTTGTTCTGGCAAATTCTGCAACACACTTAAGGCCTTAGTCATTTGTTTTTCACCACACACATGAAAAGAATAGACAATTGTATTCTCATGAAACCTGTTATGTCATTTCAAAGAATGGAGAGGTTATCTAACTAAAGTAGTGTTAGGAACTCTTCAAGGGCTGACATACAGTCTGAGTATTTTATCAACTTCCTGTTAAGACCACAATTTTCTGGTGCTTCTTTGGCATTATCAAGATTTCCAACTAGCCAAGTAAGTAGAAAAGAGAAGTACAGCTGAAACGATTCCATGTAACCACGTAACGCAAAAATAGGCAGCCCAGTCCCCTCCTAGTGTTCGGACTACATCTCCCATATATTATCATTGGCCATGCCAACTGGGGGTGATGGAAGTTGTATTTCAACATTATCTGAAAGGCAGTGGAATGCCTAACCCTTATGTAGGAAATTCAATAAATGTATGCTGGGAAGTGTCATTTGTACCATTCAGTT
This sequence comes from Elgaria multicarinata webbii, assembly GCF_023053635.1. Classification (NCBI taxonomy): domain Eukaryota; kingdom Metazoa; phylum Chordata; class Lepidosauria; order Squamata; family Anguidae; genus Elgaria; species Elgaria multicarinata. The sequence goes on from NC_086171.1 coordinate 130,049,134, forward strand.
CCCTTTTACCAGGATTAACTGTACTTAAAAGCTCTCTGATTAATGATGCTTCTGTCATTTCTGTCCTTAAATGAAAAGTTATATGCCCAAGGTGAAAGGCACCTTATTTTCCTTGTAGGTATTGATCAGGGCAGGATCTACACTACTGCTTTAAAATGGTTATAACAGTAGTGACAACTGTTGGGGTCCAGGAAACACTCCCTATACTATTTTCAAACCGTTTTCAAAGTGTGATATCCTGCTTGGTGTAGATCTGGACTATGTTCCACTAGGGCCACAGCTAGACCTAAGGTTTATCCTGGGATCATCCAGGGTTCGCCCCTGCCTGAGCACTGGATCCCCTGTGTGTCACCTAGATGAACAGATTTGACCCCTGGACGATCCAGGGATAAACCTTAGGTCTAGGTATGGCCTAGGTCAGAAGCTTTAAAATGAGTTAAAGCTGAAATGGTGAAATAGGAAAGCATTCACAGAAGAGGCAGTGCTGACTCTTAAAGGGAAACATTAATACTGTGGGGGTTTAATATGGATGTGAAAGTTTTGATTCACCATATGAAAATCAGTTCCCTAATAATAATAATAATAATAATAATAATAATAATAATAATAATAATAGGTTGTGAAATGCATTCTTAAACTCTTCAACAAGTCCTCATCTCTCCTCAGGTAAAACAAACCGAGGCAAACATAAACCCCATAGTCCAAAGGGCAGGAGTTCAGCTTTGTTGTGCTTCTTTAATCCTTGCCATAAGGAGGAATGCCAAATCAGCTTCAGTTGACCCCTTGTCATAGAACTGAAGTCTAAACATTCCCGTGAAACGGTCTGTGTATTTGATGCTTCCTATTGTCTCTGCTGTCCAACTATAGAGCTGTATTATCAGTTCACTTCCAATGTACCATGCACATATCTTTCTAACTGAAGTCCTGTAGATTGTGTCTGTCATCTGCTGCTGCATTATTTTTATGGTACCCTCACATGGCTTCTTGTGCCAGAGTAGAAGTGTTTGTGATAAGTTGCTTCTACTGAGCTTTGGATTTCTGATTAAAGGCTTTTTACAGCACAATGCTATGCATATCTACTAAGTCCCATTGAGTTCAATGGGCCTTACTCTCAGAGAAAGATTGCAGCCTTGCTCAGTAACTTAATTTATTTTGTTAATGAGCTTCCCTACCACTGTTAAAAATCAGTTTCCAAGGTGATTTCCAGGATTGTCAGCATTCCTGAATTTTGTCATGGTGGTTCAGGAAATCGCTATCATGCCCTGAATTAAGAACCATCTCTTTACAGCAGAACATTTTTTGAATTTGAAGGGTGTATATATAGAGAAGGAAATACTCCTTGAACTGTTTATATATGCACAATTTATATCCTTCCAGCAGGTATATTTCCCTTCTTATTACTGGCTTGAGTGTGATACCCTTTTCTGTCTCTGTAACGTGGGCATGTTTGCAAACACATGGAGTCTATGCTGCAGAATCAATTCTTACAGTTCATGTTTGTAGAACAGCAAAGTTCTGTCTGAGATTGGAACTAGACTCTACAGGGAGCTAGATTCTAGAGCTGACGCAAAGCTACTGGCAAAACCAGTAGTCTTGTTCTCCCCAGTAATATCTAGAGATTTGCAATGTAACAATCACATTGAATATCCCTAGATATTACCTGGCTGGGCAGGGGGAGGTCGCGGGGAGAAAAATAGGCAAGGAGCTGCTGATTTTAGCAGCTGCCCCATGTCTATCAAATTTTAGCCTTGGTTACTGAACTGCTGCCTAAACAATAAATAATAGTTTAAATCAGTGCTTGGCACTGACATCAAAGGCCAGTTCTACAATGAGGTGGTAAAGCCTTTCCTAGACAGTACTACCTCAAGCTGCATGTTTGAATAGACCATTATATACAATAACCATGCATTTTTTAAAAAAATAAATACCATGTAATTGAGAGGGGTCCAGCACAGCCTTCTTTCCTGACATGGCATAGAATTGTTCGTGCAGAGAGGTTTTGTGTCTGGAGGATTTAAAAAATGCAGTCCCTACCTGCCCTGAACTGCAACCTAAAGTGGTAGAGTTTGCGAAAAGCTTTACTACTGGATTTCACTAGTAGCATGAATTGGCCCTGAATCTACTGGCATCTTAAATGACGCCCTGGCACTACCCAATCCCACGTTAAAATGTTCTGAACTACCTGAATGAAAAAATGACACACCCAGCAATGTTTGTACTCCACAAATGTACTTGTCTCACTTTTCCCCTCTCATGGTTCATGCTGTATCTAAAGCTTGATACTTTTTGTCCTGAACTTTGGCAGTTACGAAGTTGGAAGCCCTAGGTAGGCTCTCCTATTCCAGCCTTAGCTGCTTGTGTTGTTTTGCTTCTTTGGGGGCTGAAGAAAGTGATGCAATATATGGGTTTCCTCATTGGACAAAATGTGATCAGTGTCAGCTAAGGTTCCCTTCCTTGTGCCAATGAGAAGTTTGTATACATGGTGTACCTTATGTTGCTACACTTGGCATTTTTCCACTCCCACCCACACCACAAAGTATACACTCAGTTAAATATTTCACAGATGCCATGTTTTAGAAGTATAAAGTGGACTTTTAAGGACATGTGGAACACAACAAACCCCATGAGATGGGATCATAGCTCATATGGAACACCATGTTCAGCTTGGTAGAGAACTGACAAAAATTGCCCCCCCCCCATTGATTCTGGTACAATCTAGGCACTTATTTAAACATAAGCAGGGCAGAATTCTCAGGATCTGGTACATATCTGTAAAGAAGAGGGACTGTTTTATTAAGAGTATGTTTCATCTATTAGTAGCTGTGAATAAAATATCAGGGACCTCACTTGAACTCCCAGAAAGCCTGCTAGTGGATGTCTGATGATGTAACTTGTATGAAGTTGCATGTGAATCATCTAGATTGTGTTGCTCTGCAGAACACGGATATGACTACTAAATCACCACAGTATTAGAACCTATTGCCTTTGAGAAACCCTTATCATAATAGAGTGTATTGTTGCCCACTTTTTTGTGCCAAAACCTTAATGCATTCCATAGTCAGTTAACACTGGAAAAAGTTGCTCTGGTCTTTCATTTTGTTTTGTCTTTTGCAGTTTCAGTACTGTGTGTACACCCATCACAATGGAATAAAGTGTCGGTTGTACCTGAGCTGTGTGTGTTTTTATTCTGGTAGATGACTTGAGTTTTCTCTTTGGGGTTTTCATGGGATTTTGCCTTTTTGGCAAAGCATTATTTTGCTAACCATATACCCTATTTAAAGAACAGTAATTTAATACTAACATTGTTTCTAACAGAAGGTTGGACCCAGACTAAGTGAGCTATACTTGGGCCCCACTGTAATTGGTGTGAAGAGTTACTCATGACTTAAGTCCCATTGATTTCAGTGAGAATTTACAGAGTAATCCTAAGGAGTGGGGAGAAAGAAGGGGTGGATGAACTGCTACTCCTGCTGATTCACTCTGGCCAGTTGGAGTTAAGTAACAGGGTTTTTTCCCCCTTTGGTCCTCCAACTATATTTTTTCAACACACACATACAGTTTTAATAGGAGGAAAATCAACCATGCCAGCTCTAGGTTGTTATAATTAATGAGTCTGAACCTGAGGCCTCTCCAGTGTATCTAAGGTCACCCCTGACATGCCTCTGGTGAGCCCCGATTCAGGAGCTACTGCTGATAGAAACATCTCTGGCATTCCTAAGCTCACAGAGCTTTGTGTAGGTATATACTAGGGGTTTCTGGACAGATGTACCATTATGCTTGCAGGACTCTTCCGCTGGCAGAGGGGCACTTCCCCATCCTAATTCTGTTCCACTGCCCTTCTGGATCCAATCCATTGGATCAGAGAAGCAATTTGCCCTAATATTCCACACTAACACATTATTAACTAACATTATAAATATCAAAAACAGCATTTATATAGCACTTGAGTGTTCACAGTGCTTTACATATACTATCTTGTTGCAGTTTTTACTGCCATCCTGTAAGATAGGTCACTATTGTAGATGAAGGGCAAGAGGGGGGCTGTAGATAAAAACTTACCAGCGACCATGTAGTGAATTCACAGAAGAATCATAGAATAGTGGAGTTGGAAGGGGCCCGTAAGGCCATCAAGTCTGACCCCCTGCTCAGTGCAGGAAGCCATCTTAAAGCTTAGGGTTCAAGACAGAGGAACAATAGGCTATATTTGTGATTGCATTTAATGTGCCTGTCTTTTGTTTTTGAAATGGCAGTTGTGAGATGGGGGAACAATCAGGATTGGGACAACAGCACATGCGGAGTGGGGGGGTTCTCCCTGCACTACAGTCTCCAGGTCACTATGATAAACCAGCGTAATACGTAATGTGCATCTCAATCGTATGGATGTTTACTCAGAAGTAAGTCTGAGTGGGATATTCTGCAAGTTGAGTGTACATATGATTGCAGCCTAAGGCAAAGCTCTTCACACGACTTGTATAAGTATCTAATAAGCCACATGTAATTTCTGTGAAGAACACTGCAATTTATGTGGCAGGGCCTTGCTATTTACTGTTTTACTCTGTACAGCACCATGTACATTGATGGTGCTATATATATAAATAAATAATAATAATAATAATAATAATAATAATAATAATAATAATAATTTCCAATGAATCCTTTGCATGTCTGGGTCCTCCTTTCAATCCCTCCTAGCTGTCAATCTTCTTTGACTCTCAAGGGGAGGCAAAATAGAAAAAGGTCTCCACTCTTCTCTAATATGCTTGAATTGGGGGTGAACAAAGATCATGATAAGTCCCCATCTGTTCTGTTTCCAAGAAAAAAATATTATTTGCAGGTAAACTTACCTGTACTTTATCAGCAATCACAGGAGCATCATCTTCAAGCATAAATGGGGCACTTGGGAGACCGGAAGTTGAGATGAAGAAATCCCTGCTTGGGAGTGCTGGCAGAAGATGCCCTAAAGCAGCCTTGCTCAACCTGGCTCACACACCCCAGATGTTTTCAACTACAACTCCCAGGAGCCTGTCAGCATGACCAAATGTCAGGAATGATGGGAGTTGTGAGTCAGCTCATGAGCATCTGTTTCTGCATGTGCAACTTCATGTGAAGAGAGAACTTGCATGCATACTTGTTACCCAATCCTAAGCATGTTTACTTGGAGCTAAAGCCCACAAAGTTCAGTGGAACTTACTCTCAAATAAGTGTGTGGAGGATTGTAGCGATAAATGATAATGCTGTTAAAATTCTAAAAATAGCAACCATATAGTGCTTGAAAGATATATTTCCAGAGAGGGGGATACTTTCTTACAGCAGTGTAGTGCCATCTAGCGACAGCTGATGGCTCCTGTGAATGGTAATATGCACTATCAAACATCATAGGTCTGTTTCGTGTGCCTTTAGGGTAGCCTTCCTCAATTATCAAATGAAAGGTGAACAATGCAGGAAAACAAATATTTCTGCAAGTTTGATTTCAGCTAATTTGATATAGTTCTAGGAATAATTTAGTGTCAGTAGATGTGACATACAAAGACCCATGATCAGAAACTACCATAATAATAATAATAATAATAATAATAATAATAATAATAATAATAATAATAATAATAATAGCAACCATGTGCGCCTGTCTTTCCCCCCCTCTGCAGGTAATAGCACTTTTTGAATAGTGATTTTAATTGGGGAAATAGCATGAAGGAGAAAGATTCTCTCTCTCTCTCTCTCTCTCTCTCTCTCTCTCTCTCTCTCTCTCTCTCTCTCACACACACACACACACACACACACACACACACACCATGGTTCTTTTCCCAATCAATCTTATGCAGCTGTTTTTAAGTAAAGGGAAATGAAGAGATCCAATCACAAATCTACCAAGTCACATCAAGTTTGGCCCTGACAGAATTCTTGAACACTATGCTCCAACAATCAGCATGTAACACAAAAGGATGTCTTTGTCACTTCAATGCAATTTGTAATTAAATAGTCCTAAGTATTATCTGAGACTTGCATTTTTAAAGGACCTGAAACATGTAGTTTCAGGAGAGTTTCCTTTTACTTGTCAATATTAAGTACAATCCATAAAAATGGCTCAGTTGATTAAAAACATCCATTCCTGCCATCTCCTGCACACCATCTCTACATGTCAGAGCTGCTGCTCAGATATCATACATATGAATGGGATGTTGAGTGAAAATGTGTGAACGGTTACATTTCTGGCCAATTACATCTAGTTTGGATTCATTCATTCAGCCTCTCTGACCTTTAAGGAATGTGGGTTTCATGACAATATCTTTTTATGAGGAATTAATGTAAGCAAGAGAAAGGAGGGAGTGCAGAGCTCAACTACGGTGGGGCAGTGGCAGAGTGGAGGGCAATAGGACAACTTGGGGGGAAAGAACTGAATGAGGGCAGAAGCCCTGGGCAACTGGACAAGTCTCTTAAGAGTTGGAACTTGTTTTGTTGAGCTCAGGAACGTATGAACAACAGGTGCTCACCTTAACCAAAAGTTAAAGTGGCTACAAAGTTAAGGAAATAATGAAACAATGAAATAATGAGGCAGATGGACAAGCATCTGTCAGGGATGCTTTAGGGTGGATTTCTGCATTGAGCAGGAGGTTGGACTCGATGGCCTTGTAGGCCCCTTCCAACTCTGATATTCTATGATTCTATGAATAAACTTATAGCAAAAACCATATATATATATATATATATATATATATATATATATATGTGGAACACTTTTTTTAGAGGCATACCCACAAAAATAATAAGTATACTGTATGCTTATTATTTTTGTGGTTTGTTTGTTTGTTTGTTTATTCGTTCAGTCATTTTCGTCTCTTCGTGACTTCATGGACCAGCCCACGCCAGAGCTTTCTGTCGGCCGTTGCCACCCCTAGCTCCCCCAAGGTCAAGTCTGTCACCTCCAGAATATCATCCATCCATCTTGCCCTTGGTCGGCCCCTCTTCCTTTTGCCTTCCACTTTCCCTAGCATCAGCCTCTTCTCCAGGGTATCCTGTCTTCTCATTATGTGGCCAAAGTACTTCAGTTTTGCCTTTAATACCATTCCCTCAAGTGAGCAGTCTGGCTTTATTTCCTGGAGTATGGACTGGTTTGATCTTCTTGCAGTCCACGGCACTCTCAGAATTTTCCTCCAACACCACAGTTCAAAAGCATCTATCTTCCTTCGCTCAGCTTTCCTTATGGTCCAGCTCTCGCAGCCATAGGTTACTATGGGGAATACCATTGCTTTAACTATGCGGACCTTTGTTGTCAGTGTGGTGTCTCTGCTCTTAACTATTTTATCAAGATTTGTCATTGCTCTCCTCCCAAGAAGTAAACGTCTTCTGATTTCCTGGCTGCAGTCAGCGTCTGCAGTCATCTTTGCGCCCAGAAATACAAAGTCTGTCACTGCCTCCACGTTTTCTCCCTCTATTTGCCAGTTATCAATCAAACTGGTTGCCATAATCTTGGTTTTTTTGAGGTTTAACTGCAACCCGGCTTTTGCACTTTCTTCTTTCACCTTTGTCATAAGGCTCCTCAGCTCCTCCTCGCTTTCAGCCATCAAAGTGGTGTCATCTGCATATCTGAGGTTGTTAATGTTTCTTCCTGCGATTTTAACTCCAGCCTTGGATTCGTCAAGCCCAGCACATCACATGATGTGTTCTGCATACAAGTTGAATAGGTAAGGTGAGAGTATACAGCCCTGCCGTACTCCTTTCCCAATCTTAAACCAGTCCGTTGTTCCGTGGTCTGTTCTTACCGTTGCTATTTGTTCGTTATACAGATTCCTCAGGAGGCGGACAAGATGACTTGGTATCCCCATACCACCAAGAACTTGCCACAGTTTGTTATGATTCACACAGTCAAAGGCTTTAGAATAGTCAATAAAACAGAAATAGATGTTTTTCTGGAACTCCCTGGCTTTCTCCATTATCCAGCAGATATTGGCAATTTGGTCTCTAGTTCCTCTGCCTTATCTAAACCCAGCTTGTACATCTGGCAATTCTCGCTCCATGAATTGCTGGAGTCTACCTTGCAGGATCTTGAGCATTACCTTGCTGGCATGTGAAATAAGTGCCACCGTCCGATAGTTTGAACATTCTTTAGTGTTTCCCTTTTTTGGTATGGGGATATAAGTTGATTTTTTCCAGTCTGATGGCCATTCTTGTGTTTTCCAAATTTGCTGGCATATGGCATGCATCACCTTGACAGCATCATCTTGCAATATTTTAAACAGTTCAGCTGGGATACCGTCGTCTCCTGCTGCCTTGTTATTAGCAATGCTTCTTAAGGCCCATTCAACCTCACTCTTCAGGATGTCTGGCTCTAACTCACTGACCACACCGTCTGAGCTATCCCCGATATTATTATCCTTCCTATACAGATCTTCCGTATATTCTTGCCACCTTTTCTTGATCTCTTCTGTTTCTGTTAGGTCCTTGCCATCTTTGTTTTTGATCATACCCATTTTTGCCTGGAATTTACCTCCGATGTTTCTAATTTTCTGGAAGAGGTCTCTTGTCCTTCCTATTCTATTGTCTTCTTCCACTTCCGCACATTGCTTGTTTAAAAATAATTCCTTATCTCTTCTGGCTAACCTCTGGAATTTTGCATTTAATTGGGCATATCTCCCCCTATCACTGTTGTCTTTTGCTTTCCTTCTTTCTTGGGCTACTTCCAGTGTCTCAGCAGACAGCCATCTTGCCTTCTTGGTTTTCTTTTTCTTTGGGATGTTTTTTGTTGCCACCTCTTGGACAATGTTGTGAACTTCTGTCCATAGTTCTTCCGGGACCCTATCTACTAAATCTAGTCCCTTAAATCTATTCTTCACTTCCACTGCATATTCATTAGGAATATTAGTGAGCTCATATCTAACTGATCTGTGGGTCTTTCCTATTCTCTTTAGTTTGATTCTAAATTGTGCAATAAGAAGTTCGTGATCTGAACTACAGTCAGCTCCAGGTCTTGTTTTTACTCTCTGTATAGATGTCCGCCATCTTTGGCTGCAAAGGATGTAGTCAATCTGATTTCGGTGTCGGCCATCTGGTGAAGTCCATGTATAAAGCCGTCTTTTCGGTTGTTGGAAGAGAGTATTTGTTATGCACAGTGAGTTGTCCTGGCAGAATTCTATCAGCCTATGTCCCGCTTCATTTTGTTCTCCTAGTCCATGCTTACCTGTAATTCCAGATGTCATTTGACTGCCCACCTTAGCGTTCCAGTCTCCTGTAACGAAAATAACATCTCTTTTTGGTGTGTTATCCAGTAGGTACTGCAGATCCTCATAGAACTGATCTATTTCTGCTTCTTCAGCATCTGTGGTTGGGGCATATATTTGGATCACTGTGATGTTAAATGGCTTACCCTGAATTCGAATTGAGATCATTCTATCATTTTTTGGATTGTATCCAAGCACTGCTTTAGCCACTTTATTATTAATTATGAAGGCTACTCCATTTCTTCTGTGATCCTCTTGTCCACAGTAGTAGATCCGGTGGTGATCTGATGTGAAGTGGCCCATTCCAGTCCATTTCAGTTCACTGACACCCAATATATCTATGTTTAATCTTGACATCTCACCAATAACCACATCCAATTTGCCCTGGCTCATAGATCTTACATTCCAGGTTCCTATGGTGTGTTGATCTTTAGAACATCGGATTCGTCGTTCACCACCAGCACCGTCGGCCGCTAGCCGTCCTTTCAGCTTTGAGCTAGCTGCGTCATCACATCTGGGGCTACTTGAACTTATCCTCTGTTCCTCCCCAGTAGCATTTTGACCATCTTCCGACCTTGGGGCCCTATCTTCCGATGGTATACCGACATATCTCTGGTTGTACTGATCCATTTAGTTTTCATGGCAAGAGTACTGGGGTGGGTTGCCATTACCTTCCCCAGGGATCGTATTTAGTCTGACCTCTCTGCCATGACCTTCCCGTCTTGGATGTCCCTTCACGGTTTAGCTCATGGCATCCTTGAGGTGCTCAAGCTCCAGCACCATGACAAGGTAATGATCTCCTTTGCTGGAGATTTTTGTGGGTATGCCTCTAAAAAGTGTTCATATATTCTATCTATCTATCTATCTATCTATCTATCTATCTATCTATAAAAAGATTGTTTTTGCTATAAGTTTATCGTTTTATTATTTCCTTAACTTTGTACCCACTCACTGCTGAGCTCAGGGTCAGCTCCCTGTCAATCTCACATGTGAGCCATTCTAAATTATAACAAGCATTTCTAGCATTGATTCTTGATATGCTTGTTTTGATTGGTCAGCCCTCACCATGGAGTGTGTATGCGTGCATGCATGTGGTATTTGCTTCGCCTGCTGTACATTGGTTGCCCTGAAATATAATCTTGATTTAGTGCCTTAACAGGTGCTATAACATGGGATGGCTATCACCCAGGGACATAGGTTTGGGGCAGAGAATCAAACCATTACAGTATCTGAGGCACCAGAGTAGATAAAAATCAATGTTTTTTTTAATAAATAAATAATGTTTAAAAATTTAAATCAGATTTTTTAAATAAAATGCTTTTTGAGGAAAAATCTATCTAAAGATAGTTTTCTATTTAAGATACATTATAGTCCAAAGGTTATTCATCATGAAATAAGGATTAGTTTTTAATTATGTAGCATGAGGCCGTATGTTCATGCAATGTTTCAATTTTTTGGTAAACAAATTCCGTTAATCCATTCATAATGTCATGCTCTTCCAGAGGTTTCTGTAAGATTATTGGGCAATTTTTCTATCTAGAAGATATTATCACAGATGCTTGGTTTTACAGTTCTCAAAACTGTGAATTAGTGTCTGCGGAGATCACAATCCCATTGTTCCTTTGCAAATCTATGTACACAGAATCAACCCCTTACCTCTTAAGCGCTAAGTTTCAAAAAATTCAATGAATAGAGTGCACTTTTGGGGGTGGGGGAGGAAGTCACATGATTAAATCGAGTCTTTCTGAGTAGTGATTTAAATCAAATTGATTTAAATCAAATCCACCCTGTGAGGCACTGCTGCACTAGCCCCTTTCTATGCTCGCCATTCTATATTATGTTGTGCTAACACCCTTTTATCCTTCTTCCCTGCCCTCTTCCCTTCTTCTGGGGGATTGAGGTGGGGAGGAGGGGTGCCTGAGAGAAGGTGGGTAGCATGATCTTATGATATTCGGTGGGTATGCTCACTTTTAGGGCAAAACTTCAGGTTGGAAAGAATTGCCTTTCCTTGTGGTATGTGGCGTGCTTATCTGGACTGACATATCTGGAGAGAGGGGCTCTGCAGGCATTTACTCTTTAGAACTCTGTGGTCTGTTCGTGCATATTAATATGGATGAAGTGAGCATTAGATCAGTCTGCCTAAAGGTGCAATACCATTAGTCTGCCGATGACACCCATTTTAATCTCTGCAGTTTCAGTCCTGGATAAGTGCCTGGATGCAATGAGCCGGGTGACAGCAAATAAACCAAAATTGCAGCTGGAGTTATTGATGGCTGCCTTGTGATCTGCTTCACTAGTCCTAAGTTTGGGGGAGGGAGATAAGAATAACTCTGAAGGACCAGGTTCAGCGCTGGTACTCCTAAATATGACACTTCTCCTGGATGTGCAGATGATAGAGGGCACCAAGAGCATTTCTCCCCCTCTCTCACCCCAGTTACATCTGATTCACCAGATATGGCTCTTCGTAAAGGACACAGAACTTGCCACCAACATCCATGACTTTGGTGGCCTAGCGTAACAATGTCTTTGGGGGCTTGCCTGTAAATGCTTCTTAGATGCTTTAGCCGGTCCAGAATGTGGCTTTCTGGTTAACTGGTGCAGATTGATGACCATAATGACAAAGTCTGGCTCCGTTGCACTGGCCCTTAGTATACATATTTCTGAGGCCACATTAAAATGTTGGTAATCGCTTTTAGCCCTAAGCACAACGTATGCTGGCAGGAATCACCTTGAATATTAAGATCTGCACAGAAGATTTTTGAGAGTTTTATGGCCACATAAAGTTTTCTTTGCAGGCACACCAGGCACTTCTCTGCTGTGGCGCCACAATTGTGGAAATTGCTTCCAAATGATGCTCAGCTGGCTATATCCATCTTTACTATATCCACCTAGCATATTAATGTCAAGCTTATTAATTAAGATCCTGCTTGGTTTTAATTTTTGGATTTTTATTAGGGATGTCAAAAGAATCGGTTCAGGGGTAGAGCTTGTTGAGTTTTTGCCAGCTCTGCCTCCTGGACATCAGCCTGCAGATCCCTGGGTTGAGTTGACTTGACACATGCCGAGTTGGGCAAGCTCACTGTTTCCCACTTTTTAAAAAAATGTCCAAATTCAGATTTGTGCAAATCGCAATTTGTGCAAATTCCCAACAGAGAATATTTATGGCAATCATGATTTGTGCTAATATGCAGCTGTAAATAGCACAATTTGCATAAAATTGCCAGCATAAACAGTCCTTTATGTCTGCAGTTTTATACAAATTGTGCTATTTAAGGTGGAGATTTTGTGCAAATCACAATTTCTGTAAATATTCCCAGCCATGAATTTGCACAAATTGCAGCTCATGGACACACACACACACACACGACATGTGCGCTTGCCAAGTGTCCATGACCCATTTGGCAGTTTGCCCTGCACTTACACCAGGGTCAGGCAGCCAGCAGGAGTCTGGCGAGCAGACCGCAAACAAGAGCCAGGGTCATTCAGTCATCCCTAATTTTTATACTGATTTACTATTGTTCGATACTGACTTTATTTTTATTTTTAGCATTACTATTTTAATCACTTTGTTATGGGAGTTTTGAAAACAAATTTATTAATAGTCTTTAAATACTTAAAATAAAGAGAAGGATGTTTCAGCATATGCTCCCTTGATCCTTCCTTCTCCATTTTGCCACGCACTAAACATGGTGTCCAGTAGGCCACTCTTACATGATGCATGTGGGTTGAGTTTTATGTTTATGTTGCAGCTTTCAGAAGACTTCTACTGGATACTCAATAAAACCTCGAAAGAAGTGTCATCAAAAAGCTACTCTGGCATGCTAGAAGGGAGATTGTATGTGAGAGGCTAGTATTTTCCACAGTTCCATCTTGGATTAACAACTGCAGAAATGCATAACCTTGAGTCGGTCTCATTGTACAAAGATGAGAGGAAATAAAAAACAGATGGTTCATTTTATGATGCAAAGTAAACTTTTATGCGGAAGAAAACAGACATTAACAATGGCACAAGCAGAGATGAAAGCTGTTACCACATTTCCAAGGAAATAACATTTGGAGAACAATCTAAGTTTATAAATGTTACAAACATTTAAGCAAAAATCCCACATCCTTACCGGACTTTCTTCTTCTGGAGTCTTGCCAGATTTACAATGGGCTCCTTTAGACGGTGAACATGTGATTTCGAACTGAAAACTTCCTTTCTCAGCAATGTTCTGTATGTTCAATGAAACAGCACCATCTAGTGGCTGCATTATAGCACACTGCTGATATGCCACATTAATTTTTATTTCAGCTTATCTCCAAACTTTTTGAAAGTGGGATAAAGAGAGGAAAGCATAAGAGACATCCTGGAGATTGATGATGTCATGTAAAAGACCTGCAAACTTCCTTGAGTGACCAATCATGAGTACACAATAAATCACTCATGTAGAGAAGCTCTTAAAGGTGTTTGCATGCATTATAAGATTTTCCTTCAAAGCCTGGCACACATTTAAAGGTGATTTTTGATTGCAGTGAAGCCATAAAAGTTAATACTATCCAGGAGCAATCAAGTTGCTGAATAGGTTCAGATGACATGTTACAGCTCGCATTGGATGATTCAGCCCATGACTAGCCACAGTGTTCATAGGTGACAAGTTGCATATCCAACCCCTGATTGGGCATTGCCCTGTTGTGTGAACCGGGTGAGCATGGGATAAGCAACCATCACATAATCCTAACATGGACTATGCATATTAAAAATTGCAGCCACATACCTAAACACACTGCAGCCTCACTGTGGGTAAAACTGACAGAGCAGTGACAAACCCAGTACCTTCAAGGTTGGGTGAAGGCGAAGATTGATGGGGGTGGGGAGTTAAGTAAAGAGCAATGAATATGAGATGTAAAAGACATATATACAGTTGTCATTCTGAACAGTCTAGTTTCAGAGTTCCTGTCATCAAAGCCAGGCCAAGAAAAGAAGTTGGTGGAGGAAAAGCTGCAGAAAAGAGCAACCAAAACCATCTAAGGCTGAAGCAATTCCATGAGGAAAGGTCATAACATTAGGGGTTCTTTCACTTAGAAAAAGGGTGAGTAAGGGGAGACTGTTGGAAAATCACACTCTGAACCAGAGTTGAGCAGAAGTAGCAGCGGCTCTCAGTTTAGGACGCAGCAAAGACTCAAGGAGGCAAAGGATTCTTTGTAAGTTAAAAGCAAATCCTTTACTGACAGTTGAAATAATTTAGTTATGGCAGCACATATACAAATACTCACAGACGATCAATACACAGCAGCATACATCAAGATGGGGTAAGATGAAGAATGAAGAAGCATGAAAAACACAGCTACTTATATAGGCAGTCCTGTACAATGATGCAATCACTAATTGATTAATTGCAGAAAATGCTTCCATACAATAATTCAATAATTCAATAAGTGTCCAGCTGAGACCTTGACATTTAAGGGAATTGCACGTTCTGCTGACTCCTCATTTTCTTCAGGTCTCCAGGTAATTGTAAAAATAGTAGGAAAAGGAAAACCAGATCCAATCCAGGATCCATGGTAGAGGTGTTTAAAATGGTAGAGGTGTATAAAATTATGCATGGTGTGAAGAGGAAGAAAGTGCTGTGGCAGTCAGCCGAGGCTGAAGTACCACTGCATGCCATTTTAGTTGAAAGGGGGATTGGCTTATGTTTTAGTAGCAGTGTTTGAACTATTCAGATACTGATTTGGGGGTGGACACAGCCAATGAGGGCAAAAGAACAGTGAAAAGACCACCCCTTCACTGCTCCTCACAGTGCATGATATGCTCACTTATGAACTATCTTGAAATAAAGTTGTTGCAAATAAACCCTCCAAATTCCTAAATAATAATTTGAAAGTGCTGTTGTTACACTTGTGTGCATGTTTCCCTTAAGCTCAGAAAAATATGTGCAATGTGCTCCATCTTTACTCCATGGGTTTTTGGAAACTTTAGAGTCCAGATACATGTCTGGTAACGGTAGCGGCCAAAGAAATTTAAGGTTGTTTTCAAAAGATGGTATGAAAAGAAGGGGAGAAAAGGCAGTTTGTAATGAGATTGAAATTGGCTCCTGGTTCTGATTTCCTTATTCAGCCCAGAGCTGCATGAGCAGCCTGAACAAGGAACTGAAGTTTAGACACCTTTAAACCCTAAAATTAACTTTGGGCCACACCAAATCATATACCCCATGTCTCTGGCCCAAGGCTTTGTTTTTGTGCAATGAAGCTCTTAGGCTGACACTTAGGAATAAGGCATGGAGAGATTGCACTTTTAAATCATCCTTGGCCCCCCTTGTAGGGACAACCTAACTCTGGGTGGCTGTCCCCTATAAGGTGCCCCAACATAAACTTTGGCACAGTTATTCCTATTTGTGCAAATCATTCTCAAGGACTATGCCTCTGCATGCCAATAATTGCCAATATAACCATGAATAAGAGCTTTGCACCCTGAAATAAATTTTGGGCCATCACCCTTGAAAGTGACTTGCATGCAAACAAAACTTTGGATACAGTGCTAGGACACCCCCTGGGGGGGGAGTCTTCTGGTGATGGGACAGGAGAGTATGGGAAGGCCCAACACTTAATCTTGGGGTGCAAAACTCCCTGTTCCTTATTCAAAGTATATTGGCAATGATTGTCTAGGGGCATCTTGTTTGGAGGTCATGCAAAACTGAAGGTTATTTAAATAGAAATAAGTCCTACAACTCCCAGCATCCTCAGCAAGCCATGCATAGGATTGTGCCCTAAAATACAATATAAAAATATATATATAAAAACACTAAAACACAATTAAAACATGGATTTTAAACTGAGAGACTCAGTACAAAACAGCAGAGACCTCTAGTAGGCACTCATTAATTAGCTATGGTTCAAGTTTGCTTCAAAAGCACAGCACCAACACATCTCCCTAAGTGTAATGTCAACTTTTCAGAATGAGGCTACCATTACATCAGTTTTATTTTTCATTTATGGAATTATCAATCTTCATCATTTTCCTCTATATTCAAACAGGAATTAACACTGTTTATAGATTTAAACGTCTCCCTCTCCCTCCCCTTCTCTCTCTCTCTTACACACACATGCAGTCCTGTGGCACCTTAAATGCTAACAGAACAATCTTCTAAATATTTACTCAGAAGTAAGTCCCATTAAGTTCAGTGGCACTCAGAAGTAAGTCTCATGAAATTCAATAGTCCTGTTAAATTCAATGGAACTTTCTCTCAGGTAAGTTGGTATAGGATCGCAGCCTAATAGATTCTGGATGCAATCTTATACACATTTACCTGGAAGTAAGTCCCATTGAACTCAGTGGGGATTCGTCTGGGTAGACATGGATAGGATTGTGCTATTTTTGTGGCAAATGCCTGCCCAAACTTTGAGATCAACAGCTGAGTCCCTCCTCATACACCTGCCTGTGAGAAGAACTAGGCTGATGGGCTTGAGTGAGAATGGCCCGACATTTGGCTTTGCCAACAAGGGTCCATCATGCCTCATAGCTGTAGGCCCTTAACAGAGTCCAAAATATTTATTTTTCGGTTGCGTTCCCTCAACAGGATATTATGAGGGTGCTAAAATGCAATGGATTTAGCTTTAATTATTTATGGTTTTTACTGGGCAAGATGGTGGGTTTTTTTTGTTTTTTTTTAGTGTTATTGCTGGTTCCTATTAGTGGTTAATTTTGGTCTTACGGTTTTATTGTTTTGAAGTTTGTCAACCGATGAGACCACATCACGCCAGTCCTTTTCCAGCTTCACTGGCTGCCAGTCCAGGTCCGGGCCTGATTCAAAGTGCTGGTATTAACATTTAAAGCCCTAAACAGCTTGGGGCCAGGCTATCTGAAGGAACGCCTCCTCCCGTATGTACCTGTCCGTACCCTAAGGGCATCCTCAGGGGTCCTTCTCCGTGAGCACCTGCCAAAGGAAGTGAGGCAGGTGGCTACCAGGAGGAGGGCCTTTTCTGCTGTGGCACCCTGGCTGTGGAATGAGCTCCCTAAGGAGGTTCGCTTGGCACCTACGTTATATGCTTTTAGACGCCAGGTGGAGACCTTTTTATTCTCCCAGCATTTTAACAGTCTATAAATAAATTTTAACTTGATGTTTTAAATTTGTAATTTTGCACTGCTGCTGTTTTTATCTGGTTGAGCTTTTAAATTGTATTTTATATTATGGTTTTATACTGTTGTTTTATACTTTGAATGTTTTTAATTTTTGTGAACTGCCCAGAGAGCTCCAGCTATTGGGCGGTATAGAAATGAAATGAAATAAATAAATAAATAAACAAACAAACCACCCAGAGAGCTTTAGCTATTGGGCATTATAGACATGAAATTAAAAAAAAAGTTTATGGCTATTTATATTGATTGTTGTAAGCTGCCACTTTACTCTTACAGGCGGCCTATAACTATTCCAGTCAAATAAAAGACCACTTCATGTATCTGCTGAAGTGGACTCCAGACTACTAGAATTTATGCCACAATATAAACAAGGCTGGCTGGCCCTAGCATCAGGCAGAGTGGGGCAGCTGTTCCTTCTGAATCCCCTGGCTGTTCTCTGTTGAGAGGACAGCTGTATATATGCCATACAATCTCTCCTGGAACCCCTAAATTCACCTGTTTGTTCAGATGCCAAGGAAGACGCTACCCTGTCATAAATATTGAAGTAAGATTCACCTGCCAATCCAGCCAGTTTCTGTATAGGGAATTGTCCTTTACCTCTAGCAGAAAAACGTTTTAAGCCAGCTCTGAACATAACTATTATTAGTCTTCAAGGTGCCACAAGTTTATTAGTAATTTTTTTGCTGCAACAGACTTACCCCTCTGAGAGTTAGCTTTATCATCACTATCCTGCCCAATACTGAAGCAGGATTTACATATAAGGGCACACAGAGGGAAATCCCAGGGTAGTTTCTTCAGGTGATTCTGTATTTCCCATTTCAGTAGCATTAGCTACCTGACAGTGTATTCCTATGCAAGTCAACTCAGAAAAGTCCTACTGAGTTTAAACTCCCAGGTAAGTATGTATAGGACTGCAGCCTAAAATACATATTTCATTTAAGGGCCTGTTCATAAATGATTACTTGGAACTAATAAACAATAATAATAATAATAATAATAATAATAATAATAATAATAATTTATTAAACTATTATAACAATACATAATAATAATAATAATAATAATAGGAACTACTCCCTCACACAACGCATAAACTATAAGATCCGCTACCAGAAGCTGTAGTGATGGCCACCAATTTGGATGACTTTATTTTTATTTATTATATATTCAATTTTTAACCTTTTTTAATTTTTTAATTTTACAAAAAAAATACTCTAAAAGTGTATGCTTTAAAAGGGGATTGGACAAATTCATGGAGGAGAAGGCTATCAGTGGCTACTAGCCCTGGTGGCTATACACTTCCTCCAGTGTACACCAGTTGCTGGGGATCATTGGCGGAAGGGTGCTGTGTGGCACTCATGTCCTGCTTGTGGGCAGCTACGGTAGTTGGAGACTGTGTGAACAGAATGTTGGACTAGATCTGATCCAGCATGTTCTTAATAGCACACAAAATAATAAATAAATATGAAATTCACTGAAGAGACTTTTAAGGAAGAAGACAGCAGCAGCCCGCATGCGCGCACGACACTTCAAGCGAGCATCTGCCCGAACAGGGCTCGCCAGAGAGTGGGCGTGGCTTCGTGGGAGCGAACTCGCTCACCTCGGTGCCGGAAACGTCGGCGAGCCTCTTCGGGAGTCCGGCTTCGGCCCGGCTTCGCGTGCTCAGCCGCTGAGGGTTCCCTCGCGCCCCCCGCCCTCTCTCGCGACCGCATTTGCCCTTCGAAACCGCACTTCAGTATTTCCGCCATGGCGGACTCTGGAGTGGCAGTTCCCGGGCGGTCGCTCACCGACGACGAAATGGCGGAGGTGAAAAAGGAAGTAAGGCAACGAGGCGCCTTCGCCGCGGGTGGCAACGGGCAAGGGAGGGAGGGGGGAGCTCTGACAGGAGGGCGGCCTGGATGGGTCGTGAGGTAGCCTGGGGCGTCCTTGGGGGTGGGCAGCTTGGGGGAAGGGGGCGCTGCGTAAGAGGGGGGAATGCAAGGAGACATTGGAGGTGCAACCCCGACATTTAAAATGCAAGGAGACATTGGAGGTGCAACCCCGTCATTTAAAAGCAAAGTGCCCACCTGTTTGATACAATAAAGTTTCCATGGCGAGGACCTGAGATTGCTCTTGCACCGTTTCGAGTACTGCTGGCGTTTTTCCAGCCGGGCTGGGAAGAGAGCGGCACCTGCTGAAACCCTGCCTTTTGTAGGGCTTCCATAAATAGAGTTGACCAGCTTCAGGGACGAGCTTTCGCCCTCTGTGCCACTGGCGGATGAGTGGGATTTCTAGGATTGGGCACCGGGGGGTGGGGGGTGGGCTTTTTGTTACGAAACCTTTCAGGGACCAGATCTCTGGTAGAGTTTATGCAGACGATCCCAAGTTCCATCCCTGGCATCCCCAGTTAAAAACAGCTGATGGGAAAGATTTTTGTCTGCCTGAAGAGCTGCTGCCAGTCAAGAGTCGATAATCTTGTGCTAGATGGGTAAACAGTGTGGCCTTGTATTAGACAATTTCCTATATTATATTTAGCTTGCTTGCTCTTCAGCCCCATGCCCCTCCTCATTTTCTCATTTTAGGTAGTAGGGGCTGAAGAAGGGGCTGTGTTGTAAATGAATATGGATGAGAGAGCTGTGAACCATAAACATCACTTCCCAATCTCTGCTTCCTGAGGCATGCTCTCATACAATCAGCACGTCTGATGGCAGCGTCTGTAGGGAACAGGGAAGGATGCTACATCTGCTTGCTCTTTGCTCAGAATCACAGTCTTGGGGTGGAGCTTGTTGGGGATTTAGAGAAGGAAGGTCAGTCAACTAAATGGCATGCATTATGCCCCGTTCACAAATTTCTACGTAGGAGTTTCTCCTGGGGTGTTTAAAGGAATTCCCCTCTTTGGTAGTTGAGTTTGACGTGCATATGAGTCATCTTAGTGTAATAAACTCCGTGCTGTTTTATCCTGCTATAAAATCCACATTTACAGTGCATGAAATATACAATGTTTGCTCAGAAACATAAATCAGTCTCTCTTTCCCTCCTCTCCTTCCCTCCCTATCTGATCTTTTAGTCTGTATTTATTACTTTATATTGGAACATTACCAAAGGGTAATAAAGTTAATTCTTGTTTCTGGAAAATTTCCTTTTTTTTGTTTTTCCATATTAAACACTTGGTGATATTACACCTTAATTGAAAACAAATATGAAACTTCATGAAGAGTGAGGTTGTCATTTTGCTTTATGAACACTGATTGATGAGATGGATTTGTTATATCATCCTAATTGCTTTAATGTGTATACTGCTTTTTTACATAGCAGCTAACAATACAAGAACAGGAATGCATATACCCGTATTTCTTCAATTGTAAGACGCCATCGATTGTAAGACGCACACTAATTTCAGTACCACCAACAGAAAAAAAACCCTAAGACACACCCGCGATTCTAAGACGCACCCCATTTTTAGAGATGTTTATATGGGGGGAAAAGTGTGTCTTAGAATCAAAGAAATAGGGTAATAGAATCATAGAGTTGGAGGGGGGCATTTAAGGCAATCAAGTCCAACCCCCTGCTCAGTGCAGGAATCCAGTTTAAAACATCTCTGACAAATAGCTGTCCAGACTCTGTTTGAATACATCCAGCAATGGAGAGCCCTCCACCTCCCTAGGCAGGCAACTCCATTGTCTGTATGCTCTGACTGCTAGGAAGTTTTTGTGATATTCAGCCAAAACCTGCTTTCCTATAACTTAAGCCCACATATCAGAGCATCATTACAGTAAACAGCTTACTACGAATTCATTTCAGAACATAATGTACCAATCAAAACATCCCATGAAGCTGATTGGTGGGAGATTCAGGACAAATAAAAGGAAGTACTTCTTCACACAGGGCATAGTTAAATTATGGAACTCAATACCACAAGATGTAGTGATGACCTCCAATTTGGATGGCTTTAAAAGGTGAAGGCTATCAATGGCTACTAGCACTGATGGTTGGGTGCTATCTCCAGTATTCGAGGCAGTAAGCCTGTGCACACCAGTTGCTGGGGATCATGGGTGGCAGGGTGCTGTTGCATCATGTCTTGCTTTGTTGGTCCCTGGTCTACAACTGGTTGGCTACTGTGTGGTCATATTTTGGTCATATGTGTCTGCTTCCGCAGGAATCTCCCAGCCTTCTGGTGAAGCCTTGTTCCTTGTACTTTCTCCTTCAAATATTTATTTGTTTATTATGGTATCCATTTAAAAACAACAGTTCTGGGGTCCATTAAAAACAAACAAACTTAGCATTGTTAAATGCTGTTAAATGTTCGTCTGATGGCAACCTCCAGCAGGCTTTTTTCTATTGTGGTGCTGTAGATCCGGAATACCTTGCAAAGATGACCTTACCGAACAGTCTTTCATGCCTTCTAGAAAAAAAAGGATGCCCTTTTTGCCTTTAACCCTACCCAGCATTGGAATGTGGCCCCTGAGAGCATCTCCAAAATGAAATTCGGATTTCAGGTTGAGAGAGGTTCTGTACCCCTCTTTCAGTTTATCACTCCTGAATATTGCATTTGCTGTTTATAGTAGCACATAACCTAATTTACAAGATGATAAAATGCAGCAATTGCTAACACGGTCTTATCTTTACGCTAGGTTTTAGAACGGCTGCGTCGCTATCTATGTGACAAAATAATTGCAGAAAGACACTTTGATTATCTACGTTCAAAGAAAATACTCAGTAGAGAAGACACTGAAGAAATTTCTTGTCGAACTTCAAGTAGGAAAAAGGCTGGGAAGTTGCTGGATTACTTAGCGGAACATCCAAAAGGACTAGATGCTTTGATAGAATCTATCAGATGCGAAAAAACACAGAACTTCCTATTAGAAAAGATAACTGATGCCATCTTGAAAGCAAAAAATGAAAAACTTGAAAGCCTTAAAGGTAATGTTTAATAATTGAACAAAGTGTGTATTGTGGTGCAATCTTATGGGTTGGTTCCTCTGAACTCTGAGGCTTCCATGCATCCAGTGGCCTGCCAAGGTCTGCTAGCAGAGTGCAAGAAGCAACAGAAGCAATTTTCACTACTCTGTCCTTATCTGTTTTTCTTTTCTCTCTAGATAGGTCTCTGAACTGGTCTAGAGAGAGTGCACTGGCAGGGCGATCCGATTAGGGCTGATGAGGCCATAGGATTCCTCGTAATCCTGCCGTCTCCTCCCTTCACTCCCACCAGCACGGCCTCTTTCTGACCTCACCAAGGCCGCTTTTCTACCCCTGGGAAGCATCCAACATGGTTCTTTTAAAGTGGCTGGAAGGGGTTGGGAGGAGGGATCTGATACTGGAGTTCCCTTCCATGTTCGTAGCAGTGTTTACAGCCTCAGAGCTCTGAAGAATTCTATGGTCCTGGTGACACTCACCTGGGACCATAGGATTGCTCTCCCCATGTATTTCAAAAGGCTTCATAAAAATTTGTCACTATACATGCTGATCTTATACATGCTTCCTCATAGGTATTTTCCACTGAATTTAGTGGGACTTACTACAAGTTAAGTACGTATAAAAATGCAGCCAAAACATTCTGCTTTCTTTCGGGGCCACCCTCATGTTTGTTTTTATCTGTCAAAGTGTTTCTGCTCCTTTTTCTGTTGCATATATCCTTCAGGCAGCGTCTTTCCTTCAATGCTGCCCACGTATCTCTTAATCCCATGTCATCGTCCCCACCAGTTTTTACCCACACCACCAGCTAAATAACATGATTTTCCAATCAGGCTTTGATCCTATAAAATTGGAGATGGGCAATTTGTGGCCCTCCAGATGTTTTGGCATGTAACTCCCATTATCCCTCACTATTAGCTCTGCTGGCTAGGCCTGATGAGAGTTGTAGGCTAAAACATCTGGAGGGTCATATGTTGTCCAACACAGTACAAAATGAACCAATGCACAGGAAAGACAGGAAACCACCAGTAACACCAAAGTTCTACTTTTCCCTAGCCAATAAGACCTACATGTTTGAAATCCCCTATTTTCTCAAATTGAATGTTAACTTGTATTTTGTAATGTTACTTTGCCTTGACTTTATAATCAACATTTACCTTGAAATATGGAGAGAGAGATGTTTACTTCTCTAATTCACATTTTTGAGAATATTAGCCAAACATTGACCCTGTTCAGACAATACACTAAGCCACTGTGGTTAAGTATTTTGAGGTAAATGTTATGGCTTAGCGTGTCATGTGAACCATTCGCAACCATGGTGACTACATAACCACAGTTTAAACACACCCACTAACCATTTGCTGAAAAGGGGTTAGCAGCCTAACCATAGCTTAGTGTGTTATCTGAACAGGCCCAATATTTATTAACCTGAACCATCTGCCCGTATTTATTGTTTCACTTCCCTATAATTGGATTGATAGAACTTTTAATTGAGAAAATAGTGGAATTTTTGACTTCTTTCCCTTGTAGCAAATAAACCTGAAGTGTCACTTCCATGTGGTAAAGTTTAAATAATGACTTCAACTTGACATGCAGGAATAAGTATTAATAAATTTGCTATGATTTTTGTAGTTGGGTTAACCATTTATTGTTTTGATAATAAATGGTTATAGGGAAGTACCATACACCCCCAGCTGTGTTTGCTTTCTCCGTCTTTCTTCTGGGTCCAACTTAAGATGCAGCAAACATTCCAATATGTACTAGCCTTTGCAGTTTAGCTAATGTAGAGGCCTTCTCCTTGCCACTATACCTTCCCTTACAACCTGTGAAAGCAGGGCAGATTTGTCATGTGAAAAGGAAGCAGCTGCAGTAATTTGGCCAAATTTGTATTTCCTCCATCCCCTGAAGTAGGAACTGTACATGGGAACTAATATCCTGCCTCTGCATGCATGGACCCAAGATATGGTGATCAGCCCATATTGGAAGAAAAGGAGCATTATAAATAAAACCAACATAAATAATAGGAAAATAATTTGGCTTAGGGCTGAGAGCTTTAAAGCTTTATTTACAGGTTAAATCAGTGTTTCTATCCAAAGCTAGCAGATTATTTATTTATTTATTTCATTTTTATACAGCCCAATATTTATTTATTTATTTATTTAAAATACTTATATCCCACCCTATATCACTAAGATCTCAGAGCGGCGTACAGATAAAAACATACAGTATAAAACAATAAATATACACAGTTAAAAACAAATTAAACCATAATCCAAGTTAAAACAATATATAATTTAAAAGCAATAGATGCAGTTAAAACAATGTGCCAGTGAGTTTAACCATCAAAGGCTTTGTTAAAAAGCCATGTTTTTACTTGGCGTCGAAATGGAATCAATGTTGGCGCCAAACAGGCCTCCAACGGGAGGGCATTCCACAGTCGGGGTGTCACCACAGAGAAAGCCCTCTCCCTTGTCCCATCATAACGTATATGTTGCATTGGTGGGATGCGGAGAATAGCCGAAGCTCTCTGGGCGGTTCACAAAAGTTCTCATTTCAAGTCAAAACCACACTGGCATTCCTTTTTGCAATAAGAAATAAATAACAGGGAGTGTTATATATCCCAAATTCCCTATTGATAAAACTGTATTAACATTTCAATAATGAGAGGTATTGTTTTTAGCTAAACTCGAAGTTAGAGGAAACTCTGTCCCTTCAGTATTCTCAAAATGCCACCTTTATTGAGATCCAGGGCATATCTACATGCTTGCACAATGATCCATAATATGGCAACACTTAACAATTTCTCAGCAACCTTTTGTAAACAGCACATAATGCAAATAATCTAATTTATTCTTTTACAGGACTGAGTTGTAGTAACTGTATGACTTCAGTATGTGAGCAAACAAACAACCTCTCTAGGTCACAGTCAAATGAATCTAATTTCTTTGAAAAACAAAAAGACACAGAAACCACCTGCCTTCATCCAGAAGAATATAGTACAACTGCTTTTGTATCTGCCACTTCTCTTTGTTCAATGAATCTACCTATTACGGAGGTTGGGAATATGGAGAACTCTGGTTTTTTGGCTACCCTTCCTGGACCTGGAGATTCTGGAGCACCACCTCTTCCACCACAAATGCAGAATGAACAAGAGGAAACATGTACCACCTCAAGTGACAATCCATTCTTGCCTTTACGATCCCGCTCACTTCTTCCACAGTGATATTCTCCCTTGGTTAATCTTAAAGATTACTATGTTGGATTCCTTGTAGAGTTTTGCAATTAATGTTTCTAAACTGCAATATCACAATGGATCTAGAAAGTGCTGAGTAATCTGCTTTACTATTTTAGTTGTGTGTTTTTTGCTACTTTTATTGATTAATGCAACCTTATACATGTCTACTCAAGTATTGAATAGGACTTACTCCCAGATGTGCTTATGTATATAGGATTGCAGCTTGAAAGGCTTTTAAAGGGGTTCTTTCCCTATTCAAAAACAAAATAGCAAAAATGATTCTGACAGAATATCTAAAGGGGGTGTTAGAGATGTTAAAACTGTGTTATTTGTACAAAATTCATATTAAAGAGAATAACTTGATCATCTTCACTATGACAGCTGTTTCATCTAGTAATTATTAGAACTTGCTCAAACATATACCTGAGAACTTTGTAGAGGTTTCCCTAATTATGTGAAGTGTCATAATAAGGGAGGTTTAATACAGAGGGAAAACTGATAAATATAGGGAAAGTGGTGCATGGTTTCTTACCACTCACTGTTGCTGGCATTACATTGGAAGTAAGTTTTCACTTGTAGGATGTAGTATCCAAAAGGAAATGCCACCTGAAAAACACTTTATCTTGCTGCAAGACGACAAAAACATTGAGCTCTGCTTGATTAATATCGGCAGAAAGGAAAGCCCTCATCAAACAGAGTTTGGTTTAGTTTGGTTTGCATCATTGTGGTTATGTGCATAAGGATTGCATGGTTACCAGTTTTTGTATCATCTGACTGAATAATGGTGTTCTGAGTTGCCTTTGTTTTAATTACATTTCATGAGGAATTACGTCTGCACTTTAGAAGATAATGTTTGACTTAAGTAATGAACATTCAAAGCACTTTCACACTTTCTTAGTTATTGTAGCCTAAGATATGTGTAATATAAATTGAGTTTATTGGGGCTTACTTCTAAATAGACACATAGGATTGCACTGTTGGACCCCTTTACCATGTTTAATGCATTTCTAAAATGAAAAGCCTCATTACTCAAGGTGAAACAATGCTGTATTGCAGCCATAATTTCTATCACGCAGTCATAGGAAGTTTAAGTTCCCCTTGGATTGCTAAAGGGTTTCTCATAGCTAGATAACAGGGGAAAGGTGTAGGAGCCTTGTTGTAAAGTTACACCTATGAGTAGACTTCCAGTATTTACCATGCTTAACCCCGTTTTCTACTTTAATATTATTGATGCTTACTTTTATTGAGAATGTATGATACTCAACTTCTTTGAGAACATCTGACTTAACGAACATGTGAGAATCTTTTAAATCATAGGTTTATGGAGTACATTCATTCTCTGGGCATTATCCACATAGCATTCAAATTGTTTAGTTTTGGCTATTCTTTTCAAATCTGTAGAAACTGTATGTCTGCTTTCTGGACTTCACTGAAGCACTGCCCTTTATGGTTTAAAAGTAAGATTATATACAGCCAAAAGGAATGTAGTCTTCTGTAGGGCCTCTGAGATACCAACAGATTATAAATGTATATTTGCATTTGCATTTCACAAGCCATTGGATAAAAATGTGCAATAAATTACTAGGTTTAATTACACTAACTGCCTTGTCCTATGCATGTTTTACTCAGAAGTAATTCTAACAGCATTCAGTGGAGCTTAATCCCAGAAAAGTGTGTATAGGATTACAGCCCAATATTTTAAGATAATAAGAGTGATAGACAGTTATATGTAATGCATTGGTTTCTGTCTGCCTTAAACTCAAGCTCATCATGCGGCTATTATGTTCTTACAGTGCGCCTGAACTCAGCTTACTTCCTCTCAAACTTCCATGATGATGTTTTACAAGAACTTCCTTTATATGATTGCCTATTCTAGTAGTTGTGCACTATAAGCAAATCCTATGTTTACACAACGATGATCTAATGATCCCCATTATTATGTGATGTTTCCCTCTGAAAAATTTCATGGCTTACTAGGTATTGGAATTATATAGGGGATTTTTCTTTATCAGGCACTTGAACACTTGAGGTCTCATAGTCTGGATGCCTGTGCGGAACTATTGGACATTGGTTTAAAAAACACCAGAACAAATATTAGTTCTAGAGGAAGGCACAGCACAAATCATTTGAGATTACAGATGTTGCTAAAATACATAACTTCTTAGACCTTTTCTTAATTTAATGTGTGCTACAGTGTACATTGCAGAATAATCACAACTACTGTTGCATTAAATGGAGATCTTTGGGAATGATTGTACCTTTAAAATGTTTGAAATAATATATATTGTTACTGCTTTTATATAAAAATACTGAATTAAAAGTTTGTTGGTAACTTTTTGCTAATTATTTAACTTCACAAATATTTAGCTAGGTTTTAAAAATGGGCATTCTGAGTAGCATAAATTTCTAATAAACTCCACTGATTCATTTTATCTGTATGCTTCAGAATCCTCTTTGT
Organism: Elgaria multicarinata webbii; assembly: GCF_023053635.1. NCBI lineage: Eukaryota > Metazoa > Chordata > Lepidosauria > Squamata > Anguidae > Elgaria > Elgaria multicarinata. The sequence goes on from NC_086171.1 coordinate 130,077,048, forward strand.
GGCCTTAAACAGGAGCATAGGCGTGTGCAGCACATTTCATTAGGGTGTGCACCCTTCAAGGCCCCGATTAAAGCAGTGGGGGGAGGGCAGGAAAGTGCGTAATTCTCTCAAGCATGCTAATACCCACCATTACCATGCCCGGGGGAATTACACACTTTCCGGAGGCTCTGAAAAGCGCTTTCCCATCCTCCTTAAAGGCCTCGTTTCAAAAAATGGGAGGGGGTAGGAAAACCAGGTGGCTTTGGAAACACTAGGGTGTTCCTGGGCACACCCGGCACACCCCGTGCATATGCCAAACGTCTTCAGCCCAAAACACTTCTGTTTGAACCATGGTCACTAAGAGGCAGTCTACTCTTCATATCAGATACTGGGAACATATAACAAGAGAGGCTAATTTCCTTTGTGCCCACTTTGTGGAAGCAGATATATCCTTGGTCTCATGCAGTGCATCAGTTATATTTTGGTGCCTAAGGCCAGAAAATCTCCCCTTAAAAATAATAAACTGATAACTTGATTCCATTTAATGGTACCCATCATTATTGGCCCAAGGCAGATATGGTGAGAAATGTTGGGATGAGAGACATCTGGCTCTGGTGTTCAAATATATAATGTTTGTTTATGGAAAATAGATGACTTCAGGATGGCAATCAAAGCTTTGGGTCTATTGTAGGGTGTGTAAAGTAACAGTTGCTGTTTTGGTCTCAGAGAATGGAAAAGAGGCTATAGCAATTTCCCCCAACTTGGTGCCTACCAGTTGTTTTGGCCTACAACTCTTAGCTGTAATTCATATAGCCAATAGTGGAAGTTGTAGGCCAAACTATCTGGAGGGCCACAAGTTTCCCACCCCCATTCTAGAGGAAAAGAAAGTTGTAAATGGACCTGAAATGGTAAAGAAATGCAAAAATGCAGTCTATCAATTCAATTAAAACGTAAATACCGTATTTCTTCGATTGTAAGATGCCATCGATTGTAAGACGCACACTAATTTCAGTACCACCAACAGGGGAAAAAACCCTAAGACACACCCGTGATTCTAAGACGCACCCCATTTTTAGAGATGTTTATATGGGGGGGGGAGTGTGTCTTAGAATCGAAGAAATAGGGTATATGCAAAAAGAAAAGCAATGACCATTCACAACTGCAGGATTAAGAACATCAGAAGAGACATCCTGGATCAGAACAAAGGTCCATCTAGTCCAGCATTCTGTTCACACAGTGGTCAACCAGCTTTCCACAGAATCCCCCAAGCAGGACATGAGTGCAACAGCACCCTCCTGCCATGTTCCCCAGTAGCATATAGCCATTGAAAGCCTTTGCTTCAGGAATTTGTCTAAACTCCTTTTAAAACCATCCAAATTGGTGGCTATCACTATGTGTTGTAGCGGATAGTTTCCTTTTATCTCTCCTGAATCTCCCACCAATCAGCTTCATGGGATGACCCTAGATTCTAGTATTAGAGAGGAAGAAAAATATCTCCCTATCCACATTCTCCACACTATAGATAATGGTGCTTCAGCCCTTTGATTCCTTTAGTTGCCCTTTTCTGTACATTTTCCAACCCACGGGTATCAAAACTTCTTTCAGCCTGAGGGACAGATTTAATTTTGGAGAAGCACTTGGGGGTTGCCAAAAGCAAAATGGCTTGGGGCAAAAATACCACCATATTTTAGCTTAAAGCTCTTACTGCTAGTAACTAAATCTTACAGGAGGCTTTTCAACCTTTTAGAGCATGGAAGAAAAACACATGAAAGTTAGGAAACCATCAAATGACCAGCAGTCGGGAGAAAGGATACCTGGCCATCTGGGAACCTCACCAGATTGGAGTGGGACCCAAGGTGGGCCTTCATCTGGCACACAGCCCTGAAGTTCAACACTCCTGCTTTAGCCATAGTCAGCCTTATTTCTGCACCTGGCTTAGTGTGGGAGGCCTTGCAGGTATTGGGTCGATGGGGCTCTGTGGCATCACTGCTGTCTAGACATGACCACCAGTTTTGTTCTCAGCGGTGCACAAAGGCCGAAGCAAACTACAGCATCTCAATATTGGCTGCACTTGCAGGAAGTGTAGTTGGCTACTAGGGTACTGATTCATCCTTGTTGCACACAGCACCAGCAGTGGTGAGAAAACACCCTTGAAAGGGAAGGAGAAGTTGGGCACGCAAGAACTCTCCATGGTTGGGACAGCACATGTAATGGCATGCAGGAGAGAAGGAGCTGGGGAACTTTTAATTCGGAAGACTAGACTGAATATTTAGTGCATGTTTCAATTCTCATTGTAGTACATTATTTTTTGGATTCTTTAACATTCCTGAATCCCACTTTGATTTTATATCAGGTTTCCAGGGGGCTCTGCCCTCACAGTGTGGCGTCATTTTTTGACACCCTAACTGCTCTGCTGTTTAGGCAGCTTTTCTTCAATGGAATAATATTTTTAAAGTTCTGTTTCCTAATTGGGATCTGCTGTTAGGTTTGGGTATGGTGGTTCTGCTTTGCTCTCTCACTGGGGCACATTTTAAAGTCACACATTACTTGGGCACTCTTTTGTTCATTGCAGTAATATTTTAAAACCCAAAACAGTTTTCCAAGAATGGACAGGGTTTTAATCAAGTTTGGTTCTTGGTAAATAGCTTCCTCCTCCGCTGCACAGTCCAAAGTTTGTACAGGGGTGGCAGAAGGTCATTATACAAACCAAAGTCAAAGGGAAATGTTCTGAATTACCTTGCACAATGACATCTCCCCAGCATTCCAGAACTGGGGAGAGAAAGACTTTAACTGCAATTGGTACAGCAATTGGTATACTCAGTTTCCAGTAACAAGGTTTTCTGCTACCCTTGCAGAATGTGTACAAAGGAGAACTGGAAACCATATTTGAACAACTTATTTTAATAACTGGAATACTGCTCTTGAGAGCAAAATGGATTTTCCAGGCCGTGCTCATACAAATTTCTCATTAAGAGTGATGTATGCATGGGAAGAACAGAAGTAGAGGTCAGGTACTGCACAACAAACAAAATGGGTTGGGAATTGTTTTATATATGCCCATATTTACTGAAAGCCTTACCTAGGTGCTGTGTAACAGGAGAAAGTGTTAAGTTCTTTCAATCCAGATAAAGGTTTTCCTGGAGTTCATGATGTCTCTCATGTGATGTCTGAATATAATACTTGTCTGCATTACTGCTGTCAAATTCCCACTTAGGAGGATTTTCTGCCACTCTGTGTGGGCTTCTAAATGCACGTGTGTGCACAAAAAAGGAATATGCACAGGTGTGTTGTAGCAGTATTTGCATTACAATCACACACCAAAGCCAGCCTGCCCCAGCAGAATTTCTTGGCTACCAGGATAATTTTTCATCCATTTCAGAGGTTTTGCCTCCCATTCCTTAATTTGCCCATGTCAAATAGCAGAGGGTGATGCAGTGGGAACCTTGGCTGTCTGGCTAATTCTGTCTGTTTCCTTGGCACGCACCCTAAATGTGTGTGTGTAACATTCTGCCCTTCATTGCCTACTGTCCAGTCTCTTCTACCACAAATGACTGATAATTTGTCCTTACTATTTCTTGAGGGCTTATGTTCAAAATTAATTCTGTGTGGCTCTGAGGTAAAAGTCCCAAGGGTGGTTTTAGGTTACAATCCCACACAGGTGGGAATTTTTATTTATTACATCTATATCCCACCTTTTCTCCCATGAATTCAAGGCAGCATCCTCATAACAACCCTGTGAGATACCTTAGGCTGAGAGACAGCTGATTGCCTAAACCTGGATCATACGTAATTGATCACATGCCTATTAATGTATTAAAATGTGCAGTTGATGCATGCATGTTTTGAATTACCAGAGTTGGAGGATCTGATATCTGCTGTAAACACTGGATTTTGAAAAAGTAGATCTTTGAAATAGTAAGAACTACAAATTTGAGTTTATGATAGTCTTCTTCCTCTTCCTCTTCCTCCTTACTTTCCCGCAAGGAGCTTATACGGTTCTCCCCTGTAGAAGCTGGCAGGCAGGCCTGTGCTTAGCACGTTGCTAAGCAGAGGGGGATTATTCCGGGCGGAGGCGAAGGTCGGATGTGCGGGTAGTAGCCAGGAGTGCCCACTCTCCCCACGCCGCCCTCTTCCTCCAGGGTCAAGGCGGGAGAGGGCCTTCCCGCATATGCCACAGACCCGGAACTTTCCCCTTCGCGCGACCCAGTTTCCGCGGCCGGGTGTGTCGGTTGCACCAGCCCCCGCCATGGCAGCGGCGGAGGGAAAAGACCCGCTGGGGTTTTTCGCCGCTTACGGGAGCGACAGCAGCTCGAGTGCCGGCTCGGATTCCGAGGGCGAGGAAGGGTCTGGGCCGGGCCGGGAGGCCAAGTCCACGCAGCCGCCGCCGCCGAGGGGGATCCCCGAGGGGAATCCGCGTTTGCCCGGGCCCGACGAGCTCTTTCGCAGCGTCAACCGGCCTTCCTTCCTCTATAACCCGCTGCACAAGGAGATCGATTGGGAAAGCCGGGTCTTGCGAGCTCCTGAGGAGGTTAGAGTGGCGCGGGGGCTGGGAAGGGAAGGGAAACTCGCTCGGCGGGGAAAGGTGGTGCGGAGGGGCTCGTGAAGCAAGCCGCAAGATTTGGCTTCAGACCCAATGTGGTGACTAAATAGGTGTATTCGTGCCTCGTTGGGTGTATGGCTGTACGAACGGGTTTGAGGAAGGATTTTTTGTTCTTTTTAGGGAGGTCGGGTCTTTTTCTTTCATTTGCTCGCCTTGCGTGGCTAAAACGGCTTGCTAGGAGTCGGAGCGTTTGAGCCTTTTAAATCCAGTTACACCAAAGGCAAAGGTTGATGATGATAATAATAATAATAATAATAATAATAATAATAATAATAATAATAATAATAATAATAATAATGGAATACTTGACTTGTTTGACGAGGTTTGCTTACCTGCTAGTATCGTCAATAGAAATCTTACTGATCCTATTTTGAATCAGGATAGATTTTTTTCTCCCTTGTTGTTATTGTTTTTCCCTCCATTTTTCCTTGTAAAGAGTGGCTTAGCTTGTTTGTTTAAACTGATTCTAAATGGCCACGGCATTGATGATATGCAGTTTTATTCATCCATCAGTGCCATTGTAATTTATTATGAGTATGCTATATTTTCAGATACAGGAGAAAGTAGTGTATGATTATATCCATGCCTTTAACACGTAGAAAAAGATGTCTTCTCTGGACCTGATGTTCTGGTAGTTTAGTGTTTTAATCTAATGTGTTCCTTCAATAGCCTCCTAAGGAATTCAAGGCATGGACAACAAATGCTGTGCCACCCCCTGAGACTTATAGTGTCAAAGAAACAAAGCCTCCACCTCCTCCTGAACTTGATATGGCAATCAAATGGTCTAATATGTATGAAGATAATGGTGATGATGCTCCAAAGCATGCAAACAAGATTAACTTCTTACCAGAAGAAGAGCAAGAGCAAGTAGAATCGGGTAATATCATCTAACTTTATGAATAGAGAAAATAATAACTGTTGGGTTTCTTTGTATGTGAGTACCATGATGTGAATTATTGTTCCCTTTGAAGGTTTAATTTTCCTATTTTCTGTTGATCTTGATATGTGTAGTACAATTTTGAATCCACTCATAAAATTTGCCAGCAATACATCCCATGGCTCTTTACATGAAGCACATATTAAAGGCAGCGTATTTTTTCTATTACAATCTTACATCTGAAAGTAGCTTTTAATTGTTATGGGATGTGGGGTAATAGGAAGTACAAGGCACTTCAGCTCCCTGTTCTAGAGTGACCATATGAAAAGGAGGACAGGGCTTCTGTGTCTTATAGAAAAGGGAATTTCAGCAGGTGTCATTTGAATGCATGAACACCTGGTCAAATTCCCTCTTCATCACAACAGTTAAAGCTGCAGGAGCCCTGCCCTTTTTTGTATCTGGTCATACTAGGCAGGGCTCCTATTAATTGTGCTTTTTCACTTTTTAAAAGCAGTGAGCCTAATTTTTTACTGTTAAATGTTGTTGTGGCTTTATTCCAGAACTCTAGTCTTTTACTAGACTATTGGATTGTCCTTCAGTGCAACTGCATTTTTAGTGTCATTGCAATATTTACATGTTCTTATTAGTGCAATTACCACATTCAGCTTCATATATTAATGTTTTCCTCCGTGCTGACCCTCATTAATTGGAGAAGCTGACAAGAAAAGAAATCTTAAGGCACAATCCTATGCATGTTTAGAGAGAAAAAAGTGCTACAATTCCCAGCATTGCCCAGTCAGCAGTGCTTAATTTTTATGCTTAAGAGACACCATGTTCTTCAACAAAGGCCAAACTACATATAGGATCATAGAGTTGAAGGGGCCTGTGGTGTTGGTGCTTAGAATGTTGACCTGAGTGGGTGGAGTTAAAATGTCTTAGGAGGGGGGAGGAGTGATATATAAGGGAATGACTGAGGGGATTGTGGGAGACTTTTAGGTACTCTTAGAGTCTTTAGCCTTTAATGCTGTGTGTAGAGTACTTGAGTTCTGGAGAGTTTGAGGTTCAGTGTAGAGAATGGTGTCTTTTGAGTGGGGGTGCAGATAGACAGTTTGTGTAAAATAAACAATACTGATAATAAAATTCAAGAGTGAATGTCTGTGTGGCAGGAAAGTGTGTATGTGAATGGGTGAAAGGATTGGATGAGAGGTTTCAAAAAGGTTTTTAAATGTTTTATTTTGAAACAAAGCTTGTGAACTTTTAAAATAAATTTTAATTATTTTGTTTTAACTACCACAAAAATCCCATGTGTCTGTTTGGCATTTATCATCTGAAGTTTATTCATTTAACACCCACTCTGACAATAATTCACCTCAGCACATATAATTCACAGCACATTATTTTATTATTGAAATCCTTCTTCTCCACTTAACCCCTTTCTCCACATAGTTTGGAGAAAGGCGGTGTTTGTCCCTCGTCTCAGGCGTATCAAGTGGTGGTGCTTGGCTTGAGCAGGGAGCGGCTGGGTCTGTTGTTCAGGTCTGTTGTTCGGGTCTGTGGCAGGTCATTGTAGGCCATTTAATCTCAATATTCTACTCAAAGCAGGAATTTTTAAAATGTTCAGTCTTTTTAATCTAATCTTTTAAATCTTTGTAAACCGCCCAGAGAGCTTCAGCTATGGGGAGGTATATAAATGTAATAAATAATAATAATAATTAATAATAAATCTAAAGCTGGAGTATCTCCAACAGATAGCCATCTGTCCTCTGCTTGAAGACCTCCAGCAAGGGAGAGCCCACCACTGCCCTAGCAACCTGGTTCCATTGTCGGACTACTCCTAAGCCATGGGGTTCCGCAGGGCTCTATCTTATCCCCTATGCTGTTTAACATTTACATGAAGCCGCTGGGGGAGGTTATCCGGAGATGTGGACTGAGGTGTCATCAATATGCGGATGATACCCAGCTCTACCTTTCCTTTTCATCAAACCCAGGTGAGGCAGTGACTGTTCTGAACCAGTGCCTGGGCACGGTAGTGGACTGGATGAGGGCTAACAAACTGAGACTCAATCCAGACAAGACGGAGGTACTGTTAGCAGGTGGTTCATCTGTCCGGCGAGGTGATGTTTGCCCTGTCCTGGATGGGGTTGCACTCTCCCTAAAGGATCGGGTCTGTAGTTTGGGGGTGCTCTTGGATCCAGAACTGTCACTTGAGGCACAGGTGAACTCAGTGGCAAAGAGCACCTTTTATCAGCTTAGGTTGATATACCAACTACGCCCTTATCTGGACAGAGATAGCCTAGCTACAGTTATCCATGCTCTGATAACCTCTCGCTTGGATTACTGCAATGCGTTATACGTGGGGCTGCCTTTGAAAACGGTCTGGAAGCTTCAGCTGGTACAAAATAGGGCAGCAAGGTTATTAACAGGGACTGGCTGGCGAGATCACATCACGCCAGTTCTTTTCCAGCTTCATTGGCTGCCAGTCCAGGTCCGGGCCCAATTCAAAGTGCTGGTATTGACATTTAAAGCCCTAAACGGTTTGGGGCCAGGTTATCTGAAGGAACGCCTCCTCCCATATGTACCTGCCCGGACCTTAAGATCATCTACAGGGGCCCTTCTCCGTGAGCCCCTGCCAAAGGAAGTGAGGCAGGTGGCTACTAGGAGGAGGGCTTTCTCTGCTGTGGCACCCCGGTTGTGGAACCAGCTCCCGAGAGGTCCGCCTGGCGCCTACACTGTACTGCTTTCGTCGCCAGCTGAAGACCTTTTTATTCACTCAGTATTTTAACACTTAATTTTAACTTAAATTTAAATTTTACTGTTTTAACTCTGTATTTTAATCTTATATCAACTTTGCTGCATGGTTTTATCCTGGTTGCGCTTTTTATACTGTATTTCGTAATTGTGTTTTAACCTGTTGGGTGTTTTACTGTGGTTTTAATTTTTGTGAACCGCCCAGAGAGCTTCGGCTATTGGGCGGTATAAAAACGTAATAAATAAATAAATAAATACTTTACTCTACTGTAACTTAAACTCATTCCTGCCTTCTGTGACATCATCGAACAAGCCTTTGCCCTCTTCTAGGTGGCAAGCCTTCAGATATTTGAAGAGAGACTATCATGTCCCTGCTCAGTCTTCTCTTCTCCAGGCTTAAACACACCCAGGTCCTTTTTTTAAGCCCATGTAGCCTTTGAAATCTTTAGCTTACACACAGATTTACATTTACAAATGTTGTCTTTTAGCTGAAGATGATGAAAAAGATGAACCAACTTCATTTAAAAAACGCAAGCTAGATCCTGAAGAACAGACAAAGAAAAAGAAGCAGCGATGAATTAAACGAAATCTGACTTCTGAAGCTTTGGTATTGAACATGTTGGACATCTGTTGGACGTCACTACTGGAGTAAGAGAACAAAAAACAAAAACAAACCCAGCTTCTCCAATAATATAGCACACTTAAGGATTCTGTAATTTTGATGATACCTTTATTATACTGGAAATTGTAGGATGGTTGGTATTGTTGTATATGTCATACCTATTAACCCAAAATGTTTAAATTAGAAACCTTTTAAAAGGAAGCACAACTTCTTAGAATATTATGCTAAATATTTGTGCTTATGCGGACTATGAAGCTTCAAAGTATTCTGTTCATCCGTGAAACTGATAAATGTGAGAATTGTTTACTAAACCACCATTGTGATAGAAGTTTTTTTAAGCAACACCCCCCCCCCCCCCAAGAAATTACATTTTTATAGAGGAAGTTTTGAACAATGCATTGTGGTGATGGTGATACTATTTTGAAATATATGTAAAGTATGTAAATAAGTCACTGAAATAAACTATATGTTTGAAAGGGTTTTTGGTAACCTTACATAGGGGAGCAAAAAAGAGTTCTAATAGACATAGTCTGTATGATTGGAAAAGCTATTTGGGATCTCTCCTATTTCACATTCCAGTATCTAAGGAAATTCTGCTCTCACCATGAAGGCACCTGGAATGGAACTGCAGGAAGTTCTGGCATCAGACATGTCCTACCATGGGTCAAGCCAATAGCCCTGTTCATATATTCTGTTTCTGGCTATTCTCAACATATAAAGAGAAGGAGCACTCCAGCCCCACTCCTTTCCCTTTTCACTCTCAACTTGTGGAGGGGGACTATCTGAAGAGGAGAGCTTTCTATATCTCTGGGTTCTCCATGGGAGCCAAAATGCTGATTTTCCAGTGCTCAGGGTCATGTCGAAAGCCTTCACGGGTTCAGGAGTCTCTTCTCTTCAGTCAGTCTCTTTCTCTCTGAGCTGAAGGTGAAGTCAGTGTGCGAGGAGAGATGGGGCTGGAGTGCTCCTTGCCTGCTGAGTAAAACCAGAAATGTCTCATCTGAATAGGGCTGCTATCAGTGTTGGTTGCAAAGAAAAAGGCACATAGATGGATGAAGTAAAGATGTCTGTAGATAAAAAGGCACTGGCTCCTCCCTATAGTTTGTTGGGTGTAGAAATCCGATATGTCCATATTTAACTCTGTACTTTCATAAGCCTGAATTTTCTTCAGATGAAGGAAATCTCTGTGCATTTCAATCTCTGACTAAGATCCTGCTTGGTCCAATATAATTCCAAGTGCTACCATGTAACTCAGAGGTGGGCAACTTGCGTCCTTCCATCCAGATGATTTGGCCTATAACTCCCATCAGTCCTGGCCAGCATAAACAATGGTGAGGGATGTAGGAACTGTAGTTCAAAACATGAGAGGGCCACTTGTTACCCACCCCTAATGTAAGTGAAAATGCATGTTTCTCTGTATGCTCTCCATCAGACATTTGTTAATGGCAACAAAACAAAAGACAAGTACAGTCTTCCCTGCTCCCACTACACACAGTTTGTCACACATTTTGCTGCTTTCTTGTTTATGTCAAAAAAAAAAAGCCCAAGATACTTTTGGTACTCAATGCTGGTAAAAATATACAATGTGATCCCAAAATAATTGATAATTGTTTATCCTTTAGAGATACTCTCAGCCTAACTCTGCCTAATGCTAAGGCTAACCCTGTCTGTTTGAATTTAATTGTCTAAAATTGTATTGCAAACTTTTGAGATCCATCAGGAGTCTTTTTACAGCAAAAAATAAAACAGATCTTATATACCCCCTTGGGGTAATCTGTATATAGGTGAGGTATAAATTAAACCTAAAAAACCCCCAAGATTATGGCAACCAGCTTGATTGATAACTGACAAATAGAGGGAGAAAACGTGGAGGCAGTGACAGACTTTGTATTTCTGGGCGCAAAGGTTACTGCAGATGCTGACTGCAGCCAGGAAATCAGAAGACGTTTACTTCTTGGGAGGAGAGCAATGACAAATCTTGATAAAATAGTTAAGAGTAGAGACACCACACTGACAACAAAGGTCCGCATAGTTAAAGCAATGGTATTCCCCGTAGCAACCTATGGCTATGAGAGCTGGACCATAAGGAAAGCTGAGCGAAGGAAGATAGATGCTTTTGAACTGTGGTGTTGGAGGAAAATTCTGAGAGTGCCTTGGACTGCAAGAAGATCAAACCAGTCCATACTCCAGGAAATACAAGACTGCTCACTTGAGGGAATGGTATTAAAGGCAAAACTGAAGTACTTTGGCCACATAATGAGAAGACAGGATACCCTGGAGAAGAGGCTTATGCTAGGGAAAGTGGAAGGTAAAAGGAAGAGGGGCCGACCAAGGGCAAGATGGATGGATGATATTCTGGAGGTGACAGACTTGACCTTGGGGGAGCTAGGGGTGGCCGACAGAAAGCTCTGGCGTGGGCTGGTCCATGAAGTCACGAAGAGTCGGAAACGACTGAACGAATAAACAACAATAAATTGATTGTATAATAATAATAGGTTTCTAGCAGGTAGGTGTTGCCTGTATATTTTCTGAAAGCAAAGAAGGTGAAGTACACAATATATTGACTGCAGGACAGACTAGTTATTCTTAGGTCCAGAGTAGAAAAATAACATGGAATTCAAATTCCTCTAAACCCCTCAAAGCTAATATAGCACCTGTTGTGTTTAGTTATCTATTATCTTTGATTCATTTAGTTTTTGCAGTAGACATTTTTTGAAGACAGATAATAAAGTAGAAGATAGGATTTCTTACAGCTGGACTATATAGTGTATGGATTTGTACAATTCTATTTGTTCTTGAGGAAAATAGAGCTTTAAATAGAAAGCAAATACTGCCTGTGTTTTTTAAAGATTAACTGAAACCTCTGGGAGGGAGGGAGAAACACTTTTGCAATATTTCTAATGGCATATGAATTTGCTACCAATGATATTTTAGCAATTAAAAATTCTGCACTTGAGTAGCAATTCCCTGTCTGCTGTAGCATACATTTCTTGTTAGGATGAATTCACAATCCCTCCTCCATCTGGGACTGACAAACAGGAGCCCGTAGAAATGTTAATTTCATGTCTGTAAATGAAGTGCTCATTCATGTAGCAGATGCCTTTGCTAAAAGGAGGATAGATAAAAGTGATCTGACTTTAAGAGTGGACGTGGGAGCTACAATGCCAACTGTTTGCACTCTGGGTTTGTGACAGATGTTCTCCTGGAACAGTCTGTGTTCTCGGAGAACAATACGTGTAGTAAATAACTCTGATCCTTGTGTTCTTTTAGGCATCAATGAGAATCTGCAATCAGCTTGGAAAATGAACTTCTATCCCCACCCTGTTCTTTTTCTTTTTTTAATGCTCTAGATAGTGTGGTTGAGGTAAGAACTCAATGACAGAGCACATCCTTTCTATAAAAAAGGACCTGGGTTCACACCCTGGCATCTCCAGCTAGGGTGGAGAGAGACTTCTGTCTTACCACCCTTTAGGCCTTGAACATGTACATTGATGGTGCTATATAAATAAATAATAATAATAATAATAATAATAATAATAATAATAATAATAACTGCCCCCTCCCAGGACACCTCTTTGCAGCCACCTCTGTTATTTATTTTAAATCCATCAGAGTTCATTTCCCCCCAGGAAGCCTTTGGACCACCCTGCAGTCCCCCACCCCCGGTCATAACCAAGCCAAAGTACATGGCACTGAAGAAATAGCATGTTCTTCCTGTGCCTCAGTTTCCACCTATCTCTGTGGGTTCCTTGTGACTATTTTAGAATGTAAACCAGTTGGGGTACCTGTCATACCTGTTATCTTTAAAGTGCCAACTACATAGATGAGGCTATATAAAAAAATAATCTGAAACTATGGAGCATCTCCGCCAGTCTGTGCTGGTCCAGCCTTCCTCAACCTGGTGCCTTCCAGATGTGTTGGACTGCAACTCCTATTATTTCTAGCCAGCATGTCTAGAAATGATGGGAGTGGCAGCCCCAACACATCTAGAAGGCACCAAGGGGCTGTCTATACAACACCACCTTGCCTACTCATTGCCCGCAAACACTGCAGCATCGCTGCTGCAAAGCAGCAGCAATAGGGTTATGTGGCAGGAGTATGCATGGGCTACTCAGAGCAGGAAAAATTGCAGCATTGCCAGAAAGCGATAATGGGCAGCAAATATTGGACTGAAAACCACAAAAACTATTATGTTTGTTTTCTGTTAACTCTGTGCAACTTTGGAAGTCTGCAGCAGCAGACTACAGTTCATTGAATTTATGTAATATTCATCATAACTGCCCTTACTGTCATTCCTCGTATTTTAATGTTGCCATGGCAGACATTAGGAGGCTTGTCGAGCCCACCACCTGCCCTATATTGGGATCCACCCCTAATGACATCCACTCTCTTAATCCAAACACCACTGACCATGGTGACATCAGAGCAATGTAAAAAGTGGCAGTAAAATGACACATCGAAAAAGCGCAGTTTTACGGGGAAAAGCATTATTTATTTATTTATTTATTACCTTTATATCCCGCCTTTTTCTCTCCAAAGAACCCAAGGTGGCGTACATAATCCCCCTCTCCATGTTTTCCTCACAACAACAACCCTGTGAGGTAGGTTGGGCTGAGAGTCTATGACTGGCCCAAAGTCACCCAGTGGATTTCCATGGCTGAGTGGGGACTAGAACCTGGATCTCCCGACTCCCAGTCCAACACCTTAGCCACTACACCACATTGGCTTGTGGCTGCGAGTCGGCGGCTGCATCATATAAACGGGGTGCAACTGCACAGCCATGGTGGGTTATATAGAGTGTATAGACAAGCCCCAAGATGGAGAAAGCAGTCGTGAGCAAGATGGACCAACAGTTCTGACTTCGTAGAAGGCAGATTGCTACACTCCTACTTTCTACTATAACTTCCATCAGAAGTGCAATTTGCACACATGCTAAAGTGTCAGCCACACTGAATTACGACAATGCATACTGCAGCCCAAATCACTAAATTAAATATAATAATTGAATAAGCAAAGCATACACTGAGAATGAAACCATTTGTTCAATGGTTAGGGGAAAGCAAAGTCATTTTTTTTTCATTCCGAGTTCCCATCCTTCTGAAATTCCACTAGGGGGTGCTATATTTACATTTTTCAATAGAAATTGAACTTCTAAAAGGGCAAGTATTTGTCTTGCTTGAGGATTGGGGAAGAATGTTCCACTCAGCTCCTTGCTGTCTTTAATACTTAGTCTGACCTAGAGCTTTTGTTACTGCGTAACTGTCTTTGCTGAGTTCCATTTTGTTTGTTCTAGCCTTTTATTCATTTATTTATTACATTTATATACCGCCCCATAGCCAAAGCTCTCTTTGAAATATCTTGTGTGCCTCAAATAGCTGTGTTTGTATTTCATTACCCAAGAAATAGATTTAGACAGCAATGTCAGTCATAGGTCAAAGGACTGCTTTGGGGTTCAGCCCTGTTCAAATCTTAGTTCTTCACTTGAATTTTTGTTTACAGTGTCAGAGTGGAGATATATTTTATTGATTGATTTTAAATACTGTTATACTGTCTTTCAAAGCAAAGCCATCTTGATGCAGCCTACATAGTAGGCAACATTAAAAAAATGGAAATAGAAATAGTTAATTAAAACAACAAATCTTGATTTAAATACACAAAAATATTGGCAACAGTTAAACTACAGCTTTTTTTTTTTTTTAAAAAAAAAAAACACCATTCAATTAAAAACAAAGCAATCCTGGTCTTTAAGGCCCATTTAAAAATACTCTGAGAGGGAGCCTAGATATACCTCCTGCAGAAGGACATTCGAGATGGAAAGTCCCTTTCTCTTGTGTTCACCATTCAGCCTCTTGAGTAGGACATCTTTGTACAGTCTTAGAGCCTGAGTTAGTTCATATAAGTGCAGGCAATCCTTCAAATAACCTGGCCCAACCTGTTGGGGGCTTTAAAGGTAATCCCCAGCAGCCTTGGACAGCAGATGTTGCTCGGGGTTGGGTGGGCAGGGAGTGTTGGCAAGGTGGTGGAAAACAGAGCAGTGTGTGTGTGTCATGGGGCTTGCCCTATGCCCCCTAAGCTGCCCTGCTGCCCTCAGGTGCAGTGGAAGACATGCCTATCCTTTCACCAGTATTGAAGTAAATTTCAGCTGCCAGTCCAGTCGGCTACTGTACATGGAATGGGGTGGGGCATCTTGTCCTTCACCTCAAGCAGCAAAATGTCATGGTCGTCGTCACCATGGCAACCAAGGAGAGGCCCTGATAGAAGCCGGGAGAGCCTTAAAGCGCGAGTTTCCGAAACGCGGAAGCGCCTGGCTTAAGCCATGCCCACCTCATCCATCCGGGCCTCTCCTATTGACGTCGACAGGAGAGGCCCAGATGGACGAGGTGGGCGTGGCTTAAGCCGGGCGTTTCCATGTTTCACGAAGGCGTGGTTTTAAGGCTCTCCCAGCTTCTATCGGGGCCTCTCCTTGGTTGCTATAGTGACGACGACCTAGGAGAGGCCCGCCGCCAGAGCATTTTTCCCGGACAAAAGGGGGGGAACGGGAATTTCCGGCCGGACCTGGATTTGCTCCCCCCCATTTCCGGGCATGCCCGAGCAAATCTGGACGTATGGTCACCCAAAGCTATGCAATCACCTTCCTCTCACAAAGGGAAGCCTGGCATAGAAATTGTCTTTTTCAGTGTGATGAAATGTGTGTGAGAGAAATTGCCTCTGTGGGGCGACTTAAAGGCCAAAGGTTAAGAAAAGCAGCAGCACACACACCCCAGAGCAAATGTAAATGCCTTACCAGATGTCCCAAGAAGCAACTATGGAATGCTGAATCAAGCTCCTTCTGCCTGAGCCATGAAATAGATTCAATTTTAAACCAAACCCATCCCTTTAAAGCCATAAAACTGTGGCAGTTTTGACTTAAATTGGTTTGTGAGTGCTACAGAACAGGTCAGAACAAAATGTACTTAACATTTTATATACCTCGTCTCTCTTCACTGTTTGTCTGCTGATAAACACAATTAAAAATCGTTAAAGCCATAAAAATGGAAGAATTAGTATGTCAGCAACATCACTGACAATAAAGTAGCAGAAATGAGGCAATGTAATCCTAACTTTACCTTAGTTAATAGACATTTGGAGGGTGTGTTTGTGCTGAACCATAGTCTGGGTCCTGGCACTTTTTTTTTTTAAAAAAAGTGATTCATCTCCCTTAGTCTCTGCTATCATTAGCCGTGCCAGGTCCCGCATCCACAATGGGCATTAAGTCTTTGGATCTCTGAATTAAGATGTTGAATCTGTGTTCTACCATCTGGAGTTGGCCAAACAATTCCAATCTTCTGGTTTCATTCACAAGCCAAAAGGGTATCAGGTGCACATGCTAGTGCAGTGTCATGGTTTGTTGGGGTTGCACTAGAGCCGCCCTTCCCCAGCCTGGTGACCTCCAGGTATTTTAGTGCATCTTTACAATTAGCTATAAAGGGATTAAAGGAGAGAGGTGCTCAGTTTGAAGCAGGAGGTACTCAGTTATGTGTGCACCCCTCTCAAACAGTCATAAGCCAAAATGAGGCAGGCACTTGAACAGACCTGTTCCCACCCACCCGCTCTGCTTGATATAAAAAGGGAGATGGGGTGGCCACTGGCAGAGGGCTTCAACAAAAGTAGGAAGTGGAAGTGGCATAGCTAGTGTCTTGCCACTGGGGATCATGGGGTCTGTAGTTCAGACCCTGATTACCACTGGCAAAAGATACTGCTGCAACTGTTAGTTCCCTGAATGAGGAGAGGCGCACTGAGTCTCAGTCATCTGCTATCCCATCCCCTTTTCCTGAGGCAGACTTCAAGGGTAGGCATGATGGGGCATTTGCCAAGAGCCCACACGCCAGCAGGGCCCCACTGACAAAATCCGCTGGAGTTGCTCTTCCTGTTCACTGGCAACCTGCTTGTTCATCTTCCTCTTGCTCTGGCCCTGACAACGGTAGTGGTGAGGCGTGATAGATGCCACTGCACACTTGGTCACTGAACAAGGAAGTGGTAGCAAGAGGATGAGGAACCGCTGGTGACAATTGTGGGAGGGGGGCATTCAGGGTGTCTTGCCCAAGGGCCCCCAAAAACCTGGAGCTCATGGGTTGCTTTTAGGGGTAGCAAGCAGAAGAGGGTTGGCTCCAATTTGGCCCTTCAACCATTCCTTTTGTATGCTCAAAACTCTCTTAAGAGTTTTCAAACAGCCCAATTGATTTTGGGAGTGAGCACCAGGGTGTGCTGTTAGATTCCGGCTTTATTTTCATACTACTCAACTGACTTCACTGTGATTACTCTTAAGTAATGATCCCTGTGTGTGTCTTCTGAGGGTGAACTTGTTAACAAACAGCTGCCTTGCCCTTTATTCATTTATTTTCCCTTTGTGCGTTTCTCCACAGTCCTTGCAAAGAATTCACTGTTTTTGGCTACTTGAACAGCCTTGGAACAAGATAAACTTAGCAGAAAGCAGTTCAGCCATCTTCTCTGGTGGGAGGTCTGAGGGAAAGGAATTTGGGAGAAGTACCAAAAAATGAGGGAATTGGAACATGATGGGAGGGGACAACTCCTACACCTTTGACTTGACGAATATGCCGAACCCAGACAGTAGAAGTGGGACTCAAGTAACTGAAATAGAAAAAAGTCTCTGTCTTAAATGGGTTATATCATGGATAGTGTATGTGAGCTTTTGGGGTCTCACGTACACTTTTCCTGCTGCTGTTTGTGTACTTTAAGCACCACCTACGTCAGGGCTGCAGAATCTCTTTCAGCCTATGAGCCAAATTCAGTTTCAGAGAAGCTCTCGGACGCCGCGTTCCATTAGCGCGTGAGGAAAGACAAAAGGGGTGCTCCCCCAAATACTAGAACTACCAGCCTAATGTAGCTTTAAGCTCTTACTGCCAGCAACTAAGCCTTAGCAGAGGCATTTCAGCCTTTTAGAATGGGAAAGATGTACGTACAAAAGCTGGGAGACCACCAAATGGTTGGGGAAAAGAAAACTCAGAGGGCCAGACTGGGACACAAGGCTAGCCGGATTTAGCCTGTGGGTCTATTACCCCTAGCCTGTGGTGAAGAGCACAGAAAGAAACAGTCAGACTCCTAGTAGAGATATTGCAATGGCACCACCCAAGTTACTCAACCCTACTGGTAGGAGAGGTCCTCAGATTAGGAGAGGTGTTTCAACAGAAACACCATCTGGGCCTGTGATTGTGGCCATGATGATGCTTGCTTAAAGAGCCATTGCTTGGACCATTTTTGTGAATGAGAAGGAACAGTGGAGGCTGGGATTGGATCTAAGAGCAACCAGTGTTTTCTAGCTACTGGGCACTCTTAGATTTTTGCAGATCCCTCTCATGATGCCATCAGCCTCCTGCGCTCCTCCTGCTGGTTTCTCACTCCTTCTGTCATTTTTTCGTAGCAAAATAGTCCAAACAAAATGCGACTCTTCTGAGTTATAATGAAGTTGGTCGCCAATTCCTGCCATGTGTAGAGTTTTGCTATAAAGTGCCCACTAGAGGGCGCTGTCTCACTACACTGAATGGGCCACATGGTTTCCGCTTTCTCCCCCCTGTGATTGTTGCTATAGCTGAAGAGCAGCAGGAAGCGATAGAGACGGTAAGGAAATGCGATTTCCCTCCCCGCCCTGCCCCCGTCTGATGATACCCTAAATGGTGGTGGGGGAACAACCCTTTCCTGCCAGGATAGAGAATAGATGAAGTGGTCTTGAAGAACATGCACAGACAGTAAGCAGAATTACAGAAATTTTGTACACCCTGGTAGGGGTTGGGATGTCAACCTGGTACAAGAAGGATGTGGTACAGGCTACTTGCTCTAGCTTGCTAAGAATTTTCTGCATCTAGTAGTACCCCACAGGTTGTGTGTGTGCCTCCCCTCCCCCACTCGTCATTGCACAAAAGTAGTATTGTGTTTGGACCTTGGGGTTGAGGATTGGCATTTGTTGCATGCCAGTAATGTAACTGTGTCAGCAAGGAGACAGGAGCAATATGCACTCTTAAAAGCAAAAATGCAGTAATGAGTTTTTCAATACGAGGGGGCCTAAAGGAGAGAAAAGTAGAGACTGGTTGACTGAAGTCCATAATTGCTTGTCCCATGGCTTAAAATGCAGCTGTTAAACTCCCACAGTAATAACGAACATAGATAAATTGGCGGGTTGGATCCAAACGAAGTTAGCCATTCTCATTGAAATCAACCAATAGGAGCTTTTCTTCCCATTGCAAACAGCAAATATGGGGTTCTGGATTCAAATTAGGACAGTGGTGAGGGCAAAAGGGTTAAAGCCTCTTCACAGCAGTGATTGAAATAAGCTCAGCCTCCCCCATGCCAGCTATGTATTTTGTTTAAAAAATCAGGCATACAAGGACTAAAGACATAAATCACATCACATATAGTTTGTTCCATAGAAGAGGCATATATCCTCCTGTGTGACAGAGAGTAAAAGCTGCATGCAATCTATAGTTTTTAATAAGTTGTGTGTGCGTATGTATGATATTTATAATTCTGAGGTTGTGTGTGTGTATGGATATGTAATATATGATACAAAAATAATCAGGATACTTTTAAAGTTGATTAAGAAATCCCATTTGCAGAACCATCAAGGAACAAATCTATTGAAACCATTCATGTAACATGTTTCTATTTTTTGTTGATGTAATTACTCACGGGAGTCATTTCGTATCTGGAAATCAGGCTGTGTGTCTTGGCTTTGAATGGAGTCACACTTCTGAGGAGCTGCATTTTTGCATATTGATATCCGCTTTTATTGCACAGAAACGGCCCCACACGCTCACTTCTCAGAGCCTAGCATCTGCTGTAGATGCTCTTCGACTATTTGAAAATCATGGTGTGGAACAGGGCAAACCTGGAAAGAAATGAATCGCACTGGAAAAGTGTGTTTACTAAGAAAAAGAGGCAAAGCGGGGTCAGGATTTCACTCTATAAACATAGTAGAACGAGGAGAATGATTTATACATCAATGAAGATGTATAAATCTACAGGAAATGGTAGCTTTAAATTATCCATGTATAAACCTAAATTGGAGAAGAGAAAGAGATTTCTAAATGTTAGTGATGTCATATTTTACCAGAAATTTTCTAGAACAATCACAGAAACAAGAAGCCACTTTGCCTTCAAGTTAGAGTTGGATAAACTAATGCTTCCATGATATGCCAACTGGCTATAAAAGGGTCTGCCCCTTCAATACCTTAGGGGTGCGTGTGATTTCTCTCTTATCTCTGGAACACCAGAGACATCAGCTGGAGATGAGGTATGGGTGGTGTAGAGGAGCCTTCCCCCACCTAGTACCCTCCAGATGAGTTGGACTACAACTCCAAGCATACCCTAGCCAACACATCTACAAGGCACCAGGTTGCGTAAGGCTAGTGTAGAACACTAGAGACCCAGGAACATTCACCTTCTATGAGATTCTCTGTGGGTTGAAGAGTTTCGTTTCACATTCCAGGTCAAACCCATCTCCACTTCCGTCATAAAGGGGTTTTCTATTGGTTCAATTGGATAGCATACCACCAGATGTTTTGCCTGCTCCTATTGCATATGGATGAGTCACTGGTTTAAGCCATCTGGATCATTTGTCTGAATTGTTCATTAAATCACATATGTATTTCTTTGGCGTAAGGCCTATTGTTGGCTGTCTACTTTTGGCATTGTGCCGTCTGATGATTTTAATATTCAAACTTAAGAGTGTGTGTGTATGTGTGTGTCATGGTTTATTATTTGGTGTGTGTGCAGACTGGATTATGACTTAGGTCAGGGATGCCAATCCTTGACAATAAGAGCCAATTCACATGTTGTATTTTGCAGGTATAGGCTACTCTTGAACAATGGGGAATGGTGGGTCCAATGTCAGTAGGGCGATGAATTCCCTCTGGGTTTCAGTCAGAACTCTGATGGAACTATTCAAGGTGTGAAGAGTTCTGACTGAAACCTGGAGCAGATTCACTGCATTTTACATCCAGATTGTTCTCGGGCAGTCCCATTCTTGGAAAATGTAATGTATGTGGGAGTTGTGAAAATAGTTGCCTCTGTTGGAAGTTATTCAGCTGAAAGCAGATTATCTTTCTTGTATGCTTTATCCGCATTTTTTCCTCTCAAACCATTTCAGGGATTTGTCTAAAAGATCCCTTTTAAAAAATAAAGTTGTTCAATTTTCTTCCAAAAGCTACACTTACTATTTTAGTGGGTTTTTTTTATTGACATAGCGATAAGACCCTCGTGTCTTACCTGCCTGCTCTAACACTTAGTAGGAGGCAAGCTACAAAACAGGTTGAGCAAGTTACAACTGCCTAAGACACTCTGTGTGTGTGTGTGTGTGTGTGTGTGTGTGTGTGTGCGTGTGCGTGTGCTTGTGCTTGTGCTTGTGCGTGTGTATGTCTGTCTCCAAGATTCTTCGTTTCAAGGCCTGCAGGCTTTGACCTGCTAATAGGTGCCCAAACAGCGACTCATCTGTCACACAGGTATGCAGCATTATCAAGTCAGAAAGACTACAATGTAGCAATTGCCTCTTATTGCATACTTCAGACTGTAATTTGAATATGATTGGAACAGAGTGTTTACAAGCGTGAAACCTAAATGGAATGAAAGCTGACTGGCTTGAAATAATAAGTTCTGTATTTTTGTTATTGCTTTTTGCATGGCTGGAATTTTCAAATTCCTTGTGCCAAGTACTTACCTGCACAGGTGTCTGGAATCCTTTTGAGCCCTGCCACCACCAGAGATGGCGTTCCACAACCTTGCTCTGAAGACATGCACTCTTAACACAATTGGGATGTATTTGAGTTCTTTCCCCTCTGGTGGTGTGTTGTTACAGTCAGCCACACTCAGAGCCAACTTGTACAACCGTTTTAGAATCATAGAAATGGAGGAGGCTTTGTAGGCCCTTTAGACCATTGGCCTACACAATCCAGGAAATCCAGAACTAGAGCATTGTCAACAGATGGCACTTAACTAGCCTCTGCTTGAAGGCCTCCAGGAAAGTCTAGCCTGTGCCAGCATCCATGTGCTTCAACCTGTATCAAAGCTGGGTGTGGGCATACATGCACAGAAGCCATGGGCTGAAGTTAGCCCAGATTCAGAATATGGGATATGTACCTGCCCAAAATTTCCTACATGTAGACACATGCAATGTGCTGAAACATCTGTAAGGATAGTCCCTTGTTCTTGGAGAACTGGGAAGTTGCTATTTCATTCAGTATCTTGCCTCTGTCTCTCACCCTGCCTCCTTGAAGTTACTGAACTTCCCTTAAAGAAACAGGCTTCTGGGACAACACATTGTAGAGAGCAGCGCTTATTCTGCAGCGGCCTGTGGTGGGACTTTCCTTTACTTGAAGAAACATGTTGTGTCTTCAGCGCCAAATAAAACAGCATCCCCACTCCCCGCAGGTACATCCATTTGGAATTCACTTCCATTGCCCTCCTTCTCACATTACTGAGTTAGCCTTCCTATTTCTGTGCCCAACAAGTAGATGCTGTCAGCAGGTTTAGAGGTCAGTTTTGAGCACAGGACATGTCTTTTGCCCTAATCGATCAAGATCAAGTTGTAGCAAACATACAAATGATCTTATATGGCAAGAATGCCACCAAAGTAGTGGACAATTATTTAAAAATGATTGTACTGAGAAATGGTAATTGAGTAGTAATTCAACCATTTCAGGGATTTGTCTAAAAGATCCCTTTTAAAAAATAAAGGCAGGAAAATGAGACCAGGCAGGAAAATGAGACTGAATACATAGGGGAAAGTCTCTACATCTTGAAAATGTTAAGTGCTTAATAATTTGCTGAAATCACACTTATGAAGAGGTAAGTGATGATTTATTTCTGTGCTTAAAATATTAAAATAACATCTTTTAAAATGTTATTTAAAATGTTCCTGTGTATCTGTGCCACTCTACAAGTTACTCATTTTTTTTCCACAGAAAGCATTTGTCTATAGGATATGCCTTGAAACATACATGTAGATGGTCATATGTGATGATTCCACACAGCGCATGTATCTTGTTATGAGTGCAGCAGACAGGAATCCATAATTATACACTTTGGGCATGCAGAGCAACCCTCAGCCCATTGTTAAGCATTGATTAAGCAAGTTCAGAAATCCGCATCTTCAGAGGTCCGCCTCCCCCAACCTCACATGCAAATCAGTATTGTCTCTGTAAAAGCAACAGTAACACTTTTCTCATTTGAGTATACACTGGAAGAAGGGATTAAATGGAAACAGGTCGCATGTGCTAACGCCCTTTGCAACCACCATCCCCCTCCTCATTGGCCATCTGCTTAGGCATTCCTGAAATATGGAGCCAAGGAGGAGACACTCCCAACTGACATCAACGCTGCACCGTCCAACACCTGCCCACACAAAGCAGGACATAGCGCGATGGGAGGATTACATGAGGAGACAATGAGTTTCATCGCATGACCACAAAAAATACTGCATTTTCTCCATAGCAGAATAACACACGAAAAGTGGGGGAAGACATGAGACAACAATTGCATGGTGATGGTGTCGTGTAAATACTGGGCCTTTGCAGGGGTCAGTATTTGAGAGAGAGAGAGAGAGAGAGAGAGAGAGAGAGAGAGAGAGAGAGAGAGAGAGAGAGAGAGACTTTGTCTTCAGACCCACTTCCTTCCTTCCATAAAACAATTCTGTGCCTTCTCACCAATCATAAGGCATTGTGCACCTATTCTGTCCTTTCCTCAATAGATCTTTTTCTGGTAAGATAAAAAGGCAGAAGGTGAGGAAAACCGGGTGGGTTACAAATGGAAAGATGTCACCAGGACCCCTTGTAAAATTCCATATTTGTGGCAGAGTGATTGTAGGATAAACGCCTCAAGCATCTTTTCTTTTCTTTATATCATTACTGCCTTTTGATCAGAGGTCTCCAAGGCAACTTCCAACACATTATAGCAATACAAAGAACAGAACAAAACAAAAATTACACAGGTCCCAAATCCTTCCCTCCAATTGGTTGCAGACGCTAGAGTGAACTTCTCTTCAGGTCTGCAGCCCCAGGACAACTGGAAAGTAACTGGAGCATTGTTCTTTCTGGCAGAGAGGCAGGAAGCAAGCGCCCTACAGCTGCTCTTTCTCCAGTTGATGGACAGTGCCAGTTCCAGGTGTTTGAGGGCCACATGGGCAAGATACCCTCAATGCCCCCCCCCCATAAGTGAGTCTACCTCCTCCTCACTACCATAGTCACCCGCTGCTATTGTTCTTTCTCATCATCACTACCACCTACTTGCTGGCCAGGGAAGGAGCCAGGGAGCAAGTAGGCAGAGGTGTCTACTGCTCCCCGTTCTCACCACCACCATTGTCTGGGCCAGAGGGAGAGGCAGAAACACAAGTAGGTTGCCATGGTGAAGAGGAGGAGCAAGTCCAGGGGACTCTTGTCAGTGGACCCCTGCTGGGAAGTGGGCCTACCTGGACTCTGGCCCTACCGATGGATGGAACCAGACTTCCGTTTCCCCTTGCCGCCATGTTCTTCCTGAGAGAGAGAATGGTGCAGCAGCCTTCTACTGATGTCCCTTGCTCTGGCTTGTTATAGAGGCCTGTGTCCTTCCCTTGCTTCAGCCATCCTAGAAATCAGTTAGTGAACACTCTTCATTCCTCATTCTGAGGTTTTCCTGTACTTTTGGTTTTCTATTTGTTTTTAGAACATGCAGTATTTCTCCCCCACCCCAAACTGGCAGTATAGTGGAACTGTTTGCATACATACAGAGAGCTGTGTCGGCTGAACGATAGAAACAGTATATATAATCGTATGTGTGCTACAAGCGAATCATTTAAAATCTGACATTATCTCCTGATTCATCCATGTGCATCTTCATCCTTTTTTTTTTAAACAACTTATGGAACAGATTTTAATTATTTGGATTACTAGCAGTTCTAAAAATATTTTATCTGTTGCAAGTCTGAAACAAGCAATTCACCAGTGAGGCCAGCTGGACTGTTTGTGAGTTTGTGGTTTCTGGACTCCAGCCATAATCCTTAAAATGGCACATTCGTTTAAAAACCGTGATTACAGAGTATCTCCAGTTACCTGGTATTTCCCCCTTTTAAAATGCCATAGTGAAATGTTGCAGTTTCTTAGGGAATGAATAGGACAGATTATGCTGAGAGAATGGCTGGAAAATCAAACTATTAGAAAGGAGATTAAAGTAAACTAGTGCTTTTATCCACAGGAGGAATGCAAATATTTTGAATATCTTTGACCTTTAAAACTTCTCAAAGCAATCCTCATCTGAACAGCAGGCTTTCTGTGAGGATCCTGGTGGGAAAGCACTGTATAAAGTACAGTACACTTTGCACACTTACGTGTGTGTTTGTGATAATATGCATTTTGGTGGCTCAGATGGGAAATCTAAATGGCATACTCCCCCCCAACCCTGTTATTTTTCATTACAGTTACTAAAACAAAACCATTACAGAACTGAGAATGGAATCTGCAATATTATAAAGATCTTGTTGACAGGTGAAAAAATCATGAGTGTCATTAAACAAAGAAGAGTTGGATATTCATTAGTTAGTTAAGAAGATATGCTTTAATAGGGAAGTATGGAGTAGAATTTCAGTGATATTTTCTCCAGAAAATTATCAGGCTTGACATATTTATTTATTTATTAAATTTATATACTGCCCCTTAGCCGAAGCTTTCTGGGCAGTTTACAAAAGTTAAAAACAGTGAACATTAAAAAAAAGTATACAGAATTTAAAACCATCAAAAATATAAAAACAACAGTATAAAACAACGGTATCCATTTAAACAACAATTAATTCCCATTTATTGTTTATTTAAATATTTATGAATTGTTTTTCTGCCATTTCTAAACGGTCTTCAAGGGCAGCCCCATGTAGAGTGCATTGCAGTAATCTAAATCGGAGGTGATTAAGGATCACTATGGTCAGATCTCTTTCTACAATATTCAGTAAAAGGATAGGAGCTCAAAAGTTGTTGTTTTTAGTAGTTACACAGAAGGGAGAATTTTGACAAGTGCTGCTTTCCAGAGAACTATAGCACTGTGATGGGAGACGCTTTGCTGTTCAGTCTTCTCCTTTTATGCAGCTGTTCACAGGAGTGAGTAGCATAAAACCGCCTGTAGCAAGTCCTTTAGAAGTCAATACATACGGCCATATATGCTAATCTAATCAGAGACAATTCTGTTCTCTTTTAACTCTATATTAGCATGTATAAGTTTGGAAATTCCTAGTCCACATCTCAACTCTGCCATCCATTCAGAAGGTGGCCTTAGGCAAGACAATAGTTCTCAGCGATAGGGTCTCATCTATAACACAGAGATGATAACACTGACCTACTAAACAGGGCTGTTGTAAGTACTGCGCAAATGTAATTCGAAGTGCTTTGAGCTATCATATGAATGCTAAGCATTCTTATTACTCACCCTCGAAAGTTGAAAATCACATTGTTGAACACACAAAAGACATTTTATACAGTTGTTTACATGCCAGCACCCAGACTGCTTTTGAAACTCTTTGCTATTGACTGGAAGCAATAGTACCCAAATTCAAGGAATGAACTTGTAAGCTTGTAAACTTTTACGCAATGGGATTTACCATCCACCCCCCCCCCCCTGTTCTCATACACTCCTGGTTTCGGTAAAGGAATAACTTGTCTTTAAAAAAAGAAAAAGAATGATGTATATGTCTAACATAGCTGTGACTCACATGTGAAATATTTCATTTGTTTAATTGCATGGCAGAGTAAACAGATGTAGAATTCCACATGCCTCCAGGCAGTCTGAGTTTAAGCTTTGGACTTTGCTAGCTAGCTTTTTACTCCCCCATCCCAACATCCCTCTCCTTCTCTTGTTTACAATCCTTGTGTGTGTGTGTGTGTGTGTGTGTGTGTGTGTGTGTGTGTGCGCTCACATGTGCATGTTGCTAAAATTGCACGTGTATGTGGTCCTAGTAAAAACATTCCCTAATTAGTAAAATGATGAAATACAGAAACATCAGCTTGAACTTGGCCATTTCTATTAGATCCTCTATGATTCCTTGTTTTTTTAATAGCTAACCGTATGCTAAGTGTCTCTCTGTATGTAACTTTTGTTGGAATGGTCTATTGACTGCAATAAATTGTTGTTGTTGTAGTAAAATGATGAAATACAGAAACATCAAGTTGGAAGCTTTAAGGTCTCCAAGTGCCCCCTCACCCAAGCTGCACGGTCATCTTGTCAATCCCAGGTGACCATGGTGGAACCAAAGAGTAACATATGTACAGGAAAAGGAAGAATGGGCTACAATATGAAACGGATCCCCAAAGTGGCTTTGACCCAGGGAGCGTCTACAGGACGATGCATTGGCACCTCAAGTCCCACTTTCCTGCACTTGCGCTCCCACTGGGTTCTCCCCATGGCAAGGAATGAGTGTGGACTTTGAAATCATCCCGGAGAGGAGGAGGAGCCGCCACCCTCCCCATCCCCAGGGGTTTCCCCCACTGAAGCTTCTCACCCACCATTTCTCTCAGACGATGGAGGACGTGCAGAGGTGTTCCAGTGGCCATTCATCTTGCTGGCCCGCCCCTTCCTTCCTGTCTGGCAATGGTGACCAATCAGGGGTCGCTATTGGACGGGACATGCTTCTGATGCAATACTGGAGCAAGTTGACAGACGGTAGATGCCATCATCGCCTTGCTGCAAGAGGAAAAAGTTGGGGTAAGTCCCCAATTTTTTAAATTCAGCGCTTCAGGAGAAAGCCCTGGGATGGCTCTGCAATGGCAGCTGCATCATATAAATGACCTAGTGCCACTGCAGAGCCAGCCTGGGGCTTCCCCCTCATCAAGATGTACCCCCCCAGAAAGAGACACCATTAGACCATATCAGACATAGCAAGGTGTCTTGTTTTTTCTCTAGCACAGAAATTTTCTCATATTTTTACTGAATAGTTTTGTGGTGTCCAGAATGAAGGTCTAACTCCAAATACAATGAAACTTTTGAGTGCCCTGTACCCCAGAAAATAACACCCCCATCACCATCCTATTTTTACGTATTAATAGCGAACTCACTCTGCGCATGCCGATCCATAGGTAAGGCCTACCTGTGAATATCCATCTGAGTGAGAATGGAATTTGAGTGCAGAACTGTAGATAGGGAGTTGGGACTGTCCCTTTGAGGAACTGACTGAAATTGCAGGGGAAGAGAAAAGACGTATCTGAGGTGATTGGCAAATGGTTGGGTAGCAGGAGCAGAGGAGGGTCCTAGTGAATTTCTTTGCTTTATGGATTTCTTGTTTATGGATCATTTTCTGAGAGCTGTTTCTTTGCTGTTGCTTTCTCTGATTATTCCTATATTTTGTGTGCTCCTCCATGTTAATTTTATGCATTTTATTTGTTTTTCATCCACAAATATTTTAACTCTGTTCATCCAATTTATTAATTATAAAATTATTCCAAAATTTATGTTGTATTGTGTCAGTTTAAATGGGAGTGTAAAATCTGACCCACTATTGAGCAACTGAGAGCAACAGATCAAGTGGGTTACACCTGTGCAGCCAAAATGGCACTGTACACACAAAAGGGCGAACCCCAAGGCCTGAGGAAAGACCAAGTCACCCAGAACCCATGGGCTGTTTTAGGGTTGTGGGTGGCTTGTTAACCATCCCAACAACCCACCCTCACTGAGTTTGTATGTAAAAACAAGCTATGGTGCACACCTACCACTGAAATATTCAAAATGGCTGCCGTTGCTGCAACAAGAAGCCCCACAGGAAAATTCACCCACGGTGGCTTCTTATATGCAAACCTCAATATTTGTTGTGGGTTCTAGTTGTATCTATCTATTTATGATGCTGTTGGAGAGACCAAGGGCTTATCTACACTTTCAGCCCTTTGGGGAGTGGGGAGGGATGATCACAAAGTTTTCCACTTCTGAGATTGTCCCTCAGGGGCCACACGCCAGCGAGTTGTCCTGGAAGTAAAGAGGGACATTCCAGGGTGAGATGTAAGAGGAGACATTTGTGCAATGGCACAGGCACAATCCTGCATGAAGGAACGGTTTTATTTTTTTAAAAACACACACCAATAAAATAAACTCAGTGCTGGAAGATGCCAAGCACCTTCCCACAGATGGCGAAAACACTCTCCCCCTCACCCCCGATGCCCACAGACTCCCCCCCCCACAGCTCTGTGCCCATTTCCTGAGCCCTGCTACTTGTGGGGAAAAGAAAGGACCCCGATAGGGAGAGCCATACCACCCACGGAGCTCAGGATGGTCCTGAGAGGGCGGGAAAAATTGGGAAAAAAGCAGTCCCAGCTATCCCAGGAGAACTGAGTGCTTGTCCCCAGTTCACCCTGGGATCAGCTATGTGTCATTTGGATGCAGAGGGACAACCTCATGACCACCCTGGGATAAATGGCAGGTGTAGACAAGCCTCAAGGCTGCAGTCGTGAACACACTTACCTTGGAATAAATCTCTCCTAGTGTGACTTACTTCTGTTGCTCAGTAAGCAAGGGAGGACATTCATTTTGATAATGGCGTTATGAATGCTGGATCCAAATTTTGGGTTTGGACAAGAGAGGAATAAGGGGGCCAGAATAACTGCAGAAATTCCTTAAGGATCAGCCGGCCAAGTTGTCAGGCAAATCTTTTGTTAGGGAAATTACAGGTAAATGACTCCTAACAGCTAGGAAGTAGCTGGAAGATGAGAGCCATTTTGCAATATCTCTCTCTCCCCTCCCCTCATCTAAAGATCAGGTAAACAAAATTTATGGTTATGAGAGAAACAAAAGAAACTGTGGTTTTGAGACAAAGGCTGCATTCATGTGGAATGCTAAGCCAGGATTTAGCACTATGGGGATGAGCCTCTGCAAGCCTTATTAAGGCTCAGGTTCAGACTCCGCCCCCTTCCTGTCCTCCTCCCACATGGCTGGGAGGAGGACTTAACCAGGTTTCAGTTTCTATGATCCTTGGTTTGTTGTTGTGTACAAACCACCAGTCGTGGTTTAAAACAAACTCTGGTTAGACAAGCCAGAAAAACAATTCAGGGGTTGTAGTTGGCTTGTTTAGCAAGTAACTGGAGTTTGTTTTCAAGCACGATTCCTGGTTTGTACATAACAAGCCAAGAATCAATGGAAACTGTGGGAAAAGGAGAGGGGGGAATCTGCGAACCTGGGACTTTGCTTGGACTTGCAGAGGCTCATCTGCAAAGCACCAGGGCCAGCCTTAGGGGTGGGTGAGCTGAGCGGTCACCCGGGGCACTGAGCTGAGGAAGGAACCAAGCTGGGATGAAGCCGGCATCAAGCTGAGCCCAAGGGCTGTATATATATATATATTTAAAAAAAACCTGTCTCCAGTGAGCTAAGGTGGCAAAAAAGCAAGTGCCTGTAACCCTTTTTCAAGACTGAGCCACAGGAAACCAAAAGAAGCTCTACCAGAAGGGGGTTGTAATTTGGAGGAGGTGCTCAGGAGAAGCACAACCCAATCCTTGTTACCTTATCCCCATGTAAGAAAAATTGAAGTGCATCTACCATTCTGCTTGATCCCAGGGCGTGGAGGAGCTACAGGCGAGAATTCTCAGATGTAGTCCAAGCATACAATAATTCCTGCACGCGGCCGCCAGCTTTTTACATATTTACATGAGCCCTTGCAGGGGGCAGCAGTAGGGCCCCCAACATCACACCTGCATAGGGTGACCATATGAGGACAGGGCTCCTGTATCTTTAACAGTTTTATTGAAAAGAGGATTCCAGCAGGTGTCATTTGTATGCATGCAGCACCTGGTGAAATTCCCTCTTCATCGCAACAGTTAAAGCTGCAGGAACCTTGCCCTCCTGACCAGATACAAAAGAGGGCAGAAGCCGCTGCCCATCCCTCCTTGGCTTCCCCCCTTTCCCCCCACCTCGTGAGGCTTTCCCCGTGTATTGACAGCCAGCTCATAAAGGGAACGGAGAACTTCCCAGCAAAAGAGAGACTCTTCTCCCCATGCCAGAAGCAGCGCAGGGGCATTTTGGTGGCTATTCAGCCTGCCGGCTTGCCCTTGCCTGGGTAGATGGTGACCACTCAGGGGTCGCCATCCAGCCCGGCCATGCCTCCGCCACAACTCCAGAACAGCAATAGATGACAGATGTGCCATCCTTGCATCGCTCTGGAGAAAAAAGTCGGAGTAAGTCTCTGACTTTTTTACTTCAGACCTTTGGGGGAAAGCCCCAGGATAGCTTCACAGTCACTGCTGCATCATATAAGTGACACAGCGCCATCACGGAGCCACCCTGGAGCTTTCCCCACATATAGACAGCCGTTCTAGTAGAAAATCAAATAGTTTTTGCAAACCTGACATCTGCCCTTGCCTGGTGTTGACTGAGCTAGATGTACCAATGGCCTTTCTTGTTATAAGGCAGCTTCCTATGTTCTGTTCTGGATTTAGTTGCAATGACAAGTTAAACCCATAAAATACAAAACCCAGCTAATAATCAGCAGGCAGCCAACCACGCATAAAGCATAAGTCAATAGAAGAAACAACCTTCACTGCTTTTATTGTCCCAATACCATTTAATATAGACTAGAATCAGCAAATCCAGGGAGATTTTTTTTAATAGTATGCAGGATCTATTTTAATGTAATGGGCTGTAGATAGTTCAGTAAAGCACAACTGGTAATTTTAAAATCAAGATCGATCCAAAAACAAACACAAATGTCATTGAAATCTTGTTGTACGGAGCATCAAGGTGCATCACTTCAAAAAGGCCCAGTTTGCATGAAATTGTCCGCAGGAGCAGATGCAAGGTCGTTACAGAGTTGTTTGTCAATCTTCTTTACCAAGCAGCTGAAACTTTTCCATACATCAGTTGAATTGTTGCTGATGCAAATGTCCTTGATTTTGATTTTGGCTTGTCACAAACGCTGCCTCACTGAAACAGAAATCCTTGAACTAACATTCTCGTGCATACTGGTCGCCAGCTTTAATGCCGCTTACTCTGGAGTAATCCCATTGATGGGAATGGAACTATTCCAAACCTAGAATGACAGACGCAAACAATTTGCATGTGCACTTTTGGGGTTGTTCCCGTGCCACTGAGTTTTGCTTTATCAAAGAATGTTATCATTGCTGGTGTCTTGAATTTCGTGCCTATAGCAATCATTAGTATTCTCGCTGCATTGGTGCCATATCTGATAGCTGAGGCACCCAAAAATGCAAGCAGAGACTGAATAAGAAAACCTGGAAATGGCAAAGCTCCATCTGTATCTGATTAGAAAAATATGTGATTGAATATGTATTCAGTCATTTAGCATCGTAACTTTAATGTACGAATGAATTAAGGCACAAACACCCCAGGGGAGTTTCAGAATGTAGGCACACATTATTTCACAGAGTGCAATTGGACATCTTAAGTCTTATTTTGTAGCAACTTTAGAGAGCAAGTGGCTTACAGAGTAATCCTAATTCCATCCTTAGCCACTGTCAGAGGGAGGCTGGTCTTTGTGTGTTTCTTTGGTTGGTGGATGAAAGGAAAAACAACTCCTTCCCATTTCCAGCAATGGGAGGAAAATATTTAGATGTACTTTCCTGGGGATGGGGGTGGAAGCTGAGAGGCTGTTGGATTCAGCGGATCCATGAGTTCTCCCTCCCTGGCCACTGGCACACCCCTGCTGCACCTGTTTCCCCCTCTTCCCAAAGTCAGAGTTCTGACCTCCAGTGAACGAGCCACCACAGTGGCTGAAAGAGGCTTGGATGGGGTGGAGGTGAGGATCTGCAGTAGGTTCTCCTTGGAGGTTGAAGTTTGGTCTTCAGCCTTGGAGGGTGAGATCCACCACATCCTGTGGCACCTAGAATGCTATTTAGGGGCCTATTCAACCCACTTGCCTGGGAGTAAACCCCATTGAATTCAATAGGACTGACTTTTGAGTAGAAATGCATAGGATTGTGCTATTATGGACAAAGGTCTAAAGGATCAAATCTAATCCTCAGCATCTTTTAAAAAACAAAACAAAACAAAACCTTCGCAAATATTTGATAATTACTGAGGTTTTAAAAAAATGCTTACTATTTTTAAGAAGTGTTTTTGTGACCACCGATCTGCTAGAAGGAATCTCCTATTTCAGATAGCAATCCAACCAAAGTTAAACATTTTTAAAGTTGGAAATAATCCAAGCATGTGTTTAACTCTCCCCATTGGAATAAAGGGGACTTAAAAGTTCTTAGCTTTGGCTGGATCATGCATATATAGATCGAATTGTATTTATAGACTGGAGCTTGAGTTGTCTTGGGGCAATGTAAAAATTCCATCTTCTCCATTTAAAACCTGATCATAAATAAACTTTCTGGGAATTCCCATTTATTACAATGGGATCCTTTGTTAATAATCATTTATTGTTACTTAATTAGTTGTAATTTATTGGTGGCACAACATTAGACATCAAACAATGTTTTCAAACCTTGAAATTGAATAAAGAGTGGTCAAAAAGAGATATTATGGTAGCTTGGTGATGCAATAATGACATGTCATGTACTCTTCCATGTGCAGATAAATGAATGCACAGTTACAAGATGGGGGGTACTTGGCTCATCAATACTACAAGTGAGAAGGATCTTGGAATTGTTGTAGATCACAAGCTGAATATGAGCCAACAGTGTGATGTGGATGCAAAAAAAGCAAATGCTATTTTGGGCTGCATTAATAGAAGTATAGCTTCCAAATCATGTGAGCTACTGGTTCCCCTCTATTCGGCATTGGCTAGGCCTCATCTTGAGTATTGTGTCCAGTTCTGGGCATCACACTTCAAGAAGGATTCATACAAGCTGGAGGGGGTTCAGAGGAGGGCAATGAGGATGATCAGGGGTCTGGAAACAAACCTCTTTGAGGAGAGACTAAGGCCATAGCTAGACCTAAGGTTTATCCCTGGATCATCCAGGGGTCAAACCTGTTCATCTAGGTGACACATAGGGGATCCAGTGCTCAGGCAGGGGCGAACCCTGGATGATCCCAGGATAAACCTTAGGTCTAGCTGTGGCCTAAAAGAACTGGGCATGTTTAGCTTAGGGACGAGAAGGCTGAGGGAGACATGATAGCATTCTTCAAATACTTGAAAAGTTGTCACGTACAGGAGGGACAGGATCTCTTCTCGATCATTCCAGAATGCAGGACATGGAATAATGGGCTCAAGTTACAGGAAGCCAGATTCTGGCTGGATATCAGGAAAAATTTCCTGATCGTTAGAGCAGTATGACAATGAAACCAATTATTATTAACATCATCAACTTCAACATCATCAGTCATCATCAACTTTGTTTGTATCCCACCTTTTGCCCAATGCTGGGCCTCAAGGCAGCTTTACAAAATTAAAACATATACAGTTAAAAGCTTTAAATAGAAATATACAAAAGTTAAAAAATAATTAAATAGGTTTCAATATTAAACAACTAAAATATTTAAAATACATAACGAATTTTAAAAGTCTCAGGCATAGACGGAGGTTGGGATTATTCACCAAAGGCCCGCTGGAATAAAAACGTTTTTGCCTGCCTCTGAAAACACATCAAGGAGGGAGCCAGGCTAGCTTCCCTGGGAAGGGAGTTCCAGAGTACTGGAACAACCACTGAGAAGGTCCTCACCTGCATTCACACCAGGCATACCTGTGATATGGTGGGACTGAGAGAAGGGGTTCCCCTGAAGATTTCAAAGCACGGGCAGGCTTGTAGGGGAGAATACAGTTTTTCAGATATTTATTTATTTATTTATTTTATTACATTTTTATACCGCCCAATAGCCGAAGCTCTCTGGACACAAAAATTAACCTGGACCTGAGCCATATAGGACTTTATAGGTCATAACCAGCACTTTGAATTCTGCCCAGAAACAGACTGGGAGCCAGTGGAGCTGCTTTAACAGAGGAGCCCATTACCTAGGGAGGTTGTGGGCTCTCACACACTAGAGGCCTTCAAGAGGCAGCTGAATAGCCATCTGCCAGGGATGCTTTAAGGTGGATTCCTGCATAGAGCAGGGGGGTTGGACTTGGTGGCCTTATAGGCCCCTTCCAACTCTGCTATTCTATGATTCTATGAAGGACGATGCAAGGTGTCTGCTGGTGGAAATAATCAGGCTGAAATATGAGCACGACTTTGGCTCTGGAACATGCTAAGTCAGTTCTTTCTCGGTTTTGCTTCATGCGTTCCAAGGCTGAGTTCTGGCTTATGTTGGAAGTGCTGGATTTTGAAAAATTTACTTGCACATTAGTCTTTCACAGCCTGCATATAATTTTTTAAAAAACACTTGTGTTGACCATAACATATTTTTCCCAAGATACCACACTGCTTTTCTCCCTGGTTAAAAATTGACTGTTGTTGGTTTGATCTTCTTCTTTTTCTTCTTTTTCTTTTTCTTCTTCTTGATCATACTTTGTGCAATTGTATGAATTCATCCTCAGTTAACCCCCACAGTGAAAAACAAAATATGAGAGAAACAGATGGTGTAGGGCAGAGCTTTCCAAACTGTGTGTCGCGACACGTTAGTGTGTCGGCTGCAGTGTGTAGGTGTGTCTCGCAAACGTAACGAGAAACCTCTGAGTCTATGTGAAATTAGCAATACCAACTTGCATGCATTTTTACGCAGCAAAGGTGCCGATCAGTATGGTGCACTAGTATATTCCCCTTCCATCGTATCTGTGTATGCACACCGCGGTTGAGGGGTCGTACAGGTACTGTGCATGCACAGTATGCGTAATCGGGTCGAAACAGCTGATTCCGCGGCACTTCCGGTGACACAGCCGCACCTGAAGAAATTCCATGGGTCTAGTTTTTTGATAGAATACCATCTTGACCGCCGCTCAATTGCAGCTCGACAAAATTAGTTCAATGTGAAAAGTTACGAGCAGCCACTCAACGAGTGTGTGCAGCGCGGGATTGTTCTCTCACTTTATCACTGCGTGAGTGGAGTGCTGGTGCTGTTATTTTCATGTTTAGTTACTGTTAAAACTTTATAATACATTCGCACAGATTTATTCATTAAATTGCAGTTGAATTACCCCTAAAATAGATAAGTTTCTAATTAAGAAAAGAAAAGCTGGTGAAGATGACGTTTGCGATGAACAAAATGTAGCGGCTATAGAGGAAACTACGCAAGGATCAACTGTTGAACGGTCTGTATTAGTACATAAGAACTGTGAAAGAAGGAAATTTTGAAATGTTTTCCAAAACTGCTAAGTGTGAGCTAAAATGTGATATCAGCTCGCTAATTGTTGACCGTTTAACATTGCTCGGAGAGAAAGTTCATCATTACTTCCCAAATGTTGAAAACCAAGACTATGATTGGATCAGAAATCCATTTCTTTCAACTGCAATGAAGAACCTTTCACTTATTGAAGAAGAAGAATTGGCGAAATAAAAAATGATTGAAGTCTGTTAATGATGTATGAAGAGGGTGACTTAGACAGCTTTTGGATTCGCGTTTCAAAAATGCATCCAAACATAGGTAAAAAAGCGTTAAAAATTCTTCTGCAGTTTTCTACTACATACATTTGTGAAGTATCCTTTTCAACAATGACAAACTTAAAGACACTGAAACGTGGAAGCTTAAAAATGCTTGATGACGAAATGCCAGTGTCTTTATGTAATATTCCACCAAATATTCAAAAGCTGTGTTCATCCCATCAACCTCATACATCTCATTAAAATGGTAAATAGTTATTGGTGTTATTAAAAAAAAAAAATTCTTGCACATATTTACATATTGTTACACATAAATGACAACAATCTTGGAAATGTATGTTATTATCTTACAAATCATATATTTTAAAAAATATAAATGAAAGGTTTTCATGAGATATGTTGGGTCCCCATACATTTCGTTATTACAATTTATGTATCTCTCCGTATCTCTTATAAGGGGTTAGTTTAACCTCCGATTTGCTAGTAAAACTGAGTTACTGTGTCATGAAATGATGATGTCTAAAAAGTGTGTCACCAACATGAAAAGTTTGGAAAGCTCTGGTGTAGGGACTGGTTTTAGCTATTCAGATTTGAGAGTGAAACGTTCTGCATCTGCTCAAAGGTGCTTTTATCTTTTGTTGATATTTCAAGTATTCCAGCCCTGCCACTGAAAACAGGTTCTGGAGTTAAATTCTGAATGGTTAACACCTTGAGCTGCCCTACATATTTACAACATATGATTATTAAGTTTGATTTTGCATATGTTATGACGGTAAACACTTCTTTTGCCCCATAGGGGGCACCCTAACACCAAGCCAAAGAAATACCACCATTAAGAATGTCATAATATTTAATGTCATATTTAGTTGTCGCTTTGATATTCTCATTACAGAGTTTACTCTGACATTATTTCCAAAGTATGCAGCTTGAAAGATTGAAAACTACATTGTGAATGCTGGCTGTTCTTAATAAAAGTGTTATCTTCCTGGTTTTGTAATCCTCCACCCTCCAGTTGGCTAACACGTCTCTTAAATTTTGATTTCTTTTCAAAATGAAGGGTAATATTTACACTGGTGAGCCAATGTGGTGTATGTCAGAGTGTTGGACTAGTACTGGGAAGCTCCCATTTAAAATTCTCACTCACCATGGTTTAGTCTTTGGCTATATCTGGGCGTAATCTGCCTCACAGGGTCGCTGTGAGGATAAACTGGAAGGAGGGGGTTGGGTGGGGAGAAATATACACCCCACCTTGAGCTCTTTTGGGAAAGGTGGGATATAATGTAAAAAGTAAAAATCAATTCATGTTTGGACGACTGATTTACTTTTCATACTTATCCCCAGCTGTAAAATGATTTAAGTTCCTTTGGGCGCAAACATCCTATCCTTGTTTAGACATTAAAATGCCTACAACTCCCAACATGCCATGGCTACGGCATGCTGGGAGTTGTAGGCTTTTCTTCTGTCTAAACATGCATAGGATTGCCCCTTATAACTGTCTTGTTGCATAGCACACTCTCACCCATTCCTTCTCTTTCTTGGTTCTTTCCCTTCCTTCTGTTGCTTCTACATTCCATCACCAAGGAGAATCTAGACTGTAAGTTTCTTGTGCATGGGGTTACACTTTTAATTTCTCTCTGTGTGGCTGTTACTTCCTAAAGTGCCATGCACACTGCTGGCAATGTTTATCTCGGAATCATGTCAAAAAACCTGTGAAGTGTCACGTGAGAATGGCTGCAGGAGTGTCTGTTTTACTCCCCAAAAGCAAATAATATTAATACACTCATAAAGGGAGGGTTTGGTCTTCTCTTTACCTAAATGTGGAATATCTTGTGTAAGCCAATTACATGAAAGCAAGTTGCATTAATAGTCCCTTGTTAGTGGATGAGAATGGATCCATTGACACATGTCACCACGAGCCAGGTTTCAAAGTCACACTCAGACACAACTTTAATTTTTCTCCCTTGGCTCTCCCTGTTGTGAAAGAAAACAAAGACCTGTAGCAATGTTTTCCTTCAAATGCCAAGGGACATTGTGGGAAAGTTAGGCTGAAGCTATTACTTGCCTCAGTGAAAGATCAACAGTCTTTTGGACTATGAAAAATAGCTTGGAAATTTTTAAAGGAACTATGGGTTGCAGTAACAGAGTCAGCATTTATTCAGTAGATAAATACTTTTGATATTTCTTTTGAGAAAATGCACATCATATTATTGTACTTTTCTATTAAGGTCTGAGCCTCAAGACTAGATTTCATAAACAGTAGAAGCTGTAGTAAACCAGCTTTGTATTTAAGCACTAGCCTGGTAGCCATAGGTAGGCTGACCATATGAAAAGAAGGACAGGGCTCCTGTATCTTTAACAGTTGTGATGAAGAAGGAATTTCAGCAGGTGTCATTTGTATGTATGCAGCACCTGGTGAAATTCCCTCTTCATTACAATACTTAAAGCTGCAGGAGCCCTGCCCTTTTTTTGTCTCTAGTCAGTCTAGTATAGCTCTTGCAGCTTTAAATGTTGTGATGAAGAGGGAATTTCCCCAGGTGCTGCATGCATACAAATGACACTGGCTGAAATTCCCTCTTCATCACAACTGTTAAAGATACAGGAGCCCTGTCCTCTTCATTACAATACTCAAAGCTGCAGGAGCCCTGCCCTTTTTTGTATCTAGTCAGTCTAGTATAGCTCTTGCAGCTTTAAATGTTGTGATGAAGAGGGAATTTCCCCAGGTGCTGCATGCATACAAATGACACTGGCTGAAATTCCCTCTTCATCACAACTGTTAAAGATACAGGAGCCCTGTCCTCTTCATTACAATACTTAAAGCTGCAGGAGCCCTGCCCTTTTTTTGTATCTAGTCAGTCTAGTATAGCTCCTGCAGCTTTAAATGTTGCGATGAAGAGGGAATTTCCCTAGGTGCTGCATGCATACAAATGACACTGGCTGAAATTCCCTCTTCATCACAACTGTTAAAAATACAGGATCCCTGTCCTCCTTTTCATAGGTGACCATAGGTGACCAGGATTTCCATGCAGGTGAGTAAGCAGTGGAAGAAGGTCACAGCACCCAGTCCTCCTTCATTGTCTAGCATAGAAACAAAGCAGGCTACTAGAGGTGGTAAGCCTCCACTTCCACGTTCAGCACAGAAATTAAGCTTTGCTCCTCTTCTCTGCCAGTCCCCAGCAAATTAGTCATTTTTTTTTATTTGCAGGCTAGTAACTTTGAAGAGGCTTGACTGTCCCCCAAGTGTACCTGTTCATGTGATAGAATGCTCCCCCACCCCAAAAAAGAATGAAAAATCATATACGTACAAAATTGTCATATCAGTATGGGGCTAGTTTTGAACTCTTTTCTGCATATGGTAATTTTTGATGTGTAGGGATTTTTAAAAAATGGAAAATCATGCAATTATTTGAGCCTTCACCTGAAGTTTGAAGTGGTACAGTCCAGACCAACATTTACTTCATCTGCTGAATGTTAGAACCAGGCCTAAAAAATTAGCCCCAAGAAAGAAAGTACTTTTTAGGTCATCTGCTAACGTGACATGATTTTCTCTCTCCTCCCCTCTGCATCCTTCAGCATTGCCCTAAAATCTGCTCTGGAGGGTTTCCATCCTTCTAGAGCAGATTTTAGGGCTAGGCACAGGCTGCAGGGGGGATTACCCCCCCCCATTCCACTGACAGAACTGCTTCTGTCAGCAGAACAGCAGCATTGAATCCAACCCCTTATTTTAATTTCATATTCATGCAATACATGATGTGAGCCTATGAAAATTTCTTCTCTTTTCTATCAATTTTTCACATCCTGGAAAAATGCAAACCAAAACTCAAGCTGTTAAACTTCATCACTCGGGATACTTTCACAAGGTCATTTTGCCATAAGAATATTGAGGGTGTATGGTAGCTAATGCTGACTCAAAAGTGGGCCTTGAGTGAATGACAGAATTTGGTCTTTTGGCACCATTTACCATGTAGCTGACACCTTGGGCGATGTTAAAAGTTTCCACCAGCTGATGATAAATCAGCATGCCCCAGGGAGTTCTGTGGAGAGAAGAGTGTGCTTAGCAATAAAGGGCTGACATAAAGGCTATCCATTTTGAACAAGGGACATCTGGCCTCCCTATTTCAAAGTTGTCTTCAATCAAATGAGACCCCGAGATGAAGTCGGGTTAGTGGAAGAACCCTGAGAGTATTTTAAAGATCAGCTTGTGAGGCTTGTTCAAAAGGTTCTTCTTCAAAAACCACTTTGTGACCAATTCCACGGCACATTTGCCGTTATATGAGGCCAGCTGTTGTACTTGTTTGTCTTCTCCCTTAGTATCCCACACAAAAGCAAACAAACAACAACCACATTCTCTGCAACCTCACCATCTCCTGATGCTTTCTGTTCTGAAATGTTGGCTGAGAAATAAATACTAGATAAAGAATTGCTACGTAAGTTTACTCTGTTACATAGGTAATCCTCACATTTAAGTATTTCAGTACTTGTAGCATAATGTCTTTTAAACCTTTTTGGATATCTTCCACAATGTATTAATTTAAGGAATGTATGCAGCAGAAAAAAGAATGAGAAGTGTTTTATTTTTTTTAAAAAAATACACACATTAATCTCCAAGCTTTATGTAATAGTTCTTACTGTATACCAAAAAACAGTTATAACCTCGTTTATTATACCAATCAATAATGTCAGCTCCTTCTTGGAAATGAGACTTGGAACTTTATGTGGACAATGTCAGCTCTGTTGTTTACTCACCAATAACAAATTTCCAAATGAGGAGAAAAACAACAACACAAATTTATCTTGTTCCATAACCTTTACGATGATCACAACAGCTGCTTCATTCCAGGGGCTGGTTACACAATTTCTGAGCTTGAGTAATACATCTACTTCTCCAGCTCACGGGCAAGTTGCAGAGCAGTGTCTGGCCTTATCTTGAGATTTCCCTTTGGCTGGAGGATTTTGGGACACTGTGTAATAGTGAAACGTCCTTACCTAACCTTGTCGCAGACAGCAGCTGGCCCCCGAAAGCTTCTCCTGTCTTTCAGTTGGTGCAACAATGCCAAAAAGGGATGGGCGGCAGTGCCGAAGGCAGTTGCTACCACCAAAGAGGACCAGCATTTGACCAGCTGCCACCGTCTCTGGTTTCTCATTGCCCCTTTGAAAGTCAAGAGCAACCTGCCCTTAGAAAGATGTTGGGACCCATTAGACATACTGCAGTGGAGAAATAGTTGAGACCTTCCTCTCAATGTTGCTCCTGAAAAAGGGATATTGCAGTTTGCAATGGATCATTCCAATAGTGGGATAAGATCCTCTTCTTCCCCCCCTCCTTTGAAGGCAGAATGCCATGTTTTTCAAGACAACAGGGGTGATTTCTAAGTCAGGGTGGGGTTCCCACTTTCTAATCCTCAAAAAGACTCCATTGCCATGACTTGAGCAATTGTGCGATGGGGAGAAATCTAGCTGCTGTACTAAACCCTTTGTTTCTTGCACCTGGTTCTGCGGTTTGAAGACACACAAGTCCTTTTCTGTGTCACTACAAGCAAAGCTTTAGGTCTGTGCGAGGTGACATTGTGGGTCTAAAACAAAGACGGGCCCATTTCATAAGTGGATTTGCAGATGTGTTAAGTCTCTGGAGCTTAATCATTCATATATTGCTCAAATTCTTTTGATAGGTACCTTTGGGGAAAACATGTAGGAATAAGAAGAAGTTACCATGTTGTCTATTACCAAACTGTCCTTTTCCAGAGCATGTGTAGATTTGCAAAAAGTTCCTTCCTGGATTAACCCTGCCAGTAGATCATTTTATTCCCATTGTACAGATGGGGAACTGAGGCACTCAACACTTTTTGCCCATAGTGAAGGTGGAATCGGAACACTGAGCGCTGCAGAAGTGGGCAGGATTGGTGTTTTTTCCTGGTAAATCTCCAGGCAGCTTTACTTTTGCTTTCTTTTGAGAGAAGGTGATGTGGCATGCTTTACCACCAGATAGCTAGCTCTCAAAGGGAAGCCTCCCCAATCTTAGAGCCACTTTGTACCCAAGGTGGCCCACTGAAGTTCATCTCCTGTGGATCTAGGAAAGGACCAGTTAAAGGGTTAAGTTTCAGAAGAGGGAGGGAGAGAGCGCGAACGCCTGGAACACCGCTCTCCTCGTCCCGCCCCTGCGCGTGTTGGGGGTGGGTGGGTGAAAACCTCGCCTCTCCTGTTGTTCTCCGACGTCCTATCCCAGCCTGTGCAGCCTCGGGGCTGGAACGAGGAGGAGGCAAGGCCGTGTGTGCTCCTGTAAGAGCGCTCAACCCAGCTGCTGGCAGCAAGGCATGCGCATTGCAGGGCGCCCTCTCACCCCGCTCAGCTATGCCAAGTATGTGAGCAGCAGCAGCAGCGAGACGCACACACGGCCAAGCTCGACCATGGGGCGCTCCTGCCAACCAGGCTACGGGCTGCCGCGCTTGTCGCTGCTGCCGCCGCTGCCGCCGCCGCCTTCTTCAGGGGGCCACCCCGCAGCAGCTTCGTGCTCGACGGCGGCGGCAGCAGCAGCGACTAACTGAAGGAGGCGAGGAGACGACCAGGCATGGCTGACCCTCTACGCCGAACTCTCTCCAAGCTGCGGGGCAGGCGGTCGCAGCGAGGGGCAACAGGCACAGGAGAAGTCGCCGGGCACCCCAACGGGGGAGGCGGCAGCAGAACCGGCGTCCTGCGAGGTAAAGCCTCACGGAGCGTGCAGCATCAAGGAAACGGGGCGGCGGCGACGGGAGCGCCGTGCGTTCTCCTGGGCAGCCCAGCGAGCGGCAGCGGCGAGGCCCCCCACGAGTCCCCGCTGGTGTTGCCGGGGCGGCGGGAACCGATCACTTGGTCCCGGCCGGGGAAGGCGGCGATGCCTGGGGAACGGTTGCCCGGAGTCTGCATAGCTCGCCCATGCCCTCCGAGAAACCGCGTGGAAGGGACACCGCAGCCGCCTAGCCCCCCGGGGCTCCGTGCGCCTTCGCCTGCCGAGCTCCGCTTGTCGCCCACCTCCTTTTTCCAGAGGGGTGCGGATTCGGGATCTGCCCTGGAGCGGGGCGGCGGGAGCGAGGAAGACGATTACTACGATAACCAGAGCCTGCCCGGCTGGAGCTGCCAAGGAGCGTCCGGTGCACAGGACGAGGTGTGGGGAGGCAAGGAGGGCAGCGTGGTTGCCGGCGGCGGCGGCGGCAGCAGCAGTAGCAACAGCCGGGCCAGGGCACGGGAGAGCACCGGCAGGCTCCGCAGCCAGCTGCAGGAAGCCTACTACCTGCTGATCCACGCCATGCACGACCTGCCGCCGGCCAGCCCCACCGTCGGGGTCCTCTCCCCCCAGCCTCTCCCCCACCGTCCTTTCTCCGAGGCTGGGGAGAGGAAGGATGCGCTAACCTGGCCTCTCTCGGGCGGGGACGGTTGCTCTCAGCTGCACGGGGCCGAGCCCGACTCCCAAGGCACAGCCAGGGGCCTCGCCTGGCGCCAGGGCATCAGCAAGAGTCTGGAGAGCCTCCCCTTTGCCCAGCCCGCCGCCCAACCGCCGTCCCTGCGGAGGTGTAGGAGCAACAGCGCGCTCCCATCGCAGCTCCAAGAGCCGCCGGCGCCCCAGGGCCACCTGCTGCAGGAGCCGCCGCCGCTGCCTGGCATAAGGCGGGAAGCCTGTTCTCTTGCAGCTGCCGCCGGCCGCTCTGGCGACGGCAGCTGCGAACAGAGCGCCAGCGGCCGAAGCGTTTGCGGGTTGGATCCGTCGGCGCTCCCGGACGACTTGGAGCAGCTGCTGCTCCCGAAGTTTGCGCCGGAGCTGTGCACCGCCTTGGGTGATGCAGTGGCGCTGAAGGACAGCGTGGATCCAGCAGAGGCGGGTGGCGGCGAGAGAAGTCACCAGCACCCGTCGACAGCAGACGCCCATGAGGGCCTCTCCAAGCCGCCTGCCGTGACGGTTCGGAAGCTGCAGAAGTGGATGTACAAAGGA
This sequence comes from Elgaria multicarinata webbii, assembly GCF_023053635.1. Taxonomy (NCBI): domain Eukaryota; kingdom Metazoa; phylum Chordata; class Lepidosauria; order Squamata; family Anguidae; genus Elgaria; species Elgaria multicarinata. The sequence goes on from NC_086171.1 coordinate 130,121,232, forward strand.
CGCCTGCTCTCCCTGGGCATGCGAGGCCGCGGCGGGACAGCTGGGACTTCCTCCCCTTCCTCTCCCGCAAAGGCCCTCGGGACCTGCCGGCCACTTCTTAGCAGAGAAGGCGCAGCCACTCCGCCCCCTGCCCCCCTGAGGAGGGGGCACAGTGGTAAGGCCCTAGTGTCCTCTTCAGACCAAAGAATCTTGCTGACAGGTAATGGTTTCTGCCTCTCCTCACTTCCCCTTGGTAGGGTCTTGCAAGCTTAAGGCCGCCACCTCATTTTTATGGGCCCTGATTCTATGCTTTGAACAGCTGCCTGGTTGGCAGAAAAGCCAATCAGGCAGTTTGCCTCATGCTTACATCTCTGTGGTTGGGAAAAGCTTCACTTGTTGAATTACTGGTATGAGAGACATGCCTTTTAAAATATGTCAGTCCTACTCAAGGCTCATTGTTCTGTTGCCTTCTACAAAACGGCTGAACTTCTCAGTAAATGTTAAAGGCAAGGCAAACAAAATAAAACAAAAACTTTCTGAGCACATTATTTAGGAACTGACATGTAGAATGTTCAATCAGTTTCACATCAGGGCTGGGGAGGCTGGGGCCCTCTAGATGTTCTGTGACTCCACTTCCCATCAGCCTCAGCCAACCTGACCAATGCGGAGGGATGATGTAGCAGTTTGTCAACATCAGAGTGGGCTGGAGGCACAGGTTCCATTTGCTGCCTTATATAGTATTGTATAAAACAGCAAGCTTAACTTAAAAGGCATGTGAAGTTTCAAGAAAGAGGGGGCTTTCACACAGTTTCCATGCCAAATCCTAATTTGCAAGTGGTGTGCCAAATTCACAGGAGGAAAAAAAAGCACATGAATAATGTTCATGCTTGTCAACCAACACTAGTAGGTTTGTTAGGGGAACCGCAGTGCCTGTTGCTTAGGAAGAAGACCACCGTTGAAGCTACCTTTCTGGCATAACTTCTCCCTCATTTAAACAAGTTTGTAACCCACTGATTTCAGTGGGACAGTTAAGCGCTTGCATAACTCTCTCCTAGGGGGGATCTACACTATTGCTTTTAAAGCGCTTTAAAGCACTTTGAAAACGTTTTGAAACCTGTATTTGCAGTGTGGCCTGGGCCCCAACAGTTGTCAAAACTGTTATAAAGCGCTTTAAAGCACTTTAAAGCAGTAGTGTAGATTCCCCTCAGGTCAGTGAGACTTAAAAATGCCTGCATTTGGCTGGACGGCAACCTGGCTTTTTAAAAGCCAAGCTGTAAAATCATGTGGCGTAATGGTTCTGAGCCTCTTACTGTGCAGAATGCGAAGGTGGGTGAGCAGTCAGCCTATTTGTTCTTCAGCTAATGCCCTTGCCTGTGGAAAGCTGGGGTGACAAGGTGATAGATGGCAGCCTAGCCTTATTCGTGATGTACTACTTGTCCTGTGTAAGATGGTTTCTTTTTAAATCTGGGGGAGAATTCAAATACGGAGCGGGGTGTCTCCTTTCATTACACTTACAGCATGGGCGCACACGGCGCTACTCAGACAATCTGAGGAGTCCACGAGGAAGACAGTGATGCTGTCAAGAGGAGGGGCTGCCCCATGCACCCCTCACTTTATCCAACTGGCAGTGGAAAGAGTCAAGCAGCCTTCCCCATCCTAGTGCCTTCCAGATGCTGACTGTGAATGATGGGAATGGTAGTCCAACACATCTGGAAGTCACCAAGTTGGGAGAGGCGGCTGTTGCACCCCCATGACACAAATATATAATGTTCCTTATCCTGAGCCATTTCACTCCACCACTCTGTTAATTATTTTAATTGTATTTCTATTAAAATCTGCATGGAATTTAACAAACGGGACATTTTTAAATTATTACCTTACTTTTTTTAAAAAAAAACTTAGTGTGGAGATAAATGCCTGTGAAAACACTCCCCTTTTCTCCCCCTCCCCTCCAGCAATTTCTATTAAGGGCAGAGTCAAGGAGTACATTTTAGCAACTCTGATGGGGAAAAAAAGTGGAGTGGATATGGAGAAGTGTATTAATGTATCTGGTCAATTCTACCTCATTTTATTTCTATGGGCCCTAAAGGGTGGGACATTCCAAGAAACGTTGCCTAATCAACATGGATACTTCCAGAAAATGCCTCTCTTTATATATTAATTTCACATGTGTTGCTAAAGTGAGTTAATAACTCACTTATTCAAGTACCCATATGTGAACCAACCCTCTCAGTTTCCAAAGCTCTTTGCATTTATTTCTTTTAAGCCCTAATGATTGCAAATAGTCCAGTATAATGTGTAGAAATGAGAAGCTACGGATTGAACAATAACCCAAAAAAGAGAATATGCTTAATTATTTACTTTTAGAGTGGTTCTTTTGCTGGGCAAGGCCATGGCTTGCAATAGGTTTACCTCAGAAATTCTGCGGCTTCAACAGAACATAGAGCTTGTTATACCTTGCCCAGTTGCACTGTTTAGTTCATTTCTGCTGTATCAGACTATACTTACGATCAATGGATGAATAAACATTTTACCATCTAGTTCCTCAGACTATGAAGGGATATTAAAGATGCTAGTGATACTACAAGTAGGAAAAATTCAGAGCTAGCACCTTAAAAATAAACACACTTTATGTGTTCACACTTAAGCCCTCCTTGGTACTGCAACCACCCTAGTAGTTGAATCCAGCTTCGTAAAGCTTAAAGGGCAGAAACCCACCAAATTTAAGCAATTTGGAAGGTAGTTGATATTTTAGCATGTGTTTATCCCTCCATTAAAATTCATGGAGCTTATCTTTGGCTGGATTGAACCTTATGTCTAAAGTATCCCAGAGCAGATATATTCACACATCAAGTAAGACTGAATAGAGCACTTGTTGCACAGGAGCAACAAGTCCAAGTCAAAAATAGTTGTTTGCTACACTACAGGAGTGAGAAACTTGTAGCTCTCCAAGTGTTTTGGTTTACAGCTACCATCTGACCATTGATTATACTGGATGGACTGATAGAAATTGTAGGTCAAAACATCTGGAGGGCAAAAAAATTAGGGACATAGGAAGCTGCCTTATACCAAGTCAGACCATTGGTCTATCTAGCTCACTAACTGGCAGTGGCTCTCCAGGGTTTCAGGTAGGAATTTTTCCTATCCTACCTAGAAATGCCAGGGATTAAACCTCCATGCAAATCAGATGTTTTACCACTGAGTATGGCCATTCACTGCTGTATCAGATGAAACCTCTGACATCTTCCACAATGTCCAAGTCACTCAAGAATACCAGTACTTAGCAAATATAAGCAAGGATAACATACTTAGGCTCCTGCCAAGGCCCACACTCCAGCAAGGGGACCCCCTGCTTGCCCTCCGGCTGCTGGTTTTCCTCCTTTGTGTCTCTGATTGTTCACCTGTCCCCTCTAAGTGTGTGAAGTATGACAACTGAAAGGGAAAGGAACAGAAACCTACGCTTGCCCAGTGGTATGGACTGACTCCAGAAGACCCAGTATGCATATCATGGCAGCAATTCCTGTGTTATTTAACCCAGGAATTGCAGGGATGAGCAGAACACATGAGTCACATTTGTCATTTCTGCTTTTAATTAAAAACCCATGAATGCCCTGTTTCAGGGTTGTTTTGTGACGTGTGAACCTGGAAACTTGGGTTTATGGGTTAAACAATCCAGAGTTAACCCAACAACAAATTGTGGGCAATTGTTGTGTTAACTCTGGGTTGTTTAACCCATAAACAATCCAGAGTTCTGGGTTCACACATCATAAACCCAGGAATTGCCACCTTGATGTGTGAACCAGGTCCGTAGGTAGTGGTGACTGTGACTAAAAGGATGGGACCAACTCAGGGAAAGAGGTCTACTAAAGGCATATTCCCAGTGGGTTCACAAAACCTGGAGCTGGCACTGATTATAAGGAGAATGGTTCAGAGTTTTTTGGTTAGTGGCAGCACAAACTTAAATTCTGTATTTCTTGGAGCCATACAGTGCAATCCTATGCATGTTTATTTGGAAGTAAGTCTCACTATGTTAAGCGGAGCTTACTCCCAGAGAAGTGTGCATAAGATTATGCAATGAAAAGGTATTAATGAATTTTGAGCATATTTTTGTCATTACATCTTAGCCTTTTTGCCCACTAACTGGGATACTTGGGATCAATTGGATTGTTAAACTTGCTTTATGCTTCTACTGTTTTTAAAAACTAGGCATAGCCTTAGGTGTAGTTTATACATCTGTGATTAATGTAAACAGGTATGAGTTATGTGTTTAGAATCTCCAGAGAACTGTAAACTTTCCTAAGTTGTCCTTAAGGTACACATTTTATGACGTAGGAGGAAAACCTTTCTATTTTAATGTAGGAAGAACATCCTTGAATGTAGGAAGAACATCCTTATATTTTCTACTCCATCCTACATACACAAAGGTGTATATTTTAGTACCATACATGCAGTCTTGTATCATACATAGCATGTTGGTATTATACATCCAGGCTTATCCTAACTAGAGCTGCAATCCGATACTCACTTACCTGGGATTAAGCTCTGTTGAACACAGCAGGGCTAACTTCTGAGTAGACCTGTATAAGATTGCACTGCAAATTTTCTTGGAAGCAATGGCCAATTATTTCAATGGCAACTTCCAAATAAGTGTTTTTAGGATAGAATTGTTCTCAGTATGCAAAGCTGTGAATGTTTGGGATCTAGGGTGACCATGTGCAAAGCAATATAAAGATTAATGGCCCTGTTGGGAAGGGAATTTCAACAAGGGGCACCTGTCAACATTTCTTCTCCTACAGAAGTGTTAAAGATACAAGAGTTCTTGTTCTCCTTTGTATGTGTTGTTCCTAGACCTTGCTGGAAAACCCAAGCTCTTAAACAAAGCTGGGATCTTGTTCAAGTCCCCTCGTCCAATGGTCATGTGAAAAGACCACTTTCATTAGCAGGTGTTTGCACATTTTTATAACACATGAACCAGCTCTATGTTAGTTGATAGGAATTCAAATACTTCATGTGTTGCCCGCTTAACAGTGTGTGGTCTCTTGTTAACTGTAAGAAGTAGTTATTTTCTACTCTAGTTTCTTTCATGTTATAACGTTTCCACATAAGTGCATACTAAATAGCTGCATTGGAAAATGCGCTTCCAGGGTGGTTCCCTCTCCCTGTTCTGTTTTAAGTTCTGTTTTAGGATTATCCCCGGTTTAAACTTTCATTGCTCCAAATCCCCCTAGATTTATTGCAAAACACTGCTTCAGAAAAATATAATTAGCAAAAGCATTCTAAGTATTGGTTGCACAATAATATTATGTTCTGTGTATTGTTTTACAGGTATAGGAAGGTTAAAATGCATATAATTACAAGATGTCTGTTAATTGTACAGACTTGAATAGTCACCGTTAAAGAAATAGATTTGTTCCAGAAGTGTAGAGAATATGCTTCCTCCATAGAATAGTGGCTTCTTGCTTGGACTTAAGTAATAACAGAATATAAAAACCAATGGGCCTGTTCAGACAACATGCTAAGCCATGGTTAGGCCGCTAACCCTTTTGCAGCAAATGGTTAGTGAGAGTGTTTAAACTGTGGTTATGTAGCCATCATGGTTAGGAATGGTTCACACAACATGCTAAGTCATGGTTCACAAGACACGCTAAGCCATAATGTTTAGATCAAAATGCTTAACCACTGTGGTTTAGTGTGTCATCTGCACAGGGTGAATGTAACGAGCATTTTTTTTTAACGAATAACATATAAGCTTGATTTCCTTCTGTCTACTTAAATAGGGTATTCATTGCATTTATTGGTATGATATGGAGACATGAGTAAAATTAAATGAACTGAACATTAATTTTATTATTGCAACATTATGTTTGAATGACTGCTGGGAATTATTTTCATTTTTTTTCCTTAAAGGGACCATAATATAATGAAACATTTCTTAAATGCCCTTCAGTGTTCAGTTAAAATTAAAATAGTTAATTTTCTAGTGAATATTTATTTCGTATACTTGTAAATCTTAGTCCAAACCCTGCACTGTGGTTTAATTATGGGTTGTTAACCACAGTCAACCCAGGAAGAGAACCTGTGGATTGTTGTTGGGTTGTGAAGTCTAGATTGTTCATGGTTAACAACCCATAGTTAAACCATAGTGCAGGGTTTTCACATGAGTAATGACAACTCATGATTGTTATGACAGTTCATGATTCACAGACAACCCAACTCAACCTGTACTCTGGGTTATTACTACTTGTGAACCAGGTCAAAGTGTATAGGTTAGAGAATCAGATTAGGTCTGGTCTCTTTCCTGAAGCATCTTGGTTCAAGCAAGTTGTACAGAAACAGAATCTTATGGAGGCAAGAGCAGGGTTCAGAATACTCCCAAGAAGTTATTTGATAAGTGCAGTCCAAGGTGAGACGGAAAGGGATTCATGCCTTTGACATGTGTGCCTCGTACCATTTAATTGTTTCTACATATTGAGCAACTATAATTATAATCAGTGAGCTGGTCAGAGATATAGTGCTGAGGGATATAGGTCCTAGGGATTAATCCCATGTTGTCCGAAATGGGGTTGGAGGCAACCTTCGTACCCTCCTTAAATGGCACCCCTTGCTCTAAGGAGAATTAGAAATCCAATGAGCTGGGCAGGATTTGCTTCTAGCTTTAGGGTACAAGCCTATGGATGTTATGACAGAAACGCGTCCTACAACTCCCAGCATTCCTCAGCCAGATGTGGCTGGGAGTTGAAGGACACTTTTCTTTCTAAACATCCATAGGATTGCACCCTTAGTAAATTTAAACTTTTTATCTGTATTGCCATTTTTTCCCCTCCAGTATGTTAGACATGACAATTTACATGCTACAATCTAATTGCATCAGTTTCCTTCACTCTTTTTTGTTTGTTTGTGGAGAAAACAAAGATTTTTTTGTTTTTAGACGGATGTGCTGATGCTGATGTGTTTACTTTATTGGAAGCAAGAGGAGTAGGTTTCTTGGAAACGCATCTCAAATAGATCTGCTATTTTAGCATTTGCTGTAAATACCTCTCTCCCAGAAGGATGAAAGCCACACTAGTCAAGCATCCTGTCTCTTGGTGGGTCATGCTAGCTCCACTGTAGCATGCTCACTAAATGAACATTTATCAAGAGATGTAAGCGATGTCTGATATGGTGGCGTGTGTGTGTGTGTTAGATTCTCTTTTGGCAATGTCTGTATACTTGGAATGTGATGCAAGTTCAGACATGATGCTAGTATCGTTTGTAGTTATGTCAAGAGTTTTACTACAGTCAGTGCATCTGATTTGAATTCTTAGCCATCGAAGTATGTAGCTATTTCCTATCTCTCCCCTTCCCCCCAAAATCCCTGGTTTGTCTTGAGGTTACAGTAAAACCACATGTGTGGAATGCTTGTATGTTGAACTATATGGCATATATAGTATGTGTAGTCCTTTGATAAAAAGAGGGGGTGGGAAATAAAGTGAATTTAAGTGAGTTCTTAAGTGCTGTTTTGATCAGGACTTTAGCTATATCGATAGATGCAATGTGCTGCTCTGGTCCTTTTGACCCTCGCCACCAATTTTTTTTTTTTAAAAAAAGATTACTCTACCCTACATGCTCAGCAATTCAGTGGCAACTATTTTAAAGCTTGAAGTGGTACAAAAGCACACTTAAGTACTCTGCCAAACCATGCTGTGTACATAGTGATCTCAACAGTAACTAAATACATTTCATTAAAAAAAAAGTGCCAAACACAATGTGAAGTCATGAAGTGTTGATTCAAATTTTCATTGATTTCTCAAGTGCTCCCTTCTCTGCTTTTCGTTGTATGATGATTTTCAACCTGATCTGAATTCTGCCTTCTGTGAAACTAAGGCTGCAATCCGATGCATGCTCTTACCTGAGGGTAAACCCCACTGGACACAGTGAGAATTGCTTCTGAAGCCTTAGCTAGACCTACCGGTCTTGCGGGATGGAGGGGTGAAGATCTCACAATATTTTTATCACGAGATCTTCCCCTCTGTTCACGCGTGGTGCTACGACCTCAGAGGGAGAGGCGTCACGCCCGCCATTTTGTTTGTTTTTTCTTAACGAAGAAGATGTGCATGAGCGCTCATGCGCAAAAGGTAAGGGTTTTTTTAAAAATATATATATATATATATATCCCCGCTCCCCCCACCCGATGGGCGCAGTGCTCCTGAGGAACACTGCGTTCCATATGTGGGTCCCGGCTCTCACGAGGAACTGGGACAAACTGCGGTGCCCACACACAGTTCCACTGTCTTGGGCTCAGCCTGAGACTGCGGAGAAAGTGGGCCTAAAGTGTACGGCGAGATCCTGGGGCAAGGAAAGGATCATCCCTCCCTGATTCCAGTATCCCCTGTGTGTCATGTGGATGCACAGGGATGATCCTGGGGATTTCACCCCATCTAGCTGTGGCCTGTGTCTGACTGAGTAAACATACTTAGCATAGGGCTATGTGTTGTGATATAATCCTGTGCACATGTTCCACTGAAATCAATTAGATAACCAAGTAAATGTGCAGAGGATTGAGCGTCAGATGTCTGTGGCCTGATCATATTCAACATTTACTTATTTTTAATTAATTTTTGTTTAGAACACTTATATACCACTTAATATAATAACATCTTTAAATGGTTTGCACTAAAAGACATACATAAAACAATATAAAAATAATAAAAAATTAAAAACATTACAGCAGAAATCTAAAACAGTAAATCAAAGCAGTGTCATAGTCAATTGCAAGCTGGGGGAAGCCTGGGTAAACAAATACATTTTCAAAAGATGTTTGAAACTTGCCACAATTTCTGCCTCTTGAATCAGGCATGGGAGAGAGTGTTCCACAGGGTAGATGCTACTACTGAGAAGGCCTGTTTTCATGATATTAAATCTCAACATTATCTGGGTTGCAGAATGACCAATGAGCCCCCCCTTGAAGTAAGTGTTGGAGAGTTAAATAGCATTTGAAGGCCAATTCAAAACTTTTTTTAGAAATGTGGATAAAATTGCATCTCTGTTCTGACAAAAATACCAGTTTCTATGTGTATGTATTATCTCAGTATAATGCCTTTAGATATTGCCTTCATAAGCATGTTTTTCAATGCAATATAGCCTCTTCAGATTAACCAGGTTGTCTGCATTAGCTTGCCATAAGCCGGTGCTGGTGTGTCAACACAGGCAGAAAAAAATGTCTGTGCTGTTGCTACATGATTCAAAACATAGTATAAACCAAGTGGCACAGTCAAATGAGTCAGCAGTACATTTATTAGAATAAGACAATAGCTATTTACACTTACCTGGTATATTTAGTCAGCAAATCTGTCACATTTAGTATTTCTGCACAGTACATATTGTCATATTAGAATTGCAGGATATGTTTGGCCTTCCATTTTGCAATTGGACTTTTATTGTCTTAATGGCTAAAAACTTATTGCATTGTGACATATTGACCTGGTTCACACATAACACCAATTCATGGGCTGTTTAACCCATGAATTGGCGGGGTTGTTTGCCTCATGCCCAACTGCTGCTTCTGCTTTGTATCTGCTTTCATAAACAACCCAGGAATGGCTTGTTCCAGGGTTGGTTGTTGCAACATTCAAATGTGGAATTCTGGGTTGTTGAGCGACAAACAACCCAGAGTTTTAACCCAACAACAAACCATGGCTGAGTTCGGACAACACGCTAATCAACTGGGTGGTGGTGGTGGTAATACGAACAAAATGGGAAACAACCGTTGATTAGCGTGTCATCCAAACTCAGCTCATAGGTTTGTTCCTGGGTTGTTGATGCAAAGTGGAAGTGGTAAGCAGTCAGGAGGCAGCACACTCACTCGCTGGCTGAGTTCGGACGACACACTAATCAACTGGAGGGGGGTAATAGGAACAGAATGGGAAACAACCGTTGATTAGCGTGTTGTCCGAACTCAGCCGCTCACTCATTCCCATGTGGCTCTGACAATCCATGGTTTAAACAACCCATGGGTTGTTGTTACATGTGAACAAGACCACTGTGTCTTTTTTTAAGCATTAAATGTAAACTTGATTCTATTGATCCGTATTTGAAATCTAAACTAATGCGCTCTCTCCTCCCCACCCCCTCGGTCTTTTTACAGATTTGATTGAAAATGTTTACATACCTTCTGTAAGCAGAAGAGAACTTAAGAACTTTAAATCCAGTGAAGGTGCTGAGTGCAGGCCTCGGATTACAAGCATCACAGTGTCCAAGAAGCGGAACTGGTTACATCAAAGTTCACCAAGGGTACCTAATTTGGAAAAAGGAAACTCTTGTAAGAAAATTTCAGGGGAAAGTCACCAGATATTGAAATCTCCCAGTCCTTTGCTTGAGCCGAAGATGCCTCCAACGTTCTCCAAACTTCTAGAGCATGAAAGCCCCAAAAGAAGAATCAGTCCTGTACATGCTGCTGAGAATGGGACGAGACTTTTGGCACTGCGAAAATGTACTTTAGATTTTGGTGAAGATAACGATGCAGACGATGAAGGAGAAATATGGTACAATCCTATCCCTGAAGACGATGAGACTGACTTCCCTTGTATTGTAGGTAGTAATGCTGATCATTTGGACTCTCAGGCCATGAGTTACAAGATGCCCTCTGGGAATGAGTTGGTTAAAGTCATAGGGGATAACGACAGCCTTCTACACTTCTCGGACTGTGTTGGAAATGTTCAGCCAAGGGAAATTAATCAAGTAAATTGTGTGCATTCCATGGAACACTTGCAAGTGCCCAAGCTGAAGCCTGGATGCAGTGTTCTGACTGGGTGTGCAATGGAGGACAATCCTGCATTAAAAGTTTCTTTGGGAGGTAAGAGGAGTATAAACATTTAACGTACATTGATGTTTATAAGCATTGCTGCCAAAGTGGTACTAGCTGTGTTTTTAGTGTGCTTTTTAAAGTCAGGTTCTCTGAACATTCAAATCCGTCTTGGAGCCAATTCATATGTTGTTATCTGTGCAAATGTCTGCTCATGTGAGTAGCACACTTACACAAGCAATTATTTGTACATATTATAATATTTGACTCGGCTCATACAGCTTGATCTATGCACATTTGCTCAGAAATCCATGGACTTCAACCAGGACTTCAACTTACTCTTAAATAACTGGGTTTAGATTTGTCGCCTCATGGTGAAAATAGCCCATAATAAGTAGGACCTGCAACAAAATATAGCAGTGTGGAGTGCTCCCACTGCTACTCCATTGCATTCCTCTTCTCAGCAATTTTTTCATGTCCCCACAAAGCAGACTTTGATCATGGAGCATGCTGTGTTGTCAAAGGTCTGTATGAGGTCCCCCCCACTTAGGTCTTTAAAAATGATTTGTATACTTTTGCAAACCTTGGGGTTTACTCAGGCTTACTAATACCTCCTTATTGTGTTTCCGTGGTGCCATTTGGCTACGTAAGCAACAGGACTCGCAGCCTGAACATTGGAAACAGAGGGATTGATAATGGCAATATATTACCCAATGGAGCTTACTTCTGAGTAGGCATGTATAGAATTGCACTGTGAGAGACCCTGCAGCACATCCCACAGCTGTGGGGGAACTTGGCTTCCTCCCACTTTTGCAAATTGAATGATTAACAAATCAAATACTGATCTACCTATGAGTCTGAACTGGTTTTGTATGCTTCAGGTTGGCTGCTTGCTTGATTTTTTTAAGTGCTACATGTACATTTATCAGTTCATCTGTTAAGATGACAAATTATTAATTAAGAATATTTGTTGAAGTGCAAAACTGCTCTGGGGATAGGAAGGGATTCTTAGGGGTCTTATGTGGCACCAACCAATCACCTTATGCTACAAACTTGCCTAATCATATATTTTTTTGCAGAGTATAACCTTGGAAAGGCAAAGATTGTATCCAGTGAATGTGCTTCTAAATTGGGCTCGGTCTAAAAAACATGCCTACCTTTACATTCCTTCCAGGTCTTATAGCCTACAAGAGACTTAATCCATCTCTACAGGAGAACTGGAATTGGCTGTGGGTTTGGCTGTATCTCTCTTCTTGCATTTTAGGTCACAGTATTTGGAGTATGTTTAAAACAACAACAACGAACTAATGCTGCTTATGTGCCAATACTTTCAGAGGGACTTGATGCTTTAAGTAGCGCAATCCTATTCATATCTAATAAAAATAAGCCACATTGACTTTAGTGGGGCTTACTTAGGAACATAGGAAGCTGCCTTATACTGAGTCAGACCACTGGTCCATCTTGCCCAGTACTATCAACACTGACTGGCAGTGGCTCTCCAGGGCTTTGGGCAGGCATTTTCCGGGCTTTTCCTGGAGGTCCTGGGGACTAATCCTGAGACCTTCTGCCTGCAAACCACTAAGCTGTGACGTTTACCTACGTGCAGGTAAATGGGTATAGAACTGCAGCTTAAGAGTCACTGATTGGGATCAGACGACACTATAACCCACATTGGGTTGAATAATCCGCCGTGGGTTATCATGTCATGTGGTAGAATTTTTTTTAACCCATGGCAAAATAACCAATGCAAATAACCAATGATGTGCAGAGTGGGTTATTTAAACCACTGTTGGTTATCGTGTTGCGTGGAGGGCACTGTTGGTTATTTTCATTGGCTGCAGAGTCGCTAGGCAAGAGTGGTCAAAGTGGTGGCTGCCCCTCTCTTCGAGCTGGTAGAACTCTATTTTTGACAGCAAGGGATGGTGGGATACAAGTGGGAGGACTGAGAGAAGGAGGAGGGAGGGTGAGGGACAAGTTAGTCAATGCACTGTGGATTAATAATCCACTCACAGTTGCTTATTTCTCTGATCGTGTGGGGAGTAACTGCAAAATAACCAACTGTGAGTTGACTATTAACCAAGCTATTGTTGACTATTGTGGCATCTGAACATGGCCATATTCTCTAGTGATGGCTTATAAATTCTCAAATAGAACAATAGTAAAAGGTTCCAAGGACAGCTTTATACTTTGACAGTTGTTATAGTATATGGCATAAGGAGAGAAAGAGAGAGAGAGAGAGAGAGAGGATACAGTTAGGTGTGGCACAGCAATGTTTAAACATGGACTGTGAAGTTCAGATGTTCACATTTGTGCAATAAATGTAAAGAGGCACTGAATGATAGTTATGTTCACTTACGTGAGAGGGACTACTAGTAAGGTAGAAATCCAACCGTAAACTTAGATTTTGATTGCTATTAGTGGTCTTAAGTGATTAACTTTGGACATCCAGATTTGAATATTATGGTCCTATGGAATCATATCCTACAGTCCTAAATTCCATCTTCAACAGAAAAGCAGACGCAGAATCCCAATAAATCAGCAGGAGATGTCCATGAAAGACAGGTCTGATGTGCATATCTGTGAACATATGGCTTGAACTGTAAGTGTGTATGTGTCTTAATGTTTATCTTAATATTAGAATAGAACATCCCCGTGGTGGTGGTGGTGGGGAATCAAGGTGACTTGAGTAATTTTCTCCATCTTATCCTTACTGTCAGGTGGGTTAGGTTGAAAGGTAGTGACTTGCTCAAGATAATCCAGTGCACTTCACAGTTGAATGAGGATTTCAACCCAGGTCTCTCCAGTCCAAGCCTAGTGCACTAAACAACACTGGACTAGTTTTCTCACTATTAAATGGTGCATATGCTCATAAAGCAACACATTGAATAAACCAGTCACATCAATGGTAATATTGAACCCATTTATTGATTTCATATTTTCATTTAATACTTCTGTATTTATGCATTGTTGTCTGAGCTTTATTTCCTTGCGCCTCTTCGGTTACTTCTGTAAAAAAGAAAAAAAGAATTGTTGATACTTTCATTTGCTCCTAAAGAAAAATCTCTAGTAGTTCTTCTAATTGGTTTTGCTGAAATAGTTTATTTTTAGTCATGCTTGGGAACTGAACACGGCCTACTAAAAATGAGGTCAGACATTGATTTTTGTTTGGAAAGCATTGACAATATGTTATTCTTTGTCCAGTTCTGAGTACAATCTATGCCACACAGATTGCCCACTGCTATTTATTGAACTTATTTTGTAATAGAACTGTCAATAGGGGTACACCGAACATATTAGCAAAGTTCTATATTGGCTTTGGCTAGTTACATGTTTTCTCAGAAGTAAGTCTATTACATTCATGGGGCTTACTCCCAAGTAAATGGGTACAGGATTGCAGCCTCAGGGTTTTTGACTTTTTGGACAGAGATAACAAAACATTTGTGCATTCAGTTTTTTTAAAAAAAACATTTTGTGGGGGGGGGGAACCTGGATTCCCCCACCCACCCAACAGCACTACCATGCTTTTCATGTGGAGTGCTAGTCATTTTTGTGGCTTCTACTACATTGCTAATAATGGATTTTACTTGCCAGCTGAAGGTGTAAATATGACCATCGTAGAAAAACTACATGTATTTTGTACCATGTTTCTTGGATTACTATCTTAATACACGTATAGCTCTCACTAGTGTTAACAGAGGTCTTGTGTTACAGTAAATTCTTTCTTGTATTAGGGAAAAATAAATTAAGGCTTTTGTATCAGAGAGCAAAATGTGTTGCTTAACTAAATTTTGATTAGCCCTTGATTGTGTGCCTATAATGAACCCTGGTAAAATTGATCGTGAATTTATCTTAAACTGTTTCTTGTATACTGAGTTAATGAAGTTATTTTAAATACAGCTTTGTCTCTGTGTGTACCATGTGTATTGAATAGCGATCACATTGAATGCATTAATTGATGAAGAGGATCCCTGCTGTTAAGTAATTGGCTTTATTGCTAAGGAGTGCTTAGGGATTCTTTTAATCCTGTTAAGGTGTCTACAGTTAATTTCAGTCAAAGCTGAAATGACAGCTCATCCAGACAAAATTACCACATAAAGGGCGGCAGGGCAAATGAGCTCTATTTGTATGAATGTGTAGCACTGGTTAGCACAAGCAGTTGCTATGATGAAGCAGTGTTTACATGTGTGCATGGGATTAACTAGTAGTGAATAATCCTTGTCTTCTGCCTTGTAATGTTCTAAATACTTATATAAAAGAGATAAGGTTCTAGACTGGTGAAAACAGATACATGCCTATGTAAAATTTGTATGCTGCATGTCTGTTAATTTGAAATATTTTCCCCAATCCTGATTCTCCCCTGTTCATAGAAACACAATAGGCATGGTTACTATGGCCTTAGCTAGACCTAAGGTTTATCCCGGGATCGTCCCTGCCTGCTCCCGGGATATCCTGTGTTTCATTTACATGATCAGGGATGACCCCAGGATGATCCCGGGGAAAAACTTAGGTCTAGCTAAGGCCTATATTGCCCTGAAAACCTATCCTCCTACATATTTAGCTGACAGCAAGCTCTTTACCTTGTTTGGTGATGAGCTAGTAAATATGCTTTGGGTTGTATCTTTTGTGACAATGCTGAGAGTTATAGGACTTTTTCTGTCCAAACATGCCTAGGTTTGTACCCTTACTCTTTCCCCCCAAATCCTGACTCACACTGAGTATGTTCTTTATTGCTAGTTTCTTGCAAGTAAGAGTGGAGCTTGGGCTGCCCCCCAAAATAGCACCCCATGTCAAGTTTTTCATCTCTGCAGCATGCAGGTAAACCCACCCCACATCCTGATGTCATCACACCTACTCATGTCCTGATGTCATTTCTTGCCCTTGCTCCTTAGCCAGCCTTCTCCAACCTGGTGCCCTCCAGATGTTTTGGACTACAACTCCCACTATCCCAGGACCATTAGCCATGCTGGCTGATGGGGGCTGTACTCCAAAATATCTAGAGGTCACGAGTTGAGAAGGCTGTTGCTGATATTTATTTATTTATTGCATTTTTATACTGCCCAATAGCCGAAGCTCCCTGGGTGGTTCGCAAAAATTAAAACCATTCAAAGTATAAAACAAACGATATAAAAACATGATATAAAATACAATATAAAAGCACAACTAGGATAAAATCAGCAGCAGTGCAGAAATACAAATTTAAAATACAGATTTAAAACAGCAAAGTTAAAATTAAATTTATAAACTGTTAAAATGCTGAGAGAATAAAAAGGTCTTCTCACCTGGCGTCTGAAAGACTATAGTGTAGATGCCAGGCGAACCTCCTTAGGGAGCTCATTCCACAGCTGGGGTGCCACAGCAGAGAAGGCCCTCCTCCTAGTAGCCACCTGCCTCACTCCCTTTGGCAGGGAAGTGATATACACTGTGATGATTAGAGATAGGATAGGTTTTGCTAAACATTGAACTCACCGTAGGGATGCTATTTGTGGTGTGGCAATCCTGCTTTGTCCATTTTTCATTCTGCTCTACTCTTCTCCCACCTACCTCCCAACTCTTAAAACCAATGAGAGGCAAATAACACACAAAGTCCTCTTTAAAGAGGAAGTGACTTTCCCTTCCAACTCTGTGTGCATATTTCTAAACTTGGCAATGTAACTGCTCCTCCTAAGGGGCTACTGAAAAGCAAGTCTTGAACTGTGTAACCACAGAAGGGTGTCATAAGTTGTGTTCTCAGCAGGTGTAAAAAGGTTTAATATGCTTCTAAGTCACTTAAATATTACTGCTTTATTTTCTTAGCACAGATCTCTTCCGTATGCTATGTTGGTTTTTTTGTTTTAAATCTTTCCAGAATTAAGCAGCAGGCTTTTCTTATGACAAGAACGTAACAACTGCTTATCCCAGAAGAAACCCTTTTTTTAGACAATTGCAAGTGTTCTCAAAATAAGGGTGTCTCTTTATTGGTATTGCTATTTCCATCTTAACTATAGTGTTTGCTGTTGAGGTTTTTGGAGGTAATGTTTGCAGAATTATACCTAGCATCCCTAAAGCTTCCGAAAAGAAAAGAAAAAGAGAAGAAAACAGAGAAAGTAGTATTTTTAGTTGAGGAGTGGAGCCCCAAAAGAAAATTACTTGTTTTCCTTCCTGAAGTCAACAGGTCCCTATTTGGATAAACTGCTTGCTGGTTTTATCTTAATTTGTTCGTTTTTATATAAGAATTATAGCTCTTGAGTTTTTAAGGTTTTTTGATGGAAGGACAAATATAAGATTTAGATCTATAGCAGGGATGACAAACCTTTTTTGGCTCAAAGGTTATGCTGCTTTGGTGGAAACCTATGAGGGGTAGTATGAAGGTAGTGGGCTTTAGGAAAGGCCCATACTTGGCCAGATGGGGAAGCCTCATGGTGCAGAGCTTCCACACCGCTAGTCTAACAATTTCCCCTTAAAAATAGAAAAATGTGTTGGGGTTGTACTTTCTGACAACAATTTTATATACCCCATTTCATTTTAGCCAAATTAAAGTGTTCGGTGCAAACCAATAGAAGTGCCTGTCGAGCACTCTACATATTGACCTCTGAGGTTAATTTCAGCCAGTCTCTCTCACTCTTTCTCTTTCTCTTCTTTCTCTCTCTCTCTCAGCAGAGTTGTGTACCTGCTAATTTAATTAGGGTTGGCTTGCTGGATTAAATGGACTTCGATTCAGTCAATGAAGCTTGTGTGGAGAAAAGCAGGCCTGAATTTATGAAGTACAGTTTTTCCCATGTGTGTTGCTTGTTGGTTTTCAGTTATGGGGAAAAAACTGTTTGTGCACGTGCATGCGTGCCATTACCTTATGGCAAAAGCTGTACAACTTTTAAAAGCTATATAACATAGGCATCATGGTTGGAGGCCAGGGACAATCTTGTGTATTCTTTTTTTCTTTTAGTGGAACCACCTAGGAACAATTTCAGACATCTCCGTGCCAAACCTGAATTTTAACAGATCGCAAATACACTCTTTCTTCTCTCCATTGCTTGTGTATTTATAAAGACAAAAGCCATCAAAACAGACTTGAAAGTATATCCAAGGTGCTTGGTTTCCATTGCACATATGTGACAATGGGTAGAAGTGGCATTGAAACACGTGGGAGAAGGGCAACCACATGACCAGAGTGGCATTGCCACTTGTTCTAGTGACATTATTTCTTGATGTCTTTTTCTTCATTTTCAGTACCTTATGAATTAGGGAATATGTGCTGCAAAAGCAAAACAAAATTAAATTTCAAAAACATTTTTTTCTAAATAAATAAATTGTAGTACCATTTAAACAGGTGGCTCTTCACACAACCCAGTCGTCCTTTGGAAAGACTGCTTCAAGATCTATTAATCCAAACAGAAATGATAACAGCCCACTAAAGATGGGATTAAATTAAACCTGTTTAATTAAATTAAGGCCTAATCTACACCATGAAGAATATTGCACTATGAAAGCAGTATGAAAGCAGTATATAAAAGGCAGGAGCCACATTACTGCTTTATAGTGGTATTGAAGTGCACTGACAACTGCTGGGACCCATTGACACATACATATACCACTTTCATAGAGCTATGTCCTGCTTGGTATGGTAGGGTGACCATATTTTGGAAATCAAAAAGGAGGACAACATGGTCGCCCCCAAGGGGGCGTGTCCAGTACCAAGGGGGCGTGCCCACCTGAACATAGCCTTGGTCACATGTCTGATTTTACAGCACACATTTAAGACAAATCTGTTCTACATAACATCTTAATGTTAAAATCACTGAAATAAAGAACAAGTAAGAGATTCAATGTATCTGAAATTAACTTCACTCACTCCTACTTTTGTAGGTTTTGCTGTACTTTGAAGCTTTTGCTATACTCTGTGTGTTACATTCTCCCCTTCCCTCAAATATCTTTTCTGACTGTATCTTCACTCATGTCTTTTAGATTGTAAGCCTGTGGGCAGGGACTGTCAAGAAATACTTTTGTAAGCAGCCGTGAGAGCCTTTTTTGGCTGAATGGCGGCATAAAAATGCTTAAATAAAATAAATAAATAAATAAATAAATAAATTGCAAGCTGCTGTTGTTGTTAACAGGGTTTGCTACTGGCCCCAGGTCTGTTTCAAATTTGGTATGGCTAAAGCTCTACCTAAAAGCTATCATGGTGCCAACTTTCAGCTCTTTATCTTTAAAAATGACAGTTTATAAAATAATAATTTTAAAACCTCATTTTTTAAAAAAAGTCCTAAAAAATCAATGGATGAACGGATCTGTTTCAAATTAGGTGTGGCTAAAGCTCTACCTAAATCCTTTCATGGTACCAAGTTTCATCTCTTTATCTTTAAAAATGACGATTTTAAAAATAATAATTTAAAAACCTCAATTTTTAAAAAAATCCTAAAAAAATCTATGGATGAGCTGTTAAATTTGGTGTGGCTAAAGCTCTACCTAAATCCTATCATGGTACAAAGTTTCATCCCTTTATCTTTAAAAATGACGATTTTAAAAATAATAATTTTAAAACCTCAATTTTAAAAAAAATCCTGGATGAATGGATCTGTTTCAAATTTGGTATGACTAAAGCCCTTCCTAAGAGCTACCATTGTGCCAAGTTTCATGTCTTTATCTTAAAAAATGATGGAGTTATAAGCATTTTTGTTAATTCCCATTAGAGCTGCTCTTTGAAAAAAATATCCGGATTTCCCCTCCCCCTCCCAGATTTGCCATCAAAAACCCGGGCAAATCCGGTCATATGGTCACCCAATGGTATGGCTCCTGCCTTTTATAAAACGCTTTCATAGTGCAATATCCTGCTTGGTGTAGATGAGGCCTAATTGTAGTTTCCAGCATGAACATAAAACCATATGCCTGTCAATTATGCACTTTCTTATCACTCTTATATTCAGAGAACATTTGGCCTTTTAAAGCCCTCATGGATGTAAGTCCTCTTTTTGAAATAAATAGGTTTCTATCGAGTGAGTGCTAGGAAGGCCTGTACAGATGCTGCAGTTTGCACCTTTGTTACGTGATGTTCAATGTACTGTGTTCAAAATTTTATTCATGCTGTAAGCAGATTTTCTGAATTGACTCAGAACAGCCATATAACTTACGACTCATGGGGAAAATCCCTGTCTGTGTTTATGTTGACTGTTTTTTTAAGTTACACTTATTAACATATCATTTATCATGATTTCATCTCCCCTGCCCACACAAACATTCTATTTTTAATGAGGTTTTAATTAATACAAGAAGTACAGAGGTAGTAAGGAAGAAAAGTAAGGAAAGCATATTTCCAAGGCAAGGAAGACACCACGTGCTAATAATGGATCAAAAAGAACAAAATAAAAGTTAACAAAATAAATCAGCAACACACATGACTCTGTGTGTGTTATAAGATAGTGATAATATTTCTTTAAACAAAGAAAAAAGCTTGAAAATGAACATAGGCGTTAAGCAAGATGGTGCAGTGGCAGCATTCCAGCTTTAAGTATGAAAAGGTATAAGCAACTTGGCTGGTTTAGCAACGGAGATGTCTTGGCCCTCTACATATGTAATAAATGGGTGCCACACTGCCATGAAAGATTCCAGTGTCCTTTCAGTATCGTTTGTCATTCTAACACTTCAGAAAAAAAGAAGCGCTGAAGCCACCGGAAGTCAGACGTAAAATGTCAAGAACATTAGATTGACTTCTCAGTTGTAATGAAGCCGAAGAAAGTTTTTAATATCTTGGCTCGCTATTCTAAGCCTTTGCCAGAGGGTTCTGACAGAAAAGGAAGATTAATGTTAGCAGGCTAAAGCATGGCACAGATGACTATAGAATGCCTCAGAGCAGCTCACCAGTGGGACGATGCTGTGATTTGCAGTACAAGGGAAGCCTTTGTCTGGTTTTATCAAATACCACATTTCTTACGAGCTGCTTGCCAGAAAAGCACAGCAGGCGTGCTAGAAATAGTCTATTCCATGTAAGGAAACAGCTTCAATAGAAACGTAGCAACTGGGGGAAACAAGAAAATTCATTGAGGCTTTTTGAAAACAGACTTTGTGCAGTATTGTCTTCTAAACTTTTTTTTTTTTAATGAAGCCCACTTGTGAATTTGTATCCGGGAAGAGACTTATTCAGCCACCAGTTCATAAAAGGGCAAATAAATGGATCTTGCAGAATGCTGAAAAATGTTAACATTTTGAGCTTCAATTTTTAAGCTGAAGAGTGGCAAGGAAATTGGAATTATCTGGAAGATGTTGTAGAATCATGCTTGCTTAGTCCTGCGAATAGTAGGGTCGATATTCCTGACAGAATGTCCTTAAAATATACATCATTACTAGTAAGGATATTTGACAGTGTTTTTTATAACATTGGTTAGATGTTCATTCAATATATGTTTTAACTGATCAGGAATTTCTGTCACCAGAAAGCCTGAGGAAACAAATTGTGGGGAGATCAAGATATGACCGTTTGAAATTTTTGCTGCTCAGGCTGATAAGAATGCTTTTGGAGAGTCTGTATTCATTGTGCACGTACTATAGAGTTGGGCAAGTGATGGCCTTATGGCTCAGTGTGTCCCCTGGAGGCTTTTTACCTTCCCTCTGCA
Source organism: Elgaria multicarinata webbii (assembly GCF_023053635.1). Classification (NCBI taxonomy): domain Eukaryota; kingdom Metazoa; phylum Chordata; class Lepidosauria; order Squamata; family Anguidae; genus Elgaria; species Elgaria multicarinata. Next base: position 130,142,571 of record NC_086171.1, read on the forward strand.
TAGTCCATTTACTATGTTTCTGAGGGACTTTCTCATGGAATATTTTGTCTGTATTTCAGCTTGCATGAGAGTGGGTTGTCAAACAGTGCTAAAGTTAATAGATTTTCAACTCTTATTCTTTTAAAAAAGGTAGCCTGTGCTAAAATTACAGATATCCATTTGGTGGTAAAGTAATTTTGTTGGTTTAGAAGTATACAACATTCTGGGTTACATGAAATTCTTGGACTGGCACAGTGATGAGGGCATGATTCTTTAACACTTAACACCATGTACACTCTGTCTTTTGCCCATGAGCTGCCAGCCCCAAAGGTTCCCTAATAAGAGGGATGGAAATGACTTTCCTTTAAAGCAGGAGTGAGCAACTTGTGGCCTAAAAATCATATCAGTCCTAGCCAGCATAGATAGTGGTGAGGGATGATACCTGGAGGGCCACAAGCTGCCCAACCCTGCATTAGAGTGATACTCTTGTGAGCAGTTTCTTGTGAAGTGGCAGTTAGCAGAGACTACTTTGGTATCAAAAAGGAGAAAGCAGACAATGGGCCTGTTCAGACAACACATTAAGCCATGGTTAGGCCGCTAACCCTTTTGTAGTAAATGGTTAGTGAGCGTGTTTATACCATAGTTATGTAACTTCCATGGTTAGGAATGGTTAGCAACATGCTAAGTCGTGGTTCACATGACAAACTAAGCCATAATGTTTAGCTAAAAATGCTTAACTATAGTGGCTTAGTGTGTTGTTTCAACAGGGTCAATGGCAACTGCTGCTAAAGAGAAGTTGTCAGAAAAATATTGAAAATCTAGAATATCACCTAATCAATTGCAGTGGAATTATGGAACTTATTTCTGGTGCAACTCTGTTAACTCCCATGGATCAGGTCCTTGGTACGCCCAAGAGAAACTCAGAATAAAACCATCTCTGCGTCTAGTCAGACATCCTTCTAAAGCATGGCTTCACTAGTGATAGTTTAGAACCCAATTTGTGGTTTGAGCTCCCCAAATCACAAATTGGCTCAGCACGGTCGCTTTTGCTTTTGTTTTTGATTAACCGCAGCTTGTCGTTTCGTCCAAACCCAACAAATTGCAGTTAATTTTAAGTATGGTTTATTTGAAACTAGCCAACTCCTAGCCATGGGTTATGAAGTTGGCTTGTTTTAGCAAACCATAGGTAAGATTACCCACAGTTTAAGGTTCAGATGCTTAACCGAGAATAATAAAAAATTGAAGCACTGGTAAAGGAGGGGAGAGGAAACATATGAAAAGCTTTCTTGTGCTTGTTCCTCCGTGATAAGCCATGGTTTATTGTGATATCCAATACAGCCAATTGTGTGCAAGTGTTCTGATTCACTCCTTCCATTTCCACCCTTCCTATTAACGACGTTTTTATCGTAGGTAACCACACAAGCTGATAATGCTTTGTTGAATCAACTGAACCCGTTTTTACTTCCTAGGAGGCTCTCACCAGGGAGCAGACAAATTTCCATGAGATACATAAGGGACATTGTGCAAGAAAAGGAAGGAAGCGTTTGGGGGCTTGAAGAGACAAGACATGTTGGAATCATTGGGAGGAATAAATTCCAAGTGCATTCCACCTCCACCCTGCCCGTAATGAGCAGAGGGGTACATGGTTGTTTGCCAGGAAGAAATGGAAGGAAGCAAATTACTGTGAAATACCATTCTAGGCCTCTTTTGAAGGGATGGTAAAAGGTCAGGGCACTGCTGTTAAAAGATACTGGTGCTAAAGCAAAATTAGCCCTCTACATTTTCCTTTCTTTTCCAGCGCTTTGGCATGCAGAGACGTCATAGAATTCCGTATGCAAAAGACTTGCTCAGACACAACTGTTGCATTCAGTGGTCTCCTTCTCTGAAAGAAGTTAAATTAACATGTGTGAGAAGACAAGACAGACAGAATAGAACATGAGTTGCCGGGATGGGTTAATTGTTCCTAGGTTGTGTCTGCTTCTTTTGTCTTTTGAACAGTTTCTTAAGGAAACCATGGGACAGGTTTCCGGTTGTTCTGCTCTTGGCAGAACAAGCCAGCAAAATACAGTACTCAGGTAGGGTGTGTGTGGGTTCAGCTGATACTCAGCATCGTACTGAATAGTACGTATACTTTTTCAGAATATGATGAAGCAGTGGCCTCTTATTTCAAAGTATTATTTTATTTACTTTTAACATGGAGTTCTTAAAACATGTTCATTTGTTCTCTCTTTTTTTAAGGACCTGGAATGTTGTCTGCAAGCAAGGTTGAGACAGGAGCAGCGGATTGTTCTCCTCCAAGTCCTAACCCTTTAAAAAAAGGTGGTTCAATAAACTGGTCTTTCCCGGATAAAATAAAATCCCCAAGAACGGTGAGGAAACTTTCCATTAAAATGAAAAAATTGCCAGAGCTCAGCCGGAAGCTGAGTGTCAAAGGAAATTCAAGCCATAATAGTTCGGACAATTCTTCGTTGCTTAAAACTAATTGCCAGGATATAGGCCATGCATCATTACCCACTTCTGGGAACATAACGGCAGCTGCTAGCAGGAACGTTATAAGCCGGTACCATCTTGATAGCAGTGTATCCTCTCAGCACAGCTACAAAAAGAAAAGCAATGGGAGTTCCAAATCCTCCAGCAAAGGGGGCTACCTCAGTGATGGTGACTCTCCCGAGCTTATAACGAAATCAGGGAAACATGCAGCTGAAAGCAGGACTGGGAAAGGAAAAGAAGCATTCCCAAGCAACAACGGCAGTAAGACCGAAATAGACATCGATGCTTTCCGACACTACAGTTTCTCTGACCAACCCAAATGTTCCCAATACATAACTGGACTCATGAGCATTCACTTCTATGGCGCAGAGGATCTGAAACCACCACGGATGGACTCGAAAGATGTCTTCTGTGCAATTCAGGTAGATTCTGTGAATAAAGCAAGGACTGCCTTGCTGACGTGCAGAACGACATTTTTGGACATGGATCACACTTTTAACATAGAAATAGAAAATGCCCAGCATTTAAAATTAGTGGTCTTCAGCTGGGAGCCCATGCCAAGGAAAAACCGGGTTTGCTGCCATGGTACGGTGGTTCTTCCCGCTCTTTTCCGAGTGACAAAGACTCATCAGTTGGCAGTAAAGCTGGAGCCGAGAGGCCTTATTTATGTCAAACTGACCCTTCTGGAACAATGGGAGAACTCTCTCAATGGACTAGATGGAGAACGGGAACCAGTCATGTTTGGGGTAGACGCTCGGAAAGTTGTTGAGAAGGAGAACGTAGGCTTGATGGTGCCCCTCTTGATGAAGAAGTGCATTATGGAAATTGAAAAAAGAGGCTGCCAGGTAGCCATTTTTATTAAAATTGCCTCTATTAATATTTCTGTATTTCATTTTTGATGTTTTGGACATTATTATGTTTTTATGTATGTATTTATGCTACAATGAATATAAGTTCATCTTTGTTGGATACACCCTCCATCCCTTCACTTACTTAATTTGGCTAGTTGGCTATCATTAACTGCCTTGTAGCTGGATGGTCTAAGTTCTCCTGCTTTGCACCACAATAGGAGCATGATGCATTTTTTATGGTGCAGCATGTCAAAGGATGAAAGGAATCAGCTCATTCTAGGAAAGGAATCAACATGTTCTGAGAGACCAACAAAACCTACTGGGTTTGCTAAGTTTCTCATGGGCTTTGGGCTTCCAAATTTAGTATATGGCAGTGGTAGTGGGGAGAAACTTTGAAGACTTTACCCATATAGACCAAGAGTGGGTAGAAGGTAGACTGGGATCTATTGGTAGATCTCTGGGTGATTTGCAGTAGATCTTCAAGGGTTTCTCTGATCCGCATTACTTTAATGAGAGCAAGAAAAAAAAACACTGATGTGGATGGCCTCTTGCTAGTTGCTTTTTGCTTGGCATAAGTGTTTCTCATACATAGAATAGGAGTACTTTTTGAATTGTCTTTGTTCAGCTGTGCTTGCCACTTTCAAGTGTTGTGTTAGAATCTCTGGTAACTCACATGCAAATTTGGCTGTATCTCATTGAGGTGCACTAGGTCAGGGGTCCCCAACCCCCGGTCCGCAGACCAGGACCGGTCCATGGTCTGATAGGAACTGGGCCGCGCAGGTGAGCTGCTTTCACCCCACCCCCACCCCAGCGTACCTGGGCGCAGAGCGCCATCTCGCCTGCCCAGCCGAAGCGAAGCCAGGACGCTGGGGTGAGGTGAGCGGCTTCAGAACAGCGCACCTGGCCGGAAGCCGCTCTGGGAGAGCGACTTCCGGGCATGCCATTCCGAAGCTGCCTGCCCGCCCTAGCGTCCTGGCTTTGCTTCGGCTGGGCACCCAGTCAAAGCAAAGCCAGGACGCTGGAGTGGGTGGGTGGGGTGGGGCTTCCCAAAACCATCCCCTCGACCACCCCCCCCCCCCCCCGGTCAGTGGAAAAATTGACTTCCACGAAACCGGTTCCTGGTACCAAAAAGGTTGGGGACCGCTGCAATAGATCATTGACTTCCAACAGCTGAGGCACCATTTTGTATCTGGCTCTGGTTGGTGAAAACACACAAAATAGTTCCCACCTGATGTCTGCCCACCCATGATCTAGACAGAACTGACCCAACTGAACAGTTATCTCAATGTGAAAGCTGAAATTGTGGTAAACGAGATTCTTCATAGGTCAAGTTTGTGAGGATTGCTTCTGTGGGGATTGCAGTCATCACATGATAAGCTCAAGGTGTGTTACTGCTAACTGGTTATTGCTTCACCAGTCATAATTTGATTATTGAATTTCGCTCCTTAAGACAATTTATGTATATGTTTGCTTAATTTATACCCCATCTGAAAGGATCGAGGTGAGTAACAATGTTGAAATCATTGTCCATTAGAATTATTAAATAATCTTCATCTCCCTGCCTACCAAATCTCAAATCCCATGAAGAGGCAGCTGACAATGGTTCAGCCACTGAATTGAGCCATTGTCTCCCACTCTAGGCTTCATCTGAATCAGGGAAACCTTTGCCTATTGTTTACATGGAAAAGAAAGCTTCCATTGGTGAAAATGGTAGCTTTACTTCCATTGCAAATAACAGACACTGGGGTGGGGTGAGGGAGGTCAAAGCCTTCTCCTCCACCAAGATCCTGATCCAGATTGGGTCCCCCACATGTGCTATTTATTGAAAAACAATCTAATATGCTCTTCATGCAATTGCTGATTACATGAATAGTGACACATCTACTTTGAGTCTTAGGGCTTTTATAGATCATAATCAGCATCTTGAATGTGCCTTGAGGTTAATTGGGAATGAATGCAGTAATAGTTCTCTACTTTAATTGGTTTGCAGATATCTGTATGACTACAAATATATTCATACTTTACCCTGTCCCATAACAATTCAGGAAATTAGCTGTTTTAAAGAGAATCAAAAAGCATTTAATATAGCAGTTTCCAGAGGAGTAGCTGTGTTAGTCCATTGCAACAAAAATAACAGAGACTTAATCGCATCTGGTGAAGTGGACTGTAGTCTACGGAAAACCTTATGCCATAATAAATTTGTTAATATTTAAGATGCCAGAAGATCCTGTCATTTAATGTAGATTAAATGTAGCATAAGATTAGTTTGGATTCCAAAGCAATTGTTCATCTGTTTCCCACATCTGTTAGAGAAAATATAAAATTGAATCTCAAGTTGCATGTAGACAGGATTTCTCCTCTTTTGTTCTGATTAGACCACTATAATAGGATGCTTCCAGACAGAGTTGTTGGAGCGTCAGGTGTATTCGGCAACCAGTGCTCATAAGCTGTACAATGGGAATGGTGCTCAGCCTGCTAGTCCAAATGGGAGAGCAAAGATCTGTTTTAATGGTACATCCAGAAGCGTAATAGTTGTGCTCCATCCCAGCACAAATTATTATTATTATTATTATTATTATTATTATTATTATTATTTACGTTTATACCCCCATCTTTCTATAAACAATGCCCTAGCCAGCTACATCTTCCTTTCTGTATCTTTTCTCCACTTCTGGATTGGCACCAGAACATCTAGCTGTAGAGGAAATGTCATCTGAAAAGCCCTTTTACTGTTGCTATGATACCAAAAACACAACACCATTCTTTGAGCTAGAATTTTGTTAGGGTGCAATCCTATGCATCTCTAGACCGAAAAAAAGTCCTACAACTCCCAGCACGCCTCAGCTAGTCATTCTGGCTGAGTCGTGCTTGAGTTTCTAGGACTTTTTTCTGTCTAAACATGCGTAGGATTGTGCCCTTAATTATTTAATTAAGTTTGGCCTGAAATGGACCCCAAATGCCTGCTCTTTGTGCCTTATTTATTAAACATCTGTGGGTTCCCAATCAGAGGAGCCTTTTTAGCCCGCTTCTAAACAATTGGGTTGCAAATAGCCTAAATGTGATTTCTTCAGGGCTAGGGTCGCCATATTCTGAATCCACAAAACAGGGACATTTTTTTTTGGGGGGGGGGGTTGGGGGACTAGATTTTTTTTAAAAAAAAACTGAGCAATATGTAAAGGTCTAGGGAAAGCCCAATTTTTCAATTAAAGCATCAACAACTGTAAAACCAGACATCTTAAATTCACTGCAACTTACTTCCAAGTAACAAATTTGAGGATTGCAACCCGAATCCAAGGAGGTGGATTGTTGAAGGGTGATTTTTTGGGGAGTGACTTTCCTTTCCTTTCTCCCCTCTCTCCTTTCCTCTCCTTCACCCCCTCATCCACCACACGCTCTCCCCTCCTCTCCCCCACAAAACTCTCTTTCTTCCCCCCAAAATAACCCAGCAGCTCTGCCCTGCGCTTACCCTAAAGGTCTGACCACAACCAGCCAAGCTCACCAAACTGCTTTGTGCAAGTAGCCTGAGGAGAGCATGTGCGCCTTTCCTCACTGTTGTTCCTTTTCTACGCATCCGCAGGTGCAATAAGGTGAGTCACAGTGAGTGACTCAGATGAGCCTGTGGAGGAGCGGTGATGCTCTGGAAAAGGCGCCGGATTGATGCGTCTTTTTCTCTGCTGCTGCTGCTCCACTGCGCAGGCTCAAGGCACCATTTTGGAGGTCAGAATTTCTCCAGCCACCTGGACCATAATCCGGGATTCTTGCCCAGCCAGTCGGGACATTTCAGAATCTCCTGGAAATCGGGACATTCCCGGTTTTCCGGGATGTATGGCAACTCTACTCAGGGCTGACAGGGCCTATATGTTGGAAGAAATCCTTGCCTCCATAGACACAAGCTGGTTCTTTGTAATCTGTATTTCTCCACCACATCAATCATCACCTTATTTTAATTTACTTTGTTTTAGTACTGGCACTGTACTCCATACAACACTGAAAACCATTATTTCTTTTACTGGTGATTATTTTTTTACCGCATGTTAATGATACACGCTGTTTGTCTCCCAACTCCCTTTGGAATCTTGCAGGAACATCTTGGTACTCCAGCTGGGAATATTTAAAATTGCATTTATGCTTGATATACGATTTACATTCTTAGTACTCGTATCATGGAAAACTTGGGCCATGTGGTAAAGCTATGATTTTGCTTCTAGGTTGTAGGCCTGTACCGTTTATGTGGCTCAGCAGCTGTCAAGAAAGAGCTGAGAGAGGCATTTGAGAAGGATAGCAAAGCGGTTGCTCTCTGTGAAACCCAGTACCCAGATATAAATGTGATAACAGGTAACAAATTTGCTTTTTAAGGAAGACGTGAATACATGCTTGAAATATCCAGAACGACATTTTGAAAATATCATTTTAAATTTTGATTGGACAAGGTGGGAGCCTTTGATATTATATTGCATAAATGAGTCCTGAAAGTAATTTTTAGGAAATAGTGTCCGTACAGTGACATTTTACTTTACTTTATTTTATTTTTGCCTGGAGCCTGCCTGCTATGATAACATTGTCTCTGGTGCAAGTTGAGAGTTTTTTGTTTTGTTTTTGATATTTAGGGCACAATCTTATGCATATTTACACAGAAAATAAGCCTTTCAGCCCAGCTATGCTGGCTGGGGAATGCTAGGAATTGTAAGATTATTTCTGTTGAAACGCATAAAATTCGGCCCTTAAAATGCAATATTGTAATTGTCTGGTGCATGAGTGGGGGACAGAAAACAACTGTGGGGGAATTCGTGCCATTTCATCAAATTACATCTCCTATCTTTTCACTAGGCTCATCTACACCAAGCAGGATATTGCACTATAAAAGCGGTATATAAAAGGCAGGAGCCGCACTATGGCTTTATAGCGGTATTGAAGTGCACTGACAACTGTTGGGGCCCATTGACACATACCATATATTGCTTCCATACCGCTATATCATGCTTGGTGTGGCTCCTGCCTTTTATATACCGCTTTCATAGTGCAATATCCTGCTTGGTGTAGATGAGCCCACTCTCTTGAAAGTGACATAGATGGTCCATGTGTTTGAGAGCTCCCCTGCAGTTTTTATATTTTAATCTGTTGGAAGGAATTCCAATGCAGTGAAGAAAAAGATAACAGAGACAGAAGAGAATGATTTTCTATAATGTTGGGTTACTTGGATGATGTACAAGCCAAGCTTTCTTGGGATTTGGGGTCTTCAACTTCGGCAGTGCTTGCAGGAGTACAAAAATTCTTTTGGGGAAAAAAATGCCCTGATGGGATAAAAAACAAAAAACAAACAGCCCAGTGAGGACTGTGTGTGCTTAAGTGGCCGTGGAATGCTAACTGAGAGCTTTTCCACACAAGGCTTTTAAACGGCTGTTAATTGGCTATATATACTTTTGGTTTTGTCACAGAATTGAGATTCAAGCACTACACAAGGAGTGTTTCCTTGCCTGCTTTTCCACTACGTAACCTTCAGATGGTACTGTGGTATATAGAATTGTGCGAATAAACATGCCTGTTTTCTTTTAGTTTTACAGTGAAGTACCACAGTTTTCCTGCTCTAAAAAAAACAACTCACCAAAAATGCTTTTTAGACATTGGAAGGGTCTAAATTGGAAGGTTGCGTTGTAGTCTAAAGAAATCCTAAATGACTGTGAGTGGGGGAATTAATGAGCACATGATAAATGCTTCGTGCAGAAAAGCCCTGACTTATTGACTGGGTGGTGGTAGTGGTGGAATAAATAAATCCCGAAGAGCATCCGCACTCCACTCTGCAAACCGTTGTCTTGGCTCCCACTTGTAGCATTCTAAGCCCCATTTCCGGTGTAGATGAGTGGAGTAGCTTTCCTGGAATATCTTGAGTCATCTGATAAAAAATCGTTGTGATTTCAGTTTTCACTCAGTTGAATAAAAATGTTCCTAGATTCCCTTTCATGGAAAATTCCTCTTTTGCTGTCCTCCTTCATTTTGGATGACAACAAATCTCAAGAGTGGAATTTCCTGTGGGATGGAGTGTTTCAAGCCAACACCATTTGAATTACAGCTGTTTTGAAAGTAGAATGTCTCTTGAATTCTTGCCTCTTTGAATTTGAGCTACTGCAGCTGCTTGTATTTGTGTGCACAAGCTTTGCTTTCTAGTATGCACAATAATTAGAATATAAGTGAAGCCTAACTTCATGTATGTACTGATGGGATTTGAACTGGCAGTGACTAACCAAGAAAGATATCTTGGGATTGTGATGGACAGCTTGATTCAAACGTTGACCCAGTATACAACTGCTGTGAAAAAGGAAAATTCCATATTAGGCATAATTAGGAAAGGAATTGGGAATTAAACTACCAATATCTTATACAAATCCCTTATACAAATGTATGGTATGGCCACACTTGGAATACTGTGTGCAGTTCTGGTCACAACACTTAAAAAGAGATTGTAAACTTGGAAAAAGTGCATTAAAAAAGGACAACTAACGTGATAAGGGGCCTGGAGCAACTCCCCTATGGGGAAAGGTTACAACATCTGGGACTGTTTAGCTTAGAAAAAAGACAAGTAAGGGGAGACATGATAGAGGTGTACAAAATTACATTGTAGAGGAAGTTAATAGGAGACGTTTTTCTGCCTCTCCCATAATACTAGAACTCAGGGTCATCCTTTGAAGCTGATTGGTTGGAGATTCCAGAGAGATGGAAGACAGTACTTCTTCACAAAGTACATAGTTAAACTATGGAATTCACTACCACAAGGTCTGGTGATGGCCACCAATTTGGATGGCTTTAAAAGGGGTTTGGATCCTGGAGGATTTAGCTACTCATCCTGATGGCTGTATACTACCTTCAGTATCAGAGGTATTACACCAGTTGCTGGGGAACATGAGCAGAAGGGTGCTATTGTACTCATTTCCTACTTGGAGGTTTCCTGCAGGCAGTTGGTTGGCCTCTGTGTGAACAGAATGCTGGACTAGATGGACCTTTGCTCTGATCCAGCATGGCTCTTCTTATGTTCTTATGTAGCCTTGCTGCTTAGACCAAGTTTCTACCTAGCCTAATATCTTGTTTCCACCAGTGGCTAGCCTATGGGACGCCTACAAGTGAGGCAAGAAAGCAACAGGACATCACCATTTTGTGTCACCGGCATGCAGTTCCATCTTGCGACCATGACTAAGAACTGTTATTTTTTAAATGCGTTTCTTGTCTGCTTTTCAAGTCTGCAGTCTTCCCAAGGAGGCTTTTAGCATAAACCATACAATTGTATACAAATCACAAATTCATAAAACCATTGAAAAACCAATTAAAATATACTAGTAGCAAAATCAGCATGTGTACCTTCAGTTAAAAGCTATAGGGAAAAGTTTTAAAAACAGCAGCAGAATGGGGTCGGCCCCATAGGTTTTGGGATGGAGTTTCACAGAGCAGAGACCACCACAAGGCAGCCCTATCTCTAGCGTCTGCCAACCTTACATGAATTTGTCTAGTACTTAAAACCTCCCCCAACTACCTAGGCTAATGTAACCTATATATTAAATTAAAATATGATTTTGTATTTGGGAGTGAGTGAAAAGACCAAATTCTTCATCACTATAGCATACACGGTAGTGCCTGTATCCTAAATTTAGGAAGTGGCCTTCTTTAAAAAGAAAGAAAGTTATCTTCCAGCCAATACAAATGTCAGTAATATGTGGGTTAAATTGTGTATATGACTGTTGAATTGTTAGTCTTTGAAACCATTGCTAGTGATTTATTTTGAGTTGAGCAATTTGTGGGATTGCATTATGCAAGCATAGAAAATGGTGTGGAGAACGCTAAGAACTTAAATTTCCAATTAAAAAAATGCATTAGTATTTTTAAAAGATGCATCAAGGTTCTAGCTCTCATTATTATTAATGCCAAAGCAGCACCTATTCAGAGTAAACAAAAATGAGTGTGTCGGCAGGGTTAAGTACATATTTTGTGTACAGAAAGTGCCAGATTCAGTTTCTGGCAACTCCAGTTAACAGGATCTCAGATATCAAGACTGGAAAATATTCTTCCCAAGACTACTCCGAGTAGGCAGCACTAGGTTAGAAAGACTGCCAGTTGGACAGAATACACAGCCCTGGTTGTCAGCAAGGACTTAACAGGAACTTCTGCAGCGCTTCAGATAAGGCCCATGGTATTTGTTGCAATAAACGAGAGTGTGCTTTGAGAGTATGTCTGCAGTGAGAGTAAGCATGCAATAAATGGGTATGTGTACTCTCTATCAAAAATCCAAATTGGAAACTTCTTAAGAAAATTAAAATTCTATTATCAGAATAAATGATGCCGATGGTTCTGCTTCCAGTAATCAGGTTTTTAACAGCCTGAGATTTATTTATTTTTTTGACAAGGACCTATATGATAAAGCAGCCTTCAGCATTTTTTGCTCGCCACAATGAGTGTGGTACAGCGTTCTGGCGAGCATGACAAGCAACCAGACTTCCTCCCAACATTGAAACTGCAAGGGTGGGCGGGGATCATCCCGGCGGTTGCACAGCAATTTCCTCCTAGGCTCCAAAGTTGGGGAAAAAGCTGAGGGTTTTTTGGCAGCTGCATGACCAATGCGCTTGGTGTGCTTTTGTGGCAAACTCCCCCCCCCCCCGCCACCGCCATCTTTCCTGATTGAGAGCAGGAAACACTGACAAAAGGGCTTATTTGGATACTGCCGCTCCAAGGCATCCCAAGAGCCTTTGCCCGCAAAACCCAAATGGCACCCTCTGCCCCACTTACTTTTTCCAAGTGAAATGCTGGTGGGATACTTGCCAGGAGGGAGGGGCTGGTGACTTCGGCCAAATATTATAGACTCCTATGATAAAAGAAGCAGGGAACATGGAAAATGGAAACATATTAATGGAGGCCAGCAATCATGAAAATAAATCATGGACTCCTCTGTTTCTTTAAAGCTCACCCTATGACTCTTTCAAGGGCCTGTACACTTCCTAGTAACAATGAGTACTAGAAGCATGCCTTGGCAGAATAAGGCAGTGGCTCTTTGGATGCCACATTAAACACCAAAGAAGGAGCATCTGCTGACTTGCAAATGTGGATAGGTGGGAAGAAAAATGTCTACAGCTATCTGAGTGAAACGAATGCAATTGAACTTCTGGGTTTAGGGACAGCTTTAGCTCTTACATATATATATGCATATGATAATACATATGTTTCTTGTTAAAAGCATTTTGCTGAATCCTCAGTCTAAATTGTAGCTCTTAAAGAGCTTCTTCTTGTTTGATGGTGCTTTCCTTTAAAAAGGTTTTTTTAAAATGTGGTATTTCGTTGTCCATTTTTTCCGAGACTTTAAAGGCATTCTCTGTTTTGAAAACTCCCCAGTTGGTCAAGGAATGCACATTTTAATTATTAAACCTTGACTTAGAAATGTTCCTATGGCTGGCACTGGCTTACACGCAATTAAATGCACATGTGATTCAGAATAATGTGCCCTGCTAGATTTAAAAGCTGGCTGGTTTCTGATATTGCTGCATCATGTCTGCTTCCAGCCATGTGAACTCTCATCTTGGAGTAAAGCATGTCATACAGTTAACAGTTCAATGGGTCAGAAAAATGAGAAATTGATGAGGTGGATTGGGGGAGGTATGTGTTTTCTGCTTGCTGCCTAAATTGGTTCTGTGCGGACAATGGTTGTATCAAGAAAAACGCAGCTGTCCGAAGAGGCAAGTCCATAAAAATAACTGCCATCTCTTACAGGGCTCAGTTAGTGAAAGGATTTGGAGGTGGGTCAGAGGGCTCACAAGTTATTCTGTTCAGGAATTAAACAAGAGAAAGTGTTTTGAGAAGGAAATACCGGTGACTCTGTTGCATAGCTCAGCGCTAATGCTATTAATAGATGTTCCAAGTAGCGCCTCTGTATTGACAGCTTTAAAACTATAGGGTAGATTGTTTTGCCCTTGTGTGTATATTTGGTGTTAGAGTTGACTGCAAGACCATTCCCCCCCCCTTCCCCAGCAAAATGGTGGAACTGTTTTTGAGGTAATCTTTAGACCTTAACTTTTTTAACTGTAATTTTCAAGGACCAGTAGTTGTCCATTTATTCCCTTGTGTTGATTTGGGTTGTTAACTCAAAATAATTGTGTAAAATGCAGCCCTTTAGGCTGTAAGAAATCAGCAAATTCCCCTCGCTTACCAATTGGGTTTCCAGATTTGGTGTCTGATGGATCTCCTGTGCCTCTTAGTAGCTGTGGAATTTATAAAGAGCTGTTTACTGTCATGTTATGATTATACAATTAGGCTTTACATTCTGACTGGTTCCAGTATTCCTTGACACTGAAATTATGTAGTCTTTAGGGCTTTTTGAGCCCCCCTTCAATGAAGAGTGAAGATGGAATCCCTCACTTTACTCTTAAGGATTTTGCTCTTAACAAAGTCTTCAATTAACACAGTTCACATTACAGTTGGGTCATAGGGCAGGATTTGTGGTAGGCACACTGAGTCTCGCAACAAGTCTTGCTTTGTTAAAGAACACTCAGCAGTGGTATTTCTGTCATGGTTCGGGGATTAACAGGGCCTTTATTTGGCAGATACTTAAACTGGTATCTCAGCTTCCTACTTCTAGCTCTCGTTGTTTTCATTCTACATTAAATGGTACTATTTATTAGAGTGCAGGTTGTGCTTACCTAGTTGGTGAATGGCTCATAAAGGGTTATGAAAGGTGTTTTTTTTTTTAATTTAAAAGATGGATAACTGACCTGAGATTTTAACAGTTTATAAAGTTAGATGCTTTGATTTTTGTGCCTAGATATTCTGTAGCACAGAATGTAGATTTTGATTGGGATTCTGAGTGTTCCTCAAATAAATAGGATAAATCAAATTTTACAATTGTGAGAGTTTGTGTTGGTTTGCTTAAGGTGTGTTGTTTATTTCATCCTGGCTTAGTTTCTTAAAGCAAATGTGGGACCCAAAATATATAGGCCCCGTTCAGACAACACGCTGCTTAACCACAAACTAGTTAATGAATGCATTCCGTCAACCATTTTGTGGTTAAGCAACATGGTTTAGCATGTTGCCTGAACTGGGCCATAGTATTACTAATTCTGTGATGCAAAATATCTGAATTGTTTGAGATACAAAATATTATTTTATAGGCATGTGAATACTATTTTACAATCCACCCATGTGGAATTTGTTTATATGTGAATCCCCGTTGTGTTTATATGAGCATTTACACTTTATGTTAAAGGGGGAAAGCCTAGTGTGGTACAGTACTGCTAGGCTGGGCTCAAGAGGCAGTGTAAGATGCTTTGTAAACATAGCCAGTGAACCAGTGTAAATTGTAGCAGAGGAATTCAATAGCTACTAAAGGTTTCCCTCTGCTTTTTTCAATAGTGGGCATGTGGGAGAAATTCCCAATGGCTCCTTGATCCAATTCCTCTTTCACAGCCACAATACTATCTGCATTCCTGTGGCAGATGGAATCTTGGCTCTGTCCTACCCATGCAACAGAACAACTTCAGACTGCAGGTGGGGGACCATGTTCTTGAATGCTCCCCTATGTCATGAATTCTCTTCAAATTATAATAATTTAAAGTCAGTGTAGGGGTAGACATGTGTTTTCTGTTTCCTTGGAGATTTTTATGTAGGGGATGAGTCAAAAGTGGTAAGATCCACTTTTAGCTTGAAGTAATTTAGTCCATTCTGCCACCGCATTTCACTGCCACAGTGTTATAAATTCTTAACCTGTACTTCATCTTTTACCTTCAGCCGGGTAAACTGTACTGCTCAGCTTTGAGGAATGATGTGGAGCAAAAGCTGCTTCAGGCTATTCAATTTCCCCCCTCCTCTGGGATTTGAGTGGGTGATTTTTGTGTGTTTTGTGAGTTTGCCAGTTCTGTGGCTTTCGACAGTGTCACAATGTTTAAAGTTGTAGAGTACTTTCATTTCTGGAAGGAGCCTATCAATTGTCAAGAGCTGCTGCTACGAGGAGATCTGTTGATATAGCAAATGGCAATCTTGATGTAAGAGCATGGTCTGTCTTGTACTGCCAAAAAAACAAAGGCTGGATTTCCTAACCTTGGGTCCTCAGATATGGTGGACTACAGCTCCCATTATCCCCAGACAGCATGAACAAAGGTCAGGGATTATGGGGGTTGCAGTCCAACAATATCTGGGGACCTACGCTTGGGGAAGGCTGGCATTGATAAACCAGATTCTGTGATGCAAAATATGTGAACAAAAAAAGAATCTGTAAAAAGAAGGGAGCATCTCACTCTGCCTTGAAAGTCCAGTTTTGAGGTTACTGTTACCATATGCCAGCCTTCCCCGACCAGGTGCCCTCCAGAAGGGTTGGACTACAACACTCATCATCCCCAGCCCCCATTGGCCATCATGATGGGAGTTGTGATCCAACACATCTGGAGGGCACCTGGTTGGGGAAGGCTGTCATATAACTGAATTTTTTTTTTGAAAGATCTGAATATTGAACAAGAAAAATGACCTTAGAGATAGTAACTTATACAGTCTGCCATTCTTAAAGTGTTTTGGGTAATAAAACATAGGTGTTAAATATTAATTATTAGATATTATTTTTATGTTGGCAAGCCCCTACAAATCACACAATTGGCCCAGTTCGCACAATCACCACAGCTTAAACAAGTCACAGCATGTGCTGATGTGTGCTGAGCATATTTGCCCAGGGTGCAGCTTGTAGTGTCATCCAAGGTTGAGCAGCATGGATTGTTGGAGGAGGCAACAGTCCTCAAATAACCCATGCCTTCTTATTTGTTTAAGCTGTGCTGAGCGTGCGAACCAGGTCAAAGAATGTAGGCTTCAGGGGAGAAGAGTTAAAGTCAGAATTCGGAATCAATCTCAGATTTGAGAACCAGGATTAGTTTCAGAATTTGTGAACAGGCAAAAAGGGTAGTTTGCTATATAACGATGCTAGCTCATGCACATGGTTTGAGTTCTCGTGGAGATCCTGAGAGCATGTATGTGGCACCCTTTTGCCCAGGGTGCTCACAGAGTTGTCTGCTGGTGTGTGACCTCATAAGTTCACTGCACATTGTTTACATCTCTTACTAAGGTGTCCTCAAGGATTATTTAAGAGAATTGCCTTCTCCCTTGATCACCAAACAACTCTATGAAGCAGTATTGGATGCCATGATGAAAAAACCCTTGAAAATGACAACAAATGGATGTGAGAATGAACCTAGTGATTCTGAACATACAATGGCTCTCTTGGATTGCCTGCCAGAAGTCGAGAAAGTAAGTATTATTGGTCCCTTGTGGATGGCTTATGAAATATCAAATCAATCCCTTTGTTTAAAAGAAGAAAAGTTTGCATTAAATTGTAACATAATCTGAGCCAAGTGGACTCATTCATAAGATGATGGACTACCTGAATCTTACAATGGAATGAGCTCAAATAACCCATTGAGTGAATCCCCCCTTAGTCATGGCGATACCCATTTTCATCTCCATATTGCTGGTTTTTTTTCCCTAATATGAAATAGTGTTTGCTGATATCTTTATCCATATTTATATTCGTATATATCATTCAAAGCACTTGCTTGCCTGGGTGGTTAATTAAAACTGGGAACAACGAATGGCACGCGCACTGTGATTATCCCTGCAATTCCTGGGTTAAACAACCCAGGAATTGCCGCTGTGATGTGCAAACTGGGTGGATAAATGAAGTGTTAGGTTGCAGTGTGCTGAAGGAAGGTTCAGTACCAGTAGTGAGCAAAGTGAACTATAGATATTTGCAGCAATCTGCCAAACTCAGCTGCTGTGCACACTGAACACGGTAGTATTTGGAAGATTATATAGAGATCTAGGAGCCAAACAGCACATGCAGCTGAAGTTCCGCTTTTAAATATTTGTTTATTTGCTTTCCCTCTCCCGAAGAGAAACCATTTTCTAAACTGAATTGTGGTTATGTAGAAACAAAAAGCAAAGCTCCACCTCTTTCAGGCATATATACCCCGTTTTAAATCCATGTCAGGCAGAACAGATTTGATCAGTACTGTGTGATCTTTTTCACCTATCAAGCAATAAATGCTCAGGCGTTACATAGAGTTTATGAAATTGAATGAGATTGTGTAACGCCTGTGAATGACTAAAAATAGATGAAAGGATTTAATTCAACTTTGTGGATGGAAACACAAATTGATTTTGGACAAAGTAGAACACAGTGAATATTTAACCATCGGTCAACAATCATGTGCCTGTTTTGAATAACTCAGGGATATTATTTTTTTCTGTATTGACTTGATAAGCTACCATATGGCAACTTTTCCCCTCTGTACAACTATGATGTTCAGACCTGTCTAACTAAAAGCTATGGCTTAATTAATTTTACATGCAGTCAGCACATGCTTTATTGCAATGTGGAATTCTAACCTTCTGTCAAGGAGGAATCCAGTGAAAGGGACCAACTGTACCATTTTATAGGCAGGCAGCTGGACACTGGCAACGTTTTTCTAAGCAGAGTTACTTAACCCTGAAGCCATACAAAAAGAACTATTTATGTTTTTCTCTAGCATCTTGACCTTTCCTCATCCCTCAGCTTTGGCTTCAATCCTAAATATACTTACTTGACAGTATATTCCACTGAAATCAATGGGAGTTGCTTCCAAATAAATACGCCTATGGTTAGTACGACTTTTTTGAGTTCAGCAGACATGGAATTAAGGGCCAGCTTGATTTAACCAAGACCAAGTTGCATTCCCCATTGCTTTATGATGAGATTGCATTGTGGATTTTAAAGCTGTCCTAGCAAATGGCTGGGATGGGCACCTTAAAGAAAAGGCGTTACATTTTATTTACAGGGTGGTCTTACAAGTCTTCCATAGCTGCTGCAAATGAAAGACCTTAGCTCAATTGGTAGAGCACATGCTTTGCATGAAAAATGCCCTGATTCAATTCCTGACATCTACAGGTAGGCCTAGGAAAAAAGACCTCTGCCTGAAACTCTGGAGTGCCATTGCTAGTCACTGTAGAGACAACATTGACTAGGGTGACCATATAGAAAGGAGGACAGGGCTCTTGTATCTTTAACAGTTGTATAGCAAAGGGAATTTTAGCAGGTGTCATTTGTATGCATGCAGCACCTAGTGAAATTCTGTCTTCATCACAGCAGTTAAAAGCTGCCCTCTTTTGTATCTGGTCGCTCTAATATAGCTCTAATATAGCTCTAATATAGCTCTGTCCTCCTTTGTATATGGTCACCCTAACATTGAGCCAGATGGACCAGTGGCTTCACTTGGTAAAAGTTAGCTTCCTTATGTTTCCTAGAACTCTTGTATACTCCTCTAACAGCCTCAGCAGGTGAAGAGTGGGAGTATTAAGGCTAAATAAATAGAATGTAAATTGATGTAATAGATATATAATGTAATGCATAATATAGTGGCTTCTAATGAAAGGTTGCCGGAATTTCTCATCCCACCTATACCAGGCCGTGATAGTTGTTTCAAACCCTTCTTGCAGCACAGCATAAAAGTATCCACTAATATCAGTTAGAGAAAGGGAGATTTTGACCTGGACCCCACGAGGCATGCACCTGCAAGAGAATGCATGCGGTGGAGCTCTGGTTTCTGCTGCAGCTGTGCTTACTGCTGAAAACATGAGCACTGAAGCCAAGAGTTGTCTGCAGTCTAGATGCTGCACCAGTTGTGGGCAGCGTTGGTCCCTGAGCTGGCATTATGGGAGAAATTCTGTACTTAATCAAATGGGTTGCTATGCCATTAAAACGGTTCATGGGATTTGGCTGATTGTTAAAGCTTCTCTCTGGACCAAAGATGATATGAACCATAGTTAAAATGGCCCCATGTCTGTTTGCCGCTGAATATGCATCCGGTATGTTGTGCGGCTCAATTCTGTGCATATTTACCTGGAAGGAGATCTCAGTTTGTTGATTGGGGCTTTCCTCCAGGTAAGTGTGCATAAGCTTGCGGCTTGGTGCCCTTTACAAAGCTTTCCTGGAAGAGGAATTACGGAATAGTGAGCAGCCACAAGAACACCAGTGCCCTTCTTTTTTACACGCACAAAGGTACTATCAAAAGGTTATCTTCTGTTGACTCTTGGCATTGTGCATAAATGACAATATTGCGGCTACATTAAAAGGACAAGACCTTCAAGAAGATAAAGCCTGTCTCTTCCCCCCGCCCCCCCCCCCCCCCCCGGCTAACTAAGCAAACGGTTCTTTTTTCAACATTTATTTTAGGCAACTCTGAGGATGCTGTTGGACCATCTGAAATTGGTGGCTTCATACCATGAAGTAAACAGAATGACATGCCAGAACTTAGCCGTATGTTTCGGGCCTGTGTTGCTGAGCCAGCGGCAGGAAACCACCAATCATAACAACAGAGTTTTCACAGATTCGGAAGAGCTTGCCAGTGCCTTGGACTTCAAAAAACACATAGAAGTTTTACATTACCTACTTCAGTTGTGGCCAGGTAAAAAGTCTTAGCGGGGAGTGTGTTGAGAAAAACTCACTTTTATTTCCAGAGGAATCGCTGTGTTACTCCGTTGCCGCAAAAGCAACAAAGAATCGTGTGGCATCTTATAGACTAGCAAATTACGGCTTAAGCTTTCATGGGGCTCATCTACACCAAGCAGGATATTATACTATGAAAGCGGTATATAAAAGGCAAGAGCCACACCAAGCAGGATATAGAAGTATGAGAGCGGTATATGGTCTGTGTCAGTGGGCCCCAACAGTTGTCAGTGCACTTCTAATACTGCTATAAAGCCGTAGTGTAGCTCCTGTCTTTTATATACCTGCTTGGTGTAGATGAGACCATGGTGTCCACTTCATCAGATGCATACAGTATTATTCTAAGGTGGCAGGTATATACACACATGGTTATAGGGAGGGAAAATACTGAAAGCTCTGAGGTCTGAGGGAAATAAAATGCAGAAATGTAGACTGACAATTATGTTGAAATATGGTTACAATGACCACTCGCAAAGCAACATTGATGGTAACACAAATATCTTAGCATTGGTAAGCTAATTAATGTTTGGAGCAAGATAAAAACCCATTATCTCAATTCAGGCCACTGATGATAGAATTAACTTCTTGAGAAGTTGTAATTCAACTTCAGTTTCATGCTAGAGTCTCCTATTTGAAGTCTCCCACCCCACCCTCAGGAATGGCCACTTCAAGGTCAGTAACAGTGTCTTAGGAGGCTATGTTCTTAACTTTTACTGCATTATTTATTGTAAACTGCTTTTGAGTTTCTGTGAGGAACGTGGGGCAAAAATATTTTAAATAGAAGGTAGTGGCAGTAATACTTCCTCTAATTTTGTTGCATGCGAGCTGCAGTAGAAGAAGTGGATAAATACGAGATATAGGCTAAAGTTTTATTTCCCTAGGCAATTGCTGGAAAGTAGTTTAGTAAAAATGCCATGTTTTTGATAGAACTTGATTTGTAGCATCAGTACACTGATGCCCATATAGTTGAGAAGACAGTGGCAGCAGAGGCTCCCTCTCTTTTTGATCCCACCCCCACCCCACCAGTTACTGGTGTCTCAACCAATAACTTAAGCCCTAGGAGTATTTTCAGAATGTTTGCTGGAGCCAAAAATACTTGGTATCAAGAGCTTAATTCCATTTCAAGCAGAACTATTTCAGAAGTCAGGAATAAAGATGATGATCCCAGCAAATCAAGCAGGCAAAACAGACTGGGAAATCTGATTGTGTAGTGGAAGAGAGTCCTATTTTTACGTAAGTGGTTTTTGTTGTTGTTTGTGTGCCTGTTGTATTGAGGAGTAGCAGTTTTGAATGAGCCACGCAGAAGAAGGCTTAGCCCTAAGTTTATTAAGATGGGCTAAGTGCAAATTAAACTTTTAAAATTAACTGTGACCAAGTGTTAATGCCTGTTTAAACTAGAAACGGACCTTTGTACTTTCATTAAATATCTTCAAACTAAGTAGGATGTTGGTTACTCCACACAAGCTGAAGAGATACCCAGAGAATATCATCAACAATGTTCTTACTGTTTTGTAAGAGACAGATTTGGTTTTAAAACATTTTTTAATGTGTAGACAAATGTAATTAACATCAGGCTGGTTTTCAGCCCCTTCTCCCATCTTGATTTTTTCTTTCTTTTTCAATGATAAGGTTGCATCTTTCCCCATTTGCACCCATTCCAGGCTGCTGTAGCAAACCTCTGAGGCTCAGTGTGGGATTAGAAAAAACGCTTTAGATTTGCAACGTCACCCTCTAGGAAACAAGCAGTGAGGGTAGGAAAGCAATTCCGACTCCACGTGGTTGGGATTTACTAGAGTTCCCAACCTTGCCGTATATCTGGGGTGTATCAAAGATTACCAGACAAATACATTTCTTGATAAGTTTGTTAGCACTTGCCAGATCAAATGGGGCCATCTGAATTCTCCCTAAGGAGGTGGAGAATTCCTTGGTGCTACCCACTTGCTCCTATCTAATTGTTGATATTGACTACAAAGGGAATTGAACACTTGCTGCATGGGCTGGTCTACTTCAAATGGCTTTGGAGTCCTAGAACAGAAACTGTCCTTGTCTCCTCCCATGCAAGCTGTGTCATCAGCCCTTATGATAGCAAAGATGAAGTGTGTAGAATAAAATGAAGGGGCCTATAAGTCCATCGAGTCCAACCCCCTGCTCAATGCAGGAATCCACCTTAAAGCATCCCTGACAGATGGTTGTCCAGCTGCATCTTGAATGCCTCTAGTCTGGGAGAGCCCACAACCTCTCTAGGTAATTGGTTCCATTGTCGTATTGCTCTAAAAGGAGGTTTTTCCTGATGTCCAGCTGGAATCTGTCTTCATGTAACTTGAGCCCATTATTTTGTGTCCGGCACTCTGGGATGATCGAGAAGTGATCCTGGCCCTCCTCTGTGCCACAACCTTTCAAGTATTTGAAGAATGCTATCATGTCTCCCCTCAATCTTCTCTTCTCCAGGCTAAACATGCCCAGTTCTTTCAGTCTCTCTTCATAGGGCTTTGTTTCCAGGCCCCTGATCATCCTCATTGTACTGCATGGGTTGGAGGTCAGTAATGTACAGAAAGCCAGCTCAGACTTAGAGGTGGATGCTGCATGAATAATAATGCCAGTGCTTGATCTTCCATTTCCTGCCTGGCTTTCCAGTGTCTTATATAATAACTCCACCTCCACTGCCAACTTATGCAGTATGCAGTTCATTCTCTTTTATCCAGAACAGCCTTCAGGGTGGTGGCCCCTTTTCTTTGGAACTCCCTGCCCTTGGCACCAACTCTACTGTGTTGCGTCTTGCACCTCCTGAAGACACCCATATTCCAACAATGGGTTGTATTGGTATTTTATTGGTATTCTGTTTTTAAAAGAAACAATTTAAATATGGTGCTTTAATCTTTCAATCTTTTTATTGTTTATCGCTCCAGAATCTGTTTTAGAGGTAGAGCGGTATACCAATATTGTAAATAAATCCACACGTGGATCCACCCAAAGCTTAATGGCTTCACAAGTGTGTTCTCTATATCCAAGGAGCATGTCCTGAAAAGATTCCTATTTATGGGCCCTCTTGCCTTTCTTTGTCCCTGCTATCAAGAGCCTTTGCCACTCCCTTCTTTTCCTCCAGTTCTTGTTGCTCCATAACTGTTTTCACAACGGCTACTCCTGAATCCTCTCCAGGCAGGGCCTTATGAATGTAACTGTTGGCCTAGAAGCACTTCAAGGCAGCTACTTTCCAGACTGCTTTGAGTAAGCCGGGCTGAAAGAGGAAAGTGCTTTCTGAGCAATGTGCCTGTGTTTCAGCAGCAGCATCTTCTGGTGGCCATGTGTGTAATGCCAGCGGGTGAGGCTGCACAGATGTCTGCAGCCCTTCATTCAAAGTCTGTTGCAACCATGATGACAGTCAACTAAGGCCGTTTCTACACCATCCAGAAAATCTGGGCGGGTCACGGCCGAGCCCCTGCGCGTCCAAATGATGCACAGGGACTTCCGGGAGGAAGGAGGGACACGAATGGGTTTTTCCCAGGGATAAATAATCCCTGGAAAAAGCCAGTTCTTTCCACGGTCTTGGGATCGTCCCAAGACCGCAGGACGCATGGCCGCCCGTCCCGGCTTCTTCCCTCCTCCTCACGAGTAGCAGGGATCAGTAGAGGGAAGGAACCAGGCTTGGAGGAATCGGGGGTGGGGGGGAGCAGGGTTGGAGCTTTTTTAAAAAACTTACATTTTAGTTGGAGCGCACTTGTGCTCAACTCCTTTAAAAGAAAAGTTTTTTAAATGGGCGCAACACCCTCCGTCCTCCCGGGATATCACACCTGCATGTGGATTATGAGGAGAATATTGTAGAAAGGGCCTAACAGTGGAAAGCTGAGGCTTTATCAGCAATTGGACAAATCAACCTGTTTGTCCAGGTAAAAAGCCTAGAAAATTAAGGTTTCAGCTGGTTGGCCTAGGATTAATATATCACTGATTTAAAGTGGAGTTATAAACCATCCAATGTGAGGAGAAAGCTTTTGTCTATTGCATATGACTATGTGTTTATTGTCAAAGAAGCAAATGGTGGCATAAACGAGAGAATTCCGAACCCTTCTGTGGCTGCATGGTATCCTGCAGTGTCCTTTGGCTCTTCAAGAATTTAATTAAACATCGTGGAGCGAGCTCTATTGCTCTGAAGGAACCAAAGCCAGAGCATGGGCTCTCCAAAATTAATCCTCCTATGGATTTGGAAAACCTGATAACATGCTTGTGCCTCAGTTCAGCTCCTCATTTTTTTTAATAAATGGAAAACACATGGTCCTTGTTCAGTCAGCAAGCGTAACAAAGCTGGCACTTAAGGTTTAACACATGACCCCCTTTGCCTTAAGAGAGCAAAGCCCAAACAGAAGAGCTTTTGTTGATTTGCAGGGTGTTCCCCCCTCCTTTCTTTTAAAAAAGAGAGAGAGAGAGAGAGAGAGAAAAGGCAGAATGGTTAATAAGAGACATAACCCACCCACATCCCCGTACTCACTTCTCTAGGGAGGCATTTGGGCTCACATGATCATATAGAAAAGTGGTGGCCACAGTAAACACGTGCATATGTTGGCTCCTAGCTTGTGGCATGCTGCTGCTGTGCAGGATTTGGCTTTTGGTACACTCCTGCAAATGCTGCTTCTTCAAGACTTAATACTACATTTTGCTTTATCTCTTTAAAATCTGATATTACCTCCTTCAGTTCAGATTGGTGAGAACTCCCCAAGTGGTTTATAATTATACTTTAAATCATCATCATCATCATCATCATAAAATTTCAGTACAAAACTTAAAATGTCATTGGATTAAAATGGGGTTGGGGAGATAGCACTGACTCCACAAGTGTGTTTTACTTGTTTTATGCTGTGTTCATTGATTTAAATTTATATGTTTATTTATTGCATTTCTATACCACCCAATAGCCTAAGCTCTTCCACTTGTTTTTCTCTTGCAAGGAACCCAACAGCTTACTTAGTCCCCCTCCTGTGCATTTTATCCTCACAAACAACCCTGTGAGGTAGGTTAGGCTGAGAGTCAGTGACTGTCATCCAGTGAGCTTCATGGGCTAGTGGGGACTAGAACCTGGATCTCCCAAGTCCCAGTGCAACACTCTAACCACTATATCACATTGGTTCGTCTATTTTTCTACTAGAAGTATGCCACTTTGGAATGCTCTAGTAGAAAAGTATCTAATCATCTGGCATGATTTATCAGAAATAACATCTTGCGCACACTGGTGGCTACACGTAGGAGCTTTTCCAGCACTTATTTATTTATTTATTTATTTATTTATTACATTTCTATACCGCCCAATAGCCAGAGCTCTCATGCCCAATGTGACAAATGTTCGGGAACTCTTTAGGCCTGTTTCTATGCGTAAAATTAGTGGTTGCTAATGAAAGAAAAGTTGAGTTGGACTTCTTCCCTCTTTTTACATGCACATGTCGCATTTCTAAGTATTAATATCTATTGTTATATTTGGAACTCGAGAAGCCACCTTATATCGAGTCAAAGCGTTCTTCCATCTAGTTCAGTATCATCTACACAGCCTGGCAGTAGTTCTCTAGAGTTTTGGACAGGGGCCTTTCTCAGGCCTACCTGGAGTTACCAGGAATGGAGCCTTCTGCATACAAAGTATGTGTTCTACTACTTCGCTATGGGCTTTTGTCTAAGTTAGTTTGTTTACATCTAAGCTCCTAATCATTTACAATTTAGGGTTTCCCCCCATATAAGCATTTTGTATTGCTGCTTTCTGTAGTGCAATTGGCAAACGTACACTTGCTAGAAGGTTCAGTCATGTTATCCTTCTTTGCCACGTGACTCATAACTGTGTTAGAAGCTTGAAATGTAACCTTAAATGTTGCGTGTCACAACCCATTTCCCAAATTGGCCCCATCCATCCTACCTAGTGTTTGAATTATGAGGGAAAGATAGGGGAGGAGGGCTTAATGAAATCCACATTGCTCACCTTCAGACTCTCAATGCAAAATTATAGCAGCCCCCCTCTAAAACAGTAGCTGGGGAGGCTGTCACAAAATAGGAGGCCCAGCCCCCCTCCCTCTCTGTTTCCCCCTGTAATTTGAACACTTGTTCCCAAGTCTCTCAGCTTCTTTCTGGATAATGATAGCCTTCAATATTATGTTCTGGCAGGGTGGAGATGTTGTTGAACTGCAGCTTCCATAATCCCTCACTGTTGTCTATGCTGGCTATCCCTGATGGGAGTTGCAGTCCAGCAACATCAAGAGGCCCAACATTTCTTGTCCCCTCTGTTTAGACCTTTTCCTCTTCCCTGTCCCTTCTGAACCCCTACTGATAGGTTTTAGCCTTCTGGGCCTGAGTGGTGCCTCCATCGTGTTCCATCATGCATATGCCAGCCCACCTTGAAATTAAACAAAAATGGCATGGTGGTAGAACTGTTAGTAATAGTAATGCACACAGGACAAAGACATTTTACAGTTGAAATATGCAGTAGTCATTGATCAATAAAACATTTGTACTGTTTACTGTAGGAAGCCGGTAACAAGAGGAGACTCTTAGTTTCTTGAGCTGTAAAACCATGAGTCCAGGTAATAAAAATACCAAATGTGTGTTGAGTGTATTTTTCCTCCCTCTGAGCTGGAGTTAATGGCTGCGTAGAAAGAAACACTGGAAAGCTTCGGCTGGCTTTGCACACATTTGGATCCCAAAAGGGCAGCTTTCTAGAAGTGGTGACTTTATTTACAAATGATTTAACCTCTTGTTGTGCCTGCTTTCTCTTACACAACTGAATGCGGATGGCAGATGGAAGCTCTTCAGCTCTTATTTGGACTGCATTGTGATTGTGGATGGTGATTAACTGGAAAAGTTAATCAGGGCACTTCTAAGTTTAATGGACTCCTGCAGTTGCAGATTGACTAAGGCATGGTAGTTTTGAGACTGAACTTTTTCTATTAGATTTCCCCCCTCCTAATATACGATTACTAGCTAGTACCAAAACCAAAAATAGTAGAATTACTGGCTGTTAAATCTGCATGCATAAATGCATGTTCCAAGTTGTGTCAAAGCATACGATAATAATGGCAAACATTGCACTGCTACTGTTCTTCTGAGACATGCAGTTCGGCTAACTTGTATTAAAACTGTTTTTTGTCTTAGTGCAACCTTTGACTGCCAAAGGATCTGCCATGCCTGAGCAGCCGTGTTCAGTGAATTATCTGAGACCGAAGAAGCAGCGGCCTCAAATGCTGAACTTAAGCAGTACCGAGATGTCCGGGATCCTGAGGTCCAGGCCAGCCAGACTGGATAGTCCTTCAAGTAACCGCTATGCTGGAGACTGGAGTGGCTGTGGGGAGAGTTACTTTATTAGCCCCAAAGAGTCTCTGAATGACGCAGACTATGACGACGTCCCTTCCGAAGATGCAGAAAGTGGGGATGATGGTAGCAGAGTGGATGGTTCGGAGAAGTTGCTCGGGCGACCCAATTGCATGGCCAAAGAACATACATTTCAGGCTTATTTGACAATGCAAACCATGGATTCTTCAGTGAACCACCGGGTAAACCTCAAAGACTTGCAGGAAAGCATTGATATTTTGATAGGAAACCTGGAACGGGAACTCAATAAAAACAAGCTCAATATCAGTTATTAATGCTGTCCCTTAGCAACGGCTCCTTTTTGGGTATGTCCTTTTCCCCAAGAGAGAGTGGGGAAAACATGCAACTTCGGGTGGAGTGCTGGGATTGTAATTGCATTGTGCAGTGGTTTTGCTCCACCATAGGGTTAGTGCATTCACATATTACCGGCTGTTGTGGCTTTGACATTACTTCTCTCTCTGTCCACCCCACCCCCCTTTCCCATTTGGAGAAGGCATCAGCTTGACCTTCTGGGTTTAAATTGATACGTTTGCGAAATGATTCTAGGATTTCCCCTTGCCCCTTCAAGGTATTATGCACTTATGAAATTTGGATGGTTCATGCAAGATATGCAAGGCATCAGCTCTGTCTATGTTACCCAGGAACAGCACTCCTTGTTCCTGAAACTTTAGCCCTGGTACGGATATTCTCCCGGAAGGGAGGATTAATGTTGCTGCTTATGTGATAATATGCAGCGCAAACCCTAGGTAGATCGTGTTCTACCCTATTTTGACACCTTTTCACTTGCAATGCAAAAGCTGCTATGAAAGAAAAAGAAGCTTTTTATATATCACTCTATCTCTATATATATGAAAAAGTTTAATTGTACAAATAATAATGTATTCCTGTATTAACACTTTCCAGCAATTATTTAAAACTGCAAAAAATTAAATATTTTTCTAACTTTTGTTTTGTACATATTTATATATATTAAAAAAAAAAGAACTTTGGAGTTGAGCCACTCCGCTTTGGGTACAGTGCCTGTGCATTGAGCAATCACCATATGATGTAATAGGGCATACGATTGGAGAACTCCCTCCTCCTGCGGGGTATATGCATGGGGGCATGCACAGGACAGGACATTGTGGGAAATAGGAGGACTGTGCATCACTCTGATACACCATCCAGCCTTGCCACACCCCATTTAGTCAAAAAAACCTAGAGTGTGGGGTGGAGTTGGGGTGGGGGAGAGCAGGGCTCTGTTATGCCCTAACCAGCGTGCTCTGTATGAGGATACTGCGGCTGCCTGAATCAAGCCTTTTGTATTAGGGGAAGGGGCATATTGGATTGCATTATCAACCCAACTCCTAAAAAGAGACTTCCATTCTGTGATGTCAAAGTAAACAGTGGAGGTGTGTGTTGGACCAAAGGGGAGTTGCTGATCATCTTTCAGGAGTCTGAGGGCCACATCTAACTTACAGATTTCTTTAATCGGTCCAGAATCATAATTTGTCCAGATAATAATGGTTTGCCTCTTGTACCATTTTGTCATTTGTGGGATTTTCACTGTGAGATTACAAATGGGCGTTTCTAGAGGAGTTTTAGGGCGAGGGGAGTACTTGTTTTTCAGAGTCCATAGTTTTACACTTTCTCACAAATATGCACATGATTTAAAATGCACTTTGCCCTCAAATATGCATTTTTGTGACCTGTCCCAAGATCAGCCAGATTCTAATAGCGGATCAAGCAATAATTTCATACATCATTAGTGGCCCTGACTTTGATGATGCCAAATGTTCAGCTCAGTTAGATGTATGATTTTGATTTTAAAGATGAGATTTAAAGCAGGCTGGGTTTGAAGACTTAATATCCTTTCTGTTTGAGCCTCAACCTTTGGACTTAATTCAAGGGTTATAGAACCATGTTTGGGAGGCTGACATGTCAGTCCCCTTGGACTGCAAATGTAGGGTCCTAACTCCCTGGCCAGGTTCGGACAATGAGTGGGGAAAACAATGCAGCTGCTTCGCCCGCACCCATGTTTGCAGATTATGTGACCGGAATTACCCTAATTACCTGCACCATGTCAGAGGTTACCGTGTCTCCTGAACCTGGTGTGTGACTTAGTGACTTTTCACCTACCTTACAACACCTACTGCAATGTTCTAGGGTGTGTGAAAAGTTAGTATGCCTGCAATGTGTGCTAGGTTTGGATGACACAGCAACCCAAGGCATGGGTAATTAGGGTAATCTCAGTCGCTTGACCGGCTCGCTGGTTGTCTGAACCCATCCTGTACATCCTCTATTGCTTTTACCCTTCCCCCCAAATGTTTTTCTTGTATAGGGAATTTTGCCTTATTTCATGCTAACCAGGGCTGGCTGCTCGAATTCAAAATTTCCATATAGTTGGGAATGTTATCAGTTGGTCTCCAGTCTTGTGATGAAGAACCAGCCACTAAGGACTGAGCTCACAGGATTTTGAGAGAGAACGTAGTATTGATCAGGTCAGGCAAAATCTATGTATCTCATCTCCAAAAGTAGGTAATTTACATCAGTGTCGCAGAACCACAGTTGGGCTGTAATTGTATTCCATAGCATGCATGATCCCACGCATATTGATTCAAAAGTCTTGCTGAGTTCAAGGGAGCTTACGCTGAGTAACTGACTTTTGAATCAGTATAATAATAATAAATTTACTTCTTAATAAATTTAAATAACCCTCTCCATTTTGACTGAGGCGGGGAACAGCAGTAAATATAAAATACATAAAACTGAATTAAAACATAATATACATTGTTGAAACATTCCAAAAACATCCTAAAATTCCACTGGGTAGGCCTGGCAGAAGAGATCAGTCTTTATAGCTTTCTTGTATGTGGTCTTTAGGATTGCAGTCTTGGCATAATGGCCAATTCAGGCCTGTCTCCATGCATTCGGACTTGCCGGTAAGGGCTAGTAAGACATCAAAAATGAGATTCTCTGAAACTATTAAGCTGGTTCACAAATTGGCCTGGTATGTAAATGGTACAAAGAGCAGCATGTGGGAGCAAGTCTGGAGGTGGGTCAGGAGTGCCTAACTTCACATACATGTGGAAGAAGCCTTACAATGAAGCTCATGTTTGTGTATGTAGGGCAGGGCTGGAGAACCTCAGGCCTACGGGACAAACAGAGGAAACCCCCTTACCTCCGACCGCCAATCGTTGGTGGTTTCTTGGCTTTTGTGCAGTTTGCCTTCATTTTAAAAGGCTGAATTGCCTCTCCTAAGGCCTCATTACTGGCAGCAGTGTAAAACATGCTGGTATTTTTAGTCCCGCCCCTTTTGCTTTGGCCACACCCACCACTAGAATGCAGCCCCCGAGAGCTTCTCTGAAATGGAATTCGCCCTTCGGGCTGAAAGATGTACAACATCTCAAAGTGGGGTGTATGAATATATGGAGATGTGCATATACGTGTCCAATTTTAATGCACATTCTATGTTTGCATGTACATTGTAAGTGTGCGACTTCTACACTGTGGCTACATGTAAATTTTACATGCCAGTGTGTTATCAACTAGCTCTTCCTTTGCACAAAAATGGTTGGAACAAGGTCCCATTTAGCACTTTGCAATATAGTCTCTTGGGTCTATTCCTGTAGACCTCCCTGCATACACGAGCAGGGAGAGTGTGTAGGGGGAAAGGCAGTCATATTGTTCTGGGTGGGACTTTTCAGATGTTCTTCAAACTTAATAGAGAATTACAGCATTGTAAGGACCCCTCCCCTCAAGTCTATCCCCCTTTTCAAGGTTGATATGTGAATAGACAAGAGTGCCTTTTAAAAAAATAATCTATCTGAAAGGCCTGAAAACATGTTGAAGTTCTTGGTTCAAATGTTGTTGTTTCTTTAATACCAGAAATACTAAAAGTATTAGATATTAAGACTACCAATTTACTGTTTATCTTGCCGGTTGTCTTAAATTAGCATTGGCATCTCCTCAGCCCTACCCTTGGAAGGGTGAATGTGATAAACCTTTATTAAATTTGTCCTCAAATGCTTGATACCTTAGTAGTTAACCAAAGCAAACACAAGTCTTATGCAAGTCTAAATGAAAACTGAATTCCTATCCTCTGTCTAGCAATAAGACCCAAGCAATAAAAATTATACAATCTCTTGCCTCACAAAATACAAAGACTGAGTTAGTAAAATAGATGAGTATGCTTTTAAAATGGCCATCTTTTAGAAATACCAGCAAGCAAAGGGGTGGGTAGGTGGGGGCTATCTTTTAAATAGAGTTTTGGATCTCACCTATTCACTCTACACTGTAGGGCTTAATTTTCTCCTGTTTTATAACATCAGCCCCTTCTTTTCTATGGACCTTGTATAAATGCTGTTTAATGTGTTCCTGTATATTGTCTGATTCTTCTTATTATTATTTAGTTATTTATTTACAATAGGATGACCGAATCTGGTGCATGATTTTGCCACATTTTCCCACTTAAAAGAAATATCTCAGCATTTTATTCAGTCTCCTTTTATTAATTTATTATTAGTGTGGCAATACACAAATGCAATCATTGCAATACAATAACAGTGGTACTGTTTAAAAACATAAGTTTTAACCAGAAGCATTTATTGATAAGTTGATGTTTTTTTTAAAAAAAAAATGATCAGGAAGTGGATTATTTTTGAACTATAAATGTTAATTCTGAATAAAAACTGAAATGAGAATAAAAATGGATTGTATTTTGTTAAATGTTGCTGTTATTTGAAGAGGTGTCTTTGTGACTTGCACATATTTCTGATTTTGAAGAATATGTTGAAGAGCTTATTTCAAAAGTTGCCAGATGCATGAAGAGTAGTGTTCATATTTTCAGGGCTATTAATTCAATATACTGAAACTGGGAGGAGGGCACAGGACTATACTCATGGTGAATTTGGGTGGTGACTTTGATGTTGTTTCCTTTCTGACTGTTTAGTGTGTTTGGGGATGGAGGCAGGCAAAGGGCAACACCCACAATTTTAGCAGGACAGGAGCACCTACATTTAAGAACATAAATGATCTGTGCTTGATTAGACAAAAACCTATGCATTCTAGCTATTCAAAGAGTAGCCAATCGTTACGGAAAGCGCACAAGCAGGACAGGAGTGCACTAGCATCCTCCCACTCATGTGCCACAGGAACTGGCATTCAGAGGCAATATTGCTCTCTGACACTGGACGTAATGCATAGCCATTGTTGTTGTTGTTGTTGTTGTTAATATTTAGATGCCTTTCTCAAAAAAAGAAATTATTCTAGTCATCATTGACAGCTTTATCTTGCAGTCCAGGTTACCACATGAATTATTGTTCTAGCACATGCTTTGGATGATTATGTTCCATGTCCAGTCCTTGGCATTTTTAACTAAATGTTGCAAGTCTGGGTCGTTGGGCCTTCATGAACCAAAGTAGAGTAGATATGTTAGTAGCCTGGATCGACAGGGCTTTTCATACAACCCTCTTACAAGTTCACTGAACATGTGTGCCTGTTAGACTTGCCCTAATGTGGATATGCTTCCCGGCCACACCCTTCCAATTGCTACATGTACAGCATTAACGACAGAATCCTATGTGTGTAGGGCTCTTCCTGACAAATGGGAACACTAGGCCATTCAAGGTTCCTCACCAAAAGTTAGAGCTGTACTCTTGTGCAGCCTTTCCTCATCAATATTGACGTGTGGCTGCTGGCAGGTGTGGCCTGCAGGTGCGGTCCCACTTCTACTCTCCTTGTGGGGATGAACTAATGTGCATTTCTAGTATAAAGTCACTTACGTTCAATAGTTCAATGTGAGGATGTTACCAAAGGCACAAAACTAAAAAAGAATGTATGTAACCCTTGCAGATGATCTTGCTCTATTGGATGGGAAGCATAAAATATTTGTATACAGTCAAAATGAAAGTAAGAGAGCTTCTTGATAGAGGTTTTTTTTTTGGGGGGGGGGGGTATTGCGTGCAGTCATTCAAACTGAAGCATAGCCCACCCTGATTTCCTCACCTATCCACTATGGCACATGCAGGGAATTGTGAGCCATGTACTGTTTATAGCCCATAAGGCAAAATTTGGTTTTATGTCAATTTTGTCCTATGTTTGAAACTTATGCTAAAAAGTATACCAGGATTAGGGAAAGAAAGTTCATCTGTGGATACTCCCATAGTACTAAGGAGTTTTGATCTTTTACTAAGGCAGCAATGCATGCCCACTTATCTGGGAGTAAGCCCCAGGGTGTCACTGGGAGGTTGAAATGTTAGCCCGGTGTTTTTTGAATAATGCCATTTCTGCTGTCAGATTTGTGTCCATTTATTCTTTTGCAAAGAGACTGACCTCTTTGTCTAAAGTAGAATGCAGAAGATGTTTGCTCAGGAAATTAACCTATAGGTCTTGGAGTTCTCACCTCAGATTTAGGATAAATTAAGTGAGTAAGTAAGTAAAATGAAATGTGGCCTGGCCTGGACCGCCTTGCAGGACCGGTTGCGTGCAGTCTTCACAGGGAGGTGCATCCCTCCACCCAAAACTCAGTAGCCCAGCAATGTATGAACAAGGCCTTAATGGGGCCAATTCTGTGAATGTGTTTCAAGATTTCCTGTACTCTGGAGCAGCAGTTCTTGACATATACAAGGATTATTTTTTAACTGTTCTGTTAGGTCCAACCCTGTGTGTGTGTGTGTGTGTGTGTGTGTGTGTGATATTTTCTGTTAAGTACTAGAAATATTTATACATTTTGAGTATGGAGATTGCTATTTACTACAGTGTTTTAATATGAGTGGTTACTGCTCTATTGAAATGAGCACAATTTAAAGTAAAAGGTCTAAAATAATTTGTGCAAAAACATGTCTCTCCCAAATGGAAATGCATATGTCAAGATTAAATGCAATAATGGATTTGTTAAATTAAAACGCAATCCTCTCGATAGCCTCTATTAAATTACTTCAAATCTGTTTTTAAATGTTTCAGTACATCCCTACTGTATAGGGGTAGATTGTGCATCATCGCACAGAGGAAAATCGCATTTGCTTACCGTCGCTTCTCTGCCTGCACATTTGTCCCTCATTACTTCCTCTTTTGAAAGAGGAAGTAAACAACTTGCAGGTGGCCCATTCAGTGGGCTGTTTTGATCCCACTCCTTCTCCTGCACACAACAGGATAAAGTGGCAACTACTGTCTTTAAAAATAACTCGGGCCAAATCTACATTAATCAGGATATAACACTTTGAAAACGTTTTGAAGACTGCATAGGGAGTGTGTTCTGGGCCCCAACAGTTGTCAGTACTGTTATAAACCGTTTTAAAGCTGTAGTGTAGATTCTGCCTCGGACTTACTGCATCATAAAAGAACACTTTTATGATGCAAAGAAGGCTAGAAGGGGCGGGAGGCACGCAGGAGGCAGACAACATCGTGAGAGGGACCTGCGAAAATCCATGAGTGCCCAATAAGGAGCGTGCAATAAAATGCTCTTCTGATGGAGCTCTGTTTGCCTACATAATTGTGTCTTATTAGATGGGTGGAAATTTGGATGTGCAATGCTCCATTTTTTTATGTGCTTATTTGCTTTTTTGGAATTCTCCATCCCATGTAAAATCACACTGATCTTACTAAGAAAAGTGCCTGAATTCTGTCCTAGGGAATTCATTCTGCAAATATAACTACATCGCTGGCTGATATCTGGGGCTGGTAAAGTAAATAAATCCAGAACCAGGTCCCATACCTTGGCTCCATTGACAGGCTTTTCTTGTGATAAGGGTGTCTTAGGCTGCATGTGTACCAAATCTCGTCTGTCTGTTGCAAAACGAACTTTAAAATTTGATAATCCAAATTGGTAATACATATTTGTGTAATCTGTTCTTAGTTATGTTATGCAACTGTTTATATAATAGGATCTAGTTCAGCTTTCCCCAACCTAGGGCCCTGCAGATGTGTCGGGATTGCGACTCCTATAATTCCCAGCCAGCATGGCCAATGGCTTTGTGCAGCCTGCAATCTTTGTACAGCCTGTGGTCAGGCAATGTAACAGAGGTTCCTTCTTAAATAACAAGATTAGAACATGGAGACATCTAAAGCTACCTTATATAGATCATTGCCCCATCTAGCTCCGTATTGTCTACACCACCTTTCCCTGACCTGGTTCCCTTCAAATGCGTTGGACTACAGCTCCCATCATCCCCAGTCATCCAGGCCCTACTGGCTGGGCATGATGGTGGTTGTAGTCTGACACATCTAGACGGTGCCAGGTTAGGCATGACCGGTCTACACCACCGGCAGCTGCTCTCCAAGGTTTCAGACATGGTTCTTTCCCATCTCAGGATCGAACCTGGGACCTTTTGAATGCAAAGGAGCTGCTCTACCCACTGAACTTATGGGCCTATCAAATTAGAGTTGGAATTGCATACAAATAACAATCAATGCAATGACAAAATGGGCTTGCTGTAGTCCACTGGAATAAGCATATCTTCTAGCAGAGCCGTCTAGGATGTTCACTTTTTCAATCAAGCTGTTCATTTTGATCAAAGGAAACCCACCCTTCACTCCCACTGCAGCTTTCCGTTTTCCCCCTTCCCGGTGGCAACCATGGAGGAGGCAAGAGCAGGGTAGGATGCATCTGTAGGGCATGCTCCGTGGAGTCTTCTGCAGCCTTCCTTTACCCTATGCAGGGAGGGTGGAAGGCTGTGCACTGTGTTGGCTTTATTTATTTGGTGGAGTGGGGGACAGCTACACCACAAGAAGCACGAGAGAGTCACGGGGCTACACAGTGACTCGCTGAGATATCCTACGAGATCCACACTCACTCTGCCACATCTTCCTCTCTCCAGCATTGCAACCTACTTGCCAAATGTAACCCTCCTCCTCCTAGAAATGTAATTCCCAAGAAGAACATACATGAGCCCAATGCTTCTTTTGAGGCGAGGAAATGGCATCGCTCAGTGGCAGATCACCTGCTTTGCATGCAGAAGGTTCTGGGTGCAGTCTCTGATATCTCTCAGTTGGGCTAAAAAAGACTCTTGTCAGAAACCCTGGACAATCACTGCCAGTCAATAGTTGGGAGGCTGGAGGACTTCGAGATGGACTAAAATGAGTTTGGATTTCTAAGAATCTGACCAGTGGAATCCGCTGCGGGCTGGCGTCCCCAGGCCATGTGGAGTCTCCACCAACTTCTGGATTTTTGTTTTTTGTTTTGTTTTTTACTTTCCCGATTTACACAAATTCATTCACAGGAAAATACGCAAGTTTCTGCTAAGATATATGCCATGCTGGAAAATATACATGGGAAAAAGTAGAGTGGAATGGGAGACATTATGCTAAATGTTCTGTAGTAACATAAATCATGTCAATTGTTGTGAGCTTTCTTACAGAATTATTTGCGTATTTTTCCGCATAACTGATTAATAAATAAATAAATCTGTCTGTGAACAGACACTGGAACGGATGGTGCTGCACAACCCACAAAACACACGCGGGACGGATTTCCCTAGTCAGTAGAGACAATACTGAGAAAGACGGACCAATGGTCTGATTTGGTATAAGTCTGCTTCCTGTTTTCCTACCCCCGCATCTGTTATGATCCGGGGGTCATATGTGTCCCCCACCATAAACCATGGTTAAGGATTCTGTAAACCATTTTGTGGTTAAGCAGCATGGTTTAGCGTGTCGTCTGAATGGGGTCAGTATGTATGTTCAGAGATGTGGCTGTTGGATCTATCTATAGTTTAAGGCCTCCACAAACATGGAAGCCACTAACCATTTTTATATGGCAGCTTTTCTGCCTGAGGTCATAGAGGAGACAATATAGGGCTAGATGAGTGGACAGATAGTCTGACTTGGTTGGTGTAAGGCAGCAGGTTCCTATGTATGTATTTATGAACTGGTCTAGCCCTTTTAAATGCTACTGCATAAATTGGTGGTCATTCAGCAGTATATTCCAGTGGTCCCTTGTGTATTGTGAGAGGAGAGTGTTATTCCTTCTTTTTTTTACTTGATATCTTTAAGTATGCCTGACTTCTTCAAAATGAACAGTTCATGGCCCACTTCTTTTCAGCACCTCCTTGATTGTGTGTGTGTGTGTGTGTGTGTATGTAACATATATTTATATGTAAAACCCTCTAGCACATCTGGCTCCTTTTCCCTCAGCTTCCCCCTCCCTTAGCTATCTTAACTTGCCATGGACAGTATCCAGTAAGACAAGAGTTGTAACATAAATTACATTGTATTAGCATAAAGAACTGCACAGGGGCGCAGAACCTCGGGCCAAGGGACGAAACGTGACACTCCTCAGGTCCCAATTCATCCCTCTGGAGATCCCTAAAAGGCCATTCCCCCTTCCCCTGGCTCCACTGCTCTGGTTCCACTCTTGATCGTTTGCTGGTTTTGGCCCCTGGGTTGATCGTTTGCTGGAATTTGGCCCTTAGGCTGAAAGTTCCCCACCCCATGCTAGTTCAATGCCAATTGCATCAGCTGGCATGGCCGGTTTTCTGGAGAATCCCTTCATGCTAGTTAACACTATTAGCTTTGAGCTAAAGGACCCGTACACAAGAGCAACCTAATTTAAGTTAGTGCTCGTGTCTTCTTGGATACTGCCCAGTATCTCCATTTTACAGAACAGTCCTTTTCCTGTGTGAAAGACAGCTACATCTTTTCTGCCCCTTGGCAACACGATGCCTTTGTTCTAAATACATCTCCTCGGGAGCAAGTCTCATTTTATTTCAGTGGAATTTCTGTTGTGCATGAAGCATGCAGTTGAAGGCTGCATGAGCTTGTGACCTTGTTTTCTTTTTTGCTTGAAGTAAATACATGTGATACTTTTCCCAGAGTGATGACTTTTGATTATTTTTAATCCACACGCTGCCATTATGTCCTCTATGGCTAAGTTCCAGTTTGCTGCCGTTTCCCCTTTCGGTGCTTAGAGTGGTTGCCCATATTCCATAGTGGTGAATAAAGGAATAAGTGAGGAACATTTGAGGAAGGCTGCTGAATGACGCCTACTATATCTGCCTCCTTTGTCTGTGCCCACCTTCTGTGCGTGCCTGCTGACAGATGGGAACATTGTAAAGTGCACGTTTATTGATCTAACCCCCTTTCCCCCACCATATGGTTCAGCAGGAGGCCCCATATGGGTTAATCAGGGCTGAACCTTTGAGTTCATTCTTTGGATACCTTGGTAGTTAATTTTGCAGAAGTCACTGAGAAAACAAGTGTTTTATGAGCCAGTCAGTAAAAAAAAAAAAGGGGGGGAGGAAAAAAGCTACATGGGTATTCTAAAAATAGTTGGAAACTCCCCATGCAAAAACCGATCCTTGGGATTTTTATAGCACAAATCTCTAAATCTGATAAGCTTGGGACACATCTGGTAGTTGGATTGCCAGGCAACAGACCTTTAATGTTAGAGGGCCAGTCTAGTACACAACACACAAGGATAATTAATATTCGAAGCATACTGCTGTCCACAATAGCTGGTTTTTATTTTTTATTTTTTAAAAATTGCAATTGTGGTTGTTCTCTAATACTTCAGCAATGTGAGGTACATTTTGAAAAGGGCAATCCATTTTTCCTGCTCTTTAGTCTCACTGGCTTTGTATAAAGGAAAGTGGTGAACATTGTTTTAGGGCATTACCTGTCCATCTTTTTAAATGATTGTGTATGACCTAAGATCCAAATGTGTTTCCCAGAATCATGTATGACTTCTCAGACAAAATCTTTGAGCCTTTCTACGCAAGGTTTTTATTGTGTGCTCATGATTGCCCACGGACTGCAGCTTGTGGGTCCTTTACATGACACCATTGTCATCCTCCAGAGCTTCTCCCATGCTTTGTAACCAGTACAGCAGGGGTTTTAGATCAAGGAAAATCTGGTATATCTTGAATGGCACTATGAAATGTTCCATGTATTTGCAAAATTCTGCTATATCACAGTGTCATCTAGTGTCTGTATAATGAAACATATGGACCAGCAGAAAAAGAAAAACCCCAGGAAAAAGCATGCATTAGGAAACTGATCTTAATCTCGCAAGGAATTCAGAAGCAGAAGCCCCGGTAAAGGTGCAGGATAAAAGCGTCATGTAGAAATGCCCTATATCTATACGATGCAGATGGTTCTGAATAACAGCTGGATTCTATCTTTATAAAAATGGGTCAGCAATTGTTTGTTTGTGTTTTCTTCCCAGTAACTCTTGGGAGAGTCTCAGGTATAATCTGACACTGGCTGTTTCTACACCTGTCTTTTTTCCAGGGATCATCCCTGTGCTTGCAAATGACACACAGGAGATCCTAGGAGCAGACAGGGATGATCCCTCCATTTTCCTGGAATAATCCGTAGGTGTAGAGAGGGCCACCATCTCAGTACCTGGTTGAGCCTCATTTGTATGTCTGCAGCTTAGAGAGCTTGAAATTTTGCACAGCATTTTATGACATAAAAGATATTACCCTAATATAGATTTTGTAAAAAGAAAGAAAGAAAAGTTGTAAAAATTCCAAACGTTGCTACCTTTGCCTTTTCTGTTTTCTTTGGGCACGTCTGCACCAGTCTTTATCCCAGGGTAGGGTGACCATATTTTGGAAACCAAAAAGGAGGACAACATGGCCGCCCTATAGGGGGGTGCCCACCAACATGTCCAGCCCCCAAAGGGGCGTGCCCACCCTAACATGGCCTTGGTCACAGGTCTGATTTTCACAGCACACAATTAAGACAAACCTGTTCTACATAACATCTTAATGTTAAAATCACTGGAATAAAGTATAAGTGAGACATTCAATGTATCTGAAATTAACTTCACTCATTCCTACTTCTGTATCTTTTGCTGTACGTTGAAGCTTTTGCTATACTGTGTGCTCAGCTACACCAAGCAGGGTATTCCACTATGAAACCAGTATATAAAAGGCAGGAGCCACACTATTACTTTATAGAGGTATTGAACTGCACTGCAGGATCTACACTACTGCTTTATAGTGGTACTGAAGTGCACTGACAACTGTTGGGGCCCATGACACATCTACACCAAGCAGGATATAACACTATGAAAGTGTTATGAAAGTGGTGTATGGTATGTGTCATGGGCCCCAATAGTTGTCAGTACACTTCAATACTGCTATATAGCAGTAGTGTGGCTCCTGGCTTTTCTCTACCGCTTTCAAAGTGGAATATCCTGCTTGGTATAGATGAGTGTGCACGGACACACACACCCCCCCGATCCGCTTCTCTTCCAGATTTGCAACTTCTGGATCAGGTCCGCTCCACGGAGTTCTAGCAACTTCCATGCTAGAACTCTGTCAATTTTCATGTTAGAAACGTCAAATTAGGCACCATGACACCTGATCCATGTATACACATGCATGCCAAGACTCCAGCAAATTCAAGCCTCCCCTGATTTTGGGGAGATTTTTGAAAATCGGACACCCCAGTATCTCAGGGAAGCTGCAGACAGCTCAATGGGCTTTATTCATGGCCATTTCAAAGGAAATCCCAACATGCCATGAATTGGGGAGTAGATAAACCTAAATATGAATCTTCTTCCACACTTGAAAAATTTATTTGGAACTTCAAAAAGTCTAAGTGAGAGCAGGAAGGACTTATCTCCTGAGTCAAAGCAAGACACACACAAACCATCCTGCGAGGCGGGCACAGAGGAGGACAGGCAGCACTGGGAGCAAGCATATCAGAGGCTTGTGGGGTTGAACCACAAAGCCCATCATGTAGTGTAGCTCCTAGGCACCAGGTGGGCAGAGAGGCAGGCAGAGATATGCCATAGATCTACAGGGAAGTCAGTCCCGGCAGATGCCCCACCACAGCAGCACACAGGGGGAGGAGGGAAGGCAGCCAGGCAGGCATGGTGCAGACATTTCTGGGGGCACAAGGAAGTGAGCCAAGGATTGTTTCAAAGCCAATAATGCAAACCATCCCTGTGAGGCGGGAGCAGCACAGAGAGATGCCTTTTCTTTTGCATCCCATAACTAGGAGGCTAGGAGGATAAGAGTAAAGCTTTGTGATCCTTGCTTCAGAGTTGATTGACTGCATTGTGATCATCACACCCATTATTAAACTACAAAATAATAACGTTAATAATAGAAGTACTAATTAATATTAATATCAACAACAACAACAATAAGGAGTTGAACCACAATGAAAGCCTGCCTGACTTCGCTGAAGAGGAAAAGCCAGGAGAGCTTGGGCTATGGGGTGTATCAATACAAAATGTAATAAATAAATAAACAAACAAAGGAGGGGTGGAAATAAAAGCAGCAGTGTTGCTGAATAAACAACAAGAATTTTTTTAAAAAGGCTATGTCTGTCTTTTACCAGTAAGAGGAAAGGAAAGGGCACGTGCTGGGTGGGGGGGATATGCCAATTTGACTGGCCCTAAGTAAGTACCAGTCTTTAAGAAGCTACCTGACACTTCAACTCATGACAGGCATTAGCTTCTAGAAGTTCTAGATTGTTTAAGCTTTGGAGTGTTCGGATTACCCTGCAAGAGCAGGAGTGTGTGCACTGAGCATGTCCATATGCCCTAGGGGACCTCATCCCCTTGCACCACATCTATTCAGTTGTTCACCAAGGTTAGGGTGGGTAGCAGTGCTGTGTTTCCTATCTGTTATTTATTTACTTAGTATATGATTTCAGGCTGTGTTTGTGCATTTGGTGGGGCTACTGTTTAAAAAAACACTGGGAAAAGTCTGTTCAGAGACTAAGAAAGAGAAGTTTCCCAGTATTCCAAGTTACTAAGTATCCTGTTTTGCTTATCCCCCCTCCAACTTTGGGATTGGAGGATGCTTCATCAGGTGATCATGACTGGGAGTTGAATCTGCCTCTCAGCACTTCAAAAAGGTACCTCTCCTGCTTTTTTTACCCTATTTTAAAAAAAATTATAGCAAGCAAACTGCACCACGCAGAGTGCTGAAAATAGGCTCAAAATGACCCCCACCCACAACTCTCTAAGCACAGTGAGTTTGAAATAGTTAGCTTGAAAAACAAA
Organism: Elgaria multicarinata webbii; assembly: GCF_023053635.1. NCBI lineage: Eukaryota > Metazoa > Chordata > Lepidosauria > Squamata > Anguidae > Elgaria > Elgaria multicarinata. The sequence continues at coordinate 130,184,647 of NC_086171.1, forward strand.
AAAGTTATCCACTAATCTTTTCCTCAATGCAATACTATGGGCGAAAAAAATCCAAAATGGCGGGCGGAGCGCTCCACGAAATTAGTTATTAATTGCTATGGGCAAGTGCTTTGCAATGGATCCTTATGGGCAGGTATGGAAAGATGTCAGAGCTATTAGCATGCTTAAAATGTGGTTTTTTTTGGGTTTTTTTGGCCAAAAATCAGGGCATGCTCGGATTTGCTTGAAACATACCATGAATGTGGATCTAGGTGGCATCTGTGAGGGTGCCCATTTGGAAGTTTGAATCTGTGAAAATGTCAGAGTAAATCCCATTTCTGAAAATGGGGTGTAGGATTTTCAAAAATTCCCCCAAAATCAGTGGAGGATTGGATTTGCTTCCAACTGGGTGTGAAGGTGGATACATGGCTAAGCTCTCATGGTGCCAATTTTGAGGTTTGTAACATGTAAACTGACAGCGTTCTTGAAAGGGGTGTGAATTGGGGTTAGGGGGTGGTGCTCAAAACGAATTAAAATCGACAAAAATCAGGGCATGCTCAGATTTGCTTGAAGCATGCCATGAATGTGGATCTAGATGACATCTGTGAGGGTTCCCATTTGCAAGTTTGAATCTGTAAAAATGTCAGAGTAAATCCCATTTCTGTAAATGGAGTGTCAGATTTTCAAAAAATCCCCCAAAATCAGGGCATGCTCAGATTTGCTTGGAGCTTGGCAGGAATGTGGGTACATGGCTAAGCTCTCATGGTGCCAACTTTGAGGTTTGTAATATTAACAGTAAAAAAGTTATAAGCATTTCAATTTCAACACAAGTCTATGGGGGAAAACATGGCGCTCCAATTCAGATCCAGAGATCCACAGTGGAGCGAAGAGGACCATAGGCGGATCGATGCGGGGCGGAGCGGACCTGATCTGGAAGTTGCAGATCGGGTTCCGGAGCAGGTCAGGGGGTCCATGCACAGCCCTAATTTTAACATTATGATGTTATGTAGAACAGGTTTGTCTTAATTGTGTGAAGTAAAATCAGATATGTGACCAAGGCTATGTTTAGGTGGGCACATCCTCTTGGTGCTGGACATGCCCCGTAGGGCCGGCCATGTTGTCCTCCTTTTTGGTTTCCAAAATATGATCACCCTAGGTAATGACACGCATGGGAAGGGGAATGGCAGGAAGAGGAAGGGGAGGAGTTTTGAGTCAGTTTGGGTCCGGTTGATTTCCCCTGCTGGTGTTTATGCTCGCCTGAGGTTCCCTTGACTGAAGGATGGATCCAGGGCATTTGGGTCTTTCCTGTTTACACTGGGTCTTCCATCATGGTCAGCTTGGGAATCTTCTTATCTGTTCCTCTCTCTAAATGGGTGCCATTAGGTTCCAGGCATATGTTTTCACAGCCTTCCTAAAAGCTTGATGTGATGGGGCATGGAGGACCGCAGAAGGCCACTTCTTCCAGAGATGTGGGGTCACTGCAGAGCAGGCCTCCCACTTGTGATCAACTACTCTCACAGGTGGGTCAAGGAGAAGGCCTCTCTTGCTGATTGGAGCATGTGAGCAGGTTGATACAAGTGAAGGCAGTCTTTCAAGTTATATCCAAAGTATGACACTGGCACCAGCACTAGAGGCAACATGAACTGTGAAGCAAGTGGATTCACTAAAGGAATATTCTGTACATAAGGGAACATTAATATTTATTTTGGGGGTTTCCAAACTGCTTGATGACAGTTTGGAAGGACTGAAAGAAACAGAAGTGTAAAGACAGAATCTTCCTGTAGCTAATAATATGAAGAGGTCCTAAGTGTCAGACCTCTAAGGAGGAAGCTGTAAAATTCATCCCCTCATAGTCATATTCCCATAAGCCACATGACCGCCTCCCCTGCAAGGAAGGCACCCAGTCTGCTCCTTAGCTGGCTGGAGGGTTTCCCTTGGTGACGCTCCCTCTGAGCAGACAACGCATCCAGGAGTCTGCAGGGCCACCCATCTGGCTAACCAACAGGCCTGGCTAAGGAGGCCAGCCCAATGTTGGGCACCCTTGTAAACCACAGGCCATAGCCCCCCCCCCCCCCATTAAAACCACCAGTACTGAGCGGAACACTGGCCATGGCTGAGCAAGGTTGCTAAGTGATGGCGGCATGTCTTCCATTGTGACACGACCCCCAGCTGGAAGGGCTTCAGGAGGCCTGTGGGGGGAGGAGGTCTTTGTGGGTAGTGAGGAGAGAGAGAGAGGGAGCGGAGTAGAGAGTGGGAGTGCGTTTGAAGGTTAGAGAGAGCTAGAGAGAGAGGTAGAGAGTGGTAGAGGGTGGTAGAAACAGCTTAGAGAGTTAGTGTCATTTGGATTAAAGAAACATCATAGGATAGAGTTAGAATTCTAGTTTCTAGACAGAGGCAGTTGTTAGAGGGAGGTTTTGGATCTAGACGGAGACATTGAATCTGCAAAGATGTGAGTACAATATTTATAGTCTCCTTCTCACCCTAGGGGGGCTCTCCCACCTCTCTCTCATGGCCAGGTCAATATCTGTGTGTGCACGTGTGTGTGTGTGTGTGTGTGTGTGTGTGTGTGTGTGTGTGTGTTATAAATGCTTGAGGTCCAAGGCCTGCCCTGCCTCTGTTTCAGAGCTCCTACTGCTGACCTAGGGTGGGGCTGGAAGGGTTTTTTAGAGGTGGTTTCTTAATCTTACCTGAGACCCCTTCCCCAGGGTACCCACTGTTGAACCCTGTAATTGGCCCAGAGAGTTTGGGCTTTTGGGTGCTGTCGAAATACAGTAAGAACAACAACAAAAAGGACACTTGGCAGAATTTCCTCCAAATTGTCTTCAACATTGAGGGGAGGGCTTAGCAATATCCCCCCCCCCCCGCCTCACCCTCAAATGATGCTAGGTATGTGGGGGTATTTTGGGGGCATACTAAACCGAAGGACACCGAATGGCCATTGAAATGCATTGTGTCATTCTGAATGGCCATAGGAAACCATTGAAGGAGTTTAGGGATCATCTACAAATTAAAATCAGTGAAGAGAGAGCCTACTCTTGGTATTGGGAACAAAGAGAACAGAGAGTATTCTGGATGAATTGAAGAAGAACACTTGAGTTTTTGTTGGGACTACAACACTTAAGGCTGTTCTGAAGAGTTTAGAAAGCTTAATAGGAAGAAAGAACCACATGGGAAAATACTTGAATATGCCAACTACTCTTTTCTAAACAATTTGCCAACAGGTTCAACTAAAACTATTTTTTCTTTATACGACTCTCAAATGTTAATATTTAATAAAGAATAGACATATAAATAAAAATGGCTGCATTCCTCAAACCTAGCATCATGCTATCAGCTAACAAACATTTTTTTAATGTTTACTGTTTTTAACTTTTGTAAGCCTCCCAGAGAGCTTTGGCTATGGGGCGGTATATAAATGAAATAAATAAATAAATAAAATACTGAAAGGAGTTAAACATTTAGTTTTCATAGAAAACCACACAGAATCAAAATACAAACTAACAAAGTGGTTTTGGGAAACAATTCCTATGACCCCCAACACAGTGGTTTCTAGGGATCATCTCCAAACATAAAAAGAAAACCGAATACAATAAAGAGAAGGTGACTGCAGTTTCATGCAATGCTTGGGGCTTGAGAGGGCCTTGAATCTCATCTTTTGCTTCCTCCCTGTCGACATCTCTCCCAGGTGGCCATGGAAACCAAGCCGGGACAATGGCTGCCACACTGCCTCCTGGCATGTGCCACGAAAGCCATTTATGGGCTCAGGTACGACGACGGCTGATGGGGTCTGCGGGGGGTCACGGATTGGTCTCTTCACCCTCACCCCTTGGCGGCTTTGGTCAAGGAGGGAGGAGAGCTTTTTAGGCAGTACTCTCTGCCAGCATGGAAGGCCTCTCCGAAGGACATGGCTGTGTGCGTGAGTGGGGCTGGGGGTATATCCAAACGATGGTCCTTGGACAAGCCTGAATAACAGCCAATTCCTTTCTCTTTTCTCCTCCCAGCCAAATCTGGGGACACTACAACCGGGAGCTGGAGTCCCACGTCTTGCGGTTGGTTCTCCATGAGGTCCTCAGCCATCCAAGGCCTGGAGCAGCCCCTCGGCAACAGGTAAATCCTCCCCAAAGGCTTTGGTGCTGGGCAGAGGCCGTTTCCGGAGCTTTGGCTCCCCTCTGGAACAGAAGTTGTGGCCGTCTGCTATAGGCTCGGGGGCAGGTGTCTGTTCCAGAGGGAAGGTGGGAAGGGCCCCCACGTTCCTTAGCTGCAGCGTCTGCCCATGGAACTGTTAGAGGAAGGTGGGTTCCTTGGAGAAGCGGAGTCACAGGGCTTTCTGCGGCCTGGGGGGAGGCAAAACCTTCAGGCCTGCAGGCCCCTCTGATGATGTTGTGTCTCCGTCGCCCCTCCTTGACCTCCAGAGAGAGGGGAAAAGGGGTTCCTGGCCGGAACGTGGCTGGAGGGAGGAGACCTTTGTGCCCCAAAATTCCTTGGTGTGGCATGAGCTTCTTCCACTCTCAGGCCCTTTTTCAGCTGGGCGCGCTTTCGCCGAACTCTGTTAAAAACAAAGGAATAGCATTGCTCCCTTGACCTTGTACAGATGGAAGAAGGGAGACTCATGGGCAAATGGCAGGAAGGGACTTCAGTGCCAACACTCTGGTCTAACACTCGCTTTCCTTTCAGCGCCTCTTCAAATCATATGGATTTGAAAATGCTGAGTTCATGCTGAGGGGCTTGCTGACCAGAGAGCCAACCGTCGGCCATTTACTATTCATTCTGGAGGTGAGTGGGGTTGCAGGAGGACTTTGATTTTGCTCGCAAGGCATGTGAGGATGCCCAATTCAAAGCCCCGAATGCAAATGGGAAGGTCCTGCCTGGATTCTGAGCTCCTGCTTCTCTCCACAGCACATCCATTACTGGGCCCAGTCCGTGGATGGCGTCGAGAGGTGGAGGGCCCTGACATGTGGGACAGACTTCCTCCAATTTGCTCAGAAGATAGAGAATTTGGATGTGAGTAGCAATACTTGCTGTCATGGCTGGAGCCCTGGACTGGGACCATAGGAGAATCCAAAGCAGTGGACCAAAGCTGCTCTTGGAGGAAAGGGAGCTGTCTCCTCCATGGAAGGAGCAGGGCTGGGGCCCACCAAACCAGGGCCACTGTCAGGTGGCAAAGGGTTAAACCCCCATCCCAATGCCAGGTCCCCTTACAGCTCCCATGGAGGGCCTTTTCTACAGAGGCCCCATGAGGCTAAGGGTCCACCCGAGAGAGAAGTGTGGGTAGAGATCTGTCTTGTTTTCTTTCCCCCTAGATATTAGGAGAAGAATCCACCATTCGGAGGCTCCTGGGGGAAGTTGGAGGGCTGCTCTCTCATGAGAGGGAGGAGATCCGGCAGCAGGCCAGTGAAGCCCTCCTGGCCTATCAAGAGCTCCTCCATCACCAAAGGGGTAAGTTGGCAACAGAGGAGGAGGAGATGCAGAGCAGGGGCATGGAAGAGGCTCTGTTCTAGGCTACCTGAGGTCCAGAAGGAAAGAAGGAACCGTAGCCTTCCCTGTCTCAAGACAGTTTATCAATATTTGCCCCTAGCACCCCACAGCCTCCAGTTTTGAGGAGAGAGATTCCCCCAACGAGGCTGAACAACCTCTTTCCCCAATCTCACTAAAACACCCCCAAGGACTGTCGCTTTTCAGTGCGACCTCTGCAGTTCCCCTTGCTTTCAGGCTCTGAAGCTCTTCTTTTCTTCCCTTTCATCCAGAGGCCATCATCATTGAGGACCTTTGAGGTCAAGATGTCTGGAGACCTCCCAGTGAAGTAACGGAAGAAAGGCCGAAGGCTGGAGCAGCTGATGGAGGGAGCAGCCCAAGAGGAAAGAGAGGCCCTGCACAGGAGCCAAACGTCGATCCTGATAAAACGACCGCCAGGCAAGAATGCCAGGAGATGTCATTGGGCATTCAAGAGAAAAGAAAGTGTGGAAGGCGAAGCAGAACACCTCAAGGTGGAACGAGTGTCCCAAGGATTTGTGCAAAAGCATGGAGAAGACGTCAATGAAATTGTTGGCCCGGTTGTGAAATGCAGCAGCATTGGAACATTCCTGAAGCCAGCAACGCCCAAGAAGAGGCAAGCCAGGCACCTGGAGACATTAAGATGTAACAGAAGAACTGTATACAGAGCAGCCTCCAGGTTTGCCAAACCCTGAGCAAGGAAATGCTGGGTGCAAACCCAAGAACAGACTTCAAGGACTCCACTTTGAGCGATGGCGAACCAGGTGGGTTGTTGCACTAGAAGTAAATAAGGGTTTGGAGAACATTACAAGAGAAGAACCAGAAGAAGATGCGGCAGGAGGAGAGAAGTGGCCAGAGCAAGAGGAAGACTCTGTTGGAAGAGCCTTCCTAAAGAAGGTCAGCTAGAAGCTACAGTGCCCTGGAATTGGGGCTGAAACACCAGAAGCAGTTTTAAAAACTGACTTTGGTAAATGAAGAGCTAAGCCAAAAGAGAGAATCTCTGGAGAACCCAACAGACGTGCTAACCTCGGAATTCAGTTACAGAATCAGCTGAGGGAAAGGAGATCATAGAGCCACACTGTCAAATTAAGCACTAAGAGATGCCATTTTCAAAGCTGCAAGAAACAAGCCTCCCCTGTTAATAGGCGGCACCACGGTGCAACTTTGCCAAGACTTGAGTCCTGAGACCCTCAACAGAAGAAAATCTTTTAACTTCTTCACTGAACAACTCTGCAGAGCTAACATTCAACAATGCGGTGATCCTGTGAAACGAATAACCCACAAGGACAGCAAGACTTCACGTATTCTCCACTCACAAGGTAGCAAGATCTCAACTTGAAATGCTCAAGCTGAATATTGAAGGCTTGTCAGAATCTGAGGAGCAAGAATCTGACCCTCAAGTTAGGGTGACCATATTTTGGAAACCAAAAAGGAGGACAACATGGTCGCCCCCAAGGGGGTGTGTGTGTCCAGCACCAAGGGGGCGTGCCCACCCGAACATAGCCTTGGTCACATGTCTGATTTTACAGCACACATTTAAGACAAATCTGTTCTACATAACATCTTAATGTTAAAATCACTGAAATAAAGAACAAGTGAGAGATTCAATGTATCTGAAATTAACTTCACTCACTCCTACTTTTGTAGGTTTTGCTGTACTTTGAAGCTTTTGGTATACTCTGTGTGTTACATTCTCCCCTTCCCTCAGATATCTTTTCTGACTGAATCTTCACTCATTGCAAGCTGCTGTTATTGTTAACAAGGTTTGCTACTGGCCCCAGATCTGTTTCAAATTTGGTATGGCGAAAGCTCTACCTAAAAGCTATCATGGTGCCAACTTTCAGCTCTTTATCTTTAAAAATGACAGTTTTAAAAATAATAATTTTAAAACCTCAATTTTTAAAAAATTCCTAAAAAATCAATAGATGAACGGATCTGTTTCAAATTTGGTGTGGCTAAAGCTCTACCTAAATCCTATCATGGTACAAAGTTTCATCTCTTTAACTTTAAAAATGATGATTTTAAAAATAATAATTTTAAAACCTCAATTTAAAAAAAAATCCTAAAAAAATCAATGGATGAACGGATCTGTTCCAAATTTGGTATGACTAAAGCCCTTCCTAAGAGCTACCACTGTGCCAAATTTCATGTCTTTATCTTAAAAAAATGACAGAGTTATAAGCATTTTTGTTAATTCTCATTAGAGCTGCTCTTTGAAGATAAATCCGGATTTCCCCTCCCCCTCCCGGATTTGCCATCAAAAACCCGGACAAATCTGGTCATATGGTCACCCTATCCCAGGGATCATCCCTGGATCGTCCCTGTGTGTCCACATGATACACAGGGGATCCCAGGAGCAGGTAGGGATGATCCCTCCATTTCCCCAGGATATCTGCAGACACTTTCCTCCCAGCTTTTCCCATGGTCCCGGAACAATCCCAAGGACTGTGGGTGGTGAGGGCACCCATCTTAGTTTCCTCCCTCTTACCCGCGAGTAGCAGGGGTCAGCAGAGGGAAGGAGGCGGGATGGAGGTTGTCCAGGGACATTGGTGTGGGTGGGTGGTGGGGTTAGGGCATTAGTTTTTTTTACTTTCTTTTTCTTTGGAGCGCAAGAGCGCTCCAGCTCCTGCTTTTTTTTTTTTTTTTTAAAAAAAGGTAGGCGCGACGTCCTGCTTTCTCCCTGGATGTCGTGCCCCATGTGTAAACCCAAGGGGAGGATCTCGCTCCCTTCCTCAGTGTAGACATGCCCTTTGTTATTCAGTGTACTCTGGCTGGTGTGTGTGTGATAGAGAGGGAGAATAGGGGTGGTGGGGAGAAATAGAGAGGAAAGCAAATCTAAAAGCTAATTACGGAAAGATCCTTATTTCTACAGGGGAAAGGAGGAGAATGATAAATTAATACAGTCTTAGTACGTTTCTTTTTAGTACTTGCATATTTTTAAAAATATTACTTCCAGCTCATTTTTATTTATTTATTTATTTATTACATTTTTACACTGCCCAATAGCCGAAGCTCTCTAGGCGGTTCACAAAAATTAAAACCATGAGGAACATGATAAAATAACCAATAATCTAAAAACCCAAATACAAAATACAATATAAAAAGCACAACCAGGATAAAACCACACAGCAGAAATTGATATAGAATTAAAATACAGAATTAAAATAGCAAAATTTAAATGTAAGTTAAATTAGGTGTTAAAATACTGAGAAAATAAAAAGGTCTTCAGCTGGCGACAAAAAGAATACAGTGTAGGCGCCAGGCGGACCTCTCTGGGGAGCTCGTTCCACAACCGGGGTGACACAGCGGAGAAAGCCCTCCTCCTAGTAGCCACCTGCCTTACTTCCTTTGGCAGGGGCTCATGGAGAAGGACCCCTGTGGATGATCTTAATGTCCGGGCAGGTACATATGGGAGGAGGTGTTCCTTTAAATAACCTGGCCCCAAGCCATTTGGGGCTTTGTATGTTAGTACCAGCAAATTTCATTTTGTTTGCGACATTTATACCTCCCGATAGCCAAAGCAGTTCACAAAAGTTCAAACTCAAAAAATACATTATAAACTATAAACCTTTAATTTTCCCAAGGAAAAACCAGAGTAAAAGCCAGCAGCAGTGTAAAGCTCAAAACACACATGGATACACTTAAAAACAAAACTGAAGGACTAAAAAGCAAGGGAAATAAAATGGTCTTCACCAACAGCCAGAAAGACCACATTTTAAATATCCCTTTGCTGTAATGAAGCAGGGTTGACATATCTTTGGATTTCTGCATTACAATAATTGTTTGCTTTGATCAAAGCAGAGCAGGATGATGGGATATCACAGAATGTCAAGAGGTGCTTTGCAAAGTGGGCCCATATCAGGCTTTCTTCTTGCATTCTGGTTTCTGCCCATCTCACTATATGGACATGTTGGCCAGCAGCCTCTGTCAGCCACCGCGAAGTGACTCATGCAAAGTGTTGATTTGTCTGTGTAGAGTTTTTATCTGTCCTTCTCCAATACCTTTAATTTCCGCTTAATGGGCTCTGCTTGGTTACCTGGTCTCTGAACTGCCTCTGGAAACATAGCAACAGGCAGAAAGCGGCATTGTGAAAACTGTCGCCCCAACTGATAACAGAGCTACATTAATATTAATGAGCTGCCATTCATGTACACAGGTAAATATTAAGGTTGTTGGATAATTGCTCTCCTACTGCAAAACAAACAGCCAATATCCACTTTTGTATGACAAGGGAAAGACACTTTTTCCAGTGCAAGCTGATTTCCACTGCGGAACTGTGCCGCTATCCTGACTTTTTACATGTTGAGAATTTATTTGGCATGTTGGGTTAACAAAATGACAGCATTGACCATAGATGAGCAGAGAACTGGGGCAGATCTACACCAAGCAGGATAGAACACTTTGAAAATGTTTTAAAAACTGTATAAGAACTGTGTCCTGGGCCCCAACAGTTGTCAAAGCTGTTATAAACCATTTTAAAGCAGTAGTGTAGATCCTGCCCTGCTAAAGTATGACATTTTCCACATGTCTGTTGGTGGTGACTTGAAAGGTGGGGGAGATTGTAAAAATTGTGGCCTGGTTCAGGCCATTATACTTACAAAATAAACACCCAGCATAGTGTTAGTAGCTTTACTACTGTAATTTTGAAAGGATCTATTTAGCTGCATGGTTTCTTTTCTTTCTAACATTGAAAGACATTGGGATGGGATCTGCCTTTTCATTTAAATCAAGATGTATTTAAGAATTATATCTTTAGGAATGAAATTGTGTAATTTACCAAGATTTAAGATAGATTCCTGCAATGAGCAGGGGGTTGGACTCGATGGCCTTGTAGGCCCCTTTCATCTCTACTATTTTATGATTTTGATAAAACTAAACATGTTAAATAGTTCAGACATCAATCTATCAAACCATTAAATAAATACAGGAATTAAACTATATTTAAAGCAACCTAGGTGGTCAAATTTAACTCCTAAACAAAGCTATTGAACACTATCTTCTGGCTGTATGTTACTTAATTTTGTCCAACAGAAAATGCTTTCAAGCACAATTTCGGGAAGGTCACAATTGCAATGTCTTGTTGGGAATCAAAAAATTAAAACTTTATTTTTGGAGATCAAGGGAAGACAATTTGATAAAAGGCTTGAAATATTGATATGGCAGCCTATAGCCCAGCTTGTAAGTATTCATTTCTCAAGTTTTCATCTCGGTTCACATGATCAGTGGTTCTTTAGAATGGGGCCCTCATTGATCATCCTGCACACTTTATTTAATTGAGAAAATCCTACCAATTGACTTTAAAGCTTAAGCCCCTATTTGAGACTTCAGGCTGAAATTGCAGAATTAGAACTTCTCAAGAAGTTTGATTCTATCTATTTAGGCTTGAAACAAGCAAATGGTTTTCTGTTCCACTACAAGGTGTTGATTAATTTATCAAAGCTAGAATGATAGTTTTAAATGGTCACTTTGCTTATCTTAAGCTTTGCATAGAATTGTCACAAGCATTTTATTGTTGACTCCCCCAATTTACAAACATTCCCTTCACCACACATCAGTGTGACTATATGCTATCATCTGTGAATAACACTTCATGCATCTGATGAAATGGACTTAGTCCATGAAAGAAATGTGCCATATTAAATCTGATAGTATTTAAGGTGTCCCAAGCTTCTTCATTGTTTTTGCCGCTCACGCCTAACATGGCTGTCTCTCTTGACATTGTTCTCAAAATGGGTGTGCTCTCTCTCCTTTTATAGATGAGACTCAGCTGGTTGCAGGGCATTTGAATAAGTCAATTGGTTCTAGAACCAGTTTTCCATTTTGATTTATCGCATGTCCAGATTTGGTGTACTGTTATTTCTCCCCTCTTTGCACAAGAGGAATGCTTTAGGATTGAAGGTGTTTATAATAAGTAAGTACTAGATAAGCTAATCAAGCACAGATGTGAACGTTCTGAGCATCATTTGATAGAAAACCAAACTGAGCTTGGAAAAGGAGCTGGAAAATCGTGAGTTAGGTTTCTTGATTTAGGCTTCAATCTCATGCCTATGCAATCCCACTCACTACTATGATTCTTTTGCCCACAAGAGGGTCCATGTATATGGGAGCTACCAGGGGCAGGCTGCTTTAAGTTGATCCATATAGCAGTAGCATGGACGCAGTGAACAATTAATACTCAGTGACTTACCATGCAGAGAAACCTCCAGGCCCTGTGGTTGGCAGAAATGTGGCAATGGAAGGCTTCTCTGTGTTGCTGCTATGGAGAGCACTGTGAAGTAAATTCCTCCGTGTGATGACTGGTTCACGTGGTCTCAAATGAGGTGCTCCCTGTGGACCCATGTAGTGTCTTTGGATTGAGACTATTCCAAATATACCATTCATATGAAATATTGCATGTAACCATTTATGCTGCCCTTAATAAAACTGACTATGGTCAGTCAGAAAACTAGTAGGTTGTTCAGGGGCTAAACCTAGCTTATGGTGCAATCCTATATGTATCTAAGCCCCACTGAGTCCAGTGGAATATACTCTTCATTAAATGTTTATAGGATTACAGCCTCAGTCACTTTAAGGGCAGAAACATTCCCAAAGGGCTGCTCCTTACATTCCCATTTCATACGTGGAGATACACTTCATGAAACTGTAATGTGAGAATAGCTCCGTTACAGCCTTGTATGTAGATCTGGATGAAAGCCAATGCCTTCTTGCACTTCCAGATGCAATATGAGATAAAACCATACATTTTCTGTTCTTATGTTACATTTTATGCGCTGGTACTTAACAAATCTTTTAATATTTGCATTCTGGGTCTCTGATGCATCAAGTAATCTCAATGCAAAAATCATCCATTTGTATTGTGAATACATAACTTAATCACCTGTGAAATTAGTGCTTATGTGTATATTTATTATACATATAGTAGGGATTGGGAATAACAGCATATACAGCCACGTTTCATTTGACTTTTTTTGGCAATTCCCTCTCACTGCCAAAGAGACCAGCTGTTAATTAAACTGAACAGCCAGTCTCTTGGGCAGAAGAGACTGTTACACTATACATTTCAAAACCACAGTTTCACAGAAGAGTCTCTTCAAACACACACATGTATTTGGATCGTGGCCATTCTAAATACATTCCTCATAACAATTCATACTGTCCTGAATATAATAGCAGTGGTTGATCACAAAGCTAGGTGGTTCATGAGGTGTTAAATCTATCAGGTCCCTTCAATAGTCCAAGTCGAAGCAGAATGGTCTTCTCTAGTTCCAAAAAATCTACATAATCTTGTTGGGTCTGTTCTTCCATTAATTCTCTTGATCGCTGACCACCAACTGCTTTCTGCAAGGTAGAAAGAAATAACCAAAAATGTTCTGAGTCATAGAAAAAAATAATTTTTAAAGCCTTAGGAAACACCACCTTACGTTCCTGAAGAAAACTCTGCTTCTAAAATATCCAAACATCTATTTAGTACTACAGCAACTTTGTACTCAAGCATAATCTAGCCGTCCAAATGTTTTGGCCTACAACTCCCATGATCCCTCACCATTGCCTATACTGGCTAAGGTTGTCGAGAGTTGAAGGCCAAATACATGGAGAGCTACATGTTGCCCATCTCTGTTCTAGTAGAATTCAGTCATCCTTCACCATCCTTGCTACCTCAAATATGGTGCCAAGAGTTAGGGCATTACTGTTTGTAATCTCTCAACCAAGGAAGGCATACAACGGGTGCTATCTATATACTAATAGCAAACCTCCATCACTCTCTTAAGGATTTCATGTTCATTACATTCTACACTAGTCTTACATTTTGGCAATAAATACCCCTCCAAAAATGTTTTCTACAGAAGCTAGGGTCAGACATAATGTAAAACTATTTCTCTGAACCCAAGCCTGCCCTGAAACCATGTTTTGTTCAGAGGTGACAAACCAAGACCTGAAACTACAGTTGGAAGCTGTTTTGCAAAGCACAGTTTGTGTTAACAATGGCTTGTAGTAATTAGTTAGGGACATTAGGTTCTGCCTCAAGAGGCTTTTGCAAAAGTTTTTTTCCTTCCTTGGGTGGGTCTCAAACCATTGTCCCAAGAGGGCTGTGTGTGCGGTCTGCAGGGCCCCTACCCAGGGAGCTATATGGAGGCTGTGTTGTGTGTCATTTTCTTCCTTCGTTCTGTGTGTATTGTGCCCTTAAAACAGTGGTTATGAGGAGCATAAAAGGATTTGACTCCCTGCATGTAAGGATGTCTGGAGACAGGAAGTAACTGGGTCATTGCTTGCTGTGCCACTGGCACTGATGGGGTGTGTGTGTGCGTGGGTGTTACTGTGTTGACTTGCAGTGTGTGTGTGTGTGTGTGTGTGGTGATGCAGGAGTGTGTGCTGGGGGCATGTCCCCATTGTTGTGAGTTCATTGGTTGCGTCTGTGTGTCATGCCTGGCCCAGGCTTGATCCAAGAAGACTCCTTCTCTGAATTGGACTCACGTGGGCATGCCTGTCATTTTGCTGCCATTTTTGTATTTGCTGGTACTATGTTTCCCCCCCCACCCAAGCTGAGTATGCACAGGGTAAAGAGACTGTTTCACCAGTGCAACAGTCTGGCCCTGTTATAATGTGAGTATGGATTTGCTGTGCCACGTGGCATGAAAAACTGTAGAAATCTGCCACGTGAGAATATGCTTTCTAGTCCACAAAAACTTATGCCACAATAAAGCTGCTTTTATTTGGTACAATAATACTGTGTTTTTTGTTACTAGGCGAACCATGAATTGTGTTAGCATGCCCCTTTTTCAGTGCAGATCAAAATGTGCAATTAAAAGGGAGAATGTCCCAAAGGTGACCACCAAGAAAAAGAAGCAAGCATTATATTTAATAGATGCAAATAAGAAACAATCTTTGCAGAAGCACTAATGGAATAGCATCAGTCAAAATATTCATTCTTAGACGAAAAACAAGGGTGCTGAGAAAATGCACAACAAATTCTCTTTGGCTGCAATCCTATGCACACTTATTTGGGAGTAAGTGCCATCGAACATAGTGGAGCTTACCTCTGAATAAACTTGCCTAGGATTGCACTGTTTGTAAATTAAAGGACTGGAAACACAAAATAACACTTCAATGGCTACATTTTCAACATCTTAATAGTGCTCCTTTTTTGGCATTTTCTGGAGGAGAGCTTACCGTTTTCATCATCATCAGTTCATGCTCCAGTGTCATTTTTTCTTGAGCTCTGAATTCTTTCCGCTGCTCAAAGAACTCCAGATGTTTGACTTCTCGCTCAAAGTAATGAAGAACACTGGAACGCTGATGTTCCCAGTGCATTTTTAGTTTATGATAGGCATGTTAAATATCCATTCACACACACTGCTAACCCAATCCAAGCTAGGAATTGTGTATACAGAAGCATGCTGTCATATTACAAAAGTCTAGAAAAAATGGGAAAGGATGCACCACCTATCCTGAGCTCTTCGGAGGAAGAGTGGGATATAAATGTAATTAAAAAATAATGAATACAGATGCAACTCTATGCATGTTTGGACAAAAAAATATCCTACAACTCCCAGCATTCCTCGACTAGCATGGCTGGCTGGGGAATGCTGGGAGTTGTAGGACTCTTTTCTGTCTAAACATTGCGTATTAAATCTTTTGCTAGATGAGAGATGACGGGTGCTTCCCCGTTATCTTCCCCACATATGGCTTCTAGCACTATTTATTGCATTTATATCTCGTTTTTCCTCAAAGGAACCCAAGGTGGTATACATAATCCTCCACCTCTCCATTTTATCCTCACAACAACAACCCTGTGAGGTAGGTTGGGTTGAGAGTCACCCAGTGGGTTTCCATGGCCAAGTGGGGACTAGAACCCGGATCTCCCGACTCCCAGTCCAACACCTTAGCCACTACACCACACTGGCTCTACCCATCAAAAGACATTCTGCAGCGATTCCACCTTTCCCTCCTTAATGGATTTTCGATGGTAAGCAAAAAGACAGAAGCAGCAGTGGGAAAACACGGGACGATTACAAATGGAGGACGTTGCCATCTGTCAAATCCTGTGAATGAGGGAAGGCCACTATACAATAAAGGCCTACTCTGGAAGCACCCTATGGGTGTCGTTCCTCCCTAAATGCAGCTGCTAGGAATTTGGCAATAGCACTAATTGGCTGTTCAGGAAGTCTGTCCTCCTTCCCACCAAACAGCTCCTAGGTTCAATGCCTTGTGTTCCTTTGCTCCCTCCTCAGTCCTCAACAGCTGTTCTGTACCATTACTGACCCTGATGTGTTTGCTACACAAATGTAGGGTGCATTTGCATTATGTGGCAATCCTCGTATCTGATGTCTCTTCTCTAAACATGGGCCACATCCAGTCTGCCTGCTAGTCAACAGACTGCCACCGCCAAGCCAACTACAACCGGGAGCTCTCTGAATATCCCATGCAAAAACCTTCTCATGCCCCCCCCAAGGCTTGTAGAACAGGTTACAGACCTCATTGCTGGAAGGGTGACTTAATGTCCATGAAATTTCTAAAATATGTAGTGTACCAAAGTCATCAGATACTGCTAAGAAGTGTTGTTTTGCTGTAAGAGAAGACAGAAGATTTTATTGCAGAAGGAGTTGTGAAAACAACTACACAGAAGAATGTTTGCATTCAGCATTTCTGGCAGATAGTGAATTGGCCATAAATGTACCTTCTTCCTAGCCTTTCGCTACTAAAACCTGCCCTACACAAAAATCAGATAGCTCCGTGGCTTGATAAGGAATGACATTTCCCCCTGTTGCTATCTTTCTACCTATCCTGTATTGTTCCTCATCAACGCCTATTAAATTGGAACCCCTAATTACAATTCTGAGTTGGGCTATAGAGAACCCAACATGTGCATACCATACATCAGGGTGGGCAACTTAAAGGCCTCCAGATTTTACTACTCCCATGATCCCTTCCACGATTTCTAGGACTAATGGGAGTTGTAGGCCAAAAGATCTGGAGGGTGACAATTTATCCACTCCCGCTGCATATGGCAGGACCATTGATTGCAAGTGTTCAAAGATGTTGGTAGAGCAAACTCTTAGCCATGTGACTATGGAACTAGCTACTGAATGTTACACACAAACCCATGTAACTGAGACCATGGGCTGTTCTTTAAAATAAAAAGCCACTAGGTTGGGATGGAATTTAGTGCTGATCCCACTTTTCTGCTCCATAATTACATTATCAAGTGACTTCCCCAACTCCCCTCATGGGGTTTCAAGACAATATTTGCCCCAGGAAACCTTCAAATGGCTTTGGAAGTCACTTAAAGGCAGCCTAATTTTTTTAAAAAAATAATCAATGTCAGGTCTCTGTTGCATGCATTTATCTGCAATGTGTAGTTGGCCCTAGGCCTATTTTGCAACACTCATACTTCCAAGTAGCTGCTGAAGACAGAGAGCTATGTGCAGATCATAGCTCTGCACATAGCTCTACTGCTGCCTTGCCTGCTCTTTCCTTCCCTTTCTAAACCTTTCAAGACCATTTTATAACCACCTAAGCATTTGGCACAAGTTGATACCTTCGTCTGAGTTGCCTTCACCTTTTTTACATTGTCCTGCTACCTAGCAACAATTCCTTCTGCACATGCCATTGAGTACTAAGGACCGAACCATTGCAACATTACATTCAGAAAAGGAAAGTAAAAATACAATACAATGACATACAAGAGTAGATCCAGGGTTTGATGCAAGTAATCAGTGCAATACAGACATTTTGGGTCTGTGACGGTTCATGTGTTTTTTCCAATAGGTCCCAAATGTCAATATTTCCATCTTCTCTTCCAATAAAGAAAACACCTGGTCTTGATAAGGACCAGTGTCCAACAGTATATCTCTTTGCTGCACAGCTTGACTCAAGGAGCGGTCCATTCTTAATTAAAAACACAAAAGGCAAATATATGCATGAAAAATATTGGAAGAAAACCTAACACTCAGCCTCTTCCCTGTTTTTTTGAGAACTTTTACCATTTCCCCATCTCATCAAAATGGAACAAAACCCCAACTTAATCAATGTGATAGATATTACATTGGACAGCCACATACAATTTTGCAAATAAATACTTTTTAGAATTTTGTGAATATGATTTTAACTGTCATAGGATTTAGGAAATTTAGTTGAAACTTACAGTGTGATCTTACCTTACCTTCAATTTATGCATATTAGGTGGGGTGGAGTGGGATGATCATTAATAAATTCCACTGTGCTGGCAGAAAGAAAAGCTATGCTTGCATAGTGAACTTACACAAGCAGGGACCATTTGAGTAAAGCTGGCAGATACCAGGAAAAAAAATCTGAAGTCTGGTCAGAGAGAAGTGGGGCTTGGCTCCACCCTATGCCCACTTAGTGGAGTGCTGTTCACAAAGTATGGCTAGACAAGGCTAACGAAAGGGGAAAGGCAGATGGATAACACATCTTATTAGACCCTTACAGGTGTTCTGCTTCAGGACTCCAATCACAAACACCCGCCAGGAATGTTAACTCCTCAGCTGCAAAGA
This sequence comes from Elgaria multicarinata webbii, assembly GCF_023053635.1. NCBI lineage: Eukaryota > Metazoa > Chordata > Lepidosauria > Squamata > Anguidae > Elgaria > Elgaria multicarinata. The sequence goes on from NC_086171.1 coordinate 130,202,628, forward strand.
TAAAGAACTCTACATGAGTAAGCAAGGGAGGGAATTTCCAGGGCAAGGGACCCCATAACTTGAAGTATGGTTCTTGAACATCTTACATCCATCTCGTATAGAGATCATTCAAACAGCCATGGCTTCCATTCTCTATGGAAGATGGGAATCTGTGTACTGATTAAACAATCCTTCATACTCCCCATGTCCTGCTATGAAAAGAAATATTTAAACAAATCAGTGTTCCCCGATGAATAACTGTTCTTACAATTCAAAACAAGTTGCAACTTGACTGTTTCTTGCACCTCTCTGAATCGTCTTGTGCTATATTTGGAATGGATTTGTGACTTCTTTCTTTAGAACTTCTGATTCCATAGGAACATACCATAACACCTTCTTTCCATATTGCAAAATTCCAGCCTCCAACTGTGAGAATGATGTCTTTGAAAAATGGAGACCGCTGAACGGTGTGGACAAGTCCATCATGGATGGTGTGAATGTTGGATGGCTTCTGGCCTTATGAAAAGAGAAAGGGAGAAGACTGTTTTGTATATGCATACATTTGTCTCATCTTTACATTTTATTCAGTTGTTGCAAGACGCTGAACAGTGTTAGAGAACTCAGAAGGAAGAGAAGAGTTATCCTTCCTCTGTCACTAAGGAATAGGCAAAGAACAGCCAACTATACCTCATCTTAATATGTACCTATCTCTTGTTCGTGAAAGATGCAGCTGAGGACTCATTTATCTTGGGTAAGACTACTGTAAAATGTCTGTTGTGAATTTTTCATTGACTTTCATGTGGATTTGAACACTATTGAATTGGTATCAGATAGCCTTCCCCAATCTGGCACCTTTCAGAATTTTGGACTATAACTCTCAGCATTCCTACTATTGGTCATGATGCTGGGCCTGTTGGGAATTAAAAAGCCAAAATCTAGATGGCACCAGATTGGAGAAAGCTGCAATTAAGTGTTTTCAGTATTATTAATTACACACACACACACACACACACACACACACACACACACACACACCCCTCTATACTTTCTACCTTACTAAGACCATTTCGAGCAATTTATAACAACACTGGTTCAAGAAGTGTGCAATTTTGTGTGCAATTTTTACAGAATTCAAACATCTGTGTTGTGTGAAGTCTTTGGCGATGTAAAAGTCACTACTCATGACCCATAGCAATTTTGGTCCATGCTGAGAAATTTAAAACATACTAAGCAGTCTTCCTGAGTCACCATCTCTTTCCATCTTCCATTCTGAACAAAGAACTTCACCATCCTGTAATACCACAAAAAATGTAATAAATATGGACAGCAGGAGGTTAGGTGAAATATTGGCCACAATTTTTAAAAGTAAAGAAGAAAGTCAAACATTCATCTCTTTCAAAGTTTAGAAAACTGCTTGCAAAATGGAAATTATTTTCTACATTATTTCTGCATTTAGATCCATTTGAACTAAAAGCTATGAGAATGCAAAAACTATTGGTTGATTTCAATGCCACATTAAAGTGTAGTTTATGATGTGATCTTTTTCTTTAAGTTTAGCTAATGATTTTTTGGCACTGATACCCTGTGTTTATGGGCCAAGAGACAAAGCTAGACAAAGAAACTATTTTACACAGTTTTCTGTTTTGTTTTGAAACCAGGAGGGTGGGGCGTGGGTGAGAATACTGAGCAGAAGTGCTAATTCCGAATAAAGCACAAAATCATAAGCAGATGCTCTTTGGAATGGAATGGAAGCTCCAACTTTCTAACCCTTATGGAGAGGTCTTTTCTCTTGGGATAGATTCTCAACATCTCACAGGCTTTTTAACTTGCTGGTTTATTTACTTCTACTTTTGAGAAATTCACATTTTCTAAATTGTTTAAAAAATGACCTGTCCTTTATAGAGCTTTACAAAGCAAAATGAGAAAAATATATGGCCAATGAGCTTACAGTCTACACCATGGAGTGGGGAGGAAGGAGAGAATAAACAGAAGGGGAGAGAGATGAAATACAAGCAAATGCGGTTACTTATACTTTAGCTCCATTTACAGCTTAATCCTATGCATTCGCATCAAGTTGAACAGGATAAATGTGCATAAGATTGTGTTGTTAGAGTTGGAGGTAAGGGCTTAGCCAAAAGCTTTGTGAAAGAGACGGGTTTTGAAAGAACTGACAATTTTTTTTAAAAAAAAAATGTTATATACTGCTCTACTTTGCATTATGATCATAAAAGAACACGAGGAAGATTTGCAATTTGTTACAGGGAGTGATGCTAGCTAGAAAATAGACTTTGAATCTGAAGGATGGTGCAAAAATAGAAAGGTTTAAAGTTTGGAAGTTCACAAAACGTTTTCACTATGATTCCTCCCCGTGTGACATTTGTGCAATTGGTGTCTCGATTTGGTTCAATCACTCCAAATTTTCATGTCATGGAGAAACTCCTATTGGATTCTTTTTGAACACCCCCCACCCCCAGGTATCAATAAATTATGAATTGGCCCTATGTTTCCTGTGAGAACGTACAAGAGTAGTCCTTTTCTGGATCAGATTGCAGACAATGGTGTATATATTACAACCGAGGTTGCAAAATTTGCCCTTGCTGCCAGAAAATAAAGGCCCAGGTATTGTACTCTAACCTCACATTAAATTATGGAGAAGGACTGCGTTTTTCTTTTATTGCTGTTGCTCTGGAGGGGAAGTGTGATTTTAACGTGTGATTTTAATTATTGCTTATGTCTTGTTTTTAAACTGCTTTGTTTTTTATTACATTTTATTATTCCTGTTTATTTCAAATTGTTTTTTATTACATTTTATTATTCCTGTTTATTCGAAATTGTGGTGGTCTGTGGCTTTGAACAATAAAGTTGAACAAACAAACACATTCCAGGAAACAGCCAAAGTACCCACACAAATGGCAACTATAAGAATAATATGTCTTGATGGCTTAAGTTATTGCTTTCCTGCCTTTGCCTTTAGGAATTAGCAAAACACATCAAGGGAATGTCTCTATTGGCTGGTCCCAAATCTGCAAGTTACACTTACAGCTAAGTCTGATTGACCATGAGTCCCAAAGCAAAATTCTGCTTACAAAAAGTTTCCTTTGGGAAACAGAGGCTTGTCTCTCAGAGAGAGAGAGAGAGAGAGAGAGAGAGAGAGAATGAGAACCATGGTGGGGGAAACAGGGATTGCTGTCTGTTCTAATCCAGATATGAGTCATTTTCTTTCTAAGAGCTATTTCAGAACATTTCCAACAAGGCAGACCAGATTATATACGTTTGTGGCAATCAATCCAAAGATGATCCTTACCTTGGGAAAGAATTAACCCATTGGATTTGGGGACAGCATGGGAGTTTTTAATCAGGGTTCACAAGATAGGTTCAACTCCACAGGTTAGTAGATTTCTGACCACTAACTTTCCTGGTGATGCTAAAGGGTTTTTGCAGGCCAGGGGCTCCTTGTGCTAACCATCCAAAAGCACTGTGCAGCAATTCCATCTTTTTTTTCCTTAGCAGATTTTCTGCTTTAAGGAAAATAGGTGAAGAAGCAGTGAGAGGGCTATGAATAGAAGACATCATCTGGAGCCCCTGTAAAAAGTTGTGAATGAGGCAGGGTGATGGTACAATAAAAGCCTTAAATGGAAGTACCCTAATTGTCAATAAGAAACCATAGATCAGTTCATAAAGCAGACTGTAATAGATTCACATAGATCTTTTATTGTGTATTCTCCAAGTCTCTTACATCTCCTGTTGTTAACAATAATTTAATCAAAAGGCCAACTTACTTCGGTCCCAACAAAAAAGCTGCTAGTGATATTTTCTAGCAGCTTCAGAGGTTTCATTGATGTGGCCTGTATCTGGCTATATGGCAGCTTTTCTGTCGGTGCCTCTGGTTTGATTTGGGGCTGCGTCTTGTCTTTAAAAGAATTTGGTAAAAATTACCAAAATGGAAACGCTACATAATCAAATAACTTACCTTGTTCACCAAAGTAGCTAAGCAACTGGAGGGAGGTGGGAAAGAGATTTTTCAATTGTACATGTTGACTGTTAACTAATCCACTTTTCCTTCAGCCTGATAAAGAGCTCTGTGTAATCTGAAAGCTTCCACACATCTACTAACTCACTACAACCATTATTAGTTATTTTCCTAATGCTAAACATAGCAATTAACTTTAATTGTTCCCATTAATTATTGGCCTTCAGCCACTACCCTAAGGTTTCAACATTTCAAACTTACCCATTGTCCTTCAATTTGATATGAGTATAGCTTGATGGAATTGCTAACAATTCTCAATTAGAAACTCATAGGCCTCCTCGCTTGCTTATATTACTTAGCATTAGATTACAGGGTAGTATCCAGTGTTAGTCCTATTTAGAAAAGACCCAGTGAAATGAATGGAACAAGTTAGCTCATTTTAATGGGTTTACTCTACATAGGACTAACATTGGATACTAGACGTGCCCTATGGGAAGCATGTATGGCATTAAATAGAGTGCACTGTCTGTTGACTGTAGAACTCGCAAGCACACATTTTACTGATATAAAGCAGAGGATAAAATATTTATGGCACCCAAGAAGCTGAACAGAATGATGGCAGGAAACTGGCTTTGTATATTCAGAAGGACTCAATTGATATTGGATTATTTGTTAGGAAACCATGCAATACACATTGGGAAAGATTGCTCTCTTTGGGGGTGGGGTTTGCTATTCTTTCTGCTACACACGTTTGAATCATGCTAAGTACTGAGATATGTTTCCCGAAAACATATAATGTAAAAAACATCATTACCTTGAATTTTGGTGTGATAGTGCTCTTCTCTGAGGCTAACTTTTGTTGGACTGTACTCTGCACCTGTATCTGTCTTGGGTAGGTTTATCTGTTTTAGGATGTAAAGAGCATTTGATAATACAGTTCATGAAAAAACAATATGGCTACATTACTTTTAGACAGTTTCCCAAACCTAGTGCCCTCCAAATATGTTGGCATTGCAGGTCCCATCATTCCCAGCCATAATGGGAGTTACAGTCAAATACATCTGGAGAGCACCCAGGCTGCTTTAGGTGTGACCAGAAAGGCGGGCTACACATTTTTGATATTGTAAAGTGAGGCCAGAAGCATTATTTATGCTACACAGTCCTTTTAAGAAAAAAAAATGTTTGGGCTGCAAATATAGGATGCAATTCATGCATCTGCTGGGTAAGTCTCTGACTGAAATTAATGGGACTTAAAAGTGCTTAGCTTTAGATAGATCAAGCCCATAATATTCAGTAATCATGTGGTTACCACCTGACTGAGTGCTGGTGCGTTTTAATGCCTAGGTTTAATTTATTTTTAATTACTTATTTGTTAGGACATGTTTGAAGACAATGTGAAGGTGAAAACTCTAAGCTCCTCCCGTCAAACCTGATATTATCGACTGATCTAGGATTAGGATTCGTATGTCTTACACTGATATATACTTGTGTGAAGTACACCAATATCATTCTGATTGTAACAGGAAGCCTGCACTGCCTTCCCTTTGTTGCTGTCTTTGGGAAAGTGAGGTCCAGCAGACAGACAGCTGTTCTAGGAGAACAGGCTCCATGCACCTGCTTGGCACAGTTTCAAGGCAAGTTCTTACATAGCTACGTTACCTCCAGGATTAGAGGCAGGAAACCTCTGAATACCAGTTCCTGGGAAACATACAGCAAGAGAGGTCTGTTGTCCTTGTGTCCTGCTTGTGGGCTTCCCATTGGGGCAGCTGGTTGGCCCCTGTGGGAAATGGAGTACTGGTAAAGTTCTCACTCTAGGTATACAAAGCAACTGATTTATCTGGGCAAAGGCCTCAATTGGAAAGTGCAAGGGGAAATGTATGGCCCAGGAAACATGGGACAGACACCAGAGTAGAATGGAGAAGCATGCTAGGAAAGAGTCACAAGGAACTATGTAACAACCAATCAGATCCCGGTTTATTCTCAGGGCCAAGACACCCCAGTGTGAGGGATGCCCAAACAGAAAGAATGAACACTGGCTGCCTGAACGCCAAGGCACTAATAGGTTTTGAAACAAAGAGTACAAAGAATTCAGTGATTCACATAGGGAGGCTAAAGCATCAAAACAATGTAGGAAGCTGCCTTATCCATTGGTCCATCTAGCCCAGTATTGTAGACACTGACTGGCAGCAGCTCACCAGGTTTTCAGGCAGGAGTTTTTCCTGGAGGTATTCGCATGTTTCCACAGTGGAGGGAACCTGGTGCCCTCTAACACAAAACGACCTTTGGATAAAACTATATCTAACTGCCTCTGCTGTGCGAGGCCGATCTCTTTGCAGATAAAGTTTTCTATATGTGGATCTGTCCCACTTCATATGCAAATGGCTGCTGCACAAGGAAGTCTCCCTCCATTCACTAGAACATTGTTTCACACATGGTGCCCACTACCTGATAAATGATCAACACCATCAAATCCAACAATGCCAATCACCTGCTATAGGGGGTAGGGAGAGAAGAAAATGACTCCAGATTCTGTGAGACTTCCTGGCAAGTGATCAGGTCCAACAACAGTACTTCCTTAGGCCTGCCTTCCTCAACCTAGTTCTCTGTTAGCCAGTATGGCCATTGGCCACGCCTGCTGGGAATTCTGGGAGTTGTTGTCCAACATATCAGGAGAGCAACAGGTTGGGGAAAGAAAGACATCATCAATACATCTTGACTGCTCTCCCAAGTTCTTTGCAGAAGTGTACCTTAATGAGAGGCCTCCATGAAAGGTCTAGATGTTTGAAGGTAATTGGCACATCAGGTGGAGCTGCAATGATCTTATCTTCCTTTTTCTTCTCATTTGAAGGTTGGAGTGCAGGCCTGTGAGCTCGGAGATCCCAAATATATATTGTGCTGCAGAGGAACAACGATAGAAATGGAAGGCTAAGGTTGTAGGGCTAGCTAGACAGTGAGCAAGGTTCCACCCTATCCATACATTCCTATCAGATAAGCATGTTATCCCTCAGGCTGTGTTATGGTCATCTGGATTATGAAATCCCACAAATCCTTTTCATTTGGTCACCCTCAATATACAGTTTCACTGCAAGGAGAAATCAGATGATAACTTGGCTGTATGAAGAGCTATAACAGGTATTGACTTTGTCCCTGAGCTAGGAAAAAGTTTGGTTCTTTGAATTAACCATCATGATCTCTGGCAACCTCCTCTTTGGATTATTGTAATTGTATATGGAGCATTGTATATGGAGCTGCCTTTGAAGACAGCTAGTGAAAAATATGGCTCCAAGAATTATAACTAGTCCCATTACTGTAGGCGCTATGGTCATATTAATCCAGTCCTCTCTCACCTGCACTGGTTTCCAGTTCACTTCCAGGCCCATTATTATTAATAATATTTATTTATTTATTAATATAGTTCCAACAATGTACTTGGTGCTGTACAGAATATACAAATAAAACAGCAATACTCTGCCTAGAGGCTTACAGTCTAAAATCACATTAAAACATATGAAGGGGGGAAGGGGTTACACAAAACAGATATAAAGGAATAATCATAGCAATGACAACAGTAAATCAGGCTAAAATACCAAAAGCTATGGAAAACAGATGAATTGCCACCACATTAATCCAGTCCTTCTACAACTTCATTGGCTGCCAGTCCAGGTCCGGGCCCAACTCAAAGTGCTGATACTAACATTCAAAGTCCTAAACGGCTTGGGGCCAAGTTATTTGAAGGAACACCTCCTCCCATATGTGCCTGCCCAGACCTTAAGATCATCCACGGGGATCCTTCTCCGTGAGCCCCTGCCAAAGGAAGTGAGGCAGGTGGCTACCAGGTGGAGGGCTTTCTCTGCTGTGGCACCCCAGCTGTGGAATGAGCTCCCCAGAGAGGTTCGCTTGGCACCTACAGTGTATTCCTTTCGTCGCCAGCTGAAGACCTTTTTATTTTCTCAGTATTTTAACACTTAATTTAACTTAAATTTAAACTTTGCTGTTTTAATTCCATATTTTAACCTGTATCAATTTTTGCTGTGTGTTTTTAATCCTGGTTGTGCTTTTTATATTGTATTTTGTATTCGTATTTTTAAATTGTTGGTTGTTTTTATGCTCTTCAGGGTTTAAATTTTTGTGAACCGCCCAGAGAGCTTCGGCTATCGGGCGATATAAAAATGTAATAAATGAAATAAATAAATAAATAGAAAGCACAGGGAGTAATGTTGGGGCCTCTGAATGGCTACTCTGAATGCTAGTGGAAAGTAGGAGCGTCCCTCCGCCACATCTCCCTTTGCCAGAATTTTAAACAAGAGGAGGACTTGCATCAAAGTACCATAGAGCTGAACCTTTCAGGTAGTATTTTTTTTAGAACACCTCAAGTGGTAGTTCAGGATATCAAGATAATCTCTCCTCCCCACTTCTTCACATTCAGAAATGCTTTACCTGCTTTACGTCCTATCTCTCCTCTCTCATCTCACACTATTGCCCCGCTCGTGCTCTTCGCTCCTCTGATGCCATGTTTCTCGCCTGCCCAAGGGCCTCTACTTCCCTTGCTCGGCTCCGTCCATTTTCTTCTGCTGCCCCTTACGCCTGGAACGCTCTTCCAGAACATTTGAGAACTACAAGTTCAATCGCAGCTTTTAAAGCTCAACTAAAAACTTTTCTTTTTCCTAAAGCTTTTAAAACTTGATGTTGTGCAGACTTTCTACTGTTAGTTTTACCCTACCCTGTGCCTGCTTACCCTACCCTGTGCCTGTTTGCCTTCTCTTCCCCTCCTTATTGTTTTACTATGATTTTATTAGATTGTAAGCCTATGCGGCAGAGTCTTGCTATTTACTGTTTTACTCTGTACAGCACCATGTACATTGATGGTGCTATATAAATAAATAATAATAATAATTTGGGCAAATTCATCATCAACAACAGAAAAATCAAGCAACTTTGCCCAGGGAGTAGGTCTGCTCAAAATCATAGGCCCATGCCAACTGGCCCCACTGGCGCCCCCTCTGGCCAGCCCTGCTCCTCCCTCCCTCTCTCTGTATTTTAATCTGAACTAGTAGTCACTACATAAAACAAAGGGGAGAAAAAAAGAAAGATGAAAAGGGGAGAAATCAAAAAAACAATGAAAGTTGGCTCCCTCACTGTTGTCCTTCTGCTGGCAGGCAGACATTTTTATTCAAGCAAGCCATTGGCGTGTAAATAGGTCTGTTGGGTTGCGTGCTAGTTTTTTCCTGTTATTGTTGCATTATTTATTTATTTAAGAATTTGTATCCTGCCATATATGATTGAGATCTCAGGGTGGCATACAGATAAAATCAAACAATATAAAAACAATAAATAATGTACACAACTAAAAACATATTATACTATTAACTATGTTCCTCTTGGTTTTAATTTTTGTGAACCGCCCAGAGAGCTTTGGCTATTGGGCGGTATAAAAATGTACTAAATAAATTAATAAAATAAATAAATTAGCTAAAACAGTAGAAAATTTAAAAGCAATAATAACAATTAAAACTATGTGCAACTTTAGCCCTCAAAGGCTTTGATAAAAAGCCACATTTTAGCTTGGTGCCGAAACAAAGCCAGCGTCAATGCCACAACAGAGAAAGCTCTCTCCCAGGTCCCACTATAATGTACGTCTCATATTGGTGGCATGCAAAGGAGGGCTCCTCCAACAGATCTCAAATCTCGGCCAGGCAGATATAGGGAGAGACACTTCCTCAAGTCTCGAGGCCCTAGCCGTTTAGGGCTTTAAATGTCATCACCAATTACGACCGGAAGCTTATTGCAACCAGTGCAATTATTTTAAGACTGGTGTTATATGGTCTCTTCATGATGTTCTGGTCAGCAGTCTAGCTGCTGCATTTTGCACTAGCTGCAACTTCCGAGTTGTCTTCAAAGGCAGCCCCATGTAGAGTGCATTGCAGTTACCAGTGCATGCACTAGCTGGTGGATCAGCTAAAGTTGTCCCCAAGTACTCTGGACCATGGAGTTCCAAATGAGCCTCCAATGACAGGGATGGATCTAGGAGTACATCCAAGCAACACCCTTGCTTCTTCAGAGGGCATGCAATGCCATCCAGGACAGGTCCCTTACCCAATTCCTGGACTCGAGTACCACCAATCCACAGGGCTTCCATCCTATCAGGATTTTTATTTATTTATCAGGAATAATAATAATAATAATAATAATAATAATAATAATAATAATTGCATTTGTGTTATCATTGCATTTGTTTTAATCAGTTTTTTATTTACAGGGTTTTTTTTTAGTTCCTAAGATTGTAAACCGCCGTGAGTGCTGTTTTCTTGGAAGGCAGGCAGGCTACAAATCAAATCAAATCATCAATATTTATTTATTTATTACATTTCTATACCGCCCAATAGCCGAAGCTCTCTGGGCGGTTCACAAAAGTTAAAACCATAATAAAACAACCAACATGATAAAAGCACAATTACAAAATACAGTATAAAAAGCACAACCAGGATAAATGATTTCTCAGTGGCCCAGTTTAGATGTTACAATTTCTGTTCAATTAACTATCATCCTGAGCTGGAGGAAGACTTTAAACCAGAACTTCCCAGTTTGATCACGGGAAACTGCAATTTAAGAAACCAGGATATCTTTACCAAAGCCAGGAACGTGACAGGAAGGGTACATAAGTCAATTCTGGTTTACTCCACAGTGATTATAATGTCTGAACTGGGCCTTTGTGAAATAAACCTTAAAAATAAAATAAAAATCAGTACCAGTCTGGTGAGCAGGTGACAAGCTGTACACAAATCCCAGCTCTGTTTTCAAAGACAGTGCCCATTCTGTTGAGCTAAGAAAGAGCAAGAAAAATAGCACTTAGCGTTAGAAACTGGAAAGCACATTTGTCAGGTTAAATCTGTCAAGTCAATGCTGAATATCAATGCTTTTAAAATGTATCAACAGAACTCAAAATTTAGTTTCGAATGTTTAACGTGTCATTCAAACTCAAATTCCAGCATGATTATTGATACCAAATAAATGCTTTGTTCTGAAACAGAAAAGAAAGATAATATTGTGAAATGAATATATGTTAACGTCATAACTTCCTAAGTTCAACATTTCAGATTTGAATTTTAACGTTGCTGAAAATTTAGTCCCATCTTGAATGCAGAAGGAACTTACCAAGCTAGTGAATGCATTTCAGTCGAATGTTAAGGGCGTGCATAAACAGCATGGGCTGAAGCGGTGCTCAAATTAAAGGTGGGGGATACCTTTTGTGTTGGCTACATTTTTTTAGAAGGCTATGGAAAGCATACTATGGATAAAATTACTAACTACCCTCAATAGCTCCAGTGCTGGGCTGACGATGGTGCAGTGTCGCTTGCCAGTTTCACGTACGCATTGGAGCAAATCCACTGCAGATCTGACCTTTGGAAAAACACTCAGGTGGCTATGGTTGATCAGAAGGGTTTTCTGATAGAACCCAAAGGCCTGTGAATGGTTACGCTCCACTGTTTGGATTTTTATTGTTGCCCTTTCTATAGTAGCATGGTTTCATTTTACCATGCAAATTTCCTTACAATTTTGTTTTTGTTTCATTATGTTTATATCCAGTGCCTTGACAAGGGTTTCACGCCTCCAACCATAGTAGTGAAGAGCTTCATCTGCTGGGGTGATTTATAAATTTTTGCTCTGTTTCTGTAGCATACAGCCTAAAGGACTGAGCGGTGAAACTCTTCCTTAAACAGATTACAGGAGCCTTTGACAAGAAACTCAGGCTGCACATGCCCTACATCTGCAATATGACCTACCTTACAGGTTTTTTTTTAAGGATGATTGAAATAATACATACAACGTGTTTTGAACATTCAGAATTCAAATAATTCCTATAGAATCATCTTATTCTTGAGTCTAGGCTAGAAATTCCCAGATTTAAAGAGAGCATATTCTGAAAACCTCATCTAGGTGTTGATAATGAGCAAGATTATTGCTCATTATCAACACAGAGTAGCACCAGTCATGTTAGAATTATTATTAATACCGCAATTTTGTTAAATTGCCAGTCATTGGTCTCGGAATACCAATCCATTACAGGACAGCATCAGTTTTAGAAGAGGCTGTGATGAAAGTGGTATCAAAGGAGTAGGCAAGAGAATAAAATATGCATGCTCACATCTGTCTCACACAATCTTTTTCTTAATGGACATGTGTGTGTGTGGGACCATGTGTGCATCAATATACACAGTTACATGTGAAAATGTTTGGCGTGCTTATTTTGCCGCAGTTACATGTGTATACATCACTTTTCTTTCCACAATCAAATATATGTACAGGTACAGAAAAATGTCTTATGTGAAGCTGAAATAACAGGAAGAAATAATATAGAGCTTAATATGCATTGTTTGTTCAGTGAGGTACAGAGAATTGTTCCTGCGTGGGTCCCAGACAACAATTAAGATGTAACAGGTAAGGCAGAAGTTGTTGTTTTTGCATTAGTGGTATAGGTATGAAATATTAACAACTAAATCTTACCTCAAACATTTCTGGCAGCCAGTGTATATCTGTTATTACTGATTTATGGCCATATTCTATGGATGAAACTGCGCAATATCTCACCAGGTGAGGTTCCTTCCCAATCTGTTGTTCCAGCATGAAACTTGGCTAAAATTGAACATCACCCTTTAGTGCTTAGGAAGAAGGTAGTTACCACTTTAAATATATATATATATATATATATATATATATATATATATATATATGTAGCATATTATTTAACTCTGTTTTGTTAATCAAAACCCTTTTTGGAAGCTCACAAAGACCAACAAAGTTTGGTGTATAAACCACACAACTAAAAAAGACAAGATAAGACAAGTATGTCTCTCACTCTTTCCAGGAACACATGATATAAAGATATAATTTCTATGAAAGTGTTTTTTTACTTGTATCCATTTCAGGTTCCAGTTTTTCCTATTCTTTCCTTTAGCTTTCCTGATGGGCATACTTTTGGTTTTCACTTCCCATTTGTGTTTTTAAATTATAGTAACACTTTCTAGATACCCAGAATGAAATAACTACCAAAATAACTACCAAATTTCACTTCCCATTTGTGTTTTTAAATTATAGTAACACTTTCTAGATACCCAGAATGAAATAACTACCAAAATTCAGTGATACAACTTACCTATTTGGATGGTCCAGATTCTTGGTGTTCAGTAAAAACTTAGGGAATTGTGGTTTGTTTAAAAAGAGCTTTGTTAGAACAAACCAAGATCAAACCATGGTTCAGATTCTGGCTTGTTCTGAAACCACTGTTTAAACAATCTGTGGTTCTCCCAACTTTGGACCTAATGGGGAACTGTGATTTGTTGAAAAGCACAAGTGAATGTTACTGATCTCCTTGCACCCACACAAAAGGAAAAGTGGGGAGAATGCAAGCTCAAACTGTGTGAAAGCTTGTACATACAGCTACATTCACTTATTCAATGGGAACAAGTCCCACTGAACCCAAGGCATGTATAGGATTGCACTATTAATGTGTGAACTAGGCAATTAAATTTTCCAGCTGACACAAAACTGGAAATTGTTAGTGGCTATATCTGTGGTTGTTTTCTTCCTGCATGACATTTGTGTCCATGCAAATGAGTACCCTAGAATGATTGGGGCTTTGTTTACGCATAGAAGAAAAGACCTTGTGTGAATCAGTCCTAAGAGCAAAAGTTCATTAGGAAATTCATTTCATGCAATGATAAATAGAATCATGAAGTACTAACCATATTAACCGTAGTGCTCTTGCTTCCACCTGTACCTGACTTTGCATTTTGTAACCTCTCTTCATATTCTGAAATGTCCCACAGTACAACCTGGAATGAGGAGCACAGGGTAGGGGGAATAAGATAATTCTTTCAGTTAATGTGCTACATGACAGAACTGTGAAATATTTCTGTTCTACAGAAAGGAGAGCTGCTTGAGGTTACAGAAACAAATGAGTATTATAGAAAAAGGGAGGGATTTTAAAAAGTTCAGTGTTGCGAGTCTTAAGGAGTCCCATGTAACAGCCTGGAGCTCAAGTAGTATAGAATCATAGAATCATAGAATTGTAGAGTTGGAAGTGGCCTCTAAGGCCATGGAGTCCAACCCCCTGCTCAATGCAGGAATCCACCTTCAAGCATCCCTGACAGACTCGCAAATAATAAATATGTTGAGGGTCATTGCAGGAAATTTAAATGGCAGGTCCCAGCCATTCAGAGAATCGCTGATGCCCACCACTGATGCCAGATAAGCCACCAAAGGCCACCAAAATAGGAAGGCGCCTCAAGAGGGCTCTTTGGTGAGGGCTTCCTCAAACCTGGAACTGGCCCTGAGAAGTTGGGCTTGGTAACAAACCTCCTTCCCCCAATAGGGAAGAACACCTGAGGACTCCATCTCAGGTGCAAAAAACCCTCACAAAACATTTTGACCTGCAAACAGAAGTGCACTAATAAACAGAAACCGCAGGCACCCACTGAAGCTTTGTGGCGATACAAACAGCATCCCTTACTTTTTACCCAAACTAAAACCAGTCTTGAATTACCAAAGCAAATACAAACAGTTGACCAAGATGGAGAATGGATCAGTGGTGGTAATGTTCACTGTATATCATAACCTGAAACAACCAATTTGGATGTTTTAGTGGTATCACCATGTTAAGCTATAATAGCTAGGGGTGTGCACGGACCCCCCGCTCTGTCCCGTGGGCTGATCCGAAAATTTCAGATCGGCCCGCTCCGCTCCGCCCATACTCCACTCCTCTTCGCCACGGAGCTCTGGCTCCTAATTGGAGCTCTGCAGTGGAGGGGAGTGGCGTCAGGTAAGGCCAGGAGAGGAGGGCAGGGGGGGGTAAGGGACCAAGGGGGAGGGGGGCCTTACCTGCCTCCGTCCGCGGTCCGTCGGCTTCTTCAATTGAGCCCATGCGGCGACAGCGGCAGGGCCCGGTAACCCCCCCTCCTCTCCCTTACTTGCCTCCGTCCGTGGTCTGTCGGCTTCTTCAATTGAGCCCGCGGTTCAGACTTCCTGGTTGAACCACGGGCTCAATTGAAGAAGCCGACAGACCGCGGACGGAGGCAGGTAAGGGAGAGGAGGGCGGGGGGGGGTTTACCGGGCCCTGCTGCCGTCGCCGCATGGGCTCAATTGAAGAAGCTGACGGACCGCGGATGGACGCAGGTAAGGGAGAGGAGGGGGGGTTACCGGGCCCTGCCGCTGTCGCCGCATGGGCGACAGTGATAGCGGCAGGGCCCGGTAAACCCCACTTACCTTTCCGGCAGAGCTCCGGATTGAGGCGAAGGATCCGCCTTCACCTCGATCCTCTTCGCTACGCTCCGCCGGCCCCCCAATCCTCTTCGCCTCCGCCTTAGGGGCAGGCGAAGCCCCCCGCTCCACTTCTAATTCGCCGGTCCGATTAGAAGCAGAGCACATCTCTAATAATAGCATAAGGCAAGGAAATGCTCCCTTCCTATGTTTCTTCCCCAGAGTCAAAATTTAGATTGTAAGCTCCGTGAGGACAGAGACCTGGATTTTTGTCTTTATTATTATTATTATTATTATTTATTTATATAGCACCATCGATGTACATGGTGCTGTACAGATAACACAGTAAATAGCAAGACCCTGCCGCATAGGCTTACAATCTAATAAGTTGTAGTAAACAATAAAGAGGGAAGGAGAATGCAAACAGGCACAGGGAAGTGTAAACAGGCACCGGGTAGGGTGAAGCTAACAGTATAGAGTCAGAACAAATTCAATATTTGAAGGCTATAGGGAAAAGAAAAGTTTTTAGCTGAGTTTTAAAAGCAGTGATTGAGTTTGTAGTTCTCAAGTGTTCTGGAAGAGCGTTCCAGGCGTAAGGGGCAGCAGAAGAAAAAGGACGAAGCCGAGTAAGGGAAGTGGAGGTCCTTGGGCAGGCGAGAAGCATGGCATCAGAGGAGCGGAGAGCACGAGTGGGGCAATAGTGTGAGATGAGAGAGGAGAGATAGAGCATCACTTACACTGATGATACTGTCCAAATAGCAAAAGTCATTATGAATTACCTTAGCTAATTTCTTTGGATTTTTATTGATACACACTTGTCCCAACTGCAGAAGGAGGAAATTATGGCATGAAGAAGAATTAGACTCTGACTAAACTACCACACCTAAGCCCATAAGGATACAGGAAAGTCACAATTCACTCACAGTGCAATCCAATGTGTGTCTACTCAGGAGTAAGTCCCATTGAGTTCAATGAGGCTTACTCCCAGGTGAGTATGGGGTTGCAGCATCAATCTTCTCTAAGGAAGAGGAGGGAATGCTAGAGTGTGTGAGGCCCTGTATAGATGCAAGTAAGGCAAGGCCAAGGGCAGTCTGTGGTTACCAAGGGCAGGTCTCTTTATTGCTCAATGATCTGAAAGCTTTTATAGGGGCCAGTGAGCACTGCCTGGCCTTCTTTGGCCAATTAGTGTACGGTGGCTTCCTTGGCCGGTGTGTCTGGTCTAATAATTATAACATCTACAGTGTCTCCAAAACTATAATTAGTTTAAAAGGACAAATTCTGCTCGTAGGCTGAGAATCTAAAGAGATGGGTGCTGGTGCACAATTTAAATCCTGCCTCCTGTCCCTCAGGCTGCCATTTTAAGATCCACTGAGAGAAAAAGTCCTGACAGAGGGAGCTTCCAAACAAGGCATCTATTCATCTATCTATCTGTCTATCTATCTATCACATTTCTATTCCTTCCAATAGCCAAAGCTCTCTGGGCAGTTCACAAAAATTTAAAACACAAAAATACAGCATAAAATACACTATAATATATAAAAGCTCAAAACTACAGTATAAAAGTCCAGCCAGAAAAGTTGGGTAGTAAATGCAAACACAAAATGCTTGGCTAAAAGAGAGAAAGAAAAGGGTATGTGTGCATGTCCTGTACCTGTCCATTCATACAGCCTCCTGCAATGATGTTGGGATCACTTGGAGAAAACTGAAAGCAGTAGATATCTTCAGGGCACTCCAGCATGAGCTAGAAAACATATTTATCAAGATGAGGGGGACGGCAGGAGGGGAAACACATCAGATCTGAGGAGAGTCTTATGTTGAAATGATTGCTGCTTTGTTGTTTAAACACTTCAGAAACATTAGAGTCTTCTTTTAAATACCTGAGGGTGAATAGGATCTGCAAAACTCCAAAACAGAATGGGTGCTTTCCACAAGAGTAATTTCCCAGACTGTTGAATTCGTTCCTCATAAGAAAGTCGCTCTGTTACTGCCACTGCAACAATCCCTGATTGAAGACAAATAGAATTATACCTTCCACAATGGGAAAGATTTGTGTTCTTTTTAAAAAGGCCATGTCTAGACTCAGTCCTAACTGGCTACTGTCAGAAATCACTATACAAATTACCAAAGGCTGTTTTAGAAGCTAATGATCCTCACTGCTTCTTATAGCAGTGAATTCCAGAACTGAAGGATATGTTTTATGAAGAGGTTGTTCTCTTTTGTCTGTCCTGCAAATGAACTTCATTGGGTTATTCTGAGTTCTAATTTTGAGCTTTTCTAAATGAGCAATTTAGTACATGCTCATGATTGGCCAATCACGGAATGTTACATTTCATGTCGTCGTCAACATCCAGGGCACCTTCCACACTATCGCCTCAAATCTCGCTTTTAAAAAGATCACAGATAATGTGGTATTATCTGGAATATTGCAGGATCTTTCCAGTGTGTAAAGTCGACATTTGTGCTATAATTCCTCCACTAGATGGTGCTGCCTCATTAAACACAATGGAGCCTTTCCAACAAGGGAAGTTTTGAATTCAAAATCACGTGGTCACGTGTAAAGGAGCATGTTGTGAAGGTGTAAAGACAGCAAAGGATGAAAGCTCGATAAAGCTGTGGGATTTTTCCTATGTGTAGAGAAGCTCATTATGTCAGAGGTTGTGGGGGATTCTTTCTACTCTCCCCACAGTATTGCAATGTATTCCCAACCCCTAAAAGGGCTGTTCGTGTTCAGGGCTCCAGCCAGCCTGTCACAGGCCTCTCACAGGAAGAAAGGGAAAGGTCAACTTTTTTTCTCACCCCATGCCTTGATGCCTTTCCTTGTTGGGAAAAAGCAGGGGTGTTATTAGGCCTGGGCCAAAATCTGTTTCCCAGAGCCCTGAGTCTCCATTCATGCCAGTGGAAGGGTTTTTTCTCAGCTTAATTGAGAAAAGAGATGGTTTTCAAGGGGAATTGCAGCTGGGAAATGAAGGGTTAAACTCCTCCCCACATACCGCAACCTCCCCAAACCCTCACCCTTGCATGGCAATTCAGCTCAGAAAAAAAGTGCTTCCACTGATACCAATGGGATGGGTTAACCCACCCCTCCCTGCATGCTGTGTCCCCAAATCCTCCTTCTGACACCCTCCCACCAGTTGCAATTAAGCCTGTGAGCCTGGGCCCCAAACCTTTTAAGCGCCTAGCAATGTTCCTGGGAAAAGGTATCCTGTTCCCTTTCTTCCACCTGAAATATCCTCTTAAAATGCAGGGAGGGGAGGGTGTGTGTGTGTGTGTGTGAACATCCTGGCATGCCTCCCTTCCAACCCTAATCACTCTTTTCCAGGATACTATTAAGGGATTGAGCAAGCCAACTTCTCCTCCTCCTCCTCAATCTCCGTTTCTTCATCTTCATCTTCCCCTCTAAACTGAGGCCTTAACAATCCATATGTCTCAGTAGCTTACGAATCTTTGTCAGACTGGATTTGGCTGGTTAAAATGTTAATTTCCTCTAATTTACAAACGCCCAGACTTCTGCATACCTTGGGGTCCCCCACGTATGTGGAAACCACCATTTTTTTATTTGTGTGGTCCCATTTTGCTTCCAAATTGATAGGCACTCAACCATCTGAGTTTACTATTCAAGAGAACATGTGTGACTGGCAACTAAATGTTGGTATGTGGAGTGTTCACCTGTTCAGGCCCCCCAGTCATCCTCATCCTCATCCAGGACACTCCCCCCATTCTATTTCCTCTCTCTCCTGCCCCCACTTTCAGTCCCCCCAAGTAAATACTCATCATTTTGTGACCACTGAGCATGCTCAGTTTTCAATAGATTGTTTTGGCTTCTTTTTTCCTTTCAGGTTTTTTCCCTTGAATATTTTTTGTACTCCTTGTACTCCTCTAAGTATGCTAATTCTTCCCTCTTGTTTCTCAGAGGACACTTTTTTATTACTATCACCAGCTGAGTTTGCTATTAAAGGGAATTATGATTTTATAAACCATCCTCATGTCCCCAACTGGTTGTCTTTTCTGTAATCTAAAAGTCTGAACTGTACACAAGGAAGGTGGTCCAACAAGCAGAAGGAACCAAGAGTCTTTCTTACACACAACTTCAGAGTAGCAGGCCATTTGTCCCTTAGAAATGATGGAAATGAAGCAGGAACCTGCAGTTATACTATTTGTATTTCACTTTAACTTCTTACATCACTACTACAACCTGCCTAGAGGTGATATAACTAATATTATCTGTTAGAAGAATATTACAACATCTTCTTAGCTCATCTCATTTCCTTTTCATGACACACTGATTTTTCAGAGAAAAACCAATACACGGTGTAGTTGTTAACCTTTAACACAATGTGCCTAACCATGAACAGAACATTCTGTAAACTTTACCATAAATGGTTGGGTGCCAGCAAATGCAGCTAACCGTTCTGTCCTTGAGATAATGCAGGTCTGTAAATGACTGATATTCCTTAAGGGAAACATCTGATTTGCCTACAAAGCCACTTTCATCTTCTGCAAGGGCTTTCCAGTCATCATAGAAGGCATCCATTATTTCATTTTGCTGGAGTGCTACTTCAACTCTGTGGGAGGGGGAAATTAAAAAGACAAATCAGCTTCTCAAATCATGGCATAGTATAAATTCATTATTTCAGAAAGGATGCACCTTTCATTTTAAAAACAGTGTTATTGCCACTACAGAAGTATACTTTGTCTGTACTTGATATCCAGACATATACCTGGATACATTTGGGAGGATTACTGTCCTACATGATAGCAGCAGGTTTCTTGACTCCCCACCCCTGAAGCCTTCTCCGGTAGCCCAGATCACAGCAGCCAGCCTACTGCTAAAGCAAAGATCAAGACAAAGCTGAGAGTGAGCAGCTACTACAAACATGGCTGGTGCCAGACTATTTTGCCCCCTAGGCAAGGCGAGCTACTTGCACACACACACACCCAAAATTGCCAACTACAATTCAGCTGTTCAAGAACTATTATATTCTCCTTTTATTATGTGTTTTTCTTAGAACAGCTAATTTGTATAAAACTGTGACCCTTAAAGGTCAGTACTGTGCCCCTCTGAGGTCTGTGCCCAGGTGGCTGCCTAGTTGGCCTAATGGTAGTGCAGACCCTGACTACAAAGAGAGAGAAAGAGAGAATGAACGAGAAAGAAAGCTGGACAGCCACACAAGAGTTGACTGGGAACTGCTAGTAGCTCTTGAGCCTTGCAGTGAAGAACACTGTTTTAAATTCCACACAAAATTTGTCAGCTTAATAACACAATCCGGAATGCTTCACTAATGTATCTGCCTGTAATGTTCATGCAAAGTCCCCACAATGCTGGTGAAAACGTTTTGCTCTATTACTTTGTGCTGAGGTAGATTTTGGCATATCCTGTTTTAAGAGCATGCAACCCAAACACCCTTTGCAGGTTCAATCCCCGGCCTCTCCAGGAAGGCCTAGGAAAGATTCCTGCCTGAAACCCTAGAGAGCTGATGCCAGTCAGTGCAGACAGTACAGAGCTAGATTGATCAATGGTTTGATTCATTACAAGGCAGATTCCAACGCTCGTCTAATTACAGGATTTGCTGAGCAAGCACATTTTAGGATTAGGCTCTAATTTTATTTTAACACGGTTGATCAAAACATCTTGGAAATATCATACCCATTTTTAAAAAATAATTCACACCATCAAAATAGTTTTGCAAGGTATGTATCATCATCACCATCACCACCACCACCATCATCATCATCATCATCATGTTACTTGTTACAACAAACAGTCATGTGGCCTCAAAGACGTACTATATATTTTTGAAACCGTCTCTGTGTGTTTGTATTATAGAAAGAGAGAAGCGGGGAGGTAAACAAGTCAGGGATAGAAGAAGACCATCAACAACAAAAGGGTAAAACCAGATTTATTCTGGCATAAGCATAAAGCCCAATTCATCAGATACGTGCAATGACTTGTACTTAATCATTAGAATGGAAAAAGCAGGACATTAAGTAGACTATGTTCTATTTTATTATTTTGTACAAGATCTTGCCCACAGAACTTTTAGAGGAGAATGATACTAACCTTACAGCCACAGACAAGATGAAGTTTTTCAGGTCTTCTGATGACAAATATTTCTCCCTTTCTTCTTCTGAAAATTCTCTAGGATAATACTGTGTTGTTGCATTTTTGGGGTAGGTCCTAAGGGAAGTGAAATACACTGGATTGGATCCAGATTTAAGCTGGATCAACTGAGGTGGTGGAAATGGACTTCCCTGCCCCTTCCTTCCCATGGCAGCCCCTCCAGCCCCCTGAAAATTCTACAGAAAGACCTAGTTTTCATGATCAAAATAGCCCACTGTGGTTTTTATAAGCCACGGCGGACCGTGGTGTGTGCTGGGCAGAATTTGTATATTCTACGCCCAGCTGCAGTTTGTTATGTCATACAAACCTGGGCGAGGGTTAAACAATAACTGAATGGGAGACCACCTTGAAATGCCTGAAATTCTATTAGAGAAAAAAAGGCAAATTATATATGCAATAAATCAGCCTTCCCCAACCTAAAGCTCTCCAGATATATTGGACTGCAACTCCCATAGTTCTATGACCAATTATGGGACAGCGTATCTGGTGGGGAAGGCTGTAACAAATAAATCACCTGAAATTGTTATCTCTGCTAAGGCTTGCAAGTTAGATTTAAACAATAGTGAATGCTGTTTGGTTCTAGGTTACCCTAGTGGATGCTGGAGGCTCTGGTGTATTGTATTTTGTATTTGTGTTTTTATTATTATTATTATTATTATTATTATTATTATTATTATTATTATTAATTTATATAGCACCATCAATGTATATGGTGCAGTACAGAGTAAAACAGTAAATAGCCTTTCATGGTTTTAATTTTTGTGAACCACCCAGAGAGCTTCGGCTATTGGGCGGTATAAAAATGTAATAAATAAATAAATAAATAAATAAAATGTCATGGGGCAGTGAATCCACTCCGGATTTCAGTCAGAACCAGCCATTTCATTTCATTTACATTTCATTTATTATATTTCTATAACACCTCATAGCCAAAACTCTCTGGGCAGTTCACAAAACATTGGAAAGCATTAAAATACATTATATAAAGTATAAAGCCATTCACGTAAGAACATAAAACAGATAGCATGCACAACAACGTATCAAAAACAATTTAAAACCATCAGCCAGAGGCAATCCACAACCTGGTCAAAAAGACTAGTTATACGCTGCAAATGTATGAGAGAAGAGGGCAGTATTAACCTGGCACTGAAAAGATGACACTGTTAGTGCCAGGCGGGCCTTGTCAGGGAGATCTTTCCATAAATGGGGGGCCACTACCAAGAAGGTCCTCTCCCTTGTTGCCACCCTCTGAGCCTCCTCGGAAGAGGCTCCAAGAGGAGGGCCTTGGATGCAGAACATAGTGTAAGGGTCGATTCATGCTGGGAGAGGCATTCCATCAGGTACTGTGGTGCTGAGCTGTGTAAGGCTTTATAGGCCAAAACCAGAACCTTGAACTGGGCTCAGAAACATACAGCAGCAAGTACAAGCAGGCCAGAATTGGTGTTAGATGACTGGACCATTTTGTCCCTGTTA
This sequence comes from Elgaria multicarinata webbii, assembly GCF_023053635.1. NCBI lineage: Eukaryota > Metazoa > Chordata > Lepidosauria > Squamata > Anguidae > Elgaria > Elgaria multicarinata. The sequence continues at coordinate 130,225,421 of NC_086171.1, forward strand.
TCATTCTGGCTGCCACAGCTCTAAAGGACCTATCCAAGACGTGGAAGCCCAGAACTGATTCAATGCCCCACTGACATGGGAGTCACCAGCCTCCACAGCACTACCCTCAATTCACATAATGAAAGAACTGGCTCCAAATTAATAGCTACATCATTTCCCTTATTGTTTTTTTTAAAAAGTCTTATCATACTTACCATTTTGTCTGAGTTCCTGTCTCTTTTTCGTTAGGAACTACCTGTGTACCAGTATGTTTCTCAAGCTGTCGAATGGTGAAGTTCTTATCTTGATAAGATGTACACTCAACATAGCCATGTTTATCAGTTGAAGCATTCCGTTTGTGCAATTTAATCCGAATCCCAAATTCTTTGTGTGGGCGAGAAATCATATATTTAATCTGTAATTTCAGCCAAAATAGTTCTTGTTGGAAGAGTTTTCTCGGAGCAATGACAATTGTAGATGTTATGGTTTGATAATTGCATTGTTTGTTTTTTGTTCTGTTTCTATTGGTTTCTTTTCAGCAATCTATTTTCATATTTTTGAATGTGCCTTGCACTAGGACAACTCAGAAAACGTTAAAATAAATAATTGATCCAGAGAGAGCAATCCTATGGCTCATAGACAGTGTCTGATGGGGCACAGGATTGCTTGGTTGACTGGCTTTGACCTCTGATCCATTATATTGTGCTCCCCTCTCCTTTTCCTGCCTTCTCCTAGCTGACGTGGACAGAACACCGCCAGCTATTTCTCCGTGCTCGGAGACCTGAGCGTGGAGACAAAGTAAAAGGGGCAGTCCCAAGGGCAGGAAAGGGAGATGCATTGAGCAGGGGGTTGTAGGCCCCTTCCAACTCTGCTATTCTATGATTCTATGACCAGGGAAGCTGCCTTAATGGCACAATCCAATGCTCACTCCTTCCCTCCCGCTCCAAAATGCCACTGCTCGATGGGCAAACGTTCCTGTCTAGCAGACATGCAGGGGAGATGGAGCATGGAGGCGAGGAAAGCCTCCACACTCTGGCCACCCTTCATTAGGATACTTGGCAGCCTCCAACATAGGAAGCTGCCCTTAAGGTCTCTTAAAGCACCTGCATGAAATTTCACAAACAGGTTTGTATTTATAATTTCCCATGGAAAGAGCAACAGAATACTCAGTCCATAGGAATAAATGAGCCACATACTAACAGAAATTTGTAAGGGCTGTTTTTTTTTATTTATGTTATCAGCACACATGTGTAACATGTGGTAACGTTTCCAATATAAAGCCTGATTATAAAAGAGGGGGAAACAAACTCTTGGATTACACATTCTTATTCTACCATGATGCCACAGACGTCTTTAATTAACAAAGCAATCCTATGAACGTTTACTCAGAAGTTAGTCCCTGTGTTGGTATTCAATAGGGCTTATTCCCAGGTAGGAGTACATAGGATTGCAGTCTGATTCTTTATTGATTTTGTATGTTAAACAAACATCCATCCCATGACATGCAGGCTCACCCACAAAGCCTAGTTAAGTTTAAAGTTATCAATAAAGAGAGAGGCAAAGGAAGAGGATGGAAGGAAAGAAACAGGGGAGAGCCGAGGGTGGATAGGAGAGGGATGTAGGTTACTTCAGTTATCTTGGGTTGTATTTGTTACAGGACTATTTTTGGGGAGTTCTGAAGGGTCTCATCAAAAGCTTCTCTGAATTCTGGCCAACTTATCATACCTGGATTCTCTTTTCTATGGAACATTATATGTATTAGCACTTTAGTTTTCTCTGGATAAAATTCACTCTCTGGCTAAAGCTACCAAAACGTGTATAAGAGTTAGGCTCATTTTTCTAGATGCTTTCTAATTCCACTCTATAAATAGCTTATGAAATATGAAAAGACCCTAGCATCTGGTTTTGTAACCAAAGCAAATCCCCCTTTTCCTGTATTTTATAACATTTTAAAGTAGTATCTTCAGTATTGTTATTTAGTGTAGACACACAAAGCAAGTAGGACTGAATATTATCCCTTGGAGAGCTGACCTTCCTTGTTGATTCTATAAGTGATTCTTCTTCAATTTCCTTTTCACTTCCAAGTGAGACCCAAGGTTTGCGGACAGGAGGCTTATAAACATATTCTTCTTGGACCCATTCTTTAACCTCTCCTTCTTCTTCTTCTGGCTCTGGAGGCTATCAGGGAAAATATTTGCAAAGGTGTAGATGTACAGATATTTCATAAATAGATAAATACAATATTGACATGCAGTTCTTTTCGCTTTATATCAATCTCAGCAATCTCTATTCATGAGACTGCTTTGCTGGTCTAACAGGCACATGTGGAACAATATGTTTACCATTTTAGCTTACATTTAAAATGCTTTCCTTGGCCTCTTCGGTTGCAATAATATAAAAGATTTGCCCATATTTTAATTCTCTGTCAAAGACTAACAGAAGTTCTTCCCCTGGATAATCCTGTGTGAATACAAACAAATGAGAAGTTTCAAATAGAAATGACTTCTACATCAGGCTAGATTGACATTACTTTGATATTGATGGATCTGAAGATTTGACAACTACTTTTTTTGTCTAGCATGAACTGCTTCAGAGGTCAGGCTTCCCTTGAGTGTCTTCATGAATGTATTCATCTCCCTCCCATCACATCTCTATCCACCCAACCAGGGCCAGCTGAATTCTTTCTAGGTCATCACTGCCTGTCCTAAACTGAATAATATCAGCTAGATTTTGGATTCTGCAGAAAGGCCAGACAGTTGAATTTCCCCCAATTTATCATTGGCTCACTAACTCCCAAGTGCCCTACTTGGGAAATCTATGAGGAAGATTGGTTGGCATCTATTATTATTATTTTTAAAAAAATAGGTCAGGGGAAAGGAGGAATGGTCTTTCATACCAACTAACCAATGGAAAACAACAATTAAATATAAGGAGGTGATTAACAGTCATTAAAACAAATGAAAGACCGAGTTATGGATACACAAGTTTGATTGCAAATATCATACAGATATATCAATAAAATGATAATTGAATATATCCATAGATATATACAGCCCAGTTTATGGAAAAGTTTTGAACAAGATATTCTGATTTAAAATATCATACACAAGTTTATACAATACCAAAAGTAACTCTTAGCACTTGATTAGTGTAATCTGTTGCTATAATCAATAACTGCCATTTTTCAGAGAGAAGCTAACCTTGTTTCTGTCTGCCAACTTTGAGCTTTATAAGTTAGCAATGACAATAATTGTATCTCAGATTTATGTCAACTACTCTCCACTACTTATTACTGGTCCAATTTTGCAATAAACATAAAAGCTACTCCATTCCTCCCACATGTAATACAGGTTGATGGTCTCTTCTGCAGCACATAAAATATTATAAACATTTTAAACTAAAGGGCCTTTAATGCCATTCAAAGTTTTATTCTATGCAGCCCAAGTTAAATAAAATGAAACAATAAGTACACTGAGTTCCAGAAACAACCCTGAGTACAGCATGCCCTAAAAGGGCAACTCACTAAGACAATTTTTTTGATGGGGTGGAAGTCAGAAATTGCAGCTCTTGTCTTCATATCATTAATGATGTCCTCTTTTTTCACAAGTTTGTGAGGATTTTCAGCTGACACATCTACATCAACACGGCAATTAAAAATTTCCTGTGTTTTTTCTGTTAGGACCAATGGAAAGATTTCTGGGTGGCCTGAAAAAGTAACAATGATTTCTAAAAACCTCTTCTTAAAAGATTCACAATGTTCCAAGTAATGTCACAAACAGACTAAAACCTTCAGTTGATTTCTGAAAAAGTATAATTGAAGTCCTTTGAAAAGTATAATTGATATTCTTAGAGCAATTACTAAAATTAAATAATAAAAGAGTCTTTCCCCCCAGTATTACCCTTGTTAATTGTCTTGACCCTATACTCTTTCTATATTTACTGTATGCTGTCTAAAACAACAACTGTTAGAGCAGAATCAAGAGTGTAATCACAACTGGTCTTCCAATAATGCAAAACAAGAGAAATTTATTTATTTTATTTATTTATTACATTTCTATACAGCCCAATAGCCGGAGCTCTCTGGGTGGAACTGGGGAAAATACAATAGTACTTGTATTAATAGTATTAATTTATCAAGTAATTTGATGTGTCTTATGCTCTAGAAGAATTCTACACTCTGATACAATTCTTTAATAGACTCTCTGTATGACAGGCAAAGAGATTATGGACTTCTAAGGGATCCAATGATAATTATTTGATGTGATCTAAGTGGAAACCTGGAAATTGTAACAAACTAGTTGCGTGCAGCCAAGAACATATGTGGCACCCAGCTGGAAATTAATTACAGCCCTGAAAGACCACCCTATTTTTAAAAAATCTGGCACGTAACAGCATAACAAAATTTAAAAACTATAATTTCATTCCAATTTTTTTGTTCCATTCTTGGAAAGATAATTCCACTTATGGTCCTTGAGTGAGCAGAACTCTTGTTCGATGAACAGAAGCCCTTTTCATGAATGGAACAAAAACTTTGGATCCATCCCTATATTTGCCCCATTATCTTTAAAGGTTCACGCTACTGGGAAATAACTGGACTGTAAAAATCCCTGCCCTGGGAAGTGTGTTTGGTTCCATCTCTGCTGATGTTTTAACATCTGGTTAATCGTTTCATTGTGCTTTTCATTTACCTACAAAGTGATGAAGTTGCTTTTGTTATGTATTTTGGGGTATGAGGCTGTACATTGGTTTAACTGCTATTGTTGTTTGAATTCGTTTGTTTGGATGTATATTATTATTTTGGTTGTTTTTAAAATTACTTTTTAAATTAATGTTCTGAGCTACCTTGAAGCTCCACTGTGTGAGACAAGAAAGGTGGGATATAAATACACCAGTTAATAAATATTAAGAGTCAGCGAAAGCTGAACCAACTTCAGGATAGTAGATAATTATGTCAGTTTAGATTCCAAGGGTAGGCATATTTTTGTGTATTTCTACAGCTGAATTAAATCTAAACTTGAGAATATTGATCAGCTTAGGTACACATGCTTTGGGAAAGTCTTCACTCACTTAATCCTTTTTTAGAACTGACAAAACAATAAAATCCAATTTTAATCTCTTTCATCCAGCAATCTAAATCCCTCAACAAATGTCTATCACTTAATATGTTACATTTGATAAATCCTACATTTATCCCTTAAGCCTTTTCATTTTTGGTCCTCCACTGCACCTGCTCAACCACAATTATTTATTAAAATCTTCAGAAAGATGAGAGATGTATGGCATGTTCAGAACTTTAGTGACAAGAATTGCCAAGAAATGAAGAGAAATTAACTGTAATTTTATTTTATTACATGCAGTACCTACCCATTGTAACCTCCATAAGTGGCCTATACATTTTTACTTACTGCTAAAGCGGGCAGTTCGTGGATTAACACAGAAAGTGCAGATAATTTTACACATAATAACGAATGCCTTATGATTCCCTGTATCTCACCACCCTCTTCTGTGTTCTCCCTTCTTAGGATTTATGAATCTCAGGTAATGTATCTACTCCCTCTTACCAGAACTTCTAAAATGCTTGTGTGTTTTGTTTTATTTCTGCAGTTAAATAACAGGAATACTTCCACCCCCTGCTTTAAATTGCTTATAGTCTTCATATTCTGCATACTGTATTTCTTTTCTTTTTTTTAAAAAAAAACACCTGATTGTCCATGTAGAACTTACCCATGCTTGCCATAGATAGATCAGGTTCCTCATCTTTTTTAGCTGAAATGAGATAAAATGGTCTTAATGTAAGAACATAAAAACAGCCCTGCTGAATTAGACCAAGGTTCCATTTAGTCCACTACTTTCAACAGTGGCTAGCCAGATCTCTCTCGAAAAAGGAAGACCACAGGGAGGGCATGAAACACCAACCTCCCTCCTATTGTCTGCCCCCCCCCCAGGTCATATTCCTGAGTTAAACTAACTGAGTTTTCTTGTTTCCTTCTTCCTGCCTCAGAACCCTTCCCTTTTATGTTGTGTCTTTTTTAGATGGTAAGACTGCAGGCAGAGACTGCCATGTTTTTAATCTGGGTAAAGCACATTTTAGGCACTTTATAAATGATTGTTTATAACAGTGGTCTTCAAATGGTGTGTTGCGACCAAAATGTGGGTCCCGAGATCAGTCCAGATGGGTCGTGGAAGAGGCTGTTGCTGCTGTGTTGGGCATAGATAAAATTGTGAAAATGGCTCCTATTTTGCAGGTGGGGAGTCTGAGATGGGTCTTGGGTCTGGACCAGTTGAAGACCACTGGTGTATAATAATAAAAGAGGATGTATGTTTGTTCATCTGTCAGCGCCATACTGCCAAGACCATGAAGGCTAGACACCTGAAACTTGGCATTCACAGTAACAGGATCCTATGGGATGTACAACTGTTCATTTTTAAAATACATTAATTTAATTTATAATATGTGGTTGAAGCCTACAGTAACAACTTTAGCCACTAGGGGCAGACTACCCTAACTAGCACATAGCTTTCCAGTACAAAGAGTTTAAAGCCAGGAGAGATTAGCAGGCAGAAAGAGAGTTATATACCTACCCCTCCACACAGCTATGGGGCAGCCCCCCTATGAAGGGAATGAAGGGGAAAGGGGACTATAGGGGTGCAACATGGCAGGAGCCATGCCTAGGGGTGCCAGTGAGCATGGCTTCACTCAGATGGAGCGGGCACAATGTGTCGAACTTTGATAGCTGTGTGAGTTTGCTTGAAGGCTTTGATGTATCAAACTAAGGGCTATTCTAACCCAAGCAAAGCCTGGTCTGTTTGCAAGTTATTCATATTATTACTACTACTATTACTACTACACTTCCTCTGAACTATCAGGACTAGCTGCCACTGATCGCTATTTTCCATTAACCACCTTTTAAACCTGAAATAGTAGCTGTCAACTCACCCTCTAGGAGCATCACTTAATTGTGCATAGTGTGAAATGCTATTTCCTTTTTCCAAGTAAATTTCGTTTTTATAGCCAGAGCCAGAGCCTCTTTTTTTTCTCAGGCAGGGCACTGAGAATCATACATACAATATCCCAAAAGTGGCCAAACCATCCATTTATATGAGGGCATTATAATACTGGCAGTTACATTTTCCTAATAATTCTCAACAAGGAGTTGGATCTGCAAGCAGGAGAAAGCTCTTGCCACTGCAATCCCCTGAGCTTTCCAAAGAACTGCTCCTGAAGTCCTCTGGAGTGGGGAGAGATGGAGCATGGTGGGATTTTGTGGGGTAAGAATGGTCTAAAATCATGTGAAGGCAGTTGGAAGAAGCTCCACTCCACTCATGCAAAGTGCCTCCACCCAATTTGGGCCAATTACACACACACACACACACACACACACACACACACACACACACAATGCTGGCAGTAGCCTGCACCATTCCAGAGGGTCCCCCAAATCTTAAGAGTAGGTTAACAGGTGCAGGAAGCTGCATTGGGGAGGAAGTGGTGAAAAAATCCCCTTCCACTAGCTTTCTTCAGCTTTTGATTCTTGGGATCCAATCCACTTAATCTGCCTTTTTCACTTCTACAGCACACCAAGTTCTTTTACTTTTCTTTCTCCCCCCCCCCCCCCTGTAAGCAGTCTACCTGAACTGCCTTAAGCTGATTTTTTTTAAAAAAAAAATAAGAAAATGCTCTAGACAATATCTGAAATGAAAATGTAAATATATGAAAACACATGTGAGTGAAACATTGTTTGCATACATACACTCAAGAAAATTACTGTTTATTTAGTTTTTTAGTATTATACTCACTGGCAGATTTTTGTTTCCCTTTGGGTGATCCTTTTGGACTTCCTTTCGCTTTTGGTGTTCCTTTACCTTTACCTTTTCCTTTCTTTGCTGAACCACCACCAGGAGGCGAACGAGACTGAACAGAGGCTGGGCTTTCAGCCATTCTTCAGGTTTTTGCCTGGACAAGAGATGACAAAAATAAATTCTAAATGAGTTAGAATTCAAGTGAATGCTTTTAACCCATTCTCTGGATTATAACAGAGTTAAGCCCAATTGGTTATAATCAGTGATGGATGCACATCCTAAATGCTACTAGGACAGAAGGACACTTGGGGAGAGTTGGCCCAAGTCATTGTGCAGCTGATCTCCAAGCAGTTTCATTGTGCAATCCAAGAATTTGCATCCCAGAGTTCCTTGCATGTTACAGAGGCTGCTGATTCACAAAGCACTTTGGATTGAGCAGAGCCATAAAACAAAATCGGTTTCAGGAAAATCGTATATACAAAAATATTCCAAATATGAAACGAATTTTAATATAGTATTTCAGAAGACGCTTACTTCTTAGGAGGAGAGCAATGACAAATCTTGATAAAATAGTTAAGAGCAGAGACACCACACTGACAACAAAGGTCCGCATAGTTAAAGCAATGGTATTCCCCGTAGTAACCTATGGCTGCGAGAGCTGGACCATAAGGAAAGCTGAGCGAAGGAAGATAGATGCTTTTGAACTGTGGTGTTGGAGGAAAATTCTGAGAGTGCCTTGGACTGCAAGAAGATCAAACCAGTCCATACTCCAAGAAATAAAGCCAGACTGGAATGGTATTAAAGGCAAAACTGAAGTACTTTGGCCACATGATAAGAAGACAGGATACCCTGGAGAAGAGGCTGATGCTAGGGAAAGTGGAAGGCAAAAGGAAGAGGGGCCGACCAAGGGCAAGATGGATAGATGATATTCTGGAGGTGACAGACTTGACCTTGGGGGAGCTGGGGGTGGCGACAGCCGACAGAAAGCTCTGGCGTGGGCTGGTCCATGAAGTCACGAAGAGTCGGAAGCGATTAAACGAATAAACAACAAATTTCATACAAAGTTAAAAATAACAAATGTGTCAAACTATAGGACTGCTAATCCATTGTTTAAAACTTTGTACAAAATATCGTATTAAAATTTGTTATATGTTCGGAATATTTTTGTTCATGCAATTGTCCTAAAACTGATTTTGTTTTCTGGTTTACAAGTCATTTAGAACAGAATCATTCTTTTGAGCACAGCACAGCCTGCACCATTCAAGCATCGCTTTGCAGCCCTGAAAAGTTTCCTGTGGTAGATACGTTGGGATGCATACAGTTTCACTGACACTCCTGAAAATATCACAACTCAAACTTGTAGTGCCTATTGCTGAACAACGGATGGGCAGAATGCAAAGACACTACTGGAAGGAATACCAGGCTTTATTTTCTCTGAAGCCCATCAGGGTTTTACCCTTTTTCTGACATGGGGGCTTCCTGATAGAATGCTAACAATCAAAAGCATTGCACAGATATCCCCTCATTAACAGATTTTCTGTGATTAAGAAAAAGACAGAAGAACCAGTGGGAAAAACACAGAAAGGTTACCAATGGAAGATGTTGTCATCTGGACACCCTGTAATATTCCACCAACGAGGCAGGTTGATGGCGTCACAAAAGATTTGTTCGGAAGCCCTTATTCTGGATGACAGCAGCACATGTAACCACTGGAGCTTTTCCCAGCATAAAGGTACTCCCCTCACTTTATATAATATTTATACTCATTTAATATTATTATAAAAACTCAATGGCAGAAACCACAGCTCTTTTAAAAGGGGCTGATTCTGTTCTTAAAAATTAAGTTTAAAGTACTGCAAGTTAGACAAGATGGGGGGGGGGAGCTAGAATAAAAAACAACAACTGCAGCACCATCATGTGGAAATGATTCGTATCACAGCAAACAAAAATAGCTTCATAATTTAAGTGAGCCAGGGTTTTCTTTTTGAAGAAACCAATGCAGTTTAAGAGACTGGATCTTAACGAGTGGATAACAAGCGAAGGAGATGCAAGACATGCATCCAGCCAAAGTTAAGTTCATTTCACAAGGAGAGACTGAAGCATAGGCTCACTCCAAGCATGACTTTTAGAGTATGGAGGAAACACAAGGATGCCTAATGGTCCTGAACTGAACATCAAATGGGTGGTTATAGAAACACTGGCCGTTTCTACACCTGCCTTTTTTCCAGAGATCGTCCTGGGATCATCCCTGTGCATGCAAATGACACACAGGGGATCCCGGGAGCAGGCAGGGATGATCCCTACAATTGCCTGGGATAATCCTTAGGTGTCGAAAGGGCCACTGTCAATCTCTGCTTCAGCAAGGAACTGAAATAACCAGAGATTGGAAAATATGGTTTCTACCAAGTCATCCAAAAGTTTGAGTCACATGAACAGAAGCAATGCTGAAGTTTCCGATATTAATCACAGAGCTATTTTTAGGAAAGTAATTTACACAGCAAGGCAGAAAGTTCCTAAAAGCAGCTACTGTTTCACTCTCAACACATTTAGCAACAACAAAAACAACCATGCCACATAACTTCATTCTTTCTTTTTAAGTTTTTGTAAAATTAAGAAAAGTGGAGAGTGAATTTAGGATATCAGGTGAGTGGATTGATTAATGCATTTGTCAGTGGCAGATTGCTATGGCCCAACAATAATGCTGGTGTGTAGAAAATGAAAAGGAGAGGAAAGACTCTGGCTGAGTTCGGACGACACACTAATCAACTGGGGGTGGAGGAAATAGGAACAGAATGGGAACCAACCGTTGATTAGTGTGTCATCCGAACTCAGTAACTGTTAACAAGGATTCTTTCCACCACAGGGCCCTTTAGTTCTGTGAAGATGTTGTTCTTTCACCACTAGCTGGAAGTTGAATTAAAACTGTGGTTTCACATCACATTTAATATAACACTACATTCCTCATACAAATCCTGCAGAGCTCGTCCTCACTGGTAAAATCCTGGGTTGATTCAGAAGCCCAGTTTAATTATAAATCTGCAAATGTCTCTGGTTTGAAGTTGGCCTTTTAATCATTTCCTAGTCCCTGCCAGCCCTTTAATTACTAATTTCCTTTTTGCAGCCTGAGCAGTCCTTGTTGTACACTTATTTTATTTTTATTAGCTCAATTGAGCTTTAGTGGAGGGGAAATGAAATAAAAAATTAAGTTAAAAGGTTTTAACTTAAAATCTTGCAGGCAATCTGTGCAAGCAATCAGGCATCTGTGCCTGCATGCATGCTTTTGTGATTAATAAGCAAGCCAACATTCTGTCTATGAGGGAAATGATTACTTAGTAGAACCTGTAGTGAAACCAGGGGCCAATCTGCAATAGTGTTTTATCCTGCTATTGTAATATCTGACTCATGCACAAGGCATATGATGCATTCTCAAACGGTTGCCCTGTCACTGTTTCTCCCTCAATATCCTGTTTTTTCTCAAGCTACTTTTATGATGTGTTTTTTAGTGCATGCAATTTCTGTCTGCTACAAAAACATTTGTGTTTCAATCTAGTGGTATTAAAACAGTTACTGATAGAGTGGTTTTAAGCTGTAGAGTGTGTTTTGCAACATTCCCCTCCTCCCATAGTAGGGTATACACTTTTTCTCCTACCCTTTCCTCACACTGAATTTCAGGGAAGAAAATCCATGATTTTTTGGGCAACTATTTCCCACTGTGCATGTACATAGCACTGAATAACCACTCACTTTATTTTTAAACTGTCATTCCTGTACAGTAGGGAGAGGGAAAACGCAATTAGCAGACTCACAAAAGAAAAAGAAGAAATTAAAATGGTAGCATGCCCTTCCATTTCTCCCACAATTGCAGCACTACACTGTGGCTTGTGGCTGTTTAAATGTCTCCTACTTTTCCCAGAATTACTACTACATTTGTGTGTAGTACTCGATCATGTTATAAACGCAGTTGATTAGGGTGACCATATGTAAAGGAGGACAGGGCTCCTGTATCTTTAACTTTTGTACTGAAAAGGTAATTTCAGCAAGTGTCATTTGTACATATGGGGAAACTGGTGAAATTTCCTCTTCATCACAACAGTTAAAGCTGCAAGAGCCCTGCCCTCTTTTAAATCTGGTTACTCTAGTATACTGTATTTCTTTGATTCTAAGACGCACTTTTCCCCCCATATAAACATCTCTAAAAGTGGGGTGCGTCTTAGAATCGCGGGTGCGATTATTATTCTTAGAATCAAAGCTTTTTTTTCTGTTGGTGGTACTGAAATTAACGTGCGTCTTACAATCGATGGCGTCTTACAATCGAAGAAATACGGTAGCTCCTGCAGCTTTAGCTGTTGTGATGAAGAGGGAATTTCACCAGGTTCTCCATATATACAAATGACACCTGCTGAAATTCCCTTTTCTATGAACTGTTAAAGATACAGGAGCCCTGTCCTCCTTTTCATATGGTCACCCTATAGTTGATACTGCCCTGTATTTATTACTGTATGCCTCTAGAGCAGTAATTGTTTTGAAAAATACCATCATAGTGATGGCTCACGAACAAAAGGTGCTCTAGTGTAGATTCTCCTCAGGCAATGAAGGACAAAAGATGCTGAATGATGGGGCCTCATCAATCTGATGAGTACCTTTCACACCAGCAGCATCAACAGCACTTTACGAGTCCACACTGGGTCTGCAAGCCTGGAGGAGCCATCTCAACCATGGCACAAACTGGAGGAGCTCCAACTGCACTTCAGGCAGAGATCAAATGACATCGGGGTGTGTGGTCACACAGCCCTGATGTCATCATGCCATTCTAGTGTCCCACTCCTGCCCAAATGCATCCAAAGATATAACAGCAGCAGCAGAATAAAACAGTGTAAATATTTTTTTAAAAAAACAAGCAAAACATAGACAACAGCAGCAGCCAAGCATTTAAATATCAGGTGAAAATCCCTACATAAATTAATTATGTGCAGTATTTTATTTATTTATTACATTTTTATACCGCCCAATAGCTGAAGCTCTCTGGGCGGTTCACAAAAATTAAAACCATAATAAAACAACCAACAGGTTAAAAACACAAATATGAAATACAGTATAAAAAGCACAACCAGGATAAAACCACGCAGCAAAATTGATATAAAATTAAAATACAGAGTTAGAACAGTAAAATTTAAATTTAAGTTAAAATTAAGTGTTAAAATACTGAGAGAATAAAAAGGTCTTCAGCTGGCGATGAAGAGTACAGTGTAGGCGCCAGACGGACCTCTCTGGGGAGCTCATTCGAGAGCCGGGATGCCACAGCAGAGAAAGCCCTCCTTCTAGTAGCCACCTATCTCACTTCCTTTGGCAGGGGCTCATGGAGAAGGGCCCCTGTAGATGATCTTAAGGTCCGGGCAGGTACATATGGGAGGAGGCATTCCTTCAAATAACCTGGCCCCAAACCATTTATGTCAATACCAGCACTTTGAATTGGGCCCGAACCTGGACTGGCAGCCAATGAAGTTGTAAAAGGACTGGCGTAATGTGGTCTCGCTGGCCAGTCCCTGTTAGTAAACGGGCTGCTCTGTTTTGTACCAGCTGAAGTTTTCGGACCGTTTTCAAAGGCAGCCCCACGTATAACGCATTGCAGTAATCCAAGCGAGAGGTTATCAGAGCATGGATAACTGTAGCTAGGCTATCTCTGTCCAGATAAGGGCGTAGTTGGTATATCAACCTAAGCTGATAAAAGGTGCTCTTTGCCACTGAGTTCACCTGTGCCTCAAGTGACAGTTCTGGATCCAAGAGCACCCCCAAACTACGGACCCGATCCTTTAGGGAGAGTGCAACCACAAGTGCTTCTTTTTGTCTGTCCTGAACCTCCTGACAATCAGTTTAATTTGTAAGCTTGATGATGATTATATGAAATACTAAGGGCACAGTCTTATTTTATCTGCCCTGGGTAGCCCTTGAACTTGGAGGCTTATATGCGTATCCAGTGCACTATTGGCTCCGCTGCCACCTAGTGTTGGTTACCAAGGTCCTGTTAGAACCCTTCAAATCTCACTGGTCTAAGGCAGTAAAGCAAAAAGTAACCTCAATAGGGCTATCCCCCTCCTTCCTTCTATCTTTGGACTTAGACAGCACTAAACAGATCACCAAACAGAGACTACTGGACATAGACCATCAGGAGCTCTGGGGAGCTGCTTGGGGAACCTGTTCCCCCCAATCATTGGGTCTCCCAGTCCCTTTTTGCAAAGATGGAATGCCATACCTGGGATGGTTAACCATTCCTAAATACAGGAAGGCATTCACCCTAGCAAGATTCAACACCCTCCCCTCTAAGCTGCTGGAGGGCAGATATAAGAAAATTCCATCCAAAAATAGATGCTGCTCTTGTAACAACATCGAGGTGGAGTCCATTCTACATGTTCTCTTCCATTGCAATTTTTACCAACAGGCAAGGAAAGACCTAATACGTTCTATCACGCAACGTTTCCCGGGATGCTCCCCCGAGTCACTTCTGATTAGTCTACTCCAGGGCTCCAGCAAATCTATCACCAAGCAGGTGGCCAAATTCCTGAGTTTGGCCATCCGCACCAGATCTCTTATGGATGTCTGACTGTGTTTAAATCCACAGATTAGCAACTTCATCACCTATACATCCCTCCCTTTCTCATTATGCAAGGCTTTTAATAACCCGATCCTGTTCCCTTCCCAAAAACCACAGAATAAAATTCCAGTATCTTTAGTGGTTTTGAACCACTTCCCTTACTTCCCTATTCTCACTATGCACTGCTTTATAAAACTGTGTATCTTCTTGTTTTATATTGGTCTGTTGACTGTAAATAAAGGATGAGGATGATGAGTATCCAATGCAGAGTGTGGTGGTGGGGCCTCACACCTCACTCTCTGATTTATGCTAGACAGGAATTTTTGCTCATGTAGCAGAGGTTTTGGGGAGTGGGGGAAAGGAGGCCGGAGTGGCCATCTCTTATGTCGTACAGCTGCCGCCCTGGTCTCCTCCCCTCCCCTGGGAATGCCCCTTTTCCCCTGTCTCCGCATTCTATTTACTGAATGCAGAAAGGTAACTGGTGCAATTCTCCCTGCACCAGCTATGAAGGGGAGGGCAAGGAGGCGGGGAACAGGATTTCCTGGCCCAGAGCCAAGAAACTGAACAATCCTATGTCCCCTAGACTCTGCTCCCCTAAATTAAGGGAACTCTAACACGGAAGTGTAGGACAAATCCATACATGGTTTTATACATGGTTCAAACAAACTGCACCTGATACTACAAATCACACCCCAAAACATGAAATGTAGACATAACCTTAAATATGTGATGATTTTAATCCCGAGTGGAGGTTATAAGTCCTTCTAGGGCTAAATGTGTATCTCACCTCATTGGAACTAGTTTTAAGTGCTTAAACCTAAGTCCTGAAAAAGTGAAGTAATTGTAAGACCTTTGTGTATATACAGTACATTATTTACCTCATGGAGAAACCACAGTCTGACATGACACAACTAGGATTAGAGAAGGTGTGGATCCTGCCACACTCTTTTTACTCTGGTCCACTTTCAGAGGTCAGATCAAAGAATAATGGGATACAACAGCAGAGTATTTCTTCTGCACTCTTTGAAATTAATGGGCGTTGTGGTAAAACACAATGCATTTCATTTAGTTCACTTGGGGAGGAGAAATTCCTTGTAGATTGCATCAAAGCCTTCTAATGTACCTCCAACCATGAGGCAATACTCAGTCTTTTAGATCCACAGCACAGAAATGTAATTCTGTTTTGCTCAGTCTTCTCAATTACCCTTTTGGGCGAATTAAAAACACTTTCCAATAAACTGTCTTTAGAGGGGGGAAAGGCAGTTGTCCTTCCCCAGCCCAACTTTTTATATATATATAAAGCTGGGGTGACTTTATTTCTGCATTTAAGCAACCTGTGATTCTAAAACCATAAAATAGTGTTTAAAGCAGACAGTACATTAGCAAAACTGCAGATGGCTCTTAAACTTTGAATTTGAGTAATCAAAACAAAGTAAGAGCAGTATGTTCTTATAATTATCTAATGGGCTGAAAAATTTAGTGTTACGAAACTGAACTATTGTGTTGCTAGGTGCTCAACAGGGGGGGAAGTTAATTAGTTATCTGCAAAGACATGAATGCTGTCTGTACTATGAAGGAAGAATGATTAATTGGTGACCAGACTGAATTATCTAAATGTCATGTTTATGTGCGGTACTCGTTAAAGGTGGTAATTTATTTGAGTACAAAAGAACTGAATCATCAGAATACAGAGGTGTAGAACATGAAGGATTTTTTAAAAATCATACTTAACCCACAAAGCAGCAATGTCATGAGAGCTCCGTATAAGGAGACACCTCAATTCTCAAAGATACATGTTTCTTTCAGAAGACATATTGCCTCCTATTGTTGCAGCTGAAGTCTAAATAGATCTAGTCTTTGAGTCCTCATTTTAATTTAAATCCTGAAATCGGTTAAGTGGCCAAGCAAAACATCTTCTTACTCTTTTGCACTGTTTCTAGAAGAGCCCGAATTATGAAAACTGAATCTAATTAATGGCAAACTTAAATAAAGTCTGTAGGTGTGAATGAGGATTTCAGTGAACACCAAAACCACACGTGGCATCTGAGAACAGCCAGGGGCTAGGGCTAAATGGTAGCTCCTGCAAAATCAGCACAACTGGGGCAGAAATTGGGTTTAATTGGAAGTGTGGTGGTTGCTAATAGATGGTCTAGAATGGAGTTGGTTAAAAATGGAAGTTGCTTGTAAGCCAGGTGTATACAGCTTGGTTCAGAACTTGGGCACATGTTAAACTGCCCAAGAACCTCAGTGGAGTCCCTTCTGCTAGGCCCCATCATCTGAAGGGAGGCAAATGATGACCTATCATCAGGCCTTCTCTGTGGCAGCAACAGGGAGGCTTGCCTGGCACCAATTTTGCTTTCCTTTCAGTGCTAGTTGAGCTTTATATTCATTCAGGCTTTTAGTATATTTTAATTTGTGATGTCATCTGGCCCTTTTGCTATTGTTCTGGTTTTATTGTTGCTTATTCTTTTTATCATTTATTGTGGCTTTAGGCTTTTAATGAAAACTGCTTTGCCTAAAAAGCAGTGAAGAAACACCTATGACAAATAAAACAAATGTTTTTCAGTATTAAAAATTATGATGTGGGCATGTCAACTGTGTTGAGCAAATGGGACTCACCCACCTAGGAAGGTGCAAAGAGATAGTTTAAGAAATATTCAATGGCTGAGTTTGGTTGACAAATTAGGTAACAGAGGGGGGAATAGCACACTCACCATGCATTATTTTGCTGGTACTCCCCACACAACATGTTGCCCCTCCCCCCATCGCGTGGCTGAAAGTCCCAGCATCCTCCATTCCTCCTCCCTCAGTCCTCCTGCCCTATCCCATCAGCCATTGCAAGTTCAGCCAGGTGGTCAGGAGCAGCCGGGGTGTTTTCAGCCACTCCTGCTGGAGAACTCTATGACGTGTGGAATAGTGCACTCGACGGGGGGAGATGATACGGTGGAGCCCTCCACACGCCATTTTAATCAATTGATTATTGGATAAGCAATGGAGCAGCCCGTTGTTTTTCCACATTGTTTAAATGAAGAAAATAACATAGTGTGTTGTTTTTCCCCCTACCACGACACAAGCAACTCAATGCACAGTTGCCTCCCCACCCCCACTCTGTTGATTATCATGTCGTCCAAACCAGGCCAATGTTTCCAGTCAAATGACTAAGAATGAATGAGTTAGCATTATTAACATTTAAAATCCATACTTACCAAAAAAGATGAAATATGTACTTTTCTAAATGTTAAATATGTTATTGTATCTAGCTGTAAATATGCTGAGGGTGTTAACAATACTCCTGTTTAGCTCATATTTCCAAGATTTCTGCATCACATGCACTAGGAACTTATTATCATTTTAAAAGGACACCTGAGAGTCTTAACTTTACTAAATTCTACATGGCCCAGTGCATGGTTTACATAACTTCAGCCATATACTTTTATCAATGTAGGCTGCAAACCTCTACACAGTTACACATACAGTAGTCCTGCTGATGTGAATTTTACATGTATTGGACTGCAGTGTTATTTTATGTCTTTGTGATGTGAAACATGCTGAGAATATTATAAATAGTTATACTAAAGAATATGTCTACAAAAAAGTCAAAACCTCTTCAATACAAGCCTGCTTTATAGTACAATCCAATACACATCTATGCAGAAATAAGGTTCACTTAGTTCATGATGAGCATGAAAAAGCTCAACCAAACCCTTCAGTTCACACAGTCCCTCTTCCCTCTCCACATAGTGCTCCATTCTATAGTTCTCTTTTAATAGGTCTACAATCCCTGCGTAAAATTGTTTCATGCATGAATAATACTTGAGCGATCTCTAGATATCCAAGTATTAGCTCTGATTGAGAAAACATTAACCAGTCATTTTGAGGCCATTAGCATGCCAGCAACTATAACATCACTGTATTGCATATGTCTTTCAAGTTTTCTTTTTCTTTCTTTAGGACTGAATGGGATCTTTAAGCAATGCCAGTCAAATGCTCTAGGGAGAGACAACAAATGTGTAGTTTTGTGTAACATTCCCCTATGTAGATTACTGCCTTTGCTAACCCTGGAATTCTTGTACCCTGCCTTGTGGGGTGAAGATCAACACTTGGCTTGCAGGTTCTGAAGTCCTGAACCAATGGGTCTTGAACCAGTACAAATGTGTTGTCATTGTCCCCAGTGATTCACAACAATTTTAGTTCTCCCTCCCTCAGGTACTTCTGTGACAAGATGGCAGAGCAAATCCTTTCCTTCCCCAGCCCTACTCCCTCCTTTTCAAAAGGTAGTGTCCTTAGAAAGGCTTCTTGGTCATGCACTGTCAGTCAAAGTCAATAGTTCTCGGCTAGTGGTCTCTGACTCTGTCTGGGCCAGTCTTACCATTAGGCAGATTAAGGTGAAATCATTATAAGACAGAATTTGGGAAGTCATGATAAGACAGAATTTTAATTATTAATTATTATTCTCCTTTTTATTTTCCCAGTATTTTAACAGTCTATAAATAAACTTTTAACTTGGTGTTTTAAATTTGTAATTTTGCATTGCTGCTGTTTTTATCTGGTTGAGCTTTTATATTGTATTTTATATTACGGTTTTATACTGTTGTTTTATATTTGAATTGTCTTCAATTCGTAAACCGCCCAGAGAGCTCCGGCTATTGGGCAGCATAGAAATGCAATAAAATAAAATAAATAAATAAATTTTCTCACTCATGATGTTTTTTGTAGATGAGCATGACGGGCTTTGCCAAATTATGCTGTCTTTTACAGATTCAGAAATTTCCTGATGATTGAACATGTTTTAAGTATCACTGCTTTCTGGATGTTGGTGTGGATGTATTTTGGTAGGCCCAGTTTCGGATTTTTTTTTTTTTTTAAAGTGATGTGACTAACAGAATAAACTGATGTGACTAACAGAATAATTGTAACTTTTTCCTGTTGCCATAGTTCTTTAACTTCCATAACCAGTGGATGATGATGATGATGATGATGATCTGCCAGAGATGAGGGAGAGGCGGTTGTGGGATTTTCTGCCAAAATAACTTGGCTGGCTTGGGTACCATGCAACCTGACTTGGAGGAAGCACGACAATGACATGTCTGTATAAAGCAACTCCTCCTGACAGCTTTCTCCCCCTTAAGCCATCCAGAGTGAAGTAACGCAGGCTACCCTATGTTTGTATAATGAATGCCAGGTCCATTTGCAAGCAAGAACCATTACGGGCTAGTGGGTGCTGGTGTCTTTGTTCAGCACTGGAAGGAAGCCAGTAGTTCACTAGTACATCATTCAATGGGTGCAATACTATCCAGGTTTGTGAGCAGGAATGAAAGAAAAGTTGCACAGCACGGTTAAAAAAGCCTTATCAAGTGAGGAAGGAAAACTGCAATGGCAAACTTTGAGGAAAGGTCTCTGATAAAGAATTGGGCCATAGCATTCCTCTCTGATGGTTGCATATCCCAGCTACTTACTAACCCCATATGCAATGGTTTGAATACCCCAAAGTAGTTGGCTTCGAGCGCAAAATTACACTATATCCCTCCCTCTCCCGGGGATCACTGCCTACCTGCTTGCAAATATGTTTTCCTCTCTCTGTGTCTGTCTGGGCTTCCGAATCTTAACGCTGCCTTTCTACAGCGGGCGTCGTTCAGTTGCTATGGTCAACAGCCACTCAAGACTGGCAGTTGCAAGGGCGAATTAGCATTCTCTGGGTTTAACCCGCCCTCTCTTGAAGGAAAGAGCCATTGGACGCTTCGGGGCAAAGCGCAACTTTAAGCTACGAAGCATCGAATGTACTACAAATCCCAGCATGCACTGCCCTAGCCCTCATAACCGTCGGTGTAAGGGGTGTGAGCAGTGCATCTTGGGAGTTGTTGGCTCTTTTTTGTTCAGGCGCTGGCGTTTGGTTCGTTTCAGCACGTTGCAGGCGGGCATGAAATCAACAAAGCAAAAAATCTTTCCCCATGGGAAAGATCTCTTGATTATATATGATGGAGGCGCGGTTCTTATTCTTCCTTGAGGCCATTGCATCGCTCTCCTTTATATGTTCTTCATAATACTTTACCGAAGACAACAAATGCTGTCTGTGGCTGAACCGTGGAAAAGCCAGAGAGATGGAAGCGATCTCCAGTATATTTACCCTTCACTAGAGATCTTCTCTTTTGTCACAGCATTTCTTCTGTCTTCGTTGCTTCTGGCTGACTTGCAGCCGGAAGACGGCTTCTTTTAAGCCCATCTAATAACTTTAATAGCGTAATTGCACTTGAGCTTTATTTTTGATGACGATACAATCAAAGGGAGCTATTCACAGTAGCGCGCCCCGCCCCGTACCAAGAGTTTGCTCTTTATAATTATATATAGTATTCTCTCCTGCATTCAGGAATCGGGGGAGGGGTGCGGTAGAACGACACAAAAAGCAGTGCAACTGTTTCTACAGATACTGTTCTGACAAGAACAAAATTCTTTTTTAAAGATACACAGCCAGTCGTCTGTATGTCATCAACGCAATTTTTAATGGGATCTTTTAATGGCTGATAATCATTTCTGAGGCCCCTAGGATAAAAAAAAATAGCTTGAGGGTTATTTGTCTAATTTTTGCGTTTGGTCACCATCTTTAAAATGGTGGCTATGACTGACAAGATGAATAAAGGTCAATAACTTGGGACCTATGAGGTAAATTTAAAATGATGCAGTGCTATATATGTCTATTCAGAAGTTAGCTCCACTTAGTTCAGCGGGGCTTATGTCAGGTAAGTGGGAATAGTAATAGGGTGACCATATGGAAAAGAGGACAGTGCTCCTGTATCTTTACGAGTTGTATAGAAAAGGGAATTTCAGCAGGTGTCATGCTGCACCTGGTGAAATCCCCTCTTCATCACAACAGTTAAAGCTGCAGGAGCCCTGCCCTCTTTTGTATCAGATAACAGTTATATGCAACTGTTAAAGATACAGGAGCTCTGTCCTCCTTTTCATATGGTCACCCTAATTATACCCTATTGACTAGTGCATGCTCAATCTTTTATAAGCCTAGCAACAGCTCTGGCAGCTAAATGTGCTTTTTTTTCTTTTCTTTTAAGGTCTTGGAGTGATTATAATTATGATGTTGCAGGGGGCGGGTGAGGCAGGAATGCTTCTTTAGTTTCTGATTACATTGTTGGTGGGAGTGGAGGTGGCGGTGGCGGCAGCGGCGGCTGGTGCTTCTGCTGCAGGAGTCGTCTTGGGTCACGTGGTGCCGCCGCAGTAGCTGCTCCGAGGCCGCTTCCCCGCCACAATCCTGAACATTTGGTTTCTGCCGACGCTTCCTCGGGCAGCGCCGGGCGGACGAGATCGACGCGCGCCACCACCCGAGCCACTATGAAACCGGATTCCCCTTGAAGCGGCTGCCGGCTAGTGCATGCATATTTCCCCTAACGCGTCGAGGTGACTGCGGCAGGTGAGTGGAGCGCGGCGGCGGGGGCAGCGCCTTGCCCTGGCTGCAAGCATCCTCAGGTGTCTGGTTGCGCCTCGCACTGAGGCTCAGGGGGCCCCTCTCCTCGTGGCTGTGAAGGAGGCGGCGGCGGCGGCGGCGGCGGCTGAGGGAAGAAATGAGTAAGTCGCCGGAGTAGGCTTGTTCATGGATGGGGTGGGGGTGGGGAGAGACGCGTCGGGGAGGCAGCTCATGGAAGTGAAAGGCGCCCCGGGCTGCGACGAAATGCGCTGCTTCTCTCGCTATCCTTCGAAAGGTCAGTCTGGAATTGGTGGGCGCTCTTTGGCCCTGCGCGCCAGACGCTCCTGAGCAAAGAGCCGGTAGGACGGAAAGCGTGGGGACCGGGGCTTTTCACCTCGGTGGAGTCAGTCGGATGTTTGAGTGAGTGTGCTTTCTTCCCAACCGCTGAAGAAGGGAACCGGGCGAGAGACATTGGATTGTATGTTACTCCTACTTAGAGTAGACCTATTAAAATGACTGGGACTTAAGTTACCTTAGATATTGCCCATGGGGTACTACTCAGACCGATGGACACTTACGAACGTCCCGTTATTTAAGCGAACCCCTTTTGCTGTCATCTGATTCATCCCAATGAAAAGCGCCTTGCTGTGACAGCCCAGGGCCCTTTAGGTGCCGCTGCCCAGGCCTATAGACAGGGGTGGGGGCCTGGCCCATCTTAAATTTCCTCTGCCTCTCTCCAAATAATTTTGGAGGTCTGTCTGGCGTCTACACTGTACTCTTTTCGTTGCCAGCTGAAGACCTTTTTATTCTCTCAGTATTTTAACACTTAATTTTAACTTACATTTAAATTTTACTGTTCTAACTCTGTATTTTAATCTTATATCAATTTTGCTGCGGGGTTTTATCCTGGTTGTACTTTTTATGCTGTATTTTGTATTTGTGTTTTTAACCTGTTGGTTGTTTTATTACGGTTTTAATTTTTGTGAACTGCCTAGAGAGCTTCGGCTATTGGGTGGTATAAAAATGTAATAAATAAATAAATAAATAAATAAATAAAATATTTTTTTAAAAAAAACAGTTTACAGTTTTGTCTTTAACCACATGAACTCTCCCCCCACTTTTTTTTACCCCTCCCAATTTTAGGCTGTCTACGGGCCTGCTGCTGCCCTAGGAAAGCCTTGCTCAAAAGGGTTGGACTTTGTGCAAGGGCAGGACACTTGTACATGCTTAAAGACACTGACTACACTTTCCAGAACAGCCTTTCCCAACTTCGAGAAGATTTGGACCACAATGCCCAGCATTCCTGACTACTGGCCATGTTTTCTGGGGCTGATGGGAGTTGAAGTCTCAAATATCTGGATGGTACCAGGTTGGCAAAGGCTGTTCCAATGGGTTACCCTGTACTGCATATAAACCTGAAACCCTCCTTAATACTCCATGCATTTGAATAAGTGGGCTGTGGTTCACAAAAGCTTATGCCAGAATAAATGTGTTAGTCTCTAAAATGTCACAAATTTCTCCTGTTTTGTTTACACAAATAGGTTCAGGGCTTAGAGCTGGCCCTGGAGATAGGCAGGGCTGCAATCATTAATCAATTAGTTCAATCAATCTAAAACTTTTAATCAACTAAAAAGACATTAGCTCCATGAATTGGAGAACAGTTTTTTTAAAAAAGTTAACCATTTATTATTTGTTTTAGTCATTTATTGTTTTGGATAATTTATTCCCAGCACTATCTACATTTTATTTATTTATATTTTTAGTCCCCCTCAAAACAAAAAAAGTTTTCTGGGTGTATTACATGATAAAAAGAATACGAACAGTACACACAAAAACAATAACTGGCATAGGAAATATAAAATATATAAAAACCACCATTCCAGCATTTTACAGGTCAATTTAAATGATGAATAAGGAATCTGAAATCTAAAGTTATGTGGGAAGGAATGTATGCACCCAGCACTGAAAAGATAACTGAGTGGGCACCAGGAAAATCTCCTTGGGGAAGGTATTCCATTAATGGTGCCACAACCCAGAAGCCCCTCTGAAAAGAGACACTGGGGTATTTATATAAACTGTGAGTGGCCAGAGACATTTCCCCTTCATTCTCACCAAGGACTGATTGTTTCTTGAAATGCTGAGACATATACATGCAACATCTAAATGCAAGGGCAATATGTTTTCCCCCTTGAAAATTACTGTTTAACCCACACACAAATTAGTTCAGATTTATTTGATTAAAAGTAACTTGAGTCAGCCATGTATGCCTATGCATGCTTACTTGGCAGTACGTTCCATTCTGTTCAATGAGCCTGTTCAATGGGCAGAAATCTTTCTTCAGCTTGGTGTTGGACCTATAGAAAGCCCCATTAAAGCTTCCCCTTCCCCATTAAAGCTTCCCCTTCCCAGTCATAGCAAAAGGTAATATGGATTTATATGGATTCAGAGCAAAATAGTCCTATAGATCTGGGTGTCTTCCAATATGTTTCACTGACGAGGTTATACTAATTCTATGTGCCCTTTCTCTAAAGTCATTTGTCTCAATGGCTGATGCTTCGTTATTGTTATCACAGCACCTAGTTGAAATCTGATAGTGTCGTATTATTGCTGGGATAGTAAAACAGCTTTCTGAAGGTCCTGGTCTGCCAAATAGGGAATGAAAGTTATTACTTTGCTGATGAGCTGCTGCTGCTGCTTCTTCTTCTTCTTCTTCCGTCATATAGGATTTTGTTTTCCAAATGAAGCTTTTCTTGTTTTCCATAATGAGAGTAACAGCACCTACTTGGACATTAAGATAATCATCTGAGGCCCTTGCCCAATGTCTCTGCCAAATGAGATGTGGTGAGTGCT
Organism: Elgaria multicarinata webbii; assembly: GCF_023053635.1. NCBI lineage: Eukaryota > Metazoa > Chordata > Lepidosauria > Squamata > Anguidae > Elgaria > Elgaria multicarinata. The sequence goes on from NC_086171.1 coordinate 130,250,050, forward strand.
TATGAAAGAGAGGGCCTTTTCAGAAGTGGCACCCCATTTGCGTAATGCTTTCCCCCAGAGAGTCTTGTCTAGTGCCTATGTTACAGTCTTTCTAGTACCAGACAAAGACCTTTTTATTCTTGCAGGCATCTAAAGTATGGTTTTTAGTACTGTTAGTACTTTATTCTGCTGCTGAAGGTTTTAATTTGGTTTTATGTGCTAGAACAGCTTTATTCTTTGCTCTTGATTTTATCTTGGCTTTATTCTGTGTTCTTATCATTTTTAATGTTTGTATTTTATGTTTTCAAGGTATTTTACGCTGTCTGCAGAACTTCAGTTATTGGGTGGTTTAAAAGTGTATTAAATAAATAAACAAAATGTACTGCAGCCTGTTAACTGATTCCTGGCATAATTTGGCCGCTACTGCAGGCAAAACACTAAATAATTCACATGACCTGTGCAAGAGATAGGGGCAGGAGAACTAGAAGGAAGGGTGATCAAGAACAAAGTATCTTTGTCCCATTTAAGTTACAAGCAGAGAAAACAGGATGTTGGATTATGGCACTGTGTCTACTGCCCTATATTATTATTATTATTATTATTATTATTATTATTATTATTATTATTATTATTATTTATTTATATAGCACCATCAATGTACATGGTGCTGTACAGATAACACAGTAAATAGCAAGACCCTGCCGCATAGGCTATGTACCAAGGCTTCCAGGAACCTTCACAATGGCCCTGTTCAGACAACACACTAAACCATGCTGCTTAACCACAAAATATTTAATGGAATGCATTCTGTTAACCATTTTGTGGTTAAGCAGCATGGTTTAGCGTGTTGTCTGAATGGGGCCAGCCTCTCCAAAAGCTGCTTTGGGTAGTTGCTGGACCTAAATGACTTGCCTTTGAATGGGCTGCAGCTCTTTGCTGTATTCTGGGGAAGGCAGCCAGCTGCATAGCAGGAAAAGAAGGCTTAGGGTAGGTAGGAGCATTAATCCCGCCTCTCCCTGTTGCTAATTCGATGGAAAAAGAAGATTGCTCCCAACCATCAGCCACTGATACTCAAGCTGGCAATTCTTTGCTCATACCCTGAGGGTCTCTTGTGCTTTCTCCCACTTTGAGAAAGGGTTCACTTGAGGATGATCACCAAAAAATCATAACAAGAAAGAGTCCTGTAGTACCTTAAGGACTAATAAATTTATTCTCGTATAAGCTATAGCCCACTTTATCCAATGCATGAAGTATTCTGGAGAGTTTCAGGTTTATATTCAGGTGTGTTTGGGGAAGAATTGTAAAGAGTGAGATCAGAAGGAAATTAAGTGCAGAAAATACTGGCAGCGGCAATCACATTATTAACAGTAGTCCTTCACAGTGCAATTCTAACTGATAATAATTATTTTAATTTATTACATTTATATGCTGCCCCATAGCCAAAGCTCCAGGTCCTAGGTAAGCCAATGAACACATGCAGTGTGATAAAAATCCTTTATCCTGATTCAAGCCTTGGGTGATAGAATTGAACCTATTGATGATTGATTTCAATGGTTCTGTTCTTAGCATGTCTAAGTCTGTATCCAACCTGGGGAAAAGAGGACTTTACCTTACTTTTCTTGTATTTGAAGACTATGCATTCTACAGATGCTAGTATGGATGTCGATTTGCATTTAGTGTAATACAAAGACTCCATCCTCCTCTTGGATTATGTGTAGGTAAGAGGTAAAGCACATTCTGACCTGATAACTCTATGTTACCAGGCACGTAGATAAAATTCAATCAAGAATTTCCATGCAAGGGTGATTATTTTAAAAATAGTTTTCACCCCCTCCCCTGATTTAAGATAATTCTTTTTACACATGTCCAAACTCTAATAAGAAAACAGGAAAACTAACATACAACTTGCATTTAAGGGAAATGTTTGTTCTAAAAATAGTGCTTTTTGTGAGTGAAGCATGGGAACTGTGACTGAATTTTAAAAAATTCACTCTTAACAGATTTGTCCTTCTCTGCTGGGCTTAGTTGATGAGTAAGTTGATGACGAGGGCCTTAGCTAGACCTAAGGTTTATCCCGGGATCATCCTGGGGTCATCCCTGCCTGCTCCTGGGATATCCTGTGTGTCATTTACATGAACAGGGATGACCCTGGGACGATCCCAGGATAAACCTTAGGTCTAGCTAAGTTGATGGTCCTTTGAATTGGCTGGCACTTGGGATGGGTGTGTTCTCTCTGTCCACTTTATACTTCTGGGCTTTAATCTGCCACTCCTTCAAGAAGACTTGTTTTAGATATGCTCATAACTAATCACAAATATACATTTTTCTGCTACTCATTCCAAGATTGCTAATGTGTCTCTCTGACTTTATCGGTGGTTTGTGCATTCCAGCAATGGAAAATCCTGAAGTGGTTGTAAGCAGCTGCAGTTCTCATGATGATGAAAATATCTACAGCTACAAGCGACGTCCTTCAATGGGTCAAGATTTACTTCTGGAAGATCAGCTGAGAAGGAAACTTAAATTTTTCTTCATGAACCCCTGTGAAAAATTCTGGGCCCGGGGGAGGAAGCCTTGGAAGCTGGGGATACAACTTCTAAAAATAGCCATGGTTACTATCCAGGTGAGGCTAAGAACAGTTGTAGTGTAATAATCTTTTTTCTTTTTTAGAAAGCTTTTGTTATCAGAGCACAACTCCAAGAAATTGTTGCCACTGAACTGGTAATCCCAAATTTAATACTGGTTTGAACATTTCCAGAACTGCTACTTTGAATACTTCCTGAATGTTTCAAATTTTGAAATGTGATAATACATGAGTGGGGAAATGACCTCAGTGTTTTCATAGCATGGATGTTTGGGAGGAAAATAACTTTCTCAAATGTTTGGGACCAGTTTTACAGCCTTTATGCTGTCTTCAGCTTTGAGGTTCTAGATAAGGTAATGAAGCCTTTTCCCTCCCTGGCAACCTCTAGATGCATTGGGCTACAACTTCCATTATACCCACCCAGCATGGTTGGGAGTTGTAGTCCAAAATGTCTGGAGGACACCAGGTTGGGGAAGGCTGAATAATGAAACAAGCTCTACGTATGTGCAAATAGAGAATGTGAAAGGCTACGTTTAAAGTTGCAGCAGGAAACGCCACTGCCTTTACTTGGGCAATGCCTTGGCTTGTAGTAAATGTGCATTGCTCAGCAACTGATAAGAAAATCTGTGTGACCCTGTTCAGATAACATGCTGAACCACAGTGGTTAAGCATTTTGAGCTAAACATAATGGCTTAGTGTGACATGTGAACCATTCCTAATCATGATGGCTACATAACCATGGTTTAAACATGTCCACTAACCATTTACTGCAAAAGGCTTAGTGGCCTAACCTGTGTTGTCTGAACAGGGCCTGTGTGTGTGTTTGGTGGCAGGGGTGGGGGGCATACTGTAAAATATGTCCAATAAATATGGAATGTACTAATACCTTGCCCTGTTTCTTTGCCAAGCCACATCAAAGGCCAAACAGCTGCAATATTGCACAGCTACAACATTGAAATTTGCCCTTGTGTTAAATTACAATGGTAGACATGAGAACGATTCCATAAACAGGGAAGAAAGCTTCAACGATTTGTGTCTAACAGCATGATAATGAACACAGATAATCTTGACTGACAATGTTGTGAAATAAGAATGTTGTGAAATACCACCAGTTCTCCCCTTCCTACAGGTTTAGTGCAGGCTTTATGAACAATTTCTCTCTCCTGCTCTAAGGGGACTATAACTCTATTGCTGTGGTACAATCTTAGCCAGGAGCTATTGCACACCACTTTCCCCTCAATTTCAGACGGAGGAGGAGAATGATTTGGGGTGGTGGGGTTGGCACTGGGTAAGTATGGTCCTCCAGCTTTGGTGTATGAAGCTGGTTTCATCTGTTGTTTGAATGGTGAAAACAATAAGCTTTTGATCTGCAGTTGCTGAGGAAGGCTTGAATGGGTGCAGCCATTGTGTGATAAGAGGGAAATATTAAGAGATAAGGCTCTTCCTTCCTTCCTTTCTCTTTTGTAGTTGCTTTAATCACACATAGTCTTCCCCAACCTGGTGCCATCAAGATGTGTTGGACTGCAACTCTCATAATCCCCATCCAGCAAAGGTGCACCAACTGGGGATGATAGGAGCAGATTGGAGGAGGCTGCTTCTTTTCCATGCTGTCTAATGAAAATGCATAGCAGTGTTGTACTGACATAGGGTTAGCTCCATGCCTCCTGTTTTAAAGAAACATCTTTGGAGAACTTTCATTTTTCTGAAACTGCTTGTATTTAGGCTCACTTTTTGATCCTGGCATTGGATTCATATCATAAAGGCTTCCATATCTTATAGCCCTAGCCATTGCTGCTCATGCATGGGCAATTATTTGCAGAGAAAGGTGTAACTTTTAAACTGCTAAAATACAACACTGCCTGAAATCTAAAAACTAACTTTGGCTTCTTGTTTTTTTGTTTTTGGTGGCTCTCAGCTCGTTCTGTTTGGGTTAAGCAACCAAATGGTGGTTGAATTTAAAGAAGAAAACACAGTGGCTTTTAAACATCTCTTCCTGAAAGGCTATACAGACAGAATGGATGACACTTACGCAGTGTATACACAAATGGATGTCTATGACCAAATCTCCTTTGCCATTAACCAGGTAACTGTTTCTCTTACTGTACGTATGGAGCAATAGGAATCATCTTACAGAAGGATAAAATTATCCACTAAATTTAAAGCAAGCTTTAAAAACTAAGTTATTAGTCCTGAAATTCAGTTATGAACATTAATTTATCAGAAAAAAAGTAGCAGCAGGACGAACAAATCTGTTTTCTGCAGTATTTGTATTTATTTATGTTTATGTCCTGCCTTTCCTCCAGGTTACCCAAGGTGACATGCATATCTGTTCCCCATGATTTAAACCACACAATGACCCTGTGCAGTAGGATAGGCTAAGAGATACTAATTGACCCAAGGTCACCCACACAGTTTTATGGCTGAGTGCAGATTTGAGCATTGGTCTCTTCAGTACTTCTTCAACACTCTAACCCAGCCTTCCGCCCTCCAGATATTTTGGATTTCAATTCCCATCAGCCCCAGCTAACATGGCCAGTGGTTGGGTTTTCTGGGATTTGTTGTCCACAACATTTGGAGGGCACCAGATTGGGGAAGGCTGCTCTAACTGCTATACCGCACTGACTATAATTATATCACAAAAGCAGTTATGTAACAAAGTGAAGAAGTCTACTTGAGACCAAATCTATGATAACTTCTTAGTTGATACTATGGTTTGCCTCACAATCCATTTTTCTCACTGTGACATTTGGGAACTGAGATGGAGAACCTGGCTTTTTGAACTGGGCCTATTCTTGACTGGCTGCCCATTTTGTCCACTAAAGCTAACAACTGTTGGACTGCAAGAATTGCCTTGATTCATCAGACCAATGTCACATTTTGTTTCAGTGTGGCCAGAAAAATATTTCTGTACATTCACAGCAAGATCAGTCCTGCTGTTTGTCATCAGTATCTGTGTGTGGTAAGGCAATGAGAAAACACCCTCCTATTCCAAAATCAGAATTACACACACAGACCTTCCTGTAAGGTGTAGCTAAGCCTTATTAATTTGGCCCAAATTGGATCCTGCCTTAGTATGTACTAGTGAGGACACGGTCAATTGCTATCACTCTGTGAAAGCAACCTCATAGCTTTCAACCATCTGGGGTTTATATTGGGGAGCTTCCTATGAAAAATGGCTTAATGGACTGAAGAAATTGTCCATTCATGTCCTAAATAACTATGGGAAAAAGGCAAATTAAATACTCAGTCAAGTGTAGGTTGTAATCTCACACACTTTGTCCATGAGAGTAACCCTAAATCTACTTAAGTAACTTTTAAATGTTGATCTCAGTGTTGTAAATATTATGAGATATCCTCTTGGCAGAATATTGCCGCTGCTGCTTTCTCTGCAAATCATTCAAAGCAGTTTACAAATTAACAAAACCCAAAGATAATAAATAACATTACAAATAAAAACAAACTCAAAAGTCGTACATAGATAATAGCATATAATAAATTCAAGCCAGGAGATTTAAATTTGCACACTAAAAGTCTGCTGAAAGAAGGTCTTTTAAAAGACATCTAAAAACCAAGAGAGAAGGAGGCAGGAATATTTCCAAAGGAAGGACATTCCACAACTTTGGGACCACCACTGAAAAGGCCCTGTCTCTTGTAGCTGCCCATCTGACCTTGTGTATCAATGGGACAGAGAACAGGGCTCTTAATTGTCAGGCAGGTTCATAGGGTTCATTAACTAAACGGCTTGGGGCCAGGCTATCTGAAGGAACACCTCCTCCCATATGTACCTCATCCTCAGGGGTCCTTCTCTGTGAGCCCCTTCCAAAGGAAGTAAGGCAGGTGGCTACCAGGAGGAGGGCCTTCTCTGCTGTGGTACCCCAGCTGTGGAATGAGCTCCATAAGGCTGTTCGCCTGCACCTACATTATATGCTGTCAGACGCCAGGTGAAGAACTTTTTATTCTCTCAGTATTTTAACAGTTTATAAGTTTAATTTTAACATTGCTGTTTTAAATCTGTATTTTAAAATTGCATTTCTGCACTGCTACTGATTTTATCCTGGTTGTGCTTTTATATTGTATTTTATATCATGTTTTTATACTGTTTGTTTTATATTTTGAATGGTGTTTAATTTGTGTGAATTGCAGAGAGCTTCAGCTATTGGGTGGTATAAAAATAAAATAAATAATAAATAATTACTTGTTGCTTTTGGCTTAGTATTTACAGCTGCGTACTATATCTATTGGAAATCATGCCTATGAAAAGAGAGGAGCAGAAGAGACACCTATGGCAATATGCCAATACTTTTACAAGCGAGGAACTATCTGCCCTGGAAATGACACTTTCGATATTGATCCAGAAATTGAAACTGGTAACACTCTCACCTATTCAAATCAATGTATGTGCATGTGTAAGTAAGAATGGTTCATAAAAATCTTATGGAACTTGAAAGAAATATACATCAATTTCCTATCATCATCAATATTTCTATATACATATATACATATATACATATATATATATATATATAGATAGATAGATAGATAGATAGATAGATAGATAGATAGATAGATAGATATATAGATATATATATATATGTAATATCATTGCAGACACCTACGACACATAGGGCACCATCTAGGGCCCAGTACACAGAGATTCTCTCCTATGAAAAGATAAACTTAAGCACATGTATGAAATCCTTTGGATTGTGGCCATGTTAGCATAAGCATTTATCTCCCTGAGAGGTGGAACCCATTGCTTCATCACAACTGATAACAGAAATATTCCGTTTTGGAAGGGAAATGACATTGTAGTGGCAGGGCCAGCCCTACCATATGGTAGAATGAGGCAGCTGCCTCAAGGCAGCAGATGCTGGGTAGCATGAAAGGGCAGCAAATCATTAGTTATTTAATGTTTTATTATTTTTACTGCCAGGGATGGGGAGCCTTGCTTGTGATATTTTTTGCCTCATGGGTCAAAATAACTTGGGAAGGGCATGGCTCAATGGAAGGTCCCAGGTTCCCTTGCTCGGCTTCGTCCATTTTCTTCTGCTGCCCCTTACGACTGGAACGCTCTTCCAGAACATCTGAGATCCACAAGTTCAATCGCAGCTTTTAAAGCTCAGCTAAAAACTTTTCTTTTTCCTAAAGCTTTTAAAACCTGATGTTGTTTGGACTCTATACTGTTAGTTTTACCCTACCCTGTGCCTGTTTACCCTACCCAGTGCCTGTTTGCATTCTATTCCCCTCCTTATTGCTTTACTAAGATTTTATTAGAATGTAAGCCTATGCGGCAGGGTCTTGCTATTTACTGTTTTACTCTGTACAGCACCATGTACATTGATGGTGCTATATAAATAATAGTAATAATAATAATAATCTCCATCGTCTCCAGGTAGCGCTGGAATCCCTAGAGAGTTGCTACCGGTCAGTGTCAACAAAACTGGGCTAGATGGACCAATGGACTTACTCAGTATAAGACAGCTTCCTATGTTCTTTTGTTTCTAACTTGCCTGGCTTTGATTACTGTGTACCTTGACTTGGGGTGTGGGTGGGGAGGTACCATTCAGTGCTCTTGTTTCAAAGCAAAATGTCTTGGGCTAGTCCTGTATAAACTACCCATCTTTTTCTCCTCACAGAATGTTTTTATGTGGAGCCAATGCTGCCCTTCGAAAATAGGACACTGAGGAAGAACCCTTTCAACTTCACCCTAGATTTCCACAGGTGAGCTGGAATAACAGCTGCTTGTGAACTTTCATGTTGTTGGTCATGGTGAAATAAAATTCTAATCTGTCTTCTAGACTTGTGACTGTGCAGCTCACGTTCAAACTGAAGGCCATCAATCTCCAGACGGTTCGTCACCATGAACTCCCAGATTGCTATGATTTCACTTTGACGGTGAGTAGAAACTTGATTGAAAAGAGTCCTACTTACTATAGGGCCCACATCAGTAATTAGTTCCCTTCCGCACCTAAAAGGCAACTTTGAGGTCGGGATGGGCCCAGGGCTACAGCAACATCCCTTCTCACTGCTACTCTGTCTGGGAAGGCAACTTGGGGTCGGGGGGCAGATGGCACTAGCTGATCATGGGGCTAAATCTGCCAATTGCTGATTTCTACTGTAGGGATAATTGCTGTCTTTTAAAATCAACAATTCAGTCCACCATTTGCAAATATTTCTTAAACATGGAACATGATGGTAAAGGAGGGTATAGGCTGCGTCCCCTAAGTTTCCCAAGTTATGCTCCAAGGTTATCTAATTTTTTTGGTGTATTCTTCCAAGATCCCTGTTTTGAAACAACTTGGAGTTTTGTGGTGAAGGATACAGTGGTAGAGGCATGGACCTGGTATGGACAATCACAGTGGGGGAAGGGAACATTGTGGTTCCTTTCCCGCAACTGTGTGTGCTGCTATTTGCATAATCTCCCACAATACAGCAGGAGTTGGCATGTCATACAAACTGAGTGCAGAGGTGGTCACATCATACCTACCTCACAAGCTCTACTGCATGTCGTAAGTTTAGATTGTGTACAAAATGACCGCCACTGTACCCTGCACTGGGTTTTCACAACACACCAACCCTCACTTCATCTCCTCTTGTGATTGTCCAAGCCTGGACATGGGCAAAGAAACGGTAGCTGCAGAAACAGTAGAAAAGCTGTTTTCACTGAAGCTCTATTTCCATTGATTACAAGAAGTCTCTGATTTCTGAGCATTCATTAGAGTTTTGATGGGGTCCTCACCAAAATGTCCTCTGCTGGGCAATCTTATGCCCTGACAGGCTTACTTGGCAGCAGTGGGTAGCAGCAGTATTCCAATCAGTGTTAGGAAGTGAGCTGCTATTTTAATTTCCTACAGTAGCCATGATGTAACAATACCCCAGGAGGTTGTGGGAAACTAAAATGGTGACTTCCAGACTCAAGTACAGATTGGAGGGGTGGGGTGGGGAGTTTCAAGGTGGGGCTCCGGGTCAGAAATCAGTAGTGGGTCCCTCTGGGATTCCCAAGGATGTCATGTATCAACTCCAGGCCTGATTTCACTAACATTGCCCACTTTGACAAAGATGATAATTTCTGCAATGACAGCTATGATCATTTCTGCAATGACAGCTAGGATTCAGCAAAAAATGAAGGAGTGGTATGTACTGTATTACCTACATGGAAGCACTTTCATGTAAGTAATGGCATGAAACATGCAACACATATACACTTCTGTTTTAAAATTTGAACTTCTAATCTTCGCATTCATTTAACTTTACTGTACAAGCATCTGGAAAAAGTAATACTTTTCAATCCTATTTTTCTTGCTGGAAAAATATTTTTTTTCAAATTCAGTCTGTATTTATGGTGTGTTAACATAGTAGAAGGCCTCATATCTTTCTGTGAAAGATATAAATACTGCAATACTGAAATGAAATACAGTAACAAATAAGCATAATGACCTTTTTTTTCTTTCTCTTTCTCTCCCCCCCTGCACAGATAGTATTTGATAACAAAGCACATAGTGGAAGAATTAAAATAAGTCTAGATAATGATATTGCTATCAATGAATGTAAAGACTGGCATGTTTCTGGATCAAGTAAGTAATTATTTCACCTTTAGCACTTTCTCCTGTTGATGGAGGCCAGATCTTTTTACAGAGAACCTAAACACACATGTGGTTAAATGAGTCTTTATATCTAATGTGTAGTTAAGATACAAGTGCAAACTGTATCAGCTGATAATTAATAGGACCTGAGAAAGGCGTGGAGGTGCAATTTAACCCTTTCCTCCCTTGCTGTGGTCATGAAAAAAAGCCTCATCTTAAGTCATCTATATCATTTTTCTGTCCATGAAGACTATTTGCATGTAGGGAAAAACTTCACGTAGCATTAGAACACGAATAAGAGGACCCTTGTTCCAAGCAAAGACATCAGGTTCTGGATGCACCATTACCCCAGCATTGAATACTCCCATCATGACAATAACTTCAGGTTTCGAGTTATCGCTTTAAGGTGGATTCCTGCATTGAGCAGGGGGTTGGACTCGATGGCCTTAAAGGCCCCTTCCAACTCTACTATTCTGTGATTCTATGAAGCTAGTATTTGCACTGGGAGAACATTCTCCACTGGTCCCAGTGGAGGCTTGCTCATTTCTCAAAACAAATGCCATCTTAAGAAAAAGGATTTCCCCAAGGATCACAGCAAGGGAAGAAAGGGTTAAACCATTTCTCTGTGCTTGTTGTGATCACATTAATTATTCTCTCCCCTGTCTTAGCTGATGCAATTTCCTTTTTTAAAAAAACAACTCCACATTCAGTACAAAGATGCATTTAATGTCATGACACATGTACTTTGGACCTCAGGAAGATACTCAAACAAATGTGCCAACTCTTTTCATGGGTCACTTTCACCTTGATAATTCAGGGCTTTTAGGACATGACAGACTTGGATCCTGGCCCCTGGGTTTAACATCTAGGTCACCATCTCTCTTATAATGGTTATATGCAGAGCAACTGTGGAGACAGGTCTTGTGTCTTGGCAGCAGTGTATGAATGTACAATATATAACATGGGCAACCATGTGTTTGTATTATACAGGTACTGTCACCAAAAAAATGGGATTGGGTACTTGTTCCACTTAGGAAATACAGGTCTATTGCAGGATAATGTGTAAAAACAGATTTCAGACAGAAATTTCCATGTAGTTAACCACTTGAAAGTGAAACTGTCACTTAAGGTCTGTGCTATGAGCAGTAGAGTTGGCTTGACAAATATAAATCTACTCTCCATTGTGGCCCAACTCTCAGAAGTAAAGAGTTGTCTTCTCAATTAGCACCTTTGCTCAGGGCTATTTTACAAATTAAAGTTTGCTTACACAGATGTATGGACATGAATAAGCATGAGATCTAGGAGGGAATCAAGATTACTAGTATGTCTATAAAAATAAACCAAATGTTGGTTCCTTTTTCATCCTCCAGTACAGAAGAATACCCACTACATGATGATCTTTGATGCTTTTGTCATATTGACATGTCTAGCATCACTGATTCTCTGCACACGATCTGTAATTAAAGGAATTCGTCTACAGAGGGTGAGTTTCAAGTTTGTAATTGTTTCCTAATAAGTGTAACTGCAACTTGTCAATGGCCATTTATCTTTTCTGTCCTTTCTCTCCAGGAATTTGTGTCCTTTTTCCAACATCATTACAAGAAAGAAGTATCTTTCAATGATCTGATGGAATTTGTCAATGGATGGTATATCATGATCATTGTTAGTGATGTTCTAACCATAATTGGTTCTACACTAAAGATGGAAATACAGGCCAAGGTAAGGCACTGGCATGCTGGATAGAAAACATAGAAACATTCAAATCCAGCCTCTTCCTCTGCTCTGAAGCTCCTTCCAACTGAAATTGCCTCTAGCATTTTGGCATTCTAGGTTAAGCATTTTAAAACTGCATCCCTCACAAGACCCTAAATTCTCTCATTTGGATATCTTTCCACTGGCTACTGTGGAGTCTGAATTTGGGGGGAATGCATAAAAGGGGTTTTCCTCCCCCATTGACATAGGCAATGCTGTGAACTGGGAATGTGTTCACCTCTGGGCATGCACAGTAGAGTAAAAAGGGGAAAGAAGACATTGCTTTAGTTTGGCAATATAAATTGCAGACACAGGGCCCCCAATCTGGACTGGGAGCACAGCAGGGGAAGAGCTAGATGCCCCTTATCCTGTATGTTAAGGTCTTGATCCTTATCAAAGCCCTTACATGTACTCTAGAGCAGGAGTACAGAACCTTTTTCTGCCTAAGGGCTAAATTCTATTTTTGAGAAGGCTGACATCCAGTGGGGGACAAAGGCAAAAGGAAGGGATTTGGGCTAAAAAAAATACCAGCATTTATTAGCTTAAAAGCTGTTACTGCCAATAACTAAGCCTTAGGAGAGATATTTCAGTCCTTTAGAATGGGGGGGGGGGGGAGCTGGGAAATCACTGAACACTCAGTAGTTGGGAGCAAGGGGTAGGGACATGGGAAGGGGGGCCTGTGGCCTTCTGGGCAGCCCCCATCCCTGGAGGGCCGAATCTAGCCCCCAGGCCTGAGGTTCTGACCCCTGCTCTAGAGCTATGCCTAGAGTAACTAGCTACATCTTTAAAGTAACATGTGCTTTTGGTCTCAGTCCTGAACCAAATAGAGATTTCATCTAGCTGTCTGGCCAAAAAATGCAGTCCACATACCTATTAAGTATTCTCTTTGATTGGGACTGCAATTTGATAAGATCTTAAAATTTTGTTGTTGTTGTTGCAGGATGTGCCACAGATCTGTCTTACTTGCACTGCTGCCATAAACACAATCCGGTTTCCATGCAATCCACCCTTCTTTATATCATAGTCACAACGCTCTGGCTTTGGGAAGGTGCACATCGAGAACAGAGGCTAACACCTTTTCAGATTCTGTTTTGCTCTTCTGTATTCCATACAGAGTCTAACGAGCTACGATGTCTGTAGTATCCTCTTGGGAACCTCCACCATGCTCGTGTGGCTTGGAGTGATTCGCTACCTGGGCTTCTTTCAGAAGTACAATGTAAGGATCTTCTGAGACCTCCAGGCTGTTGGTATTTATTTTGCTTTCTGTTACTATCGAGCTGTATTCAATGTGTGACTGAAGTCTAATGGGTATCATTGGATTTTGGGGGCTTTTTTTTTTTTTTTTGCAGCTCCTTATTTTGACACTACGTGCGGCATTGCCCAATGTCATTCGGTTTTGCTGCTGTGCTGCTATGATTTATCTGGGTTACTGTTTCTGCGGCTGGATTGTGCTGGGCCCGTATCATGTCAAGGTACTGTAATCTAGGTTGGTGCTGGTGTGTTTTTTTGTTTTGTTTTAAAGTCTTGCATCTAAATTTTCTGAGCTCTTTCCGCAAACATTAAATCCTCCATAAACGCATATAGAAGGAGATGTGCACACTATCAACACATTTGTAGGGGTGGGTCTATCTCCTTAGTCATAAAGTGAATAGAGACGACTTTATTTAGGGCGACTTACCAAAAACATGAGATTGGATTCAGATTAAGTCATACTTAAGAGTAGATCTATCGAAATCAGTGGGATTTAATTGAATCATAATCAGTTTCAGTCCCTTTGAAATAAATTCTACTTTTAGTCTACTTTATGTAAGACTAAGTCTAGATGCAACCGACTGTTTCAAATATTACCTCATCCATGAGTATGTAGGTTCCTGTACATGCAAACAATACCAGAATAAAGTACTGTCCAAATGTTCAGATACCCAAATCTTGTTCTAAGTGTGACAATGGCCCCAAATAAAATATGTAATGTTTCCTCAAAGCTTAATTAATTTATTTATTTATTATATTTTTATATTTGTAAGTACGTTGTAAACATCTAGACATTTTATAAATAACAATTATTTTTTTTCTCTTGTTTTTGGGCTCCTTCTCTTCAAGTTCCGTTCCTTGAACATGGTTTCTGAGTGTCTCTTCTCTTTGATAAATGGAGATGATATGTTTGCCACTTTTGCAAAAATGCAGCAGAAAAGCTATTTGGTTTGGTTATTCAGTCGCATCTACCTCTACTCTTTCATTAGCCTGTTTATCTACATGGTTCTGAGTCTCTTCATTGCCCTTATTACAGATACATATGAAACAGTTAAGGTATGTATGGACTATTCTTTATAGAGAACTAATGTTTAAAATGTTGTTCTTATATCCAGTTGTGAGTTTCAAAAACTTCTGGAAAAAGCATATTACTGATCAGGAAAATGTTGATCAAGCAGTGGTTTCTTTTCCTGAAGTATTGTTTCAATGGCTGTCTTCTAAGACAACCATCATAGCCAAGTTACCCATTTGTTTTTCTGTTGGAATTAAAATAGCCAAAATATAAGTATGTATTAAGTATGTAAATGTAAGTATGAAAGAACTGGGCATGTTTAGCCTGCAGAAGAGAAGACTGAGGGGAGACATGATAGCACTCTTCAAATACTTAAAAGGTTGTCACACAGAGGAGGGCCAGGATCTCTTCTCGATCCTCCCAGAGTGCAGGACACGGAATAACGGGCTCAAGTTAAAGGAAGCCAGATTCCGGCTGGACATCAGGAAAAACTTCCTGACTGTTAGAGCAGTACGACAATGGAATCAGTTACCTAGGGAGGTTGTGGGCTCTCCCACACTTTCCCACTCTTCCACAATTTCAGTGAGAGATGAAAATAGCAGTGCAAATAGGATGAAGGGTTTCCACATCTTAAGTTAAGAGGATCTATGTGAAACACGGCTTCCATGTGCAGATCTTCTCAGTTGAATTAGGGTGCCTGGCTCCAGAGGGGGGCAGCTCTGGGGGTGACTGCTGCAGCTCGACTGGTTGAGATGGAAGGTCCTGATTCAGCAGAGGGGTTGCAGTGCATCTCCAATGGGTAGGGTGGGAAAATTGAACTTAAGGGCACACATTCCAATGCCAACTCCTCTACCCTCCATCAACTTTCAAGTAAAATGTGATGGGGACCCTGTAGAAGAAAGTTGTTTTGGAGAATGTAGACCTATCAGCAGGCATCCTCAGACTTCAATCCTTACTTAAGCTCCAAGATGGCAGGAAGGAAATGGAAGGCCATCTCCATCACTCCAGCAGTGGAGAATTTGTGTCTGTCCCGTGTTCTCTGCTGCTAGAGTGCAAAGCAACACAAACACTATGTGTGTGAGCAGCCCTGATCCAAATCATGGTGGGGATTATGTGAAAACATTTTTTCAGCATACCTTTCAGATCCCTCATATGCAGAAACTCTGACTCTGTTCCCCTAGCCCTTTTCCACCTATCAGGCCTATCCACAGTACCCCCACCCTTTTGAAAATAAGGGGAGTGATATGCTGGTCACCACTGATTAAAATTATTCCATGATATTTTTCTACAGTAGTTTGAGTTGCTTGCTGTGCATTGAAACTAAATATCACTTTTTAGCATTACCAGCAAGATGGCTTTCCAGAAACAGAACTTCGTGCATTCATAGCACAATGCAAAGATTTACCAAATTCTGGAAGATACAGATTAGAAGACGAGGGGGCCATAACTACCTTGTGCTGTTGTAAAAGGTTAGTGATAAAGGGCATGTCCATATTTGCTCAGTTGCATAATCTGCTCCAGAAAATATCATTAGTAGTTTGTCCATTCTGCCCTAATGCAGGGCCTCATCCTGATGATACAAAGTTGAAATTGATTGCTAGTTCCCATTTTCTTTACTAGATAAAGAGCTGCCTAAGCAACCTGGATAAAAAACTGAAGTTTATATGACTCTGCAGCTGAAAATAAGCTTTGTGCTAAGCCATACTAAACAGCTCCAGTAGACAGTCCCCTTTGAGAAGTACAGACACTATCTTTGGGCTTCTCTATACCAGGCTTTTATCCTGCACCTTTACCAAGGCTTCTGCTTCCAGATTCTTTATGGGATTAAGATCAGCTCCTATACACATTTCCTTTCTCTGGAAGTTCTATATGTTTCATTATACAGCCACTAAAAGGCATTGCGGTATAGTGGAATTGTGGGAGTGCACGAGCCGTTGGAGTGCTTCAATCTGCAATTAAAATTCTGTATTTTCCCCATTAAGAAATGGTCAGAAAGCCTGAGAGAGGCCCTGGAGGTTGATGGCGTTGTGTAAACGACTCGAACTACCATGAGTGACCAATCATGAGCGCACAATAAAAGTCTTGTGTAGAGAAGCCCTTTGTGTACAAAATCTTTGTGATGGATCTTGGGGTAGATGGGGAGAGGTAAAGAGACCATTTTTATTATGGTCTCTCCCCAAAAAGGATCCGAATAGGCTGCCAACACAGGCTGAACCTACCCTGAATCCTTGGCTGTCCAGCTGCTTGAGGAGTTTCTACCCTACTGCCAAGGACCTTAGTTCTAGCTCTAGAAGTAGTGAACAGTAAGGTGCACTGGATGTCCTTTCCCAAAGCCCAGAAGACACAGGACTTTAAAAAACTTGTAAAATATCCTAAGAACATAAGGGATAGCTTGACACCTGTGCAGTCTTAGCACATAGGGAAGTCTGAGCAGTTTTAGAGAAATACTATTTTAAACAGGGAAGCCACATGTCAATGCGTAACAATAAGTTTCCTTAGAAAAAGAAAGGCACGTAATCTCTCTCCTCACCTGCACAGCTTGAAATTAAAACCAATAAAGTCATTCTTACTTCATTAGTTACATCTTACCTACTTGAGTAGAATTGTGGGTTTCAGAGCATGCACAGAGTTCCTTGCAAGGAAGAAGATCTGAGGGCATCTTTGAACTTCTGATTTGGATATTTCCTTGGAGACAAAATATTGAGGTGATGCTTTATGGGAATCTGTGACCAGTAAATGCTGGTCTGTTTTGTCTAATGGTGAGAATAGCTACATCTCTGGAACAGGTAGCCAATTAAGTGGAATGGATAGCCAATTAGAAATCCTGGGCACCTTGTCCAGGAAGGGGATGTTCGCCACTGGCCTTTAGTTTTTAACATCTTCCTGGTCCAGGTTTGGCTTTTTCAGGAGTGGTCTGATTACCGCCTCTTTTAAAGAGGCCAGCACCACTCCCTCTCTCAAGGAGGCATTTACAACCTCCTGGACCCAGCCGGCGATCCCCTCCTTATTTGATGTAATAAGCCATGAAGGGCAAGGTCAAGCACACAGGTGGTCGACCGGACTTGGCCAACCACATCCTCAGGCCTCAATAACAAACTCATCCAATAAAACTGGCTCAGACGGCACTCTGAATGCCTCTGTTAGTGGAACTGCATTAAGTGTGGTGTCCAACTCAAGACGAATCTGAGCAACTTTATCTTCAAAGTGCTGTGCAAACTCGTCACAGCGTGCTACCGAGGGTTCAACCATCTCACGCCCTGGCCCAGAGTGTAACAGGCCATGAACCACCCGGAAAAGCTCCGTCGGACGACACTGTGAAGATGCAATGCTGGTGGAAAAGAACTGTCTCTTTGCCACCCTCACTGCCACAGAGAAGGCTCGATAGTGAGCTCTAACCCGTGTTCGATCAGACTCAGCACAAGTTTTCCTCCACCTGCGTTCTAGCCGTCTCCCCTCTTGCTTCATTGCCCTCAGCTCAGGTGTATACCAAGGAGCTGACCGGGCTCTGCTCAGAGGGAGAGGACGCTTGGGCGCGATCGTGTCAACCGCCCGAGTCATCTCTGCATTCCACAGAGCGACCTGGGCATCGACAGAGAGAGTCCATTAGTCTCCGGGGGCAGACCATTTTAATAGGCCCCCCACCCTTGCAGAGGGGAAAGGCCACCGAGAGTCTAAACCTCAATAGGAAGTTATCCGACCATGACAAGGGGGTGGATGTTAGTTCCCCCACTTCCAGATCACCATCCTCCTGTCCAGTCAAGAAAACCAGATCAAGCGTGTGTCCTTTTGCATGTGTTGGGCCAGTGACATGTTGAGACAGCCCCATAGTTGTCACGGCAGCCATGAAGTCCTGAGCTGAAGCAGAACATGCAAGAACATTAACTGTTGCAATGGAGGTATTTTTGTGTGAGACCATAGCAATGGTCCTCTTCATGTACTGCAGCGATATTTTGGCAAGAACTAGAAATGTGGATTATACCCAACAGAAACTGTTTATATTCATAATCAAGGAAATGATCAAATATTCAGTGCAAATCATAAAGCAGCAGGTTTACTAAGAAACAAATCTTGAGTGCAATGAGATCTTGCCCCAGAGTAATTATGGTTAGGATTGCAGTTTCATTTGTTCCGTTGTGTTTTATAAAATAAGCAGTCTTGATTTCTCTCCCTCCCTCCCTTAATCCTATGTGTTTCATAGAAATCCAAAACAAATCTGGCCCATCTGGGTTCTGCAATTGGCCCTGTTCCTTGATCCTATCCCCTTTCTCCCAATTCTTTTGGTGGTTTCATGGTTTTTGTGGAGCTTACTAAGGCTTTGTTACTGGCAGTAAGAACTTTAAGCTAATGCCATTTTTGCTATTGTTCCCTTGACAGCTTCTCTAAAATTGAATTCCGCCCATGGGCTGAAAGAGGCTTGACACCCACACTACAAGCATATAGCATACCTAACATATCTAACTTTCCCCCCTTCTTTTAGGTCTTAATGAAAATATTGGCAGGAATTTTTGAATTTACCTGGAGATTCTTGTACTGCACATTCAACACAGATCCGTAACTAAATAGTCACAGAGGAAACTCCTTCTACACATGAAGCACAATGCTCTCAGTAAAGTTCTTGCAGCATCCATCAACTTTAAACATTTTTATAAGCACGGTTTGCTTATCTTATAATGCACACATTAGAATTGCTGTGGAAAGGAAAGCAGTTTATGTTAGTGGCATTACTGGCTACTAACCTATAGGTGAGTTTGCACAACACGACAACCCACACTTTGGAATAAGCCATGCAATGTGGGTTGTTAGAAAACTCATGGTGAACCCGACGATGTTTGGGCTCAATGTGGGTTCTTCCCCACCCCCTGCATTCCCCCTCGGTTCTCCAGCCATCTTCATCTGGTATCCCAGGGGATTTATTAATTACAAAGCTAGGGTATCCACCCTCCAACTACAATTAAGAACAATAATTAATCACAATACTATTTTAACCCTTTATATGACCTCTGTAATAACAATTATATATCATAATTCTATATCAACATTCCAATAACTGCAGCATTGCATATATGCATAAACTCAGTCTTTGCACCAATTTTACAATATACACTAATCATCATTCAAACACACCAATTTGATGTCATATATACATAGACATAATCTTTGGCACCAATTTTAAAATATAGATTCATCACAATGCATTTCACCATTCCAATAATTACAATTTTACATACATGTAAACATAAGACTTTTAATTAGAATTTTAACAATTTCCATATCTGTATACACCAATTTTTTAGTGTAGAAGTTTCATTACACCTTTAGCGTTGTAGTTTCATTGCACCAACAGGAGTCCAGTACATTAACCTGTTTCGTGAGATACTGCTTCTTCGGAAACACACTTCTCTCAGACTGTAAGCCAAGGCCTTTCATAATAGTCTCCCCTAATACATAATTTCTCATACACTTTAGGCCAAGCACTACTGAATCTAGCTCTCAAGGCTGTCAGGTAAAATAGTATTGTGATTATTGTTCTTAGTTGTGGTTGGAGGGTGGATACCCTAGCTTTGTAATTAGTATATCCAACCATTGCCTCCAATTATCTTGATATTTATCCCAGGGGATTTGGCAGCAGAGACCATCTTGCCTGCAACCAAGTCCCCTGCCCCAGTCAAGGTTGCAGCCTTTTTAAAACAACAACAACACACTTTTAGATAGGGCTGAAATATGTTTCCCCGCATTTTCCCAGCCCTGGAGAATGTATGAAAATGCCCCCTTTCCTTTTCCTTTTTAATTGGGGCACTTGTGAAACTCCAACTGTTAAAAATATATAGGCTTGTCTTGCCTGGAACCTTGTATGTTTGAATTGTCAAACATACAAGATAACAGCCATGACAATACTGCATATAGGTTGGTTTGACATTTGATAGGTGGGGAAATAGGGTGTAGATCATCCCCTTAGCAAGATTATCCCCAGGGTTCAAATCTCCACTTGCCAAAATCCTCAGCAACTCTTTTTCATAGAAAAATGCACCCTCCTTTTTTGCTTCCAATGCAATAACCACGGCTAGTTTGACAGCTGTCAAATTAGATGGGGCTATTGTGACTGAGAGTGAAAAAGGGGGTTCATTTTTTTTATGAAAAGAGTTGCTGCAGCTCAGAGAGGGCTGTGCTGTATGGAGGGCACCACCAAGGGCCAGGGCACTGCTTTAAATCTTGGGGATCTCTTGCTATGTGGGTAATGTTGAGCAAATAACTAGCCACAGATTGTTTTAGTCTTGTATTGTTTTTATATTTATTTTATTGATTGAGAGAGCAATCCTATGGCCTCTAGACAGTGTCTGACTGGCCATAGGATACTTTGTATTCCTGGATCCAAAGTCGGAGACAGCGCTCTGACCTTGGATCCAGGAATCCACACTCCAACTCTCCTCAGCCTCAGAGCCAGCAAGGAAAGAACTGCACCAGCTGCCTCTCCAAAGTCAGGAATCCTGAAATTTGTGCACATGAGGTCTTTTTTTGTTTGTTTAATTCTCCTTTTGCAAGTGTGCAAGAGCACAGATTCAACTGTCTGATATGTGTGGTCTCGCTTTGTCAGTTTCCTTGCATGTTTCAGCTGTCAACAGGAGCACCAAAGTGGAGTAGGAAGGAAATTGGCATGGCAAGACTACATATGGACTAATTTGTGGAACAATAGTAAGACAAGGGAGAAATCCATTTCTGCAATCCTGCAGCACTGAAAAAGAAAAAAGTTCTGAACAAAGTAAGTGCACCAAAGTTTGTGTGTGTGTTTGTGGGGGGGATATCTCCCACTTGGCAATTCTCTTGCTATTACGTGTTGTCGTGATACTTCTCAGTGTTCTCCTTTTCAACACTTTCCCAAGTCTCCAGCAAGTCCAGAAAGGGGAGTTATTTATTTATTTAAGCATTTTTTATCCCGCCATTCAGCCAAAAAAGCCTCTCATGGTGGCTTACAAAAATATTTCTTGACAGTCCCTGCCCACAGGCATTGGTTCCCCCGTTTTCATGGGCTCCTCCTTGGAACAGTTACTACTATTGCACAAATTTCCTCCCCATTTACTTCACAGCTTCTAAGATTTTGGAAGTAAATGGGAAGGGAAATTTTCTCAAATTTAGAAGCTGAAAAATAAAAGGACAGTGACAAGTGTCACTTCAACATGTAATAGCAAGAGGATTACATTGCCAAGTGGAGATACTGTGTGTGTATCCGTCCATCCCACTTTGGTGCACCTCACTCAATTTTAAATTTGGGGGGGAGGTCGGGCTCTCAGAATTGTGCAAATGGGTTCCTCCTTTGTCTTACTATTATTCCCTCACCCCTTCACAACTGTGCAGCAAATTGGCCTATATGCAGTCTCTCTCTGTCAATTTCTTTCTATATTACCTATTCCATTTCCATGTTCCCATTAACAGTTGAAACATACAAGGAAATTGACAAGGCAAGACTAAGTATGTTGGACAGCTATATCTGTGCTCTTATGAAAGACAAGGGATTAAAAAAACACTATCTCATTTGCACAAATTTTAGGATCTCACCCCCAATCCAATGTGAGCAAATTACCATTTGTGCAAATGGCGGGACAAGGAAAAAAATAATGTGCAAAATATTTTTGCAATTAGAAAAAAAGTCTGCTACAGTCTGCTGTTGCTTACCAGAATGGAAACACTAAAGAAATCACAGAAATATAGCCAATACCCTACACAGATGCTCATGTTATCCCAATGTGGTTCAAGCAAAGCTTTAGTGCCTGGCATTATTTGGTATTCCTTCGATGCCAGGACTGAAACTCAGTGGAAGAGCATGAAGCATCCTGGGTTTTTACATCTTTTATCACAATGCTCAGTGAGGTAGGAAGAGATGTGTACACTAATAAATGGAAGGCCTAACATGTCATTTCAAATCTGGTGTGTTCAAATCAGTGTATTTCTCAAGCTTTTATATTAAACAAGTGCAGACTGCTTGCAATAGCATTGGGCATAGAACTATTTGCACATATAGTTCTTTTTCTGCAATTTGTGTTTGAGCTGCTAAATAGTAGTCTAAATCCTTTATGTGGAACCTGACTTTTCTAGATGCCTTATTTGTTATACTGTATGTACTTGGAAAGCAAGTGTGAAAAATAAAGGAAATCTTTTTAGACTTTTCAAAATTTCAGATGTAAAAGCAGCAGTCATGGCAGAGTACTGAATAAGCAGCAAGACATTTTTATGTACTGTGTACAAACTTTGGAAAACATCAAGTATGTGCTGTTTGTTTATATTTTGTAGGGA
This sequence comes from Elgaria multicarinata webbii, assembly GCF_023053635.1. NCBI lineage: Eukaryota > Metazoa > Chordata > Lepidosauria > Squamata > Anguidae > Elgaria > Elgaria multicarinata. The sequence continues at coordinate 130,272,494 of NC_086171.1, forward strand.
GATGCTATAGTAAATATTGTATTACATATCAAACTTTCAAGCTAATATTGATATTAAGAATAAACATTTGTTTAACCAGTACTTTCTCATTACTGCCATCTTGTAATTTTGGAAAGGATTTAATATTGTGATGTACCTGAGTTTATTTGGAGCTAGAGAAGTGTCTTCAATTAAAAGGAAGTTGAATCATAAATTGCAGGTTTGGATGATTACAAAGGACATCTAGTTCCACTTTACACCAAAATCTTTTATGCCTACCATCCAGATTACAGTGTACTACCTCAAGTAAACAGCAGTCAAGAACAAGATGGGCCATATGATATTTATAGTACAAAGAAGAAGTAACAAACATAATCCTGGTGAATCATGCAGTCCGAGGGAGTTCAGATATGCATCCTATCTGAAGGGGAAAAGATATAAGAGGCTCCAGGCAAATCCAGCCAAGAAATCTTGGACCCAAGAGAGGTAGTCTTAAGAGACTCACTGCTGGATAGTCAGAGCTGTCAATACAGCAGGCAATTAGTTTCAATTGTTCAAGCTGTTATGGGCTACTTCTATTGAGTTTGAATGAACTTCCACCTGTGCGTATCTATCTTTTTACGACACTAATTTTACAATAACACCTTATCACATAGTGTCCTATTTAGTAGAGATGATTTGTTTATATGTTAGTAAACTATACTGTACAACCTGAACAATATTTTTGGTTAGTAAACTAAATAGTCCAACTTGAACAGTGTTTTTGATCTGCTAGGAAGGACTGAAGGCAGGGGAGGCATATTTGCCCTCCCAGAGGCACTGGTTACACTCATGAAAAGCTCTGCAGATACCAAAAACAGGTTGTTCCAGGGGCAGATTTGGATCTCCTGGATACAACTACCCAGTTCATCTATGATGTCACAGTATCAGCCTCTACCTGATGTAGCTAATCTCACCAGCACCACATTGTTTGGGGGTAGGGGGCAGGAGGGGATTACAAAAAAGATAAAGATCTGCTGGTCTTAAAATAAACACCAAAGCCTCCCATTTTAACTTGTGTGAACAGGTAGAACTTTGAAAGTGATCCACCAACCTGCCCCCACCCCCAGGTTTGCTCTGGCATTGTAACATGATAGTAACTATGTAAAGTAAACTCAGGGCTTTCACAGTGACTGGCATTTTAATAAATTATTCCTTGCATCCACTTGAATTGCTTTTTACTACAAACAGATTTATGATGTCATCGTCTTCATGACAGCTGTACAAAACCTAAAGGGGATTTCACTCATCTTCAACATCAGGTGATAATCTAAATGTGGCAAATGGCCTATGTAGATTGAATGCCATGTCCAGAGCTTTCCTATCACCTCAAACACTGCCTTTCCACTGGCTTGTTTGCATATTTAGCTGTGAGGCACCAAGTGGTATACACCCCGCAAGGAAGATGCCAAGGCAGTCCCTGCTCTTGGTAGATGACCATCTTAACTTCTGACAAGGAAGGCACACAGGGCAAGCCCCCACTTGTGGATCTGAAAATGGATGAATTATTCCTAATTAGCATGGAATGTGTTTTCCAATTTCAGTGACTACCATGTGCCCTCATGAAAGACAAGATAACATCTTTTTTAAAAAATAAAGAACTCATCACAACCTCTTATCTTATACTAATTGTGTGAACCCCAGTCAAGTTTAAACAACACCCATTAATGGGAGGGGAAACGAGGTGTGGAAAATAGTTGCCAGGAATGTGCTCCTATCAACCTTGCCAGTGTGGTAGAACTTGAGAGGGATACATCTTAGACCACATGCAGCTACTTTTCCAAGAAGCAACCACACTTCTGGACAGCTCAATGGTTCTACACACAAGAACCACCTTGATGGATCAGACCAAGGATCCATCCAGTCCAGCATCTAGTGTGTGGTCAGACGGGATGCCTACAAGCATCCCCAGCCTCGTGGTTTGCCCCATCTTACTGCCTATGAACACAAGTTACATTAACCTATCATGGCCATTAGCTGTTGATCGACCTGTCTTCCATTAACTTGTCTACTCCTGCAACAAAGTCATCGAGACAGTGGCCATCACCACATCTTGTGACCCTGAATTCCATTACCTAATGATGGACTCATTGCACCAATCAAACTGCAGCAGTCTTAAAAGAGGCATTGTTTCTTATTTTTTCTTATACTAACTTGCCATCTGCAGTTAGTATAAGTACCTCTATTAAAAATCATTTTAAAACATGAAAAATCTGCTTCCTGATTAATCTGGAGACCCTTTTTAGTCTTATCAAAACTGTTTTGCATTGTTTATGTTTAATCTTGTGAATGCATTGTAACATATTTTCAAGTATGTATGGATAAGACTGCAGTCCAACAGCCCAATTCTATGCATACTCCTATACATGGCTTGCATCCAATCCTGAACACCTACCAGTGGAACGGAAACCATCGGCAGAACAATTCCCCGGTTCTCCCTGAAGCCCCTCCCCAAACCTGCTCTAGAGAGTGGACTGAGAACACATCTGGGTGCCAAGCAGATGCTGCACAGAGGAAAGAGCAAGGGGAAAGTCCCACTGCGTGAGTGGGAGTTTAATCATACTGAAGCCCATATCTACTCAGAATAACTCCTTTCAATGGAACCTACTCGCAAATAAATAGAAACCGGATTGGAGCCTAAGCACATTCATTTTATCTGCAGGAATAGATCATTAAACACACTGCTCTTTTGTCTTTCTGTGAGTATATTTGCAATTTAAGTAAGAACGTAACTAAAATCCTGTTGGATCAGACCAAAAGCCTATCTTGTTTCCCACAGTGGCCAATCAGATACCTTTGGAAAGCCGACAAACAGGACAGGAGGGCAATAATCCCTCCTGCTCATGCAAACCCCATTAAACCTAGTGGGGCTTACTTCTGCGTAAACATGCACAGGCTTGACCAAACATAGGTGCAAAGTCCCCTTGGACACACTAGAGCTCACTTACAAGTAACTAGATATTCATAAATTAAGCTGTACCTGCTTCTAAAGGACTTGCTAAATCTCCGTGCAGGGTGAGCCAAAGACATTTTGCTGGCTGAGATGAAGCAGCAAATGATACCCTTAAAGGCTCAATCTTATGCCGGTTTAGACAGAAAAAGTCTTATAACTCCCAGCATTCCCCTGGCTGCGGAATGCTGGGAGTTGTAGGACTTTTTTCCTGTATAAAACTACCTAGGAACGCGCCCTAAGTCAAGGTTCATAGTACCGAGGTCGGTCAAGTTATTTTGGCTCCTAAGGCAGACATTCCCACAAATAATAATTTTAAAAGTCGAATAAATCAAATAACTACCCATTTGAGGCTGCTCTTTCATGACCCGCCATCAAGCGGCTGCCTCGCCCTCTATCTCAGAAGTGGGCAGCGCATCCCCTCCACCATTAGACTCTACCTAAGGGTAGGGCCGGCTTGGGGAGAGAAAAGAAGACAAGCCAAACGAACGGGTGACAACAGCCACCGCTCGCTTTGGTAGCAGCAACAGTCCTGCGCGCCTTTAAAACGAAACGGAGCGCCTGGTTGCTCCGAGCGCGCGGTCCCTTGAGAGAGATACCAGTAACGTGTGATTGTGGGGGAGACGAGTCGGCGCCGCTCTTCTCACACGCGCGCAGGGGCGGACGCAGCCTGGCGAGGGAGGAAGGACAGCGTGGGCTGCTGTGGCCACTGCAGGTTTCCGCTCGCGGAGGCGTGGACTGCTCGAGCTCCTGAGGCGCGTCCGCCGGAGCTCCACGTGACCCCCAGCGCCGGCGGGCTTTTCGCCTTGCCTCGCTCTTCCCTATGAGTCCCGCTCCCCTGACGGAATATGTAGTCTCAGGCAGAGCTGGAAAAGGAGGGCGAGATAGAGGAGGTGGCCGTGGCAAGCCCCGCCATCCCGGCGCCATGGCCCTGAGGTACCTGGGCAAAGGGAGGACCCTGGTCACCAGGTGAGTGGGAGGCAGTAGGGAAGTTGGAAAGGAGTATTTCCTGGAAGCTCACGGAAGCTGCTCTTTCAAGCGTATTTCGGAGGTGCAATCTCAATCAATCAATCAATCAGTTACATTGCTGTACCCTCCAAATACCCGAAACTGTCGTATACCCATTTATCTGGGAGTAAGCCCCATTGAACTCAATGAGACTTTTTGAGTAGACAGTTATAGGATTGTACTGTGAGTATTTTTAAACCGAGGTTGTGGGTGAGTGATGGTGGTGGTAGAGAAGAGAGATCGTGGTTGGGTTTGAAGGCTGAGTCTTATTTCCCACCATCACCCCCACAGACTTTCAAAACTTGTAGGAAGCTCTGTTGGTTGGAGGCAAAAGTCTAAAAGCAGCATATTGGGTGAGGTGTCTTTCTTAGTTGGTCCTAATATAGGGATGATACTAAGGTATAGGTTGGGTGCTGCCAGGCAAGGCTTTTGTTGTGCATCCATCCCCCTGCCTCATTCATGGATTTTTTTTTCTGGGTTCCAGGAGCCCTCTACTTTTTGTGATTTCCCCTCATTTATCCCACTGCTTCTTCCATCTTTTTCATTTCCACCAAGGGTGCTTCCAGACAAGGTAGGCTCTTATTACCACCAATCAAAAGGAATTATTTAGTTAGTTTATCCTTTTTGGGCAGCTATTGCATTCTTTAGGAATTGTGCAGCTATTGTAACCTATAATATTTTTTATCGTACCATGGTGTGTTTTTTTCTGATAAGAAAAGGGATGGAAGAAGCAGTGGGAAAACGGGAGGAATACAAATGGAAGACCACTTCATCTGGACCTCCCCAGTAAAATTCTGTTAATGAGACAGAGTGATTGCACAATTAAAGTAGCCCAGAGTGCAGAATAGCTGAACAATGTGTTTTGCTTGGTAGCGCTAGGAGCCCTCTGTGGCCAAGTTAGATAACCACATATATAGACTGTAACATCCAACAGCTAAAGAACAGGAGAGAAGGTGCTGCTTTTTGTGGGTACTTACATACAGGTGCTTCTAGCACACACCTAGAGCATCATCACATGGGGGAAAATTGCATTTCCTTACTGTTGCTTCTCTGCCCGCATGTTTGTCCCACATTACTTTCTCTTTTGAAAGAGGAAGTAAACATGCATGTGGCCCTTTTGATTGTGCTGCTTCTCCTGCACACAGCAGAAGATAGTGATAAGTTCCATCTCAAAAATAATTCAGATTTACTGGGGTCTTTTCTTGTCATGTAAAGAAGGCAAGAAGGGACAGGAGGCGTGCAGGACGCAGGCAATATCATGAATAGGACCTGTGAAAATCTGTGAGTGCCCAGCAACGAGCATGCAATAAAACACCTGTCTCATGACACCCCTATTCTGTCAACAGCTTTTTTCTGATAAGAAAAAGATTGGAAGGAGCTGTGGGAAATCATGGGGCGGTTACAAATGGAAGATAATATCTGTTGGACACACCTGTAAAATTCAGAATCAACTGACAGTTGAATCGTACTTCAACACTGGCAACTGGGCATTTTCCCATTGCATCTGCTTGCTTGGGGAATGTAGGACAGAATGCATGGCACTCACCACCAACATCTTGCTGCTGCTGCTCCCTACTTCCCAGCATCTGTTGCTTAAGGCAGCGAATTCACTCTGCCTAATAGTAGGGCCGGCCAACTCTTTAAGGGTGTGGGGAGGGGGAGTTGCCTTGGGAAAATGCTGAAAAAGTTCTGACCCTCAGTATTGTTAGAAACAAGAAAGCAATTTGAACTGAACTCTGTATATATGAGTAGAGCAAAGTTAGGCTACTTGCTTCAGAGATTTTGAGAGACTGAAAGCCGGTGAATGAATTAAAACTTATCTGATCAGGCTGTTGACACTGGTTCTGACTAGATAAGGCTGAGGGAGAAATTGTGACCAGTGAAAAGACACGCAATACAGTCTTGTTCCCATGTAATAGGAGCTAGCATTTGTAGAGCATTTTAGAATACTATGAAAATCATATGAAGTGTTACAAATAAAGTAGGCATGTTTTAAAGGCCAGTATGTTGTAAGCAGGCCAGGGATGTTCACGGATTGGACATTGATTGTCACAAATGTAGCATGCACACGCTACAAGGAAACGGGTAAGGTATAGCTTTCTATTCATCAGCACTATATATTGCAGTGACAATGTTATAGATTTGGATTACAGGCTGCCAGTTAGCTATCTCAGATACATTCACCCTCCTTAAATGTTGGAGTGCAGGAGAAGTACATAGAAACCCATATGCTTTCAAAACAGTTTTTGAGTTTTCCCTGCTACTTTGTGAAATACAAGCTCTGCTTAGAGCACATTCATGCTTAACTCAGCCCAGTCTACCATGCAAACTATGTTAACTCAAAGCTCTGCAGCTCTGGACATCAGGCAGAATTAAGTACTTATTTAGGGCTTCCCGGAAGACACTGTTTGCTCTAACACTGGAGAGTACAGTAGGTCTTCAGTGTAATATTTTTAGCCATTAGATAGGTGGCAGCTTCTGTACTTGTTTTGCTCACACACAACCACAGAGACCTTTGGTTTCAATCATTTCCTTATGTGAAGGGATGTTTTATAGCTGTACTGTTTGCACAATATTACACAGCCAAATAAAGTGAAAAGGTTCAAGGAAACGAGAGAGATTATCATTTCTCTTGGTGAGACCAGACGCCAACATGCTGAATGATTACTGTGAGAATCCTTCTTACCAGTCTTCTAGGGCCAAGACATATGTTACAGAACTGTAAGTATGAAAGCCCTAAAGGTAGCCACACTGGATAACTGCTTAAAACAATTTGGAGAATTTGTCTAACTGAAAAACTGACAAATTTTGCCTGGCTGGAGGACAAATTTTGCCTGGCTGGAAGGCACATTTTCAGCTGATTGGTCTTGCTTTACTAATAAATTCAGCTCAAGAAGATCGACATTACAAACTTCCAGTTGTGTATCAATCATTTTGGCTGATATAAGAATATGTTGTGACTGCTGACCCATTTTGTATTATTTAAATGTTCCTGGTTTCTTTAACTTGATTTGATCTTTGTTTAGTTTTTGATTTTGTTTATTTGATTGGGGAAGGGTTGATTTGTTTTGAAAAAAATCTCAATACAAAAAATATTTTCTTAAAAAACACCCTAATGGCAGGATTCTTTGTTGTTCTCGGTGTTGGGAGTGACCAAGCAGATGCAAATTTCAGTGAAGGGATAGCAGAGGAAGGGAGGTGACTAACCATTTCCCCCATCTTCAGGTTTTCTGCTTTTCTCTCCCCCTCCCCCTTCTGCATAACCTCGCTGACATGGACTTGGAATCCTGCAGAGTGGGGGGAGGCAGTCTTGTGAGAGGGAGTTGCTGTGATTGGGGAAGGGGTTAAGCATCCCTCCCCTCAAATGTAATGTGTAGGTTGGACCTTGGCCTGTGACTTATATTGGTTGAACTGGGGCAGCTGCAAAGAAGTCTGAAAGTTCCTTAAGGATAGAACAGTCTTCTTATAAACAGATCCAGGTGACTGAAAATTCTTTGCGTTAATCTGGTTTATTTCATGTTAATGTTTGCTAGCTTTTTTTGGAACAAGTCCATTTTAAAATGTCATGCAAGATGCGTAAACAAGTTGCTGTGATGTGATGAAAGAAATGTTTCTTTTGTTATTAAAGAGTGAGAATGGTCCTTCAATTTGAGGGTCTTGTTCTTTACACTTCTAACTGAAAGCATGACGTGTGTGTTTGTGTGTGTGTGTGTGTGCGTGTGTATGAAAAACTTGAGCATTTAAAGCATGAACTTATTGTTTATGGCAGAAGTATGATGGCTCAGCCGGATTCAGACTTTAAAGAAGAGGAGTCCCTAAAGGAGGATTTAAAATTCTACTTCATGAATCCATGTGAAAAATACCGAGCTAGACGTCAAATACCCTGGAAACTGGGGCTTCAGATTTTGAAGATTGTTATGGTTACTACACAGGTAACTTTGAAAAAAAAATACCGATTTAGAATTGTATATTGGTGCGTCATGTACATGAAACAGCAAACAGATAGATATTTTGTAACTTCAGGCTTTTGCTTAAAGCTGCTTTCACAGTGTTAAAATTCCAACAAGTTTAAAATGCAAACAAAGGAGTGGATAGTCAGTGGGCAGGGAAATTAATTTCCCTGGTGTAAAGCTCCCTATAGCATTTGACCCTGTGCTCCTTTAAGTTGCTTCTGCAAGAATTTCAGTAATAATCATTATGTAAGGGGGGAGGCAGAGACAATAGTTTTTCCTTGTGTGTCATTCGCCTGAGAGATGCCTTTGAAAACAAATTTGTGTTGGCTATCAGCAGCTCCAATCCATACCTTCAAAGGCTAAAGCTCACTTCAGGCTCTCAACGCACCCACTCCCTCTCTATGCCACCTCATCCCTTTTGTTTTCCTTTCCACCTCATCTTACCCAAGAAGATCCTTGAAGGTACAGATTAGTCTTTGAAGGTACAGATTAGGCTTTGAAGGTGTTAATTAGTGTACCTTCCCTTTCACCCTCCCCAGCCATCATGATATGGAAGAAGAAAGGGAAAGATACAAGTAGGGTTATAGTTTAGTGATTTATCAGTGTTGCTTGGGAGCGGCAGTGGGAGAGTGAAATATTTATTTTATTATATTTTTAAACTTCCCAATAACAATTGTTCTTTGATAGCCTACAAACTGAAAACATAAAATACAAAGTAGCAATCTAAAACAAGAGAAAGCCAGCAGCAGGATGTAATAAAATCAAAAGCAAAACCAGCTGCAAAGGTAAAACAGTGCAAAGGTCTATAAGCAGTAACCAAAACGCCTGGGGAATTAAAAAGAAAAGAAAAGGTATTTACCTTCTTCTGAAAAGGGCATAATGTATTGATTCCCTACCTATGATCTTTCTGGAGGCATCTGCGGGAAGCAAGATGCTTGACTAGATGGACATTTGGTCTGATCTAGCAAGGCTCATCTTAATTCTTAAATGCTGTCTATATAGATTACTGCCGGCTGGATCCCCAGTTTCTCTGGTGAAAGGATCTTGAGACAAGGGCTGGGGCAGACTTGTGCTTGAAACTTTGGAAAGCTGCTGCCATGAAAACCTTTATGTTTAAAAGCATGGAGTTTCAAGCGGAATGTAATTGACTCTTGAGAAATTAAAATAGCATGACCCTCCCCCCCCACACACACACATAGCTTACCCTGGTGAGATGCATTGTTTACCCAAAAAGGTCATTAAAGTATTATAACATATTGTTTAAACCTAATAAAACCAGAAGGCGTTGTATAACTTTGTCCAATGCTTCCTCTTTTCCCTACCTCCTTTTCAAGGAAACTTGTAGCTTATTAGCCACAGAGTTCAATCCTGCAAGTCCTGCCTTTGTAGAAGAGCCATAGTATAGAAGCAAGTGTAGCCCTCTCTCTGCTATGATCGGTTGGGCTGCTGCCAGGCTAGGCAGGGCTGTGTCAGCCCATGCATTCCAAGGGAAGGCCTCTGTGTCTGCCTTGGGAGTGTATAGCAGTTTGTTGTTCCCTAAGGCTCCAGCTGCAGCTCTATGATGCTTTCTTTCTTCTAGGAGTAGCATCCATGCCAAGACCCTGGGGAGAACAAGCTGCTGGATGTTGCCAATGAAGGTGCAGAAGGCCTCACCTTGAAATGTATGGGCTGGTTGTGATGTGTGCCTGATACTAGGGCACTTCCCCAGCATAAAGGCAACCTGAGATAAAAGTTATGCTAGCTTCTGAAGAAGCCCTGCAAATGGTTGTGCACATGTTGGGCCCACAGAATTGTACTCACAGAGAATAGTTGTTGAAAGTTGCAAAAAGCTGTGGTTTTAAGAGAAAGAGCTCATGTGTCCTACAAGATGTGTCATGCATCGTGTGTCCTACTCTTTCTTCCTTTGTAGCTTTCCATGTTTCTTGATGCAGTTCCCCTCATTTGGGGATGTTTCTCCTGCTGACACTAAAATGCTCTGGGCAGGGAGGAATTCAGCTACTACAAAACTTAAATATTTCAGAAGTCTGCACAAAATATGTATGTGAATATAGAATGTTTACAAAATATAGAAGTCTATACAGAATATAGAAGTCTGTACAAAATATGCATGTGAATATGCATGGGTTGTTATTGAATAACAACCCATCTAAGAATGGGTTCAACAATTTTTAGTAAGTGTTCTGTACCATACTGAGGTGCTATTATAGTAATGTAAAGTATTTCCTTTTTTGTCTCCATGCTGGATTGGAAAAGGTTATTCTATGTAAGTATGAAGGGTGGGCTCCATGCTGTTTCTTTACTTTAAGTTCCCATATTTCCTCTTGGATCTCTTTCTCTCCAGTCTAGTCCCTCCATCATCACTTTGCATCATGCAAAATCCATTTTGTTTTATTTCTTTTGGTGAAATGAATTGAAGCCCTGCTCTTTAATACATTAGGATTTTTTTAAGAACATAGAGCCATGAAATTATATACATTTAGGCCACTGCTCTAAATCTCAGGCTTGGACATGTATAACTAGGGGGCGGGATCTACACTACTGCTTTAAAGCACTTTATAACAGTTTTGACAACTGTTGGGGCCCAGGACACACTGCATATACAGATTTCAAAATGTTTTCAAAGTGCTTTAAAGCGCTTTAAAAACAGTAGTGTAGATCCCCCTTAGCTCATCAGTTCTTGAGTGCAGGCAGGAAATATGTAAAAATGTGCTGTGATCATTTCAATATTGTTTTATTTGAAGCAAAATAATTGTAACAAGGGTGCCTGGTTTTGGGCTCTACTTTTTATTGCATTTAGAGAGACACTAATGGGGGCTCTTGCAAAGTTGAATTTTGCTCAGTTTCTCATTTTTCCAGCGTCAAACTTGTTTCATCCCATTTCTGCATCAAAACTCTGCATGAGAATTCAGATTCACTTTCTTGCACATTTCTCCTAACATTTGTGTTTCTGTACATATTCTTCCTAATAACAATTTGCTTCCTCAATATATTTTGTACATTATTCTTACTGCTATGCATTTTTGTGTGTGCTTTCCCCTAATATATGCATTTTGTACATTTGCAAAACTGGAAGAAGTGTCTGGAAGCAGAAATATCAAAGTAAAACTGCAGATTTTCAGTTTGTGTACTATTTGGGAAGTGTGAATTAGGTACTGAATGTATTTGTCCCCCATCCCTAGTTCTATAAACTTCAGTCACTCTCAGTAAATTTAGGTAGTCTCTGCCACCATACAGAACAGAACTTCCCCAGTTGCTTTACGCAGTGATAGAGGTGACTTCCTTCTTGTATTCCTTCTTCCTTCTTATATTTACATTTTGCACAAAAAATATTGGAGGTGCTGGAGGTATTAAACTTGTGCTGTTACATGTGGAGCTTTGATTAAATTGTAGAAAAACAGATCCAGGTTTTAGTGTACTTGCCAATAGAAAAGTGTAGACCCTAAACTTTGTTCCTGATAATTTCTACACTTTCAGCTCTCACTGTTCATGAAAGCTGAGATAGATGTCTACAAAAGCACTTTCTCCCTCTTATGAAAACCTGGAAGAGGTCAGTGACATCAGTGCTTGAAGACAGAGAGAAAACGGCTTCTTCTGTTTAATACTTGCTGTGTGTGCATTTCTTCAGATTCATTGTGGAAGTCAGATGATTAAGAGAGGAGCCATAGCTCAGTCATAGATCTCATGCTGTGCATGCATAAGATACCAAGTTCAGTCAGTTGCCTTTCTAGTGAAAAGGATCTTTGGTAGCAGTGCTAGGAAAGACCTTTGCTTGAGACCTTGAATAGCTGTTGCAAATCAACCTAGATGGTACTAGGCTGGAAGGACCAATGGTCTGATGTGGTAGACTGCTTTGTATGTTCATGGGAACATCTAGTTAGGCTGGGGATAAAGGGGAGGGTTTACTGTGGCTAACTATGAAGTCCTTGGAGTAAGGGATACACTGATCTTTACAAATCAGTAAGGAAACCTCTAACTTGGAATCTTCTTCATGCCATAATCATTAATAAAGCAGTGTGTGATGAGAGTTGGTATGAGATGCAAAATTTTAAGACGTGAGAGTAGGAATTGGTGCCTTTAAGAAACTAATGACCTGATCATGTCCAGTCATCAAATAGCTCTCTTTCAAATTAGTACCTGATGTACTGTTTTGGATATAACAAACTGGGTTTGCTAACCTATAGTTCAGCGAGCTGGGAACGAGCATTAAGTATGTGTTCCCCTTCCCTCCTCTGTTGCTGCTGTTGTTGTTTCCATTTATGCGTCCTCCTATAGCTAAAGCTGTCAGGATGACATACATAATTAAAAACCAATACAATAAAACCAATTATAAAATGCATAAAAAGAATTTTTAGAACGTTTTAACAGCAGCAGCAACAACAATTTAAAAAGAGATAAATATCCAAGCAGCTAAAACATGGAAACATGCCTTCACACATTGATTTCAGTCCTGGTCTGTTTAAGCCAGAGCTCTTCATTACATCTGAAACACGGAACCCTGGTTTAATTTCAGTTTACTGACCAGCATCTTAAATTGGGAACAAATCATCAAATAGTAAACACACTAGGCATATCAGGATTGGAGCACCAATGTCAGGGGAGGAAGAATGGTGTACAACTGGAATCGCTACACAAAAAGCATCTATTGTCTGATCCAGCACGTAATGTATGAAACAATTTACCTCTCTGTTTTCTCTTTTTTTTTGAAAGCTTGTCCTTTTTGGCTTGAGAAATCAGTTGGTGGTTTCTTTCAAAGAGGAAAATACTATGGCTTTCAAGCATCTGTTTCTGAAAAACTACTCTGGTGTTGATGAAGATGACTACAGCTGCAGTGTGTACACACAGCAAGATGTTTATGATAGTATCTTTTTTGCAATTAATCAGGTATGTGTCTGTTCATGGTATGCATACACAGGATGCAACAGCAACTGCAAACGCCTTACTAGAAATGCAAAAAACCCAAAACAAAACTGTGGCTAATTCAAAGGATTGTGAGATCACCTGTGATGTCTGTATACAGGCAGACAATAGGGATTATGCTGCAGGTAGGGTACCTGTCATTCCTTACTAATTTAATGTGATACCATTCTTTCAGAAGCATTAAGTGTCTTCTGAAATTTACGTCTCTTACAATTTGGCTGGCTGAATGTTAAAAGTCACATTTAGCCAGCTCTGCCATGGCTGCAGCAGCTATCCAGGCATCCTGCTGTTGGACAGAAGCAGTTAATTTCTCTCTCATTATGGGATACTAGAGCTATGAATCTAAACAGCCTTGCATGGAAATAAACCTTTAAATTGCTGGGATTTGTTTCCAAGTAAATATGTATGGTTATTGAAACAGTAGTTTTTGATTTCCTTGCCATTATGAGTTTATTTATTTATTTTAAGCAGACTGGTTTTCAGCATCTTACAGTTGCACTGCTATATTTTCGGATGTGCTATAATCTGAGTTGCAGTTACAGAAAAGGGTACCTCTTCTTCAAACCCATGTTCACAAGTGACGTAATCCAAATGAAAAAGTGCATTTTAGGGCTTTTTCATAAGTGATATGATGTCCTTTTGCCATTATGTAGATTGTAGTGTTTTTTATTCTGAAGAGGTTTCTTTGTTTTGTGTGTTTGCTTTGCAACTAGTACCGACAACTGAAGAATATATCACTGGGTACACTGGGTTACGAGCAAGACGAAGATGACTTGCAAGGCTTACAGTTATGTAAACAGCAATACAGGAAAGGCACAATACTTTCTTCTAATGATACGCTGCACATAGACAGTACTATTGAAACAGGTACTACTGGAATAGAAGTGTGTCGTAGCTCTGAATTTTATATTTGCCCCTTTGTCAAGGCCACAGGCGCAACCTGTAGTGCATCTCTGAGCCCATACAGCTGACTACCTTGCCTCTGATGTGTGGTAAAATCCTCCTTATTGTTATGATAGAATGATACAGAATAATGATCAAACCCTTCAGCTTTGGCTGTCTGCATGGGCCCTGTGCCTGAAGGAAATCCATGAACTGACTCTCAGGATTTGGTTTCTGCTTCAAGCACTATTGTTGTGTTCAAATGATTTTATCTTGACTTAAAAAGTTGAAATATGCAGAAAGCTTTTGATTCATGCATACAGTCCCTTCTCTCTCCTCCTTTAGCAGCTTAGTTCAATGAAATATAGAAGTTTCCAATTAACTATTGTTTCCCATTTTGAAATAACCAAAAAACTAACTTTGGAACCAGATTTGTCAGAACCAGGTTATTGGCTTTGGAACAAACCAGGATCTTAAGATGGTTTAAGATCCTGGCTTGTTCCAAAGCTGGTAATCATAGTTTCCCAATTCAAACAAAACAGGAAACTATATTTCTTCATGGTGCACAGCAACTGGAGGAGAAGGGCCGCATGTGGTGACAAAAGGTGCATGCATATTTCAGCTTATTAAGCCAAGATATAGTCAGCTGAATGAGATCTATAGCTTCTGAAATGCAGCCTAGTATGTGTTCCATATAGGTCCTGGCATACTGGCCGGTTCAGACGACACACTAAACCATGCTGCTTAACCACAAAGTGGTTAAGGGAATGCTTAGCCATGGTTTATGGTGTCACCTGACACGCGTTTTCGCTAACATTTTCTTCTGTTAACCACATTGTGGTTAGGCTGCCAAACCACATTCTGCAATGTGGTTAGTGGCACTAACCATGGCTAAAAGTGTCATCTGACACATGTATGTGGCTAACAGGAAGAAATCATAGAGCCCGAAGTATAGAGCAGCTGAAATTGCCGTGGCTGCTTTAGACTGCGGGCTCTGTGCCCGTCGGGGTGTGCTGGGGGGAGGGTGAAGTTCCCCCCCCTTTTAAATGCCTATGGGGGGGCTAGTGGGTGGGCAAGTTTTTTTAAACTTTTTTAAACGAAACGGAGCGCAGGAGCTCTCCAGCGCAACTGTGAGTAGGTTTTTTTAAAACAAACAAACACCTTGCCCTCTTCCCCCCCCCCCCATGGGCATTTAAGAAGTAAATCCCTCCCCCTCCCAGTTCACCCCCCGATGAGCATTTAAAAAGGAAAAAAAAAACCCTCCACCTCCCCCCCCCCCCAGCACACCCCTGATGGGCAAGGAGCCCACAGTATAGAGCAGCCGTGGCAATTTCAGTCGCTCTATACTTCGGGCTCTATGATTTCTGCCTGATGGAGGACTTGGATGCTGCATTAACCGCTTTGTGGTTAAGGAAAATTTAACCACAAAAGGGTTAATGGTGTCGTCCGCACCCGTTTTGCATATGTTTAGCATAACCACAGCTGGACAGGGTTACGTTAACCACAAAACCCAAAGTGTCGTCTGAACCAGGCCACTGTTTAACTAAAGGTGGTATGGGGAGGAAGATTTTGGGGTGGGTGCATAAAAGGTTTGCTTGTGATGAGTTCACATGATTTGCAGACCCCAGCCTATTTATTCTTGATACCTGCTCTTCATGGAATCAGAAGTAGAATACTACTTTTGTTCAGAACTGTATCTACAGAAAGAAAATAAGGCACTGTCTTGGAGATGGTGTTGCAAAGCAGACTGCCTTGCTGTACAAATTGTGAAAAGATTTTAGATGTTTGCAGCATAATACTATGTATGCTTAATTGGAGACATGTCCCGGTGAGTCTTATTGCAGTCCTAGATTTCTCAAGTATAACTGGGGATAAAGCTTTTGTGTCTTTTTGTTCCCTTCCCACCCACTGCCCCACTCTGCCCCCAGAATGCATTCGCCTAGAGCCTCAGGAACTGGCTGCTAAGGAAATAAGTCACTTGAAGAACTCGTCATTTTTCATCCTTGAGTTTTATAGGTAAAGTGAGGGTTTTGGAGACAGTTTTATATGTGTTTCTAAAAAAAAGGGGGGGACTATATTGTAATGCCTTCTCTTTTTCCAGACTCATACAGGTTGAAATCTCTTTTAAACTAAAAGGCATTGATCTACAAACCATTCATACCCGTGAGCTGCCTGACTGTTATGAATTTCAGAATACTGTAAGTGCTGTTCTGTATTCCCACATAGAAAAATATAGTCTTTTTATCTTGAACAATTTCCTAAGATGAGCTTCTCTTCTAACAACTAGTCCTAGGGCCAGTTCACACATAATTTATTTATTTATTTATTACATTTTTATACCGCCCAATAGCTGAAGCTCTCTGGGTGGTTCACAAAATGGAAAATCATGGCTTAATTAAGCTTGCCTGTTAGTGATTGCTGAGAAGTGTGTGTGTGGAGAGACAGGGAGAAGGCCCAGGATAACAATCTGTTTAAAGGTACATTTTGTCAGGCAACTGTATTTTTTAAAAACAATGCTTACGCAGTGCTTACGCACTTAAATGCATAGATGTTAAAAGTTTTGTAACTATTTTCCTGTGTTATTTACAACATTTTTAAAAAATGTGTATAGATTGTGTTACATGATCTAAAATATAGCTTCAAGCAAGTAGCTTATTGTTTGTTTGTTTTTTAATATCAACAGATTATATTTAACAATAGAGCCCACAGTGGTAAAATGAAAATATTTTTTGATACCGATGCTGTCATAGAAGAATGTAAAGACTGGAACATATCTGGCTCCAGTAAGTATTGTGTATGCATGTGTGAGTTAAAAGATGAGAATCTTGTGTTTTGACTATTTATGCATTAGCACTCAGGCCTGAACACCAGAAATAGAGGGAACAAGAGGGATCTGCAACACATATTGCAGTGTAGAGTGCTCCTGTTCACCATGCCCTCTTCCATGCTAGGGTGACCATATGAAAAGGAGGACAGGGCTCCTGTATCTTTAACAGTTGTATTGAAAAGGGAATTTCTGCAGGTGTCATTTGTATATATGGAGAACCTGGTGAAATTCTGTCTTTATCACAACAGTTAAAGGTGCAGGAGCTATACTAGAGTGACCAGATTTAAAAGAGGGCAGGGCACCTGCAGCTTTAACTGTTGTGATGAAGAGGAAATTTCCCCAGGTTCCCCACATATACAAATGACACCTGCTGAAATTTCCTTTTCAATACAACTGTTAAAGATACAGGAGCCCTGTCCTCCTTTCCATATGATCATCCTACATGATACTCCATTCCGTTGTCTCTTCCATTCATTTTTTCCTCTCCAAAAGTAAGCATTCTGTGGTCATTAAGCACATTCGGTGCTCATTGGGTTGGCTTGCATTTTTTCCTCTCTTAGGATCTCTTCTATAGATTTTTTAAAATTATTTCTGCAATCTTTGTGGTTCTTCCTGCCCTAGTGAGACCTGTCTCATGTGTGTGGTGCCATTTTGGCTACATAAGCTAGAACACCCACTTCCTGAATATCAGAAATGGAGGGAATGATGATAAGCATAACTGTAAATGTTTTATGGAGGAAGGTAGTTAGAGGAATATTTAATCTGCAAATGATTTGCAGTTCACATGGTGGGTAGGCAGAAGTGCTTTAGCAAGAGAGAAGTCAATTGAAGAGCAGTATTGCCTTTTTATTTTATAGATGGTCCAATGAAACTTTATAGTCTAACATGAAAGCTCTCTCGGCCAGTTTTTTTTAATTAAAATGTGAAATATAATACCTAAAATAATTGTTGGTTTCAAAACAATCACAAGTCTTATTCAGCCCTAATGTCTGCGGGAAAAGACTAGAGTGAAAAAGCTCAGAACTGAAAAAGTTACATTAAGCTATTACAACTGCTTAATGCTTGAATGCATGTCTGGAAAGTTATTGTCTGTCTCTGCAACTGTTGTTGCTCTGTATTTTAGGAAAGGCGTCTTTATCTTGTGATGTCTTAAACTTTCAGTTACTCATGCAAATGTTGCTGTAGGAAAGTTGTCTCCTAGTTAATTGAAGCTTTATAGAGGAAGTGTCCATCTTGACATAATCTGCCAAGGTTTTGAGAAACTGAGTTCTGCAATGTCAGTAAAACATAATTCCACCATTGCACTTTATGTTTACTGAGCTTGTGATGTAAGGAGGTTCTGTAAGACAGATGTGGATAACACATGTAAAACTTGCTGTATAGTGGTAACACACAAATACATTAAAATTCCTGCTGAAGCTTCTAACTTTGTTACGGGACGCTACTTGTATTGTTCTGCGAGTCCCCTTCATGTATGTCCCAATTACTCTGGTTATGTTTTGGAAAAAGTGATGCACATAAAAATGCGTACTATTTTTTCCTGTTTGTAACTGGTGCTCAAGCCTCTATTGGTTCAAGACCGATTGGAAGAGATGCGGCTTGTTCTGATGTAATACATTGAGCCCTGAGCTGTGATGTAGTTCTTTTGTTTCTTTCTTGTATTGTGGCTTGCTTGCAGATGCCTATGGTAATGAAATCTTTGTGTTCTTTTACTTTTGTATATCTCCTATAATAGTTCAGAAAAACACACAATATACCTTGGTTTTTGATGGGTTTGTCATTGCAAACTGCTTTGCTTCCCTTATTCTCTGCACACGGTCCATTATTCTTGCTGTAAAACTACAAAAAGTAAGTATACCTTAGTCTTGGATGCATGTTTGCTTTTTATTTTTCCAAAACAAAAAGGGTATTGGGAATGAGTCCACAGGAATACTCAAACAAGAAATCATAGTTCTGACTTGTATCAGTAGTTTGGTCAGGAGTTCTGTTAAAAGTTAAGTCACGGCGGCTGCACTACTAACAACTTTGAATCTGTCTCTAAAGATTGTATATTTGCATCTTAATCTTTTTGCAATTAACAATTGCACGAAGATGACCCAGAAGCCTTGCTTCTGGTAGGATTCTAATAATAATTTAATGTCCCCATCTGTGATTTTCAAATCTTTGTCTCACTCCTCCCCAGATTAAATGAGGAAACTGGAAATTGCATAAATACATTCTTCCCCCATGCTCACTTGTGAAGGGTTTTTTATTCAATAGTTGAGTTCTTGAGAAATGAGTGTTTTGTAACAGTTGATTTCCCCTCTACTCAAGGCATTGATAAATGATTATGAGCTGAATAATTGTGCAGCAAGAAGAAGCAAAATAAAATAAAATAAAATAAAATATTTCATTTTTATTTCAATATTTATAAGCCACCTTTCCAGACCAACTCCACCCAAGGTGACGAATAAAATACAAGTAAACAATGGCTTAGGGCCAGTCTACTTGAAGGAGCACCTTCTACTATATGTTCCTGCTTGATTGCTAAGATCTTCTTGGGAGGCTCTTCTCTGGGTCTCACCACCCACTTTTTCCCAGGGAAAAGCCTTCTAGGTCCCCCTGCTGTAGAATACACTTCCCAGGGAGTTCTACCTGGTATCTTCACTGAATAAATTTAGACACCAGGCTAAGACCTTATTCTTTAAGCAGCCACTTAATCTTTAATCTGTTGCTTGATTATTAATTTTACTACTGGTTCCTCAATATTATAAATATTTTTAAATGTTTAATATGGTATTATTTTGATACTTTTAATATTGTGGTGTTTTGTCATTTATTTTATTTTATGATTGTAAACTGCCCTGAGAGTATTAGCCATTTGGGCGGTATGCAAATCTAATAAATGAAGTATAAATACAGTAATATAATAGATAGATAGATAGCAAAGTATATATTAAAACAGCATTCAGTACATGAGAGCACAGTTTGTATAGTGCCTAACATGCTTTGATATGATGCAACCTATGGGTGCTGCCTTTAAATTATTCAGAAGGTTCAACTAGTACAAAACCAGTGAGCAGGCTGATTACTTGTGGTGATCACAAGAAATGTATGATGCTTATTCATCATTGTCTGCTAGTTTGGTCCTAAGCCAAATTCAAAGTGTGGGTACTTAATGGCCGGGTGTTGATTGCATTTGTCATTGGCAGATATAAAATCTAGTCCTCTAGTGTTCAAGTACATTGTAACCATATAAAGTATAACAGCAGAACTTACCCCACAATCCTTTTCCATAATGTTGATGCCAGCCTTTCCCCACCTGCTGTCCTTCAGATGTTAGGGACTTCAACTCCCATCAGTATGGCCAATGGTGAAAAATACTGGGAGTTGTAGTCCAAAATATCTGGAGGGCACCAGGTGGGGGAAGGCTGGTCCACACACTCTAGTGTAGTACCTGTGTGGTCACTTGATGGACTCTAGTAATGTGAGGAAAACCAGTATGCATTTTTTGCTCTAAAGTAGTAGAAGCTTCTTAACTGTTCTCCTCCTCCTCTTAATATTTAAAACAGAGGTTTGTGAATTTCTTCTTGAAGAAATATAAACGCCATGTGTGCAGTTCAGACCGTCTGGAGTTCATTAATGGGTGGTATGTCCTGGTGATTGTCAGTGATATGATGACTATCATTGGCTCTATAATGAAAATGGAAATAAAAGCGAAGGTGAGCTTTAAAGTCACAACTATTTTGGACCATTATGGAGTGGTGGTTGTGAGACTCCTCAATTCTTAAGCACGTAATCCTATCAGGATGCTCATCAGCCTCTGAAATGGAGTTCAGTGGGCAGGGCCATCCCTACCATTAGGCAGGGTGAAGCAGTCATGTCAGGCATCAGATTCTGGGAAGTGGCAGTAAGGTGTTGGAGGAGAGAGCTGTGTGTCTTTCAGCCTGCCCTATGCTCCCTAAGCTAGCCTGTTGCCTTCAGCTTCAATGGAGGAGAATGCTTAATCACCAGTGTTGAAAAAACAGTCTTTTGTACATGAAATGGGAGAGGGTGCCATCTTATTCTTCACCTCATGTAGTAAATGACTTGGGCAGCCCTGCTGGTGGGCATCCTATACAGATCAGGAGGATCATGGAGATGATCTTTGCCTCCGCGCTCCTCCCACTTTGCCTGTCTGTCTGGGGCTCTTTGGAGAAAGAGGGAAGGAGACTGGAGGATTCTCCTTATATATGCCTGCCCAAGACCTGAGATCTGGTGGAGGAGCCCTTCCCCGCATCCCACCAATGCAACATATATGCTATGATGGGACAAGGGAGAGGGCTTTCTCTGTTGTGGCACCCCGACTGTGGAATGCCCACCCCTTGGAGGCCCGATTGGCACCAACACTGATTTCATTTCGACGCCAAGTAAAAACATGGCTTTTAAACAAAGCCTTTGATGGTTAAACTCAGTGGCACATTGTTTAAACTGTTTTACTGCTTTTAAATTATATATTGTTTTATCTTGGTTCATGGTTTAATTTGTTTTTAACTGTGCATATTTATTGTTTTATACTGTATGCTTTTATCTGTATGCCACTCTGAGTTCTTAATGATATAGGGCGGGATATAAATGTTTAAATAAATAAATAAATAAATAAATAAATAAATAAATAAATAAATAAATACTCAGTCCCCTCCCCACTCACAGAACTCCCTCTTTCCTTCCTCTCTGAAGGTGCTTTAACGACCTTGGAGAGGCAGCCGGAGCAGTTCTCTCTACACCAGCTGTGAGTGGGAGGGGAACCCGGACTCCTGGCTCCAGGGTCTGAGTGCTGAGATCCAGGAATCTGAAAAATCCTCCCCCCACACACACACTGTCCAGGGGCCATAGGATTGTTCCCTAAGGGTTTTTTTTTGGTTGAAAACTTAAGCAGAACCAACTGCCCAAAAACTGTTTTAGTTGCTCAACATTCTCTTCTCTTTTTCAGAATCTTACAAGCTATGATGTTTGCAGTATTTTTCTTGGTACATCTACTTTATTCGTTTGGGTTGGAGTTATTCGGTACTTAGGCTACTTCCAGACATACAATGTAAGCTCTAGAATCAAATATTCAGTAGTATGGTATCTTGTGTTTGTGTGACAATTCTACTCTCCTCCTTTCATAGGTTCTCATTTTAACAATGCAAGCATCATTTCCCAAAGTTCTAAGGTTCTGTTGTTGTGCTGGGATGATATACCTTGGCTATACTTTCTGTGGCTGGATTGTTCTAGGACCATATCATGAAAAGGTATGCAGGTGCTTGGTGTGTGTTTCTGACACCATTTCTTATGTAACTAGGATATAATATAGAAGGATATAATATATAAACATTAATTTTGAAGTGGGTGAGTGTGTATGTACTCTGATATACATCAATTGCATTGTTCATATTGTGTGTTCAAAATGTCTGTACTTATGCATACATTCCATTCTGGATCCAACATGTATGTCTAGGGAAAAACAACTTGTGATGCTTGGCTTAGTTAAACAACACTCTTTACTGGCAAAAACAAATGTATTCATGAAGTTTGCTCTGACTGAATGAAAAACTAATATTTTTTGTTTGACTGTGGTCTACCTTTAGATTTTTCACAAGAGGGCAGCATTGTCCCACATTTTATTATGAACACAGCCTAAAATAAGATGCTACAGATGGTGATAGCTGGCTCTCAAGTTTGAGGCAGCTTACCTTATTTTGTTCAAAATAACTCAAATTGCAGTCTAAATTTGACTTTCCTGTGATGGTAGATGTGTTGGCCAAAAGAACATTTCCAAAATCCATATCACCATGATACATTTATTAGGCCAACTCAATGGTCACAAAATATTGTGCAAGCATTTGAGTTCTCTAGAACTCCTCTTCTGGTAAGATGATAAACAAAGCAAAAAGTAGGAAATGGTAGGGGAAGTGGCTGATGTTCAAGCCATGGAGTCTTCATCTGGTTACATTATTAAGATGAAAAGTGGGAGGAGAATGCAAACATTAAAATTAGCATCTACCAGGTACAGCGATGGTCTGAAGTTACACTTGGGACCCTCCGAAACAACAAGAAGAAACAAACAATGGTTGATCTCCATTTTTGAAAATATAAAATTCAGCTGTTATTCAAAAACTGTCTGAATCGTTAGGCAAAACACATTGGTTCCTTGATAGGTATCTTGTGGAAAACAAAAAGTAGAGATATAGGTGGAAAACAAAAGTAGAGATATACTGGGCAGTTGTTATATCAAAACTGGAGATAATTTCCTGGACTACAGTGGCAATTTATAAAATACATATTGCGTGATAACAAGAATATTCTTGCATTGGTAAGCTGACATATAGACCTTTTTTTACAAGTTTCAGCAACAAATTGTGAGTTAATTAACCTATGATTAGTTGTGTTGTATGCCAGATGTGAGCTGTTTCCACTTTGCATAAACAACCTCCTGTTGGCCTGATCAAAGGTTGTTGTGTGAAAGAGTGAATCCAGTCATTTTAAGTTGTTTGGGGATTAAATAACCCACAGTTAACCTATGATTTCTTAATTAATCCACGATTTTCTGCTCTGAAGTGTGAAATGGGACGTAGTATGATTTAAAAATAAATTTGTTCCTATTTAAGCCACAGGGAATGGAGTTGAACCTCCTGACGAAATGCTTTTCAGCTTTTCTTTGAAATTCCTTTGTTCAAAAATGGCCACCTTGATGTCAGTGTCCTGGGAGATTGAAATGTTTTTGAGTATTGCTATTTTTGATGTCACATTTGTGTCCATTTATTGTTTTGTTTAGAGACTGACCTGTTTGTCTTACGTACAATGAAGGCATTGCTGGCAAATGATGGCATATATCACATTAGAAGATGAGCAGGGGTATGAGCCCCTGATGTTGTGGATGACAGTATTATGTATTGTAAGAGTGTTACCAGAGTAGACATGGGGAGAAAATAGCACCTGGGAGAACATTTCAATCACCAAGGACACTATCTTGCCACAAAGTGGTCATCCCTTATAAGAAAGGAAGATCAAAGATGGAACACAAAACAATTGAACTACATTTCATCGGCTCACCGATATTTATTATTTATTTATTAATTAAATTTATATACCGCCCCATAGCCGAAGCTCTTTAGGCAGTTTACAAAAGTTAAATATATATGTGTTATCAACCAAAAATTGATGTATGATTAGCCACTGTCTGACCTCACTGTTTACAATTCTGATCCCAAACTACATGAATATATTTATTTGCAACTCAGCATAACATTTATTGCATCTGTTGAAGTGAACTGCAGTCCCAGAAACTATAGCTTATGCCATAACAAATGAGTTAGTTTTCAGGGTTCTAGAAGATCTGCAGTCTGTTGCAGCAAACACAACAAACAAAAGTACCTGTCTGGAAACAGTAAATTACGTGGATGGACTAAGAATATTCTCAGTAAAAGTTTGGCTCTTCCTGAGGTCTTTTGTGTCATCTAAAAGTTAATATACACATCTTTTAGAATCCTGTGGTGTTCTTGCATAGAAAACTGGCTATTTGTATTACAATTTGTATTTAACTTATAAACAAAAAACTTGCTAAGCATTTTAAACCTAGTGCTTCTGCTAATATAAGTGGTGGAGAAGTAAAAAACAACAACCAGATATGTATTATGTCATGCTTGGTTGGAGGTGAGGCTGGCTGATATCAAGAGCAGGCCTTTTGTTGTAGCTCCAACCATTTGGAACTGTTCTACACGAGGTTGCTAATTGGCTGTTAATTTGCTTAGGGATGTTGGAGAAATCCACAATGGAATCAAATGAATTTTATTTTTTATGAATCCATCCCACAGATTCCTCAATGGAACAACATTTCCCCAGTCAAGTGGATTCTGCAGACTGGCAGATCATTTTTCTAACTTTCAGAATTTTGTGCAAAATTAGTAATAGAAAACAATCCCACAAAATTAAAAAAAAATAGCCAGAAATGCACATTTTCCCCAAATGGCAAAAGTGTGAAAATTCAGAAACGGAAAAAAAAATTCCAATTTTGTCAATGAGTGGAAGATGGAACAAAAGTCTCCTGACGATCCATAAAACGCAGACAGAACGGATTTTACACAAGCCGTGCATCCTAAATTTGCTGTATATAAGTTTTGAGCACTACATGAGCATTTTCTTGCCTGTTTTTCCATTACGTAAACTCTACGTGGCACTGTGATATAGCAGAATAGTGTAAATACACAAGTGGAAAAGTGTTTTCTTTCAGTTTTACAATTAAATATTGCATTTCCCTGCTTTAAACAAAACCCGCAGAACTTGTAACAATGTTGTCTAAAGAACCCATGGACAACCATAAGTAGGGAAAGAAAAGTGCACAATACATGCCTCATATAGAAAATCCCTTACGTTCTCAAAACCACCACAAATCTCTTCTGCAAAATCAATGTACAATCTTTTTTTAATTAAGATATGTATTTAACATTTGATTTTATGAGGGCTGGATAACATTTGAAAATGTACAGTTTGTTTTTATTGATTTGTGGGGGTTTATTGATCTATTGTAAGACATCTAGCATTTTTATAAATGGGTGGGATGATATGGGTCTTTGATTCTTTCAAGTGCCATAGTAATGGTTTCTGATACCAGTTGTGTTCCATGCGTTCTAGTTTGAAGATCTGAACACGGTAGCAGAATGTCTGTTTTCTTTGGTCAATGGCGATGACATGTTTGCTACGTTCGCTCAAATCCAGCGGAAGAGTACTTTAGTGTGGGTGTTCAGTCGGCTATACCTGTATTCCTTCATTATCCTCTTCATATATATGATCCTCAGCCTTTTTATTGCACTTATTACAGATGCCTATGATACCATAAAGGTAAACTTATTTGTTAAGCACTTGTTTTCATCAAGAAGGCCAAATTATTGTTAACTTTTAAGAAGATCCTTTAACTTGAAGAGGAGTTTACTTACAGAAATATTTCAAACTTTCTCAGGCTTAAAATGGGTAACTTTGTAGGATGGGGGTAAGATTATTGGGAGGGGCTTGAAAACTTGCTTCTGTTGAATTTGCCATTTTGTTTCACTAGCTAGGCTACTGCTAGCCTAGGTTTGCCCCTTTTCCATATGTGGTGCTGTTGAAACTTTCAATGGTTGGGGGATAGAGGTGGGGCCAGGGGAAGAGGGCCTGGCTTTCTGAGGACTTTCTGAGGACTCCTTTCTGAGGGCTTTCTGAGGACTCCTCCAGTAGGGCTGGGTTTGGCCCGTAGGGCTGAGATACTGGACCCCTGCAGTAATGCATAGTACTTCCTCCAAGATGGAGGGGGGAAACTGATGGAAGCCCTATTTTGAACACAAGAGATCGCACAGCATTGGAAAAATTTCTAAAGCCAGGAAATGTCACTCTCTTGCCCGACACCATTGTTTTTACCAGAGCTATAGCTGGAGTAGCCTATTAGTAGAACTCTTAGAAAGGACAATGGAGCCAGAGCCAGACCCGTAAATTCAGTGTCAAGCAAGTATAAGAATATTTGCGCTTTATACTAATGAACAAGTAAAGTTACTTACAAGTAGAGTAAGGTAAGTGGATGAGGAGTAGAGGAGAGCATTTCTTTTATCTTCCCACCAGTAATATAGTGGGAAATTTGGTTCCAACCCTCCTTCAGTATATTTTACATTTGCTGGCTTTGCTAAACTGATAATTTTATCCATCTTCCCCCTCCTTGTACCGTTTTTTGATACAGTGGGGTTGGAGAGCAGTAGAAATGAGGAATGCCTTGAATTATCCTAAACAGATATTTCTCTATACTCCTGTTTCAGACATACCAAGAGATTGGTTTCCCAGTTACGGATCTACACGAGTTTCTAAAAGAGTGCAACAATGAAGACACAGGAAAACAGACATCAATAAGTTTCTGTTGCTGTAGGAGGTCAGTATGCTGTTTCACTGGTTCTGTCAGTTCTGTAGGACTAAATACCTTTGAGATAATGGGCTCAGTGATGGGGTCCAACCAGAAATATGGAACTTTTGTTGAGTATGCACTCAATTTTTCTGCCATTGTCTTACCAGTAGGAAACTACTATTTCTAGCAATAGAGAAGGAAAGGATCAATTGTATGTTTTTCTCTCTCTCTAATTGAACAGTGCTAGTGAGGGTAGTTAACCTAAGTACTTTTAATTGTGGCATAAATTGCTTTCCCTGGTGAAATCGTGAGGTTATTTTTAATTAACAGAACTATTGGCAGACAACATAAGCCAAAAATAATGATAATCTCTAACTTCCTCTCTTAATTATACTTCAAGGATGTTATCACAAGATAAAAGTGCTTAAAGTTCTGTATCCTTCTACATAGTTCTAACATTTTAAAAAGATGCCTGACATGGTGAAGAGCATTCTAAGCAGATTATTATTATTTACATTTGTATACCACCCCATAACCAAGGCTTTCTGGGCGGTTTACATAGGATAAAAACACTTAAAAACAATATACAAAAATTTAAAAGCACAAAAACATACAATTTTAAACCACAAAAACAAACCCAGGCTAATTACATATTGCTAAATGCCTGGGAGAAGGGAGATGTCTTCACCTGGTGCTGAAAATATAACAATGTCAGCGCCAGGCGGGCCTCGTCAGGGAGATTGTTCCACAATTGGGAGGCCACCACAGAAAAGACTGTCTCTCTTGTTGCTGTCCTCCGATAGCATCTCCCAGGTGGATTCCCTTTGCTTCGGGAGTGAACTGGAATGACTTGGAAGTTTCAGGCTGCAAAGCTCTATTTTAGGGGTCCCCAACCTTTTTGGATCCATGGGCACATTTGGGAAGTTGAGATACTGCTCTGGGCACTTCCACAAAATGCCTAATCAGTGGATCGCCACTTTGGCATCTACGGATCTTAGGCTGCGTCTTATTTAGCAAAAACCTTTGCTATGTGTCTATTGAAGAGTCTCTTTAAGAAGGGGTTGTCTAATACAGCTAATTGCTGACAGTGCAATACTGCTAAAGCTTCTTTTAAACATATTTTTGGCAATGACCACTAGTTGGTTCTTTTTGCGGGGAGGTTATCACACAGAATTTTTTTTGTACTGGAACAGTCTTTAATATTCTCTGATGTACACACTCATTTAAATTATTTTCCTGCTTCATGGAAATTAACAAATGGTCAATGTAAATGGATTCTCCACACCCTTTTGACAGCTAAAGGCTGGTATTACAGCATTGGAAGGATAAACACTGATTTCTTATAATGTAATGGAAGAGTCTTACAAGAGTTTCAATATTTGAAAGGGTGGCATATAAATGTCACCTTCAAATGGATACTTATTTGGATTTTTGGTCCACTTTTGTTGCAACCCATGTATAATTGTTAGAAAGTTGTATATTTCAAAGCTCCAGCCATCTATACCGGCTTTGATGGAATTAATACTTTTGGTGATTTGTCTGGCTATTCAATTAATTTGTCAAAGTCTGAAATGATGCCAATTGGAGAACATATATCTTCCAGTGTGTTGACTAGTAGGCAATTGTAGTGGTACCCAGAATCCATTACCTATTTGGGAATACTTGTCCCCATATATATAGATCTCAATTGAGTAAACTAAATTTAAGTAAGTTGATTAATGAGAGTTAAATTGCATCCCACCAGGCCCCCACAGGCTGGATGATATCAGCGGGTATGTAGCAAAACAGAGGTATAAGCCTGAGATGAGGGTCTGAGGACAGAAAAGCAGAACCTATAAATGCCAGGTTATATGTGAATTATTATTGTAGAGAATGGAAACTTAGAAACCAGGTGCTACAACAAATTTAAGCATTTGGCTAGTCTTCTACTAGTACCTTCCAACATATTTATATTGAATTACTGGTGTGAATTGGCTACATATCAGCTATTGAACCAAGTTCAAGTTCTTGCTGTTGGAATATAAAGCATGGTGGATTGCCTTTTCCAGTATATTCCTGCGTGTTGCTAAGATCATCAGAAGAGGCCTTGCTGGTTGTAACACAACCTGCAGATTACCATGGTATTTGGGAGGCGACAACGGTGGTGTCTTTTAGGCACCCGTTAAAGACCTATCCCTTTGCCCAAGTTTGTTTACTAATTATTGTGCTTTTAGCTTTGGCTTAAAATAATTTTAAGACATTTTAACTGATGGTTTTTTTGTATTATGATGCATTTTAACCTCTGATTTTGTAAACCGCTTAGATGTATATTTAGATATGGCAAGTGGCATATAAATAAATAAATAAATAAATATAACTTCTTTCTACAGGCAGAACAGTGATGACAACTTGATACTTATAAACTGAAGATGGGTGGTGCCAGCCTAAATTACTGCAAACAACCTGCTGGGAAAGCAGACCCTCTTGAACTGCAGTAGAGCATGCCATGAGTGCATGCCTTTTCTACAAACAAATTACTTCAAGGAAGGAGAAACAATGAAGTCTTCCTACAGTCCACAATGGGAAGCTCAAAAACTGTATATTGAGCTAGTATTGTATGAACAGTGGATGACCTTGTTGCAATAGGTGACCCTAAGAGGCACTTTCAACGAACTGCTGGGCGTTAAGTATCTCTTGGTTACGCCTCAATTGTAACCTGCTTTCTGGATATTTTATATTAAAATGTTTCAATGAAACCCACTTCTTAAACACAAACTACTGCAGTTATTGGTAACTGTAGGTTTTTTTTGGATTGCTTATTTTAAGATTGTATTTGGATTTAAGAGTATAATGGGCTTTCCCCTTAAACATAACCTATTTGTTAAACGTATGTAAAACTGTACACGATGGCTTGGTTTCCCCCCTCCCTTATGTTCTGTTTTTTGGTTTATTTAGTAACTTAAAGCTGTCCAGACATTTAACGTTCACTTGGTTGTATATGCACTTTTCCCTAAAAGCAAATAACTTTACAATCCGTGTGGGTTTTCGTTGCTGTTGTTTGTGTATCCTGGATAGTGGTTTTCGCTCATTATTTCCTTAAATCTAATTAAGGCTACAGCTCTATGCACACCTGAGTTCAGTGGGGCTTACTCCTGATCGGCTTAACTCTTAACTAAACACACATAGCGTTGCCAAAAGCTACTCTATCAATTGCAGCACAACCTGGTAATGTCACATAATACCTTGGAAAGGACACTGCTTCTGATTGCCTCTTCCCAAATGACAATGTTGTCCACGAAATTAAACTCTCCTGGAAATACATTACAATGCCAGGATAATGAGGACATTGATGTCTGTCACCATTGGCTTCCATAGCAGGAAAATGATGAAAACCATTGGAAGGCAAAGCTGCCCAGGATCCTTGGAACAAGAGGGTACTAGGGATTGTCTCTGTCTCTTCTCTCCCATCTTTTTTTGGGGTCAGGCTTTCTGCCTTTTTACCTCCCTAACTCTTCATCTCACTTCCAGCTGCCAGGCAGAGGTTTTCAAGGGAGGGTTGCGTGTTTGGGAGATGGGGAGCATGGTAGGTGGGGAGCTCAGTTAATAGAAAGTAGGGGAGCCTGGAATTCTTCTTTAGCTGGAATTTTAAGGCAAGCGCTTGTGTTTTTTATTAGGAACTTCCTCTCTCTTTCCTCCCTCCCTCCCTCAAGCTCATAGATGGACCCAACCTCCGTTACCTGTGTTGGCAGCGCTAATGGTCTACCTGCAACAGAAACAATAGCAAGCCAAGGCAGGAGAAGTGATTTCACCATAAATTAAGAGGTATCCTCTTGTATTAATGCAATAGATTCATTTTGATTCTTTAACCTAGTTCCATAAGCCACTTGAGGGGAAACTAAGCCTTTTAGCACCCCCTGCAAGCTGTGTGACAAATTACTTTTGAAAGTGGGGAGAGCTTCAAAAGCAGTTAGATACAGCATGAGGGTCAGCTACCAAAGTCACGTTCCACTAGATTAGCACAAGCCCCTGCATGAACCTAAGCAGCCTGTCAAAGCCCAGCAACAATGCTGTATTTGAATGACTATACATTGGGGAAATGCCATTGAAATCTCACTTATTCAGCCTTAATTTTGAAGCTTCTCCTCAAAGGTCCAGCAAAATCCCACATGATGTAACTAATCCACCCCCAAAGGTACAGGGATGGGGAATGTGTAGTACTCCAGATGTTGGATTGCAACTCCCATCAATCCTTCCATTGGCTATGCTAGCTATGGCTGGTGGTATTTGCAACACAGCAACATCTGGAGGGCCACACTTTCCCTATCCCTGTGCTAGTTAATGACATCTACTCACATGCTCTTTCATTGTCAGAGTGGTTCTTTCAAAGTTTTTATTACTACTTTTCAATCAAAATACATTTGGAATAGGTAAATATAACTGAAGCATGAATAATAAATGCAAAGACCTCCCCAGGACAATCAAACAAGATCCATTTGTATTGAAGCAAAAATGATGGAACTGATGTACTATTTATGATTCTTGTGCACTATTAACATTGGTCTTGAAGACTTATCTTGAATAAATAAACAGGACTGGCTTTGTAGGAAGAGGCAGTCTTTAAATTACCGGCATGAGGAGAGGAGTGCAGAAGAGCAGTGAAACCTGGCCTCCTTACCGTAGCTATTCTCATAATTAGAGCACGATATGGTTAAAATTTGTGGTGGTGGGCAGTCAGGCTTGTGCATTTCGTTAAGGATCCCCCTTACCTTTTTACAATAATTCAAGCATTGGACAGATGCTAGTTTTGACTTCTCTCTGTTCTTGTTTTTCGATGGAAAGTCTCTCACTCCTATTATTGCCAGATACTTTAAAAATGCCAGTTATTCATGAGAGATGGAGAGCATCAGCTCACAAACTGCTTTTCTGTAATGCAGCGTATCAAATGCTGCTACCTTCTGTTGTATAATCCTATATTAGAAATTATATTTATTTAAAATATTTCTTCACCGCCTTTCAGGGCACAATCCCTCCCAACACAGCTTACAGGTGTGTGTGCGCATGTGTGCAAGTGCATGAGAACCGCCAGGAAGGGAAGGGTGGCAGGAAAACTTAGATATCCAGTATTATAGTAATTCTAAAGCACTATATCCTAATGTGTTAGCATTAAATGCCCTTCTTTAGAAACCAGGAGGAATATAATATGCTGTCCTTAATGTCAGAAGAAAATGCTATGAATTCTGCCATGGGATATGTTTTCAGTAACTGGAGGCCACCAGGGAGAAATGTGTTGCAATGCTAACTATGAATCATCTTCAAAGGCTGGGGGAACGGAAATAGTCGATTTTAATTGAAATGCTAGAAAAGAATGAGTGCTCCATAGCAGTAAAAGAAAACATGGGCATTAGCATAATACACAATGAATAGTGTTGCAGAAGTGGAGAAACAGGGATAGCACTGTGCTCTTCAAACCAGCTTTTCTGAAGCGACCTTGTTGACTTCAGCAGTGCTAGGGACAAGTGCCTTGAAAATTCTGGTTACAGAGGGCAAACCTAGATGTGAGACAAATGCACAAAAAGCTATCTACGCTTTCCTTGTCCCCACGTCTTTGAAACTCAAGATGTTTGAATGAAGCAAATCTGAGCATGGATTTGTCCATTTAAGTAAATTTTGGGGCAATTTTGCATCCCTTTATGCCTCTGAATCTAACTAGTTACAGAGTCACTTAGAAAATGCTATGCATTTTTAGGACCATGTAAGCGTACAAACAAGCATTTTGTGCATTATTTGGCTTTTTCAGAAACCCAAGTCTTGTTTTATTTTAAGTATAATTGGTGTTTGATGTGGCTTAGTCTGGGATGTCCAACGTCAGTCTCAAAAGGGAGAGCAACAAAAGGATCAGCCTGTTAGATGGAACTACATTTTTAGAGTCTCCAAGAAAAGGCTTGATAACTGTGCACTGAAAAAAGAGAGAGAGGGCAAAATACCGTTCTGCTTGTTTACTTGGAAATAAGTTACTGAGACTTATTTTTAAGATTGTAGCTATAGTAGCAACATCTTCTACTTGTGAATGTGTTGTGAAGTTTTAAATTCACAGTTTTAGGGAAAACATGGCAATTGGAACTCGAATTGTTGCCCAGTTTGCTAAAACAAGTGAATAACATTGTGTTTAGGATTAATGTAAGTGGCTGAAGCATGCATAGAAAGTTGGGTGTGGACTTACTCTTGACAGAAATTATGGGCCTGTTCAGACAACATGCTAAGCCACGGTTAGATAGCTAACCCTTTTGCAACAAGTGGTTAGTGAGTGTGTTTAAACCATGGTTATGTAGCCGCTGGGTTTAGGAATGGTTCATACAACACTTTAAGTCATGGTTTACATGATATGCTAAGCCATAATGTTTAGCTCAAAATACTTAACCATCACGGTTTACCGTGCTGTCTGAACAGGGCCTATTTTAATTAAGCACAAACTTGCTTTTATATAATGCTAAACCACGCACAAGCAGGCACAATATTTAGGCTTGCAGGTTTCCACCTCCCTTTGCACACAGCAATTGAAAACTTCTGCTCTTAGTATAGCAGTAAGCCATGGTTTCATCTGAACCTGGCACAGTATGGCTTGCCTTGCACAAACCATAGGTTGCCTGGAAATGTAGTTTGCCAACTTCTACCAAAACATGTTTGCTGCAAAACCAGAAATGGAAGTTTTCAATGGCTGGTTATGAGTTGAGAAGGAAGTATGTGAGATTGATGGTTATAACCGGTCATGCCCAAACACTGACCAGGCCAGCCTTCTCCAACCTGATGCCCTCCAGACATATCAGACTACAACTTCCATCAGCCCCAGACAGCATGACCAATGGTTAGGGATGTTTGGAGTTATAATCCAATCAATCTGGAGGGTGCCGGATTCAGGAAAGCTGGACTAAGCCATAACTTCGTATTACATCTGATTAGCACAACTGTTCTGGATAACCAGATCAAAATTTTGTAGGAGTTAAACAGTAAAATACTATATGTTAAAATCTTGCCTTCTAAACAATGGAAATGGAAGTCAGAAAGCACAAAATGCTGCATCACACTCTAGCACTTCCTTGCTGATTATTCATATCTCAAAGCTTTTAATCTTGAGCTGTAGCAAATCTTGGAAGACAAACAGTATTTAAAAACAAATAGTTTTTCTGGAAGCCACTTCATGTTGCCATCTCCCTAGAGTTGTACAAAGGTTAATTATTTCTGTCTGACCTGCATAATTATGTTTGTACATCTTTCAGCTCTTCTTCGCTATGCACTCGTAGATGAGCTGGGGAAGTGGCAGACGTCACATGAGCTGGGAGGCACGGTGGCTCTGTGGTAGAACCCATCCTTGGCATGAAGAAGGTCCCAGGTTCAATCCCCAGCACCTCCAGATAGAGCTGGAAAAACTCTTGCCTGAAATTCTGGAGAGCCACTGTCAGCTTCGACAATACTGGTCCTGATGGACCCATGGTCTGCTTCTGAATAAGGCAGCTTCCTAGGTTTCTATATAGCCAGTTTGAATTATTTGTCCCATCCACCTCTGGATACATGCAAACATCTATGCGAGCAGACTCTCAGCTTTCCTCAACTTGGTGCCCTCCAGCTGTGTTGGACTACGACTTCCAGCATTCCCCAGACAGCACTGGGAGTTGTAGTCCAATACATCTGGATGCCCCCAGGTTCAGGAAGGCTGGACTAAGACGTGACTTAGCATCACAACTGAATAGCACTACTGTCCTGGCTAGCCAGATCAAAAATTTCTAGGAGTTAAACAGTAAAATACTACCGTATTTCTTCGATTGTAAGACGCCATCGAATCTAAGGCGCACCCAATTTTTAGAGCTGTTACTTTAGGGAAAAAAGTGCGTCTTAGAATCGAAGAAATACGGTATATGTTAAAATCTTGCCTTCTAAACAATGGAAATGGAAGTTTTATTTATTTGTTTATTACATATTTATTCTGCCCAACAGCCTAAGCTCTCTGGGCAGTTTACAACTAAAACCATAACATCCAGTTTAAAACTTTAGAATCACATAAAACCAGAATAAATTACAGTTCAGGGAATGCTTGTTTAAAAAGATATGTTTTTAGGAGGCGTTTAAAAGTTATTACATTTTCCGCCTCTTGGAATGAAGAGCAGGGCCTCCTCTGAAGATCGTAAATGTTGCTTGGGTGTGTATAAGGGAAGGCGGTCTGCTAGGTATCCTGGTCCCAAATTGTTTAGGGCTTTGTAAGATAATAGCATGATTTTATACATGGCTTGGTAGGTAACAGGTAGCCAGTGCAGTTCTTTTAACACTGGTTTTATGTGGGCAGAACTAGATGTCCCAGTGAGCACCCTAGCTGCTGCATTCTGCACAAGCTGCAGCTTCTGAACCACATACATGGGTAGCCCCACATAAAGTGCATTACAGTAGTCTAATCGTGAGGTTACCAGTGCATGAATGACTGTGGCTAGGCTGTCCCTGTCCAAGAATGGGCATAGCTGGCATACCAACCTAAGTTGATAATGTAGTTAGAAACTATAAAATGCTGTATCACACTGTAGCACTTCCTTGCTGGTTATGCATATCTCATAGCTTTTAATCTTGAGCTGTAGCAAAGGCTGCTCTATGTAAAATATTGCTAATGCTGTGCAGAGGAAAACTTCTTAAACAATTAAGAATACACAGCCAGTTGTGGAAATCACATTTCTAGGATTGGAACAGCAGTCTCTGAATTCAACCAATAATTACTCTAGAATCAGGGTAAGGTTCACAGGGCCTACTCCCTCAATGTGCAATTTGGGAATTGCTGCTTCTACCTATGTGCATGTAGCTGCAATTAAGTGCAGCTTCCCTGCTGGTGTCCCTGTGTTTACAATTATCTACTTCCCCTTGATGGTGTTCATTCCAGTATAGATCAGTATGCAGTCATCCCTCATACTCTCAGTATATGCAGAGCTATGTGGATGTATTCTTGTGCTGCAGTTCTGGCTCTGATCTCATTCTGTACATAGGCCCTATCCAAGACTGCTGCTGTACTTCTGCTGTTTCTATTGTGCCATCAGGACCCGTCGTTAGTGGTCCTGAAAGCAACCTTGGAAACAAGCAGGAATGCTACTTTTCAGAATGTGACAGGTCTGCAGCATTTCCTTCTACAAGCTCCACTGACCTGTCCTGTTCCAGAAATGAGTGTTTCCACTTGTTTTTGGTTGCTTCAGAATCCACTAGCTTCCTGGTGCACTAGTGCAGTCCCAGTTAGGCAGACATTGACCAACAGCACCTGTGTCCAAGTTTTATAGCACCACACTCTCTGTGTGTACACGCATGTAGTTTCCACTCCAGTGAAGGAGCATGCTTCTGTGCTCTTCTCCCTTTTGAGATCAAGACGGTTGAATATTTTTGGTCTATATATTGTGGCGTGATGATGATGATACTATCATGGCTCTGATAATTAAATCCAGCTTTACTTTCATGTTGTAAATTAATAGACTGCCATACAAGTTGGAGTACAGATGTAGATTCTGTAGTAAGCTTTTCCACTTGTTTTCATATTAGTGTATTTCTCTTGTTGCTAGCTCCTGTTTTCCCATTTTCACTGAAAGTCTTTTACTGGATTAACTACATAAAAGAAATGATAAATGACCCGGGTTAGCCTAATGACAGAAGAAAAACTATCTGCATGACCAAGACATTAACCATAAGAGGCCCAATACCTAAACCTCTAGAGTTTGGAATTTCAGTTTTTTTGTTCAGATGATTCATTTTTGAAATATGATGTATTTATCTTACATATTTGATCATTTATCTTACATATTTATAAAGGCTGTGGAAAACTATAGTATTCTACATGATCTATAGTTTTGGATTGCTTCCATAATAGCCATTTTCTCCAGAACTGATATCATTCGTTCATTCTTTCTGGTTTTATGGACAATCCAGCTGGCACTGCCAAACTCGTTTTCCCATGTTGTCCTCTCATCCTCTTTCAGACCTAATTTGTGATCATGTTTTCCTTTGCAATCAAAATGCAATTTCAATGTTGTCCTATCCAGTGTAGACTGGCAAACAATTTATGAGATTCCTATCTATAAATGTTCCTTTTAATTAGTAGTTTTCTCCTTGCCCCCTTTTTTGTAAAGCAGATTCTGCTTGTCAGTTTATGCCCCTTTACTTAGTTGCTTCCTGTTCCCTTGTGGGGTCACAGTATTACTAAATTGACCCTTAAGTAGACAGTTCCTGTTCCCAGGGGCAGGAGCATTTAAATGTTTTGTTTTCAAAGAGGAAAACGGTAATTACAGCCTCCCTCTAGGGTACAGAACTGCCTGTGGGCCACTTTGGAAAACAGTGTTCTGATCACCTGTGTGAACAACAAGAAACCAATTAAAGGGATAGAAATGGCTGTATGGGAAAGAGACAAGAAAGAAGACTCAAGGCCAGATACAAGGGGCTTTACTAGACGGGGCTCTAGCGCGCGTTACCTTCCGCAGTCACGTCGAGGCTTCCAGATGACGTTCACGAGGATCCGCCGTTATCCTGCGGTGAAGCCTCTTTCTCCCGACTTTAAAAAAGTGAGTTCTAGTGCGCCTTTTCCTGCCGTCCCGCGGTAATTCGGAGTACGTGTGGGAGGATGTGAGGTCCGCACTGGGCAGGAAAAGGCATGCTAAGGGGGAGTGGTCAGCAGCTTCGGTCAAGCCGCCTCCGCCATTTGCGTGCAGTCCGCCAGCTGGGGCAGCACGGCGGAGCGGCTTTTTTTTTTATTCCCCCAGTGACAGTTTGCACAGGAACGGAGGAACGGAAAAGTGGCTTGTGACTCCTTGCGGTGGGCAGCTACCGTGGCTGCATAATGGCGGTGCTGTACGCTGCCTGTTAGTGTGGGTACCAGGCTGGCAGAGGGCAGAGCTGTTTGTGGGCTGCTGCCATGGCTAAGGCCAGATGTGGGTTGGCTCCTTGGGATGGGGCACAGGGCACAGAGGCGGTCATCGCCGCCGACACCTCAGAGGCATGATGGGAGATGTAGGCACAGAGTGCCCATGCAGACGATTGACCTCGGGTCATATGACACCCGCCACGACCCCCATCAGGAAGTGAGCGCATCAATGCCCTCAACAGCACCAGCAGCACTTCAGCTGGCACTGGCACTGACGCCACCGCCGCCGGCTCTGGCGCCGCCGCCGCCGCTGGGGCCGGTGGCGGCATTGCTGACGGCTGCGCAAGTTTGCGGTCTTTCGGACTTGCACAAACCATGCAGCGAGCGAAAAAAAAAAAGCCACGGCAATCAGGCCGGTGTGGCTGCGCAACCGTGCTCGCAGCGGCAGGAGCACAACCGGCGCAAACTTCCGCCACAAATCGAAGGCAGGTGTGGATCATGAGCCGTCACGGCTGAACGGGAAAATCCGCTTTCACCGCTCCTCAACGATGGAACACCAAACAGTTGGAACATTGTGGAACAGGACTTACTTTGATCACATGAAGATCTTGCATGTGAGGAATGGGTATTGCTGAACTTTTATGGAAAATGTAGTACTATATTAGGTGTCATATGAAATCAATATTCTAATTCTGCTTCCTACTGCTTGTAGAAAAGCAATGTCTTAGTATTGCTGAATGACCCTACTTTGGAAGCAATGTTGCTGTCTTAGTATGTGGGAGTGATGGAGCAGCACAACAGCAACTGGTTCAGTAATGAGGTCTGCATGGAAGAAATAGCTGCACTATACTTCTGTACTTAGTGCTTCCAAATAATCAAAAATCTATTTTGCTACTAATGTTCTTCTAGTGCTAGCTTGATTAAATGTTGATTATACAATATGTAGACTCCACCTAATTGGTTGTTTCCTTCAGATGCGGTAAGTCTGCTGCAAAAAACAACAACACTTCACATGCCTCCAATCCCTACAACAGTGAACCGTCCCGAGATCTTCGGCTATTGGCTGGCATAGAAATGTCAAACAAACTAACAAACTAGTGAACCAGGAGCAAAATAGCAGTGGGGCATTTTATAAGCCGTAATAGTGGAAAGGTGACCAAGTAATTGGAATGGTGTAGTTATACACCATTGCTAAGCATATTGCAAGTTCTCTTTACCAAGTGCAACATGATCATGATGTCATTTTACACATGGAAGACTGCTACAGTTGCTATGAAGGCATCCAGTATTCCTATGGTTTACCTTAAAAAAAAAAAAGGAAGCAGACATAGAAGCACAATTAACTAGAATGCAGAGGTTTGACCGAAACATCACCTGGATTCTCACAACTATGATGCACATCAGGGATGGGCCATTTATAGCTCTCCAGATATTTTGGCCTACAACCTCTATCATCCCTCTCCATTGGCTGCCTTGACTCATTGGCTATGCTGGGAGTAGTAGGCCAAAACATCTGGAGAGCCAAAACACTCCTCAAACCACTTAACCTATATGACACAGCAAGCACATGGCTCAGAAGCAGACACAGGGGAGAGGACTGAAGGGGAGAAAGTGAGCAGGGAAAGGATGAGACACTAATCAGTTATCTAGTAAGTGGCCCACTATTCTATACAGTAATAGCAAGCTCATTTTTTGAGTGTGGATCCTTATGTAGCCACAATGGTACCATTGTGCACAAGAGGAAGGTAGTTCTAGCTTAAGGTAAACCCAAAGGTTTACACAAGTACAAAAAAACTTCAGGAAAAAGGGCCAGGGCAAATGGAATGGAGCAATAAGGAGAAGGGCATGGCTGGCTAGTTGGCACCCTGCACAGGAACTTTCCACTCTATGACATTTTGTTGCAGGTCCCACTTGCTCTATAAGACTTAAGTAACATGATTTGGGGAATAGTCAACATAATTCTTGCTCTTTCTTACAGATAGAATGAATTTTAAATTTGAATAGATAATAGACCTTTTAAAAATGCACATACAGAAGGAGCCAAATGTCCAACCATGTTACAGTTTGAAAATTATTGTGATGTTTCAGTTATTATGTTAGGTTTTACCTACCTTGGGTTTCCCAGTCCTTTTGAAATTTTGCCATCAGGTTTATTGAGCACAATGCAAAAATCAGGATTGGCAGACGTTTGAACAGTCTGCCTCCATTGTAAGAAGAGTTCATAGAACAAGGTCCTGATCCTGCTAAAAAAGAAGTGGTTTGCCCTGACACAGCTTTTAAACAGTGAGGATATTCAACTTAATGGGAAAGAGAGAGGGTTTTAAAAAATAATTTTAAAGTGGCTGAAATGTTGAAAGCAATTTGAAAAGTGTAGAGATAATGGAGAAAACCATAAGGCTTATTTACCTACTTCTTATAAATGAGCTGATAATCACATTTTCAAATAAGAACTCTGAATGAATTTGAACACTGGCTTTTAAGCTGTAAAGTTCCCCGTGCCTTATCAAATGAGCCCCTCTATAATTTCTTTTGCAAAGGAAAGACTTTGATTCTTCTGTGGTGAGTGGAGACTTGTGCTAATTTTTAATGACATATTTAGATTCACTTTTAAAAGCTGAGCCAAATATTTGCAATGAAGTTCATGTTCATAAATTCGGGAGAATGGAGTGCCCTAAATTTGGCTTCTTCCTGTTTTTGAAATTCCACCAAGTTCTTAGGAGCAATTTATTTATATATGGAACCCTGACTGTCCCTTGGCAGTAGATCTGTCTTCTCAGCTTCTGTTGTTATGAATGTGTAATACATCAGTTTTATTCCATAACTTTCAGGTGTGTGTGTGTGTGTGTGTGTGTGTGTAGGGGGAATAGTCTCCTTGATTTGAAATCTAAAATAGATTCTGGATTCTCATAGTTAGTATTCTGTGTGTTCCAGTTTGATATAGAGCAAGAGTGAGCAATTTGTGGCTCTCCAAATGTTTTGGCCTAAAACTCCCATAATTCCTCATCATATGCTGGCTAGGGCTGAAAGTCATAACATCTGGAGGGTCACAACTGCTCATCTCTGGTATACATATTTACCCCCTAATTTTAGCACCATGGATAGATTTCTATTCCCAATTCTGCATTTTGCTGATTTTTTTTTGGTTAACCATATGAAAGGAATTTCTACCCAAGATCAATTTTGTGCCTGAAGCTACTTTGAGCTGTCCCTGTGATTACTCATCATTAAAGGGATCATTCCTTTTGATACTTCTAAGGAGTAGCAGTGTGTTTATCACCAGAACAGAAAGTCACACAGGGTCATCTCACTAATATCCTGCATTTAACAATGGTCAAATTTCAAATCATTCCAGCAATGTGCAATGTCATGTTCCAGTGTGTTCTTAAAGAGAAAGGTGTGGTGTTTATCAAAAAGTTTCACTTGCTGCTGACTTTGATAATTAGCATTTTATATTAGGTGCAACCAAGCAGATCTTAAATGATGATGTCACTTTTGGGAGATTTGGTGCACTTATTATGTGTGCTTCATGCTGAAACTGAAGATGTTTCATTTCTTTATACACTCTGCAATTCTACTAGGCAAGGGAATGGCAGAGGAGGAAGGAGTAATCTCATGGTCCATGGAGATGTGCAGGTGTAAGCCTCTCTCAGCTTCTAACAACATGGAAATGTACAAGACCCTGCAGTAAGCCAACAATGTTTGAAAAGCCTTCAGGCTTCCCCAACCTGGTACCCTCCAAATGCTTTTGACTAGAGCTCCCAGCATTCCTGACCCTTGACCATGCTGGCAGGGTCTGATGGGAACTGAAGTCCAAAACTTCTGGAGGGCATCAGGTTGGGAAAAGTTGGCCTTGATTGTGGCATAGGTTTTCCTTGGCCTCGGTAGGTGGGGGAGGGGAGAAGAAGAAGATTAGTTGTTAGATTTAATTCTGCAACAGAATTAAAACATACAAAACATAAAACAGACTCTCCTTAACTTAAGCAGTGAGCGGGACAGAAGAAGAGCGAAATATTATCATCTATTTAGATTTATTTAGGTTATTTAAATTTACAACAGAATTAAAGCATACAAAATGTGAAACAATTATCCATTAAAAAAACAACCTCCTCAGAAAACAACTTTAAGGATGATGGAGGGCAGTGACCGAAGGCAATGCTCCTCCAGCAAGCTCTCATTACCTTCACATGGAGGATCTCTGCCCACTCACTTGCTGAACAGATGATTGCCATTGGGCTGCCCACCCACGCCGCCACCATCCCTGCCCAAAGGTAAAGTTAGAAAAGCGCTGACCAAGAAAATGTGAGAATTATGGTCCTGAAGAGAGGGGATATTATCCCCAATGGTGAAAGTTACTTTTACTGAAGGGGTAGACTTGCTGTACTTCTAACTATCAGATGGAAAGCAACTAAACCATGGAAGAGGAAGCAGACTGGTGAAACTGCTGATTGTCAGTCCAGCAAATGTAAGTCGTGCAGAGATGTGTGGCTGCAATATCTCACAGAAATTGTTTCCAATAGTTTCACATAAACCCTGTTCAGATGACACACTAAGCCATGGTGGTTAAGCACTTTAAGATAAACATTGTGGCTTAGCGTGTCAGGTGAATCTTTCCTAACCGTGGTGAATGCATAAGTAAACACACTTACTAACCATTTGCTGCACAAAGGCCTAACCATGGCTTAGCATGTTGTTTGAACAGGCCCATATTATAAATATTATTACAGACCAACCTGATGGGAAAGGTACCAAGACTAGTGCACTGACCAAGAAAACAGTAAGTGTGGGGCAAGATCACTGTTAAATATTGGGCAAGTGGTTATGTTTTCAGAATACAATGGAGTTAATCCAGACTTGGCCATGCTTTGAGTAAATCCATTGGAATCAGGGGGTGTTGATAGGCTTGGGGCCTTGGCCCGAAAGCTATTCCCCATGGCTCTGTTCTCCAGAAGCCTTAATGTCCATTGGTGCCAATGGAAGTTTTTTTTCTCAGCTTAATTGCCATGCAGAGAAAGTTTTCAGCTGGGAACAGAAGGGTTAACCTCCCTCCCCATATGTAATATCTCCCCTTGAATGGCAATTAAGCATAGAAGAAAATATTTCCCTTGCTGCCAACAGAAAGCTTCCCCCCATCTTTTAAGTGCCCAGCATGCCTCTGATTGGAGTGAAGTAAGTTATGACTGAATATGTTTATTAGGCAACCTATGTAGGTTTTAGCCACAGTTACAGTAAAGAAGGAGGGGGGGGGAACCAAACCAAAACACGTCAAATTATGCAGTCAATAAAGTATTTCCAATGAGAAGATGAAGCCCACATATCACGCAAAATATAATACATAAGTTTAAAATTATAGTTAAAATAAACATTCAAAGGGAGAGCAAG
The DNA here is from genome assembly GCF_023053635.1 of Elgaria multicarinata webbii. Taxonomy (NCBI): domain Eukaryota; kingdom Metazoa; phylum Chordata; class Lepidosauria; order Squamata; family Anguidae; genus Elgaria; species Elgaria multicarinata. Next base: position 130,315,139 of record NC_086171.1, read on the forward strand.
ATGTTTGTAAGCACAGGATTATTAAGCAAAGCAGTTGGCCTCTAAGTCTCTTCTGATCTGGGCTGCTTTTACTGCAAATCTTGCTATGCTTATCATAATAGGCCTTAAAGTATTTGACAGTGTGTGTGTGATTTTATCGGCATCCTTTAGGTTTGCTACTGGCACCAAATCAACTCTCACTGATTTCAATGGATGTGTGCTAAGCCTGACTAAGGCCATGGCTAGACCAGGCCTATATCCCGGGATCGTCCCAGGATCATCCCTGTGCATCCAAGTGACACACAGGGGATCCCGGGAGCAGGCAGGGACGCCCCCCCCAAATTTGCCTGGGATAATCCTTAGGTCTAGCTAAGGCCTATGTCTGGATCCAAAACGGTGTTAAATGGGTAAGTCACAGTTTGAACATCCTGCATACCTCCAGTTGTTTTGGCCTACAACTCCCACCATTCCTAGTCACCACAGCCAATGGTGAGGAGAACTGTAGGCCAAAATATCTGGAGGACCACAAGCTGTCCAACTCTGGGCCAAACTGGAGATGATGGCAGTAGCCATGTTTGTTTGATCACATGTCTAGCCTAGTTACTTACTTAACAAACTGCATTGGTGTCTAATGTCAAGTGGAGACCCTGAGGATGAAGTGAGCTGACCCTTCTCTCCCCTCTGGAAGTCTATTGCCCTGGGCACTTTTTACCCAGCCTGGCTAGTGTGAGTCCATGAAAAGACTGATCTATCATCCTTCATTTTCTGTGCTATAGCACACATTCTACCACCTGCCAATGGATGGTTTGCAAAAAATATTTGTTTTAAAACCAAGTACATGAATACGCCATCCCAGATGTCTGATACTCGGACCACATCTTTCAGTTCTTACTAATTTAATTTTTGAAAGATGATGACAAAGCTTTTACTTCATTTGATTGTATTTGCTTCTTATCGGCAAGATTGTTTCATCCATATTGTGTAAGTGCTGGAAATTAATGCTTTACTGAAAATGGTCTTCTCCTCTTTACCATCTGTCTTAACTAAGAAAAAAACCCTGAAAGCCGTATAACAAAAAGTCGCACTGTCAGCTTTTTAGTTTGTGGTAGTAAAAAAAAAAAAGTCAAGAAGTTGTCTGGCATAAAGATCAGCTCTTAATTCTGTCCATGACAAGAATACAGTAAGACACGTGATAAGCCGACACTGAAAGCTGTCCCATAATGGAGAGAGATATCGATATGACCACTTACAAAGTGTTCTGAGAATGAGCACTCATTTCCCTTCACTTATTGCATCTCTATGGGAATAATGGTTTGATTTACCTTGGGACCAAATTTATCTGAAAGAGGGAAAGAAATGGAAAAGAAATTAGAAGGAGAAATAGCTTTTTTTGACAGTGAGGGGAGGAATAGAAAAATTGCAAAAAAGAATTTGCAATTCTTTTGGATGAGGACAGCCGAAAGGCAGCAGAGAAAAGAAAAAAATATTAGGTGTGGTTCCAGCCATTTTCAAGACAAAAGCAAATTATGTTAGAAGGAGTCGCCTTAAAGTTTAAGCATAGGTTCCTTCAGTAGTAGCTGGTGTCAGTGGGACTGTACATCTTCTCTGGGTTTCAGTCAGAACTAGTCAGAACTCTAAAGGAGGTATCCCAGGTGCTGGACCATGGTTCATCCCACATACACTTTTGTTCTGGTTTACTCTCGAATTAGGGGTTCAGTTCAGTACCTCAGATAGCTCCTTTAGAGTTCTGACTGAAACACAGAATGGATTCCCTGTTCCACTGGCATCACTGTCACCAGCCTCCACTGCTTTCCTTATCACTTGCTTTCTACTCTCTCACTATTTATTTAGGTAACTATCACCTAAAAACACCAAAATTGCCTTAGTGACACAGGAAGCTGCCTTATTCCAGGTCAAACTATTCTCCATCTTGCTGAATGTTACTTCCCAGGGCTGGCAGCAGGTCTTTGAAGCCCCAGGCAGAGGGTTTCACATTGCCTCTTTTCTGATCCTTGTGCTGGGTCAGGCAAATTCTAGCTCGTGAGTGAAACATTTCTATTTCCAACAAATTGGCCCTAGTGTCCCTGTGCTCAGAGCTCTGCTTCCACTGTTGAGCCACAGAGGCTCCATTAGCCACTGGTCAGATTTCCTTGTGTATACATTCTGAATGACTGCATTATTAAAAGACCTGGCTTGTTATCGCATCAGTGTACCAGTTATAGGAAATATGGGGAGCATTCCTGGCTCCTACGCTGTCCCTGGATCTTCAGGTATCAGCAGTGGTGGAGCGTATATTTGCACCTGAGACAGTCTGATCTGGCAACAGTTATCCACAATTTGATTAGATCACGGTTAGACTACTATAGCAACATGCTCTGTGTTTGGGCTAACCTTGAAGACCATCCAGAAGCTTCAATTGGTGCAAAATGTGGCAGCTTGGCTGTGAACTGGTGCATGGTATTGTGATCACATCCCTCCAATACTGAGCAATCTTCACTGGTTGCCCATTGTTTTCCAGGCTCAACTTAAGGTGTTGGTGTTAATTGTTAAAGCTCTAAATAGCTTAGGGACTGGCTATCTGAGGGATCGTCTGTCTGTGGTCCATCCCTCATACACTTTGCCCTTGAATTATCCCATTTCGGTTTTATAGTGCTTATATAGCATATGAAAACTTGTAAACTTACGCCTCTGCTGCTGTGGTGCGTTGTGGAGATCCGTTGAGGTTCACTCACACATGTTGTTATCCCCACCCACCCCAGATCTTCTTTGTACCTCCTCCTCGTACTGTGTATTGGTTGTTTGAAGTGGGGACAACTCCCCCTCTGACAACAGGGATTAGGATTTGCTTCTCAGTTACTCAAATCAGCAGGAGAGGACCTTTGGAAGAGGTCTTACAGACACCCACTTACAGACACCCACTTGTCAGGAACGCAGGAAGGGTCTTTCTCCAGTGTTACTTCCAAACTCTAAAATGCACACACACACCCCGGAGTTGTGACCGCCCCCCCCCCACTCTCTCTGAATTCAGGAAGGGGGCCATGACACAGCTTCTTAACTTGGATTTTTAAATTGTTCTCATGGTTTTTGAGGTTGCAATAAATACATAAATATAAGTGTGTGTCTTCTGGGGGATGAAGGATGCTGGGTGGGGTGGGGAGGGGAGATTCTCTATGTTGCTGCAATCTCATGCACATGTGCCCTGGGAGTATGTCCTTGAACACTAAGAGTAAATAACCGCAGGAGAAGAAAGAACAGGGCTGGCCTCAAGGCTAGGCCTGGTTGGGCACCTGTCCAGGGCCCCCTGGCAAGAGCCCCCTGGAATTATCCCTCCTTTTCCATCACTGCTGCCTGCTTGTTCACCTGCCTCTCAGTCTGGCCCAGACGATGGAGGTGGTGAGGAGGAGGAGCAGGTGCCTCCTTGCTCACTGGCTCTTTGCCTGTTGAGCAAGAAAGTGGGAGCAATGAGGAGCAAGAGGAGGAGGAGGAGCAAGAGAGCAGCTGGTTGTTGAGAAGGTAGACTCCCCAAGGGAGGGGACTCATTGAGGACATCTTGCCCAAGAGGAGAGAGAGGGAGAGAGAGAAAGAAAGAAGCGGTGGCGATGTGATGAGGGTGGCATTAACCAGTGAGTAGCTCCACTGCTGCTGCAAAACCGGTCTGTTGAGCTGGCTGCTGTTTTTATTCTGTTACTGTTGTGTTTTTAATTGTGTTTGAATGTATTTGTTTTATAAGTTTTAGTCGAGATTTTTTAAAAAATATTATTTAACTATGATGGTAAGCCGCCTCAAGTGCCATTTTCTTGGTAGAAAGGCGGGATACAAATCAAGTAATTTTTTTTTAAAGGGTGGGGAGGTTTGATCCAGGCAACAAGTGGGCACCCGGGGGTGGCAAGGCAGGTAGGCACTAGGCAGGCAAGAGGCGAGGCGGGGACAGGAGTTGCTGATCCCTCTCCCACTGGCTCCTTGTGAACTAAATAACCAAGGCGCCAACAACAGTGGAAAATGTTGCTGCCGCCGCGCCTTCTTGCCTTGTTCAGAAGCAGGAGGAACACCCTGTATTGGAGCAATCCCTTTCCGAACAGCGCAGCAAGTTTTGTTTTGTTTGTTTTTAAAACCAAACCCAGCCTCTGGCCAAGCGCAGCAAACTCTGAGGGAGCTAAGAGGGCCGGCAGGCAGGCTGCCCAAGAAGGGGCTCGAAGGCGGCTGCTCACTTCTCCGACGGAAGAGCCCGTTTGGGGAAGGGCTGCTGGTGGGCAAGGAAGCCTTGCTCCAAGGAGGGCGCCTCGGCCCCGCAAGGGTTACTTATTGACACGCTCGCGCTCTCCTTCGCCGCCTGCCCTCCCTCAGAGCTGGAGCAGCCAGCCCACGCCCACGCCGCCGACTTAGCCGGCGGCACTGGCGGGGCTGCCGTCAAACTCCTTCGCCCGGCCCTGCTGCTGCTGCGCCTTGCGTTTCGGGGAAGAAGCCACTGGAGAGTGGCGTGGCGGATGCCGGGCAGGCGACTCAGCCGCGGGCTGCTGGTGTGGTGAGTGAGGGAAGGAGCGAGGAACTGGCCGGCGCCGCTGGGGTGGATCCAGCCCGCGTCTCCTGCGCCCGCCACGAGGGAGAAAGCGCGGGGTGAGGTAGAGTGGGAGGGGGGTGGACAGGCGTTAGCAGGACAGTGTCCCGACACAGCGACATGCCCGCACCGGCTTTCCCTGAAAAAAAAAGGGTAGTGCAATTGGGATCAGTAGGCAATCCAGATCTGATCTGGATTAGGGCGCCCTCTTCAAATAGTTTACATTGAAGCGAGGGAAAGCCGAGGGTCAAAGTACCTGTTATCTGCGTTTGGGGTGTGTACACACGAACGCGTGCAAGCGATAGAAGGAGCGCCGCGCCTGCCAACTCTGGCTGAGTTCGGACGACACGCTAATCAACTGGAGGTGTGTGTGTGGGGGTAATAGGAACAGAATGGGAAACAACCGTTGATTAGCGTGTGTTCCAAACCGACCCTCTCTCTGGCCCATCCTCTCTGGGCACCGTGGATTTGGTCCATAGTTAGGCAGAAGCCCCCCTTCTCTCAGGGGATGTGCAACATAGAGGCTTCGCCACGTGGAAGGTGCAGCAACTTCAACCTCTAACTGGCAGACCTGAGTTCTTTACCTTTCCCAACAAGCCTTGTCCCCCCCCCCGCCCCCACCACATCACCCAGTGACAGCGCCGGCCCTATTATTAGGCAGCCGGCTCTGGCAGCATATTGTTGTGGAAGGACAGCATATTCTTAATTAATTAATTAATTATTATTATTGCTAGGGAAGGAGCAAAGGGCACTTGAGAGATTTTCTGTCTCAGGTGCTCAAATAACTTGACCAGTTTCGGGAACTATGTATCTTGCTTTGGGTGGGTGCGGGGAATTTACTGCTCCATCTCAGGCAGCAAAATGTCTTGGGCCTGCCCTGACCAGTGAGCAGGCAGTGATGGTTTTCTCCCTCAGGATGCTCTGCTGGGCCCGATCCTTTCTTCTGCACTGCCCAAAGGGGCGGGGGGGGGGAGGGACCATGAGCAGATCATGATTTCTAGAGGGAGAGAGAAGGTGAGTGATGAGAAGTAGCGGCAACTTCCACCTGCCCAGTCCTGCTGCCTCTTCATGGTGGCCCTCTCTCATCCGGTAGTGTAGTGAGGAGGATTGGGGTGGTTGGGTGCAATCACCACAGCCCAGAAGGAGAGCGTAGGTAAGCAAGTGAGATGAAGTAGCTACTCTTTCCATGTCCAGCAACATTACTCAGAGAAAAGGGTGAGCAAGTGGGAAGAGAGGTGCCTGCTCCAGTTTCTCCCTGGAGAGCATCACGGTCCCAATCCTCCCTGCCAGGGCTGTCCAGAGAGGGTGAGTAAGAGAGAGGACGTAGGAGCACCTTCTCGCAGTACACGAGGGTGTGTGTTCCAGGGGACTTCCTGACCAGGCAGGGAGTCCCTCTCCATACCAGCCTCTGCTGGAGGGCAAGGGAAGGGAGGAGAGATTTCCCTGTGCTGTTTTCACCTACTGCTGCTGGTCACCTTGAGGGGAAAAAAAAGTGGCAGAGTTAAGCATGCTTTTCAGAAAGGTGTGTTCACTTAACATAGTACATATTCTTCAGGATAAGGGTTTCCGTTCCAAGAGTCAACCACCCTGCTCCTATGCCGATACGGCTACTGCTCATCCATTTGTTGTTGTGTCTGACTCAGCCAATGTTTGGTTTATAACGTGGTTCCTGTTTGGAGGTAAAGCATTTTGGGGGGAACGTTTAATCCTATCCACATCCCATTCGCCCTATGAAGCACTGCCAATTCTCTTATTTTCTGGAACGTGCTTGATGAAGCTGCTAGTAAGTTCTTGACTCTAGCTTATTCATCTAACTGTGTGGAGAATAATATAAAAGTGCTTTTTTCTTCTTTTAGTTCTCTGTCTTTCTTTCTTTTTTCTTTTTTCTTGCAGTTCCTGCATCTGTAATTCGTATGCAAAAGCTGACTTGGTTTTGAGACCCAGTCTAAGCTGCAGACCTCATGGCCACAACCCAATCTTTATGCTTTTCTTTTCTTACTACGCCTTGCTTTTTGTACCATCTAGCCTAATGAAGATTTCTGCAGAATTCAAAACCTTGCACACTCTTTTATGACACTTTGGTTGGTCCTAAGAAAGGTATTGCCTAAATCTGGATTTTGGCTAGAATACACTTTGTTTTTTGTTTTTGTTTTTTTTAACACCGCCCCCCCCCCAAACTGAGTCAGAGCTTTGTTGCCTTTAGTGTGTGGGTGGGAAGAGCCTTGCCCCAATCTTTTTTTGCATCTTTGTGATCCACTGATAGCTCACTTTGACCACAAAAGATACCCGGAATAAACACCCGAAGATATACATGTGTTGGTGTTAACATTGGAAAAGATTGTGGACCCTGGCTATGCAGTCGCAAAATGATTTGAAATAACATGTCCAGCCCTGGTTGCTGGTATTACAACAGCCATGGGAATGGTACTATGGTCTGTTGGGAATGCGCTGCAAGTTTGCAACAGGCAGATCTATTTAAGACAAGATCCAGTCATAATCTTGGGTGACTTGTAAGGCTGAAATCTAATCATTCACATGTAATCACAGTCTGCAATTGAGCTGGGGCTCTTAGTGCATTGTCAGGCTACAGATAAGATGTGAAGGGCTGGCTTCTTCCCTTATCTCAGACCTCCCATGTGACAGATGGACGGCAGTTCTTTAAGGATGAGTTTCCCTAGGATGAGATTTTTCTTTCAGTTGTGTAAAATATTAAACAGCTAAGCAATTTTGCTGTTCTAACCATTTTAACTATATCCATCTGGAATTAAAATACATGTTTTAAAATGATGTGATGCCAATGAATTTGCTGTAATTCATTCATTTCATTGCTGATTGGAAAGCAAGTGGTTAATAAAAGTAATTGATTATAAGCCAGAGTGTGCAGTCCCTGAACCCTTTAGGCAAAGAGCTATTGCAGGGAAATTGTGGACTAATTGATGCTTGAAATAGCGTGGCACCAACTGCAGATTAAACGCTCTGAAGTCTATCACTGCTAAGGTTTGATGATCGTGATATGTTTATTGTTATCAAGTGTAGACAGGACTTTAGGATAAATTTGCGCACGTATTTAATGCTGACGTCTTTTATGCCTACCCCATGCTACACACATAGTTACGTGCTTGACAGATACCAGAAGGTAGCCATGATAGTCTGTTGCAGCAAAACAAGAAAGGGTCTCGTGGTGCCTTAAAGGCTAACAAATTTATCTTGGCAGACATTTTTTTGGTATTATAGCCCACTTCATCATTTTTGCGGAGTGTTATGGACTGTTTTGGGTTTATACAGTACATGTGGTGGAGAAGGACGATAAAGAGTGAGATCAGAAGGAAATTAAATATAAAAAGTGACAATGGTCATTCACAGGGCAGTTGCTGCCAGGGTGTTTGTGTTATCAACAAGTGCCTTGTGAATGACTGCAACTAATAATATGATTTACACTTTTTGTATATAATTTCCTTCTGATCTCACTGTTTACAGTTCTCCACATATGCATCTGAGGAAAGCCTATGCTTGAATAAATGTGTTAGCCTTTAAGGTGCCACAAGAGTCTTTGGCCATGTCTAGACCAGGCCTATATCCCGGGATTGTCCCAGGATCATATGACACACAGGGGATCCCGGGAGCAGGCAGGGACGACCCCTCCATTTGCCTGGGATAATCCTTAGGTCTAGCTAAGGCCTGAGTTTCTTATGCTTAACAGAGTAATTTCAAGTTAAACTCATTCAGATGTTACATACGACGTGAAAGCCTTGTAGTACTGGATATTCCTTTTTTTAGCCATATTAGTTGTTTGTGCTGATCTCCTTGGTCTGAGGGCTAAGCTAAATGTGATGGTGGCAGAGCTATTTGTTTAAAAAGCACGCTGCCCAAAGCACAGAGAACAAAAGGGGTGAAGGGCATTTTTAACAGCTGAAGAGTGCAGAACTTTCCCCCTTGCAGCTTAGTTACCTCCCTACCATCTGTCCTTTGAGGTGCACTTTTTCCTTGACTCAGCTATGCTCGGCTGAGAGGAATGTGTTTGGAGAGAGGGCCATGGGGAAGTAACCAGTGAGTGGGTGAGGATTATACATTCCTCACCCACATGGCCCCTTTGCTGCTAAACAGAATCCCCTCATATCTTTCTTCATTATTAGGATAGATCTGCATTGAAACACAGTGGATTTGCCACCTTTACATCTACTTTGGCTCCGAGAGGCATCGTTTGATCCAGGCAAGAGCATAAATACTGTCCGTGTTCACACTAACACCAGCTATATAAATCACTCACTTAATTAAAAAGCAATTGATAGTTTGAGTCAATAGCAAAAACACTTTCACACAAGAAATGGCACTTTAAATTATATGTCCTCCAGTTACTGATACTGTTAACCTAGGTCAGAAGAGTTGTCATGAACAAATATTTACTCCTATTTATTAGCAGTGAAAATAGTTATTGGGACAGCAGCAGATCTGTATTAATTTAAAAATGACTTCCACCAGAAAAACATTTTTACCACCAGCAAAAAGGACTTGTTTTAGCATAGCACTGTTTTTGTAATTTAGCTTCATTAATATCAGGCTTTTTAGGTTGTAATCCTATGTGTATTTAGGCAGAAAAAAATCCAACAACTTTCACATACCCCAGCCACCTTGTCTGGCTGGAGGATACTGGGGGGTTGTAGGATATTTTTCTGTCTAAATGTGCATAGGATTGCACCCATAGTGTGTCCTGTGACCTTGGCCCTTTCTACACCTAAGGATTATCCCAGGAAAATGGAGGGAGCATCCCTGACTGCTCCCGGGATCCCCTTTGTGTCATTTGGATGCACAGCGATGATCTTGGAATGATCCTGGGATAAGTGGCTGGTGAAGACATGCCCTTAGCCTCCAGAAATAGGGGTAGTACCAGGATATCATATACAGGTTAAAAAAGAGAAGGTGAGAGAGAATATTCTGAATTTAAATTCTGTCCTAGGCATTATATTCCCCAATGCATAGGGATGTGAAATGCACAATATTCCAGGCATGCTGCCCATCCTCTTCCATATACTTAATACAATGTGTGAAATGGAGGAAGACATATTTTATATACTGTTTATGGCTTGATGGCTATTGATAGCAACTTGTGTATTTTTATCTTTGCTTTATATGGGTTTTGCAAATGCACCGGAAAGCAAAACAAAAATACACCCTGTAGTAGGATGCAAATCCTAGATTTGTCTAGGTTGGACTCTATTTTATTTTCAGTCCACTGTAATCAAGACATTTCAAGGACCTTGAGGGCGCCTGCTCGTGGCTTTCTGAAGATCAAAGATCTCTCGGATCTTCTTGGGCTTTGAGAATACAGTGTAGCAAATCTTAGTAGTGGCTCCTACATACATATAGAAACTGCTACTATGAGGTCAGTGTAGAGATAGTAACATGCAACTTGTCCCCCTTTTTTGCTTATTTTTTTAACGTGACTTAGGATTGTTATTTTGTGAAGGGCCACAGCTCAGGGTTGGAGATGTCTTTTGCATGTATAAAGTCCCAAGGGTCAATTCTCAGCATCTCCAGTGAATGGGTAACAAGACTAGAAAAAAATCTGCCTGGCAGCAACTCTTCAGGCAGTGCATATGGACATATGGAATATATAGACCAATGGAATATATGGATCAATGGTCTGATTCAAGCCTTCTTCTCCATGTGTCTATCAAAATGTGGAGGTGGGAGGGGATCATGTCAGCTGGCCCTTCCCACAACTTCCACCATAAAGCCAAAGGTGAAACAGGAATATGTGCAACTGCATCTGTATGTGCAGTCAGGATCCTTGATGTTAGCAAAGACCAGATGTACATATATTTGCATCCACACTGATGCCTTTCTCACTTTTTGCCTAATCTGTGGAGATCTGTATTGTGTGGCCAGTGAAAATACAGAGGATGGGGTGGGCCCAGCTAATGGAATCCTGTTTCCCCTTCACATGTTATTGACTGAATGTGTGGAGAGGGTGAGAATAGGAATTATGTAAATGGCAGCTTGATTTGTTTATACCTGTGAATTTGCTGATTCTTGGTTAGGGGATACTGGCAAACTAAGGAAGAGATCACACGATGTATGTGGAATAATACTGCCTTTAAAGTTACTAATAGTGATTGGAATAGCTATTTTCCATGGGCATAGCTGCATATGTGTGATGTCTGTACTTTTTGGGTCTATATGCATCACTTTGCATTTAATACTGAACTTCATTTGCTATTCTGTTGTCCATTTGCAGAATCTTTTTCAGTACTCTTTATAGCATGCCTGCGCCATCATGGATAACTTGGAGTCTTCTGCAAACCTGGTGATGTTGCTGTTTTGCCCTGTTCCCAGTTTCTTGAAAACTCAAATATATAATGTCTATCTAATTGTCTCCATCTACTAGAGCTGCAATGTTTAATGAAGGAAGTGGTTAGATTAAGAATGAATCTTAAACTCACTTACTTGGGAGTAAGTGCCATTGATCACAGTGAGACATACTTCTGAGCAGATGAGTATAGGATTGCACTGTAAAAAAATTAATCAACTGATTATCTGGGCAGCAGATCTAAAAAACAAAACCCTGCAGACAGCAAGCATCTTTTTAAAACACACACACACACACATATTGCCCCTTCTCTTCCATGCAGGACGAAATGCCTCTTCTAACCGAAGACTGCTATGTCATCAGAACATCATCTGAAAACAAAGGAAAAATGCTCCTTGTTTTGGAAATACTGTTTTACCCATATGCAAACTTAATCAATAGATTGACCAGTCAACTAAAGCTCATACAGCTAATCAACTAAGATGTTAAAAATAATAATTCTAAAAGCTTCCCTTTGCAGGTTCTGTGTTCATTGTTCCTGTATGTTTAACAATCCGAGCCTTACTAATGCTTTCCCTAAAACTTACTTGCAATTGAGGTTGTTAGGTGGATAGATCTTAATTTCCAGAATGCTCCCTGGATAACTAATTTAAAATCAATGTTACATTTTCTACCTTCTAGTTCTCTGGTAGTTATTTTGTACATGTTTTTTCTTAAAAATGAACAATTTTATTTTTGCGTTCTTTCAAAACTCAGTGCCACTGAGTTGCAATGACTTGTTAGTTCTTAATTCATCAATTAGTTCTAAGCATCACCCTTGTCATTTTTGCTTGACATAGTTCTTCAAATGCACTTCCCATAACTAATGGCTAAGGCCTGAGCACCTCTCTAATGTGTATGACGGTATAAAAATGAGGTAAATAATTCATTGTTTCCTCCCACTGTCTTTTATCACAACAGTAACAATGCTGCCGCCTTTGTAACTGGTTTTCTGCTTCTGATGCATTTAAAGAAAACATGCAGTACCTAGGTCTGCAAGAATTTACTCTACAAATTCCTTCTTTGCTTGCACAGCCCAGGCTGCACCTACCAGGATCAAACCAAACAGACTGGCAGCATGCTTCTCGTCATTTGTGGCCATCATGAGGATGTCTTAACTGAGGTAGATACGTGCTACCCTTTCCCAATATATTTATTTATTTATTGCATTTATATACCGCCCCATAGCCAAAGCTCTCTGGGAGGTTCACATAAGATAAAACATTTTAAAACAATATACAAAAATTAACCACAAAAACATGCAAAATTCACATACATTTAAAATCACGATAACAACTTGAGAAATGATGAGCCAAAGAAACAGACCCAGGCTCATTACATATTGCTAAATGCCTGGGAGAAGAGAAAAGTCTTGACCTGGTGCTGAAAAGATGAAAATGTCAGCGCCAGGTGGGCCTCGTTGGGGAGATTGCTTCACAGTTGGGGGGCCACCACGGAGAAGGCCCTCTCTCTTGTTGCCAAGAGTTGTATAGTGCTGACAAATGTATTGTATTGAGACGACAAGTGTTGTTGGAATGTTATGCGGTGGGAATATGTGCCTCAGGAACAATACATGTGATCCAAAGTTGTTGTGCATTTGGCAGCCACTTCTGCTTTCAGTTGGGAAGACCCCTGTGTGGGACTCTATAGAATGCTCTTTCCGGCATTTTTCCTTTTGCTGCTGCAGGAGAATGCAGCTGCTTTTCTGGAATATTTAAATATTAGAAGTGTGGCTTCTTTGGGGAATCCTAAGAAATAGTAGAATTTATTAATCTATGTAGTGTAATACCTTTATTAGGAAAAACAACAATGAAGAGTCTTGTGGCATCGTAAGGCTAATACATTTATTTATTCTGGCATAAGCTTTCATGGACACTGTCCACTTCATAAAGATACTTGGCTGTTTGTATCTGGGCAAGTTTCTTCATGAGGTTGAAGGATTTTCTCTTCATACAGCTAAACGTGGTGGCTTCTATTGTACCAATTTCTAGAAGATTAGCACTGTAGGACTAACACAGCTACCCCTATGGAAACTTTTATTAGGCCAAAAAGGGCAAGCTTTCAAGACCTCCAGATCTCTTCATCAGGCAAGATGTTACAAAAAGCAGGTTGGCAGAGGTGGGATAAGAGATGAAAAATGGGTTGTGGCCAGGATGTCTGCATGATCTTAAGATGATATGGAAGAGGAGCATTTGCAGACTTTCAGATTGGGCTCTGCCAGGTGATGTGATGGTTTCAAGTTTCATAACCATGAACTTGAATTTTTTCTTATGGTCAGCATGGGTGCCTTCGTTTTTTTAGTTGTTGTTGTTGTTATTATTGTTATTATTATTATTATTATTAATAATAATAATAATAATTAATTTGCATTGCATTTCCAATGTGAAGAGGCTTCCCTCTTCTTAAATTTAGAGCAACATTGTTGTAAGTGTTCCTGTTTTGGTTTTATAAGCTCAGATATGGTATCTTGGCTACAATTCTACGTTGTTCTATTGGCTGACTCCAATCATCCAGGTCCAGACTGTATCCAGTAATCCATGCTGGTTTGCAGTACTACTCTTAGTATGCATGCCTCTTGTAGAGGACACAGGACAAAGCTAAGAAGGAAAGGATTTGATGGTGGTGACGAAATGGAATATACACATTTAGTAAGCCATGCCTGCAGAAAATCGAAAAAGTATGCAAAGGGCTTTATAATATCTTCAGTGCTGAGATTATTTCCCCATTGCAGGCTGAGTTGCCAACTCTTCATTTAGAGCACTACTCTTAAATGAGAGCTTTGCCATGACCTTTTTAGTTTAGACTCCATGTATAGACTTCCTAAACCGTAATTTCAGAAGATCTTAAATTATGAAAGCCTCTACAGTCTAAATTTGTGGTAACTAGAGCTGTACTGGGTGTCTGCCCTTAACAGGTTTCAGCATGGCTGTGATAGCTTTAAACTAGAAGAATATAGTGCAAAATGGCCTATAATGTCATATAGTGTTACACAACATTGTTTTTATATGTGGCTTGCCTCCACCACGATTATCTTTGAAACGGATGCAACTTCCAATTAAAGAAGGTAGGTTTGGTTTTCCGGATCTTACTTTATATCATTGGTCTTATTTGTTGACTTGTACTACATTTTGTGCTTTTCTGTTTAGATAAGATTTTCCAACTTGGTCATTTCTGGAATCTTCTTGTCTGGACCCTCTCTCTAAATGGATGGCACGAGGTTCTAAGCATTTTAGAATGGTTAGGGTTCCTCCCAGTTATGGGTGTTCAAGATCTGGCACATTGTGTCAATTACATTTTGATCCACTTTCTCATGCTAAATTGGTGCCATAGGGAAATCCAGATTTAAAAATTGGTATGAAAATGTTTTTGTGGTGGACGTAGACACATAAGACAATTTTTACTTTGGATCAACTGGTGGGTGCAGATGATGAATTTTGTTATTCCCTAATTTGCTCATAAATATGATTTACCAGCTCTAGCTGAATGGCAATGCTTGCAATTGCAACATTTGTTAGTATCTAGGTTTGGCACTGCTCTTTTAAAGCTTCAGCAACTCTCGCTATTGGAAGCACTTATTGAGATTTATCTAGTAAATCAACCTACGATCTATGCCTAGAAATACTTATTGTTTGTGAATAAGTACAAAGCCTTAAGCAGAAATGGAACTGGATTGCCTCATTTTGCCTAATGGATAGATCACCACCTTTGTGTCTGTATCTGATGCGTCTATGGATCTCAGGTTCTGTCTTAATAAGCAAAATCTTTTGATTTGTGTCTTTGGGATGCTGCCACATCTTTTTAATAAGGGTTTGTCTATCTCAGCTAATTGTTGGAGGTGTAACACAACTAATGCTATTTTAAGTATATTTTTTGGTAATGTCCAGTGGTTGCCCCTTTTGGGAGGAGGATAGTTGTACAGATAAATTTCGTATTGGAACACTCCTTAATATTTACTGATGTACATGCTTGTTTAAATTATCTCCCTGCTTCCTGGTTAATGCATGGCCAACGTGCCCCTCTGGCAGCCAAGAGACTGATATTAAAATACTGGAAGGGTAAATGCTCACCTCCTATAATGCAATTTTATTGAAGACCTTTCAGTGTTTTCATCATTTGAATGGGTGATATATATATATATATATATATATATAT
This sequence comes from Elgaria multicarinata webbii, assembly GCF_023053635.1. Lineage (NCBI taxonomy): Eukaryota > Metazoa > Chordata > Lepidosauria > Squamata > Anguidae > Elgaria > Elgaria multicarinata. The sequence goes on from NC_086171.1 coordinate 130,330,171, forward strand.
ATATATATATCAATCTCAATGTCACCTGAAAATGGATACTTCTTTGGATAATATGATGGTCTGCTTTTGTTTATGTATAGTTCTTAGAAACCTGTATTTTCATATACGGTATACACACACACATTCCATGTGCATGCATTGAAATTGATATATGTACATTTATGTTTTTCTTTCTTTTTAAATTCTTTCTTTTCTTTTATTGAAATACATGGCACATCTCCATCGGCTTCTCATGATAAGCTGGCAAGTTGTTATAATAGTCTTTGGGACTGTTGCTCTTCACTTGGATTGTTTAAAAGTATATTCTGTGCACAATCCTTTATAGTACTCTGATACTTCTATATTTAAGTAGTAACAGGGTACAATAGATTATGTTAGGGTTGGCACACCACTCAATTGACCTGTCAGATATTGACAATTGACTGACTATTATTTTACCATGGTCAAACGTTGTTCAATAATAATCAAATATTGTTCAAAGCTGATCATGCTTTAAGGATCAGTCTGTTGTCTTTTAAAAAAAACACCCCACTTGTTTTCAATAGTTGTTCTTACGTTCCTTTATTTCTGCTTTATTTTATTTGTTTCATTTTGCAACTATAGGCTGACTGATATTCCATGATAAAAGCCAAAGAGAAGAACTGTTCAGTGAAATTTTCATTTATAGAAACCTTACCTAATATTGTTAAAAGCTGTTATAATTTGTTACATTCTTTAAAAAAAGTTACTTTCATTGTTTCACTAAACAAGTTAACTAAGGCTGCAATCTCATAATCACTTACCTGGGAGTAAACCCCATTGAAATTGGTGGAGCTTACTTCTGAGTAGAAATGTATAGGATTGCACTGTAATTTGTGTTTGTAATTATCTTAAGGCTTCAGTCCTATGCACACTTACCTGGGATTAAGACCTGTTGAACCCTGTGGAATTTACCTCTCAGCTATGATGTATAGAAACAAAACTGTGTAATGTGTTGAATCCAAAGTTTGTCATGCTTAAAGGAGACCCATTGAAATCAATGGGCTGAGGTAGTCAAAACTAACTTAAGTTGATTTCAATGAATCAGCTCTAACCGTGACTAATTCTGGATCCAACCCAGTATTTGTTTTGTTGTTCTATAAAAATAAATAAAAGAAACTTGAGCTTTCTTTGACAATGTTGTATCAACATTCGAAAGTCAATTTGAACAAATCTCTTTTTAATCACTGTGTTTTTCAGACAACAAGGCTCCTAGAGTGGCTTCCATAAAACCTGGACATTCAATAAAAAGCAGTAACTACCAAAAGATTTTAAAATATTGCAATTAATCGTAAGATTAATTACAGTCAAGATCTAAAAGGTTTTAAATTTGACATAAAAATATACACAGCATTAGATGGTGGCATCATTGTTCCTGCCTGTGCTGCGGGGCATTCAGCATTGCCCCTGGCCACTGAGGGTTTTGGGGTCTCCTGAAATCCGTGTAGTTATTTCCTCATTCTAAAATGTTGAAAAGCCTCTCCTAAGACTTAGTCATTGGCAATAAGAGCTTTAAACTAAGAGTGTCATCAGACAAGAGTTTTATCGCACACTTGTCACTGGCCACTCATGGATGTTTGTGGGTCCTTTTGACGCTGCTGTTCGCCTCCCACCCCTTCAGCTTTTTCTGTCAAAAAATAAGACCCAGAAAATCAGATCTGTTTTTACTATAACGACCCCTGCCACCATTTCCTGCTGTGTGCAGGAGAAGCAGTGTGATAAAAAACGTTCACTGAATGGGCTAAGTGGTTGTTGTTTGCTTCTTCTTTCTTCCCTGTGTGAAGAAAGAGGAAGCTGCTCATCCCTATTTCGGGACAAAAGCAGGAGACAAAATGATGGTAGGGAAACGCAACTTCCCCCTGTCTGATGAGGCTCTAAAATATGCCCCACCCCAGTTTGGCTTTGGCACCCAGCCCTTTTGGCTTTGGCTCAGAACGTTATTTGAATGTGACTGGTAAGAACATTCCTGAAATAGAATTTGGCCCTTGGGCTGACAGATATTCAACAGCCCTGCTTAAACCCCTCTCAGAAGCAGATCTTGAAAGCCATTAAAAATAAAACCTACGTTATGGTTCATTTTGACTCAGTGCACAACCATTTGTCAAATATTAAAAACCTGGTTGTCATTGTCAAGAAGAATTAAAGGAAACTACACCATGAAAAACAACTTACATTATGAATTCATGATGGCCGTGAACAGACCTAATTATTAACTGTGGTTTATTGTTGCATAACCAAGCCTGTGTAAGTCTGAGGCTCATGTGCTCCCCTCTTCCCTTCTCTGGCACAACTGTGAGGAGAAAATCAAAAGCTTTTGCTTCCATTTTTAACTAACCAAGGTTATCATTTCATCTGGACTTGGACAAACTGTGATTAGTCTTAACTTTGGTTTACTGAAACAAGTCTACTTCAAACCTCAGTTTATGAAGCTGACTTCTTAGGATTAATGTGTTAGGATTTCAATTAACTGTGGTTAATTGAAAATGGAAGTGAAAGCTTCCACCATCCTTCTTGTGGCTGTAGTTGTAGAGAAGGGGGCTTGTACATGCTCATTCGAGTAACATTAAACCATACTTTAACATTATGTTTGAACCAGTCCATTGTGTTTGTCAGTTGTATTTTAAGAAAAGATAGAAAGGCACTTACTTGTGATACATACAGAATGCTTACTACAGAATATGGGGTGTACCATCAGAACTGATTGATGCCTGCAAAAAACAATAGTCTGATAGAAATGAATCTTGCAGAATACTTTTTGCTTGAAAAACTAAAGCTCTAAAGTCTCTCAAATCCATTCTCTCAAATCTGTGTTATTAACAAAATGGTATATGAAAAAACTAGCAACCTTTTTATTATTATTATTACATCTTTATCCTTCCTTTCATCCAAGGAACTCATGATGTTGTGAAAAAGGCTAGGACATAGCAAATGAGCCAAGCAACCCTGAGAGTGCCATGGCTAAACAGGGATTTAAACTTGTGTCTTCCCAGTTGAAGTCCAATATTGTACTAACTCAACATGTGTGGCTTGAGATTTTTTCAAAATTAAACGGTGAAGCTAAATACTGGTTAATGATGACTTTTAAGTTTTTGAATCCCCTAGTGATTAGTGGCTGCTAAATCATTGTATCTTCTAATTCATTTTTTCAATTGGATTTTTACCAAATAGACTGATTTCATTGGTTTGTATCCAATGTTAATCAAACTTAAGGCTCATTAATTTTAATGGATCTACTCTAAGTAGGATTAATATTGGATACAACCCTTTAATTTAAAAGGCACCTAGTAAACACTCAGACAGTTATCTTCCCATAAAACATTAAGCAATATTGCATAAAATACAAGGAATCTAGAAATGTTTGTGTCTTCATTTTTTTAACCAGAGATACAGAAATCTTGCCAATTTCAGCACACCCAAGCTTTTCTTTTCCCCTCACTCTTGAGATATTCAGGAGTAAGTCTGCATGTTATAGTGCCAAAATAATAATAATAGCCCATTATTTTTGCAAACCGGCACTCAGCGAGAGAGATCCGGTTGCAAACCTTTTCTCTGCAAATCAAATTGAATTTCGTAATGTTACACCAAGTAAAAAGTTAATGATTCATGGTTATGTATATAAGATGACCAGATTAATTTAACAAGGACATAATCAAATCCCGATCAAAGTGTTTGGCTCCATGTTTCATGTTTACATTGTTGTTTCTCAACATTCTTAGCTTGTGTAGCAGCTGCTTGTTTTCTTCAAGTTACTTATAGGAATATAGGCGCAATCACATTCATGCTTTTCACATATCTGTTGAAAATGCAAGCGAACCAATCCTCAGAGTTGCTTATGTATGTAGACTTAAGCTTGCTTCCCACCTTACAATTTTGAATCTTCGGAGTGCTCCTTAAAGTCATGCTGTCATGTCTGATAATGTATTCTGGGAATGCACTGTGTACTTAACTAGCTCTGTCAGATGCTTGCATTTTAGAGCTTCTTCAGGTGTACTAAATAGTTTGAATTCAGGTCTGTTAAAGCCTTCATCATGTGTTTTCCTGACTGTGTAAGGGCTAAAATGGGACAGGGCCATGCATGTGTCCCTGTGTGCACTGGCCCTGCTCCCTCAGATCCGTGACCTTGCAGTTTTGAGCAATACAGTCTGCAGAAGAGTTTTACTCATCTCCGCTTGGGAACTCTCAGATCATTCCTTGTTTGATCAGGGCTAGCAATCACCCTGAGAGATCTAGAGCCTTTCCAACAAGGCTTCTATTGTACACTTGTCATTGCTCATTCATAGTAGTTTGCGAGTCCTTTACATGATGTTGCCTCATGGTGCTTCCCCCCCTCCCCAGCAAGGAAAGTCTGTTATTATTTAGAAATGACAGAATGAAAGTCTCATGTAATTGTGCAATTCTGCTATACCACAGTGCCATCTAGTGATTGTGTAATGAAACATATAGAGAGGCAGAGAAAGAAAAACCGCAGAAGAAAAAGGAGCAGATCCAGAAGCAGGGATAAAAGCCTCTTGTAGAAATGCCCCTATTTGCATTCAAGTAAATGTGAGTAGAACTCCCCTGCAGGCCTTATTGAAAACACGGCAATCTGAGGAGGCACGGTTGGTGGGCACATGGATGTTGGGTGCAGGACCAGCATCTGCATCCCCAGTTTTAGTCCTCAAACATTTGGGAAAATACATGAAGAGGGCTATTCACATACTGAGCATTCTAAGGAGACCTATTTCAGACATAGGAGTCAGGCAAATCGCATACTCCTGGTTCAGCACTGTGGCACACAGGTAGGAGTGCTCTGGGGTTTGGCAAGTACCCTTCTCCCTATCCCACCCATCTCTTCCTCCAAGAGGCACCCTACTCAATATGTGAAGCCAGAAATCTGTACAGGCCTTACCGGTTACTATTAGTTGTGTGTTCCAGCAGGGCATCAGCATAGAGTGAAGCACTCTATCCATTCAGAATAATAAGGAGCAGAAGGATTGAAAAAGAAAAGGCCTAGCAGGGGGAGGGCTAGGTAGCGAGAGGCAAGAGAACCAGAGTTGGTGTAAAGACATTGTTCCAGCAGGCCTTCCTCCTAGGAATTGAGGCTTATAAGTTGAAGCTTTCATGCCCCACCTAGGGCTCAGCTACAGAACATCAGAGGCTTCCAGAAGGATTCCTTGTGATGAGGAAGGCCCTGGCCACAAGGAGCCCTCTACTCATGAGGAGCCCTCCTTTGCAACTGGCCATTTCTTACAGTGATAATTCTGGCCTGCCTCTTGAGACGCCACAACTCTCGAGACTAGATTGTTGCTCAGCCTCTCACCTCTTCTTGCGGGGATGGACCAAAGGCCCAATATCCTTCTGGTCTGTCTCCTGGCATGAGCTGCTCCTCAGTGTGGTTGGTCTCTGGGAGGTCTAGCTCCTCCTCTGAAGAGGATTCAGACTGGCTACCTTAAGGGAGTTTCCACAAGTGCATTCCCAAGTAACTGGCACTCTAAATAAGGGATTTGAGTGATAGCTCACAAGTGACACATTCAGAAGGGCAATATCCATCCCCAATGCTCAAAGGTCCTATAAACTGGGTTTGGCACACAACACACAGCCACCATCGCAGAGCAACAGGAACAGTCGCTCTAAACTCCCAACAAAAGGAAGTACCTGTTTAATGAAGTCCTTCCAGTTTCCCTCCCATGACCATTGTCAACCTGAGCAATGTTTGGAAGTGCCTTGTGTGGCTCACCAAAAAAGTCCGGGTGACTTTTCTCCACTGTCATCATAGGTCGTTGAGGGCATCTGTGGTAGCGTGGAGAAAATGCCCTGCGTCAAGTGGTGAGCAACGGGGAGTAGTTTTTAAACCAGCTTCCAACCTTATGCACTGGGTGTGCCAGCCTCCAGAGCAATTTGGATGTCCCTAATACAATTATCAATTGTGCATTAAAGAACCTGAAGTGGGATGGGAGAAGGGGTGAACTGAACACACCCTTCCATAGAAATTCTGGCATGCATTTGGTTAGAATATAGAAAAAGCAAGGCAGAAAGTAAGTACATTGTGTCTATGTAGAACAGGCAGCATGTTCTTTTCCCTGTGAATAACAATGCAGGCAAGTTGTTTCTGCCATGGGAAGGACCTAGTGAGGCATTATTTTTATGGAATTACCTCAAGTGCTGAAAATAAGCTGGGACAATGATTGCTGAAACGCTTCGCTGTGAAAATGTGCTAAGCTCCATCTGACATTAAAAGTTGTATACGCGTACACGTACAGACACACGGTGCATTAAGGAAAGTGCTTACTGAAATGGATCTGCAGCAACTTCTTGCACACAGCTGGAGAAGAAAAGCAGTACAGCACCATGTACATTGATGGTGCTATATAAATAAATAAATAAATAAATAATTATAATATATAAACTGGGGGAGGGGGGAGTCTCTCCTAGAGATTGCCTCCATGGCACCGCTTTGCCACTAAACCCCACAGTTTTGCTGCTGCGGGGTGGGTGTGGGTAATTACCATTGCAGAAGGCAGCACAGGCTTTCTGGCAGCTATCCTGGTACTTAAGCCCACCCCTTGGCCTCTGCCTGGCTTCTGGCTTCCAATCAGCAGTTGCCGTCCACCTTGGAATGCCCCGGCTCACAGCAGAAGGGCCGTGGTGACCTCACATCAAAGGAAAAAAGTCACGGTAAGTTCCCACCTTTTTAAAGGCATAGCTTCAGGGAAAAGTCCCATGGTGCTCAACCTTTTTACTGTTGCTGGACCATTTATAGGTATACCACTTGCTGAAGCAAGCATAGTTCAGGGCTTGGCAGCTTGTGGGCTGCATGGCCCTTTTTGTGTTCCCCTTCTCATTCCACTCAAATTCAGTGTCACAGAGGCAAAAACAGTGTTAAATTTGCTTGAAAACAAGACAGACGGGGAACACACACCATGTTTTCAAGCAAAATTGCCATCTTGGGCCCTCACTGTGTGCCTTGTTTTCAAGAAAAATCATGGGTTGTTTCACCACTGCGGCTCTGCCAAATTTCAACATCAAATTTGGCAGTGTGGGGCAGCAGTGCGCCTCCCACCAGATGTCAGAGATTTACCCGGCCCCGGCATAGATGAACAGTGCCGGTACAGATACACATCAGTCCATCAGCCATAAAACTTCAACAAACCCTCAGCCAAAATACAAAGTGGATGGAAGACATTATTTAGATGAGGCTGAGTAGAGTATTGGGATGAGAAGAGGAGGGGTAAAATCTATGAGGAGAAATTAATTATGACCGTTTTATTTTTTTTTAAAGCATTCTTAGTCTGCCCGTCAGCCAAAATGGCTTCTGGAGCAGCTTATATCCAGTTAATACAAACAAGACAAGTCTCTAGGTTTGCAATTTAAAAGGACAAGACACAAAAGAAAAAAGGGCTGGTGAGGGAAGAGGTAAAAAACCAAGTGTTGCTTTTTTCTTTTCTTTTTTTTTTAGCAGAAATGGCCCTACTTCCCATCTCATCTCCCTCTGCTGCAGCCTGCTGGAGTGGCTGCCGCTGGTGACTCTTGAGGGAGGATCCTTAGGGAGGTGGTTCTTCAGCAGGGCTGATGGAAAGGCAGAGATTTAGTGGCAGAGAATTGCTTGGAACTCCACCATTAAACAAATGAACGTGTACTTTGCCAGCCTTTTGAGTCTTCCCATGTTTCTGAGGGCAATGTAATATGGAGTCACCACAGATCACTGCCATTAAATTATGTTCCCTAATGAGGAAAATCCAAACGGCCAACTAGTCTGTCTGAACTCACATGCCCTGGCTATAGTCTTCAGTTGTCCCTCAGGCCCAGAAAAAGAGCAAAAATGTTTGTGGGACCTGACTGCAAGCAAAAGCTCTCAACAAATTCACACACAAGTAGACAAACCATGATTCTTGGCACTTGGTCCTCTCAGGTCCTCTCACTCCTTTTTGTATGTGTTTACTTTGGTAGGACTTTGTAATGGTGTTGCTCCGCCTGATGAGGCATTCTCTCTTGTTGAAAGGGCTCCATGTTCCATTGTCTAAGTAATCAGTGGCCGCGATATGCCCTCCTTTAATCTCCAAACTCTTAGTTTCACGAACAGGGAACTTGATTCTTTCTGTGCTTGCCAATGTCCTGTTGACAGGAGGAACAAGTCAAGGACAGGACCAGACTGGTAGGGAATGAGCAATACACATGCTATTCGTGCAGCTATAGCAACCAGGGAGAAAAATGGCGAGTTCTATGCTTTACAGGTGTGGTCTGGCATTGGGATAAGGAAAGGCCTTCCGTTGTATTAATTGCGGCAGGTTTGCTGCTGTTCCCAACACCATACTCCAAGGTGATGCCTTCAAGTTTAGCAATCTCCATGCTGTTATACAAACCTTTACATTTAAATGCAGATTAGTTACAGCCAAGTCTGGTGGCATTTACATGTTTACTGAACTTTGATTTGCATTTAGGTCTGGGGAGCAACTTATCTCCTGCTGACCATAATCACTGCAGTGTAAACTGGGAGGTGTGGAGAAGAGGGTTGCTGTGCTCCGATTAGCACACTGTGCACAATTTAAATGAGAAATACCCAATGGCATCTGCATAACTGACTTTTGTGTGTAAATAAGCCTACTAACCTTGGAGAATTGGAATTATTCCCTGGTGTGCAAACTGGGTCAAATGTATGCAAATATACATAGTAAACATGACTCCTAAGTTAAATGCAAGTGGCTTTTAAGATTTTGGCAAATTCTTACCCCAACCCATAACTTAACTGTAGGGTGACCATATGAAAAGGACAGGGCTCCTGTATATTTTCTGCATAGAAAAAGGAATTTCAGCATGTATCATTTGTATAAATGGAGAACCTGGCGAAATTCCCTCTTCATCACAGCAGTTAAAGCTGCAGGAGCTATACTAGAGTGACCAGATTTAAGAGAGAGCAGGGCACCTGCAACTTTAACTGTTGTGATGAAGAGAAAATTTCACCAGGTTCTCCATATATACAAATGACATCCTGAAATTTCCTTTTCAATACAACTGTTAAAGATACAGGAGCCCTGTCCTCCTTTTCATATGGTCATCCTACTTAATTGTGTGTGTGTGTGTGTGCGCGCGCGCGTGTGCACCTAGGGCTTGCAAATGTTTCCTGTAAAATTCTGCAAGGGCTTTCCCTAGAACCAAATGATCTGAACAGATTTTTTTCTTCTTGGCGGTGTTCCCAGCCCCTGGTTTATTTCCCATGTTATGGATGGCTGCTGTATTGAAGGTCCACAGATGTGCTTTCGCTGGATGTAGAGATTATTCAGCTAGCTGACAGCTTCTGTTCTTTCAGCAATGAATGGGTGTGAAGAGGAGGGGCTTTTGAATGAAAGGAAAGGTTTCCCCGTCCCACCTAATTCATCTGAAAAATTATGGAGGCACAAGTCACCTCCTCCCAGCACCCTGTTTTTCTGTTTCCTGCGATAGGAAGCTGTCTCAAGAACCTCTTTGTTTTGGGGGCGGCATATAAATAAAATATATCAATAAATCTTAGATGTCCCTGGAAAAGGAAGACAAACCCTCTTCCTCAAGGTACAAAACCCTCCTGAAATTAATATCTAACTTTGCTAATGTAAGCCTGCCATGTTTCTCTTTGTTTCTGCACGGGCAAGAGACAGATCTGAGTTACATCCACGCTTTATGTTTTCAGAAATGGTGTTCAGCCATTGCATTTTTGTCCCAGAATGCCAACTGTAATCTGATACTTGCAACACTTGCAGTGACTCATTCAGACTGCAACCCCCATTTTGAAACTGAGTCTATACTGAAGACTCATAGCTACAAGATCTGGCCCAATTTTTGATTCCCCCCCCCCCTTCAGTTTCTTCTCCCATTTCCTGCCTCTTGGGGTTAAAATAGATGCTAAATTAAATACGTAATATGCAGCCAATCCTTACCTCTTTTTTTTAACCTTGAAGTAAATACATAGGGCCCTGCTGATCCAGATCACCATATGCAGGTAGGAAAAATGTAAACCTTCCCATCTAGCCATATCCTCCACTAAATTTGTTTCCCATTTGTGGTGGCTAAAAAGGAACCATTGGCTGTAGCAGTGGTGTTCCTGGTGGAAATGTAAACTGTTAGAACTGGTTTGTTGATATGGATCAACATAGCTGCCTGGGGTTTTAGCCTCTCTTTGGTGGTGTGGGAACTGTCACGATGAGTGCCTGCACTTGAAAATTTACCCTAGACTGCAGATCCAATCATCCCATGTCTTAGAGTCTAATTTGCATTTCTGCAATGGCTTCCTTCCCCGACTTTACCTTGGGATCTGAACATGGAGACACTCTGATTTCACCAGAGTCTTTTTTTCTCTCTCCTCCTATTCCCCCTCACCACCTGCTTTGTGTAATATCTTGCCTTATGAAGAGATCTGCAGGTCTTGAAAGCTTGCACAATTTTTGTGATCTTTTGGTTGACCTAATAAAGGTATTATTCAAATGTGGATTAATTTATTTTTATAGTCAGCATGATTATATTTTCCCTCCCAAATCTCTCTTGACAGGCATCACCCCATATTGGTCTGCCTAATAGCGTGACCACAGTGAACCTGTCTAGCATCAAGGGATTTAAACTGCTCTTTTAAAAACAGCTATCGCAAGATTATCACCATCCCAATTTCATTTGCTGATAGCCAAACAAAATGTCCAATGGCACCTTAAAGACTAACATGTTTATTTTGGCATAAGCTTTCATGGACACAGTCCATTTCGTCATATGCATGAAGTGTTCTTCTCAGTTGGCAAGTCTATACACATATCATTGGGGTGGAGGTGGGGATTGTAAACAGTGAGGGAATTGAAACACAGAAAGTGCAGACAGTAGTGAGTTGATTAACATATGTAGCATGATAAAATGTTTTTGTTATTCAAGCCACAGGGGAGTTTTGTCTTTTGATGAATTGTAATTTAGCAGTTTCACACTGCAATCAGTCTTTGAAGTTCCTTTGTTCAATAATGGCCACCTTAACATCATTTACAGAGGCCTAGTTTGCATGTCATGGCCAATTCCTGTGTTGATTTCTGACATCCAAACCTGGAACTCTGGCTTATTTATGATTAAACAATCCAAATTTAACCCAACAATTGCTCATGTTTAGTTGTTGGGTCAACTCTGGGTTGACCCAACTCTTAATGCATAAACAACCCAGGAATTCCAGATTCGGATATCACAAAACAACCCAGTAATAGGACATTGTTGATTGAAAACTGAAGTGGCAAATTCCTGGGTTCAGCAATCCAGGAATTGGCAGTGATGTGAACTTTGTCAGAGCATCCTAGGAGGTTGAAGTGTTGCCCCACTGTTTTTTGAAAATTGCCATTTGTGCTGATAGATTTGTAGCCATTTATTATTTTGTGTAGATACTGGCTTGTTTGTCCTATGAAGAATGTAGTAGGTCATTGCTGGCAATTGATGGCGTACATTACATTGGAAAATGCACAGGTGTATGAACCCCGGATGTTGAGGATGGTGTTGTTAGGTTCTGTAATCGTGTTACCAGAGTGGATATGGGGACAGAACTGGCATTTGGGTCTGCTAAGGGGTCTGGTTCCTGTGTGTATTTCTGTTATTTGGCTACTTACTTCAGAGTAGGACATGTATAGGACTGAACTGTTCATTTAGGAAATGACATGTGCTTAAGGGTCCATTGATGAGGCTTGCTGGCCACTTGATTAAATAAATAAGCCATAATTCAGGACATTTATTAAAATCCTACTCTTCTATATTATTGAGGACTCTAAGTGGCTTCCAAGTTTTGTTTTCAAAACAATAAAACAATGGAGCATCTTATTTTCGTTGGATCTGGTTTTGGCACATGTTTTGTCTATGTTCTGTGGGAGCTCCATCACACCAGTGATTTATCACAGTCTTGCCATGCCTGGTATGTGTTTTTGCAGCGAGGTACTCACATGATGTCGTCCCTCCCCTGTGCTCATCTCACCTCTTCCCCTCCCTTTTCCAACTTATTTTGGAGCGGGGAAAGTCTGGGTTTTTCGCCTCCATGCACAATAAAGCCGTGCCTCCCCCCCCCCATATATTGCTCTCCTTCCTTGCACTATATTGGACCATCCTGTTTTTTGTTGGGTGTGTGTGTTGAAGGGTGGTCTTGCTGACAAAAGAGGAGTGTGGGGCAGTTCTCTGCTCAACTGTGAAGGGGGAGGGAGAGAGGGCGTCCAAACACCCTGCGGAGAAGGCAAGCAAGTCTGCTGCCACCTGTGCCCAGACTTAGTCTCATTCAACTCTATGGTTCTTACTCCTGAGTAGGCATGTCTAGATTTCCTGACCAGAACAATGTCAGTTTCCCATTGCCATGCCAACATTGACCACAAACTTCTCCAAAAACTAATTGTAATACTTTCTCTTCCTTATATTGTTTATTATGATCTTAGGGGAAAGCATAGTGTGTTGTTTTACCGTAATTGTGCAGTTTCAGGCTGCCGTACTATAGTATTTGCACAGAAATAAAAATATATACAAAATCAACTGCAGGGGGAAGGAGAACATAGGGGTTGGGGCGGAAGATTTCACCAGCACAGTAGCGCTCCAGTTGAAAAGATGCATTAGCTGAAAGAGCGCAACAACACACAGACGTGAAAGTGCCCAGTGCTCGACTTCCTAAGGAAATGAAGGGGGAAACCGCAGACTTAAAGCGGGGTGGGTGGGATGGTGGGATGGAGCTGGGGAACTGTAACATATGGGCTCCATAATTCTGCACTTAAAACACCCAAGTACTGTCACTGGAGAAAACTATATGTGCATAAATGAGCTGAGGTTGCATGCTGCACATACAGTAACACATGGAGTTGCATAATTTGACTTTTGTCAATGTGTAATGCAGAAATTATTTGTTTGGGAAGACAAGAGAGCTTTGATAACTGAGCATCATAAAAATGTAATAAATAAATAAATAAACAAACAAACAAACCTTCCTATCTACAACAACATGCCAAAATATAGCCATTCTAACCACTATTTTTCATCTTTCCCCTCCTAGGATGCAACTCCTTAATCCATGATGAATGAATGCCACTATGATAAACAAATGGACTTCTTTTATAACATGAGTAAAACAGACACGGCGGATGAGTGGTCGGGGACAACGCTGGTCATTGTTTTATGTTTCGGGACCTTCTTTTGCTTCTTTATTTTCCTTTCAAATTCACTGGTTATCGCTGCTGTGGTAAAAAACAAAAAGTTTCACTACCCCTTCTATTACTTGCTAGCCAATCTAGCTGCTGCGGACTTTTTTGCAGGCATCGCTTATGTATTCTTGATGTTCAATACTGGCCCAGTGTCAAAAACATTAACTGTTAATCGATGGTTTTTGCGCCAGGGACTCCTGGACACAAGCCTCACAGCTTCTCTGGCCAACTTATTAGTCATTGCTGTTGAGAGACATCTGTCTGTTGTGCGGATGAGGATCCACAGTAACCTCACAAAGAAGAGAGTCACCTTTTTCATTTTGTTGATCTGGGCCATAGCTATTTTCATGGGCTCAGTGCCCACGTTGGGCTGGAACTGTCTCTGTGACATTTCAACCTGCTCTTCCCTGGCTCCTATCTACAGCAGGAGCTACTTGATATTCTGGACAGTCTCCAACTTGGGGGTTTTCCTCATCATGGTGGTGGTGTACATAAGAATCTACATGTATGTCCAGAGGAAAACCAATGTTTTATCTCCGCACACTAGTGGATCCATCAGTCGCAGGAGGACTCCAATGAAGCTTATGAAGACAGTCATGGCGGTGTTAGGTAAGTTGTTCCTCCTCTGCACCATTTAACCCGCTTGTTCATCTGCCTTTCGCTCTAGCCCAGACAACAGAGGTGGTGAGAAGGAGGAGCAGTAGATGTCACTACCTACTTGCTCAGTGTCTGTCTGTCTGTCTGTCTGTGAAGCAAGCAAGTGGTAGCAATGATGAGAAATGAGGAGCAATAGAAGCTGGTGACTATGATGGTGAGAAGGTAGAATTCATTGAGAGACGGACCCCATGGAGGGCATCTTGCCCAGAAGAGAGCTTTTTCATTTTGTCTGTGAGGAAGCAATAAATGAGTAATGAAGGTGTCAACTGGTAGAAATTTCCATAGGCTAGCAGCTTTTGTACACAACAAAGTTGGTTAAAATATTGGGATGGGCTCAGCACTTGGATTACAGGGGGTTCAGGGAGGGGATTTATCCCCTTACCTGTTCTGATGCTTCCTTTAAGCTGCTATTTTTAGGAGACTATAGGATGGGCATGATATTAATAAAATGGGGGCGGGGTGAGATGGTGATGGGGCTTGAGGTTTTTATTTAGTGCTTCAGACCTTTCCTGACATAAGTGAAGCACAGATCACAATCAGAAAATGATTTTCCCTGCCCTACTTAATTAGAAAACCGTAACTTTTAAACAAAACCAATCAATGTGCTCTCTGGTGATTATTGGCCCTAGGTTAGATCTCAATTTCAAGGTTTATAAAGCTGACTTCCTTCATTTCCTCTTACAGTGCAATCCTATATCTGTCTTCGCAGAAGTAAGCCCCATTGAATTCAGTGGCACTTCCACATAAGTGCCACTGAGGCTTATATTACTGTCCCTAGTGCCCAGTTATTTACAACCTGAGGTATCTGGGTAGGTTCTGACCTACGATTGAGGGATGCATTTATAAGGGTCACTCCTTCCCCCAAATTCAATGTCCGATTTGCATTCCCACCTGATTGGGAATCTAGAATGATACAGTGCAATTTTAATTATTTTGTCAGCACAAGCTGGTCTTGGACACAAGCTGTTGGGTAGGTGTCCAGTAATGCTAACCGAATCTTGCAGTAGCCCCGTTGCCCATCAGACAATGAATGGCTTCTTTCATAACTATGATATAATAGTGTTGTATTTCTTCGTTCCTCCTTCTTAGCAGGAGATAACAGAAGAAGGCATTGCTCTGTCATGGGGTGGGTGGGCTAGTCCTGTCCCTGTTAGAAACATTCTGCGATATCAGGACCATGGAGGATGCCTGTTTTCCAACAATAACTTTGCAAATGTAGCGCACTTATCTTCCTAATGCTCAAGGACATCATTTCTTTAGTCTGGCAGCTAACTTGTTCTGGCAGTGGGCCTTGTCTTCTGGCAATAGTAACTCAAAGAGAGTTACTATTCTTCATTGTGAGATGATATTAATTGTTCACTGACTCGAACCTGTTGCAACATTAACCTACTTGCAGCTGATGCAAAACTATGCAGTGCCTGCACAAGGTTCTGGGTTCAAGATATTGGGTAGATTGGTTGGGGGCTTAAGACCAGGGCGGGCCTAGGTGGACCAATGTTCTAACATGGTAGACAGCACCTCCATAGCGCCTACTATTGTTGGGAGGCAACATGAACTAAAGCTACGGGAACTTCACTGCCTTCCAAACCTCCCCATTTTTCCTCCCCTAGCTGGTTTTACATTTCTTCTCCTTATTTTTCTTGCCTGTTGGGTATGCTGGGAGACATGTTGTCAGATGCCAGGACCAGCACCGTCTCAACAAAATGTTGCTAGCTTAAATGAATCAAAAGTAAGGCATCCATAGCATCAAGACATGATTTAAGCCATGGTTCTCTAATGGTTCTTAGGCCAAGAACTCTTCAATGGTTGGTTGGAAAGTTGAAGAAACAGTAAAGAACCCCTTTCTTTCCCCTCATGGGCTTTGTGAAAACCAAAACAAATGGCCACACTTTTGGCATTATAAAGAGCAGGGATTTCAGTTAGAGGGTCTCATTGCTACACTAGTTTTCAGGAAAGCTGATAAGTGGAAGTTTCAGTTCATAGATATTAGGACGTATAGTTCATGAGTGAAATGGGCAGGTATGAAGCTGGGAAGGGCACATATACTGCAGGGACTCTGTGGTGTGTGTGCGTACATGTATATTGATGCCTTGCGCCTTGCCACCCCCAGGCTTTTGTCTGTTGGAACATGGCCTGCCTGTTGTGGTGGCAGATACTAAAGCCCTTGAAGGCAGGGTTTAATTTCTTTCGCATATGGGGAAATAGCTACTTAGATCAACGTTGTAATGTGTTATATATAGCAACTTCATGCATTCATAATTGCTACTGTGTTGGGAGGCAACATGACCTGTTAGCTCCTATTCATTTATATGAGAGAGGGCAAAGAAGTACCTTTGGAGATCAGGTCTAACCTTGTTGCTGGTGACCCTAGTTTCTAGCATACAGGTCAGCATTTGCTATTTCTCAGCAGTGACCCGGATTGCCTTTCAAAAAAACATAAGAGCCATGCTGGATTAAACCAAGTGTCCACTAGTCCAGCATTCTGTTCACACAGTGGCCAGCCAGCTTCTCACGGGAAACCCTAAAGTAGGACATGAGTGCAGTAGCACCCTCCTGCCTATGATCCCCAGCAACTGGTATAGAGGTGGTGTACTGCTTCCGATACTGGAGGTTATATAGCCATCAGGACTAGTAGCCATTGATAGCTTTCTCCTTCATGAATTTGTCCAACCTCCTTTTAAAGATATCCAAATTGGTGGCCGTCACTACATCTTGTGGTAGTGAATTCCATAATTTAACTATGCGCTGTGTGAAGAAGTACTTCCTTTTATCTGTCCTGAACCTCCCACCAATCAGCTTCATGGGATGACCCCGGGTTCTAGTATTATGAGAGAGAGAGAGAGAGAGAGAGAGAGAGAGAGAGAGAGAGAGAGAGAGAGACCCCTGTCTGCACAGCCACAGGCCTTAAGGTTCCATTTCATGTGATACAAAGGTGTGGCAGAACCTTAGGAACTGATTTATATAGGAAATTATACCCTCCTTAGCAATGAAATTGCACTTTTAGCAGCTATGTGATAGGCAGAAATTCAACAAGTGATTACTTTTCCCTGTAATGGATATGCAGTGATCTAGAGAACCCTGGCTGTTGAACTTCTATAGTCATTAGATGGACAGGAGTCTTGTTGGGGGAAGGAGGTTTCAGCCCAAATTCTGATAACTTGGCTTCAGCTAGGGACAGTTGGTTTTTATTGCTTAGTTTTTAAAATACCTGAGCAGAAAAGCAAGTAGAATTAGTACCCGATAAGCACAGCCTTGCTCAAATAAGCCGTGCTAACAAGGATTACCAGCATCTCTGGATAAAGGCCCTAATGCACATATTTGTGCAGTTTCTTTCAAGAACGTTTCGCTGCCTTCGGGTGGGAAAAGAAGGGCCTGCTGGTGCGAACTGCTTGTGAAATGATACATTGCCAAGAACTTCCTCCAGCTCAAACTGAGATGGATGGCAGCGTTTTCAGTAATTTTGGCAGAGCCAGACAAGGGCTCAATTTGCAACAAGTTATAACCTATTAATTTGTTCAGGAGAGCAGCAGCATTTTCTTTCGGGTCAGACGTCATCCCATATGCTTTTCAGATGTTTCTAATTCTTTCTATTATGTTTGGAGATTATAATCTAGCTGAGTTTCTTATGTGACTGTTTTCCACCTTTTGGATCTACGTATTTTAGTAGCTGAGAAGTCACAATGCTTTCTATTTATCCTAAGTGCTCCAATGCTTTCCATTTATTCTAAACTTCTTGTTTTCCAGTTGTCGAGTCACTGAGTCATGGTGGCTTGCTGGAGAAGATGTTTCTGCTTGCCTTGTACAAGAGTTCAACCCAGGGGTTTCCTCCTTTGAGCCAAACTACATATTACACGAATTGCATAGCAGAGGACTAGCTTTTTATTTATTCTAGTGAAAGCAGACATTGCCCCAGTTCAAATTGTGACTGCTGCACACTAGGAGGGGGAGGATAAAACCTACCCTCTACCATTTTTCCCCCCTGAATCCACCCCCACAGGAGTTTTTGGTCAAAAAAAGGCAAGACAAAGCCCCTCAATTGATGCCACTGGAGACTTTTTCTTTTTTTAACGTGCCCAGTCCTACCGTGGATGGTGGTGGTGGTAGGACTTATGGAATTGGGACCACATATGCTTACACTAGAATCAATAAAAAACAAATCCTCAGTCACATGCTATGCTAGTGTGTTCTCAGTTTCCCAGGAAAGAGAGCAGAAATGATTCTGCTGTGTTTTTACCAGTCTGCCTAATTCTTTATAATCCATTAAAAACACCAAAATCTGGAAGTGTGTATGTTTATTATTTTTGTTCATTTGTTTTTAATTTCAGTTATTTACTCCAATAGAAATCCTCCACTCCAGTTTCCCCAAAGTACATAGCACGGAGTCTAGCCAAAAACAATCATTGCAGTTTTGGGGGAAATCACTTGAGAAGCAGTTGTGGGGGACGGGACTTCAGAGTCTTTTAGATACTTCTGCCAGATTTAGCAGCAGGTGACTCGAGTATACCACTTGAGCACTAAGCCTAGAGGGCTTCAGCCTGCAGCTCATCTTAATTTCATATTTGTATCCTGTTTTCCCTCCAAAGGGAAGACGAAGGGATTTTCTAGATGAGACTTCTATTATGTGCACACCGTTTCTCATTCATGGTAGTTTGTGGGTATTTTGGGCTTCTGTGCTTTTGAAGCATTTTTGGAGATGGGAGGGTGTGTGTGTGTTGACCGAACAAAATCAGGCATTTTGAGGAATGGTGGAATGAAACGCTAGTGTAGTTACACAATTCCACTATACTAGAGCACTACTCAGAGGTTATGTAGCAGAACATAGAGAAATGCAGAGACAGAACCCCCACTACCACCACCAAAAAAATTGTGTAGATAGCCAATCTTAATCCCACCAACGATCTGGAAGCAGAAGCACCAAAAGCCCTAAATTGCCTAACAAGAACTATAAAACAACCAATACAAAAGCATCACAACTGCAATCAATATAGACATATTATATATCTAAAAAAAAAAAAAAGTAAAAGTGTTCAATGCTATACCAAATTCATAATGACAAATCACCCAGGGTTGGATCTAGGATCTGCTTTCCATGAGAGGAAGAGCCCTGCTCATGGAAGATCCCTCTCTCAGATTTTTGGGGAGTCCCCCTCCCCCCCACACCACAGCTCACCCCATTCAACTCTGTGTAGTATCTTCTAGCTCTGTGTAGTATTTTCAGAAGGGCTGCTTTGGGAAAGAGCGAGTGGAGAAGTCCACTTCCGCCTATGCAGTTGATGCAATATAAATCTGGATCCAACCCCTAATGAGTATAACACATTTTAATGACAAAGGGCCTGTTCAGACAACATGCTAAGCCATGGTTAGGCCGCTAACCCTTTTGCAGCAAATGGTTAGTGAGCGTGTTTAAACTGTGCTTATGTAGCCATCATGGTTAGGAATGGTTCACACAACAGGCTAAGCCATACTGTTTAGCTCAACATGCTTACCATGTCATCTGAACAGGCTTACCTGTGGCTTACCATGTCGTCTGAACGGATATAATTATCAGTGCTTAACTAACAAATTATTGCACACAGTTAACTAATCCAATAATATTCCCTAATAATAAAGGCAACAAACTCCCATTACAATCCTATTTATGTCTACTGATAAGGAAGTCCCATTCAGTTCAGAGGGAGTTACTCCTAGGAAGAGCAACAGAACAATACATTGAAATCGACCAAGGGAGTTTTCCCAGAGCAGTAGCAAAGGTGAAACAGGGTGCTAGGTGTTAAAGTGTTTTAATCTTTGTAAACCGCCCAGAGAGCTTCAGCTATGGGGTGGTATATAAATGTAAATAATAATGATGATGATGCCTCTTCCTGCCTCTGCTGTGCTAGTGGAGCCTGCATCAGTTCTTGTAAACCTCACTTGTAAAGATGTCATCAATGACTTGCAAGGACCACATTGTATTAATATGAGAGAGAGAGGGAGGGAGGGAGGGATAGATGGCTGAACAGCAGAGTTTCGGATTGTTCAGATGATCAGTGGTGGACACAATGCAACATTGGTGATCTCCCTCATGTGTGCTGGTTGTGTGACTGGGATTACCCTAATTACCTGCAGTGCATCATGGGTTGCCATGTCCTCCAAACCCAGTGTGCAGTGTGGGCATATGCATTTTCATCCATCCTATAATCCCTACTGCAAGCCATGAGATGTAGGGTGGGTGAAAATGCACTATGCTCACTCGACATGGTGCAGAGAATTAGGGTAATCCCGATCATGCGATCGGCAGGGGCAGGAAAAACTGACCCACCGTTGTTTCCCCTGCTGACAGTCCAAAGCAGTCTTGGACTTAAAAAAAAAAAGATTGCCTGTTCAGGAAAGCGTGTGTGACTTGTGATCAGATCCAACCATGCAAATGTATCCTTTTGTATGATAGGGATAAATGATGCAAGCAGATCATGCATTAAAGTTGTGAAATGAGCTACAAATGCAATATAAATCCAGAGTATTAAAGAGCAGAACGAATGAATTGCAATGTGGTTAAGGTCCTGGAGACACCTTTTTTTGCCTGGAACGCCATTTTCTCGCTGCAGGACAACTTAATTTTCTGGTGTGCATGCATGTTTAGTCTTGGAGGACTTCTGCCCTGGGCCTAGAAATATTTTAATTAATAAATAATATTAATGATTTAGAAAGTTAACATTTGTTAAATTTTCTGGCAATATGAAGTTGAAGGCTTGGTTAAACCAATGAGGCACTAAAGGGGACCTAGTAAGTATAAGAATAAGAGCTACAATCACAGCATGGTGTGTACATGGTAAAGTCATGCTGTGCTGGATGCGTGCAAAGACTGGCCCAAATAACATCCCCCTAGTAAACAAATACAAATCTATTCTATACAGAATGACTAAGTCTTTGTAGTTTAGGGGGGAAATTATGACTAAGCGGAAGGGAACATGATAAATAGAATACTTTCACCCCCTCTTGTCACGTAATTGATTGACAGTAGGTAAATGGCTGGAAAAACAACAACAACAACAACAACAACGAGTCCTGTATCACTTTAAAGGCTAACACATTTTTTACGGCTTGAGCTTTTGTGGATTAGGGTCTACTACATCACATGCATGAAGTGTTATAGAGCTGGTACCCACTCAAAGTGAAATGGGGAAAAAAAATCAAATATCTGCATTGTAACACAGATATCTGCTGTGAAAGTCTCCCAACTCAGGCAAGCTATGAGGTTAATTTTTGGTTTAAGGACTTTGCTTCTTGTGTATCATCTATGTATTGTAATGTTTGATTTGTTTGGCTGCAAATTTCCTTTTTGGCTATAACCTCTAACTGGTTGCCTAATGAATTTGATTTGGATACACCACACGCACACACAAACACATATGGTGGAGGTGGGAGAGACTGTGAACAATAAAATATATTTTCTAGTCTTTAAAGTGCTGCAAGACTCTTTCGTCTTGCTGTAACAGTCTAACATGGCTGCTATCCCTCTAGAAATTGAAAAAAGTAATTGAGTATTTCTTCATATAGTACATTGGTGGCTCATGAAATTTGCTACTACCTGATAAGGCAATGACCCTTAGCTTAGGTGGCTTTGAGGAGGAATTATTGATTGACAAGTGGAACCTGCACTAAAATATTTCTCTGTGGAGTTCTCCTGTGCAGGGTGCCAGACATGCCCGCTCCCAGGATACTCCGTTCCACCTCCTGGTTTTCTGTCCTTCCCCCAGCCCCAAATAGAAACTTGGCATTTTGAAGCATTTTTCATTCATCTGTGTTTTGGATTCCTCCTACGCAACCCACTTTTAGGAAAAAAGCAAAAGGCCTTTTTGTGGGGGAAAGGGGGTATTTCTGCAGAGATTGAGATTTTCCTGGGCGTGTTGATACCTTCATCCTGTGCATGGATGGTGCTGTTTTGCCTGCTTTAGAATTGGCACTCACCCGTGAACTTGGCTAATAGAGGGAATTATAGACACTTGGATGAAGGAAAGTTATACTTGGCTATCAAAACTAAATGGAAACTTAATGTATAGTAGCAATATAGATCTGAATACAAGATCCTGAGGACTAATAGGGGTGTCTATGACTTTCATGCCATTGGAATGGGAGCTTCCACTGGTTGGCTGTTATTAGAAATGAAATGCAGGACTTGATGGATCTTTAGTCTGATCCAGCAAAACATTTCTTGGTGGCTTAAATGTTTCACTGCTTATAGATCCCTGTTGCAGAAGCATCTTGGCTAAAAATGCAAAACAGCCTTTTAAAAGAGAAGGGTATAGCATTCCAGGCAAGTCAGCACATGACTTTGGGTTTGCTAAGCTGAAGTGTGCTTACCGGACGGTCTGTTCTAACCTGCCTATATTTGAGCAGAAATGTTACTTTTTAAAAACAACAATATACAACTCGCTCCATATACATTTATATGGCTTATATAGACTGTCTGAGCATTGTACAGAAGATCTGAGTGGCTGTTTAAAAATGTGTTATTCAATGTTATTTAAATGTGCTTGTCCAGAATGTAAAAGACATGAGTTGAGATTTCTGGAGAACTCCTTTGCCGGGCGATGCAGAAAGATTAAAAGATTGTGAATGTTTCAGAGAGATGGGATTTCGTGTGCTAGTGGAATTGAGGTAGACTGCCATAAAATCCTTATGGGGAAGGACCGTAGACCAGTGGTAGAGCCTACGTTTTGCACGTAGAATGTTCCAGTTAGAAGGATCAGGTTGTGGGTGATGGGAAAGATGTTTTTCTGCCTGGGACACTGGAAAGGCGCTGTGAGTCAGAGTAGACAGAACAGGGCAAGATGGACAAATTTGTTGACCTGCTAGAAAACAGCTTCTTGTTTTCATGAATCACTGAGAGAAGTTCACTTATCAAAAATCTCTCAACCAGACCACTGAGTACAACTAATGTTGTGTTTGTGATGTGGCAGTAGCAATGACTCAATTGCCTCTTCAACCTAGAGTTCTTCCCTTCAGCCCACAAGCTGTTTTTTCTTATCTAATCATCTCGAGTCTTGTCAGGATGAACCTTTGGTTCTTGGCTTTCCTCCAAGCCCTGAATTTATTCAGATTCTGAGGAGAGTAGCCAGACAAATGGTTCTGGTCTGAGGAAAATGAATTTGAATGCACAAGTCGGGTGCTGCAGGTCAAATGTGCTCATTCTCTTAACCCAGCGTCACAGATGGGTGTCATCAGCACCTATTGGACCATGCTTGTGCCACCACTCATGCCGTTATATATGCTACAAGTCTCCACTTGTGCCACTGTGGCAATTAAGACAAAATAGAATTTATGTATTTACTTATACCATTTGGTGTAACACAAAGCACACTCACATTTGTGTAGTTGCAAAACATAGTCGTCTTTTTCAGCCCACTGTAGTAGCTGCAATTTCAGGAATTTTTCCCCCTTTTTATTTTCTTCCTTCTTTTCTTGCTCTTATTAGGATATGTATTCCCTCCATGCCAGAGCTGAAACACTGAGGCAGCAATGACACAAATACAATGAATATGACCCTATACTCAAGGCTATCCCTCCTCTTCAAATACTTGAATTACTTAAAATACTTTAATTTTTGTGAACCGCCCAGAAAGCTTCGGCTATTGGGCGGTATAGAAATGTAATAAATAAATAAATAAAAACTTGAAAGGTTGTCACACAGAGGAGGGTCAGGATCTCTTCTTGATCATCCCAGAGTGCAGAACACGGAATAATGAGCTCAAGTTACAGGAAGCCAGATTCTGGCTGGACATCAGAAAAAACTTCCAGACTATTAGAGCAGTACAACAATGGAACCAATTACCTAGGGAGCTAGTGGGCTCTCCCACACTTAGAGGCATTCAAGATGCAGCTGGACAGCCATCTGTCAGAGATGCTTTAAGGTGGATTCCTGCATTGAGCAGGGGTTTGGATTCGATGGCCTCATAGGACCCTTCAACTCTATGATTCTATGAAGCCAAGGGACCCCACCCCCCTCAATCTCCAGTCTAGGGTACATCTAGACTACAAATATGCAGTTGTCCCTTATGGGAACATCTCTCAAAGTCTAAAAAAGGGTCTGCTTTGACTTTTTATCCAGATAAACCCTACAGGATGAGATGCTCAGGAAGTTGAATTACTTGGTTCCATCGCATACTAAATTCTGTGCTCATGCAGTAGAGAATGTAAGCCTATGGGATATGCATGTAGCCTTCATCTCATAGCTTCATTCTTCCTATTTTGCAGATAGGGAATTGAAGGGCTTCTTCAAAGCTCCACAGCAAGGTGACCACGACAGTTGGATTAGAACTCTTGTCCCTTCCCCAACATTCACGTCATGCTAGTTTAAACTGTACTGTACTGTACCGACTTGGTTTCTATAATGGAAAATAAAACTCTAGGAAGACACTTGAGTAATTTATTTTTAAACCTGGTCTGGTCAACAGATACTGAGACCACCAGAAGAGTGTTTCCTTGTTGTCACAGGCATACTTGCTGAAATACTTACTTATGTAGGCTTAAGGGGAGGGGGGGGGAAGCCTTCTCGAAATGTAAGCGTTGACTTGAAAAATAAAATCAATGAGCAGCATTTCCTCTGTGTGTCTTTTACAGCCTGCCTTCTTTGTGCAGGGCTGTAATTTTTCTATTTTTGTAAACTAGGCAGCAATTGTGGCTTGAGCGAAATACATTCTGGTTTGCGAGTCGCTTTTCTCTTTCTCTCTCCCTCTCTCTCTCTCTCTGTTTGCACCAAGAAGCACTGAATGATGAACTGGCAATGTTGGCAACCCCGTCTACGGGGGAGGGCTACAATTCAGCTGTTTGAAATTATTTATTTCTATTTGTTGTGTTTGACTTGGTGGCTTTAATTATTATTTTTTATTTGTTAGCTGTTTTGGGAACCTTGTGGGGTTGAAAAGCAGGTTATAAATAAATAAAGTCAAATAAAGGCCATCATGGCCTAGCTTTTCTAACTTGCTTGCCTATGATGTATAGATTCCAACCAATATTTATTTATTTATTACATTTTTATACCGCCCAATAGCGGTTCACAAAAATTAAAACCACAATAAAACACCCAACAGGTTAAAAACACAATTACGAAATACAGTATAAAAAGCGCAACCAGGATAAAACCACACAGCAAAGTTGATATAAGATTAAAATACAGAGATAAAACAGTAAAATTTAAATGTAAGTTAAAATTAAGTGTTAAAATACTGAGTGAATGAAAAGGTCTTCAGCTGGCGATGAAAGCAGTACAGTGTAGGCGCCAGGCGGACCTCTCTGGGGAGCTCGTTCCACAACTGGGGTGCCACAGCGGAGAAAGCCCTCCTCCTAGTAGCCACCTGCCTCACTTCCTTTGGCAGGGGCTCACGGAGAAGGGCCCCTGTAGATGATCTTAAGGTCCAGGTAGGTACATATGGGAGGAGGCGTTCCTTCAGATAACCTGGCCCCAAACCGTTTAGGGCTTTAAATGTCAATACCAGCACTTTGAATTGGGACCGGACCTGGACTGGCAGCCAATGAAGCTGGAAAAGGACTGGCGTAATGTGATCTCGCCGGCCAGTCCCTGTTAGTAACCTTGCTGCCCTATTTTGTACCAGCTGAAGCTTCCGGACTGTTTTCAAAGGCAGCCCCACGTATAACGCATTGCAGTAATCCAAGCGAGAGGTTATCAGAGCATGGATAACTGTAGCTAGGCTATCTCTGTCCAGATAAGGGCGTAGTTGGTATATCAACCTAAGCTGATAAAAGGTGCTCTTTGCCACTGAGTTCACCTGTGCCTCAAGTGACAGTTCTGGATCCAAGAGCACCCCCAAACTACGGACCCGATCCTTTAGGGAGAGTGCAACCCCGTCCAGGACAGGGCAAACATCACCTCGCCGGACAGATGAACCACCCGCTAACAGTACCTCCGTCTTGTCTGGATTGAGTCTCAGTTTGTTAGCCCTCATCCAGTCCATTACCGTGCTCAGGCACTGGTTCAGAACAGTCACTGCCTCACCTGGGTTTGATGAAAAGGAAAGGTAGAGCTGGGTATCATCCGCATATTGATGACACCTCAGTCCACATCTCCGGATAACCTCCCCCAGCGGCTTCATGTATATGTTAAACAGCATAGGGGATAAGATAGAGCCCTGTGGAACCCCATGGCTTAGGAGCCACGGCACAGAGCAATAATCCCCCAGCACCACCTTCTGGAATCGGCCATCCAAGTAGGAGCAGAACCACTGCAATGCAGGACTAGAATAGGTCTCCCCATACATTATATGTAATGTATGGGGAGGAAGGACCATGTAAGCTACCTTTGGTTACTTGCAAGAGGAAAAAAACCAGATGTAATAATGAATAAATGTAATATAAATATATCTTGCAGCCCTCAGTGTCACCCTGTGGGGAAGAAGAAAGAGCAAAGGGACAGGAGCAGGAAGAGGAAACATCAGGGCCTGCTCCAGTTTGACTCCCCTCCTTCGGGAGCGGGGCAATGCAATCAGCTCTGTTGCTGGGCTACTTAATTTCTCTCTCTCTCTTTCTCTCTTTTCCCTCTTCCCTCCCGAACTCCTTTTCCTTGTGTGTCATGTCTTTCTTAGATTGTAAGCCTGAGGGCAGGGTCTGTCTTCTTGTTAATTGATTGTAAGCTGCTACGAGAGCCTTTTTGGCTGAGGAGCGGGGTAATAATACACGACCTCGGAAGGATGGAAGGCTGAGAGCCGGCTGCCTGAAACCAGCTTCCGCTGGGATCGAACTCAGGCCGTGGGGAGAGTTTCAGCTGCAGAAACTGCTGCTTTACCGCTCTGCGCCACACGAGGCTCTTACAACAGATAAACAAACAAATAAATAAAAGCAGCTTTGGCAGAGAGTTTTCAAGGAGAAAGGTGAAAGGAAAGTAGAGGCCCTCCTGGCTATTCTTGGGATAGATGATTGCAAATGTGGGTTGGTGGGTGCAGTATACTCTCCTCTATCTCTCAGGTTTCTTTGCTGTCCCAGCTCCTATAGGGCCATGGCAGAGCACTCACCACTGGGAGGAGGATAGTGTGCTGCTTCACTCAATATAAAGGAAGTATAAAGACTAGGGAAATAAAAGAGATTTATTGTAGGAGGTCAGTATATCTAGCACCATCAAGTTCCATAGGTGAATTGTGCTTTGTGTGAGTGCAGTAGTTCCCTCTGACTCTTCTAAGCCTATACATTGCAGGTTGGTTTTTCCAATGTATATCTAGATAACCTTGTTTTTTATTTCTCTCTTCTCTCTCTGATAGGTGCCTTTGTTGTGTGCTGGACTCCTGGCCTTGTCGTTCTGCTTCTCGACGGCTTGAATTGCACTCGTTGCGAGGTTCAGAATGTAAAAAGGTGGTTTCTTCTCCTGGCCCTGCTGAACTCAGTCATGAATCCGATCATTTACTCTTACAAAGACGACGAGATGTCAAGTACTATGAGGCGAATGATCTGCTGCTCTTTTGAGGAGAGAAGCCAGGAGCGCCGGTCTTCCAGGATCCCCTCCACAGTGCTCAGTAGAAGCATTGATACCTCCAGCCAATACTTAGAAAATGGCATTAGCCAAGGGACGATCAGTGGCAAAGAAAATACATGAGAAACTCCTTTTTTCTCCTTAGATGTGGACTGCAGTGGCGAGGAAGGGATGGCGGTGGCAGCGAATGGAATGAGCTCTGAACCAGCTGAGGTCACTGAACCCTGAAAGCACAGAAGAATATGTTCTCCGTACCAAAACCCAGGGTTACCTGACATCTTTGTAAATAACTACTGGATGGATGGAAAGAAAATGTACTTGGTGAAAAACAACAGAAGGAGTAGTCTTATTCTATAGTGTTTCTGTTAAGACTGGAAACAGTACAAGCAGCATTGTGGAGTCCTCCTTCCTCAGAGACCTAGCATTCACCTGAGGTGGTAAATCTGTGGCTGGATTGCACTACTACAGACTACTGTGTCAGGGTGGTTCTCAGAACTGAATGTTTCTTCATTAAATAAAAAAATCCTCATAGATAGCTAGGATGTTATGGAGAAGAGTTGTAGAGTAGCTTCCTAGTTCTCTAAGTGGAGTAGGGTTTTCGTTGTTGTTTCGTTGTTGTTGTTGTATAGTGGACCATTCCATCATGTGAGCTACTCCACCCCTGCATTCTGAAGTGATCCAGCCAGACATACATTTGCCACCTCAGTGAGCATCAGACCACAGTTTCAGCCTGCTCCTTTGCACGTTTACTAGGAAGTATGTTCCATTTTGTTCAGTGTAACATGCTTCCAAATTGTATACATTGGATTGCAGCCTATTGAACCCAATAGGACTTGCTTCTGCGTAAACATATATATGATTGGGCTCTTTGATCTCCTAATTGGTACAGTGTGTATGCTCCTCAATTAAACATTTTTATAGTCGGGCCATAAGTGAGGGTTGTAGAGTCTAAATGTGTGCCCTTTTACGTTTATCTGTGTGTGTCTTTTTTCAAAGTCAACGTAATGGTTTCTGCATGCCACTCTCCTTTCTGAAAGGTGGGGGAATTCAATAGTTTTCTAAAATAAGAGCATACAATAGGCACCCAGTGTGCCTCCTCATAACAAGTTATTCTGTGCATATGCAATTACTGTGGCTTGTCAATAGGCATAGAACTGTTACTCTTCCAGCTCACCTCCTGCCGCTTAACTGAAAGAGTGACTGTGTGTGGACTGATGGTGGTATTTTAAAGTCTCTAGTCTTGTCTTGCGGACACATGCCTGTGTTGCTAGAACAAGAACATTGGAAGTATGGACATTACACTGAACATCTTTAAAGGCCGGGCTTTTTAAAATATGAGTTCAGAAAATGGTGTGATCAAAACAAGACTGTTATGACAAAAACATTGGCAGGAATATTTGTACACTTGCAGTTTATGGATTTAATCCTTTCCAGTTAGTGAGGAACCTCTGGAAAAAAATCTGCAAAAGCATGGGATTGTACATAAATGTATTTCAATGTTGTTGTGGTTTTAAAAAAATCCTGAGTAATATGTATAGATCAATTTAAACAGTGTATTTTAAAGTGGTTTTTATCACCTGTGGACTACGTGTGAAATCAGGAGTATATTTTGTGTGGTGAGTCCATTGTTTTAAAATAAATTCTTTCTATTTGAGTTTGGGTACATCATTATTTAGGGGACCATTTTCAGACACTGGAATTCTAGAAGAAATACCGAGGGCCTGACTACACATGACGATAATGGTGCCACTCACAATTGCAGCATCTTTGTTTATTTAATTATGTGTGCATGGTGAATGTATTGGGACCGCAGTGCACAGGAAGGGAAGGTTTCGCTTTCCCATCCCAGCCACAGCACAAATCTCTCTTGCACGGTACAGTTAGACTTAGAGTAAAAAGTTCAAAATGACTCCTGTAATTAAGTATAAAAACAAAACAAAACAATGATGTGATTTAAAGTAATACAATTACTGGTATGAATAGTTAGGCCCTGCGATTTTGGCCCATAATGTAAGTGTGGCCTCTTCAGGGGAAGCGAAATACCATTTATTATTTGTGTGTGCTACTTTATTCAGATTCATGGATGTTTTAAATTATGCCTTGCTAAGGATTAGAAAATGAAAATGGGCCTGTTCAGACAGTACACTAAGCCATGGTTAGGCCTCTAACCCTTTTGCAGCAAATGGTTAGTGAGCGTATTTAAACTGTGGTTATGTAGCCACCGTGATTACGAGTGGTTCATGCAACATGCTAAGTCATGGTTCACATGACACATTAAGCCATAATGTTTAGCTCAAAATGCTTAACCACACTAGCTTAGCATGTCATCTGAACAGGGTCAGAATGGAGAGAGAGAGAGAGAGAGAGATGTGCTTTTTCTTCTTGTCTGTTCTTCACGTGGAAAAAGCCAACAACCTCCACACCAGCTTAGATCTGGTTTGATGGTATGTAAAACCAGATCTAAGTCCAGTTCTGTGAACAGTGTATTTTTCTCTTTTACATAATCATTTCCAGCCAGGTACATGGAATGCTAATGGCTGCTTGTGTTCATGGATTTCTGCAATTACAGTTGCCAGATAAGCAGCACTAAGGCATGTGGCGTCAAGAACTAGACCAAAAATTGGTGTAACATCTCCTGGGGCCAAGTGACGAAGAATGAATATTAATTACTATATCTTGAATTACTGACAGGCACTGTTTATGATACAGTGCTGTACTGTCATTCTGGTTTTGCCCAATTTGTAGTCTCTCATTTGTCCCAATTATACCACACCACTCATCTAACTAATCTCTGGTAGTAAGAATCCCCAGCCCATGATGCTATATGAAAATCTAATTGAGGCTAATTTCAGAATGATCTACTTCAACCCTATTAAGTATATCATTGCCTTGTATTAGTGGAACTAATAAAAGAAATTGTCTGTCTTTCAATTAGATGGCCACTCTGCTCTCTTCATCTAACCTCTCCACAAGTCTGTTGATTCTGTTCTTTTCCTGATAACTACATCTCTCACTATTATCCTACCAAAACATCATCAGTCTATCTCTTTCACCAGGCTGCTTCTCTATGACGATGGGACCATCTCTCCCATTCTCAAAAAGCCTTCCTTTGACATATCCTCATCCTCTTAAGTACTGGTCAATCTCAGTTCTCCCTTTTGTCTCCACACTCTTGGGTGGGATCTACACTAATGGTTTAAAACATTAAGGAAGGGTTGTGATAACTTATTGGGTCACATGATGCTATGGTTCTTACACTTTATTGTTGTTGTATTTTCCTCCTTTCATTGTATTTCTTCCGTTGCGATGTTTAAATAGCGTTGCAAATATTTGTTTGTGCCCCCTTACATTGAAATAGTTGCATCTCACTGACTTTTGAATCGTCGATTGTCAGCCAATCAATTTCCTGGGGGCGTGTTTACTTCCTTTTGGCGCCTAAAACTAGTACACTATAAGCTCCAAAGGGCTTGAGGGAGGAATTTTTAAAAACCATAATAAATCAATGGAAGACCCAATCTGATTAAAATTTGGTGTACTGAAAGCCCTCATTAAGACCTGCCACTGTGCTGATTTTGAACTCTTTATCTTTAAAACTGATGCAGTTATAAGCATTTGTTTAATTTCCATTAAAAATAATTAAAAATCAGTGGTTGACCCAATCCAATTCAAATTTAGTATGCTGAAAGCCCTCCTTAATAGCTATTACTGTGCCAATTTTGAATTCTTTATCTTTAAAAGTGATGCAGATGTAAGCATTTGTTTAATTTCCATCAAAAAATCAGAAAAAAATCAACGGGGGTGGAAGGGCGAAGCCAGGAGATCAGAAAGTGGGTGGAGCAAAGAGACAAGCAACTAAGAGGAAGTACAAGCTACAACAATAAAACAAACAGTGTGTCCTGCTCTAATCAATGAATACCGGGAAAGCAAAGGGTTAGTAACGTGACATTACTGGAGTGTGCCCCGTGATGTATAAAAATGAAACAAATTAAAATGTTTCCAGTGGTAGGAAAAAAATGTAATAAGCACTAGTGTAGATCCGCCCTTGGTCATGCTTTTTGCTTTCACTGTTGTGACTTTCTTCCAGCTCCATGCCTGACTCCCTCCAATCTAGCTTCTGCCCTCTGAACTTCTTCTAAGGTACAGTCCTATGCATGTTTAGACAGAAAAAAGTCCTACAATTCCCAGAATTCCCCAGCCAGCATGCTAATCTGCCCCAAATCGGCTAAGATGATAGATGATCTTCTCACTACCAAATGTTAGAACACAGGAAGTTGCTTTCTAACAAGCCAGAGCATTGGCCCATGTAGCTTAGTATTGTCTGCTCTACACTGAGCAGCAACAATTCTCCAGGTTTTCAGATAGGGATTTCTCAGGACCAGGCCCTTGACAAGCACCGGAGGAAAGCGCATTGCTCTTATTCTCTGCTCCATCAATGTTACATGGCAGAGCCAGCCAGACCCAAAACATTTTTTTCAGTGCTAGGAAAACATTTTTTCTGGGTGGGGGAAGGTAGAACCAACGTCGTCGATGAGAGAGGCCTGTTAATTGCCCCTCTCCAGGTTCCCCTGCTATATTATGGAAATAGGAAGGAACTAATACAGCAGATCTCTACTTTTTATAAACTGGAGATACGCAGTGGTGCAAAAGCAAAGTAAAGAATAAAAACTCCCTCCAGAAATGCACAGTTTTGGATATGGATTGGGCTGAATGAAGTGCAACATCATAGAAGCTCATTAATACAACATCAAAGAAGTGAAGTAAGGCAGCATCAGAGAAGCTAAATAACAAAAGGAGTGATTGTGGGGGAGGGGCATCCCCACCCCTTGAGAGCACCCCAACGCCTCAATTTCACCCCATTCCAGCAAACTGTCAGTTATAGCTTCCTACCCTATTTCCTTCAATCTAATTAACATCAGAAAAGAGAAGCTAAATAACACAGCATCACAGAAGTGAACGAACACAGCATTAGAGAAACGAAGTTAAATAACATCAAAGAAGCGAACTAATTCTGCATCAGAGAATCTAATTAACGCAAGATCATAGAAGCGACATAAGGCAGCAATAAAGAAGCACCTAATTACGGCTCTCAATGGAATGGGGAAAGGAGTGATGGATGGGGTGGGGAAGGGGAAGCCCCACCCCTTGACACATCATGGCCAGGTCACAGGCATGCCCAGGTTTTAATGCAGAGGAATGGGACACATTGCAGAGCAATTGCACAGGAGCCACTTCAACAAAAAAGAACGCAGTAAAACAATACTGCAGTACTGCAACTTTTTGAGGCAAAATTGGCTGGCTAGGTATGCACTGGCCATGGCATCATGCACTGCAAAGGACCTGACAATCTACCCATGCTGCAGGAAAAAACGTGTGAAGATAGCCACCAGGAGATGTGGGGAATTGAACCTGGGACCTTTGGCATGTAAAGCATGTGCTGTACTACTGAGTCACAATCCTTCCCCTAAAGGCCTCTATTCAGGCCTTCTATAAAATCAAGGAGTCTCAAGGGACCTAAAAGGTCATCTAGTCTAATTTCCTGCACAACATATGATTTGCAATACAGTATATAATTACAGCATCTCTGTCCATTCAGTGCTTAAATCCTTGCGGTAAATTTATTTATTTATTTATTGCATTTCTGTACTGCCCAATAGCCGAAGCTCTTCGGGTTTTTACAAAATTAAAACAATTCAAAACAAAACAACAATATAAAACCATAATATAAAATACAATATAAAAGCACAACCAAGATAAAAACAGCAGCAATGAGAGCCCACCACCTCCCAAGGCAGTCTATTCCACTCATTGGTTCTACTCCTGCCCTTTGGAAGACTACCACTTCATCTGAATGTGTGAACTCATCTTCACTGTGTAAGGACATAAGAAGAGCCATGGTGGATCAGACAAAGGTCCATCTAGTCCAACATTCTGATCACACAGTGACCAACCAGCTGCCTACAGGAAGCCCACAAGCAGGACATGAGTGCAACAGCATCCTTCTAGACATGTTTCCCAGCAACTGAGGTACATAGGCACCCTCTCTCTGATACTGGAGGTAGAATATATCATCAGGATTAGTAGCCATTCTCCTCCATGAATTTGTCTAATTCCCTTTTAAAGCCATCCAAATTGGCTGCTATCACAACAATTTGTGGCAGCAGATTCCATAGTTTAACCATGCACTGTGCAAAGAAGTACGTCCTTCTTTCTGCCCTGAATCTCCCACCAATCAGCTTCATGGGATTACCCTGGTTTCTAATATGGGAGAGGGGGGAAAGCCTCCTTATCTACTTTCTCCAACAGAGAACCCAACCAAACAACAAATCATGGGTTCTTTTCTTGGATTGTTTGTGGTTAACAACCCATAGTTAAACCATAGTGCAGGTTTCACATGTAATAATAACCCACAATTGAACAACAACCCATGTTCATTCCATGTTCTGGGTTGTTATTGTGCACAAACCCGGTGACTCTGAAATAACATCCTTGGTTTCCTTCAGCTCTAGGATGTGATGTAATTAATCTGGCCCTGGAGCCATGAACTCAAAGGAGCTGGGTGTTCTTTGTCTCTCCTTACCTATCCTGGGCTGTAAGCCCCTTCTGATATAATTTGTTCTACTTTTCCTAGTTGAACACACTTCCCCTCATGGGAGAAAACAGAGGCAAAATAAGATCAAGTTGTTCTGTCTTCACCTCCATCATCTCTAAATAGACACCATCCACCTTCCCTAAGCTGTAGACCTACCTTGTTCTTTTTTTGTTGGTTTTATCATCCCTCACAAGCCTTGGCTCATTCCTGGCACCATCCTAACAGGTTCAAACTACTCCTATGCCCCTCCTTGGTTATATGTCCTTCCTTCCATTTCCTATTCATGCCCTTTTTAAATCCGAGCTCTACCGAGAGCTCCTTGTAAGGCTACGATGGGTTCGTTAGATGTTTCCTAGTTTTCCTTCTCATGGAATAGGTTGTGAGGGTGCCTTCAGCATTACACTGTTCCAAATCTCCCCTGCTCCTTGAACAGTTTCCTCCTTCAGAATTTCTAGCCATGACATTGTATCCAACTTTTCTCTAGACTCTTACAAATCGGCTTTCCTAAAATCAGATTGCATGGTATTTGCTATCACAAATTCCAAGATGACATGGTCACTTTCCCTCAAGGTTCCTGACACTTTTACTTCATCTACCATTTATTCTAGCTCTTAGCTGATTACTCCCTTCTTGTGTGAGGTCTCCTTGACTTTCTCCTAACCTTGTTCTTAACTGTTTCTCCTGTTTTTTCAGCTTGCTTGTTTCCATTGTTTCCAACTGTTTCCATTGGGGAAAGCTCTTCCTCTGCTCTCTCCTTTTCTTTTGGGGTCCCCACAGAGTTTTGTTCAGAGTCTTGACTTCTCTTTCTATGTTGTCTCCACTTGGATTCCCTCACTGAATGTCATGGCTATATCTCTCTTCCCCGGGCTCTTTCTCTCTCTGTCTAGTCCTGCCTCTTCACCTGCCTATCTGATATATCTATTTGAATCGTGCGTCACTCTTTTAGACTTAATATGTCCAAGACCAAGCCACTTATCTTTCCTCTCAAGCCTTCATCTCCTGAATCCACCTCCATATTTACCAACAACTTCATCATTCAACTGGTGGATCTGGCATTCCCTCCTTTGCCCCACACGTTCAGCCGATTGCCAGGTGGTGCTGCTTCTCCTTGTACTATATTGCAAAAAGCTGCCTGTTCCCCTCTTTGCCCTCAGATAAAACTCTTGTTCATGCTCTGGCCATCTCCTGCCTTGTTTACTTCTGCAATCTCCTCACTGGCCTTTCTTTCTCATATTGCAGTCCCTTCACCTCTACTGAAAACTCTACTACCAAAATTATTCATCTTGCCCGTATCTCATGGTACCCCTCCTCAGATCATTTTGCTGGCTTCCCATCATCTTCTGTATCTGGCTGAAACTCCTTATCCTTATCCTTCAAATTACCCAGGGTTTGCCCCCACCCTGTCCTTACTTCCCTCTTTCATATTATTTCCTGCTCTTCTGTGTCTACCAACCTCAACCAATCAGATTTCCTGCTCCCTTAAATGACTCCTCCCATTCTCCCTGGTTGTCCCCTATGCATGGAACTCACTCCCTGAATATTTACCTGTCGTTGCCTCTCACCCTTTGTTCAAAACTTCCTCACAACTTGCCTTTTCTCTGTGGCCTTTGTCTTATGCTCTTAAACCTCATTCCCAATTGTAACCGAGCTTTAAATATGTCTGTCTCAACACGAGGCTTCATCATGGGCTCGTGAATGTTCACTCGCAAATGTTCATGGGTCCTTTTCAGGACATCGTCACCTCCGATGCCAATCCTGTCATTTTCAAATGGGAATGTGCCATTTTATAAATCACCAAAAATACGGGAATGAATCTAAATTGTGCAATATAGCAGTGCCGTCTGCTGGTGGTATAAATGAAACATATGGGAAGGAACTGGCAAAAACAAAGGGGGGAAGCATGTGTATTGTGCTGATGTAAATCCGTGAAGCCTTCGGAAGACAAAGCCCCAGTAAGATTGCAGGATTTTGCTTAATGTAGAGAAGCCCTAACATGTCAAGGCATCTGCCCTCATGAAGAAAAGTACTGCTTTTATTTGTGAGTTACATGAACAATGCTTTGTAAGGGAAATAGTGGCTTGCTGGAAAGGGGCACATGCAGAGGTGGGCAACTTGTTGCCCTTTAAATGTTTTGACCTGTAATTCCCATCAGCCCTTAGCCATATAACCAATGGTGAGGCATGGTGAGAGTCATAGGCTGAAATTTCTTGAGGGCAAGTTGCCCACCCCTGCCTAATTCAGTTTTATTCTTGGGTATGGTATCTTGAACAACAGAGTTTTTATTTCCAGAGGGGATAGCCCTGTATGAATACTAAACTGAAGCATATCACTTTTGTGCCACTTGATGCTCTGTAATAACTATGCTTCTAATATTTGCTGCTGCAAACATTGTAAAATAATGCCACATGAAATTGAAGGTTGAAACACCAACTGATTTCAAAATGGCCCTCAAAATGGCGGCTGCCCTTGGTTTCAATTTTCTGCTGGTGTTCCCCAGACCTGCTTCGCTCTGTGTACTTGCACACTGAACCCTTTGATTCCTATCACCATTACTTCTCCCTTTTTAAAAATAATATTTCTTCCTTGCATTGTGCCTCTTGATTTCGTCACATGTGTCCAAAATGCTTTTCATTTTTTAAATAGCAAAATGAAAAAATGTTGCTATTTCAAAAAGACAGAGAGAGAGAGAGAAAGGAAATTAAAGCCTTCCCTCATGGGAACAAAAACGGGCACTTAAGCAATTCAGAGAAGCCAATTTGTAGGCTAACATTAATCTTCGACACTAATCAGGAAGCAATAAAATGGTTTGTACCTACAAACAGGAAGTATTTAATTACAGGCACAGGAGCTTTTAAAAACCTCAATAGGGCTTTGCTTTTTCACATTAGCCAGGCTGGTGCTGCGAATGTATTTTATTACCTAAAAAATGGCCACAAATCGGGTCTGAAAAAACCACAAGAGGACAACACTGAAAATACTGGAATGCAACAGGCTGACAGCATCATCTAGATATTCCATAAAAAGGAAATGAACAAAGGACTTTGATTCTAGAGCAAAAGGATAGTGCTGAAGCAACCTTAGTTAAAATCTCATGGATTTGACATTCCATTGGTTAAGATATGTGCTAAGTATTTTATTTCTGAGCCAGCAAAATTTAAATTTCCTGCTACTATTTGTCTCTTGACACCTGTTTAGAACTTACTACAACATTTTCTGTTCAGTCTTTCTCCGCAAGGATATTGTGTATAGAACATGTGATTCTATCAAGACATCCACCCACCCCCAAATAGCTGCTGGATCACCCTTTCTTACATCCCTGGAGCTGGAGAGTTACTAAATGTTAATCTTGTAAATCTGTACCTGTTAAAAAAGTGGACTGAAGGTCCACAGACTGGAACCTTTATCATCCAGTTGAATTCAGTATCCAGGATTGATATCTGCAATTAATTCTGCTTCTACTAACTAACTGGTGATGTCTTCCACAACAGGCAATTGGAAATATTCCCTTATAATTGCTTTGTTTGTATCTCTTGGGTCCAAACATTATCTGTTCTTATCCACAACTACTGGATTGACCCAGTCTGTAGGTTCTTCTACCTTGGTATCACCTTCAGTTTTTCCATATGTATTGGTTTCTTTTGAACTTTATCCCTTTATTCCACTGGAGCCTTCAAAGGTGAATAAATTGCAGGTCCTACCTGTGGATATACTTTTATGGAGTACTGCTCTGATAAGTGCCATAGGCTTTGAAATACATTTTTATTTTGTTATCCTCATCCTATTGACCTTTGCGGTTTGAAACTTCATAAAGAATGCTAATTCATAGCACCAATATTGCATGCACTACGAAAACTACAAAAGTAAAACAGCAGTAATCATCATACAGTCAAGGTCAGACAGAACTAGCTGGTTTTTAACACCTCCTAAAATTTCAAGTTGTACAGGCCTGACAGGTCTCCTGGGAGAGGTGATTCCAAAATCTTCTGAAAAGTCTTTTTTTCTAGTAAGTTAGTAAGGCTGCAGTCCTATGCATATATATAAGCTTCATTGAACTCAGGGGAATTTGACTTGAAGACAATGTGCATAAAATCAGGTTGCACATGGTTGCGGTCCATTGTACGTTTGTGAAAAGGGCTAAACTACATCCTATTTACATTGGAGATCTGTAATTTTCCCCAACACCAGCTTGGGAAAGGCTGGGTAAACTGTCGTCGTCGTCCCCCCTGCCACTGCCAATAGTGATTAGGTTTGTGGTGTTTTGTTGAGGGAACAGACCGGAGCAGTTTCTGCAGGGGGGGTGGGGATATAGATTCAGCAGTATAATCCCACTGAATGCATTGGGAATTACTATGGAAAAAAACATGCATGGAGATTTGGTTGCAAGAGTCTGTATCATTCTTAGGCCTGCTTGCATTCCAGGAGTTAACAAACCTTTTATTTAGGAGAAACCGCCCTGTTTGTTAATGGATTGTTGACAACTGCATTTTAAACAGTGTTTTTACAATTGGCTTATTCAGCCATTGCTCAGCAGAAACACAAGAGTTTTAAGAAGAAGTTTGCATATCAGTTGACCCTGTAGTATAGCAAAGAATGACTTATTTGCTAGTGAATGTTTCTATTAGGAAAAACTTCCTGAATGTTAGAGAAGTACGACGATGGAACCAGTTACCTAGGGAGGTTGTGGGCTTTCCCACACTAGAGGC
Organism: Elgaria multicarinata webbii; assembly: GCF_023053635.1. Lineage (NCBI taxonomy): Eukaryota > Metazoa > Chordata > Lepidosauria > Squamata > Anguidae > Elgaria > Elgaria multicarinata. The sequence continues at coordinate 130,368,724 of NC_086171.1, forward strand.
ATTCAAGAGGCAGCTGGATAACCATCCATCAGGGATGCTTTAAGGTAGATTCCTGCATTGAGCAGGGGGTTGGACTCAATGGCCTTATAGGCCCACCTCTACTATTCTATGATTCTATGATTCTAATCAGTAGTGAAATTTAGGCTTCTACTACCTCTGTTCTCTTTTCTATTGTCCTGATCACCACCTGTACCTCCTGTTCATAGGTGTCATGAAGACTTTCCATTTTCTACAGTTCAAGTACCAGTTTCTCAAAATCCTGCTATGGATCTTTAGTGAGTTGGTTTCAATGTATCACCAGTCAATTTGCAAATGAGAAAACAATGCTGTTTCCTTTGTAAGAAAATTGTGTTGATCTCTCTCTGGAATGCTGCTTCCATTTCCTGTGGGTTGTTAATAGCCCCCATCAAAGATAATCTTGCACTTCTATCTGAATAATTCATTTTACATATATGAGTGCCATGTACTCTTCTTGCAATAGACTATTCTACATCAAGGTATTAGAGAGGGGAACAGCATGTCGTTGCTGTGTTTCAATCCCCCCCTCACTCTTTTTAATTTTCTTCTTGCAATGGATATTTTTTTAAAAAAAACCTAGGTCTCAACACCAACATGCACATTGGAGTCCTTAAATCACTGGTAAAGCACACATGGTTTTGTGTCCATAAGATCACAGATTCGGCCATTAGATCTCTGGGCTGCGAAAGAGATTTTTGGCTTTGAAGAGCTGATGCCAGTCAGACTTCCTGGTGCAGCACTAGATTGACCAAAACACTGATTCAATACATAGCCCTCGTCTATATGACAATGGGATAGCTCCTCATTAAATAAAAACCCAATTTTTCATTGATTCGAATGTAGGTAAAGAGTGTCAAACTGCAGAAGCAACAGTGATTTATTTCCTGAATTATTATTTTATTTATAGTGAGTTATTAATGCGCACATGCACATTATCGCACTAGCCCATAAATGATGATAAAGAGTAGAAGCCAATGAAGCTATAAACCTTATCTGCGAAGCTCCGCAAACTAATATAGCACACAAACCGAGCAGGAGCGGGGGGTGGGGATGAGGCTACAGAGGGAAAGGAATATATATATATATATATATATATATATATATATATATATATATATATATGAATGAATTTGTATTAAGAAGCTTTCTCTGTGGAGCTCTGGAGAGAGACTTCAAACTAAAATTGGCACAAACGAAGGAGGCAGCGGATTGGTGCAAAATCGGGAAATGGGCCAACCATGTTATCCTACCCTCAAAGCTCTGCCAACATGTCAAAATCCGACATAACTCCCCCAAAGACACACAGCCATGACGCATTGCGAACTTGTACCTGATCTAAAAGTCGCGGCAAATCACGAATGCAAATATGCGCATTATTGCAGTTAAAACCCAGCGCTGAGACGAATGGATGGCTGTGTCATGTAACCTAAAATGCGAATATGTACATTTAGGTGAGGGTAAAGAAGCCATATAGACAAGCCCCTTAAAGCCTTCCCCACACAGTCAAATTGCAAATTGTAATGGAGCTTTCAGGACATTTTGGTATTTTGTATATGCACACTGGGAACTTTGTGTGTCAGCAGTGCTGCTTCCTGAAGTATAGTACCCACTGACCCATCCCAGCTTCACCTGAGAATGATGAGTCCAACCTTTTTGTGTGTTGTAGAAAACTCTCTTCTCTCTAAAATCTTAGAGTGATTAAGATAGATACTACATGTACCAGATCTACACTAAGCAGGATATAACACTTTGAAAACATTTTGAAGACTGTATAGGGAGTGTGTCCTGGGCCTCAACAGTTGTCACTACTGTTATAAACCATTTTAAATCTGTCTCGCAACACTGAATGCATGTATTGCTTCTGAAGGTAAGTTTGTAACGAATAAAACAAACATTACATTGGGAAAATGAATGCTTGGATTGTACCCCCATTTTCCTGGAGTTGGATGCCCAAGACTGCTTTGGTTGGCCTGGTGCACCATCTTTATCTAAAAACAGGCCCTTTGGGTTGAAACCAATGTTACGCTAATTTAAGTCCCATTCATTTCAATGGGTCTACTCTAAGTAGGACCAACACTGGCTACAACCCATTGATTGAACATGCTGCCCAGTTGGAGCCATTTGGTGAAACCACAGCTCACCATTCTTTAGCTCCCATAATTCAGGGATATTTGAGTAAGAGTTGAGCTATGACCAGCAGTCGAGCTTTTCATATGAATCTACCCTTTGCAGCAGCATAGCTAGAAATTCTCCACTGTTAGGCAAGCAATAGTAGTGCAAGGGGCAAAAGGGCCATTATCCACTTAGAAAAATGCCAAGTGGTAAGGGGGGACACGATAGGGGTATGTAAAATTACACATAATGTGGAGAAAATGGCTACTAGTAGGGTGACCACATGAAAAGGAGGATAGGGCTCCTGTATCTTTAACAGTTGCATAGAAAAAGGAATTTCAGCAGGTGTCATTTGTATATATGGGGAACCTGGTGAAATTACCTCTTCATCACAACTGTTAAAGCTGCAGGAGCTATACTAGAGTGACCAGATTTAACAGAGGGCAGGGCACCTGCAGCTTTAACTTTGACTATTTTGGAAACCAAAAAGGAGGACAACATGGTCGCCCAAAGGGGGCGTGTCCAGTACCAAGGGGACGTGCCCACCCGAACATAGCCATGGTCACATGTCTGATTTTACAGCACACATTTAAGACAAATCTGTTCTACATAACATCTTAATGTTAAAATCACTGAAATAAAGAACAAGTGAGAGATTCAATGTATCTGAAATTAACTCCACTCACTCCTACTTTTGTAGGTTTTGCTGTACTTTGAAGCTTTTGCTATACTCTGTGTGTTACATTCTCCCCTTCCCTCAAATATCTTTTCTGACTGTATCTTCACTCATTGCAAGCTGCTGTTGTTGTTAACAGGGTTTGCTACTGGCCCCAGATCTGTTTCAAATTTGGTATGGCTAAAGCTCTACCTAAAAGCTATCATGGTGCCAACTTTCAGCTCTTTATCTTTAAAAATGACAGTTTTAAAAATAATAATTTTAAAACCTCATTTTTTAAAAAAAATCCTAAAAAATCAATGGATGAACAGATCTGTTTCAAATTTGGTGTGGCTAAAGCTCTACCTAAATCCTACCAAGGTACAAAGTTTCATCTCTTTATCTTTAAAAATGATGATGTTAAAAATAATAATTTTAAAACCTCAATTTTAAAAAAATTCCTAAAAAATCAATGGATGAACGGATCTGTTTCAAATTTTGGTGTGGCTAAAGCTCTACCTAAATCCTTTCATGGTGCAAAGTTTCCTCTCTTTATCTTTAAAAATGACAATTTAAAAATTAATAATTTTAAAACCTCAATTTTTAAAAAAAATCCTATAAAATCAATGAACGGATCTGTTTCAAATTTGGTATGACTAAAGCCCTTCCTAAGAGCTACCATTGTGCCAAATTTCATGTCTTTATCTTAAAAAATGACGGAGTTATAAGCATTTTTGTTAATTCCCATTAGAGCTGCTCTTTGAAAAAAAATCCGGATTTCCCCTCCTCCTCTCGGATTTGCTGTCAAAAACCCGGGCAAATCCGGTCATATGGTCACCCAACTGTTAGAGCAGTATGACAATGGAATCAGTTGCCTGGTGAGGTTGTGGCCTCTCCCACAATAGAGGCCTTCAAGAGGCAGCTGGACAACCATCTGTCAGGGATGCTTTAGGGTGGATTCCTGCATTGAGCGAGGGGGTTGGACTCGATGGCCTTGTAGGCCCCTTCCAACTCTGCTATTCTATGATTCTATATATACAAATGACACCTGCTGAAATTCCCTTTTCTATGCAACTGTTAAAGATACAGGAGCCCTGTCCTCCTTTTCATATGGTCACCCTAGCTACTAGAATCTGGGGTCATCTAACAAAGCTGAGATGTGGCATCTTGCATTTGTTCAGACAGCACACAATTAAACTATGGAATTCACTGCCACAAGATGTAGTGATGGACACCAACTTGGTGTCCATCACCACACCAGGCTTTTTATCCACACCAGGCTTTTTATCCTGCAGTTTTACCAGGGCTTCTGCTTCTGGATTCTTTGCAGGATTAAGATCAGCCCTTTAAATATACTTCCCTCCCCTCCCGGGAAGTTCCTTTATCTGCAAGTTTCATTATACAGCTGCTAGGAAGTAAGGCAGGTGGTTACCAGAAGGAGGGCCTTCTCTGCTGTGGCACCCCGGCTGTGGAATGAGCTCCCTAAGGAGGTTTGCTTGGCACCTATACTATATTCTTTTAGATGCCAGGTGAAGACCTTTCTATTCTCTCAGTATTTTAACAGTCTATAAATTAATTTTAACTTTGCTGTTTTAAATTTGTATTTTGAATTTGTATTTCTGCACTGCTGCCAATTTTATTCTGGTTGTCCTTTTATATTGTATTTTATATTAAGATTTTATACTGTTGTTTTATACTTTGAATGGTTTTAATTTTTGTGAACCGCCCAGAGAGCTTCGGCTATTGGGCGGTATAGAAATGCAATAAATAAACAATAAATAAATAGCACAACTGTGTTATTACACGTTGAGATTCAAATCACCATTATTATTTTTTTAAAAAGCTCATTATTCCCATTCCAAATAAAGCCACAGTAAATGTCACAAAGCATGGGAGAAGCCTTGCAGGGTGATAACATCATGAAAAGGTAACCAATCTTGACTACAGGATAAAAGCCCCTTGTAAAGACGCCCCTGGACAGCTTTAAAAGCAGGTTAGACAGGTTCCTGGAAGATAAGGCTATCAATGGCTAATAGTCATGATGGCTGTATATATAACCTCCCATAGCCAAGGCGGTATGCCTCTTAGTACCACTTGCTGTGAACATGAGCAGAAGAGTGCTGTTGGCCTTGTATCCTGCTTGTGTGCTTCCCCATCAGCAACTGGTTGGCCAGTGTGGGAACAGAATTAAATGCTGGATATTAGCAACCTTACTCTCAAGGACTGATACCTTCTGCATGCAGTGCAAAATGGTCACAATATTTTTTGTTTCGCAGCCTCTCTCTGCTTGATATCTATCAGAAATCTATGCATGAACACCACATCTTGATGAAGTGAAGACAAATGACCAGCAAGTAAAGTCAGTGTTCAGTTACCTAATGCTGTGCAAAGCAGCAGAATTAGGTTCATACTAGAATTGACATCATTGTCAGCTAGCCACACTTTTGGAACTTGCTGCATGCTTTTGCTAGTACTGCATGTCTATGCAGACCCTGTCCATTGGGCTCCATCACAGCAGTGTTTTATCGCACTCTTGTCATGCCTGGTTTGCATTTTTGAGCACAGCACTCAGATGATGTCATGCCTGTCCTGCACACACTGCACCTCCTCTCCCTCCCCTTTTCGTGTTTTCCTAGAGTGGGGAAAGTCTGGATTGTTTCCCCCAAATGGAATCAAAGCGCCCTTTAGACCCCGGGTAGTGCTGTCTTTTTGCTATTTCCTTTGTTTGGGGGGGTGCTTTGAAGAGAGAGTTTGCTGATGAAAGTGGAGGGTGGGGCGGTTCTCCTCCAGCAAATGTTGGCAAATAGCTAGACAACAAAGCCAAAATGTGTGTGTGTGGGGGGGAGCCCACGCCCATCACAATGTTACAACCAATGAACTAGAGGTGGAAGGAGAAGGGGTGGGCGGGGTAGAGTGGAAGAGCAAACAAGCAAAGGGAGGTTTCATCAGTATGGTGCAATACTACAAACCCACGTGAAAGGGGCCATTAGCTTGGCGCGCTAATGAAATGGAGCTAGAAATCGCAGAGGAAAACCAGGGGCAGGGGGAAGTAGGTGTGATGGACCTCATTGTTATTAATCATGTACTGTATACAATAGAGAATCATTCAAGATTTCTTTAATATAAGAGAAGGGGGGGGGGAGAGGATCTCCCAAAAGGCAATCCAACCCACCTACCAGACCAGTTTTACTTGTATGTAGCTATAATGCCTTAATCATCTCTTTTGCTTCACTGATCATAAAGAACAATGTAAATTGTATTTGAGAATGCTTGAATCAACACAATGAAGGATGCTCCTCGGTGGGGGCAGGGGGCTTTAGGGCTACATGGTCATTGCTCTTCTCCTGTCAGCTACGCATGGAATGTCAACTGACTTTCTGCTAGTGCTGTAGTGGAGCCAGAGCTCACCTGGTTGAAGTGCCCAGATATTTTGGTCCCGTTCAGAAGACACTTTAAACCACGGCGAATAAGGCAAAAGGCTGGTGGTTAAAGCTATGGTTTAAGGTGTCTTATGAACGGGGCCTTTGATGAGCAAGATGATATCAGCTGTCACACCCCTCCAGCGTCTCTTGTTCCTTCTGAGCTTGACTGCAATCCTCACAGTAGCTGGGAGATAACTGGATTGTTCCTGTAACAATATAGTGTTGTAAGCTGTCCGTGGCCACATCTATACGGGCTCTATAACTTGCCTGTGCTGCGCCTTTCCCTGTTGCTTGACACATGACACAGCCGTGGATTTGCTCAATAAAGTTAATGCCCCAGGTAGCTCTAAACCACAGAGAACATGTTGGGAAATTTCTATACAATAGCGTAGTAAAAACAAGACATTAGCAAATATGAATAAATATGGAGGGGTGAGATTAAAAGAGTACAGTATACCAACGCAGACTATTTGTGCCCAATATTAAGCTCCATCAGACAGGGGAGAATCACGCTTACCTACCATTGCTTCTCCCTCCCCTTTCGTTTTTCGATATTTCCTCTTTCTCTCAGGGAGAGGAAAGAGGAAGTAAAAAAGTGCACGTGGCCCATTCAGAGGCCGTCTTTACCACGTTGCTTCTCCTGCACAAAGCAGGAGATAGCGGCAACTTCTGTCTTTAAAAATAATACGGACTTACCGGGGGCTTTTTTTGTTGCACGAAGAAGGCTAGAAGGAGTGGAAGGCATGCAGGAGGCAGACAACGTTGTGACAGGAACCCGTGAAAATCCATGAGTGCTCAGTAAGGAGCGTGCAAAAACAAACACACTTGTCTGATGGGCCTCATTGTCCGCTTGAATTGACAGCATCTCTACAAAGTCTCAGGTAGGCATTCATATCACCTGTTATCTAACATGCTGTTTCAAGAGTCAGACTAAATCACTATTGAGGGAAGTTTGCCAATAGAAAGTTCTCCACACAACATCCCACATTTATTCTGGTCAGTAGGGATTGGTGCCCATTTGGGCTGGTGGGACAGAGGCCAGGGCAGCTAGTGGTAGGCGGAGCCAAGGGGTCACAGTAAGTGAAGGCAAGGCAGCAACCCCTTGCACAGAAAAGGGAAACTGAGGCAAATTAACTTTGGAATCATGCCTAGTAGCTCAGACAGAGAGTCTGCTGGGGGAATCAAGAGGATGTGGGAAGAAATCCTTTGTTTCTTGTTTGTAGGAGAGTAAAAATGCAGTGCTTTGTGGATGCGAGAAAATAGCTCTGGTATGAACAACATGAAGGAAAGATATTAATGTTCACTCAAGGGAGGCCAGCGGGGCATGTCTTTCCTTTCCAGTAACTGGTCACAGAATGTTCTCTTTGTAGCACACCCTGCTGGTGTTCACACAGCCTTGCCTACGTCTTTCCAGGACTGGACCTTTTCTTTTCTTTTCTTTTCTTAACATAAGCTCTCATTGTTCCTCTGTGCCTTTTCTATTTCCCTTTCTGTCTTGCAAATGTGCACCCTAAACTCTTCAATGTGAAGGTTTATTTGACAGCTTGTGCCATTTATTCTGGACATTTAAAATGATTACATTTTCCATAAGGGCAGGTGGTTCATGTCTGTGGAGTTGTATTGTTGATGAATGATTGTTCATTTTATTTGGTTTGTGCCATAGAGGATTCTGGCTAGATTTAGTCTCTGTATACAGCAGACACACTGATCAGAGACAAGGGCTGGGATTCCCAGTGCAGCTGCTGCAAAAAAGTGATATATAGAAGATACACTGATGGGAAATAAGAGTTGAGGGAACCCGGCGGGGTAGAGCCTTGCCAAAGAGGGGGCAGACCAGATGGGGGATCTCTGCAGGCTGTATTGGGCCTACAGGTTTGAAGTTACCCACCCCTAGTATAAAAGAGCAAAAAAGCAAGGATGCTAAGAAAATAATACAACTGGTATTTCAAAGCTTTTTTTTAGCATTGATCTTCCAGAAGGGTACATCAGGAGTGTTAAAACTTGTCCTCCCAAAAGAGATTTACAATCGGGTCATTGGTTGGAGTCATTGGTTAGGGTTAGGGTTAGGCAATGCTTTAAAGGAGGTCATACCAGAGACAATAGAATAGGGGAAGGCTATAAGGCACCCATAGGCACCAGTGCATGCCTTTCTTAGCACCCACTGAGGTGCTCTCCCCTCACACGTCTTTGTTAAGTTAACACATTTTCTTACTGGCAGCTGGGATTGCTTCAGAAAGAACTGGGAAGAAAGAGAGTGGCTGGATTCAGAGGACTCAATAGTCAATGGTAGTTTAAATAGTCAACTGTTGCTCAAATAGTAAATTGTTGACTATTGTGTCATCTGGTGAGACTTTTCCACACTATGGTCAGTTATTTTCAGGCAATAACCAAGGCAAATAGTCAATGCCATGCAAAGTTGACGATTTGCAGAACTGTTGGTTAGCATGTTGTGCGGCAGGCTCCATTGACTATTTCACAGTGTCAAGTTGACTATTTTTGCCAGCTACAGTGTCCCCTGGCGAGAGTGGCCAAAACAGTGCCTGCCACTCTAGGACAGCCACTCAAACTTGCTTCCGTAACTGTTGGCACTGAAAACTATGAGTTCAAAGGAGTTGTTAGTGTGTCAGGGATCAAATCCCACCTCTGTTTTGTACTCAAGTCTTTTGGGAAGACTATTTCTCCATTGTGACTAGCCACACCTCCCATGGCAAACATTTTGTGGTGGTTTTCTCAGGACATTTTCTCAGATTACCAAATGTGCCCATAGGCCCCAAAAGGTTGCCTACCCTTGCAGTAAAGCAAACCTTATTTCATTTCCATCCCTTCCTGCGCCTCTTCAAATAGAACTTGCAGGGGATGAAGAACTGTTTAGGTTACTCACATCTCTGTGCAATAGCAACAGAGAAAGAGAGAGAGAGAGAGAATTCATCATTGTATAGATGTTTTTTAAAATGGTCAGTTAAGGTCGATGTACCATTTTCAACAGCCATAAACTCATTACCTCCTTAAGGCCATGAGTAATCAATGGATTTTTCTCTCTGTTTGAATGTGTGGATGATGCTTCTGAGGACTCTGGATGAAAGCTGCCTTGTGCTCTTTAATTTAGCAAAGCCGAGTGTGGTCCTTTTAGTTTACAGGAGAACAAACACAGGAACATCTTTAAAAGCCTTGGCTTCTGAACTGTTTATACTGAGTGCACGTTATCCTCTTAGCTACTTCTTGAGATTTCAAAACAAGCTCAGTTTTCAAGTATACAAGGTATTAATCTTCCTGGAGAGTTCCATATTGTTGTTGTTGTTGTTGTTTCCTTTTTTAAAACGATTCTACCATGACTTTACGCTCTTATATTTTTGTGCAATCCTTGCAGGTTTACTTCATCATGATTTGTTATTCCATGTGGTCTTGACAAATAAATTTATGCTGCAAAGATGTATTCTGTTCTGTATATTTTGAATGCCTAATAATAAATCTGGGGGTAACTGCCTCCCCACCTAGGAGAGCTCTTAAAGGAGGATATGCAAGAACACTAATTCACTTGTGTATGGGTACACGGGGAGGAGGCAATTGTGCCTAGTAGGTGAATATATTTTTTGAGAAAGGGCTGTAAAGATAGTTCAAGGAAAGAGGGAGATATTTTTCCAGTGAATGCCTTTCTTGCTTTTCCCTCCAAACCCCCATCCTAACCCCATATTTACTTTTTGGGAAGGAAAGAAAAAATCCAAGTGTCACAATGTTAAAGATGTGTTCTGTCCTATTTAGTGGGAATGTGGATACTGTGAAATACTGGAAGGAAATTTTATCCATCAAAGCTGTTATTAGTAATGAGATCTATTGGATCCTATAACTGTTATATTGGGTTTCCTGGAGGTATGAATAAAGAGTAAATATAATGTATTAGTGGTCAGCATATTAATTACAGGAAGGTGAAAACATGGAAGCAGGTTGAGTTACCATCAATAGAAGTATGAAAGTGCAGAATTTAGAACACAATGCCAATGAACAAACTGACAGACCACTTTGGGAAGGGAAAATCCAGCCCAGAGAAAAATTTGACCCAAAGTTGGAACCATTTTCATTAGTATTGGAACTGCACTATATCAAAAGATAACGTGAAGCAAGTTTCATTGGTATGAGCATTGGATTTTGATAATCTTTACATTTTATCTATGCAATATTATTTTTGCTTTCTTGAGAAAGGAAGAAAGAAAGAAAGAAAGAAAGAAAGAAAGAAAGAAAGAAAGAAATTTGCATGGGGGCAAGAAGAGGAGGGGGCATCTTCTAAAGCAGGGGTAGATAGAAGATAGATCTTCAGATGTTTTATATTTCAACTCCTACCATTCCTGACCATTGTCCATGCTGGCAGGGGCTTATGGGAGTTGTGGTCCAAAACATCTGGAGATGTTTTTAATTTTTGTGAACAGCCCAGAGAGCTCCGGCTATTGGGCAGTATAGAAATTTAATAAATAAATAAATAAATAAATAAATAAATAAATAAATAAATAAATACATTCTGCCCACCCCTATTCTAAAGCAGTTGTTTTCAAGAACGTTTACTGTCAGGAATCTTTTTCTATGCGGACTTCCCTGATGAAGTACTCCCCTCAGTGCATAGCAGAGGCTTCTGAAATATATACTAGGACAATGTGGACAGAAGGTAGATCTGTATCTACCGGTAAATCTCCATGTGATTTGCAGTAGATCAGCAAGGATTTCTATCTCCCAGTTGTAAACAGTACAGCAACAAAATTACTCCTCTTTCTTCTAAATTTTGCTGCTGAATTGAGGAAAGGTTGGAGTAACTAAGAGTAGGTTTCTCTGTGCTCAGACTGTGAGCTCCACTCAAAACAAATTCCTGAGCCAAGAATTCTTTCATTTTAGTGCATGTCTTTTGCACCAGGCTCTGGTGGGTGGATTGCTGGGTACAAGTTAAAAGCAAAGCAAAATCTGCAAGCTTGAAGTCTGTCTACTTCTGTACTAGGGCACTTCTGTAATTTCTTCATATGGATCCCTGGCTGGGCATATTGGCCCCACTGTTGCCCTTGAACATGTTAGCTAGGAATTATGGCAGTTGCAGTCCAACACATCTGGAGGGGCATCAGGCTGGTGAGTGGCTGGTGTATGCTTAAACATATTCGACATTCTCCTGCGATTGGGCACTGCCAAGAAGACTGACAGTGAAAGGCAAGCTGTCTTACAGGACAGTTTATCTGCCATTGCTGATCTTACCATGGAAGAATCCCCAACAGGTTTTGGTGGAACCCCAGTCAATAGTTAAAAAGCCAACGGCATGCAACATCTGGTAAAATTCCCTCTTTATCACAACAGTTAAACTGCAGGAGCCCTGCCCTCTTTTGTATCTGGTCACAAGGTCAGGGCTCCTGCAGCTTTAACTGTTATGATGAGGGAATTTCACCAGGTACTGCATGCATACCTGCTGAAATTCCCTTTTCTATAAAACTGTTAAAGATATAGGAGCCCTGTCCTCCTTTCCATATGGTCACCCTATCTAAGGCCACCCCAGAACGATTTCACTCTTCCATCTTATCTAAGGGATGGAAATATGACGACTTTTAAAAATTAGTACTTATTCATTTTAGTTTTCTTAAGCATTATTTAGCAATGGAGAAATACAAGAGTTTAACAATAATAGGTTGTATTGTACTTGGCGTCCAGCTAAACATTCCTGGAATTTGAACTGGCTCTTGGTACTTTTGTAGACAATATCTAGAACCCTTCCCCAAGCTGATGGCCATGCTTAATGGAAATGATGGGAGTTGTGGTTCAATGCATCTGGAGGCCACCAGGTTTGTACAGCCTGACTACTAAATGGATAAATAAAAATAGGGCAACTATCAATTTACTAAAATGAACCACTTGTCTATCAGTTCTGTTCCAATCTTAGCCACTAGATGTCTCTGTCAGCCTGAGCAAGATACTGAGAAACTGCTTTATAGTATTTAGTTAGTTTCTCATCTACCAAACAGGGCACAGCACTTATCTCTGTACGAAATTAAACTGTATGGATCACAAGATGTGGGCCAATTCACACATGATGGTATCCTCCCCCACCCCATGCAGTGGTCTTGTGAGTGTGCAGAACCATGGCTGAATTCACACCTGGCCATGTTCTACTTCTCTCTTCAACTCCTGAGTGCTCAAAAGCCAAATAATACACTGCTACACAGAAACTCTGTGTTCCTTCACATGGCTATGGGCCAACCATGCTGTGGGCCTGGTGGAGCACTGGAACCAGGCATAAATTATTGACACTGCCTCACAAAAGTAACCATCTCAGATCTATTTTTCCTTTCCAGTCTCCTGAACAGCAAGGAGAAATTATCTCAGGACATTAAATCACAAAATTAGCTCATGACATGAACAGTTACCTCACAACATGAAATCACAAAATTAATCACAAAATTAACTCATGATATCATATGAGGTAATCATAAAATTACCTCATGACATGAAATCACAAAATTCTGCAATTCCCTGTCCTGAACTTGCAGCCGATGATGTGAAGTGAAGTTGGGAAACCTGAAACAACACGGCATTATAACACAAGCTGAGATCTACAAGACAATATAGGGATCAAGGACCTGAATGCAGAATTGCTGTTTTTCTGCACCCACCCTGCATTTGCCATCATGTCAAGTTTGGCCCTGAGGTATATATGCTGGCACCCCAACTAACAAGTTACAGAAGGGTTGGCAAACCTCTTTCAGACTGAGGGCTGAATTCAGTTGTGGAAGAGTTCTAGAAACAAAGCCCTATGAAGCCCTTTGAAGCCCTATGAAGCCCTTTGATTCTAGAAACAAAGCCCTATGAAGAGAGACTGAAAGAACTGGGCATGTTTAGCCTGGAGAATAGAAGATTGAGGGGAGACATGATAGCACTCTTCAAATACTTAAAAGGTTGTCACACAGAGGAGGGCCAGGATCTCTTCTCGATCCTCCCAGAGTGCAGGACTCGGAATAACGGGCTCAAGTTAAAGGAAGCCAGATTCCGGCTGGACATCAGGAAAAACTTCCTGACTGTTAGAGCAGTGCGATGGTGAAATCAGCTACCTAGGGAGGTTGTGGGCTCTCCCACACTAGAGGCCTTCAAGAGGCAGCTGGACAACCATCTGTCAGGGATGCTTTAGGGTGGATTCCTGCATTGAGCAGGGGGTTGGACTCGATGGCCTTGTAGGCCCCTTCCAACTCTGCTATTCTATGATTCTATGATTCTATGAGTTGTTGAGGGCCACATTCCAGTGGTCGGTGATGCTGAAGACAAAAGGCAGGGCCAAAGGCAAACAGAGTGGGGCCAAAATACAAAAACAAAACACACACACACACACAGCATATTTTAGATTTTAAAGCTCTTGCTGGCAGTAACTAAGGGCTTCTCTACATTGAAGCAAAAGTCCCACAACCCTACTGGAGCTTCATCTTCCAGTGTCTTTGCAGGATTACAATCAGCACAATATGCTCACTTCCCTCCCCGCTTTCCCGTTTCCTTTCTGAGAAAGTTCAGTGTATTTCATTTGTAGATGGAACTGCAATATTACACCACATCTTTGATGGCAGTTTATATTTAATACTACGTTTTCAGTGATTTATAAATGGCAGAATAAAGCTTAAAATCTATGAGAAAGGCACCCGAGGGTGACAACATCATGAAAAGGACCCACAAGCTTCCATGAATCATGTGCACACAATAAAAGCCTTGTGTAGAAATGGCCTATGCCTTATGAGAGGCATTCCAACCTGTTAGAATGGAAAGAAACCGGCACAAAGGGCAAACAATTTGCAGTCGGGGAGAAGGGGGAAGGAGAAGGATTGTGGCTAACTTGTGGCTAACTTGAGCCCAGGGGCAAGAGAAGGAGAAAATTTGGTCTATCTAAGTCACAGCAAATTCAGAGTGAGCAGTTGTCCTGTTGTGCCACTATACACAAAAATTTCCAGCAAATGATTGTGTAAACCTGCCCTCTGATATTAACCATGCAAATACTTATTGCTTATAACCATTTTGTGCAGATTTTGACCCCAAACTGGAGCCTGTTTTGTATGCCCTCTGCTGTGCTTTCACAGATAAGCCTTCCCCACTCACTTCCAAGTAGAGACCAGCTCCATGAACAACCCTTTGTGCATGGGTTCCCTTCTGCAGGGTGAATGGGGGAACTTCTGCAGGCGGAGGAGCTCCACATGTGCATTAGAGCTCCCACGAGTCTTCAGGGAATTGCTTTATCACAACAACTAAGTTCTTGGCATTAGAGTAAACTTCATCATTTAAAACAAGAAAAATAAATATTTTGGATGATGAATTTAAGAAGAGACTTGCTGGTTTATCTAGTCTAGAATCCTATTTCATGGCCAACCAGATATCTCTGGGTAATCCACAAGCACAATATGGAGATCAAGGGCCCTTCCGCACGCCGTCCCCAGAGCGCATCTATTCGACCCCAGTGCACTCTGAGGACGATCCTGTGACTTGCCTGTAAAAGAAACGACGATGAGACGTCCTTGGTGCTGCCGGCGCCGCTACCCAGCTTCCTGCTCCCCGCCCGGGACGGATAGCTTGTTTTGAAGAAGGCGGGGGAGAGAGCTTCTTCCGCTCTCTCCTCCGCCTTCTTCCACCGAGCTCTCCGTCCCGGGCAGGGAGCAGGAAGCTGGGTAGTGCCGGCGGCGGCGGCAGCGCCGAGGACGTCTCATCATTGTTTCTTTTACAGGCAAGTCACAGGATCGTCCTCAGAGTGCACTGGGGTTGAATAGATGCGCTCTGGGGACGGCGTGCGGAAGGGCCCCAATAGTCCTCTCATACTGTTCTTCCCCAGTAATTGGTATTCAGAGCCCTGCTGTTCCTGATTCTTTAGGCTGCATATAGCCATCATGGAACATAAAGGCCACAAACACTGGAAATCAATCTTTTTTATATATACATCTAATAAATAATAACCCTTCTATTCTTTTTAGCATTCCCCTCTGCTCCCACAGTGGCATACAACTGCCAGCCATACATGCTGAAGCACAGTTTGGTTTTGAATGACTGTGTAAGATGGCTCTTGGGATAAAGCTTTGGTTCATTAGGCCCATTAGCACAAAAAGGGACTCCAAACAACGGACTGTTGGAAAGGCATTAGCTCTAAGAATTACTGCCTGACAGATGATCCCTGCAGCAGGGGACACCAGGGAAGGTTTCGCATGCCTTGGCAGTTCCACAGAATAAAATTATAAAAAGCTATCATTTGTAATGGCTGGCTGTATAGCTGTGTTAATGTAAAACAAGCAAATGAACGGGAATAAAGCAGTGCAATAAGATTATTGTTGAAATTTCTGATGTGCAAAAGTTTCAACAAAGTGACTTTCTGCCTAGTTGTCACCCACTTTGCACTTTTGCCATCTTGACTTATCAAGTGCTTCGGAGAACTCGAAAGCTTGCACATTCTTTTGAGACCTCGAGTTGACATAATAAAGGCATTGCCCTAATATGGATTTTGGATTTCCCCCCCACCCTTATGGCCAACATTTCAGGGTCTTTTTTCCTGGTATCTGTTACATTGGGGAGAAATTTACTATTCAGTAATCCCTCTTGGTGCAATAAATACCAGCCTGTATTATATGAAGCTGCATATTTATTTATTTGATTTGTGCCCCACCTTTCTACTAAAAATAGTACTCAAGAGAAGATGATGGCTAAAAGTTACTTCAGCAGTGCCTTTAAAAGTGTCAAAAGCTGCGAATCAGACCTGAGATGTGATAAGGGCACTTAACTGGGGATTGGAGTGGGAGTGAAAATTCAGGGTATTGACTCCATCGCAGACACTACAGGGATGACTCACAGTGGTAGGCTTCTTTTCCAAGGTCTTCTTCTACAAGCATCTTTCAGCTTTTTGTAGGACACATAGTGGTGCAGCTAGGTAATTTTAGTTCCTAGAATTAAAGTTCTTGTGAGGGGGTGGGTTTACAGACAGCCATGTGCATTACACAATTAACATTTCTCTCCTCTCCTTGCTCAAACACATGCATTACAACTGCTTCCACCTTCCTGATGTTAGAATGACAACAAACTGTTCTGGCTACCCTGATTGAAAAAATAATAATACTCCGAGCATGTGTGGGTTTAAGTTCACATAAAACATGACTACAGGAATAAAATGGAGTTTGTATCTGCTGTCTTGATGCCCACATTACCAGTCACTCTCTAGGTGGTCATTTGGGAGCTCCCTGGGCTGCAGGGCCTTAGACATTTGTTCCATGTTCTAGCCTTAGCTGCACCAATAAGGTAGGGTGACCATATTTGGGAAACCAAAAAAGAGGACACCTAGTGTGTGTGTGTAAGCAGCTTTCTGAGTCCTGCAGAAAGTACGTTATTCCCCCGCCACCTTAAAGAACCCGATTGGAGTGGAGGAGGGGAAAGGATTTCATTCTGCACCGCCACCATCCACTCCAATTGGGGCCTTTTCTATAATGTCCACGAATGACCCACATTCCCCTTTAAGACCTCAATTGGAGCTCGGGGTGGGGGAATGATGTGCCTCAAGAAAGCATGTCATTCCCTCCTGCCATGCTAATGGCAGCCTTAAAGGGGAAGGTGTGTCATTCCAGGACATTATTGAAAATTATAGAAAATCCGCCCTGACACCATGGAAAGAACAAAAACCAGGACAAATCCGGGGAAATCCTGACAGTTGGTCACCCTACAATAAGGACACCAGATTTGTTTCATCTGAAAATCTCCCTTCAAAAAGTGGAGGAGAGGCTGAAGAATTAGCTTACTCCAGACCTGCTGCAGCTGGTGAGGTCCATCCTGGAGGAGAAGAAGGATCAAATGAATGTGAAGCTCTGCACTAAGGCTAGGGTACAGAAGTAGGAATACATGTGTGTGTGTGTAGAACAGGAAGCTTAAAGGGCATTACACAAAAAGTATCCCTAAAGTTTAGATTACTAGGAGTAAAAAATGGATTATCAGGGGTTGGAGGTTCTGAGCCTAGCTGTAGCAAGGCAGGCTAAAGTAGCTGCCCTAGATTTTTGGCACTGTACATTAAATAAATAAATATGGCTTCCTGTTTGCTTCCAAGCACAATTCAAAATACTTGTGCTAAATAATGAAGCCTTAAAGCCATGGAAGTTAGGGGTCTGAAGGACCACCTTCTCCAACGTGAACCTGGCAATCCTTACAATCCTTATAAATTAATAAAGTGAATGTGTACTATCGTTGGTCATTTGTTTTGTTTTGGAGTGCTGTGTCATGCGCATCACGTCATATCGTCTGCATATCAGTTTAATCCTTACAATCCGCAACAGAGGCCCCTCTGTGGATAGCTCCACCTTTAGAGCTATCCACAGAGGTGCGGGGGGGGGGTAGGCCTTTTCAGTAGTGGCACCCCATTTGTGGAATGTCTTTTCCAGACAAGTGAGAGTCTTACATCAGCATGATATGCAGAACAATCCTATGGCTGTTTACTCAGAGGTAGGACCCAAGGGGGCTTACTCCTTTGTCAGTGTGTTTAGGATTGCAGGCAGCATTGGGCACCGGTTAACCCCTTTTTGTTCACCAAGGTGTTTAGAGCACAGTTCTAAGCCTGTTTACTCAAAAGTAAATCCCACTACATTCATTGTGGCCTTTACTTTCCAATAAACCAAAATTCTTTGTTTGTGTACAGTACATATATACCCCACCTTCTTTCTGTCAAGGAGCTATAGACAGCAAACATGGGGTTCCCAAGTGGTTTCCCTTGCAAGCACTTACCAGAGCCATGCCTGCTTAGCTTCGGCAATGCTGTTGCCCTTTCAGTGGGCAAATCTTCCTCTCCAGTCATGATGGAGGGAGAGGTCTGCAGTGTCCCACGGCCCCTGAGATGCCCTTAAGGACTAGCTCATATTGTGCTGTGAGATATATGCTATTTTTACTGGAGAGGGGGTGTTTGTGCTACATACTACTAGTTATTAATCCTAGTTTTATATACCATCTGATGGGTTGTTGTTGTTGTTGTTACTGTTTATCCAATGCTGCCTATTTTTGCTCTTTCAATATTTTAAGATTGCATTAGTTGTTTAAAAGAGCATTTTTTGCAATTGATATTTTTATGAATTTTATATCTGTGAGCTTCTTTGTAGATTGTAAAGTACAAATACTTAAGTAAAACAATTGATTAAAAGACAAGAAATTATCATTTATTTAATATTCAACTTCAGGTGCAAAAGTGTCTTGTTGCTGGCCCTGAGAATTGTCGACTTGGGGAAAAACTGAGCTTTTCTACACAAGGCATTTATAGTGCACTCACCATTCCCTACTGGGTGGGGGTGAGGGCCTTTTAGACATCATGACCCTCCAGTTTTGCTTCTGTGTCTAACCAGCACTTTCAGTGAGTTTGTTTTAGAGCAGGAAAAATGTGGCGTTAAATTGTGAAAGTGAAAGAAAGTATGATTTCCTCTTGTGTATTTGTGTTATTTACTATGCCAAAGTGCCACCTAGAGGTTATGTAGTGGAAAAGTAGTGTAGTGCTCAGATCTCAGTTCTGTGATGAAAGCAAATGCAGCAAACTGAAATTTATTAACAGCCTTGAGTAGAAAAGCTGTGTTGATGACCATGGCTTTATAACCCACCCACCCCATTTTCAGCATTTAGTCATCATATGGCTTTATAACACCCTCCAAATGTTCAGCTTCCACCAGCCCCAGCCAGAATGCTGGAAGCTGACATCCAAAACATCTGGAGGGCACCAGGTTGGAGAAGTCTGGTCTAGTGTTTGTGGGAAAATGACTTGTGGATGATAAATCATTCAACAGGAAGGACAATCTAAATGACACTGAAGTGATTCAAGCAGATCCAGAAGAGGGTGGAAAATATGGTGAGGCTGAAATTTCCTACTTTTGAGAGAGAGAGAGAGAGAGAGAGAGAGAGAGAGAGAGAGAGAGAGAGAGAGAGAGAGAGGATGTTTGCTTGACATTTGTTGTTTGGATAAACAGCATGGAAGGAAGGGCATAGTCATTCCTCAACATCTGTTAAAGAATGATCACACATAGATCAGTAGTACCCAGGGAGGTGTTTGGATGGTAGGGATCTTCCTGTAAGTTGCTATCACTTCATTGTAGACATTCATACTGAGAACCATGCCTTTGTTGTTCTGAATATATACTGTAACATATGGCCATTTCTGTCCTGCACCCTTTGTAATTTCATCTCTTTGAATTTTAAGGGGTAGCATGAATTTGATGCTACAAATCTCCATAGATATGGATCTTTGAGCAGACTGTATCAGTAATCCTGAACAAGTGATTATTCCTAAACAAGCAACACGCTATACAATTAGTGTGATGTGTAATTTGGCTTTACGTTACTGAATGGGATTAAAAAGGAATCCAGTCTGCTGTATTGATGAGAGTGGCCTATTCAATATTCATAACACGTACCTGATTATGGGTTTGTTCTCATGTGTTTGTACTTTCCACAATGATTTCACAAGCTAAAAGTTTTGGATATCTGAGGTTTAATTACGGTGGCTCCTCTGCCGAAACAATAGCAAGTTGGTAATATATCAAGAATTAGAATGCAGGCTTCATTGATTCACATTGTGGGAATTGCACAAACAAAACAAAAGGTCATTTGTTCGCTATGCAACTTTGCAATAACTTCCTGGCAGCAGGGATGAAATTGCCAGGGAAAGGAGAGTGGGTGTATTATTTTTGTTTGGCTTTCAGAATGAATTCCGCAAAGAAACGAAGGCCTAGTTCTCCTGCCAGCCTAGCCTAAGGTGTTCGACATGTTCTTTCAGATATGTTGACACATGTTCTCTTTGAACTAAGGCAGTGAAGAGAAACTAGGACCACACTTGCTGTCACCTCTCCTGGTTGCCACATATTCATTCAATGGTCTCCCTTTCATAGGGTTCCTGATCTCATGAAGAGAACCTCCAGATCTACAACTTGCAGGCCAATGCAAACATACACTTTGTATGTGATGAGCTCCATACATTCCTTCATTGTTGAATGCAGTCCAGATCACAATCCCATTTACGTGTGCACATGCACACACTTTTGTTAAACATCTGAAAACGGCTAAAGAATCGGTAAATGCTCATAAAGGAGATGAACTGAATCACTATAGATGGATGATTTGTTAATGCCTAAACTTGGGTCAGACAGTTCCCCCCCCCCCGATATCTTTTAACTTCTAGATGTTATCAAAAACAAAAATAAGAGAAAGATGTTACCTAAAGCAATTAATGTTTGAAATTTAAATTGTTGGGATGAGCAAATGGCATTCTCTGTCTTTTGACCTTTACATCATTGTATGCTAAACTCTGACATTGGAATTATCTGAGGGACTGAATTTATCTGCTGTTGCCAACTGTCATTAACATCTATTGGAATTATGGGTCTTTTTGAATTTGTTTTGATTAAATAATTTTGGAGATGTTGACTGTTTTAAATATTAATGTTTTGTGCTGTTTGAATTGTATTTGTTTTTAAATATAAAATTCCAAGGTGTTCTGGGGAAAATATTTCAAAAAATGGCCTATAAATTTGAGTAATTAATAAGTAATATGCAATAAAAGCTAGGGCTGTGCAGGGGTCCCCCCAACCCATTTCAGAGGTTGATTCAGAGCTCCCATATTGAACCTGGTCTGAGCCACTTCGGCTCCAGATCTGAAGCGAGATCTGGACAGCCAAAAGCAGATTGGATGTTCCAATTTCCTGGGTGTCTGCCAAGCAGCTGCAAAGCCAGTCCATTGGATTCCCTCCCCCACTCGTCCCCCAAACCCAGCAAACTGCAGTCCCCCACCTGCTGAGCTGTGCGAGTGGCTGGGATTTACTTGACCCATCCACTTGTGCCTGGCTAGGAGCTCTGTACTGTCATCAATCTATTGTTGCACACAACGGCAGCTGTAATGGGCCATTTCCGTAAAGAGCCATCTTTCTTAAAAGTGGTGGCTCTCATGGAGGACAGGCAGCTGCCAGGTGTGAGTAGTTGGTTCAGGTAAGTCCCAGCTGTTTGCACAGCTTGGCAGGCTAGGGCCAGTAGCTCACCATCAAGCCAGATTGGACCGAAATGCCCAATCTGGTCTTGATCTCTATTCGGGCTGAAGCAGTGCAAAATCGGCCTGCTTCAGTTCGGGATTTGGATCCAGAACCGAAGTGGTGCACACCCCTAATAAAAACCAAGCACTTCAACATCAAGTTTTTATTTCCGAAAAGCTAAGGTACAAGTGTTCAAAATAAGAGACTGATTTCCAGAAAAAACAGTCCAGCCAGACCAACAATTTAATAGAAGAGCTATGTTGTGCACTGGGTGCAAAAATGTTCTCATACTGGAATCCAGACTTTCATAAAGCGAAGGGATTTTAAAAGCCAGCAGCTTGGAAACACATTGGAGAAGGGTGGGAAAGTGACGGAGCGGGGGATTGCTTCTAGACACAGGGGTCCTAACACAACCGTTTTATAGCTATTACATGATGAGGGTACTCAAGAAAAGATCATGCAACTACTTCCATGAAAAGTGATTTTTCTTTCTCCTCCCCCACCTCTCACGATCTTACGCTCCACCTGCCAGCAGCCGACGACCCACGGGATTGGGGAAGGCCTTCCTTATACCACTCCTCAGCTCTTCCTCCCTCCCTTTTGGCTTTGTTCTTCAGCCTGGTTTCACACCTCCCTTGGCCTGGCCGATCACTCAAGGCCATTTGACAGATAAGGTCCGGAGTTTTGGCGCCAGCCTCTACCATGCCATCCTCCCCTCCCTAGGTGTTGTCAAGGCCCTTTGTCTATTAACCTTTAATGTGTCTTAAAAGATATTTAAAAGAAATCCCTCTTCCTGTACCACATCACCCATGTGTCCTTATCCAGTGCAGTCTACCTGCTTTCCCTTACACACACATCCTTTAGATGACATTGGCCACCTCCCACATCTCCCGCTCATTTTTTCTGTTGTAAAATAGACCCTTTTTAATCTGACTTTTTTTTTTAATGGAATGTGCCACGATCTCCTGCTGTGTGCAGGAAAAAGCGGCGCGATAGAAACGGACCCTGAATGGGTCACGTGATCTTTGTTTACTTCATCTTTCCCCTCCGGGAAGAAAAGAGGAAGTAATGGGGACAAAAGCAGGGGGAGGAGCAACGGTAAGGAAATGTGATTTCCCCCCATGTGAGTGGCCTGCAATGCTCACTTTGTACTTAAGGCATTATGGCCAAAATAGTACTTTTCTAGCTTGGATTCTACTGACGTCTGAATTCATTCTGAGAGTTTGCTGTAGAAGTTTTGGTGAAAGCCTTGAGAGGGAAGAAAGAAAAGTGGTTTTGATAGATAGAAATGTGAAATCACTTGCCCTGGAAATTAGCGTTGTCATTGCCCAGGCCAGTGCTATTTAGGTGCCATTGGCAGAGCTCTTGCCAAAAATGAACATTACAAGTATTGTGACTACTCTGCTGAAGGCTGTTGTTTCCTGTTGCCATAGAAATGAGCAAGAACATGGTTTTAAAATAATGTGGGATTTTAAAAAAAATCTGATCAGGACAGGTAAAAATAGATCTTTGGTGTTGTTGTTTCGCCTGAATTCAGCATATGTTCCTATTTTTAACTATGCTTTTCGTGTTCCTCCTCTGCTTGCCTATGGCTTATCTGTCTAATTTAATCTATCTGTACACAGAAAACAGAAAGCTTAGAGAACAGAAAGGTTAGTTTCTGCAATGGTTGAAAAAGAAGAGAACACAGCTGCTCCCCTTCCTCCACTGCTTATCTAAAAGACAGAAGACTAGAGACATACTTTTAAAAGTATGACACATACTTTTAAAAGACACAAATACTCATTTCCTTCAAATCCACTTTATTTATTAAAAGAGCTAACAATTTATTGTCCAATTTATCAACCTACCAGCGTACTTTTGGGTGCATCCTGCCTTATCCTGGGTCTTTAATTTCTATCTTTTGAAGGGTTCAATTCCTTCAATTGCACCATGGATGATTGTAAGCCCCCGAACTCAAAATGCTTACAATCATCCTGTGCAGGGTGGAATGAACAGCACAGGCAATCTTATTCTCCTTGTCCTTCCATCCTTCATTTTTTGTTAGATGGGCTTTTTTGCCCATCTAGCAAAAGGCGTTTTGGAGGGGAGGGAAGGAGGCTGGCAGAAGCTCAGAATAGCTCATATCCTGGCCTCTGCAGTCTCCTCCCCTCTGCACCCACTGAAATGCCTCTTTCCCCTCTCTCCAAGGTTGAGTTCTCTACCTTGGGCAGCAGCTGGCCTAGTTCCTTCTGCAACTGGCTGCAAGTGAGTGGGGTGGATGGGGGGTGGATCTCTGATTTCCCCCATCCAAAGTAGTGCTGTTTCTGGCCTTGGAACTAGGAATCTGAATTATCCTATGGCCCCTTTAGATGCTGTCTATGGGCCATAGGATTGCCCCCTAAGTGTTCTGTGCAGATTCTTGGGGAATCATATTAACTTATGAAGAAGTTCTTTGAACATATTAACTTCAAAGAATCAAAATTGTGCCCACTGGGGTGAGTTATTTTATGCACACAAGGGAGCAATCCTAAGGTCGCTAGCCAGTGTTCTGGAGCGATAGGATTGTTCAGAAAAAAACTCCTCAGATGCCGTAGACAAGGGGTGCAGAAACATTTTTTGGGGGGAGACAAATGACCTCCACCTATCCCTTTGTGGGCTGTAGACATCAGGTGGGTGTGGTCACACTCCATTCATAGTGGGCATGGTCTTGCTCACCTGATGTCATTCACTCCCTGGCCCAAGTGCCAGCTAGACCTTCTGCCCACTGCTTGTGCCAGGGACTACACTTTCCTGTGCACAGGCTTTCCCATCTAATTCAAAAGGGTCGACTTCAGATCTTCAGGGAAATACTGATGGAAGTGGGGGTTTTGCATAGAGATCCGGATTCTAGTCCCCACTTAGCCCTGGAAGCCCACCGGGTGAGTGTCACAGACACTCAGCCCAACCTACCTCATAGGGTTGTTGTTATGAGGATAAAAGGGAGAGGAGGATTATGCATGCTGCCTTGGGTTCCTTGGTCAAAAACAGCTGGGATATACATGTAATAAATAAACAAAGAACATCTGTAAGGGGCGATTTATAAAAATAATTATGTGTTTTCTAAAAACATATATGGGGAAAATGAAAGAAGGCTAGCTTAAATGGTAAGTTCATCTGTTTCAATAAAAACAAACAAACCATAGTCTAAAATGTTTTTTCCAAATAAAAAGAAACAGGAGCAAAGCATGAAAACTAACTTATAAAAGAATAATAAAAAAAGAAGAATCACATTAAGGCTGCAATCTTATACACACTTACCTCTAAGTCACATTGAGCATGTCCCAGAAGACATGTATAGGACTTTAAGAGCTCCATCACACCGGAGGGGGAGGGGACATGCTCCCTACCATCGCTTCTCTGCCCGTGTTTTCATTTCCCAGTTATTTCCTCCTTCAAAAGAGGAAGTACACAAACAGCACGAGGCCCATTGAGTCCGCTGTTCTAATGGCGCTGCTTCTCCTGCACACAGCAGGAGAGAGCAGCGATACCATGTTTTAAAATACATCAGACTTACCAAGGGGTTTTTCTGTCGCAAAAGGAAGGCCAGAAGGCGCACAGGAGGCAGAGACAATGTCATGTGAGGTACCTGAGCAAACTCTGTGAGTGCCCAGTAACAAGCGTGCAATAAAACGCTCGTCGGATGGAGCTTTAAGTCTTTCTGCCATTGGGCTCCTTTGCCTCATAGCATTGACCTGGCGAAGATTCCTTGGAGTGTTTGCACTTTAGTACAAAGCCGATTTCTAAAGTTTCCATTAAGCAGCTGTCATAGATACTGAAAGCCTAAACATGCTGATCTGATCGTGCCCCTGTTTCCCAACTCATGTTATCAATTTATGCCAAAAGCTTCTACTATTCAGTGGGAAAAGAAGGCTACCAATTGCTTGCTACACCTCCTTATTAGTCACTCTCACTGCACCGGAGAACAGAGAAAAATCTGCCAGGAAATCAAAACAGGATGTACTTGGTTCTGCTGAGTCTAAAAAATAAAAAATGAAAATTGGATCATTTGCATTCATCCATCACAGTTAACATTTGTCAGACTCAACTAAAGCAGCGATAAAATCTTAATTTGATATTGAATAAAGTGGCAGATGTAGCAATCTCCTTGCTGCAGGGAGTAAGGGAAATTGAGAGGGCTACACATCAACATCAGTAAGACTAGGCAAGCAAATCACACAATACAACTTTAAAGATGTGCTGGAGAAAGAAACTGTAGCATCGGCATATATGTAATTGTAGTAGACATACTTTAGCCGCTATAACTTATTGGTTCTCTTTAGGGGCGAAATGAATGAATGCAAGGAGTGGAGAGCAAGATTGGAGTGGCAGGCTACATCCCTAAGTTTTGTGTGTTTGTTTATATCCGTAAAAGTACAAGCGTACATGCAGGGCCGGCGCTACCATTAGGCCAACTAGGCAACCGCCTAGGGCGCGGACCACAGAGGGGCGCAGTACTGACCTTTAAGGGTCACAGTTTTATACAAATTAGGTGTTTTAAGAAAAAACATAGTAAGTTCAAGTTTTGTGCTTTTTATTTTTTCTGCAAAACATCTGTTCTTAAAAATCAAAGTTGACAAATTTTGGTGTGTGTGTGTGTGTGTGTGTGTGTGTGTGTGTGTGTGTGTGCAAGTAGCTCACCTTGCCTAGGGTGCAAAATAGTCCCTCACCAGCCCTGTGTACATGTATATGATCTTTTCACACCTGAAAATGTTATTACCATTTCTCCCTTCTAATTAAGGGTGCTTCCAAATGGAAACATCCTACACTACAAATGTCCTAGCACTACAAATCAGAAGATATTGTGCAGCTGTGACAACTTTTATTTCTTAGCGGATTTTCTGCGGTAAGAAAAAAAAATACATAAAAATGGTGGGAAAACATGGAGGGGTTACAAGTGGAAGATGATGACATTTGGGCCCTATAAAGTTCCAGGAATGAGAGACGGGGGCCTGCCTTGAGAATGCCGGGTTGCCCCTGCTTTTAAAATAAACCCGTGCTTTTACTGCTGCAGGGTGGTGTCAAGTAATCCCGATGCAGGACGCAGCACAGTCTTTCTAGTGGCCATTTGGCTGTCCGGGCCCATCCCCGTTTCTCTTGCCTGGCTTCCGGCGACCAATAGGACATCTCCTTCTCCCTGGGAACACCCCTGGCACGGCGCTGAAGTGAGGACAGACAGCAGAAGAGCCGTGTTGACTTCGCTCTGGCAGGAAAAGTTGGGGTAAATCCCTGGCTTTTCTGTTGCACATCATCGTCTCTTAGCCCTGCGGTGGCAGCAGCTACGTGATACAACTGACTCAGTGCCGATTTGCAACCACTGCAGAGCAAAGACAGCCCCAGGGTGATGGCACAATAAAAGTCTTATCTGGAAGCACTCAAAGTACGCATGAGTTTGAAGACATAGCTAACAGCTACAGCCTTTCTTCCTTTTTAACTCTAGAGTGTAAAGTAAAAGTGAATACAGGGCTCCCAATCTGGATTGGTACCCTGGTGGGGGGGGATCCGCACGTCGCTCCCAGAGCGCTTCTATGCGACCCCAGAGCACCCCGAAAATGATAGTCTGACTTCCCTGTAAAAGAAACGAGGAAGAGCCGTCCATGCCGCCGGCGGCGAGGAGAGCTCGGCAAAAGAAGGCGGGGTAGAGGCAGTTTAATCCTTTCCCCCCTTTTTGGACCTGATCAGGGTGGGTGGGTGGGGACACCTGTAATTTTCATTGCCTTTCCCCTCCCTTTTTGTTTGTTACTGTGATTTTAGAATGTAAGCCATATAGCAGGGTGTTTTGTATTTTGTTTTGTTTTGTTCTGTACAGGACCATGAAAACTTGATGGCGCTAAATAAATAAATAAATAATAGGGGATTCATTTGGCTTAATGGATCACTTTTGGGCAATGAAAATTACAGCCATGGGGAAAATGTCAAAGCAGGAGAGTGGCCAGTGTGGCTTTCCAAAGTGCCAGCTGGATCATCTAATGCCTCACTGTGAGAGGACTCCTCAGCAGGACAGCAGCTAGTATAGCTTTCCAGAGCAACTGACCACCCTAATTCTTCACTCTGAGGACTACCCAGAGTGAGGTATCAGCCTGAGCCCTGATAAATTTCATACAATTATGCTTTTCCATGATAAAGTAATTAGTATGGCAACTAGGAGCGTTATCACACAGGGAGAAATCGCGTTTGTTTACCGTCGCTTCTCTGCCCACGCATTTGTCCCTCATTACTACCTCTTTTGAAAGAGGAAGTAAACAACATGCGTGTGGCCCATTCAGTGGGCCGTTATGAATGCACTGCTTTTCCTGCATACAGCAGGAGATAGCGGCAACTTCCGTCTTTAAATATAAGTTGGACTTACTGGGGTGGCTTTTTGTCGCACGAAGGCTAGCAGGGGTGGGAGGCACACGGGACAACATCGTGAGAGGGACCTGCAAAAATCTGTGAGTGCCCAGTAACGAGCATGCAATAAAACACTCGTCTGATGGAGCTCTAGTTTCCCCAAGATTTATCAGAATATGTTTTCATGGCAATTTAACAGGCAAGTTCTCACCTGCCTTTCTGTACTCAAGTACCCAACACAAGTAGATAAATCATGTGACATCATGTACAAAGACCACATGCATGTACTTTTCAGTATTTACCACCAGGGTGGATTTGATTTAAATTAAATCACTACTCAGAAAGACTCGATTTAATCATGTGACTTCCCCACCCCCAAGTGCATTCTATTACTTGAATTTTTTGAAACGTAGCACTTAAGAGGTTGATTCTGTGTACATAGATTTGCAAAGTAACAATGGGATTGTGCTCTCTGCAGACACAAATTCACAGTTTTGAGAACTGTAAAACCAAGCATCTGTGATAATATCTTCTAGATAGAAAAATTGCCCAATAATCTTAAAGAAACCTCTGGAAGAGCATGACATTGTGAATGGATTAATGGAATTGAAGCATTGCATGAATATTTAGCCTCATGCTACATAATTAAAAACTAATCCTTATTTCATGCTGAATAACCTTTGGACTATAATGTATCTTAAATAGAAAACTATCTTTAGATAGATTTTCCCTCATAAAGCATTTTATTAAAAATATGATTTAAATAAAAAATACGATTTAAATTTTTAAAAATCTGATATATATATATATATATATATATATATATATATTTTAAAAAATCATTGATTTTTATCCACCCTGTTTACCACACTGTGGCACAATCAAAACTAGTGTTTCCAGATGAGTCTTTTATGCCTCATTTTTATGGGGGCTCTAGACGAAGTAGATTGATTGATTAAGAGGCTTAATTGGCCTATATACAAACAGTACTTAACCTCAGCTGTAAATCAGCCAGCCTTAACACCATTCTTCTAAAGACCATGACCTAGGTGGTTTGGAATGGCTGTAAGTAAACTTCTGATGTATTTCTTTCATGAGTTTATGGAGAGGCAAATTTATAAGGAATTCTAACTAACAACATGGGACTGCTATATGTATTATTATGTAAATATTGTATTATTCCTTTTAGGAAGCCCGACATATTTTCAAAGGGGAGTGACACCCTATACCACACAATTGTGGGAATTGTAAAGTTAGCCCCAGTAAATCTTCAGGGAGTACACAGCAGTCCGGTATGTTAATTGCTTTGTCCTATATACACACCCTTGTGTCCATATTTAAAATAACAATCAGTTATCTGTGTTTGGTCCATTTCCCCATGTATGTATATTCATGTAACATGTTCTTTTTGTATATTGCATTTTAGTATTGGCCACTGACGAAGACCCGTTGTTGAAACGCGTTTGGCCTCTTTCTACATGGTTTTAGCTACACATTGGTCTGTGTAATATGTTATTGCACTTTTAATGCAATATCACTGTTAATTTTTATTTTATATATTTGTATATTAAACATTATGGTTTCATTGTATATATATCCATAACTTTTGTTGAGCATTGTATTCTTGTTTGTTAAGGATTTCACCCTTCTTCTTCCTATCCCATGTTCCATCTTTTTTTTCTTTCCACAAAATATCCATTAAGGAGAAAAAGATGGAATAGCTGCATGATGCCTTTTGGTTAGTAGCATTAGGAACTTTTCATCTGGAAGTATTCTAGAGAAAGAAGGGAAATAAAGGCAGACAGGGAAGGGGCAGGCAAAGAGACAGGATTCAGGGTAGATACAGACTTGGGAAAGGAGGTAAGAGAAGCAATGATCCAGAGAGACCCACAAGTACAGAACAGATCAAGTTCGGAGATATGGAATATCAGGGAGGTGCAGGCAAAGAGTTCACCCTCTCCCTGCTTCCACAGGAGCTGCTAGGAACCTAAGGTCACTGAGAGGAGAGCAAATAAATTAGTCCCTTAAAGGAAAGCTGATAGATCAGGACTGAGAGATGGTCCCCTCGTGATTCTTACAAACTTCCAGTTTGTTCAAAGATAGCCTCCATTGCACTACAGATCTCCATAAAAAATATCAAGTCATTTTACTTTATAGAGGTTTGCTTCCCCTTATTTTAAAATGTCAAGGCTGAGAGGTACATAGAGTCCCATAAATCATGAAATAATGACTGGGGATATAACTTCCTTTCACTCCCTTGGGGAAACTGATGCTCTCACTTATGCTAACTGGCCACAGGATGCCACTGTTGCTCCAGTAAAATTGATCAGCCTTGGTTATAGGGAATTTCGCTTTATCTTGCACACAGAGACATCTGCAAGGGAGAGGTAGTCCGGATGAGTACATATCCCCCCCCAAAAAAAGTTACCATTTAAAGTTAGCTCTGAAACAGGATTTTTACATCTCCATGATGGCAGATGGGGGTGCAAAAAGGGTTGCTGCAGGGGACAATAGGTGTGATGCAATGGCAACACTTGGTCACAATTTTTCCTAAGCACAGAGCTGGTTCGCACTATCACTACAGCTGGATGGCAATGGTTTTGAGGTCTTAAGATGGTGGGATGCGTAGTGGACTGGTCGGAGGACTGTGGACCTCTGTGGGAGACAGGTCGTTAGAGAGTCATTAGGATAACCACATTGTAAAGAGTGGTTCTATGGTCCTCTGGTGGCAGCATGCGTACTGGCTGGTGCTAGAATCATAGAATAGCAGAGTTGGAACGGGCCTACAAGGCCATCGAGTCCAACCCCCTGCTCAATGCAGGAATCCACCCTAAAGCATCCCTGACAGATGCTTGTCCAGCTGCCTCTTGAAGGCCTCTAGTGTGGGAGAGCCCACAACCTCCCTAGGTAGCTGATTTCACCGTCGCACTGCTCTAACAGGCAGGAAGTTTTTCCTGGTGTCCAGCTGGAATCTGGCTTCCTTTAATTTGAGTCCATTATTCCGTGTCCTGCACTCTGGGAGGATCGAGAAGAGATCCTGGCCCTCCTCTGTGTGACAACCTTTTAAGTATTTGAAGAGTGCTATCATGTCTCCCCTCAATCTTCTCTTCTCCAGACTAATAATGCCCAGTTCTTTCAGGGGGGATCCGCACGTCGTACCCAGAGCGCTTCTATGCGACCCCAGTGCACCCCGAAAACGATAGTCTAACTTGCCTGTAAAAGAGCCGAGGAAGAAGCGTGCTTGCCGGCACCACCCAACTCCCTCTTCGCTGGCTGGGACGGAGAGCTCGGGGGAAGAAGGCAGGGTGGAGAGCTTCTTCCACTCTCCACCCCACTTTCTTCCGCCGAGCTCTCCTCTTTATCCTAACCATTCCTCTCCAAGTAGCGTCTGAACAGGGCCACTATGTTTTCAGGACCTTCTTAAAAGCCTGCAATGACGGGCCCTGGCAGACCCGATTGCAACTTATTCCGGAGGTGTGGTCCCACTGTGGAAAAGGCCATTGCATGTGTGGGCGCCCGCCTAACTGCTATCACAGGTGGGCAAATAAGAAGGGTCACACTTGCTCATCTTAAAGTGTGGGCAATCTAAAATGGGGGAAGGTGGTCCTCTAAGTAATTTCCTCCCAAACCATTTAAGGTTTTAAAGGTCAAAACAGCACTTTAAATTGGGCTTGGAAACACTGGTAACCTGTAAAGCTTGCACAGTATAGGCATTATAGAGACTGAATAGCTCTGGCCTCACAAATACTTGACCGGATGGCCATATCTGTACGAGCTACAGTTTCTGAACCATCTTCAAAGGCAGCCCCATACAATAGTCCAGCCTGGATGTTACTATTGCATGGATAACTGAAGCAAGGTCCTGGCAACCACCCTAAGCTGGTAAAACACACTTCTTAACACCACTGCCACTGGGATTCCCCAGTTTCCCAGAAGCACTCCCTTGGTCTTTTAGTGGAAATGTAATCCCATTAAGACCAGTTTTAAAGTTCCATCCAGTGTAGTTTGTTTCCCAGTCCACAGTACCTTGTCTAGATTAAGTTTCAGTTTGTTTGCCTCATCCAAAATAGCCTCTAGACACTGGTTTACAAGTTCAACAGCCTTTCTGGGATGTATAGGTGGAAATGAGAGGAAAAGTTGAGTATAATCTGCATACTGATGACACTTCAGCTCAAACCTCCTGAAGATGTCATCTTCAGTTTGTAGCCCTCCCATGTTTTCCCACAACTTCTTTTTTTCCTACCAGAAAACATATGTTAAAGAAGAAAACACAAAATCGCTGGATTGATACATGAGGCTTTTATTGTGCATTCGTGACTGGTCACTCAAAAAATTTTTTGCAGGTCTTTTACATGATGTCATTAATCTCCACGGCCTCTCCTGTGTTTTCTGGCCATTATAACAGCTTTATTCTTAATGGGGAAAATATAATAAATATCTGTCATGCTTTGAAGCACTCCAACCGCTGGTGAATTTCTGGAATCTCACTGTATTGCAGCTATACCACAGCGCCATCTAGTGGCTGTACAATTAAACATATAAATCTTCCAGAGAAAGAAAAACCTCAGAAAAAACATGTGTAAAGGAGCCGATCCTAATCCTGCAAAGAATCTGGAATAAGAAGCTCTGGTAAACATGTGGAATAAAAGCCTGGTGAAGAGAAGTCCTTAGTGCTAGGAGCCTTCTGTCTGGAAGTACCTCTAGTCTGGTTTTAAGTAGTGATGTGACAAAAAAGTGTTGCAGATTATTTTTGACCATTCTTATTCAATTTCATAGAAAAGAAATTGCTTTCAAAAAGAAATTCAAAGGAGAAGAAATTTTGGAGAAATTTTGATGGGTTGGATTCAGGGTGGCTGAGGAGCGTGTATGAGTGTCTTGTCTTTCATGGTACAAAGATAGTTTTGCACCGGCATCTGAGACAAGATATATCTACCATCCTGCTGCAGAAATTTAACATTTGGAAGATCCTGGGGAAGGTGCTGAACCGTAAAGAATGACAACTATTGGAGAAAACATTTTTTTATTTGATGTATTTTAAACATGTATATCTTGCCTTTTATAAAAGTTCAAGAGAACCCTACTTGCTTTATTTTAGGTTGATTTGTTCCCAGAACAATGTGAAACTAATGCCTCTGCTGACCAACAGGGTTTCTATCCTGTTTGTTTCCCCGCCTCCTGCTGTTTCTCATGACTTATTAATGGAACATGTTGAGCTGCGCTTTTCGTCAATGACCTGAAAGACTGAAAGAGAGACTGAAAGAACTGGGCATGTTTAGCCTGGAGAAGAGAAGATTGAGGGAAGACATGATAGCACTCTTCAAATACTTGAAAGGTTGTCGCACAGAGGAGGGCCAGGATCACTTCTCGATCATCCCAGAGTGCAGGACACGGAATAACGGGCTCAAGTTAAAGGAAGCCAGATTCCAGCTGGACATCAGGAAAAACTTCCTGACTGTTAGAGCAGTACGACAATGGAATCAGTTACCTAGGGAGGTTGTGGGCTCTCCCACACTAGAGGCATTCAAGAGGCAGCCGGACAACCATCTGTCAGGGATGCTTTAGGGTGGATTCCTGCATTGAGCAGGGGGTTGGACTCAATGGCCTTGTAGGCCCCTTCCAACTCTGCTATTCTATGATTCTATGACCATTGCTCCCTTTAAAAATTAAAAATAACAATCAGTGTTCATATCAAGAATGGTTGCACTCAGTCTTTAATCTGTCCCTAGCTGGGAGCAGAAGCATAGCATTTAAGGAGATCCTACAAAAGCTCAGTTGATGAAGATTGTTCCTGAATTTGAAGGTTCTACAAACCAAACTATTAACGGTATTGTCACAGAAATACAATTAAATCTGGAACACTACCTCTGTTTCATGTTCATTTTAACATCTGAAATGATCTCAAACCAGGAAAGTTAAGCCTAGTCCATCTCTCTAACTCTGCCTTTATATACATACACACACTTTGTTTCAATTTTCTCATATAATTCCCATAATACTCCAGATTCTTAATCAGCACTTCATCTGTACATTCTTGTAAGAGGGCTTTCCATGAATATATGCATTCTAAATCTAAATAAAAGCATTTTGTTCCTTCTTTGGGGCTGTTGATTATATCCTAGTGCTGTAAACTTGCACTAGACCCTCCAAGATCTTCAGGGCTGGCAGTGATTTCTGCAAATAATATAATACATTATATACCAAATAAAATGTTGCACTGGAATGTCATTAAAATGCTAATGCAGGGCATAGATATTTCACTAATATGTGGCAAACAAAGTCACCTGAGCCAAAATAGCAAATCAAAGTAGTCAGATTATACAATTATAACCTAAAGTTGTATGATTTTACTGGTCGATTGCACATACTAATTTCAAACAGATATAGATGAAATTCAAGAAAGGGTTTAAATGAACCTGAAAGCAGATGATTGACTAAGTTATAACTGGTTTCCAGGAGATGAAAGTATGAGCAGAGCTAAGCAGAAATCTATAATTCTGCTTACATTAATATTCCCAAATAAGTTATATAGATATACCCATCCATTTTTTTCAGTGCATTTGACTTAAATATCAGTGCAGTTGATGCTATACTGAAGTTCTACACTCACCTTTTGTCCAAATGTAGGCTGAATGTATGGAAGGGAAGCAGAATCGTATTTGATGGCCCCAATTGGTGCACATTCAGGGCTTTTCTGCATGAGGCTTTTAATCTTCACCTTTACCGAAGCTTTTGCTTCTGGATTCTTTGTGGGGTTAAGATCAGATTGTTTACAGTCTCCCCCTCCCGCAGCGGTTTTCTTTCCCTTCCTTTCTATATGTTCCATTACACAATCACTAGGTAGCACTGTGGTATAGTGGAATTGCACAACTATACTCAGGCCTAATCTACAACTGGAGGCCTTCCAGGAGTGGGGAGGGATGATCATGGGGTTTTGCACTTCTGGCATCATCCCTCAGGGACCACAAGCCAGCGAGTTTTCCTGGAAGTAAAGGCAGGCCCTTCTGGGACGCCATTTTTTTTTTTTTACAAGCGGAGACATTTGCACAATCCTGCGCAAAGGTACGTTTTTAAACACACACACACACACACACACACACACACCAAACTCAGCACGAAGATCCATTACAAACATGGCAAAAATGCTCTCCCCCTCACCCCTGATGCTCACAGACTCTCCCTGCACAGCTCCTTGCCTGTTTCCTGACTCCTGTGAGGGAGAGCCACACCACCTACAGACCTCGAGATTGTGCTAGACTGGAGAAAAAAACGGTTCCAGATATCCCGGGAGAACTGAGTGGTCATCCCTGGTTCACCCTGGGATCAGCTGTGCGTCATTTGGACCCATAGGGACGACCTCAAGTCCACCCTGGGATAAATGGCAGGTGTAGATTAGGCCTAAGTTTTATACCACCATTCAGATATATACCAGACTTTCCTCATTAGGAAAAAAAAACACACACCGT
Organism: Elgaria multicarinata webbii; assembly: GCF_023053635.1. Classification (NCBI taxonomy): domain Eukaryota; kingdom Metazoa; phylum Chordata; class Lepidosauria; order Squamata; family Anguidae; genus Elgaria; species Elgaria multicarinata. The sequence continues at coordinate 130,403,747 of NC_086171.1, forward strand.
GAAAATGGTTGCAAAGCATTGGAGAGGCCTTGGAGGATGACGACGTGCAAACTACCATGAGGAATCACAAGTGCACAACAAAAGCTTCTTGTAGAAGGGCTCTCAGTGGAATGTGAGTGTGACAACATGAAGGAACTACTGGGTTCAGCCTGAATGGGTTGTGTTTCCTGGGAAAGGCTGGGAAGTAGCTAAGAGCAATTACTTAACTACTCTTTCTGGTCTGGGGAGAGAGAGAGACTACAGCCTGAGAGAGCTCTTAAAAAAGTGCAGTCACAGGCAACAAGAAAGAGGTAAGACACAGATGTCAAAATGAACTAGAGCCACATTTATTAAACAACAGCATCTGCAAGGGGGTGTCAGTGCAGGATTCAACTAATTCTTCAGGCAACTAGCCTGATGGGTATTGGGTGAGCCCACACTGGCCTCTGGGAGAGTGACCATTATTTCTCCTCTTCTTCAGTGCCACATGTTCTAGGTAAGAAGGAAGACCGTCTAGGGTTCCAGACCTCTGAATGAATGAGCCCAGTCAGTCCCCCCAAATGGACTGTAATCTTGCTCACATGAGCAAACTTCAGGAAACACTAATCACTGTAAAGGTGCCTCAGGGTGCTCACCTACCTTATTTCTCACCTGGATTTTCTCTCACCACCCACAGTGTGAACAGAGTGCTGGACTATATGGACCCTTGGTCTGATCCAGCATGGCACTTCTTATGTTCTTATAATTGCCCCCCGTCCCTCCCTCTACACCCGTATGGTATAGAAAGGGCCATGGAAGGAAGGTTAAGCATTCTTTAGCTTCAGTCCCATTTTCTTCTTTAGAACACATACATTTAAAAAACTCCTCTAAAGTCTTAGGAAAGTAAGAAATTGTTACTTAGATCTCTCAGGTTCTATTCAAAAGTGTATGGGCAGGAAACCACAATATTTCATGTTTAGACATTAAACTGCAAATGCTGTTTGGGAGAAATGGCTCAACACTTCCTCCTCTGCAATAATTAATCCCAGTTCAGAATTTTTTTTTAACTGCCAGAGCTGATTTAAAAACAAAAATACAAAAATAGCATCTTAATTTGCTTTTCACATTACAAGCTAATGGAGAACAGGAGGGGCTAGCTTTTTCCCATGACAACTTTGCACAGTTCATTTTGACCTAATCCACCAATTATCTTCACAATGATAATGAGGCTAATGATTTTAGGAATTATTCCAGGGAACTGTTCACAGTGTGGGTTAAGATTACAGGTGTAGGGAACTGTACAAATGACTAATTTGTGACCACCACCACCCATGAGTCATTTATCAATCCTCTTGAATTTCTCTTTAACTAATTTGCTAACCCTTCCCCTGCCCTCGTAAAAGAATCTATCACAAACTCTACAAATTAATTGCTAACAATTATAATGCTGGACACACAACCCACTGTTGGCATATGCACTAAAAACAGAAATAAATGATAATCTTTTACCAAACTTGAGAGAAAGCAGCCTATTCTGCCATCCACTACATCCTCTCCATTTTTTTACAAGGCTGTATACTAAAATCAGCTCTTTAATAACACATATTTATTTATTTATAAAAAGGATGGTTTCAAGTTACATTTCAAATTGCTTTGTTCAAAACTATGATGAAATTACAAAATGAAATTTAAAGGTAGGAAAGTATAAATATGATTTGAAATAATTTGAAGTATATAACTGTTGTGTCTCTGATTGTCTCTGCTTCAGGAAGGCTGAACAGCTGAGCCGGAGAGAGTTTGGGGAGGAGCCCTTCACAGGAGCTAGCTGCAGTCCAAAGCAGCTGGCCTCATTCAGGCATCAGCACCACAATATAAAGAAAGATGTCGGGGACTGGTGGAAACAAGTGTTCTTTTTCCTTGCCTTTGCTTTGGTTCCTTGCCAACCAGCTCTTGAACCTTGCCTGGCTCTAACCTGACCTTGGACCGGACTTTGACTATGCTTTAATGCTTTCCTGATTCCAGTATTGTTGACCCGGTTTTGGACAGATACTTCGGCTTTTGACTATGGACTGTTTATTGACATTTCCCGCTTGCTTATCTCTGTGACACTGGTGATTTATGACAATAACATGTAGAGTTCATTGCACTTGCAAAATACTTTGTGGGGGGGAATACAAAATTAAAACAGAAAATAATAATAGATAAATCTGTTGTAGCTGTGTCAAAACACTGCAGTGAGATTGTATAGCTACACTATATCATTTGTCCACCTCTCCAGTGGCACCCCCATAGAGCTTTATCACACCAGCGTTATATTATTATTATTGCCATCAATTTTCATGGTGCTTTACAGAATAAAACAAAACAAGACAATCTGCCATATGGCTTACAATCTAAAATCACCGTAACAGACAGGGGAGGGAGGGGGAAAACCAATAGGGGTAGAGGACATTAAAACTAAATATAGACTAGTATGACCACACTACAGTTAAAAAGCTTTCGAGAAAAGAAATGTTTTCAAGTGAGATTTAAAAACAGAAATTGACGTTGTGGTCCGCAAATGCACTGGAAGAGAATTCCAGGCATAGGGGGCAGTGAGCGAGAATGGTCGAAGACGAGTGAGAGATGTGGAAACTCTTTGGCAGGTAAGAGACATTGTGTTATTGGAGTGGAGGGCACGAGCAGGGCGATGAAGTGAAATAAGGGATGAATGGTAGGGAGGAGCCAGATTATGACTGGCTTTAAAAGTAAGAAGAAGAAGAAGCTTGTATTGGATTCTATAAGAGATAGGAAGCCAGTGGAGGGATTTTAAAAGCGGGGTGACATGATCAAAATGACGAGCCAAGAAAATCATCCTAGCGGCTGAATGATGAATGGAGACCAGTGGAGACAAATGAGAAGAGGGAAGATTACAATAATCGTCAACAAAAGATTACAATAATCCAGGCAAGAAATAACCAAAGCATGAACAAGGGTCTTGGTGGAAGAGACCGATAAGAATGGTCGAATTCTAGTGATGTTGTACAAGAAAAAATGACAAGACTTAGCTACAGCCTCAATATGTGATGAAAACGAAAGTGAAGAATTAAAAATAAAACCAAGGCTACGAGCTTCCTCAACAGGATGGAGCGTAACATTATTAATGGTGATAGAGAATGAAGGAGAAGGAAGAGATTTAGGAGGAAAAACTAGCAATTCTGTTTTTGCCATGTTTAGTTTCAGTTGGCGCCGCAGCATCCAGGTAGAAACATCCGCGAGACAGGCCGAGATACGATCTTGAACTTCAGACGACAAATCTGGGGAAGAAAGATATAGTTGAGTATTGTCGGCATATAGATGGTATTGAAGGCCATGGGAACAAATAAGATTACCCAAGGATAATGTGTAAAGGGAAAACAACAACGGGCCAAGCACAGAGCCCTGAGGAACCCCGACTGAAAGGGGAAAGGAACCAGACGAGAGGCCGTTCGCCGATTCATTAAATGACTGGGCTGATAAGTAAGAGGCGAACCAGTCATAGACCAAGTTGCAAAAGCCAAGGTCGCGAAGGGAGCTCAACAAGAGATTGTGATTGACCGTATCAAAGCCCTCAGTAAGGTCCAGAAGAATAAGGACAGAGTAAAGTGACTTGGCAAGAAAAAGATCATCAGTAATCCTAGTAAGTGCGGTCTCAGTGGAATGCAGACAACGAAAACCAGACTGAAAAGGATCAAGGGAAGAGGTAGAAGAGAGACAGTCAAGACACCGGGAGTAAACCACCCGTTCCAGAATCTTTGAGGCGGATGGCAACAAAGAGACAGGGCGGTAATTAGAGAGCGAAAGCGTGTCAAGAGATTTTTTTTAAGTAAAGGAGAAACAGTAGCGTGCTTATAGACAGGGAAATGAACCAGAAGCCAGAGAGGTGTTAACAATGTGAAGTAGAGTGACTGAAAGACCTGGGCATGTTTAGCCTGGAGAAGAGAAGATTGAGGGGAGACATGATAGCACTCTTCAAATACTTAAAAGGTTGTCACACAGAGGAGGGCCAGGATCTCTTCTCGATCCTCCCAGATTGCAGGACATGAAATAACGGGCTCAACTTAAAGGAAGCCAGATTCCAGCTGGACATCAGGAAAAACTTCCTGACTGTTAGAGCAGTACGACAATGAAATCAGTTACCTAGGAAGGTTGTGGGCTCTCCCACACTAGAGGCATTCAAGAGGCAGCTGGACAACCATCTGTCAGGGATGCTTTAAGGTGGATTCCTGCATTGAGCAGGGGGTTGGACTCGATGGCCTTGTAGGCCCCTTCCAACTCTGCTATTCTATGATTCTATGAGAAGGAAGAATAGCAGAAGTAAGCTTAATAAAAACCCAGGAAGGAATGGGGTCAAGGGAACAAGTAGAAGGATTGGAAGATGCCAGTATTCTTGAGAGTTCATCAACCAGCGGGAACTCGGAGAAGGTGGCAGAGGAAGTTGAAGATAGGGGGACTGGAATACAAGAAGGAGCAGAGTTAGCCAGATCGGAACGAAGTGTTTGAATTTTAGTATTGAAAAAAAGAGCAAAATCAGTGGCAGTTAAAGAAGGAGGTAAGGACGGGGAAGAGGGCTTCAGGAGAGAATTAAAGAAAGCAAAGAGCTGATTAGGGTTCCTTGCATTCGACTGAATAAGCTGGGAGTAATACTCCTGTTTAGCTGAGGAAATGGCAGAAGAGAAAGAAGAAAGCATAAATTTATAGTGAATAAAATCTGCCCAATCCCTGGACCTCCACTATAGATGCTCAGCAGCCTGAGAACAGGAACGAAGATAGCGAAGGTAGTTGGTAAGCCAGGGTTGGGGATGAGAGGGATGGACCAGCCGTGTCGAAGGAGCAAAGGTATCAAAAGTTGAGGACAGAGAGGGATTGAAAAGAGATACAGCTGAATCCAGGGACTCCGCAGAGGTAACAGAAGGCAGAGAGGAGGATAAAGACAGAGAAAAAGCGTCATAGTTAATAGATTGAAGATCGCGACAAGCACGAGAGATCAGCAGCAAGGGAGGGGGAGTATGAGTAAGCGAGAATGAAACCAAATGATGATCAGAGAGAGGAAACTCTACAGTAGAGAGGTTATTAATAGAGCAATTCCTAGGAAAAACAAGATCCAGGCAATGCCCCAGAGAGTGTGAAGGCAGAGAAGACCAAAGCTTCAGATCAAAAGAGGAAGATAAAGCTGGAAAACGCAAAGCAGCAGAGTTGGGAGGATCATCCACATGAATATTAAAATCACCCAAAATAAGCGTAGGAGAGTTATCGGAAAGAAAGAAAGATAACCATGAGTCAAAATCAGAAATGAATTTTGATAGTGGACCAGGAGGCCGATAAATAACAGCAACACGCAATCGGAGTGGGGCAAAGAGCTGCACTACATGTGACTCAAAAGAGGAGAAGAAGTGAGAAGAAGGGATGAGGAGGAGCTGGAACCGGCACTGCCTAGGTAACAGAAGGCCCACGCCACCGCCACGACTGGTATGAGAAAAGGAGAGACCTCCAAACGAGAGGGCAGCTGGCATGGCAGTGTCTTGGGTGGGGAGCCAGGTTTCTGTTAAAGCGAGAAGATGCAAAGAACGAGAAATGAAAAGATCATGAATGGCAGCAGCCTTCGGCGTAATTGACCGACAGTTCCAAAGGGAACAGAGAAATGGGAGTTGAGAAGACAGAAGGCAGCGAATTGGGATTAAATTAGAAGAGACAGAATGGGAGCGTGCCATTAAATGAGGAATGTATTCCCATGCATCCTACTTTAATTGTGCTAGTTTTTGAGCGTATCATCCGAGCGGCCACTGGGGCGCAGGAGCAGGATTTGAAGAAAAATTAAACAAATGCTTACACCTGCGTAAACTTAAAAGATAAAGACATCAAAATTGGCACAGAAATAGATATTAAGGAGAGCTTTAAGCATACCAAATTTGAATCAGATTGGGTCATCCGTTGATTTTTTATTATTTTTTTACAGTTCCCCCCTTAAACCCATTTCCTGGTATGCAAAGGATCTTGCCGCCCGGTAGCAACAACAACAACGCCGACAGCTTAGTGCTGTAGGGGATAATTCGAGGGAAACAGGTACGTGGGATGAATATCTAGAGTTGTAGCCTGAGCACCATGTTCTATAACGCTGCAGAAACATTTACAAATGCCACTTATCCACTGTTCACAGAGCACAGCACTTTCTGAGCATGCTTTCTTTTCTTAGAATTATATGATTAGAATATTTTTATATAACAGTATTAGCGTTCTCTTTACAAATTTGTTAAATATAGCACACATGGACTGTTTTGGGAATAGATACCTTTGAGAAAGGTAATTATTCTCTGTCTAATATGCGTCTTATTTTTCAACTCTACTTTGTGAGCACAACTTCCATTTTGTTGAAATGCGCTGCTGGAGTATATTTGCATATTATCCTGTTAGCAACAGTTATTCACCCAGCTTTTTGTACAAGAACTTTTGTCCTGTAAAAAAAAATCATTCATGTCATTAAAATCACAATCTCAACTAGTGAGAGTGAATACTAGAGTTATTCAGTAACCAGACAATAAGCATGAAATAGTGATTGTAAAATGTTTGCTGAAACATAACTCTCTCTGTCTTCAATGGGCTTACGCCCCCAGTTGTGTGGATTGGATTGCAGTCTTGGTAGCGTACCATGTCAAAGAATTTGCAGATTTAAAACTGCATTTCCCTGCAACCTAGAAAGCACATTCTTAACTTTAATTGGCAACATTTTGTTTTTTAAAATGTTAAAGCCTTAAAGTTTTAAAAATCTAGTACACATTAACAGTTCCAGCTTAAGGACATTACCGTGTTTAATGAGTACTGAATGAGATTGATTGGTGAATATGTATTCTGATCCCCTACAATTACTATGAGTGTCAGTCACATTCTCATTTATGTTGGAGCCCCATAACATAGAATCACTGTGATGCCATGATTCTTAGACTCTAATACTAAATATATTTTCTTGGAAGGAAGTTGTGCAGAAATCAATGCAATTAATTTACAGATTAAGGCTGAAATCCTATGATATGTATTTGGAAAACCAAACCCACCTTCTTTAATTGGAAGCTGCATCTATTTCAGGGTTATTTGAGGAGGAGAAGAACCCCAGAAAAAATATGAAACAAAGCATTAAATTGTTGAAAATATTTTCCAGGTATAAGTAAAGGAATCCCACTCATAACATAAGAATTCGAGGTATAAGATTCATCTTAAGTGTGTTGATTACCCCACAAGCTCAACAAGAAGGTGGATTTGGTTTTCCAGACATAACTTTGTACCATCCGACTTAACTATTGGCTAATGGCTTGGTCATCTTCTGCTCCCTCAGAAATGCCACCATGGTCAGTTTTGGAAGCCTTATGGTTAGAACCTCTTCCCAAATGGACAGCACTCGGTTCTCATTATATCGGAATAAGTAACCCCCCTCCTACAATTCTGGCTGCTAGAAGGACATGGCGTATAATATCACGTCAATTACCATTTGATCCATTCTCTTGTGCTAAATTGACTATATGGGGAAACCCAGATTTAAAAATTGGAAAGAAAATATTTCTGTGGAGGACATGGACAGATAAGATTATTTTTACTTTGGATCAATTAATAGGCTCAGATGATGAGTTTTTGTCCTTTTCAGACTTGTGTGTTAAATATAATTGACCTGCTATGGCTCAATGGCAATACTTGCAATTGTAACACTTGCTGGAATCTAGGTTTGGCCAGCTGCTTTTACAGCTTCAGAGCCTTCAGCATTGTTAGAAACACTTTTAACAGCTGAACTGACACATAGATCCATGACCCATATATATAAGTGTTTAATAGCAGCAAGTAAATATGATACCCATAGTTTAAGACTAGATTGGAATAGAGAATTGGAGTGCCCTATCTTGCCTAACCAATGGATGTTTGCTCTAGCATCTGTATCTTAAGCTTCTTATTCAGATTTTTTTTTGTTTCGGGTCTATTGGACTCCACAATGTATTTTCAATAAGGGTTTGTCTAACTTGCATAATTGCTGGAGATGTAATGCATCTAATGCTTCTTTAGTCATATGCTTTGGCAATGCCCAGTAGTTGCCTCCTTTTGGCAGGAGGTTATAATAAGGATGAACTTTGTACTGAAACAATCTATAATATGGAATAATGTGATTCTCTTCCTAAATTACCTACCAGCTTCTTGGAGGTTAACACTTGGTCAGTGCAGATGGATCTTCACAGCCCTTATGACAGCCAAAAGACTTATATTATCACATTGGAAATTCACACCTCCCATAATGCAATGGATGAAGAACCTAATAACATTATCAACTTTTGAACAAGTGTTATATAGACCCAACTTGCAAGTGGGTAAATATATGGATATCTGGTCTGCTTTTCTTGAAACCTTTGTATAACTCTACCCCCTTTTTTTAACAGTACGTACGATGGAAATGATAATTTTACATATATAATGTATCCCCCCATTTTCATTATGTATTTTCTGTTCTGTTTGTTGATATTCACAATAAAAAAAAGATAGGTATTTGGGATTTTGCTTTATCTCTGTGGGATTTACTTCAAAGGCATGCACAGCCCATTTCATTAGGGTGTGCACATAGGTAATTTAAATAAAAAAACTTTTTTTAAGGCCAACATTATTTATTTAAGGATTTTTATGCCGCCATTCAGGCAAAAAAGGCTCTCACGGCGGCTTACAAAAGTATTTCTTGACAGTCCCTGCCCACAGGCTTACAATCTAAAAGACATGACACAAAAGGAAAGGGGATTGGGAGGGAGGAGGAGGAGGGGGAAAAGGAAAGCAAATTCAGGCACTACAATCTTAGTTGTAAGGTTCAGCAGTTACAGTTGACAGCAGGAGGGAGGGGGCTCTCAGCTGGAGCTGGACCCAGGCACGGTGGAGAGGTGCCTGGCTGCTGCTTCCTCCCTCACTGGTGGCCTCTGCAGTGACAGTTGGTAGCAGGAGAGAGGGGGCTCTCAGCTGGAGCTGGACCCAGGCACGGTGGAGAGGTGCCTGGCTGCTGCTTCCTCCCTCACTGGTGGCAAACATTAGATAGTAATGCCCTACTTCAGCTTGCCTGACCACAGGAGGGCTGTTGTGGGGGGGCGGGGGAATGAGAAGATGCTCCTCAAGCCCCAGCACTGGTGGGGCTTTGTAGTGATACTGGCCATAGCAAAGGCTTACAAGGTGATACTACCTGGGGGTGGGTGGGCTCCTCCTGGCCTCTTTGAAGTGTGGCTCACACAGTGATTCCTTTTTGCTCCTGCTGCCTGGAGCAACAGCATGCTGTTGGGGATAGCGCCAGCAGAGCAGCTGGAGGACAGCTAGAGGATTGTTCCTGCTGCATTTGGATCCCTACTCAATGGCCCCTCAATTGCTTGAGACATTAAGGTGTGCCTGGCACACCCCTTGCGCATGCCTATGATTTACTTCTGAGTACGCATACATAGGATCTGGCTACATATTTATACAAAAGAAGAGAATGAAAGGGGCCAACTGAATCTTTCTTGGGAGGAAATACCATAACAGGGCTGGGACTGGGGAGCATGAATCAAAAGGTGCTCTACCGCTAATGTAGCCTTCCATGGAGGTGGAACATGAAGCAGAGCTCCAGATGACCTGCATATAAAGGCATGTTCATTTGGAATCAGATGCTTCTTCATGTGCCCTATCCCTGGGCCAATGAGGGCTTTATAAACCAAATTGGAAACTAATTCAGAGTCAGTGCAACTGTTTAGACACAAGTGTTTTGTATGTAAAGTGAATGGGTACCAATCAACACTCTGGCTTGGCTACTACATTTTGAACCAACTGCTGTTTCCAGATCATCTTTACAAGCAGCCGGCATAGAGTGCATTACAATAGTATGATCTGGAGGTTATTAAAGTAAGTGTGAAAGTAGCAGGGTCATTGTTTCCTAGTAGTGGATGCAGCTTGGCACACCAACTAAAGATGGTGAAAAGTATTCATAGCCACAACAGCCATGTGACCACCAAGGAGCAATGTCTGGATTCGGGAGCATCCCCAAACTACAGATTTGCTCTTTGAGAAGAATGCAATCCCATCTAGAATAAGGCAACACCCTTCTCCAAGTTTACAAGATCCCCTCCCCTTCCAGTAAGATCTATCTTTCTGGAATAAGTTTCAGTCCATTTGCTGTCATCCATCTCATCACTGCTCCGATTCAAGATTAAGGCTGTCTGATGAAAAAGAAGTTGAACTGTGTGTCATTAGCATACTAATGAAATCTTACACCAAATTCCTGACTTCCTCACCCAGTGGTTTCACATAGATGTTAAATAGCAGAGGGTACAAGATGGAACCTTGTGACACACCCCACAAAGCAGCTGTCATGGGGTGGAACAGAAATCCCTTATGTTTGAAGTATAAGGCTGTCATGCAATTAAAGTCATCTTAGTTGACTGTTCTGTATGAGTAAATAGAATGATGTAAAGAGGAAAAAACCCCTGTGTTTTTAGAACAAGTTGTTATGACCTTAAAGATAACAGAAATAAAGTATTGCAACATTTAACAGTGAATTTGCAACCAAGTTTTCAGAAAGTAATTGTGTCAATTTCTAGAGTACAAGGTTCTTGGGGAGGAAAGGGAGCAGGCTGTTGAAGGCACATATGGCTGCCTTCCACTGCCTTCTCTTGCACCGTCTCTTACTAATGTGATTATCACACCCTCTATCCTACCCTTCCACATTCTCTTAAATGTTATATCTGAGTTGGTGATGAGGTGAACACTTCATTGTGGGGGAATGGCAAGGTAAGTACTTTCACTATGAGTTTAAAACAAACAACCCCCCAAATCTAAAAACCTATTTCCCCAATTAACCAAGCAATAACTTTTTAATCAATTAAGGCTGCAATTCTAAAGACACTAACCTGGGAGCAAGTCCCATTAAATTCAGTGGGATATATTTTGAGTGGACCTGCAAAGGATTTTGCTGTAAAGGTTTTAAAGCAATTCATTGAACAGATTAAAAAAATACAATGGGGAATAAACAGAGGTGGCCATAAAGGAATGTCCCACCTCTGTTTATCCCCCATTGTATAAGTAGACATAAACCATAGTGCTTGGAAACCCCATGCCACAGATTTTCACCTACTAACAGACATAAAAATTGCAATCCACACTATAATTTCTAACACATTTTTGCATGCTTTCCCACAGAGGGTGCCGGATATATTTTTATTTTAAAACATTGCACTCCCCAACAAAAACACAGAGGGCACCTGTGGTGATACCCACCTTTCTGTCCCTTAGGTATGTCTGGGGTTTGTATGTCTACTGAGTGCTGAATGTTTGACTGAGTGGGTGTGGCTAGTGATGCCATGAGAGAGGGGGAGGAGTATAAATAGGTTAGCTGAGGGGATTGTGAAGCTTTGTTTTGAGATTTGGTTTTAGTCTGGGAGTTTTAGTCTGGCTTGTGCTTCATGACAGTGTTTGGTGTGAGGCGTGAGAAGAGATAGAATTTTAAGGGACTTGGGATTGTTGTTTTAAATATAAAAATATGCAGGTTTGATCTAAATTGAAATACTAAAGATTTGTTACATTTCAATAAACTTTACATTGTGTTCTGTTACCAGAAACCACACTTCAGCTCGGATTTATTACCTGCTATATTACACAGTGTAAAAACATCTCAGTAATAGAACCTATTTTCCAAAACCCTTTACCTTGTTCCCTCACATGTAGGAGAGAGGTTGTATTGTTTTTACCCTTTCCTCAGGCTTTTCAAGAGGTGGCGCTTGGCTTGAAAAGGGTGTGCTAGGCAAGGCCTTCTCTGTGAGGTCGGCGCCTTACAGCACCCCTTAGTTGCTCACCTTTCCACAGAATATAATGGATAACTCAAACACAACGTTGCCAGAAAACAACCACATCTTGGCCTGCTTAACAGAAGTTTGATCTTTAGAAATTAGGAAGCACAACTTTACATTTTATTTATTACATTTATATACCGCCCCATAGCCGGAGCTCTCTGGGCGGTTTACATGTCAAAGAGATAAACAATACTGTGTCTAATTGCGGTAGTACAAGGATATATATATATATATATATATATATATATTCAAAAGCTGGCAAGCCTATCAAACACCATGCTGCAATCATATGTCATATTAGACTGTAAGCCTGAGGGCAGGGACTGTCTTTTTTGCTAAGTGTAAGCCGCTCCGAGAGCCTTTTTTGGCTGAGGAGCGGGGTATAAGTATGATAAATAAATAAATATGTCTACATCCAGCTTAATATTATTCAGAGTTAGATGCATCCCTGAGTGCACAGGAGTCAGTGGGTTTGTGTACTGTGGTTCTTATTCTCAACAAGTTGTTTCAGTCTATAGCTGACTGAAAATATGCTCCCAAAATTCTCCACGCTTTTCATGGATAGTGAAATGAGGGGAGGCAATTTCACCAAATACTCTTTGGAGTGAGGAAAAACTCCCCAATAGTGGTAGAGCTTCTTTCTTTTCCTTTTTTTTTTTTTTACTAGAGCTCAAAGTGGCAACTGTGTTGGCAACCTGATCATCATTTTGCCTCCTCTACAATACTCCGGAACTAGCTTTGCTCCAGAGCACTGGCAGAGGAAAATGGCAGCTGCCATTCAACAAAACTGTCCTCTTTTTCTGGGAGTGAAAAATATTTTTAAAAAAAATCTTCTTAAGATCCCTCTGAGCAATTTTGTCATACTTTTTGCCATCTACTTCCCTGTCTTCCCAAGAGCTTTTAGTTATTGGAAAAATGTCAGCACTTAATTCACCCCACCCCCCACCCCTAATCCTCTTCCCTTTCAGCAAGGCTGCCCCCATAAGACTTGCCTTCTGGACGCTTTTATCTCTCCAGGAGTCGGAGAGACCCCAATATTAACCCCTAAAACAAATTCCAGACAGGCAGCCCTCTCCTGCAGCAAAATTCAAAAAGAGCATTGTGGCACTTTAAAGACTAATATATTTATTACTGCGTCGGATGTCGTCCACGAAGCCTTTTGCCATAATCGTGGCTGTTGTTGTTTTTAGGGTCCACAAGACTGGGCTGTTGCAGTTTCATTCAAAACAGCTTTTCTAGATAGCGCATTGCACGTCTAGAAAGAACTGAAAGGGACTCCCGACAACTTCCTCACTCCTGCCCTAGAACAGCGGGCTCGGTGGGTGGGGAGATGAAGGATGCCGAGCGCGCGAAGGCGGGGGCCGCAACAGGTGAGGAGGAGGAGGAGGAGGAGGAGGAGGGCGGCAGCGTCTGTCCGGGGGCAGCAGCTGCCGCGTCTCCCAGGCCCCTTGTTGAAAGGTCTCCTAGCAACCGCGCGGCCAATAGGACGCTGCGTGGGGAAGGGAAGGCGGAGTGTGCGGTTAACCCCGCGAGGCGCACGCGTGGGAGAGGCCAGGTCGGTCGGTTGGCGGCGGGGCAGCCGCTGAGATTGGGGACTCGAAGCTGCCCGGGCGGGGCGACGGGGCCCCGCCCTTCTCCGCAGCAGGTGAGCAGTGCCAGATGCAAGGCCAGGCCGGGGAGGGCGGCTGCCAGCCCAGCCTGCCCAGGAAGAGGGCGGAGTGTGTGCGCGCCCCGCACCTCCCTTCCCCCCCCCCGGTTTTCCCGGAGCAGGTCTGCGCTTGAGCTCGGCTCACCGGGGAAGTGGGGGGAGGAGAACTATGCGCACGTGGGAAACAGTGCCAGAGTGTGTGGGGTGTGTGTGTCGAAGCATGAGGGGGAAGCATGTATGCACACGTGGACGTGCAGGAAGGGGGGAAATGTGCAGGCATACCGGGGACTGGGGAAGGGAGTCCGCCCGTAAGTTGGTCGAGGGAAACCGAAGCACGCACGTGTGCTAGCACGTATATACTGTCTGGGTGGGGGTTGCAGCCAACGTGGTGCTTAAATCTAAATAAGATCCGAAATCTATGGGGTAATCCCCTGCCTAGCTATTTTTTTTAAATAATCCCCCCTTCTTAGCCGAAGGTGTGAGCTATTTGCAAGATGGAAATACGATTGTACACATAGGCAGATTGTATACTATTCCTGTTGTGGAAAGAATTGTGGGCACACAGTTTAGAAGGGAGCCCTGGAGTGGGGGAGGGGGAGGGGGAGGGGGAGGAGGGGCGTTCCAAAAACAGAACTGCCTGCAAGCTTTACAAACCTGTTGGTCCGGGCAGTGTGATGAGGCATGGGACAAGTAGCACTCCGGGCGATGTTTGTATGGAAATGATAGCTAGCCTCGGGTTGCTTGTTGCCTGCGGTGGCTGTGTGACAAACCTAATCAATAATAACGTCACCTCGTGCGATGATGTAATACTGTTTTCCAATTTGCAGCTCCAGTTTTCCAGATACTCTGTGCTAATCACAAAATAGATGTATCAGTTTGTTTGAGTGAAACCCCCTCCCCCAGGAGATCCAGTTCAATCCCAAAGAAATTGATGTGGGTTTTTTGAGGATATGGTTAACCATTGCTCCTGACAAGGATGTACAGAAGTTTGTTCCATGCCATAGGAGTTACACAGCCTTGTTTTCTAGCTCATATTGTGCTTGTTCCAAAGTATGTGTTTTGCAAGCTCTAACATGTGCACTGGCAGTCATCAGAAAAAGGCATGGCACTGAATTATCTAGTTCTTGAGTAGGCAACCTGGTGTCCTCCAAATATTTTGGACTGTAACTCCCATGAGCCCCAGCCAGCATGGCCAAAGTTCTGGGATTATAATTTGTAGTCCAAAACATTTGAAAGATACCTGGTTGCCTCTCCCTGATCGGGTCTGTATACAGTTTTCAGATTGCAAAATCAATATTAGTGTAATATCTTTATTAGGACAACCAAAGGATCACCAGAAATGTGTAAGTGTTTGAGATCTCCAGAGCTCTTCATCAGGCAAGATAATACAAAAAGCAGGTTTAGCTGGACGGTGGTGGTGGTGGTGGTGGTGGAAACTTGACTTGATGATGGAGTCCAAAGGTCTGCATGTTCAGAGTCCAATATGAAGTGGGCTAGGCCATGTGATGGTTATAAGGTTACACCTGCAGCTGCTCCTAGAGAGCTTCAGCTATTGGGCAGTATAAAAATGTAATAAATAAATAATAGAGTAGCTGGGAACAAAAAGAAGAAAACTGTTCGATCCCATTTTGGAAATATAAAATTCAGCTGTTACTTAGGTATATATCTGTCCTGGCTGAAGCACACTGGCCTCTTAACCTGTGGATCGCAGAGAGAAATCTTGATATTAACCAAGGTGGAGATAATTCAGAGAGCTGTCCCCATTTCAGCTGGGTTCACACAACAGCCCACAGTTCACTCCTGATAACAAACCATAGGGTCTCTTCCTGGGTCATTCATGGTTAACAAACCATAGTTTGTTAGTGAGGCTCAGTTCAGACAACACAATAACCCACATTTTGATAACACCCTGTTCAACGACAACCCACACTCAACCACTGAGTGTGGGTTATCATGTTGTGCGAGTCCAGTAATTTGTATTAGTTTGAAAGCAACCTACCTCTATGGTGGCAAGATTCTTAAAACCAGCTGGCAAGTTTCTTTTTTATACCATCAAGTTGCAACTCTATTCAAGGTGTTTTGCTTTGTTGGCTCACTGGGAGAAATAATATACCCACATTTTCTAGTTTTAGAAAGAAAAATGTAAATGATACTGTTATGCTTTCTAAACTTATTTTTAATTAAGAGCCTAATTTTTTTTAAAAAAAAGTTTTCCCAGATTGTTGTAGATGTTGCATGCTGATTCATGTTAGAATGCAAAGATATTGCCCGTAAGACATGAAAAATAGTTAGTGCATTCCCTTCTTGCTCTCTCACCCTGTTAGTATTCATGCCTCCAAAAAACATCCAATTCTTGCCTTGGAAAACAGTAAAATACAGGGAACAAATTTAGAATTTGTTAAGATTTTTGAAGATTAGACAGACTTGTGTAATTGAATGACTTCTGTGGCCCCTTAAAGCATCCTTTGCAAAATTGGTTTTGTTTCATCCGGATAACAGAGCTGTCTATGAAGGGGATTACTTGTCAAATGAAAGGCTTAAGCTTTTATAAACAGTCCTTGCAGTCTAATC
The DNA here is from genome assembly GCF_023053635.1 of Elgaria multicarinata webbii. Lineage (NCBI taxonomy): Eukaryota > Metazoa > Chordata > Lepidosauria > Squamata > Anguidae > Elgaria > Elgaria multicarinata. The sequence continues at coordinate 130,419,764 of NC_086171.1, forward strand.
TTAGAACATGATTCTCCATGTGATATTCCTTGTTATGGTGTAGCACCTTCTGATCTGCTGGCTTAATACACATCCTTACACAAAAATTACCATTTGAGGTAGATGCATCACTGTGAAAATGTTTTGGAATAAAGTTAGTAGACATCGATACTACTGTATGTGGATGCCTTGTTTCAACATTGGCAAAACAATTTGAACTTTTGCGGGGAGGTATATACTGCGTAAAAAGACTGGCTGGTGTGTGTAAACTTGGACATGGGGGCTTTTTTGTTGTTGACATAGGATGTGATATATTGAAAGGCCAGATGGTGTAATGTGATTGTACTGTAGTGCTGTAGAAACCTATTTATCTTCTGCTACTTAATTCTGAACTAGTTGTTGTTAGATCTAAAGAGAGGTTTAAAAATCCCATTTGTCAAGGCTAAATAATTTACACCACCATCTGAACTTATAATTGGGCAGCAGCTCTACCATTTTAAGCTTGTACTGAATTCTTCAGACCACCACTTGTTTAAAATTTGCATCTAACATTTGCATCTAAATTTGTCAAGATCCAAACCAAAATGTTCATTCTCTGTTGTCTGAAAATGTTGGCAGTGGAGATTTAGGGTGTTAATCAGGAAAAAAACCCATCAGGCTGCTGTGGTGAACCAATCATGTTCTGCAAGTTGTTTAAACTGGCAGGTAATTTTGGACAGTTCAAAATAGATGTAGCTAAATACCAAATAATGTGGGTGCTTTTCAATTTAGGATGAATTTTCTTTTTACTACTTCGCAATATGCTTTCATTCAAGAACTATTGAGAGCCTGTTGGCTTCAACCAGGGGTCCCCAATGCAGCACTTGATTTTTATTTTTTAATTCCTCCCTTTCATTTAATATATGTACATGGATTTCTATGAAATGCATACTATTTTCTAGCAATTAGATACAGGATTCAACAAAAACAGACCAAATGTCCAAATCAGTATCCATTTGAAGGTGGTGTCTATACACCACCTGTTCAGATATTGAAAGCATTTTAAGGCCCTCAATCCTCATTAGAGGAGATGAGTGTTTACCCATCTATAAGTCCTTTAGCTTCAAAAGGGCACAGCCAGCCTCCCACATCATTTTTATGGTTCCTTCTGAACAAGGCATAAGCTGATTATTCACCTTAGGCAGCTAGTTTTGAAGGTCTTGCTCCGATATTGTCAATATGTCTTGCTGCATGGAGGAAGCTGCCTTATACTGAGTTAGAGCCATCTAGCCCAGTATTGTGCCTTTGGACCATCCAGCCTAGTCTTAGGTGGTGGGAATCAAACTTGAGGCCTTCTGCATGCAAACCAGGTGCTCTATCACACTGAGCTATGGCCCCTCCCCTGAATTATGAAATGAATCATGGCAATGGAAGTAATCTTAACATTATACAACTTTGTTCATTTCTGAATTTATAGGCATGCCTCAGTGAATGGGTATTCCTTCTCAATTCTGAAAATCAAGTTTTGCTTTGTTTTTAAAAAAACACCCAAGACTCCCACCCATTGTCTCTGTCTTTGAATTTGCACAACATGACAATCCATCATGGGTAATGGGTTGTCATGTCCAATCCCAGCCCACCAAGTACTGCCCCTCCAGTGATGCCCAAATGACATTTTGGAGGGTCTGTCACTTATTCTCTAATCCCCATTTACAAAAATATGCCCCCCCAACTTACGCAAATGTGATAATAATTTCTTGTTGTTTTGCTGGTCTTGTGCAAGTGCACACTTGTAGTAATATATTTATTTCTTACCCGCCTCTCCCTTTGGATCGAGGCGGAGAACAACATTAGTACAGGAATCAACACATCTTAAAAATTCTTGATTTTACATTGATCTGGGTAGGCCTGTCGGAAAAGGCTAATCTTCAAAGCTGCCTTAAAATCACAGAAAGAGTTAATTTTACAAATCTCCTCTGGCAGGCTGTTCCACAATCCGGGGGCGACAGAAGAAAAGGCTGTCCGATATGTGTAGCCTTGCTTTGTCCTTGTCCTAAGTTTCAGCTGCCCAAGGGAGTCAAGTGCAGTACGTAACATTCAAGGAAATGGATAAGGCAAGACTGCATATAGGCAAATTTATGCACCGTTGATGGGGCAGGAGAAGTAGGTGCACCCCTCTCCCTTAGAAAATATGTAGAGAATCTATTTGTTTTAAAGGTTGTCTGCTTGGTAGTACTGTTTCTTTCTCCTTAGTATATCTCCTTGTATAGGAAGCTGTAATGCTTATTATCTAAATATTGTCTATCTTTTCCTCTTAGTGTGATGATCACAGGGAGATGAAGGGAGATGAAATTGCATGTTGCTGATGTGCTTGCAACTCGCAAACCCTTTACACTACTTATAGGAGCCTTCTTACCATGCACTGATGACAAGGCTGCTGCTTTTTTCCAAATACTCTTTATAAAGCGTTGATGTGTTGATCTGTAATTTTGAAACTTACCTACCGTTTTAGACCAAAATACCTTGTGTTTGATATATTTATAAGCATTTATCTGGTCTAATGAATCTGAAAACCCAGATTTAATCAAGCAGAATGTCTTGTATGCTGGCTTTAGCCTCTTGTTTGATTTAAATACTCTCGTTAATCTAAAACGTTCTTGCTATTTTAGGAGATGCTTACGTAGGAGATTTAACCCGCAGTCATCATAACGCTTCTCTGCTGAAGCAGTTGATCAGGTACTTTGGATGTGTTAGTTGCTATGGGAGATTGGAACACTATTACAGTGCCAGCACTGTCACCAGGTAAATGATTGAAGTCATAAGTTGAATTTTGGGGTGTTTAATGCCTGAGAATTAATTATAATTATTAAAAACTTAGCATTTGATATGCTTGGAGGCTGAACATATGTGCATAAAATAGCTAATGATCTTTAAAATTCAAATGCAGAATGATGTTATGGCTTGTAATGCATTATGCTGTAAAAATTGGGTTTTACAGAAGTGTCATAAATCCTATATATGGAGCTTAGTACTACTTCCACTTAATAGTGAGTGGTAAATTTATTTTAATGACTTGCGTGTTTAGAGTTGTGGATAAGGTTGCAATAAGGTTTGCTGTGGAAAGGAAAGTTGAAGCATACAATGTTGTTATCTGGAAGTAATCAGTGTCACTAATATTGACTTATCTGTCAATATTACGGATAAGGAGTGCAAGTAGATTCATTATTTAAGCTTCATATAGCAAGATTAATTGTCACAAATGTTTTGAAATTGTTGTGATGAATAGCTTTCCAGATATTGGAGTTTTGTGTTTCGAATATAGCCCTTCTCCCAGATCTAAGTAATTTAACACTTAGTTGTCAGTGACATTCCCGAGTCACATATTATTTGTCTTTATTGAATTACACCTGACTTGAAGCCGACTTAAATGGCCTTGGATGCAAAAGGCACAAGATGTGTATTTTATTAAAATAAATAAGTGACAGTTGCTCCTGACTTGTTTCGTAATATTTTGCTTTTTTCCTCCCCAGATAATAATATTGCTTGGTATACCTCAGCCAAAAATATGTCTCCCTCAAGCTTAAGTGTGCAGCAAGTGCTGCGCTCACCACTGCCTTCGTCCAAAAGTGTGCACAGCCTTTTCAGTGCCTTCTGCACAGAAGAGAATGTTGAACAAAGCCTTGGCTACCTTAACAGGGTAAATCATCTTGTTGTATTAATATAACTATTCTTTATGCAAAGGCTTTCATCTGAGGAAGCCACCTTCACTTGTGGAAATAGTACTGAAGTGTGATACAAATCTGAACGTTGTTGAAGTTTGGTTTAAAAATTATTTCTCTGTTGTGCTAGGAGCTGACCACACTTGGTTTCCCTTCGCTTTATGCTGACTCCAAAGGTAAAGAGTTGAGTGTGGTATCAGTCTTAAACTGTATGAATGAGCTGCTTCTGCTTCAGCGCAAGACTCTGCGAGCTCAAGAAGAAGCAGAAACTCAGCACCTGAAATTGGGCAGTGATATGGACCATCTGCAGAACTGCTACACTAAATTGAAGGTACAGCATCCTACCCTCTTCAATCTGTGCAAATTCTCTGTTTTCTATTTACTTGGGGGGTATCTGTTTATCATATTAATAAGAATAATAAATGCCTTGGTGGGGGGGAGGAGCCAAAGATGATGCTTCACCTAATCTTCAGCCCTATGTACACAAAAATGCAAGAATTGGCATGGCCATTTTGCCCACCCTTGAACTTAAGGCTGAAGCTGGGCTGAACATTTTGAATTTGACTTTTTAGTAGCATCCTTTCTAAGAAATATGCTAGCTGTCTATGATCTTTTCTGAATTGCTGTTACTCAGACCTTCCTTTATTCAACTGGGATAATTTGTCTTAATTTCTGGAAGAACCTTTAAATCTTGTTGGTTTCCCCACCACTGCTAACCCCCATTGCCTCCAGAAGGAAGGAATTAACTGCACCAGCTCTCAGGCTGGTGTAGTTTCTGGCTGTATTTTGGGGCATGTTGGTAGAATGTGAGATCCTACAATCTTGTGGATCCTTGGCCATACATCCCTCACAGCTGCCCTGTTTTTGACCCAACTAGTGCTGGGACATTGTCAGTAGGCTAGCCACAGCTATGGAATGCTCTGCTACCATTTAGGAATGACCTCCACAGACAGACATTCCTCTCTGCAGCTGGACCTCGCTCTCTGTAGGCAGGGGTCCTCGCTGGATGGTGATGGAGCGCTATACTGTATCCTGCGGCTCTGGGACACCCTCTCAGGGACCATACGATTGCACCCGTAGCTTGGATCTGACCTAATGAATCCAAATACTGTAAAACTTTAGAAAACGAATTAGTTGGGAACTTCTTAGTTCTGTACCTAAAGTAACCTTTCAGTTGCTCCAATTAATTCAGCACAAAGGTTAACAATGTCCTCTGGGTGGCCAGTGAAGAGATGTTTAAATTCCAATTCATTGTGCATATTTGAGTTTCTAATGGGAAGGCCTGGGGGTACCACATGAGAGCACACTATGTGCAAATGATGCCTCTGGACCAATGTTGCTACAGCAGCTTATATGGGAGAGACTCCTGAAGCTGAATACCATCTGATTTGGTAGTTATCTGCGGATATAGAGCTGGCCAGTTCCCAGCTCCTTATTCATAGGTACATTTCTAATGGAAATGCCTGATTAGAGACTTGTGTGAAATGGAATACCATGCTTTACTGTGTGCTGCACCAGACCTTGGTTAAATATTACTCTAAATTAGCTTGGAAAGACAGCCTCCTGGTGGCATATGATTTGAGAAAGTCCAAAGTTTCTTTTGAGATGCTGAGCTAATCAAACGCTAGTTCCTTGTTTGTTTTACCTTTTAAAATAGACTTTGGATTTATTATTACAGATAAATTTAAATATGTATTTGTATATCAACTAACGTATTTAGAATGCCGTTTTTATGCTAACAGCTCTGTGTTGCGTCATGAACCAGCTTTAGCCTTGTCGCCCACACAGCATTTAGCGTCTTTGTGTGCAACAATGTAGCCATGAACTCTAGTGTATACCAAATAAAAAGCAAATAGAAATTATGATAAAGTTATGATAACGTTTCAGATAATTACTAGTATGGTGGTCATTCACTGCTATATCTGTTCTGTTGGGCCTTCGGAATAGCACTGCACTTCATTTCATTCATGGCAGTGCTATGTTAGAGAACATGTGGGTCTCTGTGCAATAGAGCACAGTTTTATGGACTGCACATGCAGCACACTGTGGCTTAGCACTGCACTAATGTAGTGCTGTGGAGGCTGCACACACTACTCTCTTTGAAGAGACAGCCATGTGCAAGGCAAAGGCAAGCCAGCATACTCTATTTGTGTATCACTAGAGTAAGGAAGCTTTAGTGTAAGAGGAGTGGCTGCATTGAAAACTCCTCCTGGGTGTAGTCCTTCTTCAGTCTAAAATCATAGAGTTGGAAGGGGCATTTAAGCCATTAAGTCTAGGCTCCTGTTCAGTGTGGGAATCCAGTTTAAAGCATCCCTAACAGATGGCTGTCCAGTCTCTGCTTGACTCACCTCCTTCCTAGGCAGTTGTTTGCATTGCTCTGACTACTACATTTCCCCCTGCTGTTCAACTAAAACCTGCCTTCCTTTAATTTAAGCCTGTTGTTTTGTGTCCTACCGTCTTGGATGATAGAGAGCAGCCTGTATCCCTCTTCTGTGAAACAACCCTTTAAGTACTTGAAAAGTGCTATCCTGTCCCCACCTCAAGGCTAAATATACCCAATTTCTTCAAACGTTCCTTGATGTTTTTAGTCTTTGATCAAATTTGTTGCCTTTTTCTGAACTTATTCCAATTTCTCCAAATCCTTCCTAAAGTGTGATGTCCAGAACTGGACGCAGTATCTGAGATGAGATCTGATCAATGCAGAGTAGAGTGGAACTATCACTTGCTGTGATTTTGAAACTATAGTTCTATTAATACAGCCTAGAATTGCATTTGCCTTTTTCTTTTGCTGACAAATTGCATTGCTGACACATACTCAGGTTGTGAACAGCTACAACTGCAAGCTCTTTTTCACACATAATATTGCCAAGCCAGGTATCCTCATTATACACCTGTGAAATTGATTTCTTTTTCTTAAATGAAGTATGTCACAGTTGGGTCTGTTAAATTTCATTCTGTTATTTTCTGCCCAGCGTTCTAATCTATCAAGTTCATTTTGAATTTTGTTTCTGTCTCCTAAGGTATTAGCTAACTCACCCAATATTGTGACATCTGCACATTCGATAAACATCCCCCAACTCCTCCAAGTTATTAACAAAAATATTGAAGAGTGCAGGGCCCAGGCCTGAGCCCTCCCACTTTATACCTACCTCCATCTTAATGAGAAATCATTGATACACGCTCCTTGCATATGGTTCTCCAGCCAGCTCAGGACCTACCTAGTAGTAGTGTCAGTTCATATTTAATTGGCTTGCTAGGGCACTTTGTCAAATGCCTTACTGAAGTCAAGATATATTATGTCTAGATCTGTGAGTAGGAAGCAGATTGAATAAAATTATAATAGTGCAAGGAAACTGATTTCAGTTCATACTTTATTCAGTTAAACTCATGAAAGTAAGCTATTGGGCTAATGCTCTGGCATGCTATAGTGTTCCTACATCTGAACTCAGTTACTTAGTGCAAAATGTATGTATGTGATTTCTGTGACTGAAAATTGCAATCTCAATAGTTCAGCAATAGCCATTGTATTTTAGATCTTTCTAGTACATTAAGAGTGAATTGTAGGTGATTTATTTTCCATTTTAATAGGAGCAGCTGGAAACATCTAGGAGAGAAATAGTTGGACTTCAAGAAAGGGATAGACAATTGCAATGCAAGAACAAGAATCTGCACCAGTTACTCAAAAGTGAAAAAGATGAGGTTAGTCAGCTTTTATTTTTGTGGGAATTGCACGATCATTTTGATAGACTGGGTGGTTTTTGAAAACATGCAAACCTCTCATTTTGTAGGAATTCCACTAAGAGAGGGATTGTTGAAATCTGTATTTGCAGCAATCCTGTGTGATCGTACAGTAAATGAATTTGTCATGCCAGTTGATGTGCAGTTTGTGATTGCAAGTTCTGTAAACCCAAGCTACTGTTTGATATCTGTGCATGTAGGAAACTATATTGTGGCACATGTGGCACAGAAATTCTGTGGGGGATGAATAATCTGCATGATTTAAAAGTCAAATATGACATAATTCAATCATATAAAATAATTTGAAGGAGAAGGAAGGACAACTGCCCCTTTATACCTCTAGGATAATCTAAAATATTTTGAAATCTGATAACTCGTGGGAGTGAAGGGGGAGAGCAACAAATGTATAATGATAGTAAGTCTATATACACCAGTTGCTGAGGAACGTGGGTAGGAGGGTGCTGTTGCACTGTTTCCTGCTTGTGACTCCTTGGTCAACAGCTGGTTGGCCATTGTGTGAACAAAGTGCTGGACTAGATGGACGCTTGGTCTGATCCAGCATGTCTCTTCTTGTGTTATTAAATGCAAAACCATTTTTCCAGCCCTGCCACTTGGCTCACTCTCATAGCTTATTCTCAGGTCACTGTGTGTTTCGAGTGGACTCTGCACTTTATTCATCTCTTCATACTTGTCACTGAGGAGCTCAACCATAATGGCTTTTGCATATGTGTATTTTGTTGGCTTCACCCTGGTACCTTGTCCAATATGTCCTTAGTTTTTCAGGACAATATGTCCTGAGAACGACTGCATGAACAAGGAGTTCATGGTGACCAGAAGCAAAAGGATGCTGATGCTATTGTGCTAGCTACTAGCAACTGATGCATTTAAAGGTCATGACCTGTGATTGTATTACTGAGAGCTTCCATGACATGAGTAAGCTAGCTATGGGAACTCACGATAAATATAAATACTTTTAAGTCACCTCACTAGTCAAGTCAGCCTAGGATGACTTAAGTTGGTCAGTCTAAATCATTGGCCAGAAAATATGGTCCAATCCTGAAGGGTCCACAAATTATGATTGATCAGTAGATTGAAACAGTGGTCCTCAACTGATCTAGACCTGAGACCCATCTTGGACTCCCAACCAGCCACATGGGTCCCACTTTCACAATTTTCACCATGCCCAACATGCCAGGAACAGCTTTGCTGCAACCCATCTGGACTGATCTCTTGGCCCACTTTTGGGTCACGCCCAGCATTTAAAGTCCATTGGATTAAAGCACGTATAGGTACCCTTCATGGTGTCCTTTATTCTGGGAGTCGTCCCCTGTTTGTCTCTCAGAAGGATGGGCCTTTATAATACCAAATCAGGCAGCCTAAATTCAATCAAGAAGCCAGAGACCTCCTAGAAAGCTCCTAATCATTCCCCAGAGCCAAGCTATTAATTCCTTCGTTTAACCCCGTTGTGAGTAATCCAAAGTTATTGCTTCCAAAAAAAGGGTTAAACTCCAGGGCGGTTATAGAGTTCAAAGAGCTCTATAACTGCCCTGGAGTTCAACCCTTCTTTGGGAGTTTTGACCATGGGACCTGATGATGCACAATCTGTGTGCATCACTGTGTGCATTTAAAAGTAAATGTGTGTATTGCAGGTGCAGAAACTACAGAATGTTGTTGCAAGTCGAGCAACCCAGTATAATCATGATATGAAGAGGAAAGAAAGAGAATACAACAAACTGAAAGAGCGCTTTCATCAACTCCTTATGAATAAAAAGGATAAAAAAATGGGTATAACTTCCAAATCTGTTGGTAGGGTAGAGATTGTGATGTGAATTGCACTTCTGCTTCCTATTATAGTTTTAACTTGTCCTTCATTGTTTCTTCACTATTCTTGTGCTGTTTAAGTATGTAGCAGATATTCAAAGAGCAACAAAGGTACAAGGAGAAAACAACAATCTGCTTTCAGAACTTTAAATCAAGTAAATTTATTTCTAGGTGGATTGTATAATGACTTTATCCAAATTGCTAGGGCATCATTATACAAAACAAAACTTAAGGCCAGTTTTTATCCTCTGTGTGTGTGTGTGTGTGTGTGTGATGTCTTCTTAGTTTCTCTGTTTGATATAATTTCTCTCCTTGTAGCCATGGATGTCCTAAATTATGTTGGTAGAGCTGATGGCAAGAGAGGTTCATGGAGAACTGGGAAAACAGAAGCTAGGTGAGCCGGTCACACTGTATAGCTTTATTTCTTGTCACAGTAGCATATTTCATGTTCACTTATTTTAAGTGCTCTGCTTTCAGGAATGAAGAAGAAATGTACAAAGCTCTCTTAAATGAATATGAACAGCGTCAGAAGCAGCTTCTGGTAGAAAATGCTGAACTCAAAAAACTACTTCAACAAATGAAGAAGGAGATAATTTCTCTCCTTCCACCACAGAAACAGAAACCTAAAGAAAAGACTGAAGATGGCAATGGAATGGTAAGTGTATGTATATGTAGAACATATACATTCAAAATATTTTTAAAAATAATTGCATCATAATGTGTTGGGTCACTAGATCTTGTGAACTTGTTCACTTCTGTCTCCAGTGACTTATTGCACCTTTTATTGTCTATTTCTTTAGTAGCTCTGAACTGTGTTTGTTTCATTTATGTATAAGCCGCCTTTCTGGACCAATTCCACCCAAAACAGCAAACAAAATAAAATATAAATCTAAAAATGTAATAATATAATACCAACACTTTACATTGTTTTGTTTTGAGCTTTAAAAATTACAAAACAAATCTTATGCATGTTTAGATAGAAGAAAGTAGGACTTTTTCTGTCCAAACATGCATAGGATTGCACCCTAAAATACAATTTAGACAGTATAAAAAAACATTTCCAGAGCCACAATAATAAAATGCCAATAAAACAGCAGCATGATTAATAAAACACTCCAGTTAAAAGTCATTTGAAAGAGGGAGGGGTTTCAATTTTAAAAATACAATAAAATACCATAAAAGAGGAGGGGAACCTTTCATCCCTTGGGAAGGAGTTCTATAAGATGTGGCTAACTTAGTCTGCATTCAATCCATTATATTTTCCATGCGATATTAAGACAGGAAAAACATTTATGTGCATTCCGTAAAAATATGGCTTACTTATAGGGGTATGTTCTAAGAATTATTTGATGTTGAAAGTGTTTCCCTTTAATCAAAGTATACTCCATGTTATCAGTCTAAGTAGCATTTCTATTCTAATATTTTCCATTATTATGCAAGCTTCAGGTCTAGAATAGGTTTGTAATAATTCGGGGTCAAGAATGACCTCCTTGTGCAAGGCACATTCACTCCAGTTAAAGGGCCCATATATTTGGCTCCTCTTATTTTACCTCTACACTGGTGTAGTGGCTAGAATGTTGGCCTGGCAGTCGGGAGATCCGGGTTCCAGTCCTCACTCTGCCATGGAAGCTCACTGTGTGACTTTGGGCCAGTCACAGACTCAGCCCAACCTACCTCACAGGGTTGTTGATGTGAGGAGAAATAGAGAGGAGGAGGATTATGTACACCGCCCTGGGTTCCTTGGAGGAGAAAAGGCAGGATATAAATGTAATAACAAAATAAATTGTAATATCTGCTGATAATTTTTCACTATATCTATAGTTAATAATGAATGCATCACTTAACAGTATATAGGTTCTTCCAGTTTTCATTTGATTTAATCACACAGTATTGGAGAGCAATGTGCAATTATCTTTTATTTCCAGTAGATGGAGTTACAGCTTTACTTTGCCATGAGAAACAACCTAGTTTTAGGAACGAAGAAGAATTTTGTTTCTGTTTGCAAATCATAAAAACATATCCCATTTGCAATTCCAAATGTGAATGAGAGCAGGAGCGCTTTTCTGGAGAAATGTTTGCAAATTCTCGAATTTGTGATCGCATTCGAAAAATGCATATTTTTTAAAAATTAAATGTATACTTTGAAATACATAGTTTTTTTAAAAAAAAATCAATAAATACATTTTCATGCTTTAGACAGTGGGGGGAAATTGCACACTTTTGAGAAATATGCACAGAGATGCACACTTTTCCCATTCAAGCAAACCGAAAAACAAGTAAAAAAAGAATACTGACGTGAACTGAAACAAGCTTCAAAGGGATTTTTGGAGAATTTAGTGAGCTTGAAAATTGCTGCTTCTGCCATGCCTATGTGGTTTATAGAAATGGGGCAACTGTCTGAAGTTAGCAGACTAAAATTCAGGAAAATTGGGAAGAATGGAGGGGATCAAAGTCAAGTATACGCTATGGTTAATATTTCCCTGATAGGTTTTTTATAAAACAAAGATGTGGTTTTCGTGACCCTTAAGCTTTCCACGCTTCCTTTTTACTTACATTGAAATCTTCAGTATATTTTACATCAACTTATAAATGTTAATATATATAGAGAGAGAGAGATAGTATTGATCAGTTCAAGCGAAACATGTTTAGAAAAATAGGTTTTAAAAAGTCCTGACCTATTTAAACAGAAAGGAGGTAGTGTTTAAAGGCCAGAAAAGGATATATTTTTTTCTTTTATTTGCTGCTTCTAGTAGATGGACGTGCATAGCTAGGGATGGATGGAGTCAGCCGTGCCTGGTTTCTCTGGGCCCTTACGGAGGCGCTGCCCTCCTTGCTGACCGCACCATTCACGCATGTGATATTGCATAAATGGCCCCTTTATCGCTGCCATTTATGTAACATTACCTTCCTGGAAAAGCCTGAGCCAACATTTTTGCCCCAAAATGGTGGCCCACTAAGGGGGCAACGGGCCGCTGGGTGCTTGGCAAGCCAGGGGGTGCCAATGGACTTTCATGCCATCCCTATGAATGACCCATGTAAATATAAATAAGATTTGTAGGTGAGTAACCATACTTGTAAGCTGGAAGCCCCTGTTAGTAAGTTAAAGGACATTTATACAAGACTTTATTTTATGTATGCATATTTCAGAATTTATAACCCATTTTTCAATTCAGATAAATTCCTGAGGTGGAGAACAGTATTAAAAACAAAAATAATAATATAAGCACTAAAATATCCATATTAAAATGCCAACTAAACTAAATCAGCAGCATTGCCTTAACATCAGAGAGAATAATATACATTACTTGAGCTATGGTTAGTTTTGTATGTTACTGTTGTTTCATAGTTACTTAAAGTGTATATTTTTTTCATCTTGCAGGTCCTGTCAGACGTGGAGGAGGATGTTGCAGAAGCAAATAAAGAGAACATGTGGGAACTTTCTTGTGAAACAGTGCGTGAACAACTTGCTAACAGCATTCGAAAACAGTGGAGAATGTTGAAAAATCATGTGGAAAACCTTGATAACCAAGGTAAAGCTAAGATCTGAGTTATGCTTGTGTCATCTTTGCTTATATAATTTAACTGAGTACTGGTTATGAAAAGATCTAATTAATATTACTTTCTGATGGTGCCTTGGTCACTGCAAAATGTTTCAAGCAATGGGTATGATCCAGATTTATCCATACTTAGAATATTAATCATAACTGACCTGAGTCCCATTCTTTTCAATGGTTCTAGTCTAGGTATGACTAATCCAACCCAATAGAAATAGAGGATTTTCCTCATCACAGTGGAACAGCTGGAAGAAAGTTAATTTAACAGTAATTTGAGTCAAATTAAGACAGAAAAATGGATTCAAGATAGATAAAACCAGTGAGAAAAAAATACATCAAAATCATTGTCTGGATTCTCACATTGTGCTAAGCTATGATGGGTTGTTATCGTGGGTGGTCCTAGAGCAGCTTAGTGTTATGTCCGAACTCGGAGTGGTTTTCCCCTTGTGGGTTGTTCTGCACAAACAAGTAATTCTGAGAAGCCATGTCTTACAGGGTTGTGTAGAGTGGCTTGTTCACAGGGTGGCTTAACGTGATACCTGAACTTTTTTTCATGGGTTCTCGGGAACGGCTATGGAGCTGGCCAGCAAGAGCAGTAAACCCCCCTGCTGCTCCTCATGATCTTGCTAGTGCTATTTCCATTCTCCCTCATCCCTTCTCAGCACCCTTTACCTTAGGATGGAGTGTTTTTTCCTGTAAGATTTTTGAAGAAAGGAAAGAATGTCTCGAAAGCATCCACAATTTTTGTTTTCAGTTCTGTGCAAGTGCATTGGAGCAAATGACCGCTGCTAGGATGACCCCTCCATGTTACAGCCCTGCTATGAGATTTGCACAATTTGCCCCATCGTTTTACTTTCCTGCCACGAGATTTGCACAACCCCCTTCCGTTTTACTGCTCTGCCACGTGATTTGTGCAGTTCTCCCCTCCATTCATTGCCATGAATTTTGCAGAAAAAATTAAGATTCTGCTCACTGCTCTTATGTACATTTGATAGCTAGCAATGGAGGTCAGCGGAGGAAAGTGACCAGCGCAAGGGGAGGGGGAAGCAGCTGGTGGCTGCAAGAGAGAAGGAGCTTTAGGGGTGGGTGTCACTATTTCAGAGTAATGTGTAACGTGAAGAATCCTTTAAAATACGAAGCGTTTGCTAGCAATGGAAGCGAAGGACATTGACAAAGGGATGGGTGGGTACAGCTATGCTTGGCTCAGCGGTCTTGCACAAGACTCTAAGAAAATGCCAAAGTTTGTGAACGTGTTCCTGCATTCATAATGGGTCAAGAAGTTATTTTCTTTTTGCATTATTATTATTATTATTATTATTATTATTATTATTATTATTATTATTATTTACATTTATATACCGCTCCATAGCTGAAGCTGTCTGTGCGGTTTACAAAGATTAAAACACTGAACATTAAAACAGATATACAAAATTTAAAACCATAAAAAGCATAAAAACAGGTTAGATAATATCCATTTAAAACAACTATTCTGGGTCAGTTAAAACTCAACATATGCTGTTAAATGCCTAGGAGAAGAGAAAAGTCTTGATCTGGTGCCAAAAAGATGACCATGTTGGCGCCAGGTGAGCCTTGTCAGGGACATCGTTCCATATTTGGGGAGGCCAGCACTGAAAAGGCCCTCTCCCTTGTTGCCATCCTCTGAGCTTCCCTTGGAGTAGGCACCCAGAAGAGGACCTTGAGAAGGATGTTGGCAAGAGAGGTATCTGGTTCAGTAGTGGGCAGGTGCTCTTGAAGACTTGCTCATTGCGCTTGTGCAAGACTCCAAACAAAAAATGGGGAAAAATATGGAGAATGCATTCCCACATTCATAAGGGCTCAAAAGAATATTTCCTTTTTGCAATCTGGTATGTGTGTATATATGTGGTGGCTGTTCTGCACAAAGAAGGTCACAGGTTCTATCCCAGGCATCTTCGGGGAGAGCTGGAATAATTCCTGCCTGAAACCATGGAGAGCTGCTACCAATTGGTGGCCCCGTTCAGACAACTGAACAGGGGCCAACATGGACAGTACTGAGCTAGATGAACTAATAATTTGACTCCGTTTAAGGCAGCTTCTTATGTCAAATTAAGTCAAATGAAAGTATGTAACTTTCATTAAGTCAAATGAAAGTATGTACAGTATCAGGTGTAACTACTTAATACAAAAAATAAACGAAAATCATTTTTGAAACTTGTAGTATCACATGTACATTCTGGATCACTCCATGACAAAGATACCGTCTCAAGAGAGGACCATGAACTGGAAGTCGAAAGGCTACAGTCGGAAATTCAGCAGTGCAAGGAGATGATAAAAACTCAACAGCAGCTCCTACAGGTAAGTATTATTCAAACAGATACCAAAGTGGCCTCTGTGATGTAAAGGGGAAATATGCCAGAAGTGTAAATGAGTTCTACCTTGGATTGCCACTCAGTGTCACTTCCACATTCTCTAGGCCCCTGCTGTATATAGTTGGGCCTTGGCATGATGGAAGAGAATCCCAGATAGCAAAAACTTGTAGGGTTTATACAGGGTTATTTATTTATTTAAGTGTTTTTATCCCACCATTCAGCCAAAAAAGGCTCTCATGGCGGCTTACAAAAATATTTCTTGACAGTCCCTGCCCACAGGCTTACAATCTAAAAAACATGACACAAAAGGAAAGGGGATTGGGAGGGAGGAGGAGGGGGGAAAGCAAAGCAAATTCAGGCACTACATTCTTAGTTGCAAAGTTCAGCAGTGACCATTGGCAGCAGGAGGGAGGGGGCTCTCTGCTGGAGCTGGATCCAGGCTTGATAGAGAGGTGCCTGGCTGCTGCTTCCTCCCCCACTGGTGGCCCCTGCAGAGACGGTAGGAGGAGGAGGTGGGGGGCTCTCAGCTGGAGCTGGACCCCTATATTTGTATCCTAGCCTGATTCAGAACATCCTTTAGAGCAGGGATGGGCAACATTTCCTAAAATTCAATGGTTTTGTTGTTTTGTATTGCTGTGGACAGTATTTTCCCCCTAACACTTTTGAAGATTCATTTTTGATTTGCCCGACAGACTCTGGCCTCTGGGAAATTGCCCAGCCCTCATTTAGAGTGTAATTTTGGAATGTGTTTGGAGTGAGAAAAATCTAAGGTATGATCCATTCTAGCTGTTCTGCCTCTCTTGCAACTGTGACTAGTCTCCCAGCTTCTCTTGCATGCTGCAGGTAGAATATTATGGCCAGAGTAGTAGCTTCCCGATAATCACTTCTGATTTTTCTGTACTTCACATTTTACCTGCAGCAGCAGATAACTTCCCCATGTGGTGATGATGATACCAATATGTTGCTACAGGACTGTTACTTGCTGGAAGAAAAAGAGAGACTAAAAGAGGACTGGAAACTGTTTAGAGAACAGAAGAAGAACTTTGAGAGAGAGCGCAAAAGTTTTACCGAAGCTGCCATTAGACTAGGACTTGAGGTACTTGAATAGTTCTGTGCTTTCTAATGTTTGAGATCAATCATTTTTGCACTTCTCAGAATTCAGATTACCAGGACCTAGGGCCAAACAACACAACAGGCTTTGCTTTTATTGTGCTCCCTATATATAATGCGATGAATACCGGTATGTTTGAAAGGAGGCATGTCTGTGAATGTACACAGGATATGTACCAGGGAGTTGTTGCTGGCTGCTGTCCCTCAGCACGTATCTGTTTTGTGTTTACAAATATATATCTCCTGTTCACGTGAAAAGCATGTCTGAAGTGTAAAGTGTGGATGGTCCACGTGCCGTTGGAAACCATCATCCCCACTGATCCATGCAAAGCTGTGCATGATTTGCGTACAGCTTTGTGATAGCTTTCCCTCTTCTTAAATGCAAAGACCTATTTGAAGTGCAAAGACCTGCCCTGATTCACTGTGGTAATCTTTCATTTTTTCCTTGGTGTAGAGGAAGGCATTTGAGGAAGACCGTGGAGCTTGGCTGAAGCAACAGTTCTTAAGTATGACTTCTGATCAAAATAAGACGGATCATGTGAAACCTCAGTGTGCCTTCTTGGGAAGTAAGACTTCAATATAAAATGCATCACACCCATTATCTCTTTAATGGCAAAAAAACATATACATAGTTATAAATCCCAAGTATGTGGTACAGTACAGTATAATTCATTCTACTGTATTTATAAATAGATATGTTCCATAGGTGCATGCAATATACTGCAATGTTTCTTTGTTTTCCAAAGAGCAGCTGCAGTAGTACCACCCCCACCTACCCCCATCTACTCTTTAAATTCCAGCCATCAGCCACCATCATGTTAAAACTGAGCTGTTACCTAAGAACCGGAGCCTCCCATACAGTTTGCTGAATGGTCCCAGCACGGGAGAGTGAGCAGGACGCCCTAGTATTTAAAACTTGCAAATGTGATACACCAGGGCAAGAACCATAGCGTCCATCCTATGTGATATAATTACAGGGTTGTAGGCCTGGTGGATTTCATGAATGAACATATCTTTTGCAGGTTTGCAGAAAAATCAGGCAATCTTTGGTTGTGTTTTCTCTTCCGCCCTACTTACTTTTGTAAACCGCCCAGAGAGCTTCGGCTATGGGGCAGTATATAAATGTAATAAATAAATAAGCAATAAGGAGAGAAGGAAAAGACTGGACAGCTTCTCTCCATTTTCCCCAGCTAGCAAATGCAATGTTACTCACTGGTGCTTTCTCTATGTATTTTCTTTCTCTCTCTCTCTCTCTCTCTCTCTCTCTCTCTCTCTCTCTCTCTCTCCCCTCCCTCTCCTTTCCACTCACAGCTGTAGAGACAGACTGTGGGCATGCACTTCCCCCTTCTACTGTCTAGGACTTATAGTTCTAAGTTGCAGCTGCTCCCTTTCACCCACCGCCTTCAACTCATGGCTGTGGAAATGCATCACTGTGACAATGCTAATGGCAAATGCCTTCCCTGGTTTCCGCCCTGCCTTCTTGAACATTTGGTATGATAGTTTCCTAAGAAGCAATGTTTGTCTTGCAGGTTCTGACTCAGATAATCTATTAGCAAATGCCAGGTCACGGCAAAAGAAACAGAACCACTTGTCCAATGTCTCTAAGTTCTCTGATGTTTGTCAGCCAACTCCGCATATCCTTGAGAACAGGTACCTGCATTTTTCCATCACCTTTTCTCTCTGCTTCTCAACAGCCTGAACAATTAACTAGCTATGGTAGAAACTTCCATGGGCCTGGGAAAGCATTCAGCTAGATGTTTGTAACAAGAGATGGAAGAATTCGTTGATTCAGTTAAATTGTTCTCTTGTGCCACCTATTTTTTAGAATAATTGGCTTCAACAATTCAGGACCCAGTTCCTAGACTTTCAGGGTGCTCTAGCCAGTCCATCTCGTGGACCGAGTGGCTTCTGCATTGAATGGGAGTGTATAATCACCTGCATTTCTTTAGGACATTCATGACACGTATGTTTGTAAATCTGCTCTTAAAAGTGTTTTGGATAGGGCAGGCCTTGCTGGATTGCATACATAGCTGATGTTCGCCCATCAGCTATGTATTTCCACTTCTTACCGCTCCTTGTTCTTGTAGCATGAAGGAGAAAGGGGGAAAAACAGGCATGTTAAATTTCTTCTTGTTTATGTGCTCTATTTTTCAGTTCAAGTGCCCTTCTGGATAAAACACCGGAAGACCGAAAGCCAAGCCTGGTTAGAAGGGAGCAGTTGAGAAGGATACAGTCTAGCAATGCCAGCCCTGTTGCACAGGACAATATGGATAGTCTCCGCATGCTGTTCCCAGAAAATGTACACACAGAGCACATAGATAACTTGCCTTAGATTCTTAACCTTTCTCGCTCTCTATTTGTTAAGCAGATGTGTCCATAAACGTTTCGACTTCATTTAGCGAAACAGAGTGTTATCAGTGGAATTGAACAGTGCCAGTGATAGCAATTGTGCTGTATGTGTGGTTTTTTTTAATGATTCTCCTCCCGTACTCCAAACCTTTCCTATCTGTCCCCTTTTGAAAGTCGATTAAAAAACAACATTTCATCCAGGTTTATGCATATTCTTACAACAGAAGACTGATGGAATGTGTGAATCTTCCGATGATGAAATGTTTCAGCATTGGTAATTCCTTTTTTTTTAAGTTCAGGCAAAAGTAGCACTTTTAGCTCTAGTTTATGATGAAGGGTTCACTTGCGTCTCAAGTGTAATTGGCATTGAAACTTCTTTTCCTTAACTTGAATGTACAGTATATTGTAGATGAATAACAAGACAGGTTCTATATTTATTGTGTGATTTCAGATTACCTCTTTTCATATCTCTTAAATAAAGCAAGGCCTTAGGTTTCAAATAGATGAGATATATGAGATATAAAGCATTATGTGACAGTGCCATGAAATGAAATTCATGGATCCAAAAAAAAACATATTTTACATGCCAATCATAACTTGAGTTTTTTTTCATTGTGATACAATGTTTACAGATGAGTTTTTTTAAAAAAAGCCTATCATTTCAGTAAAAATAAAATAAAATTATATTAAAATTCATCTGCAAAATAAATGTAAGTATATTCTGCAAAATATGGGTGAATGTGTTTTGGGTTTTGTTTATCAGTTGGAAACGCTGTATACTGTCAAAGGAAGGTAATGTGTTGCCTTGCCAAGTTTTTCCATTTGGCTTTGGAATTCAAAGACCAAGCAATACTTTTTTGCTCTTGATGTAAGAGTTGTTAATGTATCTATGCTCAAAGAACCCAAGCTATGTGTATTAATATGTAATGTAGGTATTTCTATTAGTTGATTCAGAAGAAAAAGATATCACACTATTTTCCCCACCAGAAGAAGAAGATTATATTTATTTGTATCTAGCCTTTTTCCCTATACTGGGACTCAAGGCGGCTTTACAAAATTAAAACATATACAATTAAAACATATCAATAGAAATATACAAACGTTAAAAAATATAATTATTCAGCTGTAATCTTAAAACATTAAAAATTTAAAGGACAAATGACAATAAAAATCCAGTGCATTAATAGAGGACCAGACTGCTTCCAAAGGCCTACAAAACAAAAATGGTTTTGCCTGCCTGTGAAAACACAGCAAGGAGGGAGCCAGTGAAGGGAGTTCCAGAGCCTTGGAGTAGCTACTGAGAAGGCCCTCTCCTGAATTTCCACCAGTCATATCGGTGATGATAGCGGGACCTAAATTATGTTGTATGTTAACAGGCTCAACAAAATGACTAAGTAGTTTGAGGTTCTTTTTGTAGGTGACCCAGATTTTAAAAGGAAATAAATGTTACACTGTGTATCTGACCCAAACTTAAGTTGGGCCACTTCCTGTCAATACAGTTTCTTTTCCATGTGAGCTGACCCAATACACTTACGTTCTGCAGGCAGACATGTACCTCATGTATAAATAGAGCATTCTCATGATGGTCAAGTATGGAAAAAAGTGGACTCTTGACCCAGTCAGTAATGGTATATAAAACTTGACCTCTACAACGGCAGGATCTTAAATTTTTCCAATAATCTGATGGATGCTCATAGTTGCTGATAATGAAGTATGTGAATAGTTCACAATTGCATTCTTTTGTGACAACAAGAAAGTATGACTGCTGCTGATGGCTCTTTACTAAAATGTACAGACTGGTGTTATGCATTACATTTTCCATTTCAGAATGCTTACTTTGCATACCATGATTTTTATTTGTATATAACCTTATATATTCATTGCATAGACTAATTTTTAAAATAGTACTTGCAACTGCTGACAAATTTCAAATGACCTGCCATCCAAAGGTCACACACCACTTCATGTAGGGTTAGATCCAAAGGACTACATGACCAAGGAACTTTGGACTTTCATTTCTTGGAAAGCAATTTTCTCATTTGCATGGAAAATCTTGAGGCAGATAAGGCTAATTCCTTGTATGTTTCCTTGGAAGTAAGCCTCACTTTTGAATTATTTTATTTTATTTACACTTCACCCTTCAAGTGGTTTCAAGGTGGCTTATGAAAAGTTAAAATTACAATTTAAGAAAACATGAAATTATTACAACATAAAAGAGCAGTATAAAAGCAGAACAATAAAAAGCTAAACACCAAGCTTCATAAATGCAATGTATAGAAGATTAAACAGTTGGGGAGGGGGGAAGAGAGGTCTTTTCCTGGCACTGAAATGACGACATAGTCACAGGGCAGAGCAGTCTCACCCTTATAGCCACCTGCCGCAGCTCAGAACTTGAAGGCTTCCATTGAAGATCTTGATGTACAAGCAGTCACGTCTGATGTCAAGCTCCAGTCCCAAGCTCTGGCGGGCTTTAAAGGGAGGTAAAACCCAGAACTTTAAAGTTATTTAATTACAAAATTTGTATACCATATCAAACAGATTCCAGAGTGGTGAACAGAAGTAAAACAATAAAAGATACAATTAAAACACGGTTGGAATTATACTTCCTTAAAACAAATAAAAATAAAATACCAGTAAAAAAGGGTGGCAGTCACTTAAGTAATGCTTCCTGGAATACAGCTGTTTTGAGGAGGTGCCAAAAGCAACACAGTGGGCCTGTTCAGACATCAAATGGTTAGTGAGTGTGTTTTGTAGCCATCATGGTTAAGAAAGCTTGACAACATGACATACTAAGCCATAATGTTTAGCTCAAAATGCTTCAACACTGTGGCCTAGTGTGTTGTCTGAACAGGCTCACTGTTGGCACCTGCCTGACCTCTGGGGGCAGGGAGCCCCAAAGAAACCTGACCCAGAAGCCAATAGGCAGCCAGTGCCATTACCTCAGCAAAGGAGTTGCATGCTGAAAACGGAAGCTCCTGACACTAGCTGAGCTGAATTGAGCCCTGAAACAACCTGGAATCCAGTGCAGTTGGTGAAGCACAAGTTTGTGATCATAAGTGGGATTGGGTGTTAACAGCTTCATAGCCATATTTTGGACTAATCACATTTTTAAAGCATCTTCAAAGGCAGCCGTAAGTATAAGGCATTGCAGTAGGTTAATCTAGAGATTACCAGAACATGGATTACTGAGACTAGACTATATCCAGTTAGGGGGAATCATCCTCCCACATCCATATACCCAGGATTACATCATAAGGGGAGTTTTAAAAAGCAGGTTGATATGGGAAGAGGGTCTGCCATTCAAAGAAAAACCTACTGGGGCGTCCAAGCCCTTGGCCCACTCAAAGTTGCTTTTAGGAAGCTAGCCATAGCTTCTGCTTGTCCTGTTGTTTGCTTAGAGCACGACTGACTTCAACAGTGCTTACTCCAGAGTAATTAGGTATAGGAGCTGAAGGTGATGAATCAGCCGGAACAATATTTGAGTAATGACAAATTCTACTGTGTACAGCCTTGAGTTCAAGTTCCCTTTTAGAATTTAGTTATTTTACAGTGATAACAGTGAAGCAGTCAATTAATTGACAGTAGAGCTATTCTGCTAGTTATGTGCCTTCAAGTTGACTGACTTAGGAATCAGCGACCTCCAGGAGCATCTGTTGTAAACCACCCTATTCAGATCATGTGACTTCATGTCCATATCTTCCTATACGAAGTCAATCCATCTCTTGTTTGGTCTTCCTCTTTTCCTTCTACCTTCTGCTTTCCCTAGCATTTTTTTAATGAGTCATTTCTTCTTATGATATTGTCTCCCACTAGGCACCTAATCTAGAATACACAGAGAGAGAGAGGGAGAAAGAAAGAGGTCTGCTATTGACTTGTGTCTCATCTAGTTGGGCCTTGATTGACAGAAGTTGCAAATGCTTCATCACGAGAAAGTGTTTTCCTAATTGTTTTGCTACAGCAGGACTTAAAACTTTGTCCAGCTAGGTTTTGGTAATGCAAGTACTGTCATGGTCAAATCCTGGCTTGAAGAAGTCCTTTTCATTTATTGACCTGACATTCGGAAGCAAAGTGGAAGAACACTGCCAGAACACTAGATTATCCAAGGGAAAGGACCCGAATAGCATTTAACTTTTTAGAACCCCTCTCCCTTCTAATGGCCTGCCTCAAACATGGACACTTCTTTCTTATCAGAAAAAAAGAATCCTGATCCAAAGCCATTTAAGGCTTTGAATGTTAATACCAGGACTTTGACTCGGAACCAGAAAAGAACTGGCAGCCAGTGCAGATGGAAAAGTACTGGCATAATATGATCATGTTGGCCAGACCCTGTTAACAGTCTCACTGCCCTATTTTGAAATAGCTAAAGTTTTCAGACTATATTCAAAGGCAGCTCCATGTATAATGCATTGCATTAATCCAAATGAGAGGTTACTAGCTCCTGGATAACTAACTAGGCTAGCTCTATCCGGATAAGGACATAGTTGGTATATCAACCTAAACTGGGTGTGGTTTTTTTATTTGTAGTGCTAGGAGCCTGTCATCTGGAAGCATCTTGGGTGGGGTGGGGTGGGGGGGTGCTTTCTTACACAAGACATCTAAATCCTGGAGTAATTCCTAGTGCCTCTGGCAGTTAAAGGAATTGGGGGCAGCTTACCCAAGATTGCAGCCTGCAGCACTTGGGGCATGATCCAAATGAAGTTACGATTTTTAAAATCTCATTGAATTTGATAGAAAAGATTTATGCATGTGTCGAATTCTCCCCCATGAAATAAATGGGACTTGATTTGGGTTAAGCATCTTTGGCTAGTTCTCACCTTTAGTGCATAGCACAACAATTGCGACAAGCTGTACAATCAACAAAGCATGCAAGAAAAAATCATTCTCGCTATGGATCTGAGGCATATTTAGTTGTTACAAAGAATGCAAATAGCTGTTGAATCTTTAAGATTGGATTCAAAATTATCCATATTGAGAGTAGACCCATTGAAATCAATGTGACTTAAGTGTTGAGTAGACCTATTGAAATCAATGACCAACTTAAGCCCTGTTGACTTCAGTGGATCTGCTTACAAGTCTGGAGCCAAGCTATAATTCGAATGGGCAGGTGCATGTCATGATGTCCTTCTGAAGTCAAATCTATTGTGAAAATCTATTGATCTTCAAGAGCATCATAACCAGCTACAAAATGAAATCTGCCTCATCCTACTGTTGAAGTCAGTTTGCCATGGAAGGCTCTCAACTGTTTTAAAAGATTTAGTTGACAAGACCTTAAGAAAGCAATGCTTTATTTCAGTCAAATAAAA
The DNA here is from genome assembly GCF_023053635.1 of Elgaria multicarinata webbii. Lineage (NCBI taxonomy): Eukaryota > Metazoa > Chordata > Lepidosauria > Squamata > Anguidae > Elgaria > Elgaria multicarinata. The sequence continues at coordinate 130,443,664 of NC_086171.1, forward strand.
ATGGTGTAGTGCTGAAGCAATTCATTTTAGACATTGACTAGACTAGTGTTACCAAATCATGGATATTGCCCAAGATGGCAAATGTTTATTGAACTATTACAAATCTCAGAGGGTCCATAGCTCAGTGGTAGAATGTAGGATTTGTATGCAGAAGGTCCCACATTCAGGACCTGGCACCTTCCAGTTCATAGAAGTGCAGGTAACAAGTGATGGGAAGGATCCTTGCCTGCCTGAGAGGTTTGTGATAACTATCACCAGTTGCAAATATCCCCTTTTGGCCAAGGTTCTTGAGAAGGTAGTGGTTGGGCAGCATCAGGAGCACTTGGATAAAGCAGGCTATTTTAACTCACTTCTGTTGAATAATAAGAACAACTCCATATGATTCCAGACACTAGGAGGCGATAGGGAATGTCCTCCAGCTTGATTAGTTCCTATTTCCTGCTCTCTCCTCCTCCCCTTCCTCTTCCTTCTACCTCTGCAACAGGTGACATGAGGTCTCTCCAGAAAGGAAGCAAGTAACCGTATCTCATGGCTTTGCTTACTTACACTCACGCACCTAGCTTTAGGGGGTGCTTGTAATTAAACAGCCTTCTCAGACAATACGTATAAAAGCACTAATAAAGTAAGTTTATTTGAACTTCTAAACTGGTTTATTGACTCCAATATTAAATGCTGTGTTGCCATGGATTCTCTATATGAGGCAACTCAGCTGTGAGGCACAGGGCATCTTTACATTATGGGGAAATCACATTGCTTCCCCAGGGCATTTGTGCTTTATGCTTTTTGGTGCGATTGTTATAGGCTGCAATACATGGGCAAAGAGGGGTGACTGTGTGCTTTGAGTCTTCCCCTCCATTCACTTCAATTGGCCATCTAGTGGGGCAAGATCCTGCTTTTTTTTTTTTTTTAGAATGTTACCACTTTAAAAGTGGTTCTTTTGCTGGGAGAAAGACAAGGGTTGTAGTTGTTTTTTATCTTGCTGGGTCATTATGGGCACAGTGAAATGGGAGTTTCACTTCTACCTGCAGGATCATTTCCAAAAAGTGGCGCTGGGGATGTCTGCTTGACCCTATTGTAGGCGTACTATGGCAAGGTTGCAGAACCTCTTTCTCCCCAAGGGCTAAATCCCATTTCCAAAGGCAAAGAGGGTGAAGTCTAAAGCAAAAGAAGTGGGCCCAAAATACCAGCTTATTGTAGCTTAAACTTTTACTGCCAGTAACTAAATCTCAGGAGACGCATTTCAGCCTTTTAGAATGAGGGTGGGGCGAGTCCACAAAAGCTGCAAAACAGCCAAACAATTGGTGATGTGGGAAATAGGGTGGGTCCAGGAGAAGGGGGGCTGGTGGTCTTCTAGGAACCCAGAGGGGGCAAACTGGGGACTCTTAGACCGCTGGGCTTGGCCCCTGGACCTGAAGTTCTGCACTCCTGTACTATGGTGTCCTGCCAGATCCCATTCTCTCCCTGTGCTCTTGAACATCTCTATGAAGCTGCTGGGGGACTTCATCAAGGGATTACTGTGCTGATGATACTCAGGTTTATTTCACCTTGACTTCTCGGTCAGGTGAAGCTGTATAGATGCTGGATCAGTGCCTGGACGCAGTAATGGGTTGGATGAGGGTAACTAAACTTAGACTGGATCCAGACAAGATGGAGGTCCTGTGGGCAGTTCTCAGTTTTGGATGGAATTCCACTCCCCCTGAAAGAGCAGGCCTTAGCTGCAGTGACCCACGCTCTGGTAACCTCTTGTTTGGATTATTGTAATGTGCGTTACATGGAGCTGCACTTGAAAACAATCTGGAAATTACAACTTGTGCAAAATGCCAGGATGCTGAGAGGGACAGCTGTCAGGGAGCATAAAATAATATCCTGAAAGAGCTGCATCAGTTCCATATCTGTTTCTGAACCAAATTCAAGGTGCTGGTGTTGACAAACAAAGCCCTGAATGACTTGGGACTCAGGTATCTGAAGGAACGCCTCTCCCTATGCCATCCTGCCCATAGTCTTAGGTTGGGGAGGTGGGGATCTCATTGTATCACTTTTAGGGGAAGTACTTTGGGTAGTGATAGGATCTACTCTGTGGTGGCACCTCCACTTTGGAATAGCCTCCCCAAAAAGGTACATGTGGCACAAAATTTACTGACATGTTGATGCCACGCTAAGACTCATCTGTTTACCTGGGTGTTTATGTGTGGTTAGTTGCTGCTGCAATTAATCTCACCGCCGATGGTTGCCTTGATTTTATTATATATTTAATTACTGTACTTTGTTGATGTTTTATTGTTGTTGCTTTAATGTTGTTAAGCACTTTGGGATTATTTTTTATGAAGGGTGAGATATAAATATAAATAAATGAATGTGAACAATTCACTGAACAGTTCAGCTCTGGGGAGAGGTCCGCCTGGCGCCTACACTGTACTGCTTTCGTCGCCAGCTGAAGACCTTTTTATTCACTCAGTATTTTAACACTTAATTTTAATTTAAATTTAAATTTTACTGTTTTAACTCTGTATTTTAATCTTATATCAACTTTGCTGTGTGGTTTTATCCTGGTTGCGCTTTTTATACTGTATTTCGTAATTGTGTTTTAACCTGTTGGGTGTTTTATTGTGGTTTTAATTTTTGTGAACCGCCCAGAGAGCTTCGGCTATTGGGCGGTATAAAAATGTAATAAATAAATAAATAAAATTTGACTTCTATGCTGTGGACTAAACCTACAGATACTATAAAAAGAAATAATGCAAAGTAATAGAAGCCGTTTAAACACCCACCCACACGGACATGGACACACAATCCAAAGTGAGTTTTTATAAATCCAGTTGTACTATGTAAAATTCCTCAATGATTTTCAGTATCAGCTTCTCTTGGTTTCTGATCTCCATTTACATCAATATGTCCGTGAGTGCTGTGAAACTAAGGCAGGTTGTGGGCATCTTGTGGCTTGGGCCTACACCTCTCATCAGCCCTAATCAGTATAGCCAGTGGTGAGGGATGATGATAGTAGTGGTGGTGGTGGTGATGATGATGATGATGGTGATGATGATGATGATGATGATGATGATTTCTTACCCGCTTCTCCCTCTGGATCAAGGCAGGGAACAACACAGAATACAAAAATATTATAAAATACAACAAACTGATTAAAACATATAAAACTAATACGTTATTAAAATAACAGCCAGACATCTTAAAATTCGACTGGGATTTGTAGGACAAAACATCCGTAGGGCCACAAGTTGCCCACCCCTGAACTAAGGGGATAAGCAGCCCTCACTTCCCTTGTTAACAAATGCCACATACTGAAATCAAAGGCACGCTGCCCTCTACACAGTGACATTCTTGGCTTCGTGGAATATGTGGCAATATTTGTCATTGACCAAATACTATGAACTTTATTGGCCGGACAATTGACAATATTTGGCATGTCAGGTGAACCCACTGACATGCCAATCCTACATTGATCTCCGTGTAATCTCTTTCAGTTAAGGTCGTAATAAGACAATCCATAAAATGTTATCTAGCAGGCAACTAAAAATACAGTGAGGAGTGGGAAGACGGAAGACAGCAGTGTGAGTGTGTGAAATTATGACTTTAACACGCACAGGGTTGGATCCAGCACTGGTGCCGCTCGTCGGACAGAAGTCAGTGTCCCAGCAACCCTTAAGGCCCCAAAATGGAGTCTCGCACCGCCACTGGATCTCCCCACCACCCAGCTCTCCCTCTGGGGCTCCGCTCACTTCCCTCCCCAGCACCACCACCACCGGTGCTCTGCTCACCCTAATCCTTACATTCTCTCCAGGCAGCGGCACCTTTTATTTATTTATTTATTTATTTATTTATTTATTTATTTATTATCTTTAAATTTTAAAAGAGGTTGGGCATGCTGCAGAGGCACGCTGGGAAAAGCATGCTGAGTGGGACCGCAGTTTCACTCTGCAGCGTTCCTGAACCTTTCTAGAAATTAAAAAGAGATACACAGGTGAGAGAACTGTGCTACCGTCTGCTAAGAGGGAGAGCAAAGCAAACATGGGGTTGGGAGGAGAAAAGAGAAAGAGTGGAAGGTGGAAAGGGAAGGAAAAAGAGCATTGGAGTGGGGTGGAGGAAAAGAAAGTGTACCAGTATTGGGTGGGGGAGAGAGAAGAGAAAGAGCAGAGAGAGAAATAGTGCCACCACCGAGAAGGCCCTTTCCCTAGTTCAGGGGTGCAGAACAGTTTTGTGGTGGGAAACTGGATTGCCTGCCACCCACCGAGCCCTCCGAGGGCCAGATGATGTCAATAGCTGTGGCCACATCCAGTGCCATCTTCACACCACCTTGACTATTGAACATTTCTTCATGGTGAGAGAGGCACAGATGTCCATGCCTCCCTCAGCACTGAGAAAGGGACTTGGCCAGTTTTGGGAGCAGAAGCAGATCCTCCTCCTCCTCACAGTGCTAGCTGAGGCCCTGGCTTTGCATGGTGACCCCATTGGAACTCCACACATTGCATGAAGTGACTTGACTACTGCTGGGAAGAATGGCCATGTTCCTGGTTTTGTGGGACACCCAGTGTCCCTATTGGGGTGCTGCGCACCATGTAGAGTGACCTGGCTGCTGGTTGGAAGAGCAGCTGTTCTTCCTGGGTCCCCCCACTACATACGTCCCCACAGTTACCTTTGATCTGAGTTCTGAGGGAACAGCATTCTCCTATGTGCCACTCCCACTCTCAATGGGGAATAAGCATGCAGGGGAATCTGAGATTGGAGATAACAGTGAGGATTTCCTGGCGACGAGGTGGGCCTTCCAGGGAGAGGAGCTTGGGGGGTCAAGCCCTGTCTCTTGGAGGAACCCCAGGAGGCTCTGTGGGCCGAATTAAAGAACTCAGCAGGCCGGATTAGGCCCACTAGCCAGGAGTTGTGCACTCATACCCTAGTAGCTATCCCCCTTGGCAGGGTCTTATTAAGTGAACATTGGTAGATCTGAGCCAGGGCACATTTTCATATCTCAAATCAGGAGTAGGCAACCTATAGCCCTATGTCCAATTTCATGTTGTCTAATATGAAAAGTCCTCTGCAAGTGATCAGTTAAGACCTCTGGCAAGAGCAATCAAACCCTGATTATGCAGCCAGCTGGGCGGGGAAGAAGTTGGAGAGAGCGAGAGAGACAAAAAGGGGGTCTCTCTGGCCATTTTGGGGCCTGACAGATTATCCGTGAGTAAATGTGGCCTTCAGTGGAAAGAAGGCTTCCTAACTAGGTCCTGCACATACATTTTAAAGTAGGAGTGCACACCCTGCAGCCAATGGACCCCATGTGGCCCTTGGATGTCTCCGGTGCAGCTCGTAGAGCCATGGCAACTCCACGCAGAGATCAGGGCAGGGTTTATCTCATCGGCACTAGCACAAGTGCTAAGGAGAGAAAACATGGGGTTTCTAGCACTACCAAAGGAAACCCTGCCCTCATTTCCAACCTCTGATGAGAGATGAGAGATAAAGGGAGGCTTTCCCTTGTTAGTGCTTGTGCTAGCTAAGGAAAGCCTGGGGTTTTCCTTGCTAGAGCTAGAATGGGAAGCCCTCCCCTTATCCCTGATCAGAGATTGGAAATAAGACCAGGGCCGGATCTACACTACTGCTTTAAAGCGCTTTATAACAGTTTTATAGGGCTTTAAGCAGTTAAAGCGCTTTATAACTGTTATAAAGCGCTTTAAAGCAGTAGTGTAGATCCGGCGCAGGAGTTTCCTTGTTATCGCTAGCTAAATAACCCCTCCACCCCCGTGACAAGAGAAACCTTGTTGGTATGTATGGGTGGATGTGAACAGTTTGTGCCTGTGGCAGAATGTCTCTGGAGTGGAACGAGTATGTTTGTGTGTGTGTGTGCTGTGCGTGTGCGCACTGTGTATGTGTGCACACACATATGGCTCCCAGCCTTCCATCTGGCACCAGATACAGCCCTCAAGGCCAAAACTCCTGTACCTCTATTTTAAAGCATGGCCATTTGTAACCAGAGCCTTATATCTTTGGGTAGTATTTAGTTCAGTCATACTATAAAGTTGAATAATAAGAATAAGAAAAATAAAAATATAATTCTATTTTTGCAATGATCAGGGTTCTTTAATGACAATGCTTGTTTCATTTCACTTCTTTGCTCGCCAAAGGTTATGTAACTTTAGGAAAATTGGAAGGTTCTCAGTGACCTGCAAACAACACCCCTGAACCCTCTCCTACTCGGTAACATAGTTATTCACATTTTAACCTGGGATTTACTTTGGAAGCTACAATATTTGCTGATTGCTCTTGATATTTTAGTATATTAAAAGAACCCTCTTGGTCATTGTGACCCGCATTACACCTACCAATGTATTACACATACAGCAATGTTGCCAAAGTCGAAAATAACTCCAAAAAACAGGTTATGAATTTATATATTACATTTTTTAAGTCTGTGAATACCTGTCTGTCCATTCCTCTAGCTGCACCTTCACAGTTCTTGGTACTGCTATTGATAACTCGGTAACTTGGCTATCGATAACTCAGCTATTGATAACTTGGTACTGCTATTGATAACCAGGCTGGTCACCGGTATACCTAGGGGTGACCACATTACACCAGTTTTAAAATCTCTTCACTGGCTGCCAATTAGTTTCCAGGCAAAGTATAAAGTGTTGGTTATCACTTTTAACGCCCTACATGGTTTGGGTCCAGGCTACCTGCGGGATCACCTCTTGTACAATCCGCCCTGCACACTCAGGTCCTCTGGGAAGAATCTACTTCAGTCAGTCAAAGTTAGGCTGATGGGTATTACCCAGAGGACCTTCGCTTTTGCTGCTCCCAGACTGTGGAATGGCCTGCCGGAGGAGATTCATTAATTTGACAGTCCATTAGCATTCAAGAAAGCTATCAACACTGATATCTTCCGGCAGGCCTATCCAGTGGAATTTTAGGATGTTTTTAGGATGTTTTTAGGATGTTTTAACAATATTATGTTCTTAATTCAGTTTTATGTAATTTATATTTACTGTTGTTCCCTGCCTCGATCAAAATGGAGAGGCGGGTAAGAAATATCATCATTATTATTATTGTAATGATTGCTGTAGCAGGGAATCTAAAATAAAAAGAATTAAAATACAACATTAAGATTTTTAAAATGTTCTTTTAGAATCTAATTCAGGGGTGGGCAACATGCACCCCCCCCATAGCCTAAAGTGTCTGATGCCACAAGGCAACGGGGGGGGGGGAGAGGGGGGAGAAAAAAGTGTGAGGAGAAGTCAATTTGCTCCTGAAATTCACTGGCAAACTACAATGGAGACTCAAAAGTGCCCAATTTAGCATGTTTTCAAGTGAAATAAAATCTTTTTTTCCCTGCCGCTGAATTTCAATACCAATCTGCTGATATTTTTGCCACCACCACATCACTAGATGTTCGGCAGCATGGCAGTGACAGAGGAGGTGTCACCCCTGGGCAGGTCCAGGAGCTGGAAATTAGTCCTTAGACCACCCAAAGTTGTCGACCTCTGATTTAACCTGTATGTTAGACCATGGCTCAATTATGCGGAAAAGATGAAGTGCTTCAAGGCAGATGCCACTTAGTGCTACCTAAAGACATTGCGAAGCTGTTCTGTTTTGTGCTCTTTAATGGAGTTTCTATGGTAGTATAAAGATGAAAGAAGAGGTGAGAAAACATGAGAGGTTAAAAAATAGAAGACAATGGGCATGTCTACACCAGCCATATATCCTGGGATAGTCCCAGGATCTTTCCTGTGCATACAAATGACACACTGGGGATTCCGGGAGCAGGCAGGGACGACCCCTCCATTTGCCTGGGATAATCCTTAGGTGTAGAAAGGGCTAATGTCGGCTAGCCCCCTGTTAAAGGAGATATAGGAGCATCTTCCGGCTGCTTTGTGCTCTCCCTCTGAGTGGTTTTCTGGATTGGGCCCAAAGAGAAAAGGCAAGCGAAAAGGCAATGTTGTCAAGGAGAGGATTTGAAGGGGATTACATAGATGGGCCCTACTACGGGCACCTTGCCCAAAGACCCCCCCAAAACCTGGATATGAAAACACAGCCCAGTTATGTAAGCCCGTCTCCCAGACATAGAAATACAAATAATTGCAGATTTATTTATTTTTAAAATTAGGCCTATAAACTAGGCCTATAAATGAAGTGCCATAGTAATAAAGGGGCCATGTTGCTGTTGTTGTTTTTAATGACAAATTGGCCATGCACACAAAAGGAAGTAACAGGGCTCTGCTTGGGAGAGATAGGATGGGGAGGGCCTGCCCCCCTGCCGCTAGAGAGGAGCTCGGCTAGCAGCGGACCTCTGCCCTTATCAGAAGTCTTGCTCTGCCTGCAGAGAGTTCTGCTGTTGGAAAGCCCCTGTCAGCAGTATTCCCGCCAGAGAAAGTTCCCCCAAATGAGGTGTTTGGGGGAGGGGTCAGGCATATTCAGTGCCCAGGCAACTTTAATTCTGCTAAACCTCAAACCTCGCCAATTCCCTGAGGGCCTCCTGGAGCTGGTGTAGGAAAATCCACACACTTGGTTGAAAAGCCCAGCAAAATTATCCACCCCCACCTCTGCCAGTGTGCACCATTAGGGCTCTGGAAACAGTGGAGGACCCACCACTGGACTCTGCACTGGACTACATTTAGGATTCATCTGTCACATTGCAATCCTAGGACATGTCTATACAGCTTCTTTACCCTGACCTGAATGCACATATTCGCATTTTAGGACACATGACGCAGCCGCCAATTCGCCACAGCACCGGTTCTTTAATGCGATAATGCGCATATTCGCATTTGTGATTTACCACGACTTTTGATCAATGTCCAAGTTTGCACCACATCATAGTTATTTGTCCTTGGGGTAGTTAAATCACATTTTGATATGTGGGCGTAACTTTGAGGGCAGGACAAAGTGATTGGCTGATTTCCTGCCTTCCCACCTATCACGTCCTCTGGCTGCCTCGTTCCTTCCCACCATTTTCATGTTGAATTATATGAATCTGCGGAGGTCCGCAGATGGATCTTTTAAAATTAAAACAAAGAAGGGGGAACAGGCAGTAGGGGGGAGGAGACATGTTCAGCCCCCCTGCTCATATCCTCCTCTGCTGCCTCATTCATTTCCCCACTCGCTTTTCCTCTTCTATGAATCTGCAGAGCTCTGCAGATAAAATTTATAGCTTGCCTCGTCTATAATCCATAGCCTCGTATGTGCGAATGTGCGCATTTGTGTGTTAATAACTGCACTATAAAAAAATTTCAGGAGATCATTCATTGTTGCTGCTGCAGTGTGATGCTCTTTACGTAGATTTGAATCAATGAAAATTCAGTTTTATATTCAACGAGGAACAATCCTGTTGTCGTATAGACGGGGGCCTATTCTCATTTATCTTCCAGTAAACCCCATTGAACATGATGGAACTTATGTTTTTCTGCATAAAGATGCATAAGGCTGCATTGCACAAGAAGAAAAAGAAAGATGTACAATGACATTGCTGTGTCAGGTACCAGCATAACTTCTCCGTGCCTATCAATTAGGTCAATGTTTGCATCATCTCTTAGGTCAGAATAACCAGGGCAAAGTCTTTCTCAACTAGCATAGTGCCCAGGAGTGCGGCTAGCCAAAAGCAAACCTAGTAAAAAATATTTTTTTTAGTTTACTTTTTTCTTTTCTTTAGATATTTTCATGAAACATTTTAATGCAACAATATAGATGCAATTAACTCAAAGAGCAGGAATGTGTTTGTGAAAAAAGGGGGGAAAAGGTTTCTCTCTCTCTCTTCATAATTAAAAATAAGAATAGTTGCCAAATGAGAACAAATATGTTTGCTGAAACAGATAAAAAAATCATGCCCTCAGCAAACTCTTGGTCTACACAGATCACGTGGGGCTACTGTTCTCCCTATAAAAGGCCCAATATCGATGAGGACTGCATTCACCTTCATCATGAGGGGAATCGTACTAGCTCTTCTGCTCACCCTTGCGGGTAAGTTGGCATTGGCTTGTACCAGTGGAAGCTGGAGTCTCTGATGTCAGGAGGGCTGTGAATTCGCTCTGGGTTTAAGTCAAGACTTTTAAGGAGCTGTCCAAGGTGCTGAAGCATTCAGCACTCTGGAGAGCATCTTTAAAGTTCTAACTGAAGACCAGAATGGATTCACAGCTCCACTGACATCAGAACCATCAGCCTCCATTGGCTTTTACTATGATCCCTCTGTAGAATTTTGCACAGTTTAGCCGAAAAAAATATTCTACAATGTAACGGTTATTTTCAACTGTCTTACTCACATCGTAACCTATTCAATTTCTCTCCCCAGGGAGCCAGAGGCCTCCAAACAGTAAGTCTATCAGCAATTTCATTTTAATACCATGGCACATTTGTTGAAATGTTATTTATGGCAGTCAACCTCCGGGGGATGCGGATAGAATTGGATGAGCTGGTATATTGTAGTCACTTAAGAAAATGAGTTGCAAATCTGAAAGTTGCCAGTTTTAAATCTTGTTTACATACCACTCTCTCCCATCTGCAAATTGGGAATGATAACACTGGCCTATCTTAAAGGATTGTTGTAATTCTGTGAAGTGCTTTGAGCATTCTACAATGAGAACGAAGTACTAAGGATTAATTAATCAATTAATCATATTTACATATATTTGCGCCACTGTTAAAAGGATATTTTTCTTGTTCATTCCCTGTTACAGTGGCAGACCACAACTCAAAAATACACAGCTGTCTCCTTCAATTGGAACCTGCTCATTAAATCTTTCCTCCTAATGAATCGAAGTTTCAGTTTAATTACCTACAATTAACCTAATTAAGACGCAGCCCTAGTTATTATAGTTAAGAACAATGGACTTAAATGGCTCTTTCTATTACTCTTTGTGGAGATTGATTTTAGCAATAGGAAGCCTTGCTGATACAAATAGAAAGGTATTGCCCAGGATAGTTTAGTATAAGCGTATTTTACAATTAAATGTTTATGATCTGCTGTTAAACTCACATTGTAACCTATCCAATTTCTTTCATCCCAGGAATCCAGAGGCCCCCAACCAGTAAGTCTACCGGTGTTTAAATAAATAAATAAATAAACTCAACAAACTCTCAGCATATTGGTTGAAATGACACTTATAGTAGGGTGGCCATATGAAAAAGAGGACAGGGCTTCTGTATCTTCAACAGTTGTATTGAAAAGGAAATTTCAGCAGGTGTCCTTTGTATATATGAAGAACCTGGTGAAATTTCTTCTTCATCACAACAGTTAAAGCTGCAGGTGCCCTGTTCTTTTCATATGATTACCATAATTTATAGTATTATTAATCAATCAATCAGTCAGTTACTTACATTTTCATCTCATCCAAAGCTCAATGTAGTATCTTTTAAAGATCCTGTAGGAAGTATGAAGTAACTTTAGGGTGATCATATGAAAAGGTGGACAGGGCTCCTGTATCTTTAACGGTAGCATAGAAAAGGGAATTTCAGCAGGTGTCATTTGTATATATGGAGAACCGGCTGAAATTCCCTCTTCATCACAACAGTTGAAGCTGCAGGAGCTATACAAGAGTGACCAGATTTAAAAGAGGGGAGGGCACCTGCAGCTTTAACTGTTGTGATGAAGAGGAAATTTCACCAGGTTCTCCATATATACAAATGACACCAGCTGATATTTCCTTTTCAAAGTAATTTAGGATTTAATAAACAAAGGGTCACTATTCAAAGGAAAAATATTTTTGTTGGTTCTCTCTGCTGTGAGATGTGTCCTTAAATGACAGCCCTGCTAATTAAAGCTTGCCCCCTATTCATCAAGTAAAACTTTAGTTTAATCCTCTAGCAATTAATCAGATAAAGCATATATCTCTAGTGATTATGCATTTTATAAGATATCATGGATTTAGCTGAATCATTGTATGATTTGTGGAGCTATATTTTGGTAGCAGAAAGCTTTCTAGGGGGCTGTCTATATGTCTTCAAAGCCCTGTGGTGGCTGTGCTTTAAAAAAGTTGGGGACTTACCCTGACTTTTTTCTTCAAAGTAAGGTCACCATGGCCCTTCCGCCATGTGACCTTGCTTTGTAGTTGATCCAGGGAGACATTCCAGGGTGGATACCAACCGCTGATTGGTTGCCGGAAGCCCGGGAAGAGAGTGGGAAAACTCTGTGCTCCCTGCTGGCATGGGGATTTCCAGCCCCCACTCCGCAGCATCAATACCACAGGGTTTCAAGGGGAAGGAGTGATGAAGTGATGCCATGAAGACAGGCCTCTGGTACAAATATGAATACAGTTTAGCTACATTGCTCCCTCTATTAGCAGACTCAGGTCACGAGCGCAGACAGAAATGGAGCGAAAGTAGGGCCACTGAGAAACAAGAGGGTGGTTTTCGCATGTTCAGGGGAATCTCAACATTTGCAGAAGTACACACATGCACACGTATAATCATTAAGGAGGCAACCTCTGTCCCCACCCCCATGAGAGCCAAGAAGGACTGAGCATGCTCAGATCCCATGCAACGTTATGTCCGTTAGAAAACAGGAAAACTGGTGAGAAGGGGAATGGAATAATAGAGTGTCCTGAGGGAAGACCTGACATTGCAACATTTTGTAGCAGCTCCTAGTTGTATCTTTCATAATTAAAAGCTTATGCTCCACTGATATACTCACACTTAACCTATGCTATTTCTTTTCCTAGAAGGCCAGATTCTCGATTCTGGTAAGTATACTGGTAATTAAAACAACAACAACCAACAACCAACACACCTCAGCACATTTATTGAAATGACATGGCAGTCAACTATGTGTGGGTGGAGATTAGTTGAGTTTCTGTAGAATCGTGATTAAAGGACTGGGCTGTCACTCTCAGAATCCCCAGTATAATTCTCATTGCAGACTTACAAACTATTTTGTCTCAATCTCTGCCCTACTTGCATCTGCAATATAGGGATGGCGTTGTCCTTATAGAGTTGTTGTAAGGAATTCAAGATGATTTATGTGAAATGCTTTGAGCACTATAAGGTACCATATCAATTCTCATTATTATTAATTAATTAATGACACCAGGGAATGCCAACAGAAATGGAGCCCAAAGAAGTAAGGGGGAAGTATTGGCATTCTCATGGAATCCCTGAGATTTGCTGAATGACAACAATATTTTTAAAATGTAAGGAGGTAGCAGTACAATGAACATTAAGCATGCCCAATAGCCCTGGAATGTTGAGTGTCAATTGGAAAAGAAAACTGGGGATGGGAGGAGAGATGGAGTATGCTTAAGAAGGCCATGGCTGGCAACTTGGCTGGAATCCTGAACAGCATTAGAAGGTGAAGATACAATGCAAAATTTTGCAGCAGGTCTGCATATTTAAAATCCTACATAAGTCCTTCTTAGAGTAGACCCATTGAAATGAGTGGGACCCGTGTCAAGTCATGAGTAACTTTAGCCCCATTTATTTCAATGGGTCTACCCTAAGTTGGACTTACATTGGGTTGTACCCTTTGCAATTAAAAAGTTATGCTCTGATTTTATATTCAAATTGTAATCTATCTAATTTCTTTCCTCCAGGAATTGAGACGTCTGATTTAAGTAAGTCTAGCAGTAATTAAAACACACACACAATAGTGCATGAAACGGCATTTATGGCAGTCAGGCGCCGGTGGTAGTAGTGGTTGAGCTGGTGTAGATGGGGCTGATGAGACTGAACAGCAAATATGGAAGTTAGCATTTTAAATCTTGCTAAGTGGGCTCAGCCCTGCCCCCTTCTGCAGTATGGGGAGAATACTGACAAGTCTTACAGGGTTGTTGTACGGTATGAAGTAATGCATGATTTAATAAGTAAATGCAACGGTTCAAAGGAAACTTTCTATGATTCTTTGTAGGGACAGAGTTTAAAAATGGGATAGCGTACAAGTTCAGCTATGAAACTCTAATGGAGACTACATTGGAAGGAATTGATATGGGCAAAACTTCCCTGATGCTAACAGCTGATATAGAAATCTTTGGAGGAAAATCTGATGTGAAGGTAAGGTTCCTAACAAAGGATGAAGTCCCCTTGAATAGGCCTTCGGCCTATTCAAGGAAAAGTACAGAACACCCTTTCTCAACTATTAAACAAAACTAAGTAAATTAGAAGACAGAAATTAAAATACGGAAAGTGGGGAGAAAAGAAAGAGGATGGATAAAAAGGGCCAAAAATAGCAGAGAGAATCTGCATGCAAAGAAACATAACCTAAACCTGCCCCCATAGCCTTTGTCATGGATAGCCCTTGAATTTACTCTGCATTCACACATAGCTAACATTACCCATGAACTATGAATAAAGGGAGACTAATTGGCTTTTAATCCTTGACCCTTATAGATTGCATTCATTCCAAAATCTACATTTTTTAAAAAAAATTGAGCCTAGGGAGGAATGATAAATTGCATCCCTCAGTACTTTTTCCTTCTTCTTCACTGAAGATAATCAAGCCTGTATTAGTATTAATGACTCAATTTTATTGGGACCCTCAAGTAGCTCTGTTCTCTCACATTGTGAAGATTTACTGCGATCAAGTTTAAGAAAAGCAGGCCTGCCTGCAACATAAAAAACACAGAGTAGTCCCATTAAAGTCAGTGGGACAGAAAAGCAGGAAAGGAAAGGCTCTTGATACAGAGTTTGGATCTCAATTCTGCAATGAGACTAAAAGTAGATACAGCGATTAATAGCCTATTCTCTTTTAAAAATCTATGCCTTGCTATTAGCTTTATGACCTAGGGGAAAGCAGCAGACAAGGCAGTGGAGGGAGCCAACGCCCCCCCCCCCCCGTCACACCCGCACTCTGGTGTTCATTTAGCCTAAAAAGTAAAAAGATTCACACTGACTTTATAATAAAACCAGCACACGTGTATTTACAAAATGCACATGCATGTCTACTTTGGTCTGGGGCGTAGCAGTTCCTTTCCTCTTCTAGTACAACACAACTGTAGGCTGTAAAACGAACAACCTTTGCAGACTTTTCACAGAACATTGCTCCTGCGGATATATGTCACAGGAAAGCCCATGTGCAAATGCTTGCTTTAGCTCCGCAATATGTAATAATATCTTGGGGGGCAATTAATTTACAGGAAAAGAGTGGGAAATTAGGCTAGATCTTTGCATATTTCTACTGTAATGTTTAGGGATAGAGTTGCTAATTCTCTTTATTTTCAATGCAAAACAGGGGGAAATTGTTGCTGGCTTCCTTTTTAATAACACTTTATTTTTATTTAACTGTTTTTAACTAGATGTACTTTGACCACAGTAAAAAATCATTGTGCTTGATTATATTAAATGAAGATATTTTACGCAAATAATATTAACAGTTCAGTGTGATCGTTTTTTTTAGTGTACCTGTTAACTTGTTTCCTGTTTACATTTGAAACACATTATATCCAGCCAAAATTGATCACTTTTAAGTTTCAAACCTATCCACACTTACCTAGGAGTAAATTCTATTCAAACTCAATGGGACTTACTTCTGAGTAAGACATGTATGGAATTGCACTCTCAGGCTCTCCCACTGAAATTACTTGGACTTATAAATGCTTCACTTTGGCACAATTAATACATTATTATTATTATTATTATTATTATTATTAAAAAACAAAATAAAATGGAAACAGACTGATTCTCTCCTACCTTCAATTTTGTTCTCAGATTCAAAATATAAGAATGCAGCATGCTGTTGGAGTCTCTCAAAGACTTCACTTTACTGACATTCCTGTGCCAGAAGAACTAAAGCGCTGTGAACACTTTGGCTACAAACTGCCTGAAGGAGGAAGGCTTGAGACTTTATATGTGTCAAGAGATGCAACTCTGCAGTGTACCAACCTTTTCAGAGGCCTCGCCGATTTGTTGCCCTTACGATTAAAGAACCAAAAAGATTATGAGACGTTCGAGGTTTGTTCCTTCCATATAGATTCAGTATTTCTCTAGTTTAAAGTTTTATTAATTGCCGTATAGCAAATACCTCTCAGGGTGATAATGTATAGAGATATTACATTTTTACTGTACATCAAATCAGAAGTAGAAGATAAAACAATTAATTAAAAGCAGCAATCACTTCAGAGTGAGCAGATGCTAAAATAATAGGCATCGCAACAACAGAAAGCACTAAAATATTTAACAAAGAAAAAACATTGTAGGGTTGCACTTTAAAACGGGATGTGTCTGTCAAACTTGGTAAAGGCCGTTCCCTTGCGACAGAAGTCACTAGGGGTTCTAATAACAACGATGAATCTAGGAGCGCCCCCAACCTGTGTACCCTTTCTTTCCAGGGAAGTATAACCCCATTCAGAACTCCCATTGGGAGGTTGTGTTCATGTATCATTCCGTAGATTAACTTTATCAATATTTGCAGGATGGAATTGCAGGCGAGTGCTTGACAAGGTACATAGTTGAAGACGAACAGAGTGGCAATGAACTCACTATTACCAGGAGCAAGGATCTGAATAACTGCAAGAATAAAGTTGTGAAGTACATTGGAATTCCCTTAGTCTACAATATCCCGATTTCCCCACTGGTAAGAATGCTGTAAAAAAAATGTTCACCATTGATTGTTAAGTGAGGCCATTGGCTTTTATAACACCTTTCTCCCCCCTCATGCCAATTGCAGGGGGGAGAGCCGGGTGGGGGTTGGTCCAGATTGGGACTTCAGTGAGGGACAAAGGATTAAAACTCCCCCCACCCAAATGCTAGCTGCTAGCTACGTCTGTACTTTGGCTATATTCATACTCAGTAAAGGTGCCTCTCTCTGTTATTTAGAAAGGGAAAACGTTTCCTGGAACTACTGTAACTTTCACGAAATTGAAACGTGATGGTGGTGGTAGTGCTGCCCAGCTTGCTAGCATCCGGTCTAAACAAATATACCAGGTTTCTCCATTCGGTGAAGTTGATGGTTCTGGAATTATAACAGCCATGTAAGTAGCAACCCTAAGTGTTATCAAGGCAGTCATGGTTCCTATTGGCTATTCAGAAGTTGTCTTTAGTAGCAACTGGGTCAAGCCTTTCCAGCATTTTTTTTAAAATCATCCTCTTTCTGGGGTAGGGACTCTCAGGCCTGGGGTGCCAATCCAGCCCTTTGTGTTCCCCCAGTGGCCAGAAACTCTTTCCCAGACCCCACTGCCTTTCCCCCAGCCACTGATGGCACAGTGTCCCCCCCCCCATCCTAGAAGGCTGAAATACCTCTTAGTTACTGGTAGATAGATGCTGTAAACTAAAATGGTGGGCTTTTGAGTTTGGCTGGAATGTGCCCCCGCCCAACTTCTCTGAAATTGAATTTAGCCCTCAGGCTGAAAGAGATTCCACATCCTTGTCCTCTTTCATTAATGTCTCCTGTTTGTGGCCAATCCTTGTCCTTGACAAGGCTGTGAAACCACTTAACTAATTTGCACCAACTAGAACTTCTTTTTAAAGCCTTTGAACTGTAGACATCATCTCTACTTTTTAATTTAACAAAAGTTATTCATTCACGTTAGAATTCCCATTCTAAGGTATTTCCAAGGCATGTCAGCACTCTGTTGCTTAGAGAAGGCTACTCAGCGTCTCTGTGACATCAGAGCAGATGAGCCAATGGCAAGAACAAGCAGTGTGAGCTGTTTGCATACCCATACTCATGCTGATATCAAATCAGCTGCTCACTACTGGGTGACACACCACCTCTTAACTTTGAACATGTTGGCAGTTCATGTAGGAATCATACTGCAGTATCCAACACTGCCGGTCTACTTACACCATTAACAGAGTGCTAGTGACCTCTGGCAGTACACCAACAGCATAATCTGACATGACAGGTTTCCCCAGAAAACCCATCACTCCAGCATACACTATTAGTGTACCACTAGAGGTTGCTTATGCTAATGCTATGTCAATAGTATGAGTGAACTGGCAGTGTTGGATACTGCCAACAATATTGGGCTAGGTGGACCAATGGTCAGACTCAGTATAAGGCACCTTCCTGTGTACATATCCAAAAGAATTATACATTTTATATTCTCTCTTCCAGATTCAAGGAGATCACTAAGATCCAAAGCGATATAATTTCTGAGACAAAAGGGCAGGACTAAGGCAGCTCTAAGATACATCCATGTTGCAGAAGTTCTGCGCTTCTGTATACAGCACTGAATGCTAGCATCCATTAGCAGATCACATTCAATCTAAGCAGTCTTTGGGAACTGGAAGACTTACCCTGCCAGTTCTTGTGTGTCAGACTCATTTTTTTATCTGTAAGATGAGAAAAAACAGTGACCTGCTTCCCTGGTTTGATTTTGATGAATGGCAAAATTAAGGCTTTCCAGCACTTTGCACATTAAACATTTTGTTTAAATTACAAGTGGCAACGGCATATAGACTGTGAAAAGGAACAAAGACTTGCCACTGCCTGGGAGTTGTTTCCATTGGAGCAATCTGGCCTGATTTCAAATATAGCCAGAATTCCACATGGATGTGAATGCATCAAACTTACATTCAAGAGCAGAAGAGGTCATGTTTAGAATGCCAGTGTGTTTGTCGGGATGCAGAAATGGTCCACCCACATACCCAGTATATACACGCCTAACTCTATGGATGTGGTAGTTGCGTTTCCATTAGCTCTTGTAGAGTCAACAGTGACTCCATATCTCCTAGTTGTCACCTAGTCCAGAAATAATGTGTTTGCAGATTATTTTTCCCTTAATGGCACCTGTGTTTTTTTTTCTTTCCTTCCAGACAAAATTTTACCTTGCTTGAGGTAGCTAATAAACCCTCCCCAGTGGAACATTCACAGCCGTATAAGGCTGTCAGCTGTCATTATGAGTTTTCAGAATATCTGCCCCAAACGCTTCCCAGCACCAAAGACTACAAGAAAAAGGTAAAGAACATTTACAAGTATTGTATGGTTTTACTCTCTGTCAAGCCAAGGAGAGAGCTGAATGTTCTCATTGGTCCCACTGAACATGTTCTAGCTAGTGTTTTCTTCTTGTTAATCTGATAGGCTGAAGAAATATTGAACGAATTAGCCCACACACAAAGCACTTTGGCAGAGCCTTCTAAGTACCTAGAGCTTAGTCAATGTATTCAGCAACTAACTTCTGCTGATCTGCAAACACTCTTGAAGGAGTTTGAGAATGAGCATATTGTCAGGTATGTTGTTTGAATAGCACATAACTTGTAACGTCTTACACCAACCTTAAGATTTTCTTACCAGAGACACAAGTCTCTGGATTGGCCCATAAATCACCCAGTCAACATTTCTCTTATGAGGAAGGAGTAAGAATGAACCTTAAGCATGTTGCTGTTCGCTTCATTGCAGACATGTCCTGCTGAGTTTAATTCTGGCTTCTGGCACTTCTGAATCAATGGCACTCATAAGGGACCTATTCGTCAAAAATGAACTGATGGATGGTGAAGAATATTTGATTCCCATAGCCTTTTTCTTAACCAAGCCTGACATCAATAAAGTGGAAGACTTGTCTAGAATGGCAGTAGTGAGTACATGCTAAATCAATACTGATTGTATCACAGTGAAAATGAAAGAAATAAAAATCATTTTGTCAATAGAATCTGTAGAATGCAAGTCAAAAAGAGGATTGTTGGCCCTAAAGTAAGAAGCATCTTCCAGCAATTTCGAACTCCTAGAACAATTTCTTTCTTTCTCCCCAACAGGAAATACTTGCCCACGCAAGAAAATCAGAACAACGTCTGCTTACGAAGCACCTCTTTCTAACGTATGGTGTCTTGATCAAGCATCAATGTTCTTTTCAGGCTCGACCCTGCCCCAGCAAAATTCTTGATGTATGTGGTGATTATTTCATGTTAATTTTAATTATTATTATTTTTAAAAAGAAATATACTTTCCAGAGATTAGGGAATTTTGTTATTCAATTCTAGCAAACAATAGCAAGTTACAATCATTAAACTATTAATTTAAAGACTCCATCATGTCCAGAAGAATCCTTTTACCAGTATGGGTGTTAATTATGAAAGAACCTGTCCCATACAAAGGTTGGCCTAGCTTTCACACAAAAATACAACTCGTTTACCTTTTCTTGGAGTGAATGCTAGCTAGTGGGGATGGAAATTTTAAGCCAAAACACCTGGAAGGATACAAGTTGCCCACTCTGCACTAAGATCTCTTCCGTCCCAACAATGCCATGATCCTTTGGGTTTTTTTACTCAAGTTATAGGGCATTCTGAAACAACAGAGTCACGCATAGATGGTCCCAGTAATGTTACTTGCATTCCACTCATCATCCATTCCCCATTTTTGAGAACAGTAACATGCACTATAGTCATACAGATTTGAATGAAATTAAAAAGATTCATATTCTTTTGTCTATAGTATCTCCACAACTTCCTAACTGATGCAACTAAGGTGCATAACGAATACGAAACTATATTGGCTCTCAAAACTATCGGCAATGCAGTTCAGATACCCAGCATAAAGCTAGTGAAAATCTTGGCTGAATCTGAGAGAAATACACCAGAAATCATGCTTGCTATTATTGACACCATGATGCATTTTGGCAAAGTGGACCCTGCAAAGGTAAGCGGAGCAAAGGAAACTCACTTCAGTGAATTAGATGCAAAGCATGTATCCCATGACATGGCTTCAATTTGTTTGCTGAGTGCCATTTTCAGTACAGTGCAAACAGGCTTAATGAGCATTGAGATTCAGTTTAGTTCGCACAATAATGATCTACTTAAACGGAGACATTTCCCGGTGGATGCCCTGCACTTAATTTGGGCTATGATGGTTTCCTAGTAGATTTCTCATACATTTCCAAAGTGTATTCTGCAATCTTGAGAAATAGACATTTGCTATAATGAGAAAGAAAACAGAGGTTAACTAGTTAGGCAGGATGACTAGAAAGAAAGTCTCCATGTTCAAAAGCTGACTCCCAGCTGCTGGGCAAACAATGAGGGATAACTGGTCTCTGACATGTTAATCCAAGGGCATTTAGCTAGCCACTGCATGGCACAGGGCACTGGAATCAATGGACCACAAAACCAGTCCTTAGATGCTTTAATGTCATGTATGGATTATGTGCCAGTGATGTAAATCCTAAGTGAAGTAAGACACATAGGACACATAGAGGGATACGTCCTGGAAAACATTGTCTCTCCTTCAGAACCACTAAAAATACTTTCGTGCATTGTTTTCATAGTTGTGGCTTGATCCCCATAATAGGTGCATTTGTTCCTCTTTAAAGTCTTTAAATTTAAGTCTGCAACTTACACAACACTGGCAGGCTGAATGCTATTAGCAAAATACCCATGGCACATTTTCTCTTCCTCCAGGCGCAAGCAGTCCTCATGCCGATATATATGAACCCTTCACATTCCATCCAAATCCGAACAATGGCTTGCAGGGCCCTCTTTGAAACTAACCCTGGCGTCCCTGTGATAACAACTATTGCTAATGTGGCAGCTGAAGACAAGGATCCAAAATTTGCCACTTTTGTATTTCGAATGCTAAATGATTGTCAAAATCTCAACTTACCAAACTACTCCATCATGTGAGTAGAGATACAGCAGACTATCTATCATGCAATAAGCTTATTGTTATTGTTCATTATAGTTATGCAACTTGATTTTTTTAAAGGAGCCATATTTTCGATTCAGCAAGGGCTGAGGAGCCAGCAAAATTTGCTTTGTCAGCTGCAACTGACTCTTTCTCAGTCCTGGAGAGAGTTTCTTTCATTCGTTCGCTTGCTCGTTCTTAGTAGTTTAAAACATTTATATGATGCTCTTCATTCTATTTGGATTTCAGGGTGGTACACAATCACCCCCCCCCCCATAATATGAAATACAATAATAAAACATCAAGTACAGACTTTAAAAGTGGAGTTTAAAAAGTCAGTGGGTTAGTAAGGAAATAACTGGTCCTTCAGGTTTTTGGATATTTCTTTAGGCACTTCAGCTACTCGCTAGACATTTTCCTATGCCGTAGTTTACCTCTGACTCATCTTGGTTGGAAATGGCTGAGTTGCATAATTATGTTTGTCTGTATGTTGTGGGAGGGGATGTCTTAGGATCAGGGGCTATGTAGAGAATCACTTAGGAACCCCTGAGAACCAAATTTGACAGTCTTGGATGCCAGTTGGGTATGTTTATTATTGATCTGGATAGCATGAAACAGTGGCCAATTGTGGATTAATGAATCCATGGTTTGTCAGGATCACTTGCCACTACCAATCTGAATATGCAACCTTCAATCAGCCCAATCAAAGTTTGCTCCATGATGTTCAAACTCAGACCCTATGGGTTAAACAACCCACAGTTAATCTACAATTAGTGTCCGTGTTCAGATGTCATGGAGCAATGAGCAATCAGGCCAATCAGAGGTTGCATATTAAAAATGGCATCGGCATGGGCCAGACACACCACGGGGCAAATTGTGGATTAATTTACCCACAATTTGCTGCCATTATGTGCAAATGGGGCAGGGTAGCTATTTGGGTGGCCTGATGCTAAAGAGGACAGGCTGCATGACAAGCTACACCTGCTGAAATTCCCTCTTTTACACAACTATCAAAGGTACAGAAGTTCTCTTTTGCATCTAGCCATCCTACATGTTTCCTTGTTGCAGAAAATACAACAAAGAATCTTGTGTTAGCCTTAACAAGTTGATTATAGTATAAGCTTTTATGGAGTAGTGACTACTTTGTTCAATGACTGATATGTTTGTTAGCTTTAAAGTGCGGCAAGATTCTTAGGCTGCAATCCTACCTGGGAGTAAGTTCCATGGAACCCAATAGGGCTTACTGCTGAGTAGAGCTGTATTGGCTTGCACTGCTAGTTGCTTCTAATTTCAATAGACTTATCTGTTTTATTTAGGCGATCTGCTTGCAGTAGGGTCATTAATTATATGGCCAGTTATCGTAACAGAATGAACTATCCTAACAGCAAGGTTCTTCATTTCAAGCTCTTCAGCAGTGAGTAGCAGATAATTATCTATTCCCCAGCTCTTTATCAAGTAACAAAATTGTTCCTTCATAGAAGTGCCTGTTCTATTCCAAAGTGTTAAAGGATATTTTAAAAAAAACATTTCTGCACTGTGTTTGATTAATTTCTTACCATTGTTTTTTGTTTGAATCCTACATTGTATCTTGTATCCTGCATTCTATTCAGAGCAAAAATTATAATAATGTTAAGCAGGCCTGTGTAGCTGATGGCCCACCTGTCCATATAAAGCTCAGCAGCATCAGAAGCTCAATACCTGGTTGTGCTTTTATATTGTATTTTATATCATGGTTTTGTACTGTTTGTTTTATACTTTGAATGGTTTTAATTTTTGTGAACTGCCCAGGGAGCTTCAGCTATAAAAATGTAATAAATAAATAGATACCAGGACCCGCATCAAGGGAAGGCATGGATGGGCACCTGGTAAAGAGCAACATCCCACCAGAAGACCACTGGCAAGAGTGCCTTAGACTTGCTCCTCCTCTTCACCATGGCAACCTGCTGATTCACCTGCCTGTTGCTCTGGCCCAGACAACGGTGGTAGTAAGAAGGAGTGGCAGTAGATGCCGCTGCCTATTTGCTCACTGGTTCCCTAAGTGTCAAGCAAGCGAGTGGTAGCAATAATGAAAAAGAGGATGCGGAGCAATAGCTGCTTGTGGCAATGGTTGTGTGAAGGAGGACTGAAGGAGGGGACCCATTGAAGGTGTCTTGTGCGAGGGCCTTCCGAGTCCTGGAGCCAGCACTTCTCAGCACATCTCTTGGTTTTCATGCCTATTTGAGCTACAAGAATGGGGGAGTGATGGGAGGGTTTTGTTTTTACTTATTTATAAGGTGCTTTGGCTGTGTAGAAACTTAAGCCATTGGACCAAACCATAAACACACAAAGAAAGCACAATAATAATAACAACACAAGTACAGGGGACAGCAACAGACACAATTTTCTCAGTTTTAAATGCCTGAGAAGGCAAATCATTTTTTCTTCTCTATTCCCTGAATTTTAAAAATGAAATGGCTTGGCAAGCCTCTTTGTCTATCTGGTTCCACACCTGCAGGGCCACCACTGAGGAAGCCCTACCTCAAAATCCACAACATTTGCTATGTGGTATTCACTGTAGAAAATCACAAGCTGTGCAGGCTTGATTATCTAAAAAATGTCTAAAAGGCTCTGAAAGACTTGATGATTGACTTTTCCACTGTGTGCCATTTGAAAAGTAGGTCCTAGGTATTATGATGCAAACTTTCTTCATTCAGGGCCTTCCTTGACAGTAAAACTACAAAAATTGAGATTATCACATGTCTACATTTCCCCACTACTTCTCAGTTCAACAGAGCACTTTCAGACCTAATCCTGCCATTTGGTGCACAGTAGTAAAGTGTGGTAAATCAGAGTATGCAAATCATTGCACCAGCACAACATCACA
The DNA here is from genome assembly GCF_023053635.1 of Elgaria multicarinata webbii. NCBI lineage: Eukaryota > Metazoa > Chordata > Lepidosauria > Squamata > Anguidae > Elgaria > Elgaria multicarinata. Next base: position 130,467,993 of record NC_086171.1, read on the forward strand.
AAATCATAGTGTTGAAGACATTGTTGTTAACATGGGCTTGTAAATAGCCACTTGCCTAGTTGCCTGTGGCAAGTAAGTGGTTGTGATCAAGTCTGTCCAGGTGACCAAAGAGGGAAAATGTGCAAAACATTTCCCTGATCCGTGTTAGGTCATGCATTACAAAGAGAGGAATAGGATGTGTGTGTGTGTGTGTGTGTGTGTGTGTGTGTGTGTGTGTGTGTGTGTGTGAAGACGTGGCAATTTGTCAAATGTCTGTGGTCTTATTTGCAAGGCTATGTCAGCACAAATGTTTAGAATGGAGGTCAGTAGTAATATCCTAATGAATCTCGTAAATAAAAACACAAATGATTTCAGGCTTCCTGGGAAAATGTTTCCAAGGAATAGTAGCAGAAGCATCATATTTTAGTTTCCAAAGTTTAGTAGCTTGTCTACGACATCTGTGTTGTCTTTGTTTCTGTTGCAGGTTCATATGACTCTGGGTTCCTTGGAAAATTCATCTTTGTAAAGAATGACAAATCAGTGATTCCCTCAAATGTCATCATTAGTTCAGAAGCATTGCTCCCAGGTGCAAGTGTTAAACTATTAGAGGTATGTATTATTTTTCTTTAGTTCATTTCTAGAAAAAAAATACTTGTGTTTTGTTTTGTTCCTTGACTATATTGCTTCACATCGGATGCATTTTAATTGGCTCGTATCATGCTCTTTTCAAAATGTTTTCTTTCTTCATTTTTTTTTAAAGATTGCATTTCAAAGTGCAAACGTCATGCAACTGCTTCAGGAGCACAAAGGCCAATTTGATCAATACTCTGCCCATCAGAAGATAAAAGATACTGAACAGAAGGTAGCATGTTCCATTCTTTGAATGCATTTGTCATAGGAAAATGGTAGATAAGATGATTCCAGAGTTGTAGTGAGGGGGGCTGCACTGGTGAATTTGGTGGCAAGTTATCTCCATGGTCCATAGAGGTGTAAGCTGCAATCATCGACATGATCAGCTACTCACTTTGTAGCCTTTAAATAAATTAATCCAGTCTGAGGAAGTTGTAAAGCTTTATCCCACATACCTGTTTCCCTAGAATTATCCCCTACAGCGTTTAGCTGTTGTTGTTGTCGTTGTTGCTGTTGTTGTTGCTAGCTAAATCACACCTCGGGCGGCAGCGCTCCTAAGATCCTTTGCAAACCAGGAAAACGGTTTAAGGGGGGAAATGTAAGAAATCATAAAAAATCAACGGATGACCCAATCCAATTCAAATTTGGTATGTTTAAAGCTCTCCTTAATATTTATTACTGTGCCAATTTTGATGTCTTTATCTTTAAAATTTACGCAGATGTAAGTAAGTTTGAATGCAGATGTTAGTTTGAATGCCTAAAAATATCAAATCCTGCTCCTGCGCCCCCAGTGGCCGCTTGGAAAACAACAAATGATTCGCTCCAAAACTAGTAGCAAAATAGGTCGGGTCTTTTGCCTTTATAGCACAATTAAAGCAAGATGCATGGGAGTACTTCACAGTCAAAGCACATTATAAACTGGAAAACTTCAGAGTCCTTTGCACACAATTCACAGTGATTGCACAGTATAACGCTATTGTGATAAAGCTAGTAAAATCATGGCTCACAAAGAAGGCAAGTGATCTTCTGTAAGGTGGGAGCATTTGCAAGGGAAGTGTACTTAGGGTCACAGCATTGAATGGTAAAACCATTTCTGTTGCTCTTTATTTATTTACATCCACTTACTTGAACAGACCTAATACTAAATACCTCTTATTGGTTTGATTTTCAGCTGTCAGGATTCAAGGAAGTATCTGGAATAGATCCTCTCTTATTTGCCTCTCTCAGATTTTCTGACTATGATATCACTTATCTTGACACTAAAGAAATGCAACAATTAATGAAGGTAGGGTGGTCTATTGTCTTACACAAGCTGCTTCAGGGTGCAGTCCTATGCATATTTAGACAGAAAAGGTCCTACAAGTCCAAAGAATGTCCCAGCCAGTCATGCTGGGAGTTGTCAAACTTTTTCCTGTCTAAATATGCATAGGATTGCACTCTAACGCATGGAGCCTTATCTCCATGTCTTTTAACCTTTTTGAATCTTTTCCCTGTTTCAGTATAAGGAGATAATCGCGATAATATTGAAATACATAGAATCCATGAAAGGCATCACTGATACACAATTCACTCAAACTCTGCCTTTGGAAGTTCGGTACCTGGTTCCTAATGCTGTTGGTATGACAGTTGAAGTAGGCTTCAGTGGCATTGTGAATGCACTTGCTGCAGTGAAAGGTAAGCATGGAGATCATCCAATTCTACAACCACTTATTGGGAACAATAGGCCCGGGGGGAAAGCTGCAGAGCGTGGTGAATCCAAGACCTGGGTTCGGAAGGAGTTTTAATGACTTTGCTTTAATGCTGTGGCTATACTCTTTAGAAACAACAACACATGTGATCTTTGCCACCCGTCTGCAAGTATATATACAGGACAATAAACTCCTGAACTAAGAAGAGGGCACTAATCAGTGGTAGGGATATAGTTAGGATCCCTGAGCGCCTACCATTCCAGTTCCTGCTTCATCACCTCCTTTTTCCTATTCAAATGATGCATTTATCTTTTTATTTTAACTGATTTAAATACAAAGGGGGGGGAAACACAAGCCATGAGAACACATTCACAAGGCGGATATTATCTTCCATACCTATAACATAAAAGACAACACTGACAAACCTGGAGCGGGTGGATTTCCTTGTACATCTTTCTTGTTCCAAACCAATTAACTTTCCTTCTCCCCACTAACCCTTTACCAAACCAATAGCCATACCATTCATCCTTCCAGATCTCACCATTGAAAATACAGTTTGCACATCATCATAGCCATTCTTTAACAGATGAGACTTTAGAATTTTCCACATTCTTTACATTTTGGCACTGCTTACAGATTATGCAGGAAATCTCTATTTCTTTTCCTAATACAGATGCACAACGGCAGTGTTAAACATCAAGTGTCTCTTTCAATACATCTTGCAAATTCAAAGCAGATTATTATAAAGCATAAGCATTTGGGATATGGCTTGGATTCCATATGTTTACATTTGCTCCAATGAGTCTTACTTCAGTGAAGTTACTTCTGATTTATTGGGGCATAATGAGAGGACAATCAAGACCTGTCCTTAACTATGTGGACACAGCAAAGCATCATTAACCATTATGATGCCATCTTGGCTAATATATGTTAGCCCCGGAGCTCCTTATGGCTCTATTTGAATTAGAGGTGCATTCTCTTTTCCTAAAAAAAAAAAAAATATCCTCCAGGTGTCAGCTCACTGTCACCCTAAATCATTAGCAGGTATATAGAGATGAGATCTCTATTTATATTGCATCTTATTATATTTAAGCTTTAATCCTATACACACTTACCTGGGAGTAAGTCCCATTGAACTCCATTTATTTACCAGTAGATGTGCATAGGATTGCACTGTCAATGTTCTGTCTTGGAGGAACTACTACTTAGGATTGTTCAATTTGTAGTCAGTGAAGCCAAAGGTTTTGTTGATTAATGTCAATATTTAGCTTATAGATTCACTAGCACATGATTAAGAGAGACTTAGTCCTTTATATATGTTTGTCTACATTTTGACTGTTTTTTAATTCCGTTTGTCTGTTATAGGCAAAATAGACGTATCTCACCCCGATCTCAGAGAAGCCAGTCTACAAGCTCAGCTTGAGGGCAAGATTAGGTAAGCAAAATAATACCTTTATAATCAAGGTTGTTGTTGGGATGGGTGGGTGGGTAAAGTGATTGTCACTGTTGACTGCTTAATTAATGAAAATTGAATTCTGAGTGTGACAGCACACTATTATTAGAGCTTGCCCCAAATATGTTGCTGGTGCTCTCCTTCCCCCGCTCCCCCACCCACCCCTGCCTGAGGTAGAAAATCCCAACAGTGCCTCTACTTGGGAATAACAAAACAACAATAATAAATTAATCGACCAATGATTTGCAGCTGCCTCACTCTCTCTAATGTTAGGGCTGGGCCTGCTGGTTATATTTGGTGCGCAAATGTCTAATATGTGGCCTTTCCCATCTTATTTCAGTCTCAATGGTGAGGGAAAATTTATGTTTGGAGTTAATGCTGGTATCCTGCAGAATGTTTTGGAAAGTATAGCCAGTTTTCAAATGACCATCACACCCAAAATGGAAGCCTCACTGGACATGAAAAATAAGAACTTCAAAATCAACTTTGACTTCCCACAGAAACCGTATAGGATTATGACTACAAGGTGAGATAGCTATCTTCCATTTGTATAACATCTTGTAAACTGTCCCATAAAGGCTTCTGTCATAAGCAAGAATACACATACAACTTGATCATAGGATATTTGTTTAGGCCAGAACTAGAAAAGAAGCAGGGGCTGTAGCTCAGGGTATTGTGCTCTTTCATTGGCTTCCTGAAACATTCTGTTTCCTCATAGAATTTTCTAATTGTGCCATCCAGCACTCCGCTGGCATCTGTCCTCCAATTCCCCAAAGGGTTTCTCTCCCTACTCTCCCACCCGTCTGCTAGCCAGCCACAAAAGAGGCTTAATTTTTTCTGCCTTGTTCTCAGGGTGCTTTTGAATTTCATTAGAATTTCTGTTGGTATTGTAAGCTTACTTTATCGTTGCATGGTGGTCAAGGGTGCTGTGAATTCTTTCTTTCTTTCTATTACATATCTCTTCATTGCTCTGCAGCTGCTCCAGCTGCCCACGCTTCCTGATCTGAAAAAGTCCCATGGGAGGAGTTACCTCATGACCCCGTCAATTGAAGCGTGGGAAGCCAGAGACACTGTAGTCCACCAGAGAAATGATTGAACAATGGAAGATAGGATGCACATTCTCTCCCTCCCACCCCCACACAAACACACACATATATACACACACAGTGGTCACCTCATAACGAAGGTAGACACAAGAAGCGCCCCCCACCTACCCCCCCACAAGAATTTCACTGACATTTTCTTTCCCTTTAAAAAAAAGTTCAAAAGCCATTTCTTTTCTGTCAAATAATGATTGATAAAACAAGGTAGAAATATTTGACACAGCTCTAGTGCCATCTACTCTCCAAGTTCTTGGATTTTGTCATTTCCCACTTCTGATACCCAAAAAGTTCTTGAATGGAAGATATTAAGAACCGATCCACAGTTTCTATATATGGGGAGCTTGTTTTCTGTCACCTTGCTGTATTCCTGGCTGTGAATAAGTTTTTTCCTTTGAATTTGTCATGCTTCCTAATCTCATAAGTTAAATAGTTTTCACTGCAAATCTACACAGCCACGAGGGACGTGTTGTATCAAGAGGTCTGAACTTTGAGAAAACGGCTCCAGTTCTTCCAGCTGAATTTGCAGTTGACATCTTGTATGGACACTTCAGTGTAGGAAAAGGCAGCAATAAAGTAAGTATCTCTTCCATGTGTGTGCATATGTGTCTTGTGGTAAATGTCTATTTCCTGGTCTTGCATGTATACATTGCTAAAGGATGGAACTGGGGGTGAAATTAAATTTCTGTTGAAGGTGCTTGGAAATGGTAGAAATCTAGTGGTAAATGTGAAATAATGATGTCTCCAGGTTTGGTTAGTATAACTAATGAAACTAATGATTGCAAACTGCCCCAGGGCATTTACCAGTTGGGTAGTATACAAGTCTAATAACTAATAAAATCAATGCATTAGGTATTGCAGCCATTTTAAAGATATTGGTGATTTGTAAAAACAAGTAAGATACTTGGTGATTATTGAGATAAATTAAAACATTGCTAATAGTTTTATTAATTGTAAATTTTCTTGGAGACTGATTAGCAGACAGGTGGGATTTATTTATTTATTTTTCGAACAAAATTTGAAAATAAATAAATAGTATGTCAGAATTTGTCTGACATTTGGCCTTCCCAAATTATTAATGAATATTTAGAATTACCAGTTAATTTCATTATTTAGCAAGTTCTTGACAATTATCAAATCTACGTATTATCTTCATATTGGATTTGATGGTACACAAACAAGCTGAACCTCTGGGAAAAAACAACAGTTTAAAATATGCTGAATTCACCCTTTCTTATGTCTACTTTATTTATGTAGGTCAAAGCTTCTCAGTTTATGACATTCAACTCTTCCTAATGCTTGGTTGCTGCAGCATTGGCAATTGCAACAGTTATCAAACGCCTTTTCCCCCCTTGTGTAATTTCCACTATTTCCCATAGCTCATAACTGACAGTGTCCTTGCCCCACCCCATGTTCCCAACCTTTATCATCCTTAGGAGTCCCTCACTTTGTTCATCATGCAAATGGAAATGTTAAAAAATTTATTATTATTATTATTATTATTATTATTATTATTATTAGCATATTGGAATTATTATTAATTCTTCTAACCTTTTACCTCCCAATGTGACACTGGAAAGTTTACAATAAAAGAGTAAAAGTGAAACAGAACAACTAACATAAACTCCAAAATGCATTAATAATGAGATGTTATAAATAAGCAGGCAGGCCGTTCCATAAACCCAATAGCTTCGTGCAGAGATGTTGGACCTCAGGCCTGTGGGCAAAATAGGCCCACCTGGAGCCTCAATTTGTGCTCTCTGGGGTGCCCTAGAAGGCCATGCCCCTTTCCCCCATGTTCCACACCTTTCCCCCAACTCATTTGGTAACTTTCTGGGTTTTGTACAGCTTCCTCCCCCCCCCCCCCCAATTTAAAAAGGCTGTCTTAAGTCTTAGTTATCTGCAGCAAGAGTGTTTAGCTAATATACGCTGTTATTGTGGTCCTGACCTTTTTACCATTGGCTCCTCCCACCACTGGAACACTCCCTCCCCACCACCCCCAACAGCTTCGTTGAAATTGAGTTTGGCCTTCGGGCAGAAAGAGATTCAACACCCCTGGCTTGGAGTGCTTCTAAACAAGGGGTGTTTTCACAGCCCTCATTAAACAACAAGCCCAAATGTGCCAAAATTGCTTTGGCTATCCCTGGAAGTTTGAATCTTATATATTGCATATCACAATATTGCATATTGTTCACCTGTTGTATATTATTGTATTGGGGCCTATTGCGAAATATTGATAAACCTATGTTAAATGCAGCAAAGAAATCCTTCCAAAAAACGCCAGCAAGAGGAGTTCAAATTGTCCATTCCATGTCTGACGACCCATATTGCAATTATACAACAAGCCGATGACGTTTTGCCTTTAACACGTTCACTGCTCCACATGGCTGCTGCATATCACAAAATGATAGTTAATATGATAACAGGTACAACTATCTTGCCATCAGAACATCCAATTTGTATTCCTATAAGCATTTGTGAAATTGTGCTCATTTTCAAATGTACGTATGTGAATTGTCATCTGTACAGATTGTCCGATCGATAAGGTCAAGGCAGAGTTCCAGCTCAACCCTCAACCACTGAGGATGAGGAGGGACTTGAGATCCTATGATGAAGAAAAGGTATGTAAATGACACTGACCATAAATCATCAGCTTCTTTATACAAATTAAACATTCAGTGAAACAATCCACAAGGAGAACTGTGTTGGGTCTGTACCATTTTTAGAGAGTCGTAAGGAGAGCCCTACAGGATCAGACCATGAGTCCATCTGGTCCAGCAATTCTGATCACACAGTGGCTGTCCAGCTCTACCCATGGGAAACTCACAAGCCAGACATGAGTGCAGCAGCACCCTCCCGCCTATATAACCCCAGCAACTGCTGTACATAGACTTACTGACTCTGATACTGGAGGTAGCACATAGTCATCAGGACTAGTAGGCATTGATAGCCTTCTCCTCCAGGAATTTACCCAACCCCATTTTAAAGCCATCCAAATGTGTGGCCATTACTACATCTTGTGGCTGCAAATTCCATAGTTTAACCCAGTGCTGTGTGAAGAAGTCCTGAGTCAAAGCCATCTAGGTAAAAATCAAGGGGTTCCATCTGCCAGAGATATAATTTCTTTTTGAAAGAATGGGCAACCTTTGCTTGCCAACATCCACCTTCTTTGTAGCGACTATAATCACAGCACATGTAATGCAATATGCAGCCAGCCTCCTTAGCAATTCTTTTGTTTCCTTGCTAAGAAAAGAAGATGAACAAATGCAAAGTAATGACACAAGCTGTGTGCATGTATATGTATGATTTTTAATAAATAAATAAAGGCATTTCTTTGCATTTCTTTGAATAATGCAGCAGGACACTGATGAGGAATCAATTGAGCCCCAGACCCACTCTTTGTCTTCCTCCTGTATTATAAAGGGACACAGTAAAAAAACAGTTGAGATCAGGAGCAGTGACAGCAGCGACAGCACCAAGAGCAGCGACAGCACCAAGAGCAGCGACAGCACCAAGAGCAGCGACAGCACCAGGAGCAGCGACAGCACCAGGAGCAGCGACAGCAGCAGCGAGAGCCAGAGTGATCACCGCAAACAGAAGCGTGGTCATCACAATAGGTCTCCTCGCAGCGATGCCAGCAGCAGCAGCAACAGTGACTCCACCACCAGCAACAGCAGGAATGAGATTAAGAGTGGAGTCCGCTGTACGGACAAGCACCATTGCCAGGACAAGTCTCACCATCGTGGCAGCGACGCCAGTAGCAGCAGCAGCGACTCCAGTAGCAGCAGCAGCGACTCCAGTAGCAGCAGCAGCGACTCCAGTAGCAGCAGCAGCGACTCCAGTAGCAGCAGCAGCGACTCCAGTAGCAGCAGCAGCGGCTCCAGTAGCAGCAGCAGCGGCTCCAGCAGTAGCAGCAGCGGCTCCAGCAGTAGCAGCAGCGGCTCCAGCAGTAGCAGCAGCGGCTCCAGCAGTAGCAGCAGCGGCTCCAGCAGCAGCAGCAGCAGTGGTTCCAGCAGCAGCAGCGATTCTAACAGCAGCGATTCTAACAGCAGTGATTCTAGCAGCAGCAGCGATTCTAACAGCAGTGATTCTAACAGCAGTGGTTCCAGCAGCAGCAGCGATTCTAACAGCAGTGATTCTAACAGCAGTGATTCTAGCAGCAGTGATTCTAGCAGCAGTGACTCCAGCAGCAGTGACTCCAGCAGCAGTGACTCCAGCAGCAGCAGCAGTGATTCTAGCAGCAGTGATTCTAGCAGCAGCAGCAGTGATTCTAGCAGCAGTGATTCTAGCAGCAGCAGCAGTGATTCTAGCAGCAGCAGTGACTCCAGCAGCAACTCCAGCTCCAGCAGCAGCAGCGATTCCAGCAACAGTGACAGCAGTAGCAGCAGCAGCGACTCTAGCAGCAGCAGCAGAGCAAGTGCCAAAAGTTCCCCCAAAAAGGTAACTGCCATTGCTCCGGCTAGAGCTGATGGGTATGTTATGGTAGATGGGCAGGCCAAAAGGGGTCAATCTACACCAAAATTTAGTGCGGAGGGAGAGCACTTTGGGGTCGTTGCAACACATGATGTTGTGGCCAACCCACAGCAATCCTGCAGTTTTCCCTGGATGTTTGCCTCCACCAGTGCTCCATTTCTGTATCCCCAAACTTGCCTTGTTCTTGCTTGTGAAGATTTATTGTTTCATGTGCCACACTTATCTCTGAGTGACAGGATGTTTGGGGTGGGCAGCCTTTAATAGGGTCAGTATCCTTGTGTTAAGAGTGTAGAAATTAATAATATACATTTGATGGGAGGGATGTAGGGTAAACAAGTGGCTGTTACTCATCTCTACAAAATGGCAGACCAGCTTCTCAGAGAAGATGGCAAAATGCTGACAGGTGAGAAAGAAAAGAGTTAACTCCTCAACTCCTGTCCTGACTCAGGGCTTGTCTAGACGGGCGCTTTCCCCCGCGGTAGCTTTGGAGTGGCGGCAGGTGATCTTCATGACACAGACACCACTCCGAAGTGATCCAGGGGCAAAGCCCCGAAGCTTTGCTCTAAAAAAGTCGGCCACTTGCTCCGCACCTCTGTGGACCCTTGTTAAAAATAAATAAATAATAAATAAAATTAAAGAGGGGGTTGGATATTCTGTGAGGGAGGAAGCACCCCATTCCTCTCCCCTTGTTCTCCTGCATTTAGCTGAAAATGCGATCCTTCGCATTTACAGCTTTAAAAAAGGAAGAAAAAAGAACAAGACCAATTTAAAACAAACAACCCCTAACTGTGGAAGAAGGGGCGCGGATGCTCCTAGGTGCTCTGGAACTGCCGTGTCTGTGCTCAGGTGGGTGGGCGTGGCTGTAGACGGTAGGAAGGCGCGCCAATGTGGTGGCACGGCGCCTTGCGCCGCCCCATGCTGCAGACCCGACGTGGTCAAAACAAGGACATGAAATAATGGGCTTAAGCTACAGGAAGTCAGGTTTTCATTGAACATCAGGAAAAACTTCCTAATGGTCAGAGTAATCGGATAATGCAGCCAACTGCCTAGGGAGATAGTGGGCTCTCTGTCACTGGAGGCATTCAAGCAGAGACTAGACAGCCATCTGTCAGGGATGCTTCAAACTGGATTCCTGCATTGAGCAGGAGGTTGGACCTGATGGCCCCTTCCATCTCCATGATTCCATGATTTCAAAAACCCTTTCTTCTCTTGATTGCTCTTTAACTTTCCTGTTTTCCCCCTTTTTTCTCTCTCTTTTTTTAAAGGACGGTCCAAAAGAGATTTATGAGATGACATTCAGATCAGTGCAAAAACAGCAGGTAAGATTTTTCAGCTTAGTCTACTAGTTGTTGGCATAGAAAGCTTAGCGAGAGAGAGAAAACCCACAAAGCAAAAGGTCAAGCTAGAAAATTATCAACAGAACATTAGTAGCATGGTATTATTTATAAGATGTTCTTTCTACTGATGTTGCCCTGAAATGTATGAGTGATAAGGGCTTCTGAATCTTGGGTTGCTTCCATTCTACATACTTGCTTCGGTTATTCAAACACCATTAGTTCTATTCTGTATTCCTTTCAAGCCAGACAGTGTCCATCCCAAATAACTGCATCCCCAAAGTTTCCCCATTGCCCTTCCATCTTTTTCCTTTTGAAGTGCTGATGTGTCGAGATTCTTTTAAAAGCCCTAATAAACTTTCACTGCAATTGTAACATAGTCCTTTCAGGAAGTGACTGCAGCCCTTTTGGATCAACAGGGTGGAGGAGAGGTTGATGCCTGTGGTAATAGCTGTGTGTAATCCTTTTTCTCCAGCAGGAGCGACACCTATCCTACTCACTCCCACCGCCATCATGAAAATATATAGGGCAGAATCGTCCTAAAATAGCCTTCTCCAGCCGATTGTCCTCCAGATGGGTTGGATTGCAATGGCCATAATTCCCAACAGTGCTGGCTCCAGGTTTTTGAGAGCCCTTAGGCAAGATACCTTTAACGGACATCCTCCCTCGCTGCTGTTTAGCTTCATCCCATGTACCTGTTTCCCTTAAATTATCCCCTACAGCGCTAAGCTGTCGCCGTTGTTGTTGTTAGCTAAATCACAACCCAGGCGGCAGCGCTCCTAAGATCCTTTGCATACCAGGAAATGGGTTTAAGTGGGGAAATGTAAAAAAAATCATTAAAAAATCAATGGATGACCCAATCCGACTCAAATTTGGTATGCTTAAAGGTATCCTTAATATCTATTATTGTGCCAATTTTGATATCTTTATCTTTAAAACTTACACAGATGTAAGCATTTGTTTAATTTTTCTTTAAACATATCAAATCCTGCTCCTGTGCCCCTAGCGGCTGCTCGGAAAACAACAAATGATTCGCTCTAAAACTAGTAGCAAAATAGGTCGGGTCTTTTATAGCACAATTAAAGCACGATGCATGGGAGTACTTCACAGTCAAAGCAGATTATAAACTGGAAAACTTCAGAGTTCTTCACAATAAAAGCAGATTATACTGGAAACTGGAAAACTTCGGAGTCCTTTGCACGCAATTCGCAGTGATTGCACAGTATAACGCTGGTGTGATAAAGCTCGTTGTCACCAACGGCTATTGCTCCTCCTCTTTCTCATCACTGCTCCTACTTCTCAGATAGAGCCAGTGAACAAGTAGGCAGTGGCATCTGCTGCTTCTCCTTCTCACCACCACCACTGTTGTCTGGGCAGAGAAGCAGCAGCTGAACAAGCAGATTGCAAAGCGAAGAGGAGGAACAACTCCAGCGGGCTCTTGTCAATGCCCCCCCCCCCCCCCCCGCTGGGATGTGGGGCCCCATCAGGTGCCCAATCATGACTATCTTTGATGCTGGCCCTGATCCCCAGCTAGCATGGCCAGGGACCCATGCTGGCTGGCAATTCTGGGAGTTGCAGTCCAACACATCAGAAGGTCACCAGGCTGGGGATGGCTGTCCTAAGCAATTGCACTACCATTACTCAGAGAGATGGCTATTTACTATGCAATCTATCAAGGAACACCACCTAGTTCAAAGTCATCTATAACTGTCAATTGGACAGTTTTCCTTGCCTTCAACACTGTTTAGTTTGGAACTTGCAATAAGTCTTGGACATTTTTTTCATATTTATTTTTGCAGTCAAGGAAACAGCAAACGGATAGCAGTAGAAAAAGCAGGCGCGGCAGCAGCAGCAGAAGAACCAGCAGCAGCAGCAACATAAAAAGACGCAGCTCCTCATCTTCCTCCAATTATGATTCTAGCAGCCAAGAAGACACAAAAGGCACACCGGTCAGTATCAAAATATATTCCCTTTAGCAAAGAACAACACTAATGAGTTGTTGTAACAACACTACAAAGCTGGCTTAGGAAGCACAAACAGGAAAATATAGTAACCAGATTAAAATTTGTTTACTCTGATTTTAGGTTTATATGTTGCCTTTTGATCCAAGACAGACATTAAGACCATTCTCAATTAAAATATAGTTCAGATTCTGATATTAACATTAATGTTAGAATATTTCTCAGCGTAAAATAAGGCTCATCAAATAAGAACCTTTATTGAAATATTTGGGAGCATTTAGCACCTCTGCCTGCCAATTCAAAGCAATATGTTTGCATTGTTTCTTTTACAAGATCAGCAATCTAAAGAACTTTTTTCTTTTTCTGGCCCTAAAGTTGAAAACAGTTATGTATGCTAAGTTCCTGGCCCTCCGTCATGATAAGAAAGAAGTTGGATTCACTGCTGCGCTGCTCTCTAGCTCCTCCCAGGTGAAAATCAACGTGAAAAGCTTTGAACAGCCAGACAAGACAGTTGCTGTCTTGGAAGCTGGAATGCCCAACCCTTACAAACTAGAGGTGAGTCTCTCTGCAAAGTATATTGCAGCTTTCCCCAACCTGCTGCTCTCCAGTTGGGCCGGACTACAACTTGCATAATTCTCAGCTAATCCAGCACACTGGAGAGCACTAGATTGGGGGAGGGTGGCATGCTGGTCCCTGAGAAGCATTTTCCTTATTGCATTAAATCCCATGATGCATTATTTATTTATTTTAATTGTGTTATCATTCTTCTTCACTGCTTAGGCTTTGCTGGAAACAGGCGCAGGGTTAAAGGCGAAACTTGGAGCAGAAATGGAGATAGGTTTGTTTGATAAGCATCTAGCTGTGCAGGGGAAGTTAACACATTCCAACCTTCCAAAACAACAGATGGAGTATATGGAAAGGTGAGAAAATGTATACATTTAAACAATTCATTGATGACCTAGCAACTGGTCTTTTTTATCATGCTGATCTTTCTAATGAAAGAAAGTCTCACTGATGACTTTGGCAAACAGGATGTCTAGTCTTAATTGAAATTTCGCCCCAACCTTGCAATTTGGAACATATAAAATGGGTTAGGAACGTATTTGCTGCAGAAGAACAGCCTTCTGAAAAAGCTGCTAGCTTTTTCTTCTGACAAGGTTGGAAACTAGCAGTTTAGGCCGGGAGCCAGATCAGGCCTGCTGGCCCACCGCGCATGTACAATTTTTTAGTCACTAAAAGGAGATTCTTAGATGCAGCTAGCCTCCTTATTATAGCTGATCAGGAGGCTCCACCAGAAATAATATACCGGCTTCTTAACTAAGTACGCACTATTGGTTCCCTCCCTTGACAGGCAGCCATCTTTGTGTACACTAGCAGTGGGTGCTTAAAGAGGAAAGGATCAAAGCCTCACCCTTTTACTCCTCCTTGCAACCAATCAGCAATCTTGTATAAAACCCTGCTTCTCTCCTAGATCAACCTCTCTCCAGAGCATGCCTTCCTGGAAAGTTTCTATGGCCATGTTCTTTTTCTGTATGAGCAAAAGAATAATAATCTTCATTGCCTAGTGTGAATCAGGTTCATGATTTCCAGGCCCTCCAAAACCAACTTAAAACACTAACCTCATCCTCTGTTGCCTGCATTGGTCATATTGTAGATTAGCTGCAATTGTTTCACCTTGGACCTGAAGGCTGTTTGGAGAATGTTTTATTTAAGGATGTGCAGAATGCGTTTCATTCCCCCTTTAAATGACTATACTGGGTTAAGTTAGTCTTCCTATCCTTTTCAAGGTTTCAGGAGCTGATCCCTGGAGTTGCTTTCAAGATGGGCCTTACAGAAATAGTTCAAAGAAACCCCTCGCAAGAGATCACAGTGATTTTAGCTTTAATTACTGAAAAAGATGCTGCCGTGGTCATGAGGACGGAAGATGTGAGTTGTGCATGGTATTATTTCAGTGGTACAGATGTGAAAGGGTTAATTCAAGCAGAAATCGGAGACTTCCTTTTTTACGATTTTTATGACCTTCCGGAGGTGGTCCTAGAACAACTACCATATGGTCACATGCTAAGATGTATGCTCTGATTTACATGGATGTTTATGTAAGCACATTATATAGATACAAAGCAAGTGCACACATAAGGCAATGATTCGTTTTATTAAAGAATTCAAATGAATTAAAATCGTGGGAAATAGACGATTTAGCCATAAATAGCATAAACACTGAGAAGTGTAAAAGAGGTCAGCACCAGCATTTGAAAATTAGAAGTAAAGCTAGGGGCAGCATGATGCTTAGAAAACTTTGTGTGTGTGCATTCAAAAAGGAGTGATGGCAGTGTGGCATTTTAAAGAGCAATGACTTACAATAGCCAAAATGAAAACTAGCCCTTGAAGTGGGAGGCAAATGCCAGCCCAAAATTGGTGAACTTGAGTGCTGTTCTAACAAATGAGGCGTGTGTGGCTAATTATGAGAAAGGCGGAGAAGTTTCAGCCTGGGATCATTTAAACGAGAAACAGATTTAAAGCAAGCAAGCAAACAAACAAACAAGAGCTCCTCCAAAGTCAAGGGGTTTTGGATTTGGTGATGGGGTGGAATATGAGGAAACACACAGAGAAAAGAGAGTTAACTGGTTTATGGACCAACTAGAAGGAAGCAAAGATTGACCTTTCCTGTACCCACTGAAGTGAGAGCGCTGGAAGGTCTATTGAGCTCCTTCTGGAACAAACGGGAGGAGAGAAGATTGGGGGTGTAGGGTGCTCTTCTGAACAGCAAACAAGAGGGACTTTCCTGGATTGAAAGAATCCCGAAATCCAGAAACCTGGGGTGGTCTTTTCTTCCTCCTCTTAGTTTTGTTTTAGTTACTAAATTCTAAGTTCTCACTTCAAGATGACCCATCAGATTTGGGAAGTGGGTTTCCATGTGCCAATCAGAGAGGAGAAAAAAAATCCCACAAGCCTTTTCTTTCTCTTTCCTGATATAAGAAGAGGGGGAAGGAGATGGGTCTTTTGCATAGCATCTCTGGTCCTCACAAATGCAGGTGAGAAATAGGTAGGAGGATTTTGGTTAATGTCTTAAACAGAGGGGTTTCACCAAGATGACAAAAGATAGCCACATAGGCTTAGTAGATGGTATTCCTGTGCCACTCTTTTGAGGTAAAAATTGCCTTTCCCCCTTCCATTTGGCTTAAGCAGGAAGGCTAAAAACCAACATAAAATATTTCTCAGTCCCTACTTCGGGTTGTCAACTTGAGGCAAAATCTGAAATTTGCAAGTGTTAAGAAGGATGGGTAAAGGAAATCCAGCCACAGAAAGATGTCTGCAAAGAGTCATGTATGCAGTTTTATTTGGGACATGCAGGAGCTGAATTGTCCTAAAGGAGGCTGCTCTTCGGCCCTTCTCCAAGGTCGGAATACAGTCTTTTTCCAGATGTGATAGAATTTAGGGGAGCTTGGCAACACATGTGAAGTGAGGAAACCTTGCAGGCCAGTGCTACTGTATTCACTTACATATGAAATAGTTTCCACAGTGCTTGTTTTAAAGTTGTTCAGCTGATCCTTTTCAACATATGATGTGAGATAATTTACCTGGCCAGTATGATTTGGTTGACCAATTTACAAATATGAAGGAATAGTCAAAGATGAAGTGCGAAAGTGTTGATGAATAATGATGTTGTTGAATCCTGTGTGAACGAACTGAGGTCTTGACATATGAGTTATATGCTTGTGTAGATGGTGCTGGAATGAAGGGACATTAGTTCTGTTTAATTTGTAATCAGTTTTTGTATTTTTTTTCCAGAGGACCTATTTTGATGAAGACTACAAGCTTCTATATTCATTGCCTCTGGACCCCTCCATCCAAATCCCCAAAATCTGGGACATTCCAACTAGGATCCTTGCTAGTGTGAATGGTCAGTGTTTCCATCATCACCATAGCCTTTACTCAAGGTGTGGGGTGCCTGTGGCCCTTCAGAAGTTTGTTTGTTTTTTGCTCCAACTCCCATTAGCCCCAGTGAGTATAGGCAGTGGGAGTTGTAGTCCAACATTATCAGGGGGAGGGGAGTGGTACCCAACCTAATCCTAGCTTTAACCCTTTAAAATATATATTCTTTTTGCAAATTTGTTTCTTTAAACATCTCCGTATTTTTTCATTACAATGCTGTCAAATTCTTGTGGACATAAGCTTGCAGGATCCAATTTAATTGACCGAAGTGTTCCTCTAAACTTCTGCATGAACACCATGGTTTTATCATTTTTAATCTTACTTCAAAGACATGTGTTTTAAAATGCAGTCTTCTGAATAGCCATAAAAAAAACCCATTGCTGAATGTGGCTTGTACTGGATGAATGAATAAAAAATGTTCAGATGGTCACCAAACAGATCTTCCTCTAAAAGGTGCCTACAAAATGTCCGCATTTTTCTCTGACATCATAAATATTAAACAAACTCCTAGAAGTCTCAATATGCAGCTTTCATTAGTTGCTCCCACGGCATTCTAAACTTGCTCCTCTCTTTCTCTCACACGTGTTTCTTTCCTTGTTTTCAGGTATTTGCAGAGTAGACGATCGAGTGGTCTTAGGCTTCAATGGAGAAGAGACCTCTAAAAATATGCCTCCAGACTGTTTCATGCTCTTGTTACGAGACTGTAGCTGTCACAAGAAACTTATGGTGCAAATGAAATATGAATCTGATCATGAAAACTCCCCATTACTCAAGATCAATATTGGCAACAAGTAAGCACACTTAATTGCAGAATCATTTTTGCAATAACCCAGTCTGTGAACTGGAGAGGGAAAGTTTCAGCCTCTTCAATTGACACAAAGGGTAGGGGGGTATTCTTTTTTTTTTTTTTTGGGGGGGTAAAATATTTTTGCCCTGCTCTTCTTCAGAAAGAAACTAGAAGGGCTCTTAATAACAAGATCAATCAAGAGTACAGCATTCAAATCATTAAAAAAAATCAAAACGACAATATCATATACTCTGACTTGAGTGCCATTTTTGTTTGTTTGGAAAGCAGGATATAAATCAAAATTAATTAATTAATTAATATCAAGAATAGTCATAAAAACAAAAAGGGAAGCATGGGGGAGCAGGAGAGCCAACTATATCACACACACACATACACCTAAAAAAACCAACAGAAGATTAAAAGTGATGAGGAACAACCCCAGTGCAATGGCAGAAGAGAAGAACAACCATGGGTTTTTCTTTTTTTGAAAATGGCCACTTCCTCCCTTGGGATCTAAAACATTGTGTCAGGGCTGGTTGGGTTTTCCTAGGAAGGGCATTCCACGTGATTGGCACCACAGCTGAAAAGACCCTGCTCCTTATGAAGGACCACCGTGTTTCAGCCAGTGATGGAATCCAAAACAGAGTCTTGGATGTTGAGTTGAAAACAGTAAGGCTGCAAGGAGAGGGCTGAGAGAGCGCCTCTCCTTATACATGCCTGCCCGAGACCTTAGATCTGTTGGAGGAGCCCTTCTCCGCATCCCACCAATGCAACGTATACGTTATGATGGGACAAGGGAGAGGGCTTTCTCTGTGGTGGCACCTCGACTGTGGAATGCCCTCCCCTTGGAGGCCCGATTGGCGCCAACATTGATTGCGTTTCGACGCCAAGTAAAAACATGGCTTTTTAACAAAGCCTTTGATGGTTAAACTCACTGGCACATTGTTTTAACTGTTTTAACTGCATCTATTGCTTTTAAATTATATATTGTTTTAACTTGGATTATGGTTTAATTTGTTTTTAACTGTATATTTATTGTTTTATACTGTATGTTTTTATCTGTACGCCGCCTTGAGATCTTAGTGATATAGGGCGGGATATAAATATTTTAAATAAATAAATAAATCCTACACCCATTTATCTGAGACTAAGCCCCACTGAATTCAGTGGGACTAACTTCTGAATGACATGTATAGGGCTGCACTTTTAAGTGGCTAATTTGGGTGGTATTATCATGTCTGGCATACATCCAGTCTATTTGAGATGTTTATTTCTGTGTATCTACACTTATGCTTGTTCTCTGTACTTTCTTCCTCCCTGGGCCAATTAACACTTTCCCCAACATGGCGCCCTTCAGGCCAGTGGCCATCTGGCTGTGGATAGTGAGACTTATAGCCTGACATACCTGGAGGGTGCAGGGTTTTGGAAAGATGGTGTAAACAAACACTTCTCCAGTTTTTCAAAAAAACTGAATTGGTGTGCAAGAATAAAACAACAGCAAATCATGATGGGGAGTGATTATCTAACTGAGCAATGAGGAGCTAAGAATAGCAGAATATAAGCTTAGATTTAAATGAATCCAGGAAGAGTAGAAATGGGCTTGGCTTTTGGACAAATGACTATGCAAATCAAGAACTGCATAAGTGATATTCAGTGTCGTTTTTTTACTCCCCCATGGAAAATAATGCTTAGATAAGAGACTAAGATCTATTTTACTGGAAATAACTGGAACACATTGGCTGGATTCACACAACATGCTCACCCACACTGAAGGGTTGAGTGTCAGTTGTTATTAAACCATGGGTTAGTGTGTTGTTCAAAACTAGGGCATTTTCCGCTGGGTGACTGGCTAACCATGCAGTGTGGGTTATTTTTCTTAAAAACCCACCTTGAGACCCCATGGTTTATTGTTGGGTATTCAAGGTGGTTAATATGCCATCCTGCAAAAAATGTTCTGGGTTCAGACAACATGCTAACCTACGGTTCAACAAACCATCCAAGGTTCAATAGCAACCCACATTCAAGCACTGATTATGGGGTAGCATGTTGTGTGAACCCAGCAATTGACAGAGAATTTGTGAATTGTGCACACAGCAGATTAACTGTCTTATTTTATTTTCTACAAGTGAAATTATCTTGATGTCTCGCAATGAAAATGTCTTGGTATATATTAATGATACTGAAAGAAATCTGGAATCAACAGCCCCACTCAGACTGGACGGTATGTAAAAGAACATACTTGTACGAGTTAACTCATAGACTGAACAGTTTGTCTCTAGATTGGAAGATCAGTGTCTGACAAATAAAAATAAAAATCAACATGATAACATTAGCATGTAAGAAATACTACATTTAAATATTATTGTGGAGAACAAGCCGGTCAGTCAAATTTTATTGCTTTTGGCCAATGGCCTCTACATAAAAAACAAAACAAAACATACAAACACCAACAGCAAAAGAGAAGAATAAGAAATACAGAAGTTAAACATAATTCATATAACACATGATATGCAAAATTTAAAAATATAAAAATTAATATGTCATAGGGTAAGTGATAATGGTTTAAATCATATATAGTCAAATGCAATCAACTCCTTTACAATTAACGGCTATCTCTGCTATGTATTTCTTTCTAATCTTTTTGGCAACTAAATATTAGTGTGGATTAATCCTCCAATTCAGTGCTAGGACTTGTTACCTAAAGAGTAGGTTATGCAGATCATCATGTATAAAGAAGAAGAATTTCTTCTTGAAATATATTAAAATATGAGTGTCAATATCATGGTGAGTGTTGATGAACAGGAATTTTCAGTTAAACAGAAGCAACAATTATAGCCCAAAGAATATTTTATTTGTTTGGTTCTCAACCCTGGTGATAACATCATTTTGACTTTTATTTAACTTTTTTAATTAATTTATAGATTTCCCCATGATGCTTTCAAAAGAAGAAAACAGAGTTACTATTTCTGCTTCCCAGTTTGGACTTGAGAAATTGACCTTTAATGGAACTAATGTCAAGGTATTTTTCTTGCTATAACTATTGATTTTTAGGTTGTAAAATGGTGTATACAACACAATCTTGTGCTTGCCTTTGAAATTCTCCTTTATAGCCAATAATGGTGATGATCATGATTAAATGTACATGAATGGGGAGTTCACCCACATTTCAGTTCAGAGTCCTGAAAGAGGATGGGTTGGTTAGGATTGGAGAACAGAGATTCATTTGTAGCAGGGCTCAGCCCCCAAATTTATTGTCAGGCTGAGCTATGAAATATGTACAGGAATAATTAAGGGCTGGCAGAATACCTTTCCTTCAACACCAACAACTACAGACTGTCCCTGCACATTCAGGGTTAGAGAGCAGGGCCTCCAAGCCAAATGAGGATTCTTCCTCAACCCTCAATGAGACTAGCAGGAGTTCAATCCCTCCACCATTTCCCACTCCCCACAATTCAGAGATAATACTCCTGTTGTCTCCCTATCACCTGACCTCACAGTCCAGGGAGATTCATTCCCTCTGCAAAAAGGGAAAAATCAAGGCCCCAAACACGTAGCAAATATTCATATAATCTCTCTTAGCAATTTCCCTACCACCACCTCCGCTCCATGCATTCTGCTCTTCACTAATCCGCCCCCAGTGTGCATATCATAACCTATGGTTAACAAAGCAGGAGTGAGCATGCAAGCTGGTTCCTAGCAACCACACTCTGTCCCTGGGTTATTTATAGTAACTTCCGTATCCAGAATTCTGGGTTGTTGTAGGAGAGACAACCCAGAGCTAGAACCCATGGTTAACCCAGCAAACTTGCTCACACCTGCTTGTCTCTTCAACACTTCTACGAACTGTGAACTGGACCAGACACACAGGAAGGGTGAAGTGAGAGTCCAGCAAAATAACAGTAGCTTAAGAAACAGAGACCCATCTTCCGACCACCACAAGATGACAACTTTCTTGTGGCAACTTTCACATTTGGGAAGGACTGATAACATTTTGAGGCATGTCAGACAATAACAGCTATCAATAAAGTCAAGAGAGAGAATGAAAGCCCAGTTCAATAGCTGTGAAGGCTGAGATAAGCTGTAGCTTGAACATATGAACATCAGCCTATGGGGGATTGTTTTCAGTCTCTCCAGTTTCCAGGCAAACTTGTATGCTCTTAAATGCTAACAGCTGTGATTATTTTTCTCCCTCCACCTGTTGAATAAATCACTGATGCAGTTATGGGACTAACATTGAAATTTGAGAGACTTGGGACATTCCCAACATTGAGCAGCCCCTCTGTTTATGAGTTCATCTTTATGATCCCATCAGTGACACCTGAAACTTGAAATGCACTCACCTTTTCTGTGTACATTTTCAGTACTTGCATTGGCAGCATGAGTTTGTGGTGCACGGTTGTGTCTTGTAAACTGAGCTCTAATTAATTTTGTCTTTTCTTTTCTGAAGATTGAAGTTAATCCCTTGATCACATATGGATGTGGTCTCTGCGGGCTGTACGGTGAAGTGTCAGAGAAATACCGAACACCAAGTGGCCGCATAGCTAAAGATAGCACCGGCTTTGGTCACTCCTGGGTAGTCCCTGGTGGAGGTAGGAAGACTCCGATAATTTGATTTGGTTATCACCAAGATAAACAGGGGCAGGTCCAGGATTTGGGGGATCCTAAAAAAAGGGCCCTCTGCTATGCCCTCTCTTCCATCAGTGGATCCTGGTGGGCCTATCTGGTGGCAGGCTGTAGCACTCCAAAAAGTTGTCCGAGCGTTGCAGCACCAGGCAGTTGGCTTTGGCCACCACTTTAATTCCCCCAAAGCTATATCAGCAGGCATGGAGGTTCCAGCAGCTCCCCAAAGATCTCTGGTGCTGACCCTGGCCCTAAAGTTAGCTGCTATAAATCAGTGGAACCTTTCAACCACTGGAAAAAAATGTCTTGAATCCACAGACCTGCTGAGTCACAGGCATCAAAATGGTACTACTGTAAAAGTATCTTTTGGGGGACAAAGCTATAGGACACCCAGTTTCTTTTACCAGGTTTTGAAAGATCTATTTCTTACTTTGTTGCAGTTTGCAATCTGCAGCAGTCTATGGTGAACCATCCGAGCCCATCTCTGCTTGGAGAACAAAATATTCAATGCATTTCCAATCAGCCAGTGTTGGAATGTCGCAAAGACTGCACACCCACCACAGCCACCCAAATTTCTACTGGCTTCCACTGTGTACCTACTGGTAAGTCCATGTACCATCTACTGGTTTGGATAGTCCATTCAAATTACTATTATTATTATTATTATTATTATTATTATTATTATTATTATTATTGGGCATCAAGTAAACCCACACATTCTTTGGTGGATCGTTACATAAACATATACTAGAATAACATTTTGCCATCCCTTTTTGGGTCTCTTGTTTTTTGAGTATCTTGCTTTCAGATGGGGAAGAGCAAGGATGAGCAGAAGGTTGATCTTTAGATGTTTTGACATCCCAGAAGCTCCTGCCAACATGGCCTATGGCTGGGAATTGAAGCCCAAACCATCTGGAGATCTACTTTCTGCCCACCACTGGAGCAGAGAAGGAAGCAGCACGGAGCCAGATTTTATTAGAGCCTTTGGGATGTTATTAACAAAATTCTTATTTGAACTGCTAATTGCTTGCACAAACGCAATAAATGTTCACATTTTTGTTGTGTTAATAGCCTTGTGGGAACCTGAACTGTCCTACGAGGTTGGAAGAGAAGTTTAACTTTTTCACCTCTTAAACGCCTCTTGTTGTTGGATTATTTTGAGGGTTGTTCCCCTCTCCAACAAACCATGCCACCCAGCTTTGGACAATAAGACAAGCTGTACCCAGGCTGATAATTAGGCAAATGGCATCTGGCACGTGCCATAGCTTAAACAAACCATTGTGGCTTGTTTAAGCTGCAGTGATCATGCAAATCAGATCTTTCTCTCTCTACTTCAGTCTTGACCCCCCTACACACACACCAAATCTCTCCCCCAAACTGCTATTTGGAGGCTTCTCTTTGAATGTGAACAGCATCTCTAGAGAGGAGATTCTTGTTGTGACTCTGACATTAGAGAATTGGTCTACTTTTGCCTTCAGCCGCAAGTATGAGAAGCACATTCCTTGCAAAACATTCCTTCTTTTAATATCTTCTCTCCTTTTCTTTTGTTTCCAGGAACAACTTTGCCTGCCAACCTGGCAAAACTGGCTGAAAAATCTGAAGACCTGGTAGCTCTTGTTAACTCCGATGTAAAATGCTCATGTTGATGAGATTCTTATTTAGCCACTTAGAAACCTGGAATACTGTTTTCTGTGGGGGCCAGTGCGTCAATTCTAGGCAACTACAGAGATGTTAATTTAAGTATTTTAAAATAAATCTGCCAAATCCCTATAGAAACAAAGGCAACTGTGAATGAAATTGATTTCTAATAAAGACGTGCATTCAAAAAGAAATTATGGTTTCTTTCTTTTGTTATATATGCAGAAATGTGAAGAGATGTGTTTGTCACTACATGAATGTTTGGATACTTGGATGATCATTTAACTGTAAACTGCTTTTGATATTTTTAATAGAAAGGAAGCAAATCAATGGTTTAATTAAACAAAAATACCACAGAAAGTTTCCTACCTCAACGGGAAATGTGGTACACAGGATTCTACTTCCTTCTTATAAACAAAACGTTGGTTCCAGAATTGCTCATGTCTAGAATAGACTTATTAAAATCAATGCGACTTAAATTAGTGACCCTGGATCCACTGAGATTATTACCCTAGTCCAGGTGTGCCCTACACCTGTATTCACCAGGCCAGCTATTTGCCAAGCTGTGTTCTAGGGAGAGAGCAGAAGTGTGTGTGTGTTTGTTACACAAGTTGACCCCTCAATATATAGTCAGATTCCACAATAAAAGTGTCATCATCTAGGACAACGCGTGGGGAACATTTTTGGTGTGTGTGTGTGTGTGTGTGTGTGTGTGTTTATCTATGGTATTTGTACCCCACCTTTCTAACAAAAACTGGCAATCGAGGCAACTAACTGGCATAATTGAAATTTATTAAAACAATAAAATACATTAAAATACAGTAAAACATAACAATTACAGAAAATGCATATATATTAAATACATCACCCAACCCAACAGACCCACTTACAGACTGAAGGCCTTCTTTGCCTACTGGTAGAATGCCTGCAGAGAGGGAGTGAATCTAGCTTACCATGGGAGGGACTTCCACAGTTTATGAGTGGCCACTGAAAAAGCCCTGTCTTGGGACAGCAAAAATGTGCCTCTAAAGGCAGGTGTCTTGAAAAAAGGGCCTATCCAGAAGATCTTAAGAATTGGGCAGGATCTTATGGGAGAAGATGCCCTTTCAGTTAGCTTGGTCCTAAGCCATATAGGGCTTTCTATATCATAACCAGCACTTTGAATTCTTCCTGGAGACCAACTGGTAGCCATTGAAGCTGATGTAACAAGGAAGTTGCATGCTCCCTGTAAACTGCCCCAGTCAACAGTACGGCAACAGCATTCTGGATCAGCTGAAGTTTCTGAACAGTTTTCAAAGGTAGTCCCATATAGAGCACATTACAGTAGCCCAAACAAGACATAACTAAGGCATGCATGACTATGGGCAGATCAGATGTCTCTAGGAATGGGCATGGTTGGTGCATTAGCCTTAGCTTTGCAAACCCACTCCTGGCCGCTGCCATGACCTGGGCAGTCATGTTCAGGGTCAAGTCCAGAGTACTCCCAAACTGTGAGCCTGAATTTTCAGGGGGAGTGTAAGCCCATCCAGCACAGGAACCACCTTTCGGTTGGTGATGTTACTTATAGACTTGTTACCATATGCATTCTCATTTGGACATCTGGACCAGTTCTTTCATGTACAATACAAAGGAGTATTGTTGTAGTACACTGATGGACCTAGGTCATTGCCCTTAAGCGAGCAATCCTATGTCTGCCTAATTATGGAAAAAAGTCCTTTCTGAAAAACCCTGATTGCAAGACTCAAAGCTCCATCACACCGGGGGTTAACACGCTCCCTACCTTCGCTTCTCCGCCCGTGTTTTCCTTCCTCAAGTTACTTCCTCTTTCAAAAAAGAGGAAATACACAATGAGCAGGAGACTCATTGAGTCCGCTGGTCTAATGGCACTGCTTCTCCTGCACACAGCAGGAGAGAGCAGCAATTCCAAGTTTTTTTAAAATTGGACATTATGAGGGGTGGGTGGGTTGTTGCGCAAGGAAGGCCAGAAGGGGCACAGGAGGCAGACGATATCATGTGAGGGACCTGAGCACACTCCGTGAGTGCCTAGTAACGAGCATGCAATAAAATGGTTGTTAGATGGAGCTTTCAGAGGGGTACAAGACTGAGAGGAAACAGAGCCATTGTGCTCTTTGAGGTAAAGGATGGGAGAGCATTCCCCCCCCCCCATCCCCATCCCACCTACAGAAGCAAAGTGGACTGGCACTTGAATCTCACTTCAACACAGGCGGTGCAACAGCATCCTCTGCCTCACCTGAGGGAAGCAGGCTAGCTTACAGGGTGTAGGGCAGGTTACCTGTAACACACAGCTCTGATCTCCAGCAGAGGGGCACAGCCTGGTGTTGCTGCCACTGTCTTCCCCACACCACCCAGAATCTACCACCAGAGGCAGGTACCTCACACTAACTAAAGCTAGCGCCAGCCCTAAAGCAAAAGCTAGCCAAATAGGCTTTGGGAAATAAATGATCATTGCAGGAGGAAGTGATTTCTTTCATAGGTGTGTGAAACACATTTCATTAGGGTGTCCACCCAGGTATTTTTTTCCTTTTAAAGGACAACATTTATTGAATGCTCAATCATAAGGGCATTATTTTTATTCATTCATTTATGAAACACTGTAGACACGGACGGTTGTGCTAGTAACCTGTGCTTAGTGTAAACCATGAATGAATGTTTTCAGTCTCCTTATAGTTGTCCTAGAGGAGAACTACTGAGCACGAGCTCAAGGCTTGCTAGGATTCATTCCCATAAAGTTGAACTGTGTTTTAGTGTTATGTCCGAACTGAGCCAGTGTGGCCAGCTAAGGTCTTAAGGGAAAGTCTGAATGCTGTTTTGGTGGTGTGTGTAAACTTTGCCTTAAGTCTAGTGAGTCTCAGTCCCCTCCCCAGGTTAATGCCCTTCTTTGCAGAATGAGTGGTGGTGACAGACCAAGCGTAAACCTCTCATCATTGGCACTATCCAATAGGTGCTACTTTATTTATTTAACACATTTCTATAGCACCTTTCTGCCAAAGCATTCAAGGCAGTTTACAGTTTTTAAATACAATTTTAAAACAAACAAACAAAGTTACCATAAAATCCCAATCATGCATCAGAATATAGTTCTCTCAGGCGGGGTATAAACGGAATAGATGGTGATGATGATGATGATGTCCCCCCCACGAAGGTTGCTATGTCTACCACAATACCTTTTTTAAAAATTTAAAATTTGGAATCATCTCACCATTTTCCTATACGTCTACTGCTTGCAGGCTTGCCATTAAGTTATGCCCTCCCAGGCTAGAGGAGATAAGTGCCCTGACCGCTTTCAAATCTGGTCACTCTAGTATAGCTCCTGCAGCTTAACTGTTGCGATGAAGAGGGAATTTCACCAGGTTCTCCATATATACAAATGATATCTGCTGAAATTTCCTTTTCTATGCAACTGTTAAAGATACAGGACCCCTGTCCTCCTTTTCATATGGTCACCCTAAGAATGGTTCAGTGTGTTGTCTGAATGAGGCCACTGTTTCCAACAATCATTGCAAAGCTAAGAGGTTACTACACAACTTCAATGGTTATTGTAGAGGTAAATATTTAACACTGTGAAATAACCACAATTGTATAATGCCTTGTTTTACATGGACCATTTCAATGGCAAATGTTGGCTTTTTATTAGAACAATATTGCTGACTTTTAAAGTTGAAGCTTTCAAGCTTCAAAATGATCTCTTGCAAAAAGACTTCATGGACCAAAATCCCAAATAACTGCTCTGTATTAGTTTTATTAAGCAATATTTTAAAAGATACAACCTTGATAGGGTCTTTGAGTATTAGACTATCAAACTATCTAAATACATATGTCTGTCTGTCTGTCTGTCTGTCTTTCTCTTGTTCTTGATCCAAAACCATTGTTGGGTTACGTGCATAGACACCAACTATTGGGGCACTTTCTTGTGTCACAAGGGCCTAATCTACACCAACCAGGATATTGCACTATGAAAGAAGTTTATAAAAGGCAAGAGCCACACCAAGCAGGATATAGTGGTGTGAAAGTGGTATATGGGATGTGCCAATGGGCCCCAAAAGTTGTCAGTGCATTTCAATATCACTATAAAGCAGTAGTGTGGCTCCTGCCTTTTATATACTGCTTTCATACCACTTTCATAGTGGAATATCCTGTTTGGTGTAGATTAGACTAAGATGAGTTCCTGATCAGTCCAACTTGAGGGTTTTCTTTTACACATCATGACTTCAAGAAACTAAAAAAAGGTCGACAAGGAGCAAAATGATAATGGTCAAACGGTGAGGGAGGTGAAAGCATCTTTTGGCATCTTGCTCCCTATTTACGAATTATTAGAAAATCCTAAGAAGAGTCATGCCTCTATGACAAAGTATTTAAGGTGACTTCCAATTTAAAGAAATAAGTAAGATGCACAATACAAAAGCATCCAAGGGCCAAAATAGATGTGATCAGTGATCACTATCACCCCTGTTCTTGTTTTATAAATTAAAAAGTCCCCGTGACTGGTTTGTACACCTGGGAAGTGGTGCTGGGAAAGGCAGTGCCAAATCTTTCCTCCCACATTACATAATTGATCTAAACCACCATCATCAATCCACCAAAGCTGTTATTAGTCCTATGGGAGAATATGCTAATTAGTATAGTAGACTAGTTATATAAAAAGTTTGACCTTAGAGACATGATTGAAAAAGAACAAGGTTCAGGCGACATGGAGGAAATTAAGCAAATGCATGCAGCAATCCTATACCACCTTCCCTGTGAGTAAGCCCCATTGAACTCAATGGGACATACTTATGTGTAGTCATGCATAGGACTGCCAAATTAAGGAAATTGAAAAGTTACATAATGGAAACACCTCTGGGAGGGGAAGGGCCAAATGACATCTGTCCCATCTGAGCCAATAGAAAGAGTTGTTGTCGTCCAACTAAAGAGTTTTCATATTTATTAGAATAGAGAGAGAAATCAGTAATGGTAACAACTTAAATTAAGATATTATATCCAAAACTCTTCAGTAATTTTGTTTTATTTATTTATTACTGCTTTTACATCCCGCCTTTCTGATTACAGCTGGGTATATCTATATCACCCATGAAAAAAATGGTTTGTTATTAAAAGCTCAGTTTGGGATTGAGAAACTCTACGATGATGGATACATGTTCAAGGCACACTTTTCTTTGCTTCATAATTGTGTGTGTGTGTGTTTGGGGCCAGCCCTTCATTAACTTTTATCATGTTCTCATGCAGATTCAAGTACCTTTCTGGATGATGGGGAAAACCTGTGGAATTTGTGGAAGATATGATGTTGAATATGAACAGGAATATAAGATGCCCAGTGGCTATGTAGCCAAAAATGCAGTGAGCTTTGTTCAGACTTGGATTCTTCCAAAAGATTCTTGTGTCACAGGTTAAGAAAATATTCAGTATATGCATAAATTTGGGCATGCATGCACCTCTCAAAAACATCTACTTAAATTATCATAGTCTGGAAAAAAGCTCCAAAAAAACAAGCAATCAAAAGACAGGAAGCCAAAATTTTCAAAAGTGTAACCTTGCTCTAAATCATGGCATAGGACATATTTCCCCCCTCAGGATTTTTATGAATTTAGAAGGACCATTTTACTCACTACAAAGGACAGCATGAATTTTTAAAGCTATGAAGTCTGCTTTATGGCTCTATGAAGAGCCAGCGTGGTGTAGTGGCTAGAGCGTTGGACTGGGAGTTGGGAGATCCGGGTTCTAGTCCCCACTTGGCCATGGAAACCCACTGGGTGACTTTGGGCCAGTCACATACTCTCAGCCTAACCCACCTCACAGGGTTGTTGTTGTGAGGATAAAGTGGAGAGGAGCAGGATTATGTATGCCGCTTTGGGTTCCTCGCAGGAAAAAAGGCAGGATATAAATGCAATAATAAATAAATAAATAAATAAATAAAAATAAATGAAGCTGCAGCAGAAAATAAATGACCAATCACCACCTCATAGGAGCATATTCACCTCTTCTATGTCAAAAGTACTTGTCTTTCAAAACACAGTTGACCCTATGGTCAGATACCTGAGCTTCATCCTGCAGAACGAGATCAATCCTGTGTAGACTAGACACCTTTCCTTATTCCTCCTTCACACCTAGCTGTAACAAATATTGCACATGCATAACAAAACAGGATATTCCAAACAAATAAGCAGGTTATGCACATTGTCCATATTTTCATAATTTATTTTTAGCAGTAATGGAGAATTTCCAGTTGCAGAGCTGAGAAACTTTAAGAAAAAAGGCTTCTGACAATAGTTCACACTATATCTTCGAGCTGATTTAACTCTATGTATCTCCTCATTGTGGTAAGCATAAATGTTACCCTGTGTTCCCAAGTATAAGAGAAAGCAACTTGCAAATGAAGGGACATCCTGCTATTGCATGTGTATAAAGCAGTATTTTAATCTTCATTCCTTGGTGGTGGTGATGGGGGACTTGAGAGAATGAAATATGATTTTCCTAAAGACCCAATGGCTTGAACATATATAATGAGGCAACCCTAAAACAAAGTTTGCCATGCCACTCTGGACCTGCAGAGTAGAGGATATTAGCCATGAGAGAGGTTGGATTTTTTTGAGCATTTAAAAAAGATCATTAACTTTCAAATTCAGCATCAAAATGTCCACTCAAAAATGTAGACATGGTTTAATGTGTTGTCTGAACGGGGCCAGTGCTACATGGTACTTCTCCTCAATATGAATTGCAGTACACTATTATGTGAATTACTAGTGGACAATATTTAATTTATTTATTTATTACATTTTTATACCGCCCAATAGCCGAAGCTCTGTGGGCGGTTCACAATATCTTCCCCTAACGAATACATATGGAGAAGGGAAAGCTTATTCACACGAAAAAGTCATTGCACTCATTATAAAACGGGGATTTTCCAGGAAGTATAAAAGTATATTATCTCCTCACTTGCTAGAAATGAAGAGCTGCACGTTTGCAGAATAAAATACAGTCCACGGATATCAATCAGGAGCATTACTTTTGCTAGAAGTGGTTCCCCTGCAGTCTAGTTTTGTTGCCAGCCCTAATAAAGTTGTCTCATAAACCCTTTATCAGCGTTATATTGAAGATGCAAACTTCGAAACATTTAAAACGGTCAGACCAGGAGATGGATTAACAGGACAAGTTCAATCAGCATAACAGTAGCCATCATACTTTTTCCTTTTTCCTTCCAGAGTCAACAAACCACCGGGCAAGGACCGGGCAAACCCAAAAGCCGTTGCACTGGCCGGCGCTAAGCGGCGCTCGCAGATCCAGCCTACCGCTTCCCCTCCCTTTCTGGGCGGCGCTAAGCTCCCACCTTCTCCGCTAGGGAAGAACCGCGCAAGTTCTTCCCTAACGCTGGAGGCGACGATCAGGAGCGCGCGCCGGGACACCGCTGGAGCAGCCGATTCGAAAGGCATGGAAGGACTGCTAGGCGGCGGCGGGCGCGCGCGCCTCTTCCTCGCGCCCCCCCTCCTCCTCGCCCTGCACCTGCGATTGGGCTCCGGCGCGTGCCCATGCCAGGACCCCGCGCTCTGCAGCCCGATCACGGCCACCAGGGACTTCGAGGTGCGGCGGCGCAACGCTCTGTGTTCCGGACGGGTCTGGGGGAGGGAGAGGAGAGCGGCGAATTGGGTGGCGGGGGCGAGGGCACGTGACGCTGCGATCAGCCCGTCCCCCGATGGCGGTGGGGGCTACTGAGATCTCGGGACTGTTCTTGTGAAGGGTTTTGCCCCACGTCTCGCTGATCCCATTCCGTCCGCCATCTCTTCTCCGCCCATTCCACCTGCAGGTTTCAGAGCTGCTCAACGGACGCTTTTTTCCATCACTGCATCACCGGTTGAATTTCTGCCTGCCATTCAGCTATTTAAGACGCAGTCTTCAAAAGTCAAAAAGTCTGTATCTTTAATAGCTGAATGGCAGGCAGAAATTCAACTGGTGATGCAGCGATCACCGGTTGAATTTCTGCCTTCCATTCAGTTATTAAAGACACAGGAACCCTGTCAGAAGGAGGCTAGGGAAATACCCCTATACATGTGAAACAACAAAGACTCTTACGCCACCTTTGAGACTAACACATTTATTCTGGCATAAGCTTTAGTGGACACTATCCACTTCATCAGATGCAATTTCATGTGCCACCAGAGTCTTTATTGTTTATCCTGCAAAAGACTGATATGACTACCTTTCTGGGCAATCTTAACTGAGGCAATCTTACCTGAAACTTAGGGCTTTCCCCATGTTGAAAACTATTGACACTGCACTCTGTTGCAAAACACTAGGAATTAGGAAACTAGGTTAATGGGTGTTTCCAGCTTTACTGCACTGAACACCTATCCTGGCTTTTCCTCCTCAGTGAATAGAAAAAAAGAAGAAATGGTAACACACAGGATTGCAAGTGGTAGGACTTCAACTGGAACCCTTAGTAAAATTCTGTATTAGGGGCAAGGCAATTGTAGAATAAAAACCTTGTCTGGAAGCACCGTATGTTAAATTGGAGTAGAGCTATGTGAGGGCATTGAATCATAGAATAGTAGAGCTGGAAGGGGCCCATAACATTGAGCCAATCAGGTGGCCCATTATAACATAGAATGGCACTTAATTCTAGATATACTGCCTGGCAAGCCATTCATTAGAGGTATGCAATTGGTGGTTTGGAAACTGTTCAGGGTAACTCCTGACCCATTTCCTTCAGTTTGAAAATCTCAATCATGTTAATGAGAGCTTATCAGATTTCTTTTTGATTTTTAAAAATGGAAGAGCAACACCTTTAAAAGAAAGGTAAGGTAATGTGTATTGAGGCAAAGTTTCATTTTTGAGTATCAAATACTCCCTCTGATGAGTTTTGCCTAACAGATTTCTTCAACTTTTAATCAAAGGAAGTTGTTCCAATTTTAAAAAGCCCACATTGACTGGGTTTGCACAACACAACACGCATCATGGTAGTTAGCCATGGTGGGTTATTGTGCCATCCGAACCCTGGATGGCAACAAGCCACCCTGACAACCCATGGCTTGTTCTAGAAGTTGTTAAGACCCCAATGGGTTGTTGTATCATCTGAACCCAGGAGAAGAATTTTATTTTGGGTTGTGGGGAATGGCTAACAACAACACACCATAGAAAAGTTGGGAGGTATCTGAAATAGCCAACAAGCAGGCAAAGAGTTAGGCATCCCCTGTTTCTCCTTCCCACCAAACTCTGCTAAAAATCACTCTGTGCTGCTGGTCACTCACCATATTTTACTTATGAAGGGGAATAATCTCTATGCCAGTTGCTAGTCCAAATAGATTAGTAGAATTAATATTTTATTTATTTAAAACATTTGTTAGCCACCTTTCAAGGCAGACACCCTCACAAGGTGGCTTACGACAATAAAAAACATTAAAACAGTTACAATATTAAAACAATAGAAGAATAAACAATAAAATAGCAATTTAAAAACAATAAAATCAGCAAGAACAACAATGGCAATAGCAGAAATAACAGTATTCATCATGGGAAGGCTATGGTAAAATAAAATGTTTTCAAGGCGTTCTTAAAAGCCTACAAGGATGGTGCGTGGTGGACCTCCGATGGGAGTTTTCACCAAAGGTGTAGGGCTACTTCAGAGAAGTCCCCCTCCTGTGTTATCACCCACCTAATTGCTCTCACAGGTGGGCAAATGAGAAGCCACCCTCTGATCATAAATATGGGAGGCAAATCATTGATTGCCAAAAACAGCCATACCTCTTTCACGTGTTTGTCATCTTGGCTCTGCACTACCATTACTACTGGGAGAAGTTTGGAAGCACCTTGGGATCAGGTGTACCCATCCAATTCTTTGTTGGGGGCGTGTGTAGGGTGACCATATGAAAAGGAGGACAGGGCTCTTGAATCTTTAACAGTTGCATAGAAAAGGGCATTTCAGCAGGTGTCATTTGTATATATGGAGAACCTGGTGAAATTTCTTCTTCATCACAACAGTTAAAGCTGCAGGTGCCCTGCCCTCTTTTAAATCTGGTCACTCTAGTATAGCTCCTGCACTTTAACTGTTGTGATGAAGAGGCAATTTCACCAGGTTCTCCATATATACAAATGACACCTGCTGAAATTCCCTTTTCTATGCAACTGTTAAAGATACAGGAGCCCTGTCCTCCTTTTCATATGGTCACCCTATTTTTAATGTTGATATTGTTTTAAGTAGTACCGTAAGTCACTTTGATGATTTCTGTCAAAAAGTGAGATGGAACTATATTAAATAAGAAATAAACAAACAAATAGTTTAAATTAGAGTTAACATGTCAGATCTGAGAGAGAGAGAAAGATGTCCTTGTTGTGTTTTTGTAGGTCTTCATATTTGATGTTGGTGGAAAGGACTGGAAGTTCTACAACTGGACACAAATTACAACAGTGGCAACTTTTGGAAAATATGACCCTGATCTTATGTGTTATGCCCATTCAAAAGGATCCAGGGTAGTATTAAAAGGTATGTTCTAACCAGGATAGTGATATTTTTTGTGTACAGCTTGATGTTATGTATTGATGTTTCCCTAGAATGAAGTCCCACAGGGTTTAATTAAACCTACTCCCCCATTAAGCATACATGAGACTGTGTATGAGAATACTGTCATTGTTATCATGGTTTACCTGTCATGTGTGAAAGCAAGCTGTGTCATCACCTTGCAGCACCAATCCCAGAACAGGCTACCAATCTCCATTATGTTGTATCACGTCCCACACAAAGTGATGGTGGATTGATTGCAGTGCCATTGGGCTGCCATCCCCAATCTGGTGTTCTCCCAGTCGGTTGGACTACAACTCCCATAATTCCCAGCCAGCATTTGAAGGGCACCTAGTTGAGGAAGACTAGCTTAGGGAACTCTCTTTTGAAAGTTGCTGGCGTTAGAGGCTTGCATTCCAGGGGTTGTGAAATGTGTTGCATTCTCAGTACAAAACTCATGCACATAGAAGGAAGTTCCAGTGCTTTTAGTAGAAATATGCCTTAAGAAGTTATGTGATGAAACTTTTTGCAATACCCTGTCATGCACAGCATATGGGTTGCACTAGTTTCATGTTCACTGTCCCCTGAAGTGTGGGCAGCCATGGATAAAAGGGGAAGACATTGCTGATCTATGTTGACTGCAGGGCCCAGGACACACATCTGTCTCTCCTGATGAAAGCCATTATCTAGTTGTGTAGTTGGAGTAGTCTGCTAGCTTAGCTGCTTTGGTGATTCCACCTGGGGCCAACTAACAAGTTACATTAAGCAGGCTTTAAAAAAAAAGTCTGTTTAACACTGCCACTTTTAATTTGGGCTTTTGTACACAAGGCTGTTGATCTCTATATCAGTTTGTTACAGCACTTAGCTCTGAGCACTACACGAAGAGATTTTCCTTTCCTGCTTTTCTGCTACATAACCTATACAGGGAACTGTGCTGTAACAGAATATTGCAATTACTCAAGAAGAAAGAATGCCATTGTCTTCTGGTAAGCTAGAGGCTCATTTTCCCTGTTATAAAAGCAAACAAACAGGAAAGCACTCTGAAAAACACACACCAAGAAGCGAAACTGGAGGATTGTGATGTCTAAAGAGACCATAAACAACCATAAGTAAGGAATCAAGAGCGTGCAATAAATCCCTCGTGTAGAAAGCCTCTTAGAAGAGAAAGCAGCCCTGTGGGTCCTGATTTGGCACCATTCTCCCACTTTTGAGTGAGGTTCTGTGCAGGTTTCCTGCAGAAAATCCCCATGGTTCTTATTTGCCCTCAGAGATGCTGTTTACTGCAAACCATGCTTTTGAAGGCAAAGGGAAGCTGCAGGATTGGGGCCCCATGCAACTGCCTTTTCTTCAAAACACCTAGCAGCATTAAGAATGCTTTCTTTAAAGCATGCTTAATGTAACATGTAATTTGGCTCTTAGGCTTCATTGACTTACTGCTAGTGTAAGCCCTGACATAGGTCAGTTTATGGGTTAATCAGACCGCGTAATTGAGAACAAGAATCCTTCCAGACCATTAAAGGGGAAAAAATAAAACACAGTTCTATTGAACAGTACAACAACTACAAGTAAATCACCCATGAGGTCATATTATACAATAAACCTACCCAGAAGGCTCCAACCACAAAAGGGGATAAGAATCGAACCACGGTGGCTCACAGCATTCACAATTGACACCTTCAGAAAAGGGTGGACAGTCCCTCTGATGTTCAGGTGAAAGCAAAGTCTGGATCTTTTCCATTCAGTCCAGGGCAATGCTTTACTCATAAATGAGGCTGAGATTTCTGGAGTCAGCCTATTAGGAAGCTCTTTTTGAAAGCCTAAGTGTGACACCTTAAGAACATAAGAAGAGCTATGCTGGATCAAACAAAAGGCTTAACTGGTCCAGCGTTTTGTTTCAAGTGGCCAACCAGATACTTATGGGAAGCCCACGAGAAGGACATTGGTGCAGCAGTATCTTCCTACTCGTGTTCTCTAATAATTGATATTTAGAGGCTTACTGCCTCTGATACTGGAGATAATATATAGCCGTCATGACTAGCAGCCATTGATAGGCATATTCTCCGTGAATTTGTCTAATCCCCTTTTAAAGCCCTCCAAATTGGTGGCCATCACTACATCTTGTGCTAGTGAATTCCAGAGTTTCACTATGTGCTGTGTGAAGAACACTTCCGTTTATCTGTCCTGAACCTCTCATCATTCACCTTGGGCTCATCTACACCAAGGAGGATATTGCACTATGAAAGCGGTATATAAAAGGCAGGAGCCACACCAAGCAGGATATTGCACTCTGAAAAGTGATATGAAAGCGGTATATGGTATGTCTCAATGGGCCGCAAGGGTTGTCAGTGCACTTCAGAACCGCTATACAGCAGTAGTGTGGCTCCTGCCTTTTATATACCCCTTTCATACCGCAATATCCTGCTTGGTGTAGATGAGCCCCTTGTCTTCAATCAACACAACCGGAGCAAATTGGGTTAGATATTTCTCACTTATTCCTGTAACTTAATAGTAAAACAGAGGAGTAAGTTGTGATGAAATGTGTACAGAATTATTAGATGTAGCCTTTCCTAGGAAAGCTTTCCAAACTCCCACCCTGATGGAAGTCCTCAGAAGGATACAGGAAAATAGTCCAGCAACAGAGGTCTGTGTAGGGAAGCAGCTATGGGTACACATTGGGACACACATCCACGGTTCCATTGTGATACTCTCCTGGGCCTTATGGAACTGGCTGGATGTGGATGGGGGATGCTCATCACATTTGGGGCCCCTATTTATTGTGCATTACTGTGCCCTCAGTTAGAGCAAAAACAACTAAGACTAGTGTCCACCTGATCAGATACATGATGAAATGTTATGCTTAGTTGGGCAGGTGCAAATATATCGGGAGTGGGGGAGATGGGGGAATGTCAACAGTGGGGTCAAGCAGCAACAAAATGCAAAATATATAGGCCTCAGCTAGATGGGGGGTAGTGGAGGGCGATGATCTCATGATTTTATGATCATGAGATCGTTGCCCTGGTTTACACACGGTGTGCGATATTGTGCCCGCCATTTTGTTTTGTTTTTTGTTAAAGGGGATGGAGCGCACGAGCGCTTGTGCACAGAAAGTTAGTGATTTTTTTTAAAAAAACACCTTTTCCCTCTCTGCTCACCGCACCCCCGATGGGCACAGAGTTCCTGAGGAAAGAACCTTAAAGGAAAGATGAGATATAAACAAAATAAATAAAACCATCAAAAAATAAATCTTGCCTTTCTTTGGAAAAGATGACCCAAGGGCAAGGTGTATAGATTTAGACAGCAATTACATGAGTGACCAGAGGTATTTCCAGATGGCTTACTGTTGTCCACCACCAATCAAAAGTCAGTGGGAAAACACAAGAGGCTTACAAGGGGAAGGTGGCATCATCTGAACCTCCCTAAAATTCTGAGAGGTAGGCAAGGTGATTGTACCATAAAAGCCTCATCTGGAAGCATCCTCTGACTCGAATCCCTTGGATAATTTACCACAAGGTAAGTCCCGTTGAACTCTATGGGATATACATTTGGGCAAAATATGTTTAAGAACATGGTGTTTAAGATCATAAATTATATGATCATGTTTAAAATCATAAACATCTTTTTCATCCATTGTAGTAATGCAACTGGAAACTAATCTTGTTCTTTAGGAGATGTATCTGTGAAGGCAATTGTTGATCCTGCCGTCAGAAAAGCCTGGATAAACCAACAGGTAGACCTGGCCAAAACACAGTATATGGATGGAATCAATATAGACATTGAGCAAGAGGTTATTCAGTTTTCAGATGAATACTATGCATTAACAGCTTTGGTTAAAGAAACAACGGAAGCTTTTCACAAAGAAATTCCAGGATCACAGGTAAAAATAAAGCAAAGACTCCTCTTACACAAATGTTAATTCAATTCCACATTAGCCATTTATTTATGTATTTAGTTCTAAACACTACTTTTTAAAACTTGCGTTTTCTCAAAGTGGTTCACCATCAGAAATTGGTAAAATCCAACATAAGTCCTACTTGAAATGAATGGGACTGAAGTTGGTCAGGACTAACGAGTTCCATTTATTTCAATGGATCTACTCTAATTAGGACTTATGTTGGATTTTACCCATTATAAATAAGTAATACAGTAAAACCAACTGCAATTATTAAAACCTTAAACAATTGATTCCCTCAGCACCACAACCCCCACTCCAAAGCAACATAACACGGGCCTAAGCACAGTTTAAGATATTCTAAAAATTGAACAATGTCCAGTGATGGTGCCCAAACAGCACTTTGGAAGGACTGTCACTTGTTCACCACTTTTTTTCCCAGCCCCTCAAAATTGCGCAACAGCATTCATTAATTTATTTTTTCCATTCTATCGCAAGCGTGCAAGAGTGCACTTCCAGCTGTGTAGTCCTGGCTGATATGCGTAGTGCTGGTTGGTCAATTTCCTTTCATGTTTCAGCTGTAAAGGGGAGCACCAAGGTTGAGTAGGGAACATACAAGGAAATTGACAAGGCAAGATTGTATAGAGGCTAAGTTGTGCACAATTGAAAAGCATTGAAAAAGGGCACAAAGCAGGAGAAGTAGGTTCACCAAAAAGGGGGCAATATCTCCCCCTTGACAATGTGATCCTTTCATTTTTAAGTGTGGAACTGATACTTCTCAGTGTCCCCACATTTTCTCAACTTCCCCAAGTCTCCAGCTAATACAGAAAGAGGAGATATTGGCTGCACACCCCTTCTTGTGACTCATTTTTTGCAGTAACTGCTCTGAGAGGGAGCTGCAAAAAGGGAGGAACCAGTTCTTGACTTACTGGATGCTTGGGGAAGCGCTGAGAGGGAGCAGGACACTGACAAATATCAGTTCAGTGCCTATAACTGAGAGGAATACATTCCTAAGTCGGAGATATCCCACCCCCCACTTTAGCTGCGCCTACTTCTTCTGGTCCTTGCCAACACTGTGCAAATTAGCCCATCTACAGTCTCACTTCTCAATTGCCTTCCCTACTCCACAGTGGTGCATCCTTTGACAGCTGAAACATACAAGGAAATTGACCAAGCAAGACCAGACATACCAGACAGCTGCAAATGTGCTCTTGTGCATTTTGGTAGGCTGAATAATAATAATAATTAATAATGATGATGATGATGATGATGATGTTAAAAATTACAAACACATTTGCACAATTCTTGGGGGCTGAAAAATAAATAAAAGAGAAAAATATGATCCCATTATTCAAGGGTGAATTAGTGTGACGTGAGAACCCGCTCAATCTCTTGAAATCACCATTGAATTCCCTTATAACATTCTGTACCTTCAGAAAGATTTTGCAGGCATCTGAGCAAACCCATATTAAGGATGTTCATTCAGAGAGAGGTGTGTACTTTTCTTTCCACCACAGGTAACTTTTGATATAGCCTGGACTCCGGAATGTATAGACAAAAGATGTTACAACTACACTGGGATCGCTGACTCTTGTGATTTTGTGTTTGTGATGTCTTATGATGAGCAGAGTCAAGTGTGGACAGAATGCATAGCAAGAGCTAATGCTCCATACAACCAGACATTAGCTGGTAAGAACTAGTGAGTGGGATCGCACATCATGACAACCCATTGTGGGTAACAAGCTACACAGTGTGGGTTATTCTGTGAACAACCCACAGTGCAAAGTTTGTGCACCTAACATGATCAGGCTTGATGCAGATTATTTCCCCCCTCCTTCTCCCTCTATCTTCCATCCAGTATCCCAGGATCCTATGTGGCAGAACCCATCTTGTCTGCCCGTACAAGCCCTCTCCCTGTTCCTATCGTGACCCCCTATCCCTTCCCTGGCTTTTTTTTTCAAAGGCCCCGTTAGTGCAAATGGGAGCTGAGAAAAAGAGGAGGACCCTCGATCACTCTTAAAACCACTTGCTGGAGGCTCAGGGAAGAGTGCAATGGAAGGGGAGGGATCCCCAAGGGTCAGTCCTACACTTCCAGATTTGAGGATAATGTTGTTAAGGAGCCGATCTGGTCCTCTTTCCCCTGACCTAACTGATAACAGCTGTCAAACTACTATATGCATATAGACTAGTTTAACTTGGATATTTCCTAGGATCCTTCATTTTTTGACAGCTGAAACATACAAGGCAATAGACAAGGCAAGGTGTTGTATAGTTCGACAGCTGTGTGACGATGCGAGTCTGCACTGGGTTTACTTTGGAACACACCTGCTGCCACCACGTGTGACACCCCCCACCTTATACTGCTCCTTTATTCTTTCTTGAACCAAAAGACCCAGCTCAGGTGCCCTCATCAAGGGTTTGGGATGCTGAAGCCATCCCTGTGGCACGCCTTTCTCTACTTAGGCCCCACAGCTATATAGATTATTGCCCCAACTTCTCCCTTCCGCTGCCACCATAGATAGACCTGTACCCTTCCCAGGCACTCCAATGACCACACCAGGTGAACTTGAATGTAATTTATTAACAAGACATTAATGCAAGTTAAAAAGCTTAATGGTTTTTCTCAGTTCATAAGCGTAATGGTTTCAAAGCACAATGCGTAATGGTTTCAGACAGTAATTTCACTTAAATGTTTCAAAGGTAATTTTATAGGTTCTTCTGCCTAGTCTGCCCCTTCTAGGCTACACTATTCTCCTTCCCACACACTAACCCACCAAAACAACAAAGCACGCAGACCCTTCCTATCTCTATTCCAAATCTCTCTTTTTACCTGTCAGCAGCAGCATATATACCATACAGTCCTCCGACTCCTCCCCTTCTCTCACAGCCCAACCAGATGCTCCACACAAACATCCAATCAGCACTCTCCTTCCATCCAGCAATCACTCCCCCCTCTATAGCTTTATACTTACCATTCTGCCACAAACACACAGTGAGTACCTTCTTTAAACTTTTCAAACCTTATTATTAATTAATAAGCTTTTATATTAAACTTAACAACATAACCTTATGCAGTAGAACATCACAGCTGTGAGTGTGCTCTCTCACAACTGCAAAAAACCAGGAAAAACAAATTAAGAAAAAAAATAAGACATCTGCGCATATTTCTAGGGATGATTTTTTTTTTAACACATTACAGCCCCATTTGTGCAAATGTTGAGGACCAAAAAAAGAGGGGAGTTTGGGAATAAATGGCAGCCCCTTCATAGGCTTGGGCACTGTCAGAGGGGCTGTTATTCATTCACGGCTGAGATTGCTCAACAAGAGAGGCAGGTTTTTTTGTTGCTCTTGCTCACCGCTTCCCACAACCCACGATGGGTTGGCTGTCCCAGGTTCAGATAACACGCCAACCCATCATGAGTGAAACGACCCCTAGAACAAGCCGCAGGATTTCAGGATGGCTTGTTGCCCACAGACAAGCCACCTTGCCAAAATGTATGTTTAAAAGACACATTAGATGTACTGCACTACCAGCAATTAGCTGAATTAAACAATCCCTTGGACCCTGCAACATCTTGCATGTCTTCCTCAATGGCCTTTGGCTTGCTGATGTTACAAATGTAGCTGCAGACATGTAAAAATAAGTAAGTAAGAATAAAAATAAACACGCAGGTAATTTTTAAACTTTCCGTTAAATTAGGATATGACCGTTACATTTGCATGGGCATTGATCCAAAGAAGCTTGTGATGGGCATTCCATGGTATGGCTATGATTATACCTGTTTAAACTTATCAAAGGTAAGAGAAGGGCACATTTTAACTGTTTTCCTCGTAGTGGTCTTAGATTTTATTTTTGTGGGCATAGATTATACAGTGATATCTTCTTGAGGTTTGAATATATCTGTGTAACACAAATTGCATTTCTTCAGGACCACGTTTGTTCCATTTTAAAAATCCCTTTCCGAGGGGCTCCATGTAGTGATGCAGCTGGACGTCAATTCCCTTATAAAATAATAATGGATCGGGTAAATAGTTCTCTTTCTGGAATCCTGTGGGATGAACAACAGAAAGCTCCATATTTAGAATACAAGGTAAGTTATTATGAAGTTTTCTTTCTGAAGGTTATTTTATTTATTTATTTTATACAAATGCACCACCAAAAAAAGAAGGTAGTGTGTCGGTCCATTAGGACCTTGCCCCCCTAACAAAGCCGCAGTACTGTAATACTTGTATTGGAACCAATATCATAAAGTTATGAGTGAGGTTTCGAGTTCTCCAGAACACTTCATCAAGCAACAAGCTGAATAAATTGTTTGGGGGGTGGGGGGGGGGAGAGAAAAAAAATAAGAAGGTGATTGTTCCCCTTTGCCCTCCACCCCCAAATTTGCAGTTCTTAAGATGGAGTATAGAAAGAGTCATATAAGCATAATAGGCTTAGCCTCCTTTAATGCAAGACAGGTTGCATCCAGCAATATAATTTCGGTTATCCCTCACTCTCCCCAACGGCCGCCTCCATCCAAATATTTCCCCCCTCATATATGCCAGGCTAACACAACATAAAACCCAGCTATTGTCATGTTCTTTCATCTGTATGTGCCAAAGAACTAAGAAAACAAATAAAGCAAACCAACAAAATAGTAATGGAAAAGCAGAAGACGTGGGGAAAGATTAAAACAGTCATGAAAGATGGTTTTTTTTTAATGTTTTACTTTTATTTTATTAATAAGTATCAGATCTCTTATAGCCAACCGCATCAGCCCAGTCTGTATTAAATGAGGATAAGCTGCTTCCTAGTATTACAGTATCTTGTTTTTTGGGTGGGTGTTTTTAGCTATTTATTTATTTATTTTAAAATCCGATTGAGGGCCCGCAATCTTTTATTTATTTATTTATTACATTTTTATATCGCCCAATAGCCAAAGCTGTCTGGGCGGTTCACAAAAATTAAAACCACATTAAAACAACCAACAGGTTAAAAGCACAATTACAAAATACAGTATAAAAAGCACAACCAGGATAAAACCACGCAGCAAAATTGATATAAGATTAAAATACAGAGTTAAAACAGTAAAATTTAAATTTAAGTTAAAATTAAGTGTTAAAATACTGAGAGAATAAAAAGGTCTTCAGCTGGCGACGAAAGCAGTACAGTGTAGGCAATCTTCCACAATCAATATCTAAGGCAGTTAACAAAATATTAACAACACAAATAACCTCAAAACAAATTAAAATTACAGGGAAAAGGCAGCAAATAAGGACCTGGGATTAAGCCCCATTAAACTCAATAGGTCTTACTTCTGAAAAGAGATGTAGAT
This sequence comes from Elgaria multicarinata webbii, assembly GCF_023053635.1. Taxonomy (NCBI): domain Eukaryota; kingdom Metazoa; phylum Chordata; class Lepidosauria; order Squamata; family Anguidae; genus Elgaria; species Elgaria multicarinata. The sequence goes on from NC_086171.1 coordinate 130,511,297, forward strand.
GGTTTTCCCCCCTGAAAAACTTAAAAAGCAGTATGAAAAAGCCCAAATCACACAAACACCCAGCAAATTAAAATAGACTTGGTGGCTGTATTTTCCACCATTGGAGGTTTCTAAAAAAATGTATAATTATTATGTTACTATAATCAAGCATGGGTAATGGTGGCAAGGTGCCATGTCCCAGCAGGGGTTCAGGTAGATATTTTACTTCAGAGACATGGAATTGAACAGGGTTGATGAAGTTGTTGTCAAAGAGCTTGTAAAAGGTGAAATCAAGCCAGGTAAAACATAAATCTATAAGAACAATAAGTTAAGATCAATTACAACATGCTTTCAAGTCAGCTTATGGGCCATAGGACAAAATAAGAATATTTTTTTGCCTGCTAGGTTTGGACATTACATCAAGTTTGAAACCCTGCAAATTCAGGCCTTCTCACATCAGCGAGTGCCCATACAGCTGGAAAATACCTCTAAATTGTGATGACAAAGTAACATTTACAGACCATTTTGGTTGGCTTTCTGTATGTCATTGATTTACAAAGATGGTAATCTGTAAAAAGAGGATCATATTCATTCAAACATACATGTACTACCTTTGCTACCACATAGTTTCTATGTGCATGTTTGATTTGCATAGGATTTTGCTGTTTTTGTATGCTTGCCCTCATAATAACACTGGGTCTGTTCAAACAACATGCTAAGCCATGGTTAGGCCACTCACCCTTTTGCAGCAAATGGTTAGTGAGCATGTTTAAACCGTGGTTATGTAGCCACCATGTTTAGGATTGGTTCACATGACATGCTATGTCATAATGTTTAGCTCAAAATGTTTAACCACCATGGCTTAGCATGTTATCTGAACATGGTCATAGTGACATCCTCATTGGTTCCATTTTTCTGATATTTAATTAAGACTGGGAAAAAGTGATTGGGCCACAGGTATGCAAGGAATTCTTGGCAGAAGGACTCCTTGAATCCAGCCCTTTCAGGTCCAAATGCAAAACTTTCTCCATGAAGGTCACTAGGTGACTGTGGGGCAGTCATTTTCTCTTGGCCTGATCTACCTCACAGAATTGGTGCAAGGATAAAAATAAACGAGAACACCATATACTGTGAATTTAGCACATTAGAGGAAAGGTAGGATAAAATGTAATTAAAATAATATCCATTGCTCAACAAAGAGGGGAAAAATGAGCATCTATTTATTTAACACACACACACACACACACACACACACACATATATGTTGCCCTTCACCGCAATATTTCAGGGCAGTGTACAAGATTAAAAACTTACATTCAAACCAAGAGAACAATAATAAAACAGAAGTGAAAAGAGCACAAGAATGAAATCAAACAATTTCAAAAGGTTTTTTTGTAAAAAAAAAAAAAAAGCTTTAGACTCCCTTATTTCTTATTTAAGCGAACACAGATGTACCTATTGGCAGATGTATACTTTCAATGCAGCCCTAAGCCACAGAGTTTTCCTATCTGCATGAGAACCTGAAGTTGTGACCTAGGTCTGAAAAGAATATGGGAAGCATGTTAATATGTTCTCTTTGTTTCACTGTTTTGGAGGATTCACGTGGTGCTTTCCATCAAGTGTGGTTTGACAATCCCAGGAGCATTTCTCTGAAGGCAGCCTATGTGAAAGAACATGGCTTGAGGGGGATCGGTATGTGGAATTCAAATTGCCTTGACTACTCTGGCGGGTCTGTCGCCCAAGAGCAAACAGAAGCAATGTGGAATGCCTTGACACCAAACTGACTTCATGAGAAGGTGTACTGCTCAACTTATATATATTTTTTCAAATGTGTATTATTTTAAATTACAGCGTATTAATTTTCCATTTAATATATTCCTATCAACAAATAAAATTAGTTTCAAATAGTGTAACATATATTTATTTTTTCAGATCTGACATGTAGCAGCAAAAGCTTTAAACCTGGAGAGGTAATAGCATGGCCACCAGCGGGCTGGGACGAGGAGACAAGATGGACTGTGCTGCAAAGGACACTGGGATATGGGAAGGGAGTGGGCTGGAGGTGGGGAATAAGCCACACAAAGCCGCCGCTCGCCTGACGGTCTGTTGGGAGTAACGTGGGTTGGCGAGCAAACAGCCAACCCACCGTAGCTGATCCTCCAGGGACTTCATGGACTCTGACTGAAGTATTCTGATTGTTGTGAACTTCACGTTGCTACAAGTAGAGTTTCCCCTTAGATTTAAAATATGTATTCTAAGAAAGCAAAGGGCAGTGATTTTTTACTCAGGACGGATAATACCCATTCCCAAGCTGCACATAAAAACACCATGCACTGTTTTCTGCATTACAGCAGTCCAAAGAACTGCAAGGCAGGGGAGAGACTGTTCTGGTTAATCAGTCACCATTTCCATAGCCTAGATCAAAGAGCGTAATTGATGTGCTTACCTTACATGTGTACTGCCGAGCTTGGCCACAGATACCTCTCCAAATTGAATCAATCTGAAAGTTACTATTTTTTATTCCATGTGTAACATTGCAGTTCGTTTTTATCAGTTTAGCTGAAAACATAATATTGGCATAGGAACAGAGGAAGCTGTCTTCTACTGAGTCTGATCATTGGTCCATATAGCTCAATATTGCCTAGGCCAGGGGTGGTCAACTTGGGCAGGTTGTGTGGGGCACACTGACCCCTGTGAACCCGATGGGGGCCTCCTGCCTAAGTGACCGTGCTACTGCTGGAAGAGGCCACAACAGTGGAATCCCTGTGATTCTGCTAGGAAACAAGGTGCATGCCTTGTTTCCAACAGAATAGGGCTCCTGATGGCCACCCACCAGGAGCCCCATTTTGCTCCCCACGCGCCATGTTTCCCAGAAGAATCGCTGGGATTTCAGCAGCATGAGGACAGTGGCAACCAGGGGAAGGGCACACAAACAGCCATTGCGAGCCACATGTTGGCCAACCTCTGGTCTACAGGGAGTGGCAGCAGATCTCCCAGGTTTCAGACAGAAGTTTTTCCAGCCCTACCTGGAGATGACAGGGACTGATCCTGGGATGGAAAAGAAGCTACAGCCCTTCTCTGAAGATGTTTATACCTTATGGTTTTCTCACATATCCCCCAAATGGTTTCAAATGTTCTTAAAGTATCAAATGATCCATTCATGTGACAAAACAAAGGCTTGACAAGGTGAACTTGCTCGCTTTTAAAATGGAAACACATTTTTGCTATCTGTCAACTTTAAACTTTACAGTGACGTATTTTTGGATACCAAATGCAGAGGGTCCAGGAATCGCAAATCTCCCTAAACTTGCAAAGTTTGACTGCTTCCTGCTTGCTGATAAATCCCCCCCTTTACAAAAGAAGCCCCTCCTCCTGGCACCATTTCTCTCAAACTACAAAGTCTGGAACAGATGTGGAAGCACCAAGTGACACTAGGGGGAGCCCATAGTCCTATGATGGACACACGCCACCCATCTGCTGCTTCCAGCTTCACTTGCAAGCAATGTTTGTTTTAATGCTGTTAGATGGGTCTGAATTCAACTGAGTTGGAAGAGGGACTATGGGAGCAACGTTACTAGGTTTAGCCAGGGCTGGTCCTAGGAAGAGGAATGCCTTTGATGCCCCCTACTGAAGTCTATTTTGCAGGGCCAACCAGAGGGTTTATGGGCTCTGATGCAAGTGTAATGTCCATCGAAAACGACGTTGCTCAAAACCTTATCTCTTAGCAAGCATGTTACAGTTTGTTCAAGTCAAAGTTCAAAAAGCCACATTCTGAGCAGTAGCGGTGCACTATGCAACAAAACAGATGTATCAGAGGTTTCACTTACCTGTTTTGTAGCAGTTCCTACCTTTTAGTATTGGGCAAAACACGGGATACTACTACTACTACTACTACTACTACTACTACTAATAATAATAATAATAGCACAACACAATCTGTGGGTAATTGGCAGCATAGTATAAAATGAAATGCTTTGAATTAAAAACAATATATAATGCTTTCTTTGGAATTGAAGGGAAATGCATCTAAGGACTGAGCTGCACGGCTTGTCATGCACTAACATAGGAAGTTGAAATATACCAAGTCAGATCATGGTTCCATCCGGACCAGTATTGTCAATACTGTCTCCTAGTGGCTCTCCAGGGTTTCGGGCAGAAGTTTTTCCAGCCCTACGTAGAGATGGTGGTGACTGAACCTGTGACTTGCTGTATGCAAAACTTGTGCCCAACTACTGAACCACACAGCCCATCTCACTAATTCAATTGCTGCTCACCAGCCAAACACAACAACCCATAGCTGAGCTCCAAAAATCTCTTGATTTTATGCCTGCCTGAACTTCAAGGAGGTTGTCAAATATCTGGCAGGCTACAATGCATTATTTTCAGTGTTCTTGCTGTTGTTTCATTTTTAATAATGGCTTGCTGTTTTTAATGGGTTTTTTTGTGGTTTCATTGTTTTGATTGTTGTGTGCCACCTTATACTGACAGAAAGGCAGTAGAAAAATACAACCAATCAATCAATAATTGGGGACTGCATGTTTGTGAAGTTAGTTGCAATAAAGTACTTTGTCTAGCCAGAACTATTCACTCAAGCCCTATTCTGATGTTATTTCTTCACATGTTCAAAGAACTCAAGGAGGGGGAAAGGAGCCATGCAAGACACCCCATTCTCAACATTCCTCTTGAGTCCATACCTGCCTATCCACATTGAGCAGAGGGTCTGAAGGAATATTCTTCATGTTTTTCACTGAATATGCTTAGTATCCTCCCTGTGATCAGGAACATGCAAATAAAAATATATGCTCGTAACAATATAAAGACAATTGCATAGACTTAATTTTAAATTAGCAGAATCAAGGACCACCATTTGCAATCATCTTAAGCTTAATTTTTAAAATGACATTTAAAAAAATTGCAACCTTCTAGGTAATGTTGACATTACGCCTTTTGAGACATAATAGCGCCACATCCAAACGCCCAAGTAGGATGCCAAAATAGGCTGAATCAATTTTGCTCTCCCCACCCCATTAGAATGACAGTAAAACATTGTATATATCAATGTTTCAATATCCCAGAATCACAAAGGCAGAGTCTTAAAGCGAAGGATAATCCTCCATACTGGCCTTCAAGCAATTGGAACTGTGCACATTAAGCCTTACTAATGTGAAATTACTATGGAAGAATCCAATTCTGTAAATACTGAATGCTTTGCAATATGTCAGAAAATGTCAGCTAATAAAACAAACATAGCTCTTGTCAACTGGTTATGTCCTGAATTCTCTGCCTAATTAAAGTTACAACGTGCAATCACTCCATTCTAAGCTCAAATGTTGGTAAAAAAACACACCAACCAAGCCAGTACAGCAACTGAAGAACAGCTTTCCCTCCACCTAAATGTTATTCTACTGTAACGTGGCCTAAAATTATATATTAGATCCCTTCATGGAGTCAAGGAAATCTCCCATTTATATGCAAATCCTGAAGCTTACTGAATATTCTATGAGGACTCAAATAAATGGGAACTTGATGTCAGTATTTCTTCTTAAAAGCACAAAATTTGATTTATTAAAATGATGGAAGCCTTTACAGATCATTTTGTGGGGATTTTTTTTAAAAGTGTGATTTATGAATGGAGTAGATTTAACTTCCGCAATTAAGGCCCCTAATCTGTGATAGCTTTATCATGTCTGTTTTGCATACCTTGGCAGAATCCTGAGACTATGGTGTTCTCGAAGAAGACTTTGGCCTAATCTACATCAAGCAAGATATTGCACTATGAAAGTGGTATATAAAAGGCAGGAGCCACACCAAGAAGGATATAGTGGTATGAAAGCGGTGTATAGTATGTGTCAATAGGCCCCAGCAGTTGTCAGTGCACTTCAATATAGCTATAAAGCAGTAATGTGGCTCCTGGCTTCTATATACCACTTTCATACCACATTCATAGTGCAATATCCTGCTCTGTGCAGATTAGGCCCTTATCAGGGATCCCCTTTTACTAGGTCATTGTGATGGTAAACTGTCACAGAGATTACAACTTTATCCTAAATTAACTCTTCAAAAAGCCATTGCACAAGCTCCTCAGTTGAAGCTGTTCAAGAAGTAGCAAAAGGAAGCTAAGAACCCACTCAAGCTCAGTAGGATCCAATTGAAATGCTATACATGTAAAAGAAAGCAATCAAAAGCAAAATACAGGTCCACACAGAGCAAATGCAAGGAGTGGTCTCAACATCATTCATCTCAACAAAAAACCTTGATTTATAGGGTAAAGAAGTGGCTCTCAAAAAGCATAGAAACAAACACAGTTTATTGCTAGACTTTGGTTTACTGGGCCAAATTATTTAACCACCCTAAATAATTTGATGTCATCAGCTAACTTGTCCTCCCACTTCCAATTCCAGATCTCATATAGTTTAAAAGCACTGGTCGCAGTACAGATCCTTGAGGAATTAACATCTTTCTATTCTGAGAACTGTCCATTTATTCCTACTTTCTATTCCTTTACCAATTACCTATCTTTCAGAGGATACAGTATCTCTTCTTATCCCATGACTGCTAAGTTTGTTCAGGAGTTGTTCACAGGAACTTTGTCCCAAAAAATTTGAAGCTCAAATAAACACTGCCTACCAGATCACCCCTATCTAGATATTTGCTGACACTCTCAAAGAACTCTAAAAAGTGAGTGAGGCAGGACTTTGCAGCTGCCATGTTGATTATTTTTCATTAGGACATTTCCTTCTGTACGCCTCATAATTTTATCTTTAATAACAGTTTTCACCAATTTATCCATAACAGACTTTAATCTTACCAGTCTATAATTGTCTGGAAACCCCCACCCCCATTGAACCCTTTGTAAAAGTGGCAATCCCAGAGCCCTCAATTTGGAAAAATTAGGTAAACTATGGAAATGTGCATAAATCTGCACGTTTTCCTTTGGTTGCTTGGAGATGGCATACATTAAAGCCACGTATGACAGAGTCCACGGCACATGTTTGGTTAGCTGCAGTAGTAGAAATACCAACCATATACCTTGGTTCCCATGTCACGTAGCCATCTTAAAATCTATTAACACCCTGTTCTCATGTGGGTTGTCTTTTTAATAAGTAAAACAAAACATTAAACACTTGGATTTTTTTTTTTTTAAAAAAAATGCTCTTCTACAAAGCAACAACAGCATGTAAATGACTTGTAGTAGTTTTATCTTGTATGCCTGCCTCAACAACTTTTGAATTGTTCGTTACAAATGGAGCTGCAGGCATGGAAGTAAGAATAAAATGGATGGAGTTTTTTTTTAATTTTTTATATTAAATTAGGATATGACAATTACAGTTCCATTGGCATTAATTCAAAGACGCTTATGATGGGTGTTCCATGGGTACGGCTATGATTATATCTGTCTAGGCTTATCTGCGGTAAAAGGAAAACAAGTAATTTTCAACTGTATTTCTGCTCATTGTGGGTAGACTTTATTTTTGTGGCCATAGATTTGACACTGATACTTTAATTCAAATGTTTTTAGTCTGCATCTGTAGTGCTTTACTGAAATGATCTGCCACTTCTATACATCTGCCCATAGGGGCTGCTTTACTTAAACAGAACTCTAACCTTGTCAAGCAGGGGAGAGCTATCCGGTTACACCTTCTGACAGGTTAGAAATCTTAAGTAGCCCTTCTCTCTCTCTCTCTCTCTCTCTCTCTCTCTCTCTCCCTCCTTGTTAAAATAGTATGAAGAGGTATGTTGGCCTTTCTCAGTCCTACTGGCTAAAAGGCTTGTAGAGCAGGACCACCCTGGATTCTGCCTTCGCACTACTTGTGGGCTGCGACCAGGGCCGGATCTACACTACTGCTTTAAAGCGTTTTATAACAGTTATAAAGCGCTTTAACTGCTTTAAAGCACTATAAAACTGTTATAAAGCGCTTTAAAGCAATAGTGTAGATCCGGCCCAGCACAGGGTAAAGTGAAGGGATTGTTGAGCAGTCTTTATTGAAAGTGAGTTACAGTCCAATCCTGAAGCTGTGTACCTAATTAGAAGTAAATCCAATTGATTTCAATGGTGCTTACTTGTAGCTAAGTGTGCTTCAGTTTTAGTGTCATGGTGGAAAGCCAAGGATGAAATGATTCATTCACATGGGGACTGTGAACCCTGTGGTGATTTATTTATTTATTGCATTTCTATACCGCCCAATAGCCGAAGCTTTCTGGGTGGTTCACTGAAGTTAAGACCATCAAATACAATTCAAAGAATAAAACAAATAGTATAAAAACACAATATAAAAGTACAATATAAAAGTACAACCAGGATAAAACCAAGCACCAATGCAGAAATTTAGAGAGATTTAAAATACAAATTTAAAACAGCAAAGTTAAAAGACTAAGATGACAAACTGTTAAAATACTGGGAAAATAAGGTCTTCACCTCGTGTCAAAAAGAGTATAATGTTGGTGCCAGGCAAACCTCTCTAGGGAGCTTATTCCACAGTTGCAGTGCCACAGCAGAGAAGGCCCTCCTCCTGGTAGCCACCTCAATTTGAATTTCCTTCTCCGGAAGCTGCCAAAACCTCATAGAAATACTTTTCTTTGTGAAATCTTTTCTTTTCATTTGAATGGCAGGTAAACAGTCAAGACCAGTTCCTGCCATGGCATGGAACCCCAGGCATTGCTGTTCCTCCTCCTGTAAGCTACTGTGATGAATTAAGTTTCAGTTCGTTATTGTCAATTCATTTTATTTTAAATGCAACCAATCATTTCTGAATGTCTTTTCCTTGGTTAAAAAATATACTTGCTTGGAAACTGGAATTGAATCTAAAGGTTGGTGTTATTATCCATGTGCTGCTTGGCAAACATACGGACCTGTTTTTTAAGGAGTTAAAACAAAGCTCTGGAAAAGCAGCCTATCCTTCTCGGTAACTGTATAAGCCTGGGTTCTTGTATATACAGGACATAAGACTGTGTTAAAAACATGAGTGGTGGCAGTCTATCCCTGGAATATAGACAAAGGGTGCCTGGCAGACAGTCCTACCTTGCATGGTTGGAGGTGCAGATCCCCATTTGTCACAAGGGGAGAGGTGGGGTCAGGAGAGAGGATTCACCATTCTCTCATACACCATCTTTCTTTTTCAACCACTCCCCCACCCCTTCGCTTTCTCCCTACTTGCCTAGGAAACATGTCTGTGAAAACAGCTGGGGGAGAGATGCTGCAGAGAAAAAGCAGCTGGGGGGGCGGGTCATATCCCTCCTTCCCTCCCTCCTCCTCCTCCTCCTCCTCCTCCCAGCTAAGGTCTTGCCCCTCAACCGCAGTATGTTTAAGAGCAAGGACAAGATTGGGAGCCCCATGTTTGCCGCTGAGTGAGTAGTTGCATCCTTAGAGTGGTTTGGGCAGTCATTGAAGAACCCACCCAAATTAAGTGTCATTTCTTCCTTTGTCAAACTTCTCTGAAGGGGAATTGGATCTGTGCAGGCTTGATCCATGCGTAGGCTGTACCAATTGCATGGACATGCTTCCCTTCAAATGGTACAAATGTGGCCACCTGAATGCTGAAGTGGTTGTTGGCAGTTCGAAGCCACTCTTAGGCCACAGTCCTAAGCGCATGTGTTTGAAATCAGGGTATCCCACTTCTCTGTAATGCTAGGTAGAACTGGGATGCCAAAAGCTGTTTTTTTTTTTGCCTCAATTAACTAATTGCCTTCAGTTATCTTATCTTTCAAAATTTATCCCTTCTTATAGTAATTGCGGAATTACTACTGTACCGAATTTTGGAAAAGGGGACTTACTCTTAAATGTTGTTTTAAAAATTGAGGACTTGTTAGCTGGGGATCGCTTGTTTGCTGGAGATGTCAATGGGATTATAGACCCCTATATGGATAAGAAAATATTATATAATGCTCCTTGTGGTTTTAGTATATCTGCATAATACAATTTACATTTCTTCAGGCTCATGTTTGCTCCTTTACAAAACTTCCTTTCCAAAGACTTCTGTGCAGTAATGCAGCGGGCCATCAAGTCCCTTATAAAACAATAATGAACAACTGCTTTCAGAGAAATGCTCCTGGGATTGTCGAACCACATTTGGTGAAAAGTACCATTTGGGTCCTTCAGAATGAGTGAAACAAAGCGAACATATTAACATGCTTTCTGTGTTCTTTTCTAGCCAAGTTCATAGCTTTAGGTGTTCATGTTGCATTAGAAGTATACACTGGCAGTAAACTTCCTTGTGTTTGCTTGATTATGCTTTCTCAAATATTAAGTCATCTGATCATGTCTCACTCTCATACACACGCACAAACACACACACTCTCTCTCTCACACACACACATATATATAAGAAAGTAGGGAATTCCTCACCTTGCCTCTTCACAAAGCCTCTGGTAGGGAGGGGACAAAGCTCATGGAGTGATCCAAAGCCTCTTTGGGCCGAATGGGCAGCCGGAGGGTAGTCACCCCTCTGATAAGGTAATCAGCACTGTCTGTACTTTTTTCAGTTCAAATCCATTATGTGTATAGGAGGTTAACACGTCATGCATTTGATAAAGCTGGCAGTGTCCACAAAAGCTTATGCCAGAAAAAAAATGTTCGTCTTTAAGGTGTCACAAGACTCTTTGTTTCAGATGTATGGGTATTTTCCCTTTCCCCCCTCTTTTTGACAGGGTTCCTGTGCCTTTAATAGCTGTGTGGCAGGCAGAAATTCAACTGGTGATGCTTTTCTTAGCATGGGGATGCAGTGTTAGAAAAAAGTCTTGGTTGCTGCCTTAAATTTCTACCTCTTGAATAGCTTTGTAAGTCACAGAAGCCTTAACAAGATGAAATGAGCCATATCTTTTTGGAAATTGTAGAATTTTAATATCCTCTTTTATATCTCATATCTTGTGTTGCTTGAAGTAATTAATACTTCCTTGCCAGCTTTCCAGTTATAGCACTTTGCCATCTAGTAAATTAATGCTTGGCTAGATTTCCTGCTTGGCTTTCAGTATGGAATTGCTTGCAGGAAGGGCTTGCCAAGGTTTATCACAGATGAGGTATCTACATTCCAGAAACTCGTTCTCTGAGGCCAACATATACCCTGTTTAGAACTGCAGCGATGTAAACGACATCTTGTTTTCCAACTTTTACAGAAAGAATATGTACTAGTTAACAAGAACCACCAAGCATTTGAGGCTGAGGGGCCAGGGTACATGGTTAAGGTGGATCTCTGTGATCTGCTTCTTGCATTCCTCATCTGCCCCAACAGCCATCAAGAGATTTTGCTAAGAACGCTCCTTATACTACATTGTCAATACCAATGCGAACCTATGGCTTGAGAAAGAGAGACTTGTTTTGTACTTTTGACCCAGAAGAAGGTAACTAGAATTGCTGGGTGGTGGGGGAAGAAGAGTCCAAATGTAGCTTTGCTACAGCTATTCACCAAAGTTGTAGAACCTTTCCTCCATCACTCACATTGCGGGGAAAACACAACATGCTCAAAGGGCGCTTTAAATGGGCATGAAAAACAGAAAGGTGCAGATGAGGGAAATCATTAATTCCTCTTCATTTCAGTTCACCAACCCCAATTCATGCCTTTTGAACAGTTCTGCTTGTTCATGCAGCTACACCAGGAAACAAAATAGAAAATGCAGATATTGATATCATTGTCCCTTTCGCACAATAATGTAATGAATACTGAGCAGTTTCTAAAAAAACAGGTTTTTTAAATTGAAGAAGTTGATTCTGGTTGTAACCCCTGTGGCATTACACCCCACAAGTCAGTTCCCTAATGCATGTCTAGCATTGGTAAGTCTAGTGTGTTTAGAATGTTGACCTGAGTGGGTGGAGTTAGAATGTCTTGGGAAGGGGATGAGTGATATATAAGGGAATGACTGAGGAGACTGTGAGCTCTCTCTGTGTTAGCTCTTGGTGTGTAGAGGCACTTGGGTTCTGGAGAATTTGAGGTTCAGTGTAGAGAGTGGTGTCTTTTGAGGGTGGTGTGCTGATAGTCAGCTGGTGTATATTAATCAATACTGATAATAAAGAAAGTTCAAGAGTGAATGTGTGAGAGAAAGGAAAGTGTGTATGAGAAGAGGGAAAGGATTGGATGAGAGGTTTTAAAAATGTTTTTTTTAAACTGTTTTATTATGAAACAAAGCTTGTGAACTTTTAAAGTAAAATTTTAATCAGTTTGTTTTAACTACCACAAAAATCCCACATGTCTGTTTGGCATTTATCATCTGCAGTTATTTACATTTAACACCCACTCTGAGAATAATTCACCTCAGTACATATAATTCACAGCGCTTTAATTTATCACTGAAATCCTTCCAATTTAACCCCTTTCTCCACATAGTTTGGAGAAAGGTGGTGTTTGTCCCTCGCCTCAGGATCCTCAAGTGGTGGGGCTTAGCTTGAGCAGGGAGTGTCTGTGGCCAGAGCTGTTGTTCAGAGCCTGTGTCGTGGCAACCCCCTTTTATGTTGAAACAAAAATGGATGATTTAGATGTGACTTTACAAGTGTGTTTAAGAATGGATCTCTTCTGGCAGGCCTATCCAGTGGATTTTTATTATGCTTTTAGTATGTTTTAACAATGTATACTATGTTTTTAATTAGTATTTTATGTATTTCAAACTTACTGCTGTTCTCCACCTCGATCAAAATGGAGAGGTGGGTAAGAAATAATAACAACAACAACAACAACAATAATAATAATAAGAAGCAAAGCCATGCTTCTTACACATAGATTTGAAATAAGTTCCAAAAGTGAGGACATTTACTAATGGTTCTTTGCCTTCTATCTGCAGGTATAAATTCTTATCAATGTTGTTTCTTCCTAATTCAAGGATATTACAGCCATAGAAATAATTTTTACAAATGCAGAATCTGCTATTCCCAAGAGGTGATATTATCAGAGTGAAGTTTCTGATAGCTTGCTAATAACCTGAAGGTGTGGGGAGGGACTACGAGTCAATCCAGGTGTCTCTTCACCTTCCAAAAAAGAGCAATGAGCACTTCAAAGTTTTGATAGTGAGTCCTTCTCCTTCCCAAACATTGGTGTTACAGTGCACACAAGTAGGATTTTCCCTTCTCAGCTGACGTTTGCTATTGCTGGTGTGCGTGATAATGCCATGTTTCATTAACAGTAGAATTATAGATTGATTTAATGATGAATTAATGTTTTTCAACAGCCATGTTTTCAATACATACAAAATCTCTGGTATACTTAAAGAAATTACAAGTCAAAAATGTAAGGTCTGTGAGCAGCTATACAAATATACAGTGAAGAATCTCAAAAATGGGAACCAACTAATGTATTTGTTTTTCAGATTGGCGTTTTAAAGAAGACTGAACCTTCTTGTGTGCCAGTTCTGCTTTCAGTGTTCTTAAATCAGACGTTGCCTGTTTTCTCATCTAAAAAAGATTCGGAGATTGTGAAATAAATAAATTATAACCTTTGGTTTATTTTTACAGATAAGATTCAACATTTATGTTGATTAATAAACCCAGCCTTGGCCTTTCATCTTTCAAGCCTAACCAGTTATAGCATGAAGCACTTGGCACGTTGATGCCCCCAGTAATGGCAACCCTAATGTACATATTACATCATATTTCCAGTAATGACAGTGGAAAATTGGCTGAAGAAACATCACAGGTTGTATTGCAGATCTGAAAGTGCTACACTTCTGAAACTGTTTTCTATTCCTGATTTTTTTTCTGGCTATGAAAAAATTCATCATCATCATTATTATTGGCTTTATTTAGACAGTATTATCAATGCACAACATGCTTTTAGTTATGTAAGCAAAACAAGCCCCTGAGCTCAATGAGAAAATAGGTTTTGAGGAGGGATTTGAAGGAAAAGAGAAGTAGCACCCATGGGAGGTTTTGCTTCTGATTTGAGTCACATTAACACAATCCACTTTGATTATGCATGCTAAGTTGGAAGGCTCCCATTTAAGGGCTTTAGGGACTGGGTTGACGTGGGAAGCTTATTAATGGTGAATACGTTCACTATTACTAGGGTGACCATATGAAAAGGAGGACAGGGCTCCTGTATCTTTAACAGTTGCATAGAAAAGGGAATTTCAGCTGGTGTCATTTGTATATGGTGAAATTCCCTCTTCATCACAACAGTTAAAGCTGCAGGTGCCCTGCCCTCTTTTAAAGCTGGTCACAGTATAGGTGCAGTATAGCTCCTGCAGCTTTAACTGTTGTGATGAAGAGGGAATTTCACCAGGTTCCCCATATATACAAATGACACCTGCTGAAATTCCCTTTTCAATACAACTGTTAAAGATACAGGAGCCCTGTCCTCCTTTTCATATGGTCACCCTACTATTACTGACCTTACCTTGGAAGAGGAGGAAACCATGTTAAGCATCCAAGGTATCTCTGGATTCCCCAGAACACATTTGCATAATCATTGGGCTATGGGTATAATCTGAAAGAAGTTTTTAATGGATTTGGAAAGATATGTGGAATGCTCTGAGCCAGCTGTATATACATGAGGTAGGTTGTTGACCACCCTCAACCCCTTTGTTTCTGTAGGTGGCAAGTCTAGTTTTCCAACTTGAAATTGGGGGAAAGAGACTTCCCTTATGAAGGGACTCATGCCTTCCTTTTAGTCCTATCAGGCTAAGTTGTATGAAGAAACTTGCAAAAGTCCCAATATGCTGCAGCATTTTATCACCAGGGCTTTCTGGGGGACATCAAAATCCTTCTGAAAGGAAGGCTGAGGGCTAATTTAAATAGCTACACATGGGAGCTACTGAAATGGCTGCAAGAAAGGCAAATGCTATTTTGCACTGCATTAATAGAAGTATAGCTTCCAAATCGCATAGGGTACTGGTTCCTCTCTATTTGGCCCTGGTTAGGCCTCATCTAGAGTATTGCGTCCAGTTCTGGGCTTCACAATTCAAGAAGGACGCAGACAAACTGGAGTGTGTTCAGAGAACGGCAACCAGGATGATCAGGGGTCTGGAAACAAAGCCCTATGAAGAGAGACTGAAAGAACTGGGCATGTTTAGCCTGGAGAAGAGAAGATTGAGGGGAGACATGATAGCACTCTTCAAATACATAAAAGGTTGTCACACAGAGGAGGGCCAGGATCTCTTCTCGATCATCCCAGAGTGCAGGACACGGAATAACAGGCTCAAGTTACAGGAAGCCAGATTCCGGCTGGACATCAGGAAAAACTTCCTGTTAGAGCAGTACAACAATGGAACCAGTTACCTAGGGAGGCTGTGGGCTCTCTCACACTAGAGGCATTCAATAGGCAGCAGGACAATCATCTGTCAGGGATGCTTTAGGGTGGATTCCTGCATTGAGCGGGGGTTGCACTCGATGGCCTTATAGGCCCCTTCCAACTCTACTATTCTATGATTCTATGAAATGCATTTGCCATATTAGTGCTCAATGTAGCTTTTCCTTTCAGCTGAGATCTCGAACAAAGTATCCACAGTGGAGTAGTGACTGCCACCTGCAGGGATACTGGTGCTACTGGACCAAAAGGTGCACATACGCACATCCTGATCCCAAATAAGAGCATGTGCTTCAGAAAGCCAAAGCACTGGAAAGCTGCTGAATTAATAGGAGTGTGCACTCTTCAGTCCTCCGCTCTCCAATAATTCAGACTCTGAATATGCCTAGGGAACCAAAATGACTGAAAAGTAAAAGCACATCTTTTCCCTAACCTCCAACTATCTAATGCTTGGGCTACTAAAGGGTTTTCTGGAGATAAACTATGTATGAATTTTTACAGGTTTCACTTGGATAAAAAACAAACAAGATTCATTAGTATATAATACCTTGATTTCTATGACAAGCTTCATTTTTGCATTATCTACTTTTCTTCTTAGCTGGTCAATTTCGTGCTGCAGAGTTGTGATCTGGATAATTGTATTATTCTATAACAAACAAAGAAAGGCTTCATTTAGATCATAATTTTATATATAATTATATTTTTACACACATACACACACTATCTACATCTTTGTATATAAACTGGGGGTTGAGCAGGAGGTAAACTCAGAAGTAAGCCCCAGTGCAAGAGCTTTCAGGCATACAAACCAGTTTAGTTGTATGCAGGGTATTCATTTATCTTTTATTCTGATTTTCGAACAACTATTGATCCCCAAAATTGCTCACCAATCAAAAAGAGAGACCATGCCAACAAGCTTACAAACTAAAAGACAAGACACAGAAGGGAAAGGGAGTGGAGTGGAAAAAAGAAGAGGAGGGAGATCAGTTTAAGGACAGAACAAGGTGGTAAGCTGTAAGAGTGCATTTAAATGCACTTCCTGGTGCTCTTGCTTAAATAGAATGTTTTTTAGGATGTTTTAACAATGCATATTATGTTTTAATTCAAATTTTATGTATTTTACCATTTATTGTTGTTTCCTGCCTCAATCAAAATGGAGAGGCGGGTAAGAAATAAAATTATTATTATTATTATTATTATTATTATTATTATTATTATTATTATTACAATTGGTGGCTATTTAGCCAATTGATGGGGCCAGTGTGTTTCCCCTTGACTTCTGCAGTCCCAGGGCTATAGCCAATTAGGAGCTGTAGCCCTGGGACTGCTCCTTCTCTGTTTAGGTAGCACTTCGTCCCCTGTAAGACAATAGAAGCCAGAGTGTGTTTCCCTTCTGCTTTCCAGTCCCAGGGCAATTATCAGTTGCCAGAACAATTTAATGTTTAAATGCCTTAAAATAAATAAATAAAATAATAATAATAATAATAATAATAATAATAACAATAACAATAATAATAAAAATAGCATTCACAAAATTTGCTCAGAAGAGAGATAGGAATATAGGAAAACGTCTTATAATGAATCAGCCCCTTGGTCCATCTAGCCCAATACTGTTAACACTGACAGGCAGCAGCTCTCCAGGACCTCATCTACACCAAGCAGGTATTCCACTATGAAAGTGGTATGAAAGTGGTATATAAAAGGCAGGAGCCACACTAATGCTTTATAATGGTATTGAAGTGCACTGACAGCTGTTGGGGCCCATTGACACCTACCATATACTGCTTTCATACCACCATATCCTGCTTGGTGTAGATTAGGCCTAGGATTTCAGGCAGGCTTCTTTCCTAACCCGACCTGGAGGAGATGGAGATTGAGCCTGGGGGACCTTCTGCATGCAAAGCACGTGATCTACCACTGAGCCACAGCCCCTTCTGTAATGAGGGTAACATACATTTAGTATTTCCCCCCTGTGGTTGCTTTCCAAATTTCAGGTAATAATTGCAGCGGTCTACTTGATTGCTTTCAATCAAGTATAAGAGACAATTGTCTTGGATGATGTCTAATGTGGGGGGGGGGAGGAACTTCCCCCCACAGCCACTGCACTTTTAAAAGAAACTTGCAATACTAGAATGGTGAAGAAGAAAAACATCCCTCAGTAACTAAGAATAAAAGAATTTCTGTTAGAAACTCAGTATCTCAGTGTTACTGTTCTTGTGGTGGTCAGAAGAGGTGAGCAGCAATGTACATACTTCTCCGCTCAGACTATACTCAGAGAACCTTACCTCTCTACATGAGGGAAGGAGCACCAGATGCTCAACTGATAATATAGAATGTTGTGAAGCTGTTCTGCAGACGCAGAACCTGAATATGAGACTGAACAGAGACCACAAAGAAGATGCTTAATATTTGCTGTAAGCAGTTGGTGAGCAAGAGAAAGGGAAGAACATTTGCTACATCTGAAAAGGTGAGACAAAACAGTTTTCATTATTCTCAGACTAATTAGCAGGACTGTCTCAATATCTGCAGGGCATAATTCATGTGGGTAGGGTTTAATTAATTTTAAACTTTATTCTCATGGGTTTCATTGTTGACCCAGTGGGAAAAGGATCTCATAGGCATACCAAGTAATATCAACATTTTCTGTAAACCGCCCAGAGAGCCCTGGCTATGGGAGCGGTATATAAGTGCAATAAATAAATAAATAAATAAATAAACAAACAAACAAACATGAACAAAGGTTGAATCAGGCTAGCAATATGTCATGCTAATTCAAAATCAGGGGAAAGAGCCTGCAGAACAATCACCATCGTTCTTATTTTTCAAGCTATTATTTTGATTTACATCTTTAAGACATATAAATTTTATGATACTATTTCAATCTCTTAATGTTAAATCATAATTAGAACATAAATATGGTGAATGCATTATATATCTAAAATAACTAGAATATAATTTGTGTGCATAATTTGTGTGTCTCTCTTGCTCGGCTCTGCCCATTCTCTTTGGCTGCCCCTTTTGCTTGGAATGTTCTCGCAGAACATCTATGAACTACGAGTTCTATCCTAAATTTTAAAAAGCATTTGAAAACTTATCTCTTTTCCATAGCTTTTGGAACTCTAGCCTGATTTATTGTTCTCAATGCTTCAATTATTCCCTTATTCTGTCTTTGTGTAACCTCTCTCCCTTATATGTTTTAATGTGATTTTAGATTGTAAGCTTCTGACAGGATATTGTTGCTGTTTTATTTGTACATACTGTATAGCACCAAGTACACTGTTGGTGCTATATAAATAATAATAATAATAATACACGCTCCATCTACTGTTGAAGGGCATTTTGTAGTTATATTAAACTCTTCAGTGATCATTTCTGTCATATCAGAAGAATGCTTTTCTGGCAACACTGTATGGAGGAGCTTAGATTTTATGGATAGAGAAGCTAAAATTGAACAAACAACATTACCCTTGAATTGGTAAAGTGTGTCAAATTATTTCGTTTTTTCCTGACATCCCTAGCTTGTAGTTGCATCAATAATTTCTCATAGTGAAGCTCTAAATCTTCTCGCAGTTTATTTAAAATTTCCTCCAAGGAAAATGTGACTTTCTTTGTTTCAAAATATTTCTTTTTCCAGGAATCTCGGGCTGCACGAGAAAATAAGACAATAGATTAATATAATAGTTGCGGTATAACCCTATACATGTCTCCTCAGAAGTAAATCATTTCAATGGGGCTTACTTCTAGGTAAGGGTGTACAGGATTGCAGACTAAAAATCAGAGAAATAATCAATATCTCTCTTTAATTGTATGAATAAAACAAATATTAAGTCTTAACAATTTATAACTCTCAATCGCCATGCAGGTTGAAACTACATAGCTTTCATATTAAAACACACACACATAGTTTAGCTGCACTCTTGCATGTGGCAACTGAAAACCTAGGGTGGCATCCCTAATATGCTGCCCTTCAGCTTCTGTCATCCCTCAGTTTGCCAAGCTGGCTGGGCTGATTGGAGTTGTAGTCCAAAACATCTGGAGGGCACCATGTTGGGGAAGGCTGTCTTAAAGGCTATAGTTTCAAAGCAAGGGTGGGAACCCCTGAACAAAAATAAGATGCAAGAAAAAGCAAGAGGGTGCGTAAAATAAGGAGCAAACAAAGCAGATCTTTAGGGGTGCAATCCTATGCACATTTAGACCGAAATAAAACCCACAACTCCCAGCATGCCCAAGCCAGGAACAATGAAATCCAAGGCAGACTCTGAAGTAGATGCACTGTAAGGGAGCGGGAGGGGGAACTAGAAGTGGGTTGGAAGAATCTAGCCGCCAGCTTCTCAGCCCCCCACTTCCCGCTCCTGAACAGAAACACTTCCCCTCTTTCTCTCCCCCACCCAAACTGAGTTCTGGATCTGTCAAAACCCACTGAACTCTGCCTTAGACCTGTCAAAAAGTATTGGGTTTGGCTGTCTGACGCTTCTTGGACTCTGCTGAACTTTTGTGAAGTAGTTATGGTTTGTTCACGAAACCAGAGTTTCATATGTTTGGACAAGTCCAGGGGCTGAGCCAAGTGCAAAAGCTGTCTATTCACCTAAGATGTATGACTAAAACAAATGACTAAAGAAGACAAAAAGGCTCTCTTCCCCCCACACACACTTGGTTTCTTCTGGCAACTGGCCTAAAAGAAAAAGTGAATGGCTAGGCCATTTACTTCGTTGATCAGTTGGCCATATCAGATTTATCAATCTAAAACATACCATGATATCTCCTGAGCTTGTTCTGCTCAAGCAAGCCTTTCACTTTTTTAACCAGTTCCTCTCTAGTCTTTTCCAGATGCTTTCTTTCTGCCTTGATGTGTTGCAGCTGAATACTCAACTCATTTCCTAGGGAAAAGAAACGCTACATTTAAAAATGGGATATAAATAATTTCCAGTCTGCAGTGCTTCCAAGAAAGAAAGGCCAGAAAACTGTATAGTTCTGTGATTGGTTAGTTTTGAGGAATTTAGAACACAGCGCAAAATGAATTAAAATATACTCAACCATAGAAATGCAACATATTAATCAGTGAAACAATATGTGCATCTTTTTTTAGGCTCCGTGGGGGGAGTTCTTGGCTATTCTCCTCTGAAGCATCTGATCCCTGCATGCCACCTGAGATCCGTGTGCATGGTCCATGTACTTCATGCAGGGAAGGAGTGGTTTGTTGTTGTTGTTTATTCGTTCAGTCGTTTCCGACTCTTCGTGACTTCATGGACCAGCCCACGCCAGAGCTTTCTGTCGGCTGTCGCCACCCCCAGCTCCCCCAAGGTCAAGTCTGTCACCTCCAGAGTATCATCCATCCATCTTGCCCTTGGTCGGCCCCTCTTCCTTTTGCCTTCCACTTTCCCTAGCATCAGCCTCTTCTCCAGGGTATCCTGTCTTCTCATTATGTGGCCAAAGTACTTCAGTTTTGCCTTTAATACCATTCCCTCAAGTGAGCAGTCTGGCTTTATTTCCTGGAGTATGGACTGGTTTGATCTTCTTGCAGTCCAAGGCGCTCTCAGAATTTTCCTCCAACACCCCAGTTCAAAAGCATCTATCTTCCTTCGCTCAGCTTTCCTTATGGTCCAGCTCTCGCAGCCATAGGTTACTACGGGGAATACTATTGCTTTAACTATGCGGACCTTTGTTGTCAGTGTGGTGTCTGCTCTTAACTATTTTATCAAGATTTGTCATTGCTCTCCTCCCAAGAAGTAAACGTCTTCTGATTTCCTGGCTGCAGTCAGCATCTGCAGTAATCTTTGCGCCCAGAAATACAAAGTCTGTCACTGCCTCCACGTTTTCTCCCTCTATTTGCCAGTTATCAATCAAGCTGGTTGCCATAATCTTGGTTTTTTTGAGGTTTAACTGCAACCCGGCTGTTGCACTTTCTTCTTTCACCTTTGTCATAAGGCTCCTCAGCTCCTCCTTGCTTTCAGCCATCAAAGTGGTGTCATCTGCATATCTGAGGTTGTTAATGTTTCTTCCTGCGATTTTAACTCCAGCCTTGGATTCGTCAAGCCCAGCATGTCGCATGATGTGTTCTGCATACAAGTTGAATAGGTAAGGTGAGAGTATACAGCCATGCCAAACTCCTTTCCCAATCTTAAACCAGTCCGTTGTTCCGTGGTCTGTTCTTACTGTTGCTACTTGTTCGTTATACAGATTCCTCAGGAGGCGGACAAGATGACTTGGTATCCCCATACCACCAAGAACTTGCCACAGTTTGTTATGATCCACACAGTCAAAGGCTTTAGAATAGTCGATAAAACAGAAATAGATGTTTTTCTGGAACTCCCTGGCTTTCTCCATTATCCAGCGGATATTGGCAATTTGGTCTCTAGTTCCTCTGCCTTTTCTAAACCCAGCTTGTACATCTGGCAATTCTCGCTCCATGAATTGCTGGAGTCTACCTTGCAGGATCTTGAGCATTACCTTGCTGGCATGTGAAATAAGTGCCACTGTCCGATAGTTTGAACATAGATCGTTACCTTGTCGTGGTGCTGGAGCTTGAGCACCTCAAGGATGCCATGAGCTAAACTGTGAAGGGACACCCAAGACGGGAAGGTCATGGCAGAGAGGTCAGACTAAATACGATCCCTGGGGAAGGTAATGGCAACCCACCCCAGTACTCTTGCCATGAAAACTAAATGGATCAGTACAACCAGAGATATGTCGGTATATCATCGGAAGATGGGACCCCCAGGTCGGAAGACTACACCAGCTTTCCCCAATCCAGTGCCTTCCAGGTGTTTTGGACTTCAACTCCCAACAGCCCAAGCCAGCATGGCCAATGGTCAGGAATACTGCAAATTGTAGTCAAAAACATCTGGAAGGCACCAAGTTGGGGAAGGCTAGTCTTCACCATATCAAAAAAATGTTTTTTCAAGGATTTCTTCCCACGTTTGGTTTTGAACTAAATCACTGTGCTTGGAAGATCCCATGTAGACATGCCATCTTAAGCCTGTGTCTCTGTAGCTAATACTGTGAAGAAAGGATTGGGATCTTGAAAAGTACCTTCAAATGATGCCTAAACTCATGAGATAAATAAGGACATAAGAGCCATGCTGGATCAGACCAAAGGCCTGCCTAGTCCAGAATTCTGTTTCCAGTGGCCAACCAGATGCCCCAATTGGAAGCCCACAAGCAGGCCATGAGTGTAATAGATATTTAAAACAGATAGCTAGAATTTATCTCCAGTAGTATCCCATTGAACCCATGTGCTCTCAGGGGGCTCTGACATTTCTAAAAATAACCTGAAACAAGAAGAAACATTCATTTCTGGATCAGGGTAGGTCTGCAGAGCAAAGAAGAGAGAGCTTCACCAGTGTGGTGTAGTGGCTAAAGTGTTGGACTGGGAGTCGGGAGATCTGAGTTCTAGTCCCCACTCAGCCATGGAAACCCACTGGGTGACTTTGGGCCAGTCACACACTCTCAGCCCAACCCACCTCACAGGGTTGTTGTCATGAGGATAAAATGGAGAGGAGGATTATGTACGCCACCTTGGGTTCCTTGGAGGGAAAAAGGCGGGTTATAAATGCAATAATAAATAAATAAAAATCTGTCCCAAATAAAAACCAAGCATTATTTTTCATTCCTGGAGGTATTTCTTAGAAGCGTCAAAGCCTCATTGCATAAGTGGTGCGTCCTATGAGTGCAATGGAACCAGTGGAGGTGAGGCAGCCCCATTAGATACTGCCCAGTGTTACCAACACCTGGGATTGAGAAGCATATTGCCTCTGACAGTGGAGGTAATACATAGCTATCATGATTAGTAGCCCTTAATAGCCTTATCCACCATGAATTTATCTAATCTCCCTTTAAAGTTGTCCAAGTTGGTGGTCACCTCTAAATCATGTAGAAGCAAATTCCATAATTATGCACTGTGTGAAGAAGTACATCCTTTTATATGTTCTGAATCTCCTGCCATTCAGCTTTGTTGGCCCAGGTTCTAAAATAATTCTCCATACTACAATTAATTTTATACATCCCTAACTGTCTCCACCTGACTCACATTTTTATAAGCTACTGATTCTATTGGGAACTTCTCCTTCATAACCCTTTCCAAAATGAATGGAAGTTATGCAAGAAAAGTTCCAAGAAGATTGTGCCAATCCTATGTACTAATAGTGTTGTCAACTGTCTGAGTGCCAGTTCTTATGTAGCCAAAAGAGCATCATTCACACACAAGAGAAAGGTATGAAATAATCCAAAGTTTTGTAGAAGGATAAAACCTTGTTTTAGGAGGAGGAGGAAGAGGAGGAGGAGGAGGAGGAGGAGGAAGAAGAAGAAGAAGAAGAAGAAGAAGAAGAAGAAGAAGAAGAAGAAGAAGAAGAAGAAGAAGAAGAAGAAGAAGAGCAGAGGAAAAAGCACCCCTCCTCCAAACAGCCTAATAAAGACTGAGCACACTCAGTGGGCACATACTAATTATTGGGGGGTGGGGGGGAAGGGGCCGGAAACTGGAGGAGGAGGAATAAAATGCCGTGTCTGGAATCCAGAAGAGGAGAATTTCACACTACAACATTTTGTTGATTACTTATACTTCATGTAACACAATGCTTACAATATGATGTAGCTGGCTAGATTAATTTTGATTCTAGAGAAAATGGCATTAACCCCATTTATCCTCTCTCAGAAAACACTCAGACAAAGGAAATGCAGGCATTACTACTGTTGGAATTAATGTGTTTGGGAAATGGCTGGCAATTATAACTGCCACTTTAGAGGCTCTCTGACCAGAGAGACTGGTTTGCCATTTAAATTCAAGCAATTCTTGCTGCCTGCTTTATAAGTGGGCAGCAAAAGCCCTGTGCCCAAGGCTGCTCTAAGCTTATGCAACTTTTAATTACAAGTCAAACCTTTCTAACAATAAGCTCCATCATGCTGGGGGTTAACATGCTCCCAACCTTTGTGTTTTTGTTCCTCAGTTACTTCCTCTTTTCAAAAGAAGAAGTACACAATGAGCATGAGACCCATTGAGTCCGCTGTTCTAATGGCGCTGCTTCTCCTGCACACAGCACGAGACAGCAGCAATTCCAAGTTTAAAAAAACATCGGACTTAATGAGAGGTGGGTTTTTTTGTCACGCAAGGAAGGCCAGAAGGGGTGGGAGGCAGACGACGCCATGTGAGGGACCTGAGCAAACTCTGTGAGTGCCCAGTAACGAGCATGCAATAAAACGCTCGTAGGATGGAGCCTAATGTTGTGGTCACATGCTTTGCATATTTCAATTTTGAATAAAAACTTAAAACCACCAAAACTCTTGGGAGGATTTACTTACCCTCTGTTGGAAATACTCTGTTGGGAACCTGAGCTCTGTTTACAGACAATGCCAGAATAGGTGGAGTAGGAGGGGAAAGATATTGGTTTGGATGTGCAAAGCCATTTAGGTTATTCTCGTCAGTCTAGGACCAAATAAAAAGTGTGTCAATGTGCAATGTTATTCCTAGAATACTCAGAATAGAGGAGACTAGTTGGATCAGTCATAAACAAAAGCCAATTCATACTTCCTCTTCATCTGAAAGAGATATTATTTCAAGCTTTCTACCTACAAGGAGGAACCCTTTCCTCAGCAACTTATCTATCAACGAATGAATCTGAACAATGGAAAGTAGTTTGGAGGATGTCCTAGAGCAGGCACGGGCAGAAGGTAGATCTCCAAGTGTTTTGGACTTGGACTGCCAGAAGACCCTACCAGCGTGGCCAATGGTCTGGAATCGTAGGAGTTGAAGTCCAAAACATCTGGAGAACTGTTCTGGTCCATGCATTTGTACCATGTGGGCTGCTGGCTGGACATATTGAACTTACTATTGCCCCAGGGAGTGACCCTAGAACACAAAAAGTATTCATATTTATTTAAATTATTTTTATATTTCCTTAATGTAAAAAACACTGAGACAGTATATAACAACAACAATATTAAACCAGCAATAAAACCATTATTAAATCATTTAAAACAATAAAACCCACTAAAAAAACATTTAGAAGGCCAAATTAAAAAGTTGTATCTTGACATCTTTTCTAAAAGCAGAGAGAGTGGGGACTAATTGTAGTTTGGAGGGGAGCGCATTCCAACATTTGGGAGCGACACAGGAGAAAGCCCTGTCAGGCAGGCTTTAGCAAGCAACGGCATTCTCCACAGGGATTCTCCTGTAGGGTCAATAGCCAGGAGTAGAACGTACAGTGGGGTGGTGGTGAAAAAAGTATTTTGGTGGTAAACTGGAAATATGCTGGAAAAACAAACAAAAAAACTCCATTGGTGCCAATTAAGTTTTCTTTCTCTTCTTTTCGTCCCTGTGGGTGAGGGGGAAGGCAGCTGGGTGGGAAAGTTTAAACCTCTCTTATCCATGGGTAAACAAAATGCTGAGAGTTAGCTGCATGGTACATATTTAACGTAGTGTGTAATTTAGCCCTGAAATGTCCCCACTGTTTCACAGGCTACAATCCTATGGTCATTTAACTGGGAGTACTTCCCATTAAAATCAGTGGGTATTACTTCCAAACAGACTTGGGGCAGATCCACACAGAGGCTTCGGGACGCCCTGAAGGCGCTTTAGGGCGCCCCGAAATCGATGATGTACACCCTACCTTAACCATTCCAAGAAGAGGCGGAGGAGGAGGAGGAGGAGGCGGACCCGCATCGCCCCTCGCGGGGACGGGATGAAGAGTTGCCGCGCCCGGCGGCTTTGCCGGGGAATTAGCTGCCGCCCACTTACCTGCCGGCCTCCTTTTGCCGGCGAAAGAGCCACCCGGCGGCGGCTTCTTCCGCTGAGCTCTCCGACCCGGCTGGGCCTCCTCCTCCTCCTCCTCCTCCTCCTCCTCTTCTTGGAACGGTTAAGGTAGGGTGTACATCATTGATTTCGGGGCGCCCTAAAGCGCCTTCAGGGCATCCCGAAGCCTCTGTGTGGATCTGCCCTTGGATTGTTCCTTACTTAGGGATAGGTTTGTGTGTGTGTGTGTGTGTGTGTGTGTGTGTGTGTGTGTGTATCGGTATCTATATCAAATGCTTAAACCATTGTATCAATTGCTTAAAAGATGTATTCTACTTCAAATGTAACTGTATCTATTGCTTTTAAATTATATATTGTTTTAATTTGGATCATGGTTTAATTTGTTTTTAACTGTGTATATTTATTGTTTTATACTGTATGTTTTTATCTGTACGCCACCCTGAGATCTTAGCGATATAGGGCAGGATATAAATATTTTAAATAAATAAATAATAAATAAATAAATGTATGGCAAATACATTGATTTCATTATCAGCTTAATATCTGGCTAGGAATGGGTAAAGATTAACTATTATTTGAAAGCATCCTGTCTTAATAGTTATATGTTATTGTCATATTTTTAAACTAGAAATCATAAATGTAGCCCAAGTTACTGAAACTATAATAACCAATTTTAGCTAACTCAGATTGTTTTGCTAGATCTTTGGAAACATACCTGATTATCCTGCATGCTACCAGTGTCAGCAACAGACTTGGCAATTCCATGATGCTTCTGGCTATAGATGAAATCAAGGTACAGTATAACAATTACATTAGAAACAAACCACCTTAATTAAATTTGTTTAAAAGGCTGGTAGATCTAGCAAACAGTAGCAGGTTATTTTCTCTTAGTGACTGATCTGAAAAATGGGATGCTAAAATCAGGGTGGGGCAGCTTGCTGGTGACCAATTGGACAAGAAGCAAGTATCCAAGGAAGCACTTACTCACATGCAGGAAATGAAATTAGGAGAACAAATTCACATGTTTAATTATATTTGTCTGAAAACTAATTAAAGTGCTAGCTTTTTCCATTATTCAACAAATTAGGAGTCCTTAATTCAATTTTAATGAATGACAGTCAATACTGTCAGCAAAGTAACTTTATTACCTCCTCTTATTATGCAAATATTCCATGTCTCTGTCTTCCAAAGATTCCGGGATTCCGGAATCCCCTGTGGTATGTCTTCCCATTTCAACCCCTGGTAGATTGCCTCCATTTTCTGTATTTGCATGCAACATGATAGAGGTTTCTTCTACATCAAACAAAGTTCAAATTATTCTTTCTCTCTTAATACACACACACAGGCCCCGTTCAGACAACACACTAAACCAAACTAAACATTATGGCTTATGTAGTATGCCGTATGAACTATAATTAGTGTGTCGTGTGAACCATTTCTAACCATGGTGGCTACATAACCATGGTTTAAACATGATCACTAATCACTTGCTGCAAAAGGTTAGCGTGTTGTCTGAACAGGCCCACACACCTTTCTATTTCTAGTACCCAACAGCCAAAAGCAATGGTGAAAAACATACTTTCTATAGTGATCTACCAGAAAGACAACAACTGAATGCAGTAAGAGAGGGATCTTAAAAATCTCTTATACTTTCTCAATTTGTAAGCTTCCATGGACAAAAGTTAAAATTACTTCAGGGTAATTCTGTCTGACTCAATTCAGATGATTCTTCAAGCCAGGATTTGTAGGATCACAAACTTGCTGCAGGCTTGTATGCTCCTTCTCTTCACTTGTGCACCAATTCCCTGTTTCATTTTTAGGTTGCTCTAAGAATAGTTTGCTGTGACTTTGGATTAGGTAACCATGGTTAGTACCAAACTCCAAACCCATTTCAAGGCTGATTTCAAGTAAGAGTTTCCCCCGATTTGGATGTCACTGCAAGTTATGGTTAGAACAATCTAGAAATGGAAAAGGGACCTGGTATTTGAAAGAAGGGGGGTGCTTGAACCTGTAGTATGTTCCCAATCCTCCAAACAACGGTTTTGAGACTTGTGTGAACTGGCACTGTTTATGTAGATATCCAAATGATAAGCACTGGGCAAAAACTTGCCAGAACAATACAGAAAAGGCCCAAATCCCCCCCAAGGGTAACCACCCCATCCCCAAATTAGCTCTGGCTTAAATTTAATGCAATGAGCTTGTACACATTCTGAGCATACCCACTTAAAATAAAAGTGAAAATTATCAAAGTTGAGAAACGAGCTCAAACACTGGCAGTCAAGAATGCTGGCCTATAACCAGGATCCAGGGATAGAGACTCTGACATTGATTTGCACACCTCAATTAGCCAGAGTCTTGGGGAACCCTGTCTTAAATGGGATAAAAGTACCATGCTTGTGCTCTCTGCCCAATGACTCCCACTTGGCCCCTCCTATAAAGTGGGAGCAGCTAAACAAGCAGAAATGTGGAGGGAAAGGCACCGTAAAACAATGGCGAAGGAGGAGACAAACTCCAGTGCTCAGGACAGAAAGAAAATTTATTAAGCTCTATGTGTTTCGGAGGGAATAAAAGCGCAAGAAACAGCGTACACTAGCACTTGAAAAAAAAAAGAAGGAAATACTATTGCTCTTGGAGATAAGGAAATTAAAAAAGAACATAAAACAGCTCTTGAAGAAGGAGGTATTCTCTCCAAAACACGTAGACCTTAATAAATTTTCTTTCCGTCCTGAGCACCGGAGTTTGTCTCCTCCTTCGCCAGTAGCTAAACAAACCACGGACCTTCTGTCCATGGTTTGTTTATCATCATATCTGAACTGGAGATTTTGGGTTGTCTCCCCAAACAAGCAAGAATCATAAGCCAGGATTTGTTGCTGGCGGAGAGCATAAGCATGTTACTAGATCCCAATAAGCTAGAGTTCTCCAGAACCCTTGTTTCTCATGATGTGCAAAAGAGGCTGAAAAAACTTTTAAGAGCAAATGGAAAAAGCACCCAATGACCTGGTTTGCACAATCACTGTCATCTATGGTGGCTTAAATAAGCCACCGTGGTTTGTGACACGTGCTGAGCACCCGTGGGCATCTGTTCCGTAATCTAATCCCCACTTGTAGGTTGGTTGGTTTTCCTGTTTCTCATAGTTCTGATTTACATCTGGTGATGCAAGTGTCTCTTTGTATTACAATACTACTCACCCTTTCTGGGAGTATTAGGCTTTTCTTGAGCTTGGCTGAGTGGCTTTCTTTGATACATTTTCACTGGTGTAGTTTTTTCCCCAGAGTTCTGTCTTGCGGGAATTAAATCATACAGTACATGGGGAGTTATGATGGATTCCTTTTCGTCTGTGTTGCAACTGATTTCTCCTAACAATGCACGCAATCATTTATTAATATATATACACCTGCATGTGTTGTATACTTTAGAGAACTATAGGCTATTATCAATCACCATGTTTAACCATATCATTTTGGTTTTGTTGTATGGAACTGATTTTAGTAATTTGAACTGTTTTACTGTGTTATGCATTTTATCAACTTTTTTTGTAAATGCTTTGAGTTTATTTTATAAAGAAAAGTGGGGTATGTTTTTAAAAATAAATAAAAGTTATGTTTTAGTGGCAGATGGTATTGTTGGGACCTTTATTAAAAACAAATAAACCAATAAACCTTGTATATTCTAAGAGTTCCATCACACCAGGGATTAACATGCTCCCTACCTCGCTTCTCCGCCCATGTTCTCCTTCCTCAAGTTACTTCCTCTTTCAAGAAGAGGAAGTACACCCCGAACACGAGGCCCGTTGAGTCCACTCTTCTAATGGTGCTGCTTCTCCTGCTCACAGCAGGAGAGAGCAGCAATTCCGAGTTTCAAAAAACATCGGACTTAAAGAGGGTTTTTTTTTTGTCGCGTGAGGAAGGCCAGAAGGTGTGGAAGGGGGTTAAAAATATCCTTAAAAATCAAGAGGGGCATGGTGCCTAGAAAGCACCAAGGACTCCCCGTTGGGGATTGCAGAATTAGAAAAAAAATATTTCTGTTCTTCTGAAAAGCATGGATCAGGAGGCCTTTGCCTCCCTGTGACTTTAACTGGAGCCATGCATAGTTAAAAGCAAAAGGGAACAGCAATGTGACAAAGAAGCTGTGCAGAAATAAAACTTGACATGATCCTCGCTACAGTAAAGCTGGCTTAATGTGAAATGGCACCTGAGTGTGATCATTCAATGTAGCCGTCTTCGAAACTCCTGTAAGATATCTTACCTTTCCTTCTTTGTGAGTTATATTTTTCTTGCAACCTTTCCTTTTCTTGCTCAGAGCTCTGCTTTATATGCAGAATTGGAACACTTTCCTTTTCAGCTTCATTCCATCCTGAAAATTTATCTTTTTCCTGAGTTTGTCTGAACTGATTTTTCACGGAACTCCCCAAAACTGCTGAGATTTGACCATCATTTGGAGCAGCTAAATTATGTGATCTATGATATGATGTAGATGCCAACACATATTCTGCATTATTGAGGTGTCTCTCTGGAGTTGATGATGAAGATGAATAAATACTTTCTACTCCTGGTAACAAATACAGTTCTGGATGAAATGCCTGAAACATATAGCATGTTAATTTGAAAGAAAAAAAAAATAACCAAAACAATAATGTTACATACATTGGCTCTTAAAATTGATCTAAAATATACATACATATGGTGGAGCAAACGATTTGAGCTTCAGTTCTGTCTCTTGCTTTGCTTTCACCTTTGAACATAACAACACAAGCAACATTGTCAAAGTGCCATTCAATTTACATATCATCTTACTTTCCTGTTAGATAGCATATAATATATATTACATTTGTTTAAAAATGTGATATTCAACCTATTGCGGAGAATGGAGAAACACAGAATATATTTCTGGGGAATATTATGCTACATTATTATAACCTTCTAATTTACAAATACTTTTTCATTCAGTTCCCAGTGTTCACTCTCATTCAAAGGAAATAAAAGCCTTTCGTGCTGCCTGTGGACATCTTGCTGTCCAGGAGGGGGGTGTCTTGACGGCGGCGCATTGATGCTGCCAGCCCTGAAACTCCCACGTTAGCATTCCTTTTCGTTGTCCCCATGTGAAGGAGCTAATGCAGAGCTTACACGGGAAGAGCAGGGAACCTTCTCCACTTTGCTCCATTGGTATTGTTTAAGTTTCTGTTTAACTGCAAAGCTTCAGAGTTATAGGGAGGTGAGGAGGTGGACCGCCGCCTCCCCCCCCCCTCTGCTTTGGTTTCTTTTTTTAAAAGTTTTTTTTTTCCTGTCCAGGTTTGGAGATCCAGTGAGGTGGAGGCTCACTGGCCTGTGCCCTAATGCCTCACTACATTTCATTAATTTTTAAAAAAACATTTTCTTTTAATGCCAAGCTCTGGGGAGGCGCACTCGCTGGCCTGCCCCATGTCCCTGTTCAGCTGAGGCAACCAATCAGGGGTCGGCATCAGCTGCGGCACGCCCCCAATGCAGCTCCGGATCAAGGTGAAAGACGGCAGATGCTGTCGTTGCCTCTCAGCAAGTCGGGGTAAGTAGCCAACTGTTTTAAACCAGAGCTTCAGGGGAAAGCTCTCAGATGGCTTCACAATGTGTCATATAAATGACTTGCTGCCACTGAGGATCCACCCCAGGTCTTTCCCCTCGTCAAGACGTACCCCAAGGTACAACATAACTTTATAAAAGATGTTTATTTAAAACCATTCACAATTACTACCTGTAAAAGTCCAATTGTGCAATTTTTGCGAGATTGTTTAAATAGAAAGTTGTGGTTTATTTAAAAAAGAAAAAAGAAAAACATGTTTCTTAATTTGAATATCACTTGCTTCAGTGACTACAAAAATAAGACTGGTGATTCCCCTAAAAGAAAAGTAACATGTTTTGTAGAGTTCAAGTATCTTTTCTTTTATGAAAAACGAGTACCTCGTTGAAGAGATTAAGGACACAATCCAATGCATGCATGCTTAGACAGAAAAAAAGTCGTACAGCATAGCTGCCTGGGAAAGCTGGGAGTTGTGGGACTTTTTTCTGTCTAAACATGCATAGGATTGCACCCTTAGTTGTTATTCTACTGCTTTCTAGAATTCTATAAGTGTAACCTGTGGTCCAAATTAAACATGAGGGGAGAGACCACATAACATTAGTCCACCATGCTACATCCCAAGCTGCTTTTAATCTTCCCCCATTACTTAAAAAAAAACCTTGTCTCATAGCTCAGGGAGTGAGAGGTACATTCAGAAAGGTAAAGCAAAAGCTCTGTTGGCATATATACAATCTCTGGTCCATTATTAAAAGAAACTGCTGGATTGTCACTATAAAATGTATTATTCCAAAATATATTGATTTTTTTTTTCAATTCCAAGGTGCATAGTTGTGTAATTGTTCATTTTGAAATGGTAAGGGCAGCCAGGAAAGATATCACTTTCCCCCACTGCCTGCCACTATTTGAATATGAAATTTCAAATGGGAACCTTTGAAAATAAATGTAGAGCCTACTGATCACAATCAGCAGAAAACACAGATGTAACTTACCACTGCAAGTTTCTTTCCAATACATTTTAGAAAGATATATTTATCCACAACTGCATCTTCACCTAGGTACTCTCCAAGCTGCTCTCTCAATGTTCTCAATGTCATATGAGGTGACACCCTAGAATATCAGATTACATTAGTGCATTGACACGATGGTGGATATATTTGGTTTTGGAAGTTGGTATAGGATGGAAACAAACATACATATATGAAGTGTTTGAAGGGGGTGTAGCTATGCACATGTAGATGGAAGTGAACAAGAATTCCTGCTATGCTCCGCTCCAGCATTCAAGATTATAGTGCTATATCACTTAGTACTGTTCTCTTTTCAAGTGATGTAATGAAATGACAAAACAACAAAAATCTACAAGAGGGATAACGAAGTATGGCCGCTCCTTCATACCTGTTTCCAATAGCTGCTACCCACACTCTGATTTCTCACAGCACAAACTCTACGGGATGGCATGGTATAAGACAGACTTTAAACTTAATGACACATGATGATTGCCATGACCTGAAACAAAACTTTGTTTTCTTTTCATATTTTCTCAAAAACTTTTATAAACTAGATTAAATCCACCAGTAATACCTGTTTAGAAAACATGCACCTTTACAACATAATCCTATTTCTATTGAGAAGACCCACTGAATTCAATGGATCTTACTTCCAGGTAAGTGGTATGGGATTGCAGCCTTAAATAATAAATTTACCTGTAATAATAATCTAATTTATCCACAGAAACTGCAGCTGTCCACCCTATGACTTAATACTTGAATATTAACTCTCAGAACCCACTTTTACCATTGTGGATTTTTTTTTTGATTTTTTATTAACACAAATTAAAAATACATCAACTTAACATTAACACAATCAATTAAAAAAAGAGAGAAAAAATATTACATAAATTCGCTCAACTGTTAACATTTGTAATTTATCAATATTCATAATCAAACAATACAATACAATACAATTGCTCCCCTTCACCCTTTGGGATCTATTCCTGCTTCTAAAATCTCATTACTTCTTCTGGTGGTGGTTTTCCACTTCCCTTAGAGAACACATATACCAGGAACTGTTTCCAAATTCCCTCAAATTCATTCGTATTTGTTATGCCTCTTCTTACTTTTATATTACATGTCAATTTATCATTAATGGCAATATCCCAAATTTCCTTATACCATTCTTCAATACGATACTCTCCTTGGACCTTCCAGTTCCTAGATATAATTAATCTCGCTGCTGTCAGCAAATTTGTTATCAATTCTTTAATTTCCTTATTACATTTTAAATCTCCATATAATGATAGTAATGCCACACTAGGTGTCTCTTCAATCTCCATTCCAACAATTTCTTTTATCTCATTAAACACCATTTTTGTACATATTCGCATTCCTATCACATATGTAAATACGTTCCTTTTTCCCCACAACCTCTCCAACAATTTGCTGAATACAGCTTATTTATTTTATTTAATCTCACTGGGGTTAGATACCACCTCCATATAATTTTATAATAATTTTCTTTAATTCTCACCGACATGTTTCTCAACACTCTTTGTCTCCATATTCCCTCCCAACTCTGTTGCCCTATCTGTACCATCAAATCTGTTTCCCAAACCATCTTTCCCATACTCTCTATCTCCCCCTTCCCAACCAATATTCTATATATTCCACTCGTTAAACCTTTTATCCATTTATTTTCTCCCTTTTCCTTTTCATTTTTTACAATCAGCTCCTCAAATTTTGTCAATTTTCTGCATTCACCATTATCTCTTAACCATTTCTTCGTCCATTGTTCCAATTGCCAATAATTTAACCAGCCTAAGTTCTTCCCCTTTAACACCTCTTTTAATTTTTCACAAGTGTTCATCTCGCTTAACCAATTTTTTAATCCCATTCTATTTTCCTCCATTAAAATTTTACTCAAGCTATCCTTTAAATTTCCTGGGAAATTCCTTAACATTATCACAGGTGTTAATGGAGATATACACGAGAGTAACTCCTTTTTATACATTCGCCATATTTCCCAGTGAAACCTTAAAAGAGGATTTCCTATTTCTTCCCCCCATTTTTTATTGCCTTCTTTAAAAAAGATATTTTCTAAATTCCAATCTTTTTCCATTCTTGTTTTATCCTCCATCCAACTCAAATCTCCTACTCCTATCATGCCTTCTGCTACGTGTTTTAACCTATTGGCTACATAATATAATTTTATATTTGGGAGTCCCAATCCTCCTTTCTTTTGTGCTAAGTACCATCTATTTTTGTTTATTCTCGCTTTCCTATCCCCATTACTATAATTATTTATAATATTTTGCCAACTTTTTATCTCTGTTTCTGATATACTTATTGGTAACATTCTGAAAATAAAATTGATCTTTGGTAATATTTTCATTTTTACTAATGCTATTCTTCCGAACCATGATAAATTCAACCTTTTATAGTTTTCTAGTTTATCTAAAACTTCCTTTTTCAGCTTGTTCAGGTTTTCCTTTTCTAGATTCTCTAAATTTTTTGTAATTTTAATTCCCAAATATTTAATCTGATCTTTAACTCTCATTTCCTTCTCCTTACCTTCCCAATCTTTCTCTTCCTTTTTAGTATAGTTAAATATCATTAGTTACCATTGTGGATTTTCTAATGCAGAAACTACTGAACATTTATTTTATAATAAAAATAAAGCAGCCTTCTCCCAACCTGGTGTTCTCCAGATGTGCTGTACTACAATTCTCATCATCCTGGACCATTAGCTATGCTGGCTGTGGCTGACAGGATTTGTAGTCCAAAAGGTTTGGAGGACACAAAGAGAGCTTCTGAAATAGAGGCTCCAAACCTGGATTAGTACCAGAAACCTATATAATACCAGAAACCTGTCTATTTATATGACTCATCCAGGTTAGGCTCTGTTAAAGTTTTAGCTGAAATTGCTAATTTTATGTTTAAATAACATCATTGCTAGCATGACCGATGTTCAAAGCAGTTTCCCAGGTTATTAAAACAGGGATTTTCTTCATTATAATTTAGCATTGTATTATAATTAATAATGCCAAGAATGAATTACACTAATAGGACATTAATAGTTAATGTGATCTACAAGTAACTTTGAACTACCTACTAAAATTGCTTATAATCTCGGGATAGTAAATAGATGGATGCAAAGTTCTGAATTTAGCAAGACTGTTAATCTAACTAAGGTTAGTAAAATTATTGCCTAACTAAAAGCTGCCAAAAGAACAACTGGAAATAAATTCGCATAGATACTGATGGCTAAAATCCTTTACCTTTTCCATAGTGATGGAAAAGCCTATTCAAACAATATGTCTGGTACTAAAGGAGTACACACTTACATTCAAGAACAACATAAGGTCTATCTAAATCATACTATCTACTTCACAGAACTGAATTGGATTTAAAAATTATATCCCATTCACAGCAAAATGTGGAAATTTTAGTTCTGTGAAAGGCCTAGCAATCTCTAACTGGAAGCACTCAGCACCCCAGCAAACTACATTTCCCAAGATTCTCTGAGAAAAGAGTTAAAATTATATAAACTGATTTAAGATTGTTGTTTACGTTACTCTAAATATTGTGTGCATTGAATAAATTGGTTAGAGTGGAGAAGGAGACCAAAATAATGCAAGCCCTTTCTGTCATTTTGAACTCCAGTATTTAAAAATGCACAACGATACTTTTGTTTGCAAAGAATGTAACAAATATTTTAACTTTGAGTGTGACTGGTTTTGTAGGCAGGTTAGCACCTTTGTCATTATTCTTCAGTTTGACTTTTTAGGCTTTATCAGTATATTCAGTAGTCCTACCAACTCCTTTATACATGATACATTATCACCATAGTAAAACTAGCTAGGTGAAAAGAATTACATTTTTCCGAAATATCTCACTGCTACAAAAATGAGATTTCCATAACATAGAAGCACTGCCTTAAGGAACTATGCTAAACTGTCTACAAAAGGATTACCAAAAGGATAAACAAATCCCACACAACTGAGTAATAATTACAAAATTATGGAATGAAAATAATATTGTCTGCAAGGCCCTTAGGGCCAAACTACAAAGGACAAGCAGTGTGATTCTGCCAACATTTTTTTTTCATAAGAAGCTGAAAAAAGAAGCAAAGGAACAGGATGGAAAGGTTGCTTGATACTTTTGCTTCCTGCTCCTTGTCCACTTAGAATATATACTTCTCTCCAAAGTCTTCTTTCCCATGGGGGTGGGGGAATACAAGCAGCCTATATTGTTTTCTATAGGGAGAAAAGCAGCTTGAACATGAGTTTGAACATACGAACAGCAGGAATCAAGAAAATTAAAGAGCTCCTCTCCCTGAGCCTTCGGTTCCTCATTTCAGCTCCTCCTGGCTGATTTTCGTTTTACAAAAAAAGCTGGAAGAATCACAGAAAAGTCCTGCCACATGTAGTTTGGCTGTTCGAAAACTATATATCAGTGCATAATAGCTAAAATAGGTGTTTAAATAATTGTTAAACACTTAACAGAATTGCTAAATGTTGTATTATACCAAAACAACTCACCTTATAAATCCAGCCGAAAAGAATTTGCTAATAAGATCAACAGGAACAGTATTCAACTTAAAATTCCAAACTTCTTCCGGAACGTAAAAAACATGAAGCTCTAAAAGCTAAATACATTAAAAGAAAATTAGTTTTAAATATTATAAACAATTGGCTGTGTCAATCTTAATATATGTATTAAAAATGAATTAAAATAGTAGTCCTTGTAATGGCGGTAGAAACTACTGATAATGTTTTTCAAACACCAATTTTCACAATTACGACGGGGAAAATAAGCTACGGTAGTTTATTTCCCACTCCACACGTGCCGGAGGTAATAGCATAATTACCCTCGGCAATCTTCGTCATATTCACACGACATGGCTGCCAAATGTACTTATTTGGCAGTCTGTACTGCCAAATGTAATTATGCTAATACCCCCAGAATGAGCAGAGGGGGGAAGTAAGTCACTGTGGCTTATTTCCCCCTCTGTGATCATTCGAACCTGGTCACTATGTTTTCAGTTCATGCTGAGATGATAAAGTGTAACATGGTAACAGGCATAATGAGCCTAAATACTATTGTTACAGGTTTTGATTTCAGATTTTTAATGTAATTGTTTCTACTGTTTAAAATTATATATTGTTTTTAACTTGGTTCATGGTTTAATTTGTTTTTTAGTTGTGTATATTTATTGTTTTATACTATATGCTTTTATCTGTATGCCGCCCTGAGATCCTAATTATATAGGGCGGGATACAAATGTTTTAAATAAATAAATTTTAAAAGTGTATTATTTTGTAATTCATTTTCAGTATTTGTAGGAAATGAAAGAGTTAATTGAGTTTTAAGATGCCCTTTGTGCTTTCTGTAGACCCTGCAAGAGGAAGTAGCTGACTCACACATTCCAGAGAGATGTGGAATGGCAGGGAAGGGGGATGGGACTAGGTAAAGGTATCCTGTTTAGAAATGTATCCCACTCCTCTTGTACACAGGTTGTGTAAATGTATCCCACCCCCTTTTCTGTTTGTTGTCAGCTGACCTCATGTGAATAAAAGTGGTGTGCAAGCTCCGATCGGGGTCCGACCCTGTTCGAGTCGCACCTCAGTATACTGATACGTGGTGTCCTCTGCAGTGTTTTCTACGCTCGTCTTTCGTACCTAAGGTCAGGGACAAGAACCTGCCATATTTCTAACAGTATTTATCCTACTTTTCAAGGCAGGGAGGTGGGAAGATGAAGCAGCGGCTGACCGAGAGGGAGCTTTTTTTGTGGGGGGAGGTGTAATTACTGCAGGAGTCTGTGAAGCTGATTGTTGATGAGCAGTTTACAAAGCAACTGTTCTAAGGAATCATGTAAATAAAAAAAGAGAATATGCATTGAAGGCGTCATTCAAACCTGCAGACTTCTGCTAATGCTGTAGGGAAAATAACCTGGCTATCCAAGCCTCTGCCTCAGATTCGGAAATCTGAGGCCTGAGTGGCCATTTTATGACAGAACCGCCATTTTAAAGCATGGCTCTAGGAACCTGTAATGGAAGAACAGCTTATAATTCCCAGCATGCACAGCCTGGGAGGGCTGCTCTTATGGAGGCTCAGGAATAGCGGGCGTTTGTGAGCTCGCCATAGCTTCCGGCACAATTGCCCGTCCACTGGCGCAATACAGGACATGCCAGTCCATGGAGGGATCGCTGCACATTCTCAGGGGAATCAGGGGGCTGCGAGACACTTGTGGAATGTGCAGCAACCCCTCCATGGACTGGCATGTCCTGGATTGCATCAAAAGGGAAGGGAATCATGCCAGCAAGCGGATGATCATGCCAGCTGCAGTGGCAAGGCCATGAGTACCCAGTGTTCCTGGGTAAGTGCAGCCTTCCCAGGCAGTGCATGCTGGGAGTTGTAGGCTGTTCCTCCATTATGGAGTCCTAGGACTGTGTTTTAAGCCTATGCGGCAGGGTCTTGCTATTTACTGTTTTACTCTGTACAGCACCATGTACACTGATGGTGCTATATAAATAAATAAATAATTAATAATAATAATAATAATAATAATAATAATAATAATAATAAAATGGCCACTGAAGCCTTGGATTTCTGAATCCAAGGCTGAGGCTTGCACAGCCATAGAAAATAATTTTAAAAAGAAGATCGCTGTCAGAGGAAGCACCAAAGTTGAGAAGGTAATTCTCAAACGTCATTTCAAGATGTAGGAAAGGGAGAGGGGATATCAGACATTGTTGCTTATCAGACGGAGTGAGGGGGAAGCAAAGTTTCCTTCCATAGGAATGAGAGTACAAGAGGGATTGTGCCACACAGGCCCCTGGGATATGCACTGGGAGTGGGCAGGACTAAAGGGGAAACAAACTACGGCAAGTCGCTGAGCCCGATTTTCTGTTGATATGAATTATTATTATTATTATTATTATTATTATTATTATTATTATTATTTATATAGCACCATCAGTGTACATGGTGCTGTACAGAGTAAAACAGTAAATAGCAAGACCCTGCCGCATAGGCTTACAATCTAATAAAATCATAGTAAAACAATGAGGGGAAGAGAATGCAAACAGGTACAGGGTAGGGTAAGCAGGCACAGGGTAGGGTAAAACTAACAGTAGAAAGTAACAGTAGAAGTCTGCACAACAGAGTGAACAGCTAAACTATTGTGGGTTTTTCTCAACGTGGCTTGTCATGACATGCAAACTCATCCAATGTGTGAGCAGCACTAAGATTGTGGGTCTGCCTTCAGGCAATGCTTCACCAGAGTCTTGGACTTGACAAAGGAGTGGTAATAGCCCAGGATGTTGTGGTGCTATGTCCCAACTAAAGCTGTTAAAATATTGCTTCTTAATATAGGTTCAATCTGGGCGTGCTTCCAGACTAGGCTTTTTATAGCACCATCACACTGCCTCATTCACAGAATCTTATAGGTCTAGACATTGGGTGCGTTCAGACAACACTTTAGTCCATAGAGTGGAAATAGTCCACTCCACAGATGGTTATTTCCCGGGTGCTTTTGCTTTGGAACGGGCTCCTCGTATCTCATGGCATGCGATCCAGCCTCTAGTCAAGGACGAGTCAGCGCTGAGCACCATCATCCCTCACACGAAATCACATGGCTTGGTGCCGACGTGACCTTCCCTGTCAGGACCATGGCAACAGGGAAGTGGGCGGCTCTAGCAACACCACCCCCTTCCCTGTTGCCATGGCCCCAACAGGGAAGGATGTGTCAATGCAGAGAGAACTTCTCGGCTGAGAGGGCATCATTTGTCTTGGCGGTGCCTCTTCTGTCCCCATCTAGTTTCAAGGCAGGGAGTGGCAAAATCTAACAATCTCAGGTCTCCCCACTCTCTGCCTCCAAGCTAGAGGGTATGGAAGAAGCACCGCCAAGACAAATGATGCCCTTATCACACCAGCGTTATACTGTGCAATCACTGCGAATTGCATGCAAAGGACTCAGAACTTTCCACCTTATAATCTGCTTTGATTGTGAAGTACTCCCATGCAGCCTGCCTTAATTGTGCAATAAAGCAAAAAGTTTAGCCGTATTTAGCCCCTACATTTTGAGCGTATCTTCTGAGCCACTGCTGGGGCGCAGGAGCAGGATTTTACAGAAATGCTTACATCTCCGTAAGTTTTAAAAATAAAGACTCCAAAATTGGCACAGTAATAGATATTAGGGAGAGTTTTAAAGCATACCAAATTTGAATTGAATTGGGTCATCTGTTGATTTTTTATGATTTTTTACATTTCCCCCTTTAAACTCACTTCCTGGTATGCAAAGGATCATTGTCGCCCAGTAGCAAAAACAACAACAACCGCAAAAGCTTAGCGCTACTGGGATAATCCGAAGGAAGCAGGTACGTGGGATGAAGCTTTGCGCTGAGAAGTTCTCTCTGCGCTGATGGGTCCTTCACCCTCATCTCCAGAGCAACAGGGACGGGGGTGGCTACAACTCAGCCCACTGCCCCGTTGCTATAAAAATAACGGCGACGGAGGGGCGCACAAGAATCTGAGCTGCTGCTATGACAAGTAGCAGGGATTCTTCCATGTTGCGTCCCCATTTATGAGAGCAGACGGGCAATCCTTTGCTGAGGCAGGATATTGATTAAATAGACCACCGTTGACTAACGTGTTGTCTGAACTGAGCCACAGTCTTACACTTGTAACCCAGCTATGCTTTTCCAAGGCTTTTTCATTTTCTTTCTTTCTTACTGTATAAAATCCATTAAAATGCATGCCTTCTAATTGGTACCACTAGGAGCCATCCATCTCAGAGCACCTTAGGATGCTGTGAAAGTAAACAAACAAACAAACAAACAAACAAACAAACCACTTTCCCCAACTAAAGATGATGTAATCTAGGGTTTGAAACAATTTTGGAAGAGAAACTGCAGTTCTGAGTTGGGGAGAAAAAATAAGAGCTGGAATTTTGCCCCTGGAAAGCAAGTTTGAGTGGGGGAAGGGGTATTTTTTTCTGGAGATCTGATAGTCAGGGGGTTGCAGTGGGGTATTGCAGTGTTTAAGCTGTGTGAACTGCCCAGAGAGCTCCAGCTATTGGGTGGTATAAAAATGTAATAAATAAATAAATAAAAATAAATAAGTATATCCACCTTTGCCCAACTTATATATTTATAAATGAACTCAAATATTATAAAATAACAAAACCCTAAAGTGACCTTCTTCCAAATGAAACCAAACTTGAGTAAGCATTGTACCCCGAACTTCCACATTGCTCAGAGAAGTGGGACAAAATTAAACTTATTATAGTACCTGGGAATAAGGTGGGTTTAGGTGAGATGAGACTGGGGCCATTATGCCCCTACAGTGAGATGGAACAAATTTGAAATCTTGTGAATTAATGTCATCTCAGAACAGAAAATATTTGTGGTCATGTAATAGGAGAAGTAAAAGGAACAATACATTATTTCTATGACACATCAAGCACTGTTTAAATCAATGGAAGCTGAGTGGGAGTAATAGAACCTAAATGTTTAATGAGACAATTACATAAAATAGGACAGGAATCTTTCTTAGTGATGGTTTAATCTACTTACTGATGGTTTCTGAAAGATAAAAAGGTATTGCTCAATGGAATATAGGAATGGGTTTTGGCTAAACAATTACTGTTGAACTTCAGGAGAACTTTAGATTACAATATAAATGAACACTATGTAGGCTACTCTTCGTCGATGATGATGAATAGTGCTAACTGATATCAGTGTTTTATAATTTACCTCTGTTGCATAGATGTATTCTGAGCTGATGATTGATTACTTTTATCAGAAAATCACCATGCAGCATTTACATTTGAAACAAGAAAGGAACTGCATTGGATTTAAAGATTACACATTGTATTGAAATGTCCTATACAATTAAAATAAGGGAGTATCAAAGCAGCTGAATACTACTGGAAGGAAATTGTAGATGGTGTCATAGGATGGAGCTTCTGCATGCCTAAAATATCGCTTTGATCTAATTAGCCTGACACGCCAGGGTCACTGTGGGTTGTTTAACCCCCGATGAGCTGCGGCACTTGCCAGGCACCATTTTGAATATGCCATCCCTGTGTCCTGCGAACCTGGCCACCATGGCTTATTTGAGGGTTAAACAATTCACATGACATGACAACTCCCCGATTGGGAGTTGCACATTCAAAATGGTGCCCTGCACACACTACGGCTCATTGAGGGTTAAGCAACATAAGCCCAGCGTATCATGTGGACTGGATGCGTTATTATTTAGATTCAGTTTCAAAGCACACGAGCATAGTTGTTTTGTCTCTAATATAAGGAATATAAAAATGATAGTCAAATATCCAGCTGCAGTAATATAAGAAAAAGTAGTCAAATATCCAGCTGCAGTAAAGAAGAAAAAAAAGAAATTAATTTGGGATTAATGGAAAATAAATGGGTGGAAGAAACTAAAATTGAGCAAGAAGAATGCAGAGAAGAACACAGGTTGGAAAAGTAGAAAGTAATTAGAATTACTCTCAAGAAGAGTATGATAAAATCATTAAAACATATTCAGCATAATAAACATATGAAAACACACCATTTGTCCAAAAATCCAATAAATGCAGCAGCAGAAATAAAATATGAACAAACCTCTCCCAGCCCTGGCACAACTTTAATGGCAGGAAGTTCCACAAATGCAGGGTCACAAGAATGATTTTGCTTTAATTAGCAATTTCATTTTACAAAAAATAAAATAAAATAAAATTTCAAGACAGAGGAAAAAATATTGATACCACCCAATTCCAAGTTACGTACATTAAATACATTTTAAAACATACTTCTTCATTCAAACCTCCCTCTCTCTCCACAATCACGGTGCCACCAAAAACAAGTTGATTCATCCTGCTGTTAAAAGAGGAATACAGAACACGATTCCACTACAGGGCTTTTAATAAACAAGGAGGCATATATGTGAGAAAGTGTTCTTTCAGGTCTCCCAGACCAAGGGCTTATAGGGCTTAAAACATAAGAGCCAGCATCTTGTATTTAGATTCATACTAGCAACCAAGGAAGCTCTTTCAGGATTAGTGCTATATTCTCATGGAAACTAATACAACAAGCAACTAATCAGGCTGCTGCATTCTGATCCAGCAGAGGTTTCTGGGCTCTCAGACTGCATTACAGTAGACCAAATGAGAGGTTAAAATATGTGTATTCTCCCCTCCCCACTCCAGTACATTCACATGCAGTACATTCACTCCATATTTACTGTTTTTTT
The DNA here is from genome assembly GCF_023053635.1 of Elgaria multicarinata webbii. Lineage (NCBI taxonomy): Eukaryota > Metazoa > Chordata > Lepidosauria > Squamata > Anguidae > Elgaria > Elgaria multicarinata. The sequence continues at coordinate 130,555,037 of NC_086171.1, forward strand.
CATTCCGCCCGGACGCACCTCCCTCTGCAACTGGCCTGTTTTTAGCCCACCAGATGGGTCTTTGCTGAATATGCCCTTGGTATTTAACATAGTACTACCACTGAAATGTTTTGGGTAAAGCTTAATACTCAGAAAATGGCAAAGGTGAAGGAGGTGACAACCCCGTACCTCTATTCATGCAATCTTTTAAAAAATAGGTGTTACTCTCAGGACTCTGAGTTATCTTGGACCAGGGGGAGGTGGCCGTAATTAGGAAAACAGAGTAATTAGGAAAACAGGATTGTCTCATCCCCAACAAGCTACTCCTCCCTCCATTATGTCTGTACAGTTATTAAGTTCTCGATGCTGCGTCAGAGATTCTGTTGCTAATAGCATTTCAGCTCTATTAGTCATAGAATATTGGAAGCACTCAAGTGCATAGCTAGCAGTGGTTGCAAACATATCAACTGAACTCCTTCTGAGAGCAGTATGTTCACTACAGAGACCCTAAAACTTAAAGTTAAAATGGTGATAGAGAACACCAATGAGACTTCATTTCCCATTGTCACTGACCCTGGTAGAGATGAACTATTATTTGTAACAAAGGAAAGGTTTTGTTACCCAGGGTCAACATTGCTTATATCTATCAGCATAACTAAATGGTAGTGAAATTTCCAAATGTTCTTCGGCTGTCGTTCAAAACCAGCTTAACTATGTGTAACTGCAGACAACAGGTCACATGGGCTTATAAGCAGACAGAATTAAGGGGGTTATCTTTATATTAAAAAGACTTTAAATATGTTGTTCTTATCTCATCAATCAATAGCAGAAACTATTACAAGATACTGTACATGCTATACATGTTTTCTACAATCCAGTATTTCTCACCTCTGATGTGGGAGGTCTGACCTGACTGGATGGCATATTTTCTTGATGTCTCTCCTGGTTCATGGAGAATTCTGGATAGTGGCTTTTTTTAATCACATCTTTTATAGCGCAGCAGTATTTAACATAGTATGGATTAATCCTGTAGTTATCGCAGAAGCAATATTTCACTTTACATATGTTTCCAAGTTCTAAAATGTTGGATTTAAAACAGAGACAACATCAGGGAAGCAAAAGACTTTTGTTTCTAGCGTACCTGAAAACAAACTGGAAGGATCCAAATGTTGGCTAACAGAGTTGATCCACCCTCTGATGTGAACACTCCCTCAATACAAGTAAATATCACCTTAGTAACACAGTGAATTGCATAATCAGGGCCATGTAACTGAGATTTGCTTTAGTAATCAAAGGTCTACTTTACAGTATGCAGCTTACATGGAGATAATTGCCATGTAGAATAAAAACAACATGTATTCCATCACTGAGCAGTGCAGTTGTTTAATCTGTTGAAAAGGCACTTGCCAGGAGTCCTTGTAATTATGTGAATATATGCTTAGAATGAAGAATTAGCACTTGGATGTGCTTGTTTTCCTATTCCCTTCCTATACAATAGTAAGACTAATACTAAGAAAATACATACATACACACACACACACACATCTTATTTATTGGTCATTGAACTCATATCTATGTAAAAATGTGTATAGCATTAGCATGAACACAGTATGTGAAAGTAAGTTTCACGGATACTAACTTGGCTGGCTTGTAGATTATATTGTCAGTATGTTTCATATTTAGGTCTGAGGGCAATGGGAGGACTAGGATCGGGGTTGAGAATCATGCAAATGACAGTTGATTGTAAATCAGTTGATTTGATATGTATGATCCTTATACCCCTTTTGGGAGAGGAAAGAATTTTGCTATGTCAGGCAAGTCACAATTACAAAGAACATCATTCACATGGTGCCCAGTGCATGTGCTCTTGGCCGCCATAAGGAGAGCACTATTTAGGGACCATGGGAAGAAACGAAATTGCCATAATGCTTAAATAAATAAATAAATAAATATACCGAGTCAGAATTTTTGTCCATCGAGCCCAGTATGGTTGATGCTGACTGGCAGTGGCACTCCCAAGTTTTCTGGCAGGATTCTTTTCTTGCCCTACCTGGAGATGCCAGGATGGATTGGAATCCGGGACCTTTTTACATGCAAGTGCTCTACCCCTGACTGATGGCCTCTCCCAAAGTTTATAGGACTAAGCCTGGTAGTTTTATTAACTTTGATTTTCCTATCCTATCCCATACTGTCTCATGTGCAAGTCCTTATTTCATTAAAGACGTACAAACCTTCCTGCCCCCTTGACCAACTTGGTTGAATGGCAGCTCATGAATGTAAGATAAATTGGTCCAGACTAACATTTCACACTGTCTTCTTCCTGGTTGTTGCCCTGCCTCTACTCCTTCTTTATTGGGATACCTTTTCTTAAAACACAAATGGAACAGGGAACTTGCACTGTTAAAACCGTATGCCTCACATCAAGGATGTTTAAATCATGTATGATAAGATGCATGTATGTTATGTTTTTAATGTTTTATATTCATTGTTGTTGCCCACCTCGATCCAAGTGGAGAGGCGGGTAAGAAATAAATTATTATTATATTATGTGCTCATTTCTGAACCTGCAAGATAGTTTCCCCTTATCTAGACCCATTAGACCACCACAACTTTCAGGGGAGGCCTCGCTGTGTGTGCCACCCTGCAGTTCCATATGTAGGCCCAGCCTTCTCCCTGGTAGCACCCTCCCTCTGGAATGACCTCTACTCTGCGATATGTCTGTGGCTAACAATCATGGGCTTTCAACAATTACTAAAAATCTACTTGTTTATCTAAATGCTGTATTGTTTTGTAATAAGTTGTGTATGGCTTTGGGATTTTTAAAATGGGAAGAGGAATATAAATGTTCTAAAATAAATAAACTTGGCAAACTTAAGCATCATTTCCTGTTCCTATCCTTCTACCTCCCTGCACTTTTTCTGCTCACATCAATTGATGCAATTATACTAATTTCATGTTAATCAAAAAATAGTCAAGTCAATAATTCTAAAGTGTAGCATTTCCATTTTGGGGGGGGGGGGTCTGGCTGCGTTCCTGTGCTTTAACAGCAGCCTGACACTTGGAAATTTAGCAGGCAATGCTTTTCCTGGCATGGATATACAGCGATGTGTAAAATTTTATTTTTGCTTGTCTGGCTGCATACAAAAGTGGCATCTGCTAATGACAGCATGCCAGTATGTATGGAGAAGTCAAGATTAAGGCAGAGAGTTAATTCCAAATAAATGTGCACAGGTTCAAAATGCATGACTGGAATAGAGAAAATATAAAATAAAAGATAATTTTGATAAACAGCTAGTCTGGATACGCAGTTGCTATTTCTTTCATTGAAATCAATGGAGACCCACCATGAGGTTAAATAATAAATCCTCTTGTGCTCAAGATATCCAGGCAAGAAAAGGGAAGAGGAACACGATAAAAGCAAAAGCTTTGTTGGCCAAAAGGTGGCAGGTTTGAGGGGAAGGCGTATGAATAATAAAATAGGGGAAAAATAATTTCAACGACTCTCCCTTCAGATTAGCAGCAAGGGCGGGGAGAAAGTGGAAGCTGATTCGAATCTTTCCCGAATTTTCTTTATTAAGGTGTTTACAGCAACTTCTGGTCCCTAAGGCGCAGGAACTCCGCCGCAAACTTCGTGAGCCTTCTGAGGGAGCCGAGAACCCCTCTTTTAAAGCTAGCTCCACCTTTCCCAATTGCGTTCCCACAGAGAGGAGCGGAGCTGATTCCCACCCTTAAGCCGGGGCTGAAGCCAACCTGGCGCGCGGGGAACTCCCCTCCTCCCTACCCCGTGTGTCCTTCGGTTGTTCAGCCGGCTCCAAAATGAAATGTGGACGTGATACACCCAGAGTTTGGAGCGGAAAGTTCCCTTCCGCATGGCAGAAACGAGAGCTGCTCTTAGAAAACAATAGATAATATAACGTAACTGTGTTTAGACAAGCAGGGAGGTTGTGCATCGTTATTATACTTAGGGTGGGCCCACTGAAAGCAACGAGGTTTAAATTAGACTTACAACGTTGGATATGAACCAGGGTATCCAGGTACAAAGAAAACACAGAACAAGGAGTCTTGTGGCACTTTAAAGACTAACCCATTTAGAGCGAAATCCTACGCATTTTTAGACAGAAACAAAAAGTCCTACAACTCCCAGCATGCCCTAGCTAGCAAGTTATGCTTTGAGTTGTAGGAGAGAGAGAGAGTATATATATAGTTTGTGTAGAAAATGCATAAGATTCTGCCCTTATTCTGACATAAACTTTAGTGAACTATCTGATCGATGCCAGAATAAATGGGTAAGGCTTTAAGGTGCCACAAAACTCTTATTTGTTTTGCACCAATAGACTAACACGATGCAAGGCACAAGTTGTTGCTTTTTCGAACCCAGGTCTTATTTAACAACAACAACCTCCCCCGCACGTTTATAAACGTTAAAACAAATCTATTTCCAATGGAAACGCAAATACAGCCTGTCCTTATATACCCGCAAAATTGTAAATTCGGGGCAGAGCGCTATGGAGCCGAGAGGGAAGTTAGGCCGTGTTCAGAAGACACCGTAAACCACAGCTTAGTCACTTTGGTTAAAGCCGTGGTTTAAGGTGTCTTCTGAACACGGGCTTAATCTTGCAGATCGGGGTTAAGCTGGTTTGGATTTCCACGCAATAAATAAATAAAATCCGCCCTCATTCCGTCTGTACCCTTCGCATTGCAGCAAAGGTTACTATATTGATACTTCTTCTCCTCTCCTCTTAGCCCAAACTCAGCGCTCAGTTGGACGAAGCAACCTCGCGCCCTTTTGCAGACAGCAAACTCAATCATCGTTATTTTAAAAACTCAAACATCGTTATTTTCCTCACACGAAAAGCTAAGACCCGAGTTACAGAAAGAACGGGAGTTCGCTCATCTGTGCTGCTACACTTCATTGGAAGGGGGCCTGTACTCTAAAAAAACCCATACATCTTTGTCCATTGCTTTTCCACGGGCAACTCTCACTTCCGCTCTAGCAGGGAGCGCAACGAACAGCTTCCCAAAGGAGCTCGCCGCTATGAGCGCTGCGCGCGTGTCTCATGCTTGCGAGTCTATGGGCGGGAGAGTGAGCAGCGCCGGAAACTTGGTCGAAAGTTCCGAGAAGGCTCCTCGGCTCGCCCAGCGGCATCTCCCTCCCAGCGGCTCTTGGACTCTGCCGAAGCCACGGAGTGTGTGAGTGAGGGGCGGCGGCCATGTCCGGGTCCTCCAACGTCGCGGCTATGAAGAAGGTCGTGCAGCAGTTGCGCCTCGAGGCCAACGTGAGCCGCGTGAAGGTAAGACGCGGGCGGGTTGGGGGAGGGCGGCAGCGCCTTGGCCGCCATTACCGCGCCTCAAGGGAGAGCCGCTTAATGGCTGCTCCCCCGGGGGCTCTCGGATCAGGGCGCGGGCTGGGGCCCCGCGGAACTTGTTTACAAAACTTCGTGTCAGAACTTCCCTCTTTCGGACGCGGCAAGAAGAGATGCAGGGCGCCTTTGGGCATGGGCAGAGTGCGCCTTCCTTCCTTCCCTTCGCCCCTCTCAGGCAGCTGAAGCCGGGGCTGAGGACTCCCAAGCAAGCTGGACGTCGCCCCGCTACTAATCACCTTCGACATAGTGACTGTTATACGCTGCTTGGAGGAGCTGCTGGCTTCCTCTTGGTCTCCACCCATTTCTCATCCCGTTATGATCGCCCTTTCTTGGCTCAGCCAGCCTGTTGTTTTTCTCTCAAAAGTTTTCGGAGAAGGGGGCGGAGGCGGCTCGGAAACCTCTCTTGGGATGAAGGGAATGAGTGTTTTTTTTAAAAAAAAACTTTTTAATTAGCTTTTTAGTTTGTTAGAGGAAGCGAAAGAGGCATCTGGCAAACTGACTTGGGAGTTCGCCTGACCGCAAAATGGGGAAGTGTGTTAAGGCCCCAGGAAGGCTGCGGAAGAAAGACGATCAGCAATTTTGTTGTTTTTAAAGTGTTCCCTACTTAAAACAAGCTCACAGGCTTCCAACTCCAAATTAACCAAAAAGAATGGATCATAGCAGTGTTTCTGTAGCACTTTTCTTAAGCGCTCAAAGCATTTTATCCAATCCAGTGATCTTTACAGTAACTCCATAAGGGCAAGTAATAGTACCTTTGAGAATAGTTATAATCTGAAAACTCACATTTAAAATTGTTTAGTTTGCTAACAGGTAAGTTAACTGTTAAAGACACTTTAGCCATCTTTGTACTTTCATGTTCCATTCTATCATGAGCAATCTATTATGGAAGTAGGATTCTATAAATATTATAGACCCAAGCCACTGTTGCTTCTTAAAGGGAAAGATTCAAGGCATTTTCACATTTATGCTGCTGTGCCCAACAGTTATAGAAAAGCTTGGTGTCAGTCCCTTTATTCACATTTCAGAAGGCAGACTGGAAGAACCTCCCAAAACCTTTGTCTTGGGAGAGGTGCTGCTAGTCTGCTAGATAGACCATTGCTCTGACTCCAGAAGACTTGTACATCCATCCATATAATGGAGATAGCAGTTATATTTTAGACTTCTTCATTTAGGAGACAGGAACAAAGTTCTTGTAGGCTGTAGTCAATCTCATAATGCATAAAGCTTGGAAAAAACTAATCTTAATTCATGACTGGTTTAAATGTTTTACCATCCAATCAAATAAGATAATAAAGTACACTACTTAATCATCTAAATGTAGATTTGTTTTTTAGGTTTCAGAAGCTGCAGCTGACTTGAAGCAGTTTTGTCTGCAGCATGCACATCATGATCCTTTATTAACAGGAGTTTCTTCAAGTACAAATCCATTTAGACCACAAAAAGTCTGTTCGTTTCTCTGACTTGGTGAACTACGTGGAATCTTTTCATGGTAAGTCCCTTATAGTAGCCTCATATTTTACCCTACAGAATTAAATAAAGTTCCTATTTTCAAATTCTAGAAATGCTTTCTAGGAAGCAAGTCATAGTATGTTCAGTAGGGCTCTTTCTCAGGTAAGTCTATGGGATTGCAGTTTATTTCACTTGTTTCTAGACCTAAATCGTGGTGATTCATGGATATATATTTCCAGAGCACTAATTATATTAATTTGGGAGCAAAACTATATTAGTTTGGGAGCAAAAACAACGAAGTCTTGGGACACCTTAAAGACTAACAAATTAATTCTGGCATAAACTTTTGTGGACACTATCCACTTTCAATGGAAGTGCTAATCTCAAACTAGCAGATTCATATACATAGGCGGTGGCAGAGGGGAGATATAAATCATGCTCAGATAGAATTGAAAAGCAAAAAGCACAGACAGTGATATTTACCTGAATAGTTGCCATTCAAAAAACTTTTGTTCGGTGATCATCACTGTCTATATCTCACCACATTCCATCTCACCACATGGCTTACATCCCTCCCCATTCCCAAGCATATGCATATAAATCTGCCAGTTTGAGGGTTTGATAGTGTCCATTGAAGCTTATGCCAGAACAAATTTGTTAGTCTTTTAAATGTGCTATATGGCTTTTTACAAAATGATAACCACTGCTTAACTATTTAGGGCACAGTGAATTTAATTGGGCCTGATGCTCATAAGTCTCCAAACTCAGAGGCTTACAATCATCCTATGAGGGCAGGAAGAGTGGCAAAGGTAATCTTCACCTCCCTTTCCTCGTGCCCTGCTTTTTTCACTAGATGGATGTTTTTGCCATCTAGCAAAGTCATTTCAGAGGGGGTGGGAAGGAGGCTAGCAGAGGCTCAGGATAGTTCAAATCCCAGCTTCTCCAGTCTTCCCACCTAAAAGCTCCTTTCCCCCTCTCCGAGGTAGAATTCACAACCTTGGAGGCTAGCTGGTGTGGTTCTTTCCATGTCAGCTGTGAGGTGGTGGTGGGATCTCCAGCTTCCCCTGGCCTCTGACATGCTGTCTTGGGGCCAGAGGATTGATCCCTTAATCCGCTGTAAAAAAAAATATAGAATCCTTAGAAATTGAGCTGTACTCTCACAATAAAATATTTCTATTGATTAGTTTTACAGAAGCAACATTAGCTAATTCCTTGAACCCCGATATGGTCTTGTATACTCCCACGTGCCTTTTGATCTCTTGATAAATCCCTGCTGCATTTTCTTTGCTATAGGAACACTGAGGGATAGTTGATCTTAGGCCTCTCCATAGAGACATATTCTAGGACTCTTTATCCAAGGAAGCCCAACTGGCAAATTTCCTTACAACCTTAAGGCTTGCACTCACTAAAAATACGCTGGTTTCTGTGGTGCATTTTTTTCATTATTGTTTAGTTTGGTGGTTCTATGTTTGATTCTATGTATTGCAAACTGCTGCATGAAGCCAGTTGGATAAGTCATGTCATGTTTAAGATCTGGAAACAATTCTTTAAAAACGGCACTCTCATCCTGAAGATCATGTATTCTTTTGTCTCTTTCAGATCGTCTAACAATTTTTCATAGCTGTTGATGGGTGTGGTGAATATGAAAGTGAAGCAAGATGGCTTATAACCTGTACAGAAATTTTGCATTAATGTGCCAATTTAGAGATAGTAATACTGCTACTGTTGTCAAAACTCTTACAATCTACCTCTCTAAACACATTGTATGCTAGTTGCAATAACTTCTGTATCATGAGGGAATCAATTTTATATTCAAGCAATAAAGAGTTGACTTAATGACTTTGAACACTGGCATAAAGCTTCACAAGTTGGATAAATAATGTTTAGCATTTTCCCAACTCAGTTACTTTTAAGTGAAAAAGTCTTATATTTGGGAAGATGGAGTGTAAATACTTATACTTGACAATTGATCAATTTGGTTCTTAATTTACATAGAAAGGCTTTCTTTAACCATATGTATCTGATGGGAGAATAATGCAGAGGACACTAATACAGGCTTAGAATAGTTAAACCATTTTTTGTGTTAAAAAGCCTTGGGCTTGAAAGCTTCCCTATTGCTTGTGCATGCTTGCAAGGAGACAAAAACATTCGCTTCCACTTTCAACTAACAGGAGTTTGGCAGTGCTTTATGTCCAAAGTGGAAAGTGAACTTAGTGTTAACTATGGTTTATTCAAAGAAGCCAGGCTTATTAACTATATTTTGAACTTAGTTTATTTGGATGAACTGTAGTTAACACAATTTACCCCAGTTCTGACATAGCAAACTGCAGTTTGCTCAAAATCAAAGCCAGCGCTTTCTCATTGCCCCACCAGGAAAGAGCAAAGGCTGAGTGCACAAATCCAAGGTTCAAATATGTAACGCTAAACTATATAGCTTAGTGTGGCATGCAGATGCCTGCTATTTAATATTGGCCAAGTTCTTCTTTCAAAATCCCAGCATTTTATTTTATTTATTATTTATTATTTTATTTATTACATTTTTATACCGCCCAATAGCCGAAGCTCTCTGGGCGGTTCACAAAAATTAAAACCACAGTAAAACACCCAACAGGTTAATTTTGATTTTTAAAATAATGATTTTCATCTAACCTGTACCATGTGGCTTTATTCTCTCACTTACTGAAACTACATTAGTTTTTAGAAAGCCAGACATGGTAAATGTCTAGACACTATTATAAATATTAACCCAAAGAAAGCAACTCTACATTTTCAGTGTCAAATATAGACTTTTCCCCACAAGTCTTCTGGTTTGAATACTTTTACTTCTTCCCTCACTTTAATAAACAAATCTTGCATACTTGACCTTAAGAACCAAACAGTTCTAATATTCTGAAATATAAAACCATTGGAAAGTTTTGAAAGTTGAGAGATAGTAAATGTTTACTTTTAGCAACTTGATAACCAACTCACTTACAGCCTGTGCTGTTATTTAAGATGTATAGCAGGATTTGTCATAAAATACGTGTGTTTCACCTATGGCAGAGGACTGTGTTACACAAAATACTGTTTCTGAGAAGACTTCATAATCTCTTGGTATAAGTGGACAGCAAATGATGCAGTTTTCTTGACACTAACATGAAGTCTTCTGGCATTTGTAAATAAATGGCACAATTAGAAAGCTATCCAAAGGCACTGAAAGCAACAGGCACCAGTCCAACAGTAATAGTCATTTGTTTGAAGTTTGTCCATACAGAGCAGGAATAGCCTTAAGGCAACACTATCCCAATTCCTGTGTTCTTGTTAACACAGCCAAAAAATAAATGGCCACTTCATCTTCAGTCTACTCTTATAGGTGGAATTTTCTTCGACTTGTGTCCATTTCACGACGCTGAAAGAGAGAGAACACATTTTTAGGGTACTATAAAATAAAGACAGCATGTTTTCATATGAGAAATATTTTTAGCATTTCAGGAAAGTATATCCAGACTGACTGACTGTAAAGTGATTATGCCTAGTTCACTCCTCAATGCAATGGATTAGGTGGCAGCACCAGAGCATGATCTAATCCAGTGGTCTTCAACTAGTCCAGACCTGAAACCCACCTCGGACTCCAAACCTGAAACATGGAACCCACTTTCACAATTTTCCAACATGGTGGCAACAGCTTTGCCATTACCCACCAGTTGAAAAACACTGTTCTAGTCACTGTTCTGAGTTTAGGTTATTGTATAATTTCCCCCTTAATTCTTATTTTAAATCACTTAGAAAGAATCTTGGCCAAGATCTAACTAGCTAAGACCTCAAGTTCAACTTTAGGCAGCTGTCAACAATTGACCCAACTGACATGGGTGACTGGCAACAACATTCGAAGGAGCATCGCTTGTCACCCCACCATACAAACACTGTTTCCCTTCAACTTTGTGGAGAAGAAGACTGGAATTGAGCAGTGGATAATAGCAGTACTAAGGTTTACCTCTGCCACCACAGGCATAAAAATACTGGAACTGGAGTGTGGATGCCTCTACTGCCCACCATTACAGGTGTGAAGAGGGGGAAATAGCTCTTCACACACCTCCACATCTCTACCCACCACACAGATGAGTTCCAACTGGCCTGAGGCTGGGCCATGGATGGTAGAGGCACTTGAGATGTGGCTTGACTACACAACTAAGCCCCAGGCTTTTCCTGCACAGCAGGAGGGAGAGGTGGGACTCATCTTTGGATCTAAGCAATAGAGTGGAAACTGTGTTCCAAATAAGCCCCATCTCCAAGTTTGGAGCTGGAAAGGGGCAGGCAGGGTCCTTGCAATTGTGCTGTATATCGGAAGATTCAGAAGCACAGCACAATTGCAAGGACCCTGCCTACCCATGCCTCCAGATCCAACCATGGAGCTGAGGGAAGGGGATTGTCCCTGGCCTCAGGCAGAGATGCAGCACAAAATCAGAGACCAACAAGCCCAGCCTAAGCAAATGACTTGGTTCAAACAAAACAGCTCACTATAATTTATTTAATCCATATTGGTATTCATGCATGCTGGTGGGATTTGCATATTCATTATCTGGCCCTGGCTTGTCATGACGCAAGAGCATAGTAAGAGGGCCTCTGCTCCCTGTGTAATTAACTTCTTTCAATAGCTGGCTAAGATGCTGTATCAAAAACAGATTTGAAAACTACCACTTTAAAAGGGAGCTTTAGCTATTGGGTGATACAGAAGTGTAGTAAGTACTATACGAGTAAATAACTTCATTGTACGTGTGAGCTAGTTGTATGGTACTTTAGAGTTTGGCTACTATTGCTTAGGTTTAGTTTATTCAAGTGTTACTTCATATTCAGCAAAGCCAATACAAAAATGATATAATGTCAATTATTTAAAAGATATATGCAGGCAGATATTGCTTAAAATTTGTTATTAACTCAACTATTATGCAAAATGCATTAAAACGTCTGCTGTGTACCTAAAAATAAATTGTCTACCATTTGGACAGTGCTAACTGTAGATATTATCTAGACTCTTACATTTCTCCAGTGCTAAGAAATTGTTGAAATACAATACCTTGTGAATCCATTCATATTCTCCAAACTTGGAATCAAAAGTTCCCTTTTGAAGAGACCTTAATTTCAGGGTAAAACGTGGGCCAAGTTCTTGAATTGCCACTCTTTTCTCATTTTTGAAGATATACCTTTAAAAGGCAATAGGCAACATTAGCAAATTTGTCAAAATCAGTTCTCACAACTTTTGTCAAAAGTTCTCAGACACTCACCTATGAAACCTAAAAAATATATAGTCACGTTGATTGTGAAATGTGGCTACTTGTCTACCGACAAACTGAGGGTCATGAGGGAAGAGAGATGCAAACATTCGTCCGATGGAATGGCCTAACCGTGTTGTAAAGTTGTTCAAGATTATTTCAGGCTGATGTTCTGTGGGATCTTTCCCTTTTCTCTAGAATAAATGACAAAATATTGCCGTGAGTGTTAAATCTAACACAGTTACACAAACGGGGACTTGCTTGCTTGCTAGAAAAAGCTCACCTTTATTTCTTTACGCAGACGAACACTACTCATCCTAAAATGAGCAGTTGGGCCTTCAGGCAAGTGACTTAACACAAGCCCATCTGTTTAAACACAGTTAAGACTTGTGTAGATATTAAGTGAAAATCACATAACGCACCCCCTTTCAGGTGAATGTATTCTGGAAATTTGAATGAACCAAAGTTACCAGAAGAAACATGCAATAATAGTGGAAAGACTGTGAAAAACAAGATGCACAAAGCTAACTGAAAAACAAGATGTACAAAGCTAACTGTGGAATGTGAACAAAATGCAGTTGATCAGTGCACTTAAGAAAAAAAGAAAGAAGGGCAAACAGACTTTCAAAAAAAGCCAAAAGCCAAGGTTCACATGAGTGCCAGCAAGTGAAGTGGCGGTCAAAACCTCTGAGGAAAAGTGGTGTCCTTTAGTATTGATAAGACACACTCAATTCATGTACAATCAAGACAAGTAGTCAACAGGCATGTTTTTCCACATTGTGGAAAGGCTTGAGAAAGAAGAATATTTTAAATACCCCAAAATCAACAACTGAGGAAGACCAGAACTTCAACAAAGCAGCTGCACACAGCACACTTCCTGCTGAGTATGCAACCTGGCTGGTCTCCAGGTTCTGTTACTCCAACATGGGTAACTATCTGAGTGAATATGGAAAGTGTGAATAGATTGAAATGAGTGGCATTCTATCTAAATAAAGGTGCTCTAAAAACTGCAGCTGGATTTTGAGTCTGCCTATATCTCACCCCATAATCCTAGCTACGATGTAAAGTTAGAAAACTATGTAAGTTTTCAAAGAATATTCAATGCAACAGTAAAAAACTCTATACTTCATGGGAAGCTACGATTTCTAAAATACATCTCACTCACAACTAAGAACTGTTGAATTGTTGCTTTTCCTTGAAATTGAAGAATGCTACGATATTTGCTACTCAGTACTAATATCTGATTTCCCAACCAGCATAAAGAGATTCTCCCATTTGGGAAGGATACTTGGTATTTTACGATCTTCATTGATAACTATTAGATCTGTGAAGTCCCTTGATATACATTGTGGAATAATTCTTTTTAGAGCCAGTCCTCTTCGGTAGTAAACATGAGAATTTGGAATACATGTTGATAATTGTTTACAGAACCTCACAGTTCTCTGCAAAAAAGAGTTTATGCAAATGAGTTAGGTGGGATGATTCATACATTATGCAATACAAGATGAATGGGTCACTGTACTTTAACTCCCAAACTGTATGGAGATTTCTCTATAATGTACATTTTTAGCAATCTCTACTGGAACCACTAGGGCTATGCTGATGAACCAGAACAACTATGCCTTTTGCAACAAACAGCATATGCTTGCTGCACTTTATGGAAGCTCTGACAAACTTGCCTAACTCTGGCAATAGAAGGTAACTACACAGTGTTTCCACAGTGATCAGGTTGCTAAGCTTGGACCAAAGCAAAAAAAGAGCAGGAATAAAGTAAAGCTGTGCACAGCCTTCCCCCCCGACAGGCCTCGGCGGCCATTTCAGAGCCTCCAAAAAAGCCCTAATTCAACTCAGTGTGCTTCACGTTTGGCTGCCTTGCTTCAGAACTGAAGCCAAAGCGAGGTTCACACACACACACACACGCCAAACAGGTTGGACTTGCTGGTTCTTTGGTGCTTGCAGCACTGCTTTGAGGTAGGCACCCAGCAAAGTGGGGCACAAGGCTGACTGGGAGTCCTTTGGACTTCTTGCTCGCTTGCTCAACCACCCCCCACCCCTGAACCCACCGGGATTTAACTTTGCTGTGTGTCCTCCTCTCTAAGAACCATGATTTGAAGGTAAGATGGGGGCTCTCTCTTTTTCATAGATCTATGGTAGAAAACTAGCAAAAGGGCCTTTTACGGCTGCTATAGTTTTCAGTCATAGAACTATGAAAAGGAGAGAACTCCCATCTTACCTTTAAATCACAGATTTAATGGAGACGGATGCACGGCAAAGGTAAGTTCAGGCAGCAGGTTTGGAGGGTGACAGGGGATGTGAATCATGGTCTCATGGGCAGACTTGTGACAGCTTTTCCTCACAGAAAGGCAGGGGGCGGGCACCTCTGCCCCAAATCAGCCCAAGGCTAATCTGGTACCGTTTCATATTTGGGCTGAGGCAGACTGTATCAGCCTGCCTCGACTCAGATTTGGGGCTTCAGACGGAGGTAGTGAAAAGCTGTAGAATAAAGCATAGGTATTTTTTCACTTTGTCACATTTAGCAAAACGCCATCAACACAAGCTATTACATTTTTGGTTAATTGTCTGTTCCTGTGCATGTCTGAGCACGTATTAATTCAACGTGGCTACAGTGCACAAATTTAAACATAAATTCAAGGTAATAGCAATTGGTTGGTGTTAGACTTCTAAGTCCATAACTTTAAATGCATGTCCTTTTTAATTTATTTTTTAAAGGGATCTTTCTCAAACTATTTACAAACTTTTATAGAGTTATGTCCTCCATATTACGAATAATCAAGGTGAAATAAGTTTGTATGACTGCTTTAAAAATGTGTTTTTACCCCACGAGGTCTGTCAGATGTTGTGATAAGAATCTTTGGAAGAGTGTTCCTATTGAAGTAGGGTGCAAATTCATCTGTAGCTTCATCCAAAGTAACCTGGAAAATGATTGTATGAAATCAGACTAAATAACTTTGTTTTTTAAAGTAAAAACCTTCAATTTGGGAGAGCTAAGACCTGGCAGCTCTATAGTAGCCATTTACAATTTAGTTACATTGCTATACCATTGAACAAGATGTTCTCTGGACACAAGCTTTAGGTATTAAGAAACATGTCGTCAGGCGCTTAAAAATAAGACTGTAAAAATGAATATCAGAGGCACTTTTTATGTTACCTTCAGTGCTGCTTCAGGTATATTTGCAAGATAGGAACATAAAAGCTATTTTATATGAAGTCAGACTATTTGTCCATCTAGACAGGTATTATCAATTCTGACTACTAGCAGCTCTCCATCTTTCAAATCATCTGCTAGCAGATTCTTTTATAACTGGAGATGAGAAAATCTTCTCTGAAAACAATAAGAAAGCCTGCTTTAGATTTTAACAGAAAAATCTGGAGTTTGATATTTTTAAAGAAGTGGGTCACAACAGCTTGAGATCAATGACCTGCAATTGTTACTGATATGCTACCAATCAGTAAATGAACTCAAGATGTTGTATGCAAATCAAAGGCCTAGAGTTATTTATCAAACATAATCATGAACAGAAATAATTCAGTATAAAACCTTCAAAGGGGATTTTTAATTCAGCATTAGTTTACTTTAAAATGGTTTTCAAAAGAGCTACCTCTTCATCATTTGGGTCAACTGTGGTTTCATCATACACACGCTGGTTTTCAATTGTCTTTGGTACTGGCTTTGGTGGTGCCTGTATGAAATAAGTTAATACATGAAATCAACAGACTTTAAAAAAATTACCAAATGCTCCAGTTAAAAGGGTAAAAAAGTATTTATGCAGTCTGCCAGTACAAGTACGCTAGAATGGGGATACAGAACCTTTTTCAGCCTGAAGGCCAAATTGGTTCTGGTCATCCCACTGTTGGTATGATTGCCTAGACCCCCATTCACTCACTGGAAATAGGTTTTCAAAACGCCTCCATTTATGCCAGTGGAGGCTTTTAAAAATGTGATTGCAACAGGGGGAGGGATGCTTTTTCAAGGGGAGTTCACAGCTTTTGAGAGAGGAGGGCTAGCCTTTCTCTCCCCAGCAGTGCCCCACCGCCATCCTACAATGACATTTTTAAAAAGCCCCATTTGGTACCCATGGAGGCTTTGTAAAAGCGTCATTGTAACATGAGAGGGAGGAGGGGAAATCTCTTATCTCTGATAAGGGCAGCAGAGAAGTTAGTGGGCCAGATGGAGATCTCCTGCAAGCTGTAGGTTCCACATTCCTGCCCTAGAACATCCATCAGCCAAACCTTACTTATGCCAAACATTCCAGTTAAGTAGACTTGTACTGCAGTGCAAAGCATCCAATTTTACATCACAGCACAAAACAACATGTTGGATCCAGACTTATACATACTTATAGTAAAACCACTGAAAACAGATTTTAGGCATTACTAAATTTTTATTTATTTCAATGGTTCTACTCCAAGCATGAGTCTGGATCCACTAAAGTAATCAATTTTAAAGACTACTGAATGTTGAAAGCTTTTAAATAGAAACTATGATCCTAGTTAGAAGCTATAAATATTCAACAATTACAGATTACTTTTATATACAAGTAACCTGTGAACACAAACACAGTAGCTGCACTTCAAATTCTTTTAATCACAGAAATGACTAAAGGAGCAATCCTATGCATGTTTAGAAAAAGTCCTACAACTTTTTCTAGGGGGTTGGACTCAATAGCCTTATAGGCCCCTACCAACTCTACTGTTCTATGATTCTATGAACTCCTAGCATTTCCCAAGTTACACAATATTGCCCCAGGGCATTGTGGGAATATTAAAATGATAGGTGGCTTATAGCTTCCCAATATCAGGTAAAAGCTACAGTGGCATACATAGGTGAGTGAGCCCAATCCACAATAGCCCTCAGCACCAGTGACATTTGGGGATCACTGGTGCTGAAGGCCTTGATGATGCCATGTGTTTATGTTGGGCCTGAGTAATGAAATGTAGGTGGAGGACGTCTAAAAAGTTAAAATGTCTTATATAATTACTATGGTGTTATTGCCACTTTAGTGGTCAGTTGCAAATAAATTAACATGTTTTATTAATGAAAAGCACTTATTAACCCATTTTTAATCCTTCCCCTTTACCTTGTCTCCAAGTGCTTCTCGCTCTTTTTTTCTCTTTTTCTTAATGGCTAATTTCTCCTGGAGGTAAACAGAGGAAAAGAAAGTAACAAAACATATTTTAAGAAAGAAAGGGAACAGACATTTTCTTCTCACAGCCAGCCTTTCACAGTTGGATAACTTGTGGTCTTGCCCATGTTTTGGCCTACAACTTCCATCATCCCTCAACATTGGCTTTGCTGGCTAAGACTGATGGGAACTGTAGGCCAAAACAACTCCAGAGCCACAAATTCCCCACCCCTTATGTCAAGCTGAAGAAACCAATTAACCTAAAGCCATTAACTTTTGTAAACCACCCAGAGAGCTTCGGCTATGGGGCGGTATATAAATATAATAAATAAATTAATAAATAATGAAAAGTACAGTCAAGCATAGAATGGAACTAGATCTACCCAATCCAAATCCAACACAAAATCTCTCAGTCCATTTCATATTCGTTTGAGACCACAGAAAGACACAAAGGATTTCCTTGCCAAATTTATGAGCTTTCCCCACCACCCAAGTCTGTGTATGGCATTAATCCGTTCTCTCTGTCCAAACTACAGCCACCATCAATCATCCCTCCCTATGCGAACACGTAGCGCATTTCATATTTAGACACGAAGCTCCTCGAGCTCAGAATAGCCGCATCGATGCTGGTCGCGCCCCCATCCTCCACCCCGGCCTCCTTTCCCCGCCGCCTCTTCCTCCTCACTCGCACCTTCCTCTGCTGCTGCTTCCAGCGCAGGAACATGAAATGGCGCCGTTGCTTGTTCTTAATTTCAGAGACACTGAAAGACGGCGGGAACACCGTCTCGGGGGCGCTCCCTTGGCCCTCCCCTGCCCCCGAAGCCTGGCTCGTTTTCTCGGCATCGCGTTGCTCTTTCTGCGGCTTCTTCCCTTCCCCCGCGTTGCCCGCCATGCTGTCTCCTCGCTCACTGACCTTTCAGCCCTACCATCACTTCCGGGGTCATCCGCCGCTGGCTCGCAGAGTGCGCCTGTGCAAAAGCGTACGTCTCCTGTAATAAGCCAACCAGGAAACAAGTTGTGAGCCTGCGCACAACTGACCGGCACGGCGTAGTTTTGCTACATCGGAGATTATTAGCGTTCGATATCTTGTTAATAGGGGAGAGGAGAAATGATCAAGGTCTTTCTGCGCATGCTCATACTCCTCACTGGTGGACAGGTTTTCATTAGCGGATAGTTTGCGCTTGTGCGGGATTACAAAACCAGGAAACCATAGATACAGAATAAAAGCTTAGGTTGTCAGGCATCCATTGATTTCCGGTCATCATTGGGTTCTCCCTCAATTACAGAGTCGGAAGAGCACAATGTTGTCTTCATTAAAATGAGCATTGAGGCTGACAGAGGTGGAAATTTAACTAGATTTACTTGGGCAGAATTAAAGTGTGTTCCTAAAAGCCCCCTCCACCGCCGGCGTCCATCTGCAGAAGAGGGATATTAACAGTTTCTCAGTCAAGTCTCAGACCCAGCCTCCCTTCTTCATAATCTGGAAATAATGCCCCCCTCAGTCATAATACTGGACATCTTATTTCTCCTTTCTAGCCCTGGAAACACATAAAGGACCATTTTTACTTTAACGAGTAAACAGAAAACTTCAGGTCCTACACAAGATGTGGATGATGATGATAATGATGACGACGACATTTGTTCCTAAATCTTTTTAAAATGTTTTAATACAGATTTAATTATATTTTTAACGTTTGTATGTTTCTGTTGATGTTTTAATTGTATATGTTTTAATTTTGTAAAGCTGCCTTGAGTATTGAGGGAAAGGTGGGATGCAAATATAATAATTAGTAATTAATAATTTTATTTATTTATTGCATTTTTATACCGCCCACATCTCTGGATAACCTCTCCCAGTGGTTTCATATAATAATAATAATAATAATAATAATAATAATAATAATAATAATAATAATAATACACGAGAGCGTGAGTTTTTATCTTTGATTGCTTACAGGTTCAAAATCCTCCCCTTCCCACTCCTCCTCCTCCGGAGGGTACATCACTACTGCCAAATGAAAGAGTATTGGATTTCTATATTTTCTCCTAAAAGCAACTATCACTTTGATTGCTCCAATGAGAGATAACCAATGATTAAAAAAACAACTACTCAAACCCACACCAGGAAATCTATTGTGCAAACAAAAGAATTGTCCCCCTCTCAGATAGCTGCACTCTTGTTATGCACATGTGGAACTTTTTAGCTGAGCTTGAAGAATGTGTTGATGGGCCTGATGTTACAAATGTCACATATTTAGGTGATAGAAGAATATAAGCTTATTCCTTATATTGGCCATTTCAGATTTGAACCTAATTTTCACGCCTGCTACTCATGCATTGTAAATGACCAGGGGGGGATCTACACTACTGCTTTTAAAGCGCTTTGAAAACATTTTGAAACCTGTATATGCAGTGTGTCCTGGGCCCCAACAGTTGTCAAAACTGTTATAAAGCGCTTTAAAGCAGTAGTGTAGATCCCCCCCCCCCCACTTAACAGTCTTTTTGGAAAGATGCATTCGACTAAATACATTTTTATGTCCTTGTACCTTACTGTTTCAATTTCATAATAATCCTCTTTACCCACAGCCATACTGTATTTTTTGCCCCCAAACAGGATGTGATCGCATTGTTAATTTATAATGAGGCATTGTTTTCTTTTGCATTCATTTTACTATTGTATCCTGTTGATACACTTAGTAAAAAGAATTATGGCAAAATAAATAAACTTATATGATTTTCACCTAGAGATATAAAACCCCGGAAAAATTCAGGGGAAAACCTGTTTCCCTCGTGTTTTTTCCGGAAGCCTTTTTTTGGTTTTTTTTGAAAAATTGGAAAAAATTAAATAAAAATGGATTATGGAGTGATTATTTTATTATTATTATTATTATTATTATTATTATTATTATTATTATTTATATAGCATCAATGTACAAATAATGAATAAAATTTTTAAGACATAGGTAATTTTCTTTGTTACTGTTGATGGTTTCTTCCGTTGTTGGTTTGTTTTTTTGGTTTTTTTAATTGCCTTATAAACTGGCAAAACCAAAGAGGTTCCTTATAGTTCAGGTGTGCCTTACAGTTCAGGAGCTTGTAGCTCCATTTGTTACAAAAAAATTAAAAAAATTAAAAAGCAAATTCAATTCGTAATAATTGTTTGAATATACTGTACTTTTAATATACCAAATGTGATATTTTTATGCCAAACCAACTTGTACATAATTATATTTTATGTTCATAAAGTAACAAAGTGACTTTATATCTGTAAAAAGTGCTAATACTGCATTTTTCAATTTTTCTGAAAAATTCCATTTTTTCTGATCCTCCCCTACCCCCCCGTAAAAAACTGGTTTTTTCCCCAATGGCTTCAAAATTTCCAGAAATTTTACATCTCTATTCTCATCACATTATTAGTGTTTTCTGGATTGTCTGAAGTGTGCCTGATCATAATTACTAGAGAGTACTGCTTCTCAGATCCCTAGAAAGCTAAGAGGAGCTTTCTCCACTGAAGCCTTTCCAGGGAGAAAAGGACAAAAGAAGCAGCAGCGCATAATGATGGCCAGAGACACTTGGTACTGATTGGCAGTATTAGGAATTCTCTCCAAATAGCATAGTTCACATCTTACAGAGGGTCCCTTCCTCTCCATCAATTCCATCCTCTTTTCCGAGTTATTCTTGCTAAGAAGCACATATGTGTCAGGAAATGTGACAATTATACTTCTTAGAATCACTTAAAATAGACTTGTTAGCACTTAGAAGTTGCCACTTCTTCCAAAGGCTCTCTTGACTTTCACATATAACAGCCCTTTAAAAAGTTTTGCTTTATTCTTCAATAGTTGTTGTTGTTGTTGTTCAAATGTCCGTGATTTAGAAGGCCTCTTGGCAGCTGCTTTGGATTGCCTGGCTGATTTGAACAGACTAAGATGGGGTGGAGAATTTGTATGTATTTAAGAAATAAAGCACAAGGTCCTGCCCAGGTGGTATACAGTTCAAATAATAAAATTATACATTTTTTTTAATATAAAAAAAATAGTGGTGGCTGAGAAAGATACCCCTCAACATCCTTCAGGTGACTTTAGGGTTGGTGATGACCCAACAACAGCCTTTTAATAGAGATCAGTCCAGGACCAGAACATGCAGAATTAGATGGGGCAGGACACTAAACCGAAGGATTTACGTTTCACATTTCATACTTTTGCATTAGCCCTTGGAAATGACAGCCAGGAATGTGCATCTGTGCTTGCAGAACTCATCTGAATTTACAACTAATTACAGACATGTATAGGTGAATCAAGTGTGGAGAAAGACTCATCCTGTCCTCCCAATCTATAAAAACAAGGAAATAATTGGTCTGTCTAGGGTCGCAAAAGACTACAAGGAGACTTGGGTTACATTGCCTGTAATTAAAGTTACCGTGCTGTCTGGAAAAGTTTGTTTACAGAGAATAAATAGGAGAGGCAGTAATTTCAGACAACAAATGAATAGTGTCTTTTCTTATAATCTGCTGCTACACTTGCATTTACTGCTTGTTTTATTGTTGTCAGTGTCTTCATAAAAGCGGAAATGTGTAATAGTTTTCAGCATTTTCAGCAATTTTGCTTTTATCCTTGAATAATTGTATGCTCCCATGCCCCACCCCATCCCAGTTTGCTTTTCGGTGGAATGGAAAAGCTGGTGAAAACCCTGAACATGGATTTGGGCAAATGGAGACATGAGGCGTATTTTTATCATACCATCTCATTGACTGCATCTTAAAATGCAGATTATTTTAGCTACTTAAGCATCTGAGACAGGTGACTAAATATTATGAAGACTTTATGAAGCTTATCCCCCCCAGACATGATAACCATTAAATACATGCAAAGCATTTAATTAAAAATATTAAATGTCCAACTCCCATTATCTTCTTCCCTATATGTAAAGCATCTATTGCACAAGAAACAGACCATGGAACTGTCAGGGGTTTTACAACAATAGCTTTGAAAGCATTTATCCTAGAGAATAACTATTGAAGTTAATCTGAAATAAAAGGCTAAAAGAATTGGGCTGGATGGCACACCAATCCTAAACGTTTTTCATTGAAAGAAACACTGATTTTGTTGCTGGGGACTGCTAGGTGGGATAAAGTGCTTAATATTGGGCTGTAATTCAGTAGTTCCCATATGTACCTGCTCGGACCCTAAGGTCATCCTCAGGGGTCCTTCTCCGTGAGCCCCTGCCAAGGGAAGTGAGGCAGGTGGCTACCAGGAGGAGAGCCTTCTCTGCTGTGGCACCCAGGCTGTGGAATGAGCTCCCTAAGGAGGTTCGCCTGGCACCTACACTATATTCTTTTAGACCTTTTTATTCTCCCAGTATTTTAACAGTCTATAAATTAATTTTAACTTTGCTGTTTTAAATTTGTATTTCTGCATTGCTGCTGATTTTATCTTGGTTGTGCTTTTATATTATGGTTTTATACTGTTGTTTTATACTTTGAATGGTCTTAATTTTTGTGAACCACCCAGAGACCTTCAGCTATTGGGCGATATAGAAATGCAATAAATAATAAATTAATAAATAAATGTACTTCTAAGGTCCATTAGTAGTAATTTGAATTTTGAACCTTCCCCTTTGATCTAATGCAGGGGTTTAGTACCTCAGGCCTGACTTCCAAATCCAGCCCTCTTGCAGACCCACTCTAGCCTCTAGTGTTCTCCAGAAGTCTCCACCCCTTCCCCTGGCCATGCCCCTTCCTCACCCCTGACCCAAAGGCTATCCCTTATCCAGCAACATGCAATATCTCCATCCTCCTACAAAGATCTTTCGGACCCCAACCCGCCATTGGGAAATTACTAGGCTAAATTATAATTGAATGTGTTCTTTGGAAGTCTTCTTTTTTAATCCATCCGGCATTTAGTTGTGTATTGGCAGTTCTGCTGCTGTTTTGGCAGCCTTTATATCTGTAGGAGTACACTGCTCCCACATTATTCTAATTGTGCATAGAAGCCTTGTGCCTAAGAAAATGTGTCTCAGAGTTCTCTATGACTTTCATTATTAAGAAAGTCATAGTGTTGTCTAAATTATTAAGTGTTGTCTAATAAGAGTAATTAGAGACTCTTCGTTCGAAAGTTGTCAGACTTAAAGTTGCTTGTTCCAATTGTGTGTGGCCATAGGCACTGTGCTTACTTCCAAACGCTTAGGTATGCTCCTCTCTAAAATGGGGATATTAATAGCCTCTCACCTTATAAAGAATGTGAGATCATTAGATCAAAGACATTTAATGAGCACAAAGTATTGTTATTAATACTGGAGCTGCCCAGCCTGCCTGTATTCACATACCTATTCTACATAGTTTACCTCCATAATATGTAGAGTATGCTGTCTGAAAGAGTGCATAGAAGCTATTCATATGCCACCAAAAGGGAATTTACTTGAATATGCAAAGTGGCTATTACTGATACAATTTTTAGTAAGTGCTCACCATTTCATATTTATTGTTATTTTATTATAAAACATCTTGCCCTGTCTGAAGTTTGTTTTTAAAGAGATTTGTTGTAATCTCTTGGACTCATATAACCTTTTCTGCATGATTAAAACCAATTATGTGTTACCATTGCTGTTTTCTCTAGTAAATGTATGAGATGTTTAATGAGAAATAACTAAGTAGCTGTTTTACTTCACATCCTTATTGGAAGAGGACAAGGATAGTGTAACCATATGGAAAGCAGGAACAGTTGTATAGAAAAATTTCAGCAGGTGTCATTTGGATGCATACAGTATCTGATGAAATTCCTTCTTCATCACAACAGCTGAAGCTGCAGGAGCCCTGCTCTCAGTGACCAGATACAAAAGAGGGCAGGGCTCCTGCAGCTTTAACTGTTGTAATGAAGAGGGAATTTCATCAGGTGCTGCATCATACAAATGACACCTGCTGAAATTTTTCTATACAACTGTTCCTCCTTTCCATATGGTCACACTATCCTTGTCCTCTTCCAATAAGGATGTGAAGTAAAACCGTTACTTAGTTATAGGGTGACCATATGAAAAGGAGGACAGGGCTCCTGTATCTTTAACAGTTGTATTGAAAAGGGAATTTCAGCAGGTGTCATTTGTATATATGGGGAACCTGGTGAAATTCCCTCTTCATCACCACAGTTAAAGCTGCAGGTGCCCTGCCCTCTTTTAAATCTGATCACTCTAGTATAGCTCCTGCAGCTTTAACTGCTGCGATGAAGAGGGAATTTCATCAGGTTCTCCATATATACAAATGACACCTGCTGAAATTTCCTTTTCTATGCAACTGTTAAAGATACAAGCGCCCTGTCCTCCTTTTCATTTGGGCCCGGATCTACACTACTGCTTTAAAGCGCTTTGTAACAGTTTTATAGCACTTTAAAGCAGTTAAAGCGCTTTATAACTGTTATAAAGCGCTTTAAAGCAGTAGTGTAGATCCGGCCCAGGTCACCCTAATTAACCTAAACAAGGAAGTAATAGTGTTATTTGGCGAAGGGGATATTTCTACCTTCTGCTTCCGTGGCCTTTTCCATCACCTAATCCTTTTAGTTGGACATGCTCAGGATTAAATTCTGTGCCGTTGTCACAGCAGAGCTTTGGGAGAACGAGACTGTGGAGACCCAAACACAGCAGGGCTATCTTGCCACATTTTGACTCACACACATAGCTGTCTAAAGAGGGAGCCCACATAAGACCATTAAGTCTAAGAACCTAAAATTATCTTACCGCACTATTGACTGAATATGGAATCGCTACTGTTCAGCTATGAACCCTATGTTATTTGTGAGCATATTCACAAGGAGGCCTCATGATCAAGGGAGCTGGCCATTAGGAGGGGATGACTTCCTGCCACCTCCACGGGTGGCCTGTCAGGGCCAGCCTGAGCATGAGGCAAATTGAGGTGGCCGACTCAGGTTGCTGATTTTGGTTGTCATGAAGAGGTAGCACACTGTGATTTATTTGTTGTCTTTTACTACCTGGGAGGGAGACATGTGCTTGTGGGATCATCTGCCTCAGGTGCCAAAATAATTTGGCTGCCTTGCGTACTATGCACCACGAGGGGCACCATTTACTGATCTGCCTCAGGCAGACAAATGCCTTGGGACAGTCCTGGCTGCTGCTGCTTTACTGGCTTCTCAGCCTCCTGCCTTCCCCCCACCCTTGCCCACTCCCCACCACCCATGATGGAAATCAACGTAGCGAACTGCCTTTTACCAGGTCAGATCATTGGTCCGTATAGCTCTGTATTCTCTCCACTAACTGGCAGAGACTGTCTGGGATTCCAGACATGGTGATTTAATTAAGACAATGCTATGTCTTCATAGTAATCTATATGAATAAAGTGTGCAGATTTTATTAATTAATAGATGTGGTAATCAACGAAATCACACTTTTTTCTTATATTTGTATGCTTGAGAAATTAGGATTCCATACTGGGTTTGGTGTGTCCCCTATGTTCATTTTGGAATGCTGTAAAAAAGAAAACAACATAGGTTTCACACAGGAGATTACTGAAATTATATTTTTGTTGTATTAACAAACTGAGACTCAATCCAGACAAGACAGAGGTACTGTTAGCGAGTGGTTCATCTGTCCGGCGAGGTGATGTTTGCCCTGTCCTGGACAGGGTTGCACTCTCCCTAAAGGATTGGGTTCATAGTTTGGGGGTGCTCTTGGATCCAGAACTGTCACTTGAGGCACAGGTGAACTCAGTGGCAAAGAGCACCTTTTATCAGCTTAGGTTGATATACCAACTACGCCCTTATTATCCATGCTCTGATAACCTCTCGTTTGGATTACTGCAATGCGTTATATGTGGGGCTGCCTTTGAAAATGGCCCGGAAGCTTCAGCTGGTACAAAACAGGGCAGCCCGTTTACTAACAGGGACTGGCCGGCAAGATCATATTACGCCAGTCCTTTTACAACTTCATTGGCTGCCAGTCCAGGTCCGGGCCCGATTCAAAGTGCTGGTATTGACATTTAAAGCCCTAAACGGTTTGGGGCCAGGTTATCCTCCCATATGTACCTACCCGGACCTTAAGATCATCTACAGGGGCCCTTCTCTGTGAGCCCCTGCCAAAGGAAGTGAGGCAGGTGGCTACTAGGAAGAGGGCTTTCTCCGGTGTGGCACCCTGGTTGTGGAATGAGCTCCCCAGAGAGGTCCGCCTGGCACCTACACTGTACTCCTTTTGTCGCCAGCTGAAGACCTTTTTATTCTCTTGGTATTTTAACACTTAATTTTAACTTAAATTTAAATTTTACTGTTTTAACTCTGTATTTTAATCTTATATCAATTTTGCTGCGTGGTTTTATCCTGGTTGTGCTTTTTATACTGTATTTTGTATTTGTGCTTTTAACCTGTTGGTTGTTTTATGATGGTTTTAATTTTTGTGAACTGCCCAGAGAGCTTCGGCTATTGGGCGGTATAAAAATGTAATAAATAAATAAATAAATAAATTGAGCCAGGGTTAGCCCCAAATGTTCTGGCACTTGCTTGATTTTTTTTTTAAAATGTCCACACCAAGCAGATGTGCATCTGACTTTCCACAACCACTGGTAATGCTCATAAATTCAGGTTATTAAGACAAATGAAACCACTTGTTTATACTGAAATTGTGCATTGCAGTTTTATAAACCAATATACCAGGCAGAATTCAAGGGAATGCATGCAAGATCATTTATCCCCAAATCGGCCTGATCCTATTTAGAGGCATGCTCAACGATGCTAATATCAGTGTGCTTACATACACCTAACTCTGCATAGAACAGGGCTGCCAGTTATTTTCTTTTAAACCTTCATAACTTAAATAGATTTGTAGTTCAAATCTGCCTTGAGGGAGCTGCTTACTCTACTCAAATTATAGGGCCAGTCCTACACATAGCTGCTTTTTGTTTTAAAGCACGTTGATGATAATTATTTGAAGTTTCTATAGTAGTGAGTAGATGTAATCAAAATATAACAAGAAGAAGGTTGTGATCCTAGAAGGCTTAAAAACATGCCGGGAGAAAAAGGAGAACTAAACAAACATAAAATCTACCTATCAATCATTCGCTATTCTAGCTTGAGGTTGTTGAATATATGTAAACCACAAAACGCCCAGCCTAAGGAAGCAGTGAATCATAGCAAGGAGAATGATACTCAGCTTATGAACCACCACCATAAGGCTCTGAGGGAGATGATTTAGGGTGCAATCCTATTCTCCAGCCTTCTCCATCTTGATAACCTCCAGATGTGTTGGACTACAAGAGCTATGTGCACACACCAAGAAGCCAAATAAGGTGACCAAGTGAATTACTAGCACTGTCCCTAAGATTTTTCCCAAGAAACGTACATATACATATACACGAATTCTCCCTGGAGCTAAGGAGAGGTGAATGAAAAGCACTGCAAACAGAGGAAAATTAGGCTTGTTGACCAGACAAGAATGTGATAAGATCGTTCACAAGGGCAATTTAAATAATACTTTAATAACAAGACAGAACTGATTAATTAGACTTGTAACTCAAACTATGGGTAACATTGAGTATTTCTCAACAGAGACAGGATGTCTCCTTCAGGGCGATTAGTGCTAACTATATATTTGAAATATATACATATTTCAGATACATGGCAAAGAGCTACTTGTTCTAAATTGTTTATAGATACAATGCCCAGTATCTGCATCTGATTGTTTACTAAGCAAGAAGTTACATTCAGAGTTTCTTGTTTAGGAAATCCTTTGAATGTTTAGTTCATTCATTTTTGAATGAATAAGAAAAGGGGTCAAGCCTACTAAAAGAGACTTTTGAGGGAAACAAATACATGCTTTGGGGGGAAATAATACAATGGAACAAGGCAAAGGCCTTGCACGCTCACAAAAAAATGTCTGTTCATTCACAACACTGGGTTCATTCAACATGACAAGCCACACTTAAGCTTGAGTATGGCTTGAGTGTGGATTGTTGTTGAACTGTGGGTTGTTGTGCTGTGCGAATTCAGCCACATTAACAAGCCATGGTTTGTTAACCACAAACAACCCACAAAGAGAACCGATGGTTTGTTATTAGGGTGTCCATATGAAAAGGAGGACAGGGCTCCTGTATCTTTAACTGTTGTATTGGAAAGGAAATTTCAGCAGGTGTCATTTGTATATATGGGGAAACTGGTGAAATTTCCTCTACATCACAACAGTTAAAGTTGCAGGTGCACTGCCCTCTTTTAAATCTGGTCACTCTAGTATAGCTCCTGCAACTTTAACTGCATGATGAAGAGAGAATTTCACCAGGTTCTCCATATATACAAATGACTCCTGCTGAAATTCCCTTTTCTAAGCAACTGTTAAAGGTACAGGAGCCCTGTCCTCCTTTTCATATGGTCACCCTATTTGTTATGGTTTGTGAACTGTGGGTTGTTAGTGGTTAACAAACCATAGTTTGTTAGTGTGACTGGGTTCACACAACACAACAACCTACTGTTCAACAACAACCCATGGTTCAATGACAATCCACACTCAACCCATACCCAAGCTTGAATGTAGCTTGTCGTGTTATATGAACTTGTGCCCTATACCGCAAATGCAACCACTATTTCATGTGATCCCTTAGTGGGCTTTCAGACAAGACTTTTGTGGTCCATTGCCTTAGCACCATTCATGGAAGTTTACAGGGGTCCAGAAGTATTCGTCTCCTACATGTAACCCTCCTGTGTTTTCTTACCACGTCTTCCATATTTTTCCTTAACATAGAAAATCCATTAAGGAGAAAATACTGAATTGCTGCTCCTTGCCTTTTGATTCCTAGTGCTATAGGAGCCCTCTGCCTGGAAGCAGCCTTAGGAGACAGGTGTGCATGGTAGCCCATGTGCACACTGCAACTGCAAAATGGCTCAGCTGGATTTTTTCCCTTCACTAGTATCTTCCAATTTTGGCAACTGGCTAAGCTGATCCAATTTTGGCCAGGCCAGCAAAACTATGGCTGGGTGGTAACGCTAAGCACAAGCCACTTGTTTTCTGTGTGGTAATTGCCCATCATGCTGGAAACAGGATAACCCATGGCAGTGTGGTTTGCAAACTTTAACCAAGCAGAGTTGTTTAAACAGAAGGGTGTTGTCTTTATTCAGGCATCAAAAGGTTGCCAGATCAAAAATATGCCAAGAAAAAGGTGGGGTCTGAATAGAGGGACATCCCTTACATACGAGTAAACTAAGTTCACTGACACTCTGAATGCAAGGACAACTCTTTGAACAACTCTTATTTCAGGGATGGTATCAGTGTTCTTGATCTCCATCATCTAGCCATGGGAGGATTCCTCACGCCTTTGCTATATTGAATGCAGGGATTGGTGGAGGAATGCTGTGTATTTAGTAGTCTTCAATGCCATTTTCCCATAATGACAACAGAGGCATTCCACAAACAAATTCCCCACCTTAACATGGTGGAGAATAGGCCCATTAAATGTCTATTAACCATAACAGGCATCCAGAGCGCCTAATGTTCAGATACTCACAGGGACCTTAGCCTACTTTTAGGCAATTCATGTCTGAATTAAACAAAATGAATCGTCTATTAGTAGACTAAAGACACCCGAGACGGCAATTTCTTCTTTGAATAAAACATGTTGTCATGTTGGGGACAAACAAGAGGCAATTGCCATCTCCTTCTATGGCCTCCTTGTGAAATTCCAGAGGCATCTGTCCAGCCATTCATGGAAACAGAACACTGGTTTATATGGATCTTGGTTTAATACAGTGAGTCAGTTCACAATATGTAGAACAGAGCTCTCCAATTTTTTCGGCTCTGTGGGCAGATTTGAAAGTGCCATGGGTGCTGTCACAAAATGGCTTGGGGAGAGCAAGCCTTCTCAGAAAATGACTGCCATTGTGGGCCTTGGCAGTCACAAAATATCAGTTTTACAGTAGACAAACTGCTGTTGGTGAGAGACATATAACTTGCCCAAAAGGTGGGGTCGGAAACACACACACACCACTCTTTTGAACCCAGTTTTCTGCTCCAACTGAATATGCACTTCACAGAAGGCAAACCAATTAATTTCCCCAAATCACCTGTAAATAAATTAGGGTGACCATATGAAAAGGCGGACAGGGCTCCTGCATCTTTAGCAGTTGTATAGGAAAGGGAATTTCAGCAGAAGTCATTTGTATGCGTGCAGCATCTGGTGAAATTCCCTCTCTATCACAACAATTAAAGCTGCAGGAGCCCTGCCCTCTTGACAAAAGAGGGCAGGGCTCCTGCAGCTTTAACTGTTGTGATGCAGAGGGAATTTCACCAGATGCTGCATGCATACAAATGATACCTACTGAAATTCCCTTTTCAATACAACTGTTGAAGATACAGGAGCCCTGTCCACCTTTTCATATGGTCACCTTAAAATAAATTATTTCCCTAAATTAGTAGGAAGATCACCCCAAAATCAATATCCCACAAGTCATTACCGAAATCAATTCCTGTGCAATTAATTCTCCTTCTACTCCCCTTCTCTCTTTTTCACCCACACTTCCCATCATTCACATTTTACAAGGCTCAATTCATCCATCATCTCCATTTCCTAAGAATGCTTCTGGGTCCATGTGGGCCCAAATGCATTGTGGGGAAATAAATACGGCAGGTTGTTTCTTCTGTCTTTGCTTTCAGTGTGCTAGGCTACCCTGAGTTTTTTTTAAGTACTTTTTAAATTGGTATGGGCAAGGGCACCCATGGGCACTGAAGGAGGTGTCTACGGTTGCGACATTGGAGAAGGCAGAGAAGAAGTATTGGCTTTTTTCATGGGCACCACGTTGGGGAAGGCAGAATAAAAGTATCTGGTTTCCCCCGCCCCACCCAGGCTACTTCCCACCCTCTTATATGTGGACTAATCAGAACCTAGTCTGAATGGGCAGAATGCAGGAAATTTGCCAAATCAAATCAAATCTGGTTATTTCTTTATACTCAAAGGAGATAAATCTGTGGTTATAGCAGCATGATAAAACACAGACATTACAAACAAACAAACAAACCACTAATAAAATATCTCAGGGCGCAGTGGTGCCTGTTTGTGACTGTGTACATTCAACTTGTAAAACACAATCCTTGGCATTGCCACAATACAAAGAGAAAGACCAAATCATAGGAAAGGGCCCTCATTTGCTTGAGTCCCTGAAGAACTGCTGCTGTGTCAGGTTAGACAATAATGGGCTACATGAACAAAGAGGCTGACCTGCTATAAGGGTCTCTGCTGATCTTTCTAAATCCTTGAGGGTTGACTCTTCTGGCTCTTATCTACTGAAAATGCTGATCAGGTTCATGTCCCTTTAACTCCTCCTTCTCTTCCTCTCCTCCTCCTCCTCCTCCTCCTCCTCTTCTTCTTCTAAAAGAGAAAAAGTCAAAATTTTCACTAGTATGCACACACACACATGCACACACACCCTTGCACAATTACTTGCACACCCACACACAAAACCACACAAAACCCATGAACTACACACACTAAAGGGTATTTGTGTGTGATTTTGTGTGTGAGGTTCCCCCCTCTCTCTCACAAACACCTTTAAAAACAGACACACAAAATCACAACCCCCCCCCACAAAACCCATGAACCACACACACAAAACATGCACATACAAAACTTTGTGCGCGCGCGCACACACACACACTGCACAAAATCCATGAACCACACACACAAAATA
Organism: Elgaria multicarinata webbii; assembly: GCF_023053635.1. Lineage (NCBI taxonomy): Eukaryota > Metazoa > Chordata > Lepidosauria > Squamata > Anguidae > Elgaria > Elgaria multicarinata. The sequence continues at coordinate 130,586,878 of NC_086171.1, forward strand.
GTGTGTGTGATTGTATGTGTGTGGTTCCTCATGAACAACACTCACAAAACACACCCACACAAAACCGTGCCCATGTAGTTCTTTGGATCTAGGTCATAGAGTCAATACTTAATTTCTAAAACAATACGTGTAAGGGCTCACCCTGACCAGTTTTCTATCTTGAAAGTACCTTTTATTATTAGGTCGTATGTCACAGCAGGTTCCAGGTTATAATTTACCTGAATAGATGTTGTGAATGTTAGGGAACTGGCAAAATTTAAATGTTAGATTTAAACTGTAGCAATATGAAGAGTTGTAATCCTCTGATTAAGAGCTGGTTCAAATGTTCACTCCTCCTGTAAGACTGTAGCAGTTCATTTGGCAGGTAGCACTCATCTGAAAGTACTACCATGTGAAAATCATACCTCACATCAAAGTTAGCTATTTCATATGGGGGGCAGGGGGTAGTTTTTGAGCTGAGCAATGGGAAAGAGCCAAGAACTGTCTAGCTCAACATCTTTCAGAGTCAGCATTTTCCTACCTGAAGGACAACCTGTCTGCATATGGCTTGAAATCAGCTCAATCCTGAGATTCTCTCAGTTGGCTGATCATTTATGCAGATTGGTAAGTAAGATAGAAGACACCTAGATCTTCTGAGAAAACAAAGTGTCTTTAGCATACCATCAGATTAGAGGAAATAAATGAAAAGTAATATTGTGCTGCAAGATGGAGAACTTCTGAAGCATGTAACTCCTGCTTAATATAAACAAGGACTCATCCCTGACTGAAACCTGTTTTTAAGGCTAACTCTTAGGACAGAAATATGTAAGGTAGAAATGAAGAAGAGCACCACAGAGCGTGTCCAAGGTGCCCTTTATGAGCTTGAAATGAATAACACAGCCAGATTCTAAGCATCTAGTTACTGTGTTTCCAAATCCACCTCTTAAAAATCACAAACTGGAAGTGTGTTGTTTTTCAGTCACTTCATGATTGTGTTCCATATATTTTCCATTCTTTTGAAGATTCGGCATATGTTCAGATGGTGAACCTATGTTTGGAAGAATTGGACAACCCTATAGCACAGATTTACACTGGTTTAGTACTTATCCGCTCTTCCTAGGGAATTCTCAGAAGGTGCTGTAGTTCAATGAGGAGAGGTATAAAGAGTTGTGGGGCGGACGCAAGAAATAAGAGACGACACCACAGTTTGGATTTAAACTGGGCCACTTTTATTCAAGATCTTCAAAGGGTTCCTGTCGGGCATCCAGTCAAGCCTGCAAGCAGACCTTCTATGCGGAGGGGCGAGCTTTCTTGGCCCAGCAGGTGGCGCTCTATTTCTCGCCGCCCTGCTGTCCATCCCCTGATGGGGTAGGGAGACCTTCCCTTGTCACCCCCAACCCATGCCCCTCTGGCTCAAGGTGGGTGAGAGAGGTCAGCCTCATAGATGGTCCTTATCCCGCAGCCCGGCCACAAGGCTCAACACTGGGAGCCCTCGAGAATCACCTATCACTGTAACAGTGCCTATGAATGCCCGCAATTCAGTTCCCTCTGGATGCCCGTCCCTACCTGCCATGAATGAGATGTGACCAAATTAGATCGCAGCCAGCTTCACCTATTTATGCTCCCAGACTGTCTTACAGTGTGGAGTAGGCGAAACAACTCACGTCCAATTCAGAACGTGAGCAAAAAATTCCTACTTGGCCCCCTAATGGCAACCAGCAAGCTCACACTGTCTACAGGGAGGGAGGGAGGGAGCCGCGAGAGCGAGGAAGAGGGCCTCCCAGGGGTGAGTGACCAGCTTATATCTGGTCAAGTCCCCTCCCAGTCCCAAGTGGCGTGAATTCCTGCCCAATGCAGGATGACCAGTCTCCCCACTTGCGCCGCCCACAAATCCCTCCCCGTGGCCTAGGCTTTGCCTGGCACGGCAGAATGGGCATTCTCAGCATCAATGCCGAACTACTAGCCCCAGGATTCTTTGTGGATAAGCCATGATACTTAAATTGTTGCGAAGAGGACAGGAGCTTGAAGTGCTAAAGTGCACAGGCACCAGTTCAAACATTCACTGCTTGAAAACCTCTCTCTGGGATGGCTAGTTTTGATGTGGGCATCATTTTCATGTGGTCACTTAATCTAATAATTAATCTATGTGAACACTTGTGGAACTGTTTCCAGGACTGGTAGCCTTACCCAATCTGATGCCCTTGGGATGTATTAGACTACCACTCCTATCATCCTCGTATGGAGGCACCCTAGGTCTCCTTAGCATTGCTGAGGCATCAATTCCCCACTTTCAGCTAGAATCAGAATTAAAACAGTGGTTCTACGCTGCAGTTAATATTGTGCTTTACCTCAATTCACAACATCCCACAATGCCCACAAACACTGAAGGGGGGGGAAATAAGGACATTTTTGTGTGCATGTGTGTGCACATCATCTGAAGGTACATCTAAGGAGAAGATCGTGCAAGAAGTGTTGATCTTCCACCCCCTCCTCACTTGCTTGTTGTGCTGAAAGTCTGCAAAATGATGAAACAATATAAACCTCTCTTCACGGAAATAGGGGGTGTGAGTGGTAGGGTTCCACTTCCCTTGTCTTACTTAGAAGGAGTTGTGGAGCAGCAAGAGTTCCTTCTGCTTAAGCCAATTCAATACAAGGGAGGGAGAATTCACCTTCTCAGCCTTGGTAAGCCACAACACAACTGCTAAAGATACAGAAGCCCTGTCTTCCTTTTCATATGGTCACCCTAAATTTACCGAAGTGAGGTCATGACGCAGTGTAGAGCAAATTCTAGGCACACTTCTCATCTTCATTGGCCCAGAGCAGGTATAGGCAACATACCCATTTCTTGGTGCCTACCAAGGTGTCCTCCACCCGCCACACACATTCTTAAAAACAACAACAACAACAACAACAACAACAACAACAACAACACAACGTCTTCCCGGAAGCTGGGATTGTTGAAAGCTGTGGGTTCAAAGGAATTCTTCAGTGTCTTGGGGCTCAGATCCTACCTCTGTGTTGCACTCAGTCTAGCTAATGGCACCCTCCGCTCCAGTATTTGGCAGAATATGGTGCATTCATTTTAAGAAATTCAGCCAAGAATGGAGCAAGTCAATGCTTGGAGACATTACAGGACAATCTAGCAAGTGATTTTGCCATGAGGACAGCAGCACTAAGTCACGTACCCAGATCCAGATTTAGCAATGCCTCTCGAACAAGCAGGACTAGATTAAATGTTCAATAGATTGGTTACAACCATCAGAACGTGGATATGCATGCACCCTAGGCACAGAGTGACTTCCAGGTGTGGCATAACCATTGATAAGCACAGGATTTGGACAGGAAATCTCCCAATATTAAGTACCACAACTTTGGGCACAGCATTGTTTTGATTAGATTTTGTTGCTAAAGCCATTAGCAATGAGTCTTCTTGGGGTATCTCTATATTAACCAAAACATTTGCAAAAACATGCAGCCTTACCGTGGCTTTCTGCTTTCAGATGCTTTGCAGTAATAGGATGAGCTACTTTATATGGCAGACATATGTTTTGACTCGAGGGAGTGTCTCTCTCCATCCCTAGCATGTGTGTAATGGGGGAGTCTTGTTTTCCTCTGTTTCCTCACAGCCACCAGGAAACCAGGGCCGTAGCTAGACCTAAGGTTTATCCCAGGATCATCCCAGGTTCATCCCTGCCTGAGCACTGGATGCCCTGTGTGGCACTTAGATGAACAGGTTTGACCCCAGGACAATCCTGGGATAAACTTTAGGTCTAACTACAGCCCAGGACTAACTTCTGAGTAGATATAAGATTGTGCTGTAAGTCTGCAATCCTTGGCACACTTACAATGGGACTTACTTCTGAGTAGACATAAGATCACACTAATAAGTCTGCAACCCTTGACATACTTACCCCATTGAATTTAATGGGGTGCTGTTGGTGCATTGGGGATCAGATGTGTCTCCCTTTGTTGCAGGGAGGCATTTTACCCTCTTCTCCCTCGATCACAGACACAGAAAGTCCTTCCTCAGCAAATTCAGAGCGCAACGCCGGCTTTACACACTGCTGATTTTGTACCATTAAGGGTTTATTCTGGCTTTTCTCTGATCTTTTTGAAAATGGGATAAAGGAGAGGAAACTGCCGGAGATGTCAACGACATCATGTAATCAACCTACAAACTTCTGTGAGTGGCCAGTTACAAGCGTGCAATAAATCACTCATTTAGAGAATCCTTCGATTGCTTATCTGGTTGTGTGAAACTACTATTGACTCTGCTTGAGAGTCCTTTTCCCTCTTTTGTTTTATTGCCTTCATCAGATCCAGAGCCTTTTGTCCCTTTGTAGCCTTTGTTCAAACCCTATAAGTACCCTGAACTTCAGGCCCACAGTGTTCCTGGTTGCCCTAAAAGCTTCATCCCAAGTACTTGCTTCCCTCGGATTATCCCCGTAGCGCTAAGCTTTCGCAGTCATTGTTTTTGCTACCGGGTGACAACGATCCTTTGCATACCAGGAAGTGAGTTTAAGGGGGAAATGTAAAACAATCATAAAAAATTAATGGATGACCCAATTCAATTTAAATTTGCTATGCTTAAAGCTCCCCGTAATATCTATTACTGTGCCAGTTTTGGTGTCTTTATCTTTAAAGCTTATGCAGATGTAAGCATTTCTTTAAAATCCTGTTCCTGTGCCCCAGCGGCAGCTCGGAAGATACGCTCAAAATATAGGGGCTAAATACGGTGAATCTTTTTGCTTTATTGCACAATTAAGGCAGGATGCATGGGAGTACTTCACAATCAAAGCAGATTATAAGGTGGAAAACTTCTGAGTCCTTTGCATGCAATTCGCAGTGATTGCACAGTATAACGCTGGTGTGATAAAGCTCTAAGACAAGGAACCACTTTCCTGTTGAAATCAGTTGGTTGCTTAAGAAGTTGATTTAATCCTGATTTCGTGACAAACCCATCTTCATCCTAACTGTGATTAAGCTAAATTCACCAGAGAAGTTGGCTTGAGACATAACGTGCCCTGAGCCCTCTTCTGCACACTAAATTTCTGAAAAAGGAAATGAGAAGTGTACACAAAGCATACACAAAGTAGTGGGTGTGTGAGTTACCTACCCTCACCTTCCATCACAAGAGCTAGCCTTGGCGCATTGCCTGCTGCTAAAGACAAGTCCTGTGAGCTCTTTTCTCCTCCCTGCTTGTGCACTCTTGACCCTGAAGCGCTCTCTTTCTTTCTCTCTCTCTCTCCCAGCAGTGTTAAGGCCCCAGCTTGCTTAGCCCCAAGCCCTGCAATTCCCTCTGAACCATGGTCCTGCTCACTCTGACCTGGACACTCCATGCATGTCTTCTCTACGACACAGCCCCTGGTTTAAATGCCGAGCAATCTTTGAACTAATTTTCCCAGCATTCGATGTCTACATTATTCATTTTGTTTTCTGATGCATTTCCCTGTTCATATAGTGCCTTTTGCCAACTAGCTAATTCCAGTGGAGGCTGGTAGCTCCAATGTCAGTGGGGCGGTGAATTCACTCCGGGTTTCCGTCAGAACTCTAAAGGAGCTATCCAAGGTGCTGCTTTATTCTGACTGGTTCTGACTGAAACCCGGAGCGTTGCACTTTGGATAGCTCCTTTAGAGTTCTGACTGACCGCCCCACTGACATCGGAGCCACCAGCCTCCACTGGCTACTTCTCAAGGGTAATTATCATGCATATTCTGATTCATGGGTGTTCAGTAAAATCCCTCTGATTTTGTAAAGGCCTATGTGTGTGTGCATCATTGGGTCACCTCTGCCAAGTTGCACTAAGTCTAAGGTTTCAAAGGCTTATGTCTGAACGCTTGTGCACATGTCTAGACAGGACATTTGATCACAACAGAGGGTGTCAGGTGTGTTGAACAGCAATGCTCCAGAGCCCCTGGCAATCTCTGCACAAAGTTTAGAGAAAAGGAAGAAAGCAAAACAAAAGGGGCCTTGTTTGTTTCCTCCTCATCCCTCTTCCTGGGCCTCCTTCTGATAAGAAGGGTGGATAGCAAGCAACCTGATATAATGTACTGCTGATGGGAAGGGAACAAAGGGAACCCTTTGCTTTCTTTTGTTTAGTGAAAAAGAAAGAAAAGGTTGATTCTTTTAACACCTACTGATATGTAAGGGTGACCATATGGAAAGGAGGACAGGGCTCCTGCAGCTTTAACAGCTGTAAAGAAAGGGGAATTTCAGCAGGTGTCATTTGTATGCATGCAGCACCGGGTGAAATTCCCTCTCCATCACAACAGTTAAAGCTGCAGGAGCCCTCTTTGGTATCTGGTTAAGAGGGCAGGGCTCCTGCAGCTTTAACTGTTGCGATGTAGAGGGAATTTCACCAGGGGTTGCATGCATACAAATGACAGTTGCTGAAATTCCCTTTTCTATACAACTGCTAAAGATACAGGAGCCCTGTCCTCCTTTTCATGCGGTCACCCTAGACATGTGGAGAGAAGGTGGAGCAGTCCAGTGGAACAAGGACCTCCGAAGCCTGGCAGTGTCACTACTGCAACCATGGCTCAGTGGCAGAGCACCTGTTTTGTATGCTGAAAGTCTGAGGTTCAATCCCCGGCATCTCCAGGTACAGCTAGGAAAGAATCCTGCCTGAAGCCTTGGAGACCCACCGGCAGTCACTGTTGGCAATACTGGGCTAGGATCTGTCTTGAGATAAGGTAGCTTCCTATGTAGGTTTTGGTAAGACCAGTGATATTCCTTGGGAGTTGGGTTTCACACAGTTCTAAGTTGCCACTGGGTTTCTCCTAGAGTAAAATTTCAGAGCAATTTGAACTGTTCCCCTAAAAAAAAGTTTAACAATTCCACTAGGCTTCTTGTGTGAGTCTAACTGGCTCTTTGGAACCTACCCACTGTTTTTAATTTATAGCTGTGCTCGGCAACATTAGCAACAAAAAGATCGCTCCCAGTCCAAAGAAACATGCAAAGTAAAGTTTGGCAGAGACAACAGAAGAAGCCCAGAAAACAAAAGACCAGTGTGAACACAAATCATCATCATCATCATCATCATCATCATCATCATCATCATCGGCACAAAAGAGAGCTTGTCATGTGTGGTACTGCCAGCACATAATTAGCAATTTTCTTCCATAGACGTATGTATCTTTTATTAATGCCACTCAAGCCATATCTAATTACCACTAGCAGAAAGGCTGTCACTTACTTCTTAAATACAAAACCACACCTGCCTTCTAGTAAACCCAAAACGCTCCCCAAGGAATTGCTCTATTAGCTCTTTGGCTAGATTTCCATTTTATAGCATTTTTCAAGGTAATCACATCTGGTATGCTTTCTTCCCCAAAGCAGACAGACCTCTGCTTTCAGATCTCACTTCATATTTCTCAAATTCATTGCTGTCATAGAATCATAGAATAGTAGAGTTGGAAGGGGCCTATAAGGCCATCGAGTCCAACACACTGCTCAATGTCGTTCAGCTCTCATCTGCACAGCATATTGTTGTGGATTTTTCTGTCCTTTTACCTTTCTATTCATTCAGGGCTTGTCTACATGATGAGTTTCATACACATGTCACTGCAAAAAACAGTGTTGACCAAAACATATAGTTAAAATGGAATCAATACATATCAAAGGAGAAGAGCCTTCACTGTGGTGGCCCCCCTTCCTACAGAATACCCTGCCTTTGAAGGTCAGGCAGGTGCCAACGTTGGGCTGCTTGCAGTGCCTTGTGAAAATGTCATTGTTTCAGGAAGCTTTCCTTGAGTGACCAGACACATTTTTACCAGAACTCAGGTTTTATCCAGAATTCTGTTTCTTTTAAAAATAGTGTTGTTGTTGTTGTAGTTGTTGTTGTTGTTGTTGTTTTTAATATGGTGTTTCTATTATTTTATTCTGTTGTTCACCTCGTCAAACTGCAATATTTAGATACTGCTTCTGGATATGGAGCAGTATCTAAATATTGCAAATAAAATATTTATTTATTAAAACATTTATATCCCATCCTATATCACAAGGATCTCTGGGTGGCATACAGATAAAATCATACATATAAAATAGAACAATAAACATACAATTCTAAAACAAATTTAACCATTAATATGTTAAAACCAATATGAAATTTTAAAACAGTAAAATCCAATTAAAACAAGACAGTGTGCAGGCTGGTGGATTTAGCCATCAAAGGCTTTGTTAAAAAAACATGTCTTAACCTGGCGCCAAAATAAAGCCAGTGCTGGTGCCAGTCGGGAGAGGCGCTCCCTTAAGTATCGAGGTCCCAAGCCGTTTACGGCTTTAAACGTCATTAGCAACACCTTGAATTCTGACCGGAAGCGTATTGGCAGCCAGTGCAATTCCTTTAAGACCAGTGTTATGTGGGATCTGTAAGATGTACCAGTCAGCAGTCTAGCTGCTGCATTTTGCACTAGCTGCAACTTCCGAGTCGTCTTCATGGGCAGCCCCACGTAGAGTGCATTGCAGTAGTCTAATTGGGAAGTTTCCATAAATACATACATTTACTACCATTTGTAGCTATTACCAACAGCAAGATATGTGAATAACAATGTTTTCTTCTGCTCAAGAGGAAAGGTGCTTCCAGGTAGAAGGTTGCTAGTGCTAACAGAAGATATTGTGCAGCTCTTCAGTCTTTTTCTCCTTGATGGATTTTATCCAGTACAAAAAAAGACAGAAGAAGCAGCGGGCAAACCTGGGAGGGCTATGGCATTGTCTGGACATCTCATAACATTCTGTGAATGAGGCATAATAAAAGCCTTGTTTGAAAGCTTCCTAAGTCTGCAAATACAGAATCGTAGAACATAGCCCAAACCATTATAATGTCCTTGTTAGATGTTATAATGGCCTTTTAGAGGTTTGAAGTCACAGGGTAATATCCAATGTTATTCTTACATAGAGTAGACCCATTGAAATAAATAGGACTCAAGTTAGTTGTGGCTAGATTAAGCCTCACTCATTTCAATGGGTCTACTCTGTGGAGGGCTAACACGGGATACCATCCATAGTATGGAAACCATTTCCAGAGGGTAGCCATGTTAAATTATTGTAAAACACACCCATACCCACACACACACACCAGATTACTCTTGTTGTTGTTGTTGTTGTTGTTAGAAACAAAGTACTATGGGAGACATGTGAGCAGTCTTGCAAATTCTTTAAAAACTGGAATGTCATTAGAGGCTAAAAATTTGATTGGAGCAACAGGAGAGGGGAGGAGATTCTTCACTCTTTCCCTCAGGCCATTCTCCCAATTACACCCCCCACCTTCCACTGAAAAAGATACTGAGACCCTGCATTTCCCCTCTCTATTATTATTATTATTATTATTATTATTATTATTATTATTATTATATTTATTTATTTATTTATTTATTTATTTATTTATATAGCACCACAGCTAGTTAAGGGGCAATTATCCATGGGGAAATGGCCTCCTTCTGCAGCTCTTGCGCCAATTACATTTTCATCCTCCATGGCTCCATTGCAGGCTTTTTTCTTTGTCTTTTTTAAGAAAACACACATTAAGCTCCATCCGATGAGCGTTTTACTGCACGCTCGTTACTGGGTTCTCACAGGTTGCTTACATGACATCGTCTGCCTCTCGTGCGTCTTCCACCCCTTCTGGCCTTTGTTGCGCCACAACCACCACGACCCCCCGCCCCGAAAAACTCCAGTTGCTGCTCTCTCCTACCGGACTGAATGGGCCTAATTACTCCCTGTTTTCAGGAAGCGACGTCGGAGTGGCGACAGAAGCCGTGCCTTTCGACCTAGATGTGATGGGGTTAATTGTGTCTTCTCCATCTCACCTAGTTTAGCTCTACTTTTCATCCCCCACCCCACCACAGCTACTGAGAAGATTGCAAGCTCAGAGGGCGCAGGGAAATCTCAGTGGGCTGGCAGTTAAGAACATCAGGACATCAGAAGTGCCCTGTTGGATCAGACCAAGGGTCCATCTAGTCCAGCACTCTGTTCACACAGAGGCCAACCAGCTGTCGACCAGGGACCAACAAAGCAGGATATGGTGCAGCAGCACCCTTCTGACCATGCCCCCCCCCCCCACAACTGCTGTATATATCAGCATCCCTGTGAATGAAACAGTGCCAGTGCTGCGTCCCTGGAAGCCCCAGTGCCAGTGCACTACTATACCTGATATTTCAGACATCAAAGACAGCCCAAGCTGTTGCATTGCTTACTGCAAACTAAGGGAACAGGATTGGTCCTGGGGGCTGGATTGCTTCCCAGGACCAAGCTGGAGGGGCAGATGACATAGGCGGATGGGTTGCTCTCCCAATCCCCAACCCCTGCCCTAAGACCCATTGCCTGACATCATCTGGTCCATCCTGGCTTTCTCTGTGCAGAGAAAATTGCAGAGAGAAAGGTGCTGGGGATGGCCTGTGAAGAAACTTGGCAGGTTCTTGGAGGAGTGGCTTCTCCAGGCTGAGTCATGGAGCTGTTTCATTGCCCCAGTCAGGATGCAAGTGGGGCCGAAGGGACCCAGTCACAGTATGGACCATCCTGCTGCATGGACCATTATTTGGCAATGAAAATTATAGGTGTGCAGTGTGTGTGTGTGTGATCCAGATCCACACACACGAAGGTACCAATCCAGATTGTGCCACTTATTTTAGAGGGAGGGAGGGAGGGACGGAGGGAAGAAAGAAAGAAAGACATAGCTACTTGCTACAACTTCAGAAGTAATGCATAGTATGGATCCAAGGCCATTGCTTTCAATGGGTTTAAGCAAGCTTACTTCTGGGCTGGATTGATTGTAGCCCTTGTGTGGGAGTCTTTTCAAAAGCTGAATAACAATCTTGGAAGAGTGGAACTTCAACCTGCAATGAGCAAGGGCAGAGAATGCACTAATTATTGCTTCCGCTAGCTGAATATATAAAAGGCCAGATTAAGTTAGGGGGCTGCACTGTTAGCTCAGATACTTTAAAACAAATTAATCTTGCTGCATTGTCAGATTATACCATCATAGAAACCTAATTATTTTCTTTCACCTCTGTGTAGGTGGTGGGATTAACATAAATTCTTCTACAATGCATCAAACACCGCCACCTAACAGCCTCAGGGGCTATGTCATTATTATATTACACAACTTTCAGAAATTACGTTATTGATTTCAAGGTATAAAAGTCAGTGCAACGAACCTGTTGACTGATGTGATGATGAAATGGTTGGAGGTTGTGCCAAGCAAACCTGGGGCCTGCACCAATGTTACTCACTATAAACTTGCAAATGTTAATAGGATTGTTTTCTTTTTGCATGCACTAAGGCAGACTAAGCAGATTCCTGATAGGGCTGATTGCTCTGGGAAACTTTTTCATCTTTGCTTCTTGCGAGAGTCTAAGGAACCTAGAAAACTGCCATATACTTGGTCCATCTAGCTCAGTGTTGTTGATATGGAGTGGCAGTGGCTCTTCAGGGTTACAGGCAGGATTCTTTCCTTTCCCTACCTGGAGAAGCCCGGGATCGAATCTAGGGCCTTCTGCATGCAAAGCAGGTTTTCTACTACTGAGCCACAGTCCAGGGAGTGGAATGGGAACGGAAAACCACTCCAAATTTCAAGTGCATGGGTGACCAGATGCACCGGGAAACCCCAGAGACATCCGGAAAAATGGGAGTCTCCGGGGCAACCGGGACTGGGCCCCAATTCACCGGGGGAAAGGGCTGAAAGACACGTTCCCGGACTTCCGGGAACTCGTCTCCGAGCCCCCACCCCCAATGCCGATCTAGGCTTCTTCTGCACGCTGGCACCATCGCGCCAGTTCACAGGAGAAAGCCTGCAGTGGCCCTGGGGGGGTGGGGTGGAGGAGCTGGAAGATGCATTCCCGGGCTTCTGGGAAAGCGTCTCCCAGGCTCCGCCCCCAGCGCCGATCTTGGCAGCTCAGTTTTGATTGCCCACCACAGGCAGCTGGGCCTGGGCCAGCAATGGCGCGAGGATGGTTGTGCCGCTGCTGGCCGAGGCCCAGCCACCCAGGATGGGCAGCAAAAACTGAGCCCTGCCCATTGCCTCTCGTCACACTGGTGCTGACCAAGAAAAGCGCCAGTGCGACGAGAGGCAACGGGCTGGGGGCCGCCAGCGCATATCCTCCAGAGGAGGAGGAGGAGGAAAAGGAGAAGCAGCAGCAGCAAGAGAAGAAGCAAGTAGCAGGTAAGACTAGTGTGTGTGTGTGTGTGCTGGCAGTGTGTGTGTACTAATGTCTGAATGGGGTGCATGGGGTGTTTGACCATGAATGAATGCATGTGCATGTTTGCAGTGTGTGTGTGTGTGGGGGGGAAGGGCTGCAGTTTTCTGTGTGTGAGTTGGGGGGCATGATTTGGAGGCGATATTCCTATTAAATAATGCATTTTGACCCATAGACCTTCCTCTCCAATTTGTTTGCTATAAGTGGCATGATGTATATTTTGTAACAATGGCTGATAATTGTTCATACTTCTTTAAAATCTTTTTAAAAAATTACAGGGTAGCCATTATCATCCATCATCATCATCATCATCATCATCATCATCATCATCATCATCATTTATCTCTCTTTTCTTGCTCATGGTGGTTTTTCTAGATGAACATGATGGGCCTTGCCAAGTCATGCTGTCTTTTACTGATTCAGAAATTTCCTGACTATTGAACATGTTTCAGGTATGACTGCTTTCTGGATGTTGGCGTGCATGTAGGTTTTCTCTAAAAATAAAAATGATGTGATGCTTGTGACTGATGTGACTAACGGAATAATTGTATTTCCCCCCCTGTTGCCATAGTTCTTTAACTTCCATAGCCAGTGGTGTATATTTTTCTCTCTTTTCCTCTTCCTTTTCTGCAACGTTTTTGTCTTTAGGTATTGCTATGTCAATGAGGTAGGTCTGTTTTTCTTGGTTGTTTTTTACTGTTATGTCTGGTTGAAGTAGAACAAGCTAAGAGGTGCTAGCCTTTAGTCCATTTTGTTCCATGGCTAATGTTTGCAGGGTAATAGTAGTTTATACTCATTCTGAATGTTTGCTTGCTTGTTTGTTGTAGTAGATTTTTCTGTACTTGTCAACTACTTCATTTGTTTACTGGTAGCAGTATGCTGAATGTGTGACTATGGATATGAGAAAGGTGATGGTGAAAGAGTGTTAAATGTTAGGAAAGATGAGATTATGGTCATCCAGTGAAGGACTTGCAGTCAGAAAAGATATTTGAGGCAAGGGGAGACTCTTTCACACGGAGTATAGCAAAAGCTTCAAAGTACAGCAAAAGCTACAAAAGTAGGAATGAGTGAAGTTAATTTCAGATACATTGAATGTCTCACTTGTTCTTTATTCCAGTGATTTTAACATTAAGATGTTATGTAGAACAGGTTTGTCTTAATTGTGTGCTGTGAAATCAGACATGTGACCAAGGCCATGTTTGGAGGGCACGCCCCCTTCGGGGCTGGGCATGTTGGTGGGCACACCCCTTTGGGGGCTGGACATGTTGGTAGGCACGCCCCCTTGGGGCGGCCATGTTGTCTTCCTTTTTGGTTTCCAAAACATGGTCAACCAAGCATGGGCTAGAAACATAAAATGGCCACTGCACATGGCAGCAGCCATTTTTCCAAGCAGTGCCGTGAGGATGAGCCCAGTTGGCACCCCAGCTTGCTTGAGGTAACAGCAATGTTGTGTGCTCACAACAAGCCACATTGTTGCATGTAGGGTGTTCACTGACGCATCGCCAAAAAAGAAGACCAAGGAAGCTGCTTTATACGGAGTCATCAGTGGTCTTGGTCCATCCAGCCTAGTATTGCTAACACTGACAGGTGGCAGTTCTCCAGAGTTTTCAGGCAGGATTCTTCTGAAATGCATTGGGAGAAGGACCATTTACTTTTCAGTTCAATACAACAATCTTTTTTTCACTCCTTTCTTTCAATTCAGCTGACAGCTTCCCCATTCTACCATAGTAGACTGGTAGGGAGAAGCTGTTTTGATACTTTCTCCCACACTATTCTGTTGATCTCTCTATAAGAGATTACACCCATTCTTCAAACCTTGAAGCATTACTTGAATGGAACAGGTACAACATAGATATTTACAGGCAAGCATATTTTATCGTTTCTCAGGAGAAGCACCCCTTTAATTTTTCACAGAACGAGGTGAACTGGTATTGTAAATGTGTCATCAAATTCCAGAAAAGCAAACTGAACCACAATGTGTTGAGTTTGGATCTGAACACACACATATGAGATATACAAGACCATTTGACTAGGCCAAACGACACTGAAAAAGACGATTATATCCAATTGTGTCTGTCTCCCAACAGAGTGACACCTGTCAGTGCAACAGATCCCCTCCGCTCCAATGGGTTGGGGGACTTCAGTGCACTCTATGTGGGGCTGCCTTTCAAGACAGTCCGGAAATTTCAGCTGGTTCAAAATTCAAGAGCCAGATTTTTGTTGGGTCCTTCCGGGTCAGAGCACCTAACTTTGATCATGTCAGCTCCATTGGCTTTTTATTTGTTCCCAGGCTCAGTTCAGAGTGCTGGATCTCGCTTTTCAAGCTTTTAATTGTGTGGGCAGTGCTTAATTGTGTTCGGCTGGCGATGGGATGAGAAAAAATAGTCACACAGGCATAGCTGGGATAATAAATTGGCCGCAACTTGATTGAATCACTTGAATAGGCTTGGCAGCGGCATAGGGTGTGGATCCTGTAATTGTCCAGCCTGCCTGCTGACCGATTCTTCTGGCCCCCACGCTAAGAGCACTGGTGGTGGTCAGAAGGGCCAGGGGCAGACCATGATGCAGACCACAAATGTGAACCCCTTGCAATCGCCATGGACACGGCCAGCTTGCAGCCCCCATGCTGGTCTGGTCTTGGCGCCATGTCCCCGAGATCCCTTACAGGAATTCTCACTTTGGGGGAGCAGGGAGCCCCATCCCTCTCCCCCTCACCAATGGATCCAGCCCAATGCCTATCATGCCAACGTAAGTTGTGACAAATGTTATAAAACGAAGCATCCACAAGGAATTTACTGATAGTCCAGATCAACTTATTTACAATGGAATTAATCTTGCAATGGGGAAGGCAAAAAACCCTGCACAGCCTTTGCCAATTGCTGTGCAGGTAAAATTCCTTCTCAGCCCCATTAACTGGTGACTACTTCTGCCACTGCAAGACATCTTGCTACCAGGAGTGGGTGGGTGGGAAAGTCAGCAACTGCAATCCTGGAGCTGCATGGGAGATCTGCCTTTGTGCAGCTGCTCTTTACCAGCCTTTCTCCCTTCGCTGCCAGCCTGCTCACCCCCACAATTCATCACTCTCCGTTCAGGGGGAGGGGAAACTCGGCTTATGGATAGACGGCCTCTTTTTGTCCAGTAGCCAAATTGCCCCCGGGGTTCAAACCAGCAAACTGTATGACATTCAGAAGGTGATCCTCTGCCTCGGAAGCCTTTCCCCTCCCATGGTATCATCCATCCCCCCTTCTCTTTTCTCTGTGCAGAAAGAGGCGCGCTCTCTGCATGGAGAAAGGGACTTGGCTGGTGCTTGCAAGAGCTGGCTTCTGCAAGCCCCAGCCAAGTTGGGTGCCTTCTTCTTGTGCTGCTCACATCTTAATTAGGGTGCAAGCAGCATGGGAAGGGACTCAGCCAGGACTTGCAGGAGCTGGTTCTGCAAACCCCAGCCAAGTCGGAGGAATTTCCTTGTTAGCTAGAACAGGATGGATGAATATGCCTAGAATAACATAATTGATGTTAAGCTATGAAATGCCAATGGAACTGATAATCGAAGGTAATAAAAGTCAAGGATAGAAGTGGTGGAGGTAAAAGGGTGCCTACAGACATGGCCTTTGTTGTGCCATCTCTATGCCTCATTCATGGCATTGCTACGTGTGCGTGGGGAGGTCTAGACATTATCGCCTTCCATTTCTTCACCATTGCAACCTGCTTGTTCTTCTGCCTCTTGCTCTGGCCCAGGCAACGGTGGGGGTGAGGAGCAGCAGCAGATGCCTCCTTGCCTACTGGCTCTTTGCCTGTCAAGCAAGCAAGGAGTAGCAATGATGAGAAAGAGGAGGAGGAGCAAGAGAGCAGCTGGCGACCATGGTGGTGAGAAGGTAGAGGGAGGGGTCCCACGGAGGCGGTCTTGCTGCAGGAAAACCTGGAACCGGCGCTGCTAGAGCCAAAGCACATGTTACCCTAAGAGCACAGCTCTAAAGTGTAACTGCTCCATTCCATATCACTGGCTTCTGCTGATGGCAGGGGGAGGTACACAGATCCATTCCCAGAACCTGAGAATCAGTCCCAAAACCATGTCATTTATTTCATATTTATTCATAGCTGCATTTTTTGAAACCAGTGCTGCAGGACATTTTGAATTTTCCACTTAGGCCTTGACTTCAAAGACTGAGCTGGATTATATTAGTAGCCACATGATCTGCTGGGTTATTAGTAGCCACATGTGTCCTTTATGCAGTTTTCATTTAATTCTCATTTCTTTAATTCCCCATTAAATAGGTTACCCAACTGGGATTGCTTTGCTTTTCCTAGGCCACGTTTATCTCTGTCTTCTTCCATTATGAAGAAAAGCCATTCATTCATGTGTCATCAAATTATGCTCAAGAAGAGCTTGTATTACTTTTGACATGAAAGGAGATCTACAATTGCACTATTTCAGAGTGGCTTCATGCGTTTCCCGAACAAAGAGATAGGGTGGGGATTAATAGCAGATCCTTGTGGATTCTTCAAATGTTGACACCCAAGCCCACAAATTACTACAACAGAGATCTCAATTTGGTGCTGTACGTGCTCTGTGCACGTTTCTATCTCTGCAAAGGATGTGAAGAGTTTAATTTTTTTTAAAAAATTGTATTCAGAAGAAATAGTAATTAGAATCATAGAACCATAGAATAGTAGAGTTGGAAGGGGCCTACAAGGCCATCAAGTTCAACCTCCTGCTCAATGCAGGAATCCCATCTTAAAGTATCCCTGACAGATGGCTGTCCAGCTGCCTCTTGAAGGCCTCTAGTGTGGGAGAGCCCACGACCTCCCTAGGTAATTGATTCCGTTGTCGAACTGATTAATTAGAACAGGTTTGTCTAATTGTGTGCTGTAAAATCAGACATGATCAAGGTTATATTTGGGTGACATGCCCCCTGGGGGCTTGACATGTTGGTGGGCAATGCATGCCCCTTGGGGGCGGCCATGTTATCCTCTTTTTTGGTTTCCAAAATATGGTCAATCTAGATCAGCACTGGGGTGGCTGGAGGATGTGTTCCCGGAAGCCAACATGGATTTGTCAGGAACAAATCCTGTCAGACTAATTTGATCTCATTTTTTGATAGGGTAACCTCCCTTGTGGACTGTGGGAATGCTGTGGATGTCATATATCTTGACTTCAGCAAAGCTTTTGACAAACTACCACATGACATTAACAAACTAGCTAAAAGTGATTAACAAACTAGCTAAAAGTGGGCTAGATGGAACAACTATTAGGTGGATTCACAGTTGGCTACAGAATCGGACTCAAAGAGTACTTATCAATGGAATCTTCTCAAACTGGGGGGAGGTAATGAGTGGGGTACCGCAGGGCTCAGTCCTGGGCCCAGTGCTCTTCAACATTTGTATTAATGATTTGTACGAGGAGGTGCAGGGAACGCTTATCAAATTTGCAGATGACACAAAATAGGGTGGGATAGCTAATACCCTGGAAGACAAAAACAAACTTCAAAGTGATCTTGATAGGCTGGAGTGCTGGGCTGAAAACAACAGAATGAAATTTAATAGGGATAAATGCCAAGTTCTACATCTAGGAAATAGAAACCAAATGCACAGTTACAAGATGGGGGATACTTGGCTCAGCAATACTACAAATGAGAAGGATTTTGGAATTGCTGTAGATCACAAGCTGAATATGAGCCAACAGTACGATATGGCTGCAAGAAAGGCAAATGCTATTTTGGGCTGCATTAATAGAAGTATAGCTTCCAAATCACGTGAGGTACTGGTTCCTCTCTATTCAGCCCTGGTTAGGCCTCATCTAGTTCTGGGATTCACAATTCAAGGAGGACGCAGACAAGCTGGAGCGTGTTCAGAGGAGGGCAACCAAGATGAACAGGGGTCTGGAAACAAAGCCTTATGAAGAGAGACTGAAAGAACTGGGCATGTTTAGCCTGGAGAAGAGAAGGGAGACATGATAGCACTCTTCAAATACTTAAAAGGTTGTCACCCAGAGGAGGGCCAGGATCTCTTCTCGATCCTCCCAGAGTGCAGGACATGGAATAATGGGCTCAAGTTACAGGAAGCTGGACATCAGGAAAAGCTTCCTGACTGTTAGAGCAGTACGACAATGGAATCAGTTACCTAGGGAGGTTGTGGGCTCTCCCACACTAGTGGCATTCAAGAGGTAGCTGGACAACCATCTGTCGGGGATGCTTTAGGATGGATTCCTGCATTGAGCAGGGGGTTGGACTCAATGGCCTTGTAGGCCCCTTCCAACTCTGCTATTCTATGATTCTGTGATAAGTCCAGGAATGCATCCTCCAGCCCCCACCGGGCTGATCTCGTCCTTCTCCTGGGCCGGTGCAATTGGGGGCCAGTCCGGGTTGCCCCGGAGTTCCCCGTTTTTTCCGGGTCATCTGGTCACCCTACATCCATCCAACACATGATGTGTTTGTGTTTGATGAGTTCATACTTTATAATTGGCTTTAGGACAAGGTGCACGTTTTTGAACTCCAGGCTTTCAGGAAGGAATAAAACCCCTGAAAGATGGTGCAACTTAGGCTGGCTTTTACTAATCAGAGTGAAGTTCATTTTGGTTAATTTGTACAAGGGTGTTTTTTGTTTTAAAATAAATAAATGTGTTGATAATTATAGTTTACGATGTTTCCAGACAGTGTGCTGAATCCCTGGCCCTTCTGAGCATTGCTCTAGGATGCAGAGAATCTTATCTTTCTCATAAAAGAAGATTAAAGAAGAAGAACCTGTAAAACTTAAATGCATTTTAGTTTCCCTGCTGTTCTCCAAATTTTCCCTTGAAGCTAGTTTTACCTCATTTTTGTTCCCAAATATGAACACTTTTTGGTGGGGTGGGAATCAGGAAAAATGTGCATTTTAAAAAATGCACAAATTTCCCCAATTGAAAAAAATATGCTTTTTATTTTAAATGTGTATTTTCCCAATGAAAAAATGTACATTTCCCCCCTTAAGCTAAAGTATGAAAATATGCACAGAATTTTGCATCTTTGCACAAATGCGTATTTCTTTGAGTGTGTGTTTGTGCAAGTGTACATTGTTTTAAAATGCAAATGCAAGTTTGGGAAATTGTGAAAATTGTTTATGTTCGGGGTTATGAATGGGGTATGTTCTCAGGAACAAAAGTCTAATATATCCCTAATCCCACTCATTCCCTTCTCTATGGGGACAAGGTTCGGGGGAGGAGAATGACCTCACTGGTTACATCTGTGGGCTCGATGGCTAGAGTCATAGAATCATATGGAAGGGGCCTACAAAGCCATCGAGTCCAACCCCCTGCTCAATGCAGGAATCCACCCTAAAGCATCCCTGACAGATGGTGCCTCATGCCTACTCTAGTTAGAGTGACCATATGGAAAGGAAGACAGGGCTCCTATATCTTCAACAGTGTGGTTTAGTGGCTAAAGTGTTGGACTGGGAGTCAGGAGATCCAGGTTCTATTCCCCTCTCGGCCATGGAAGCCTTCTGGACGACTTTGGGCCAGTCACAGCCTCTCAGCTCAGATTGTTGTTGTGAGGATAAAATGGAGAGGAAGAAGATTGTGTACGCCACCTTGGGTTCCTTGGAGGAAAAAAGGTGGGATATAAATGCAATAATAAATTAATAATAAAATAAACATTTGCACAGAAAAGGGGATTTTCTTGGAGGGCAGGGTTCCTGCAGCCTTAACTGTTGTGATGAAGAGGGAATTTCACCAGGTGCTGCATGCATACAAATTAGGGCTGTGCTCTGCTCTGATTCAGATCCCCGAATCAGGAGCGGAGTGACATGGTCCGCATCCGCTAAGGGCGGATCCGAATTGGGTTGGGGCGGCTGCGGATTGAGGAGAAACGGATCACTCCATTGCGGATCGCTTCACCTCAATCCGGAGCTCTGAATGCAGGTAAGTGGGGGGAGGGGGGCTTACCTGCCGCCACTGCTGCTGCCGCAGCCCATGTGACAACGGCGGCGGAGCCAGGTAAGGGGGGAGGGGGGCTTACCTGCCTCCATCGTGGTCCAGCGGCGGCTTCAACTGAGGCCCAGACCTCAAAGAGGAAGCAGGCTCTGGCCTGCTTCCGGCTTGAGGCCTGGGCCTCAGTTGAAGCCGCCGGCGGACCGCGACGGACGCAGGTAAGAGGGGCTTCAACCTGGGTCCACCGCCTGCCACCGCCACAGTCCGTGTGGTGGCGGACGGCTGAGCCAGGTAAGGGGGGAGGGGGGCTTATTTGCCCCCCATTTTGTTCCTCCTTCCCCACTTACCTGCCTCCACCGCCCGCTACAGAGGCAAGTAAGTGGTGGAGGGGCAAAATGGGGGGCGAATCTCGATCCGACCCTTTGGATCTCACTCCAGATCCAGTTCTGGAGCGGGTTGGGGGAGGGTCGGATCAACCCGAAGCGGTTCGGGCCCGATCTGAAAGTTTCGGATCGGGCCACGAAGCGGTTCAGGAGGCTGGTGCACAGCCCTAATACAAATGACTCCTGCTGAAACAGTTCTATACAATTGTTAAAGATACAGGAGCCCTGTCCTCCATTTCATACGGTCACCCTACTCTAGGTAGACAAATTGAATTAAAGCACTGACAGCACTAAAAACACATTCCCTCAATCATCTCGATTCTTTCTGGATTTTTTTAAAATATAAAGTCCTTGGTAGTTCCCAAGGGCATGTGCTCTGCACCCAGAGGCCCTTACTACTAGATGGCACCCATTTTATTACAGGTCTGACTATACATAAGATCAGATTGGTTGACTTTTTTTAAAAAAAAATGCTTTCAGACCCCGGTCCGCAGCCTAGAGAATAGAGTGGGTCCAAGAATACAGTTGTTGTCTGCCTCTGCTTAAAGAAAGGTGATTCAAGTTGTGAAATAAGCACGTTTTTCTTTTTGGTTTCAAAGAATACATGAATTTGTCACAATCTTTGTGTGGAAGTGTGAAATTGTAGATTACTTTTCAAGTTGTTTTTTTTTTAAGATGATTGTGGCATAAAAGCCAAATTAGCCCACATATATTCTTAGGACCAGCTCGTACTTGACATAATCTAGCAGAAATGTGCAGGCACAAATGCATGTTAGAACTGGACTTTGAGAAGGAGCAGGTGGCCATAACCTTGCAGTGTAAACCAGATGGACTGAACAGCATCTGAATGAAGTGATCTGAAATGCATAATATTTGAGCATTGTGTTTCAATTACCCCACACATGTTCCTAGTTTTCACTAACCCTGTTCAGACGACACTCAAAGTCACGGTGGTTAAGCAGTTTGAGCTAAACATTATGGCTTAGTGTGTCATGTGAATCATAACTTAGTGTGTCACATATGAACCATTCCTAACCATACTGGCTACGTAAACCAGGGGAAGAGCCTTCAGTGTGGTGGCCCCCCTCCTATGGAATTCCCTGCCTCTGGAGGTCAGGCAGGCACCAATTTTGTCTTCCTTCCGGTGCCTCCTGAAAACATAGTTGTTCCAGGAAGCCTTCCTTTGATGACCAACTGTAGTTTATTTTGCACCTTGTTTCTTTTAAAATGTAATTTTAATGTGTTTTTATTCTATTTTTTTGTTTACCGCTCCATAATTCTGAGTGGGAAGCGGTGTATAAATATTGTAAATAAACAAACAAATATGGTTTAAACACACTTATTAACCATTTATTGCAAAAGGGTTAGCAGCCTAACCATAGCTTAGCATGTTGTCTGGAGAGGCACATTGGGTTGAATTCAGAGATCCTGTCAGTGGAGTTCCATTCACAGAGCCTTCGGTTTACAGTTAACTCTGCTACGCAGAAGGGGGAGGCCATTTTGCTGATTCTCCCTCCCCCTGCAGCTCCCTGAGCTCCTTCAAACTTGCTCCAGAGGGTTGGAGGACTCTCCAGTATGGGGTGGCGATGGAGTGGCGCAGGAGGCTGCAGGGAGAAGAACCAAGTGGCAAAAATTGCTCCACTTTCAAGGAAGGATCTCTTCCAATCGCAGAAGAGCTCCCCATCCCCTGATTTTAGTAGAACCGACAGCTGGATCTCAGCATATTTGCATTAAAGTCGGGAGTCACATATTTTATTATTTTACACATTCGCATGTAAGAAAAGTCAGGCAGTTGTCTTGTATCATGAAAAGCAGCTTCTGAAGGTGCAATTTTTCAGTGAAAGAATGTTGATTGCGGGGAGGCAATGCTTAACCTGTTCCCTCCACATTGGTTTTCCAGAGCAATTATGCCACCTGTTCCCTCCCCCAAACAGGGTTCCAGGCATATGTTTGTCATTGTAAATGTACTTCAAGAAAACCCAGATGGGAAGCCACTGGGGCAGGGAAGGTGACAACAAAGGAGAGGTCTTTTCAGTGGTGGCCTCCCGACTGTGTTATGAGCTCCCCACAGAGGCCCACCTGGCGCCAACATTGTCATCCTTTTGCTGCCAGTTTAAGACTACCCTCTACTTCTAGGCATTTAATGGCGTTTATGATGGGGTATTTATGCCAGTTGTCTAAACAGGTCTAGTGTTTTACTGAAACTGTTTTTAGCTGTCTAAATTGTTTTAAATATTGGGTATTTAATTTTTTGTGCTGTATTTTTAATGTAGTACTTTATTGTCTTATGAATAGTTGTAAACCACCCAGAGAGCTTCAGCGATTGGGCAGTATGGAAATGAAATGAAATGAAGAAAGAAAGACTGAAATTACACACTGCAGGTGTGAAGAAGGGGTGTACTTGACAAGGGCTTGGTATTGGTTTTTTTTTTTTTTTTGTCTATCTCTGTGTTTATCATGGTATCGAGTCCTGCCCTTCCTGGAAGAACTTCCCTTTGAACTCACTGGGAATCCTTTCCGACTAAAGATCCATAAGAAATTGGGCCTTAAGGCTGCAATCCAAAACACCTGTGCCAGGTCGCACTGACATTTCCTGGGAACTTACTTCCCAGGAAATGCGCATGAAATATGTCTCATCGGAAAAGAGGCTTTTTGCGGTGTGGTGTGTTAATTTGTCAAGCTGGAATCCGTGTGGCGTATCAGGAAGCTGTGGCATGCCCTTGAGGTCCCTGATTAACCATTAACAGATTGCCAGGTGAGGTAATGCTTGTAGCATAATTGTCTTGCCAGCATTTTGTGTGTGTGTGTGTACATGTGTACGTGTGTGCCTATGTGCATGCAAACTGGTCTCACAAGCTTAGGAAAGCTGTGCTAAGAAAGCAGTAGTTATCATATGAAATTGACGCCAGACTCCTAATTATTTCTTTTAAATGCAACCACAGAACAGCGTAAGTTTTTTTTATCTATCCAATAGGCGTTTCTAGCTACACCTACCACGTATAACGAAAAGAATGTCCTTCTGGAATGCCTGAACTATGCATTCACTTGATGGGGCATATTTTTTACATTATTCATTCCCACCCCCTTTGCTCTTGGACCTTTCCGCCTATGTTTGCTTTGTTAATAATCGAGTGAGGATGACAAATACTGTTGCATGTATTTTCTATCAATGATAGAGCATTGATTTATATGTAGTCTAACTAGCAGCGTGGTGAAACTCTTTTGTGAGATGCATGCACACCAGAAAAAAACCCAGTCCACAAGATGTTCCCTATCTCTGTCTGCCTTAAAGCTCCATCACACCTACACTTTTGCCCTCGTATTATCTCCCTTCGTTTCCATAGTGTGTGAAGCCCTCATCACTCAGGAGTAAGAACATAGAGTTCAATGAGACCTCTTCTTGCTCCAGAGGGACTGCTTATAACCCACATGCAAATTTAATCCATAGATTAATTGATTAATCAATGAAAAACCCCTTCAATTGAAAACGAGAGAGAGGGAAAGGGGAGAGGAGAGAAGCTATGCAGCCTGCTGCATAGGCACGCCCCTCTCTTTCGTCAGCAATACCACCCCTTGAAAACACGCCCACAGAACATCGGATTGAAAATGATGGATGAAAATACACATTGAATTTTGACTGGTGTGCTTTCACATTACCGGAAGAACCAGACTTTCCAAGCGCCAAAATACGTTGCTAAGGGGGGGGAGGAGAACCACAATCACAGCAGGACATGGTCATCATCATCTGAGTCCTTTGCATGCAATTCACCGTGACAGCAGACTATAACGCTGGTGTGATGGAGCTTTTAGATACAAATATTCCTCAGGCAGCAAGTCAGGGCCAAGTGGGCGGCAACCATCCTGGAGAGTCACAATTGCAGGCCAATGGAGTGAGTGAGCCAGTGTCACTCTTTCTCACTGTCTGCCCATCCTCCTCTCAGCCACCATGACTGCTGCAGGAGCTCTGCTCCACACTTGCCATGGGGTGGCCAGGTATCCTACTTTACCAAGGACAGTCTTCTATTTTGGAGAGCTGGCAGCATCCTCTATTTGAAGGTGTTTTCTGTTTGATGGGCTGTCCAGTTCAAGTCTGGTTTAAAGCCAAAGAACCCTATGGAAGGAGAGCAAGCAGGGTCCATAAAGTTGTCCATCCAAAGTTAGCATCTAGACAGCAGACAGAGCAGGCACACAGGGCTCCTGGTCAGTCTCTCTCTACTATGGTGAGCTGTCTTGTACTTCTTATGAAAGATCAGTTATACTTTCTAACTTTGCCAGTAACAGTCTGGTGATGTAGAATCATAGAATAGTAGAGTTGGAAGAGGCCTATAAGGCCACCAAGGCCACCCTCTGCTTAATGCAGGAATCTACCTTAAAGCATACCTGACAGATGGCTGTTCAGCTGCCTCTTGAATGCTTTTAGTGTGGGAGTGCCCACAACCTCTCTAGGTAATTGGTTCCATTGTTGTACTGCTCAGGATGTTTTTCCTGATGTCCAGCTGGAATCTGGCTTCCCGTAACTTGAGCTCATTATTCTGTGTCCTGCACTCTGGAAGGATCGAGAAGAGATCCTGGTCCTCATCTGTGTGACAACCTTTCAAATATTTGAAAAGTGCTATCTCCCACACTAGAGGCATTCAAGAGGCAGCTGGACAGCCATCTGTCAGGGATGCTTTGAGATGGATTCCTGCATTGATCAGGGGGTTGGACTTGATGGTCTTATAGACACCTTCCAAGTCTACTATTCTATGATTCTATGATCATAGACCCCTGATCATCCTCAATGACCTCCTCTGAACCCCCTCCAGCTTGTCTGCCTCCTCCTTGTGTTTCAGTAGGAGCTAGAATGCCCCAAGAAGGCATAGGTGATGACTCACCTTTCTCCCCCTCACTGGACAAGGGGAAGGGGAAAGTGAGGTCTCTCTCTGGGTAGCAGTTACTCTGTACAGGAAATGGATCTGAAAAGCTGACTTTGCTCTTTGCAGGAAATCCTGTGTCACTATGGGGTTCCCTAGAAAGCTGATGGGGAATGATGCTAATGCTGGGAACAACCATCTTATGCTCTATATTTTCAATATGTGTGTAAATTAAACCTTATATCAAAGAAATACCATTGGTCTCCAGTGACCTTCTTCTAAAGAAACTGAACCCAGGGTAAGTACTGGACTCCCTAAAACTTCTCACCCCATTCTAGGCAGTGAGAAGCATGGTGCTACTGCTGCTGATGTTGCAACCCACATTTGTTCAGGCTGCAACCCAGAAGTAAGTCCGGACACACCAGTTGAAAGCCAGTGCACTAAAGCATAAAATAAGCAGTCAATCTGAGTTCTGTTGAGGAGGGGAGAGGCTGAATTGTACCTAACCTATTTTTATGGCTTGTGATTTTGAGGGGGAAATTAACCATATTGTCGAAACTGACAGATCCAGATTAATCCATGCAGCATCAACTGTCCTTAAACGACTCATTTCAACTTGGACTACAGAGATCGACTTTCTCCAGCATTCTTGAGAGTCACATCTTCACTATGCAAGCATTATCTATCTCAGTGCTCATTATACTAGTCAATGCTCCATTCAAAAAAAGCTGTATCACACGCCATCTGATAAAATGCACAACTTCCTCTCATCACTTTCCAGTAATAAATATTCAGTGCAAAAGTTCTGCTGCATGACGGAAATCAACCGACACAAAATAGATATTATCTCCCAGAAGTATGTGTGCATCCTGTCCACCTCATTTACTTCCTCCCAAAAGATATTCTCAGCACATCAGTCCAGATAGTAGCCATTGAGAGCAATGCATGTCACATTTGGGATGATTTTTATGTGCACCGTGAACAAGTCTTGTAACAATTCCATAAATGTTGAGGTTGTGACATCAGGTCTTGGCTTAATGAGCACCATCAGATGAGCGTTTTAACGTGCAGTCGTTATTGGCTACTCATGGTTTTTTGTGGATCCTTTTGATGTCTGTCTCCAGCACATCTGTCTCCAGCACATCTCCTGCTCCTTCTGGTCTTCTTTCCGTGACAAAATAAGACCCTGGTAAATCCGATCCCCTGCCCGCCCCCCCCCCCGAAGCTTAACATTTATTTTCTTTATTTATTTATTACACTTATATACCGCTCCCATAGCCAGGGCTCTCTGGTCGGTTTTCCTTACTGTGTGCAGGAAAAGCAGCATGATAAAAATGCCCACTGAATGGGCCACGTGGTCATTATTTACTTCCTCTTTTTTCCCCTTGTGAAGAAAGACGAAGTATTATGGGACAGAAGTGTGTGTGTGATCCCCCCCCCATCTGATGACACTCCCACTCTCCAAATGTTTTTCAGAACATTATATTATAAAATGTGGGTACATGTCAAGAGTCATACAGTTGTTTCACCATGCCAATTTCATTCTGAAACATCAATCAGTAGTAATTTCACCACAGGAAAAATGATATGAGCCAACCACCAATTAATTAAGTTACATCAATTCTCTGAAGATTGACATTTCAAAACCTTGGTGTCTTCCTGTTTTGTTCCTTTGTTAGGGCATCTAAGTTTTTAGTATGATATTTCCACTTTTTGCCAAAATCGGAAAGGCCATTATCACCAATACCAAGAGGATCACACCCTATTCCTCAAACCTATAGGACAACTGGCTATTACCAGGGCCAATTCCAGGTTTTTGAGGTTCCTTGGTAAGACAGCCTCAATGGACCTCCCCCCTCAGTGAATCTACCTTCTCACTGCTATTGTCACCAACTGCTATTGCTCCTCATCCCCTTTCTCACCATGGTTGCCATTTGCTTGCTTGCCAGGCAGGGAGCTAGTGAGCAAGAAGGCAGTGGCATCTGCCACTCCTTTTCACTACCAGCATTGTCTGGGCCAGAGAAAGAGACAGGAGAACACACAGGTTGCAATGGTGGAGAGGAAGAGGAAGTCCAGGGGGCTCTTGTCAGTGGGGGTGCAGCCCCTTAGCATGTGCCCAGCTATACCTGCTCTTGACACTGCCCTGGCTGTCACTGTTTTCTGATTCAAGGAACATGCAGTGAAATTATTAACCACAAGAAGAAACTGGGCAGAGCAATTTTATCACAGAGAGCCCTGCCAGCTTCATGCCTGTGAGCTGGATGTGAGGGACGCACAGCTGTGTCCTACCATTAGGCAGAGCAAGGCAGCCACCCATGAGGCAGATGCTGGGAGACAGGGAGAAGCAGAGAGGTGTTGCTGTACGTGCAGTGTGGTCTGCCCTGGGCCTCCTAAACTACTCTACTGCCCTCAGGTACAGTGAAGGATGATGTCACATTGCCAGACTCAAGTGCCAATCTGCTTGACTTCTGAAAATGGAATGGAGCGTCATTCTTTCAGTGAAGGCCAGTCGCTGTAGCCCTTGGAGTGTGGGAGGGGTGGCATTTCTGCTCTTTTTCTCCTCCGTGGCTATGTTTGTTTGTTTTTAATTAACTGATTCCTTTCCCTTGAAACCAATGGTTCAATCATACCACAATATATTACCAGCCAGTTTGGGGAGGTGCCTTGAGCGCCAGGAGATCCACAACTTGTGGGCTCTCCCAGACTAGAGGCATTCAAGAGGCAGCTGGACAACCATCTGTCAGGGATGCTTTAAGGTGGATTCCTGTATTGAGCAGGGGGTTGGACTCGATGGCCTTATAGGCCTCTTCCACCTCTACTATTATATGATTGTATGAACTTCTCCCAGACTGCATGCTGCCCCTCCCAGCACGGCTCCTTCCCCATTTCTCATATGCCAGAGAGAGAAGGGCTGCGAAAGTTTCCATGGAGACTGGGAAAGGTAATACTAGGTCAGATCTCCTCCATGAGAGTGGACCTCTTTCTCCATCCTTAGCAGGGGAGAGATTCAATCTATCCCATGGTCCATGGGATCTGCTCTCAAGGACCATAAGATTGCAGCTCAATTTACATTTCTGAGCTGCCTTAGTCTTACTCTTTTTAATCTCAGTTCACAGATGTTTTGATTATTGGCTTAGATTAGGGCCAATTCACATAATTGGCATATGCTATTAAACTGAATCTGTGAACTGATTTTCTAAGGCAGGAGTATTGAAACTCAGGCCTATGGGCCCATATGCAGCTCACCTGGGATTCCAAGGCAGCCCTCCAGGGTTCCTCAGATCCCCACCCCATTCCCTGGCCCCACCCCCTTTCCCCCAACTGCCAATCATTTGGTGGTTTCCTGACTTTTGCACATCCCCCCCCCAATTTAAAAAAAGTTGAAATGTTTCTCATTGAGCCTCCTTACATCCAATAAGAGATTTAAGCTAAAACAGGCTGGTATTTTTGGGCCCGCCTCTTCTGACTTTGGCCTCACCCACTCCCTGGAAAGTGGCCCCTGATTGCTTCTCGGAAATTGAATTCAGCCCTCGGCCTCAAAGCTGTTCAAGTCCCCTGTTCTAGGGTATCACACTGGTGCCAAAGAAATAGATGTTCATTATGTAAGTACAAACCACTTTCATTTTTAATCAATGAAGTCAGAGATGGGTGGCTGCAACCGCTCCTATTTTAAAGCATTTTATTTTTCCAAATAAACTGAAGCCACAGTCCTACACACACTTATTTGGGAGTAAGTCTCATGGACCCCAAAGGGACATAGTTTTGAGTAAACTTGCACAGGATCTCCCTGTTACTGAGTTTGTTGTGCTTGCTCCCCCTTCCCTGAAGGGTAAAGCTACTAGTACATACTAGTGTAAAACCCATGTCGCCATGGGCTCTAGCAGTCCTACTCCATTCCTGCCTTTTTGTCCATCAGTCCCCTCACCACAGAGGGGCTCATGAATAATGCAAATGTAGCTCATGCATAGTGAATCCCCTTTCCCAAAGTTGCATGCGGTGCAGCTCTGCACCCTCCCCCTCATGTGCTCTGATTGGCCGCCTCCATCCCCATCCCTGTTGGCGTCTGTGTCCGGAGCCCACCTTTGCATCACACTTGTAGTATCCCTCAGGCATAGGGACCATCCTGCCGGTAGAGGGCTTGCTCTGCCTGTTTGGTGCCGAGGAATTAATTGCTATTAAAGCTCAGTCTCTGAACGTTTTCAAACGTTCACAATTTTCTGCATGTCTACACTGCTCAAGCTTCAGTTTAAAACAAAAATGAGCGAGATCAGTCTGGTAAATCTCGAGTAATAAGTCTTACATTACTGTATATATAAGATGGGAAAAAGCTAATAACACACTCTTTCAAACTTCTAAAATTGAGGGGCATCCTGTACCTTTTCCCTTCCTATAACTGAGGCCATAGCTGTAGTATTTTTTCATAGGATGAGCTCGGGGACTGCACTCTTGAAACAGTGGCTCAACTGTAAAAGTAATACAGGAATCTCTGGTTTAGTCAGCTACACCTTTTCTTCTTCATTTCACTGATAGGCTATTGTTTTAAAATGAATGTTTATATACTGTTTTATTCACAAAAAGCCAGAAGGCTTTGCCTCCCAAATCAGGGCCGTGAAATACATGAAGAAGCTTGGGAAAAGCTAGTAAGGGCACAACATTACTAGGCAAAGTGCCTTTTTGGGCCATGTTTGTATTCCTATGAGAATGATACTGAATGGGCTGCTGTTCTGAACAATTTTGGTTTATTTTTCCTTAGGAGATGTTTCTTTCTTTAAAATATTTATGATCCTTACAAAAAACAAGACATTAGTTTTAAAACACCCCCAAAACATAACAAAAAGCAACATGTAGACTAAAAGGCCTGCAACAAGTGTAATTCTGTGCTTTCTTACTTGGAAGTATGTTCCATTGTGTTCAATGCATACTCCCAGGAAAATGTAGATAGGATTGCAGCCTAAAGCCATTAAAAATGGAGAGAAAAGAGTAGACTGTGAAGGGCAAAGCCAGCTGCTCCCTTAGCTGTTGAAAACGTACCTAAACAAATGGATTTTACTACACAATCTTCTAGAAGACCAATATGAAGTACTAATTAACTTCACGGCCACAAATGAAAAGGGCTGTGGCAGTTTTAACTCCGGGATCCCAACCTTTTTGGACCTGTGGACACATTTCGGAAACCACCACAAAATGGCTCCCAGGGAAGATGTGCATCGTATAATGGCTACCGTGGGAGGCTGGCTAGTTAAATGTGAGCTAAAGGGGTGGGGAGAGAAATAGCAAAGCAAAGGGCTGAAAGAGAGAGCCAGAGCAAGTCTAGAAGCTGGTTGGGGAGAAACAGCACGGTAACGAGATGGGAAGAGAAATGGGGAAGCTCGAGGCTGGGAGGGAGGCGTCAGGAAATAGTGAAGCTAGAAAGGGAGAGAAAGAAGACTGCCCTAACATTTCCCAAGGATTTTATTTAAAAAGCTTCTTCTTTCTTTAAAAACGGCAGGTTATGGAGAGCTTCATGGGCGCCTTGGAGGTGCCCGAGGGTAATGTACTGGGGACCCGTATTTTAACTTGTCTGACAGATGGAATTTGGAATTCTTAAAAATGAACTGCTCTGCCTTTTAAACGCCCTTGAAAGAGTTTAATGATATTGCCTGCATCACTGGTAAAAGTATTCCCACTAGGTGTTAGCTGTTGTGTACTGTTACACAATGGTCCAGAATGTTTGTATGATGAAAGTAAAAAAAAGAATATGCATATAAAAAGTACAATTCCATCATAAATACATTGCAACAAACAAAAGAAATAAGGGCCAACATGATCCTAAGTAAGACTTGATATTCTAATAATATAAAGGTGTTTAAAAAGTCTGATTGCCTTCTTTTAGCCTTTTATGGTACATTTTTGGGTCAGATAGATGGATGGATGGCAGCCCTTGTCGGCACAGTTTAGTGTATGCCCTCTCTCTCTTAGTTTATTTTTCTCCCCTTTTATGTTTAAAGCGACATAAAGCTATTTGCATAAATCAAAATATTCATCCATAAGCCTTTCAACACATACTTATGCAATTGAGGAAAATTGTCTGAGTTAAAAGAGGCACAGCTTGGCACAAGGTACCAAAGTATCCTCAGGCAATACTCTCAGAGCTGCTTATTGCTTTTTTGGCTGCTACATAGAGAACTCAGTATCAATATCTCAGTAAACTTCAGGTGACAGCATGGGTGGATGTTACCAGGATGATGGCAAGGTGGAGGCATCCATTGCGGGGCAGATTCTGCACGTTGCTTGTTGCTCAGTGCCTGATTTTTTTTTTTTAAAAAAAATGACTACATCCTGGGAAGACTTCAAAAGCAGGTGGAGGAAAGACATGGAAAGTCACAAGCTGGAGATGAATTGGGGAATTCACAAAACAATTTCCTTGTGCCCAAGCCATCAACTCGTACTCCTTTCCACTATGTTAAAACTATATATGCTGTGTTAATTGAAGCACAGTGTAAGAGCGTCATCACATGGGGGGAAATTGTGTTTCCTTACCAGCGCTTCTCCACCCATGTGTTTGTCCCTCATTACTTCCTCATTCTCAAGGGAGAGGAAAGAGGAAGTAAACAATGTGCACATGGCCCATTTAGTGGGCTGTTTTGATCACACTGCTTCTCCTCCACACAGCAGGAGATAGCAGCAAGTTCTGACTCAAAAAACAAATCGGACTTATTGGGGTGTTTTTTTGTTGTGCAATGAAGGTTAGAAGGGGCGGGAGGTGTGCAGGAGGCAGACGATGTCATGAGGGACCCATGAAAATCCAAGAGTGCCTGGTTACATGCGTGCAATAAAACACTCATTTAATACGTCCATAAGTTAGAGATCGTTAACTGACAACCGGCCTGCAGGACAAATTCAGCCTTTATCTGAGCCATTCAATAAAGGTTCTCCACAGTTGCAAGTATAAGGAATAGAAAACATGTTTTGAATCTCTCTCTGGCTCAGTTTGTATCTAATACTAAACCATGGTTTAATGTTGCGGGGACAAGCTGGAGTGAGCCTCAGGCTTTCACTATCCCACCCCCCTCCGCTCTCCTCCAGCACAGTTCTGAAGAGATCAGAAGCTTCAGCTTCTGTTTTTAGATTAACCCCAGTTTAGCATTGCATCTGAATCCTAAACTTTGGTTAAACTCAACTATAGCTAGTAAAAACAACGCAGTTCAGTAAAGAAGTTGGCTTAGTTCCACTAACCATAGTGAACACTAGCCGCACTTTGTTTGGGTTCAAATGTCATGATAAGCTGCAGTTGGCCTAAAATAGAAGTAAAAATGTCCATACTCCTTCTCTGGAGGAGAAGTGAATGGAAGCAGTACATGAGCTTGAACATGTTCTGTACCTGTACCACCACCATCACCACCACCTTCTCCTCCTCCTCCTAACACCAAACTATGGGTGTTGAACCTCTGCACTAAACCATAGCTAAACTCTGTCTCTTTGTTTTTCCGTGTGAGAGAGTCCACATATGACATCTCTTTTTGGATTTTCTTCATAATACCCCAGCTATGCCTCCTGCTCCCTCACATAACTCCATCCTTTCTCCCTCACTGCCCCTTATGCCTGGGACTGTCTCCCAGAATGCCTGCAGGGTAAAAATTTCTCTTCCTTCCTTCAGATCTCTCCCCCAAACCCACCTTTGCCATTACAACTTTGGCACTCCCTTTAGCCCCCATATCCTATCATAACTAACCCCAAGTTATGTGTAACTGAAATAAATGTCTGTTCTTCCTCTGTTGTCTCCCTTGTGTTGAATTTTAGATTGTAAACTCGTCAGAGCAGTGACCATACTCTTGGAAAGTGCCATGGCATCATCATCATCATCATATAATAATAATTTCAGAGTGTATTCCAATGATACCAAATTATTTAAGGTTGTTAAAACACAAAGGGATTGTGAAGAGCTCCAAAGGGATCTCTCCAAGCTGGGAGAGTGGCCATCCAAATGCCAGATGTGGTTCAATGTAAGCAAGTGTAAGATGATGCATGTTGGGGCAAAAAAAAAAAAACAACTTCAAGTATAGCATGATGGGATCTGAGCTAGCAGTGACTGAACAAGAAAGGGATCTTGGGGTTGTGGTGGAAAGCTCAATGAAAATGTCCACCCAGTGTGCAGCCACTGTAAAGAAGGCAAACTCCATGTTAGGCATTATAAGAAACGGAATTAAGAATAAAACTGCCAGTATCACACTGCCTTTATACCAATCTATGGTGTGACCACACTTAGAATACTGCGTACAGTTCTGGTCACCACGCCTAAAAAGGATATTATAGAGCTGGAAAAAGTTCAGGAAAGGGCAACAAAATGGTTAAGGGGCTGGAGCATCTCCCCTATGAGGGAAGGTTATACAGCAACTGGGATTGTTTAGCCTGGAAAAAGGAGGCTAAGGGGAGACATGATAGAGGTGTACAAAATTATGCATGGTATGGAGAATGTGGACAGGAAGACATTTTTCTCCCTCTCTCAAAATACTAGAACCCGTGATCATCCCATGAAGCTGATTGGTAGGAGAATCAGGACAAATAAAAGGAAGTATTTCTTTACACAGCACATAGTTAAATTACAAAATTCACTACAAGATGTAGTGATGGCCACCAATTTGGATGGCTTTAAAAGGAGGTTGGATAAATTCCTGGAGAAGACTATCAATGGCTACTAGCCCTGATTGTTGTGTGGTACCTCCAGTATTCGAGGCAGTAAGCTTGTGTGCACCAGTTGCTGGGGACCATGGGTGGGAGGGTGCTGTTGCACCATGTCCTGCCTTGTTGGTGCCTGGCCGATGGCTGGTTGGCCCCTGTGTGAACAGAGTGCTGGACTAGATGGACCCTTGGTCTGATCCACCATGGCACTTCTTATGTACTCCATTTCCATAAATAAAACCCCTTTCTGCTAGCTGGTATTAACTTTATTATGGAACCTAGCAGCTTGTGAAAAGGTCACTTGTGCTGCAAAATACACTTCTAACCATTGAACCACTGTCAAGAGAAGAGGGTGGAACCTGATCCTATTGAAATTGATCAACCCTGATCTAGATGTATATTGCCAATCTACGTAAAATTAGAAGCTCATCCTTGAATTTCTTTTTTCTTTTTATTAGAGATTGTTTTGCCTTTGAAGTCCTGTTACCATTAACGTTGATGGTGAACTCCCATTGTTTTAACTGTGAGCAGGATTTATCCCATTGCCTCTCTATTTCCTTTGTTATTTTCTTTCATTAACATTTCTGCCTGAGGCAGAAAAAAATGCAATGCTATTGAATAAACTGTGTAATATTTACATCTGTCAGGCCAACCCTTAATCATTGCTCCACCTTACATATTATGAAGATGACACCTTTTTATAAGGCACCAGCAACAATAGCTCAGTAAGCAGTCACTGTGAGTCGCTATTACTTTCCTGTGCCAACGCCAAGAGGTGAAGAAAATGCAGAGACCTACAGGCTGTCACCTTACTGTAAGTTTGAACTCACTTGATTTTTTTACTTGATGCAGTTGGCAAGACAAGTGCCTCTACCTATGCACACAGAAGTGTGTTTACCCTTCTAAAAAACCCAGAGCATTCTAGTGCTAGGCAGGTTTTTGTGTTTTGGCTGAGGATGTATTTAATTTATATCAAAGTGTGTGGGAAAGGCAGATTGGATGATGCATAATTAACACATTCTGTATAAAAGGCTGCTTCATATGAATGTAGCCATCAGCTTAAAATGGATGTGGCATCAAACTCACACCATCACTAATAATTCTATGTCCCATTCTTCAAGTGAATAAGGCTTTCATTAGTGGGGTGTTTGAAGCAGATCGGTCTATTTCGAATCTGGGTCAGTTTCACCTGTGTCATATTCTGTCCCATAACCTGCATTTTAAAAATTATATATTTTGAACATATTTTCTCACAAAATACAGGTTTCTAAACACATTTCCTCACCAAGTATGTATTTCTAGATGTAATTTGTCTTAAAATACTCGCATGCATTTGGGGATGCTTTTTGAGCAGAGAACTGCACCAAAAAAAATTAGAAGTGCAAAATCTGACGGATAGCTACATTTTGATTTGCATATTAGTCTGGATGGGTTTTTTAAAAAAATCAGATCAGTTCACTTCGAAATAAGGATTGAACAAAATCCTTCAGCAGATGAATCTTTGTTACATATGAAAAGAATCCCAATTGGCATATGAAATAAAAGGATGGAATATGGTTTGAAGAAATTGAAATGGGCACATTTCCTGCATTTATCTTTCTAATAAAACTAGTTTCCAGGCATGTTCGTACCAAGATCTCATACGTCTTGATTCTGGTAGTTTCCAATGGCAGGCAGCTTACGAGTAGGTAGGTAATAAGTTTTTTATGTGGGAGGATCCTTCTTTTCATCATTAAAAGAGAAACTCTGGAGTCAAGGGGTTTATTTTGAATCATGTTTTTAAATAGTTCTGAGTAAACTTTGTGTCCAAAATTAGGCAACTACTGCATGACTGCATTGCATATAACAGAGCCTTTTACTTGATATCCACGTTGGCATTGAGGAGGTGTTTGTATTTATAATGAGGTTTGAATGGCAATAGGTGCAAATTATGGCTGAGTTTCAAGCGGTTTTGTTTAACTTTAGCTGAAATAGATTTAAGCATTAGGGTGATGGCTAATTTTCAGCTACCTAATGTGGCCAATTCCTTCACCACCACACACACATACAAACATCAGTTTACATGGCTGATTTTGATTTTGTTTTGTTTTGTATGGAGCTGGTAAGTTTAGAAAAAAAAGATGACATGGGGACATGATAGAGGTTTATAAAATAATGAATGCTATGAAGAGGGTGAGTCCTCTCTCAAAGCACTAGAAACTGGGCTCACCCATTGATTGGCAGTAGATTTAGGATACTATCTCTAAACCTAACATGTTAGAGATCACATAGGGAAGACCCTGGACAATATCTGGAGCTACTTGAAAGAAGTGTGGATGAAAAAGATAACGAATCATCTAACTTAGTAAAAAAAACCCTCCCCTCTTCCCATTTTTTGAACAGATGCCTCAGTATCATTCCATCTCTGAGCAGGGAAGGTAATTCTTATTTATGGAGGGGGAGTCAAAGATCCGACCCTGACCCCTTACAGCTGGTCCTGAGAGAATCCTCTCTCCTCTCTAAGGTCAGAAACCCAACCTCAGAGAGGGAGGGAAAGGGGGCGTTCTGGTGGGTGTAGCGGGGAGGAGACTGGAGAGGACTGGATATGAGTTATCCTGAGCCTCTGCCAGCCTCCTTCCCTCCCAATAGAAAGTGCCCTTGCTAGACAGACTAAAAAGTCCATCTAGCAAAACCTGCAGGGTGGGAGGAGTGCCTCCGTCGCATTGGATGATTGGGCACCTCCGTGTTCAAAGTCTTCCAATCACCAAGGACACAATCAAGAGGATCATATCCTAAGTGTTCTAGGAGTGCAAACCCATGCTTGGGATTGTAGGAGGTTTTTTTTTGTCTAAACAGGCATTTCTAACGTAACATGTTAGGTTCGATATGTCTTCCACTGAGTTGACAGTTATGGTGTCTCTAACTCAATCTTAGCTATATTTATGTGGAAATAATGGCACTGATTTTGATGGGATCTGTTGTCAGCAAAGTTTACTGAGGACTACAACCTTAAGCAGTAGTTGTTACAATGTGCATATTATGCCCATGATATCAGCCCTTTCTTGGAAATAGGACTTTATATGCTTGTTTGTGGTAGTAATTTTAAGAGAGGTTGACCTTGCTTTCAAGTTTTTAAAATGGGGCATATAACTAATTAGAGATTTATTTCTGTTCTGGAATCCTTTCTGCTTCTTTGATCATTCTACATGGAACACTCTTTGAAGCCTTTCCAGCAACAGCAATAGATCTTTAAAGCAGGCATCTTTGGAGTTCTAGAAAAGGACCCGGCAGGCTTATCTTCAGAAGTGACTTTCGTGCTCTAGGTTCTCTTCCAAGCTGTCTGGCAGGATGAAGTAGGAATTCTGCCAGACCTCTCCTTCCCCAGCACCTACGTTTATGAAAAAGCACATGTGTCCTCAGAAATGCATTGCATAATGTGCGCAGTGCTGCCTTCAGATCTTTAGTAATTACTAGTCTTTCTTTTATTGCAATGGCCTGCTCTGTCATTGCTGTAATTTAGTTGAAGTTGGGGCTGGCAAGTTGCAAATATAGAATGTGAGCTTAACTTCAAGAGGACTGATCAGACGGGAGACGAGGTAGCTCTTTTTCCGCCTCGCCTCCTGCTCTCTCTGCAGTCCAACAAACATTCCTTGGATTACTACCTGGTAACCTTACTTTGGGTCAGCATAACCCGCCTGAAAAGCTCATGTCCTCCAGTAAAAAGACAAGTATTTCTGGTCCCTGTCAGTATCACATATGTTCAGTCATAAGTCAGGTCCATCCTGTTTCCGCTTCATGCATAAAATATATTTTCATACACAATTTCACCTAAAGTATACATTTAACAATGCAGTTTCCCCTGATATACACATTTCTCTACGTAATTTCCACTGATACTTATTTTGTATACAATTTCCTCTGATGTATGCCTTTTGTATGCATTTTTGAACTAAGAACTGGATCACAAAATTAACTGAAGAACGCAATCTGAAGGAGAAATGTGTTCTGAGCTGCATGTTAGTCTGAGAAGTGCAAATCAGATCATTTAGAAATGCGAGCCGAGTGAAATTTTCCCCATCTTTGGCCCTCTCTTTGCTCCCAGTTTCCTGTGCCCTCCCTTTCGAAACAGATAATATCCCACTATTTTAAACACAATACATACATGTATGGCAATTTACAGTTTTACATACTATACAGGGCTTGTCTTGACGAAGGGTTTGCCCCGGGGTGGATTCAGAGTGGCGGCAGGTCATACATAATGCAGCTGCCACTGCAAAGCCATCTGGAGGCAAACCCCAGAAACTCTGCTTTAAAAAAGTCGGGCACTTACCCTGATTTTTTGGTTGTAGAGCCGATGGTGCCTCCTGATTGGTCATCATCGGCTGGGCTGGGCTGGACAGCGAAGGGAGCGGATTGGGAGCTCCAAGTTGGGTGCTGCACTGTAAATAAATGTTTTAAAAAACCGGGTGGGGGGAGAGGAATGGGGCAACTGGGGGGCTGCCAGCATTGGGCCGAGCACTGGGGAGGAGGGAAGAACAGGGGGGCGAGCACCAGGGAGTGGGGAGGAATGGGGCAGCCGGTTCTCCTCCCTCTGACCTCCCTCTTGCTGCCTCGTTGCTCCCCCCCCCCAGTTTTTTTAAATCTGTAGATGCAAAGGTTTGGATCTACAGATTATTATTTTTTAAAAAACACGAGTGTGTGTGTGTGTGTGTGTGTGTGTGTGTGGGGAGAGGAATGGGGCAGCCAGAGCGAGGTCAGGGGGAGGAGAGACATTTGTATGCATGTAGCACTGGTGAAATTCCCTCTTCATCACAAGTTAAAGCTGCAGGAGCCCTGTCGTCTTTTAAATCTGGTCACTCTAGTATAGCTCCTGCAGCTTTAACTGCTGTGATGAAGAGGGGATTTCACCAGGTGCTGCATGCATACAAATGACACCTGCTGAAATTTCCCTGTCAATACAACTGTTAAAGATACAGGAGCCCCATTCTCCTTTCCATATGTTCACCCTAGAGAAGACCCATTGAAATCAATGGGACTTGAGTCAGTTATAAGTAAATTAAGTCCCATTGATCTCAGTGGGTCTACTCTAACTATGAATAAATTGCATCCATGCCTTGGAGGGCAGCGCTTTGGGGGAAGGCTGTTTCATATTTCCTAACCTGGCTGGTCAAACCCATCCAACTACCAAGTCTACAAGAGAGGGAGAGCAAGCCACAATAGGGAAGAGGTGAAAAGAAACCAGAAACATCTCTGCCCCTCTGTTGAAATTCAGAACTACTGCCATTTGCAGGACTAGTTGAGGATGGAACCTTGGGGGATGGAGGTAAGGTCCCTGAGGGGACAGAGGCATTGGGCCAGGGACTTGAGCTCCCCCTCTCAAACTGTTCCTTTTTATTTTATTTCTTTTGTTGTTTAGACCTTGGCCAGTTCTACACCAAACAGGATATAACACTTTCAAAATGGCTTGAAAACTGTATATAGAGTGTGTCCTGGGCCCCAACAGTTGTCAATACTGTTATAAACCGCTTTAAAGCAGTAGTGTAGATCCTGCCCGTGTCTACATCCTGCAATGCTCAGGGAGAACATGGCAGCCATCACTTAACTACCTAGACAACAAGAACTTTTGGTAGAATAGCTTTTTAGAATCAGCACTTACTTGAGCTGCTGGCAAATGGGAATTCTTGTCCCAGGAAGCCTAACTGCTTATTACATATTTTTTGCTTCTTAGAAAGTCACCGAGCTAGTTTGCCAGCACCTGTTTGTTGGCCCCTGTGACATCATGCTGAGGGAGACATGTCACAACACCTGTGACATTTTGAATAATTTCCTTTTATAAGCTTCTTTTCCTTTTCTTCCCCTCCTCCCTCCAAGGCTGTGCACTCATTCTTTCTCTTTCTTGAGCTCATGCCTCTTACAAATGGAAATAAAGTTGCTCCAGAAGCAAGGCTAGTCCCACACACCTTTCCATTATGAGCGGATGGGAAAACAATTGGTTATAACTTACAAGCACTGAGAAGTTATATATCCCCACATAAAAGGACCATCTCAAAAGATCCTTGTCTTCTCTACTCTGAGAGTGAAAGGAGAAGGAAGTCTTTGCTAACTCTTTGTGGTTGCTGGGTGTGTCTTTTTTCCTCCCCAGCAGAGACATTGTAAAGATGAGGCCAGTTGTACTCCATGCACATACAGTAGGGCAAAATTGTCCTTGATAAAGCTGAAGGTAGGATGCAAATCTAAATCTAAAAGCAGTGCAATCTTAATACTTTTGATTTGGGATATTGAAAGCACATGTCCAGACTGTTCGCTTGGTTGAGCCCTACATCTACTGAAGGCCGACTCTGAATTATTTGCTTCTTTTTTCGATTGCAATATTTTGCATCACTTTTCAACCCTAATGGTTCACAATAATGCAATTTCAATTTCAATTAAAAAGTCAATTAATTTTATAACTACAACTAACATTTGCACAACTAAATCATGCAGATCGACAAGTAGTAGATGAAAACAATGGCTCAGTGGCAAAGGTCTAAACTTGTTAGGTAAGATTAAACAGAAAAGGCACAACAAAATACACAGGTCTTTACTCTCCTCTAAAAGGAAGGGATAGATTACCAAATTATTCATCAGGGGCAGATAATTCCATAGTTTAGGGGCCACCACTGAAAAAGACCTATTTCTGGCTGATGACAGTGTAAATAACCCGATCAATGGAATATCTGATGGATCTGATGAAAAGAAGTCAAAGTCACATGTGTATATGTGTGCATGTGTGTGTTTTCTATAGAACTAGGGTGGATAGCCATATTGGCCCTTGAAGAACCCTTTAGGGCCTGCACAAATGGCCAAGGCTATCATGCACACACACACACACACACACACACACACACACACACACGTGTGCATGGTTATAAGGGCAAGGGAGGGAAGAGACTCCACCTTCCCACCGCACTCAGGATTGCTGTTTCCCCACTGCTATTAGTGATATTCATCAGGATCATGTATGGTGGGGCCAGGCCAAAGCACTCTCTTCCCCAGCACAATTGTGACCGTGGTGGTGGGGAGGCAGAGGTGGTAGTGCTGGGAAAGTTGAGGCAGGCCACAGAAAAGGCCTTCAGGGGGCACAGACGGCTCACGTTGTCCACCCCTGCTTTAGAAGAAGGTGCTTCCTGAGATACTTGACTTTTTGACTCAGATGACATGTATTTTTCACCATAGTCTCCTTCAAAATACAGTCACCATAGTCTCCTTCAAAATACAAGTGAGGTCTATTTCTCATAAGTATTTGTGAGAATCAGCTCTAAAATTGCACTTAAAACAGTCCTGTCCTGCTCAGTGACTTTTATTTTTCCAGGTAGAACTACATTCAAAGGGAGCATCTTCAAGCTGTTTTATGTAATTGGCATATACATTATTCAAGATCATAAACAAAAGCTGTGTGTATAGTTACTTCAAGCAGGGTACGCGCCAAGATTAAAAACAAATCCAAATTATATACCATGGAATCCCATATTCTGTATTAACACCAGCCCTCCAATTTTGCACTAAGAACCAACTATCTAAATATAATGTCTTCCAGTATCAAGGGTTTTACAGAATACAACCTCTTTAGAACAGACTGGAGTATGTAGGAGTAAAAAATACAGTAGAAATGGCCAGGTCAGTAGGAGTAGGTGGAGAGAAACAGATTCAACCTGTTTCCCGACCTCTGAAAATCATGCCCAGGACTCTCTAGTTTCTTTAAAAGAATGATGACTGGAAACACCTTTATTAAAAAACAATGAAAGCTGAAATGGTCAAGAATGACTTACAGGTTGGATGTCTGTGCTCTGAGACTTATGAGTAAACTCATGAAGGACGACAATCATAATAGCGGAGAACCAATGACCTGAATGCCTCGTAAATATACTGATTCTGGGTGCAAACAAAACCACCACTTCTCTTAGCCTGTTGAACTGTATGATTTAGGTCTCCAATACATGTCCATTTGTTTTCAGGACTCCTGGAAACACACCACTTAGAGTGATCGTAATAGGAAGAGAAGGAGGAATTCCATGGTGCCTTGATTCGGTTTATGTTGTAGACATGGAAAGGAAGAGAGCAATTTGAGAAAAGTGCATGGCCCTTACGCTGCCAGGATTCCACTAGAAAATCTGTCTGCAGTTTCTGAGCCATCCAGGCTACGTAGATATCTGTGTCAAATTAGGGGGAGGAAAAGTGAGAAATTATCACTGACGTAGCCTCTTAAAATGTACTTCATTTCCAGTTTTTAGGGATAACTTTAGGATATGTCTTTTGAAATGGCCTCTTTCAAAACCTTTAAGGATGCATAGAATAGGGACTTTCTGGGACAGAAGATGTTTTACCAGGAAGAATGGCCCAATGCCCTAACATGTCTCTACTGTAGGCTGTAGCATGTACAGGAGAGAAGGTGACTTAGACTGCTTGCAGGTGGATGCCTCCTAGCACTACTAATCAGAAGACGTCATGCAGCTGGTCTGTCTTTTTCTTCTTAATTTGTTTTGTGGTAAGAAACCGCCCCCCCCCCCCGAAGAAACAGTGGGAAAACACATGTGGGGTCCCTGTAAAATTTTGTGAATGAGGCAGAGCAATAGCATACTAACAGCACCTTTATGTGGAGGAAGAGAAGTGGAAGATAAAAATTATGCCTGTGGAAAGCCACTAATAAGTCATTTTAGGAAGTTTTAACAATGTATTCTATGTTTTTAATCAATATTTTATGTATTTTATACTTATTGTTGTTCCCCGCCTCGATCAGGATGGAGAGGCGGGTAAGAAATATTATTATTATTATTATTATTATTATTATTATTATTATTATCATTATTATTATTATTGGCCTCATATGAAAGCATCTTTGCTATTATAGCAAAATACCCTCCATATGTGAAATCCTTCTTTTCATAAGT
Source organism: Elgaria multicarinata webbii (assembly GCF_023053635.1). Classification (NCBI taxonomy): domain Eukaryota; kingdom Metazoa; phylum Chordata; class Lepidosauria; order Squamata; family Anguidae; genus Elgaria; species Elgaria multicarinata. Next base: position 130,629,748 of record NC_086171.1, read on the forward strand.
AGGAAAATCTCACAAAATCAGTTTTTCTTCTGAAATGTTAATATTATTGAGGAATTAAGTATCAAATAAAACTAAACCAGTCCTTCAGTAACTCCTCCTGCTCCTCTTTCATCTCTGTCTCTTCTGTCATAATTGTATATTAAGGTGGCCAGATGTCATATTTTGCAGAAGACGGTCTTCTGTTGGGAGGTGTCCTCTTTTTGAAGAGCTCTCTGGTCCAGATTCAAGGATAAACAGGGAGAACAACGCCATTGGCATTGGCTATCAAGGACAGCAGACCGAGCGTGCCATCAGTCACGTTTAGATTGTGTTTCTTAATCCAAATAATAATAATAATAATAATTTACTTCTGCAAACCTCAGAGTTCCTCTGAGCATCCTAACACCACCTTCTTGCTTTTCAACGTCCCAGTTATGGCTCCAGTCCTGTCAGCACAGGTATACCAAGTTCACTTTTAGAAAGAGAGATCATTTCCCTTAAAACCTCCTAATGTTTAAGAACCTCAGCATGTTTTCAGTGTTCTGCTTAGGGTTGCCCTCCAGCTCCATTCAAATTACTGAAAATTTCTCACCTCAGTGCAAGGTGAATGAATTGCACACTTTGTTATTAAGTATACTGCTAGGTGTTGCTTTTTTTTTTTTTTTTTAGGGAAGGGGGGACACCAGTAATTGAACCATCAGTTTTCCTGCCATCACTCAGTGAAGCTTTGTCCTAGTTGCAGACAAGGGATCGTCCTACCTTCATGATAATTACGTGTTTTAGCAAAGCTGAAGAAAGTTTCTCCCCGGGCAGATTGGAGCTCCACGAGGCGTTGCTTCCAAGGGGCCGGAGGCAGCTCCGATCCACCACACAACATTTGCAGATTGAAGAGCTTGGAGTGAAAGGTCTTTGGGATGGAGCAGTTGTAGATATTTGGATTGCAGCATGACAGTTGCTTGTCTGAACAGAATGAAAAGAGGTGAACAGAAGCTGCAGCAAGGAAATGTTTCCTGTGCCGGTTTTGAACAAAGACTGCAGGTGGCCATTGTACAAGCAGTTTGCGTGTGTGTGTCTATACAGCATGGCTTTGTAGCTGATTCCCTCAAAATGCCACAGCATCACTGCTGTGAAGCAGAACCAATAAGTATAGACGGCAGGAGGGAGCCAGCCGGAAAGACACAGCACCGGTGGCCATTCAGCTCATCCAGCCCGTCCCTTACCCCCTGCCCTGTGTTCCCGTGCTTACTCTGGGTAGAGGAAAAATCACAATTGGGTTTGGATCCGTCCCCAGCAATGCCCACTGGGGTTAACCCGAACCGAGGCTACTACTGTCAGACAAGCAACGTGGTGACCTGGGAGCAACCACCACCAAAAAAAATCACAGTAAAATCACACTGTGAAAGGGCATAGTTTCAGGGGTAAAAGCCCAACATGGCTGTGAGTTAGCAGCTGTGTCATATAAACAATGCAACACCTCTGCGCAGCCACGATGGGGTAAAAAGGCTGTATAGACATCTCCTTTGTGAGGGGCCGGGTGGGATCTGTTACCCGCAAACATGTCTAAGATCACGAAGTATAAGCAGTTACAAGAAGCACTGCAGCAAACAGAGACTAAAAGAAGCTTCTCCCAAGCAGTTAACTATCGTTACCTATTTCCACAAACTGATCATATCGGAATGTTAAGCAGATCACAGTCTGTCCATATTTCTCTCCAGTGGGTGGATATCCATAACCATCCTCAGGAAATGGAGGGAATGCAGGAATACTGTGAATAACCCAGAAACCTTGGTATTGGTCCAAGAGCAGAAACCCTGTTGTGAACAGGAGAAGAGAAGATGCAAGGAAATGAGAACATTGGTGTGCTCCAGTATCAGAAGGGAGTACAACCCTACCTGAAGGATAATATCCTATTATATATCCCTTAATAATGAGGATTTTCTCTGTGAATACATAATTTATAGTAACCTGTAAGGGTCCTCCTCCCCAGTCATTCCTGAACCTTTTTGCTCTTCTTATGTTCATGAAGCTTCCCAAAGCAACTTAGTGACAGAATGCTACATCTATGCCACAGTCAGATCTGGAAGGAATAGTGAACGAATCACAACTATTAGGCTAATAGGGCCAGTTTGCATGATCAACAAGCCTCAGTGAGTTGATCTACTCTACTGGTTTATAATAGGATTGAAGTGTACGGATAACTGTTGGGGCACGTTACAAATTCCATATAATGCTTTCATACTGTTATTTCTTGTTTTTTATTCCACATTATCCAAAATTCCACTACAAATGTCATTGTGTGCCCTAAGAGGTGTAAATGTGCAAAAGGGATATAGCATTACCATGATGGGATTATAATGATTTGACACAAGCTGTAGATCTGGCCAGTGACCTACTTAAAATGGGGGTGCATGCTGGGCACCATTAACCTAGTTACCTGCCCAGGTGCAGCTTGTTGCATCCCAACCCAAGCAGCATGGCTTGTATGAGGGGGAACAATCCTCAAATAATCCATCAACATACCATGAGTTATTTGAGGGTTGTTTTCTCCTCAAGCAAGCCATGCTGCCTTGGTTTGGATGACACAACAAATTGTATCCGGGCAGGTAGTTGGGCTAATGGTACCCAGCACATGCTGCCAATTTAAACAAGTCCCTATGGCTTAAATAAGCCATGGTGGCTTGTTTTGATCATATGAACTAGGTCACTGTGACTCTAGGTTCACACAACACACTAACTCACTTTCAATGGCTGAGTGCGGTTTGTTGTAGAACCATGGAATGTTTGGTGAACTGTGGGTTAGCGTGTTCTCTGAACCCAGGACATTTTCTGCAGGATGGCTTGTTAACCATGCAGTGTGGCTTATTTTTCTTGAACAAGCCACCTTGTGAACCCATGGTTTGGGTTGTTTAGGGTGGTTAACAAGCCACCCTGAGGAAAAAGTCCTGGGTTCAGACAACACGCTAACACATAGTTCAACAAAAAAACCACACCATGGTTCAACAACCCACACTAAAAGTAATTTAGCGTGTGATCAGTCCCATTGTGTCCACTAATTCATATTCCATGCTTGGGTGACATTTATCACCTGTCCATTTAGTATAAGATTTCCCCCCTTCAACTCTTCTGTTTTGACCAAGAAGTTGGATAAGTTTCTTGCCTCCGTTTTTCAGAGGCATGGATGATGATGATGATGATGATGATGATAATGATAATGATAATGATAATGATAATGTTCTGATTGTGCTTTCCCATTTAAGAAGTCTGTGCTACTGCACATAGTAAAGCACAAAGGGCATTAGGTTGTTCTATGGAGAAACAACTAACATAGAACCTAATGGGTTTTATACATGAATTGATTAAACACTGCGCTACACAATTCACTCCACTATAAGTCAATCTATAAACAAAGCAGATCAGGGCTGGCCAAAGACATTTTGCTGCCTGAGGCAAAGGACAAGATGGTGATCCCCTCCCCCACCCCCATTCCATATACAAAAACCAAAAGGACCAGCAATTGAATCTTACTTTAATGCTTCACCTTGGGCAACAAGCTAGCTGAGGGAGTGTAGGGAAAGCCGTGTGCTATGCACAGGTCTGTCCTCCAACACCTCGCCATTGCTTTCCACCCCTCCCAAAATCAGCTCCTGCCTGAGACAGCTTCCTCACTCTGACTAATGGTAGGGCCTGGCCTGAAGCAGATTGAGATTTGCAGTTGTAGATTAAGTCTTCTGCAAGGTTGGACATCTTAATAACTCTGCTTTACCAGGAGTTTAAATAGTAAGAAAAACAATGTTTATCTGTAGGTGGGAAAAAAGCTGTTCAGAGGTATTTGTCGTTACCTTTAGAATGCCCGTGCGTCCAGCTATAATTCATTTTGTTAGGTGGGCCATCATTGTACATCACATAGGCAGTGGTGTTTTCCTAAAAACAAAACAAAACACAAGTCTATTCCATAATTTATTGAGTTGCAAAGAAAAGAAAATGAAAAAACCCCACTCTCGGCATATTAAGAAAAATAATAGAGCATTTCATCACCAGTTTGAAGCCAAAATCATCATCTAGACAATGTGTCATAGCATCAGTGAAGATGGAGACAAGTATACCAAAATAAATGAACCAAAAAACTCAGGCTTGCGGTTTTATATCTTCTTCCAGTTCATCTTCCAGTTCATCTATAATGAAAGCTAAAATGCAGATTCTTCTAAATTAGTATTTATTTATTTATTTATTTATTGCATTTCTATACCGCCCAATAGCCAGAGCTCTCTGGGCAGTTCACAAAAATTAAAACCATTAAAAGTATAAAACAACAGTATAAAACCATAATATAAAATACAATATAAAAGCTCAACCAGATAAAAACAGCAGCAATGCAAAATTACAAAATTAGTTTTCAAACTGTGTTCCAGGAAGCTCTGAGGCTGCTTGGAAGCTTATCTGGGATTCCTCAGTGAGAAGACCAGTAGAAATGCTTTTGGCTTGCCCATCACTTTCAGTCTTTCATTGCAATGCATAGCTATATAGGGAAATGTTGGGCCACAGGGTAATGACATGGTCCAGCACTCTGTATGAGCACTCCATATAAGCTGCGTATGAGACCACACTGATCAACTTCTGTTGGACCATTGAATGCCGGCTGGGATTCTGGAAAAGAATGCTCAAGACACTGCTTACGTTCTTATATCGGAGTGCATAGTTAGGACCACTTAACACAGTTTAGTTTCGCCATAATGTAAGAAATCCTGAGTGTGCACTCTTGCTTTGTCAGTTTAAAACACACTGGTGGACACCAGGGATTTCATTTAAAAAAAGAAGGGAGAAAAGGCGCAGCCCGCACAAGACTGAAGTCAGCTCATGTATGACCCAGAATGTGTTCCAGAATCCTCTGAAGGCATGCAGAACCTCTTTCAGCCAGAGGGTCAAATTCCATTTTGTAGAAGTTTTCAGGGGCAGCATTCCAGATGTTGGGCAGGTTGAAGGCAAAAGGAGGTGAGCCAAATACCCCAAATACCAGCATAGTTTAACTCAAAGCTCTTACTGCCTGTATCTAAGTCATAGGAGAGGCATTTCAACATTGTAGAATGGGAAAAAAAACATTGTGCAAGAACCAAGAAACCACCAAACAATTGGTGCGTGGCCGTTTGGGGACTCCCGGAGGGCCAAATTTCACCCTTGGGCTTGAGGTTCTACACCAATGCTCTGGAGCATGCAGAGTGGTCAAACTCCATGAGGTGAGCCAGTTGGTGACATATCCTAGGACTACTCTGATACACCCAGCATGAGCAGTCTTGCTCAAGTATGCAGTTTTCCTTCATGTTAGGAACACAGCTATAAATTACCTCTGTTGTTTTGAACTGTCACAATGGTCCATAGCCTACGGCATATAAAATTACCCTCCTACTGTGTTTGAATATACACAAGATGCAGTGTTGGCTCCAGGTTTTGGAGGGCCCTTGGCAAGACACCCTCAGTGAGCCCCTTATATGAGTTGGCCCACCTCCTCCTTGTGGCCCATTCACTTACAGTCTCCCAGTTTGTACAGCTACCCAGAGGGAGAGCACCAGCTGAATAAGGGACACTGCTGTTATTCTAGTCATAACTTGCATACGTGGAGGGGGCAAGTGAACAAGCAGTGTCAGCAAGGAGGAGGAGCAGGCCTGGGAGGCTTTGAGGGCTGGCTTTGGGCCCCCTACAGATTGTGTGGGCCTTGATGGGAGGCTGACAATGCCTACTTCTGACGCCAAACCTGATAAGATAAATTCTTTGCTAAGTCTTATCAGTGTGCATTGTATTTTGCCTTAGGGAATGCATAATAATGCTTAAATAACGTCATTGTATTTAAATGCAGCTGTGTGAAAGATTGCAAGAAGCCAGTTGCATATTAGCAGTATGTCCAACTTAAAAAATATTTTCATGTTTATATAATAATTAATTTATTTTATTACATTTATATACCACTCCGTAGCCGAAGCTCTCTGGGCGGTTTACAAAGGTTAAAAACAGTGAACATTAAAAATAAATATACAAAAATTTAAAACCATCAAAAGCATCAAACAACAATATCCAGAGCATGGACAACTGAAGCTAGGCTATCCCTGTCCAGATAGGGGCGTACTTGGGTCACCAACCGAAGTTGATAGAAGGCACTCTGTGCCACCGAGGCCACCTGAGCCTCAAGGGACAGAGATGGTTCTAGAAGAACCCCCAAGCTACAAACCTGTTCCTTCAGAGGGAGTGCAACCCCATCCAGAACAGGTTGAACACCCAGTATCCGGTCAGAAGAACCACCCACTAACAGCATCTCAGTCTTGTCTGGACTGAGTTGCAGTTTGTTAGCCCTCATCTAATCCATTGTCGCAGCCAGGCAACGATCCAGCACGCCCACAGCCTCACCTGATGAAGATGAGGAGGAGAAATAGAACTGTGTGTCATCAGCGTACTGATGACAACACACTCCAAAACTCCGGATGACCGCACCCAATGGTTTCATGTAAATGTTAAACAGCATGGGGGACAAGACTGACCCCCTATGGAACCCCATATTGGAGAATCCACGGGTCCGAGCAATGTTCCCCAAGCACCACCTTCTGGAGCCGATAATATACAATAAGCATAATTACAAAGTCATACTAAAAATAATTATTTACAGTAAATGTTAACTATTTAAAAAAACCCAGAGAAAATATATGAATTAACAGCAGATAGGAGAGAAAGAAATAATGTAAAAGCATGATTATTGCCTCAAAATTAGCTACTTTAGCCCTCCAAATCAGAACAGGCAAGAAAACCTTCCCTTTCTAAAAAGTGAACATAAAAATACCAACTAATACTAAACTGGCAGTTAGCAGTTTGTTCAAATTTTCAATTGTATTATCCTTACCTGTGATAATGAAAGAATGCTCGGTCTCACATTATTGCCACACTTGGCTCTCTAAGAAAGTTACCAGGCAGGAAAATCAAACTGCTTAAACCCAAATATTAAATATGACAGACAGCATTTCCTCAGGATGGGTGAATTCATTCTCTCTCTCACACACACACATCAGACGAATAGCAGCACCCCAAAACAAATGAATGCTTTTGGTAGTGGAATCTTTGCCAAGCAGGCCAGGGTGAAGGGGTGCGTGTCGGCTTAATATCTCTCACAGATTTGAGAGGTTGGCTTTGATGCCGACCCTTCCAGCATTTTGCTAATTATTTAAATGAAATCTTTTATATGATAATATACTCTGCCTCAACCTATGTCTGTAGACTTTTAGCTGTTGCTGCTATAGCAAATCAACAAGTCTACAGACATCGACAGAGGTAGAGTAGTTTCTTGGACCTCTGCAAAGCAGGCCCTGCTACATCTCCTGAATGCTCTTCCTTAGCAGAGTTTGTTTTTTTAATTATCTCAGAAAGGATGTAAAAGATGTGAGGACTCACGTGGGTGGTGATTGCCTATAGTGGTTGAATTTATATCTCTTCTCCTTGCAAGCTAGCTCACTGGGCTAAAAATGAACCATCTATTCCACCCCAGACAATTCTCCTAAACAACTACCTGGTTTCTTACTGAGATTTAACTATGGATTCGACTATTGAGACCTTTCTTAGGGCTCCATCACACCAGCGATTTATCGCACACTCCCCCTGCCTGGTATGCAGTTTTGCAGCCCAGTACCCACATGATGTCGTCCACATCCTGCACTCATTTAGGCTCTTATCGTCCATGTTTCATTTCTTTTTGGAGCACAGAAAGTCTGGATTATGTTCCCTCCCTGAGAAATAAATGCTCTCCTCCCTCCCGTGTATTTCTGTGGTTCTTTTCTATTGACCATCCAATTCTTTGTTGGGGGCGTGTGTAGGGTGACCATGTGAAAAGGAGGACAGGACTCCTGTATCTTTAACAGTTGCATAGAAAAGGGAATTTCAGCAGGTGTCATTTGTATATATAGAGAATCTGGTGAAATTCCCTCTTCATCACAACAAAGGTGCAGGAGCTATACAAGAGTGACCAGATTTAAAAGAGGACAGGGCACCTGCAGCTTTAACTGTTGTGATGAAGAGGAAATTTCCTCAGGTTCCCCATATATACAAATGACACCTGCTGAAATTTCCTTTTCAATACAACTGTTAAAGATACAGGAGCCCTGTCCTCCTTTTCATATGGTCACTCTAGGTGTGTGTGTCTAAGGAAGGTCTCCCTGACAAAAGAGGAGGGTGGTGCAATTCTCCACTCAACCATGAAGGGAGAGAGGTCCCATTTAACTCTATGTTCTTACTCCTGAGTAAGGTACATTTTCACCTTAAAAGAAATGTGGATGCCCCCTCCTTGCCTGCAGCTCCCTCATTTTTAAAGATGAAGAGCTCAAAATTGGCACAGTGATAGCTCTTAAGGAAGGCTTTAGCCATCCCAAGTTTGAATCAGATTGGGTCATCCCTTAATTTTAAGGAATTTTTAAAATCAATTTTAAAAAAATGATTACATCTGCGTAAGTTTAAAAAATAAATAGATCAAAATTGGCACAGTTATAGCTCTTAAGGAGGGATTTCAGCATGCCAAGTTTGAATCATAGTGGTACATCCCTTGATTTTTTAATGAATTTTTAAATTACCCTGCCTTAAACCCATTTTCCTAGTAGCTCTCAAGTGTGAAGGATTGATCTTCCATTCCTTTGAAGCTGTACATCTTCAAGTTCATAAACTACAGATCTGCTGGTTCCCTTACTCAAAAGTAAATCCCACTGATTTCAACTGCATTTACATCCAATTCATACTAAAATCCCATGCATGCTTACCTTTGAGTAAACCCTATTTTAGTAAGTCTGTCTCTGTTCAATGGGGTTTACTGAAAGGTAAGCATGCATGGGATTTTAGTATAAATTGGATATAAACGCAGTTGAAATCAATGGGATTTACACAACCCTGCAACCCTCTCCAGGGTGAAATGTCCAACTACCACCAACCAATGAACTGTAAGGGGAAGTACAAAGGAGATATGAGAGTGCATCTCAATACCCTGGTGCTCAGGAGAGGAGAGGTGTAAAGATGAATGAAATGTAAAAGCAGTTGATCAGGCTTTCACACGCTATGCAAATGAGGGTGGATAATTCAAGGGTAAACCAGGGCAAACATGCAGGTGTGATAGAGCCCTTAGGCTTGCTTCATTTGTATTTGTTATCACTTGCCTTGGACTTGTAGTTTTTATAGAGTTGCTGTAATGTTTGCCCCAGAGCACTCTCTGTCATGTTGATGAAATATTTACTCAGTGTCCAGGTTGGAGTTACAGAATCCATGAACATGTATTCTAGCCCACTTTCAGCAGATTTATCTCTTATACGCATTGGAAATTTGTAAAGAATATACCTGGAGGGAAAATGTAAACAAATAAAAAAAATCATTAGTGGCAATCAGCCTGTCGTATTTAGAATAAATTAGAAGAGCTTCAAGAAAAGAAGCTAAGCAGTGCAGTGAATAATGTAAATGTGTGGTTAGTTAAAGGGGATGAAAGGTTGTTCCTGTAAACTTAGCTCAAACTTTAGATTTTCTACTACATGGATTCAAATGCCATAGCAGGAGTCTGTGTGGGTTCCTGCAACTTAGCTACTTGGTGGCAATTTTACTTAGGCATGAAGAAATTTGAAGGAAGACAGGCTGGTAATTTTATGTTTGATGAGGGTGTTTATACTACAAAGATGCATGCAGAACAACTATCACATCTTCAAAATGTTAGGGAAAGAGGAAGGGATTATAGCAGGCTCAAGGCCCAGCCTATAAAAACTTTCTGATTTCCCACAGCAACTTCCCTATCATAACTTTACATAACCCAGTGGTTATAAGATCTTTCGGAAAAGAGTTTCAGTCTTTCTGTGGTACCAGGGTGTTCATGACACTGCATATGCCACATTTGTATTAGTGTCCGTGTGATGGAAACAAACATTTTGCAGGTTAAACCATTTCACATGGTTAAGAACCATATGAGAAAAGCAGAATGGACACTACTGCTAAGTCACAGGAAGCCGTTCAGTGCTTCCATCAAGGGTAGGCTTGGCCGGGCACCTACTAAGGCCCCACGCATCAGCAGGGGCCCACTGACAAGCACTCCCTGGGTCTGCTCCTCATCTTCACCGTTGCAACCCACTTGTTCACCTGCTTCTTGTTCTGGCCCAGACAACAGTAGTGGTGAGGGGAAGCAGGAGCTGCACCTGCCTACTTGCTCACTGGCTCTCTGCCTGTCAAATAAGTAAGTGGTAACAACGATGAGAAAGAGGGGAGGGGCAAGAGCATTTGGTGACAATGGTGGTGAGAGGGTCGACTGACTGAGAGAGGAGGCCTGAGCTTTCTCTGAAGATTTTCTCAGAACACTAGGAAAAACTGAGCTAACTGCAAGGTGAGCCTGGGGTGGTGGAGATTGGGGGTGGGGAATGGCGCTTCCATGACTGTTTGATTCTACAAAACTAAAAGCAGCAGCATCAATATTTCAGCATACTCCAGATGTCAATCCCACCCACTAAGTAAGCCATGGCTCATTCAGGCCAATAATAATAATAAATTTATTTCTTACCCGCCTCTCTTTTTGGTTCGAGGCGGGGAGCAACAATAAGTATAAAATACATAAAACTGAATTAAAAACATAGTACACATTATTGAAACATCCTAAAAACGCCCTAAAATTCCACTGGATAGGCCTGCCAGAATAGATCAGTCTTTACGGCTTTCTAAAATGCTAAAAGACTAATAAGTTGACAAGTCTCCGGCAGGCCATTCCACAGTTTGGGAGCAGCAATATCCAGAATTGAGTACGCTTTCTGGGCTGACTGCTTCCACCCAACAGGAGTTAGGAGATACCTAAAATTATGATGTACTTAGTAATCTACCCAATAACAGTTATTGCAGTTTCTATAAATCACAAAATTGGAAGTTTTTGAACTATCCATTCCATCCGGTAAAATGCTGTTTCATTAGGCTTCTTAATATTCACTGGCATGGTCCCCTATGACAGATGAGAATTGCATCTAAGCAACCAAGAATAATTTTGTAAAGCAGGGGAAAGTTGTTTCTGTTTTCGTTTAGGCTGTGGATGTGCCAGAATGAACAATGCAGATGCATTCAACTAGGCTAGAACAGGACTGTAAACAGCCACATGGTTGGTCTCCTGTGGCAATTAAATGCTGATTCCAGGTGATTGGATAGGAAAGCTTTACAACAGATGTTTTCCCCTCTTTTATTTCCATAGTTATAACATTTGTATACCACTCTATATCTAGACAGATTCTGGAGTGGTGAACAAGATATAAAATAAACAAAAGAGAAAAAGAATAAAACATCCTATTAAAATTATTCTTTAAAAAACAGTGTGAGGTTGGTCAACTAAGGAAGGCTTCCAGGAAAACACCTGTCTTCAGGAGGCACCGAAAACAACTCCAGAGGCAGGGCGTTCCGTAAGAAGGGAGCCACCACGCTGAAGGCTCTTCTCCTGGCTGAACCACCAGGAGCATGCCCTCTGACGACCTCAGTGATCAGGCAAATTGGTAAGGGAGAAGATGCTCTCTCAGGTATCCTGGTCCCAAGTTGTTTAGGGTTTTGTACACTAGCATCAAAACCCTAAACCTGGCCCAGTAGTGAATAGGCAGCCAGTGCAGTTCCCTCAGCAAAGGAGCTGAATGCTGAAAAGGGGCAGCTCCTGATAACAGCTGAGCTGCTGTGTTCTGCACTAGCTCCAGCTTCCAGAGCAGCCTTAAGGGCAGCCCAAAATAGTGCACATTGCAGTAATCTGTTCTTGACTTTATTAGTGCCTGTACAAAGAGATAACATATAGGCTGATTAGCAAAATATAACTTCTTTATATTGGTAATTTGTAGACTTATTTGCAAGACTGACACATGAACGCAGAAAGTACCCATTACATGTCCTTACATTAAATGTCTGGTAGATTTGAAAGCAGCCATTTCCAACTTATAAGAATGACTTCATATATAAATTTACCCTGTAATTTTCATATCTGTTAGAAAAGCAGATCACAATAATGCTCCCTTTAATCCAGTAACCAGTCCTTTAAAGATGATGTTAGAAAGCCAATAATTAAGGCAGGCGCCTGCTGAGACTTATTTCAGCTGTCTGCTAAGTGTTGTCATTGGAAATAGATTCACCCTGCTTCAGGTAGAGTATGTATCAGGCTTTCCCAACACGGTGTCAGATGTGTTGGACTACAACTGCCATCATTGGCCATGTTTGCTGGGGGTAACTGGAGTTGTAGTCCAAGATACTGGAGGGCACCAGGTTGGAGAAGGCTGGCATATAGCTTTTATGCAGCGAGAAGTGGCTTTTATGCAGCAGTTTCACTTCTGCTCTGCATAACTATTTCCTGCCAAACAAATGTGGAAGCTAGTAATGTTTAAACTCACGGATTTGAAATGCAGTGGAGGCTGGTGGTTCAGATTTCAGTGGGACTATGAATCTGCTTTGGGTTTCAGCCAGAACTCCAAAAAAGCTATCCAAGGTGTTGAACCCAGTGTGTGTGTGGGTAGGAATTTGGGTGTAGGGTTCAGCATCTGGGACAGCTCCTTTAGAGTTTTGACTGGATCTGAATGAAACCCAGAGTGGATTCACAATCCTACTGAAATCGGAGCCACCAGCCTCCGCTGTTGAACTGTGTGTTTGCTGGTGCATGGAGGTTTTTTTTTTTAAATTTGTTTTTACACAACGTATTCTTCCCCCAGTATTACATTTTCTTTTCAATTGGCGTGTCTGCACACAGCCAATGCAGCTTCGATGAACCTGTTTCTGCTCAGCTGGCATCATGTCAAAAGTAGCTGGTTATCTGTACGGGTATCTGTCTCCAAAAGGATTCTTTAAGCCTGGGTGGGCCTCTAATCAGCAGATTCAAATGAATGCTGGAGACTGAATTTCAATAACACTTGCAATAGCTGCCGTGCTGTACCAAAACAGAGGCCAGCGATTTGAATAAAATTGGCATATGCTAATCTCTATATAGATGAAAACTTGGAAATAATACATCTAGTTTTAAAAGGATATTGTTGTTGTTATGCTTTTGATGGTTTAAAATTTTGTATATTTGTTTTTAATGTTCACTGTTTTAAATTTTTGTATACCGCCCAGAGAGCTTTGGCTATGGGGCGGTATATAAATGTAATAATAATAAAAAATGCAATACATCTCACCATAGTGAAGAAGGCTGTGGCCCGAGGACATGCTCAGTCTGCTGCCCAGATAGGAACATAAGGAACCACTTTATATCAAGACAGACCTTTGGTCCATCTAGCCCAGTATTGCTAACACAGACTGACAGCAGCTCTTCAGCCTAGAGAAGCTGGGGGTTGAACCTGGGACTTTCTGCCTGCAAAGCGGGTATTCTACCACTGCGCTGTGGCTCGTCCCCCTCTGGTGGGCAACTTCTAGGGCCCTGCTCTCTGTTCTTACAGTTCTTGATGTTTAAACTAGACTTGGACGGACCTTCAAATAAAAGTTGACTTCAAACATAGGACTATCCTCGGTAAAGTAGAACACATGGCTCACTATGTGGTATACTAAGATGGCATAGTATATTTGCCTAGCAGAAAACAGAAAACTCTAAGGCGGAAGAAACTTCTGAAGCGTTTCACATGAAACTTGCGAACAATTGTGGAGGTTGCTGCAACAGTCTAAAATATTGTTCCCCTGGTCATAGGGCAACGAAGGCCTTAGCTAGACCTAAGGTTTATCCCAGGGTCGTCCCTGCCTGCTCCCGGGATCCCCTGTGTGTCATTTACATGAACAGGGATGACCCCAGGATGATCCCGTGATAAACCTTAGGTCTAGTGAAGGCCCTAGTCATTATTACCCTTCCAGCGAGCTCCCCACCAGTGCCTAGCAGCAAAATGAGCCTTGATTTGCTTCATGCTACTGAGCTAGGACTGTCAAAGAGGGGAGACAGCTCACTCCCAAGGTGGTTACACTGCAGGCATTTTTGAAGAACTAACTTGAAATGGAGACATTAAGAAATAGCTACCCACCTTCTGCCTAGTCAACCCCACAGTTACAAGAAGTAACTGTGGTACAAGAAGGGGGGAAAAACAACCCACCACTTCTATGCGATGCAGTTCAACGTACGTGCTATTTTTAATGCTCCTGCTTCCCTAAGGCTTGAAATTATAACGCTTAACTATTGTCTCGCTTGATCAAAGGAAACAAGTTCTCTGTGAATCAATGGTGGTTTTGCAATTAGTCATAATGCGACGATGTGCATAAATTGCACAGAACCCTAATCAGATTTCAGTAACCTACATTTCATTTTCTTGAGGTAGCGTTCAAAGGGTACCTTAGAAGCTTCTGATATTAATTCACTCATTACTATTATTTTCTTCAGGTCAAATGTTAGAGCTTCATAATGTTATTTCTATTAGAAGCGTCTGGTTTAGCCTTCCCTCCCCCCCTCCCAAACCTGCCTATTTTACCTACCAGTCCACTGGCTTGCCATCTTCATTTAAGCAGGAAATTTCAGTTCCCCACAGGGGCAGGGTAGGACCAAGAAATAGCAAAGATAGACTCCATAAAGCTTTGACAGTCATCTTGGCTCCATCAGCAAATCACAAAGGGGAAGCACGCAATATGATTTGTCTTATCTGGAGCTTGCTGGTCTCCTGTCATTCAACTCAGTTTCGTTTTACAGTGTGCTGTCAGCAAAAGGCCACGAAACCACAGCTAACTACAGCTGGAAAACCCAATGTGCCATCACAGTGGGAAACCTCTACAGATTAGAGCATGGAAGCACGAGGAAAGGCACAAAATACATTTCAATGTATTGTTTGTTTGTTCATTTATTTATTATGGGTTGGTTCCTGAATCTGCCTTCTATGAGAGGAAGGGGGCATCAGTGAGAGGCAGGGCTCCTCTCACAGAAGGTCCCTCCACCCAATTTTGGGGATCCCCCTCTCCCACCTCATACACACCATAAGTTCAACCCATTCAACAGGATCTCTTGACTCTCCATGCAGTATTTTCAGGGGGCTGGAGGGGCTGCCATGGGAAGGAGGCAGGGCATCAATCAAATAAATAAGTCAAATAAATAATAAGGAAGGGGCGGTAAAGTCCACTTCTGCCTGCACAGTTGATCCAGCATAAATCTGGATCCAACCCTACATTTATATCCTGTTTTCATGGAATTCAAGACCAGCATGCAGTGTGTCTCCCCTTGCTCCCCCGCACCCATTTTAGTTTCAGAACAACCCTGTGAGATATATTATGTTGGGAGATCATGGTAGCCAAGGTCAGCCAGTGAGCTTTGTGGCCAAGAACACACAAAGTAGATAATATGACAATTTTAATTAGCCCATTTTTTTTATTGGCAAAAGAGAGTGCATACACCTGAAATTCCTCAATGTACACAAGAATAGTAACAGAATGTACAGGATAGTATCAATGCTAGTAGCTAGCAATCTCTAAGAAAGAAAAACAACACATTAGTACTTCAACACATTACTGTTGACAATGATTCATCTTGCGTGGCTTGTAGGATCCCAAGATACTATTGGAGGCAAGGTGCACGTTCATAACTTGATTTCTCATTACTTCGTTATTCAGTGCTTGATGACTCACAGCCAGATACATAAACTTATTTAGTTGTAAAGCGTTATATTTCAGGGGGATGTTAGGAGACAAGCAAATGCTTGATCTGTGTTGAGGACTCCTTCACACATGCACATCACCACTTCATGCTGCAGTTGTCAAGTGATGAACTTGCATGGGTGAACCAGCCTCCTGTCTCTGTTTCATCTGATACTTTTGCAGAGCAAAACAGTTTTATATGGTTAGATATTTGAGCCCCCAAGCGTACCTTTTAGTGACATTCCCTTATAGGAAATGTCAATGGGCCAATAGATAAGTAGAAGTAGGTTCGTCATAAGAGAAGTTAAAGTTAGTTCTATTCCAGACTAATTTTACTTCAAATGTGGTTTTAAGTCTTTGTTGTCATGCTTTTGGCAGTCTTGATTATATGCTGTGATGGGCACGCGTCAGTTTCATGCATTTTAAATTGCTGGCTGCATGTGCATTTTAATAGTTTTTGTGGAGGTGATGTGTTGGCAGGTTTTGCACCTGCTATTCTGGTCGGATCCTATTCTTCACTTGATGGTTGTGCCCTAGTTCTGAAATTAGCTCTCAGAAGCTTCCAGAAATAGTAGTAGTGGTGGTGGTAATAATAATAATATAATCCTTAATGAATGGAAAGAAAGCAGAGATATAACCTAGTAGATTTCCCTGCCCATTGAATAGATCTGCTTTTTACTCACCCCAATGGTAAAAGTAGCATCTCAGGTTAACTAGGGTATGTAATCCACATGTGATCTTGCATTTGGTTCCCAGTTAAGGCTACCAAGGAATCACCCCACAGCCTTACACATTTTTGCAGCTATTGTCAAGCTGCCAACCTTGCCCTCAGAGGGATGAAAGGTCTAATGTTGATGTGTGCATTTGTCAATCCTTTCCAAATAGAATAACAGTAGTGTGGCCTGTTAAAGCCATCTGTCTCTTGTTTGTGACATTTATTTTCTCTGCATCTTGTGATCAAAGTCATAAATGCTAAGCCTTCAATCAATCTTGCTTCACAAAAGAATGCTGAGCAAGGCCCTGTCTGCTTATTATGTATATTTAATTTATACTTATATTATAAACGCAAATACATGTACAACTGCATTCATACACAATAGATAACTCTTTCAACTAAGGCAAAAAGACCCATATGTTAAAACTGGACTTACTCATATTAACAAAGGGTGGGTTTTTTTAACCTTCGGAGAGGTCTCTTTTCTGTTTCTTGCCATCTCTTAAGCGAACATATACCGTCGGTATTTTTGCCATTTTAGCTATT
The DNA here is from genome assembly GCF_023053635.1 of Elgaria multicarinata webbii. Lineage (NCBI taxonomy): Eukaryota > Metazoa > Chordata > Lepidosauria > Squamata > Anguidae > Elgaria > Elgaria multicarinata. The sequence continues at coordinate 130,646,570 of NC_086171.1, forward strand.
CCCCATGCGTCCACCATTTTTGCCATTCTCCATGAGTTTTAGTGGTGTGTGTGTGTGTGTGTGTGTGTGGAGGGGCATCATCAACATTTACTCCCAACTAGATGTTCTTGGGATAAATAATGAGGGGAATTGTTTAGTTGGTCATCCTGTGCTCAGGCTCTTCCACTTTAGACTGCAGGCAGGTTTACCTCATGGGATGTTTCTTCATACAAAACCTTTCCTCCACTACACATAGAACACTGATGGCAGATGGAAGGGTAGCTTTCTATGAGAACAAATTTTGTGATTTTTGTGGGAGGGCATCCAATCTTATGAGCTCCCCCCTACACGTTAAGGTGGTACAGTCCAACTATAGATTTACCACCTCAGGCAGAGCTAGGATGCCATCAGAGTGAGACGTGACATTTTATCCCAGCTCAGAGATGATGGCCTAGGAAATGCAGCTTTCATTTACCTGGCCCCACAAACGGCTTGCTTGAAGGCAAGGTGTCAATCTTGTCCACCTTCCCCTGGAGAGAAATAACCTTTAGGAAGCAGCTAAACTGGCAGGTGAGGTGCAGTGTAATTTTCACACAGAAACCTGTACTGCAAGAAACGACTCTAGCCTGGAGACTTTCATACACATTGTCAGCACTTTATGGGTATTTCAGCTGACATACATAGCACTTCAGTACAAAGCCCTCATGTAACCGCTTTTGGAGTCAGGGAATGACACCAAAAACATGGCTAACCATGTTAACACACATACATATTTAATGTTTATATGTCACTGTTTACTAATCACCTGCCATGGGCATTCAGATATAAAATGTAGACTTATGCTAAGGTTGGGACTTAAGGTGAGACAGATAGAAATGTTGAACAGTGATGTAGACTTGTTGCTATTTTATTAGTGTTGCTTTTATACAATTGTCATATATATATATATATATATATATATATATATATTGCTTTTATACAATTGTCAAATATATATTTATATATTGTTGAATATAAAGTGGATATTTATCCTCTTTAATTCATAGTTGGGCAATACCTTTATTAGCACTAACCAAAGTGTCTCCAAATAGTCTGCAAGCTTTTGAGTTCCCTAGAGCACTCCGTCAGGCTGCATAGTACTGGGGGACACACACACAACCCCCCCCCCCCAAATGAGGACAGCTGTTGTGGCCATGGTACAACATGTAGCCATTGTCCTTTGCCACACCTCTCACGGCAACCATTTTGTGGTGGAACGCATTACAATTTCACAAATTGCCGAATGTGCTCATGGCCTAAAATGGTTGCCTACTCTTGCTTTAGTCCCGATGATTTTAGTGGGCCTAAAGCAGGAGTAGGCAGCCTTAAGTTAGTCATGACTAACTCAGCTTATTTACTTCAGTGGGACTAAAGCGTGGTTACCTCCATCTGGATTTGACTTAGTGCTCTTTAAGGGAGGCAGTCTGAGCACACATCTAATTGTACGTAACCAGGTTTTTAATCATTGGCACAATCCCATCGGGATTCCCATCAGCCTCTGAACCTGAACCTGACAGGAATTCTGTGCAGAGCGGAAGCGCTACAGAAGTGATCTTGCCTCCATGCTGGTCCTGCTCTGCATTTTGTTAGACAGGCAAGTTCACCTGTCTAGCTGGGATTCTGTGGAGGGAAGGAGGCATGGGTGGGAGGGTAGATCATAAGCCAGATGCCCTAGTCTCCTCCCCTCTCCGCCCACAGAACCACCCTCTTCCCTCCAAGGTTGGCTTTGTGACCTTGGAGAGCGCAGTTCTCTATGTGCCTGCTGTGATCGGGGAGGAGGAATAGGCAGGAAGCTCAGACACCTAGGATCCAAGGTCAGAGTGCTGCCTCCGACCTTGGATCCAGGAATCCAAAGTATCCTATGGCCTGTCAGACACTGATTACTGTTCTTGTATGTGTGAACCAGCCCATAACCAACATCCTGGAACAGATTCCGCAAAATGGGACATGTTACAAGTCTACTGAACCAACAAATCCTATTTTTTGGGTGGCTTTCAAACACAAGAGTTGCAGACCTACCATTCTTATTCTTGTTGGAAGATCTACTGTTGGGTAAATCAATTCCAGTTGCTTATTGTGTTCTTGATGCACGCAGGATGCTTAAATGCCAGGGACAAAGGCTACCCTTCAGGTATAAATGGTAGATTTTGGCATTTGACTCACTAGATGCCTCCAGTGCTCAACAGCATTTAGCCACTTTTAAAATGACACTGATTTGTTCTAATAAAGCAGAACTGATTTTAAAATAAAGCCAAATTCATACATTAGGAAAAGATTTCCAAGTTATCAATTGTTGATAGTGGGAAATAAATGGAAGTAACAATGCCAGTCATCTAAATACCTTTAGTTATTTTATTTTATTTATTCATTTGATTTGAAATCCTATCATAAGGATGGGTAATCCTAGACACACAGGATGGGTAATTGCTAATCCAGCCTTCCCCAAACCTGTATTCTCGAGACTACATCTCCCATTTTTCATTCCCATTGGCCATCTTTGCTGGAGATGCTGGGAATTGTAGTCCAACTGATGTAGAGGGCACCAGATCAGGGAACGCTGTGTCTAATTTGTATAATTGGGTGAATTTGCAAGGATTGTAAACAAGCTAACAAAGTACTTCCTCTGGGCAGTGGTAATTGATTCAAGTCTTTCAGAGATGGTGGTTTGTAGGAAATAATATATTTCACCTGAGGAAGTTCTCATCAAGAAAAATAACGCAAAACAATATTCCCATCAAACGTTTCCATGACACTCTTTGCCAGTGTCTCTAAAGAGAAGTGTTCCTAATGGAACACCTCTCTTGTCTTGAACCAGCCTGGACACTATGATCAACATCTGGGCCCTTCCTCAGAGTGCCTCCCCCGAGGGAGGTTTGGAGGGTGATGACAAGGAGGTGGTGGCCCCTCAACTATGAGCTCCCCACTGAGGCCCACCTGGTACTAACACTGTCATCCTTTTGGCACCAGGTTAAGATTGCCCTCTACACGCAAGCATTTAATGACCTACGATGGGGCATGTATGCCAATCGTCCAAACAGGTCTAATATTTTACTGAAAATGGTTTTTGCTGTCTAAATTGTTTTACATTTTGGATATTTAAATTTTATTGTCCTATGAATTGTTGTAAACTGCCCAGAGAGCTTTGGCTACTGGGTGATATAGAAATGAAAATAATAATAATAATAATAATAATAATAATAATAATAATAATAATAATAATATAACAATGCTAAGAGTCACGGAAATTCTCACTTTGATGCAACTCCTCTCTCAGACAAGATCTGGCTTTTTAAAGAGCTGTTGCAACCCACCCACCCCAAGAATTTTCTCATTTTTGGTATGGAAGTTAATGCTGTAGGTTACTCTTCAACCACTAATACTGCGTTAAAGAGCAGTAATTCGGAGATGGGGTAAACGTGTCAGGGAACATCGACTGCAAAAACATGCAGAGGCAGCTGCTTTTGTGTAATCTAACAAACATTAGTTGTATTAATTGCTTTACTGTTGTTGTTGTTATTGTTGTTACATCAGCATTTATTTGATGATTGCCTCTTTGAGTGTTGCAGCCTAGAAGTAATTAATAAATCTAAGGAACAATAATGATGGACCGCAGAAACTGCTTATGGGAAAATGATTTCCATCACTGATAGGTAAACCACTTCCTCCAGAACTAGCAAACATGATGCTATCATTTTCATCTGGATCCAGCTTCAATGTGGTATTTAGGCAGATTGTCTCAGCAAAGAACAAGCTTTGTGGTGCGCTATTAAGAGTTTGAGCCGCAGTTTCCCGAGGAAACAGGACAGGTTTATTCAGGCGTGCCTTGTTCATGCAATTCCGAATGAGTGAAGGGAGAGCAGGGCTCCGCTTGCAGGCCCTGACTGTCCATGTGTTGGGACAAACGTCCTGAAGTGAGGAGCATACGAGCATAGGGCTTCCCATGTGTGGAACAAGCTCCCTGCTTCAGACCTTCTGCTCCCACACACGGACAGGGCTGACCAGAACGTGATGTAGGGGGGAGGGCTAACAAATTATGTGTTTGTAGGGCAGGAGTGTTGAATCTGGCCTGCCTGGGGCCCTAGTCCAGCCTTTGGGTTTCCCCAGATGTTTGTGCCTCCTTCCTCTGCTCCATTTGTCTTGATAACATTGATTTGCTGGCTTTCAGGCAGTTTTTTTACCATTTGAAAAGTTTGGCCTGCTTCTCTTAAGGCTTAGTTACAGGCAATAAAAGCTTTATTTATTTATTTATTTATTTATTTATTTATTTATTTATTTATTTTTGCATTTATATCCCACCTTTTTTACTCCAAGAAACCCAAGGCAGCATACATAACCCTCCTCCTCTCCATTTTATCCTCACAACCACGACCCTGTGCCCTGCCCTCTTTTAAATCTGGGGGGAATCCGCACGTCGTACCAAGACCGCTTCTAAGCGACCCCAGTGCGACGTGAAAGCGATCGTATAACTTGCCTTTGGAAGAGCCGACAAAGAGGCGTCCTTGCCACTGCCGCCACCCACAGACCTCCTCGCCGGCCGGTGAGGAGAGCTCGGCTGAAGAAGGCGGGGTGGAGAGCGGAAGAAGCTCTCCACCCCGCCTTCTTCCCCCGAGCTCTCCGTCCCAGCTGGCGAGGAGGTCTGTGGGTGGCAGCGGCAGCGGCGGCAAGGACGCCTCTTCCTCGGCTCTTCCAAAGGCAAGTTACACGATCGCTTTCACGTCGCACTGGGGTTGCTTAGAAGCGGTCTCGGTACAACGTGCGGATTCCCCCCTGGTCACTCTTGTATAGCTCCTGCAGCTTTAACTATTGTGATGAAGAGGGAATTTTACCAGGTTCTCCATTTATACAAATAACACCTGCTGAAATTCCTTTTTCTATGCAACTGTTAAAGATACAGGAGCCCTGTCCTCCTTTTCATATGGTCACCCTACTTTAGCCACTACACCACACTGGCTTTAAGCTTAAAAATAGGTTGGTATTGCCACTGGAATACATCCCCTGAGAGCTTCTCTGAAATAGATTTTGCCCCTCGGGCTGAAAGATGTTCAACACCCCTGTTGTAGTTGATGTAGAGACAGATTCCTCAGGTTTCCTACAACCCAAGTCATATTGTGTGATGGAAAATGAAGGCAGGTAAAAGCAAAGATCAACCTTATACATTCTGGTTCCCAAAAGGGCTGTTTCCTCAGCAGACGTGAGCACGCCTCTCCTTCTCAGGTGAGAACAGAGAGCAGGCCAATCTGCTCAGGACTTTCTTAGGCCTGTCTCATCAGCCTGTCAGAAGACACACACGCTTCCTACCATCTAAAAAGAGAAAAGGAGTGCCTCTCATTCTTGGCAGGAAAACAGTTTCTCATAGCAAAGAAAGAGCACCCTTATCAGCTAGAAGGTACAAACTGTACATAGCAGCCACTTTACATTAGCTATCCCTTGTTAATTGGCAGAAGCGCTCACCTTCACTGAATGTGAATACAGCTATGAGAACCAACTCTATAACTTCATTGCCAACTGCTCTAACAAATTAGTATACATATGCTACTAGATACTGCATATGACTCTGTGGGGGGTTCTACACGTAGTACTGAGGGTGCTTCCATGCGCCCCCAATGCGGCCCCAAAGCGATCGTGTAGCTTGCCTGGAGAAGAGACGAGGAAGAGGTGTCCTTGCCGCCACCACCGCCACCCACCTACTTCCTCACCGGCCGGGACGGAGAGCTCGGCCAAAGAAGGCGGGGTGGAGAGCTTCTTCCGCTCTCCACCCCGCCTTCTTCCGCCGAGCTCTCCGACCCGGCCGGTTCGGAGGTAGGTGGGTGGCGGTGGTGGCGGCAGCAAGGACGCCTCTTCCTTGTCTCTTCTCCAGGCAAGTTACACGATCACTTTGGGGGCGCACTGGGGGCGCATGGAAGCGCCCTCAGTACTACGTGTGGAATCCCCCTTTGTTAATTCTCACCAGATTCCTCACAATTGTTCCGAAACTGAAACCAATACAGTGTAAGTTGTGAGTAAATTCTATCTGAGTTGGCGTAGTGCAAATATAATTCTGTACTCTGCAGGTGGGTCTCGTATGTTTGAAATTTGAACATCCTAGGTAAAATGATAAGATGATTCTACGTATGGATACAGATTCAAGTATTTGGAACAGCTCTTGGTATCTCTTCGGCCTTATAACTCTGACCTATTTGAAGTAAAAAAAAAGAGATGTTTTTGGTTTTGTTTACAGTCCAAGGATGTAGAATACGTGAATTCCGAATATGGGAAGAATGCAGTGAGAATACTGTACATTAGACGAGAAGGCAAGACGCACTGCATTAAAGAACTGGAAATCTCTGTACATATACGACTGAACAGTGTGAACGAATACCTGCATGCTGACAACTGCAACGTCATCCCCACGGACACCATAAATAATACAATTCATGCTTTGGCCAAGTGCCAAGGGGTATGTTTTAAAACTCATTCTTTTTATCCTTTTATTGTATAGATAGATATTGCCTCAATATATTGCATTGTCCTGAATTACAAAATAAGTCCTCAGGCAACAAATTAAAATAAATAAAAAATATGAGGGGGGGAAAAGATAGGGTCAGATTTGGCAACCAGTGGGTCATATCGCATATATCAGCAGCAAGTGGCAGATTTGTTAACCTTCCAGTTGAACAGAAAGGTTTCTCATAAAACAAAGTAAGCTGTGCTGGTCAAATATCAAATATCAAAACAAATATCCAAAAGCTACTGTCAGGCAATACATTTATTAGAATCAACCAAATATGTACAGAATTGTGGTCAAGCTGCCAAAGGAAGAAACCAAAGGGCAAATTGCACGTTATATTAATTATGTACCATAGAGCAGCCCCTTCTCTTCTTTGTTTGCTACTCTAGAGTATGCATGTGAAGCTCCTAAGTTCTGGGACATTGTTTTCTAATAGATTATTAATGTATTTCTGTGAATTCACTTCTGCAAGAAGATTTTGGTTTCAAGGACAAAAAAATCCGGGATATATCCCCTAAAATGTGAGGACTTTTTTTAAAAAAAGTGCTATTTGGTTTGTGAAGCATTATTGAGACCACAACACACTTGGAGGGAAGGATTAAATCTCTCCCAATCCCAACATTTACTTCCTGAAATCCCCTTTCCCCATGGGGAGATTATAAAAGGAAAGAAGTTTCTACTGGCGTCATTGGAGGCTTTCCCCCCCCCCCTTTTTCTTTTTTCCCTCTCCACTCTGCAAGATTGGGAGCATTTCAGGAAGCAAATGGTGGCAGGGGAAAGATTTAATCCTCCCCTCCTGGTGCGCTGACATCTTGATCCGAATCAGCACTGGGCACACTTAGAGATAATTAAAAACAACAACAAGGGAGGGGTTGGCTACATGCTACATAATTAACAGAATATGTAGTTTGATCTTAGCGGTTTTGTACTTGGGATGCTTCCAGTTAGAGGGCTGCTAGCGCTACTAACCATAAGGCATTGTGCTGCAATTCCATTGTTTTCACTTTAACAGATTTTTCGTGGTAAGGAAAAGATGGAAGAAACAGTGGGAAAACAAGGGAGTATTACAAGCAGAAGATGACATTGCTCCCCTCCCCTCCCATAAAATTCCATGAACGAGGCAGGGGGAGGGCACTTTAAAAGCCAAATTTGAAAACACCCTTGTAGAGAAAACCGTATACAGTGTTACACATTTTCCGTTCAATCTTGAAAAATGGAACTTGTCACAGGTCTTCTTCATTTGCATGTATCAACGGGAAAAGTCTAAATCCCAGATCTTATCTTTTTGGAATAAACAAACAGCTCCTAAGTTCTGGGACATTGTTTTCTAATAGATTATTAATGTATTTCTGTGAATTCACTTCTGCAAGAAGTTTGGATTCAGGGACAAAAAAATCCGGGACATATCCCCTAAAATGTGAGGACTTTTTTTTTTTAAAAAAGTGCTATTTTGGTTTGTGAAGCATTATTATACTTAATTTAAAATTATTTGTTAAAAATGGATGTTCACCAACATTCACATGGAAGGGGGTATATTTTCATTACCACAATATGAACTTCCAAGGAGATGTTTGATTATCCAAAATACAATAAGTAATAGTGCACAGAAGATAAATTTGGAACCCTTCTCTCTTTTTCATGATGCAAGACCTTTAGGAAAATTGGTTAAATGAAAGGGGGAAGATAAATTACACCTAAAAGCCAGGATTTAAAGAACCACACAGACCTAGTTCTATGAGCCCATGTGGTCTTTAGATAAGTTTAAAGTAACACCAGCAAACATGTGGCATTAATAAAACTTCTCTTTTCTTTTCAACTGAGAATTTCAGCAGGAATTTATAATAGGAGATGGTGGCCAGTTGATCAAAGATAAAGCCATCAATTCTACTGGACTAGTGCAAATATCTTGCACAAGCCTAAGGAGAGTTTCAGGTCAAAGGCTCAGTGTGTGTGTGTGTGTGTGTGTATCTGTGTCACACTGCTTGTTATAATGATCATAGCTCTTTTTAGCATGGAGTATTATGTTTAATTGGTTCCATAAAGATGTCTTTTGTAATAAGATGTGTTTGACTGCCATATCCAGTTAATCAAAGCATTTGTAATGAACTGAATGTAACATAAGAGACAATGTCTTTTGCAATTTTTACCGGAAGATAGCTGCAGATCACATCTAATACATTGTTTGTTTTACTAGATCAGAACAATAGAGGAGTTTGGCCTTAATATCTGTAATCACTTCATTACATCGTTTTGCCATGTGGTATATTGCAATGCCTTTATCCAAGAGGTTCCCTGGCAGCGCCTAGAAAAGGTATGGAGAATTTATACGCCAGGGTGAAAATCTGGTCTTGTGTGCCTTTATGTCCCTGTGGCTCTCACGTCTTATGTCCTTATGTCCATGCCAGTGAGTCATAAGGAGCAACTACAACATGTGAGAGGAACAGAGAGGGATTCACGAGGGGGCATGGGATCACCTTTACTATTTATAATACATATGTTCATGATTCTGCTTTTACTTCCTCTGTTACCTTCAAATCTCCAATAGTATTATTTACAAGTTTGGTGTCTCATTCTTAATCTCCAGGATGGAACCCCACATGCTCACGCTTTTCTCTATAGCTCTGAAGGTGTTCGATTTTGCGAAGTGGAACAGACAAAAGACTGTAAGACCATCCTTTTCATTTTTTCCAGTAGTATTTTTGTTTTAATTCTCAGGTGAAGAAAGCTAAGGGGCAGTATCCAATGCGACACAGACGCTAATGCATATTACGTTGTCCTAGCATAAGGGGCCTTTAGTGCAACGCCAAGAGCCTTGGCTGGCACAATGGGTTTTTCCACGAACATTGGCAGAGGTTCAAGGACTTGCATTAAAAAGTGCAGGAGTGGAAGTGGGGATTTCTTGCTTCTGTTTACACGGCGCAGAAAAGCAAGAAAAACACATCCACATCATTGTTGGTTGCCATGTTGGAAATGAAAAAGCAAGTCCGAATGCCAATCTCTTTTCCTATTTTTTAAAAAATCTATCTTATTTGTAATCTATTCTTCTTCCAAGGAGCTCAGGATAGCATGGTTGGTGTTTCCCTTATGTATCTTCATAATAAACCTGTAAACTAAGTCAAGCTAACAGACAGTGACTGGCCCAAGGTCTCCCAGTGAGTTTCATGGATGAAGTAGGGACCTGAACACAGGTCTCCCCAATTCACACACCAGACACAACCTACCATATTGGCACTCACTCTATTCCCACCCCCCATTATAGCCCCAGTATATTACCTGCTTGGCAGCACATTCCCTGATTGGGAGAAAAGGTCAGATATGCTTAATTCATGCCGCAATCATAAACTAACTCAATCGGACTTAGGTTTGAGTCAATATGTACAATATTGCACTGCCAGTTTTCCCCCTGCTCAGAACCTTTAAGAGCAGACACTACAATAATTCTGATTAGGTCTTGATTGGGGAGAATCTTTTTTCTACAGCTTTTAGAACTTGACATTGTTTTTACTTTCACACAGATATTTTATTGTCCCCTGTCTCTGCCTTTTCTTATTCTTTTATTATGATTTTATTAGAATGTAAGCCTACGTGGCAGGGTGTTGCTGTTTTATTCTTTTACTATGTACAGCACCATGTACACTGATGGTGCTATATAAATAATAGTAGTAATCTGTAGCTCACTGGTAAAGCACCTGCTTTGCATGCAGAAGGTCCCAGGTTCAATCCCTGGCTTCTCCAGGTAAGGCTAGAGAAGGAAAACCTGGAGAGCGGCTGCCAATCTGTGTCAACAATACTAGGCTAAATGGACCAACGGCAGTTTCCTATGACCTGCCTGAGCCCCCTCCTTTGTAGCTCCAGATGTTACAAACGCAGTGTGGCTGGCATTAAAAAAAATGTTTGCATGATGTGGGTTCTGTGCCATAGTCACAATGTTTATAAATCACAGTAATGTGGATTGGATATGGATTGTGTTGCAAGTCCTTACTTCAATGCCACAGTTCCCTGGGAAACCCCTGGGAAACAGGGTACTGACTGTGCTACGTAGCTACCATGGGGATTTTAATATACTATTTTAAGAATGTAATGTTTTTATTTTTGTTTTAAAATGGCATTAACCACTTTGGTCCTAGAGAATCAATAGGCCAGGATATAACTTATATAGGAGATAACTATATAAATAGATTATTATTATTTATTTTTTATTGCATTTGTATACCGCCCCATAGCTGAAGCTCTCTGGGCGGTTTACGTAGATAAATAGAACTCACATAGGGAGTAGAATGCAGGTGTATCTGCAGCTCTATGAAGCTCAGTTTTTGGGGACAGCCACCTTACTAGGCTAGTATTTGAAATCAGAACTGAGTTAAACATCCAGATCAAAGCAAAGCATTTCTCCAGATGAAATGCAGGCTCCCCTCTGCATGCCCATGTCCTATTTGTGGGCTTCCCAGAGACATCTGATTGGCTACTATGAGAAGGATGCTGGTCTAGATAGGCCTTTGGTCTGATCCAGGCACGCTCTTATGTTCTTAAAATAAACTTCAAAACCTGAGCTGTTGAATCAAAGGAAAGCCACTGTCAAAGACCTCAGCTTCTTGCTAAATAACCTTGCTAAATCTGCCTTCAAGCAGCCTTCCTTGTAAACATATTTTGTAATCAGGTTTATTCAAATTGGGCTCCTAATAAATCTCTTTTCATAGAATCATAGAATAGTAGAGTTGGAAGGGGCCTATAAGGCCATCAAATCCAACCCCTTCCTCAATGCAGGAATCCACCTTAAAGCATCCCTGACTGATGGCTGCCCATCTGCCTCTTGAATGCCTCTAGTGTGGGAGAGCCCATGACCTCCCTAGGTAACTGGTTCCTTTATCATAGTGCTCTAACAGTGAGGAAGTTTTTCCTGATGTCCAGCCGGAATCTTGCTTCCTGTAACTTGAGCCCATTATTCCGTGTCCTGCACTCTGGGATGATCGAAAAGAGATCCTGGCCCTCCTTTGTGTGGCAACCTTTTAAGTATTTGAAGAGTGCTATCATGTCTCCCCTCAATCTTCTCTTATCCAGGCTAAACATGCCCAGTTCTCTCACTCTGTCGTCTTGACTCTGTCGTCAAGACTCAGCCTTGTAGGCCCCTTCCAACTCTGCTATTCCATGATTCTATAGGGCTTTTTTAAAAAATGAAGTTGTTTAAATTGATCACCGAACCTTGAGGAAAAAGCCTTATGGTTATTGGATTGGTATCACACCTTCAACTGTTTTGAATTATTTGTAAAAGGAGCTGACACACTCTCTCTCTTAATTGGATTGCAGGTCCTCCAATTGTTTTTTCTGGCATAAAGGATCTGAAAATGATGAAAACAACCCAGTCTGGATTTCAAGGTTTCTTCAAGGATAAATATACCACACTTCCCGAAAGGAGAGATAGAGTGCTCTCAGTAGAATCACTGGTCAAGTGGTGTTATAATGAATGTGCAGAAGGCCTTGACTATGACTGCATATGGTACACTAAAAACCTTCTACATGGGGACCCTTTTGATGGTGCATGAAATTTGTCTACAGTGAAGATGTCTGATATATAGTAGATTGAAAGCAGAGTGATGGATAGAATTAGGAAAGGTTTTGATCAGAGATGTGTAACTAAGTGAGGCTTTTCCAAAACGGCCCATTGTGGAGGTCACTATGACTCCTTGGCTGCCAGCGTTTAGAGTTGATGCCCAATCACTGGCTTGACTTGGTTGTTTGTATTTTAGTTATTTTCTTTGTATCAATGCCAGTGAAAAGGCCATTTTTAGCTTGAATATGTTTAAATGAAGCCACATTTGGGCTGGGCCTTTTCTCCAGTTGGAAAGATGGAAGTCCTAAGCATGGGGGAAATGATTTTCACTCCTATCCCCTCGCCATGGGTCTTGAGTGCAATCTGTGCATTTGTAGTGTCTTTGCTGTATGTACAGTGCGCACCTTCACATATGGCATAATCAAAGTCTTGATTATGCTTATATCCCTCCTCATATATGGGGTTCCCACTGGCTTTCGTTTGATCAACTCCACATCTTCAACAATTTGGCAGAATCACACACTCTGAGACCATTCACTGATCCACACTTTGGGAATATTCATGTGATACATACACCACACCAGAACTGTTGTGGTCTTTTGCTTTCTTGACTGCACATTTTATTTATTTATTTATTTATTACATTTATATACCGCCCCACAGCCGAAGCTCTCTGGACAGTTCACAACAGTAAACTTTAAAAAGTATACAAAAATTAAAAACCATCAGAAACATAAAAACAACAGTATAAAAACAACAGTATCCATTTATAAAACAACAGTTCTGGGGTCCGTTAAAAAACAGTCTTAGCGTTGTTAAATGCTGTTAAATGCCTGGGAGAAGAGAAAAGTCTTGACCTGGGGCCTGAAAGATAAAAATGTTGGCGCCAGGCGAGCCTCATCAGGGAGATCATTCCACAGTCGAGGGGGCCCTCTCCCTTGTTGCCATCCTCCGAGCTTCCCTCAGAGTAGGCACTCGGAGGAGGACCTTAGATGTTGAGCGCAGTGTACAGGTAGGTTCATGTCGGGAGAGGCGTTCCATCAGGTATTGCGGTCCCAAGCCATGTAGGTCTTTATAGGTTAAAACCAGCACCTTGAATTGGGCTCGGAAACGTATAGGCAACCAATGCAAGTGGGCCAGAATCGGTGCTTATATGCTCAAACCTCCCTGTTCCAGCTATCAATCTGGCCACCGCATTCTGCACAAGCTGCAGCTTCCGAACCATCTTCAAAGGCTGCCCCATGTAGAGGGCATTGCAGTAATCTAATTTGGAGGTTACATTTAAAATTATTGCAGTGTTAACTAAGGACAGAAGAGAAATCCATTGATTCTGACATTTTAGACGAACACCCACTTTCCACCTCCTGAATCTATATGCAAACTGGAATGCACTTGCACACTGAAATCCACACTTTTCAGAATTTTGCAGTACAGTTCGCAACTCAAAAATTGCACACAAAATGCATATATTAAGGAGAATTGCACACCAACATTCATATATTTGGGGAGAGTACATACCAAATTCACATATTAGGGGGAAATCGCTTACAAAAAGTGCATATGGTAGGAAAAGTGTGTGCAAAAACGCATATATTAGGGAGAAATTTACACAAAAATGCATGTACATTCTTGTGCAGACTTTTTTTTTTTTTGCCAACTTGACAAACAGATGCGGAAATGGATTGAGATGAACTTATGACCTGGAAAATCAGAAACCGAGTGAAACCAAAACCGACAGATTCTCCCAACCCCAGTATTCATATTATACAATCCATCCATACAAAACCAAGGGAAGGAACGGAGGGATGGAGTGAAACAAGCATGACTATTGTTGTCACGACACAGGCCTCACACACTAGGCCTTGACGCACACAAACCTTCCTCAAGCCAAGCGCCACCACTTGAACAACCTGAGGGTAGGGTAAAACACAACCTTTCCCTCATATGAGAGGGTAAAGGCTAGAATCTGAAAAGGTTTTACTGTGTATGTAATAAGCTGAAGGTTATATATAAGGTGTTTACGATAGTAACTGTAGAGCAGGTGATAAAGCCAAGCAGACACGTGGTTTGAGGTAACAAAACAAAATAAAATGTTTATTTTTGTTTAACAGATCTTAGTTCCTTCAAGTTAACCTGCTTAATCTACTAGTTTTAATAATAACAGTAATCTTAAATCTCTTAAAATCTTATCTCCTTTCACTCTCCACACCACTGACAATCCTAACTGACACTCCCCACTCCCAGCCAACTAACCAACATTTATACTCCCCCCCCCATTTCACAGCATCATCAGCCACACCCACTCGGTCCAACATTCTGCACTCCCTAGACATACAAAGCCAGACATAACTAAGGGAACAGAACTGTGGGGTAATGCCACAATTGTTTTACAATTTCACACATGGGTCAATTCATGCCAAAATGACAGCTATTGCACTGATTAATTCTAATTATTACACATTACTTTGAAGGCGAACTGCCCATGAAAGTACTCTTGATGCCTTTGCTGGACCACCTGAAACAGGCCATTACTCACCTTCTTACCAGAAGACGGTCAACTGCATTCAGACATACATCCTAGATAGACTTCCAGAGGTCAGTAGTGTTACTTCTCTTTACGATTTTGACAAATGAGTTATGAAAACTGTATTCTTAGAAAATGGAGTTTCCAAACCATGACACCACCTTGAGAAGAGTCAGGCCATTGGTCCATCTTGCCCAGTACTGCCTACCCTGATGGGCTGTGGCTCTCCGTGGACTTAGGCTTTTCCCATCCTTGCTATGTCAGATCTATATAATTGAAGATGCAAGGGATCCCAGCTCGGACCTTCAAAATGGCATGTACACCTGTTTTTCTAACACTCAGCTAGGTCCCCTCTCCAAAACTGATAGGGAATGACGAAAATGTATGATACCGTATTTCTTTGATTCTAAGACACACTTTTTTCTCTATATAAACATCTCTAAAAATGGGGTGCGTCTTAGAATCGTGGGTGCGTTTATTATTTCTTAGAATCAAAGCTTTTTTTCTGTTGGTGGTACTGAAATTAGTGTGTGTCTTACAATCAATGGCGTCTTAGAATCAAAGAAATACAGTATGTGGAAAGAGTACATTTTATGGCACATACCTCAATTCAGGACATCCCGGTGTGAAAATAGTATATTTTATTTTTTTGGAACTATATATTTTGGCCTGTCTCAGAAATTCAGGGGGTGGGGTGATGGCCGGTGTAGTGGCTAAAGTGTTGGACTGGGAGTCTGGAGATCCGGGTTCTAGTCCCCACTTGGCCATGGAAACCTACTGGGTGACTTTGGGCCAGTCACAGACTCTCAGCCCAACCCACCGCACAGGGTTGTTGTTGTGAAATGGAGAGGAGGAGGATTATGTATGCCACCTTGGGTTCCTTGGAGGAAAAAAGGCAGGATATAAATGCAGCAGCAACAACAACAACAACCAGAGAATGTAATATACTGAGCTTGAAAGGGATTGTTTAGTTCGGAAAAAAGGAGATTAATGGGAGCTATGATAGAGGTGTACAAAATTATACATGGTGTGGAGAATGTGGGGATGGGGAGACATTTTTCTCTATCTCCCATAATACTAGAACCTGGGGTCATCTAGAGAAGCCGATTGGTGGGAGATTCAGGACAGATAAAAAGAAATACTTCTTCACACAGTGTATAGTTAAATTATGGAATTCACTGCCATCCATATTGATGGCCACCAATTTGGATGTCTTTAAAAGGGGGTTGGATAAATTCTTGGAAGAGAAGGCTATCAACTGCTGCTGGTCCTGATGGCTATGTGAAACGTCCCGTATAAGAGGCAATAAGTCTGCGCGCACCAGTTGCTGAGGAACATGGGTAAGAGGGTGCTGTTGCACTGTGCCCCACTTCTGGGTCCCTGCTCAACAGCTGGTTGGCCACTGTGTGAACAGAATGCTGCACTAGATGGACCCTTGAAGTGATCCAGCATGGCTCTTCTTATGAGCTCTGTGTTCTAAATGATCCTTAGGATCAATTTCTTTCTTACTACCTCCTGGGAGTTTCACTAGGCTTCATTCCCACTATAAAAAGCCTCAAGTGGCTTACAAATCCAACCAAATATGATCAAAATAATTTAATAGTATAAACACACACACCCAAAAAAGGGTTGGATGCACCTACCCATGAGCAAAATGCCTCTAATGAGGTGCTCTTGCTGAATCCCCCTTCCTACTGCAGTGCCCTATACCATCCAAAATGCTGCTCCAGAGGGTTGGAAGACTTCCCAGAATACTATGGGAGATGGTGCTGGAGGGGAAAGGGGCAAAAAAAATATATGCCTCCCCTCTCCTCCAGTGGGAACGTCTTCTGGATTTGGGTCACTTCTGAGAAGGGGCCGTTTTCTGGTAGCCACCAGCCTAAACTCTGAAGACAAGCATACTTGGAGAAAAGACTTAAATGGACACCTTATTCGATGGGCAGGTTGAGATGGGAGCAATACCCAGTGATGTGGGATAGAGGCAGTAGTTGGTTATCTAGACATTTCAAGGAAGAGACGGGAGAGGAGATGGGGGAGACATGGAGCAGCAGGAGTTGCATGTTCGTTGCAATGCCCTCAGTTGGCGTTAACAGGAAAGGGGCCTGAATGAATTTGATTGTGCTGCATATAAGGATCATGTCGCTTAACAACTTGTAATGGTGCATTTTTTTAAAAAATTGTATTTTCAGGTTGAGGAGGTGGAAGTGATCTTGTCCAACATCCACTATTCAGTGACCAACCTAGAAAAACTGGGGTTGTGCAATGACAAGGAGGTGAGGAAATTCATTTCTCTTCTAACCAGTGGGCTGGACAATTTGGAATATATTGCTGTGAAATTGTATATAGGGAAGAGGAAGAAACATTTAACTGAGAATTCATACACATTTACACGCAAGATGGAAATTTATTTTTAAAAACCATTCTGTCTTCAGAGAGAGAGAGAGAGAGAGAGAGAGAGAGCGCTGAAGAGATCTCAACAGAGCATTCACAGTATCTTAACTACAGTTACCCATGATCGGGTAATCTCTCACTTAGACTATTGCAATGCATTGTAAGTGGGGCTGCCCTAAAATAGTTCAGAAACTGCAGTGGGCCCAAAATAGGGTTACTAGATTACTATCTGGGATTGGGTAATTTGACCATATTATGTTGTGTAACATGATTCCAAACCCTCCCAACTGAGATGTGAGACAATAAAGAGGTCTGCTGTGCAAATCTGCAAAAGCTTTATTCAGTAAATAGACACCTCTTCACGCCTGAAGGGAGTGTCTAATTAATAGAGCTGCCCTCTATTAATTAGCCTAACAAAGCAAGGCAGTTGCCTTTCAACTAAATGGATGGTTTCCCACCATGCCTAAGAGGCTTTAACCAGTCTGGCAGACACTGCCTCCCACCTAAGTGGACTCTGGGACATGTTAATTCCGATGCTCCCTCTCCCACTGACAAAGACTGAGTTTCTGGTGGAGGGAGATGATCTCTGAGCCTGGGCTTCCTGTTCGATAGGCTCCTGGGAAGATTCCTCCTTGACTCCTGGAGATTGTTGGAGAATTTCCTTCCCCATTTCCTCTCTCAGGTGGTTTACTTCTTCAGCCTCCAAGTCCGATTCGGAATCCACACCAGGAAGTCCAGGGCTCATCCTGACACCATGCTGCACAAACTCCCAGTCTGTTTCCAGGCCCAATTTAAAATGCTGGTTTTCAACATTTAAAGCCCTGAACGACTTGGGACCATGTTACTTGAAAAGCCACCCTCTCCCATATGTACCTACTTGAATCTTAGGGTAACTACCAGAGAGAGGGGTGGGGGGATCTTTTCAGCTGTGGAGCCTCTTATGGAACAGCCTTTCGAAAGAGTTTTGCCTGGGCCCATATGGCCGTGGGGTCCTGTCGGTGCCAAGTGAAGACCTGTACACCAGGCCTTTTAAATTATTCATGTAATCTAGGCCTTTTCATTTGAAAGTCTGTATTTTTCAATTTGGGGTTGCTGTTGCTTTTGTTTAATGTTGCTTTTGTTTTCACGATTGTATGTGGTATTTTTTGTATCTAAATTGTTTTTATGCTTATTCATTCTAAGCCGCCCAGACAACTTTATGTTAATGGGTGGCATACAAATGTCATAAATACATAAAATAACCCTCCAGAATTCTTCGGGGAAAGCCATATCAGTTTGTACTGCTTTGTATGAAAGGCAGTGCCAACAACAGCTTTAAGACTGAGACTGACCATTCTTTCCTTAAGAGAGTTGAAAATCTTACGCTGGCAGCAGTGCAGTGTACATACTCATTTCTTTTCCCACTGCCATCTGCGTTCTCTCAAACCACTTTCCTGAAAAAAGAAAAAAAAAAGTTTGCTAATCTCTAGTCTAGAGATTGCGTGAGGAGGTGGTGGTAGGGAATGAGCACACTGTCTCCACCCACTCTTGTCACCAGTCTTGTCCCATAGAAGTCTCTTTCACCCTCCTCAAGTTGGAGGGTGAACGCCTGCAGTGGGCAGTCTGCTCTAATCATGGAGGTTCTCCATCTGGAAGACCAGGCTTCTCGGCCATATAGGGAACCTCCATCAGTGGAGCAACCTCCTTGCTGCAGATGTTCATCCTCCAACTCATGGAGAGCAATGAAGGCAGAGGGCACAGGGCAAGTATCTTCATCCTCACATGATTCTCTTTGTGCACAACTTTATTTCCTAGTCCGTATACATACTTGTATACCTTTCAAATTCAAAAAAAAATATTTCCTGTTGGGAAAGAGATGGATTTCAGTTCAGAAAATGATAATTGTTTAGGATTATTGGGAATTCTAGAGGATAGGTTTAAGACGCCTTATTCTTGACAAGAAAACCACTGCAGAAGCATGATAGCCTTATGAGAGATAAAGGTAAGGAGCCAATCCTTTCAATGGAAAAGCAAATTGAACCACTCTCTGTAAACTTGTTTCATCGTGTTGCGTGTCCTCACACATTTAGGGCTTATAATAACAGAGCTGGCTTCCCCTACATGGTGTCCTCCAGATGTTTTGGACTAGAACTTCTGAAAGCCACACTCAGCATGGCCAGTAGTCAGGAGTGATAGGTGTTGTAGCCCAAAATATCTGGAGGGCAAGATGTTTGAGGGAAGGCTGATATACAGTAATAACTTTCTAGCAACAGCCAGTTTGAGCGAACTAAGGCTCTGTATATGCAAAAACCTGTCTATGCTAGAAACCTATACCATTTCAAATGTGATAGCTCAGACAGAATCCTGTAAATTATCATTTGATGAAGTACTGACCATTTTTGGTTGGGGTGCTCTGGCCGTTCCTATTGCTCTAATTGCCAGCATTAACCTGGAAGAGAAAATAACTGTAAAACAGTTTAAATCTGTGATGTGGCTATGCCTGAAGAAATATGCGTAGGTTTCCTCTTAAGGTAATAGTTGTTCAGGCTGGAGCTAAACCATTTACATTTATGTGTTTTACATACAGGTCCTGACACCGCAGGACACACCCTTCGGTGCTTGTGCATCTACACTTCGTAGGAAGAATTGCCCAGGAAAAGAGCGCCAAATTCCGCTAGAAAGCAAAGCCCGTTGTTCTGTTGGATGGAAGTCTGGCCGTCGGGTGTAAGCAGCCAGCATCCTTACAAAAGCATCCTATTTAGCAAAATTCATCTCCTATGAGCATGCATTATTTACTCCATGCTTCTCTTCGTATTACTAAATCTCCATGTGTAGTTGCGGGCGACATTTTCAAAGGTATCCTAAAGGAAATAATATGCTAATCCCACAATGCATATTTTTTCCTTTTGCTTCTTTTGAAAATCCAAAATAGAAATGTTCCAACACAAACCCATTAAACCGCAATGGGTTGGATCCAGATATAGCCATGCTTAGAGTAGAGACCCTAAAAGTATTGGGAATTAAGTTAGCCTGGGCTACCTTAAAAGCCCATTGGGTTTGATCCCAAAACTTCCTTCCACAGACAGGGGTCTTACTGTCCACAGGATGCTTTTCATACAATGGCAGAATACTGCTTGCAGAAATGGGGTGTGTGAGCTTCATTGATTCCCCTCTCCCTCTATGGTTCCCCATGCACCTCCAATCTGCTTCAGAGGGTGCTGGGTCTATAGAGGGAGGGGGGAACTGGCAAAGCTCCCTTCCCCCTTTCTCCTAGTGGGAGCAGAGCAGGATTCTCTGCAGGCAATGCTACTGCCACCAGAAAAAGTTATTTCAATGATTCTTATTTAAGTAAGATTACATTTGGATCCAACTCAATGATTTTGCGAGCTTCCTATTTGAATTAGTCAATGAGGACTTGTCTTTTCATGGATGTGTAGATTCTCTGAAGCAATTGCTGTTAAGATATTCTTTTTATTGAAAATATAATACGTTAATACGCCAGATCCCTTGACTTCCAATGGAGCAACATTACATTGAGCTCCAGTTAGCTGAGGATCTGGACTTCTTTTACAATTGAACATATTCCAGTTGAACAAATGAGGGATATTTATATTGCCAATATAAAATTTAATTAGACCGTATCAGTTAAGAGAATCAAATGAAGCTTTAACACTGCAGTCCTCATATATAGAGCTTGGTCAGAATAGCAATGATGTCAGTTTCGACTAATTGATATTTAAGTAGTATAATGATGAGTATCCTACCTCTGCACTTTGCTCCTCTGATACACAAACCCTGGGGCATGTGTGGGTAGGAAAAGAGCTGTGTCTATTTATATAATCAATCTTAAGACATGCTGAAGTTACCTTTGTAGAGTTATGTAGATTTTCTTTAATAACCCTCAACCTTTTAAGCGTTACTTCACCTAATAGTGTTCCAATTTCTAAGCAAGCAAAGTAAAACACTAAATCATGTATCAGCATTGCCGGTTAAAAATAATGGCAGAACTGGCAATACCAGTAAGAACTGCCTTGCAAGAGCAGATTTTAAATCCACCCAGGCCAGCGCTCTGTTCCTCAGTGCAGGCAGCCATCTCTCTTGGGAAGCTCACAAATATGCCATGAAGGTGACCTGCCTTGCCTTGTTTTTCCCATCGTTTGTCGTTCAGAGGTATACTGCTGCTGAACATGGAGGTTTCACTTAACTATAGTGGCTGAATAACTATGGATAGTTCATCCATGACAAATTCAGTTGGAAGTATGTTGTTACTACAGAACAATTTTAATTTCCCAAGACCTCTCTCGTAAGATTGAGCTGTCTGTGAACCTTGCAACCATCCAGATGCGCAGTGCAAGTAAAGTGGGCAGAGTATGCTACTTTGATGCCATGTGGGGTTTTTTTTGGCCTTGGCTTCCTATGATCCAAGGAGGCAAATAACATACCTTTCTCCCCACCCTTTACTTATATAAAACTTTCAGCAGTAACCTACAGATACATTTGGAGAAGACCTGTTGTACCTTAATTTATTTTATCAATAAAATGTAGGGATGACCTATAGACGCGTCCCACTTCCTGACCAGACTTCACCAATTTACCCTGAAACTGACAATTCATCCCAAGCGCCTTGGTAATTCATATACATACCATTTGAGGACTATTTTGTTCAGGAACTTAGAGTATGTTGTTAACAATGCAAAGCAGGAGAGTGTTAATGAAGAACTGAAAAGTGACCACTAGATGTTTTACTCTTACTGCATCTTTACCAAGTTCCCTATCTAGGGCAACTTACATCAGCCATCCAAGCTTTTTTAGTCCGCTTGCCAAGGATGTTTTTAGAAGCCTTTTCCTATATAAATCTCACTCTCAGTAATAGAACTAGTTGGAAAACAGTAACAGCATTTTCATCATCCGTGGAATGGGGGAAAAAAAGAGATTGCCCAATGTAACAACTCATCTAGCCAGTTTGGATACTTTTCCTTTACTTATACAAGATATAATTCCATCTTAGCCACAGGGTTTCTCTTATCTTTAATGAGCTGTTCTGAAATATATGCAATCAAACTGTCTCCAGTGAGGAGCAAGGAACTTCCAGTTCTCCTTTCTGTGGCAGGTCTTTTCTTGGCTTATAGAAAAGGATGATAGGGGAGAAAAAGCTGCTGGTTCTACTAGCTGGAGGCCCAGCGACACCTCTGACACGGAAAGCGTTAAGCTCTTCATTTGAAGGGCGCGGAGAGCAACCAAATGACTATTTTTCTAACACTACCTCTTCTTTTAAGAAACTTTTCACAAGTCAGTTGAGATTAAAGTTGGCCTCCTATTGAATTGATGCCCCTGATTTTGCTGTAAAATGAGCTTTTTGCACTGCAACTTAACAGCATTTTCCTCATACATTCTGGCATAAAATGTTTGAAAGCCTCCTTGGCTTATCCATAACACTTGCAGTGGAACTCCAGGTCCACCCCGCCTCAGAAAGACTATACCAAAAGATTGACTTGTCCATATCATGGTGAATTATCGACTTTTATGTTTGTCAGAATTTGATAGAGTAATTTGGCCCATTTCATTCTCTATCAGGTCCCATCTTCCAATCAGAAACCTACTTTTGTTACACTGAAGGGAGTTGTAGATTTCCTGTTTCTTTAGTATGACTTCATGGGGTTGCGAGGGTTCTTTCTATGTATCTTTTTATGGGTGAATAAAAAGCAAAGACAAAACAATTTGAATCTGTTTATTGAATTAAATATGAAACTCTGTTGGTGTCAAAATATAAACATATTGTATATGACCATACAAACCAGTGTATTTTATTAGTCATCTTGAAAACATATCGAACTGGCAGCAGATCTGCAAGAACACCACATAACAGGGCCCGACTCCTCCCAGCTGGGAGCATTGAACATTCTAGATCTAACAGTATAATTGTAGGGGCCCTCATTCAACAGGCCCCCTTAAACAGTGAGGGACAAATGTGGTTAGGCCACCAGAATAGAGAACTTTTGCATATCACCTATAAAAATTATCTTTCTCCCCCAATACTGCATTCACTTTATCTCACTGCAACATGCACCTACTTCTTTCCGCCCCTCTATTCTCCAAATCTTTGTCCTTGGCCAAGAAGGTCAGAAGCACTGTAAGAACCTTATTACTTATTACTTTGCTAACTTCTCAGGAGCCCACAAGAAGTACGCCCCACTCTCTCCTCCTAGTCTTCTCCTATGGGCAGAGGAGAGAATCACTGGGATCTGTTCACATTAAGGTGGACTTCCTGAAAGTTTGGTTCAACATAAGAGAGACTTGTGCTGAGCGGCCTGGGTCTACTGGGAGCAGTTATAAAGCTGGTGCAATTGGCTCGATAGGATCTCCAGAAGATTCAAGAATTCAGCATTTGCCCAACCCTGACACTGGCCATAAGACATTCCACTGAACAGGAAGAACTGCTAAGTGCCAAGGAATTTTTTATCACAGCCCATCTTCTCATGCTGCTGCTGAGCTTTCCTGGGCAATTATGTACAATTCTGCCCAATCAGAAAGGCTGAAAACAAGACCAAGTGTACATAGTGGAGTTTCCAGCTGGATCTTGCATCCCACAGAGGTGTTGCAGAAGAGTTTGAACCTATCTGAAAAACTCTAGGGACACTGAATACACATACCAGCTCTTCAGAAAACTGCAGACATTGACAAGAGTTCTGAAACTGCTCTCATTATCAGTAGCCCACATAACTTCAAGGGGAACAATAACAAATAAGTCTTTAGAACAGCAGCCATCGTTATTAAGTCCCACACTCCTCGAGAAATCCTTTACCAACACATCAAAGGCACATAGGTTGCAATCCTGTGTGCCAAAATATGCACTCTATCTTTTTACAACAGGAATAAGTGTACCTAATTGGATCAGATCTGAAACCATAATATTTACAGATAACAAACTGAGGTGATGGTATTTAAATGGTGCAGACATTTAATACAAGTTAAACAGATGTCATTTCTTCCTTTGAGCGCCACCCTTCTGAATAGACATACACCCAACCTCTAGTCACTGCAAAATATAGGTCCGCCCATGCTGCCAATAGTGATATTTGAATAGAGCTTCCAAGTAAGCAAGCACTTCAGATGCAGTGTATAGCTGTAATCCTTAGAACAACCCTGCAAGGTAGGAGCAGATAAGGGAACTGAGACTGAGTGAGAGTGGCTTGCCTAAGTCCATAGCAGAGATGAAATTCAAACCAGGGACTACTTGAGTCATAGCCCAATCCCTTAACCACTATGCCACATCAGCTCCCATCATCATGATCTGCAACTTGCTACTCATATTTGTAAACCAGGTCCAAATATTCCATCTGACTTTTGTGTGAACAAAAAACAGAACCCAAGATGGGGGTGTATAGGAGCAGGCTTGGTTCTCACTGGCACCCATTGAATTCTATGGCACAGAATGAATAAGCTGCAATCTGGATCACAGCTGACAAAGGCAAAGCTCTGAAACTCACAACAGTCACTGGGATCACCAGAGAACAAGAGGAGGATGGCATCACTTTGGACTTGCCTTGAGCTTCTCTGATGTAGGAGGGAACTACATGGGGAAGATGACATTTATTGCACTCTATCCCATCCTTCTTCCAGGAGCTCAGGGTGGTACCTGGGGCCCTACATTTTACTTTCACAACAACTCTATGATATAGGCTCTGGTTGAGAGAGTGAGTTTGTAGAAAGAAACACACACACACACACACACACACCATGGGGGGGGGGAAGCCTAGGTGGCCAATGAGGCTTGATCATGCTCATTGGGCACAGAATGCTGGCTGACAAGAGGAAAAACCCCAGAAAATTGGGGAACCCTCTGCCCCTAATGTAATAGAGTATCCTGGAACAGGGCCCAGCTGGTTGAAACCCTGAACATAAGCATCCTACACTTCCGGTGTTTTGTTACAGGTCCCACTTTTGTATTCTAACCCAAACACTTTATACATGATCCTATTGCTATCTGTGAAAGGGAAAACTCTCTCACACATGGAATTTTCTGTCTCGGTAGCTGACGATGGAACAATCCAAGTTGTGCTTCTGACCTCATTTTGTTTGTTGCAGCCATTATATAAACAGAAATCTGATTGGATTCAACAAAACTTAGGCTGTGTTGTGTCCCTAACAGCAAATGTGTCAAACCTTTTGGCTGTTAGCTATTCATCTTTGTAAGCCTTCTAACATTCCTCTGCAACATGGTGTTTAAAATGTGCTTTTGTGGAAAATACTAGATTTGCAGGAACCTCGTCTACCAATTCTAATGAGCAGATCATGGCTGAGACTGTGCCTTATGCTTGAACTGCAGGAACCATTTCTTGTCAAACCTTTTTGCACAGCCCTGGATTTGTGATACCTCAATAAAACAAAAATGGGGTGAAAACTATGAATAACAAGGGTCTGACATCACAGTTATTCATTTATATAGTAACCCCTGCCAAGTTTATTTCGTATGTTTAAAAAACACTTCTAATATTTGTCCACACCCGACATAGGAAGTAAAATAGCACTTCAAACCTGCTCCTTTTAAAAAGTAGTATATAGAAATGAATGTTGGAATCAGGGAAATGATAGCACTTCTACCATCCAAAATAACTGCTTTGGGGTTACTACTATCCCATTCAAAGGTGCTGAATTTCCTTTACAGACTTCACAAATGTGGTTAATTTTTTGACCATCAGTAAGACAGTCTCAACATTGTGAAGATTTGGGTGTTTTGTGGTTTGTTTTGTTTTTCATTTTGAAGGGAAACTTTTTCATTCTGACAATTTGACACAATCCTACGTAGGATGTGCCAATAAATGATATAGCATGTTATGCTTCCTTTGCTTGGGAAAAAACAACAACAGTAACAAACTGTTCGTATCTGAATTGCACCATTTTTGTCTAGGTATGTATGTTTCCATAATTTAGCAGAGTACGCAAATGTCAAACATTAAGTGTCAAACATTAAAACGCCAACAATCCAACCTCCCTAGTTATGTGGATAGCCCTAAAGAAATAAGAATAGATACAAGTATTGATATGATGCAGCAATAAAAACCTATTCACCTACCTTTGAGGTTGAATTTGAATACAAATGACATAATTTTGTGCATTGATGGTAGAGTGCATGCTTCACATGTACATAGTTCCAGGTTCAATCCTGGATATATCCAGTCATGTCAAGTAGAAGGGCTGCTTGAGACCCCAGAGAGTTGCTGTCACTCAGAGTAGGCAGTACTAGGTTAGAGGAATTAGTGTGCAGATACACACACAGCAACAAGATTATCCATTGTCCTTTTCAGTCCATGGCTCCTGGTAATTTGAATGCTGAAAATGGCAAGCAGTTTAGACTTCAGGTAATACTTTGAAGGCAGGCAAATAATCCATAGGTCAAACCTATTGGTAAATCTGTGGAAAGGATCAAGATATAGATGCCACTTTTTTCTAGCAGGACTCCTGTGCCTTTAATGTGAAATATGGATTTCTCCGAAATGGAATCTTCACCCAAAACTGGAAATACAGTAAGTAGTGAAAAATCCACCTATTGAATTTCTGTGCATCCTACGGCTCTTAATGAAACCTGTCAACTGTACCAAGATGCCTCCTGGAATAAAAGACACACAAACTTTCAAAGAGAAAAAGACGAAACTGTCAGAATAAAAGACAGCTGAAACCCAAACTGAATCAGAACACAATCAATCTTTGTTGGCATAACAGGTCTGCAGTTAAAATAAGGACCTGGTCAAAACAGACTGAACTGGAACATCTTCCTTCAACAGAGATTCACAACAAAAGCATTCTTTAGCTCTTCAAAAACAGGTGTTCAGCTCATAAATTAAGTCATGTAGCAAAATAATTTGTTACAGCACCACGAACACAATATTTTAAAAATATGCAGATATTTACATTTTTGTTTACATTTCTCCAGCAAAATGGTTAGCAAATAAGTTATAAATTAGAATAAAACAAAATGTCTCACAAAAGAACACAAGCTTTTAAAAAACTACTTTCACAAAATGTCATTGAAAAGTCAAAGAACATTAGCACAATTGAGAAACAACAGTGAAAACTTCACACCTTCTGTGTGCAGCTTCTGCTCTCAAAAGGCGCTAGGCTATTGGTATGCACCACTTTGAAACAGTACAATATGCTATGAACAAACCTTAATAAGGTCAAAAATAGGGGGGCCCTCTGCAAAAAAAGGGGTGATTTTGGCAAATTCAAAATGTCTTGCTAATGTTACGAAAGAGGTATGACTTCAGCGGAAGCTCTAAAAACCAGGAGCAAATTTTGCTGATCCAACCCCTGCTCCGCCCCACCAAATTATGGCACAATTCACTGTGAAATTCTTCTCCATAGGCACCACTGAAATGAATGGGAATAGTTCAAGAGCACTATTGAGTGTCAATGAGTGCAAAAGAACCTCAAAGTGAATAGTGTCCTTACATTTTAAACAGTAATTTTAAAAAGTCAGTGCTTTTCTCTTAACTTTCACATTAAGAAATTACATTTTCCTTTTGACTTGCCTTTACTCTCGATATAGGGTAGTATCTGATGTTAGTTCTACATAGAGAAGACCCATTGAAAGAATGGGATGTAAGTTAGTCATATGTAGAACTAACATCAGATACTACCTAAAGTCACTGAAAAAAAGAGTATTTAGCTGGTCATGAACCTGAACAGTGAGAAATTCTACTCCCCCATCACTTCAACGATAAACATACAGCATATTGCTAGAGCTATCCAATAGGATATATGTATAAATATATCTATGTATTTATATCAGTGCCATTTGGTTTATATTCTATATGCACACATACAGTCTTTTTACAAAGTTCCATCAATTTGAAACCAAAGTTGCTTATTTATTTTGAATAGGAGATGCACAACAATGTCCCAGTTTGACAATCCACTATAGGGCACTATTTTTGAGATGCCGTGTCTGTAGAGGCTTTATGTGATATTCATAGATCTTCAGTGCAGGTCCCAGTTTCAATGAAAGTCCAGTCAGCACGTCGTTCCTTGTCATCAACAGTAAAGATTTACCATCAATTTCCTAAGGTGGAAATTAATAAATATGTAAAATACTCTGGAAAAGCAAGAAGATTTATGCAAACCTGAAGAAAGTAAGGAGCCCAGCAACTGAAACAGTCTGCAGACTTATCACCAGGCACCCACACGCTTGGTGTCCAGGGGTTGTATACAACGTTAGATGATCTTTGAATAGATCCATTGAAATGAATGGGACTTAAGTTAGACTAACATCGGATATGATCACCTGGATACAATCCCAAAGGACAGCACAGTCCTTAGATATTGCAAATGCTGCATCTCCTTCCTTTTAACTGGCTGGGACTAAAACCCAGCCAGAGGTTCCAAAGTGGCTAGGGAAATTATGGGAGACATGAAGGCAATAAATGATAGTCCACTTCCTGTCCAAACATGTCTGGATCTTGTTGATGAATGATCATAGATCTTGCCCTTCTAGGATCTTAGAAAAGACCAGAAAGTGTTGAGAGTTAAATAAAGGAAGGGGTTCCTGTGAAGAAGTAGTTCATGTTTAACAGCAACTTGTGGTTTTTCTTTCCATCACACCACATCTTCTTTTGACATAGTCAGCTACAAGGAAAATGGTATTGCAGACGGGAGATGGAGAAGGTAGGGAAATCAGAAAACCTTCCACTGGTTCTATTAGTTTGAAACCAACTGACAGTCACCCTCATATTCCAAACAAAGCCCTCACAATCTGCATTTGCCCATTTCCTGAAAAGCCCCTTCTAATTGAAAGAAGAAAATAAAGCTCTCTTTCATGCATCACCAATTAATCTAGAAGCAGCACTAATTAGCCCTGACCTAGCAATGTCACATAAATGAAACCTAGATTCACTCTGGTTTATTTTGCTGTTGAAACTGCAAAAAATGGGGCCAATATGGCTTTGCTGAGGGACAATTTTATATGAAATAGATATCACACAGTTGGCCAGGGGACTGTCTAAACGCTTGGAAAGCCCCGGGGTGGGTGTGCTGTGTTAATTATATGCTGCCGCCATCGCACATTCACCCCCGGGGCTTTCCACAGAAGCTGTGGAGAAAAAAAAGTTGGGGACTTACTCCAACTTTTTTCTCCAGAGTGAAGTGAGGACACGCAAGATGGCATCAAGATGGCCCCAAAGCCTCGCTCTAGAGTCACAGCAGAGGTGTGGCCAGGCAGTGCCTAGTGGGAGGCGACCTGCGATTGGTCGCCTTCCACCAGGAGGAGGTTCCTGGATGGCTGCCCGGAAGCCCTGCACTTCTCCTTCTCCTCGTTGTCGGGATTACCTGACACTGCCCCAGGTAAGGGAAAGCTTGGGATTTCTGAGGGCCATGGTGCCAACCCCCGTTCCGTGAAGACACCACCTTGGTCCTAATTGATTAGCATTTTGATATTGTTTTTAGTGAAGATACATTGTACAAAACTCAACCCAACAGACCCAGTAACACAGGGGTGGGTAACTTGTGGCCCCTCTTGATGTTTTGGCCTACAACTCCCATCAGCCCTAGCCAGCATAATCAATGATGAGAGATCATGAGAGTTGTAGACCAAAATATCTGGAGGTCCACAAGTTGCTCACCCTTGCTGTAGTGCATCTGTATAGGGCCATTAATATGAGTGAGAGTCATGAAATCTGATTAAGGAAGGTAAGCTGCAGGATTGGGCATGATCAATGGTAGCAGCATTAGCTTGACTGGCCAATTTGTACCAAACTGAGATTCCATATGTCTGAGACTGAGCGATAATAAAAACATAAAACACCATGCTGTTTTTTGTTTTATATTCCCAACCCTTGCAAATTAAATTTTGACATCAGCAAATACTGAAATAAATCTTAACCTTCTTACTATGAGTATAGAATTCAAAATGTAACTTAATGATACAGACCTGAATATATTTTCAATTAACATTAATGGCAGCATATGCTATGCAAAAATCATGCCTGGTAAAAATTAGGCTGCCAAACTTGCATCTATTACTTTACTATTCTATAAATGTAACATGCCAAATAATGCCCTGCCCTTGCCTGTTTCTCTGTGTGATCAGATCCTTGTGAATGGGTGAATAAATTTTATTGTTTAAGCTGTCAGGCCATAAACAAACAAAACTAATTAATGTGTGAAGAACGTTAATAAACATACAGATACATCAGTATGTAATTACTCTAATCCACAAAAACTCACATCAGAGAATGCGCCGAACAGCATAACCGTTTTCAAATACAAACTGTGAATGGTTTTTAGTTGCAGAGTCACAAAAACTGCCACAAATTGAGCAGTGAACAACTATGACACATTCAACAAATGGGAAAGTTAGAGATGTAGAAAAATTCTAGCAAGAATAGGTGATTAATTTTGCGTCTAACAGGTGGGGAGAACCAAAGAGAATGAATAAGGTACTTCCATGAAGGATCTCAATGCCAGAAATTTAGGCAGCATTTGATACCTCAGTAATCTGAGATGTGAACTTTTTGCCCATGCATGCAAACCTATTGCTTCTCCCTTCACCAGGAAGTGATGGCTACCAGTTTCAGAAGCCAGGATATTAAACCACAGTTTGAAGTTGGTTTAATATCCTGATTTGTTCCAAAGTTGGTAAGAATAATTTCCTGGTTTGGACAAAATGGGAAACTATGTTTAATTGTGGGCTTTCTGGTTTGATTTCTCATGTGACAAAGAGAGGAGAAAAGGGGCTCTATATGCTCAGGCAAAAGATTCATTCATAAATAATAATAATAATAATAATAATAATAATAATAATAATAATAATAATAATAATCATACGTCAGCTTATTAAACCAACATACAATCGTCCAAACTGGGGCAATGGGTTTAGCTTTATATCCAGTCTCAGAATATAAGCCCTTCAGAACCATTTCAGGAACCATTTAGAAATGCACAGAAGTGAACTCCTTCCTCAACTTTTATTTCTTGAACAATGTCTTTTTATATCCAGAACAATCCTGTTAAAAACAGTTGCCAAGCAAATGTTGCAGCTTAACTACTGTTTACAAAGGTGATCCTTGTGCATTCACAAATAACTTCCAGAAACATGTGTATAATAGAGAAGGATGATGTGGGCTGGTACATTAACAAACAAACAAACGAAAACTGAATAGCAAAGATTATTATCGCATGGTACTGGGTTGCATTAGATTTTTAGGGATTTTCCACCCAGCCCTTTTCTGAGATCCTGTAAATATTTTCTATGGTGAGTGGGGGTGGGGGAGATTTTGAATCCCAACGAAATTGTTTGGAGACCTCCTGGAAGTGTGATTTTATTTCCAAACAACATGTGCCCTCCCCACGTAGCTTCTTTTGAAGCAAAACTTTTTCGTGGCACCATCATGAATGGGGAAGGCAATGTGACCCTGGGAGTTTTTCTCACCCCTGTTTATACGGAGATGCTGAGGACCTGGGATCTGCTGGATGCAAAACATGTCCTCTGCCACTGAACTACAGTCCATTCCTATAGGGAGGCTAGGCTTAGAGACAGTGGTTTTCAAAGCCACTCCAGTGACGTTTGTAGCTGAGTAGGCATTTAAACTCAAGTTTCCTTTGACTAAATCCAAAATGCTTTCCACTGCGCCATACAGCAGCCCCCACCCACAACCTGATACCCTCCAACTGTATTGGACTCTAACTTCCATAATCCTCCAGCCAGCTATGGTATGCTGGCTGGGGGCTTATGGGAGTTGTATTCCAGCACATCTGGAGGGCACCAGATTGGGAAGGCTGTACAGAGGCTCTCAGTGGGTCTGACTTCATCTGAAGCCAAAGCCTGATACCTAAAAATCTATTGTGTTTTTTGTCTTGGGCCAATAACATGAAATCGCAAAAACCCTGTGAGAAATTGTAGGCACTTGAACTCAATTTTCCTTTGACTAAATCCAAAATGCTATTCACTGTGCCCTACAGCAGCCACCCACAACCTGATACCCTCCAACTGTTACAAAAATATGGGTATTTTCATATGTTTTGTGATCTGTGGATAGGGAGCTCCAGATGTAGTGGATATGCCTTGCACTGGTTATCTGATTCTCTAAATGAAAGACTGGAGGGAATATTTCCAATAAATAAGGTTGCTAACCATCATAAAGCCTGCCTGAACGCCAGGCTTCTGCAAATTTCTGCCAGTCCATCACAAAACATTAAATATAGCACCAATTTTTAATAGTGCACTATCCAAGCATAGCAGCTGTCCCTTACCAACAACAGCTGGGGGCACATCAGTGACAAATCGGCTCTTCCTCCGTTTCGATGCTTTCTTTGCCATTCACCATAATTCTCTTCATAGTGACCTTTTTGCCATTCATGAACTTGCTGGTTGTTATGATGGACTTGAACCTGCCTTTCTTGCCGCTGCTTAGAGATGCACTGGAAGAGCAGGAACAGGCCCCAGTAATCTCAGAACCAAAGGAAGTGAATCCGGTTCCTGGAATAGGAGACACCCCCTTGATAGAGACGGAAAAGCTGCTGTGGCTTCTGCTTCCAGGGAGCCTTTGTCTGACACTGCAAATGTCATCAAGCAAATCATCAAAGATATTGAGTGAAAAAGAGTCCATCCGTTTGGGGCCATCCAGGTGTGACCTGTGGAAACTGAGTTCAGGGTCAACATGCCATTTTTCGCGCCCCTTGTCTCCATATCCACCACTACGTCTGCCTCCACGCCTTTCTTTTTCACTTGTATTCCCTTTGCTGGATCGATCATAGGCGTCCCTCTTTTTAGCATCAGATAAGACCTCATAAGCTTTAGAAATTTCTATGAATTTCTTCTCTGCTGCTTCCCTGTTTCCTGGATTTTTATCAGGATGCACCTTTAAGGCCAACTGTCGGTATGCCTTTTTAATGTTATCTGCCGATGCAGTTCTTTGTACTCCCAGAACCTCATAGTAATTCACCATCTTCTTCAAACAATGTTAGCGACAAATGCTCACTTCATCTGTTATGGGCAAATATCTGAACAATATCCCAATACCTCCTGGCACCTTGACAGTCTCACCATTGAAAGGAATAGTACATTTTTCAAAAGAAAACAGGCCTACATATTAAATACGATATATCCTTGTGAGCAGCACCATGGTTAGCGTTGTGGGGTGCTGACAAACAAGTGATAGGGGTGGGGGAGGGAGAGAGGCTGTTGGTTTCAAAATGGCTCAAAGAACGGTCCACTGCCAGGGAGAGATTGTGACATCACCATTATGGCTGCTAACCGCTAGTTTTCAGTTATTTGCATACAGCAATCCCATTGGTTCGTGGGTGTGATGCTTGTTCTTTAGAATTAGATGACATCAGAGAATAACAGCAGCGTATGGGTGAACACAGCTGTATGGTATTTTCATTTTGGAAATTGGCAGTGAGACTTATACTTTATCCTATACACATATAAAGCACAAGAGATGAAAAGATCTACATTGATTCATACACGCACTTAGCCCAGCTGCATAGCTGAGACACATAAAGACAGACATAATAGCAAAGCTGTCGACACGAACCGTAAACATAGCATTCCAACAACTTAATAGGATAATGTTAATGAACAGAATATCTGCAGACAAATTTTAATATAAATTAAAATATTCATCTCCATAATATCCTTTTAGGTTGATGGGACATCTTTAGATGCATGTGATGCAGATGGTATCTCTAAGGACCATTTCAAGTATGAATAGCTCCTGCCTTTATATCTGGCTTCCTTCTGCTTCTATTTAGTAGAGTTTGACAGCTCTCAGTTTGCTGATTTTCACTTTAATTTTTAATGTGAAACTGACGTTGCTGGTATATTCAGAATCCAATCACATCTAACTGAAAATTACACTCATCCACAATATAGTTTTTGTAATAAGTCTTATTTATTTTTAAATAAATATCCTAAATTGCAATGGGCCTCCTTTACATGTACATTTAGGAATATGGCTGCCACTTCTACCAAGTCTATACCCACCCAACTAGAGGAATGTGTAGCCTTTCACCCATATGGTTTTTCTATGGCCATGATTAGTGTAACACAGGCATGGGGAACCTTTTTCATCCTGAGAAATGAATCCTAATCTGGGAAAGGTCTTGGGGGCCACATTCCATCTATAGGTGAACCAAAGGCAAAGTGGGTGTGGTCAAAGACAGAGTGGGAGGGGCAAAGTGTCATTATTACCAATTCCAAACCTACTCAGAAGTAAACAGAACAAGCAGTCGATGTCTTCTCAGACATAAGCATGCCAGAATCACTCAGCAGAATTTTAAAATAGCATCTCAATACAGAAGTATGTCAATACAGAAGTAAGCATGGGCTGCAAGCTCCTGATGAAGGATCCTGGTATCTGAAACGTTGAGCTTTTTTTAACTACAAATCTATTTTTTGGACAATACCATTAAAGATTTATTATCCTTCATAGCACCACAGTTAGTCTCTTCTCTTGTACCGCTTAGTGGTGCTTTTTCTTCTTTTTCCATATCCGCAAGTAAGCAGGGCAAGATTCTGCATGTCAACTCACAAGTAAAACTAGCCCCAGACATAAGCAGGACTGAGTTACTCTGCAGCTTCCTCCCAAGCCCTATCCCATCCCGCTGTGGGGAGAAGCCCTTTTCTCTGATCAGCTGATGCTTGGAGGTAAGAGCATTGCCTTGCCAGAATAGTGAGCGGAGCCTTGGAAAGGACCTCGCGGGCTGGACGGGGAACCCCAAGGGACCATATCCAGTCCATAGGTGAGAGGTTCCCCATCCCTATTTTATATATCTTTCTGGCTTTTTGAAGATGTTATTGATGCATCACTGTGTTAAATTAAATTGTTCTTAAGTTCTATTGTATTGTATAGTTTGAATGTTATGGTTGTACCTTAGCATAAAGAGGTATTGATTTCTACACCCGCCATATCTTGGCCATCAAGTAGTACAAGTACTTCTGAAAAGTACAACACATCTGATGTCCACAGGAAGAGCTGCAAAACTCCAGACTGGGCAACAAGTGCTGGCTGGCTGCAGAATCCATTGTGTGTTGCATCTCTTCAAAATGAACGAGTTCCTCTCGATACTCAACAAGTGGTCACTGGCCATTATGAAAATAAAGCTGTTGATCTGAATCCATCCTCAACGTGGCCACACCATTTCCAAAATGGTTATGTGAATCAAAACTTAAGAGGCCAGGAAGGCTTCTTTTAAAGCTGGCACAGAAAAATGTATAGTATAAAATTAAGATTTAAGAAACAACTAGTTTTAAAGCTTTTCTGATCTGTTTCATGAAAGAAAACCTGGGCAGGTGGGCTTTATCTAAACTTATTCTTAAACACACAACTACTCTGGGGATGTGGCATTTTGGTGACTGCCTTTAGATATACAGTTAACTCCAGGGCAACAGCCCCTGAACTCGCTTCATCTTATGTGTTCAGAGAACGAATCAGAGGTTGATGTGAATTGAAAACAAGTCCTCAGCAGCTGGAAAAGTCAGGGACTTCAGACCCAAGTCTCTTTTGGTTCCTAAGTCCATAAAGGGCATCCTCATATGTTACCTCCGTGTTTCATGGTTTTATCCCACAGTGTTGCAGTACGGTTCAAAAGGGCAGGACCATATGGTTGGGGCCAATCACAAGGTCCTTCCCACCCAATTATTATCTAGCCAGGAGGAAAGGGCAACAACTTGATGGCACGACCCATGCAATTGATCCCACGTCCTGCTGGCCATTTAAATGTTACTGTGGCATCACATAAAGAGGATATGCAAAAGAGGCTCCTGCCCTGCTGCAATCGTTTATGAAGTGTCCCCAAAGGGGAGGAGGATAAACCAGGGACACGTGAATGACCCAAGAGAATCAGCAAACTGGCTGGAACAGTTTGGAATTCCTCATCTTTGTAAAGTTGCTATCAAAGGACCACAATTCATTTAAGACTACTAGATTCAACCCAGATGTGACTTCTTTCTCTTTAAAAGCTGGCTTGTTACCAGACCTTCCTGAAGTTGCTGCGTTCCTTCATTACTGGGCTCATAATTGCAGCTCCTATCCATCACCGCTAGCATACACTCCTATGCAAAGCCCTAACAATGAGCTATGGAGACTCTAATGTATGGACATACAGCATGGCCCATCAAGCTCTAGCTTCCCTGGGGTGCTGTGATCCCATTTCAAGGCTAGTAGTGGATGGCATCTTAATGGTTGTTCCTTCTGTGCTCTCCCAGCTCAGCTTCCTGAGCAGAAAAATCTGGAGGATGCTTAAAAGGAGCACTTCAGTTAAGGAGGAGTACAGACAAGGAAATAAAGCCTGCTGAATTAGCAGCTTTTCATTAAACAACCACAGCAGCTAATCCCAATAAAACAATAATGCAAATGCCACTACAGTTTGCAGTTACACAAAGCCCAGCACCAAACAACCCACCCACCCACCCACCCCACAATTTATTTCAGATGTATCTGAGTCAGCCTGTAAAGCAGGCGTGGGCAATTTGGCCTACAACTCCCATCATGCCTCATCATTGGCTATGCTGGCTAAGGCTGATGGGAGTTGTAGGCCAAAAAATCTGGAGAGACATGAGTTGCCCACTCCTGCCGTAAAAGTATTGGAATGATTACAGCCACGGCCCTGGTAATGAAGCTTAGGTGAGTATTTCACACTTGTCTTCTAGAACTATCATATAATTCAACTAATTTCAGCTAATTCAATCCTAGGTTATATTTGCCTCCAATGGTTTCTATTAAAAACTCTTCCCAGGTTGAGAACAAAAGGTAAGGACGGGTTGTCCAAACAGATTTACCTGTTCTTGAAAAGCGTTAGCTTGGTCTTCAAAGCCCACTGTTCTGAAATAATTCACCACATCTGTAACCGCCCAGTCAGCAGGATCAGGAGGTCTTCCATTCTCTACCAAGCTATGAATTTTTAAAAAATGAAGGGAAAATGTTAATATTTATGCATATACATACTAGATGCTGCATAGGTGACTTATAGTTCACTCAGAAAAAGAAAAACACCATCAAGGGAAGAAGGCTAGTTCACTTGTGGGCTTGATAAACATTCCCCTTATGCATTCTAAAAGCTCTGTCACACGGGGGTTAACACGCTCCCTACCTTCGCTTCTCAGATGGTGTTTTCATTCCTCAGTTACTTCCTCTTTTCAAAGGAGGAAGTACAGAATGAGCATGTGGGTCATTGAGTCCGCTGTTCTAATGGCGTTGATTCTCCTGCACATAGCAGGAGAGAGGAGAGATTCCGAGTTTAAAAAAACATCGGACTTAATGAGTTTTTTTTGTTGTTGTTGCACAAGGAAGGCGAGAAGAGGTGCGGGAGGCAGACGACGTTATGTGAGGGACCTGATCAAACTCCGTGAGGGCCCAGTAACGAGCGTGCAATGAAACGCTCATTGGATAGAGCTCTAATTCTCAAAAGGGATTAGCTGAGTCCTGAACCTTTGGTTCTACGACAAGCAAAACATATGAAACGGCTTATGTCTGTTCCTCACTGGCATTTGAGTAACAGATTGATCCCTCTATTGTGCCTCCGAGATGATGGGAACCTGGAAGAGGACTTTCTCTATGGTGGCATCGCAGCTGTAGAATGCCCTCCCCTAACACCTTCTTTGTGGTCTTTTCAGCACCATCTGCAGCCTTCTTCATTTTCCTGGGCCATTCAAATACACTGTGATTTTAATGAGTATGTGATTTTAGAGTTTTTAGCTGCCGTTTCCGAATTTGAAGAGACAGATCTGAATGTTTTATTCCTCTTTCTGTCTGGAAAAAGCATTGTGTGCTGCCAAGTTTTACATGTATTTTTACAATGTATTTTACTGTTTTATGTGAGCCACCCGGAGAATAATGTTATCGGGTGGCTTTATATAAATATAGAAGTAGTGAGTAAATATATACATGCTTAAGTATGGTTATGCTCCTGAAGCTCCAGTCCTGAGAGGAGTGGAAAGCAAGCATGGCAGGGAGAAGAGTTCTAGCCCAGTCTTCAGCCTGAAGAGCTAGCCGTCTACATGAAAGGGCATTCTTCCTTTTAGATTGCAGGAGCTCTGGTTAACCTAAGGCCAGATTCATTGTAAAGATAATTACATCTCATTAAACAGAACTAGTCAAATCTCAAGCCAGCTCCAGATCAATGTATCTAAGATGAACAGAATTTATGATAGAATCTAGGAGGCTGTGGCTGCTCAGGTATGTATGTTTAATATAATTTGGGACAGCATAACAATATTGCTACATAAACCTATGTAGCAAATGAATCAGCTATTGTTTAACTCTGAAATGCACTCCTTTATGTTTAAAGGGAGTACACTAGCAACCCATGCAGTGCAACAGGAATGTAATGGGTTTCTGTTTGTTTCAAACAGCTTAACCTTGTTATTCTGCAGTGAGAACAGTATATAGCAGGAAACCAATAAAACTGGAACCATCCTCCCGAAAATCTGATCTGTTGCATCTCCTTTGGCTGTTACAGCAGGAAGCTGTGGATATTATGTTGTCTGAACCCAGCTGCGCTAACAAAGCATGGCTTGTTAATGATGAACAATCACAGTTCACACTCAATACCAAACCATGGCATCTCAGGGTGGCCTGTTTGAAAAAAATAAGCCAACCTGCAGAAAACATGCTGGATTGAGACAACACAATGACCTATGGTTCAACAAGAACCCAGAGTTCAACGATATCCCACACTCAACCACTGAGTGTGGGTTATCATGTTTTGTGAACCCAGTCATTAA
This sequence comes from Elgaria multicarinata webbii, assembly GCF_023053635.1. Lineage (NCBI taxonomy): Eukaryota > Metazoa > Chordata > Lepidosauria > Squamata > Anguidae > Elgaria > Elgaria multicarinata. The sequence continues at coordinate 130,685,235 of NC_086171.1, forward strand.
CAATAGAGAAAGACACAGCTTAAGGCAGACTCTTAATTACTTTTCACACATGCACCACATTTCTTTCTCTCCCCCCTCCCCCTGCTCTTTCTCACACACACAGGCTGAGTTCGGACGCCACGTTAATCAACGGTTGTTTCCCATTCTGTTCCTATTACCCCCCCCACCCCCATTGATTAGCGTGTCGTCCGAACTCAGCTACAGAGTTTACACGCTGCTGTATTTTGTATTTGAGGAAATGAGAACCAGCTCAATTGGTGGGTGAGCAATATAAGAAGGGAGCCCCTGGCCTGGGGAGAGGAAACTCCAATTCCCAGCACTTACCCTCCCATTGGAAGTCAGCGATCGTAAATAACATAGGGATTCCTTTCCCCGGGCCAGAGATCTAGTCCAGACCTCTATGGACTAAATAGGCATCTCTGCATGCCAGATTAAAAAATATACATCCACAACTATAGCATATGAGAGAGAGAGGCAAAGAGAGAGAGAATTTGCTCTAGTAGTTTAAAGACAAGGTCCAGCTTTTCGACCATACTTTTAAACTGCTAGAGCAAATTCTCTCTGGAACAGATACTCCAAACATGATCACAGGACTGAGAACGGAACCTGAATAGCTGACTTTTCCTCAGGGCCTTATTACTCTTCTGTTGAATAGGTTTATAATCCCTGATGGTATCCACCCCAAAAGCACATAAAACAGGAACCAGACAATCTTATTGTGAATAAACTCATTAGTTGTTTTTTCCTTCCCAACATGATCAGAATGTCATATAAATGATTGGATCCAGAATTAGGCTGCTTCTACACCTGCCTTTTTCCCGGGATCGTCCTGGGATCATCCCTGTGCATGTAAATGACACACAGGGGATCCCAGGAGCAGGCAGGGACGATCCCTCCATTTCCCTGGGATAATCCTTAGGTGTAGAAAGGGCCAGAGTAACACTTAGAGCAGGTCCATAGGAATTCAACTTAAAGTCTGGAAAACATTGACTCTGAAAGAAAAGAGAAAGGGGGACCCCCAAAAAAGTGTGTTTGGGGGGCGGTGAGATGGACGACAACACCAAACCGGATTATCTGAAACCTATTTATCACTGCCACAAAAAGTGACAAAGACATAAAACTGTAGAGATACAGAGAGAGATACATCACATAACCAAAAACCACAGTATCTGCAGTTAATTATGCTTCTCCACACCTTAAAAAAGAAGCCGCTCAATTAGTATCCACCTCCTTATCATATGCGTCAAGTATTAAAACTAAACTGGTCTACGTTTGATTGCATTTCCCCTCCAGCAAACCTGATATGAGGTGCGGTGCCTAATTGAGGGGGATTTATAAGTACATAATATATAAATTTTTACTGCACATTAGCCTATAGTTTTGATTCATTTGGGATTACAAATGACTGAACGTGGAGGAAGCGCAAAGATTAGTGGCTGGAGCTGATGAAACAATGTGCTGTAACCAGAAGATGCTGTTTCACCATCTTGTTGTAACTACATGGAGCAAGAGACTTTCATCGAGAAATTATGCATTTCAACACCGCCTGACCAACATAGTTCCTGGAAGACTAAGACCTCCATCACACCTGCACGTTTGCCCTGGTTTACCCTCGAGTTATCTGCCCTCGTTTCCATAGCGAGTGGTCAACTTACACCTTTGCGCTTTTACGTTTCATTCATCTTTACACCTCTCCTCTCCTGCGCACCAGCATATCGCTGTTCTTCCGTTGAGAAGCACATCCCCCCAGATCTCCTCTGTACCTCCCCCTACAGTTCATTGGTTGGTGGTAGTTGGACAACGCGCCCTCCCTTCCTATGTGGTTATTCCCTGTTGCCTAGGCTACGCCCGTTCCCCTCACCCTGCCTGGAGGCTTTGGAGCATGAACATACTAAAGACAGATGCAGACTTCCCTTTGAGTAAACACCATTGAACAGAGACTTACTTCTGAGGAAACAGAAGTAAGACCTCAGAAGTAAACATGGGGTTGCAGAGCACTTCTTTCCAGTTTGCTGTTTTAAGACTTTAAAAAGAAAGCTTCTGAGTGACCACACTATTAAAAATCAGTTCTATATGTGTTTACTCAGAAGTAGTTCTCTCTCTGTTCAATGGGGTTTACACAAAGGTAAGCCTGCATGTGTTTTTAGCAGTTGAAATCAATGGGATTTACTTTTGAGTAAGGGAACCAGCCGATCTATAGTTTATGGACTTGAAGATGCACAGCTTTGCATGATCAAAGCAATGGAAGATCAATCCTTCGCACTCGTGGACTATAAGGAAAAGGGTTTAAGGAGGGAAATTTAAAAAATCAAGGGATGAACCAATCTGATTCAAATTTGGCATGCTGAAAGCCCTCCTTAAGAGCTATCAGTGTGCCAATTTTGATCTCTACATCTTTAAAAATGAGGGCGCTGCTGGCAAGGAGGGTGCATTTTCCACATTTCTTTTAAGGTGAAAATGCCTACTCAGGAGTAAGAACATAGAGTTCAATGGGACCTCTTCTTGCTCCAGAGGGAATGCTAATAACACACATGCAAATTTAATTCATAAATTAATTGATTAATCAACTAAAACTCCTATCAGCTGCCACTGGAGGTTGCATAGTGTTCCCCTTGTCACGCACTTCCAAATACATGAAAGACTGCAGCTGCCTGGGCATGCTTATTCACAGTTGCATCCTGTTCATTTCAATGGGCTCAAACCCCCATCCCCCTTTGGATACTGAGCTGAGGGAAGGCAGGAAGGGATGGCTTGCTTTGCAGGAGGGGGAGCCCGGCTGTGATCCTGCATGCACTTACTTGGGAGTAAACCGCATAAGAGCCTTGGATTGAGGGTGTCTTGCAGCCCCTCTTTTATTGAAAAGGAGAGAGGGAAAGGGGAGGAGAGAGAAGCTACACAGCCAGCCCACTCCAGATGAACACCTTGGTGGGGAAACCAGCCCAGAGAGCAAGTCATGAATCCATTATCCTAGGGGTAATAGCTCAAGTGTTTGAGTTTGAACTCTCTAAATTTAAAACAAAACAAAAGACACCCTTCATCACTGTCCAGGATTAACCGAATGGTTCGAGGTCCTCAATGCAGAAGTGATTTTTCTTTTAGTACTCAATTGTTTCATATTGTCTCAAATAAACAAAGGTGGCAACCTGATAAATTATCTACAAGGCCTGCATGATGCAATCTGATGATCCATTCAGGAATTATTCATGGACTTGCATCTGTGAGACTTTGTTGCCATAGTGCCACCTACTGGCACGCAGTCCTAAACACACCTAGAAGAAGCAATTCACTCTTTCTAATAAAGAGGCTTTTCTTCTGAAACCAAGGAAGCTGAAGACAGCGGAAAGGAAGAATTGAATTTCTAGCATTGCCTTTCATATATTCCATGTTTTCAACTATTAACACTGAGGGTTACTGTTAATCTCGAATACTTTGGATTACTAGCAAAGATACATACGAACTATCATTATGGCATGTGCTCTACCAGTAAGCTATGACCAGGGAACACAACTCAAAGACCACAAATACAGGCCTTCTATATTTGTCATGATGGCTATATATTACTTCCAGTAACAGAGGCATTATGCCTCTGAATGCCAGTTATTGGGGGAACACCTGCTTTTGGGCTTCCCATAGGCATCTGGCTGGCCTTTGTTCAGCATGGCTCTTCTTACATTCTTATACTACTGCCAACTCTGCTAGGCTTACCAGATGCAATGTTGGACAGGGCTGATGTACCTGAGGAAGGAAATACAACCCTGTTAATTCTCCTAGACCTCTCAGTAAGTTTCTGTGCCATTCAATGGTGTCCTCTTGGTTAGGCTGGACAGGCTGGGGGCATCACATTGAAATGGTTCTGCTGCTACCGAGTGGGTCAATTTCAGAAAGTTTTGTGGGGTTCAGCCCAACGACTTTTATGCTGTGCCACATCAGCTGTGGGAGCTGTGGGGTCACACCCAAATCCATCCATTTAACATTAAATGCTTACTGGGGCCATCTGGGTATTTAGAGTGAGGAGCCATCAGTAGGCCGATAACATCAAATTCTATCTCTCTTTTCCCTCCAATTCAGTGAGGCTGTAAAAATGCCAGATCAGTGCCTGGGATCAGTGATGGACTGGACGAGAGTCAATAAACCAACCTCAACCCAGACAAGATAGATGGTTTGTCTGACCTGGGCAGTGAAGCCCAGCCAGTTCTGAGTCGGGTTATCCAGTTGGGGGATGATGGCTGATCCCACCTTGATATTGAAGATCCTAGTGGACCCATGGCATGCAATCCCTTCCAACAGTCAAGGCCAATGTGCCAGCTGCAGCCCCTCCTAGGAAGAGATAGCCTAGTGACAGTTATCCATGCCACTGTAACATCCATATTAGATTATTACAATATGTTATATGTAGGCCTGCCTCTGAAGACTTCCTAGAAATACCAGTTAGTTCAGAATAACAATGTTACACAAATAACTGTGACACCTCACCAGTACCTAAACAGCTACACTGGTCATTGGTCAATTTCTGAGAATAATTCAAGGTGCTGGTGTACGCCTTACAAGCCCTAAAGGGCTTGGGACCTGGGTACATGAGGGACTGCTTCCTCCCATATGTGCTTGCTTGTACATTGAGATAATCATCAGAAGCGTCTTTGTGTCCCAGAGGTTAGGCAAAAGTAGGGTGAAGGCCTATCGCACCCAGTTTATAGAATGCTCTCCCCAGTGCAGCTCACTTCTATGTCTTTTCTATGGCAGACAAAGTCTCTCCCCTACCCCCCACCCCAGCAGCTTTGCCCAGGCTTTTAAAAAAAAATTTTTTAACATTAGCTGAAAATGATTTTTATCTAATGTTCTGCTTTTACATCTGCTGTGTTCCTTAACTATTGCTTTATTGTGGATTGTTTTTACTTCGTTTTTGTTAGCCGCACTGATAGTATTCATACTTACAAGGTAGGGTCAAGACCGTTTATTTAATTAATGAATTAACATACCGTAATGTAGTAGTTACGAAATGAAGCTGGGAACGAGATAGTCCCAGATTCACATCTTTCATCTGCCATCAACTCAGTAGAAGTCCTAAGGCAAAGAACTCTTGCTTAGCCTCAACACCACATCTACAAGATGGGGAAATAATAGTGACCTAGAGAAAGTTTAGTTGGAAGGATTATTGAGGTAACGAATGTGAAACACTTTGAAACAGAGACGTTTACAATTTTGACATAATGTTCCTAGTCCAACAACCTATGATTACTTGACAGAGAACACGCTCAAGTGCTCCCTCTTCCTGTCATGACTCCTATAGCAAAGCCAGCTAAATAGTAGTTTAAAAATCTTTGTGAATCGGTGATAAATATTCCTTATACCTTCTCAAAATGAATTAAAACTGAGCTCCAGCCTCTCAGCATAGTCACTGACAATACATAAGGAGGCAACTTACTTTTCCGTGTCCAGAGATCCATTTTCCTTGTTTTCCATATCAACAGACAGCATCGGGAGGACAGAAATGCCTTTTCTGCCAGGATCTAGATCAGTAAAGAAACAGAAGAAAGCTGCATTCACTTATAAGCTGTAACAAAACAGCAACATAGTGTTATAGAGGACATCATATTTCCCTTTTTTAAAACAACAACAACAACACCTGATAAGATAGGGGAGAAAATGCACCCATCCCCCTTCAAATCACATGGTTCTAATAGAAAATTCAGTAGATTCTGTTTGAGGCTTTGACAAATTAAATAGCTGCCTTGTCAATCAACAAGAAGTAAGCATGGACTGTTTGCTAAGTCTTTTCAACATGGTGCACCTTGCTCAGAAGAGCACTGGGCAGCCTTTGGCAAGTCATTCTCCCTCAAACCCAGTTCCCCAACCATGAAATGGCAACAAGTATGACAGTGTTGTGCAGAGAAATGAAATGTTGGTTGCAAACTACTATGAACTGAAATTGTTATAAGATTTTAAAAGACAATAGTGCAGGTGTTCCACAACAGTGTTTTTTTGCCATTCTCTGAAAGAACATTACTACCTGCCCACCTGCATTTAAAAAATGTATAGCAACATCAATTCCCTCTGTGGGTCTGGAAGCATACTCACTCCCATTGTATAAGGGAAGCACAAATAAGCTGACTCTCCAAGATCACAGAGCTCTCTAAAGAACCAGAGGAGTCGGGTGTGAGAAAGGTCTCAATATACAGAATCCAATTGTTCCAATTCAGCTATAGAGTTTCATGAGGGGGAGTGGTTTTCTGTGTGTATAGCTGCCAATACCCATCGCTGCTTGTATTGTGACACCTATCTGGCTGGATATGTCTTTTGATAGCATGTGGATGTACATCTCCGTCTAGGGCCACAATAGTTACAGACAACTGGATCGGTACCTCATTATATTTTCCACAAATCCCTTCTGAATCTCTAAGAGTTCATAAATGGCATCTAGTAAATGAAAGCCTGGTTACAGTAATCCATACGCTGGTAACCCTTCCACCTGGATTATTACAATGCATCTGAAGAACTTCTGGAAACTTCAGTTAGTGCAGAACACAGCAGCATATGTTCCTATATGCTATATGTTCTTGCCTGATTGCCAAGATCATCTTTGGAAACTCTTCTCTGGAGATGAGACAGGTGGCCATGAGGGGAAAAGCATTCTGTGTAGTGGCCTCTGGTCTGTGGAATGCCTTTCCTAGGGAGATCTGCCTAGCATCTTCACTGCATATGTTTAGATGCCAAGTTAAGACTTTCCTCTTAGAAAAGACATTTAATCTTGAATTTGTTTATCTGTTTGTAAACTTTACTGCTCATCCAGATGCACTAAGTAGAGCATATTTATTTTATATTGTCTCTCCACCTGCCACCACTATGACTCCCGGTGTTCTTACTCATATCCTGTCATTTCTTCTCTCCTTCTCTTTTCACTCTTAACTTGTACCCTTATCCACATTCACACTGCCAGTTTCTTTCATCCCTCCTTCTGCTTTTACAATTACTTCCTCCTATAACGGCTTCCCTCTCTTATCCCCGTCTTCACTATTTCCAGCTTCTAAAAGTGATTATTATTAAAATAAGAATAAGAAAGGGAAAATCCCTGATGTTATATACATTGCCAGTTTAAAATGGGAGTTAAGGCTATCTCATGTTGGCTCAAGTCCTGCAAAAACAGGAAATTAGAGGCTAATGATGTTATACAATGTCACAAATTGTGCTTGCTTACAAGCAACAAACAAGCCTGCTTCAACTGACAGGAGTATTCTGCTAGCAATCCAGTAAGGCTCAGATGCTTCATCAAGCAATATAGGGCCAGTGGGTCATTGTTTCTAGTCTGAGGTACTCCATCCTCCCCATCTGGATTTGGGTATGAAAGACCTGGGAAAGGTGTAGATGCATGGAGGGTAGGTTGCAAGCAAGCACAGTTTGTGACATTACACAGCACCTTTACTAATCATGGGGCACGTCTGTTCAGGCATCGCCCTAAGTTTCCAATTTCCTGGCTATGTGGAGCTTGAGCGAAGATGAGATAGCCATAACTCCAGTTTTAAACCAGCAGGGTTTTTTTTATAATTGAATTTCCCTGGTTTTTAAAAAGGGAAATTATTACAGTGTTCTGAGAAACACGAAAACACAAACCAAAAAATAAAATACAAACAAGTCGTTGAGTGGGCTCACTTTGGAGAGAGCCTGCACAGGACTCCAGAACAGCTTTTCTTTTTTTCCTCCGCCTCTTTCATCGCTGATCTACCTGTCAGGCAGAATAACTCCCTACGCCCTCAAAATTACCTCACTCTTGACAGTTACCCCTTCCCCGCTCACACGATGCGGACAGGAGAACTGCGCCACAAGTTCTAAAATCCCGGGGGAGAGTTTCCACAGATCGAGGAAGCTCTCATTTGCAGGCAGTTGCCTTCCACATGTAGAATTGGGGACCACGAAGAGGGAGGGCAGTGAAGCCAGTGGACTCATTCCTGCTCCCACTACTTGCACGAGCAGAACAACCAAATAGGGCTGGATCCTCGTAACCATCTTCATGAGTGCCCCTAGTGTCCAAATGTATGTCCAGTGAAATGAGTGAATACACCTAGTGTGAATCACAACCCTTACATGTTCTTTCCCTATCACCCAGAAAAGAACAGCAAAGACTTCGGCCCTCACATTGCCTTCAGAGAGTCAGGTGAGGGACTGGGAACCTTGTGCTATATTTGTTTTCATAAAGATGATACTAAGCTCTGATCCTTCTGTTTTCCCCACCCATGCTTTCTATTAGGGGTGTGATCCGCTCCGATTAGGAGCGTAGAAGCAGTAGCGGATTGGCCTGCTCCGCCTTACCCAGAGGCGGAGTAGGAGCGGACCGCGGACCCCCTAGAAGCAAGGCGAAGAGAAGCGGCCATTTTTCGGAGCTCCTAGTTCAGGCGGAGCGCTCCGGTCGCCATCTTGAAAACATTTCACCATAGGATTGCATTGTGGCAAATAATCGCGCATAACTACGTTCTTTTTGAAGCTATCGTTCTAGAAATTCTTGTGCTCAGAGAGTCGTGGATGGGGGTCATTTTGAGACCACTCTCACCTCTCTGCGTTGTCTGGGTCGCGTGCTATATTTTTGTGAAAATCCGGTCAACCGCGCGGCTCAAACGGCGTTTTCGGCTTTTCGCCCATAGGATTGCATTGAGGGAAAGACTCGGGCATAACTGGGTTGGTTTTTAAGCTATCGTTCTGGAAATTCTTGTGCACAGAGAGTCGTGGATGGGGGTCATTTTGAGACCACTCTCACCTCTCTGCGTTGTCTGGGTCGCGTGCTATATTTTTGTGAAAATCGGGTCAACCGCGCGGCTCAAACGGCGTTTTCGGCTTTTCGCCCATAGGATTGCATTGAGGGAAAGACTCGGGCATAACTGGGTTGGTTTTTAAGCTATCGTTCTGAAAATTCTTGTGCACAGAGAGTCGTGGATGCGGGTCATTTTGAGACTACTCTCAACTTTCTGCGTTGTCCGGGTCGCGCGCTAGAAGTTTTTTAAAAATCGGCGGGAAAAATACCTTTTTCAAAGGGCTGAGGGGCAGAGTCAGCTCCCGGTCATGATGATCCCAAAGTTAGAGGAGGGCATAGGCAAAACAGGTAACTTGGGATTCTGGGAAACTTCTCTTTCTTCATCTGAACGGGCTTTTCCCCGTGTTTTTTAACACAGTAGCCCCACCAAATGCACAAACACAACCTGAAATCATATACTAAGCCAAGAATAAGAGATAGAAACACAGCACTGCTCCCCACCCTAACTTTGGGGAACAACTGAAAAGATGTGGTGCAAGGGGATGAGCTCCCCTAGGGCATCTCATTGTGGACGTGCCCCCACTCTCTCCTGCACTGGAAGGCCATTAGAGCCTTCCAAAGAGAGTAAAACGGTGGAGCAATGCCTATCATGAGTTGAAGTGAATGTTCACTTTTTAGTGGTGGAACGATGCCTGTTATGAGTTGAAGTGAGTGTTTACTTCTTAATCTCAGAGCTGTTGGTGGCTGTCTTGAGTTGAACTGGCAGCTGCTTCCCCCTCCCCCGGGCACGTCCCCCTATTGCTGGTAAAAGATAGATATAGCCTTTTTTAAAAAAATCTTCTTGCTGTTTATTCAGCAACACTGCTGCTTTTAATTCCACCCCTCCTTTGTTTATTTATTGATTTATTCCATTTTATATGCATTACTGGCTTATCCTTGGCTCACTTCCTTATGCCCCCAGAAATGCCAGCTGCACGCCTGCCTGCCTTCCCTCCCTCCTCCCCTGCCCACCTCGCAGGGATGTTGTGTGTGGGGTGCCCGATTTTCAAAAATTCCCAAAAATCAGGGGATGATGGGATTGCTTTGAAACTTGGCGTGCGTGTGTATATCCCCATGAGGTGTCATGGTGCCAAACATGAGGTTTCTAACTTGAACAGAAAAAAAGTTGTATAATTTTTTAGCTTTCAATGCAAGCCTATGGGGGGGGGAAACGGAGCTCCGGATCCGGAGCTCCGGGCGGAGCGGAGCGGAAGTGGGCGGAGCGGGGGCGGGGCGGAGCGGCCCGATCCGGAAAATGGCGGATCTGCAAGTGAAGCGGAGCGGGGGGTCCGTGCACACCCCTACTTTCTATCCCCCACCCCACCCCCAATTTCCTAAGAATCAAACTACATGTTACTTTAAAGATTAGCTAGATGGTGGGGTTTTTTTTTACTTAAAAGTAAGTACATAGGACCTAATATGGACCAGGACCCTAGTATGAGAGACAGGGGGATTTATCCCTTTGCCCTCTCCTTGCAATTTACATTACAACTTGATGCTTTTTTTGGCAATGTAAATAGGAGGAATTGGGAGAGACAGCAAAGGTTAAGTCCTCCTATACATACCATGTTAGGATCCTGATCTGGGTAGTAACGAGTAGCCTGACCTTATGAGGTCACATTCCATAACTAAAGGAATAGGCATATTGCATGGAATACAGTAGATTTCCTCCGCAAAATTAGAATCACTCTGAAATCACTGGAGTACTGGCAGCATTCTAGTTTCAGAATGAAACTGAGCATGCTCAACTTCCCTTTGTCAACAGTTGCTGCCATCAGCTTTAATGGGGCAGAAAAAACTTAATAAATTTTGAACCACTGCTCTGAATTTCACTAAACCAATGAAAGGCACACATCACTAACAAGCCAGTTTTCACCAAAATTTGAAAGAAATATCTGATATGCCAAGCCACAGGTTGGAATTAAAATTACAACATGAAATGTCCGTACTGTGCTGTCCATTTTTATGCATGTTTACTCACAAGTAAATTCCATTGATTTCAGTGAGCCGTGCTCTCTAGAGAGTGAGTGTGCATAGAATTTTAGCCTTAATTCTTCTCTATTGGCAAGCTGCATTTTCTTTTCTCCCTCCCCATGCCTAAAGGAAACATGTTTGTGAACCGCCCAGAGAGCTCCGGCTATTGGGCGGTATAGAAATGTAATAAATAAATAAATAAATAAATAAATAGTTTTAACTAGGAAACTATTTTACACACATTCACAATTTTAGAAAAGCATCCCAGAAATAATTTACCAGTCAACACTGCAGTACACTGAGATTTTTCTAGGAAATTAAAGCAGAGAAAATCTATCTACAAACCATTCATTTTAAAAATGAACATTATCAAAACAAGCCAAAGACCCATCAGCATCTTTGTTCATAAAGTACGGTGGCAGAGGAATTCAATAGGGCGGTACATATTTTTTGCACAGTGAAATCAGATCCGGCTGGCTTATAGCCCACATGATGCTAGGAAACCACATACAAGCTGCAGTTACTGTCTTCAGTGCTATGGCTGACTTTTTAAAGATACAGCATGCTCTCTTCCCACTCCTGCTGAAATAATTTTTGGTAAAAATGATTTCCAGCTATAAGCCATTATAGCCATTTCAAGCTATAAATTCTTCCAGGTCACTAAACGCCATTCTTTCTAAATAAAGAAATGGGACTCTAGGAGTAGCTTCATATATAGGGTCCTTATATAATTTTCTTTTATCAAATAAATACTTGTGATAAGTTAATAAGTTAATATGTGCATTTCTGACCAGCCTGATCTAAGATAGAAAGAGATAGGACATAGGGAAGGACAAAGCACATTTCAGATGCTCAATAACAAATATACAAGATTCTTTGATAGATACACACTAATTAGTATTTGTCTTAAGAAAAAAACACACCCCAAAGGCCCAGGGTCAAGAAAAGGATTCTTCAAAGCATCTCACCCCAGAGGGATAAATTATTACCATCACTGAAATAAAAATTTGTAATGTTCCCTGAAAAGTTCCTTGACTAGACACTTTGACCTTGGGCTGATCCAGCAAAGCAATTCTTACATGTTTGCAATACTTCCTTGGGAATAAAATCTTCCCATTTTAGAAATCCACCTATGTGCAACCACTGAAAACTGACATTTTAGAAAAGGCACATTTTTTTAAAAAAATCACATTTAAGTAGTTTCATTTCTGGCAAGAGAAAATCTGTGCAAGCTTCTACACAATTGTTGAGTAAACTTTAAAGGAGAACGAAATGTATACAGAGTTAGTTCCATTAATAATCCGAAACACGGAGGATTCCAATGTTTCCAATTTAAGCATATACTCCAAAATTAGCTGCTCCTGATCAGCATTCAGAGTTATGTATTATCATTGCACCTGCATAATGCTGATTTTAATGTATAATTTTAGCTGTCACAGAATCACTTTTTGTAAAACAGTATATTGGATGAGGCTAAATTATGACTGAAGTGAATCTGAGTACAGCTCCTGTTGAATCAGCAAGTGATTTTTTTTCTTTTTGTTTCGCATCTTTACATAGTGGATGTTCTTCCCAAGCCACCTTATGGTGGTGGTGGAAATAACGTTCACAGATAATAAGCAACAGGCCTATCAATGGTTATTAGCCAGGATGTGGAATGGAACCTCCATGTCTGAGGCAGAATGACAACAGAGTCATTCTGCCTCTGAATGCATGTGGAGAGGTGTTACAAATGCTCCACATGTGTAAGCTTCCAAGAAGCATCTGGACAGTCTACATGGTGTATGAGAACTGGTATGTGATAATACTACAGTAACACATACTTCATGTGTGTTTGAAAACTGGCAGGAACCTTCAGGTGATCCAGAATGCTGCGGCCAGATGTCAACCTGGGGTAGTTACAGGGAGTATGTGACTCTCTTGTTCGAACAACTTCATTGGCTACCAGTCTGTTTACAAATGCAATTCAAAGTCCTGATTATGACCGATAATGCCCTATACGGCATGGGGCCAGGCTACCTGCACCCAGATTCAGGAACTCCTGGCCAAGGAAGGTTAACAGCTCTGGCCCCGGGATTTTGAAGACTTTGGGGCAGGATCGCCTGAGTGGGCCCTCTTCTTCAGTGAGTGGGCCCTCTCCTTCTCACTGCCATTGTCATCAGATGCTATTTCTCATCACTTTTCCACTTGCTTGCTTGACAGGCAGAGAGCCAGTGATCAAATAGGCAGTGGCATCTAGTGCTTCTCCTTCTCTCCAACGTCATTGACTGGGCCACAGTGAGAGGCAGATGAACACATGGGTTACAATGGTGAAGAGAAGGAGCAAGTACAGAGGGCTCTTGTCAGTGGGCCCCTCTTGGGGTGTGGGCCCTTGGCAGGTGCCCAATCATGCCTACCCTGGAGGCTAGGTTGTCCACCTCTCTGTTGTCATTTTGACAGCAACAAAGACATTTTTATTCAGGCAGGCCTTTGGCAGGTAAGCTGGTCTGTTGCTGAAGGGGGTTTGAATTGGTTGCTCCTCTGCTGAGGATCGGAGAGTGGCAATAAGGAACAGGGCTTTCTCAGTGATGGCTCCCTATTTATGGAATGAGTTTCCCACTGAGGCCACCTGGCACTGACACTATCAGCTTTTTGGTGCCAGGTTAAGACTGCTCTCTATTCCCAGGCATTTAATGGCCTATGACGGGGCGTTTATGTCAGCTGTGCTGAACAGGTCTAGTACTGAAAATGTTTATTGAAATTGTTTTTAGCTGTTTAAATCGTTTTAAATTTTGTATGTGAAAATTTTATACTATAGTCTATTATAATGTTGTAACTGTCATTTGTAAAGTTTGTAAACTATTGAGAGCTTCCGCTATTGGGTTGTATAAAAATGAAATTATTATTATTAATTATTAATTATTATTATCATCATTAACCACCACAGTTATATGATCAAAATAAATTTCTTATATGATCCTCAGAACAATCCTAACTTAGATCATGCTAAATGACAATTGATTCCCCAGTTAAGTACATTGATGAATAAGTGAAGCTCTTTGATTCTACATACTAATGCTTATTGTTTAGTAACATTTTGAATATTTTAAACAGAAAAGTAGCCAACATTTTTTTTTTAAAAAAAAACCCAAAATAAAATAAATCAGCATGAAGAAAACACTCTGACTGGGCTTGGACAATATGTTAAGCCATGAGGGGTTAAATAAACCACAAGGGTTTATTGAATCCATGATGGTTTAGCATGTCATCTGTGAGCGCTTTTCCTATCCACAGTGGGTTATTTCCCTGAAATGCATCACCCTGGTCTCCAGTAAGAGTTATTTTATCCATTGTAGGTCAGCGTGTCATCTGACGCTCCAGCGTGGGTTAAGAAGATCACCTACAGAGCCATTTGGCAAGAGTGATCAAAAACAGGGCTGCTGCTCTGCTCCTCCCAGGTGCTGTTACCGAGATCTGCCCAGCAACAGACTATGCCCTCCTTCAGAGAAGCGTTCTGCAAAATTCCAAAAGTGTGTTTGACCTGTGCACCTCCCAAAAACTTTTAAATGTGGTACAATCCCCTGATTTCTCACAGAGAGGCACAGCCATGCAGGGTTTTAGATGTCCATTGGGTGCATCCCCATGTGTATGAAATTCAGAGCCCTCCCCCTTCGTGCACAGAGATAAGGGAAGGGCTTGGGAAGCTGACTGGCAGGTGGGAGAAGGGGCTGGAGTGGGAAGGAAGGCTTTGAGAATCAGAGTGATGTGGGAAGGGTGGGGCAGTGGAAAAGCAGCTAAAGATGCTGCAAAGAGAAGGGCAAGGATCTAGCCTTGAGACAGGAGAGAGAAGACGCCCCTAGCATGAAGTGAGCCAATTGGAGACAAGCAGGTGATATATCAGCAGCACAAGGGATGATGGGTATATGGTTTCCACTGCAAAGGAAGCTGGAATACCTGCCTGCCTAAGTGGAAGGACTACAGAAGGAGGAGGAGTGGGGGAGGGGAACACTACATACAGTAACTTATTTGTCCAATCGTGTGATGGGGCACAGTGGGCTATTTTCAAAATAAGCTACTGTAAGAAACTTATAAATCACCATGGCTTAAAATGACGTATGAACCCGCCCTCAATGTCAGGGATAGGCAAATTGGTGCTGTCCAGAGGTTTTGGATGACAACTCCTTTAATCCCTGAGAATTGGCCATGCTGACTGGAGCTTATGACAGAAGTAGTCCAAACACCTGCCTTGTTTCCACTAACCATAAGATTAATCATCATTTGTCCAGGTTCCGACAACACCCCAAGCTGCAGTAAATCTAAAAATGAAGACATACCGAAGTGGAGGGGAGAGAGGAGCCCGAGAATTCCCCAGGCTCATTCTAAGCACACATAGGGCCAAAACAGATATGATGCAAGAGATCCACAATCAGATCGCCTGATGACTTCTTCCTTCCTTCGAAGTAACAGTAGTAGACTACTAATATGGTCCAGGAAGTGGTGTGTGTGTGTGTTGTAGGGTTAATCCTGCAACAACACTAGCTGTTTTGCCTGGGTTTGCTTTTCCTCATTGAGGGTGCTTCCAGATGGAGGACTCCAATCAAAAAACATTGTGCAGTTATTCCATCTTTTTTGCCTCAACAGATTTTTTTTTTCCTGTGGGAAAACACAGAATGACAACATAGTCTAGAACTCTGAAAAATTTCATGAATGAGGCAAGGTGATTGCCCTATAAAAGCCTTGTCTGGAAGCACCCTTGATCCCTTTTTATGGAGAGGTCAGATGATGCCGTTGCCCACCCATTGCATACCAGTCTTTTTTTAAAAAAAGTCGTACTCTCACCCTTTCCCAGACCTGATTTGTGGCATTTGTTCTGCTTCTGATCAGGATGAATGAATGAATTACATTTCCATACTGCCCAACAGCAAAAACTCTCTGAGCAGTTCACAACAATTAACACTAGCCTGTGGTGGAATCACCAGCCTGCCTGTCTGGGATGGCCTGGCAAAATGTTAATGATCTGGCTTGCACTCCCTAACGACACTGCAGGGCCATTACCTCTACAGCACTGCTTTTTCGCAGCTCAGTACAAGCAAAAGGGCTTTCTTGTTATTTTAGCGAGCCTGGAAAAGCAGAGAGCGTGGAGGACCTTCTTGCCTTGCAGGGGGGGATCTTCCTGCCTTGCTTGCAGCTGCGAGGAACTGAGACAGCTTTGCCGTGGAACCCCTGTGCTCGTCTCCAGGCTTTCTTGCTAGATGGACAGCAGGAGAGGAAGAGGAGGGAGCTGGTGACTCAAGGTGGGTGTGGAGAGGAGTGGCTGCATCACTCCTTGCTGCCAGACAAAAGAAAGGCAGAGGAGAGTTTTTCCTGGTGCGGGGTGTGTGTGTGTGTGTCAAGAAAGGTGGGAGAGCTCCCAAGCAACAATTGTCCATCTCTCTGCAACCTTAGCCATACTCTCCAATCCCTCTGTCTCTCCAATAGGGCCTGTCCTGGCTGCACTTACAGCCATCACCCCTGGACTGTGCAGAATCTCCAGTAAGCAATGCCGCCAGCTGTAGCGTGGCTCTGGCGAATGCTACAAAATGATAGTAAAAGCACAAGTTCCACTCGTCAGGGTCTAGAATATGGAACTAACAACGCTATGGTCCTTTGGCTCCATCCCTGGCCAATTCACTGCCTGCCTGGTCCCGCCACCTTCCTCCTGTAACATCCAACCTTAGTATTCCTCTTTCCTTCCTCCTACAATACTGGTCCTGCCCCCTCAGTTCAGGCCTTACTGTATTGAATTGGGAAGACCTGAAAGGAAGCTCTACTCGTGTTCGCTTGTAGGCAAATAGAACTCCCCGCACTAGTAGGTCCGCAATCACATGGAGAGTTCTACTTGTATTCAAGCGAACATCAGTAGAGTTCCCTTTCAGGCCTTGCAGATTCAGCACAGAAAGATCTGAACTGAAGGACGCAGGGCCAGCGTGCAGGGCTACATTCTCAACTTGAAGCCCTCAGGTGTTCATGCCAACGCCTGAACAGGGCTTTTCTCCCTGGGTTTCCTGTCTCTCCACAGCCTTTCAGCCCACTATTTCATTCCTCCACTGCCTACTGTAATGAACATGGCTCCAACTGTGGAATTTGTAGACAAATTGGAATGGCTTCAGAGGAGGACAGTAAAAATGGTCAGTGATAGGGAAAACAAGTCCTTTGAGGAAAGATGGAATTATGCATATTTAGCATGGAGACAAGAAAACTGAAGGAGGCGGCGAGGTGACACACACATTGGGGGGATCTACACTACTGCTTTTAAAGCGCTTTAAAGCACTTTGAAAACTTTTTGAAACCTGTATATGCAGTGTGTCCTGGGCCCCAACAGTTGTCAAAACTGTTATAAAGCGCTTTAAAGCAGTAGTGTAGATCCCCCCATTATAATACTTTTCTTATAACTGAAGATCTGTCAGTCACACACAAGAGGGCAAAGACTTGTTCTCTGTTGTCTCATAGAGAAGGACTAGAACTAATAGGCTTAAGTTACATGAGGGTAGATGAGGTGAAATGTCTTAATGGTAATGTTGCTGTTGCATTTATATCCCGCCATTTTTTCTCCAAGGAACCCAAGGCAGCATACATAATCCTCCTCTCCATTTTATCCTCACAACAACAACCCTGTGAGGTGGGTTGGGCTGAGAGTGTGTGACTGGCCCAAAGTCACCCAGTGGGTTTTCATGGCCGAGTAAGGACTAGAACCCGGATCTCCCAACTCCCAGTCCAACACTTTAGCCACTACACCACACTGGCTCTCACACCACAATGGTAATGCTCTAGCCATGGATTTCCTGCATTGAGCAGGGGGTAGTTTGGACTAGAGGATTCTATGAATTGAAAGCATAATGCCTGTCTGAACATTTATATGTTAATCACTGTTGTGCAAAATGTTTTGGATTACTTTATAGGTTCTGCTCTTGGACCTGTAACATGAGCCTGACCCAGAATTGTAGCCAGTGATGCTTTTCCTGGTATGGAGAAAAATGTTGGGAAATGCTTCACCACCTACCTTTCTGACTGTTTGGCCACTGTTACAGACTCGGCAGCACGCAAGTCAAAAATGTGGCAAACCTTATGTTTACAACCCTGCCAGAAACAAAGATACCGTTCTTCTAGATTTCAATAATATTTCTCCTTCTGTATTTTCAAAACAGGGTATAACCCTAACCCACCCGAAAGCTGGGATTTGCATATGTTTATGCAACTCAGGAGAGAAGTTTAATTTCATCACTCCAAATCCCAAGCCAGCTTTGTTGGAGAGGGTTTTCTTTTAGCTGTGACACCAATGCTTGCTGTTGTGAAGATTAAATAAAACCAAATGATTATTTCCCCCTTATGAACGCAATGCAGAATTCCATTAGTACTCCCAGCTATCCAGCCATAACTTGAAGATATTAAAAAGAAAAGAGGGATGGTAGAGGTACAGGCTAATTATCTATTGGTACAGATTTCTCCCTCTGCCAACAAATTTCAAATCTATTCATGTCCAGTATCCCTAAGGACTGTATACACATTTCTCATCTGGTTTAACATCAAGTGTTTTTCTCTATTAATTAATTACTCCCTGAAATCCCATGACAAGAATAAGTTCCAAGCCAAGAAGAAACTGCGGTAGGGGGAAGAACTGACCCACCCAGGTCACATTCTGTAACATCAGCATTCATAAACAACGAGATCTGGATTTCTATGGACTGTTCTTTCATATTGACCCACCTCACCGCTGCTTGTCAGGATGTGTGTTCAGTATTTACAGGAGATGCATAGCTCCAAATGAGATCCAGTCCAGCTCTGTGTAGGCGCAAATGGGTTGAATTAACAAATTACTGGACATCAGGTACCAAACTAACAGGAGACCTACTCAACCCTATTTTATATTTATTCCATTTTAGATAATAGTGGGCTATGGGGGGGAAGGTCTATTACATTATTTAGCAGCACTTTTTAGGTAATTTGCAATATACTTTAGAGTGACAGACACCTGCTTGTTTAAATATCACTTATTTAAACAGATAGGCTGCTCCAAATACTACTAATCAAAAGGCACTTGGCAGCTATTCCATTTTTGTCTCAACTGATTTTTTTTCTGGTAAGAGAAGAATTAGAAGCAGAAATGTGAAAATACAGGAGAGTTAAAAGTTGAAGACAACATCATAAATGAGGCAGATCAATAGCAGATAAAAGCTTTGGAAGTCCTACTGAAATGAATGGCACTTACATTAGTCATGACTAATTTCAGTAGGTCTACTCTAAGTAGGGCTTATGTTGGATTTTACCCCTTGTCTGGAAGTGCCCGTTACTTATTTAAATGTTACTGTTTTTTAAATGCTAACAATCTTCAGGAGGGTATGTATAATGGAAAGCAGGGCTTTTTTGGTGGTGGCTCCAAAGCTTTAAAAGTTCTATCTGCTCCATTCCTTACAATCATTTTCTCCCTGCCTCTCACTGAATGAACCAGTAACTGCTTTCAGTCCTTAAGGGTAAAGCTCAGGGCCAATTTCTCCTGTTGGAATAGTTGGAAGAAAGTTGGAAGATTCTATTTTTACGACTGCTGTTACTGAGTTTTATACTGTAGAGTGGGTTTAAATTAAAAGAATGGGGAATGTGAAAGACTGTGCATTTACAGAGCTGATGAGACAGTGAACATGTACTTCTATGGATAGGTACAAAAGAAATAGGAGAAAAAATCAAGCACATTCTTGCCTGAGAAATTTATTTTACTTTTATCTTAAGATGAACAAGAGAAAGGGGACCAGGCTGCAACAGAAGTTGCAGGTGTAGTGCTGTTTTAAAGTGTTCCACTTAACAAAGCCATGCTCTCCTCCATGGTACTCTACTGCATTA
This sequence comes from Elgaria multicarinata webbii, assembly GCF_023053635.1. Lineage (NCBI taxonomy): Eukaryota > Metazoa > Chordata > Lepidosauria > Squamata > Anguidae > Elgaria > Elgaria multicarinata. The sequence goes on from NC_086171.1 coordinate 130,704,835, forward strand.
TCTTTTCCACTTTATTTTTTCACACACAACATACCATGGCCATGAGTATACTCGAAATGTATTGGTTTGTTTGGAGCAGGGGGAGTTTCCCTCCATTCAACATCCCCCCTTTTTGTACTTTTGCAAACTTTGGGTTTCCTCCAAGTCTGCTGATACCAACTTGTTGTATGTTGATAGTGTCATCTGGCTACAATAAGGAACAGCACTCGTAGCTTGAACATCAGAAATAGAGGGAATGAAAAAAGAAGGGGGGAAACTACAGGCAATTAGGTTTGTCCACAACTGATAGTTTTTAAAGTTGTTATCCTAAATACAATTTCCTGGAATCGACAGGGTGCTTGCTAAAAATGTTTAAGATGTGTATTTGGTTTTACAGCTATTCAGATAAAAGAAATGTGCACTGAAATGGCACCCAGTGCATGTCCAAGTCAAGTGGTGAAGCACAGTGAATCGTTTTGCTCAAATTCTATATTACGGTACTATTCCATTCCATTTAGCATGGATATAGTGCTTCAGGGTGTTCAAAGCACTTCACATGCATTCTCTCAATAATCATTCCAACAGTATTATTGTCCCCTTATTGCAAATTTGGGATGGGGGAGGCCAAGACCGAGAAGAGCAGTGTGCCTGTGGCTACTTGGTACGTTTACGGATGAAGTGTCATTTGAACAAAAAGACTTCCTGGCTCATAACTCACTCTCCCTAGCCACTACACAGCCACAGGTATACAGAAAAATACACCTGTGAGTAGTTAATTTCTAGAATGTGACGTGCCAGGATTCAAAAGCCTGTCTGAAGTAAGCGATCTGCTCTGAAAACTCTTTTCCCTACTTCCACAGGAGTTGGCAGTCTGCTACAAAATGGTCAAGGAAAGGCACTTTGCACGTGCTGGCTCTTCTTTATTGCCGTCCAAAACTGAGGCCTGGCACCAAAAACAGGATTTTGGTGTCAAGACAGGCCCAGGTGACAGGGCTTTCTCCTATATTGATCCCAAACTGTGGAATATGCTCCCTCAAGAACTACGATTGGACCTCACTGTCCTGACTGTTACAAAGGATATGAATAACGTAGTTGTTTAATGTTTTCAAAGCTCTTGCATTTTATTAAGGGTGTATTGTTTGAAACTGACTGCTTTTTAGCAAATAAGGTGGTGTATAAATGTTAATAATAAATAATATGTCCGGGTAGCCCTGGGCTCCTGAGTCAAACCAAATTCTTCCTATCAGATAGTTGCCAACCCATACAACACAGTCTCTCCCCCACTCCACCCGGATTTAAAGTAGGATCTCACAGGTTTGCTGAGTCTACTAGTTTCTGCCTTGGAATATAAAGAGAAAGCCAGCTTTTTCTTCACACCCTCTCTTTCTTCCCATCCTGAGGCTGCTAAGTTACCCTCCAAGCATTTCCAGTAAGGTGCCTGACTGCCTGAAATTAAAACAAAACAAAAACCTGCCTAAAGTAGTAACAAGAATACACAGAGGCACAGGAAGAATTGAGTGCCAATTTCCTTGTTCTATAATGTTCACCTAAATATAGCCTATTTAATCTATACTTTTGAAAAACACAAATGAATAGGAAGGCAGGAAGGTCTGGATATAATCTTTTCATGGCTAGGTTGCTACTTTCATTAGCGCCCAAAAAAAACTTTCCTTCCCTAGCTCATCCTGGGAAATTGTTGTGAAAATTGGAAGTAAAATCAAACAACACAATGTTATTATTATTATTTAAAAACACAAAAAACCCTTACCACCAAAAGCACAGACTGAAATACACCTAACGTGCTGTCCTATATCCCTAAACAGCTGTTTAACCAAGGAGCTGCAAAGCTTTTAACATCCTTCAGAGTGCCCGAATCATGTTATGACGAGAAAAACTTCCCACACACCATTCAAGTCAAACTTAAAAAAATGCAGCATTTCAACCCGAATTCAAGAGAAGATTGAAATAAACAAACCAGACATTAACACCTCTCTCTCTCTCTCTCTGCAATGATTTTGGAAGTGATCACAGATGTCTAAAGGGAATAATCTAATAAAGGATTATAAAGAATATATATCAATCACACATCAGGGCTCCACTTTTCTGCTTGACTAAATTAAAGCTTCTGTCTAAGAAGCCACAAAAATAGCTAGCGTTTAAATAAATGGAGGAGAAATCACTAGTTTTGTGTTGTTGTTTTCACAGCTCTCGAGTGTGCAGTAATCCTCTCTTAACATATTTCTTTACCCATTTGGGATCATCTTTAGTGCATCACTAAGTCTTGCTTTTCCAGTTTTTGGATTGGCTAAATTTCCCTAAACACACTCCAATATAAAACATGCCTTTGGAAAGCAGCTGCTTCAGGGAAGCACTCACCATTAACTAGGTCAGAAACAAAGAACTGAGGCGAGGGGGTGGGGGGATCATTACAAGGAAGGAAAACATCCCATGCCAAATGAAGCACATAGCAGAGCTCACTTACCCTTTTTCATATATACATACATATATAGCCAGCAAAAGACTGCCTTCCTTCCCAGCACAGCAGCAGCCACATGCAGAGTTCCAACTAGAACGCGGTGTAGCCAATCAGAAAGAAGCTGTCATGGAGGAAGGCATGCTGGGAACCGTAGTCCCAAACTCCAGAAGAGACCGTTTGCGTAGAAATCATATTATTTAGAGACCCTCCCGGAAGATTCTTGTGTTTGAAGACAGCGAGTCCCGCAAACTGGATTTCTGGCCGCTTGGGGCTGCAGTTCTAAAACACACTTCCTTCCATGTAAGCCCTACTGAAACCTAGCGGCGGTGGCTGCCAAATAAACCTGTTATAGCTCGGGATGTTAAAAAGTCAGCAAATCCCTCTATGCCTGCCATGTGATTCAACAACGTTCGCAAACCTCACGTTTATGGTAGTGTTGAAATAAAAGATGGGGAGGGGGAGGAGGAGGAGGTAGAGCGAAATTAAAACGAGGTCAGTGCGAGCACTTCAGTGAGAAACTTAAAATATTTTCCTCCAGCCTTTTAACTTAATCCTTCCTACCCATATAATTGGCAGCCTGGCTATGACTGAAAGGATGGGTTTAATTAGGGTGACCATATGGAAAGGAGGGCAGGGCTCCTGTAACAGTTGTATAGAAAAGGGAATTTCAGCAGGTGTCATTTGTATGCATGCAGCATCTGGTGAAATTCCCTCTTCATTGCAACAGTTAAAGCTGCAGAAGCCCTGCCCTATTGACCAGATACAAAAGACAGTAGGGCTACTGCAGCTTTTACTTTTGTGATGAAGAGGGAATTTCATCAGGTGCTGTATGCATACAAATAACACTTGCTGAAATTCCCTTTTCAATACAACTGTTAAAGATACAGGAGCCCTGCCCTCCTTTCCATATGGTCACCCTAGTTTAATTCAGAAAAGTATTTTTAATCTATACTTAGATTAAAAGCAAAACATTCTAATTGTCCCCAAAAGTGTTTTTTTTTTTTTTTTTTTTTTTTTTTTTTGCAGTATTGGGGTGGTGATAGTGGTGAGGTCAGTGCTAGCTGACTGGAGTTGGGAAATGGGTGGGAAATGAGAAAATAATGTGAATATTGTTCAACACTTTTATTATTTATTACATTTCTCTACTACCCATTTGCTGAAGCTCTCAGTTTTACAACTTTTAAAACAATGGAGCTACTAAACTATGGATTTACTAATGAGAGAAGGCAAATCCCAGGAACTACCTCGAAAGAGAAGTAGACACAAATCAATTCAACCCGAACGGGTTTTCTCTGTCTTCCTTGTTATCAGTCCAGCCTCCTTAAATGTAGACTAGGGCAGGATCTACACTACTGTTTTAAAATGGTTTATAACAGTAGTGACAAGTGTTGGGGCCCAGGACACATTCCATATACAGTTTTCAAACCGTTTTGGAAGTGCCATATCCTGCTTGATGTAGATTTGATCTGCTTCTTACCTGGTTCCATAGATTTCAGGCAGTTTCAACTTTATTGATGCTCAGTCACAGAGTTTTCTTCGGAACTAAACTCACTGAAAGCAGGTAGGCTGCTATCCCTGTGCCCAAATAGGAGCTGCTTTGCCTAAAATGGCCTAGAGGGGTCATGTGAACATATGGAGAGTCTTGCTGGATCAAATCAAGGGTCCATCTAGGTTGCTTCCACTTTTATCTCCCCTGCCTCATGGATGGAATTTTAAGGAGGGGGGGGGGTCCCATCCAGACATTGTCAGCTCCCATGGGTGCTTCCAGATAGAGAGATAGCACTACCAATCGAAACATTGTGGAGCTATTACATTTTTTCCTCTTTAACATGTCCCCCCTACCACCGGCCAGAAAAAAAGACAAAAGAAACAGTCAGGAAACATGAGAAAGTTACAAATGGGGTGCTTTAAAATGAGTATTTTATGGCACCATCACCTTGTCTCAAATGGGGTGTGTGTGTCCGGATGATATCTACTCATGACCCTCCCTTGTTTTCTTACAGCTTCTTCCATCTTTTTATGCAGAAAATTTGTTAAGGAGAAAAAGACAGAACAGCTGCACAAAGACTTTTTTTTTTTTTTATAATAATTTTTATTCATTTTCAACACTATATAAACATAGATAAACATTTCCAAAATATAACTGAAACTAACACAATAAGAAAAAAAATACATCAAATATCTGCTGCATACATATTGAATAATTGTTGAGTACAAATATCAAAAACTATTACATATGCCTTATCACACTACAACATCTTCATTCTTAACATAAATGTGCACCCCCCACCTCGGGATCATTCTTGAGTCCAAAATCTAATCATTTCTTCTGCTGGTGGTTTCCCACTTCCCTTAGTAAACACAAACACTAGGAACTGTTTCCAGATTCCTTCGAACTCATTTATTTTAGTTACGCCTTTTCTCCACTTAATATTGCATGTCAGTTTATCATTAATGGCTATGTCCCATACTACTTTATACCATTCCTCAATAGAATATTCCCCTTGGATCTTCCAGTTCCTAGCTATCATCAATCGTGCTGCAACCAACAAACTCGATATCAGCTCTATAGTTCCTTTTCCACACTTTATATCTTCAAATAGTGACAGCAATGCTATTTTTGGTGTTTGTTCTATTTTCATTCCCACTATTTCTTCAATTTCTGAAAACACCATCTTCCATAATCTTTGTACATATTTGCATTGCCACCACATATGTAAATACGTTCCTTTTTCCCCACATCCTCTCCAACAATTTGCTGAATGTTGATCACTTATCTTATTCAATCTAACCGGGGTTAGGTACCACCTCCATAAAATTTTAAAATAATTCTCCTTTATTCTTACTGATAAACTTCTCAACACTCTTTGTTTCCATAGTCCCTCCCAGCTCTGTCGCCCTATTTGTATCTTCAAATCTGATTCCCAAATCATTTTCTCTGTATTCTCTCTAAACTCCTTCTCTAACAATATTTTATATATTTCACTCATTAATCCTTTTGAAACTATACTACTTCCTTTTCCTTTCTCCTTACTTACTACTAATTCTTCAAACCTCGTCATCTTTCTGCACATTCTATTATCTTTAATCCACTTTTTATTCCATTGTTCTAATTGACCATATTCTAGCCAAGATAGCTTCTTCTCCTTTAACAAATTTTCCATATCTTCTCTTGTTTTAATATCTCTTACCCAATCCTTTAATTTTATTTTATTTTTCTCTTTTAATATTTTACATAATCTACCCTTTAGATCCTCTGGGAAATTCTTTAACATTATTATCGGTGCTAAGGGAGAGTTGCTCGGAAGCAGCTTCCCTTTAAATTTACTCCAAATTTCCCATTGAGTCCTCAGGAGTGGATTATCTATACTTCCAACCCACTTTCTTCCTCCATCTTTAAAAAAAAACATTCTCCAGATTCATCTCTACCTTACTTATGATTTTTTCTTCCATCCAATATAAATCTCCTACTCCCATAATTGCTTCTACAACATGTCTTAATCTATTTGCTACGTAGTATAATTTTATGTTTGGGAGACCCATTCCCCCCTTTTTTTGGCTTAGGTACCAATTATTTTTATTCACTCTTGCTCTCTTTTCTCCATTACAATATTTATTAATAATATTTTGCCAACTTTTTATCTCGGTTTCTGATATTTTTATAGGTAACATCCTAAATACAAAATTAATTTTAGCTAATATCTTCATTTTTATCAAAGCTATTCTCCCAAACCAAGATAAATTTAATCTTTTATATTTTTCCAATTTCTCTAGTACCTCCTTCTTTAACCTCGTTAAATTTTCCCTTTCTAAATTCTCTAGATTTTTTGTAATTTTAATTCCCAAATATTTAATCTCGTTCTTAACTTTCAATTCCATTCCCTTAAATTCCCAATCCTTTTCTTCCTTCTTAGTATAGTTAAACAACATCATCTCTGATTTAGACCAATTTATTTTTAACCCTGTAATTTCCTCAAATTCCCTCAACTGATATTTAATTCTTTCTAATTTTCTTAATGGATTCTTAATGGTCAATAAAGTATCATCCGCAAACATGTTTAGCTTTATTTCCCTTACCTCTCCAATTCCTTCTAATTCTTTATCCTCCCTTAGTGCCTTCGCCAAAACTTCCATAACCATTACAAAAAGGACCGGCGAGAGCGGACATCCTTGTCTTGTTCCTCTGGCTAGTCGTATCTTTTCAGTAAGTCCGTCATTTACCACCACTACCGCCGTATTTTGGGAATATAGCTGTTCTATTACATTTTTAAATTTATTTCCAAATCCCAATTTATCTATAATACTCTTTAGTGCCTGCCAGCTCACACAATCAAAAGCTTTAAAAATATCTAATGCCATAATACCTGCCTTAATATTTGCTTTTTTTATTACATTTATTACATTTAAAACTCTACCCACTAAATTATGCATATGTCTTCCTACCACAAACCCACATTGATCTGCTCCTATATATTCTGCCAAAAATTTATTTAGTCGTTTGGCCATAATAGATGTAAAAATTTTAGCATCCTGATTTATTAAAGAAATAGGTCTATAAGAATCGGGATTAGTCAAATCTTTATCTGGTTTTGGGATCAGAATTATCACTGAATGTTCCCATGATTCGGGTATCTTCTCTCCTGATAATATCCTATTATAAAGTTCCATTAATTTTGGAACTAAACAATCTTTGAAGACCTTATAATATTCTGGACCCAAACCATCTGCTCCTGGTGATTTACCCACTTTTAACTTATCAATAACCTCTTCAACTTCTCTTTGAGTTATTACTGACTCCATTAACTCCTTATATTCTGATTTTATTTCCTTCTTTATAAACCTTCCAATATACTCCTCCACCTTTTCTTGTTGAATTTCTTTACCCTTGTACAATTCCTGATAAAATTCCTGAAAAATTTTTATTTTAGCTTTCATTGCATGACAATAATTCCCTCGGCTATCTTTCAACGTTTCTATCCCATTCCTCCCTTTTTCTTTTTGTGTGAGCTTGGCAAGCAACCTCGAGTTCTTATCACTGTTTTCAAAATATTCCCTTTTCATATACATTAAATTCTTTTGAATCTCTTCTATATTTAAATTTTCTAATTGTTTCTTCTTAGCTTGTATTTCCACTAATTTATATTTATCTTTACTTTGCCAATATCTTTCCTCCAAGTTTTTAATTTCTATCTCTAACTTTTCCTGTTCTGCACGTTGTTGTCTTTTTAAACTACATGTTTCTCTAATACAGATTCCTCTTGCTACAGCCTTCATGGTGTCCCAAATGACTGACCCAGCTGTTCCTCCTTTTTCATTAATTTCCCATGACTCCGACAGTTCCTTCCGAATTTTATCTACTATTTTATTGTATTTCAATATCTTTGTGTTCAACTTCCATCTATATGCCTCTTTATAATCTTTCTTAACTGTAAATTCTAAACTTAACAAGGCATGATCAGTTACTTTTATTACCCCCATTTCCATTTTACAAATCCTCGTTGCAAAGTCTTTTGAAACAAATATATGATCTATCCTGGAGTATGTATGATGAACTGGGGAAAAGTATGAGAATCCAGGCCTATTCCCGTTAAGTAAGCGCCACGAATCTAAATAATCATTTTCTTTTACTAATTTATTCAATATAGTCATATTGTTCCTCTTTTCAGCATTAGTGGGATTTGACCTGTCTCTTTTATTATCCATAACCATATTAAAATCCCCAGCTAATATAGCATACCCCTCCTTAAATTCTTCTATTTCTTTAAACAACTTTATAAAAAACTCTCTATGCCTCTCATTTGGGGCATAAACATTAATCAAAGTATAGACCTTTCCCTCAATTTTACCTTTTAACATAAGATATCTACCCTTATCATCCTTTTTTACCTCTTCTAATGTAAACCCACTTTTTTTTGAAATCAAAGTGGCCACTCCATTTTTTTTTGATGTCCCTAATGACTTTTCATAATAGGCTAGCCACTTTAATTTTATCATATTCGAATTCTCGGAGCCTTGGTGTGTCTCTTGGATCATTATAATATCTGATCCCTCTTTATTAAGCATTTGTTCTATTCTCTTCCTTTTCACGACTGCCCCTAAACCTTTAACATTGAGTGTTGATACCTTTATCTTTTTATCCATAATCACCCTTTTGAAATCTCTTCCGATCCCTTGTGCTCAGCAGTTCAAACTTGCTTACATAAAAACACAAACTCCATACATAAAACCCCCACCCTCCTACCCCAATCCCTCCTCCCCTACCTTCCCCCCCTCCCCACCCCCCCACTCTAATCCCCCCCCCATATCCCCGTGAGTCTAGTACTCCAGCCATCTACTTTAAAGGGGGAGGGGGGAGGCAGTGCTGTGCCTGGCCGGCAGGTTTCTATATTAGCATTTTTATTTGCAATTATCTCCAAACATAATTAACAATTCTCTTACTCTCCAGATGTCCCAGCCTAAATAGTAAATTAGTCAACCAAAGTCTCTGCAGAATCACTGAAAATATCTCAAGGAAGGGAGTACAAGCTGTTATGAAAGGCCAGACACATCCAAACAGCACTGGTCAATCTGACTTAACTAAACATTCTTTCCAAATCCCAAATAGACAACTGATCAGACCCAGACACAGGGTACACCAACATCACTGTGTACATTGAATAAAGTGGGGATCTGCCAGTAATTCTTGTGGTCCATGGTCAGATGACTCGAAACATATACTACTTGTGGATTTGGAGAAGCAATAATTGCTCATTTGGATCTTTTTTATGCAAATAGCCCATTTCATGCAAATTACCTATTTACTGATTACCTATTTTAAACTTTGAGATGTAGCTAGAAAAACCTAGGCCTTGCAAGTGTGCTTTCAAAGGGAGCAGTCCTTGTGCTAACCATCAAAAGGCATTGTGCAGACTCTTCCAGTGTAAGAAAAAAAAGATGGATAAAGCTGTGGGAGGGTCTCTAATTGTCTCTCCCCACCCTCACAGCTCTAGGTAAAATTCTGTGAATGAGGAACTGGGATAATATCTGAAAGACCATATTATCCCTTATGAGCCTGCCCATTCTTCGAGATCTTCTGGGGAAGCCCTTCTTTCAGTCCCACCATCTTCACAGGCGTGCTTGGTGGGAACATGGGAGAGGGCCTTCTTGGCGGCTGCTCCAGTGCTCTGGAACTCTCATCCCGGGGAAGCTAGACTGGCTCCCGCCTTGATGTGCTTTCAGAAGCAGGCAAAAACGTCTTTGTTCCAGCAGGCCTTTGGTGAATAATCTGGGCCTCCGTCTATGTTAAGGACTTGAAAAATTGTCATGTGTTTTAAATGTTTAATGTTTTCATATTGTAATATATTTAATATATTTTAACTTTTGTATATTTCTTTTCATAGGTTTTTAAATGTATGTGTTTTAAATTGTGTAAGGCTGCCTTGAGGCCCAGAATTGGGCAAAAGACGGGATACTACTACTACTATAATAATATGGTATCTTGTGTAAATGTTAATCTTGACCAGGATCCAAAGAGTTGTGTCATGAACAATACTTCTGTGGATGGAGCGTCTACCTCCCACACACACCATATTATAGCCCCCACCCCACCCGACCCTTGTTCCCCATAAAAATGGGCCTTAGAAGGTCAGGGGACTCTGTGGAGCAGCCTCCTACATAGAACAGCAAAGTGAAAAGAAGAAAAAGTCGTGTATTTAAAGAGCACTGTTTTGATCCCTTGGTTTTGGAGCAAAGCCTTCTTTAGCAAATACACTAATGCTGTACTACAGCCACAAGGGGGAACTGCAGGCCTGGGTTCCTTCCGTTCAGCAAATGTTCAGATCACAATTACAGGAACCCATGACCACACAAGGCAGAATTTAAGAAAATGTTCTGGAGAGAAGCAGAATGCAGTCAAGAACATCAGGGCAAATCAACTATGAAGCAAATCAAAACAGAATTGTGTGCCCAATTCAGTTAGTGAAATAATAGCTATGTTTGCCTGGATTGATTAACTAAGGCTGCAATCCTTTGTACTTTTGCAATGGAGGAAGCCCTCTTGACTTCACTCAATGGGATTTTAAAAACATGGGCATAGAATTGAGGGCCAGGATCCTAATGCCACTTCATACAGCAGTCAGCACCATTGAACTCAATGGGATATGCTTCAGAGTAGATGTGTCCTAGCCCAAACCTAACACCCTAATCCTATGTATCTTTACTCAGAAGTAAACACCAATGAGTTGTGTGGGACCCATCTCTAAGTAAGTGTGCATAGGACTACAGCCTTATTCAAGGTGGTTAGTCTCACTATAGCAGTTTTCTCCAACCAACCTGGTGCCCTCCAGATGAGTTGGACTCCCAGCATCCACCAACCAACATAGCATGTTGGGTGTCATAGTCCAACACATCTGGATGGCAGCAGGTTGGTTGGGGGAAGGCTGCTCAGCAATGATCAACTAGGAGCCCACAAGCTGCATGGGGCCTATGAAAGAATATTGTCTGGCTCACTGGTATGCCTGTGCAATTTTAATTAAGTAAAAATATTGCCCATAATTTCACTCAGAAGAAACATGTTTATTTTTAAAACATTGGTGTATTTATATCCCACCTTTCTTATGCGATTAAATTCAAGACTTAGCTTTACCAAGGTGAGAGCACCACGTGCCCTCAGGGCATACACTTCAGTTCATATAAAATGTATGTTTTGCTCTGCCCAAATGTGAGCTTAACAACTCTCAGCACTGGCACTTCAGTATAAGCTCCTGATGAAGCACTTGCTGGGCGAGAAGTGTTGGCTGAGGCAGTCCCAGGAAGACTTGGCCAGAGCTGGGCGTATCACCTGGCAGCCACTTACCTCCTGTCCTCAGCAACGCTACTCCTTGATACTCTAACAAAAAGCAGCATTGGCAAGGAGAGAAGGGAAGTGCCTCTCAGAGGATGCGGGCACCTGTGGGCTGCCAAAGGTAGGGTGACCATATGAAAAGGAGGACAGGGCTCCTGTATCTTTAAGAGTTGTACTGAAAAGGAAATTTCAGCAGGTGTTATTTGTATATATGGGAAACCTGGTGAAATTTCCTCTTCATCACAACAGTTAAAGGTGCAGGTGCCCTGCCCTCTTTCAAATCTGGTCACTCTAGTATAGCTCCTGCACCTTTAACTATTGTGATGAAGAGGAAATTTCACCAGGTTCTCCATGAATACAAATAACACCTGCTGAAATTCCTTTTTCTATGCAACTGTTAAAGATACAGGAGCCCTGTCCTCCTTTTCATATGGTCACCCTAGCCAAAGGCATGCTGGGAGATGTAGTACTGGCATGTAGAGTGACTGATTTTAAATAAAGCATGGGTTAGCAAACCAGGTCACTATCTCTCAATCCTAAATCACTCCCCACTTTCCTGACCTCTCATAAACTGTCTTTGTTCTCTTTCTACCTGACTTTCTCTCTTTGTTCTCCTTCTACCTGACTTTCTCCAACGGCCACTCACCCGCTACCATTCCATTCTAGCCTCAGCTATCAGTCTTTCCTCCATTCACTCTTCTGTTCCAAAGGTATAGTAAGGCTTTTACATAAAAGTCATAAACTTTATGCAGTAATTCCTGCATCTGTCTTGGAATGTTGTAGTTTAGTTATAACAGGGAAAAAACGCAGCATAAAAAATCTTATCAAGTTAAAAGGCCTTCGAGTGGGGGAAATCACTTGTCACTGGAAAGCCATTAATTCAGTCACTAGGCAAGCCTGCCTGGAAAAAATAAATCCATAAGCAGGGTGCTACAACTAAGAAGGCCTGCCCTCCAGTTGTCTCTCACCACACGTTATTCAAGAATGAACACATTATTCAGGGACCTAGGCTTATGCCTACAACTTCCAGCATGCCTTGGGCAATTTAATTAGTTTAAAAGTTAACTCGCAGGCCTAGCACCAGCCTTCTGCTTTAAGATGATTACCTCGCAGGCCTGAGCAACGCCAGGTATATCAGCTAGTTGTCTGAATAAAACAATGGTGCTTGAGAACATAGAAACTGGCCTTCCTTGCAATATACTATTCTTATCCGCTTGGCAATCTGTGTAATTTGTTCTAGGAGAACAAAATGAAGCGGGACGTAGGCTGATAGAATTTTGCCAGGACGACTCACTGTGCATAACAAACACTCTCTTCCAACAACCTAAAAGATGGCTTTATACATGGACTTCACCAGATGGCCGACACCGAAATCAGATTGACGACATCCTTTGCAGCCAAAAGTGGCGGACATCTATACAGAGAGTAAAAACAAGACCTGGAGCTGACTGTAGTTCAGATCACGAACTTCTTATTGCACAATTTAGAATCAAACTAAAAAGAATAGGGAAGACCCACAGATCAGTTAGATATGAGCTCACTAATATTCCTAATGAATATGCAGTGGAAGTGAAGAATAGAGGAGCCTTATGACAAAGGTGAAAGAAGAAAGTGCAAAAACTGGGTTGCAGTTAAACCTCAAAAAAACCAAGATTATGGCAACCAGCTTGATTAATAACTGGCAAATAGAGGGAGAAAACGTGGAGGCAGTGACAGACTTTGTATTTCTGGGTGCAAAGATTACTGCAGACGCTGACTGCAGCCAGGAAATCAGAAGACGTTTACTTCTTGGGAGGAGAGCAATGACAAATCATGATAAAATAGTTAAGAGCAGAGACACCACACTGACAACAAAGGTCCGCATAGTTAAAGCAATGGTATTTCCCATAGTAACCTATGGCTGCGAGAGCTGGACCATGAGGAAAGCTGAGCGAAGGAAGATAGATGCTTTTGAACTGTGGTGTTGGAGGAAAATTCTGAGAGTGCCTTGGACTGCAAGAAGATCAAACCAGTCCATACTCCAGGAAATAAAGCCAGACTGCTCACTTGAGGGAATGGTATTAAAGGCAAAACTGAAGTACTTTGGCCACATAATGAGAAGACAGGATACCCTGGAGAAGATGCTGATGTTAGGGAAAGTGGAAGGCAAAAGGAAGAGGGGCCGACCAAGGGCAAGATGAATGGATGATATTCTGGAGGTGACAGACTTGACCTTGGGGGAGCTAGGGGTGGCGACAGCCGACAGAAAGCTCTGGCGTGGGCTGGTCCATGAAGTCACGAAGAGTCGGAAGCGACTGAACGAATAAACACATGGCTACTGAATTCAAGCTCTATTGTATGTTGGGAATTTAACTGGGTTCTATACATTTCCCTGGCAGGACAATAGCCTGCACAAAGGTTTTTGCTAGGTTAAGGAAAAGGAATCTTTTGTCAAGAGGACAATACAATATTGTCAAGGGGATAATAGTTAATTCACTATACCTGAATATAACACTCAATCCATCTCCCAAAAGGTAGGAACACTTGGTATGCGGGCAGGCAGGCAGGGCAATGGTTTGAAATACACTTATCTACAATATGTCTGACTTAACAGGGGAGAAAAAGAGAGGAGAAATCCAGATAGTGACAAGGAGCGGGCTATTGAAATACTCCATTAAAAGATACAACAGGTACAACATAATCAGGTAGGCACTGAAATTCAAAGGGCATTATGGCTAGTAAGCGCATGTAAAATAGGATGACCAGATGAGCCATAAAACTCCAGAGAACTCTGAAAAATTGGGGGTTCTCCAGGGCAGCCAGGGCTCCCCATTTTCCAGGGAAAAGGCCCGGAAAGGACACATTCCTGACTTCTGGGAACGCGTCCTCCAGCCCTTCCCAGCACCAATCTGGTCTTCTCCTTGGCCTCCGGGATAGTGCCAGCCAAGGCCTCGATCGGTAGCGGGAGGAGGGCCTAGAAGTATGCATTCCCGTGCCTCCTCTCCCATCGCCTCTCCCAGAGAAGCAGCAGCAAGCAGGAGGTAAGAGGTGTGTGTGTGAGAGAGTGCATGGGTAAATGGGTTGCATGGCTGTTTCACTGAATGGATGTGTGTGCATGTGTTTTGGAGTGGGTGATCCTGACTCTGTGTGTGTGTGCGCGTGCTGGCAGTGGGTGAGTGTATTGCTGTGATGATGTCTGAATGGGGTGCCTGGTTGTTTGACTATGAATGGATGTATGTGCGTGTTTGCAGTGTGTGTGTTGGGGAAGACTGTAGTTTTCTGTGTGTGAGTTGGAGGGGGATGATTTGAAGGTGACATTCCTATAAAATAATGCATTTCAACCCATAGACCTTCCTCTCCAATTTGTTTGATATAATTGGCATGGCGTATATTTTGTAACAATTTCTGATAATTGTTCATCCTTCTTAAAAATCTTTTAAAAAATTAACAGGGTTGCCATCATCATCATCATCATCTATCTCTCTTTTCTTGCTCGTGGTTTTTCTAGATTAACATGATGGGCTTTGCCAAGTCATGCCGTCTTACTGATTCAGAATTTTCTTGACTATTGAACATGTTTTAAGTATGTCTGCTTTCTGGATGTTGGCATGCATGTATTTTGGTAGGCCTAATTTCTGAAGGTTTTCTGTAAAAAAGTTATATGATGTGATGCTGGTGATTGATGTGACTAATGGAAAAAATGTAACTTTTTCCTGTTGCCATAGCCAGTGGTGTATATGAGGGAAGGGGAGATTATATCCCACAGAGTATAGCAAAAGTTACAAAAATAGGAATGAATGAAGTTAATTTCAGATGCATTGAATGTCTCACTTGTTCTTTATTCCAGTGGTTTTAACATTAAGATGTTATGTAGAAACAGCTTTGTCTTAATTGTGTGCTGTGAAATCAGACATGTGACCAAGGCCATGTTTGGGTGGGCACACCCCTTTGAGGGCTGGGCATGTTGGTGTGCACGCCCCCTTGGGGCTGGCTGTTGTCCTCCTTTTTGGTTTCCAAAATATGGTCACCCTAGTAGTATACTAACTTAAAACAACAAGGAGTCTTGTGGCACCTTAAACACTAACAAATTTATTCTGGAATAAGCTTTTATGGATGCTGTCCGCTTTGTTTGATACATGCAGTTTTAACGTCATGCATCTGATGAAGTAGGCTCACTATTGTTTTTGTTGGAACAGACTAACATGCAGGGCCAGCCCTACCATTAGCCAGAGTGAAGCAGTTGCCGGAGGTGGCAACAAGATGTTGGAGGAGATAGCTAAGGGCCATGTGCCCTGCTCTGTGCCCCCTAAATTTGCCTGCAGCCTTCAGGGCAATGGAAAATGCTGTCCCCTAATCAGTGTTGGAGACAGATCCATCTGCCAGTCTAGTTGGCTTTTGTACATGGAATTGAATTGAGCACCATCTTGTCCTTTGCCTCATGCAGCAAAAGGTCTTGGGCCACTCCTGCTAATATGGCTACCTCTCCGGAAATTATATTATTGTAGCCTTTCCCCAATGGGCATTTTAGAAGAATTTTGTGTGTATGGAAGAGCATTCCATCATATTAAGCCATCTGCAATATGAAGCAGTTACAGCCCACAGGTTTATCATCTCTACTGTTAGTGATAACTTGGCCATAGTGGTCAGGATCACAGCTACTGCCCATTGATAATGCTTTTACCATCTCTCCTCCATCCCGTACCCACAAAAAACCATCTCTCCTAAGTTTCAGCTTTAAGGCCCAATTCTAATGTTATGCTAGGTTCAGTTACAAAACAGAACTGAGTATGCACCATTCCATGCTTTGAACAGACATCTGCCCATGCAGTTAGGCTGTATTCATCTATTCTAGCACAAGCTCGTCTGAGAGTTGTGATTGCACTGAATAACCCACTTCAAAATAAAAGTTTCCAATACAAAACACAAACACATAGTTTTGTTTTCAAGCAGTTATTGCCTGTTCAAATTAGGAATTAGGCTTCAATCAGCCTACTATAGAGCATGTGCAGGCTTCTCTTCAAAAACTCTCTACAGTAAAGTTCTACAAAGAGCACTTAACTCTGGGACCTAGGACAAAGCAGAATACATGATAGTGTATCCTGGGTTAGAAAAAAGCAGCACAGTCTTTATGCAGTGTTGTACATAATTTAATTTGCAGTTTTGTATATAAACTCTTACTGTATTGCACACTATTGTAGCAAACTAATTATTTGCAAAGAAATCAATAAAGTACTTAAAGGATTTAAAAATAAGGGTTTTAATGCAGCTGACAAGAAAATAAAAGAAGCAATTTACTTAATGAGATACAATCCTCTATGTTGAAAATGAGAGTTTACATACAACTAGAGTACATTAAAAGATACCATACAGTCCAACATTTAATTCCTCAAATTGTGTGAAATGAACAAGTCTCTACTGTCAAATATACAGTATTTCATAAGATGGAAAGGGTTTCTGAAATTAAATACAGGCATCATTATCGTCTCGTGGCTTGTGTGTGTTTAAAATGACAGGGCCATGTAACCTATTGCCAGGTTCGTACTCTAACGCCTTGTAAATGACAACCTCCTTATCTTTTGCCCCAACCCCTTTTATTTCCAGTCTATTACTCCATTGCAGGATTTATTTTGAACTTCTAGATCTGACACATGTTAAAATAGTTATACAAGCATAAATCATAAGGAAACAAGAGCTTGTTTTTTTTAAAAAAACAAAAACAAAACACACGACCACCTAGAGTTGAGTTCTCTGACATGCTGGAATTCGTCCCCTTGCGTTCCTTAATGGACATCCAGAACGAAGTCTCGCAACCTATTTTAAAGAAGACGCATGTCTTGTGTTTCATCCAATTAAAGTATTGGCTAAAATTCATACTAGAATCAAAAAGGTGATCTCCAGCATTTATTAAAATATTTAAAGTCCATAAACAACAAAGTTACTGTAGAATTTATCGCATACAGCTAGCATACAACAGCATGTCCTCAGTCTAGATGAAATACAAAAGATTGTAACGTTTTCCATACAAATTCTTTAAATTTATTAATGTGACAATATATTTATTACATAAAATTTGCTACCGCAAAGTATCATATGCTTGTCTTGCACATTTGTAGACAGGAGTGGACAAAAATGGCAAGACTCCGAACGATGTGCAAAATTGCTTGACAACTTAAAAAGACATACAGAAGGTTGTCGGTACTATCTTATTCCAGGCTGTAAAATGTCTACAGAGGTTTTTATTTAAAGGAGTGTCATAGTGCCCTGTTGGGAGTGTCTCAGAACTTCATGTGCGCCATGACAACCATGGGTCTGTCCCAAATAATATCTGGCCCCACCCATGCTGCTGGGCACACTTTGGACCTTGTTTTCTGTGCTGGATGGGGTGACAGGGATTGAGAGTGGAGGTACTTTCTACAGTTCCGTTGTCATGGACAGATCACTACCTAGTGGGGTTTAGACTTGCTGGCACTCAGAACCTCTGCAGGGGTGGAGGACCGATTAAGATAGTCCGCCCCAGGAGGCTGATGGATCCAAATGGTTTCCTGATGTCTCTTGGGGATTTTCCTGTTGCCTCGGCAGGTGATTCTGTTGAAGCCCTGGTCGATCTCTGGAATAGAGAAATAGCCAGGGGTGGAGGGTGGACACAATTGCTCCTGAGCATCCTCTCATGATGTGGAGCCACCAGCCCCTTGGTTTTCCAGGGAACTGGCAGAAATGAATCAAGTGAGATGGAGGCTAGAATGACGGCAGAAAACTTGGAGTGAATCCGATCGAACATGGGCTAGAGCCTATTTGGAGACCTACTCCGTGGCAATACAGGCAGCAAAAAAACTTTTTTTCTCTACCACTATTGGGGCCACAAAGAGCTGTCCTGTGGAGCTGTTTTGGGTGGTCAGGGGCCTTCTACACACTGGCCCCCAAGAAGAGATTTCAGACCTTTCAACAGCCCACTGTGACCAATCTGCCCAGCACTTTGCAAACAAAACTGCTCAGATCTGCTCTGACTTGGATGCTATTGTTGATAAAGACCCAGTGGATGTAACCTTGGCACCTGCTTGTCCAGTATTATTGGATACCTTTCAATTTGCACAGTCCGATGTGGACAGGATCCTTAGAGATGTGAGAGCTGCCACATGTATGCTAGATCCTTGCCCTTCCTGGATTATAAAGGCAGCCAGAGGGGGACTGGCCGAGAGGGTAAGTGGAGTGATCAGTGCCAAGGTAGGGTGCCAGCCTGCTTGAAGGAGGCAGTGGTAAGACCCACATTGAAAAAGCCCTCCTTGACCCCCACTGTATTGGATAACTACCGGCCAGTCTCCAACATCCCATTTTTAGGCATGGTATTGGAGCGTGTGGTGGCCTCCTAACTCCAGGGATTCCTGGATGAGATGAATTATCTAGATCCATTTCAATCTGGCTTCAGGCCTGGTTATGGGACAGAAACAGCTTTGGTCGCCTTGGTGGATGACCTTCGCCAGGAACTGGACAGGGGGAGTTTGTCTCTGTTGGTTCTGCTGGAGCTCTCAACGGCATTCGATACCACCGACCATGGTATCCTTCTGGGCCACCTTGCTGAGATGGGACTTGGAGGCACTGTTTTACAGTGGCTCCATTCCTTCCTGGAGGGGCGGACCCAGAAGATGGTGCTGGGGGACTCCTGTTCAACTCCTTGGCCGTTGGTCTGTGGAGTCCCTCAGGGCTCTGTTTTGTCCCCCATGCTGTTTAATATATACATGAAACCATTCAGAGAGGTTGTCTGGAATTTTGGGGTTCGGTGCCACCAGTACGCTGATGATACCCAACTCTACTACTCCTTTCCACCCAATTCCAAGGAAGCTGTTTCTGTGCAAAACCGGTGTCTGTTGGCAATAATGGATTGGATGAGGGCTTAATCCAGACAAGACAGAAGTGCTCCTGGTCAGTCTAAAGGCAGATCAGGGAATAGGGATTCAGCTTATGCTGGATGGGGTTACACTCCCCCTGAAGACACAGGTCTGCAGCTTAGGTGTACTCCTGGATTCAGCCCTGAGCCTGGAAGCCCCGGTTTCGGCAGTGGCCAGGAGTGCATTTGCACAGTTAAAGCTAGTGTGCCAGCTGCACCTGTTCCTAGAGATGTCAGACCTGGCCACAGTGATACATGCCTTAGTTACATCCCGATTGGATTACTGTAATGCTCTCTATGTGGGGCTACCTTTAAAAAGTGTTCGGAAACTCCAGCTGGTTCAAAGAGCTGCAGCCAGACTGTTGACCAGGGCTGGTTATAGCGAGCATACAACTCCCCTGTTAAAACAGCTCCACTGGCTTCCAGTCTGTTTCCGGGCACAATTCAAAGTGCTGGTTATGACCTATAAAGCTCTATATGGTTCGGGTCCAGGTTATTTGAAAGAATGTATTCTCCCTTATGAGCCTGCCCATGCTTTGAGATCTTCTGGAGAAGCCCTTCTTTCAGTCCCACCATCTTCACAGGCACGCTTGGTGGGAACATGGGGGAGGGCCTTCTCGGTGGCTGCTCCAGTGCTCTGGAACTCTCTTCCTGGGGAAGCTAGACTGGCTCCCTCCTTGATATGCTTTCGGAAGCAGGCAAAAACTTCATTGTTCCAGCAGGCCTTTGGCAAATAATCTGGGCCTCCATCTATGTTAAGGACTTTTAAAATTGTCGTGTATCTTAAATGTTTAATGTTTTAATGTTGATATTTTTATTATTATTATTATTATTATTATTATTATTATTATTATTTTGTTTATTTCTTTTCATAGGTTTTTAAATGTATATGTTTTAAATTTTGTAAGGCCGCCTTGAGGCCCAGTATTGGGCAAAAGGCGGGATGATGATGATGATGATGATGATGATGATGATGATAATAATAATAATAATAATAATAATAATTAAAAGGAAGCAATGCCAATGGTGTCATCTGCATTGGCATTCTACAGAACACCATGACTACATAGCAATCTAGATCAGTTTAACAAAAAGACTTCATCCTTGTATGCATGTAAATTGTTCATAAAACATGAGCCTAGTTTATTTTAAACATACCGATGAGCCATCTTAAGACAAGCCATTTTGAGATAAACCAGAAATTGAGTGCCCAACTAAAAAAGGTGTATAGATAAATTTAAAAGCACAAGGTGCGCTGAGCCACTGATTGTTAACAGACACTGAAAGAAGTGTGTGTAGAAGTACTGGAAGCAAGCACATGGCAGCGATACCCTTTTAAGTCAGTTGGTGAGATCATACAAAACTTAATTCAACCCAAACAATTCTCTACATTCCATTTCACTGAAAGAAAAGCATGTTAGAAATGAAGACACCACATCACGGATGGTGGCAATTTTAAACTTTGTCTCTTTTTCATGTGAATGAAGTGCTGCTGATAGGAACCATGATTGGAGCAGCACTCCACCCTTGATTTACTAATATAGTATACCAGAATAAAAACTTGGCATTTACTTCTTTTATTCTTCACAGCTAACAGAAATACCATGTTTATCTAGCAATGCATCATATTTTAATACTAAATTTTCCATTTGCTAAACCATTTATTCTCATAGCTAAAGAGATTTAAAGGGGGGAAAAAAGAGATGCTTTCCCCCCTTTCCATAAAAAAGGGTTGAAATGTGAAGTACTTCAGGAGCCCCGACATTTGACATTACTAAAAATCAGTCCTAGTCTCTGACAATACTGACCAAATCTTAAGTGTTTTAGGTTTTAAGGTGTTTAAAAACCCATTTAAATAACTACTTACTTAAATGCAGGTAATTAAGCATGGTTAAATATGGTCCAAATCCCAGGCTGAATGGAATTGTTCCTGCTTATAGAGACTGTGCTTCTCGTGGCACAGTATGCCTATGGCGTATTTACCTACTGCCCCCAAAAAGGAAAGAGAAATATGAGGCAGGGAGAAGAACTGCCAGCAATGTAGAAAAACCAAGGCACGGGGTCTAGCTACTGTACCCTACATAAACTGTCCAATTTTGATACTAACTAAGTTTGGTCAGTCTCCAGGAAGAAGTGTTTAAGTCAATTAGCATACACTCATATGGCGATAAATACTACCTTCAAAGATGCTAATGATGTTGGCTAGGGTTAGTCTGAGGTACTAAAAAAAAATACAAACCTATGAACTGTAGCCTCAGACACGAAGACAGACACAGAAGGATTGGCTGGCACACAGACTAGAAGCAACACTTATCTTTCACTTCGGTCTAAGTCATACTAGCCAGAACACCTTCAGTTTCATTCACACAAATACATTATTCAAAATAAAATGGAGCGTTCTTGGGTAAAAGGCTACTTCATTTTAAAAGGGGGATTGGGGGGGGGAAGAGAAGAGAAGGGAAATTAACAATACACAGAAAACAAAGGAAACAACAGAACCCAAAAGGTAAATAGGAAAAGTGGTCTATATTCTGTGTTACAGCACAAACCGTGCTTGCTTAATTGTGCCTAGTTATAAGGGTTGGTGCAAACTGCACACATGGAAGATGGCAATAAAGACCTCAGTCAGCTTTGTGGAATGAAGTAACTAGGTAATTGTTTTGACATATGATGGTCTCAGCTCCACCTCATGAGTTAACAGAGTGCAAAGATCCCAATGTGAGCCCTGATGTCCTCTTATCCTCCAGAAAGTACTAAAAATCAGCAAATTCCTTTGCACATTTCTCTGTTAGAGACACACGGATATCTTCTTCTTCATAGTCATCAAAGTTGCTGGTATCACCGGGGCCTCTACATTTTGGTATGAATGGAGCTTCTACCTATGTGTGAAACAGAAGTACAGAAGGTTATATGTGCCAGTCTGAAAGAATTAACCAGTAAGAATCCACATCAAAGACTTCTTGGTAGGAAAATTAATAAAATAATGTTTCTACAAAATAATCCAGGCATGAATCTAAGAAGGTTAAAAATCCTTAACTATGGAATAGTTCAAATCAGGAGAGAGATATCATAGTCATCATCCTTTATATGGAGTATCACAGTCCCTTTATGGGTATATAGAGAAATTTATGGTTGAATATAAGAGTACAGCAAAATATAAACAAAATATATAACCTCACTAGTGACCATTGCCTCATTAACCGCCGTCCGGTTCAGCTTTATTGGATGAGTTTCAGTTATTGAGGCCCGAGGATGTGGACAAGGTGCTTGGCCAAGTCCGGTCGACCACCTGTGTGCTTGACCCTTGACCCTCGTGGCTTATTACATCAAATAAGGAGGGGATCACCGGCTGGGTCCAGGAGGTTGTAAATGCCTCCTTGAGAGAGGGAGTGGTGCCGGCCTCTTTAAAGATGAGCTCCTGAAGAAGCCTAATCTGGACCCGGAGGACGTTAACAACTACAGGCTGGTGGCTAATATCCCTTTCCTGGGCAAGGTGCTTGAGCGGGTGGTTGCAGGACAACTCCAGGCACTCTTGAATGAAACGGATTATCTAGATCCATTTCAATCGGGTTTCAGGCCTGGTTTTGGAACGGAAATTGCCTTGGTCGCCCTGTGGGATGACCTCTGTCGGGAGAGAGACAGGGGGAGTGTGACCCTGTTGGTTCTCCTGGACCTCTCAGCGGCCTTCGATACCATCGACCATGGTATCCTTCTGGATAGGTTGTCTGAGCTGGGAGTTGGAGGTACTGCGTTGCAGTGGTTCTGCTCCTACTTGGATGGCCGATTCCAGAAGGTGGTGCTGGGGGATTATTGCTCTGTGCCGTGGCTCCTAAACCATGGGATTCTGCAGGGCTCTATCTTATCCCCTATGCTGTTTAACATATACATGAAGCTGCTGGGGGAGGTTATCCGGAGATGTGGACTGAGCTGTCATCAATATGCGGATGATACCCAGCTCTGCCTTTCCTTTTCATCAAATCCAGGTGAGGCAGTGACTGTTCTGAACCAGTGCCTGGGCACGGTAATGGACTGGATGAGGGCTAACAAACTGAGACTCAATCCAGACAAGATGGAGGTACTGTTAGCGGGTGGTTCATCTGTCCGGCGAGGTGATGTTCGCCCTGTCCTGGACGGGGTTGCACTCTCCCTAATAATGTGTTGTGAAGTTGGCTTAAGATCAACCATAGTTCAGCGTTTGAATGTAACATTAAACTAGAATCAGAATCAACACTCAAACTCAGCTTGAAGGAAGCAAGCTGTTATTCATCATCTTCATCATGAAAAGTGTTAAGGGAAGCAGTAGAATAATGAAGAATTAAAACATTTCTATTTTAGTATTTAAATATTTAATAGGGAATAATCACAAAAAACCCAAAATCAACCTTCACATAAACTGCATACTAGATATTTTAGAATGCAGATGAGAAGAGATTACAATTCTTTGGTGAACATTTTACTTTAGAAGCTTCCCTTCAAAATAAAAGAATACACTGAGGTGTTAATTGTAGCCTGTCTTATGGTAATTAATACATTAGTGATTATAACTACTACTGTACTGTCAAGTTGCATAGCTAAACAACTAGTTTCTTTTTATAAACTATTGTTGGGTTTGAGATTTGGCTTTTAAAAATGTTTTCATATAGGAATTTGCCTATGCAACTCTAAAATAGAAAGATTTTAAAAATCCAATCAAATAACCAAATAAAATATGCTTAGCATATCTTGGTTCAGTGCAAGTAGTATCATATCAAAAGATAAATGCTTAATTTTGTTAAGAGTGGTGGATGGTGGACATAAATGCCTGGTTTAAAGTTCAGATTCCAGAAGATAATTTTTAGGCACATCTTTATTTAATCACAGAACATACTATTGGGCATCTTACCATTGCTTCAGGAAGACTTAAAAGTCATACCTCAAAAACAGGGGAAGGCAACATTGGGGGATTCCATGGGCTGAATTTTTGCCACTGCTGAAATTTGGCAGCAGCAACAGCAAAAAAAATAAAAAAAATAAAAAATAAAAAAAATTGATTGTTTGCTGCTGAATTTTAGGAACATTATCGAGGCTTAAAGAAGACAATTTTCACCTGTTTTCAAAATAGGTTTGTCCTTCTAAAGCCACTGTGGTAGTCTGCCACCAAGGTTTTGTGACAAAATGCCAATTCACTTTTTGTTCTGTTTTTTTGCCCTTGATGCATTTTGGCAGCATGGTGGGAGCTATTCCAGAAAATGTCTTCCATGGGTTGTGTGTTACCCATCCCTTCTCTAAACCCATCTCTCTATTGCTTGTCTTTGCAACTTGGGGTAATAATAAAAGGAAATCAAGCTCATCTGCTAATAATAGGCAGGTAGGTTTTTTTTTTTTTACAGTTAGGAAGGGAGAGTAGGAAGAAAGTATTCATTTTGAAGAGGAAAAAAAGGGGTGATTACCACACAAAACAGCAAGGTTTCAAGGAAACAACTGCTGTCCAAGAGAAATACTTCCCAAAATGGTTTTGAAAATTTGTCCTTATTTAAAATCTAAAGCACCACATGTGCTAACCTTAAATAAATGGGGAAGAAAAAGACGTGTCTCTTCCTTGTGTACGATCAACGAATTTAGCCCGAAGAAAAAGAATCTTACCTTTCGCTGATAAATGGCAATCCAATCTGTAGTGGCAAACCATTTGTGGTTTTTAATATCATTTACACCATTCTTGAGATTTCCATATCGTTTGGTCAAATCTACTTGGAGTAAATTTCTTAGTAGATCTTTAAGGTCTGAACTAAAGTGTGATGGGAACCGTACCTACAAAACACACCAAACAGATTTATGTTTGCAATACATACCTGTTTCTTTGCTAGAAAAATGAGATTCTGAGATGTTTTAGAAGCATAACTGTGAAAAATAATGTCTGTTGCTACAATCAAGCAAAGTTGAATCCTGGTATATGTCCTTGCTGCCACATGAATTAACAGCCCATGACTTATTTTCCTCTCTCCCTCAATAACATCTAGCAATACAGAGTGTTTGATGTGATGGTATCCAGTTAGGAGTTTTCCACCCCCATTAAGTGACAGTCAAATGAGTAGAGTGGCTATGGAAAAACGTTCACCATGATCCCATCACAGGTTTTAGTTTAATTCCCACAATTAAATGGATAGTTCTATTTTGGTTCAAGTAAACCTACAAGTGATATTTTACTATTTAATAGCAGTGCTGCAAGAAAGGGAGTCTGCACTTTATAGTAGTGAAGCACTGATATATTGCAGATGAACTTTTGAGTTCCATGAAAGAAAGGTGGGATATTATGACATTTATTAGTAAAATAATCTCACCCCTTTATAGTTAATTCTATGGAATGCAAACCCTAACTTGATGCAACAATTATTGACATATTGTTCCCAGAGAAAAATATTTGCAAGATGTTATCTTTAATGGGAACAGTTTATTAGTATAGGGATATGCAAGTTTAATTCTATTCCCATTTCATATATAAGCTTCAATAATCTGAACACAGTAAGAGAAGTAGTTGTGCTGTGACAATTTCATTGCTTTAATTTTTAATTAACTTTGTCTCCTATTACCTGAAGCTTTTTTTTTTGCCTAGCAGACAACTCTCCGCATAAAGAGGAAACTGTGACATTTTTTTTTAATTGTAAAGCTTCAGTGGAGGAAATTTGTTAATCAGAAATCCATCCATCCCCCCTCACCTCCCAAATAGGTTCATCTCACCTTCCATCAATGGACCATGAGCACTATGAAGCTACTTTAAAATAACAATTAAAAATGAGGATTTTTCCAGTTCTTCCTTCACTATAGTCCATTTTCCCTTAGCAAAGGAGCTTGTTTTCCTTAACAATATTCTCCAATGGTGAATAAACTTCATATATCCCTTTAAATGTATATGTAAAACACCCAGAGAGCTTCAGCTATGGGGCGGCATATAAATGTGATAAAATAAATAAATATGAGTGCTTTATTTATTTTAAAGTTTAAATCAGGGAAAACACACACAAATACAACAAATATTAGTGGAAATGATTCCCATAATTGTAGCAGTCTTCACTTACCTTTCCAGAAACAATTTTTTCATAAATCTGGATTGGTTGATCTGCAAAGAATGGAGGATATCCAGCTGCCATTTCATAAATTAACACTCCTAAGGCCCACCAATCTACAGCTTTGTTGTAGCCCTGGTAAAAAGAAAGTACTATTATTAGCGCTAGTTGTAATAGCCAATGAAATCTCAATATTAAGGTGATAAAATTTGTTATATAAATGCTTAACGTATTCTGACATTATTGAATAAACAGGTGCTTTGAGCCTTTTCGGCTAAAAAGCAGGGTTAAAATAAATAAATACCTCTATATTGCTACCATGTTGTGAAAACGGGTGGAACACACTCTTCAGCACATTAGGAGGAATCAAACTTTGCTTCCGCAAGATTTTTTTTGTCACTAAATTATATGGATACTTTATTTGCATAATCCATTGGTTAAAATTCAAAGAAAACCAGCCAGTTTTAAAATACTTGCCACACAATAGCTGGCTAATAAACATTAGCCTCTCTAATTCAAGATTGAACTCAAAACCTTTTAAACCATTCAGTATTTATATATGCAATAACCTATACGCAGTCCAGTCCTATCTGTGTTTTCTCAGAAGTGCCATTTTTTTCAATATGGCTTACTCTGAGGTGAGTGTGGATAGGATTACAGCCTTATTCTTCTTCTGAAGCAATCTGCAGGTTTAAGCATGAGATTCAGTATTTTATAGGTGAGAATGAGGCCTTGTCTTCAATAGGGAAGTCTGATTAGGGACAACATGGGGCATTCATCTGTAATTGTCTTTTGATGATGCAACTACATCCTATTAACAATGTAAGACACTTGGCTAACCACCAACCAAAATCCAGGATTGTTACACTTCTTGAAGTATTTTATAACACTCACCTCCACTCCACATCTCTCCCATTTAGATATTAGGTTGCTAGGTTTTAGTTTCTCTGAATCTTGCTTACATTACTTAACACTAGAAATATACACTATAGTTTATCCCCCCTCCCCCTGCCAAAAGCATTTGAGACTTAAAATCTGTACATTCACAGAACATGTATTGTTGAAGATTGCACAAGGGTCAGTATCTTTGATAACTACTCCTATCATTCCCGTTGTCATTGCATTTACTTGGAAGTTAAGCCTCACTAATCTCAGTTGAAATTTCTTCCAAGTAAGTATGCTCAGGACCTCAGTCTTCCCTCTCAACACACTTTAACACTGTGAAGAATTTTGAAATACCTTGCTGAGAATTATTTCAGGTGCCAAGTATTCTGGAGTCCCACATAACGTCCAGGTTCTGCCTTTTACTCTTTTTGCAAACCCGAAGTCTGTGACCTAGTAGCACAGAAAAGGAGACATCACATTCCCCACGCTTTTGTTTGCTTTTAGAAATAGTTTGAATATTATGGTTAGATCAATATTTAAAGATGGTTCCATGCCTTTTAAGAATGTAAGAGGTGTGCTGGATCAGACCAAAGGGCTACCGAGTCCAGCATTCTGTTTCCACAGCAGCTAACCCAGATGCCCATGGGAAGCACTCAAGGAGGACATGAGTGTTATAACACCCTCCTGGTTGAGTTCCCTAGCAACTAGTATTCGGAAGCATAGTTCCTCCGATATTGGATGTAACATGAACTTTCATGACTAGTAGCCATTGATGATTATTCTCCATGAGGATTTTGACTCAAAAGGGATTAATGTTTGAGATATCTTTTTTAATCAAAATGTGACAGATAATCTGCCTTCTATTAAAAGCCATGAGAAATAAAGGCAAAAAGAAATGATTAGGAAATCTAATGTATGCTTAACATTAGGTGGTGTTCATAAAAATGTTTTGTCAATTAACATTAAGCCTTTCATTGCAACCAGCTGAAAATATAAATCAACTTGGATCACATTTCTGAATTCCCTTAGACTGATTAACTGACTGGTTATCAATCAAGAGTTAATTAATCATAATCAATTTCCTTACATTGCAAATATTTAAGCACCCTACATTGCTTGATACAAAGAATGAAGTTTCATATGTAAATGCTTGTCTGCATCATACCTGGATATATCCTTGTTGGTCAATTAAAAGATTTTCGGGTTTTAGATCTCTGTAGATGAGGTCTAGTGAGTGGAGGTACTCAAACGTTAGCACTATCTGAGCTGCATAAAATCGTGCATGTGGTTCACTGTAAAAAATGAAAATACCAGGCTTTTAAACAGCAGTTGCCATTCATACATATAGCATACGTATTATATTTTTAATGCAATGAACTGTGCCAGAGCGTGAAGATCTTTTTGTAAAAAAGTCTGTAAAATGGATTCAAGGATAGACTTATCAATTGTTACTTCATGTGAAACCATTTCAGAAATCTGATGGTACTTAAGCAGAAACTTTTTTTCAAAATAACTTTTGGACAAAATCCAACAGGGTGTTTCTGCCCCTGCCTGTTCTCTTTCGACCCACCCATTGTGTTGCACAAACTGATACCACCACGTGCACAACGGTGGGTTAGTGCTTCTGGGTTAACCCAAAATGAGTGGAAGCACTTGTTTCTGGTAGAAGGCAGGTTGCATAAGAGAGCTCTGTTGACCTGCCTCCTTCCATAAATGACTGTTTCTGCTTGTTTTGGGGCTTCCTCTAGGAAGGGCTAAATCTTCCTTGCATAAGCGGTGGGTCCTGCTTGTACAACTCAGTTGTTGGGACCCACTGCTTACTCAATGAAATCAGCAGGGCAAAAAGGAAGTAGCCGGGGTCTAAGTGCCCTGTTGAATACTGCCCTGAGGAAACTTTCAAATTTATATGATGTAAGGATCTCTTATTTCCTAAGCTCCTAAATGCTAAACGCTGCCACATGTGACATTTCTCCCATCTGTTGCCACTTTGAGCCAATAGCACAGATATTTGTAAATTATAATTTATTTGTTCCGTCTTACCTGAACCTTCCAATTCTTCTTAAATGTGAGAACATTTCACCCCCAGGAACATATTCCATAACCATGTATAAATTAGAATTGTCCTAAGGGAAAGTGGAGAATGTTCAGTTAGAAACCCAGAGATGCTGAAGAAAATCAAATGAACATCATATATTTCTAACAAGCAGAAATAAACGCTGCAGAATCAGACAAGAAACATTAAATCTCACTGTGATTTAAAACTTACCAAGCTCACTCCATTTTCTCAATGGAAAGAGCTTCACAAGCCCTGTTCCTCCTCCTCCAGTGTGGTTGCAAGGGTGAGTGTGGAAGCGTTCACTTCCAGTTTAGATTAGACACAGCTTTTTCTGTCAGCTGGACCTGTGAAACTTGATGGATTGCTCTTCACTATGGTTTGTTTGAAATGAGCCAACTTCGGAGTATGGGTTAGAAAGCTGGCTTGTTTAAAATAAATCATAGCTAATATTAACCACAGTTGAGGGTTTAGACAACATGCTAAATTGTAATTAATTGAAGTTGGAAGCAAAAGCTTTCAAACTCCTCCTCACAGTATGCTGGAGGCGGAAAGGGAAGTGGCGAGTGCAAAAGCCAAGGCTTGCTGTGGCTCATTCTTGTCATGCTAAACCTTTAAAATATGGCCACTTTTTAAGAGAAGTTCTTTCAAACAAGTTCAGGAAGCTGCTAAAGGAAAACAACCCAATCTAGGAGGAGAGAGTGGCCACATTCACACGTCATTCCAAGCAAAAAAATATGTCTTAAGAAACCAGGATATGAATGAACATCATATGCTGCTGTATGCAGCCCTTTTGATCCCCCATTTCAGACCCCTCCCCTTTGTGTGAGCAGGTAAACTATGGAAGGGGATAGCAGCTTCTGATATTTGAACTCTGGATTATGGTTAAATGTGGCCAAACAAGGCAGGACCGTAAACCAGCTTTAAACCAGGGTTATTGGTTTACAAATCCTGGCTTGTTTGAGCACACTTAACTAAAATCCCTGGTGAATTTACCTGTTCATTCCCATCCTGGTTTATTAAGACATAACTTTTTAGCTTACAGTGACAAGCAAACATAGTCAACGGGTTTTCCGTGAAAAATGTGGGGAACTGAGATCTATGAGCTTTTGCTTTGCTAGAATCACTCCTTCACTTCTTTGCCATGGACCTTCATGCGTATCTCCTTTTGATCTACCTGTGATCAGGAAATCCATGCATTTATCCTCTTATTTTAGCAACTGGGGAGTTTAAGATCATTTTGCCTTGACTTAAGTAGGTTTGCTATGAAAAAGGCATGGATCTTTGGATTCTGCAATACAGAAAGCTACACAAGAAACCTGTAATCAGTGTTACTTTCTAGCTCAATATTTACCTTAAAAGAATACTCAAGTCGTACAAGAAAAGGGAAGTTCACTGCTTGTAATATTCTCTTTTCATTCAGTGTGTGTTCTATCTGCTTCAATTTAACCACCTAGGAACAAAATACATTTTAAGTTCTTTAGTCTTCGTGAAAAAGCAAAAAATATTAAAGAGCAACAATTCTTAAAAATGTGATGGTGAGGGCCATGTATAGCTCTAAAAGCAATAAAAAGCTGCACCTATATTTATACAGCAAAGCAATTTATTCTCTTCTACCCGTTAGAAGATGCTTCATTAGTAAAAGAATGATGCATTCTCTGTCTATTTCATAATTATTCTTTCTGCCAATATTTTCAAAAAGTATTATGAGTAATTCCATCTAAGATAGTTTGTGCACATGTGGAATGGAGATACTACAATAAGCATCTAAATGGCTGGTTTATGTCATGTAAACCTTCCAAAGTTAGAAAAACTCTTCTGAACTATAAAAGCTGCTAGACATCACAACAATCTCTTACTCAAACTGCAAGATGGATGTGCTTCAACCTATCCTGCAAAAGGCAGTGCTTCCAGACAAGACTTTTATTGTGCAATTCCCCTGCTTCAACTATGGAATTGTATGGAGGGTCCAGAATAATTCTATATCTAACCCTCCCACGTTTGTCCACAGCTTCTCCCATCTTCTTTCTTGTTCTTAAAACAAACATCCATAAAGGAGGGGAAAATAGAAGAGCTGCATAATGCCTTTTGATGGATTACTTTAGTAGCTAATTATCTGGAAGAATCCACAGGCTCCAATTCTGAAGAATCTTCCAAAAATGTTTTTCTTTATGCCTGAGGCAGGAAATAACCTTACATCACTTTTCCCCATATATATTAAGAAAGAATGAACACGTCAAGCCATTTTTTTAAAAAAAAGTGTGCTTAATACTGCCACTTACTTTGGAAGAAAAGGAGCTGCAGGGTCCCAATCTACTGCCACACTCCCAATTCAAATTGGGCCTCACATCAGTTTCCCACTGCAATCCCACCCCCATTTGCTCCGGAAGATGCTGCTAGCAGTAAAAACACTTTTGGGATAGCAAACTTGGGGTGCAGTGGAATTTTCAATGGGATAGTGGTGGAAGGCCCACAGCATGAATCAGAAGTGTCCATGCTACAGTTACACCAGGATAAAGCCTACTCCAGGAATAGGAGAGGTAGAAAATAGATTAGAGAATCATAATGGTGATTGCTTAGAACCATTCCCACACACCTTTTGGTGATCATACTTTCTGATTGACCACTAGACAACTTCACTCACAGAGGCCCCCTAATTTTGTCCCTCATTCTTGGAAGCTACAAGTTTATTATCAAGATTTACTGATTAGTTAAATTTGTACCCTGTAAAGAATTGGCAAAGACACCTGCATTTCAACAAAAAAATATGTAACACTTTTTGTACAGAATTTGACTTTCCAGTTAAAGATAAGCGTGAGCCATGGCAAGCAGACAGTAAGGGAAAGGAGGAGGCCTTGAGGTCAAGGCACAGGAAAAAAGGAAGGACAAGCATAGATCAATATATTTATGGAGGCCTGTTGTTAGAAGAACCTATAGCATTTTATACAGTCATTCATGAACTCCACAATATTTTAAGTGCCATATTTAGAAGTGTAGTATTTTGGGCCATTCATTTAAAATGAGCTGAAGTCTAAAATGGGACCAAAAATGTCTGAAAGGACCTGGACCTTCCCAGAGGCTGGTAGGCTCCGGTACACTCCGATAATGTAGCTGGGAGAGTGCCAGAGCTTAGGGACCAGGCACAGCTTAAGCCTATCCTTGTCTTAGATACTGTGGAATGGTGGGGACAGCACAGAGGGGAGAGGCACAGCAGTCTTAGGGAGTCCAAGCCCCAATGCATGCCCAGTGACATCTGCCATGTTATTAAATTAAATAATATACAACCCTAAATCCTGCATTCAGCAAGGGGTTGGACTTGATGGCCTTATAGGACCCTTCCAACTCTACTATTGATGATTCTATGAATAGCTCAGCAATTGTTCCTCTGCTGAACCTTAATTTTTTAAATATGGAATCATCTACTATACAACAATACCGTATATCACAATATTTTTTCAGGAGGTGTCTGTAACATGGATTATAAAAGCATACCCCTGATAAATAACTTTCTTAAGAGCATTACTCCACTGCGTATGGAAACGCAACAGCTAGCTGTGATTTTAATTTTAATTTAATTTAATTAATTTAATTTAAAGTAGTTCTTAAACTTCATATAAAATAAAATTCAAAATAAAGGCAGATATTTTCGTAACATAAAAATAAAATCTGGTATTGAAGGCACAGAACATTAGACACACCAGCATGATGTTTCAGGTAATTTCGGTATGAATAATGAACCATGTCTGTCTACACTACTGAAACTGGTTTGCAGATTTACCACATGCCAGCTCCACTCCTAACTTGCAGCTGCTAGACTATTTTAAACTCTGAACTAAAAATATACTTTTCTGATCTAGTGCTGCACCTTGATACAAGTTAGCTGGAGAAATTGCAGGATGATTTAAATAGGAAATATATAGTCAAGAAATCAGTAACACTGACTTGGCTACACAATGGGTTACATTGTATCAACATACAGCTATTTTACAAAACTTCATACAAATGCTTGCTCCTCAAAAAAAAATTTTTTCCCCCAAGTATAACCAGGCAAATGTTAGCCAGTTAAAAGCAAGGAGCCAAGTTTTTTTTTTTTTGTCAACCAAAAATATTTCCTTTTTAACATTTCAAAAGAAGTTTTACTTTTTTTGTAAAATCTTTACTTCTGTGGTAGAATTACCTCAAATGGTATTTACCAAGCTACATACGCTGATAGTGCCCAGTGAGTTTTTTTCTTCTTCAGAATTTATCCAGTTGTAATGAAGTAAGACAATTATATGCATAACTGGACATACTAAGATTTAGGGGATGACTATACTGTATTCCATTTTAACAATCTTTATATAACTTTTAGTATCCAATTTGAATAACAAAATTCTGAACTTAGAATAGTCTTTAATAGTCATTGCCGACAAACACTAAACGTTCATAACTGACCTAAGCAATTTTAAAAAGCTCAAAATATATGAAAATGTAAAAAAGACGCATCTGAGTTGACTATAACTACCAGAAATTACTAATCCTTATTTACAGCAAACTTCAAGAAAACTTTGGACAGAAAACCACTGTTCCTTTCATTAAGATCCTAATTAGATCACAACAATATTATCAGTTGCTGCAAGTACTCATAGTCATAATAATTGCTGGACAAGAGGCAGACACTCTAATCACCATAGTAACATGAGTTATCCTTTTTCTTCTTTTCAATGAACAATATATTATTTCCCATTTGCATTTATTTTCCATTCACAGAGGTGCCCTGTACTGGTCATTTGCTCGGATTTATATTAACTCTACTTCTTTACCTAGAAGTGATTTGTCAAAAAGGAACTTGAACCACAGCTGAGCAAGGCACTTGACCATACTCTCTACAGAACACACAATTTTAACAGAAAACACTCTTCATGTGTTTCATGTATCTTTAAGGCAGCCGCTGTGCCATTCTTCCACTCCGAAGCAAAATAGCTGCGTTTTGCCCAGTTTGAACAAGCGCAGAATAATCCATTCACATTGAATGTAAATAAATTAAAAACACAAAACACAACTCAACAGGGTTTCTCACCCCGTTGGAAGCATAGCCTTGCAACCGACTGTATGTAAACATAAGTGTTCACCAAACACAGAAGATTATTTTTATTATACAAGTATACCAACTTTTTGTTTATCCAGTATCTTCATGGCATAATACTGTTCTGTGGATTTGTGTTTCACCAACATGACTCTGCCAAATGACCCGGTTCCAAGTGTTTTTAGCCTCTCGAAGTCATCTAAACCAGCAGTATTCTACATAAGCATAAGACAGACGATAAAATATTCTAAGTATAAAAAGATAAATGTTGTTATAACTTCTATTACAATATAGTAGCAACTATAATGTGTATTTATTTGTTATTAAGGAGGGTGACACCATATTCTAATGCAACTATGAATGGAAATCAGGAATATCTACTGCTAAGATTTTATACATGCAGTTATCACCAGCTGAAGCATTTAGAAGAATTATAATCAACAGCTCAATCCAGGATCTATACATTTGGCCAGGGGCCTGGGTTTAAATACAACTCCAGCAGCCCCCTGCCAAATGATATTTTGTATATAATGTATGTTAGGTTGTCTCAAAAAGTTATTAGAATTCAGAGGTACATGAACTCTCATAAGATCGCTATCGCACATGGTAGAACAGCCTTCCCTAACTTGGTGCCCTCCAGATGTTTTTGGACTGCAATCCCCATCAGTTCCAGCCAGCATGGCCAGTTGTCAGGAATGCTGGGAGCTGTAACCCAAAACATGCGTAGGATACCAGGCTAGGGAAAGTCGTGGTAGAGTCTTCCTGGATCAGATCACCTAAATTCAAGCAGCATAATCACACAGATGTTAAGAGACATAAAGGATTTACTACCACTGAGTCTCAATTAGAAGAATGAGGATTCCTGCTAAGTCTACCCCAATGAGACATGTTGTAACAGCCTTCCCCAGCCTGGCACCCTCCAGATGTGTTGGTCTACAACTCTCAGCATCCCCAGACAGCCATGCTAACTAGTGGATGCTCGGAGTTGTAGTCTAACTCCTCTGGAGGATGCCAAGTTGGGGACAGTTGTGTCATACAAAGAGAACTCAAATCTCACCACAAATGTTCTGCACATGAACTAACCAACAGGGAAAAAAATCTTTGGCCAAACATTCAAAATAGGAAACATGGATTGTGAATAAGTGCATGTCACCTTCAGGTACGTTCACACAAAACAGATTGGTGGGACAAAAACATAATTAGGAGTTGTTCTGCACAGTAGCCACTGCTTTTGTAGGAGTTCTTATTATTGCATTCTATGAAAGTGAGGATGCAATAGTGATTTTGTCATTTCTACATGCAAAGGAGTAAATTATAAACCAGTGAGAGTTTAAATGGTTTCATTACCTGAGGGGGACTTTCCCATTTTCTTAAAAAATCTTCTTTGGCTTTGGCTAGGAATTCTTTCACTGAAAGGATAAATAATAAAAAAAGAATTGTTTAGTAAAATTCACTATAGTTACAGAATTCTTAGAAATTATTTTAAGGCGATTTTAAGAAGTTCTG
Source organism: Elgaria multicarinata webbii (assembly GCF_023053635.1). Taxonomy (NCBI): domain Eukaryota; kingdom Metazoa; phylum Chordata; class Lepidosauria; order Squamata; family Anguidae; genus Elgaria; species Elgaria multicarinata. The sequence goes on from NC_086171.1 coordinate 130,740,521, forward strand.
ATAAACTCTTAAATTCACACACTACATAAGAAGCAAAATTTCTGCAGTATTTCTAATAGCCCTCTAAAGCTTTTGTATTACAATATATACAGTATATTTCAGCACAATTTGCTCAAACTAGTTAAAATCTAATAGGCCACACCACTGTACACGCGAGCAGACTTTAAGGTGATGCAGTTACCTCCTAGGTGGACTGGAGGCAGACTGTAAAAAACATTTCCTGTTGGTATTTGGAGAGCAAACAGTTCTCCTTGCTATACCGCATCACTTTTGCTTAAAGGCTGTTTGCAAGCTGAGAATGAAGTGCACAGCATTATTGCAAGCAAAGGCAAAACATAGGGTTACAAAATTGCACATTAGAGATGCCCACAGTCAGAGACTACCTTGTAATACTAATTTTGCATTTCAAGTGACATCACTCTGCATGTCTGTGTAAAATGTGCACTAAGATATATAATAATTCATGATTACTTTTACATTTTTAAAACCCCCGAGTATTATTATTAGCCAAACCACAGTAGGTCATTCTTACTGGACCATTATCTTATGTTCAGAAACAGGTCCCAGTGAATTATGTCCAAAATACTTTATTTTATTTATCTTTTAGCCATTTAAGAATTCTAATTCTCTTCCAATGGGTAAGGATGGAACATGGGCTAATATTTCTTATTAGGGACTTTCTTTTTGAAAGATACAATAGTAGATTTAAATGCACATGGAAAGGAAGAATCATCTTGCCTGGTGAGGATCACAGTGATGACATTTACCCCTGTTGTCTACTGGGGCCTAGTCCTGTGAGACCTTTTAAAAACTGGTTTTGCCTCAGTGGAGACGACATCCCCATGCCATATCACACAGGATGTTTAGTTTCCCATGGGACAGAAAGCAACAGTTCAGGCAATCCTAGTCTGGGCTGGTTGCTCACACTATACTGAACTCAGTGTGTAATTCTTGGGATCTTAGCCCATGCAATTTTCTACAGTAAGGGACCTATTCTCTTGAGATGTTTCACCCTCAAACCTTTGCAATATGCACTAAAAAAGAACACTGATTAAAGTATTAGGGGTCAAAGTGAGCCTAAGAATGATAAAAAATCAAATATCTAAATGACCACGTTCCAGAACATTTGAGAACTACAAGTTCAACCGCAGCTTTTAAAGCTCAACTAAAAACTTTTCTTTTTCCTAAAGCTTTTAAAACTTGATGTTGTGCAGACTTCTACTGTTACTTTTACCCTACCCTGTGCCTGCTTACCCTACCCTGTACCTGTTTGCATTCTCTTCCCCTCCTTATTGTTTTACTATGATTTTATTAGATTGTAAGCCTATGCGGCAGGGTCTTGCTATTTACTGTTTTACTCTGTACAGCACCATGTACACTGATGGTGCTATATAAATAAATAAATAATAATAATAATAATAATAATAATAATAATAAAAATAATAATAATGTTGATACACCAGGTAAGATAAGGATGCTATGAGTCAAGAAAATACATGAGAAAAACATGTATACTTTTTAGTACTAGATCCTAGATATCAATCTGCATAGTTGGTACCCCATCGTAAATCTTTTGTTTTTACAGAACTGCTCAAGAATCAGGAGGTAATGCAGCAGCTCATTTTTCTATTAGAATATAGATGAGAGATTACTTTGCTTTCTATGCAGTTATACTGATTAACTTTTTTTCTGGGATAAAATCAGGCTTGGTGACCCTGCAATCTGCATCCTACATACTTTGGGGAAAACCTACTCCCATATGATCCTCTGTACTTACTAAGGTCACCTGCAAATGTCTTGCTGTATATCCCTTCAAGGAAGGGAAAACCAACAAGTTGTAGAGCAAGCTCTTCTCTATTTTGGTAACTTCACTTGGTGAATTCTACTACCTGATTAAAACTTGCATTTCCAAAGGCATTTGTAGGTCTTGGTTGATTCTTTATGGAGACACAAACTATGCTAGGAGTAAACTCTACTGAACTTACAGGGATTTACTTTTAAGTAAACATGTACAGAATTATGCTGCGTACCTCTCTTAGGGCTGCCTTTGCTGCTAAAACATGCCTATTTTTATTGCATTGGTTATAATTTTTAAAAAAAACTGTTTCAATTTTTTATGTCAGCCAGGACACTAAATTTGAGTAGAACAATGACACAACTGTTAAAGTTAAAATTTTCAAATATCTAAATTTCTTTCTAAAAATAGTGACTTAATTAGTTGTCTGCCTGACTCCAATATCAAATTACCAAAGTGCTTTTGTCCAAAATAATGGAGAGTTGAGAATAATTGTTTTACTAATTGGCATTGGTTACCTGTCATCAGGAAAAAATCCAACTGCCCCCTACTTTTTAATTAGTCAAAAAAGGCTACCTAAGATCCATGAAGACTATTCAAATTTAAACATGACCCCCCCTTTAAATTTGCACATTTTAGTCATGCCTTAAATGTTATAATTGCAGCCTCCCCTTTTCATAAATTGATAGTATAGTCAATGACTTTGGGCTCTAATGAAAGAATGAGCATACCAAAGGTTTCTAAAGGTTTCACCAAGGATTTGCAGGAACATTCACCCAAACAGTTGTGATGAAGAGAAGAAAGAAAGAGAAAAAGGTTTTACATATTTTCCATAAGAGATACACAGAAATCAAGTTTATCTCAATCCAGTTCCCTTCCCACCCATCTCTTCCCCAGGGAATAGACATCAGAATGCACCAGCACTCACACATGTACCCAGAAAGGATAAGGCTTAATTAAAAATGCTTCTGTAAAAGGCAACTAGAAGACAACTAATTGTCACATCAAGAACTAATAGATAAGAATCGTGAAGTACTGTATGCTGAAAACCAGTACAGAAGTCATCATTAAAGAACCTTGTTAAGAATTTAAAGCAACAGATGTCCAAACATACCAATACAGATATACACATATTATTTCACAAGAAACCAGGGGTGTCATTTGCAGAACAGTTGTGCTAGTGTGACCATATAAAAAGGAGGACAGGGCTCCTGTATCTTTAACAGCTGCATAGAAAAGGGAATTTCAGCAGGTGTTATTTGTATATATGGAGAACCTGGTGAAATTCCCTCTTCATCACAACAATTAAAGCTGCAGGAGCTATACTAGAGTGACCAGATTTAAAAGAGGGCAGGGTACCTGCAGCTTTAACTGTTGTGATGAAGAAGAAATTTTCACCAGGTTCTCTATATATACAAATGACAGCTGCTGAAATTCCCTTTTCAATACAACTGTTAAAGATACAGGAGCCCTGTCCTCCTTTTCATATGGTCACCCTAATTGTGCTGACTGAGTAGAGTTACACACCACCCCTGCCAAACAAACTGCTTTTTCAGTAATGCATGTTAGATGAAATTTCATGGGCTGCAAAACAACGAAACTCTATGTGAGCATGTGGGGGAACTGCATGTCCAGCCCAAAAACTGGCATCTTCACAACAACTACACCTATTTCTCAACAAACAACTCATATTTTGAACTCAAAAAGTAACATGCTTGTTCAGCAGTGCAAGTGGTGAGATGGAATTTTAAAAAATCTCCAATATACCCTGATACTGGTGCAACCCTAGACTTTACTCCCAGTTACCAGTTGCACGTTGGCTAGTACAAACATAGAGGTTAAATCTAACCCATATGTGAGGGATATTTATACAGAAGTATTAAGGAGATTAAAATAAGCAATTGTTCAAGATTCAGCTTTCTGTTTCTGGGATGGTCACAAGATATAATATTCCTGGCTCCAACAGTTCAAGTGGTGATTCTAAAGCTGCTATTTCTTTTTCCAACGCTATTTATCCGTATTGACCACCACGCTCATCAAAATATTCAACTCACCACTCAACAAAATATTCAAATAAAACATCAGTAGGTGAGGCAAAATATAATGCAAATAAAATCATTAGCTTGGCCCCGATTCAAAATATCATCTTCTCCAACCTGGTGCCTCCAGATGGTTTAGACTACAACTCCCAGTAGTCCTGATTATTGGCTATGTGGGGTTGCCTGGGGTCACAGCTCAAAAGATCTGGAGGGCATTAGGTTTGGGAAGGCCAATTCTAAACCACAGGTTGATACCCTGGTTTGTTAATTAACTGTCATCAGAATGAACTATAGTCCCCTGAGTTCAGTAAGAGGAAATGGTGGGTTAGCCAAAAGTGAAAGCAGAAGCTTTTGCTCTCCTCTTGAGTAGGGAGAGGGGGAGAATGCACAAGCTGAAGGCTCAATGCAGCTTGTTTGTGATCCAAATCATGATTGTTAGATGATCCACTGAACCACACCATTGTGAGGCAAGAGGGAAATATACCATGCTAATCAATTAAAAGCACACACAGTTTTGTAGAAAACTTTGATGGAATTTTGAAGTATCTTTGGGTGTACATCCCCACTATCCTTTACAAACCACATACTCCCCCCACCCCACTTTAAAAAATTGGTATGTATTAAAGAAAGCTCAGCCCATTGGTCCCTCCAGTAACTCTCACGATATATTGTAAAGACTTCTGTATGGTAATTAGACATGTTCTTATTACTATGATTATGCTCTTATTTCTGCGTTGTGAACCCCTTCCCCCCCTTCATGTGTTTTAATGTGATTTTAGATTGTAAGCCACCAGGCAGGGTATCACTGTTTTATTTCTATATTTTGTACAGCACCAAGCACATTGTTGGTGCTATATAAATAAATAAATAAAGATAACCAGTTCAACATTTATACTGTTTACATTCTACGGAATATAAGAGTAGATTTTAACAAGTGCAAGTAGCACAAAGAGAAAGCAAATGACAGTAACACAATATTCAAACCAATAACTAAGCATGTTTGTAAACAGGACTCTGGATAATTGTTTTGTGGAAATCTATTTTTTTTTAAAAAAAATGGTATAGGTGGATTTTTAAGATGTCCTTTAACTGGCAAATGTTGGATATGTGAACCTATAATGTAGACTTAATTCATATACAGTGGAAATGGCATGGTTTGTTGCCAAGATGACCCAACAAACTTTGTTTTCTCTATCCCTGGGATGTTTGTTTACCTCTTCCTTTGCCTGCTTCCTCCTTGAATCCCAAATGTCTGTTGGCACTGTAGTACTGTATACAGAATGGCTGAGTTTTTAAAATTATTTTTCCCCACCATCTCTATATCCTGGCAAATAACCGACAAAACAACCCACTGTTCTGGGTTCACATATAATGGCAATCCATGGTTTAAATAATGCAGAGTTCACAACCCAACAACAAACCAGGGGGTTTCTTTTTGGGATGCTTATGGTTAAGAATCAATGGTTTGTTAGTATGGCTGGGTTCTCACATCATGACAACTCAGAATTCAACAACCCATGGATTAAATAAACCATGGGTTAGCACTACGTTAGAATCAGGTCCATACCTTAAAATTAAAGATTTTTTTAAAAGATTTTTTTGAAGTAAACTACAATTTTGTCAAGAAACATCATCCCACATCTGCCCTCTTCATGTTTATTAAGTATGGTGAAAGTAGCCCAACTCAAATGAGTGAATAATTTGATTACTAAAGGAAGAAAGACTACAGCTAAAACCTGGAAATTCCAATTAAATGGACATTAATGAATGGATAGCTAAGACTTGGGATATTGTGTACTTAAGTAAACTATGTTTAAACATATTTGAGCGTATATAAATTATTCTAGAAATTCAAAAAGCATAAGGCAACAGGTTGTTAATTTCTGGAAATTTAAACTTGGTGTTTTAAATTTGTATTTTAAATTCGTATTTTTTGCATTGCTGCTGTTTTTCTGATTGAGCTTTTATATTGTATTTTATATTGTGGTTTTATACTGTTGTTTTATACTTGAATTGTCTTAATTTTGTAAACCGCCCAGAGAGCTTCGGCTATTGGGCGGTATAGAAATGCAATAAATAAATAAATAAATAAATGGGAATCTACAGTAACAAGTCATATACTATATTGTGATTAGCCTATTCACCTAAAACAGCTTATTAATATTTGTATGACTAAGATTTGTTAGTGAACTATTTTGAAATGTTGCTATATTATGTAAACTTTTCTGATGCAAGATGCCTTAAGCATGGTTTACTATGGAAAAATAGCATACTACTAAACTGCTGCTACTATTTGTAGTTGTACTCTCTTGTTATCTCCAAAATAATTTCACATTAAAGAGTCAGCCCCATAATCGAATAAATTAGCAAAAAATAAAATAAAATAAAATAAAGAGGAAACACACACCCTTATTTACACAATCCTGCGTTAAGGGCTATGAATTACTTGGCTCTTCCTCCTTTTACCTCTCATGTGTGCATATTCAGCATTCTATGCTAATAGTCCTTAAGGACAGTGTCAGCATGCCAGCACTTCTGAACAAAACCTTCTCTGCACAGACCCCGTTATTTTAAAAAGAGAATAAACTGTTTTGAGTCTAAATAACCCCATCTGCTTTGGTTAAATGCCAGTTCCTTGTTATTTATAACACCCTTCATCAGGCTACAGTTTAATTTCTATTTGAAAACTCAAAATCATAATCATGACATTTTAAGCATTCTGAAAGAAGGCAAGATACCCTGCCTGGGTTTGGACATCACAATAACTCATGGCAGGTTAAATAAGCCATGATGGCTTATATAACCCATCATGGGTTATCATATCATCTGTCGGGACGTTTTTAACCCACAATGCTTATTTGGCCAAAATAACCCACTCTAATAACCCATGGTCTGTAAAATGGGTTCTTTAACCAATCATGGGTTATCGTTTTATGTGGTGGTCACAATGGGTTACTTTGGTTGCCTACAAAGTCGCTTGGCAAGAGTGGTAAAAAATGCTGCTGCCCACCAGCCAACAGATCTCTGTTTCAATGATCTGCTTAGCAACCAATTGCACTCACAGCCAGACCCCACTCTAACCCTTCCCCCAGCAATGTGCTCTGCAACCTCCCCAAGTGTCAAACACTGTCTTGGTCAGGTGGTGGCAGCTACACAGGGTTGTCATTTTGCCTTCTGTGCATCCTTGACGGGGGATGCTGTGTATGAAGTTTTGTCCTGCTCCTGCAAACTTACATGGAGTTACAGCCACCACCACCACCCCTTTTTGGTGAAAAGGTGATTTTGCTCATGTGGCTTAGTCAGCGCACATGTTTTTCAATGGGCCTGATGTGCATCCCTGCTAGGGGAGGCTGTGTATGAAGTTTGGTCTTGATCCTGCAAAACTCCAAAGGTTTATCTGCACCACCCCCTTTTGGGTGCACCCAGGGTTTTAGCGGCTTTGTGTGCAATTGTGCAGAGATTTCATGGGGCGTCTCCTGACTAGGGGAAGCTATGTATGAAGTTGGTTCCAATCCTGCATACTTCCAGTGCTTTAGTGCTACCACCTCCTTGATGGGGTGATGCTGGAAGTGCTGAATTAACCTCTCCTGTCGCATTGGGATATTGTGGAAGGTTAAAACAGGCTGCTGCAATGTTGTCAATGGGTAAAACAGTGCTAGTGCTGGGACGGGAGGCCTCTGCAGCAGGGCAGGGGATGGGAGGTATGACTCAGGTTAGGCTCAGTAGCTTATTTGTCTGATTGTGTGGGGGATAATAGTAACTTATTTTCAAAATAAGTTACTGTGTGTAGCTTATTAACCCATCATGGCTTAAAGTGATGTCCGAACACGGCCTATGTAAAATCTAAGGATTATTGTAAAATACACCCACTGGCTGAAGAAGATATGCTTGTCTCCCACCCTGCCGCCACCACCAAGAATAAGATCCTTTGGCAGACACCTCTGTCCCCACTCCACAGTAGCAGCAAGAAAATCAGCACAGACCATGCAGTTTACACAGCTTAATAGTAAAGAAAGCACCTGTATTTTTTTCAGGAATCTCCCGTTTCTCCTTTGTAACAATATCAAACACTCATTAACCTGAAACTTATTATAATCCAAAAGGACCTCATTATTCCCTTTCTATTTCCTGGTAATAAAGGGATTGGGGAGGCATACGCAAATCTGAGAGCTCAAGGTAAAGATGTAGCCTGGAGCTTCAGCTACTTGTGGCTTCAGTGCACATATTTTTCAACACACAGATGCCTCTCAAGTGTCGCAGAAAATATGTAATGTGTGTGCCTTAAATCAGAGTAATCAGCAAAGGTGAACCGAAGTACAGGGTCAACAGCTCACAGTTTGTGAATGTGTCTACGTTCCATCTTCTGCTCAGAAGCTATTTAGGCTCAGAAGTTATTTTGAGACTTGCTACTCCAAATATTCCAATGACCTCATGGACAATGGACCCCAAGCACTAGAGGGCTGTTTCAGGAGAAAAAAGGCCAAACAGCAATTGCCCTTGTTATACTGGCAAATATCTCATTTTAGTAGCAAGTAAAATTTAAACAGAAGGATCTATGGCTTAACACATTGCAGCTAAAAAGGATAACAGTAATGGTTAAACATCCATGAGAAATGGTTACTCTTCATCAGCTTTTACAACCCTCACACATGGTTTGAAGGGGGAAAAAACCCTTTTATTTTATCACAAATATTCTATTTTTCCAAAGCATAAGTTTCCACAGCAACCATGTCAGTAGAAGGAATAATAATCAAGAAATCAATAGAACAAGACTAGGTTCAAATCTGATAGCAATTCTACCTAAACAGAGATCATTCCTGAACAGAGGAGAACACCCTGTCTACTTGCTTTTATTTACACACAAACACAATACAGTCATCAAAATTTTATTATAGGTGTGGCAGTATCCACACCTAAAGTTATGTTTCCATGACACATTTAGATCTTGCTATTAGTTTATTCTAACTTGGGCTGTATGTCTTTTTATAGTAAACGTTATTTAATGGCAATCTTTTATCCTTATTGTCACCACCACCATGTATCACAGGCCGGATATTTCACAACTACAATCTAGTCAATGGAGCTGATGAGTTTACATAGAAATCCACCACCATAAAAAACACAGCCTTGATTATAATTTAGAAGCTAACTACATAAGAGTAACAGTATAATTCAGGCCATGATCATATCGCCCTCCCCAGTGTGACAGTTTTGGAAATGTTTATATGAGAGATATTTTAGACAAAATCTTCATATATGAAAATGAGAGGTTATAGTTATCACGAACCAACTTTATTACCATAGAAATAAACGTATGAGTCACACCCAAGATATTGGGGGAGGTGGGGGGCTGTTTGAAGCTGATGCTCAGGAAGCATGTTTTCAGCTTCTGTATGTTAGTAACATGCATAAACCTCCTTGTGAAATTCCAATAAAAGCTATAAACCTACTGTTTGTTAATATTCCGAAGGAGCTCTGCAGTTTAATGGAAATATTTTCAGATTCTTTCTACATAGTACTGGAACAGCCAAGGTAAAGAAGGTTTTCTCGTTATTACACTTTTGTTCCTTTTCTTGTTGTTCACTGCAATTTATTTTCTGCAGTGGCGATCAACAATCCATCCCTGGCAACCTTGACTGGCAGACCCAGTCCTACAGTTTAGCTACTGGCCCTTTAAGACTAAAGCGAGACAGAGCTGAATATGACACTGTGCTGTATTTGTGAGGCAGCTGCATAGATTATTCTCCCCCACCGACCAGAGAGTGTAGCAGAATGCATAGGGACTGATAAATACACAGCTGGTTTCTATGACACAAGAATAAAGGAGAACAACAGTGACAGGAAACTGGTCCTTGTGCTTTGCAATGCATAAAGGGATTGACTGCTGGTGGTGCTTTGGACCTGGGAGTTTCTGGGTTAAAGGCTTATGGCAGCAGTGCAAGGTGGGGGAAAGGAGAAAGAAGGAACAGAGGATAGAAAAGCATTTACTCTATTATTCCAAGCACTGCATAACACACACACACACACACACACACACACACACACACACACACACTAACCCTGCAGGGCTCACAAGCCCGTAGAATAAGTCTACAGCTATGCCAGGTCTACATATCCTGCAGGAATTCAAAATAATGATTATCAAAGAAGTTCTCCTTGAAATTTAATACCTTGTCATAATGCAGATTGTTGCTTCTTTAAGCTTAGAAATACACATGTAACACTTTGCATGTAAATATTAAAGTAGATATTTGCAGGTGGAAAAAAAGAGAAACCAATGTAGTCATTTCTGATGTGCAAATATGGCTGTCAATATAGTTCCAGAAGACAGGAAATGAAAGGTGCACTTTTTAAAAACATCATTGATTTAGTTGCATGCATCAGGAATTCAAAAATCTCAAATGCTTGCTTATATAGTTTCAGGAAATTCTTTTGGGAAATAATCTATTTGCCCAATATCATCAGTTAGACTAAAATAAAAGGTTCTAATATTACTTTTTCTATCTCGGTGGTTTAGATGGCCTAGGTTATTTTTCCAGGAAGAAGCATAGGTTCTGATATATTTATAAAATGTTTGAACTTAAAGAATGTTCTGAGATACTGTACTAAAATAATGTCCTGGAGAACTAAGAAGATAGGTGAGACTTTGTTCACCACTCCAAATTATCCTCTTATAAAGCAGCACCTGTTTAGCTTTAAACCAGTTAGATGTCTTTGAATTAAACCACGTATTTTCAACACTTCAAATTAATGAGCCCAATGTCTTCCAGAGAAGTTGTATTCACTTTTAAATTAAGAGAACTATTATGTTTACTTTTTGTAAGGAGTTATTTCCTTTACTGCAGTACTGAGAATAATTAATTGTTGGGACCAACCTTAGTTTCTATGGCAGTCTTCACACGAGGCATTTTCTCCCATGATTTACTGTTTCTTCCTGTTCTGGATTCTTTTTGGGATTTAAATAGGGTCTTTATATAGCCAGGTTTTTTTTTCTGTTTTATGCATAACACTATATGCCGTTTGCAAGGGTGGGTGGAGCCTTGCAGGGCATTGTTAGAGCAGTGCGACAGTGGAATCAGTTACCTAGGGAGGTTGTGGGCCACCTCTCTGGAGTAGCCCCTCCCCTCTCTCAACGTGAAATGAAACACTTCCTCACAAGTTCAGAAGCCTGAGTCTTTGGAGATCTGCCCCCACCCCACCCCACCCCACCCCACCCCACCCCACGCAAGTCAGTATTGTCCCTGTAAAAGCAACAGTAACACTTTTATTGTTTGTGTATACAACGGGAGAAGGGGATTGTGTTGAAGGGGGTTACATTTCTCTCCTGTGTGTGTTTGGAGGGGAGGGTTGAATAGAAAGGACTAAAAGTTTTCCAAGCAGCACGTGCAGAGCAGCCCCCATCCCATTGCTAAGCGCTGATTCTTTGCAAGTTCAGAAGTCTAAATCTTCAGAGGTCCGCCTCCTCCAACCCCATGTACAAATCAGTATTGTCCCTGTAAGACCGTCTTTGGAGCTATGTCTATGCTTCCCAGTCATGTGATTTCTCTCCTGCCTGAAAACACCCTAAAAGCAACAGTAACACTTTTCTCATTTGAGTAGGGGGATTAAATGGAAATGGGTTGTATGTGCTCATATCCATTGCAACCACCATCTCCTCCTCATTGCCCATCTGCTTCAGCATTCCTGAAATATGGAGCCAAGCAGGACTGGAGGGGCGGAGGCATGGGAGGAGACACTCCCAGCTCATCCTCATCAGTACTGATGTCAGTGTCGCATTGCCCAACACCTGCCCACACAAAGCAGGACATGGAGGGATTACACAGGGAAACGATGGTGGTTTCATCGCATGACCACCAAAAATAACGTATTTTCCACATTGCAAAATAACATGCGAAAAGAGGGGGGGAGGAGACATTAGACAACAACTGCATGGCAATGGTGTCATATAAAGCTCGTGGGAAAACCAGTGACCAAACCATGATGATCACACACACAAAAAGCCCATATGAAGACACCCTATATCGAATCTGAATAATTCTTTGTATGTTTATGAAAACCTTGAGGCCCAAATGATTTGTAATGAAAACATGTGCATTTAGAAAATGCACTTAATGTAACACATGTAACAGTTAGGGGGTCAGTGTAGAGGTACACCATTTTTAAAAATCCTTTATCCTTTTACATAATGCTTGGGACACATGCACATATTTTGTAAGTTCAGGAAGAAAGAGAGAGAATTTATTAGCTTGGATACAAAATCGGGTTTTGCATGAGTGGAAAGGCACTTCCACTTGCACAAGGCAGTTCCCTGTATACAATCCCATAACGTCCAGATAATCCCTTGACCCTCAGGAGAAGCTTTTGGATGGTTGCAGACAAGAAACTAGTGAAGTTCCATTGCACTTCTCTGAATCTATCTATCCATCTATTCTAAAATAACACAAAAGCTTATGAGGTCTCACACATTTGCTCCCATATTATTTCCAGAAGACTATCATTTCCACAGACCATACAGAGCTTCTTCCACAGAATTATGTAACAACAATTCGAGTAACTGCACTACCATAGCAGCTCTATTGACTTGATGATACTAATTCCAGTAAATGTGGAAACTACCACTGGATGAATCTACTCAAGACACTAATAGTCTCACCTCACGTGGGAGGAATTAATAGCTATGAAAAGTACATCACAGATGCTTTCAGATGTCACATTTCCAACCCTCCAAACTATGGCTTAGAATTTGCTATGCATTTGCACGCTACCTCCTCCCCCTTCCCTGGTACACTCAGTTTACTTCCTGAGCATATGACTCATTCTCAGTACTCCAGATCATGGTTTGGAGGATCAGAAAAAAATACATCTGAATGCAGTCCACAAGAGGGGGGGAAATGGGTCCAAATGAAAACGATCAAGAGAGCAACAATGATAGGAAAATGTGTGCATGCTAAACACTTCAGATCCTTTACTCTGACCTCCAAGAGAACCCCCTTTTTCATCTGCTCTGCTGAAGGAAGTTCTGTAATGCTGGAAGTGGAATCAAGGAAACCTATGGTCCTTGAAAGAATTATATTAAAGACTTCTTGAATATCAGATATGGAAGGACTGGGTGAGATGGATTTACAAATGGCAGCCACCTGCTGAATATCTAACCTGCTCACCACTTCCAGTTTTTTTTTTCATTTAAATTGGATTTTTTTAAATAAAATGCTTTTTGAGGGGAAAAAAATCTATCTACTGTATCTATTTAAGATACAGTATTAGTCCAAGGGTTATTCATCATGAAATAAGGATTAGTTTTTAATTATGTAGCATGAGGCTGTTTACATTTTTTGGTAAATGAATTCCATTAATCCATTCACAATGTCATGCTCTTCCAGAGGTTTCTGTAAGATTATTTTTCTCCTTCCAATAAAGTACAGCAGAAAAGTTGTCCAAATATGAATGATTAACCTATTAAACTGGAGATAGTTCACCTCACAATAATTTAATAATTATCTATTTATGAGGAAGAGTGCACTTTGGGGGGGGGGAGTCACATAATTAAATCGTAGGGTGACCATATGAAAAGGAGGACAGGGCTCCTGTATCTTTAACAGTTGCATAGAAAAGGGAATTTAAGCAGGTGTCATTTGTATATATAGAGAACCTGGTGAAATTCCCTCTTCATCACAACAGTTAAAGCTGCAAGAGCTATACTAAAGTGATCAGATTTAAAAGAGGGCACGGCACCTGCAGCTTTAACTGTTGTGATGAAGAGGAAATTTTACCAGGTTCTCTATAGATACAAATGACAGCTGCTGAAATTCCCTTTTCAATACAACTGTTAAAGATACAGGAGCCCTGTCCTCCTTTTCATATGGTCACCCTATTAAATCGAGTCTTTCTGAGTAGACACGATTTAATCAAATTGATTTAAATCAAATCCACCCTGCTGCAAACTCTGCAAAGCATCAGCTAGGCTAGACAACTGATCAGATGGCAAGTGTGGGGGCTAGATTTAAAGTCCCTCTTCAAAAAAAAAAAAAAAAAAACAGCTCTGGGTCAGATCTGTTGTCCACATATGGGTATAACATTTCAGTAAGTATATACACATATAAAACCAAACACTCATAGACTTAGGCCTTAGCTAGACCTACCTGCTATCCCAGGATGGAGGAGGGAAGATCTCGTGTTGTGTTTAACTTGAGATCCCTCCTCTGTCTACACGTGACGCCCTCAGCAGGAGAGGCGTCGTGTCCGGCATTTTTTTTAAAGGAACAGCAGCGCACGAATGCTCGTGCGCTAAAGGTAAGTGTTTTTTAAAAAAATTTAACTGTCTTTTCCCACTCCCCCCACCCTACCTCCGATGGGCACAGCGGCTCCCAGCTCCTTGCGAGGAATCACGTGGAGCCGGGTCAACCCGAGACTGCAGAAAAACAGGGGTCAAAGGGGAGGGCTATATCCCAGGGCAAGGGAGGGATAATCCCTCCCTGATCCCAGGATCCCCTGTGCATCATGTGGATGCACAGGGACAATCCGGGGGTTTGCCCCGGGATAAAGCCCCACCTAGCTAAGGCCTTAGACTCTGTGGCGATCTCCAGATTTTAGTTCAACCCTAAGTGTGCTGGATTTTATATGTGTATGCTATATTTAAAAATTTCAATCATACATGGATGCCTGAAGTGGAGATGGAAGTAGAGATATGGGGTGGAATTTTTTCCAGTGCTTTATTTTTCTGAAGAATTTTTTCCTCTACATACATTCATTATGACTGTATGCCAACTGCAAATATAATATTAAGTAAACTTGGTAGTTTCAAGGTTGTAATTAATGTTTTTCAGGTGATTATCCCTAGCATGTATGTTGAGAGGATTCATTGTGTCATTGAAATACATATATTAACAAGTAGAGACAGAGAAACTGACAGTCCTCAACAACCTTGCAGGAAGAGAGTTGAACTCGGTGGAAATAGATGACTGGTTGACAGCATATCATGCACAGTTCACTGAGGTGCTAAAGGTAATTATAGTAGTGCAGCATTCCCCAACTTGGTGCCGTACAGGTATGTTGGATTACAACTCCCAGCGTTTCCCTGCCAGGGATGGGGGATTCTGGTACTTGTAGTCTAATATATCTGGAGGGCACCAAATTGGAGAAGGCTGAAACGAGTGTGACAACTGTTTGCAATTGCTTTTGCTTTTTTCTTACTTTTAAATAATGTTTTACCAAGTATTCTAAGAAAAAAAATGCTACACGATAATAATGTTTAAATCACATTAAGTGTACCTTAATTCCCCCCCGTTAAAGTATTTCAGGTCAAGTATTCTGAGTGTATTGGGACAAAAAAAATTAACATAGGCTATCATGTAGTTTACTAACTACAAATAAAGCAAACATGCTGAATTAGATCACTCTCTAGGGGATCCAAAATATTCCCGATGCAAACTGAAAATTTTCTGATGCAAATGTTCCTACAGAAATTACTCTAGTTTGCATAGGAAATTGTTCTAAATCAAATTTTTACAGAAAACCCACATCATTGGACAGAATAGGCATGCTCTCTCCTCCCAAGATCTGGTCTGATCTGAATCTGATCTGGCTATCTATTAAAGCTTAGTACATCAACTATCCATTAGGGGTTATACTACTGCTTACAAATGAACAGAGGTCACCCTGCAGGTAGCCCCAGATGTTCAATGCAGTTTTAAATCCAGAGAGACATCCACTTATATCTACAAGGGTCCTGATCCAGCATAGGATCATTGTGTAGAAACCCGATTTTGACCTCGATTGAGTGGTTAAACTCTGCTCAAGGCAACATCTACAACAGAACATAGAAAAAGCACAAGAAAAATCAAGGGAAGATAAATCTATCAGTCTACATTCCTTATGGGGCAGAGTTTTACAAGCTTTGCTGGCAGCTGCATATGTAGTTACCATGCCTAAATTAAGCAGTTGTCTAAACAGATTCCTTTTTTGCCTGTATACCCCCACCCCACAAATAAAACCTCATGTCACACCTTGTGTTTTTTTCCATATTTATGAGTAGGACACTAGCAAGACAATTTATTTTAGCCAAAATATTCTTTAAAACATTATTTCTATCATGCAAATATGCATTTTTTATTTGTTATCTTCTGTACTGACCTTGCCTTTTATGGGATAGCTATAAATAGCTATTAAATTATCTTAAAATTTTATAAGCAGCTTTGCTCTTTCCATTGCAGTTTAACACTGCTGAAGTACTTATAATTTAATGTTACATTTTTAGAAGTCTTTCTGAACATTCAGAATGCATGATGCCTTTTGATACAACTCTCTTCTAAAAAATAAGCTTAAACACAAAATTATATCATGAAAACAAAATATTGTGAATTGTATGTTATTTGGTTCTTACTTTTCCTGTTTCATTCAGGTTGGGAGCAGACAGCCTATATTCTGTTTCAGTCTGACATATAAATGATCTCAAAAGCAAGCTTATTTTGCAAAATGCTAACAAAAATCAGTTTAGCAAGCTGACCACAGAATCTGTTTCCCTACCTCAACAGAACAGCTTCAGTTTAAATGCCAGTGCCTTAATGTAAGTGTGCATGCCCAGACACAAACAAATAATACCTTAAGAAGGTAACTGTAGCAAAATCTACTGTATATACCTAAGTAAAACAGTAAACATTTTGAAAATTATGAGATTCATTTCTGACTTCAATACCATTTGGAGAAATGTACATGTGACCTATGAAAGATGCCAAACGGAAATGAACTGAAATAAAATATAGAAGCTTTTACTTAAAATGACTGAACTCTAATTATACATACCAAAATAGATAAACTTGCAAAGAAACCATTAGCTATATTATAATTTACATTCTATTTAAAGCTGCCATGATAGGAAACACTGCACCCTGATCCTTTTTAGAACATTAAATAATTTAGTTCTGAACAACTTAAAAAGCATCTCTATAATATCTACGTTATGAAATGGGGGGAAAACTCATGAGAAATTTATGATAGCACAGGGGACATGTTTGTTGAATTATTTTTATAAAAGCAGATAAATTAATGATTGAAAGAAAACAAAAACATTAGCAGCAATGGAAATGACTTACCATTCATATTGAAAGACTGGTTTTTGGAAACATATTGCTAGTAATATTTGTCCATTAAATTAGTTATTTTGTCTCTAGTGTAGAAGCATTAGCACCCTCATACACAGCTACTAGTACTGGAAGACAAATAAATCCAGAGAGCTTGCCTTCATCCAGGCAGTTTTCAGATATGAAAGCTATCCAATAAAAATGCCAGCAGTGAATAGTAGATCAATATTCAAATAGTGATGCTCATTAAAGATTGTTCTTCAGCAGCATTACCTATACCATAGACAGCATCGCAAAATGGCAGAGAGAGAAAAGAAAACGCCAGGATGTTTTAAGATGTTCTCAATTATATCAAGCACTGCTTGTTTCCATAGCAACCTTAGAGGAGAATTATCGGTCTGCTTGTAACCAACCAGTACTCCCCCCCCTTAAAGCTTTAATCTATTCACATGGAAAATATCTCTATACATTTTATGCATATGATTCTTTAAAACTAGATTTTTCCAGAGGCACATAACTCAGAATTTTCTTTTGGAAGCTCCACAGTATCCTATCAAATGCTCAGAAAACACAACTTTTCCCCATTATAAAATCTATTGCCGTACTATATAGTATAAGCTCAACCAACAAAGATAATTGGTATCATTCACTGTACACACAAGGACTCACTACAGCTGTACCACAGTCCATTTTTGGAGTTTCGGGAAGGTAACTCCAACATAAGAACATAATTTAACATACAGCATGATTTATACCGCATGATTTATAATTTCATGCCGTTTTCTTGAATAACCTTGTGAAATATGGTCCTAGTCCCATTTTACAGTTAAAGAACTGAGACAGAACGATTTCTCCGAAGTCACCCACAGGGCAACCAGTTGAGCCAGAGCCTGAACCTAAACTTTTTTCAATGTTAAATAAAATCCCAACCTGGTGCAGACATAATATTAAACTACTTATTTTTTTTAGCCTTAATTCTGGTTATTTTCTCAAACATAAAACCATGGTATAACCTTACTAAAAGTACAGGTAGACACCTGAAAACCTACTTCAATCACATTGCAGCCATGGTATTCAGTAATACTTAATCATGTTTAAGGGAAACAAACCATGATTAAATCTGCTACCCATAATAGGGCCACCACATATTAGAACATAGTGCCTCTATGATAATGAGGACCACAAATTGAATATCAATCTAACAAGTATTTTATTAGGGTTTTGTTAACTGAAGAAAGTCATGTGAAGAACCTAGATCTCAAAAACTGGGGAACATAAGTAACAATCTCTTCAATCATTATAGCATTAAAAAGCCAAGAAAAACAGAGATATGCTTTTAAACTAGAAACTGCAGACCAGAGTCCATGCAAGGCTTAAAAATCCTTCCTAGTACATGTGTCACACATTAAAAACAAAACTAATAGAGGCAATACCACTTCCCAAGAGTTGAATGCTAGGCCTGTCACAGAATAAGTAAAA
Organism: Elgaria multicarinata webbii; assembly: GCF_023053635.1. Lineage (NCBI taxonomy): Eukaryota > Metazoa > Chordata > Lepidosauria > Squamata > Anguidae > Elgaria > Elgaria multicarinata. The sequence goes on from NC_086171.1 coordinate 130,758,910, forward strand.
TGCAGTATGAGTAAGTCAACTCAGGGCAGAGAGAAAGAATGCTCTCCAGCCCTTGTACTCACATTACTAAACCACAAGAAACTAACAACCCACAGATATACAGCTTCCTCTTTAAAACACTATAGCAACAGAACACATTTCACAAAGTGCATATGTCAAAGCAACAGACAAATAAGACTTCACAATATAAGTTTTAGTACCACTTGAGCTTAAAATAAATCTTAGTACCATATGAGCTTAAAATATTAACTTCTTTCCAAAATGTTACCGTTTCAATAGTTTATATGAGATTTGACTTTTTTGGGGGGCACTTTAACATCTAAGGGCATTTAAAAGCTTTTAAACTATTTTAAACAGCTCTGTTACTGTTAATGTACTTAGATTTTAAATTATCCACAAGGTGAAACCTAAGCAAATTTTCCAGGAAGAGTCTCATTACTCAGTGAGAAGCTTCCAAGTAACAATGTACAGCATTTCAGTTAGCAAACTAATTCATTAAAATACATAAAATAAAAATACAAAAATGCCAATTATAAACAACAACAAAAGTGGCCTCATTGATGGTTCTTGCATCGATTACATGGACCTGAAAGCAATTTTTAGAGATTTGCCTTCAATTTACTTACATGATCCCTGTTAAACCATTACATTATGGTTAAGACAATTATTCTGAAACGGGACATACAAAACCATCCACATAGGACTGCTATTTGCATATAAAATGTGATTCAATGATATTATATTATAATGTAACAAATTATGGGCAGTATCCAACACTGCCACTCTGTATACACAATGCGATTCTGCAGGAAACCCATTGCGCCAGCATATGCTACTGGTGTTGTGCTAGAGGTCACTTACTAACATGATGTCAACTGTGTAAGCACAGCAGCAGCAATGGCTACTGTCCTATGCATTTTATCTAGAATTATAAGTTATTTGACCACTTTTGAAACTTAAATTTTATTGACTAGGATCTATGAAAATATGGAACCTCCAAGATTAAAATTGTGACATCTGGAATCAATGGGAACAGAACAGATGCTCTGATACATAACTGTCAGAAGCGTATAAGTTGAAACGATTTTGTTCCCAATTGTTTAAGCATAATGGTATGAACAATTCTAGTTCCGCCTCCACCCTGCCTTTGAAAAACAAATTATTATTATATGTAACTTCGAAGACAAGTATATACCACATCAGTAACAATTAGGAGTTTTATCTATGTTAGACACCTCAATTGCAAATTTTAAACCTTAAAGTCTTATAGAGTCCTAGAATATAATAAAACTATCCTTATGAAATATATTTCGCAGACCTCTTCACTGCCCTCTGTTTACACTTGATCAGAACTAAACCTATCGATTATACTCTTTGCTTATCATGATCACAAAAATGCTGCATACTATCAATGTGCATGATTATTACCTAATAATGCACTTCAAAATAACATATTTACTATTTATCATTAGACATTTCCTTGTCAAACAAATCAGGCAAGTATACATGGCCTAAAACAGAAGAGGTTTGTGCATAAACTGGGCAGAGTTTAAAAATATCAATAACTAATTTCTCAATTTTAATATACAAACTTATTTACAACATGCTCAAAAGTCATTGTCTTGATCACATTCTTAATCCTTGAAAGGTAAGAAAAAACAAGAACCCTCTGCTGCCTCTCTCACTGCATTCCTGCATGTTTGCACTCCTATTATGAACCAGCAAAGGCAGTGATCCTGAATAAACTTAATTACACTGACTGCATTGAAGTCCTAAGCAGCAATAAAAGAGTTGGAAGCACCCAGAGCACTAAAAGCAGAGTACAAATGGAAATCCAGGATTCTTCCTTACAATGTCTGTTGTGGATTCTCAACTTCAATTTTGGAAAAATTAAGATCCATGTGATTTCCAGAAATTTCTTTCTCCTTTGACTGGGTATATTGAAATTGGGCATAGAAAAGCATGGGCAGTCTCTTTCCTACATTACTTTTAACAAAACAAACAGCCCTAACACGTTTATCCTCAGTGTTTGAATGGTTTGGGTGGGGAAGACAGAAAGACATGTGATTTGTTTGTCATTCCAGCAACCAGCCTACCCACAGTCCAATGCGAAAACATTACATAATACTAAATAACAAAAGTAGGTGGAGCTACAATCATTCTTAAGCTCCAACTAGGTTAAAATGACACTGTCATGCTGGTTGTACATATAGGTAATCCTCTCAGAGACCTGATCAAATTAGCCCACTGGTATTTTTGCCACGAGCACAGCAACTGTACCAATGAAGAGGTTAGTTTCTAAAACAAAATGTGTCAGGACTCAAGACTGCCAGAAACTACCGCTTCGGAGCTAGCAGCCTGGCATTCAAATCCAAGATATTTATGGCTTTCCTTTGACTGCCTAGTGATTGGGAAGAGGGATTTTTCACACGCAACTATTAGTATTTTGGGTATGCCACAACTTAACTCTGGGATTTAAAAATAGGCTGTACTTATATGGAGGTCAACAAATTGGACAGTATTTCATACTTGGCAAGTTTAACTTTCTTCAGTATCTGGAAGAGAATGAGGGCCAGTTCAACACCCATCTTTTCTGAACTACATCCTTCAACTATAAAGAGGAAAACAAATATGCAGGTTCAGCAGGAGGGCCATTTTGACTTTTCAATAGGTTGCTTCCAGCAAGAAATATTTCCTTAAAAATTTATTCATATAATAGGAAGTTTGCTCATTTATCAAAATAGTCAATAATGCCTCATGCTTAAGAATGACTTCTTGCAGAGCTTTGCATTTATGGCTGAATTTATTCATAAAGATGATTTCAGTAAACCAAGTCCAAATGAACTAATATTGTCCTTAATGCACTAAAGAATGAGTTTGTAAGGCTAAGACCAAAGACTGCAAAGTCTTTCTTTGCAGCATTGTTATTATTTCTTTGCAGTCATTTACATTCTGCAGTTTTTTCCTATAGTTTTATTTTTCATTTGGCTATAAAATGCCAACATTTTAAAAAATAAGTAAGAGTGGTATATAAATATTTTAACAACCACATAGTAGAAAGATGGTGACATGTTCTGCCATCAGTTTGCTGTATGGTCACTGTTCTAAAGGTCTATGTAGGAGTAGATCACAACAGTAATGCATTTTATATGTAGAAGGTTTACGGCACAGCTAATTAACTTAAGATCAACATGGTACAACAAAATATTCCTCCTAGAAAAAGTTACTACTTTGCATCAAGCTAGATGCCCTAAAGAAATGTAGTTATAGACGGTGAGTAGATTCTGCATTCTGCCATTATAAAGCAGTAATTGAGGGGTGGGGTGGGTCATTCTAATGTTCATGAAATGGAAAACGTTTCACCAATCTTGCTGAAATTTACATCACAATAACTTATATCAGCATTGGCTCTATAAACAATATGGGAAGAACAAAATGCAAAAGTGACATTTAAGGAATTAATTGCTGCTCGCCAGACAATCACACAGCAGTGGTGGGAAAACGATAATTTGAATTTATCTGCATGGTATTGAAATATATGGTTTGTGGCAATATCAGAAAAAATAAGTCATGATTTGCTTTTGATCCAAGGAAAGACAAAATGTTAGTGTTTTATGCCATATGGTAGAGATTCATTCAACATAAATCACAACCAGATTTACAACAATATATGCCTGCTTCTGCTCTGAGCATCTGGACATTATAACAACTAAATGAATATTATACAGCACACTTATTAATTTATTTACTTTTTTTCTTTTAAATTGTATTAACCAAGTCTTCTGTAATAGCCTATTAAACCTCGGGGCTGCTCTATTTTCTCTTAAATATAAAATAAACTTAAAAGAAATAAAATAAAAATCTAACGAATGTAATCGTGTTCTTACCAATGGCAGCCTCATAGGATAATAGCTAATAGCTAAAAGTTGGAAAACTATAGACTGTCTAATCTGAAGTCTTGGTACATGGAGCTGTGGCAAACAGCCATGGCAGAACATCCGACTTACCAACTGAAATTAGCTAAAAGCAAAGTCAAAATGGCTGGTTTTTATAAAATATGGCATAATATTATTTTTGTAGATTCAAGTTAAGGACATATGCAGCAAATTGTTAATTCTTCCCCAGTGCTATTTTTGTTTATTGTTGTTGTTTGCTACTACAAAGAGTCTCGTGTGGCACAGAGTGGTAAGCGGCAGTTACTGCAGCCGAAACTCTCCCCACAGCCTGAGTTTGATCCCAGGGGAAGCTGGTTCTCAGGCAGCCGGCTCAGGTCGACTCAGCCTTCCATCCTTCCGAGGTCGGTAAAATGAGTACCCAGCTAGCTGGGGGAAAGGTAACTGCGACTGGGGAAGGCAATGGCAAACCACCCCGCTACAAAGTCTGCCAAGAAAACGTCAGCAAAAGCAGGCATCCCTCTAGGAGTCAGCAATGACTCAAGTGCTTACACGAGAGGTTCCTTTCCTTTTTTCCTTGCGAGTACAATCATCCTGAACTATTTTTCCACCATGCAAGAAAAGTAATACAATACATATTACAATGCACATCATAGACACCCATCAATAAGGCATCCCTTCTCTTGGATAAGCTTGGATAAGCTATGCACATTTTCACACTCATTTATATATACATAGAAAAACGGAAAAAGAAAAGGCCCCTGCTGGTGCCTGCCTTGGGAGAAGGCGACAGTGTGACACCCAGGATAGATTGGTGAAGGTTGTGGGTAGGTCTCTGTGCAGGACAGCCCAGGATGGACAGGAGAGGGTTGCAGGGTGATTGGGAGATGGCAGGGTAGGTGGGAAAATGCATGTATGTCCTTGTGGGATGGGTAAATGTGGTGTATGGCTGTGTCTCTGAGGCGATGGGTGTGGGGGATGCACGTGTCTATGAATGGATGGATGTGTGCCAGGTGCATGTGGGTAAGAGAGAGATAGTGAGTTTAGAGGTAATCCAGAGAGGAAGTATGTGTGTATGTGGATGGTTTTTTTTGGGGGGGGGGGTGATCCTGAAAGAAAGCATGAAAGGGTGAGTGTGTGTAGATCTTGCAGTGTAGGTTGAGAGGATCTTAGGTGTGTGTGTGTGTGTGTGTGACACAGAGAGCGAGAGAGCATTGTGGGTTCAAAGGGTTTGGTGTTTTGGGGTATAGACCCCAACTCCACCTTGTACTCAATTCTTGGGCAAATTACTTGTCTTTTAGCCTCACTGGTTTGCCCTTCTATGAAATGAGTGTTTTGTGCCTAGCTTTTTATTTATTTTAAGGGCAGTGATGTGCATTAAAATGAAATGTTAATGCTTTTACTGCACATCACTGCCCTTAAAATAAATATGAATAGCACTTTGAACAGCAGATTGGATGGTCTGTGATCCCAGAGCCAAACAACCATAAATAAAATATCCTGAATCTTCTTTATAAAATGTTCTCCATAAAAGCAGTAGCCCTCTCAATTATAGTACACAAAATTAACTTTTATCAATATATTTATTTATTTTAAAAGTGCATAAAACACCTTCATTCACTACAGATCCCAGAGCAGTGCACACAACATTTAAAAAACAAATTCAACATAAAAACTATACAACTACAAAATTAAACTCCCCTGCAAATACACCAACAAGGATATTTGTGAAAGTACCAGGGACCAAAGGATATGATGTATCCCCCTCCTGAGGCCATGGACACTACAAGTTCAGGAAGAAGAATCTGAAGTTGGATCATTCCTATACCATTTCCAGGCTGCCGTTGAAAGCACTGCAGCAGCTTTCTACTGTGAGAACATAACAAGTGCCATTATGGATCAGACCGAGGGTCCATCTAGTCCAGCACTCTGTTCACACAGTGGTCAATTAGCCATTGACCAGGGACCAACAAGGCAGGACATGGTGCAACAGCACCCTCGTACCCATGTTCCCCAGCAACTGGTGCACACAGGCTTACTGCCTCGAACACTGGAGATAGCACACAACCATCAGAGCTAGTAGCCATTGATAGCCTTCGCCTCCAGGAATTTATCCAACCCCCCTTTTGAAGCCATCCACATTGGCAGCCATCACTACATCTTGTGGTAGTGAGTTCCATAATTTAGGGTGACCATATGAAAAGGAGGACAGGGCTCCTGTATATTTAACAGTTGCATAGAAAAGGGAATTACAGCTGGTGTCATTTGTATATAAGGAGAACCTGGTGAAATTCCCTCTTCATCACAATAGTTGAAGCTGCAGGAGCTATACTAGAGTGACCAGATTTAAAAGAGGGCAGGGCATCTACAGCTTTAACTGTTGTGATGAAGAGGGAATTTCACCAGGTTCTTCATATATACAAATGACACCTGCTGAAATTTCCTTTTCAATACAACTGTTAAAGGTACAGGAGCCCTGTCCTCCTTTTCATATGGTCACCCTACATAATTTAACTATGTGCTGTGTGAAGAAGTACTTCCTTTAATTTGTCCTGAATCTCCCACCAATCAGCTTCATGGGTTCTAGTATTTTGAGAAAGGGAGAAAAGTATCTCCCTATCCACATTCTCCACACCATGCATAATTTTGTACACCTCTGTCATGTCTCCCCTTAGCCTTCTTTTTTCCAAGCTAAACAATTCAAGCTTCCCTCATAGGAGAGATGCTCCAGCCCCTTAATCATTTTAGTTGCTCTTTTCTGCACTTTCCCCAGCAATATAGTATCCCTTTTTAGGTGTGGTGACCAGTGTGGTCATACCATAGATTTGTATAAAAGCAGTATGATACCGGCAGTTTTATTCTCAATTCCGTTATAATGCCTAACATGGAGTTTGCCTTCTTTACAGTGGCTGCACACTGGGTGGACATTTTCATTGACCTGTCCACATCTTGAGATAAGGAAAAGGGGGGCAGGGTAGGGAGGGAGGACAGACCAGTCTCCACACTGCCAGTTCCATCCACAACAAGATAGGTCAGCTAGAGGCTCAACTAGCTCAAAATGAAAAGAAAAGGTTGGGTAGGAGTTATTTTCACCTCTGTCTTCCGCCTGCCCTGGCTGGCAGAGCATGAGTTAGACCGAGAGCTCCAATCTCTTATGAATGTACTCTTAGGTTCAAATCTTTTCAGCAGATATTAAAAATGCCGTCATATAAAGTTAGTGACTTCATGGGCTCAGTCAATCCACTGATTTTAAATGTGTGACACCAGCCTATTCACCTAAGGTCTTCTAGCACAACAGAAAAGACTATCCATCTCTGATATAACAAGAGGCACATGCACATGCACATTGTGCTGCTCACCCTCTCCTGCGTATCACTCATGCGTGCATGGGGCCTGCATTGCAACAGACTCCGTATTGCATTACACTCTGCAGTGTTAGGACAGCCAACAATTTAAATCCTGCATTATTATTATTATTATTTAAGAAACCAACTTTAAATAATGAAGGGATAGCCATTAAAATTAAACAGGAAAGTATGCAAGGTAATAAACGGACATAAGGAAGTTCACAGGTAATGTACTCTGTAACCTGTTTGCAAGTGCTTTAAGAAACAGAACTACATACAGACTTGGATCCACCTGCTAATCATTTAATTCACCAGTTCAGCTGTCAACATTTTTCTATATTTAGTATATAACATTCTACAGCTTGCCACTGCAAACCAAGTAACCTCAACACACTTACTTGATCTCTCCCACAGTGCAACAGGTTGAGAGAAGCAAGGAGACTCATTTTCCAGAGCTTCTTTCAGTTCATTTGCAGAACCCTTGGAGTGCCTGTGAAAAAGTCTATTGGCAAATCCTTCTAGTTTCTGCAAAGCATTAGCAGTCCCTGAGTTTGGGCTGCCCTGCAGCTCTTTCTGAGCTGCCATCTATATGCATTCAAGGTGTCCGTTAAAAGCCAGAAATGGTTCTTAACTTAAGAACTTAATACAGAAGCCAAGAACTAAACATGTGTCAGACTTCCTGTATGCAGTATGCTAAAACCACAACTGCTTCTTTGCTTCCTGTTAATATAAAACCAAACTTTAAGAGCAATTCTCAGCAAAAGCCTCTTGCTATCAGCTCAGTGTGGTGCCTAGGAAAAAAGCTGCCCTGTTTGCATATTATCTTTTCCTATCTGCCGAAATAAACTATACTGTGATGAGAATAAGCACAAGCCGGTTCAATGCAAAAAAGAGAACTAGAACCAAGATCATGCAAACATACATGCATGCATGCTTGTGTATACTTGTTCTACAATTAAGAGTCAGCAGTTAAGTGTAAATTCTGTATAGTATTTTAGCAACATTAAATTCTATAGCTAGCTCCACTAACGTCAATTTAAAACTATGAGAATAACATTTTGAACCATTTCATGTTAGAAGAATTTGAAGGTAAATGCCTGTGCAATAAACATACCTGTCGTGTTCCCCATAATGTGCACCTTTTCAAAACTGACATTTATATGCTGCAAGACATGTACACAGAGTGAGTGGTCAAGACACAAAAGCCTTGGCAGGAGTTCTTCTCAAATTGTATATAGGTAATGAAATCCCTACTCATACTGCTAAGTTATGGAGGTAACCTAAGGTCAGTTCTCTAACCCATTGGTTACATTCACCATGGGGTTTTGCAATTACTAGCAAATTAAATGGAAACACCCTAGTAAGAAGTACAGAGTGAGTGTGTGTGTGTGTGTGTGTGTGTGTGTGTGTGTGTGTGTGAGTGAGAGAGAGAGAGAGAGAGAGAGAGAGAGAGAGAGAGAGAGAGAGAGAGAGAGAGAGAGAGAGAGAGAGAGAGAGCAGGAACACAAATTACTTCCTAGAAGTTTGGTTACTGTTGCCTCGTCACAAATATCCAAGGATATTTATTTTAATTGATATCAAATATATTTTTTCTAGTCCTCTCACAGCAGTAGAACACTATTTGAAAATGTTGGGATATTGAATATTTTATGAATATTTTATAAACCGCCCAGAGAGCTTCGGCTATTGGGCGGTATAGAAATGCAATAAATAAGTAAAATAAAATAAAAATGAGATATTAACAACAATCCAGAACACAGTTGCAGCCTATACATTTAGCAGGTATTTTCTTTTTTACATGCTATGTTCTATTTATATCTCAATTTAATGCTAGTGTATGAAACAAATTTAGGGAAAGCTCTGCAGCACCACAGTAATACAACTGTACAGGGAAGGGATGTGTTTTTTCATGCCTAATGCAATATTGTAAAGTACTCTCTAATAACGCTGTAGAAGTTCAGAAATCTATGGTCAAATCTTTGTCCTTGTCATAAGATTTTCATTATTAAAGATATCATAGAAATAAACAGAAACATTTTGTAGGTTGTGGTTGCTTTTGCTGTTTGTTAGCCAAATCCCTTTCTTTCATCCTGTTTGTTCTGCAATTTTGGAGACAGGCAGTTGGCATGGATAATGAAGGAACTTAGGCAAGTGACAAACTGGCTCAGTTCACACAACGCTTTTCTCTGCTCAGTGGGAAAGCTCCACTCAACAGTGGAGTTTGTAGGGTGTACTTACCACACAACATGTTCCAACTCCACTGTTGTGTGTGTGTGGCCTCCTGTCGAGTGGAATAAAAGTCAAGGAAGGATGTGATTGACAGTTCCTCTGCCCTCTCTCCTCCCTCGGTCCTCCCAATGGTATTCCATCAGCCATTGCTGCAAAAAAACAACAATCCCAGTGGCTCTCCTAGTGCAGCACTCCCTCCTTTTGCCACTCTTGCCAGACAACTCTATGGCCACTGGGAAACTCAACTCAACAGGAAACTCCATGGAGCCTGTGCAGGAACTCTCCTCTACACAGCATGGAGATTCAGGGTGGAATTCTTTTTTTAAAAAAAATCCACCATGGGGTAGAGTTTTTCCTCCAGACAACACCTTTTTTCAACGGTGGTATAACAACTCCACAGTGGAGTTATTATACCACTGTTGAGAAAAGTGTTGTGTGAACAGAGCCACTGTCCTGGAACAGGATTGTTTTCATTTTGTTCTTGTTCTTTTCTTAGGTAATAAGCAGAAATTGGCATCAATAACATATATAAGCATTTCTTATTGCAGAGGCTACAGTAATACCCATATGACATTTTAGAATGTTTTTTTAATTCATATCTTACATTTCATAAAGAGGAAAGTATTGAGTTAAACAATAAAAAGGAATATCCTAGAAATAACATATACTTTTGTGCTTAGTTTTAAGGTGTATTTGGTATTTCATGTTAGCTGAATAAAAATGTCTTGAGGGTGCAATGCAGGACTTTGAGAATGTTAACGAGTTGACTTCATTGAAATACTGATCGCATCTTAAGTGTGTTTTTAAACTTGCAAGGTATCTTATTTTGCTGCAACAAATTAAACACCTTTTAGCACTGTAGAGTAACAGGTTTATTGTGACATAAGGTTTTGTGGACAAGTGCGAAATTAATTATGAACTTTTGTAATAACAAGCTCCTCCCATTTCCCTTTCTGGCTTACTACCCACAGCTTACACTTCTGACTCATAGACACTATGACATGACTACTATCATTAATCTTGCAGTAGAGATCCATATAGAACTAAGACCTGAGTCCAGGACTATTTTTGTATGTCTTCCCCAATGTTCAGCAAAAGTTCAGGAATGCTGCAACTGAACAGTTGAACATATTAAAGTTATTCCCAAAGGGTTCCATGTGTATATCTTCTGCAAAGCTGCCACGAAAGGGTGCACCCCAATGGGGGAAAAGCAGTCATGTGAATGTAACCTTACTCTTACTCATGGATATCCACAGCATCTTGACGGACTCTTGTTACAAAATAGTGGGTAGAAGTCTGTTACACCTCATGCATTTGCAGTCTCTTCCACTATCCCCATCTCCAAGTGTGTGTTAAAGCATGGGTAAGATTAGTACTTGTTGGAGTTTTAAACTTGGATTTTACTTATTGTTTTTATATGCAACAACAGTGGCATAACTGAGAAAAACAACTACGCTAAAATTTGTGCTGTTGTTTGCCCCTCCCCCCCCAAAAAAAGGAAGAAGGAAAGAGACAAGCTGGGATCCAAAGTAGTGCTCAACTAGTTACATCAGCCCAGGAAGTCCTAGGCGCATGTTTCTCAAACAGCAGCAGCCCCGCCCAATGCCCCAGGAGACTCTTGCCGTGTTCTACGGTATGGGGAGTGGTGTCTGCTGATAAAGGAAGAACTAAGTAAATAATCTCACTAAGTATGTCCAAGCTCCTAGGCGTGCCTAACATCTCTCTTTGGAACCTGGCCTATTAATATAACAAATATAGCAGTGGGACCATAACTATTAATGCATAGCAGTTTAAAAATCAGTCCAGGACTAACTGATATTGTATATCTTGCCAAAAGAGCTTTTTAAAGCAATTTAGAAAAAGTCGCTCTTCAGGAGAGCGATGTAAAGATGAGGCAGCAGCATTTCTATAAATAACAACGCCAAGAGGAAGTTGTTGCTATGGCAGCACCGGCCACATTTCTATTTTAAATTCAGAAGATACCTACTGGCATCTACTGTCCAAAAGTTAGAAATGCAGCCATTGTAATGCCCCAAAACTGTCCAGCAAATGGAGCAAAATACTACTCCAATACAATGTACTAAACACTTGGGCTTGGATCCAAAAAGCATTGCATGAGTGGAAGGCACTTCCCCCAATTTCAATCCCCTAATCCTGCTTGCAGATCCCAGGCCTACATGCTGTTGCATTCCAGAGGAAAAATGGAACCCATCAAAAACAATTTTTTCAGAGAACACAGAGAAGAGAAAGCCCTGTTCTGTGAATGGAGCTCCATTCTGTTCACAGAACAGAAGCTAGGATCCAGGCCTTGGTACTTTCAGGACTGATGACTGGAAGTACAACACGAGTTACAGTGCAATTAATTTTAAAAAAAACTGAAACAAAAAGAGGTCAGGCAGGCACCAACCTTGTATTCCTACTGGTGTCTCCTGAAAACGTTGCTGTTCCAGAAAGTTTTCCCTCAAAGTGACCAGCTGTGGTTTTATTTGCACCTTGTTTCTTAAAAATACGTTTTAACATGTTTTTATTCTTTTATTCTATTGTTCACCACTCCAAAATTCTTGAATGGGGAGCGGTATATAACTATTGTAAATAAAATAAATAAATAAATGTATATAGAAAAGTGCCAATAGAACAAAGAGGGTAAGATTCAATATGTAACTGCTTTCCTGATTCTAATATGCAGTTATAGCAAGTTTTAGTAAATACAGTATCTTCCATCAGTGTGTAGGATCAGCTATACGTGCCATAACAAAGCTTTCAAATAAGAAGTCATAGCCGCTCGGACAGAGTGTTGAATCAGATCCCCTCAACAGAACCTCTTCTGCAAAAGACTCACATTAACCAGTGTTTATATTTATTATTATTATTATTATTATTATTATTATTATTATTATTATTATTATTTATTTATATAGCACCATCAATGTACATGGTGCTGTACAGAGTAAAACAGTAAATCTGAAGTAACCAGATGCATCCAAGCTTCCAGTAGTCTTCACTCAGTGACTATATATTTTGAGTCAAAAAAGCAGCTCTATTATATCCCAGGATATTCTAGGTTCAACACTCTATAACCTCCTATTGATAGAAACATCTCACAATTTTTTTGAGAACAACCTGCCAGCACGTGTTCTCTACTAAAGTTTCACAATTTATCTGCAGTTACAAAACAGATTACATGCTAGTCCTTCCTGAAAGGGTGGCCTTCTAAATAGGCATGACAAGGTCATCATCTCTGACATCACAAATAAGAAGTGAACACAGACCAATGTCATCTGTTCAAACAGATGCCTCCATTCAGTATCCAGAACAGCTCTTGTGGAAAAGATACGTATTTGCTTTTTAGACATTCCTCTTCCAAGGGCTTTTGGGGTGACTTGATTAGCTCCTTCTCCCATTTGTTGTTCTGATCAATGTTAATGCTAGTTAGTATCTATATGATGATTTAATGTGTCTCGTTAACTCCTTTGGAAACTTAGGCCTTAACTAGACTGGGCGAAATCCCAGGGCGAACCCCAGGATCATCCCTGTGTGTCCACATGACGCACAGGGGATCCTGGGATCAGGGAGGGATGATCCCTTCCTTGCCCCGGGGTCTCGACCTCCACTTTGGGCCTGGTGTTTCCGCAGTCCTGGGCAGAGCCTGAGACCGCGGAACATGTAGCCCATTGCCGCAGCTTGACCCAGCTCTGTGCAATTCCTCGCCAGGAGCGCTGCGCCCATCGGGGGTAGGGTGGGGGGAGTGGGGAAATTAAGTTAAAATAAAAAAATCTTACCTTTGCACACGACTGATCATGCGCTCCATCTTCTTTTTTTAAAAAAATGGCGGGCGCGACACCTCTCCTCCTGAGGTCGTCACGCCTTACATGTAAACAGAGGAGGGATCTCGCATCAATCACAACGTGAGATCTTCCCTCCTCTGTCGTGGGATAGAAGTTAGGTCTAGCTAAAGCCTTAGTTGAAAGGCAATTAAGAAAATACTTTAATCAATAAAATACTTCAAAGAATATTGTCTGCAGTTCTCACTCCACAGTAATGTGCCATACATATGAACTAAAATCGACTTAAAATCACCTTTTAAAATGATTATTTCTTCTGCAGCACTTAGGGAATATTTATTGTTACACAGTTACTGGAGAGTAGATAAGCATGCTAAATTCTATTGGACTTGTATACCCCTTCTTTTATTCCCTTTTATAGCAGTAAGGAGATTAAAAAGTTCTGCTTTAAATTTTAAACCAACCAATGGTCCCTATGTGGTCTGAACTTAAGGGACAGTGGTGATTTGTTTAGAACAACAATGGTTAGTGAGAACAGGCCACAGTCAAATCATGGTTTCAGATCCTGGCTTGAAACCACAATCTTTCAAGTTTGGATGTCACACAGGAAATTGCGGTTAGCTGAAAATATAAAGTGGAGACCTTCTATCTCTTCATCATTAGCAGTTCATTTTCATAGCAGGAAACCATGGTTTCCTGTTATGTGATGGACAACCAGCTTTGTTGTTCTTTCCTAAAGTTCTCCCATAGAACAACCAAGTTGGATGACTTAAACACTTGCTACTAACCAACATGACAAATTCAGCCTGGGAGTATTTAATTCTACAGGACAGCCACTACGCAAACATGTCCAAGCTATATTCCTACATAAAACAGTATCTAGAAGGTTGCGACAGTACCTAGGAAGTTCCTTAGCCCTAGCACTTCCCTTTTCATGTGTGCTTCTCATAGTTCAGTATTGTAAATGCAATGGAATAAATCCTTGCTAATACTAAAATGGTTTTCACTGAAACAAGGATACATAGCCAGTTTGAAATCCAGATTAGGCACAAACTCTGGTTAGCAGTAACCATGGTTAACATCAGCATGTGCATAATGCTGAGCCATAGTTAAGAGCAGCAGTGGGAGTGTAGGTAAATTTACATACAAAAGAGGGGTAGGCATCAGGAAGAAGAAGGCACAATCATGCAGTCTGATCTGGCTCTGTTAACCATGGTTAAATTCACAGACGCGATACACCTGCACCAGCCCAAAAGATATTTTTTGCAGTTTTACAGTCAGTGAAGCTAATGCTATCCAGCTACCTCTCTATAACACATAAAACACCAGTCACTACCTTGTGAATGGTTAATGTTTATGGCCACAATCCATGATCAGTACAATTAATCAACTGAAGCTTTGGTCATAAATTAAAATGTGTTTCTGTGGCCACTGACGCTATACTCTCTGCACTTTATTAGATGAAAGAGAAATTTAGAGATAGCTGTTCCTTCCTCTAACTAGCACAATGTTTTCCTTTCTGGATGAAACTACAATAGGTCTTCTTTTAACAATTAGAATCAAAGGAAACTAAAGCCGATAGTGCGTATGTAAAATCAATCTGGATCTTCCACAGGACTGACAGACGTTGACATTGTTTAATTTTTAACCAATTTTGGTCAACTACTAAAATGAGGAATGCACTATATTCTAAAACTCGAGTTATTGAGTTATGTTTGGTTTTTCACATACATAACATGGGGGTAATTCTCTCTTTCAGAAACTTCAGAGGTTTTCTGGCTATGATCTCAGGTCTAAGAGCAGCATTGGAGAAAACTGGTATATCTGCACACTAGAGAGTTATAAGCAGAAACATTATGTTTACTTAGTAGTCACTTCAGATTCTAGTATCAGTTGCTAGTACTCTTCAATTACCAGTATTTTAATGCAACTTTGTTTTTATATTCCTTATATTCAAAGCATAATAAATACAAAAATATTCAGTCAACCTTTAAATGAGTTATGATCTGGGAAAGAAGATGTAGTCAAACAAGAGACATAAGGGAAGTTAATTTTTTTGGAATTGGATCTGTATGTTCTTTAAAAGGGTTGCAAGCATAAAACCTTAACAGCACAATCCTAGCTATGCTTACTCAGAAGTAAACCCTGCCACGACACAGGCTCTGAACAACAGGCCTGGCCGTGGACACTCCCTGCTCAAGCCAAGCACCACCACTTGATACGCCTGAGGCGAGGGACAAACACCACCTTTCTCCAAACTATGTGGAGAAAGGGGTTAAATGGAGAAGAAGGATTTAAATAATAAAATAATGTGCTGTGAATTATATGTGCTGAGGAGAATTATTGTCAGAGTGGGTGTTAAATGAATAAACTTCAGATGATGAATGCCAAACAGACACGTGGGATTTTTGTGGTAGTTAAAACAAAATAATTAAAATTTATTTTAAAAGCTCACAAGCTTTGTTTCAAAATAAAACATTAAAAAAAATCTTTTTGAAACTTCTCATCCAATCCTTTCACCATTCACATGCACACTTTCCTGTCACACACACACATTGACTCTTGAATTTTATTATCAGTACTAGCTGTACTGTAAGCCTATGTGGCAGGGCCTTGCTATTTACTGTTTTACTCTGTACAGCACCATGTGCATTGATGGTGCTATATAAATAAATTATAATAATAATAATACCCTGCCACGCGTTGCTGTGGCTCAGTCTGG
The DNA here is from genome assembly GCF_023053635.1 of Elgaria multicarinata webbii. Taxonomy (NCBI): domain Eukaryota; kingdom Metazoa; phylum Chordata; class Lepidosauria; order Squamata; family Anguidae; genus Elgaria; species Elgaria multicarinata. The sequence goes on from NC_086171.1 coordinate 130,774,883, forward strand.
TTAAAATGAAAAGAAAAAAAAGACAAAGCGGATGTTTCTAATATGTTTAATTTCACAATGCTTGTGGATATACAATATTTTTAGTTGTTCCATTGTCTGTGTAGATATAGAGATTGTCTGGTTTGCCGACTCTAGAACACGCAACATATAACTGTCCATGTGAGAAGCAATCTGTGTCTAGATCTAAACCACACAATTCTAAAGATTGGCCCTGAGCTTTGTTGATGGTGATTGCAAACGCCAATCGAATTGGGAATTGCAATCTCTTAAATTGAAATGGCATATCTGTTGGAATCATAGGAATGCGAGGAATGAGGACATCTTCACCTTTGAAAGGTCCTGTCAAGATTGATCTCCGACTATAACAATTGCCACTTCGTCTATAGTTGGAGCATTGAATCTTCGCACGTGTTCTCCAGCAGGCGTTTTGTCAGCATGAATAACAATCTTGTGTGTATCAGATGGCATCATGTCAATTGCTGTTTTGAACAAATGTACTAAATTGTTTTTTTCGTGAAGTAGCTGTTGCAGTTTTGAAACGATGGACCTTTTTATGCTGGAATAAATTCTGCAGCGTGCATTCAATTCATCATTGCCATCACCAATGAAATACATTTGTAGGAATTTATGTTGACTATCTTGAAATGGAAGGAAGGAGCCGGCTTTATGATAAATTTGTCCTTTGACTTTGAAAGTTGGCATAAATGAAGCTGTGATGATTTCTGCACTGAACGACGTCATTTGGAAGCATGAGTTGTATTTCCTGATGTTAGATAGGAAATGCTTTGATTCTGCGGTATATCCGGCAAGCAAAGTTTGTAATGGCTCTGGTGGTTCTCCAAGTTGAGGCAGTTTAATTTTTCCAGCAGCGCAACACATTCCTTTTGTTTCTCCATTAAATTTAAGAGCCTTGCAATAAGGACACACTTCAGTCATAGTGCCAATGAGAACATGCCACCTCAAACTATAATCATCAGCTGGGTTGTACCGGAATGCAAGGCGATTGTAATCGTGTGATTGTTTACCACGGAGTCGTGTTTGACGCTGATGTGCTGTTTCTCGTTGACGTCTTTCAGCCACTCTCAGCCTGTCGCGTTCATTCTGTTGAGAACAAAGCAGATCTGAAGCTGTAGAATGCGATTGCTGTGCTCGCAACCGTGCATCCTCAAGTCTAGCTGAACGTTGCTTGGCTGGTTCCTTGGCATGTATTTGAGGCATTCTTTTTCTTTTTTTCTCGTTTGCTGATGCCCGTTCTTCCTCAGTCTGATTTGCAATTTCTCATCGCAGTGCTTCCGCTCTGTGAGTACGACAACCTAAGTGTGATCTTCTGTGAGGCATTATTTGGATGAAGTAAAGCAGATTGTTTGGTTTTTAAAAAAGGATGTTTTTACGGTGAGGAGGTTAGTGGAAACTCCTGGCAGTTACCTTTCTTCAGAACGTGTAACTGTCACAGGTGTGACATCTATATTCACTCAGCCAATTGTGAGAGAATATGCAAATAGGAGAGGAGGCAGAGGCAGTGGATTGGCCTACTGGTTGGCGATATCACAATGACTTATAAGAGCAAATAGGAGAGAACATGCAAATAAGAGAGAAGGCAGAGGCAGTGGATTGGCCTAATGGTTGGCGATGTCACAATGACTTATAAGAGCAAATAGGAGAGAACATGCAAATAGGAGAGAAGGCAGAGGCAGTGGATTGGTCTACTGGTTGGCGATGTCACAATGACCTATAAGAGCAAATAGGAGAGAACATGCAAATAGGAGAGGAGGCAGAGGCAGTGGATTGGCCTACTGGTTGGTGATGTCACAATGATCAGCAGGACTGGTTTTGAGGAGGCCTATTTCTTCGATTTTAAGACAAACCTTTGACCCCATAGAGAACATAGTTACATAACAACGCTCGCGTATTCAAACGCAATGCTGTGTCAAAATTTCAAAGCAATCGGTGAAGAACTTTCGGAGATATAAAAGCATGTTTTTACGGTGAGGAGGTTACTGGAAACTCATGGCAGTTACCTTTCTTCTGGACGTGTAACTGTCACAGGTGTGACATCTATATTCACTCAGCCAATTGCGAGAGTATATGCAAATAGGAGAGGAGGCAGAGGCAGCGGATTGGCCTACTGGTTGGTGATGTCACAATGATCAGCAGGACTGGTTTTGAGGAGGCCTATTTCTTCGATTTTAAGACAAACCTTTGACCCCACAGAGAACATAGTTACATAACAACGCTCGCGTATTCGAACGCAACGCTGTGTCAAAATTTCAAAGCAATCAGTGAAGAACTTTCGGAGATATAACGACAGTAACGAACGGTCTTTTTCATTTTTATTTATATAGATTGTTTATTTTACACAAACTGTCTATCTGCACCCCCACTCAAAAGACACCACTCTCTATACTGAACCTCAAACCCTCCAGAACCCAAGTACTCTACACACAGAGAGCTAAAGCACTAAAGGCTAAAGACTCTCAAGAGTACCTAAAAGTCTCCCTCAATCCCCTCAGTCATTCCCTTATATATCACTCCTCCCCCCTCCTAAGACATTCTAACTCCACCCACTCAGGTCAACATTCTAAGCACCACAGACTTACCAATTCTCAGACATGCATTAGGGAACTGACTTGTGGGGTGTAACGCCACAAACCCCACTGAGTTTAGTGATATTTATTCCCAGGTATGTATAGGACTGCAGCCTAAGATGGAATCTTTAGGATGGGTGACCAGAGAACCCTTTAGAAACCGTTAACAGTAAAGTCAAACCAAACTAAATATAGTTTACTGTATCTTTGCGAATTGCCATTATACACAATTAAGAATGAAGCACAAATTTAGCCAGATTAAATATATCTTCAAATAATATTCTGAAAAGACTAACTTTGATGCCATGTGTTATACATATATAACGACACAATGCCTCAACTCCTCAGACGGAAAAAATGTTTCTTATTTTCACTAACTGCTTTCCTTTATCTTCGACTTCAAAAGGTTCTCTTCTTCCTGTCATTATATGACAGCTACAGTTGGATAAAATATTGTGTCATAAATATGGGTCATCAATTCAGGTCACAGATATTCCTTACTTATAGTACCATGAATTCACCTTAGCCAAAGCAACCAAATATCCTGTTTATAAGCAGCTAAATATAAGAATATGAAACTGTATGCAGCCATGAGAGAAGAGATAATCTACTCTTAATATTAAATAGGTCTGTATGATGTGAGGGAAAACTATTCAGAATTTTGTAGTAGGCGTTTGAGCAATTTACCAGGAAACCTTCACACAACTGGATACGAAATACATAAATAATACTGATTAAATGGTATGTTTTATATAGATTATATCTTTGCTGACTAGAATATATAGGTAACTTACCAAGGTGGTTAGATTCTGGGCTGCTGCAATTACTTGTCAGCATAGGATGATGTTAAATGTCTGACAATGTTTTAACTTGCTAAAGCTTGTATTATTATGAGTGGGACATGTGCAATTGCTGTTTTTTAATCCACTTATTCAATTTTACTTCTTTTTTAAATATATATATATATATATATCTATATCCAGTATCAAATTGATCAAAGCTGCATAGAAATACCTCTGAAATCTGTTCCTATGAGAAGAAATATGCTGATATGAAAATGGAGAAAATGGATTTAAGTATTAAAACAATGTTGTAAGTTGGGGCTAAAATTAAAAGAAATATAAACCCAGCAGTTTCATCATTTATATATAAGTTGAGTGGCAATGTTAAGATTTGAAACAGTGGATAGTATCCAATGTTAGTTCTACACAGAGTAGACCCATTGAAATGAATGAGATTTACGTTATTACGACTTGTGGTTGCAATTCTATATATGTTTAGACAGAAAAAAGTCCTATAATTCCCAGCACCCCTCCAGCCAGCCATGTAAGATCTTTTCTGTCATAAGATTACACTCTAATGACCCATTCATTTCAATGGAACTACTCTATGGCCCTGTTTCAGATGACACACTAAACCACAGTGATTGAACATTTTGAGTTAAACATTATGGCTTAGTATGTTGTGTGGACTATGACTTAAGTGTGTCATGTGAACCATTCTTAACCATGTTGACTACATAACCACAGTTTAAACACACTCACAAACCATTTCTTGCAAAAGGGTTAGCGGCATTAGTGTAGAACTAAAATTGGATATTACTTTAAATATTAAGATATTTAATTGGTTTCTTTAATTTTGAGTTCCTGTCAAATTTGAACAATTTTTCTTTGTCTAAATTTATAAATTTTCAGAAATATTTTTTCTATATCCAGATATTTCACAAAATTTATCTAGACACTTAAATGGAGTGTTCTAGTCTAGTTAAAGTTAATGCAATATCATCAGCATATGAAAATCAATTCATGTGAGACTGCCCATTAATTATCAGTCTTGCCTTGGATCTTTTACTGCTCTTAAATTCATTATGAGCTCTTCTCCCTTAATTAACTCCTTTCAACACTTGAAATAAAAACTCTCCACTCTATCAAATGCTTTTTCTGCATCTATAAAGCCAAATATTGCTTGATCTTTCTGATATTCTCAATATATTTATCATTCTTCTTGTATTAGAAATTCTTCTCCATTTTTCAAAGCTTGTCTGATGCCTTTTTATACATTTATGTGCAAGGCTGCTCTAATACCACAGGTTTCTCCCCACCCCATTCCCAATGAAATTCATAAAGTATTTCATGGAAGATATTGAGCAAACACTAGCAGTTCTGCTAATCCTTTTGAGCAGATTAGTGAGACTATCAAATTTAAGGCTGTTCATCTCTGAGAATTCCTTGAACGAACTCAGGCTTATACAATATACTCCCCAGTCATACTATGTAACTTAAAGTGGAAATTTTCAAGCTGATACTTTGTGATTTAGCCTGAAACAAATGAGATACTAATTCCTTTCAGAAACCCAGGGTGCATCCAGACAGATATGATTTGAGTGCTAAGTGCGCTGTGAAAGCTCATTCATGCAGTCCTTCATGGAGAACTATTCTTCCAGTCTGCAGTTGAACTTGCTTCTTGCGATGTCCCCTTCCCTCTCTGGAGCAATTTTTCAACTTTTAAAAAGTATGAATTTTTTTGGTAAAAGGACATACATGCTGCCAGGGGGATAAAGACAGGTACATAATGTCACTTTCATTGAATCTGCATTCAATTTGCTGATTAATATGCCTGCCACTGGCATATTAACTTAGGAAAAAGCTAGACTTGCCATACTGGGGAAATATGCACTGGGTCTCCGGGTTTTTGGTACATTTGTACGTGCCAACACATGTCTTTACTTAGCGCCAGAATAAAGTCAATGTTGGTGCCAGTCGTACCTCCAAGGGGAGGGCATTCCACTTCTGAGGTGCCACAACAGAGCAAGCCCTCTCCCGTATCCCACCACTTAAAGAAGAACTGCAGGGCAGGGGTATTGCTCTATGGCTTGTCTCAGGGCTCATCCACACTAAGCAGGATATTCCACTATGAAAGTGGTATGACAGCGGTATGTAAAAGGCAGGAGCCACACTACTAGTTTATAGCAGTACTGAAGTGAACTGACAACTCCTGGGGCCCATTGGCACATACCATATACCGCTTTCATACCACTATATCCTGCTTGGTGTGGCTCCTGCCTTTTATATACAGCTTTCATACTGCAATATCCTGCTTGGTATAGATGAGCCCTTTGTCTGCCATAACTATTACCAAGCATTTCACTGGTCTCAAGACACAAAAGTAGGAATCTGCAGGTTCATGACAATGCAGAGATTGCTCTGGCCCTTCTTTGGCAAATCACTGGCCAGGGAGAAGGTGAAGACCCTTTCTCCACAGACAGCATTGAATCATAATGAGCTACCAGAGGAGAGATAGAGCTATTTGTCCCTCTACCTATGGCTAGTTAAATTTCCATGCTGGCTGTGAAGGAAGAGACTTCATTTCTTCCTCAGTATGGATGCTGAGAGGGCTGATGGAGGAGGGGCAAAGCAATCTGTCCGTCCTCTGGAAACCTGCTGTATTTCTACCGAGAATATGGCTATCAATGGCTACTAGTCATGATGGCTATATAGTATCATACAAGAGACACTAGGCAACTGAATATGAGTTGCTGGGAAACACAAGCAGGAAGGGGTAAATTGTGCTCATGTCCTGCTTGTGAGCTCCTATAGACATCAGGCCACTGTGTGAACAGAATGCTGGACTACATTGGTCTGATCCAGCATGGCTCTTCTTATGTGCCTAATCTCCTGGGGCAGAGAGTTCCACATTCGAGGCACTGCCACTGAGAAACCCGTCTTGTATTTCCATCAACTGTGAAACACTGATTATAATATGTTATTAGCCACCTTGCAGGCTCCGGAATGGCCATGTTGATAAGAGTATAAATATTTGTGTGTATCTATGTATCTTTTCAAACAACGAAGCACATTCAGTTTTAATAGATTAGACAATTAGTGTAAATCTTTAAATTGGTTGACAGCCTTGGGAAAATTAAAATACAGAAGATCTTCATGGCTATACCCAAAGTATTTATAATTATGGAACTATTAAAATTTCTCAAAACTTTCTACTTAAGTTACAGAAGGGTTTCTTTCTTGTTTTCACTAGAACTTGTAAAATACAGATTTAAAATGCTTCACTTTCATTTAATTCAACTTGTGATGGATGCACACCACAGCATAGAACCTAGGCCAAGAAGATTTGTATGCCACACCAATGGTTAGTTTATGACCTTTTGGGAAGTATTCTGTCTTGAAATATAGTGGACTGGGAGGCTATTTAGTGAGAGAAGCCAATAATTTAGAAAGCAGCTTCCACAATGTCCTGGAGTATATATAGTTTTAAAATAGTTCAAACTATTAGAAAATCTCAATCACAGAGGAGGTTTGATCTGCACTGAAAATCAATAATAAGTATGAAAGACAAATAAGGCGTCATCTACACCAAGCAGGATATTGCACTATGAAAGCAGTTTATAAAAGGAAGGAGCCACACTACTGCTTTATAGCGATACTGAAGTGCACTTACAACAGGTGGGTCCCACTGACACATACCATATACTGCTTTCTTACCACTGTATCCTTCTTGGTGTGGCTCCTGCCTTTTACATACCACTTTCATAGTGCAACATCCTGCTTGGTGTAGATGAGGCCTAAGATATAGGCTTGTAAACAGATACTTGTCTGATCAGACTACTTGGAAAATAAGTTTTTGCAAACAGAAAGAAAACTGGTTCTTTCTTCTTTCAGGCTGTCAATGTGCCAAAATAATTAACACAGATACCTGTGAACAGGTGACCTAGTAACTTTTTTGCTCTTATCTGTACAGCTGAAACTGAAGTACAAAACAAGACCTATGTCTGAAAGGGGAGTGTAAGTTGCTAGGTGAAGTATGGCTGACTACCACACATGTTAATTTGGCACTTGTCTTATTTCAAAACTATAAGTAGCTGTACACACACTCTGTCAATTTAACACTCTATCAATTTTAACATAAATTTAAATTTATTTATTTATTGCATTTTTATACCGCCCAATAGCCGAAGCTCCCTGGGCAGTTCACAAAATTTAAAACCATTCAAAGTATGAAACAAACAGTATAAAAACATGATATAAAATACAATATAAAAGCACAACCAGGATCAAAACAGCAGCATATCTTCCTAACAGAACTATTGGAAGGTGTGCTTTATATATATGTAATCATGTCGTTTCCTATGATTACAATAATGAAAAAATAGTACATTTATGTACATTTTCTACTAGCTACACAGGCTACAATATAATATAGTCTACCAAACACAGTGTCTTGAGCCCAGATACAATGGATTATATTTCTTTATAAATAACGTACTTTTAGAAGAAGTAGTGTGCAAGCTCACATTATATTTGATTGCTCAGCATGTATTATGTGACTATGTGAATCACAGACTATTTAGTACACATGTCTTTCTGCACAGCTCTTACCAGATGCACAGTCACTTTCTGCATCCAGTAGCTTTATTGCACACTGGGGTGAGCCACCTGCAGCCTTAGGAACCACACGTGGCTCTCAGCCTAGTTTCAAAAGCTCTCTCCAAGAGCATTCTATCCCTTTCCCAGCAGCTTGCTACAGAAAGGAGGGAAGAAGCAAATAAAGGAGGATGACAGAGAAAGAGAAGAGGTTTTGTCCCCACCCACCAAGGACATGTGCCCACCCCGCAACAGACTACCCCTGAGGAATGTGCCCCTTGCCGGGAAAGAGGTTCCCAATTTGTTTTGTAGACTATGCCTTCCATCCAAAATATGGCCAATGGCAAGAAGGAGAAGTTTTACAGAATCTTACATCTGAAGCCTAAATGCATCTGCTTGAAGGTCCCATTCATTTCAGCAGATGCACTGGGGCTGTTCACACAACACACTAATTCACACTCAGTGGTTGAGTGTGGGTTGTTGTTGAACTGTACATTAGCATATTGTCAGAACCCAGGACATTCTCTGCAGAGTGGTTTGCTAACTATGCAGTATGAGTTATTTTTCTCAAACAAGCCACCTTGAGAACTTACGGTTTATTGTTGGGTTGCTTAGGGTGGTTCATAATCCATACTGCATTGTTAACAAGCCAGCCTGTGGAAAATATCCTGGGTTCAGACAACATGCTAACCCACCATTCAACAAACAATCCACAATTCAACAAAACCCACACTCAATCACTTGATGGGGGTTAGCATGTTGTGTGAACAGGCCCGCCAACTAAATGCTTCCATTATGTGGTGTTGATGTTTTAACTATGCTGAAAACCATCTTGCATAAATTTCTGATGGCAGGGGTAATAGCTGTAGAAATAAAATTAAGTTAAAATAGTCCTAACATCCAAAAGTTTGGAAAAGACATAAACTAGACTTCCCTAATCTGGTGCCCCTCAGATATTTTGTACTACAACTCCCAGTATTCCTCATAATTGGCCATGATGACTGGGAATGATAGGAGCGGAAGTCCAAAACATCTGGGGGGGGGGCACCAGGTTGGGGAAAGCTGGCATAAGGTAGCATGTGAGCCGTATGAACCTTGAGAGATTTAGCAATGTCAGCCTTAAAATATGCTTCTGCAATCACATGGTTTCATGTTATTGCCTTTACAACATGCTTATTCCAATATTGTTCATATGTGATCAGCAGAGGAGAGAGACATACACACACTACAAAGAAAGTAACTCACAGATCTTTGCCAAGATAGAGGTGTTCTGAAATAAGACTACAAAATAGTTCAGCAGTAGAATACTGTTTTCATTTCTTGCCCCCATATTCCAGAATAATACAAGAACAATGCTACAACTAACTCTGGAAAAGTTTCACAAGCATGCATACCAAGATATTTGCTGCTAGACCTTAGGTATTTGAGTTCTCCAAATCCCAGGGTTATGTGTACACTAACAGTTCATGATTAGGCTGCCCCACTGAGGTAAATAAGCATGCAAATGCATAAGTATTTGAAGGATCTGAGTCAAAGACACCATCACAAAATTACTCAATGGTATGGAATAAGAGGCCCACCCTGGACCCAATGGTACTACACAACTACTACCCAGTCGCAAATATACCATTTCTAGGGAAGATACTTGGGAGGTTTGTGGTGGAGCAACTGCAGGCACACCTTTGAAGGATACTGATTATCTAGACCCATTCCAGTCTGGGTTTCAATCTGGTTACGGGACAGAATCAGCCTTGATCGCCCTGATGGATGACCTTTACTGAGAGAAGAACTGGGACAGTGTAACCCTGTTAATTCTGCCGATCTCTCATTGGCTTTTGATACCATCGACCATGGTATCATCCTGGATTGACTCTGTGGGATGGGCATCGGAGGCACTTGACTATAGTGGTTACGGTCCTACTTACAGGGCTAATTTCAGAGAATAACATTGGATGCTTATTCCTTGCCTCTTGGCAATTGATCTATAGAGTTCCACAGGGCACCATCTTGTCCCCAATGTTGTTTAACATCTATATGAAGCCACTGGAAGCTGTCCTTAGGGGATTTGGAGCCAAATGCCATCTGTATGCTGATGACATGCAGTTCTATCTCCCTGTGACATCTGAATCAGGTGAGGCTGTGCAAGTCCTGGATCAGTGCCTAGATTCAGTAATGGGCTGGATGAGGGCCAATAAACTGAAACTGAATCCTGGCAAGTTGGAAGTCCTGTGGCTGCGTGGTTCCCAAGTCTGGGAGATAGGCTCATTGCCTGTTCTGGATGGGGTTGCACTCCCTCTGAAGGATCAGGTTCATAGTTTGGGAGTACTTTTAGATCCAACTCTGTTGTTAGAGGTCCAAGTGGCTACGGTGGCTCAGAGTGCCTTTTACCAGTTTTGCCTGGTACATTAGGTATGGTCTCCTGGACAGGGATAGCTTGGCCATAGTGGTACAGGCATTAGTAACCTCAAGACTGGATTACTGCAATGCACTCTATGCAGGGTTGCCCTTAAAGCTGCTCCAGAAGCTGGAGATAGTGCAGAATGCAGCAGCTTGGCTGTTGTTGGGAGTTGCCTCTTTTCAACTTGCAACTCTGTTGCTGAGGGAACTGCACTGGCTGCTTAATTGCTACCGGGCCAGATTTAATGTTCTATTGCTAGTGTACAAAGCCCTAAACAACTTGGGACCAGGATACCCGAGAGAGTGCCTTCCCCCCAATCAACCTGCCTGTTCATTTGAGGGTTCATTCCTGGTGGTTCCACATGGACCTATGGTCCGATTAGAGACCACCAGGACAAGAGCCTTCAGTGTGGTGGGCCACTTCCTATGGAATTCTCTGCTTTTGGAGGTTAGGCAGGTGCCAACATTGCATTGCTTCTAGTGCTTTCTAACAATGTTGTTGTTCCAGGAAGATTTCTCTGAATGACTGGCTACAGTTTTATTTGCACTTTGTTTCTCTTAAAAATGTATTTTTAACATGTTTCTATTCCGTTTTTATTCTTTTATTCTATTTGTTCACCGTTCTGAAATCTCTGGATGGGAAGCAGTATATAAATACTGTAAAATAAATAAATAAATGTGTAGAGATGACCAAAGGTTAAAACAGCACCTGCATTTGGAAACTCCCAAGTTTCAGATCTAGCAGATCAGATTTTTTTATCTAGAATTTTCTGATCTAAAGTTAATGGGCATGAATCTGGATATAACTTCAGTAGTGAATATAATGCTCACAATATATTTAATATAATATCCTTTCTATTATCCTTTAATATATTTTATCATAATGCAATTTGTTCATTTCCATTGTGAACTATACTTCCTACACTAACTGTCTTTCTCTGAAATCAATAAGTTTACTTCTAAGTAAATGTGTTACAGTTAATGTTCTGATTAATTGAAGTCTCTTAGGTGCCTTTCCACAATTAAACCAGCTGTTATATAGTATGTTGAATAGATTGTATAGTTTTTCATGCTAGTTCCAAATGTGCTTTTATTTTGGGACATGGGGTAGCCTTGCCAAACATTAATACCCGACAAAAGTTTTACTAGCCTCTTTACCCATAAATATGTTAATCATTTATGAAATCATCAACAGCTGGGGTTATTCTGATGTTTCCTGGTTATCTGAAGAAGATTCTTACCATAGGTGACCAGACAAGTGTCTATTTATTATTTATTTTTATTTATTTTATTTATTACATTTAAATCCTGCCTTTTTTCCTCCAAGGAACCCAAGGCAGTGTACATAATCCTCCTCCTCTCCATGTTATTCTCACAACAACAACCCTGTGAGGTAGGTTGGGCTGAGGGTGTGTGACTGGCCCAAAGTCACCCAGTGGGTTTCCATGGCTGAATGGGGACTAGAACCTAGATCTCCTGATGCCACTACACCACACTGGCTCTCTATTTACAGGCTTAATATCCAAAAATCCCATTTATATAGCATCTTCAATTAGAGCAGCTTTTTAAATACATCACTAGCCCACAGAAAAAAGTACTAGCTTGCTTATTCTACCATGTCCTAAAAAGAAAGAAAATCAGTTTTTAAGCTTCTTAGTTTGGTGCCCTGGTGATAACTTACATGTCTATTTACAAGCTTGCTTTACAAAATAAGCCTAAAACAAGCATACAGAGGTCTGGGTTAGAAGTTATGACCTCATTCTAATAAGCTATGGTTTATCAGACCAACAAGTATTATGCTGTAACTATTCCACCCTCCCACCTAACATTATAATAAACACTTCACATAGTTTGTTAAGCCACAGTTCCCCATTACATCTGAATCAGGAAATGTGGTTTAATCTCTGCTAAATAACCAGGATATGAAACCAGGATCTAACCCTGGTTTCAAAACGCAGTTTGTAAATGAAGATTAAGCCACAGTTTACTGGTCTGATCTAACCAGAAACTGTGGTTTATACACCATGATAGAAGTGTCGAAGCCAGGCCATGAGAGAAGGGGTGAGGACAGAACATATGGGCACAACAGTTGTTTTTAGCTGGAAGATGAGCTAAGCAAAGTCTTCATAGCAGTGCATACTTGTTCTAGAAAGATGTCCCAGTCATAGACGGAGGCAAGGAAAAAGAGGCAGATTTTTATAAAGATGTTTTGGACTACGACTCTCAACATCCAACCCACTCCTATGCTGACTGAGAGTAATGGGAACTTTAGTCCAGCATATGTGGAGGGCACCAGATTGGGGAGGGCTGTTTTAGTACATTTGGATGAAAAAACATCCACCATTGTAAAGTGCTTTAAGTATATCCCAAAGTGTTAAAAGGCTAACAACTGGAATAATTGCCAGTTTTTCAGAAACTAGGCAAGTTCTCTGTTGCAAAATTTAGAATATCGTCATCGTTTGGCTATGTAACTCAGTCACATTTGCAACTCCATATGTCAACAGTCCTGTGGTGGGAAGATTACAAAGGCAAGCCAATAATGTCCACCTATCAGTATCAATACATATTCATCAACATTACAAGTCCAATGAGATTTCTCAGAAACATTCAAGCCCACCCTTCAAGCACTCAACAAGAAAGCTCATATAGACTGCACCAGTGTCATATAATGAAGATCACAGACCCTAAGCCAGGGCTTAGTTAGCCAGTTCAATAACCTAGCCCTAGTGGATTCAGTTTCCACCTGTTATCAGAAAAGAACAAAACAAAAACAAGTGCAGGTTCAAGTACAAATTTTCTCTATAGTTCCACAATGTTTCTGTGGATTGCCTGAATAGAATTTGAGGGCTACCAGTAGTTCATAGATCAGTTCAAAACCTTTTGCTTCAGGTCTCATCCCACCTGGCCACCCCTCATGACATGTCTTTGGCTACCTTCTCCAGTAGAAGTTAGAAAAAGGACTTCCAGACTGCACTGCCCAGGCTTCCTAGAGTATCAGCTTGAGAAACAATTCTAGGTAGACTGGCTTACTATGGATTATCTTAAAGACACTTCTTGCCCTATCCTTCGTTTTCACAAGACTGGGAGGCAGACAAATAGGAGGGGAACAGAAGGGCATAGGGAGAGATAGAACTGTTCCTGCAGTTGATTCCTCCCTTTGGGCATTATGATTTCATTCTGCCCCCCACACCTTGTCCTTCTACAACAAAATTGTGAGCAACGAGAAAACAACCCTAGAGTAGGAAATGTGTCTTCTTGAACAAAACATATAGAGTTCTTTATCTCAAGATTATGAGCATATACTTTAATTCATTTATCAGGTAAGTAAATAGCTCCCTCTCTTTAAGCACCCTGAATTTTAAAGACAATGACAGTCCTAATTCATTAGAGGCCACCCCCAGTTTGGATTCCTTTCTCTCTCTGTCTCTCAGTATTCACTGAAGCACAGTAAGTTTAGCCTTTCATCAGTACTTCCTGCTTTAACCCAAAATAGAGCTGAAGTAGGTTTATGCTGCAATCCTGAACAGACTTTTGTAAAAGTCAGGTCTGAACATATCAATTGAACATAACTAGAACTGTGTTCAGAGCAAGGTTGCCAGTCCCACGTTGGGATACATTTCCTTGCTAAATCAATCCTAATGCTTTCAAAATGTCACTGACATTACTTTATACAGCATACAACACACATCCCAATGTTGTACTGTAGTAAATAAAGGGGTTTGCATTTCATTCATCTACTACTAACAATATCATTAATTAGTTCCAAAGCTATTCAGAATGCCCTACTGGTGGTTAAGAGCTCAACAACACACAAGACATGTTAGATGAAATTTTACTACTAAGTATTAATCATATTGTCATCTACATTGAACACAGTGAACAGTAAAAGCTCCCAAACCCTATCTACATGTAAAAAATATTAACTACACTACAAGTCAGGTTACCCTTCACTGTCTTTCAGGTACTGCAGCATGTCCTTGGTTTACACAATCATCACTTTCAGCAGTAGCTGAATTAATATAGGGCATGATTATCAACATTAATTTCCTTAAATAGATTATTCCACTGCCATTGTTTACTGAATGTATTCAAAACTCTTACACTTTCTAACATAGGTAGAATAAGCTTATAACAAAAATCCCTAAGTCCTTTAACTAGGTTGAGTAGCTCTATAACACTGCAACTCGCAATTAAGCGTCGCTGCATCATATGGCAGAGACAGCCTATGTTTCAAAGACTGCAAGTGCACACAAGTCTGCCTCACTCACTGTTGCAGTCCTATATTTTCTCCTCAATCCTCTCAGCTCTGCCACACATCCACACACCCTTCAAGTCCACAGTTCTAGGAAGGGCACTCAGGGACCTTCTTTCTTGGGACTTCACATACTATACCAATACCTTAAATTTGCATTCAAAATCCCAGAAAAGAACAATTACCAAAGGCAAGCCTATCAGAAGCACCTAGGAGGTGGCCAAGCTGTCTGGGGATGATGGCAGTTGTAGTCTGAAGAGCACCAGGTTGGATAAGGCTGCCTGAAAGGAGAAGTGGGCAGACTTTAGGCTTGTGGGACCCACTTTGTTTTTCACTAGAACCTTGATGTCCAGCAACTGGAGCCAGATGCAAAAAAAGAATTGAGGAACAAAGTGCCTCTGAGCACATGTCAGCTCAAGACTTTGTTTTCAGTACCAGATCTGGAGCTCACACACAAATCCTTTCACTCACAGATCCACTCCTCCCCTCCTTCTTTTCTGGATTTCAGCAACCTAATTCAGACTATTGTTGAACCATTGAAAAGCAGCAGTCCTTGCTGATCTATTCCAAATATCCTAGAAATCTACCAATAGATCCAAATCTACCTTCTGCTCACCCCTGCCTTCCGCTCACCCCGGTTGGTTTTTCCCCTCCCTCCCCTATTACTGTGATTTTAGATTGTAAGCCATATGGCAGATTGTCTTGTTTTGTTTTATTCTGTACAGCACCATGAACACTGATGGTGCTTTATAAATAAATAAATAAATAAATAAATAATAATAATATAATAAAGTATTCACAGCCTGTTCTCTCCTAGCCCTCCAGCCTGCAGGCTGCCCTCAACAGAAACAGAACTCTGCACAGGGGCCTGGACAAGAATATATTTCTGGATAAGGTAAAGCCCTTAGCTTAAAATTAATCACCTGTAGCACCACAGTTCACCAGAGATATTAATGATGCACCACACACAAGAGATAGCATGACAGGGAAGAAAGGTTATACTAGAAACCCTAAGGGGAGTCACACCTTTCAGGGTGGAGCATTAAAGCCAGTGGGTTTTTCTAATGTCAGGCCCACACCAATTCAGTGTAGCAGGCACCCACTAAAAGATTTGGAACTATGCCAATTTACATGGGATCAACATGATGGTCCATTCTCTAGACAGGAATTGTAGCATGGCATTTTCATAATGGTCCCTCAAGGTTCTCTCCCCAGCCCCAGTAAATCAACCCCAGGGGATGCTGCTATTTGGAGATCACAACTTAAATCCCATTGAAATGAAGCACAGCAAAATGCTCAAGTCCTAGAAGGCAGGACTAAGGTTGCAATCCTTTACACAGTTATCCAAGACTAAGTCCAGTTAATCTCAATGGGATTTACTTCTGAGTGGACATACATAGGATTACACTGTTAAATATGTATCACTCTCTGTGTATTTTGTTTTTAATTGGTGCAACTAAGCATTCATTACTCAGTCACTATTTTTTTTTCCAGACTGGATACATAGTTTCCTCAGAATAAAGCCTATTATGTTGTGAAACCATAACAACCTTCATTGTGAAGTTAAATGTTTGCCTAAATTAACTACAAAAGTAAATGCTAATACATTGTTACCAATCTCAAAATGTTTGGAACCTAAACCCTACAATTTTCATCTAGTGCAAATGCTAAAAGAATACTAAAGGCACAATCCTATGCATGTTTAGAAAGAAAAAAATCCTACAACTCCCAGCATTCCCTAGCCAGCATGGCTGTTTGGGGGATGCTGGGACTTGTAGGGCTTATTTCAGTCTAAACATTCATAGATTGCACCCCAAATGAGTTAGGTTAAAACACCTTGGATTGTATTCAATCTTAGTCCTACTTCGAATAGACCCCCTAGAAATGAATGGAACAAGTCAGTCTAAAAACCATTCATTTCAATGGGTTTACTCTATGTAGGACTAACATTGAATACAACTCCTTGGCCTTGGCAGAAGATTACTATATCAAAGCAACCAATAAGCAAGTTATTTTCAATATCACTTGGGGAAAATGGCATGCATCCCTTTAAACATGCTTGCCTCTGGTGCTTAAATTTGTCCAAATGTAAAGAAATCTTATTAGCAATTAGAAATTTGTCAAATAATAAATATATGGTCTTTGGCACACCCACTTTCACTTGAATACCGGCCTCATACAGATTACCAAAATCCCATGCGACAAACTTTCAGCCTGCCAATGTTTCAACGTCTCTGTTATGAGCTAAGGATTAATTCTTAACACTCCCTTTATGGAGAGAGATAACACACTTTATGCACTCTCCTTCACACAATTAACATGCTGGAAGTTGTCCATAAGTTGCAGAAGCTGGGAATGACTGTTTCTACCACAGCAGTGAACACTATAACGGGAAAAGGTTAGGGAGTTTTCTCTGGAAGGGGAAGGAGAAGAGGGCACACACATGTACCAAACAAATCACCGCACATTTTACATTATTATGCAGATCTTGTTCTCAGAGCTTTCCTTTGACACCAAACCCGGGAAATAAACCATTTTTCCAAGAGGGCCAAGACAGAGTTTTAGAAAAGAAAAGCAGCAGAGGACAACAGTGGGGTGGGAGCCTCACCGGCTTTTGATTCATTCCCTTCTCCAGTGGGACAGCCTGACCTAAGCAGAGGACGCGCTTAGGAAAAGGCCGGGCTTGGGGAAGCGCCTGGAACTGCTGTCAGCCTAGCGAGGGCCACAGACCAGTTGGCAGGGGCAACTGAGCTACCCCCGACCCCCCTCCGCAGCTGCCTTCAGCCCGAGAGCGACGAGTTAACCCGCTTACTTATAAGCCCGGGAGGGGGATGCAGCCGTTCCCCACGACCCTGCCCTCCGCGCGTACAAAGCAGGCCCCACCAAGGCAGAAGGGGACGGCGGGCGCTCAGCCCCCGACTACCCGGGCAGGGAGAAGGAGGGGAGCTATCAGTACCGCAGCCCGCCAGGCTAGGCCGCAGGGCCTGCCACTGGCCGTCCCGGTGCACCTTGGTGAGTGGGGAGGAAGGAGAGCGGGCTGGCGAGCGGGCTGCCTTCCCTCCCGGGAGCCAAGGGGTTGCCTTCGCGCTCGCGCGCGCGCTTTCACTCACCGCTCTCGATCTCGTTGCCCTTCTTGGCGGTAGCTGCGTTCCCCATGGCCGGGCCGGGGCGAGCGGCGGCAGGTTGGGCTGCTCCGTCCGTCCAGTGGGGAAGGGCAGGAATCCCGTCTGCGTGTCGAGGCTAGCTGGGCGGCGCGGGCGGGCGGGCGGACCGGCGCCTTCCCTCCCCTCGGCGCTCGGTGTCTCTCCCTCTATCTTCGTTCTCCCCGCTCTGGGGTGTCCGAGAGACCGTGGAGGAGAAGGAGGCGGCGGCGAGGAGCGCTCTTTCTTGCTTACTTGCCTGCCCTCCTCCCTCCCCGACTCACACACAGCGGAAATGACGGCCGCTAAAGCGCCTCCTTCTCCTTCGTCGCCGCCTTGCCGCTGCCGAAGGCTCGCCAAAATCCTTCGGCGCGGCCTGGTGCGCCTCAGCTTTGGGGCCGCCTTAGGAGAGCGGAGATGGTTTCCCCTGGCTACGCATGCAGCGCTGACTAATATATATATAATATTATTGTTATTTTACACGGCCTGTAGCAAGCGTCCGCCCCCCGCCCGGAGAAACCGTACCGCCGCGCCTCTTACGCACAGGATGACAGACACCCGCTTGCTCTGAGTTAACGAATCCAGAATAGTCGCCCCCAACCTACCAGAGGATTCACTTCATTCCCGCGAGTTGGCGCGACAACCTTACACGTCGGTGCTTACTTGGGAGCAAGCCCGATTGAGCTCTGTGGGGCTTACTTCTGAGTAAACATGCAAAGATCGCACTGTAAGGCTGGCATTCTGCTCGGCATCTTTACTTGGGAGAAAGTAAACCCATTCAGTGCCTTGCGACTAATGAGTAAACTTGCCTAAGGGTCGGACGGCACTGCTTGCAGTTTTAGGTACACTTGGTTGGGAGGAAATCCCGTAGAATTCAGTGGCGCTTCTGAATTAACACGCATTGGTTGGGGTTACCTGGCTGCAATCCTGTGGCCCCCAGGCTGGATTCTGTGATTAGGGAAAGACTGGGTGCGGGCAAAAGGAACTGAAACAATTCAGAGAAGACAGTTGGTTGGACATATGGCCAATCTGGGAATACTCAACTGGATCTGAATGGGATTGCACTACCCCCCCCCCTCCTCCTTAAAGACCAGTAGATTGGAATCTTTGCTGGATTTGACCTTGCTCTCACCACCTTGCTGGTACCAATTGTGACCATACCATGGAAGGTTATTAAATGTGTCCTGTCTTTAAAGTGCTACAAGAGCTTTTCTTATTTTTTTCTGCAATAAACTAATACAACATTGTGGCCTTTCCTGCTGAAGATGGATTTTGCTACAGTTTCATGTTCTTTGGTTGCTTATATGTTAGACTACAGAACTGTACAATACTAAGAGTTACTCTTGAGAAGTGACTGGAAACTTTAGGAGGTACAAAAAGCCTCCACTAGAGCATTGATAGGAGCCTGCTTTCATGATCATGTGTTTCTCAGGGCCAATCAGAGGACAGGCTAGCAAGGTCATTTGGCCTAGGTCTCAAGCTCAAGGGGACTCTCAAATTTGGACACTTTTTAATAGGGAGGTATTTGTTAAGTTTCACAACTTGTTTTTATTCACATCCCTATCAGATCAAAATGCGATGCACACTATCAGCTTAAACCTGCACATTTAAGCAAATAAGAGATATTTGGTAAAAGCCATAACTTTTGCTGTTGGCTGACACAATTTTTGTCATATTAAAGAGTTTTAAATCTTCATACATATTAATAAAAAAGTCACTTCTGATGACACAAGGTTAGACCATGATGAATGTGCCCTCTCAAAACAGCTGATTATATAAATATACCACTACTCATGGCTAGTACTGGATCAAGTACATGTCGAAACATAGAGAATTGTTACATTTTATTGTCTTTACATTTTTATGTCAAGTGGAATAAGGAGTTTTGTATGTGCATAATTCCTCATTATTATCTTCATGTGGTAGCTAAAAGAGGTGGCTGGTTGCTTGGTTGAGATGGTTGTTTGGTAGCTTGGCCATGATCTACAGGCTTTTGTAGTCTATAGGACTCAATGTGAAAATTTATACAGTGATGATACACATTTGAAATTTTTGGACATTATCCTTTTGTCTGTATCCATGTCTGAGTTTACTATATATGTCAACAAACAATGCTGCAGATAATGAAAACTCCACACTGCAGCAGGTGATATTTTATGCCAATACCTGAACATGAGGACAGTAGTTAAGAAGGAGATGTTCCAACAGTAACAGATGCAGCAGAAGATTTTGTGTACAATCAAGAAACTCAACAGCAACAGGAAGATGTTGATTTTACACTGAAAAGTAATTCATGAGTACTACAGGTTTGAATGTGGCCCTTTCTACACCTAAGGATTATCCCAGGAAAATGGAGGGATTGTCCCTGCCTGCTCCCAGGATCCTCTGTGTGGCATTTGGATGCACAGGGGTGATCCTGGGAGAAAAGGCAGATGCAGAAATGGCCTGTGACTGATATTGGGATTATTTACAAGAGCATGCCATCCAAACACAATCTTTTCTTCAAATTCATTTTGAATTTCCTAGTAACATTCCACGAGATGCGGATGATCATGTTTTTCCTACACATTTGCTGACAAAAACTCTTCCAAATGATGAGATCTCCACAAGAAGTTGGTTACGCTGGAAAAACAAACTCTGTACTGTGCAATCCACTTTATTTTGAACAAAGTGCTACAAATGTATCACAGGATGGAGCATCAACAGAGATCGGAGGAAGCTAAAAGACAGTACCATCACATGAGAGTTCAATGTCACACAAAACTGTTGTGTGGAAATGAACAAATAGGGCAGCATCAACTGAAAGCTCAGTTGATAATTTGTCTTGACTGAATTCTCTGCAGAAATGGGGGGGGGGATGTCTTGAGTACATCCTGAATGTCATCCTTTTTCTACCCGAGGAGGGGTTGGTTTCCTCTCATTCCAGTCATTGCATAGGATGATTGTAAGCCTCCAAGTTCAAGGACTTATGATCATCAAGGGCACAATCAATAGGATTGTGCCCTAAACCTTGTAGGTGTTGACTGGGCTGAATCATATAAGGAGGCAATTGCTTACTTTGGAATTTTTCGGCAATGTACAATCTTTTCAGTAGCAATCCACAAAGGTGGGTGATTCTGAAGCAATGTCTTCCTGTTTCTGCTCCATGGAATGTCCAGAACTAGATGGTCTGTTTCAAACAGTTGATCAGCAGTTGAATTCAGTGAGAAAGGCTTTAAAACAACAACAACAACAACAACAACAACAACAACAACAACAGCCCTTGAATTTCCCAATCTCACTGCATAGGCTTGAACTGAACTTCAAACTATTTAGAAGAACATATCCAAATCTGAATGCATTCTGATATCAACTTTGTGGATGAAACTACTTAAAAAATTATCCACCAGACTAATATGGTAACTGAAGCATGCAATGCTACACTTGATATTGAGAGGGGTAACACTGAATGTCTTATGCATGACAGATTCATGAATATTAGGATACAGTCCTGACTGGGTCCAAATTAGAAGTACAAAATTAGCAGTACAGCATTTCAACTGTGTTCTTCACCAATTGCAGTTTACTTACTAAATCCAATGCCAAGCAGCATTATAGGGTCAATGTCTTTTTTGTTGTCATTGATGCTGTTCAATCAGGTCTTACATTTCACTGTGACTTACTTGTACTCTTTTCAACAGACTGAGTAAAGAAGAACTACTTTCTGCAGGTGAGCAGTTTCATCAACAGTACAAGAAAGACATCTCAAAAGATCTGTGACAAGATCATCTTCCTCAAACAAATATATTCCAGAAACTTTAAATTGGATTGTAAGCAAAGGGAATTACTTCAAGAAATACTCAAACCTGGATTCTCTGGGATGTTTCCTAATATCACAATTGCATTGCATACTTTTGTCAGCTTGGTTACTTCAGGTGAATGTGCCTTCAGCATATTGAAACAAGTAAAGAACTATCACCACTCAGCTATGGCACAGGAGCATTTGATTGGGTTTGCCATGTTTAATATCAGCTATGACATTGCATGAAAGCTAAATTTCCCCTCAATATTTAGTGCTAGAAAAGCTTTTGTTAAATTAAATAAATAAATAAATAATGTCTCACACCTTTTTTGGTGTCTTATTTTGTTTAAGTGTATCATTATTTTCATTATGACTAGGGGCTTCAAAAGTTGGAAGTAGTCGGGCCTCTCTGGTCCTCTGAGAGGGCCTGGTGATACCTATGTTGTATATACTTCATTCGCTTCCAATATGTTTCTGTGTCTACTTCAAAGAGTAGGTCTTGACCTTTTGTAGACCAAAATACATTGCGACCTGGATACCTGAAGCCTCTGCCCATATGAACCTGCCCATACACTGGTATTCAGAGGAGCTCCATATCTTGCCTCCATCTGGGGTACAACTAGTAGGTACAAGGAATAGGGCCTTCTCAGTAGCAGTGCCCAGGTTATTGAATATCTTGCCACAAGAAATTCAACCAGCCACTCTTTATGCTTTTAAAAGTGCCAAGTAAAAACTTTCTTGTTTAGGTATGTCTTCCAATAATACAAGCTGTGGTTTATATCTGTGGCTATCAAATTTGCTGCAGCTTTTTTTTTTTTTTAAGTTTATAGTGGTGCTAGTTTTGTATATTGTAACAGAGGGATAGCCATATTAGTCTGTTGCAGCAAAAACCAAAAACAAGTCTTGTGGTATATTTATAATATTTATTATGGCATAACAAATACGTTAAGGCATAAGCTTTCATAATAAAAGCTTAGTACACATGAAGTATTATGCTGTGTATACATGGGGGAGGGGTCATGGAGAATCATAATCAGTGAGGTCAGAGAGAAATGAAATGCAGAAAGTATAGACAGCTATAACAACGATGATTCACAAAACAGTTGTCAGATGGTAACGCAGATATGCTTGCATTGGTGAGCTGATGAACACATGTTGTGTGATAAAAATCCTTTGTCCCTGTTCAAACCACATGAGATAGAGTTGAATCTCTTGACAAATTGTAGTTTAAATGTTTTCAGTGACACTCTGTCTTTGAAGTTCCTTTGTTTAAGAATGGCCACTTTAACATCACTGACAGGATGACACTGGGAGGTAAAATGTTGCCCGACTGTATTTTTAAATGTTGCCATTTGTGATGTCTGATTCATGTTCATTTATTATTTTGTGTAGAGACTATCCTGTCTATACTATACACTGTAGCAGGGTAGGGAACTTTGGGAGGTCCAGGGGCCATTTTTGCCCCCACCTCACCCAAGGGCAACCAAAAGAAATGAATAGTTTCCTGCTGATATGGCCAGTGCTCCTGTCGAAGCCCAGGTCGCTCTGTGGAATGCAGAGATGACTCGGGCGGTTGACACGATCGCGCCCAAGCGTCCTCTCCCTCTGAGCAGAGCCCGGTCAGCTCCTTGGTATACACCTGAGCTGAGGGCAATGAAGCAAGAGGGGAGACGGCTAGAACGCAGGTGGAGGAAAACTCGTGCTGGGTCTGATCGAACACGGGTTAGAGCTCACTATCGAGCCTACTCTGTGGCGGTGAGGGTGGCAAAGAGGCAGTTCTTTTCCACCAGCATTGTGTCTTCTCAATGTCGTCCGGCGGAGCTTTTCCGAGTGGTTCGTGGCCTGTTACACTCTGGGCCAGGGTGAGAGATGGTGGAACCCTCGGTAGCACGCTGTGACGAGTTTGCACGGCACTTTGAAGATAAAGTCGCTCAGATTCGTCATGAATTGGACACCACACTTAATGCAGCTCCACTAGTAGAGGCGTTCAGAGCGCCGTCCGGCTCAGTTTTATTGGATGAGTTTCAGTTATTGAGGCCCGAGGATGTGGACAAGGTGCTTGGCCAAGTCCGGTCGACCACCTGTGTGCTTGACCCTTGCCCCTCGTGGCTCATTACATCAAATAAGGAGGGGATCGCCGGATGGGTCCAGGAGGCTGTAAATGCCTCCTTGAGAGAGGGAGTGGTGCCGGCCTCTTTAAAAGAGGCGGTAATTAGACCACTCCTGAAGAAGCCTAATCTGGACCCGGAGGATGTTAACAACTACAGGCCGGTGGCTAATATCCCTTTCCTGGGCAAGGTGCTTGAGCGGGTGGTTGCAGGACAACTCCAGGCACTCTTGAATGAAACGGATTATCTAGATCCATTTCAATCGGGTTTCAGGCCTGGTTTTGGAACGGAAACTGCCTTGGTCGCCCTGTGGGATGACCTCTGTCGGGAGAGAGACAGGGGGAGTGCGACCCTGTTGGTTCTCCTAGACCTCTCAGGGGCCTTCGATACCATCGACCATGGTATCCTTCTGGATAGGTTGTCTGAGCTGGGAGTTAGAGGTACTGCGTAGCAGTGGTTCCGCTCCTACTTGGATGGCCGATTCCAGATGGTGGTGCTGGGGGATTATTGCTCTGTGCCGTGGCTCCTAAGCCATGGGGTTCCGCAGGGCTCTATCTTATCCCCTATGCTGTTTAACATATACATGAAGCCGCTGGGGGAGGTTATTCGGAGATGTGGACTGAGGTGTCATCAATATGCGGATGATACCCAGCTCTACCTTTCCTTTTCATCAAACCCAGGTGAGGCAGTGACTGTTCTGAACCAGTGCCTGGGCACGGTAATGGACTGGATGAGGGCTAACAAACTGAGACTCAATCCAGACAAGACGGAGGTACTGTTAGCGGGTGGTTCATTTGTCCGGCGAGGTGATGTTTGCCCTGTCCTGGACGGGGTTGCACTCTCCCTAAAGGATCGGGTCCGTAGTTTGGGGGTGCTTTTCGATTCAGAACTGTCACTTGAGGCACAGGTGAACTCAGTGGCAAAGAGCACCTTTTATCAGCTTAGGCTGATATACCAACTACGCCCTTATCTGGACAGTGATAGCCTAGCTACAGTTATCCATGCTCTGATAACCTCTTGCTTGGATTACTGCAATGCGTTATACGTGGGGCTGCCTTTGAAAACAGTCCGGAAGCTTCAGCTGGTACAAAACAGGGCAGCCTGTTTACTAACAGGGACTAGCTGGCGAGATCACATTACGCCAGTCCTTTTACAACTTCATTGGCTGCCAGTCCAGGTCCGGGCCCGATTCAAAGTGCTGGTATTGACATTTAAAGCCCTAAATGGTTTGGGGCCAGGTTATTTGAAGGAACGCCTCCTCCCATATGTACCTACCCGGACCTTAAGATCATCTACAGGGGCCCTTCTCCGTGAGCCCCTGCCAAAGGAAGTGAGGCAGGTGGCTACTAGGAGGAGGGCTTTCTCTGCTGTGGCACCCCGGTTGTGGAATGAGCTCCCCAGAGAGGTCCGCCTGGCACCTACACTGTACTCCTTTTCGTTGCCAGCTGAAGACCTTTTTATTCACTCAGTATTTTAACACTTAATTTTAACTTAAATTTAAATGTTACTGTTTTAACTCTGTATTTTAACCTTATATCAATTTTGCTGCGTGGTTTTATCCTGGTTGTGCTTTTTATATTGTATTTTGTATTTGTGTTTTTAACTTGTTGGTTGTTTTATGATGGTTTTAATTTTTGTGAACTGCCCAGAGAGCTTCGGCTATTGGGCGGTATAAAAATGTAATAAATAAATAAATAAATAAATAAATAAATAAATAAAGTATTTAGGAACATAAAGGCATCTAGAGCACTATGAGGGAATTCTGGAGGGAATGCTACTGGCGGGAGGAGCAGGGCTGGAGAGGCCAATGGGATTTCTCACATTCTGGCCTCTCCACTCCCTGCCCATTAGAACAATCCTTTTTCTCTCCCTCTGAGACCTCATTTGAGACTTCGGGAAGTAGCTGGCACAGAGCTTTCTGTGGCAGCTGTGAGGGGGTTGGTGTTCAGAGTCCTCCTCCTGAGGTCTTAGCAGTGTCTACAGCCTAAACAAGGGGATGCTGAACCATCTTACAGTCCCTGAGACTCTCTCCTAGGGACCATAGGATGCTCTCTAAAGAAATTAATGGGGTAACATAAAATGGGGTAGATTAGGGAAGAGCAAAAAATCATTGCACAGGAACGTCAATTCAAAAGTAATTGTTAACACTTTGGCATCTAATCCTTTAATAAAGTGATCTTGGGAGCTCCCTTCCAAATAATGACTCACTCTAAACAATCTACCACCAGAGAAGGGATTGAGCCATTCCCTGGAGATCTCATAGTTGCTGGCTTATTTTTACAGTGTTTCCTGGGAATTTCTTACCATCTGATCTTATGCATGTTTATTCAGAAATAGTTCCCACTGCACTGATTTGGGCTTACCCTCCAGCAAATATTCATAGGATTCTCAACTCAAGCTTGCTTAGATCAGAAATGAACTTTTTCCTCTGGTAATGGTGCATTAAATTGCAGACTTAGTTTCTAGGAAAAAATAGGCTATTTAGATGGTTACATTTTGGTAAAATGGAGAGGAGGCTGAAGAGGAGGACTATGTAAGCTGTCTTGGTTTCCTTGCAAGAGGAAAAAAGAGGGGCTATAAATGTGATGATGATGACGAGAAAAATATACACCACTGGCAATGGAAGTCAAAGAACTATGGCAACAGGAAAAGGTCACAATTATTCCTTTAGTCACATCAGTCACCAGCATCACATCAAAAAACTATACAGAAAACCATCAGAAACTGGGCCTACCAATATACATCCACACCAACATCCAGAAAGTAGTCATACTTAAAACATGTTCAATTGTTAGGAAATTCCTGAATCTGCAAAAGACAGCATGACTTGGCAATGCCCGTCATGTCCATCTAGAAAAACCGCCATGAGTGAGAAAGAGATAACAACAACAACAACAACAACAACAGGAAAATATAACCACTGGCTATATGAGTTACAGAGCTAGGAAAACAGGAAAAAGTTACAATCATTCCATTAGTCACATCAGTCACTGGCATCGTATCAATTATTTTTTTTACAGAAAACCTACCCTGTGCCTGCTTACCCTACCCTGTGCCTGTTTGCATTCTCTTCCCCTCCTTATTGTTTTACTATGATTTTATTAGATTGTAAGCCTATGCGGCAGGGTCTTGCTATTTACTGTTTTACTCTGTACAGCACCATGTACATTGATGGTGCTATATAAATAAATAAATAATAATAATAATAATAATAATAATAATAATAAAAACTGAGCCTACCACATCGGCATCAACATTCAGAAAGCAGACATACTTAAAACAGGTTCAATAGGAAATGCAGTAAAAGACAGTAAAAGACAGCATCAGTTGTCAAAGAAATGAAAGTCATGTTCATCTAGAAAAACTACCACAAGCAAGGAAAGAAATAATAATAATAATAATAATAATAATAATAATAATAATATGATGATGATGATGATGATGATGATGATGATGATGACGATGATGGACCATATATTTTACAACTTATCTGGAGACTAAGACTTTTATATGTTCATTGACTGGGATCACTGTATTTCCCCCCCTTTTGAGACATCTTCATCTAGAAATTCCTTTCAGGAAATCTGCTTTCCTTGTACGCCATAATCATACGCACAGTACATCTTCAATTATTTAGGTACTATTTTTGACAGATGTGTAACTTTTTCTCAAAACAACACAAAATTCTTTACTGAATTTTTTGGGGGGTTGAAAAATGCCATATATGTGTTCTTTTCTGTCATCAATATGGTTTCCAATTCTTTTTTGCATCTAACTTTTTGCAGTGAAAGGGTTTCTGTGTCTTTTGCGACACATACATTATTATTATTATTATTATTATTATTATTATTATTATTATTATTATTTATTTATATAGCACCATCAATGTACATGGTGCTGTACAGATAACACAGTAAAAAGCAAGACCCTGCCGCATAGGCTTACAATCTAATAAAGTTGTAGTAAACAATGAGGAGGGAAAGAGAATGCAAACATTGCATTCCTAAATATCTTTTCCATGGCTTACTGGACTTTTCTTTTTATCCTCAACTGTAGGTTTTTTAGCTGCCAGGGTACTTTCTGTTTTGATTTGGAAGAACCATTGGAGTGTTGTTTCACTTATCACAATTCAGCAATGTATTTTAAAACAACAGTTGGAACCAACTATGGAGGTAGCATGTTACTTTTTCATTACTTTTGTAGAACAATAATCAAATTCTAGTATTGACTACTTGGTTCTCTGAAGATGTACTAGAGCTTGGTTATAAGTCACCACTGGAAGAGTCAAGTCTTGGAAGAGGAACTCCATTTTTGCTCCCCCCCACCCGAGAAACGTGTATGGGGTTTTGCTGCTGGAGAAAAAATTGGTAGCAAACTACTCCATAGCACGAAAAGGAATACATTTAGTTTATTCTATGGCTATGGCACCATAGGTCAAATTTAACTTCAGGACAAACAGAATAGGACTCTTTTGGTGTTGTTGTAGGCCTTTTGTCTGCCTAAACATGCATAAGATTAAATGTGATTCATATCAAATTGGTCAGTTCAAACAAAATGCCATACTTAAGGGAAAGCCCATGCAGAGCAAAGCTTAGCCAGTTCAGACCCCTTCGCTCCTCAGGAGGAGTGCAAGGACCAAGCAGGCTTGGCTTTGCCCCCGCCCCTGGGTCCTCCCAGCGAGGGGAAGGTGTAGGGCATGCAAAGTTAGTTCCCTGGCCAAGATGCTGGGTGAAGGAGCCAGGGAGGCTTTGGTGTGCATAGGATTTCTCTGACTGAGGAAAGCCAGCTCACACCAGAGGGCAGGGAAGGGGACTGCTTCACTCCACCAAGACTTTCCCCAACTAGGAGCAAAGTTGAGCCTTTAGATCAGGGATGGGCAACTTCAGGAAGGCAGGGGATCCAGGGGTCATTTTGCCTCCCCTTCCCCAGAAATGTATGTGGGGTTTTGTTGCTGTGAAAAAAATTGGTAGCAAACTACTCCGTAGTATGAAAAGGATTCGATTTAGCTTGTTCTATGGTGCCACGGGTCAAACTTAGCTACGGAACAAATGGAGTTTGACTCTTTTGGAGCCCTGTTGCACTAAAAGTACCATTTTTTTTTGTTTAAAACAAAAATTTATTTCGTCACCACGAAATTTGGTGAAGTGTGGGGGGGGGGGGGGCGGTGCCGGTGGCCCACAACCCATGTATTGCCCATCCTTGCTTTTGACTCTAATTGAACAGGGCATGTGGAGGATTTCTGATACATCTAAAATATATTGGAAGAGAATTAAAAATACTATAGAATTGACAATCCATATAAAATTAGATCTGACCACATTACATTAAGGACTTGCCATTACAATGACACAAAATGATCTCATATGTGAGCAATGCAGCAAAAAAAAAAAAAAAAAGATTCTGAAAAGTAGTGTTATCTCCTACTGTTGTAGAGTGGAAACACAAAACATGTGAATATGCTGTTGTGTCTAGGTTCTATTAAAAAAAAAAGACAATATTTTAATAAAATCATTCAAAATTGAAAATCTTTTATTGGTTATTTGCAAAATGAGGCACTAATGTAACTTATTTGACTTGATCAGGCATAAAACAGATTCAAACAAATGTTTTCAAATTAATGCAACTGTTTATGAACTTTTGTGAAGAATTGTTTTTAATCAGATAATTCAATATGTGTGTGCACATGAGAATGAAGCATGTCAAGAGAAGAAGGAATATCTGAGCAGAGAATCAGAGCGTGTCAAGAGAAGAAGGAATATCTGAGCAGAGGAGATCCAGTACCAAACTGTGGTTTCGCATTGCATTTGAGAGGGGTTAACTCTCCCTTGACTCTCTCCTGTTTTAAAAATAGGTAGAACTGTGCAATGAGTGAAAAGTTTTACCATATGGTTTGTCCTATGTTTTTATTTACTACATATGTTACAGTGGATTGTTAACACACACACACACACACACACACACACACACACGGAGAGAGAGGGAGAGGGAGAGAAAATGCTTTTCCTTGTAAAGAAACAATTTAAGAGACAAACTGCAGGCATCCTTGTAGCTACGTGGGGTGGAGGTAGGAATGGGAATACATTCTTTCTGACATGCAATATGGAACAACCTACTGGAGACAGAGTTAAAATCGATGGGCGAAGTGTGTAAATTATTCATGCCTTCTGCCATTTAGTCTCATATATAAGGAAAATGGATGCCAGGCAGTTTTCACTTTAACCCATGGCCTGAACAAGCTGCATTTAATAGGGCTCACACCACAGAGACATATTTCTCTCCATCGTCTCGTGTTTCACATTAGAAGAAGGGAACTGTGGGATAATGGTTATTTTACAGGGCAGTCATAGTATAATTTAGATAATACATTTCATGCATTTCCAGAGGGTTGTCTATATGCAAAGAAAGCCCTGGGGTTTATGTGCGATGGTGCTGCATTGATTATATGACACATCAGCCACCTCGCAGCCATTGTGGGGCTTTCCTGCGAAGCTGTGAAGGAAAAAGTTGGTGACTTAACCCGACTTTTTTCTCTGGAGCTAAGTGAGTACAATGCATCCGCTGTCTATCCTCACTCCAGAGTCGTGGTAGAGGCATGGCCAGGTGGATGGCAACCTCTGATTGGTCACTGTCCACCTGGGCAGAGGGCAGGGGGCAGGCCTGGCCACCGGAAACCCTGCGCTTTTGCTGTAGCAATGGGATTAGCTGCTGCAACCCAGAAGCAGCAAAAGTGTGGGGTTTTTTTGCTTATCACAGTGGCAACCCGCCACTGTATAGGCAACCTCCAGAAGTGCTGCTCTGCAACTCTAGTGTATAACAAGCAAGTGTATAACAACAACAAAAAGCAAGCAAAACACATACAAGAAAACCCCGGAAAGAATAGTCAACAGATAAGGCTGTTTCTTAGTTTTCTCAATGCAAGAAATGTTTGGTTTATTTTGAGATATTAAAAATAATCATCATCATCTTTATTAGTCACTGACTGGGCATATAAATTAGTCCTTTCATCTTTAGTATATGGAATCATGGTACTTGAGAGAGAGAGATCAACAAAGAAACAAACAGAGGGCTCCAGATGACAGGAAAAATGAAAGCAGGTAAATTATTTAGCTTGGCGTATGAGAAAGGTTGGCTTGTGCTCAGAACACCCAGCAGCTTCTAGAAATCTACTGGTCTCTGGGCACTCAGGGCCAAATTACACAACCTTTGTGGTTGGACCTCTTCAGTTTGGGCTTGAGCACATTACACTGGGCCTGGAGATAAACCGCTACTATACGGTGGAATAGCCTCTGCGTTCAAATGCCCTCTTTGCTCAGGAAGGAAGGGGGGGAAAGACACAATATGGAAAATGTAGAAATGATATAAAAATTACAGACATGCCAAAAGCATCCCTGGAAATATCCACACAGTCTACCAAACAGATTGTGTCAGGAACGACACCCACATGTAATGCAGGCAATGAGGGAGTCCACTTACGCAGGCTAAACCAGGGTCATATCTGACATGTTGCTACGTCCTCAACATACAAGAAAAGTAGGGAGAAAAGGCAACAGCCACAAGCATAGCCAAGGGAGCCTTGCAGTGCTGTCTTTTAAAGCATTGACAGACTGACCCAGTTCACATGTAAACAGCAATCCTGGGCTAATTAAATTGCCCAAATCTAGCACAAGCGAGTGAGCTGTCTCTGGTGCAGCCACCACATCCACTTTCAGTTAACAATTTACAATCATCCCGCTCATAGGTTGTTAGCAGGATGGCCAAAGCGGGACACTCTGGGTTGTATAGGGGTTAAATAACCCAGACTTAACCTGGTCTTTGCAGCATGGTGGTCTGGCCATGTGTCACCAGGGACGTCTCCTGGGACTGAGAGTAAGCATGAAGCAGCCAGGAGGTAGGGGGAACGGGAGTGGTCGTGGGCATCAGGTGGGCTGAGGTGAGCAAGGGGGTAGAGGAGTCCATGCCACACCAACCAGGTATGTGTACCTACTGAGGGGGTAAAGCCAAAGCAAGACCTGGTGGAGGGAAAGGGTGGAACCTGACAAATCTGGGTTGTTGGGCCAATGGGATTTTTTTTAAATTAACAAGCTTTGGAGTTTATTGACTTTTCAGTTCCCAGTAGTAGTTGCCTTCAAGGATCTGCTTTTTACCAGTATTGTAAGTAGCACTGTGATGGAGAAAATCCCAGAAACATGGGAGTAGGTGGAAAGAAAACGGAAAAAGAACACATTTCCCCCCGACTTTTCTCCAGGATTTTTTTTTTAAAATTTCAGGGAATTGTTTCTCCCCACTGATTTTTGCCACTCACCCCATTTTTCTGTGGTTTCCACCAGGCCTTCACAGCACTAATTCTAAGTAAAATAATAGGCAGTTTCATCTCCAGCTAGAAACAAACATGGGCAGGCTTTTAAACCATTGTTATTATTGTTTGGTCATGTGTAGAGTGACCATATGAAAAGGAGGACAGGGCTTCTGCATCTTTAACAGTGG
Organism: Elgaria multicarinata webbii; assembly: GCF_023053635.1. Taxonomy (NCBI): domain Eukaryota; kingdom Metazoa; phylum Chordata; class Lepidosauria; order Squamata; family Anguidae; genus Elgaria; species Elgaria multicarinata. Next base: position 130,807,008 of record NC_086171.1, read on the forward strand.
TATAGAAAAGAGAGTATCAGCAGGTGTCATTTGTATGCATGCCACACCTGGTGAAATTCCCTCTTTATCGCAACAGTTAAAGCTGCAGGAACCCTGCCCTCTTAACTAGATACAAAAGAGGGCAGGGCTCCCGCAGCTTTAACTGTTTTGATGAAGAGGGAATTTCACCTTTCCATATGGACACCCTAGTCTTGTGGCTACTTTGTGCCCAGTGGTTGTTTGAGGAGGTCCTGACCTTGCAATCCCAAACATATGTATTCATAAGTAAGTCCCATGGAGTTTAATAGGGCTTGCTCCCCAGTAAGTAGGTATAGGATTACAGCCTTCGTGTGTCCAAGGAGCAGCTGCAGCACTTTTGCGTTCAGTCCCACATGACTCTGCTTTGGCAACCCTTTGTTGACTTTAGGAGTCTTCCGAGCAGGTGGAAGAGTCTGTTCACAAACAGAAAAACCTGTAATAGGCCATGTTAAACAGGGCCCTTTGTCCTTACATGACCTCTATATGGAGGGCTAATATATTAAACATTTGTCACTAGAGGGAGCTAATCTTACTTTCCAAATGCATCTGAACAGTGATATGTATTATGATGTACAAGAAACGAAGGGTGTGACATTCTAGGTTTTTTTTTTTAATGTCAGTGCTCTGATCATGTTAAGAAGAAATTACACATCCACACAGAAAAATGAGCTGCTTTTTTTAAACAAGGGATGAGGGGCGAGGAAAGAAATTTCAGTTTCTTTCTTTTGTTTTTGGGTCACATCAACTGCTTCCTGTAACACTTCTCCAAGAATGGGATAAGTGGTGAAATCTTATTAAGAGAAGATTGTGTCCAGTCTGGAAGTGGTCCCTTTAAATCTTTGTGTTCTGTTTGGTTGCCTAGGACAACTGTTGTGAACATCAGTGAACCTACATGTGGCCTTTGAAAAAACTAGGCCCCAAATCTGATGGGAAAGGTTAGGTCATTTCAGAGCTGTTTGAATCAGACTGTGAGTACTTGCTGCAGAATCTGTACAGTGTCATTTTGCTTCTTTTGATATAATTTACTCCAGGCGTTTGGGTTTTACTTTCAAAGTAATCCAATTGCCCTTAGAGTATAACTGACTTTATTTCTGTGTATTTTCTGCTAAATAGTCTGATGTACTGGAAATAAGATTGCAATCTCAAGAAATAACAGAAAATATTGGAAATCTCTTGGTATACAAAATGGCTGCTCCTCAGTCCATTTTAAGGGGACGGTGTAAAAGCCGGAACGGAACGGAACAGGCCGGAATGACCCCATTATATTAAAAAACAATACCAAAAACAGTGGCATGTGTTAGAAACACTTGGGAACAATATTTTAGGACTAAACCATGCCAATATTATATCACTATTAACCCCAGAACTCCCAAAATAATGTCCGGAACAGAATGGGATGGCCGGAACGGCCACTATTGAACGAGTGATATCAACCAAACTCACAAGTCATGCATAACTCCATGGCAGGGATGCAATAAGCCATAAAAGGTGCAAAGAAACTGCGTTCCGATAACCGTTCCGCGCACAGCGCATATTGCGCAAAACAGACAGGGACAGCAACTTCCAAGTGAAGTATGTTAATCAAACTCACCAGACACACATTACTAAGTGAGCCGGATGTAATAAGCTCCAAAAGCTGCCTCGAAACCACGTTCAGATACCCGTGGCAAAAACGTATATTGCGCAAAAGGGCCGTAACGGCAACTTCCCAATGAGGTGAGTCAACCAAACTCACCAGACACACAATACTAGGTGAGCCTGATGTAATAAGCTCCAAAAGTTGCCCCAAAACCACGTTCAGATAACCGTTCCGGGCAAAAACGCGTATTGTGCAAAATGGGCCGTAACGAGAGCTTCCCAATGAGATAAGTGAACCAAACTCACCAGATGCACATAGCGAGGTGGGACAAATATAGAAAGCTCCAAAAGTTGCCCCATAACCACGTTCAGATACCCGTTCCGGGCAAAAACGCATATTGCACGAAACAGGCCATAACGGCAGCTTCCCAATAAGGAAAGTCAACCAAACTCACCAAATGCACATGACAAGACGGGACAAATATAGAAAGCTCCAAAAGTTGCGCTGAAACCACGTTCAGGTACACGTTCCGGGCAAAAACACGTATTGCGCAAAAGGGCCATAACGGCAACTTCCCAATGTGGTGAGTCAACCAAACTCACCAGACACACATTACTAGGTGAGCCTGATGTAATAAGCTCCAAAAATTGCCCCCAAACCACGTTCAGGTACCCGTTCCGGGCAAAAATGGGTGCTAAATGGGCCGTAACGGCAGCTTCCCAATAAGGTAAGTCAACCAAACTCATCAGACGCACATAACTAGGTGGGACAATTATAGAAAAAACGCGTATTGCGCAAAATGGGCCATAACGGCAGCTTCCCAATGAGGTAAGTCAACCAAACTCATCAGACGCACATAACTAGGTGGGACAAATATAGAAAGCTCCAAAAGTTGCCCCGAAACCATGTTCAGACACCCTTTCCAGGCAATAAGCTCCAAAAATTGCACAATATGTGTTTTTGCCCGGAACGGGTATCTGAACGTGGTTTCGGGGCAACTTTTGGAGCTTTCTATATTTGTCCCACCGAGTTATGTGCTTCTGATGAGTTTGGTTGACTTACCTCATTGGGAAGCTGCCGTTATGGCCCATTTTGCACAATACGCGTTTTTTCTATATTTGTTCCACCTAGTTATGTGCGTCTGATGAGTTTGGTTGACTTACCTTATTGGGAAGCTGCCGTTACGGCCCATTTAGCGCAATATGGACTTTTGCCCAGAACGGGTACCTGAACGTGGTTTGGGGGCAATTTTTGGAGCTTATTACATCAGGCTCACCTAGTAATGTGTGTCTGGTGAGTTTGGTTGACTCACCTCATTGGGAAGTTGCCGTTACGGCCCTTTTGCGCAATACGTGCTTTTGCCTGGAAAGGGTGTCTGAACCTGGTTTCGGGGCAACTTTTGGAGCTTTCTATATTTGTCCCACCTTGTCATGTGCATCTGGTGAGTTTGGTTGACTTTCCTCATTGGGAAGCTGTCGTTACGGCCTGTTTTGCGCAACACGTGTTTTTGCCCGGAACGGGTACCTGAATGTGGTTTGGGGGCAATTTTTGGAGCTTATTATGTCAGGCTCACCTAGTATTGTTTGTCTGGTGAGTTTGGTTGACTCACCTCATTGGGAAGTTGCCGTTATGGCCCATTTTGCGCAATATGTGCTGTGCACGGAATGGTTATCGGAACGCAGTTTCTTTGCACCTTTTGTGGCTTATTGCATCCCTGCCATGGAGTTATGCATGACTGGTGAGTTTGGTTGATATCGCTCGTTCAGTAGTGGCCGTTCCGGCCATCCCATTCTGTTCTGGACGTTATTTTGGGAGTTCTGGGGTTAATAGTGATATAATATTGGCATGGTTTTAGTCCTAAAATATTGTTCCCAAGTGTTTCTAACACATGCCACTGTTTTTGGTATGTTTTTTTAATATAATGGGGTCGTTCCGGCCTGTTCCGTTCCGTTCCGGCTTTTACACTGTCCCCATTTTAAGTGTATACACTTCTGAGAAGTCTTTCCAGGGAGAGGGCTTTAAGAAGACTTCACATATTCTTGCATTTTCTTCAGGAATCTAAATAAATTACCACTTTGCTATTCAATCATTCAAGCCAGGCAGTAATAGAATACAATACAATAGACAGATCTGGTAGGGAGAAGTGTTCAAACTTGACTTACCTAGAGGACATCTTTAAGTTCTTCATAATAATGTGTTGTATTTGACAGAGTGAGAAACAGCTGTTTCTTTACTAAACTGATCAGTAAACCTTCACTAGTTAGTAAAATATATAATCCTTAGGAACATAGGAAGTTGCCTTATAAAGAGTCAGACCATTGGTCCATCTATTCCAGTATTGTTGTCCCTTACTAGCAATGGTTCTCCAGGGATTCAGGCAGGATTTTTTCCTGCCCTACCTGGAGATGCCTAGGATCAAACCTGGGGCCTTCTGCACTGCATACAAAGAATGTGCTCTACCACTAAGCTACAGTCTCTTCCAGCTGGAAGTGTTTCCTGTTGTGTTTGAGAGAAAATTCTCAAATCCAAGAGAATCACTGCTATTTGAAAATAATAATAATAATAATAATAATAATAATAATAATAATAATAATAATAGGTTTAAGAGGTATTTTTTTTTAATAAGGTTGTTGTTGTTTCTCCCACAGACATCAGTTTTATTGTCAACAGCAGGAAGTCTGCTTTTACAGAACCCAGGGGGTGGGGGGATTCCCCAGAGAAATACACTAGCAAAAACAAAACAAAACAAAAAAAATTTTTTTACCTTGATTGTTGGACTTTTAGTGCTCTTGTGTACACAGAAGAGATTAGATAGTATCATCACACAGGAAAATTGCATTTGCTTGCTACTCTGCCTATGTGTCTGTCCCTCATTGCTTCCTCTTTTGAAAGAGGAAGTAAACAACATGCACGTGGCCCCTTCAGTGGGCCATTTTGATCCCGCTGCTTCTCTTGCACACAGCAGGAGATAGTGGCAACTTCCGACTCAAAAATAAATTGGATTTACCAGGATCTTTTTTTGTCACACAAAGAAGGCTAGAAGGGATGGGTGGCGTGCGGGAGGCAGATGATGACGTGAAAGGGACCCACAAAAATCCTTGAGTGCCCAGTAACGAGCGTGCAATAAAACGCTTGTCTGATGGAGCTCTTGATCACATTTATGATTGAAGGATACTTCTACATTTACTACTATTTAATATTTATAAAGTGCTTACCTGAATGTGTTAAGTGCTAGATTTATGCCTAGTTAGTTGAGTTATGTGACTTGGCAGCCTTAGAGTGAGCAGGGTTGTATGGGAAGTGGGACAAGTAAGATTTATAGTATGGTCTAAGGCTGCTTTCAGATGAGGCTTTTGTCATGCAATTGCCCTGCTTCATTCAAGGAAATTTATGGTGAGTCCAGATGATGACATCTTCAGCTTGTAACCCTTCCAGCTTTTCCCCTTGCATCTTCCAACTTTTTTTTTCTTTCCACAAACAATCCTTTAAGGAAGAAGAGAAGGAACAGCTACATAATGCTTTTTGATGGGCAGCTCTAGCAGCCCTCCATCTGGAAACATCCTATAGTTTCTGTTCCTGAGCCCTTAGGGGAGAATTAATGGAAGTCTCAAACACACAGAGGCCTCATCTACACCAAGCAAGATATTGCACTATGAAAGTGGTAGGAAAGCAGTACATAAAAGGCAGAAGCCACAGTACTGCTTTATAGCAGTATTGAAGTGCACTGACAACTGTTGGGGCCCATTGGCACATGCTATATACTGCTTGGTGTGGCTCCTGCCTTTTATATACCGCTTTCATACTGCAATATCCTGCTTGGTGTAGATGAGGCCAGACATTCCATGTGTTTTCTCCTATTTCCTTTTCTCTTTTGCCATCCTATACATGATAGTCTATGAACAGTTGGTATGCCATTGAAAGAGCACTGAGAAGGACCCAGGAAAGGGTGTGCCATCAGTGGGGTGCACATGTGAGGAAGATTAATCTTAACTGTTAGTGACATTTATGTCTTTTGATCATTATGTTGAATATCTGGCACAGCTGGCACTTTGCTGCCTGAGGTGGAGCAACAATTAGTGATGCTCCAGAGTCACAGTGGGTAGTGTTCTAGTCCACTTAAGTTATTTTTTGTCCCTCTCAAGGGCCTCTCCCTCTTCCTGGCAGTGAAAATATAATCACAATATATAAGGTAGAGTCAAACTGCCAAATTTGCTTCCTGAGGCAGTCATCTCATTTTGCCTAATGGTAGGGCTAGCCAGACTTATCCATTAGCGTGGTATGCATTTAAAAAACCCCACACCAAATATTTCGGAGAACGTGTTAACTATAATAATAAAATGCACAATCTGTGGTGTACCAAAACAAGGCACGCAAGACATGTGAGCAGATGGAGATGTGAGTGTTGTGTAGCAATTGGCAGGCTCCGACCCAAAGGAAGAGGTCCTAGTTTGCCCCAAACATCATGCCTAAATAGAAGGTTCTTTATAAGGAGTGAAAAGGAACCCCTCTCCTTCCCACACACAGAAGGATAGGATGGAATATAGCTAATCACTCTGTTAGCATACACAGATTATTATGAATAGCACTCCTATGAAATGCAATGAATTCTTATCAATACATGTTAGATTGATGTTTTGTGACAAGGGTATAGATACTATATAATGTAATTCTAATGGGCATCAACCTAATGGTGGAGGCCAACATTCACCAATGTTTTCCATTCTGAATAATTCTTTGGGTACATATGTCTTGTACTGATCATAAGGAACAGGAAATACAGACGCAGCACATTTTTTTAGCGAAAAACAATTATATTATTTACCTCTTTGGCAGAGGTAACAACCACAGTTTGCCATGCAAAATAAGCCATTATGTTTCCTCACGCACAAAGCCTACCATGACTGTTTGCATAAGATATATTGTGGCATTGTTTTTACATTAGTTGTGCTTAACCAATAACCAATTTTAATTGTGGCAAAGAACTTCAAATGGCTGCTTTACAAGGGAACACAATTGCTTTATCTTTTTGGCTGGCCTCTGAGAAATGCTGACAAAGGCAGTTGCAGCCCAACAACATTCCCCATACCTGCTGTAAGGGTTTTGACAACACGATAATCAGCGGTGATTTAAATAGTCAACAGTTGGTTATGGTTATTGTGTTGTGTGGAGGGAGTTTTTTAACCAAAGACTGGTTATTTGGCCAAAATAACTGATGCAAATAATCAACATTGTGCAGAGTTGACTATTTGAACCATCATTGGTTATATTGTGTTGTGTGGAGGGCACTGTTGTATCAATGTTGTTCCCCACCTCGATCCAAAGGGAGAGGTGGGTAAGAAATAATAATAATAATAATAATAATAATAATAATAATAATAATAATAAGTTTTGTTCCTATTTAAAGTCCAATGGGTCAGATCCAGAGTTATGCTGCAACCCTATCCCCACTTACGGAGAAGTAAGCCCCATTGAACTTACTTCTGAGTAGGCACGTATAGGATTATGCTGTATTAGATACCTACTCAAAATATGCCCCAGTGAATTTAATGGCACTTACTCCCAGGTAAGTGTTTATAGGATTGCAGCATTAGTCTACATCCAACCCACGACCTATCTGTGGACTCTTGTGGTCTGTTATGCTGAGGCAGAGACTGGTTTCCCTGTGTGTGTGTTTGTGCATGTTTCCAGATAAGGCTTTTACTCTCCCCCAGCCACCACCTCATTCATGGAATTTTAAAGGGTTCCAGACATCATCGTCTTACATTTGTAACCCTCCCATGTTTTCTCACCACTTCTTCTGGCTTTTTTCCTTATCAGAAACAATTTTTTTTAAAGGAAAGGACAGAGTAGCTGCACTTTGCTCTTTGTTTGGTAACACTAGGACCACTCTGTCATGTGTGTATGCACATGCAAATGAGAAAGAACTTATATTTTGGCTGTTAAAGAAAAGAGACATTTCTGAAGTGATAGTTTTCTTAGGCTGCAACACTATACCCACATATCTAGGAGCAGGTCCCATTGAACTCACAGGGACTTCTGAGCAGACATGCATTGTGCTGTTAGCTGCATAAAATCCCAAGCTATTTTCTAGATATTTTACGTGATGCTTAAGCCAGTGGTACAGAATTAAACCATTCTTTAATGCAACTCTATTGGTGTCCTTGAATTTTAGAAAGACTTACACGCCCCAAGGATTAATATATGGAGTAGGAAATATTAAAGCATCCTTGTGCATGGAATGAACAATCATCATTATCCTGCCTGCAATTCTCCAGGGATTAGTGGGAGGCTGAGAGCCAGAATCACATATGGATAACCTTCAGCCTGCATGTGGCCGTCAGTGCTCTTTGTGCAGTTTGCACAGCTCTGGGTGCGATGCCCGCTTTTCTTTGATCAGCCATTAGCTGGGTGATGGGAACAGTTCACTGCTTCCCCAATGCAAACAGAAATCTTTGTCAGGATTGATGGGTGGTGGTGGTGATGAGGTTAAAGCCTTCCCCCACTCCAGTGATCCTGAAGAAGATCATTGGCAGGGCTAGCCCGACCATTAAGCAGAGTGAGGCAGTAGCTTCAGGCAGCAAATGCTGCGAGGTGGCACCATGGTACTGTAAGGAAAAAAATGTGTGTCTTGGGTCTTGCCCTACACTAACTTTATACTTTCAGGTACATTGAAGGACACTGTCACTTTACCAGTGTTGAAGAAAGATGCAACAGCCAGGCTAGTCAACTTTTGTACATAGTAGGGGTATTCGGATTTTATTTAATCTCTCCTGTGTGAGTTTGTGTCTGGACTGTATGTAGTTTTCCACTTCATTGTTTGCAAACTCATGAATGCGACTGCCCCACCACCACTCTAAAAATTATAAAAATAAATTCACACCAAAGAACACAAATTCTGTGCCATTACAGGACCATGGAATTTATGTAACAATTTTGAGATTTTTTTTTTTAAAAAAAAGACTTTAAAATGTGTATTCATTATCTTAATAGTTGTGAATCACGTACCATTCTTCATCTAACTTGTGGTTTTATTTATGAATTTATATATGTAAATTTTGTCTTTTTTTTTTTTTTAAGCCATGTGTCCACAGACTCTGCTGGGCCTGCAGCTGCTGAGCTGGTGTGGAATCCGCAGACCAAATTAGAAGAAACCAAACTTATTTCAATCCATTTTGGATTTCTCCTACATTTCTAGTATGGAGAAAGGAAGGGGGGCCTTCTTGTCCTTTGGCACAGGCAGCAAAATATCTTGGGCTGGCCTGATCACTGGGGTGGGGAAGGAGATTATGTGCTCTGTGTGTTTGTGTGTGTGAGAGAAGGGGGGCTCATCTACACTAAGCAGGATATTCCACGATGAAAGTGGTATGAAAGCGGTATATAAAAGGCAGGAGCCACACTACTGCTTTATAGTGATATTGAAGTGCACTGACAACTGTTGGGGCCCATGACACATCTACACAAAGCAGGATATAACGCTATGAAAGCAGTATGAAAGTGGTATATGGTCTGTGTCAATGAGCCCCAACAGTTGTCAGTGCACTTCAATACGACCATAAAGCAGTAGTGTGGCTCCTGCCTTTTATATACTGCTTTCCTACCACTTTCAAAGTGCAATATCTTGCTTGGTGTAGATGAGCCTAGGAGAGAGAATGAATGAATGAAAGGGTGTGTGATTGTGTATGTCTTGGTCCTACCCACTTCTGCCATTATTATTATTACCATTATTATTATTATTATTATTATTATTATTATTATTATTTCCCACCTTTTTCCCAGTACTTGGACTCAAGGTGGTTTACAAGATTAAAACATGTACAATTAAAACATATAAATATAAATTACAAAAGTTAAAATAGAATTAAACCTACAGTAAAATTAAAAACACATTAAATTCTTTAAAAACTGTAACAGGTTAAAAGGGAGGTGGGTTCCAATACATTAACACAGGTCCAGTATAGTCCCAAAAGCCTGCTGAAACAAAAAAGTGTTTGCCTGCCTCCGAAACTGTAGCACAAAGGGAGCCAGCCTAGGGCCTAGCCTCTCTGGGAAGGGAATTCCAGAGCCTTGGAGCAGCCACCGAGAAGACCTTCTCCTGTGCCTGGGATGTTGGTGGAACTGAAAGAAAGCCCTCCCTAGAAGATCTCAGAGCATGGTTGGGCTCATATGGGAGAATACGGTATTTCAGATAACCTGAATGCGACCTGCAGAGTGCTTTATAGGTGATAAACCAGGAGCCCTCCAGATGTGGACTGCAACTCTGATTATCCCTAGCCAACATGCCCTGGCTGAGGATAATGGGAATTGCAGTCCAACACATGTGAAGGCCCCCAGGTTAGGGGAGACCCATCTAGTTTAAGTAATCCACTATTTAAAAGCACAGGTGCAAATTAGATGCTTCTATCTCTCAGCATGCCTTGGAAAAGTAAGAAGAAAATCAATTGTACCATCCTTTTACCTCTGCCGGTGATCACTAGTGCAGTCTTATCCCTGTGTACTCCAACCCCATTGGGATCAATTAGGCTTACTCCCAGGTCAGTGGGTATAGGATTAGAAGATGCAATCCTGTACATACTTTTCTAGGAATAAACCTCATTGAAAGACTGATTTCTGACCAGACATGCATTCAGGACTGCAGGGTTAGTGGCGGGTGGGGTGGATTGTTTCTAGAGGAAAGGGAGTGGAGGCGTTTGGGTGTTCAGGGGAACAGCTAGTAGAACCAAGTGGTGAATGAGCTGGCGTGAGTAACGGAGAGTACAGAAAAGGTAGGGTGATCATATGAGAAGGAGAACAGGGCTCCTGTATCTTTAACAGTTGTATTGAAAAGGAAATTTCAGCAGGTGTCATTTGTATATATGGGGAACTTGGTGAAATTTCCTCTTCATCACAACCGTTAAATCTGCAGGTGCCCTGCCCTCTTTTAAATCTGGTCACTCTAGTATAGCTCCTGCAGCTTTAACTGCTGTGATGAAGAGAGAATTTCACCAGGGTCTCCATATATACAAATGACACCTGCTGAAATTCCTATTTCTATGCAACTGTTAAAGATACAGGAGCCCTGTCCTCCTTTTCATATGGTCACCCTAGAAAAGGATGAGGCTGCGGTCTCATGCACGCTTTCTTGAGCGCGAGTCCCACTGAAATCGCCGGGGATCGGGCGCCATAAATGCGCGCGTGTGTCGATTCAAGATGAGTAGTGGTAATGGGGGGGGGGGGGGGGGCGACAGCAACTTCGCTCCATGCTGAATCCGGCGCACCTCGGGAACTGCGCCCTGCAGAAGAGGGTGGAAGCCCATGCGCTGGCTACGAAGCGAGACCGGACCCTCCCCGGCTCTCCGGTTGCTAGGTCGGTTGATCTGTTTGCATTTTCCCAGCGCGAACGCCGGTAGAGGCAGCCGAGGCGGGTCTTTCCATTTTCCCGGCAGAAAAGGGGGGGGGGCGCCGCAAGAACGGGGCCTTGAGCAGATCCTCTCCGTTCGCTTTCTTTTTGGCACGAAATAGGACTTCTCGCCGACCAGACAGTTCCGGCGCCCGATGGCGCAGCGCCCTCGAAATCCAGTGTCCACCCTTTGTGCAGTAAATCTGCCTCCCCGCCGCCGGGTTAGGAATGGTTCGCTCCGGCCTCCCCGCTCTGCTAAAACATCCCCCTTTCAGTGCGTCCAGCCCATGGCAGGCTTCAGAGCAGATGCTTCTGCAGGGGGACGGGTTGGAACACAAGCTACCGAGTAGGAGAAGGCGCCGGCGAAGAAGGAGGAGGAGGAGGAGGAGGAGGCTGCTTGGCTGGACTTGGCTGTTGACCTCATCCAGCCTGGAGGCGGCGGTGGGATCTACCCGCTCCTGAGAGGACCCCCGTAGCGCCCTGGCTCCTGGCAGGTAAAGAAAAAAGACTTTGCCTTTCTGCCCCTGTCTCCAGTCTCGGGTTCTAGCACAATAGATCGTTTAAGCATCCTACTGCCCCCCGTCCCTCCTCATCAGTGTCTTGCAAGGAGAAAGAAAGAGAGAGGAAAAAAGGGCTGCAGGGCTGAAACTGATGCTGCAGCACTAGAGGCGGGTGTCGTCGAAGGGGGAGAGCCCAGATGAGGAGCTGCGGAGGCTGCTGCTGAGGATGATTCAGCACCGCTCCCTCCAAGCAGGAGGGCAGAGAGGAGCTGAAGGGCGTGCGACACTGGAATGGACACCGCCAGGGTCCTTCCCGGTTGGCCCTCTCTGAAGGTGGGGGCGGATGGCTTTCACCCCTCTCCAGGTCTCCACTGTGCGTAACCTTGCTTTGTCATATGGACAGATGGCTTGGGGGCTGCCTGGCTCTTTTATGCATGTATTGTTGTGGGGTTGGGGGGAGTGGCGGGGGCGAGGTTCTCCCGTTTGGTACCGCTGTTGGGTTCTCTGAGGGGCCTGGTTTCGCTCCTCCGAGGGCTTAGCAAGCACAATTGGCCTCAAAGATGATGCTACAAATAAAGGGCACATTTCCTTTCCTAAGCAATGTCAGAGTGGGACATAAATTGCAGTGGTGGGTGCCCAAATTAGGGATGCATAAAATCATTGCATTTAGGTCCGGTTTGTGACATGCTCTTGATTACATTTGGTTTGTGACATGCTTTTGATTCAATTTGTTTGATTCTGGAACCTTTATTAAATTTATTTTGTCAGATCGAAACATTTGTTGTTGTTTTTTAAATTTGAAAAAAGGAGCATGATTTGGAGGCATTTAGCTTCAGTGCAATAGGCTTGCATATAAAATGTAATCTTCATCCTGGTAAGACGGGGGAACCTGTGTGATAAAAGGTAAGTATGACATGATTGGTTTATACCTCCAAAAATGTACCAGGTTGCAATGGGGGTCATTCAGGTGTACTCCCAGATCATCTTGCTAGATAGAAAACAAATGTATACTTTTCTTCCCCCTCCCTTTTTTAAAAAAAGATACACACACACACACACACATACATACATATATATATATACACACACACACACACACACACAAAATATTACAGAGATGATGTGGGATATATTAGGCTGAGTTTTTCTGCTATGTAATGATAAAGAGAAGTATCCTATGCGAAAGGTTGTCCGAAGATATTTTAAGATACTATATTAAAGTATCTTTATTATAGAGGGATGATGCTATAATGACTTACCTTACAGGGTGGTTGTTTTAAGGCTGGCAACTAGATAATGCATTTGAAGCCCTTTGAATGATTGAAAGTACTGTGCAAATGTTAAATATATTATTAAATTCTAACTATTTCCTCTGTGCAGAAAAAGAAATGGTCAAAATGACTTCCGATTCTGTGTTCTTGTTTAATGTAGCTGAAGTCAACCCTTTGGAGGACAAATGGGTTTGTTACTCAGCAAATGACTTCTGTGTTGCGAGCAATGATACTGTCACACTGATTACACAGCAGAATGTGACGGGATTATTTTAAGAGGTGGAAACTTCAGGGCTTGATGTGCTGTTTTAAACAGTTGTGAAATAAAATTATTTTCAGAAGATTTTACAGGGCATTTCAGATAGAGAAAATGTGCTAAATTGTAATGAGATTTTTAAAGAAGGAATGTATTTGTCTTTGTTCATCTTTTTTTGTTGAAAAATTGTACATGTTTCTAAAGATAGCTTTAGAGCTTATATTCAGCTTTGTGGGGCAAGCGGGGGGGGGGAAGAGTCTAGCCCTTAATGTTTCTCAGAAGTAAACCCCATTGAGTTCTTTGGGATCTCAGGTGAGTAGGTATAGGACTGCAGCCTCAGTCTTGTAAAATGCTGCATTCCAGTACAGATGTACTGGAAAAAGTGAGAAGAACTACTTGGCTCTAAATGAATGGAGAGACGTATTACTCTTTTATTCATTTGTAGAGTTATTGTTGTTTATAGAGCACATTAATTTGCAAAATGCTTTTCAGTTGTGTTCTTTGCTGCAACATCCATGTAAGATAGGCCACTATTAGGCCCATTAAACAGTTTAAGAACTAAGGCTGAGAGATGCTGACTTTATGAGCCACTGATGGAGTAGCGTGGGTGGAACTTGAATCCAGATATTCCATTACCATCAATCATTCCCACCTACCCCCACCCCTGGTCTGTTGCCTTCCTTGACACCATTTGTCTAAAAAGCAGTCTTTTTCACCACATTCTATGGGACTATGTATGTCACAGCACTTAGAATAATTTGATGCAAGATCTTCCAAACACTGGTTTTTATTGTAGTAGTTTTTTTTTATGTGCCTGTGAAGGGTTCTGAAGTTTTGATTGCACAGGACTCTTTCGCTTGCTATAAAGAGTTTGATGCTTCCATCTCATGGCTGCCAAATTTTCAAAGACCAATTCCTGTACGCAAGAGGCTAGGGGAAGGAAAATGTCTTGTATCTCCAGTCCCAATAGCCTATTGTACAACTAAGCTGAAGTACGCGTAATCAAAATCATTGGGGAATTCTTCCCTTTTTACACCTGCCTCCATTTCCCTCCCTTTCGTCTCTTGTTTTCTGATGTCTTATGACACAAAATGTCTAAAGGAGGAAAAGAGAATAATTGCACAGTGTCTTTTGACTGGCAGTGCCAGGAGCTGTCTGTCTGGAACTGCCCTTTTTCAGGGGGTATTTCCTCTCTTCGCTGCCTCAGTATAAGATCTTTCTAATAGTCAGCAGCATCAGCAAAACAACAGTAATATTTCTGCAGTTTGCCCAAGGCTGTGGAAACGGGTTTCAGGATACTCACCATATGCCCTACATTTCTCCTTAATCCAATTTTGACTGTGTCACTTCTGTCCCTTGTCATGCCTTTCAGCACAAATTGTCATCAGAACGGGCTTGCGCTTACTTGTTACTACTGAATTAAACTGTGCACCATGGGAAAGAATTCCTTTTGCTTTCTGCAATAAGCTGATGTATGTTATAGAAATAGTTTGCAACTTCAGCATGTTTTGTTACTGGAATATTGATTTCTAATGAGACTTTTGTATTCAAGTGTGGATATTCAAGTACAAATTACATGTTTGAGATTTCAAATGTGAGTCACATCACACTTGCCTCTTAAAACTCTGGTGCATGGTGTGAATGTGTGTGTGGGCTGATTGTTGTTTTAAGGAGAAACAGGGATAATAATACATACACAGTTCACACTTGGTGCACTGTTTGAACATTCACTCCCGAGGACAAAATGGCTGGGGATAGAAGCCCCTAAGGCTTTGGGTAAAAGATAAATCAGTTGCGAATGGAGAAGGAAGCGTGGAATAGAGACACGGACACCACATTGGTTTCTTCTGTTGTCTTCTATCTTTTTTCCTTGTTGGAATTGTTTGTAATTCTGCCTTTAAAATTGGTCACTTGCTATGGGACCTTACTTATCATAGTTCTGAGTTTTATTAAAATTAGCTTTCCTAAAATCCAGAGTACATGTATGGCTACACTCAGCTTTTGGTTCCTTTAAAATCAAGAATTCAAGTATCACATGGTCACTTTCTCCCAGAGTTCCCATAACTGCCACTTTATCTATTAAGTCATCCCTATTGGTCAGTATCAAGTCAAGGATAGCCGATCCTCTAGCCACAGATGTAAAGAATTCATTGGAAGGGCTGCTTTTGGCAGAATTTGTCTCCCAGCAGATATCAGGGTAATTGAAGTCTCCAATCACTGCTACATCACACTTCTTTGAAACACTGGGAACTTGCTTTTCAAAAATTTCATCTTCATCTTCTCCTTGATTGGGTGGTTGGTACTAGTCTCCGACTATCATGCTCCTTTTATTCCTTGCCTCATTTATTTTAATACCCTTGGTGCTCATCCTGAGGGGTGAAGGGAGCATGTCAGGGGCACATAGTGAAGTTGGGAGCTGCAATTGTCCCATGGGTTGCTCTTCTCTGTGATATAGATTTTCAGCCTGAACCAGAAAGGGGGACATGTGACTTGAAGCAGGCTTTCTTTCTGTGCAGTTGGTGCATATCCAAATGACCAGCCAATCAAATACCTGTAACTACATTACAGTGTTCATCAAGGTGCCCTTAAACTGGCGGGATGCATTATGGGTAGAAGGGGAGAGAGAAGGTTTCTTGGAAAATGACTTTGGTGGGCTGGCCCATATATTTAGTATCCCTTCATAATAATCATGGACTAACTGATAAATGAAGAATAATTTATATTTTTGAATACTTTGAGAACAAAGCACTTCTTATTTCAAGACTCTGCAATCATTATGATTAAATCATTTTAAGTGAGAGCAGAGGTTTTTGCTATTCAGTAAAAAAACCCCACCCACCCTAGAACTGTGAATATAATTTAGTTGATGGCTTTTCATGTGATGTTTTCAGACAGCATTACAGCTTACTCATTTCTACCTATTCAGAGCATATGTATTTGTAGGAAAAACAAAGCAGCAACCCTACCTGGAAGCATTCACCAGAGCTTTTTTCTTCAGTGTTAATGATTTCAGCTGTTTGCAGCTCAAACCTTTGGATGTTTGCTTGAAAATAAACCCTACTGAGTTCAGTGAGAGTTCATTGGAGCATAGGATTGAAGCTGTAGGCATAACATGGCATGTGCATCCATTAAAACATAACATTACAAACCTGCTTTGCGCATCCTCCAAAATGAACGTTTTGGGATGGATTCAAACATTTATTTCAGTCGTGAAGATATGCTGAGGAGAGGGGTAATAGGCAATAATGATATTGATGTAACAGTTTAAATGCAATTTGCCTGCCTATTCCTCCATGTAGTGAAGTCTCGATGCTTGAATTGGCCCCTCATGCCCGCTTTTTGCAGTCTGGACTGCACTGGGCTTGATCGGGAGCTGGTTGTAAGACAAGGACAGTGTTGTGATGCAACGGAAACTGCCTACCCGTGTGGTTGAGATACTTGGGAGTGCACATTCTGAAAACAGTCCAATTTGGAAGGTGGAAGCGTTGTACAGTGGCTAAATTTGTGTTACACGTCTTGGCAAAGTTATTTTAATATTTGTTTTGAACAACCTCCTCCTCTCCACAACCCTCCCCCCCACTGTATTTTGCTTTGGTTATCTTGGTCCATGTCTGCTTCCAGCTTTGTCCTTGGAGTGACATTTGCTTATATTTTTCTGGATTTTATCATTTATTCCCCTCCATAGCAAGAATCCTGTTATATCAGAGCTGCAGAACTTTAGGTTTGTGGGCTAAATCCAGCCTGCCTGGGGTCTCAGTCTAGTTTTCTGGGGTTCTCCAAAAGGCCTCGCCCCCTTCTGCTTGACCGCCAATCATTTAGTGGTTTTTTGGCTTTTGCGTAAAACCACCAAAGGTTCTAAAAGGTTGAAATGCCTCTCCTCCAGCTTATGTACTGGCAGTAAGAGCTTTATTTTAAAACATGTGGGTATTTTTTGCCAAGCCCCCTTTATGCCTTTAACCCAACGCTGCTAACAAACCCACCAGTGGTATGTGCCCCTGACACCTCTAAAATGGAAGCCCATAGGGAAGAGGTAGACTGCTTGCTTCCTTTGCTTCCCTACAGCTTAACTCCTAGCCCTGGATGGTCGTGAGCTTGTGCTGAAGTGTGGCTCTTTGTTGCTACTATGTCCCCAACCAGTCTAAGGCTTGGTGGCAACCTCTGGTCTCCTCAACCACAGAAACCAGCTCTTGCCTTTTCTCTCTGCCCATTTTGGTGCTCACTGATACTTGGAGTGATTCACTCTTGTTTTTTGTTTTTGTTTTAAAAAAACATTGTACAAAATTCGACATTTGGAGCTAGTTTTAGCTATGTCTCTGTGTGGTAAAATTATGCTGAGTCTCTCCTAGGAACAGACGGTGTTGGTGGCCCATCTCTGTCTGAAGCAGATTGCAAATCTATAATGTCCAAGTGTTTCTTTTTCATCAAAGCATGCATCAGGCACATGAAAGCGTGGCAATTTTCTGAACGTTTGTAAGCCGCCTTGGTTGGTTCCAGAAAGGTGGTATAGAAATGCATTCAATCATTAATGTACAGAGTGATTCCTCTTCGGAAGCATCCAATGCCAACAGCATGCACTCATGTTAAGGTTGACACAATCTGTAAACAAGGTCCAGGACATGAGATACACTCAGAAACATCTACTTTGTTTCCTTAATTACCCCTCCTCCCAACATTATCCATCCAACCCAAGGCAGATTTCTGTGTTTCCCAAAAGCTTATGTATTTAGTTGTGAACGGTGTTTGATTCTAATAATAGGTTTCATTTTACTGGCTCTGTGAATACTGTGCATGAAACACGTTCTCCTTCCAAAAGCGAAATAGAACAAAAGCACAAAACGTTTGAAGAACGGTGGTTAAAGTGACCTATTTTTTTATTTTTTTAAAAAAATAAGAGAACGCTCCATTGAAGCCCTCTCCTGGTGTTTCTGTAATGCTAGAAGCAGTTGTACCAGTGAGACGAGCAGCTGTTCTCAGTATATTTGACTCTGAGGTAAATATTGGGGGCAACAGTGCAGTCAACCCTGGTGAGCACATTTTGAAGATAAAGTACATAATATGTGTTGAGCTCTTTCATCCAGTGCCATTACAGGGCAAGCCTGTTTGAATAACTCTGTTCCTTTCAGCCGAATCCTTCACTGAGGTACACTTCCTGTAGAGAGGAATGTTTGGCATGTAACTAACATTCATAGGTAGTTGTGATGTTTTGTTTTACTTTGTTATTTAAGAATTTTACTTTCACTGGCTGCTTTTGATTGTCTAATGGTGTATGAGTTGAAGATTAGAATTTTCCAGGATTTGTGCTGTCATTCCGCACAAGGATTATTTTTTACGCTGATCTTAACTAAGGTGCTAAGTCTGGATTGATATGGTCGACAGGAGAAGAGGGCATTTAATCTAAATTTTCAATCCTTTAGTTCATCAAAAGGAGTTTTTTGGCACAATTTACAGACTGTTTGTATATTTACTTGGCTACTAAGACTGTATCCAAGGTTCAACTCACATACTCCTTAACTACTCCTCTCATGAAAAAAGGACCAACTAAAATGAGAAATCTTGTGCATTCTACTTCTCATGGTCATAAGTGAACATTTCTAAAAATGTGCATTTCCCCAACAAACCCGCATTCTCATGTTTTAGCCTATAGGGTGAAGGTGTACATTTCGTTTGTGTGCTTGAAAAAAATGTTTGCCTTTCCTGTTTGGGGAAAAAAAGACGCTGATGTTTGGGTGTGAGAACGAGGTGAGACGAGAACCAGGGTGGACATGCTCGAATGTTACTCATTCTTCCATCCCTACTCTGGAATTAATGGTCTTATGCCTGCTTCCCCCCCTCCAACTTTAGATGGTCATGAGTATTACTTCACTTACTTCAAAATGTGGAAAGTGAGCACTGTTGCATTTGTGGGCCCATTCTACTGACTGAGGACCTTTCTACACCTAAGGACACCTGCCTGCTCCTGGGATCCCCTTTGCGTCATTTGCATGCACAAGGACGATCCCAGGGGGGTGGGGAAGGCAGGTGTAGAAATGGCCCGAGGCCCTGGATATCTGCCCTAAAGTCTGACCCTGACAGCACCACTGTCTCCAGGTCACCTTTGTTCTTAAATGCTGCTTTTCAAAAACATATAAGGACAACTCTATACTGCTAACTTTGTTAGTGGCTGTGCCTGCATGGGGCTGAATTCTGGCACTGGTGCTTCAAGGCATGATGAGGAATGGTGATGCTGTGGTCACAGTTTGCAGTTACTTGAAATTTCAGATCCAGTCGACCTTGCCGTGTTGTTACGCTAGTAGCTTGAAGGCAGCTTAAAATTAGTCTGCAAATTGAACTGAATTTTTCAGGGCTGTGCTTGGGGTGATTGAGCTATGGTTGAGAGAGCACATTCATCCCAAGCCTTTGCTTTCCGGAAAATTCTAACAATGCAATCCTGTGCATGTCTATTCAAAAGTAAATCTTATTGGGTTCAATTAGACTTACTCCAAGGGATGTGTGCCTAGGGTTGCAGCCGAAATGTCTGAATAGTTGCTCTCCCGGCTCACACTTTTAATGTTTGTTCGCAGCACCGATCTAGAATGTGGAACTTGATTCATTTCATTCTTCATGTGCCAGGTAGTTAAGCTCAGCTAGCCAAGCATGCGCATTGTACAATGTGGAGCATAACTTGTCTTCATTTCCATTCATGCAGGGCAGTGAATTAATTCTATGCTTGTATCTTCCATGTGTAATTTTGCCATTATGATCCCAACATCTTAGAGTCTGTTTTGAAAACTTGGGGCCACCCGGAATGGTCTCTACTCACAGATGGACCCATGTTCAACCCCTGCCATCTCCAAGTGGGTCTGGGAAAGACCTCCATCTGAAACCTTGGAGAGCTGTTGCCACTCACTACAGACAATGGGCGAGTTTGCATGTCACGCTAAGCCACCGTGAAAATAATACACTGTGGATTGGTGGTTTGCTCATTACTTCTGGCAGATGATTGGGTACTTTGCTGCTTGCTATGGCTTGTTTACTCCTCAGTCTTCCCATTTGCTCCTGGCACATATCCTAGGTGCCTTTGTGGCAGAAATCCTTGTTTCCTCATTCCCTACGTTAACACCATTTCTGCAATTGTTGCTCTGAGGTTGCTGGCTGATGAGGAAAATCCCTCCCCCCAACGCTTCTGCATCAGTTCCCCCAATGCATATAATTTTCTGGACACTTATGAATGTAGTAGCATTCACAAACACATTTTTTTAAAAATTGGGGTCTTGCGCAAGAGCGCAGAAGCACAAGAGTACCTGTGTGCTATTTATCCCAGCATACTGATAGCCCCCACTTGGCAATGTCCTTGTCAATTTGATTTTCCATGCTTCCCTTGCTAGCAACCCCCCGTCCCTTGCCCCAAAAGCGCATTCTTCTCCCAGGTTCATGCTTGTCATTTCCTTCCACTGGTCTCCATTTTTACTTGCCAGATATACAGGGTTACAGAGCAGTGATGGGGATTGATAAAGGCAAATTTGAAGGCAGAGCATCGAGTGAGGAGGGTCAATAAAGATACACAAATTTCAAGGCAGACAAGTGAGGTGGATCAGTAAATATAGATGCAAATTACAAGGCAGAGGAGTGGGGAAAATTATGCGTATTTTCCAGTAGTGGACTTTCAAATGTGCACATTTGCATAACCCAAAAATAAAATAATAAAAAAGGTTGTGAACACATTCAGGACACTCTCTGGAGTCCTTTGTCCTTGATTTTTAGGAGCTCAGGGTGGAGAGCACTGACAAGGGATGAGTGAGGACGGTGGTGGTAAGAGCTTTTCACTGCTCTTGCCGGGCTTCTCCCTAGCTGTTTCCAACAATCCGCACTGAAGTTGCTCTGTCAGGTTTGGATATCAGGACAAGCCACCCTGAAAACAAACTGACAGTTCTGAGGATGGCTTGTTAGCGGAAAATAACCCACGATGAAAAAATGCCTTAGATTTTGATGTCATGACAAGCTACCATGAAACAACCAAACAGAACCAATTTATTTATTTATTACATTTTTATACCGCCCAATAGCCGAAGCTCTCTGGGCGGTTCACAAAAATTAAAACCAAAATAAAACAACCAACGGGTTAAGAGCACAAATACAAAATGCAGTATAAAAAGCACAACCAGGATAAAAACCACGCAGCAAAATTGATATAAAATTAAAATACAGAGTTAAAACAGTAAAATTTTAATTTAAGTTAAAATTAAGTGTTAAAATACTGAGAGAATAAAAAGGTCTTCAGCTGGCGACGAAAGCAGTACAGTGTAGGTGCCAGGCGGACCTCTCTGGGGAGCTCGTTCCACAACTGGGGTGCCACAGCGGAGAAAGCCCTCCTCCTAGTAGCCACCTGCCTCACTTCCTTTGGTAGGGGCTCACGGAGAAGGGCCCCTGTAGATGATCTTAAGGTCCGGGCAGGTACATATGGGAGAAGGCGTTCCTTCAAAAAACCTAGCCCCAAACCGTTTAGGGCTTTAAATGTCAATACCAACACTTTGAATCGGGCCCGGACCTGGACTGGCAGCCAATGAAGTTGTAAAAGGACTGGCATAATGTGATCTCGCCGGCCAGTCCCTGTTAGTAAACAGGCTGCCCTGTTTTGTACCAGCTGAAGCTTCTGGACCATTTTCAAAGGCAGCCCCACGTATAATGCATTGCAGTAATCCAAACGAGAGGTTATCAGAGGATGGATAACTGTAGCTAGGCTATCTCTATCCAGATAAGGGCGTAGTTGTATATCAACCTAAGCTGATAAAAGGTGCTCTTTGCCACTGAGTTCACCTGTGCCTCAAGTGACAGTTCTGGATCCAAGAGCATCCCCCAAACTACGGATGTTTCCTCGTTTTTGCTGCTGCATTTTGATGTTGGCACTTTCCTTTCAGTGGCAGAGAAAGTGATAGGGAAAGCTCTTAAGACTGGAAACCAGAAATGTTTTCTTTTTAAAAGGAGAGTTGAAAGCAACATAGGAGAGGCATCCTTTCCATGGTAAACAGCGGACACATTTCTTCTGTCCCCCTGTTACCTATGGTCAAACAGGTTTTGCAGGTTTTTGAAACACTACAAAAACCTTTTGATCAGAGATGAAAGTCAGACAAGTGCATGCACTGTGAATAGCAATCACACTTTCAGCTCTCCTCCAACTCTCTGAAAAAGCTGTAGTCTGTCTCCAGCCTGTCAGAGAGAGAATAGAGTCTTCTGCCCTGGTATTGATATGCTCTGTTCTTCTGCCAATTTAATTTTTTCCCTTTTTCTTTTCAAACATTAATGATTACTCAGACTGTCCCCATTAATGGCAATGAAAAAGGCAAAGTTTTTGTTGCTGATAATTTGCATTAATGCCATAATATGGATATTTCTGAAGCAGTTTTTCCTTTTTCTCTGCTAATTTATTTGTTAACAGGCCAGAGAAACTGTCAGAAAGGGTGTAGGCTTGGAAGAATGAGTTCAATCCTATTTATAATTGGCCAGAAAAATACTGTAGTACCCCCCTACACTTCAATATTAAGGAAGTCTTACACTCTTGTAATGCGCTGAACCTACAACATGGAGACAGAAATACAGAGTCATTCTCTCCAGTGCTTATTGCATTACTAGCGCTTCTAATGACATGGCTTTCTTCCTACCCTTTTAAATCTGTAATGCATTAGTTAAAAGCAGAGTTAAGTGACTGTATGAACTTAAGAAGAGCTGTTGCGGACCAGACCAAAGGTGTATCGAGTCCATCATTCTGTTCCTGCAACTGGGTGCCATTTGCGTGTATACTCTGGGTGGTGCAATACTACCTGGCTGTCAGAAAAGAGAGAGACGAGAGGGAGAGCAGGGCCATTCCACCAGCCCAGCTAAAATAATTAATTCCCCCCTCTCTTCCCTCCCTATTCCTTTTTCCTTGGGTTTCATGTCTTTTTAGACTGTAATCCATGTGTCATTGATTATATATAAGCTGCTCAGAGAGCCTATTTGGCTGAGGAGTGGCATAAAAATACTTGCAATAAATAAGACCAACTCACAGAAAGTCATGCATGTTTCCTTCTCACTTTCACAGCCCACTACTCTCCTCACCAATGTTAACTTTCCTGTTGCCCCATCAGTCTAATTCCTTTCTTTCATTTGTTACCAAAAGCGGGGTGGGGAGGAGTTACCAATAAAGGATATTCATCTATGGGCATGGCTAGATGGGGCAATATCCTGGTGATCATTCTGGGATCGTCCCTGTGCGTCCACATGATGCACAGGTTAGCCCGGAAGCAGGGAGGGATGATCCCTCCCTTGGACCGGGATATCACCCTACCAACAAATTCCGATTTTTCCGCGGTCTTGGGATGATCCCGAGACCACGGAACGTGTGGCCTGCTGTCCCGTTTTCGTCCCAATTCCTCATGAGTAACCACTTTTTTTCTTAGTTTTGCAAGCATGTCTATACTGCTATTTTACATTATTAGAAATATAGGATTGGGTTTAATATAATTGGATGATTTCCTCTGTATGTCTTTTCTAAACCAACATGGCAGGTAAAACTTTTAATGTAATAAGGTAACAAGCACTGGAACATGCTTTGGAAATTTACACCTTAAAGTTTATGGGTTAGGTCCAAAGGTTCCCTTTTTTGGATCCAACCATTATTTTGCACTTTTATCTGATTAGTTAGCTTAACAACTGCTTCCTTTACTGTGTAAGTAATTCCTCATGATTGGTACATATTTCTGTTTAAATGCAGGCACCTGTTTCTTTTTTGGAACTGGATCTCGCCACGGTTTTGAACTGACATGGTATGACAAGAGCTTTCAGAGGACTGGCTTTGACGCCTGAGTGCATGTGACAGGATTTGGGCTCTCCTATTACAACATCCCAGTGACAATGCCGTCCTTGCCTAATGAGGGAGGTAGGCTGCCTTATCACAGAGGTTTTGTATCTTGGTTTTATTCAGTAACTGAGGGACAGTTTAGCTATTCTAAGTCCTGGCAGTACCACGCCCATGATTGGGCAGTGGGCCTGCACATGCGCTTCTCTTATGCATATGTCCTAATGTGTGACATGAGGTGTTCTTCATCTAGAAAAAAATGGGATTATGGAGTTACAGGAATTGAATTGGAGAGCCAGTGTCAAACTGGGAGTTGGGAGATCTGGGTTCTAGTCCCCACTCAGCCATGGAAACCCACTGGGTGACTTCGGGCCAGTGACAGACTCTCAGCCCAACCTACCTCACAGGGTTGTTGTTGTTGTTGTTGTGAGGATAACATGGAGAGGAAGAGGATTATGTATGCTGCCTTGGGTTCCTTGAAGGAAAAAAGGCGGGATATAAATGTAACTAATAAATAAATAATAAATTGGATTTATGTGCTTACGAATGTACGTGCATATGCTCCATGTCACATATTTGCACAGTGAAAGAAACATGCATGGCTCCACCGCTCCGTTGTAATGTGAGGTATCGTCAAGATTGAGAATGAGTGGGCCATAAATTGTTCCAATCCGTTTGCAACATGTCAACATCCTAAAATACTAAACCACAGTTGTATGATTGGTCTTTTAAGAGAACTGTAACTCTTTATGTGTTTCTGTTAAGTGTCCTGAAACCATGAGAGGAAGTGGTTTTCCATGTGTTCAGTTCACTTTTGTAGCTTGCTTGTGAGCACATTGTGGTGGTG
Source organism: Elgaria multicarinata webbii (assembly GCF_023053635.1). Lineage (NCBI taxonomy): Eukaryota > Metazoa > Chordata > Lepidosauria > Squamata > Anguidae > Elgaria > Elgaria multicarinata. The sequence continues at coordinate 130,831,665 of NC_086171.1, forward strand.
ATGTGATTATTATTATTTTTTGAACAGATAATCAAGGGACCTCTTCTTTGATGTTGAGCTCAGACCTGTCTTTCCAAAGCACAATAAGGAGAAAAGTCAGAGAGAAGAAAAAACACGGAGCCATCACTTCGAATGTTGCCGGCACAAAATATGAGATTGGTAGCAAGCTATGCATTCTCCTAGCCTTACAATGAATTAAATAACGAGAATAAGGAAAATTGCATGGAGAAAAGAAAGTTACCTAGCCAGAAAAGTTTGTAGGCAAAAGTATTATAGGGCTACACCTAAATGCCCATTCCTATGGGAAGGTGGCATCTAGATGTTTTGAATGTAGATGCATTTGAAATTGGAATCCAATCTCTGAATCCCAAAATCTTGGTGATTTATGCTGGGTTGACGATAGCTACTTAAACTCTTAGTGTTGCTTCTCTAAAAGCTTGCACATTTGCTAGAATGTGTGTACTAACAGGCCTCTATTAAATCATTCCAGCATCCAACATTTAAGAGGACTACTCACAGTGCATTAAGCTCAACGTATTCACCCATTTCACATTAATTTTACACATGACTTACAAAAGAGCAGAGAGCACTTCTTTTTTAAAAAGTAAACCAGAGTCTGGCATTTTATCTTGAGTTCAGTTGCAGGAAATTAGCTCTTAGTTTGGGGGACTTATGATGAGAGTGCTATAATCTCTGCTGTCACTAGAATATTTCCCCCCTTAATTTCCATTCAGAGTAGGAGTGTCACTACCTTGAGAAATCATATGGCAAGTCTCCAGGAGGCTTTTCTGTGGAAGATTGTCACACAGCGTGAAGTGTGACTGGGTTTACTGATTTCCCTGTTGCTTCATCGTAAGTCTGAAGCATCACCCATTCAGGGACAAATATTGATTTGTCCTTTGTTGGGATATTATCTGCCCTCCTTTCAATATTTTTGCCTTTGCTCATCTCTAGCTGTGACCTCTCCCCTTGCTTTGATATTTCAACTGGAATGGGTAGAGGGACGGCCGACTACTCCCTGTTAAAACAGTGCAATTCAAAAGAAAGAAGTGAGCAGTCTTCCCTGACATGCTGCCCCTTAAATGTGTTGGACTAAAGCTTAGATCTTTCCCAAGCAGCACGGCAAATAACTACGCTGGCTGAGGATTATAGGACTTGTAGTCCAACATATCTAGAGGCACCATGTTGGGGAAGGCCCACGTAGAGACCCTCATATCAATCTCTGCATGCATTTCAACGCACTCCCATTTGGTTATTTACATTTAGTTGGAAATCATCCTTGCATGTAAAGTGAACCTTGTTGTGCCTGATGGGCTATTTCACAGTCAACAAATTGCTGTGAAGCTGAAGTCAAAGATCCATTTGAGATCTAAACAGGTTATTCCCCAACCATTTTGTTTGTAATCAAGTTTCTTTAGCAACCTAACGTTTGCTCCCAGCATAATGACGCAATCATCATAACCATGCAGATGCAGAATTAGATTTGAAGAATTAAATATTATGAGCTGAACAACATGAGCATTCATAATAAAAGCCTGTCATATGACCAAACCATGAAAATCCATGCTCTTTTTCTGGAAGCCAGGAAATCTAGTTCGAATGTGTTGCAATCATGTACCTGTTTCTTTTTTGTAGTACGTGTAGTAATAGAAGAGATGGGGTATGTGAAGACTCGTGATGACGATGAGACTGCAAATCTCATCTGGAGTGATTGTGCGGTGCAGCAGGAAAAGATTGCAGACCTCCGAAACTACCAGGTAAAAAAGGGAAAACTGGGTAGCCCGGGGCAACTTGGTTGTGATGGTAAATGAAGGAGTGTTCAAAAGCACTTCAGATGCTAAAGTGTAAATTTCTTTGTTCATGTTGCCTGAGAAATCTATTGTCTCAGGTCTTTAGTTCATCAAAAGCAAACTATTTTGCTTGTGGACAGGGACAGCTTTTGAATTTACTCTGTGTAGCACTTGCTAGATTTTAGGTGCTAAATCAAAATAATGATACATCTGCTTGTGTGACATGTCTGTCCTGTTCTGGTGATACAATTTAGCCAGTATGACATGGGTCAACTGTTAGAATATTTTGAGGAAGGTCTTGGCCTTAGGGTTTTTGGACTGGTAAAACATCCATATCTCAGATTCAGTAAGTCTCATGTAGCTGAAGCCTACAAACCAAAATTGATAAGTTACCCTATTAAATATTTTTGGAGTCAGGGGAGATGCATTGCATATCCCTGCTCCTTCTCCCTGGTCTCCTGAGAACATTGCTGCACTTCTCAAACTTTTGGAAAAAAATCCAAATATTTGATGATGCCCTTTTTCAGAATGTTTTCACACATTTCCTACTTGCGAGAGAACACGAAGAAAGAGTTGTGTTTTCTATTTACATACGTCTGCTGGGGTAATGCTAGAAAAGGAACTTCTGCAGGGAGAATGCGCAGACTGATTCTTATTCTGGTGTTTGTACCCCCACGCCACCCAAATTCCCTTTCTTAATGCTACACCAGCTTCACCACAAGAGGAAGGACAATGTTTTTTGCTCCCTATTCTTTTGTAAACAAGTAACATGAGAAAGCGCTTTCAGGCTTCCCTGAAACAAGTTGTGAACAAGTTGGCATGATGGTTGTATATCTTCATTCAAACACTAATCTTCTCTTAATATAAATCTGGCTATAGATCTTTTCTAAACTGAAAACTGTTGCAATAAGCTATCAGCCATTACTTATGTCCATCACAAAGTCCCAACTGATAAGTTTGCCTAGATATATCCAGCTAAAGAGGACTGTGTCAACTGTTTCTTTCCCTCCTGTGCGTCCACTGTCCACAACCCATTTCCTCATCTATTTTAGGGTTAGCTTGTTGCAGTATTTTTGCTTCACTTTTTTTTTTAATGAAAATCTTATTGCCCAGAACTTAGTTAATGGTGATGTTCAGCCAGTTAGTGTGGTCCCCAACGGATAGTGTGTTTGGATGGGGTTTGGAATATTTAGGTCCATATCCTTGCGTGGCCATGAAGTTACTGTGGTGCCTTGAACAAATCTTCCTCTCATTCTTTCTGTAGAAGGAGAATACTAATAATCTTCCATGCATGATTATTCCAATGCCAAGTGAGGTAAAGACTGAGAAGCCCTTAGAATGATTATAATTGTAAAAATTACAGGTCAAAACTGTCTCGTAAATTTTCAGAGGATACCTAGCATGATTAAATGTATTCTCTTGTACTTGTAGCTGCTGATTTAATTACAAGTTTAAAATATATTTTGTGTCTCAAATCACCATCTCTAATGTATGTATTCCTCTTTCTTTTCTCCCCTCACAGAGAATCAACCATTTTCCAGGAATGGGCGAGATCTGTAGGAAAGATTTCTTAGCAAGAAACATGACCAAGTAATTTGCTATTTATTTATTTATTTATTTATTTATTTATTTATTTATTACATTTCTATACTGCCCAATAGCCAGAGCTCTAAAAAACAACAATGGAGAAATGAAAGTTGGAAAGAAGGTTAAGAAGCTCTGCTTTTCTTAATGTGTCATTGTTATAGACCAGAATAGACAACTGGTGGGCTGTGGATTAGTTCTAGCTCCTGATTTTTATCCAATCCCTGGTGGCCCTTCCAAATAACCAGGAAGGATGGATCTATCTATAGCTGCTCATCATGATGGTTACATGGAACCTCTACATTCAGAGGCAGCAGTAGGAACCATTTGATGGAATGCAATAGGTACCATTTGATTGGGGGGTAGGCATGGCCACAGTGAAAGGCTGTTCATGCTGTCATGTGGTCCTTCTGTCTCAGAGGAAGTCTCAGAGGGGAAGGAGGCTTCAACCAGTAATCCACTACTCTTGGGTCTTCCAGGCTAGATTATATGGCTTTACCAGACTCCTTGAAGTCATATGACACCTCTTCATCACAGTCCTTACTTCCTCCGTACTATAGGCACAACTGCCTGCAGAATCAGTCAGTGGTTCTTTAAGAAGTAGACAGCTCCTCAGAGCAGGTGGACTTAACAGCAAGTCCAGACCTGCCAACCTTCATAAGGCCTCTGCATGTTGCTGAAACAACTGCTCTTTGTGGTGAGTTTCAGCCAGTGATCTCTACAAGGTCCTAACAGACCCTGCCTCGCCTGTTAGAAACTTGCATTGCCTAATCTGACCTTGCTCATCAGACATGATCTTGCTGTGCCAAACATGATCCAGCGGTGTCCAGTCTCCCTTGGGAACCCTACACTGAGCTAGGATAGAAGCTCCATGCATTCAATACAGGATGAAAGATATTTTTTTTGTGATATCAGATCTATAGCCCTTTTTCGCCCACTATTTATATAGTTTCCCTTTGCATCGAATATAGGAAGCTGCCTTATATGAGTCAGACCATTGGTCTGTCTAGCACATTATTGTCAACACTGACTTGCAGCCGCTCTCCAGGGTTTTAGATGAGATTCTTTCCTTGCCCTATCTGTAGCTGCTGGGGATTGAACCTGGGACCATCTGCATGAAAAGCATGTGCTCTACTGCTGAGCTATGGCCCTTGCCTAAGTCTTAAATGATAAGTGAGGCGCTTTTTTTGCTACAACTAAAGCTCTTTCCAGTCAGAACATCTATATGGTTTCTCTCCCTGTTGAATTAACAATCCAAGTATATTTCCTCCCTTTTTCTTAATACCTGATGCTACATGTATTTCGCTGTCAGTAAGATGTCCTTATTACTCCACTCAAGAAATTGAGTAGCGTGATCTTTCCAGAAGTAGCCCATATATAAGAGAGCATTGCAGAGCTATTCTGGCTAGGGTCCCTGTTGGGTAGAGGCCCTTGGGGCCATGCCTTATTAAACTGCTCTTGGAACGTCTAACATAAACCTATGTCTTAGGTGATAAGTGGGAGAGAGACAGTACAGTACAGAGACAGAAAGCATTTAGACAGGAAGGGGGTAGCTTAGGAGTGAGTGGTTAGCCTTTTCTACAAAAGGTTGATTTCATAGGACAAGAGAGAGCAGGAAAAAAAATGAAATTAAATGAAAAAAGCATTGGGGAAAGTCATTTTCAAGTGAACATATTGTAGAAGTGGAGAAACAAATTTCCTCTCTTCCTTTGTTCTAAAGATGATGTCTGGAGGCAACTTCATGACTGAAAAAGGGAACAGTGACATGCTGGCAATGTGTCTGGAGAACGCCAATGGAGAAAATTGGATTTGGCAACAAGGCATCTTGCCCTGCATTGTCATAGCTACCTTTCCGTCCCCTTTCACCTGAAAAAGTTAACGTGTTCTGACGGGCAATTGAAAGCCATAGCAAAATCAGGCAGTACATGCACCTGGACTGTCATAATCTGTCACAGTCAGTGTGTATGTCTCAGGTACCTCCTTTAATTTGTTTGCCTTTTGCAGGGAGTCTTCCATTGCCAGGGGGCACGCGCAGTCTAATCTGCAAGACCTTAGAATAGCTCTCTCCAAAGGCTCACTTGTTTTTTCCATCTGTGTTGTTGTATTTGTGAGTACTCTTAGCAAGGACTGTCAAGGCTCAGGTGGTGACTACGATCGCAGTGTAAGAAGAGAAGCAGCACCAGTAGGATATGGGGGAAGCTGCTATAAATGAGAATGGCAGCTGCTCTCCCAGGGTTTCAGGCAAGGGTCTTTTGCAACTCTACCTGGAGATGCCAAGGATTGAACATGGATGTGGGACCTCCCGCATCCAAAGTATGAGCTTTTCCTGGCCCAGTTTGCACGTTGAACTTAAATTGCATATAGGGTCAAAGGCCAGAAAAAACACACAATTAAAGCACTTTTAAAAAATATTTAATGGCTATCGCTTGTTGGTTAGGGGTAAAAATATGGTCTTCAGGTTTTCCTTTTCCTTTTAAATATGTACTCATAGTTAGGGTGACAATATGAAAAGCAGGACACGGCTCCTGTAACGGTTGTATATATATATATATAAAGGAATTTCAGCAGGTGTCATTTGTATGCATGCAGCACCTGGTAAAATTCCCTCTTCATCACAACAGCTAAAGCTGCAGGAGCCCTGCCCTCTTATTTATTTATTTAATTTATTTATTACATTTTTATACCGCCCAATAGCCGAAGCTCTCTGGGCGGTTCACAAAAATTAAAACCACAATAAAACAACCAACAGGTTAAAAGCACAATTACAAAATACAGTATAAAAACCACACAGCAAAATTGATATAAGATTAAAATACAGAGTTAAAACAGTAAGATTTAAATTTAAGTTAAAATTAAGTGTTAAAATATTGAGAGAATAAAAAGGTCTTCAGCTGGCGATGAAAGCAGTACAGTGTAGGCGCCAGGCGGACCTCTCTGGGGAGCTCATTCCACAAACAGGGTGCCACAGCGGAGAAAGCCCTCCTTCTAGTAGCCACCTGCCTCACTTCCTTTGGCAGGGGCTCACGGAGAAGGGCTCCTATAGATGATCTTAAGGTCCGGGCAGGTACATATGGGAGGAGGCGTTCCTTCAAATAACCTGGCCCCAAACCGTTTAGGACTTTAAATGTCAATACCAACACTTTGAATCGGGCCCAGACCTGGACTGGCAGCCAATGAAGCTGGAAAAGGACTGGTGTAATGTGATCTCGCCGGCCAGTCCCTGTTAGTAAACGGGCTGCCCTGTTTTGTACCAGCTGAAGCTTCCGGACCGTTTTCAAAGGCAGCCCCACGTATAACGCATTGCAGTAATCCAAGCGAGAGGTTATCAGAGCATGGATAACTGTAGCTAGGCTATCTCTGTCCAGATAAGGGCGTAGTTGGTATATCAACCTAAGCTGATAAAAGGTGCTCTTTGCCACTGAGTTAACCTGTGCCTTAAGTGACAGTTCTGGATCCAAGAGCACCCCCAAACTACAGACCCGATCCTTTAGGGAGAGTGCAACCCCGTCCAGGACAGGACAAACATCACCTCGCCAGACAGATGAACCACCTGCTAACAGTACCTCCGTCTTGTCTGGATTGAGTCTCAGTTTGTTAGCCCTCATCCAGTCCATTACCATGCCCAGGCACTGGTTCAGAACAGTCACTGCCTCACTCTTGACCAGATACAAAAGTAGGACATGGTGAAAGTTCTCTATGAGTTTTCATTTTAAAAGAGCTTGCTTAACTGGACTGAGCATCTAATGTCTTGAGCCCGAGGTAGGCATGGTGGTAGGAGAGCTTACTTAATTGATGTGTTCTATAATGGAAGTGCCCAGGGAAAGTTGAAAGTGCTTCATAGAATGAATCCCGCCATGTAGATTAGGTGACTTTTACTGCTGAGATCCCTCTCCCCCAATTCTGTTTTGTGGATTACTGAATGGGAAATTGGATTTGCACCTCTGAGCCCTGTAGAAAAACAACCACCATTCAGATGTGGATCTAATCTAAACATAAGAACACAAGAAGAACCATGCTGCATCAGACCAAAGGTCCATCTAGTCCAGCACTTTCTTCACACAATGGCCAACCAGTGGTCGGTCAGGGACCAACAAAGCAGGACCCTGTGCAGGAGCACCCTCCCACCAATGTTCCCCAGCAAGTGGTATATCAGATAACTGCCTCTGATACTGGAGGTAGCACATAGCCATCAAGACTTGTAGTCATTGATAGCCTTCTCCTCCAGGAATTTACCCAATCCCCCTTTTAAGGCTACCCAAATTGGTGGCCATCACTAAATTGTGTTGTAGCAAATTTCATAGTTTAACTATGCACTGTGTGAAGAAGTTCTTCCTTTTATCTGTCCTGGATCTCCCACCAATCAACTTCATGGGATGACCCCGGGTTCTAGTATTATGAGAGAGGGAGAAAAATGTCTCCCTACCCACCATACCATGCATAATTTTGTACACTTCTATCATGTCTCCCCTAGTCTACAACCCCCATCATCCCTGACCATTGCCCACACTGGTGGGGGCTGATATGAAACATCTGGAGGGCATCAGGTTCCCTATCCTTGCCCTAATCTATACTTTGGAGCATACGAAGCTGAACCCTTGGTCCAGGTCCTATAAGCATGTTCATCGCTTGATGACTAGTATGTGTAAATGCCAGCACAGATCAGAGACAACTGGCAAGACTTTTATATCACCTCAAATGCAATACTATTCAGTGAAGGCACTTCAGGTATTCAAACTACACACTACATTAATTGGCTCCTGAAATCCTGCCCTCTATACAAGAGTTTAAAAAAGTAAAAGGTCTCCAATGGCGACAATAGTAGCTTTCTCCCTCTTTTTTTGTAACCCCTGCCTCTCTCCCCCTCTCTCTGTGTGTATGTGTAATTTCAGGAAACAAACTGTGTATCGCGGGGCAAGGTTTAATCTTCCCCTCTTGGTGCACACTGGACCAATCTGAATTAGGGTCACACATACTTACACTACAGTAAAAAAGAAAAGAAAAAAGAGATAAATCTTAGTTATATGTTATGTAATTAAGGGCACAAACCTATTCATGTTCAGATAGAAAATATCCCCACAACTCCCAGCACACTCCAGCCAGCATGCTGGGAATTGTTGGATCCTTTTCTATCTAAACATGCATAGATTTGCACCCTCACATAATGTACAGTTTGATCGTGAGCCATCAAATAGTGAGAGATCAAGAGATGGGCATGAGTGTATGAGCGAACCCTGTCTTCGAATGAAGAACTTGCAACATTCCTAAGGAGTTAAGAATATCACCAACATGTAGGTTGCTGAGCTATTAAACAAGGCAATAATACTTTTTGTTGTTGCTGGTATGGTAGATTGACTATAATTTATTGAGTTGTGGCAGTGCCATCATCTTTAGACTATAATGACCCTAAGCACAATAATAAAAACTACAGTGGCAATGCTGCATTTTCTTTTCTTTTTTAAAGTGTTTTGTTACACAATTAGCTATTGGCTTTTGTAACAGCCTGAGTATTGTACCAAGACCTTGAAGTTCTTGGCTCCCATCCTGGTTTTACAGATGTGCCTGGCAATTTTTGTAACTTCTGTAACCAAGACAGGCAATTAGAAGCATGAACTTCCCCACCCCAGCATGGTAAGCATTCTGTGTAATGTCGTTGCTGAATTAATTCGGTATCATCACAGCTGTTAGGTTTTTGTTTGCTTTCTACTTCTTGCACGGGGGCGTATAGGGAGGCTACACTTGTGTCTGTTAATGTTCCCTGCACAAACATTTTGTTTAGAGTGCAATCCTATGCACATTTAGACAGAAATAAGCCCTACAGGTTGTAGCATTCCCCAGCTAGACATGCTTTTTTCTGTCTAAACATGCATAGGATTGTAGTTTAATTTCTCAAACTTTGGGCAGATCAAAATGCTGGTTTATGTTTGAAAGTCCCATGGAATGGAATGAATGATAATTCACACAAATGTGTTCTTGTCTCTTTCTATCCTACCCCCCCTTCTGTAAATGAAAGTGTATACATAAATGGTAAAGAATGTAATGGCTCAAATGAAAATTCTGTTCCTTAAGGTTTCCCTGAGAGTTTTGGAGGAAGATTCAGGGAATGGAAAATATCAATTTAACTAATAAAGAGAAAAACAACAACCCATGCATGCCAATATATATCATAAACAACAAATGGTCTTATGGCACCTTAAAGGCTAACATATTTATTTTGGCATAAACTTCCATGGACACTGTCCACTTCATCAGATGCATCATCTGATAATGCTAAGTGGAAATGGTAAATGGACAGCTTATGCCAAAACAAATTTGTTAGTCTTTACAGTGACTCTTCATTGTTTTTGCTGCGACAGGCAAAACAGATAACTTTGCCTTCAGAAATATTATATATATATATATATATATATATATATATATATATATATTTCTTTTGTAATCCTGCCATTGTGAAGCATGTATTTGCTCTCTTGTATCAGTTAATATTTTATCTCATTGAACTCAGTGGGACTTACTTCTGAGTAAGCTTGTCGAGGATTGCTTTGTTAGACACCAAATCTGTTAGTTTCAGGCAGCGAAATGCAGCATGCTTAAACGTATGAAAAATCGATTGCACTGACTTGTAAATTGTTTTCAGAATGATCAAATCACAGCCTCAAGAATATAGCTTTATTCCTCGAACATGGATCTTCCCTGCAGAGCATACACAATTCCAGAACTACGTAAAAGAACTCAAGAGAAAACGCAGACAGAAAACGTTCATAGTTAAACCAGCTAATGGAGCAATGGGGCATGGGTATGTGCAGTATAAAGCAGGTTCTTTGTGGGTTCTTTAATTTTCTGTTGATTGAATTACTGTTAATTTCAATAAGTACGGATTTTAGTTTTCTGTAGAAAGGTGACCAATAAATTCAGCAATAACAGTGATGTTAAATACACTATTGTTATCATGGTAAAATGGCAACAAAAGTTCACTTCCAGCTAGTGAAAGGGATTTGTTTTCTTTCTCTACAGATGCTAGTGCATTAACTTGGCTCCGTATATTTTTCAGTGGTTTATCTTATGAAAGTGTCTAGCATAGTTAATGTAGTTTGCACAGGCTTATCAACAGTAAATGATTCTTCTTCTTCTTTTTAATGCCTGAAGTGAAAAGGTAAAAAGGACATCACTTGTTCTTGTTTAAAGCATGGCTTCATTAAATACAGCTTTAATGGTTTGCTGTGTCAGGATTGTTTTGGGTAAATATATGTAATCATTAGAAACATAAATGATGGCATGCACAACAGAACAGCTGGAGGTAACTATCCGGAAAATTCAGATGAGTTAAAAAGCTGATTTAAATCCTTTACTGCCATCAATTGACACTGTTGCCAGCACCTTAAGGATATGGTCTCCCATGGGGAGGAGCCATGGCTCAGTGGCAAACACCTGCTTTGCATGCAGAAGGTCCCAGGATCAATCCCTCCAGGTAGGGCTGGAAAAACTCCTGTCTGAAGTCCTGGGGAACTGCTGCTAGTCAGTGTCAACAATACTGGGCTAGATGGACCGAAGGTCTGGCTCCGTATAGTGCAGTTTACTGGTGACAGTGCAGACATATATGGAGGGATCGCCATAGCATCTTAAGGGCACAATCCTATGCATGCTTAGACAGGAAAACAGTCCCTTCAGCCCCCAGCATTCCCCATCCAGTATGGCTGGCTGGGAATTTTAGGACATTTTTTCTTCCTAAGTATGAATAGAGTTGTTCCCTTAGTTTTAAATATGTTGGAGATAATTTTATATTGCTTTAGTATAAAAGTAGAGGCTTTATTTAAACATTTAATACTCCATAACATATTGTTGACATGCTGTATAGCCCAGAGCACTCTTCACAGACCTGGTGCCCTCTAGATGTGTTAGACTACAATTCCTAGCATTTCTGGGACTGATGGGAATTGTGTTCGCAAACACCTGGAGGGCACCATGTTGGGGTTGGGTGGCCTGGGGGAGCAAATTTGACAAGCCTGAGTTAAGCGAATTGGAAACCTCAGTCTCTGTATTCTTATGATCCAGACACTGGGCAGGATCCAACACTGCCTGCGCATTAGCGGGACTCACCCTTAGCTCAATAGGAAGCTAGTGGTTCTGAATGGGCTGGCCAAAGGGAGCTCTATTGACCTGCCCAGTTCCGGAAACAAGCATTTCTGGGGTTGTTTTAGGAAAGTGCTAGCGGTCGGTCCCACTGGCACAGCAGAATGACCACAGGCGGAATGGCAGTGTTGGATATTGCCCTAACTGATGAGTCAGAACTGAAACTGCATTTCTGAGGGTTTACTCAATTTTCAGTGTTTTTAATTTAGCTTTGTGCTTTTAACCAGGATCTCTCTTACAAGAAATGCAGAGAAGCTGCATTCTCAAGAACACCTTATAGTCCAGGAATACCTTGACAAGCCCTTTCTTATGGAAGGCTACAAATTTGATTTAAGAGTGTACATTCTGGTGACTTCTTGTGATCCATTAAAAATATTTTTATATCACGATGGGCTAGTGAGAATGGGCACAGAGAAGTATCATCCCCCCAATGAATCAAATCTGGTAAGTTGATGTTAAGGTCAAACAAAACACTTCCTAGTACAGCACAAATCTGTTTTGGGACTATGCAAGTCTCTCTATTTGTAGGAGAGGAAAGGGGACTAGTTTGCTTTGCTTTGGCTATATTTGCCTTTGTTTTTAATTGCTGTTGAGTTGCATTTTTCCTTTGAGAGGAAAGGAATGACATTTTGAGTGAAAACAATACACAGTTCTAGTTGGATCAATTGCAATTTTAATCCAAACTTGCTTCCCTGGGTTGGAACTTCAGCAAGTACTACTTCACTTTGATGGAATACAGACTTTGATAATGCTGGAGGGGTATTTGGGTGCTGAAGATCATATGATTAACTTTGCATGGAGTGGGGGAATGAGCGTCTGTGATACTGTCCCTGTCCCACTGCTCCATCCCCTACCAACCCAGCCTCTCACTGTTCACACATTTGGGGGAGATGGCTTTATGGACATCAGGTTCCTTGGAGATTTAGAGTCAGACTACACAAGACATAGGTATCAGCTGCTTTACTCAAAAGAAAGCATGGGGGACATGTTGCGGATCATCGCAATGAAGGCTTTTTCTCCTTGATGACCAAAAGTAAGCACAGGGGACCCAACCCAGATCTGGATGCTTGTGTGGGGGTAGGGGGCTTTAATCCTTTGCCCCACCCATGGTCCTGGTCTAGACGGAATCTCCCGTTCCTGCCAAATGCATTGGCAAAAAAAGGATCCATTCATTTCAATCCTCTTGCCATTTTTGGCATTACAAATTGCTGATGCGAGGGGCCCGATCCAGATCAGGACAGCAGCAGCGGGGCTCATGCTATGGTCCTGATCCAGAACATGTTCCCCACACTTCCTTACAACATGATAATACATAATATGAAACTTTAAAATGACAGTATAAACCTAAATAGAAAACTACCAGAAGTGCAAATATGTAAACCTACGGTAAACAGGTTTAAAAACAACAGAAACTGAAAGACTGAAATGCCTGGAAAAATCAGAAAGTGTTCACCTGGTGCTGAAAAGAGTGCAATGTAGGTGCCAGAAGGGCATTCCACAACCGGGGGGGGGGGGGCACCCAAATAGGGCTTCCTCCTTTTCTTCCTCCATAACATTTTTATTTCTTTGAGCTTGATTTAAATATGTAAACCTACAGTAAACAGATTTAAAAACAACAGAAATGATAATCCCTCTGAACTAATAATAATTAAAATATTCTCAAAGGGATGATATGTATGGAGGAAATGAAGACCTGAATGCCCATTTCAGATAGAGAAGTCATAGGGATATTTCCATCAGTGGCTTCCATGCATCCCCCAAACTCGGAGGATGCTGCCCTGGCTCCCCACCAGGTTGGAAAGCACAATAATGGAGAATGGACATGACAGACAAGCCACAGGATAGGACTGGAGGGAAAGAGAAATGCCAGAGCCTACCACACCAACATGGAGGTGTATGGAATGGAAGAGAATGGAAAATAGGGCACCATTTTTTTGGGAAAAGGCTTCCCAATGATGGATTCCAGAAGCTTAATATATCTATGCACACAAAGTATTTCAAGTCAGGCTACCTTTGTGTGTGCACATTTTTGCAATGTTTTCTGTTGGCAATGGTTGTGACGGCTTTGTTGCAGTCCATAATTGCAGTTCTGTTGTTTAATTCTATAGTTGTAAACATTCCAATTATAAACTTATGTAATCAAGATGGGGAGAAGAATCCTAAGAATTTTTGGAAATAAACCAGAATGAATGGAACAAATGAGACAGTATGTCTCTGGTTATCATGGGGTGGGGCTTACATATTCATAAAATCGTTGCCATTGGGGGCATGACTGGTCACAAAACACTAATTTCCCAGAAGGCAAATTGGTGAGATTAAAAGAAAAGGAACTGCCCAAGAATGTAAGTACAAGGTAGTGGTAGGGATTGGGCTCTAAAATACGGATGTCACTGAAGGGCAGTTCCAGCATGCCAGCCTCCCAGTTTAAAAAACACCCACAAGTTAATTAAAGGAAATCTTTTGAAATAAAATAAATCTCGGGAGAGACAGGAAACTGCAGGCACCAAGAGAGGTCTCCGCAGACCCAGTGGTTCATGCTGGGCACCATATTGGAGATCCCAGCTACACATGATCACAATTCCCCGTTCTAAAGAAGGGAGGGAACTAGATTGAGAAATGTTGGCTTGCCTGTGCATTACTGAGTTATGCTTTGAATTTCTGTCAAAGATAAAAACAAAAACCCAAAACCTCTTCTCTGGACCTCCCCAACTCTCTTTCTTTATTTCTAGAGAACACCTGTAATAATGGAATGTAGCCATTCTGTTTTATTTGCTGTCCACACACACCTTTTATGCAGCCATTATTTACATGATCCTATAAAAACACACAACAAATCCACCAAGACACCTGATTTACTTGAAGTCAGCAGGTAGGCTTTGTTGACTTCCAACATGCATGTCTTTCCCTGGATTAGGGTAAAGCTGTTTATTATGTAAGTCTTCTCTCATCCTATCCTATCAGATTCTTAAAAGTTGTGCTTCAGGATTAGTGCAGTAAATTCAAATGATAAGAAATTAAGAAGAGTCCTGTGGTATCTGACCGAAGGCTTATCTAGTTGAGCATCTTCTTTCCCACAGTGGCCCACCAGATGTGTATGAGAAGCCCACAAGCAGGACGAGAATCCCACAACAGCTATCCACTCCTGTTCCCAAGTAACTAGTGTACATAGGCATAGTATCCCTGATCCCAGAGGTAGCATATAGTCATCGGGACTAATAGCCTTCGATAGCCTTTTTCTCTGTGAATCTGTCTAGTCCCACCTCCTTTTAAAGTTGTCTAAGCTGGTGGCCATCACTACATCATGTGGTAGTGAATTCCACAGTTTAACTATGTGTTGTGTGAAGAAGCACTTCCTTTTATCTGTCTTGAATCTCCTACCATATAGATTCATTCAATGATCTTGCTTTCTAATATTATGGGAGAGGGAGAACTATCAACTTTTCCACGCTGTGATTCATTTTATATACCTCTATCTTGTCCCACCCTTACTCACTTTTACACCCTAAAGCCTATACACCTTCCTTGTATGAGAGTTGCTCCAGCTCCCTGATCATTTTGGTCGCTCTTTGCACTTGTCCCAGGTCTGCAGTTCTGCCTTGTGAAGGTTTTGATCTTATTCCCTTGCTGCTGTTCTCTCCCCCACCCCAGGTTTTAAAATGACTTTTCCGCATCCGTAGCTCAGGGACCCTTTTCTGCCTTGCTTTCCTTTTAGAGCCAGCTGTATATGCACCTGACCAACTACTCTGTGAATAAGCATAACGAGCATTTTGAACGGGATGAAACAGAAGATAAAGGCAGTAAGCGCTCTATAAAGTGGTTTACTGAGTTTCTGCAAACAAATCAGCTTGACGTTTCCAAATTCTGGAATGATATTTCAGTAAGAGAAAACTAATTTGCAATAGCTGTTTTTATGTTTATGTTGGCATATTAACAGTACTCCTCACCTCTCGGCATGGACTGGAACATAATCTGGCTTTTAATGCATCATTCTGTAGTGAGTTCATGCTTTTTTTAAAAAAAAATGCAAATAAAATTATGAGAGGGACACCTGATAATTGTGTTTTTTAAAAAATAAAGTCTCATTCTTTGGGGGCAAGACTTTTGCATGCATTGAAGGTGAACAATTAACAACAACAACAACAACAACAACAACAAGTTGTTCCAGGTGCCTGAGAAATGCATTGAACAAAATTGCCAGAATGCTTTGGCAGTTCAGATTTAAACCCCTAAAATTTATTTATTCTTGTGCCCTTGTGATTTAGAGTGAAACCAGCTGTTGATTAGATCCTTAAATTCTTCCTGGTCAATCTTGTTTCTCTATCTGAATATGTTTGAATGGGCTTGCTGTGATCTTATAATAATAATAACAACAACAATAATAACAACAATAATAATAATAATAATAATAATAATAATAATAATGCTCTGCTATCCCTCCTTTCTACACAATCCCCCAGGAATTAGTGGTGAAGACACTCATAGTAGCAGAGCCACATGTCCTTCACGCCTACCGTATGTGTAGACCAGGCCAGTCTCCAGGAAGTGACAGTGTTTGCTTTGAAGTTCTGGGGTTTGATATTCTCCTCGACAGGAAACTCAAGCCATGGCTCCTAGAGGTAAGCTGCTTTAAAAAATAATTCTTAATCAAGCTACAAGAGCATCAAGAAATGCTAGCCAATCTCCTGCCTGCATATAATACCTTTGTGGGAAAGAAGAAGATGTGTGTTCTTCCAAAAAGTCAAAAATTGCTCTCTGCGTGCAATCCTGTGCTTGCGTATGTGTGATTGGGTTTTCTGGATCATAGTACCAAGGTCTAGAAATTTGCCATAAAAATAGTCTGGGGTGTAAAATTTTAGCCACTTCTCTCACTTTTGAGAGTTGTTCTAAGCCTTAGAATCTAAGAATAAAGCAAGAAATGTCACTCTCCTCTCCCTAGCTACACTCTCATGACCTTTCGCTCCCCGAAAGTTGCAGGCGGCTGCAGATTCCGAATAGGGACTCGCATCACATTTTAAAGGTGAATTAGCTTGCGCCATCTAGTGGAAGAAAGGCAAAATGTTCTCTTTCAAGCGGAGCGATCTTGTCAAGCTTGTTTCATCGACTTTTCAGTGGGAAATGTCAGCACCTCTATTTAACCAATACATGAATACATTTGTTTGGAGAGCTGTACGGTCTTTGCGGTTACATGTTGAACAGATCCAAACGTGTCCCTTCATGACACTTGGCACCTTTTCCAGTCAGCCGGCTGGATAACTTACAGGCAGGGCTCAGTGCTTTAGAATGTTGAGGTTCCAGTGTTGATTCAGTGCTTGATGACGTTCTGCGCATCCACACGGGAGTAGTAGTTGCATGTGGTATCTCTACCTATAAAGTGGAAAGTATGTGTGTGTCACGTATGTCCCAAAATGTCCACATATGATACTGCCTTAATGCTATTCACCCAGACAGGTCTTCGTGTACATGGATCAGAAAAAACCTAAAAACATGAATTTGAGGTTTTCAGTGTTTTTAAAGAATTTAATAAAAAAACTAGGTTTACGCCTACAACTCTCAGCATGCCTTGGGCGGGAGCCCAGACTTACCAGCCTTTGGCAGCCGTTATGATTTCTAAGGTCAGTGTCGAGCAGTCAACCCAATTCCACAAAGAGGTTAACAACCCACATAAATCGACTGCATCCATTTGTGGTGCCTCGTCCCACCTGCCATGTATGGTTTTAAAATCATAACTAGATACAACAGCGTAATTTTGAGAGGCCAAACTCTGTACATGCTCAAAGGCACCCCATCCTGATATCGTTGTTTTCTCAGACACTGGGGGAAGCACACAAGTGTTGGCCCTCAACCAGGGATTTTAAGGCCTGCTTCCCTGGCGCGTTAATAGCCAATCAAACACATGAGGCTGGAGAATACACTTAATCCATTTACTTCCAATACTGCAGTATGGGGCCACTCTCCAGTTCCATAAAATAGAGGCACCTAGAACAAAGGAATCTCGTAGTATATATAGGCCCTGACTACAAGAGGGTGTTAGTCTCTTTCTAACCTTTCTATTGGTCAGTTCTGGATTAGCAAGTTAAGTTACATTCAATTTTCAAGTTAAGGTGAACAATCTCAATGAGTCATAGGTTACATTCGATGCTCTATTGGTCGAAAGTTTTTCCCTTTGTCTGCTAGGACATGATGTCCACCATTAAGGAATGCAAATCTGGCATGTAGCCACTTGTAGCCACCCTTTGGCAGAGAAGCCATCTTTTAACCCTTGGCACATTACATTCATCAGAGAGATGAAACCTCTCCCTGAGGCTAACACAAGCAGCCTTCATCCTTAAGAGGGAGGGAACGGAAGCACTCTGCGTGTGCCCAGAAAAAGGCTGAACAAAGGGGAGTAAGTAGGTGGGCCAGCCCTGACCCTTCAGTACAAGCTCCTGATGGACCACTTGGTGGGCAAGGAGTGCAGGCCCAGCAGGACTTGGCTGGAGTTGGGCGTGTCCACTGACAGCTGCTTACTTCCCCTCCTTTGTACTCCTCCTCCTCAATCCTCTATCAAGGAGCAGCATCGGCAATGAGAGGAGGGAAGCACCTCTCAGAGGATGTGGGCACCTGCGGGCTGCCAAAGGCATGCTGGGAGTTGTAGTACTGGCATGTAAAGTGTCTGATTTTAATTAAAGCATGGGTTAGCAAACCACGTCACTATCTCTCAGTCCTAACTCAGCCCCCACTTTCCTGACCTCTGGCTAACTGTCTTTGTTCTCCTTCTAACTGACTTTCCCCAACTGCCACTCATCCCGCCCACCATTCCATTCCAGCCTCAGCTGTCAGTCATTCCTCCATTCACTCTTCTGTTTCAATGGTATAAACAGGCTTTTACATAAAAGTTATAAACTTTATTCAGTAATTCTTGCATCTGTCTGGGAATGTTGTAGTTTTGTTATAACGGGGGGAAAAACTCAGCATAAAAAATCTCATCAAGTTAAAAGGACTTGGAAATTTACTTATTTTTTAAAAAATCACTTGGCACTTAAAAGCCATTAATGCTGTCACTAAGCAAGCCTGCCGGGAAAAAGAAATCCATAAGCAGGGTGCCACAACTAAGATGTCCTGCTCTCCAGTTGTCTTCCATCATATTATTCAGGGACCTAGGCTTATGCTACAACTCCCAGCATGCCTTGGGTAGGATGGAAGATTTATCAGGCTTTGGCAGCCATCACCTGGAAGTGGCTCACCATCCTGGGCCTAAATGGAGAGCGCCTGGGCTGGCTGCCCTGGGTACTAGGCTCCATTGGGAGCACAAGGGGACGCAGCTCTGGGCCTGTCGCTGATGGCAAGGACTAAGCTAATGTGAGTCAACCGGCCTGCTCCCTCATGGTGAGAGAGAGAGAGAAAAAGAAAGGAATGTATTTAATTCATTTAAAGGTTAACTCCCAGGCCTAGCACCACTGGCCTGCTACTTTAAGATGATTACCCCACAGACATATATCTTGGGCCCAGGCAACGCTGGGTAGTACCTTGAAATTTGGCACAATGATAGGTCTGGCTGTACAATGTACCAGAAAAATCTAAAAACATGAAATTTGGGATTTTAAGTATTTTTTAAGAATTTAATAAAACACACACATCCACTGAGATCCGCTTCCCTACTATTTATTTATTTATTTATTTATTATTTAAGGATTTTTATGCCGCCATTCAGCCAAAAAAGGCTCTCACGGCAGCTTACAAAAGTATTTCTTGACAGTCCCTGCCCACAGGCTTACAATCTAAAAGACATGACACAAAAGGAAAGGGGATTGGGAGGGAGGAGGAGGAGGGGGGAAAGCAAAGCAAATACTATATGGTAATGCTGGGGATATTTTGAAAACGTATTCTTAGGTTTGCATCTTTTTTAGCTGGTAGAAAAGGTGCTGTGTGTCCTGATTGTTTTTGAAGTTTAGATGGCTGCTCCGGCCAAGGCATGATGGGAGGTGTAGGCATTTCAGGTAAAACAAAAAATGTGGTTTATTATGACGCTCTAATTTAAAATACAGTTCTTATTAACACAATTTCCCATTTATTCTAACAAAATAATTTACTAACTCAACCAAACTAAAAAAACCCAACCAACCTAAAGATGGATAAGTTGCAGAGAAATTTATTATTTATCAAATTAATGTTATAAACGTTAGTTTATAAAGGGAACAATATACTTATTAACACAAAGAATTGTCCGTTAAGAGATTGACTTTGTGTGGAATCCAAGTACACATGGAGGTGTGTGCGTGTACACACACATATGAAGGGAGAGGGAGAAATTGGGGATTAGATATATAGTTTATACAGAGGCATGAGAGAGAGTGCTTAATTTTCAGTTACTACTTTGTGGATTAAACATTCCTGGAGATATTCTGTCCTCTTTCATTTTTTCAGATTAATCGAGCCCCAAGCTTTGGTACTGACCAAAAGATAGACTATGATGTGAAAAAAGGTGTTCTGCTGAATGCGTTAAAGCTGCTCAATATAAGGTAAACTTAAGTTTTCCAGTTGTTTCCTTTTGCTATGATTAATAAATACAGTACAAAACAGGGATGTGTTTACATTTTGACTTCCCAAAGTCATGAAAAATTCTCTTTGGAAAAACTGTGATTTATGTTAAATTCCTTTGATGTCAACATTTGAGCCAAATTTAGCATCATTCCCCTCACCAGAGGATGTGCTAGCAGAGAGCAGATTAAAGCCTTCCCCGGGCAGCCCTTATTATGAAGCAACATGAAGCAATTTTATCAGGCAGCAGATTCCAGAAGATTACCATATTCTTGTCTCTAATCTCCATCTCTGAGTTTTATCTGAAATAAATAAATAACAATAAGCAGGGAGGCATACTTTTGACTATCCTCTGTGAAGATGAAAATGGCTAAGACTGGAACGGGGAATGCCCCTTTTGTCATGGTACATTGTTTGGGTTCTTTAAGATCACTGAGTGAGACCCATCGGATTTCCATTCAAATAGATTGTGGCAATAGTGCAAGCAAGGGATTGGCACACCAAGGTAGCTTATCGGTGTATAGTTTTCTTGTGTGAACCATTCCGACAACAGGTTTGCATGGGAATCATCAAGGGTGCAATGTCAGAAGGAAAACATGTTTACGATTGGCATCTATAAGCAATTGCTTCTTTCTCAGTTGTCGGTACAGTTAAGGGCCAAAGCACACATTACTTTAAAGGCAAAGCTAGTGGCTATTTTTTTTTCTTTTCTAGTCTAGAGTATGTGCAGGGGTACCAATCCAGATTGGGTCTGTAGAATCAGGGGTAGGTGGCCTTTCCCACTTTCCCACCTGATGCGGTCCCAATCCAGATCAGCCCCACCCCTACAATGTATACTGCCAAACAGTGATCCATTTGCTGTAATGGATCAAATCCAATCTTGAGTTTCTAGTTCTACTAATATGATTCTGGGAGCTGTCTAGACTTTCTTCTTTATTTTAATTCAGGGATATTTTTGTGCTGTTTGGATTGAGATCTAAGTACTTTGGCTAATATGAGCTTTTTGGCATCTTGCATCATTTGAATCCAAAATCTCCCTCTGATATGCACACTCACTTAGATTAGTTCAGTGCCTTACAATTTGTGAAGGAGTGATTAATAAATGAGAGGAAACTGACTCTTTGAGCAATTGTCTCCCATTTTCAAGTGCTTTTATTTGTAAACGTTTTTCAGCCCCCTCTCATGCAGGGTGTAAGTTGTTTATTTCTTTATTTTTAATAAGTATATGATTATCAGCTAGAACTGGAGAAGAATTATAGTTGGCTTCATCTCCTCCTGAAATGAACTGATTAGTTGCATAATTATTTCTTGTAAGAAAAGACTCCAGATGCAATAAAAATGCTTGGTTTTAAAACCACTAATTATAACAAGGCACAAACATCCCCATCCATGATCCTTTCCAACTCTCCTCCAATTCTTACATTCACTGAAGACTTTATCTGAAGACTGGAAATGTCCCCCTTCTGGTCCAGCCTACTCTTGTTTCCTCTGCTAAGCTGTCCTCCCTTTCTCCAATCCTGGATCCACCCTTCTTCACAATTTCTTGGACAGATCATCCATATTCTATCTGATGAGTTCTGCAATTGTGCAAAATTTCCAAGTGATCTTACATAAATTACCACAGCTACAGCAAGTTAAAATGTGCTGAAAATTGACACATGATACTTTTTACTCATGATGTGGCTCAGCATATATATTTCTTTCAGATTCTTGGGGAAACTACTGATGTGCTTTATTCAGGCTTGTTGAGGTGGTGTGCCTTCCATTGCTTCACTGCTGGCAAAGTTATCATGGGCATGCTCAGTTTCACTCTGAAGCTAGACTGCTGCCAGTATTCTAGTGTTCGGAGTTCCACTGTTCCTGACAGCATTCTGACAGTGGGGAAAGGGTAGCAGGGAACTGTCTATTGAGATGAGCGATGAAATTTTGATGTTAAAGAGAAGAAAAGAAAATGGTTGTGCTGGAATAGTAAGCTATTCTGAATATACGGGAATGTATCTATTCATTTATACACATCAACTCACTTAATGACTTGTTTGTGTTTTTGTTATTTTCAGAACATTGTACTAAATTTCCTTTTCAAAAACCAGGGAAATTCAATGATCAAAATACCTACTGGTTTAAGACCAGAGTTTAAGGCTATCTCATGTTGGT
The DNA here is from genome assembly GCF_023053635.1 of Elgaria multicarinata webbii. NCBI lineage: Eukaryota > Metazoa > Chordata > Lepidosauria > Squamata > Anguidae > Elgaria > Elgaria multicarinata. The sequence goes on from NC_086171.1 coordinate 130,853,837, forward strand.
TCAAGCCAGGAAATGGAAGGTTAGGCTGATGCCTTAATAGATGTCGGGAATGATATTGTGCAATGCCACAAATTGTGCTTGCTTACAAGCAACAATCAGGCATGGGTAAACTTACAGGAGAATTCTTCTAGCAATACAGTAAGGGTCAGATGATTCATAAAGCAATACAGGACTAGGACTATGTGGGACATCTTTGCTGGTTCCAGGCACTCCATCCTCCCCATCTGGATTAGGGCCTGAATGACACAGGAAAAGTGGGGGTGCATGGAGGGTAAGTAGTAAACAGGTACATTTGTGACATTGCACAACATCACTTCTGATTATGGGGCACATCTGTTAAGGCATTAGCCTAATTTTTCAATTTCCTAGCTTTGTGGAGATGGAGCCAACGTGAGATAGCCTTAAGACTGGTCTTAAAGGGGCAGGGTTTTTTTTTTTTTTGATAATTGAATATATCTATAAAATTAAGATGGCTGGCCTTACTACTAAGAGTAGCAGTCTGGGGAGTACCTTCGCTGCAGCAGCAGATGAGGAAAAAATCTGTTTCTACCCACAGGGGACATGTACTCTTTTGCAGCTCAAGGCAGCTGAGGACAAAGGAAGAGAAAGGACATGTAATGCTCTAGAGAGACAAGGAAGAGGCAGGGGAGACATGTGTCTCAACAGCAAGCAGGAGGGATACCACAAGGAATAAGGTGGACGGAGAGCTAGTTGGTCTTCCAATAGAATCTGACAGCCAGAGCTCCCACCTTTAGGTTTATACAGTATGGCCTTAAAAATCTTGTTCCTCCATCCCTGCTTTAGTTATCCAAATAACAGTCTCCTTATCCATTTGATAGTAGGTTTGCCAACTTGTTTTGCTTTTAAAACATTTTAATTTTAATTGTTTCAACATACACAACGACAAAACCATCAGAACAGAGCAATTGGTACAGTGTTGTAGAAAAAAGAACCAACAGATTACAGAACCATCGCAGTTTACCCTGGTTGATCTTTCCACAAGCTGCCAGGAAAGGATGGAGGAATTGGGTCTCGTTTATTTTGTGCTGAATATTAAATGAAAGGAAACCAGACAGTATAAAACTTAGCTGTCTGTGCTGTACATTAGGCCTGAATTTGCTTTGCCATCATTTCCATTTAAGCTTCAACATCCAGCTGCATGGTTCTTGTTCTGCTTTCCATTTCACCTCCCGTTCAATGCACGCACCTACCATTGTAAAAAACTAGCAATTCCGTATGCTGGAGGCTTGTGTTCCTTTCTTCATAAACTCTGAGAAACCAGCTCCTGTCCTGCGCCTTTAACGGGAAATTGATATGCGGGTATTAGTAGGGCCGACATGAAGTCAGCATAGTGCACCTGCACCACTATCTCTTTGGCTTCCAGGCCACGGTTTGGCTCCCTCTGGTGGGGTTCCTCCACACCCTGCCACTGTGGCTGTGGTGGCAGCTGCAACTCCTCCCCACCGTCCATCTGCCCCAGGCGGTGTTCATGGTTTGAAGGGGGTTGAAGTGGCAGCGGTCTCCTTTCCGCCACTGCTGCTCACTTGCTGGTTCATCCCCTGGAGCAGGCAAGTGGACACAGAGGGTGACTAGGAGCGGTGGCCATTGCTTGCTCACCTGCCCTTCCCCAAGGGGATGGCTGGGTCCTAGCTGGCCATGCTGCTTTCTAGGTAGCGGTTTGCCTTTTCTCACTGTCAGACAAGCAGTGGAAAGCGCTGTGCTCCAGGAAAGGAGGCGTGAGCTGCTGCTCTTGCTGCTGCTCACTCACCTGCTGATGGGAGTTGGAGGAAAAGGGGTGTTATGAGGAGGGAGGCCCCTGCCCTGGAGGGACATTTTGCTCAGAGCCCTCCCAATCCTGGTCATGAGCAGGTGACATTGGTTATTGCCACGCCTCGAAAAGTTTTCCCAGTTGACTCCTGCATACTAAGTTGCTGTTAAAACACACAGGAGCCCAGGCCAAGCCTGTTTGATGGAAACCTTCTTTGTCCGGCTTTCTTATCCTCCTGTCTGCCTGTAATTTCGCTTTCAGGCCAAGCGATAAAAGAAAAAATTTAGCCAAGCAAAAAGCAGAAGCTCAGAAGAGACTTTATGGCCAAAGCTCAATGAAAAGGCTCTCGCCGGTGTCTTCTGACTGGGAGAAACAACGTCGCTCCTTGGAAAGGAGGAGAGAGGAACTGGTATTTTTTTTTTAAAAAAAGAAATAAACATCTGAATAAATTGAGAAGCCACATTTTCTGTCCTTTTTCTCCAGGGAATGTTTTCAATCACTTCTTAAATATTCTTGATTTCTAGAAAGAGAGACTTGCACAAGTCCGCAGGCAGATCTCCAAAGACGAACATGAAAACAGGCACATGGGAAATTACAGGTAATTGTGTAATCCTGGCTTTCAATTCAAAATAAATCTTGGATTCAGTTGCTTTGTAATGGAAACCGATGAGCTAAAATCACATTTTTGCCAAGATGCCTTCCTGTGAATGGCAGAAGGTGGCGCTGAGAACCATCAGTATAGCTTCGACATATTACCAATTTCTTGGGTTAAGGACCCTATCAGCAGTCGCAAGATCTACTTCTGGTGTGACTGTAAAATCAGGAGTCCTCCTCAGAAATGGGCACTTCTTTTCCTTCTCCAAAGTGAATTTCCCCTCTCAGGTTTTAATTCATGGTTAAGATGGGAGGTTAGCATTAACCACGGTTCGTGTCATTGCACATCCTATTCTAAACCATTGGCAAAGCTGAGAAGTTGCTACCCACTAGCAATGCCCCCTCCTCCTGTTCATTCTCTTCTTGCCCCCACTTCTTTGTCAAATCTAGGCTGGGGCCAGTGGAACTCCCAGCAACTCATGGTTTATTTACCCAGCTTTAGGGGATTGCCATCCTAGCTTCCAGTCCCTTGGCAGTCAGGTTCAAGCTGTCACCTCTCTTTGAGCTCCATCAGATGAGTGTTTATTGCACGCTCGTTGCTGGGTGCTCGCGGATTTTTGTGGGTCCGTCTCACGACATCGTCTGCCTCCTGTGCCCCTTCTGGACTTCCTCATATGACAAAAAACCCCTCAGAAAGTCCAATATATTTTAAAACATGGAAGTTGCTGTTATCTCCTGCTGTGTGCAGGAGAAGCCTCACAATTAGAATGGCGGACTGATTGGGCCTTGTGGACATAGCTTACTTCCTCTTTCAAAAGAGGAAGTAACGAGCAATGAAAACAGGAGCAGAGAAGCGTGATTTCCCCCGTCTGATGGAGCTTTTTTATCTCCCATTAACTTAGAGCTGACACCATAACTCAAAATGATCTAAGCAAACTCCCCTAGCCTTGTGCTTTCAGACATCAACCCCAGTCAGCCTCAGCCAGAATGGCCAATGGTCAGACATGCTGGGAGTTGTAGTCCAAAACATCTGGAGGGCACCAGGGTGAGGAAGACTGGTTTAGGCAGTGTAGAGGGAAACTTAACATGTAAGTAAAGATCTAGCCTAGCCCTGGAATCTCCTTTCGTCACCAGCTGAAGATCTTTTTATTCTCTCAGTATTTTAACACTTAATTTTAACTTAAATTTAAATTTTACTGTTTTAACTCTGTATTTTAATTTTATATCAATTTTGCTGTGTGGTTTTTATCCTGGTTGTGCTTTTTATACTGTATTTTGTATTTGTGCTTTTAACCTCTTGGTTGTTTTATTATGGTTTTAATTTTTGTGAACCGCCCAGAGAGCTTCGGCTATTGGGCGGTATAAAAATGTAATAAATAAATAAATAAATAAATAAGTAATAAGCCTTACACTACCGTAATCTTATATAAGATTGCTTTTCCTCACTGCCGCGAATTGGCGGAGGATCTCTGAGGGAGGCAGTGGAATAGACTTTTCACCATCTCCTCCCGCAGTGACCCCAGCAATTTTGTAAACATCAGTGGGAAAGATAGATCCCAGCCCCACAGTTTGAAACTTGCCGCTCTGGCCACTCTATCTGTATAGGCTGGTCTGATCTGGGGCAATTGGACAATAGTGTTGGTAACATGCAAAGCATGAAGAAGTAGGCACTCACCCCAGCCTGATGGAAAGCAGGAAATGGCACATGACTGACAGGTTGGGTTTTCCCCCCAAAGAAAGTGTAGGCAACTAATGGGACTCCCCATTCCCTTTTGTAGCATCGCTTGCTTCTTAACCTCAGTTTATGCTTCTGAATTATGAATGCAATCTTTTATTAATATTTCATGTCTCGTGCATACCTGCAGTTGACATTTCAGTGAGTATTCAGAGACTTAGCCCTCCATATTTCCACAGAAGGGCAAGCACTATTCTGCTTTTATGGTTGGTAACTGCTACCCCCCACCCCACCCCTCCCTGGTGAAATCACACATACAGTCACTTAACTAGAATTAGAGCTTTCACAGTGTATTAGAGCTTTCACAATTTGCCCCTGGGATAATCTCATATACACACCCCTTTGAATTAAATTGAAGCTATGCTCCTCTGTTCTCATGTGACTCATGTTCATTTTACTATAGTGCGTATAGGAGATGACTTCAGTGGGTTCTGGAGCCTGTCTTTATTTCATAGCTCTCCTTCTTTTATTAAAAATGTAGACGTATTTACCCTCCTGACGACAAGCTGCTACTTGAAAAATATGAAGGTTTGTTAGCCGCTGCCTTTCAGACCTTCCTTGCTGGGAGAGCAGCTTCACTGCAACGGGAGTTGAACAACCCTCTGAAAAAGATGAAGGTACCCATGAGTATATTCGTTGATGCCCAATGTTCACCCACCTACCCAGTCTGTGCCAAGATGCAGAGGCCATTCTTTTCTTAATAAAAGTACTGTGGAATTTTTCAGTAGAATTCCTCGACTACCTCCCCCAGTCCAACTTGCCCCAGGCTATGATGCTAACTCCTCCATTTTATGGTAGACTTTCAAAGACTAATGTGTGAGAATAGATATGTCTGATAGTTTAATGTTCTTTCAGCCTTCCTTCCTCTGACAAAACACTTACTTGCTGCTGAAATTGAGCATTCTATTGGCTAAGGGTTGTCTCCAGTGTGCCTTCTCTGATTGCATCTCTACTGAGTTCGCAAATAGTTCCTAGAAGAGAAAGAGATGTTACATGGCTTTGAAGGCTTCAGAGAGAAGTTCTGGTCGATGGAAGAAACATCAGCCAGCCAGCCTGTTAAGGAACAGCTAATTGAAGCATATTATGTTTGTTCTATATACATGTTTTAGATGGCGCTCCTATCAAACATTGTTCTGAAATCCCTGTATAGTAATCCTGGCTTTGGCATATGTCTGCTAGGGTTATGCTGCCTAAAAGTTTAGCTCTAGCATATGCATGGGTAGATTTTGAGCCATTATTAGAAGATGACAAAATCAGAACTGCGTTAGCTCGGCCAAACTTACTAGGCTTCTGCAGGCCTACGCTGACCTTGCTCTTTGGAATCCTGCCACTATTTGATGCAAAGTATAATGCTTTGTTCATAATACAACTGTTTTTGCATGTGTCCTGGCATTCATATTTATCCCAGGGTTTATTTTTTTTCAGGAGGAAGACATATTGGATCTTCTGGAACAATGCGAGCTGGATGATGAGAAACTAATGGGGAAATCTGTCAGACCACGTGGACCGAAGGTATTTCACTCGCTGATGTGACACATCTTTGCATTTAAACATGTTAAGGTTTGGGACAGGTACAATTTGGGAATGAAGTAGGGCAAGTGTATAGAGCTGCAAAGAACATAGTATGTGGCTTATGCTTGGACTGAGAGGAGGATGTACTGTCCTTGAAGGAAAATTTCACCAAAGCACTAATATTTTTTGTTTTCTTTTGCTAAAAGAATAGATCACAAGCAAAGTGTTCTTTCCTTCAGCATTTGTTTTTCACTGAATTGTCCATGTATGGCCTCTAGAGGGCGCATTGTACTTTCTTACTAAGAATCTTTTATGCTGCTTGCTAATATTTCTTTAATCCTTGTATAATCCATTAATATTTAAACCATGGCTACTTTCAACCAACTCAGCATGTCAATTTCACATATAAATTCCTATATGTAGAGAACTTAGTCTTGTGATTAAATAGTCTCCAGTCTTCAGTCAGAACTAGCTGGACATGCACCCTGAAGTCCATACTGTTTATCATAAAGCAACAGTTTTGATTCAGGACTCAACTATACCTTCTTAAAATGGATCTTCTGTACCATGTAAGAGGTAAACTACCTGCCTGTTATACCAGTGAAAGCAAGTTTAGATATCTTAGGAGTTAGCAGCAACATTCTTACTTTATTTATTATTTTAACGTCTCTGTGTTCTGGTTAATCTAATTCTTTGGTTAAAGTAATTGGGTGTGTTGTCCTTGGGGATGGACAGTTCAGTCGATTTCTGAGCCGTGTCACTTTCTCAGGTGTTTGCTCAAACATCCATTCTACCCTGTTCCCACAATCACTTGCATTTTTTTAAAAAAATGTACAAAAACCCATATTTAAATATGTATTTCTAAATGCGTTTATCTCAAAATGCATTTAGAAATGCATCTTTAATCCCCAAATACTACTTTTTATACACACATTGCTACTTTTTTGAGCGGAGAACTGTGTCACAATATTTGGAGAATAGCAAAATTTGATAGGTAGCCATGTCCTGCGCATTAGTCTGGTAGCTGCAGACCATGGAAGTCTGTATTGGAATGTGGAGATTTCAGATCCCTCAAGCATCCCTAGTTTCAGTCTGAGCAGATTTTGATCTGTTGTGTCTTTATTTATTGCCATATTTATTGCCTTGGTCTTCTCAGCTAGGTTTCTGGACAGGCTACTGAGTTGGGCAGGCAGTGGTGACTTGGTACCCTAGTCAGATCTCCTCCTCTTGCTCAAGATGCTTAAGGGTCTAACTTGCTCTACGAACTTAGTAGGTGGCGGCAGCTTACTGGTCCATTGGGTTGTTTTAAGGTAGGCTTAGTTGCTGTGGTAAACTGGGGGCATTTGGACATCCTTTAATTTGGCTTCCCTTGTGGCCCTCTGGGGTGCCACATTAACAAGAGGGCTCAGGGCTCTTTGGAGCAACTTCTTCTTCTTCTTCTTCTTCTTCTTCTTCTTCTTCTTCTTATTATTATTATTATTATTATTATTATTATTATATTTATTTGTATCCCGCCTTTTGCCCAATACTGGGCCTCAAGGCAGCCTTACAAAATTTAAAACATACATTTTAAACCTAGGAAAAGAAATGTACAAAAATAAAAATAAAAACAAAACACGATATTAAAACATTAAACGTTTAAAACACATGACAATTTTACAAGACCTTAACATAGATGGAGGACGAGATTATTCTCCAAAGCCCTGTCGGAACGAACGACTTTTTGCCTGCTTCCGAAAGCCCATCAAGGAGGGAGCCAGCCTAGCTTCCCCGGGAAGAGAGTTACAAAGCACTGGAGCAGCACCGAGAAGGCCCTCTCCCATGTTCCCACCAAGCATGCCTGTGAAGATGGTGGGACTGAAAGAAGGGCTTCTCCAGAAGATCTCAAAGCACGGGCAGGCTCATAAGGGAGAATACGGTCTTTCAAATAACCTGGACCCGAGCCATATAGGGCTTTATAGGTCATAACCAGCACTTTGAATTGTGCCTGGAAACAGACTGGAAGCCAGTGGAGCTGTTTTAACAGGGGAGTTGTATGCTCCCTGTAATCAGCCCCGGGCATGTCACGTAGGGCATGACAAGGTCCTCAACTGTGCAAACTATGCTGCAATAAGAAGATAAACTGGCCACTTTCTGTCTGATGACTTACTTCTCTCTTAGGAATCATGGGAAAACAGGCAAATAAAAACATAACCGCTCAGCTGGTAAAAAGATTAACAGTCATGGCTTGGGAGGGCAGCGAGGGCAGCCTTCATGCAACAAATGATAGGTTCCAAGAGAATTGTTCGTGCCGATGTTCTGTTCTGTGTCTGCTTTATGGGGGCAGGAAGAACAATGATCTGACCTTGCTTATTGTTCCTGGGGCTGTTTTTTCTCTTTCTGTCTTTTGCTTTCCCTTTCCTTGTATTTTGGAAGATAAATGACCCTGACTGGATATAATGTCCCATATGCGTATGGGATTACAATGAGACTTGCCAGGCCAAGTCCTGTTTCCATAGCTTAGGGTTTTATCCTCCAACAGTGGGTTGTTTTTTTAAACAAAATTCTTTTCAAACCTGTAAATAGCTTGTGCTGGAACGTTATGTTAACAAGCAAGAGGGTGGATTAAACCACTAAAGATGTGTGGCAATTTCTATAAACGTGAAAAACCCTTTCCAAGATAGTTGTGGAGGACTTTTCTCTCACCATATTTGCCAATATTTAAAAAGAGAGAAAGAGAGAATTTGGTCCTGGCTCCTGGCATGGAGTTGCTTCTCTGTGAGCCACTTCTCCATTGCGCTGTGTCGGGGAAGGCCCATAGTTCAGTGTCAGAGTACCTTTGCACCCCAAATGTGCCATGTTCAACCTGTGGCCTCTCCCATTAAACCATCAGGTAAGTGGGTGATCAGAGACCGCGGAGAGCTGCTACCAGTAAGAGTCCTCAATGTGATGGTTTCACCTGGTTTTCATATCCTATATGATTGGTCCCTACGTTTTGATGGTACCATACAATTCTTCTATCACAGCTACTGATTCTAGTCAGCTATGCAATCCCAGTTGCCCACATGATCTAATTACCAATGCAGTATGAGAGTCTGCCATGAGGAAATGCTTGGTAGTAGCAATTACGTTGGTCATGAAGGTTCTTCTGATAGGAGGTCTATAAAGAGCTTAGGCCTGGCATTTTGGAAAGCTGGTTGGACTATGTCCTAGACTGTTATATACTCTTTAGTTAAAATGATAGGTTTTCTGGTATTATCCCAAACTCAGCTGTTGGTTGTTAGATGCATTTAACATACGGTTAGCTCTCATGCAATTGTATGAAAACACAACACTTGGCAGCAAAAGGAAGTTTCCTGCTATCCAGCCTAAAACCACTAAATAAAGTCAAGCAAATGTTTAAGATTTACTTTACTAGGATTCAAACTCAGACCTTACTTAAGACAGGTATGTTTTAAAATTACGAGGTGGGGCATGATCCAGCCAAGGTTTGGTACTTAAAAGTGCCTCTATTTTCGGTGGGGGGAGACTTCAAGCACTTTTATAACAGTTGCAAGAGGGATTTGTTATGCAAACTACACCTGATGAAATTTCCTCTCCTGCACAGCTTTTGAAGATGCGGGCGCCCGGACTTCTTTTGCATCTGGCCAGGTGGCAGTAAAATCATTGGGACTTAAAAGTGCTTAACATTGGTTTGATTGTGATCCTCTTAGATAATGTAGGATTTTAGTTTTTGTTCGTTTTTTTTAAAAAAAATAGCTTGTAATTGTTACAAAACTCTAAAGATCAAATGAATGCATAACAATATTTAAATGTGAAATCTACAGATTCAGTTGCCACACAGATTATTTACCCTTCCACCCTAAAATTTCATGCAGTGATGCATGAACTCTGAATCACACAAACAGGATGAAATAGATTTGGGTGAAAGGTGAAAAGAGATTTTAATGCATGTTTCTCTTTCTCTCTCTCTCTCTCTTTTCCCCCTGCCCAGCCCCTGTATTCCATGCCAGAAAGTTCACAGTTCTTGAAGAAAAACAAGAACTTCAGCAGCGGCAGTAGCTGTGAAAGCAGTAGTGACGTTTCTGAATGGGAGGAGGAAGCTGAGAAAGAAGACATTGTAAAGAAAGAGAAAAATGTTTCATTTGATATTGAAGATAGGAAATTAATAGAACGATCCAGTAAGTTAAATAATGCAAACAAATGCATTTTTACGTTCAGAATACTGGCCCTGTTCACACATAACTTGGGGAAGGGTGATTAGGCTAACCATGGTGCATGATCATTAGCATTAACCACGCCACATGCTCCCACCACACTACTGCCAAACCACATCCCGATGCTTGGTTAGTCTAACCACTTCCTAACCATCTACCACCTAAGTTCACAATGGTTGTCCAGCTGCCTCTTGAATGCCTCTAGTGTGGGAGAGCCCACAACCTCCCTAAGTAACTGGTTCCATTGTCATACTGCTCTAACAGTCAGGAAGTTTTTCCTGATGTCCAGCCGGAATCTGGCTTCCTTTAACTTGAGCCCGTTATTCTGTGTCCTGCACTCTGGGAGGATCGAGAAGCGATCCTGGCCCTCCTTTGTGTGACAACCTTTTAAGTATTTGAAGAGTGCTATCATGTCTCCCCTCAATCTTCTCTTCTCCAGGCTAAACATGCCCAGTTCTTTCAGTCTCTCTTCATAGGGCTTTGTTTCCAGACCCCTGATCATTCTGACTCAACCAACCATCACTTGCTGGCTATCAGGAAAAACTTCCTAGTACGACAATGTAATCAGTTACCTAGGGAGGTTGTGGGCTCTCCCACACTAGAGGCATTCAAGAGGCAGCTGGACAACCATCTGTCAGGGATGCTTTAGGGTGGATTCCTGCATTGAGCAGGGGGTTGAACTCGATGGCCTTGTAGGCCCCTTCCAACTCTGCTATTCTATGATTCTATGATTCTTTAAGATGTACCCCATGTTAATTGACAAGCCTTTAATACAAAGGTGGGCCCATGCATTACAATATCCCTGAAAAGGGGCCCATGAGTGGGCCCCAAAGAGTGGGCCCATGCATTACAATATCCCTGAAAAGGGGGAGCTGCTATGTGTGTGTGCATGCTCTATGTGGGGCCCTCTCAATGCAGGTAGGTGCTGGCTCATTCACAATGTCTCCACTTGCAGTGTTTTACTTTCCCCCTACCTGCCACCCCCATAGGACTGAAAACATAAAGGTTCATAAGACACACATAGGGCGAGAATAAACGTTTTAATGCCTCCTGAAGACATTGGTTCCTTGATTCCCCCCTTCTCCCCCAGGAGTTTTGCTCCTTTCCAAGGCCCAGGCATGGGTGCTGAAAGAAGCTTGACAGGTAAGGGAGATCATTGTTGGGAAGGGAGCAGTTCCTCTTTTGCCTGGCTCTTCCACTGCAGTGGAACCATCTTGACTGTCACTGAAAGCATATGAGTTGGGGAGACAAAGGTTCGTATCCACTGTTGGCCCTCCTTAGAGTAGACCCATTGAAATGAACAGAACTTAAGTTAGACTACCTTTGGATGCAGCCAAAACAAACACATTCATGTAAAGATAAGCAGGATCCCAGACATGTCCTGAACAGATATACTGTAGGTTGGCATGCATGCAAGTTTGGCAATCCTTATCTGAGTGGGGATTTGAGAAAGGAGAGAACTTTAGCCTCTTGTTGACTATGCTGTATGCATTCCTTCACAGGTAGAATGCACTGGAAGCGGCCTCTTAAAAAAGTTCCATCTTTTGCATGTACTACACCATTGGCAGGTCCTATCAGGCGTTCCGTCAGCTGCCCTCGGTCCATTTCAGGCTTCAATATGCACATGCAAGGTGGTGAAAACCGCCCTTTCTCAGCCAAGCCGGTACATCTCTCTCGTCCGTCTTCTGTGAGTAGGTCACACTCTTTAAACAGAGGTTCACCTACAGTCAAAATGTCTCACACTGCCAACCTGGGTACTGTACATTCTTCTGTGGTAAGTTAGTCGTTTTTACAAAATTGATGTCAATTTTGTAAAAAAAAGAAAAGAAAAATAACTTTTGAAAAATGTTCTGATGGGGTGGAGGTGGAAAGCAAACTGAAGTTCAGTATTCGGGATCCATCACATGATTTCCATATTATCCAAGCATTAAATTTTCTGGTTTTGTAACTAGTAATTCACGGGTAACCAGGTTTACTGAGATTAAAATTTATATGTGACATTAAAGACTATTCAGGTGTCATATTCTAGAAAACCACATTCAAAATGAGATGTCCAGTCCATTTTGGAAAATTACAAGGTGCAATGCAATCTTCCCCAGACTTTCCCAACACATCCCCAGACAAAACTCCCATAATCCCCAATGCCATGCTGGCTAGGAATTATGGGTATTGTAGTTCACACATCTGGTGGGAACCAAATTGGGGAAGGTTGGTGTAATGGGCAGATAGGGTTAATTTGAATATCCGAGATTTGGATAATGGGTGTGGGATCGTATTGTACCTGAATGGTTTGGGGAGGCGGGGTGGGTGGGTGGGCTTCTCCAAGTTATTCTCCAGTGATGCAGGCTATGATTTATTTTAGAAATGTGTTCAATTAGTTCTGCATCAACGCAGTCTTGTTTCTTACACCGGTGACCTCTGCTAAACATCTTTCTCCATTTCTATGGTATACATTCAGAGTAAGAAATGTTTGATGCTAAGACAGCACCAATTCATACTGCAGAGGCATTGGATCTGCAGTCACAGTAGCTGGCTTCCTGCCACATGCTCTGTATCGTCCTATCCATTTGCCTGCAACATGTGAGTGGGTTTGCAAGCCCCCGTCTCCAACAACCCTAAATGCCTGGCTGCTCTTAGAGATCGTCATGGGTTTAGCACAAAGATCTGAAAGGGGGTTGGTTGCAAGTGCGTTGCGCTGGATGTGCTTACAACCCTCCTCGTGGTCAGGGACCCTGATAAGTCAGGGATCCTGAATGCGGGGAACTTTGTAAACATGTTTAGATGTTCGTTTAAATCCACAAAGTTCTCCAACAGCAGCCAGACAGTGTGTCCCTTCCTTGGTTTAGACCTCACGTGTTGCATAGGAACCCTCTGGGCACAGCAAAACATGTGGCTCCTTCTTGAGCAAATGTTGCTGGCCTTCAGGGAGAATGACATTTGCATTGGGAAGGAATTATATTGCTGTCCTGACCCACTGGAGTGGCCCAGGAAGAGCTCTAGGGAAGTGGGTAACTGTATCGCTGCTGCTGCCGAGTATGTATATGGCCTGCCCCTTGACATTGTTGTTATTTGTAATCTTTGGAGCGATTGTAGGGGCTCACAGGCCACATGTCATTGCCAGGGGTCGACATTTTGGCTGGCCTTTCCTGCCAACCCAACTTTGTTTCTCATCAGAAACCCCTCTGTCCAGGGGCTTGACCTTGTCCTGCACCTGTTAAATTCAGCCCAAGGCCAAGGGGAAACTGCCTGCTCCACCCTCCAGCTCCAAAACCCATGTGTCCCTCCTTCCCTCCCCCTGCAGCTCAGAGCCAGCTTTCTCTGCACCAAATAGATGCTCTGAGTACATCAGGTAGAGAGGGAAACCCTTGCGCCTCTGCCTCCCAGTTTGGAGTTGGAAACAGGAGGCAGAGGCTCCTTATGGCCCTTTCCTTGCATCCAACAACTGCAGAGCCAAAACCAATCCCAGGCTTTCACCAAAGTTGCCCCCCCTCCCCCGGATGGGGCGTGGATAGTTTCCTCTCTTCTGTAGCTCTAGGGTACGGAGGCAACCTCAGGTTCATCTCGCTCACCAGAGCCTGGCTCCTTCATTCACCGCCATCTTCCAGCCTGCTGAGATTTTCATGTACACACACACACACACGTACGTCCTGGCAGTTCTAGTTGGATCTACAAGAACGGGTTTTAATAAAGTTTATTATCTGTATGGAGCCAGGCAGTTACTGTTGTACTACACTGAAAATATGGTGCCTTGTTAAATGGGTTTTTAGTGACTATTTTTTAAAAACGGGAATGCTTCACCCTCTGGGAGAGAGATTGTGTTTCAAGCCTTGTTATTTCCCCAGTGGAACAGATGCCAGATTTCTTCAAATGATATAAATAAAATTATTTGCTGAGTAGGAGAGATAGAAACTAGAACCAATTTGAAATGCCCAACTCCACTTCTGCAGAAGATTCCAGGTGATTCCCACCCCCTGCTTGGTGTGGTGTGGTGTGGAGAACATCTTTCCAAATTGGAGGGGTTTTGGAGGGCTTGTCTTACTTTTGCAAGATGACGGAGGATTCTTTGTTGTCTCTCCTCCCCCACACTGCTGCCGCCAATGTAATGCTAAAAACAACAACTCAGCACTTGTGGCAGCAATGAAGGCTGCTCAGGGCTCCTCTCGTCACGTTTCCCAGGTGAAACATTTTCTGTGTCTGTGATGCCACATAGCTCCATTCTCATCTGAGACACACACAGGGGAGGAGCTCTGCAGTTCCCTCATCGTTGCTAAGAGGTGTGTCAAGGTGGGTTTTTTTAATGTTAAAAACAAACAAACGAAAAAACCCTCAGCCACTTCTAAAAATAAGGTAAGCTGATCCCTCCCCCAAATTTAGCTTTTTGGGGAAATTCTCCCACCCCTACCTTTGGGGGGGGGCATTTCATCCCAATTCATTCCCCCCAAGGGGAGCTTATGGAGATTGTTTAATGCATAGTAATACATTATGATTGTACATTTAAAAATAATGTACTGCATCTAACCGCCAGCATGAACTAAAAAATACACATTTTTAAAAAAATGCTGAAAGAGCAATTATTTGGAAAATATCAAATGTGTGTTGTTGAGTTGGGCACAGTGCTACGCATGTTTAGACAATATTTATTTATTTATTTATTTATCACATTTTTATACCGCCCAATAGCCAAAGCTCTCTGGGCGGTTCACAAAGATTAAAACCATAATAAAACAACCAACAGTCTAAAAACACAAATACAAAATACAGTATAAAAAGCCCAACCAAGATAGAACCACGCAGCAGAAATTGATATAAGATTAAAATACAGAATAATTTAAATTTAAAATACAGTAAAATTTAATTTTAAGTTAAAATTAAGTGTTAAAATACTGAGAGAATAAAAAGGTCTTCAGCTGGCGACGAAAGGAGTACAATATAGGTGCCAGGTGGACCTCCCTGGGGAGCTTATTCCACAGCCGGGGTGCCATAGCAGAGAAGGCCCTGTTCCTGGTAGCCCCCTGCCTCACTTCCTTTGGCAGGGGCTAACTGCCAGCATTCCCAAGCCAGTCACGTGACTGCCTTGTTACAGCAACTTCACTGTCTCCTGGTCTGTTTTTGGCCAGAATTTGAACAGCTGCTTATGACCTATAAATCCTTATAAGGCTTGGGACCAGGCTACCTGAAAGACCACCTTCTCCCATATGAGCCTGGCCACTTCCTAAGATCTTCTGGAGATGCCTTTCTTTTGAGGTTGCCACCTTTGGAGGTACATTTGGTGGCAACCCAAGAGAGAGCCTTTTTGTGGCTGCTCCCAAAATGTGGAATTCCATCCCAAAGGAGGCTAAGATCTCTTCCTATCTGCTCCTTCTTCCGCCATGTATTTTTTTCTTGCTTAAATGAATTTCAGTTGTGTAAGCCGCCTTGAGCATCATTTTTTGGTAGAAAGATGGAGCACAAATCAAATTTAATCAAATCAGTCAATAAATGCTGGGACTTGTAGGACTTTTTTCTGTCTAAACATTTGTAGGATTGCACAGCTGCTGTTCAATTAAATACCAGTTCTACAAATCAGCAGAAACCGAGGGGATGAGCTTAAGCGCATTTACTTGGAATTAAGCTTCAGTGAAATCAGTTGGATTTACCTCCAAGGTAACCTAACTAGTACTGCAGAGGTGATAGAGGAATATATAGATACCAACAAAGCAGATGTTGTTGTCCAAGTAATACAACCTGCTTCATTCCAAGACAGTATTAGTATACACCGTCATAAAATGTGATGCTAATGAAATCTATGGTTATGTATTACTTCATCACAATCTCTTGTTTCAGCGTACATCTGCATTAATACTCTTAGGTACATCATATACTTCAAATACTTATACCCCCTCTTGTTCATTTACGATGCAATCTAACCCACTTATCTGGAAGTAAGCCTCATTGAACTTGCTCCTGAGTTGACATGTACAGGATTGCACTGTCACTGTATCAAAAGTCCCGTTTAAGATTTTGAAGAACAGCATAAAATGTCTTCCCAATTTATTAGATTTTAGAATTTCTGTAAACTGCCCAGAGAACTCTAGCTATGGGAGCGGTATATAAATGTAATAAATAAATATTAATTCTATTATTAATTAGTTAATGCACTCTAAAGCACTGATCAATACAAGCATGTCCTTGTCTGAAGTTTCCTTGTTGTCCTTCTGAAACGTGTGTGTTCATTAACCCAAGTTTGTAACGGAGCTCCTTAGGAATGTCGCACACAGTAAGAGAACCTGGCTTGCACAGATGGCACTCCTCCACTGGATTATAGACAAGCATTAAATTGCTAGATCCATTGAATTCAATAGCATAGCATTAGTGTCAAGGTTTTATCTATATATTTTGATTCCTCCCCCCCCCCTTCTGCTCTTGATTTTCATAAAGAAAGAATTTGGAAGGAGAACATCCATTAACTTTTTGTGGAATATGACATCGGAAGAGTGTCTCTCGGCTAGCTAACACCATTTGTTCTGTCTTGGCAGGCTGAAATTCAGCAGAGAACAAAAGAGCAAGAGGAGTCACTGACAAGGGAGACTCTGGTAATTTTCAATGACATGAAGATCCGATTCCCAGGGAAAACGAATGAAGAAGCAGAATTAATAATTGAAGATGTAAGTCGTGGGGCATAGAAACCATGAGCGTGAGACTATTTTGTTGCAGGTGAAGTGGTGTGGTGGTGACACCCAGGATTAAGGGCATGGCGCCACTCAACACCATGCAACCTCACAGTCGTCACTATGTGCGTGGAACAGAATAGCGAAAAGCCCCATGGTCCAAGAAATGAGGGACATCCTTTCTTATTCATTTAAAGCATTTTAATCCTGCTGTTCTGTCAAAACAGCTCTCAGAGTTGCTTACATGCAAACTATCAAGACAACAACACCGTCCCTGCCCGCAGGCTTACAATCTAAAAGACACAGGACTAAAGGAAGAAGGGCTGGGGAGGGAATCATCATCATCATCAAACTCAGGCACCAGTTCTTTGAGTTAAATAGTAGTTTTTATGACCAATCGAGGGGTACAAAATTATGCATAGCGTGGAGCATCTGGATGGGGAGACACTTTCCTCCCTCTCTCAAAATACTAGAACCCGGGGTCATCCCATGAAGCTGATTGGTGGGAGGTTATAGGACCTGGACCAGGGGTTCAGCTTCGTATGCTCCAGAGTATACTACCTAATAGATTAGGGCAAGGATAGGGAACCTGATGCCCTCCAGATGTTTCATATCAGCCCCCACCAGTGTGGCCAACGGTCAGGGATGATGAGGGTTGTAGACTAGGGGATACATGATAGAGGTATACAAAATTATGCCTGGTATGGAGAATGTGGGTAGGGAGACATTTTTCTCCCTCTCTCATAATACTAGAACCCGGGGTCATCCCATGAAGCTGATTGGTGGGAGGTTCAGGACAAATAAAAGGAAGCATTTCTTCACACAGCACGTGGCCACCAATTTGGATGGCTTTAAAAAGGGGTTGGATAAATTCCTGGAGGAGAAGGCTATCAACGGCGACTAGCCCTGATGGCTATGTGCTACCTCCAGTATCAGAGGCAGTAAGCCTATATATACAGGTTGCTGGGGAACATGGGTGGGAAGGTGCTGTTGCACCATGCCCTGCTTTGTTGGTCCCTAATTGACTGCTGGTCGGCCATTGTGTGAACAGAGTGCTGGGCCCTTGGTCTGATCCAGCATGGCTCTTCTTATGTTCTTATGAATTGAAAAGTGGGGCGAGGAGCCCGATGAAGCTGTTTTTTTCAGCTGAGCTGATGGAATGGCCCCATTTCCCCTTGGCTGCAATCTGATGGAGCTATAGTTCTCAGTCCAAAGCAAACTGTTCCATTGCTGGCTTTCCTGCCCTGCTCAGTCAGTTTTTGTTGATATTCAAGAACTGATGAGGGTTTGGAAGGCATTTTCTTTGGGATGGATTTGGCCTTGCATTTGCAGCACATGGCTTGGCTGCCTTGGCATTTGGAACTCTACAGCAGGGATCGTGGCTCTCTATGGAAGAGGTACCGGCTTGGCATGTAGAAGCCCCAGGTTCAGGCCCTGGCAGCTCCCAGTTCATAAAGGATCAGGTAGCTGGTGACGGGAAAGGCCCTTGCCTACCTGAGACCCAGTGCAGAATAATGCCAGGCTCGATGAACTCATAGTCTGATCGGATGCAAAGCAGCTTCCTGTGTTGGTTCTTTAAGCTCAGTTCTGTGACAGACGTACTCTCTGCTTTTGAAATTTATTTATTTATTTATTTATTACATTTTTATACCGCCCAATAGCCGAAGCTCTCTGGGCGGTTCACAAAAATTAAAACCATAATAAAACAACCAACAGGTTAAAAGCACAAATACAAAATACAGTATCAAAAGCACAACCAGGATAAAACCACGCAGCAAAATTGATATAAGATTAAAATACAGAGTTAAAACAGACAGCTTTGATGGCTGTGGAATAGGTTTTCTGTTGCTGCTGAAAACTGGCTTCAAATGAGATCTTTAGTGAGTTGGGGCTCAGACCTAACCCCTGCCTTGCACTCAGACTTTTGGGCAGCTTACTTGCCCTTTGCCGTTGCTCCCGTGGCAGCCATTTTGTGGTGCTGCCCAGGACACTTTCTCAAGTTGCTCATTGTGCCCACGGCACAAAGAGGTTGCCTGTCCCTGGTGTAGGTTCTTCTCTGGGAGTGGTTCAGCTCCTGGGAGAGGATGGCTCTGTCTTTGGGCTACTGGTTGGACAATGGCTCATGGATGACCCTGTCCCACTAAAGATCAGTTTTCATGGACAGTTAGTTCCCTGCCTGCACAAGCAGCGGCTGCAACGTTTCCTTAGCTATGCCCATGCCCATGCCCATGGATACTGCTGGTACTGATTTCTGCAATCACAGGTGCTCACAGTCACCTTTGCTAGCTGCCACACACACATAGGGCAATCACCATAGCCATTTAAATTCCATTGTTCACTAGCTGTTCCCCACAAGGTTGTGGAGAGGTGCATGTGAAAGGAAGGGTTTGTGGAAGCTCATGACTTAGGATACTGAGCTGCTCTCAGATATTATGAATATCCCTACCCAGCTTTCCAGACTGCTTCATGCACTCGACAAACAGGCTCCAGGTGACAACATCTATTTATATATTTTGCCTATATCTCACCTTTCTGCCAAGGTGCTCAAAGCAGGTTAGATTGTCCCCTCCCCCATTTTAGCTTCACAACAACTCTTTGAGGTAGGTTAGGCTGAGAGTTAGTGATCGGCCCAAGGTCGCCCAGAGCGCTTCACAGCCAAGTGGGGTTTTGAACCTGAGTCTCCCTAGTCTAGCCCAGCACTCTAATCACTACGACACACTGGCTCTCAATAGATTTGCTACTCTTTAAGATGCTACAAAGCCCTTTTTATTGTTGGCTATAATATACTAACACAGCTGCTCTTGGGGGGAATTTTTCCAGTTATTGGTAATTTTCGGAGAAGTTGGGCCCTAACCGTTTGGTCTTATTGCCAGATTACTTTCATCTTGTGGCGATTTATGACATCTTTTTGTCTAGGAACAGAAAATATGTCAGTGTTGTACCTTTTGGATATGAAACAAATCTGCATTTTATATATCTGTGCGTATTGCTAATACCTTGTACTATTTTGGTGTTGAATAACTGCATCCGTATAATATAATTAGTACATCAACCATTTGAGCATCATTTGACCTGCTTGAAAGTCACCAGCCCTTGGGAGGGAAATGAAACATACTTTGTGATTATTTGTAAACGGGGGCATGTAAAATAATCTCTCTCTCTCCCACCCCCTGTCAATTATTACCTGTGTAGCTCGTGATCTCCTGCTTCTTCATCATGTTTGCTTTTCAAAACGTATTTTCGCCCTCTAGTGGCACAGCTCAAAATAGTATTCAGTAGAACTGCCCATTCTTAACCAGTGTCGGTTATTGCAAAATAAATTCTAAGCTTTAAAAACCTGGCGTTCACAGCTTTGGACTAGTAAACGACGAAACAGAAAGCATCAGGGAGTATGCTTTAGGAAGAAGGCCACTTGGGCCCTAACATTGTTGGTTTATTTTCAGACACTTCTTTTTTTCCTGTTTAAATGTTTATTGTTTCAAAAACACAAACAAACAAACTAGAGACTGAAAGAACTGGGCATGTTTAGCCTGGAGAAGAGAAGATTAAGGGGAGACATGATAGCACTCTTCAAATACTTAAAATGTTGTCACACAGAGGAGGGCCAGGATCTCTTCTCGATCATCCCAGAGTGCAGGACACGGAATAACAGGCTCAAGTTACAGGAAGTCAGATTCCGGCTGGACATCAGGAAAAACTTCCTGACTGTTAGAGCAGTACGACAATGGAACCAGTTACCTAGGGAAGTTGTGGGCTCTCCCACACTAGAGGCCTTCAAGAGGCAGCTGGACAACCATCTGTCAGGGATGCTTTAGGGTGGATTCCTGCATTGAGCAGGGGGTTGGACTCGATGGCCTTATACGTCTCTTCAAACTCTACTATTTTATGATTCTATGAAGCAAACGCCACAGGAACAACAAAACACACACACACAAAACATACAAAATTAAAATGGACTTCCAATTTTCTCCACAGCAAAGATATGTAACAATATTTTCTCTTACTCTATAATTAAAAAAGAAAGAAAAGAAAGTCCCCCTCTTTCTATTATCTTAGTTTTCTTCTTATTTGTTGAATCCACAGACACTTCTTACATAAGTATGGAGCAGGTTGCAGTTTTTTCCCTCCTGTGTTGTGACTGATACTCATTCCCATTAGAGCAGATCCTCTCATAGTACTCGCTTGTATAGCAGTAGTATGATTTCATTAGAAGTGACACCATTCTAATTTATTCTTTCAAACAGATAATGGATAATTGGAAATACCATAAGTCAAAAGTGGCCTCATATTGGTTAATAAAACTAGACTCTGCAAAACAGCGAAAGGTGAGTGGCATGTGCTTGTCTTTCAGTGTGTAAGCCATGAGAAACGACAGTTTTATCATGTGTCCTACCTGTGATGAACTCTTTCATTCAGGAGGTGTCCTCAATATCCTTGAGTTGGTCAGTAGGAGGCACAATGATTTGTGCCAATTTAAAAGGTACACTGCCAAACTCATAAGGTTGGATCCAATGGGGACCTTGGGCTGGTGCCCCAGGCCCACTGGTGCATGCGCATGGGTGGCCTTTTCCAGAAATGAGCATTTCTGCTTGTTTTGGCACTTGTCCCTGGAAGTACTTCATCAGGGCTGCCAGCAGTAGGGGCCGTGTGCACGTTGCCACTACTGGTGGAGCTGCCCGTGTGTGGCCCTGCCGCCAGTGGGTCTCCGGCACCAGCACAACACCCCCATTGGATCCAGCCCATAGGCTCAGATCAGATGTGACAGCAAGCTATGCTTTTCATCTCCGACAATGAGTTGTAGTGAGCATGAGGCTTAGAGCCTTCCTGCTTCTCCTCTTTTGCTTGCCATTTCAAATTAACCACACTTCCCCATAGTATCTGAAGTTGGGAAACTCTGGCTTGTTTAAACTCTAGTTGGTGAACAAATCAGAATATGAAACCATGGTTTTATCCTGGCTTGTTCTCACTAACTAAAGTTTGAAAAAACGACAGTTCCTTGAGTTTGGACATTGTGGGCAACTGTGGTTAATTTAGAACTGGAAACTTTCCATCTCTTGCTAATGGGCATGAAGTGTCCTGTTCCAAGGAATTGCAATCTAAATGCACACAAGCACAGAGTGTTGCCATCCCCAAAACTAGGGTGCCGACAGGTCAGAATATCTCAACAAATATTTCTTCACCACTCTGTGACCCCTCAGAAGTGTGTTTCAAGGCTTGCATTTTATTCCCATGCATGTTCCTGTCTTTTCTCTGTAGGCAGTAAAAAAAAAAGGAACACCCAGCCTAGCAAGGCTATTTGCTTTCTTGCCTTGACAAATATAAGTGGTACTCTGGGCACACAGTATGGGTCAAGGTGATTTACTAGGTCATTATGAAGAAAAGTGGCACTTCTGCCATTGGAGATGCCTTTGCTCAGCTTGCAAAGACATGCCTGATGACTCAAGGGGAGGGGCGGCGGCGGCGGCGGCTATTACCTGAAGCTCTGGTGAGCTCTCGGCTTCTTTTGGCAACAGCAGCGGCTGGCTGTAGCCTTCTCCGTGTGTTTAATCTGAACCCCTCTGAGCAATCAGAGTCATTTTTAAGGACACAGTTGAAAAAACTGCTTACCTGTTGCCATTGACATTGCACCTTAAGGTTTTCCAAATGTGACACATCAGTACAAATCTGAACCTGATCTGAAACTCAGTGTTTTATTTGCTAGCAGGGGCTGAGGTGGTACTTAGGAAGAAAAAAAAAAGAGCAGGTGGCAGTAATAGGAAAGCAAGAATAGGAAAGTAGATATATTTTACAAGATTTTGGTTAAGGTCCACCACCATCAATTGCATAAAACAAGATTATGGAGCCTTCAGCCAGTCCATGGAATCTTCTTGGGTTCCACCAGGGGGCAGGGTGGGGCTTGGCTCCAAGCCCCACCCCCTAGAGGAAACCCCACTCTTCTCTCTGATATCGGATTGAAGATAACTGTGGGGATGTGAGCGGCAGGGGATTGGCACCAGAAGGAGCTGCCTCTCTTCCCGGCATTGGCCAAGTGGCGTTGAGTTCTGCATGCCATCCCCAAGCTAGGGACTCAGCTGACACTGGAAGGAGGTGCTCCTCCTCCTCCCAGTGCTGGCAAGCTCCCTTTATTCATGCAGGGAGAGGCCCAGAGGCAAGGCAGGTGACATCAGTGGGTGCGGCCACCCAATGACATCATCTGTCCTATGGAAGGCCTGGGGGAGGGGCGATTTCTCTCCCTACCCTAAATCAGCTCTGTGCTCCCTGGCATAAAATATAAAACAAATACATTTTATTTGAATGTATTGCAAATACTTGGATAAAAGGTGATGGTACTTGACTGGCAAAGAGCTATGCAAGGGATATATTGCCAAACTGAGTAACTAGAAGAAGGTTCTGATGTGGTCCTCTAGGATAGGATGCATGGGTAGTAGTTGTGGCAACAAACCTCAGGGTTTACAAACGCTCTTTTACTTACACGTGGAATCTTTAATATGAACTGCAGCTTAAGCCTGTAAAATGGCTGTGTGACTAAGCCGTGCTCTCACAATCTGTCTGCCCTAAAACAGGTAGACAGATTATCTCAGGAAGGTGGTCTTGTGTATGCCGATATTATGTGAATGGGGGTCATTCACATAAAGGTTCTACATGGGAGTGGGAGAGATGAACACAAGTTTTCTGTGAATCTTCCCTTTGCATTTATGTTACAGTACCTGATTTGGACGATTAGCTTGACCATTACCTGCAATTTGAACAAAATAACAATTTAAAAAAAATACTACCGGGAGGTTAAGTGTTAAAACATTCATGTACTTTGTCCTACAATTGTTCTTCCATATTTGGAAGCAAAATGTGTTCTCTTGGTAGCCTATGAATGGAGATAGGAATCATGATACAAAATACGAAATGGTGAATGGTTTTTGCCCTCATAAACCTAAATTCTAAATCATTGTATATAAAACTACCTATGCTGTTTTGGCTTTTGTGCACCCTTGATCTATGGAAGAAGTTAAGAAATACTTACTTGTAACCCCTTTTGGCTGTGTATATGGTTTCTTAAATAAGCTCTTCTTGAAATCAGTATTTAGTTTAATTCATACACAATTAGCCTTAAAGACACAAAATGGTCCCTGCAATCATCTTATGCTTACAGTTTCACATTTTGATGTTGAGTGGAAGCTGTGGGTCCAGTGTTTAGCCTATGAACCTCTAACCCTCATTTACAGAAGATTGGAATTGATAAGTTAATTGCAGCAAGAAGTGAGTCAGTGACTTGTAGTCAACACTGAAATGAATTTGAATAAAGTAGTCTCACTATCCTAAGGCAGAAAGAGTTGGTTTCATGCGAACAGTTTTAATTTCCCTTCCAAGGCTCTGTATATATCCACAGGGCTGATTTCTATGTCAAAGTGGCCACACGGCTCTTTAAAGCATCTGCCTCCAGTCACTTAGTCATAGAATTCAGCCCTTCAGATATTATGTTAACTGAGTTGCAAATAACACAGTATGTTCCAAGAATGTGGAAATACTTCCCATGGTGGAGTTATGAATATTGTTTGAACACACAAGCCAGGATGACAAATTAGAGCTTCTGTAAGAATTATTACAGCCTCCTCCCTGCTTTGTACAACACTTTTTGTTGTAGGCCAAACCCAGTTCTAAATAAAAGCCCATTAAAACATGCATTAAAAAGGAATGTCATGCTATTTAAGATGCATTTTTAACCCTACTGTCTTTTAGTGTAATAGATCAGTGGCTTCCTTTGAATCGAATTTAGAAGTCTCTCTCAAAATCCGTCTCCATGTGTAACTATGCATCTGTAAGGTGTTCAGAAGTCAGTGAGAACTCTGGGAGCATAGTGTGTTCGACAGCATTAGCCAAACACACGAATCCAGGGTTTTTTGGACTACAATACATCTGGACTCCTATTAGTCCCAGCCCACATGGCCAACCGTCAGGGATTATGGGAGTTAAACGTCACTGGACATTGTTTGAGATGGAAAGGCAGTATAGAAAGCAGGTATTGCCTGTCTGTAGAAAGCGATGAACTAAAACAAAAAGCAGGAAATGCAGCATATATTTCACACGTAGGTTGAACCTGGCTTCCACCTATGCCAATTACAGGCATATTTACTAATTAGCCAAATGAACCCAGATTTGCTTGATTTTCTTGCTCCTCCATTTGACACGCAGGCTGTCCAGCATTTTTTTTTAACATGCAGCACGTAAATTAATTCAATTAAGGGTGCAATCCTATGTCTGTTTAGACAGGAAAAGGTCTTATAACTCCCAGCATGGGGCATAGTGGCTGGGGCTTGCTGAGAATTGTAGGACTTTTCTTCTGTCTAAATATGCATAGGATTGTATCCTAAATGTTCATTCTCATTCTCTCTCTCTCTCTCTCTCTCTCTCCCCCCCCGCCCCACACCCATACACCATCACCATATCATTTTTTTAAGTTGAAAAATTGCTCTGGAGAAAGGCAGGTGGCGTTGGCCTCATGACATCACAGTTTTTAGATTAACAATGGTCTGTTTAGCTGATTTCAGCTGCAAACAGGAAGAATGGGTTTCTCCTGAACTCAGTATTTAAGGGAAAATGCTATATTTAAGAAAAAAACAATTGGGGGAAAAAAAACCCATAGTAAGAGGGCTGACCGCTTAATTTATACAATCTGGAAGCACCTTAGCAGGAATGACTAATATCCAGAGAGTTTGTTCTAGAACACACTTCAGATAAAATGTGCTCAAAGTTTGTTGAAATCTGTGTTATCTTAAGAGTACCCATTCCTTATCCTCAAAATTCTTTTATTATTCCTTTTGTAAAGGGGTGAGAATAAAAAGTCTTGCTATATGTACCAACATGCCAAATTTTTTAAACAACCCTATTGTCCCGAATGCATTTCTCCTTAGATGCTTACTGACACAGTGTTTTTCAAGTTCTTTTTTAAAAGCATTCCTCAATTTTTTCTTGTTTTTTGTGTGTGTCTAATATAATTTTTTTCTAGGTTTTAGACATTGTGAAAGCAAGCGTTCGTTCTGTTCTGCAACGTATCTGGAGAGTTTCAGATGTTGAGTGTTTACATTTGTACCGACTTTATAACCGTGTGTTTAATCGCCTGCTGTGGAGCCATGGCCAGGGGCTGTGGAACTGCTTCTGCAATTCAGGGTAAGAGCGTCTAGAGACTCTTGTGGTTTTCCTCAACTAAAAACACAGTTCTTTATTTCTATTGCTGCTGTGGGTTATCTCTTCTCCTAGTTAGAACTGGTAATACTGTTTACTAATTTCAGGTTTCTCAGCATATTTTTCTCGATATTCCCAGTACTAGGGTGATGATGGATTCAGTACCTTTTGATAAGGATGGTCCTGCTTGAATTCCAAAGCATCCTCCTTCTCTTTGAAGTTTAGAATTGAAACCAGAAGGACTGGCATATTTTGCTACTTTGCTGCCATTTTTTTGCAGCCTTCAAGACCAGCCTTCCCCAACTTGGTGCCCTCCTGAAGTTTTGGACTACAAATTTTTATGTACTTATTTATTACATTTATATCCTGTCTATTTTCCTCCAAGGAACCCAAGGTGGTGTACATAATCCTCCTCTTCTCCGTGTTATTCTCACAACAACAACCCTGTGAGGTAGGTTGGGCTAAGAGGCTGTGACAGGCCCAAAGTCACCCAGTGGGTTTCCATGGCTGAGCGGGTTTCCTAGGACTAGAACCCGGATCTCCCAGCTCCCAGTCTGCACTCTAGCCACTACACCACACTAGCTCTCATCATCTTAACCATTGGCCATGATCACTGGGGCTGATGGGAGTTGTAGTCTGAACCATTGGAAGGGCGCCAGATTGGGGAAGGCTGTTCTAGACTGTAGAAGGCTCTCTAGAATCTGGAGATCCTGGAACTTTCTCTCCCTCCCCCTTTGACCAATAACTTTGACCAAGAGTTATTTAACTTCTAGCATGATATCCAAGGCATCGTTTAAGTATGCTACCTCCAGTAGCAGAGGCATTATGCCTATGTATACCAGTTGCTGGGGAACATGGGTTGGAGGTTGCTATTTTACTCATGTCCTGCTTGTGGGTTTCCTGTGAGCAGCTGGGCAGTCACTGTGTGAACAGAATGCTGGACTAGATGCCCCCCCTGGTCTGATCCAGCATGGCTCTTCTGATGTTCTTACATTTGTTATTATTCCACCCTTCCTCCAAGACCCTCATAGTTTCCTGTGAAGTAGGCTGGAGTGACAGGCTGGAGGCAGGCAGTAAGATGTATGTGACTGAACTGCATTTTAAGTTGGCTCTCCACAGTCGTAGCCCAGTACTTACGCCACACATAGGTGCAACATAGTAGATAGAACAGCCTTCTTCAATCTGGTGTGTTGGACTACAATTACCATCACCCCAGCCTACATGGTTGGGAATGATGGGAGTTGAAGTCCAACACATCAGGAGGGCACTAGGTTGGGATGGCTGAGATAGTGTGTTCGACTTTGATCAGGGTAGCTAATGTCCAGATCCCTCCTCTGAAGCTTACTGGATGGCCTTCGGCAAACCACTGTCTCTTGATCTGCCTTTTTTATAAAAATAAAACAGGGTACCCCCATATATGCCTTCCTGAGTTCGTTGGAGGATGGTTGGGAAAGAAATGCCATGAAAAAATTTATGGGTTGTAAAAAACAAAACAAAATGCACACAATCTCCTTGTTGTAGTTGGGCTTAATCCCATATATTATCATTGCGGAATCATTACTGCTCCCTCATGGTGGGCTCCCACACTGCATTGGTACCATACAGAAGTTCCCTATTATGTGATTTATATTTATCACAGTGTCCTTCACATGCCAAAATGGCACCTTTTTCAGAGCTGCTGGCACTGGTATAGGAAGTAGTCACTGGATGCCAGCAGGCTGCAAGATGCAGATCTTTTTTTAAACGTGTTACTAGGTTGAAGTGGAGTTGACCTTGGAGGGATCCTCAACCCACGGCATCCAGGTAATATGCAAATTGAGTTCTACGATGCTTTCACAAGTGATGCTAATAATGCCTTTTCTGCTTCTGTCATTTCTAAATGGCTTTTAATATGTGTATGGGAGAAGAAAAGAGCCATTTTCCTTTAAACATCAAATGCTCATTCTGATCACAGTTACTTTTTGGTGTCATTTACAGAAACAGGAAACACTTTCTTTAGCATCATTTGCGACAATGTGCTTAAATTTGCTTACACATCTGGATCAGCTGTGTTGCTTGGCTTAGTCAGATGTTGGCACTATGTGGTGGATGAATGATTTTTTAAGGAGCTGGACCTCAGCATAGCAACAGGTCTCTCAGTCTCTCCAGTCTTTTGACAAAGGTCAAAGAGTTTCGCTATGATGCTGCTGTCTTTAATTATTTTTTTTAAAAAAGCAGATTGAATTGTGATATGTTTAATAGCAGTAAGTGTTCCTATAAGTTTGATCTGCAAATATAGTAAAGTTATGTACAAAGCAAATAGATTTAGAAGATGCATACTAGAGTAAAAAGCAAATCTCCAATATCCTTAAGACCTGGGGAAAAAAATCTTTTTTGAACCCAGATAATGTCATCAGCCAAAACCTGAGCACATCTAAACATCATTCATAAAATGTCTCCAATGGAAGTTCACAGGGCTGTGCAACTCCTTGCCACCTAGCATCATGGTTCTAATACTGCCAGCCTCAGTTTCTTAACTAAAAGACAGAAGGTGCATTGAACTGATGGGCAACAATCTCTCTAACACAAGAATTCATAGTTATTGGTACTCTTTTTTGTATGTTGCTTTTATTTTTGTATGTCAGTTTGTGTATAATTGTATAGAAAAGTGACTCCTGTGTGTGTAAATAAACCCCCCACAACCTATAATTTGGCTCTTCTTTCCTTCCAGAGATAACCATATGAAATGAAAACAAAGCACCCCCTTTTCTCTTCCCTTCGCGGTGTACAGCAATTAAACCTGGATGTCTCCACTTAACCATAGTTTGTTGAAAATTGGGAAACTATGGTTAACCAGGTTTAAAACAAGCCAGGATCTTAAACCAATTTCAAACATGGCTTAAGATCCAGGCTTGCTCCAAACTTGATGACTGCAGTTTCCCTATTCAGACAAAATGGGAAACTCTGGTTAACTGGAGACTTCTTGATTTAATTGCTGTGTGCCTGGAAGAGAGGAGATATGGGGCTGCGTGCATGAGCAGAAGGCTTGTGTGTATCCTGACTTACCAAGCAGAGGTATGGTTGTCTGCTTGAACTGGGCCTTTGAATTTAGGATGTGCTGGGTTTTTGTTGTTGTATACTATGACAGGTTTGAAATATGGGCACAATAGTATATTAGCTTTCGAGAGAGATGGCCAGTTCCATCCTTAAACATGTCCTGGAACAAAAGGCAGTGGTGAAATTCGGCCTAGATTCAAAGTTGGGCTAGATTGCAGATGAATCTACAAAAATTCCTACTAGGGTTGTTTGTTCTACTCTGTTTGAAATGTATAGTTTTAAAGAACCCTAAAAACAGTGTAAGCTAAGTCAGAAAGTACGATTAAATGCTAATAATTCTCCAGTAGCTATGATTTCAGCTTAGGTGGGTGGGATTGAATTGGAAAACTGCCACCACCATTGGAACCATACTTCAGTATGAGCAGGGCTGGCACTTGAGTGACTAACCCTCCACCCAACTTGATTTTTATTGTTGTTTTATTCTTGTATTAATATTTGGAATTTTATATAAACCATCCTGGGATCCATGTCTGGATGAACATACAGTTTAGAAATGTTTTAAATAAATACATTCCCCTAAGTTCAGTGGGAATTACTCTCTGGTAAGTGTATTTAGGATCACAGCCAAAGTAGACAGACTATTTATTGTTCCAATACATTGGAATTCTGTTGGTAGGAATAGAACGTAGGCTTGAAACCCCACTTAACCAAACCCACATTGATTCCTTTTGTATCTAGTAATTTTCTTTTACTAGCTGAAGGTTATCCAGTGAAATGCATGTTAGATGCTCCTCCTTAGGGACAGACTCAGTAACAATGATTCATGCCCCAGACACATTGCATTTGGGGTGTTCGTATTCCAGTAAAATGTTTTTGTTTTGTTTTCCTCATAGCCGACATAATAGTGATTTGACATGAAGCTCTGTGTTCTGGTAATGCTTTCCATTTTAGCAATTGGTTTGATACTCCATCAAAGTCTTTAGATGGTTGCTTTGAACCTTGATCAGTGTCTTGTCTTGTATTGCATTAAACACCATTTGAAAGGATGAAAGTGAGGCATTTTTGTGCTAAAACTAAACAATTCAGCCATAGAAGCTTTAAGGCACTCACTGAACAACTGCCTTGTGGGGCTTTTTAAATATGAAGGTTAACTTATTAATTTGTATTTTAGATTTCCCACCATCTGCTGATGAAATAGGTGGACTCTTTACTGTTAAGAGACAAGGTCATGCATTATTTGTCTCCCTTCTTCATGGCTAAATCTCTCATGTAGAGCAGTAAAGCTTTTAGATTGCCATTTGTGACAGAAAACATGAGGTCATGTCTGTTTCCATGCCAACAGGAGCTCCTGGGAGACGATATTCAGTAAAAGCACAGAAGCGGTGACTGCCGATCAGCTCCAGTGTTGCCAACGAATAGTTGAGCTTTGTAAACAGTGCCTACTAGTGGTTTACAAATACTCCGCTGATTCTAGAGGGTCCCTCACTGGAACTAACCCTGACTGGGATGATTCAAGGTATGTGCTTCGATGGCTTTGACTTCCTGTAGTAATGCAGGGTTGCAAGGAATTGATTATACCGCTATACTTTTTTGCGATCTCAAGTTCCGGAAAACACTCAATTTGATTCTATTTTTTTTTTAAAAAAAATAACAGACATTTCATCCCAATCAGTTTGAATCTAGGAGTTGTTTCCAAGCACTTAGCTTCAACTTGTACAGGGAGATCTATTTCTTGTTGTAGCAGCTTCCAATTCATTTCATCAAGGGAACTCAATCATTCTTTCCCCCTACAGAGTCATGCACATTATGGAACAGGTCCATTTAATGAAGCCTGCGCACACAGCAGATCAGCATGGGCATGTAGTGATGGGGTGAAAATCTGCCTGGGCCCATGAGGGCACAGAGAACGCCCCCGCATCCAGCACTCATAGGTCCTGACAGTCACGCCGGGTGGATTTTTGCCCCAACGCTTTCAAGGGGCAAAGGGGCGCAGGTCCGGGCAGAACTCTGTTCTGCCCTGACCTGCGTGACCCTTTGTCCTTTTCTCCTGCTGTGTTAATGGCAGCTGCCATTAATGCAGCTGGGGGGAAATACACAATTTAAGGCCTCCATTGGTGGTGTGTGTGTGGGGGAGAAATGCGATTCCCAAAGGCTGGGGAAATTCCATATTTCCCCCCCTCCACTCTAATGGCGGCAAGCTAAAATTTAAGAAGTGTGCCACTGCTCTGAAGCTGCCTTGTTTCAGTGATATCTCTGAAGCACCGCTGTCTGTCTTGCTTGGGAGGAGAACATTACGAGCCTTAGGCAGTCATCCTACAACATCCAGAAGTGGATGTGGGACTTTGTCCTCCAGGCTACAGCCTTTGCTGATTCATAGAGCACTTCCACCACGGGAGGGAGCGTTGTGATACAACCCTGCAGTCCTGGTTATGTCATTGAACATTTGGCTAATTTTTTAAAAATTATTTAGCATGGGCTCCGTTTTTCTTTGGCAGCATGTGTGTGAGAGTGAGAGAGAGATGTTGAAACATAAAAAAGGCAGCCTGTACTATCAAAACAAGAATTCTAAAGCAGGGACATATGAGGATTTCAAGTTCACAAATCATTTGAAAATGCCCTGTTTGCAACCTTGAACTAGAGCGCATATTTCCTGAAAGTGTTCTCAAATTCCCAAGTTTGCATTTGTTTTTGGGAAAAAATGTACACTTTTAAAATGCATGCTTTTAAAATTTGCACTTTTCCTGTTTGAAATACACATTTTTCCTGATCAAACGAACCAAAAGAACAGGTTGCAAACTAGAACAGGAGTGAACCTCCTTTTAACTCGATGTATCAATGCCTAAACCTTCTGAGGTTGTACACCTAAAGAATGTAATGTGTGAAGTGGCTGTTAAGACTGCAGCCTTCTTTGAGCATAGGCAGAGAATCTCCTCCCCCACTCGTCTCACTCCACAACCCCAAACCAGCTCCCATCTCTATGTAGTTTGAGCCTTGCACCTCTCGTGTTCGTGAGTGCTGCTATGGATAGGGCAGAGTGTGCTCAGAATATTGTGGCTTTATAAAATGGAGTTATAAAAGTGCTACTGATGTAAAAGGAAGCAGCCTGTGACATCTGAAAGTATAGAGCACTAGTGATTTGTGACTTAAAAGCATTGAAATGGGGAGTTATATCTTGTGCTGCCCAATATTTTTGCCCTGGCTATTTGGGAGCCTGCAGAGCAGAAACTGCCATTTTAATTCCTGTAGGTAACTATTACCTTTGATTCCTTTGAGATTGCATCGCTATTTGCCAAATAGGATTACTGAATGCAGAGTACAAATCTCTACTCTTCGAAGCTAAACCGAGTACTTTAGGACTGCTTGAGACAATAGTTGTCGGACTAGTTCTTTGCTATCCAAAACATGCTTGTTGTTTTATCATGTTAATATTTCCACCAGTATCATATAACTCAATGTCAGCTGGAAGAAGGAAGTGCTTGGTGGGGCAGAGATAACTGCTACAGCAAAACAAAACATGTGTAGTACGAATATGTTGTCGCAGTGGAGTGGAAATCTAATGATCATCAGCTATGATCAATTTTTTTTTTGCTTTGAATGATTAAAAGAGGATTTTTAAAATGGAAATTATGTGTAGTCTTATGCACTGCAACGTAACCATTATTTATTGGCAAAATCCATGAAAATATGCCTCTTGTTAATTTCTGCCTGATGAAATCTCAGATAGAAATTAACAAGAGGCAACAATATTTCTCAAAAACATCCTTTTTAAAATAAAGATCTTCTCCCCCTACCCCAGTTTGTCAGAACTCAAAATTCCTTCCTCACCCAGCAACATCAGAATTAATAGGATCTTTCCATTGGCTGTCAAGGAATATAATGGAATTTGAATGCACCCTTAGGCACTAACTCTGCTATTTTACACACTTCATTGGATTTGGTCTGGTAGGAAGGAAACCCTAAATGTACACAACATCCCACTAGAACAGGTCTTTGTTTGCAGTAAATTCATGAGAAGCCTTTGGTAGCAACGGCCTAACTTCATCATGCGCTCTCATGGCATTTCCTACTAATGTTGTAGGATTAATCATCATGACTGTTCCGGAGTTTGCTCAGTATTCATTCATCAGTCGGGTTCCATACAATGATGTAACACTTTCTAAACAGTGTGCTCTATTATGTGCAGTAGTTGTAATCAATTCTAGCATAATGCATTGCTCGTCACGCAGCCCCCACTTAGTGTAGGTGTTATTTTTATGTACTTTTGGAGCATTTATCTAATAACTGCAAGTAATTATAGTACATCAGTAATGGGAAATAGATTAAACAGTGATTATTAGACAATCCATGATAAATTATTGTTTGTAGGCTTTTATTCAAGTTCTACTTCTGCTAATATTGCCTGCTTTGTAAGCAAATAAATCAGAGAGTCATTGATGAATGGCAAATTAGCAGTTTGCTAAAATCATGATAATGAGGTGGTGGTTATGTCACAACTTCATTAAAAAAACCACAGTGCAGTTTAGTTTAATATACTTACATTTGTTAATGGTGTTCTGGGTTAGGGATTATGCAGGCAATAATTTATGTGTTGAATAATGGAAGGTTTTGGCCCCTTAATTCTATGTCCTCCCTTGCCCTGATCCTGTTCTAGCACCAGCAATATAGAGACGAGGCAGAAGCCTGCTTGCCACTTTTTTTAAAAAAAAAAAGTATGAGAAAAAAAAGAGGGGACATGTGGTGGCATGGTTGCTTTTGAAACGTTAAAAAGCAGTATCAAAATTGTACAGCCGTATGGTGGGGATGCAGATGGAGAGTTGTGTGTCCTAAGTGATGTCAGGCGCCATCCAGTAAAAGAGCATAAAGTGGCATTATTACCTTCCACACCTGAAGGACAGTAGCAATGCATGCAACAGCTGGGAGATTTTTTTTTAAAAAAGTATTTTTCTCTTGTGTTTAAACCAGGAATCATAGTTTCTGAGAGAAGATGAATTCCACATGGGAGAGATATTATCTGGAGGGAATATATCTGCATTCACTTTAACAGAAATGCTTGAAAGTCTGTACAAGCCCTTAGTGCTGGAGGTTGACAAATACCTTCTGTATTTTCAGAATACAGAACCTGTAGTTGTCCAACCTGCCCGGTCACTGAGGCGATCCAAGGGCATGCTCCTGGTGGTTCCACATAGACCCATCCTCCGATTGGAGTCCACCAGGAGCAGAGCCTTCAGTGTGGTGGCCCCCCTGTTATGGAATTCCCTGCCTCTGGAGGTCAGGCAGACGCCAACTTTGTATTTTTTTCGGCACCTCCTGAAAATGTCATTGTTCCAGGAAGCCTTTCCTTAATGACCAGCCATGGTTCACGGTTCACTTTTCATTTTGCTTCTTTAAAAAAATCTATTTTAAGCTGTTTTATTCTGTTTTATTGTATTTTATGTTGTACACCGCTCTGAAATTTTGAATAGGGAGCGGTATTTAAATATTGTAAATAAATACAGAAGGATTTAGATTAACCTATTTCAGGTGGGCAGCAGACTGTGCAAGCCCCAAAATTCACACATCAAGATGAATTTATCTTTGCACATTTGATGCCACTAGTTTGTCCGTCCCACATAGTAGTTATTAGGTGTGGATTGGCCCCAAATGCCACTGCTACAGGGCACATTTGCTGTTCGTGTGTATTCTGCCACCATGAACAAGTGGCAAAATGATGGACAAGTCAACTGTTAGCCATATTTTTAAATCCCCACCCTCAGCCCAGGTCCCATGCTGGCTGTGTCCCATCTTCCAACTTCCTTTCTTACACTTAAAGCTTTCACTCAAAGCCCCCAAATTTCTTCTTATCTTCCTTTATGTATTTTATTGTTGTAAGCCGCCTTGTGAGGGTTTCTGCCCTGAAATGCAGCCAAGAAATGTTTAAAATTAATTAAATAAATACGTCTGATTCATGCTTATTCTGCTCAGCTGAAAGATTATCTACATCAGGGGTGGGCAACTTGTAGTTGTCCAAATGTTTTGGCCTACAGCTTCCATTAGCTCTAGCCAGCATAGCCTAAGGATGATAGAGTTGTACGCCAAAACATCTTGAGTGCTATAATTTGCTCATCCCTGATCTACATGTTGAGAAGAAGCAAGTGGTACAGTCCTTTTGGTATCGTACCACTTTGAATACGGGTGGCTGAAATGCCCCCTTTGAATGCCTTCCCATATTTAAAACTCTCTACATAGAGGAATTTAGTCTGGTAGCGAGAAGTCTAAGTTAGCATTCTTTTCTCTGACAGGCAACCCCTCTATGTACAGGGTTTTTTGTGAAATATGAAATTCCTTCCCTCTATCCCCACACTAGCTTTGACGACTTTAAGTAAAAGTGTTAAAAAAAATCCCCCTGTGTTCTTATGGAGACAAAATTTGACTACATGCAATTAATGTCAACAGTGTACATAACCATGTGTTTTCAGAAATGTACCTAAAATCATAAAGGTAGCAAACACTTCTTAGAACTTTAAAATGCAGTTTTCAAACACATAGCAAATTTTACTTTTAAGATGAATGCAATGGAAAATGTGTTAAAAAGTCCTTGAATTTGCAATGTTGCCGAAAATATTTTGTTCTGCTCTGCTCTTAAGAACATAAGAAGTGGCATGCTGGATCAGACCGAGGGTCTGATGGTTGTGTGCTGGATTAAAAGCCGCAATGTCAGTAAAATAATGCCTTCGTTAGGGCTGGCCAATAATTTTTTTTAAAATTGATGCTGGGATAGCAGGGTGAGAGTTGTTTTCTTATCATGGACCAACTTGGCTGTCTGTTCTTCACCCTAGCTTTCCTCTGTATTGTACTCTCATCCACAGATGATGACTGATGAATGTTTATTTGACTGTAATGAAGATACTTACTGAAAACCTGCTGTTTTTTTCTTTCTAAACTTTTATTTTTTAGGTATTCACTGCCAGGACCTTTGCAGTTCATCATGAAACCCTCCGCCGGTTTTGGATGTAGCTCATCCGGAATGACTCGTTCTATTTTGTTTACACCTAGATACGACCACTCATGAAACACAAGGGAATATTAGATAAAATGGGCAATTTGTTTTATTTTTCTTCTCAATTTCAAATGTGCAATGGAACTGAACATAGGCACTGTTATATATTTATTACAGTATATAAAATGTAGCTCAAAAACCTGCTGTAAACACTTAACCTTCTCGGAAATGTAATAAACCTTATTAAAATGTTTACAGAGATAACGTGAATGTCCAGATCTTGCTAGGTTTCTAAGTAATTCCTTCTTATTAATAAAAATGTTATTTTTTTGCTGCAGACTCACAAAGGTGCAATCCTATACTGATGCTCTGCTGGCTGAGGGGCTTTGGAATTTGGTGGAAGCCCTGCTATGCCAGTGGAATACCAGATATGCCGCCACCATGATAGATACCCCAATGAGAACACTCTGCTGGCGGAGTTGTTCCATGGGTGAAGATACATCAACGGAGAGGTTAACGTGGGGCAGAGATGTAGAGGCACATGGGAGGAGCATACTTAGTCTGCATTTATTTATTTATTTATTTATTTATATTATTTATTTATTTAACGCCTTTTTTATATTGCCCAATAGCCGAAGCTCCCTGGGCAGTTCACAGAAATTAAAACCATTCGAAGTATAAAACAAACAGTATAAAAACATGATATAAAATACAATATAAAAGCACAACCAGGATAAAATCAGCAGCAGTGGAGAAATACAAATTTAAAATACAAATTTAAAACAGCAAAGTTAAAATTGAATTTATAGACTGTTAAAATACTGGGAGAATAAAAAGGTCTTCACCTGGCATCTAAAAGAATATAGTGTAGGTGCCAGGCGAACCTCCTTAGGGAGCTCATTCCACAGCCGGGGTGCCACAGCAGAAAAGGCCCTCCTCCTGGTAGCCACTTGCCTTACTTCCTTTGGCAGGGGCTCACGGAGAAGGACCCATGAGGATGACCTTAGGGTACATATGGGAGGAGGCGTTCCTTCAGATAGCCTGGTCCCAAGTCATTTAGGGCCCTGGCCACACACCCCACCAAAGGGGCAACTTTAGTTAGACCCAGACCTGAGGCAGGAAATTTCCCTCTCACTGACATTAGTGGGAGAAGGGGGGAACTTCTTGCACATCAACAACTTTCCTGCCCATGCTGGCACGGTACAGCATAGGAGATATACTGTGACTCAGCGCCCAGTCACAGCGCACCACCAATAGTATATAAACCCCACACAGGGAGACCAGAACTTAGCTGATAGGGTGCCCATCATAGGACTAGATCTGGTCTCAGATAGGGATGTTGGCGAAATTGGCAATGGAATCAAATTAGTTCAGATTTCTATGAATCTGACCTGCAGATTCTGCAGCAGACCGGCTTTTCCCAAGTCATATGGATTCTGCGGACTTGCAGACTGTTTTTATTTTCTGGAATTTTATGCAAATTTACTTGTTGCAAAATACATAAATAATAATATTAAAAAAACACTGGAAGAAAATGCGCATTTCCCCCATAGGCTAAAGCATGAAAATGCGCATTTTGTGTGGGATTTGTGAATTTGTGCAAATTCAGGAAATGGTAAAACAATTGATTCTATTAATGAGAGGGCGGAATAAAACACACCCAACAACCCATGAAATGCAGATGGAATAGATTTTGCAAAATCCGAACACCCCAGGTCTCAGGTCACGCACACACTTGGAGCTCACAAAGAAGGACTTTGGTGATGGGAAACGGGATGAAAGAGCCCTTTGCGAAGAGCCCTTTCCAGCTCTAGAAGGCTCAAAGGGACTTGAGCGCATTGCTAATACTTCTCTACCTGGAAACCAAACAGGTAGTTTGCCTTGAAACTCCAGGCACAAACACCCAGCACCAAACTCCGCTCTCACAACTGTGGGTGGGGGTGGGCAGGGCAGAGCACCCCAATCCCATGCAGATAAGCAAGGGGGTCACCAGTTAGAATGGCTGTGGCTGTCTCACCCCCAGCACCCCCTTTCCTATATGTGAAAACTGACTTGTCTGAACTGCAGTGCTCTAACACTTTCCCCTGCCCCAATCTCAGCTGCTATGCAACCCACCCACCCCAAACCACCCTTATGTTCCATGTGCCATTCTTGTGTTTGTCAGGTGGTGTTAAATAGGGATCCCTTCCCCATATGCATGGGCCAGCAAATCCTAGCTGGGTCATGGGGCAAGGGCATGGGTGGGGAGTTCCAAGCCCATCCCCGCTCCCTTGACACTGAGCACGAGCCAGGACAAAAAGATACTGAGGTTCAGCAAGGGCAGCCAGTCGTGTGTGTGTGTGTGGAAGGAGGCAGCCAGCTGTTCACAAATGGGAAGGGCTAGTACCTGACGGTGCAGCTGACTCGCCAGCCAAGCACTAAAGCTCCAGAACCCCAGGAGCTGCCATATCAATGGGAGGGCTGCACTAACACGGGCCCCACTGCTCCAGGGGAGGCACTGCCCACCCGGCCTCACCTGCACAGGAAGACAATGACACGTGGACTATCCCAAGGGAATGGGAGCACAGCGGCCAACCCAAGGGAGGGCCCCCAGAAGGGAGGGGCTGGTGGCAATGCATGAAATGGGCTGTCTGAGCATGCTAGGCAGAACATGCCGGCCACTGAAGGGGGTGGCAAACCTTCCCTCTCCCAGCCAAAGATGGCGAAAGGCAGGTTCTGTGTGCATCCATGGGAAGGTGCCACAGATGCAGATGGCAAGATTCAAACCATCCACCCCCACTGTGTTTATGGCTGCTTTAGCAGAGGGTGCCACAGGGTCATCTTGGCTCTGCCCGTGGTGGCCGAGTTCTCCACATTTTGTGCACGTTGGGGTGGTGGTTATGATGTGACAGACATGAGCCCAGGTCACCCTGTGCATGCGTTGGTGTCGCTGCCAGTAAAGTCCCCTAGTTGGTGGGCTGCATTTCTAGGAATGCTGTGGACCTGCATCATTTTCCCCAGCATTTTTGTATTCTCTACTTCTGTGTGTTCCCCCTCGCCTCCTGGAACTGAGGAGGATGTAGCGGCCATTCCGCTGGCATGGCAGAGGCATATCTCTGCTCTCAGCATCATGTAAGTATAGGATTGCTCTGCCCAATGGAATTGTTCTTGGGGATCTTATTACTGTGTTAAATTATTTTATAGGCACAATACTTGAAATATTTATGTAAAGCCTACTGTTTGTCCTCTGATAGGTACTGATGTGTCATCAGGATAGATGATAAGGATTGGGAAGGGTGGGAAGTAGTATTTAACTCCTAGGTATGATCATTCCTATAGCACACCTAAAAAGAAACGTGTAAAAGCCAAAATCTAATGTAACTTCAGGCATCTTTTTAACATTAAGAGACTATGTGTAATTTTTATTTTCTGGATAAGGGCATGCTGAGATTGCTTAGTTTAAGTGAAGACAATCCACTGGGTAAATTATTCAAAACCATCAGCTTCTAGCTGGAGCCTTGTAATAAAAACGGACAGCAATGGTTAATGCTGGCTCTCCCTTTGTCCTTTGTGTGTGCATCTTGAACTTTTTGGTTTCCTCTGGG
Source organism: Elgaria multicarinata webbii (assembly GCF_023053635.1). Classification (NCBI taxonomy): domain Eukaryota; kingdom Metazoa; phylum Chordata; class Lepidosauria; order Squamata; family Anguidae; genus Elgaria; species Elgaria multicarinata. Next base: position 130,893,062 of record NC_086171.1, read on the forward strand.
ACCAAGCATAGATTTACGACTTTTTAAGACTTGTGCATACTTTCTACTAAGCAGAACTCTTTTCAGAATGACAACGATGCCACCACATCTTCTTCAGATCTAATAAACTAAGTTTGTGCAAGGAGGTACATTTTATTGTATTGCAGAGAGAATCCTCAAACGCAGTATTTTCTACAGAAACCATGGAAGATTGCTTTTAGAAATGTAATTATGTAGTGGATTTTCCTCCCCTAGGAAGAATTGGTTTTTCAGACCAGAAAATTGGTGAGCATGTGACATACAAGGCATAGGTCACAACATGGAGAAATTACAGGAGGTAATATGCAAAAATCAATAGGAGTACTATCAAATCTTTTGAACGTTTTGCCTCTGTCAGCATAGCCAAATATTAATCCTTGCCATTTAAAGATGCACAGTTTATAGGCTGAGAGCCAGGTCACACATTATGCTAGCTATGGCAAGTTGTCTCACATACAGATTTAGAGTAGCATCTAATGTGCACAAAGGCCTCCTTTCTCCCTATCAGTGGGGAGGAATAGAAAACAAGTATGGATGGATTATGGAGGAGTATTGAATACTTTTCAAGCCATGGGCCAAATTCAATATCAGACTAGTTCTTGGAGACCACATACCAGGGGAGGGTCTGAAGGCAAAGGGATGGCGCCCAAGGCAAAAAGGGCAGGGCGTAAGGCTCTTACTACTGGTAGCTAAGCCTTAAGAGAAACACTGCAACCCTTTCAAATAGGGGAAAATCTGTGCAAAAGTCAGGAAGCCACCAAATGATTGATGGTCAAGAAGACAGATCCAGAGGAAGTGGGTTATCTGACACCTCATGCTTACTTTCTGACTTTTTACAAGCAATGCCAATTTGTGACTTGTCAAGAAAAATATTGACATTTGTCCTGTTGGTAAAATGTTATGCCTGCTTGAATTGCTACTTCACAACTTAAGAGATTTTGACTGACATCACTTTGTTTTATGGGGTACAGAACTCACACTGCTACGGAGAGGTTGATGTATAGTATAAAAGACATGGAAACAAATTGCAACGAGGCTGAAGCGTTCAAATATCATTAGTGCCTTTGGAAGACATTCCCCCAAATTTCTGTAAGCGCTTCAAGTCCATTTTAGAATAGATTATGGATTCAACTCACCCACCTTCTCCTTTGCACAAAGGTGTAATTTCATTGCAAGCAAAATCTAACCATTCCCATAAAGAGCAAGAGAAACACGGACATTTCTTATTGGTGGCAAAACTAAGTGTCCAGAACAACTAGACGTGTAAGAGGTCGCATACTTTAATAGCCTATTTTTGCCACTTCAGTGGAAGCAGAATTTGTTTGGGTGAGTTGCGGACGGTCTTTGCTGGTATTTTGACTAATTAAAAAGTCTTGTAAAAGCTACTTTAGTTTTGAAAAGCCATCTAGAAATGTGTCTTACTGTAAATGTATGGGCTCATAATACACCCTACTACCTTCCACGCACCATTATCCAAATTCTGACTATATACACTTCCTAGCGATTAATGTAGGCGTCGTGCCTCTTACCGGGCCTCATGACAGTATAAATCAGGGCAGATATAATTTTGGGTTGCTTTTCTAGCCCAGACTTCTTCAGTGTGGTTCCTCTCCTCCAGATGTTTCATATCCCATCTGCCCAAGCCAGTGTGGCTAATGGTTCGGGATTAAGGGAGCTGTAATCCAAAATATATGAAGGGCACCAGGTTGGGGAAGGCTGATCTAGCCAGCTGGATAAAATTAGTTTTATTGCATTAACAGAGCATTAGATCCCTGGCCAGCTTGAGTTCTGCTATGGAACCCATCCAATGTTCTATGTCTACAGCCTCGTATGCCGAGCTCTTTAACTGCCCAAGGGCACATTCTATTGAGCAAACTCAACTTGAGGTCAGGTTCTTCTCAGGCATGGAGTATTATTGATTGCGCATACTGGCGAGAGGACGGAGTGATCACTCTGCTTGCCCGGAATACATGTGGCTCCAATTTCAGTGGGGCTGTAAATCCATTCTGGGTTTCAATCAGAACCAGCCAAAACTCTTAAGGAGATATCAAACGTATTTGGGGAGGGGAGGGGGGTTAGGGTTCAGCACCGTGGACAGCTCCTTTAGAATTCTGGTTGGTTCAGGCTGAAACCCCAAATGGATTCACAGATCCTCCAAAATCAGAGCCACCAGCCTCCACTGCAAACATGGCTACAAGTTTGGACTTGCGAGGGAAACTACTTTGTTTTAGTAATGTGCAAATTCCCCTTAGCTCAGAAACAAACATTTTTGTGAGATCTCTTGTGAGCACTTGAACAAAACCATGTATCTTTTTCAGTGCTCACAAAATAGCAATAATAAAAAAATCAGAAAAACAAGTGGATTCGATGATTTACCTCCATCCAGTCTCCCACTTCTATTTATTTACTACATTTCTATACCGCCCAATTGCTGAAGCTCTCTGGGTGGTTCACAAAAATTAAAACCATAAAATACAACTTAGGTATAAAATTTAAACCACAATATAAATTCACAATATAAAATTACAACCAGAATAAATCTGAGCAGCAATGCAAAGCTTTAAAATACGGATTTAAAACTGCAAGTTAAAAGACTAGGATGATAAAATGTTAAAATACTGGGAACATAAAAAGATAGGAAAAAGTGTAAAGTAGGTGCCAGGTGAACCTCTGTGGGGAGCTCATTCCACAGCAGGGGTGCCACAGCAGAAAAGACCCTCCCCCTGATAGCCACTTGCTTCACTTCCTTTGGCAGGGGCTTACAGAGAAGGACTCCAGCAGATGATCTTAGGGTACCCGCAGGTAAATATGGGAGGAGGCGTTCCTTTAGATAACCTGGCCCCGAGCTATTTAGGGATTTGAATGTTAATACCAGCACTTTGAATCAGGCATGGAGCAGTTCCTTTCTCCAAAACTTACCTGGCAAGAAATCAGTGGGGCAGTGGTAGCACCAAAATCTCTTTCTTCATTGAGGCATCTAGAATGCAATGACAGCAACAGTCCAGACTCAAGGAGCCTTGGGAAATATAGTGCTTCAGGGCTCCGAAGTCCAATTGAGTGAGGAGGCCCAGAGAACTACATTTCCCAGAGCTCCTTGCATGTGGGTTCTAGGCACCTTGGCAGAGTGGGGGAAAGTGAAATTGAACGTGCTGCTATCACTTTACTGGCTGTGCCACCAGGTAAATTTGGAAGAAGGTTAGGGGGCAAGGGAGGCTGGACTGGGTAGCTGGCAATAGTGGTACAGGAGGTGAACCCCCTGTTTAAGGCTAATTGAATCCAGGTCCGAAGTTTGAATGGCTTGAATGTATCTCATTTGGGGCAAGGCATTTTGAATTGGAGGAGTTTGAATTCCCCTGATTCAAATTCTGTTCCCATCACTAGTTGCATGGCTCAATTGCAGGCTGTTTGCTTAGGGCCCAATCCTATGCATGGATAAACAGAAAAAAGCCCTACAACTCCCTGCATTCGCCAGCCAACCATGTTGTAGGACTCCTCCCGCCCCCATCTAAACAAGCATAAGATTGTGCCTTAAAACCTAAAGCACAAAAAGGAATAAGGCATCCCTGAAACCATTGTGAGATTGACCAGGAGGGTTTATCAATTGCTAATGCCCAAGTGGCTACCAACGTTTCTGTCAATCTGAGATCTCAGTCCAACCAATCACTGCAGTAACAACCAATGACCCTAAGAGCTGGAGTCATGGAACTGCTGCTTTTTTCACTTAGGTCGGGAGTCATACTGGAGCACAACTGCATTCTCTGACTGAATATAAGCAAGTGTCACCTCCCTGCTGGAGGACTCCTCTTCCGAGGAGCTAGATCTCAAAATTATGTAATGTTTTCTTTTCAATATGGAATAATTAAACATGTTTTCAAGAAGGTAGATGACAAGCCAGATCTCAGCAGGCTTGGAGGCTTAGTGAGGGCAACAGGCCAGGCAAAGAGTCACAGTTGTGTCTTCATATTAGACTAGCACCTGCAGCCAAGCACAGTAAAGCATATTCAGTTTTTGGATATGACTAGTGATGATCACTAGGCAGCAGCAAACCGCTGGTTATGGGGTTTGGGGTGTGTGTGTGTGTGTGTGTAGGCATTATGTAATAGCTTTTAGCTGGAACATTCCATCTGAGCTACTATAGAACTTTGGATTTCAGCAGCAGCAGCCTTTAAAGCGCACAACTTGCCTAATTCCCTTATGTGCACACATGTGTACAATTGGGAGCCCTGCTCTGGACATTGGAGTGACTGGTCGTGGCACTGACATTTTATATAATTTCTTCATTGATTAGTCATTTTGAAAGCAGCAACATGTGGGCCAGTAGAAGGCCGGAAGAAGACCACAATGGCGCCCTACTCGCAAATGACATTTGTGCTTGCATGCACACACACAGTCAACAATGTACAACAATAATGCAAAAACATTTTAATTACATATTTCAGTGGCAATAGTCTGGAAGCAAAAGATTAATACCCCTTGCAAAGTATTTTGGAGTGGTGGTGGAGCTCAGTCTTTGGAGGGTAATTAAGATCCATTAGCTTCACAGAATACCTGCTTTTGGTAGAGACAAAACTGCTAAAACAGGTCTGTTGACCCAAATGTTTGTTTGTTTATTTATTTCATTTCTATCCCTCCCAGTAGCCAAAGCTCTCTGGGCGGTTCATAAAAATTAAAACCATACAGTACAGCATAAAATATAAAACATGAATGCTAAAAACCACGATATTAAAGTACAGCCTGAATAAAACCAAGCAGCAATGCAGAGATTTAAAATTTAGATTTAAAACAGCAGAGCTAAAAGACTGGGATCCTAAAATACTGGAAAAATAAAAAGGTCTTTACCTGGTGCTGAAAGGCATACAACAGAGGTGCCATGCGAACCTCTCTAGGGAGCTCATTCCATAGCCAGGGTGCCCTCTTCCTGGTAGCCACCCACCTCACTTCCTTTGGCAAGTGCTCATGGGGAAGGATGAACACAGATCAACACAGCTGCCTGCATATTTGGATTCGCCTTAGCGATATGACCATCATGATGAGCGCCTGCCTTTCCAAAATTACCATCACACCTCTGTTTATAGCTTTCACATTTTTCTTGAATGCCTAGCCTCTTATTTCCTTGGGCCATTTCAGCTCTTCAACTACTTCTGGGCTTTTGTTTTGTTTTGCTTTTTGGCTGGGTGGAGAATGACATGTGCTGAAACCGAATCACTTTGGTTGAGTTGCTGCTGCCCAAACATCCCTTGTGGTAGTTCTAACTGCATGGTGTAAGCCTGTTTGTAGGCTCCGTTTGCAGAATGAACTAGGCATCTCTCTTTCTTCAGCAGCCATTTGGCTACACCCAGCTCCCCACTTGGCTGCAGCCTAGAGATGACCAACTTCTTGCACCTGCTACATGCAACTGTTGCCCATGTGATCAGTGTTCATCTAGTTTCACCTAGACTTTGCTTGCCAAGAAGAAAATTGAGATCTAACTAGGGTCCCTTCCGATGACACCTCACAGCAAGTGGACATACTTGGGTGATGATCTTATTACTTCCTTTTATAATGAATTACAGAGAAGAGGATTGACAATATCATTCCACAGCCTATTAAGATAATTTTGCTGGAGCAAGATTGCAAAGTCACCAATGATACTTCGCCAGTGTATTTGAATTGCACATTGGGCAGCTGCATGTTTATAAATTGTACGTTACATTTAGATGTGACATGGGTATCCTTGGGAGATAGTAGCAAACAAGCACTCAATTATTCTTTGAGTTAACACACACTTTTAAAAGGAGAGGACGTTGGATGTGGTATGCTGGAAACTAAACTGAAGAGACAGGGAGGAGTGGGCAAAAGATAGGATGAAAGCGAACTGCTAGATTATTCGACAGGAAATAAACAAATTGGAAGCCTTGGCTTAGGCTGGGCAGATAACCTTCACTGCCTGCTCAGCTAACTCCCTAAATTCCTCCAGACATTCAGTGCCATAAAGTAGATAAGTGAATATTTACATTGTCCTGTAACTTTGAAATTGCTTCTCAACAAAGAGGCCCATTCTTGGTAGAAAAAAATGTGCCTCTTGCCTTTATACTTGCTTTTCATAGGACATATCTTTTATTTGAAGGATCCCAATTCCAGGCCCTTCTGAGAAGGGCTGTGGCTCAGTGGTAGAGCACCTGCTTTACACGCAGAATGTCCCAGGTTTAATTCCCAGCATCTCCAGGTAGGATTGGAAATGTTCTTGCCTGAAATCCTGGAGAGCCAGGGCCAGTAAGGCTGTAGCTAGACCTAAGGTTTATCCCAGGATCATCCCGGGTTCGTCCCTGTCTGAGTGCTGGATGCCCTGTGTGGCACTTAGATGAACAGGTTTGACCCCAGGACAATCCTGGGATAAACCTTAGGTCTAGCTACGGCCTATGTGTCAACAATACTGGGTTAGTTGGACCCAGTCCAGTAATATCAGAAATCTGAGTTCACAAAGGAGTAGGCCTTGCAATAGCTATTTCCAGTACAATATTGGTGTCAAAAGAGCCACAACATGGACTCCTAATAGATTACCTGAGATGTGTGATATATTGGAATGGTGTGGGAAGGAGACATGATGCAGTAGCTCCCATACCTCTGAGGTAATATTAGAAAGGGCCCCTAATTGGATGTCATTTTCTTCTTGGCAAGCCAGTCTTGAAAAACATGCAGCCCCTCAGGTGAACTAATGCATAACATTATAATTCCAGCGTACTCTGCAAGAACTGGGCTATTGCAGAATCTGGGGTTGAGGATACGGTTAATGCCAATTTCCCCCCTATCCCTTTGGGCTTTCTTTTTTGGTACCAGAATGCAAATATTGAGAATGTGCTTGAAATGTCAACCTCACATGTAATTAACACAATTTCTGACAGGCTCTTGCATATGTTAGATTTAGAGAAAGGGAAGGAGGGAGGGAGAGCAAGAGAGCGAGCTTATTTCAATTATTCAGTTATGCATAAAGTCATAAAATACAGTTACAGAAAAACATACCACAGTAGCCTTACGTTGTACAAAGCCATGTTGTTGCTGCTCTTGGTACTGAAAACACCCGCCTCCCAATTAAACATTCAGGCAAATGCGGTTTATTTCATAGTAATGTTCATCTTCCCTAAGACCCTGTAATGACAACAGGGGACAGCACAGAATGCTATTAAAGTCAGTACAATGGGATGGAGTTTGAGCGCTCAGGCTGCAATGTTGCCTGTTTCAAAAGGCCACTTGCATATTTTCCCTTTTGCATCCTCTCCATAATGTCAACACCTGGTGGTATTAATCTACTCAAAGATTGTGTTATCAGCATTTCTGTTGTTTAAGAGTTAATTTAAAAGTTCAATTTGGCACATAAAATGTCAACTGAAAATACACTAACGCCCCTTCGTGTAACTACTCTAGTTCACTACAATGAATCATCTTCCTGAAGCATAGCTTAGTAGTTTAGTTAAGACTGGGTGCTCATTTAATTTTTTTAAATATTTTTTTCTTAATTTTCTTTTAGCTAGGAGGCTGTCCGACTGCAAGGTGAAGTGGGGATCTCTGGCACCTTCTTTATTTCCAAGAATGGCTCTGGGCTTCTCATGGGCCTCAGGGGCATTTTTAGAAAATAAAAATGGTGGGTGGCTGTAGCTTTGCATGTCGCTTTGAAGTGTGTCAGAAAAAAGTAAGCTGGGGGTGGTAGGGAGCACAGTAGAGGGTGTGGTGCGAAGTGTGTGTGTGGTGTATCAGCTGGTTTATTTGTTGGTATTGTGTGTGTTTTGTCAGTGTGTGTGTGTGGTATTTGCCTGGCCTTGGCCTTGATGGTGAGCTTGCATGTGTTGAGATGGTCTTCTGAAAGGTTTGGGTCAAAATACATCTTGGATCAGTCAAGATCTGAGTTGCTCTACTATCATTTACCAGACCATTTAATAGGTACAGATCATCTGAAAACAAGAGCTCTCAACCTCTGCATATAATATTCAGGATGGAACTAGACTTCGTGGCAGAGCTAGATAAGATGCCAAACAAAGCTACTCCATGTCTCCATCCCCTCTCTTCTCTCTACGGCAGCCTTCCCCAAACTGGCCATGCTAGCTGAGGATGATGGGAGCTGTAGTCCCAATGCATCTCGAGGGCATCAGGTTGGGGAAGGTTGCCCTAGAGGTCCTAAGTGTCTGTCTTGACATCATTGATGTGAGCGTTTCTGCTTCCGCTCCAAACCATTGGGTTCTGCTTTAAGGGCTGCGGAAATGTGTAGTGTGATAGTATCACAAAATTAGAGAAGGCAGTAGTTGATACGAATAATAGCAACCAACGAGTGCTAAAGGCACACAACTACTATAATATACAATATTCTAAATACTAAACAATATTAACAAAGGGGGGTGATAGAAAATCTCAATTATTATTTTTGTTTTTAATTTGACATAAAGTTCTTTCAATAACAAAATCTCATAAGCTGTTAGAAGAAAAAAATCCGTTTGAAAAATCTGCCGGGCTTTAAGCATTCAAGTGGATATATAGAATGATGTCTGGAACCCCTGCCTTTTTGGCCACGGCATTATCCCTATGGTTGGTGTAATTCTGAAGAAGCAAATCAGTGAAAACAGGATTAATTCACACCAGTAGCCTGTTTAAAGATTCTTGAAAGAAATTTATGCTAAAAGCCTAAAAAGCCTATTGAAAGAAATTTATGTTAATTCAAAAAATATTGTGAGATTTTGTTATTCTAAAAGCCCATTGAAAGAAATTTATGTTAAAAACCTAAAAAGCCTATTGAAAGAAAAAAAGCCTATTGAAAAAAATTAAAAGCCTATTGAAAGAAATTTATGTTAAAGCCTAAGAAGCCTATTGAAAGAAATTTATGTTAATTCAAAAAATATTGTGAGATTTTGTTATTGAAAGAAGTTTATATCAAATTAAAAACAGAAAAAAACCCCCAACCCATTATTGAGATCTTCTTTGTTAATATTGTGTGATAGTATCATACATTGCAGCAAGGATCCCTAGAAATTGCAGGGGAAAGGTGGACAATGAGCAATGGGGCTGTCTTTGGTGCACAGCCTGCTGTCATATCTACTTCCAGCCGGAGACATTTCAATTGTGGAGTTTGGAGCAAAACAAGAATATAACGATCTTTGAGCTTTCTGGAATTGTCCGGTTTTTTGTTTGATGATAAAGAGCATCATCGTGGCCCTTGTGTGGTTTAATCAAGTGTTCTGCTGTGTTCATATTCATTCTAGCCTCCACTTTGATGGAATTAAGTTATCTATATTATGGTTTTATTAAAACAGCCAGGTGGTCTTTACTCAATGCCTCAGTGCATCAGCCCATTCCAGATGAACGGAATCACTTCCAAGTTCACCTGAAAGCAGCACTTTGTTATAGAAATGCCGTGTCAGAAATGGTGCTCGGCAAATGCCCTCCCTCACATCGCCTCTCATCAGGAAATAGCCGGGGCTGCTGCTTGTGGAAATTTTGGGAATGGGGGAGGGAAAGGGCTTGGTCCAGATAACATATTCTCAGAGCAGGCCCTACCATTAGTTTGAGTGAGGTTTTGGGTGTCATGAAAAGGTGGGAAACAGGTATTTATTTGTTATTATTAGATGGTTACTGCCAGAGTTGTGTTTTGACAGGTGTGTGTAATTTTTCATTTTAATTGGATACGACCACTGCAGACCCCACAGTTTTGCTCACTTGAGTAATGCACGTCAGGAAAAAAGTTTGGTCTCTGAGGATCCAGCATCTTTGTGGACAAATCTTTGGCAGCCACCGTTTTAGAAATCACTGTCTCCCTTTGAGGTACCAAAGCCTACTCTTAAGGGGATGAATGTCTGTCTACCTCCTAAATCCCAAAGCAACACAATTGCCTGTTAAGCTGTCTCCATGAGATGTCACTCTCTGAACAGCTTTGGCGAGGCTGTGAAAGCTATAGGTAGCTAAGCTGTTGAAAAGGGCCCCATTTCAGCGGAAGGTGTGAATGGGCTTAAGGCTTCAGTCTAAAGCAAGCAGGTTGCGATGAAAGCTGTTGTGATGGATGCCGGAGAAACATATGCCTTGAATCAAGTTTAGTCAGCCTCTGCTGAGTTGTAATCATGCGAAGGCCAAGCAGTTGGTAACATTTAGGATAAGATGGCCTTAAAAGGGTCAAAGGAGGAACGAAAATGCATTTCACGTGTATTCTGGATTGCTCCTGCTGGCTTCCTTTGGTAGCAAAGCTGGGCTCTGAGGACAGTAATGGGAATCCCAGCTTGAGTTCTGATGAGGCATCAAGAGAAACGAGAGGGTGTTGTGCCCATTCCCTCTCCTCCTTATGATGGCAGCCTGAGAAGGACTGGTGTTTGCTGTAGGGGACCAAGTGCAGTTGTCCAAAGGCCTTTGCTGTGATTTTGCACACATCTTGGTGATGGTCCCAGCATCCTGGAATTTCCTTCCACTTGTGACCCATGAGCCAAAGATCTTATTTATTTACTACTCTATGTATGTACAGCCTTCTACCTTATATTCAAGAGCTCAAAGTGACATTGTTCTCACCAAGTCCCAATTTTATCTTTAGAATAACTTTTGAAGATAAGTTAGGCTGAGCAAGAGAGGCTGTTCACATGCCATGCTAACCCACACACAGTGGTTGAATGTGGGTTGTTGTTGAACTGTGGGTTAGCATGTTGTCTGAACCCAGGACATTTATTTTTGTAGGGTGGCTTGTTAAGCATGCAGTGTGGCTTGTTAACCACCCTGGACAACTTAACAATAAACCACGGGTGGCTTGTTTGAGAAAAATAAGCCACACTGCATAGTTAACATGCCATCCTGTGGAAAATATCCTGGGTTCAGACAACACACTAACCCACTGTTCAACAAACAACCCATGGTTCAACAACAATCCCCACTTAACCACTAAGTGTGAACCCACTCAATGACTGGCCCAAGGTCAACCAGCAAACTCCGTTTGGGGCTGGGTCTTCCAGTTCTCCCAGTCCGACATTCTAACTGCTATGTCACATTTGGTCGGAATGGTGAAATCTATGATTTGTGAAGTACTGACATTGATTGCAGAACTGGATGCTTCTCTGGGGAATTTATATACAGCAGTATCCATATCAGAGACTGTCCTTAAAATATATATCAAGTGGGGACGAAAGTAACAAAGTTGTGACACTGTGGACAGTCTCTGAGGGGCCATAGGATGAAGAAGATTCCCCCCTCCAAGGCCTTAGATGGAGTTATGACCTCAGAGGGGGGGGGGAAATCCAAGCAAGATCCCTCCCCAAACCCTCTTCCTGAAAAAAGTTCTTTGGTCTTCTGAAGATGGGGCCTAATGGTGGGAAGTGGGAGAAGCCATGGATCTGCCAGATCCAAAGGCCTCTCAGCTACTGTCTTTACTCACTGTACTTAACCACTCCTGTGCCCTCATTGGCTGCCCCTTCCCAAAGGCAGTGTCTGATTGGTTCAGATTTCTGCTAATCAAAACATAACGTAAAAAAAGTTTTGTTTTGAAATGGAGCAGTGTTGGTTCTGCAGGTTTGCCTGGCTGGCTGCCATGGTGCTTCATTTGCCAGCGGGGTTGGCTGGGTGAGGAAGAGGAGGGCTGGAATAGGAACAGGAGCTGCAGCCACCATAACAGGAGCAGTCCAGCCCTGGCAATAGGATCAGGGCTGGGCCCTTCGGAGTCTCGAGGTCCTCAGCAACTGCCTACCCATGCCTAACCCTTTTGCTAAGCTAGGCTTGGTTGTGAGCATAGATGGAATTAGATAAATTTAAACCTGGGGGCTTGTGTTTTGATTGATATTGGGTTAAAGGTGGGGTTGATCTGATTCTGCTGTGCTGCCCACCTGGATACTCAGTGCAACATGGCAATCACTGTGGTTTATCGAACCTCCATCTCTGTCACAGGGAAATGACTCCACCTTGGAGCAGGCCTTGAGGGCTTGCACCTGATGTTGGGGCACAAAGACAGATTGGGGATGCTGCTGGTGTGTATTACCCACCTTGCTGCCCAGCAACCTCACTGTCCGAGCTGGTGTCAAGTGAGGTGTTGAAGGAACCCATGCTGAGGCTGTCTCTGGCCTTCATGACAGTCACGGTGCTGTCTCAGTTTGTCATTGGCCCAACACAGGAAGCAGGGCATACTCAGGATTTGGTTTTTGCCCCAAGTTGTGAGATAGGTAGTCTGAAGATTGGGGTGGGTGGGTTTCAAAGAAACCCCATTGTCATGGTCAGATCATTTCCTACTGAGATTTGAACTCACGGCATTGGTTCTCTCCTGCAAGAGTGGGGGACCCATTTGGATGGTCTGCCCCAGGAGACTGATGGAATCCAATGGATTTATGAATTAATTTCTTGGGGATTATACAGTGGGGAGAGCTGGTGATTCAGCCTCACTGTGGAACAGTGAGATGCAGAGGGCCCTCAACTTTATTGCACCTGAGTACCCTTTCCTGTCCTTAGAGCCCTCTCCACTCCTTGGTATACTGGGCAGCAGTGGTCAGTGAAACAGGCTGGAGGTCAGCTAGAGCACAAAAGGCATAAAACTCAAACCAAAGGTGATTCAACATGCTCTAGAGCACATAATTGTGCCCATTGTGTGACAGTGCGGGCAGCAAAGAACACTTATTTTGCTACTGTCCTTTGTGTCTTTGAGTAGCTCTCCAGCAGAGCTCTTCTGAGTAGACTGGGGAGCTATTAACATCCTCTCCAGCAAATGGGGCCCTGGCCCCCTCAAGGCCCCGCTGTGACTTTCTTTGCAGTGCACTTTGAGGACAAAATTGCTTGTCTCTGCAGCAAACTTGATGCTGCTAGTGCCGTTCCAGTAGAGGTGCCTGACACCACCATCTGCCCAATTTCATGAGATTAGTTTCAGTTGCTGTAGCCTGATGATGTGGACAAGGTGCTTGCAGCAACGTGGCCAACCGTGTGCCCTCTTGATCTATGTTCCTCCTGGCTAATAAAAGCTAGTCGGGGGGATGTGACTGGGTGGTAACTGCTATCTTTAAGGAGGCGGTAGTGCAACCACTCTGGACCCAACAGTACTAGACAACTATCGCCCATCTCAAATACCCCTTTTTAAGGAAAGTAGTTGAGAGGGTTGTGGTGGAACAACTGCAGGTGCTCTCGAAGTAAACTGATTATCTAGGTCCATTTCAGTCTGGGTTTTGATCTAGCTAGCCTTGGTCGCCCTGATGGATGACCATTATTGAGAGAGAGACAGAGGAAGTTCAGTCCTGTTAATTCTGCTCGATCTTTCATGTACGTTTAATACCATCATCTATGGTATCCACCTGGATTGACTTTGTAGGGTGGGCATTGGAAGCAGTGTGTTAACAGTGGTTCCAGTCCTACCTGTAGGGTCAATTTCAGAGAGTAACACTGGGTGATTACACTTTAGGCCCTTGGCAATTGAGCCATGGGGTTCCAGAGGGCACCATCTTGTCCCCAATGTTGTTTAACATCTATATGAAGCCACTGGGAGCTGTCCTTAGGGGATTTGGAGCCAAGTGCCATCAATATGCTGATGACACACAGCTCTATCTTCCTGTGATATCTGAATCAGGTGAGGCTGTGCAAGTGCTGGGTTAGTACCTAGATTCAGTAATGGGCTGGATGAGGGCCAATAAACTGAAGCTTAATCCCACAAAATATCTTTAAACTAGAATCCCCATTAGATTGTCCTAGGGTTTCAACTAATCCTGAACACTGCAGTCCTAAAGCCAAGCACATCATGTTGGTCCATAAGAAAAAAAAATCTAGAATCCATGGTCAGGAAATTCCTTTAAGTGGACCAATGAAATATGCACAAAAATGTGGGCAAGCTTTTCATTTCATTTCTTTTTGCATTTCTCTACTGCCTAATAGGCAAAGCCCTCTGGTGGTTTACAACTTTTTTTGAGATCTCCAGATCTCTTCATCAAGCAAGAAGTTACAAAAGCCAGGGGAGGGCGGGGAGAGGAAAGGGGGGAAAGCCTGCCTTGCTAGGGACATCATGAAGCTTGTATAGTCAGAGCCTTAATGGGGAGAAGAGGCAAGGTGCAGTTTAATGGATTAGGCTCTACTAGCTGTCGTGCCACTTTCAGGTTACACCCAGTAAAGAAACACACTATGGTGGATCCCCCATTTTTGAAATCCACTCAGGTCCTGCTGAGTTCAATAGGATTTATTCCCTGGCATTTGTAAATAAAATTGCAACCTTAGTTGTGAATTGTGTTTTTTAGATGCAGAAATCTCAAATTATACTAGAATGTGTACAATATGTCATTCCCAGTGGAGGGAGTATGAGAATATGCACAGACATAAATTGGCTCTCCAACTTTTATATACAACTGCATAAAGGGTCCTAGCCCTACTCTTGTAATTACAATTGACTGTTGACACAGGATACAGATGGTGGCTATTATCTGTCTCACACAACACAAGTTAATCTCTTGTTAGCTTAAGTCCCTGGCAGATCTTCCATGGGTTTTCTTTAGCCTTTATAGGAAACATTGACTTGATAGGGTGAAAGGAGAGCAAATGATGAGTAATTATGTCAGGATCCATTACAGTGTTCAGATGACACAAATGTCAAATACTGATTATGGATGTTATCACAGTAGTGGTATCTGATGCAACCACTCTAGGGCATACTCACTTTGCTGTTTCTGTACAGCAATGCAATTAAAGGTGAATTACAGATTTGCAATAATTCCCTTGCTGTGGATATATTAGCACTTACTCCCCTTTCTGCTCACCATAAGTAAATCAGTTTATGATCCACCAGTATGTATTTCTTTGTCCCAGCAGCCCTAGGTGCAACCTGAAATCTGCATAGCAGCTAGTTGAGCCTAGTCCAATTGGATCTGCTATCTCCTCCTACACTCCATTTTAACACTCTGACCAATAAAGGCATTGTCGGACTGTATTATTATTATTATTATTATTATTATTATTATTATTATTATTATTATTATATCCTGCCTTTTCCACACTACTGGGACTCAAGGCAACTTTACAAATTAAAACAGAGATATACAAAAATTTAAAATATAATTAAACATGCTACAATATTAAAGCATTTTAAATATTTTAAAACATTTAAAATATGAATATTTTTTTAAAATCCAATATATAAACGATGCATAGGCAGAGGACCAGACTGCTAGACCTTCCCAAAGGTCTGCTAGAACATTTTTTTTTTAGCCTGCCTCTGGAAGTACACTAGGGAGAGAGCCAGTCTAGCTTCCCTGGGAAGGGAGTTCCAGAGCCCTGGGGCAGCCATTGAGAAGGTCCTCTCCCATGTTACCCCCATGGATGCCTGTAATGGTGGTGGGCCTGAGAGAAGGGCTTCCCCTAAAGGTCTCAGAGGACGAGCAATCCCATAAGGGAGAATACGGTCTTCAGATAACTGGACCTAAGCCATATAGGGCTTGCTAGATCATAGCCAGCACTTTGAATTGTGCCCGGAAACAGACTGGAAGCCAGTGGAGCTGTTCTAATAGGGGAGTTGTATGCTTCCTGTAACCAGCCCTGGTCAACCATCTGGCTGCAGCTTTTTGAACCAGCAGAAGTTTCTGAACACTCTTCAACGGCAGCCCCATGTAGAGTGCATCACAGTAATCCAAACAGGATGGAACTAAGGCATGTGTCACTGGCCAGGTCCAACATCTCTAGGAATGGGTGCAGCTGGCACACTAGCTTTAACTGTGCAAATGCACTCCTGGCCACTGCTGAAACTTGGGCATCCAGGCTCAGGGCTGAATCCAGGAGTACACCCAAGCTGCGAACCTGTGTCTTCAGGTTGAATCCCTATTTCCTGATCTGCCTTTCAACTGACCAGGAGCAGCTCTGTCTTATCTGGATTAAGCTGCAATTTGTTTGCCCTCATCCAGTCCATTACTGATGACAGGCACCAGTTTGGCACCATTCTTTGGAATTGGGTGGAAAGGAATAGTAGAGTTGGGTGTCATCAGCCTATTGATGGCACCACACCCCAAAACTCTGGACAACCTCTCTCAGCGTTTTCATGTATAAATGTTAAATAGCATGGGGGACAGAACAGAACCCTGAGGGACTCCACAAGCCAACAGCCAAGGAGTCAAACAGAAGTCCCTCTGCACCACCTTCTGGGTCTGTTCTTCCAGGAAAGAATGGAGCCACTGTAAAACAGTGCCTCATCCCAGCAAAGCAGCCCAGAAGGATACCATGGTCGATGGTATTGAACGCCACTGAGAGGTCCAGCAGAATCAGCAGGGACACACTCCCGCTGTCCAGTTCCTGGCATAGGTCATCCACCAAGGTGACCAAAGCTGTTTCTGTCCCATAACCTGGTCTGAAGCCAGATTAAAATGGATCTAGACAATCCATCTCATTCAGGAATCCATGGAGTTGGGAGACCACCACATGCTCCAATACATTGCCCAGAAATGGGATGTTGGAGACTGGCCAGTAATTGTCTAATACATAGGGGTTCAAGGAGGGCTTTTTCAACATAGGTCGTACTACCGCCTCTTTCAGGCAGGGTGGAACCCTGCCTTGGTGGAGGGAGGTATTGGCCACTTCATTTACCCACTCGGCCAGTTCCCCTCTGGCTGCTTTTATGAGCCAGAAAGGACAAGGATTAAGCATACATATGGTAGCTCTTACCTCTCTAAGAATCCTGTCCACGTCCTCTGGCTGTACAAATTGAAAAGTATCCAATAACACTGGACAAGCTGGTGCCAAAGTTACATCCACTAGGTCTGCATCAACTATAGCGTACAAGACAGAGCGGATCTGAGTGATTTTGTCTGCAAAGTGCTGGGCAAATTGTTCACAGTGGGCTGTCGACAGGTCTGAATTCTTCTCTTCTGGGCCAGTGTGTAAAAGGCCCCTGACCACCCAAATCAGCTCTGCTGGACAACTTTTTGCAGACACAATACTGGCAGAGAAAAATAGTTTTTTTTTGCTGCCTGTATTGCCACGGAATAGGCCTTCAAATAGGCTCTAGCTCATGTTGGATTGGATTCACTCCGAGTTTTCTGCCAACGTCTCTCTAGTTGCTGTCTCACTCGTTTCACCACTGCCAGCTCCCTAGAAAACCAGGTGGCTGGTGTGGCTCCACTTTGTGAGCCAGGACACTCAGGAGCGATCGTGGCCACTGCCCTGGTCATTTCTCCATTCCAGAGATTGACCAGAGCTTTGACAGATTCACCTGCCAAGGCAACAGGAAAATCCCCAAGAGCCATCAGGAAACTGTTTGGATCCATCAGTCTCCTGGGGCGAACTGTCTTAATTGGTCCTCCACCCCTGTAGAAGTTCTGAGTACCAGCAAATCTAAACCCCACTAGGTAGTGATCTGTCCATGGCAACGGAACTATACAAAGTTCCTCCACTCTCAGATCCCTGTCACCCCATCCAGCACAGAAAACAAGGTCCAGAGTGTGCCCAGAAGCATGGGTGGAGCCAGATACTATTTGGGACAGACCCATGGTTGTCATGGTGGACATGAAGTCCTGAGCCACTCCCGACAGGGCAGCCTCAGCATGGATGTTGAAATCCCCCAGCACAACAAGCCGGGGTGGGTGGGTCGGGCCTCAAACACCAACTCTGAGACTACCCCAGCTAGCTCAGGAAGGGAGACTGTTGAGCAGTGGAGTGGACGGTACACCAACAGAATCCCAATTCTGTCCCACCTTCAGGTACACAAACTCAGACTCTGCAGACTGTGGGACAGGGCACCTGGACTGGGGAATGGAATCCCAATAGACCACTGACATCCCACCTCCCCGCCCCCAGGCCTTGCCTGCTGCTGGACAGAGAACCCTGGTGGGCAAAGCTGAGAGAGGTTAACCTCCCCTTCATCCAGCCAGGTCTCTGTGATACAGGCCAGGTGGGCATGCTCATTCAGGATCAAGTCCTGGATAGCAGTTGTTTTACCATTCACCAACCTGGCATTCACCAGATGGTAGATTCTGGAGTTCTTTCGATACTCATTGTAAACAACATGCAAGAAGCTCCGTTAAATGTAGAATATTTGTCACATAAGCTATATTCCCTCCGCTACCAAATGTGGAGTTGCTGCACTGTGTACAGCAGCGAGAAACATAAGCCAAAATATCAAAGTGGTGGTGCATGTACCCTTATGCTTCATCTTAACAGATATTGGGTCCCCTTTCCAAATCCAACGTTTCAGGAAAATGATGACGTGAGCAGCAGCAAAGATGGAGGGTTCTGGTGCATTGCTTCTTTTCTGCATGCACCTCTTCTTTGACATCAATACATGTGGATGCAGCAGGGCTCACTTGGCACCTGCCATGATAGTGCCTGCCTACTTTTTCTGTGCATCTCACAGAAGACCTTTCTCCAGTTCTTGGAGCTTCTGTATGAATCGTTGAAAAGAAGGACCTTGATGATTATGTAGTCCAAGCGTGGGTAACACAGCCCATGGGCCAAATATGGGCCCTGCCATCCTGGTGCAGCCCCTGCCCTGAGCGGCCCCTAGTGCTGAAATTTGCAGTGGTGGAAGCAATTTCAGGGGTCACTTTACCACCACGGAGTGGTAAATTATCTTCTTCTCAAGCTAAATGCTCTGCTCTGCTAAACTACTGTGCAGTGGCTTGCCACCACATCTTGCTGGCAAACTGCCTGTTTTTCCCCCTGCTGACACACTGTAGAGCGTGGCCCATGGGAGAGGTCCAGGGGGGCAAAATGGCTCCCAGACTCCCCACTCCTGATCTAGTCCAATCCCTTGCTCCATGCAGGTCCTGCAATGCAGGCTGCAGCTGCTGCATCTCTGACAGATGGCAATCTAGCCTTTGCTGAAATACCTCCAGTGAAGGTGAACCGACCACCACCCACGTAAGCCTTTTCCACTGCTGAACAACCCTCAATATTAGGAGGTTTTTCCTAATGTTTACCTGAAACCTGCTTCCCAGCAACTTCCAACCATTTGGTTCTAGTCCTGCTTTCTGGAGCAACAGAGAACCGCTCTGCTCCATCTTCTGCAGGACCTTTCAGATATTTGAAGACCCCTATCATATCTCTCCTTAATCCTTTCTTATTCAGGCTAAAGATACCCAGTCCTTTCAGCTGTTCCTCATAGGACTTAGTTTCCAGACCTTCACCATCCTGTCATTTTTGCTCCAATTTGTCAAAGTCCTTGTTAAAATGATGAGCCCACTTCTCTAAACATCGCCTGACAAATACAGAATAGAGCAGAACTATTGCTTCCCATGACCAGGACACTGTGCTTACGTTAACACAGCCTAATATTGCCTAATATTCTATAGATCTTCTGAGCTTGCTCATGCATCCTCATAGGAGGGTTGACACCATGGGATTACCTCAGGAAGATCTAGTTGGAAGACAGCGCTTTAAGAAGGGCAAGATTGTAAACATAAATGCATCCATGTTTTACTATAGCAACTCATTTTCTCTCGGCTCTGCACAATGTGTGGCCTGGAAAAGCTGAAGTTCCCATAGTGTGTCTCGACAGATGCTTGACAATTCCCTTCGCTTTCTTTTTTCCACTTCCAGTCAAGGAACAAAACCAGGAGGTGCCTGGAGCCTGTGGTGGGTAGCCAGACATGGCTGTTTGGCTTGGCATGTTGCAGGCTGTGCAAGAATGGTTTATCGGAATGGCCTGAATGTAAGCCAGTTGCTTCACATCATATGTGGCATGGGATAAATAAAGGTGCTGGCAGACACGAATCACAAAAGGGGGAGAAGAGTGAATTTCTATAACGAGAACTGTCTGGATCCTCCGGCCAAGGACTTGCACGAGCCCAGTGGAATTTTAGGTTTCCCTTTCCCGTTGAACATCTTATCTCCAAGCTATTATCATAAACTGCTCTTGAAGAATCTCCCTTCAACTTCCAAAGCAGTTTGCCATGTGGCTTTCGGTGCATGTTGCTGTTTCAGGAAAAACGAAACAAAAAACGAAGTCTTTAGCACTCTTGGGCTCCCTGAGCTCATTTCTTGGTTCTTTAGCCCAAATGTTGATCATAACTGCAGTTATTTTAATCATTTTTATTTGGCCTACATTTTGGCTTCATGCAAGGAACCATCTCCTCAGTAGATACTTGGATTTAGCCAGGAGTTCATAAGCAGTATATATTGATTTTTTGGCAAGTATTTTGTTTTAAATCCCCCTCTTGCATTTTAAACGATCAATGGAAGTTTGACTCTAGATTGTGGTGTGTGTGTGTGTGTATTAAACACTTCATGTATACTTCTTTTCCAGTGATTTATAGAGAAGATTATATTCTCATTGATTGCTCTTTGTGTGATTTCCCCCCTGTATAACTGATTTGACCATATTTCTCCTGCTCTGTCAATAACATTTTAAGCTTAATCTTCTTACGTCACTTCTCGTCCGTCTCTATTCCCCATGGCCCCCCTGTGCTTTTCATTCTGACATTTGAATGAAACCACTCCAGCTGTTTCCATTATTATGGCGTATCTAACATCCTTTGGTCCAAAAACGCACCATTGTTTTGATTTCTTTTCACTGTCTGTTGTAAAGAAATACATGGAGCAATTAATTAAAATGGCTGTATTCCTGCCCCAGAGGTCTGGCGCTGTTTATAAATTACCCCACGATGCTGTCAGCATTCATGGCTTCAGCGAGATCATTTGACTGAAATATGGCTCAATTAATCTCTCTCTCTCCATAATTTATACGCAATAATTAATTCATTTTAAAATTTCAAGCACCGGGATCGTCACATTGAGGCATAACATCTTCAAGTGAGTCCTGGGGCATGAGGTGCTTCTGGAATACTAAGCAGCTGAAGAGTCATACATTGTATAATCTCAAATACAGCCGCTTAAAATAAGCCATAACAAGTGTCCCTGCAATGACTCCAGGGTAGGGCCATCAAACATGCACTGGAGATTTATTGAATCACTGAAGTATTCATGATCCCAATGTGTTTCGGGCTAGGCAACCCTTCTTCAGGGAAATGTTACCTATCAATTGTGCTGCAAGAGAAATATTCCACTTGGCACCACTACCTTAAATCAAATTCAAGTAAAGACCCTAGGGAGGAACATAGGGAGATGGCTTATATGGAGCTGGACCATTGATCCATCTAGTTCAGTATTGTCTCCATCGAGAGTGGGCAACTTGTGCTCCTCCAGAATATTTGGCCTACAGCTTTCTTCATCCTTCACGATTGGCTATGCTGCCTTGAGCCAATGGAGGCCGGTGGCTCCAATTTGGGGTTTCATAGAATCACAGAATAGCAGAGTTGGAAGACGCCTATAAGGCCATTGAGTCCAACCCCCTGGGTTTTAGTTAGAACCAGCCAGAACTCTAAAGGTGATGAACCTTATCTCCAAATGGGTCCAGCACCTTGAGTAGCTCCTTTAGAGTTCTGGCTGGTTCTGACTGAAACCCAGAATGGAATCACAGCCCCACTGACATCGGAGCCACCATCTACCACTGATTAGAGCTGATGGGAGTTGCATGCCAAAATCTCTGGTGGGCCACAAATTGCCCAGCCGGTCTATACTGACTGTCAGTGGTTTTCCGTGGTTTCAGACTGGAGTCTTTTCCAGCTGTACTTGTAGATGGTGAGGATTGATCCTGGGACCTTTTGTGTGCCAATGAGCTATGGCCATTCTCCAAAGAGAAAGTTGGTCCTTAAACTCATCGTTTTGCAATTCACATTGACCATACTTGAGCATGGCATTGCCAACTTCTCCCCTTTGATTTACCAGGATCGGTTTTCCAACACTGAGTAAATAGGGACACTTCCGGGGGGGTGGGGGGGTGGATCTGCATTGTGAAGAGTCAAGGTAAATGCTTGGGTTCCTCTTGTTCTATGTATTGGATTTGGTTTCAAAAGCATGGTGGAAAGTCAGGTGTGAATTTGCCCAGAGCCATGTAGTGCAGTGATTAACCTATAAATTGATAGTTGAGGATTTAGGGTTGTGCTATTTAATAGAACATTTAAAATTTGCATACTTTGAAATATTGCCGCCATAAAGTGAGTTGGCCTTCAGTACTTTACTTTTAAGGCATATCTCCACTGCAGACGTAAACTGGTTCAATAGTCATTCCCTTAATCTTTGGAACCTCTTCTGCGAGCAAGGAGCTAAAGATCTTCAACAGAAACTTCTCAAGCCAAGAAAGACATTACTGCACCTTATACTTAGGCCATGGCTAGACGAGGGGGTTGGAGGGCGATGATGTTGCGATTTTATGATCGCGAGCTTCGCCCTCGTCTACATGTGGCGTGCGACTTCGCTGCCGCCATTTTGGATTTTATTTTAAAGGAAAAGGAGCGCACGAGCACTCGAACGAAAGGTAAGGATTTTTTTAAAAAAACACACACACCTCCCCCTCCCCCCACCGACTCCTGATGGGCACAGAGCTCCTGAGGAGCTCCGTGCCCCGTTCCCAGCTCCTCGTGGTTAGTTGTGAGGAGCCGGGACCAAAACCACGACGCCCAGCCACACATTCTGCGGTCTCAGGATCATCCCGAGACAACGGAAAAAGCGGGGGGAAAGGGTAGGGCGATATCCCGGGCCAAGGGAGGGATGATCCCTCCCTGCTCCCGGGATGTCCTGTGTGTCATGTGGATGCACAGGGATGATGCCTGGACGATCATCGGGATATCACCTGGTCTAGCCATGGCCTTAGGTCTTGATCTGGGTTGGGAGCCCTTGTGCCTACTCAGAAGTAAAAATGAAAACTGATTCTTTTGGTAGATATGAATTTAAAATAATGCCTGTTTTGGCCCTCTGTACCATCTTCCAATATAATTCCTAAGATTCTTTGAGGCCATTATGCCAGCACAATTGCAAGCAAAATCACGGAGCTCACTCAAACCCAACCGTCTCCGGCTCCCGGCTCTGGCCTTCGTATCGCCAGCACAATTGATACAAACCTCCTATTGGTCTCAGCACCTCAGACCTTTCCCCCCAGCCCTTAGTGTTGTTAAGATCAAGTTTGTTCACCCTAGTGTAGGGGAAGGAGTTTCAAGAAGTCAACCAGACTCGGAATCTGAAGAAGGAGGAGGAGGAGGAGGAGGACTAGAAATTTACCATCCAAGACAGGAAGCAGGGGAGGAGATCCTCCAAAACTATTCAGGAGTCAAGGGGAAATCTTCCCATAACTTTATCAGAGAGAATGTCAACAACTCAGAGCCCATCCTCCCATAGACCCTGGGAACTCAGCCACTGTCAGAGGGGGAGGGGATTTCAGAGTTAACCAAACCCAGATTCCGCCGCAGAGCCAAGCAGGTGGAGTTGTAAGCAGGTGAGAGGCAGTCTATCAAGCTAGCCACTCGCCAAAGACTTCTCAAGAAAGACCCTCCCTGAGCTAAAGTAGATCTTGGATGGCAGAAGATCCATCCATTTGGAAACTCTCCCTTTTAGTTGAAAGGGCAACTGCCTAGTTTAGTTAGCCTAATTAAGCTTAGAGGACAGCTCCTAGCATTCTCACTTCCTTCAGGTGTGAAGAGATGTTTATTTGCTGAATAAAGCTTTGTCGATTACATGGCAGACCTTGTTATTATCCCACACCTCAGTGAGAGGGCTTGGAATCGCAACAAGGTTGCACATAAATTGTATGGGGGAACTGTTGGGGGACCCGTGTGTACCCTGGCAATGTGTGAATTTGATTCATCTCAGTGTTTGCTTAGTTAATCCCCCCGACAGGCTGAAGGTCATTTGGCTCTTCATGAATATAAGTGGCACCACAGCACAGTTCTGAAATGGTGTCGGTGCACAGAACCAGGAGAGGTGTGAAATACTTTTTAAAGTTGCAGCTAAAGTCCATGCAAACTGTCTAGTGCGGAGCAGACAACACAGTTCAGGAAGCCAAGGAAGAGCGCAGGTGAAAAGCTCTCGAAATAGAGGATTTACTGGTGGGGGTGGGTTTGAGGGAATGAGAGGTCATAGGGGGAGCAGTAGGAAAGTGCGCCGAGTGTGTACGCCTGCACAAAGAAGGGTCTTGTTTTGGAAGAAAGTGCTTTAGTGCTGAGAAATACCCTATAATTTAGAGTGTGTGGTGCTTGGAATGGTTTGATTTAAGTGGCACATCTTGTACGCGTGCTGTCTCTACAAAATTGTCCTTGTTTAGAGAACATGCCGGGTTATTTCTTCCTACCTCAGCAGCAAACCTCTTCCAGGCCACGCTTCTGTTTCCAAAACCCACCTCAGCTCCCTTCTATACCTTCCTTTTCTCTTAATGTGTGTGTGTGTGTGTGTGTGTGTGTGTGTGTGTTTGTGTATTGGTGTGGGCGGAGGGAGGAAAAGAAAGAGATGTAACAATGAAATAGCAACTACAAGAGGTGAGGCGTCAGTTTGTCTGGGATGTTCTGCCAATATATGTGTTTCTGGCTCTCTCTCTCTCTGTGTGTGTGTGTGTGTGTGTGAGAGAGAGAGAGAGAGAGAGAGAGAGAGATTCTGGCTATCTTCCTGAAACCAAATGGGCTTGCAGACATATAGCCTTCAAGATTTTTAAATTTTAAAAATGGAAAGAATTAGGTGAATCAAAGCTTACCTATTGAAACTGGAACTTTCATTACCCTATTAATTTTTAAATGCTGTATAAGGTTAGCAGACAGTGAATGAAATATAAAAGAAACAAAGAAGCTAACATTCCACTACTAAGAAACTGGATCAGTACTATGTTTTCACCAAGAGAGAGCAATCTAAGCACATTTTACAAACTTAATAGTTTGCAGCCATTTGCCATAGTAGGCAGGGACATACCGCTCGCTCTTTTTAGAGGTTATTATTTTACCTGCCTCTGAATTTGATGGATGTGCTGCAATTATTAGTTAGAGTTATGGATGTTGATGAAGTATGTTTTATGGATCATATTTTTGTCTTTCAGATTTTTTTTTAATGTAGAATGTTTCCTCATTCATTATGATTTCATTTAAGATACATGTTTATGTGTTTGCTGAAACACTGCTGCTGCTCCTGTCAAAAAAAAACAACCAACCAACCTCTGCCCTCCCTATAACCCTCCTAACCTTCCACCAGGCAGACTGTTAATAGATTTTCTCCAGGTAAAGTGAAACTATACCCCCTTTTCCCCCCTTCAAAGTTTTGAATTTATTTTGGAATGACACTGGTGACATTTTGTTTACTTGGTCTGAAAGCAAAGTCCTGACAACACTTGGAATGATTCTTGGGAACAGTTAATATGCTTTTGGAGCAGTGTGGCCACTGCTTCCTGTAGCTCCATGCCACACTCCTATAGTAACACCTGAACTCTGCGGTTCACATGGGAGGGGCTGATGATTTGGCTAAGGGGATTGTCCTGCTGCTTTCCAGATGCACAAATAGGGGTGGGAGATTTAGACTCTGAACGCACTGGGGGTAAAGACTTACATTGCCCCAGCCAGAATTTCTGATAAGGATCGCACCCCTACCCCCTGCCTGTAATTGACTAAAGCAAAACTAGATGTGTAGCTGCATGCTACATATTTACAGAATGTCTGTTTGGCGCTTAGGACATTTCTACATGAGGCTTTTATCCCACATGGGTCTTCTGCTTCCCGATTCTTTGCGGGATTAAGATTGGCTCCTTTACATGTGTTTTTTTCTGGGCTTTTTCTTTCTTTGCCTTTTTATATGTTTCATTGTACATCCACTAGCTGATGGTCTGATATAGTGGAATTGCACAATTGCATGGTGGGTTTCATGGTGTCATTCAGCATATACCAGACTTTCCTCATTAGAAAAAACAAAACAAAACTGCAACAGTGGTCGCAAAGCATGGATAAAGCCCTGGAGGATGACGATGTCATGTAAAGGACCCACAAACTATCATGAGTGTGCAATCACGACCGTACAATAAAAGTCTTGTGTAGAAAGGCCTCTTAGTCCCAGTGACTGCAGTGAGTCACCACTAAAACATAGTTAAGAAGCTATGCTAGTGCTCAACAAGGTGGTTTTGTCCTATCTCCATTCTCTTCAAAAGCTTACACTTGGTTGGTGCAGCCTGATGAAGTTGGGGAACTGGGACCAGAAAACAACAACAACACCCCACTTTAGATGATGATCAAACTACAGTAAAGGAAAACTGGCTCTCTTATGCTGGCTTTCGAGGATTTTATCCTTAAAGGTGGCCTAAACATAATTTTAAAGAAATATAAATAATTGATCATTAGACTCAGAACTTTTGTAGGATTGAGAATTAATGCTAAATCTAATAGTGGAGTTGGCCCTGGTATGGGGCCCCAATATGTACCACTCCTTGTCAGCCGTGGGACTCCAGACTTGCAGGCAACTGTACTATACAATTACAAAATCTGGTGGGGGAAATGTGTGTATTTGTAGCATGCCCCTGATATACTTATTCCATACATTTAAATAAAAGCCATACTGTAGAGATTTTGCTCCACCAATTCTAGATTCCCTTTTTCCCCTCTCACCTTTACATGGCTCAGAAATTCTTTTCATGTCAAGGCACAATTACTGCCAATGTAACAGCACTTGAATGATGACAAATGTTTGAAATCCAATTTTGGCACCAACTAATCTGTCTAAAAATTCACTGGGAGGTCTTACAGCATTCTTAGTACCTACCACTTAACATTCTATACCCCAAGTACTGCATCTGTTCACATAAGCAACAAACAATGCAGTTTGTCTTTTTAGAAGAAAGAACTGGTGGGTCTTACTTGCTCTTACATCTTTTATATTTTTAAAATAGTAGTTTTTAAAATTCTATTTTAGTAGTGCGGTCCTGCAAAATATAAATTAAACTATTATTATTCCTAGCAGCTAGAGCTGGTTTGTAGATCTATGACTGTACAAATTGGGAGGGAATTGTTAGTTTCTTAAGTTGATGAGATAGCAGCCATCTAATTAACCTTTAAGCAAAAACAAAACAAAAACTAGTTACTGAGAGTCTGATACGTTTATTATTATATCTGTATCTTACATTTCCTCCAAGGAGCTCAGGGTAGTGTACCCCCTGTTTGATCCTGAGAGAGAGGGTGGGAAGAAGTGACTGGTTCAAAGTTACCCAGTGAACTATCTGGCTAACTGGAGATCTGAATCTACATCTCCCCGCAATCCCAGTCTGACACACTAACCACTACACCACATTGGCTCAATTTCACAAGGCAACGCAAATACTACAACTATGCGGTTGGTAGATTGGGCCGCATTGTCTTAAGCTCTGTTTCCATAGAAACTGGCATTGGTCCATTTAGTTCAGTCATTAGGCAGGATTATGTTTATACTACAATTCTGCACAAATGCAAAATGTGGCTCTAAGCACAGAATTCATTTCCCTTTCATTCATTCAGAATCAAGTTTCTAGCCCTTATAGTCATGAGCAGTGCCAACCCATGACCATGAGGGTTCATGGCCAAGACATGCTTAATAGGCTCCCTCTCTCATTGAGTCTACCTTCTCACTGCCATTGTCATCAGATGCTGTTGCTCCTCATTCCATGTCTTACCATTTTACAACTTGCTTGCTTGATAGGCAGAGAGCCAGTGAGCAAATAGGCAGTGGCATCTACTGCTTCTCCTTCTCACCGCCACAATGGTCTGGGCTGGAGTGAGAGGCAGGCAAATAAGTAGGTTGCAGTGGTGAATAGGTGAGCATCTTCAGGGTTGGTTGGTTTTTTGTCAGTGGGCCCTTCTTGGGGTTTAGCGCCCTTGACCAATACCCTATCATGCCTACCCTTGACACGTTTGTCTAACTTGCATAACTGTTGGAGATGTAATGCATCTAATGCTTCTTTAACTCATATGTTTTGGCAATGCCCAGGAGTTGCCTCCTTTTGGGAGGAGGTTATAATAAGGATGAATTTTGTACCGAAACAGTCTATAATATGGAACAGTGTGCATCTCCTCCTAAATTACCTACTGGCTTCTTGGAAGTTAACACATGGTCAGTGCAGATGGATCTTCACAGCCCTTATGACAGCCAAAAGATTTATATTATCACATTGGAAGGACAAATTCACAACTCCCATAATGCAATGGATCGAGGACCTAATAACATTATCAACTTTTGAACGAGTGTTATATAGACGAAACTTGCAAGTGGATAAATATATAGATATCTGGTCTGCTTTGCTTTAAACTTTTGTATAACTCCCCCCCCCTTTTTATTGTTGGAACGGTACATACGATGGAAATGATGATAATTCTATATACACAATGTATGGTGCCCCCCCCCGTTTTCACGATGTATTTTCTGTTCCGTTTGTTGATATTCACAATAAAAAAAAAGTTTAAAAATGCCTACCCCTGGCACTGGCCCTAGTCATGAAGCTACGCTTAGAAGTATGTGGCAATGCTTGGGGAAGTCTCCAAAGCCAGAACATGTCTGAAAAAGATTTCTAGTGGTCAAGGTGTGTGTGTGGGGCGGGGGGCGGGGGGCAGGCTATCTACCTTATGTAGCTCTGACTCCCTCCTTAATAATCAGCAGAATTGGAATGAATTAGGCCAAATAGTCAACATTAGCGAAATAAACCATGTAAAATAATAGACAGCATTGCATCATTAACTAGCCTTACTTGTACTCGTTGCAGAATTCAGCGTTTCATGGTGCAGCACGTTGATATACAGTACATATTTTAAAAGTGCAGTGGACACATAGGCACACCTCTTGACTATGGCATGGTGTTCCTCACTCATCACAATTTACGCCTGTTTTCTGCTCACGGTTCCTGCATGCACACACACACACACACACACACACACACACACACACCACCTGAATTCGATGAGGTAACTCTGTAAGACCTGCCCTTACTGCAAGAGAAGGAAGAAGGTTTGCATTGGATGACTTCCAGGTTCTTTTCAATTTAAACAACTACGATTCTGCGAAAACGATAAGGTTTGGGGATGGGAATGATCTGTGCTGAACGGGTAGGCTGTGGCCAGGCACCGCAAAAGGCAAGATCCCAGGTGATGTATTAGGGCAGGTGTTTGCAGGCTTCCTTCGGAGGGTTTTAATAAAGCCACAGCTTGTCGGCTGCACCTGAAGTCATTCGTGCCACCTTGGTTTTGTTCTGGCGAGCCTTTAACAGTGGATCGCAAAGAGGGCACCCAGCCCCTTGGATGACATGGATGCCCCTTCCTGCAACCATCGAGACGTCGCTGGGAATGGCCACACTACGTGCACCGCAAGTCCCCGAGTCACCGGTGTTATTTTTGCTTGACTCCGAAAGCTTTCAGAGGATTAACAGAGACATAAAACCTTTTAAGCACATTACTGTAATATAATGTGAATTACCATTTCATGTTTCATCTTAGCTCTTTATACTTCGTCATGATCCTCCCGGGTTCTCTAAGTGAGAGCCGCGCCGGCCCAGCCCCCTAAGCCCCGGCATGCGCAATCTGTTTCCTAGACAAGGAGTGTGCTCACAGCCTCGGAAATCGGCACCCATCGCCCCATGCGCTTTCTCGCCGTCACGCCGCTCCTTTCTTCAGCTAAGGGAATTCCTCGATCTTTTAGCTGGGGTTGGGGGAAGAGGCCTAAGCCCCAGGAAGCGTCATGTGGCATGCTGGTGTTCCATTCAAGAGGTCCTCCAAAACATCCCACATGATGAGCGGGCTGCCCGTGTTGAAAAGGCCCGGAGTTTGCTTACATAACAATCTGGCAGATGGGCCTTGATATCTAATCCCTGCTAAACCCACCAAAGCCCTTTGATAGTGGGCATCTTAAAAGGCCGTGCTGGAACTCATGCTGCTCTTTTATTTAGCCTTTTGCTTCTCGGCGTCCACAAACAGAGAGGGCAATTTAATGATTGCTTAAAGAGGCACGGCCCTATTTGAAACCAAAGGATTACACCAGTGAATGAATAGAACCCGGGCAGCCCGGCCTTTATTGATCCATAGAAACAGTCCAGTCACGAGCCGTTGATTTAAATCAAGACTGCGATTGCATTTACCTATGTTGCCACATATAGCTGCTAGCTGTCTAGTGCCATTCCCTCTAATGCCTCTAGTCCAGTGCCATTCCCTCCAGTCCCTTCCGTATCAGTTGGTACAAAGGTATGCTGACTCTTGTGACTCCTGGAAGATGCCCTATGAGGGAAAAGGAGGACATCTCTACCTCATAGAGAAGTCACTTTTGGTGCAGCAGCTGGGTCCCACTTCAACAGCTCCAGTTGTTTGGGTAGCCAGATGGAAAGTAGGGCAGGGCTCCCATACCCTTAACAGTTGTTCTTATACACATATATTGTGTGTGCCAGGTCCCTCAAATGCCTGTCTCATCACTGGAGAGGAGTGGTAGATGAGTTACTTGGCAGAGACAGTTTTCTGCTCACCTTTATTAAACCACAGAGGGCGCCAGTGAGATCACTGAGCTGTCTTGCTTCACTAGCCCAGGCTTGAACATAGGACAAGTACCTTTTCCTCACTTCTCTCCCCCGCCCCCTGTACCTCTGTGCTGGATGTTTGGAAGTAAGCCCCTCTGTGCCAGACCCTGGGCATTATGGGGACAAGTCTTCAAGGGTTAGGGTCAGGTACAGCATGTCCCAACACCTTCTGCTGGGAATATTGGAACCTTGTCTGCAGGTTCCTGGAAGTTACTGGAATTGCAGAGTTGCAATTAGTTAGTTCCTGGGAATTATGACCACAGCTAGCCTCCAGGATCTCTATAGCCTACAACGTGGTTTCCTGTGATGTCTTCCTTTTGCTTCTGTCCTGCCTTCCCTCATCCCCTCTCTCTGGCTTCCACCATTGCTGGGACCATGCACATATTTGCTCTCTGGCTCCTGCCTGTATAATAGAACACAAAATGAACTGAACAAACTCCTTTTGAAACTCAACACTGTGCCTGCATCTTATATGCAAGAACATTTGTGAGTCAAAACATTTTACCTTTTCTTCATCAAAGAAGGGTGCAGTTGCTTTTTATTCTAAGATAGCGTTGTATGCATGTGGGACAGGGAAACACTCATTCTGCTTTGCCTTTTTGCTTTTTCTGCTAATTGCCTTTCTAACAGGAGGCATCATTACTAAATAAGCCCACCATTTCCCACCTTGCACTGTAGCTTCACCTTCTCCCACTCTCCTAGCTGGAGTCCTGAGTGGGCTCCCTACTCTCTTGCATCTCTCACCCTGTCTGCAACAGGAAGGGGACTTTGAGCATCATCAGACGCCAGGTGAAGACCTTTTTATTCTCCCAACATTTTAACTATCTATAAATACATTTTAACATGGTGTTTTAAATTTGTAATTTTGCATTGCTGCTGTTTTTATCTGGTTGAGCTTTTATATTGTATTTTATATTATGGTTTTATACTGTTGTTTTATACTTTGAATGGTTTTAATTTTTATGAACCGCCCAGAGAGCTCCGGCTATTGGGCGGTATAGAAATGTAATAAATAAACAAATAAATAAATAAAATCAGACGGGGGAAGAAATGTTTTCCCTTACTGTCACTTTCCTCCCTGCTTCTGTCCCATGATACTTCCTCTTTATTCACACAGGGGAAGAAATGGCAGAACATTTAGTTGAAAACAAACAAACAGATTTACCAGGGTCTATTTTGTGATGGAATGAAGGCCAGAAGGAGTGGGAGACGCAAGGGAGGAGGATGGCGTCATCTAGGACGTGCGAAAAACCATGAGTGGCCAGCAACAAGTGTGCGATAATGTGAAACCAATGGGAATTGTCAGTTTTTTGTCCTGCTCTCCTGGCAGTCTACATTCAAACCACCACTTGCTTCATGTCTTTTTGGTTTCATGCTGCAATGTGGTAGCTGTGGGGGAGGTCGGCATTAGCCTTCCCAGAAGGAAGGAAGGGATGCTGGGTGACACGGCAAATTTCACACTCTTGGTTCATGGCTGAAGCTGGTGTCAAGATGGACCTGTTACATTTGTAGAGAAGAGGAAATGTTACAGTATGCCCTATTCTACTGCACGTTGTGGCATACAAAGTGATTTATAGTGATTGTTCATCCTCACAATTTTCCTAAGGTCATTAATAATTGAAAAACTGAAGCGCTCTCTCTCTCTCTCTCTCTCTCTCTCTCTCTCTTTCTCTCTCTCTCTCTGTGTGTGTGTGTGTGAAAGAGAGAGAGAGAGAGAGAGAGAGAGAGAGAGATATTCCTTCTGATATCCAATAAGGTTGTCACACAGAAAAGGGTCAGGATCTCTTCTCGATCATCCCAGAGTGCAGGACACAGGATAATGGGCTAAAGTTACAGGAAGCCAGATTCTGTCTGGACATCAGGAAAAACTTCCTGACTATAAGAGCAGTACGGCAATGGAACCAATTATCTGGGGAGGTTGTGGGCTCTCCCACACTAGGGAGAGGCAGCTGGAAAACCATCTGTCAGCTATACTTAAAGATTGATTCCTGCTTCAAGCAGGGGGTTGGATTCGATGGCCTTATAGGCCCCTTCCAACTCCACTATTCTATGATTCCAAGTACAGACCAGTTTGAACTAAATTAATATTTCCTGGCTACATATCCACTAGCCTAACTGCTAGGCTGCTTGGGGAATGCTAGATAAGAACACACATTTTTATTATGTGGCACCTTATATATTGACAAAAGAACAAAGACAGAATTGGTTTGTTTAAAACTCAAGCGCCTGTTTCTTTTTCTCTTGGGTATGATGAGGTTCTCCAAGTATAATTTTTATGTTTGTTCCTGAATCTACCATTTCTTCCTCTTTTTCTTTCCACAAAGCACTCTTCTTTTCCTTTTCCAAATGCTAGCTTCCTGAGCTGTTTCTTTCTTTCCTCTCTTAGTGTTGTTATTTAGAACTTGTTTCAAAAACAAGAGACCATTGAGACATCACTTAACGAGATTAGAAAAGACCTTAGTGAAGTGCCTCTCCAAGAAACCAATAGTTGTCTGTTTGACGATATAAACCACGCTTTCTTTCTCTGGCAGGATGCAGTGACTGACCTTGCTGATGCACATGGCCTCTTGCTATGTTTCCCATAATATTTAGTACTGGACATTTTTGAACACACTAATCCTATAATACTGATTTCTTTTGCAGCCGGGATTTCTTAATGATCATTAGTTCTCCTAAGAACTAAAGTTCTTTACATAAGCAGCAGCCACCTACGCTGTAATGTAAGATAAAAATAATCAAAGAAGGGCAAACGGGGAACCAAGTAAGATTAAGATCTAGAGCTTTCAACCAGGAATATTTTCCCCCAATTTAGCGAAGCACTTCAGTTCATGTAAAACAAAACTGGAAGAAAGCAAGGCAGTACTTTTGCAAATGCGGAATCCAGATCTGTCTCTATTGCCACACCGTTCCTCCCGGTTCTAAATGCCCTTCCTGTTTCTTGCATTCTTACACATACCAGGGTGAGAGCCAGTGTACAAATTTCACAGAGAAGTTGACATCCACCAAGGGTGACTTTCTTTTCCATCCTGTTCACAACAACAGCTATTTTACTACAATATTTCTATTCAGGTCAGTTTAGTCTATGGGCATGACTAGACGGGGCGATATCCCGGGGATCGCCCCGGGACCATCCCTGTGCATCCACATGATGCACAGGGGATCCCGGGGGCAGTGAGCCATGATTCCTCCCTTTTCCTTGGATAACAGGCACCATGTCTATCCCAACTTTTCCCACTCGCTCGGGATGATCCCGAGCCTGCGGGAGGTGTGGGCCACTGTCCCGGTTTTGTCCCGGCTCCTCGCAAGTAACCATCAGTTGTGGGGTGGGGGAAGCAGGAAGTTTTTTTTAAAACAACAACAACAACATTTTCGCTGGAGCGCTCTTTTCC
The DNA here is from genome assembly GCF_023053635.1 of Elgaria multicarinata webbii. Taxonomy (NCBI): domain Eukaryota; kingdom Metazoa; phylum Chordata; class Lepidosauria; order Squamata; family Anguidae; genus Elgaria; species Elgaria multicarinata. The sequence continues at coordinate 130,926,713 of NC_086171.1, forward strand.
GATAAAAAACCCCCAAACAAAATGGCGGGCATGACGTCCTCTTCCTCCTGGGACGTCGTGCGCCATGTGTAGACTGAGGGGGGAGGATCTTGTGATCAGCACATCACGAGATCCTCCACCCTCCAGGCCCTCTGTCTCTTGGTCAAACTAGACTTTCTGTGCCGTGCACCACCTTCCCCTAAAGGGGCCATGCACACACCAGAAGTCAAGCATGACAAGGGCTAGTTCTACACTACTGTTTTATAGCGGTACTGGAGTGCACTGATAACGGTTGGGTACACATTACACATTCCATCTACTGCTTTTATAGTGTGATTTCCTGATTTTTATTCCAAATTATCCAAAATACTGCAAGAAAGAGCTTCTTCAAATGGGAGGAGGAATCATGTTTCCCTTTTTAGGGTCCTGATGTTTCAGTTGGACTGGTCCGGGACAGCCCTTCAAACAGAGCACTCTTTTCTGTAAGTGGGACGCATGGCCACTCTACCATCAGTACAAAGTAGTTCAGCCAGACACAGGTTTCTTTGATTCTGACATTTATACCCCTTCCTCTAACTTGGTTCTCGTTAAATTGCCTAAACAGGGCAATTTAACAACAAGAATAAAACTCAGCTTATCCCTTACAACCTCAGTGACAACTTCTAGGCCTCCATCTGGATTGTATCCAAGAGGAACAGACTATGCCTTTTACTCTTTTTGGTAGAGGTAACTCTGAGGCTGTCTAAACATCAGCTTTGCCCCGCAATGGCTGTGAGTCGGAGCTGCGTTGGTTATATGATGCAGCCGCCAATTTGTGGCCGCTGCAGGGCAAATAGACAAAGCTGTGCTTTGAAAGAGTCAGGGACTTAACCTGACTTTTCCCGCTGAAGCAAGGTCTCCATGGCTCTTCCACTGTATGACTTCGTTCTGGCATCAAGCTGGGGGCATTCCCAGGCAGAAGGTGACCTCTGATTGTCAACTGGAAGCCAGACAAAGGGCAGGGCCCAGGCCCAGGGAGCCAAATGGCTGCCAGAAAGCTCACCCTGTCTCCTTCATCGGGATTACCTGCTAGCACCCTACAGCAGTGAAAGCCTGGGGTTTAGCGACAGCACGGCACCAAAGCAGCACTGTGAATGTGATTCACAAGTTCTTATTTTTGTTGCTGATATTGAGATGCAACATCTAGCCAGATTAATAGACCAGACTCTTCAGTTCTTGAATGCAAGCCGATAATGACAACTTTTTGCCAGGTAAACTGTGTCTTAAAATGCTGACATCTGAAAGGACACTTGACGCCCCCTCCCCATCTCACACAAAACGCACACAATCTAAGAAAAGCATTTGGCAGGAAAGGTAGCAATATTTGGGGGCCGTCTTGCTAGGCAGTTCTTCACTGCTAACTAATTGGCATGCAATTACCCTGCTGTTTATTGGGGTTGTTGTCACATTATGTGACAGCCATCAATAGTACAAAAGCTGTCATGTCTGCTGAATGGGAAATTTGGATTGTGACAAATTGTGTTGGTGTAGTTTGAGAATTACACAGTACGTGGGAAACCTTGTGTTTTTTGTGAGACAAATACAGGGATTGGGAGGCTCTTGCAAGGGACAATTGGCTTAACCCTTTACCAGCCCATTAATTTTGCAACTTCCCCTCCTGGCCTCAGGCATTTGTAATTGTCTTCCACCGCCTGGACTCTGAAACTATCTGATGGCTAGGAGAGAAGATGTTCTGAAAAATGCTGTAATAAGCTCGACGTATTTCAGAAAAATATTTCCTTCCTCGGGGCAATTGTTTTTCTTTGCATATATTTTGAAACGTCTTACCGTTTCAGAACAGGGAAGGTATCAGTAAAAAAATTCAAGGTATTTTTGGAGACTTCAGACCATTTTCTCTCCTGCTTTTTGAAATTATTTGTGCCTTTCCACCTCACTGGTTTTTTTTATGGTTAAAATCCCCCAGGAGGGATTTTTAGGGGAGGATCAAGCCCCAAATATGAGAAAAGGCCACTCTGCTGTGCAGTGAAGTATGACTGGATTGACGTAATGCGATAACCTACAAACATTGGTTGAGTATGGCTTGTTGTTGAATTGTAGGTTGTTGTTGAAAGGTGGGTTATCGTTTTATCTGAACCAAGCATATTTTCTGCAGGCTGGCATGTTAACCATGAACTACCCACAGTTCAGAACCTGACAACAAACCATGTGTTCTCAGGATGGCTTGTTTGAAACACACACACCAATAAGCCACCCTGCAGAAAGCACACTGGGTTCAGACAACATGATAACCTCTGGTTTAACAACAACCTTCACTCAACTCATATTCAAACACTGAATGTGGGTTATTGTGCTGTGTGAATCCAGTCTAGTGCAGCCTAAACGTTGGGTTCCCCATGCCTTGCTGTGGTTTGCATCTAGGCTATTGACTTTGGGAGTAGGAAAGAACAGAATGCAGGAGAGGCAGGCAAAAGCATAGATATAACTGTACCATAGCTAGGCTAAACTACCCATAGGACCTCCTATCCCATTCACTTTAAAGCATGCCTTAATGTGAATGAAAAACTTAGTGGAATGCAAAACTCCCGTTTAATAGCGGGAGTGCTTGGGGAGTTTCAGAGCGTCCTGCTCCATCATGGCTAAAATCTACTTGGCTGGTACTTCCCCTTGACTAAACCTCAGGAAATGTACAATGCTGAATGAATCAATTAAATAACTATTATTTAAGGAGGGAAGAGTATACTTCTGACTCTAATTGAGTTTCATATTTCCTCTTTGATTTTTGAATGGGGACTTTTCTTTTTGGCTTGGCTATTTCCTATATGAGGTTGCTCGCTTCTGAGACTTCCTTCTGAGTAGACACGCATAGGACAGTGTGTGCCTTTCTGAGCAAGGGGTCTGAATCTTTGATTTTGGGGTATAGACATACATAGTCTGAATGGTGGGTTGCCTCTGCCTGGCTGAGTGCATGCCTGTGCTTTTCTGAGTGGCAGCAGGACATGTGTAAGGGTGCACTATGCTTTTCTGACTGGTAAGTGGAGAGTATTTGTTTTGGCTTGGATTTTTGGGGTGGTATCTGAAACACATGCATAGCGTGCTGCTCTGTTGTTTCTGAGTGGCAAGTGTTCTTGAGTTGCCTTTGCCCTGCCCACCTCTGGAATGCAATCCCTGAGACCTTTCCCAAATTGGAACATGGCTCCAGGCTGAAAAAGTCCCCCCTCCTTGGCCTATGGACTCTTTGCCACAGGCTGGAATGGTCACTCCTAGGGGGAGTCTACATTGTATAGGAGTCATCACTTACGGGCCACATGACGTTCACCTGTTCCCACGGTGATCTTGGCTCCACCTCTCAGTTTCCCCAGAATATCCCTGACTGTTTTTGTCGTGGTTTTTTTGGCTCTCCCACTTCCATTCTGAAGAACGTTTGCGGTGTGCCCCCCCTTGCAATGTTGTTGCTATTTGCTGCGAGTTCCGGGCTCAGTGAACAGCCAATCAGTTGTGAGGGGCGTGTACATGGGTATCGGAGGTGTGCAGGAGTGGATATGTCCACCATTTCTGCCACATGTTTTGGATGGCTATAGGCATATTTCAACTCCGAGTATCTTTTTTCTTTTTAATTCAAACATATCTTTGTGCAGGACCACATATTCGATGGAGTTCCTATCCCCCCATGTGTTGCTGTGCATCTGCGCTCCTGTACATCCCTCATGAGTCATTAAAAAACAGCAACTCCGCCCCGTAGCCATCTGCCTAGCCCTGCCCATTTGCACTGAAACAAATGCAGGAGTGCCATAATGGGGCACACGTGCTCCCGCAACGGCACTCCTGTAATTGTGGTAAAGATCAGTCGCGTGTGCCCCGTGGGTGGCGATCGCGGAAGCGGGAACGTTTGGAAGCATCCCTCTTCTGTAGCGAAAGGGCTGCAGGTGTAGATTAGCCCCATGTCTTGGGATGATCTATACCGTTGCCAAACATGCGTTCATGTTTTCTCCTGATAACTGCTCAGTTATCAACTGTAGATTGTGGGAGTCCGCATCCCTTTCCCCAATACTACTTCTGAGCAGTAATCAGGATAAAATATGAATAATTTTGCTCTGTGCTTGACATCTTATATTGGGAGTATGTAATTCTGAATTTGGCTAAGAAATCAAGATTGATGGGTCTATGCCGTTGCTCAAGGAAGGCAAAGCTACTGAGAGATTATCCAGCTTTGCCACCTGTGTCATGGACAGAGGCTGTGATTCTAAGTGTATTTTAGTTTGAGGCAAGCTCCACAACAAAGCATCCTTGGGAAGGGACCATTTGCTGTGAAGAATCAGGTTAATGGTGAGGTGAGGGTGGGAAGAGTGGGGTGCTGATTTTATTTCCGATATTTAACATTTTATCTCCTGCCGTGTCTGCTTTAAAAGGTGCCTAAGGGCAGCTCCCAGCAAAATAATAAAAAAAACAAAAATACATAGAGAATCGTAAAACAAAATGAAAACATATACGATATGATAAATATATCTACACAGTGGAGTAAAAAGAAGCGTAGAACCAGTTTAGCGTCCATTTCCCTGAAAGCTCCCTGTCTGTCTCCAAAAAAAGGGCCCTGCATTTTGAGCTAAACATTATGACTTGGCATGATCTGTGAACCATGAGTTAGTGTGTTGTGTGAACCATTCCCCTTACCATGGTGGCTACATAACCACAGTTTAAACACACTTACTAACCATTTGCTGCAAAGGGTTAGTGACCTAATCATGGTTTAGCATGTTGTCTGAACAGGACCAGTCTGACCTGGTTCATACATAACACTAAACCCTGGTTTATTTAACCCATGGTTAACCCCAGGTTTGTTGCCCTACCCAGGGTTTGCCTGGCAAATGGTTGAACAAACTGTAGTACTAGTATGTAGAATGACTGGGGATTTTTTTGTGTTTTTTATTGCTCTTGTCCACCTCTGTTGTCTGGTGAAACAATTCATGAACAACCCACAGTTCTGGGTTCACTTGTAACAACAACCCATAGTTTAAGCATCTCAGAGTTCACAGCACAACAACAAACCACGAGTTGTCTTCTTCGGTTGTTCATGGTTATAAAACCATGGTTCGTTAGCACAGCTGGTATCATACATCAAGACAACCTAGAAACATCAAGCCATGGGTTAAATAAACTATGAGTTTATGTGCAAACCAGGTCACTAGTATGAAGAGGGCAACCTGGATGCTTTTATGGAGAGTCTCGCTCTTCAGGAGTGGTGTTGACCTTTTCTAAGCCCACTCAGAGTAGAGCCTCTGGTGAGATTAAAGAAAAATGAAGAAAGGTCAAAAAGAAAGCTTGGGGTCAGTGCTGGCTCAAGATTTTTGAGGCCCATTAGGTAGTCGCCATCATGGGCCATCATGGGTAACCTCTCCCTGACAGAGTTTACCTTCTCACCCTCATTGTCACATGCTGCTGTGGCTCCTTATCTTCTTTTGCATCATTGCTGCCACTTGCCTCCTGGACAGTCAGAGAGCCAGAATGAGAGGCAGGTGAACAAATGAGTTGCAATGGTGAGCAGGAAGAGCAAGTCCAGGGAGCACTTGTCAGGGGGCTGGGACATGGACTGTCCCTCAACAGGTGTCCAACCATGCCTACTCATGACTTCGCTGGCATTTGAATTATCTTTGCCTGACTCCTCTTCCATCTGGTTTGAGCACCTCTCAAGACACCTGTTCTCCAGGCCTTTCACAGGGCATTTAAAAGTTCCCTTAGATAGGCAGATCTGCTGCAGTTCTTTGGATCTCTGTCATTCTTTGTTTAATTTATTTTTAAATTAAATTATAACCTCCCCTTCTCAAAGGGGACAACACCTTCCAACATGACTACCTTGCCCTTTACGACCCCAAAGAAAGAATGCCTAACGCATGAGAGAAGGCAAACTAACAAAATTGTGCTTTCAGTATTCAGCGAAGTCTAAAATCATTTGAGTTTCCTAGAAACGGCTTTTCAGAACTGTATATTAATTCAATAGAAGAAAATATTTAGATATATGCTGTGGTATCGCTAGTACAGACTTCAATTACTCGTATGTATATGTTCTAGGTTTACCATGAAGGAGATACGATTTGGTGGCATATTCAAAGTAGATAATAGTATGTGTTTATGTGATTGTGGGCAAGAAAATGGTCTTTTCTAATTACGAAAGATGAGCTTATTTTTCATTAAAGTTGTATTATGTGTTTAAGGTCAAATTCTGAATATATGAAATAATATTTCCATGAGCTTCTTAATTTTTAACACAAGACTTTAAGGTCAGTAGTCCAATGATGTAAATTATTAAAAACGTATGAATTTTTCATAGGTCTCTCCAGCCATCTCGTTTTGGCTTCCTTTCTCTAGTCACAAACTAGAAACTGCAGGTTGTGGGGTGATGTTGCATGTCTAGCATTTATTTCTCTCATGTTATGAGTTGCTAAGCATGAACTTAATTTTTTTTTTTTTTGGCAATAAATTGTATTTCTCCCTTCCCTCCCGTTTAACATCTTTTATTTAAACAAATAAACCAATTTCCAGTCTAGAAAGCAAGAACACAGCTGCATTCTTTGATTTGTATCTTCGCACTAATAGGCTTTCAGATTTTGTGTTTCCATTCCTTCATGGGCATTCTCAGGATGAGGATAAAACAAAGGGTACATTAGTGTGGCTCTGGAGAATGAACAGGCATCTTTTAATGGTTCTGGCCACTTGATTGAATTTGGGTTCGGGTTACAAAAGCCATGCTTCTGAGAGACAATGAGGTGGAGGTTTGTAGAACAAAGGATATCACACGGAGCACCCAGGTATTGCTTTACCTACTGATTTATCCTATGGTGAGACCACTTCAGGATTACATCAGATGTTCCTACCAAGGCTTTAAAGGTAGCCGTCTGTGTCACTCAACTTGGGTAGTGACTTGGTAATCATCAAGGTATGCACATGTATCTGGAGTTTCCAAGCTTTGCATAGTGCAGAAGGACAGTTACCATCTTAATTCAATGACTGCAGAGGATATGCAGGTGATGAACTTCAGTTACAATATTTCAATACCATCAGGATCATTTTGCTCCTAGTTGCCGTGAGACCCTTCGTCATGCATCCTTTTCCAGAACAAGACCTATAAGGGTTTCACCAGATGGGATGGGGCAGATCACGGTTCCCTACTGTTGCTTCTCCCCCTCCCCTGCTTCTGACACACAACATTTCCTCTTTTCTCAGGAGAAGAAAGAGGAAGTAAACAACAACCACGTGGCCCATTCAGTGGGCATTTTTATCGCTCCGCTTCTTCTGCACAAAGTTGGAGATCATGGCAAGTTCCATTTTGAACAATAAATCAGACTTACTGGGGTCTTTTTTGTCATGGGAAGAAGGCCAGAAAGAGCGGGAGTTGCATGGGAGGAGGATGGCATCATGAATAGGACCTATGAAAATCCGTGAGTGCCCAGTAACAAGCTGCTATAAAATGTTGGTCTGATAATCCCCTTAGACACAGTTGACAAGCTGCGAGGGGGATGCCAAAACAAAACTACAAAAGCTTACACATGTACACCATGTCATCGTGGCTGAGCTTCTTGATTAATTTGGTGGAAGTTAATTAATTAAATCAGTGGCAGTTTGTTGTACAAAAATGGCCTGGATGCATCCAGAGACTGGCAGTTTTCACACAAACTTCTACCAACAATTATTCATTTGAGAAGGGTCCATAAACCCAATTCAGGCATTCACTCAGGTACAAATGAATGTGTGGTGGCCAGAGAGCTGATCAGCAGGTCAGAGTTGTGCCCACTGGCCTTTCCCCTGGGCTCTCCAGAGTAAATGGAACCATTTGCACAGAGTTTATGTACATACAGCCAAAGTGCAGAGACTCTACAATCAGTCGTGCACTGGAAAATGGAGGCTTCCAGATCACACATACTTAAGATGACTGCTTCTGTCTATATCCAATTTGTATATCTGTAAATAAGCTCAAATATCACAAGATTCCTTTCCCTCCTTCCAAAGGAAATGAAATCTGGAATTTCTTGCCATACAGGGAACTGAGGTGAACTTAACAATATTTCCTTTCCAGGGCCAGCCTCTGAAAGACATTGGTTTGGCAAGGGCTGACTGGCTATCTCTCCCCCCTCCCCATGATATCCCCCCCAAATTGTCCCACTCAATCTCTGGAGAATTTTTGGTGGTTTTTTTTTAAAGAAAAAGTGTTCCATTTCTGCAAATTCAAGAAAAGAAAGGTTTAAAAGGGGGTCCCCAAATTCTGGGATGACAAAACATATGTATACAGTTGAAATGTTTGAAGATGGGTAATTTTGGGATAAAAGCAAAATTAAATGCAACAGGAGTGTTAACTGGAGCCCAGCAGGGGCTGCATTCCTATGCACACTAGTTTGGGAATGAACTCCCTTTAAACTCAGAGGGACTTCGTTCTGAGTAAGAGTGCATAGGACCAGTTTGTCAATGTAGGCCAAATGCAATCCATGTGTGCTGGCCATGGTTACTGAAGGGCACAAGGAAACTGTCATGAAGTGATGTTGGAATGGCAGTAATACTGACGAGATATCACAAGTACCTTGCGGTGTACTTGCCAACATCATGAGGTGAGCGGGATATCTAAACGCAGCCTCTAAGGAACGTCGGCTTAGATTAGAAGGGGCTTTTCAGAGCTGGATTTAGGCTGCAATCTGTTTTATAAGGAAATGGTTTCAGATTTCAACATGTGTGTGGGGCAGGAGAGAGAGCAATCCTCACAGAGGTATAAAGGCCCATTCTTAGATAGATTCAATATTGAATTGCAAAAGAAAATCTTCCAGGGGGTGGAGAGTATTTGTTGTGGTTACTTTTTCATACCTCATAGTAACCATAGCAATGTTATCAACACCATTTAAACAACCCCCCCCTTTTTAATGTAAAGGAAAGGGGGCTTGGTTTATGACTTTGGCCTACATACCTGGCATATACACCCATGTAACTGTTTCTAACAATAGCTACTCAGTGTATAGAACAGCCTTCCTCAACCTGGTGCTCTCCAGATATGTTGGGCTACAACTCCCATAATCCCCATAGCCATCAGAGCTGGCTGGAAGATTATGGGAATTGTAGTCCAACATCTCTGGAGGCCACCAAGTTGGGGAAAGGTAGTGTAGAACAAATGAGCAGACCAAAGATAAGAAGAGCCTCCTGATTAACACTACAACAACATGGAGTCTGAAACACTGGTGAAGTGGGTAGGAATGCCCCCCCACCTCTGCTAGAAATCCAGGGGATTTAGTACCTTCTATAGCTGTTTGCTCTTTCCAATTGCTAATAAAAGCAGAACAGAAGTGCAACCCCATGCATGTCTACTCAAAAGTAAATCTCATGAAGTTAAATATGACTTACTTCCTGCTATAAGACTGCAGCTTTAGTTCTGAAACAACTAAAGATTTGTTCACATTGCATACTGACACACAGTGGTCATCCAGGTTTGGAGGGAGGGGGGTTTGGCAAGATGCCCAAGAAGCTTTAAGGTATATTCCTGCAAATGAGCTGGTGTGTGTGTGTGTGTGGACTCGATGGCCTTGGAGGCCTCTTCCAACTCTACTATTCTATGATTTTATAGTGCCCCTTCCCCTGCTTCTGCCCACACACTTGCCCTTTTCCTCTGGACCCAGAGGGAGCTTGCAAGGGAAGTGAAGGAAGGTACTCTTAAATTCCCACTGCTTCCATGCTCAGAGAAGGCAAGTGAACAGGTAGGGAGAGCAAGAAGCAGGAGAAGCAGGGCAGGAAGGCTCTGTGGTAACTGACAGTGGGCTCCCTAAAGGGCAAGGGGCCTTGGCGGGGGCCCAATAATGCCTACCCTTGATACACAGTGCAGAATGTATATATGCACACACACACACAGGCACACACAAACACACACACACTTACTGCAGAGTGTAAGCGGTTCAGAATGTAAACCTTGGAGGGTGCCAGATCACTTCAATATTCTGTACACTGTTGGCTTTGAATAAATGTTAAACAGCAGGATTTTATAAACACCTAGATCCCACGTTATCCCTGTCCCAATGTCCCATTTTGAGAATCTAGATGGGTTTATTAGTCCCTGATTTAGTCTGATATCCATGCCCATCATCACCATTTGCTTCTTATGTTGCTCATCACCAGAGCCAGGCCCGGTACGCTCTGCAGCGACGGCCACTTGTAAGCTCCTCTGGACACTTGACTCAAGCAAGCTTCCAGCAGCGAGTGCTTGTCAGCTGCGACAGTCACAGGTAAATCCCCGAAAGGAAGCTCGTGCCTAGTGCAAATGGACCGTGACTGTATGTTTTATTTCTGTGACTTTGTCAATGACAGAGGCAGTGGCAGCCTCCCAGCAGGGCAGAGGGTGGGGGTGGGGTGGGTGGGATGAGAACCATGTGTGTGTTCTTTAGGCTTCAACCTGGGGTGGCCCTCATCGAACACTTAGTGACTTGAGAAGAGAGAGATTTGGGTGTGGGTGGGTGTGCATGCAGCAGCAGCTCTTATGAAGCAATCGAGCGAATGCAAAGCAGCCAGATGTATCTGTGACTGTGAATTGCCTGGAGAAAGCCTCCCCCTCCCCTTTCCTCTTCATAAAACCCATAAAGGCTGTTAACAAATCGCACCACATCCTCACAAGTGACACAGAGTGTAGCTGAACTGAGCTTTCCAGCTGGGATGAACAATTTACAGTCTATATTACTTTCTCCCTCACTCTTCTTGAGTAGAGGAGATTAACAATGGCGGAAGCTGGCAGCTTCCCTCCACCCCCCGTTTTTATTTACTAGATAGAGAGCAAGCCGTGTGTTCTCTTTCTCCCTGCCTTCTCCCGTGAAGTTGAGATGGCTTTTGCCTGGTGATGGCCTATGACTAAGGAGCACACAAGATATTGATTTGTCTGTGGGACATTCCAATCATCCAGCAGCTAATAGTAGCAATGCATTGTGCAAGGAGGGAGAGTCTGGTAGTCATAATGAGCCATAATTGCTGGGGCCAAAGTTTGAACTAGATGTCAGGCCGCCGCTCAGGGAAATCCAAAGTTATACCTCTCGTTTCTTTCTTTCACGTCTGAGGCTGTTACATTATATGAGGTGAATTGGAAACGTTTGCCTTGAAAACAATCACCCTGGTAGATGAATTGGCGTATAACTCTTCGCTCGAGCGGCTGAAACTCCCAGGCCTGCTTCAGTTCCTCACAACGAATGGGGTTTAAGCAGTTCAAAAAACTGGTGCACAGAGTTCAAGAGAATGATAAAGCTACAAATGAATTGGATGGTGGCCTTTGTTTTTGGCCCGTTTCTGAACATTCAGAATCGGGGGTTCTCAAACTAGGTTGGCACGTGCCTCCCCAATTTAGTGGTGGTGGTGGTGGGAAATGCAACTGAGGGTGCTTTTCACCCACAAGGCTACAAATGGCTCTTGTTTATTTATTTCATTTCTATACTGCCCAATAGCAGAAGCTCTCTGGGCCGTTCAGAAAAGTTAAAACCACATTAGTACAGCATAAAATATAACGTGAAAGCCTAAACCCACAAAATTACAACTAGAATATAACCAAGCAGCAATGCAGAGATTTAAAATGCAGATTCAAAATAGCAGAGTTAAAAGACCAGGATAGTAAATTGTTAAAATACTGGGAAAATAAAAGGTCTTCACTGGAAAGAGTACAACATAGGTGTCAGGTGGAACTCTCTAGGGAGTTTCTTCTATAGCCGGGGTGCCACAGCAGAAAAGGCTCTCCTCTTGGTAGCCATCTGATGTCACAGGGGTTCATGGGGAAGTACCCCTGAGGATGATCTTAGGGTCCAGGTAGCTACATATGGGAGGAGACGATGCTTGTTTTCAGTCTGAAATGAAAACGTAAAGCCAACATTGTCTAGAATATTCATTTGCATTTCAAACGATTCTCCATTTTCTCTTACAAGTTAACAACAATCAGAAAATCTCAAAATTGACTCAAGTACCCTTGTGCATAAAAGCATCCTAAAAGTTAAACTGTTTTTAACTAAGGGAAAAGGAAAATTAAATTATACATCCATATTTACGTCCTGAACACATTTGTTACCCAGCCCTGCAAGATGAATCTGTCCTTTGATTAATCAGTCGATAGCTTAAGCAGAAGTACAAAAAACAAAGGTAGCAATGTCGGCCATAAGAAAATAGAACTGGATTTTTTATATTTCCTAGCAAACTTTCACTATAGCTTCCAAAACGCATGAGGTACTGGTTCCTTTCTATTTGGCCCTGGTTAGGCCTCATCTAGAGTATTGCGTCCAGTTCTGGGCTCCACAATTCAAGAAGGACGCAGACAAGCTGGAGCGTGTTCAGGGGAGGGCAACCAGGATGATCAGGGGTCTGGAAACAAATCCCTATGAAGAGAGACTGAAAGAACTGGGCATGTTTAGCCTGGAGAAGAGAAGATTGAGGGGAGACATGATAGCACTCTTCAAATACTTAAAAGGTTGTCACACAGAGGAGGGCCAGGATCTCTTCTCGATCCTCCCAGAGTGCAGGACACGGAATAACGGGCTCAAGTTACAGGAAGCCAGATTCTGTCTGGACATCAGAAAAAACTTCCTGACTGTTAGAGCTGTACGACAATGGAATCAGTTACCTAGGGAGGTTGTGGGCTCTCCCACACTAGAAGCCTTCAAGAGGCAGCTGGACAAGCATCTGTCGGGGATGCTTTAGGGTGGATTCCTGCATTGAGCAGGGGGTTGAACTTGATGGCCTTGTAGGCCCCTTCCAACTCTGCTATTCTATGATTTTTGTTTTAAGATTATTGAAAGGAGCATAAAATAACTTCTTCAATGAACAAAAGGTACTGCTTATTCTTAGAAAGAAATCCTTTAACATTTTGCTGTAAATCAGAATCAAACTCACATAGTAGACAAGTATATATTTAATTCAAATACCATTGATTTAATCAACTGATTGGTTGATTTACTAGTTAATGGCTCAGTCCTATGGGCTGTGCCCTTGATAGATGGAAGCCTCCAATCTCGGATGATCCAGTGCCCTGCTGGGCTGCTGTTGACAAGGTGACAGAGGCAATTTTTGTCTCTTTGTCTCCGTTTTTGTAATCTTCCCTCTAGCTGGGCCTTCAGATTAGTTGTGATGCCGGTAGTGGGACTGGAGAGGCCATAGGTTCTCCCCTCCATTTTGTGGCCTCTCCCCTCCCTGTCCTCCGCCGAGCCCCCATTCAGACCTCTCAGAAATCTTCTGAGGCTGCGCTGCTGTTCTTCCATGGCAGCAGTAAGGGGGAAGGCGAGAGGGAAGGGGGCGGATTCCGCAGTCCCCCCTTCTAAAGTTGTAGCAGTGTCTATGGCTTCAGAGGAGGACTCCAACGAATCCTACGGTTCTTGGGACACTTTCCACAGACTGCAGGATTGCTCTCTAAATTAATTAAACTTGGATCTCGACTAAAAGAACTTATGTCTTTCTGAAACACTCCCCCCGTTCTGAATTTAAAATTGAAGGCACACGTGACTGATACATTTTATTGTTAGGATATTTAAATACAAGAATGGTAATGTCTATAGCTCAGCAGTACAGCACTTGCTTCGCATGCAGGAGGTCCCAGTTTCGGTCCGTGGCATCTCCACGTTGGACTGGGAAACACGTCTGTCTGAAACCCTGGAGAACTCTTGCCAGTCAGTACAGAGAATTCCGAGTTGGATGGACCAGTCCTCTGACCTGCTATCAGGCAGCTTCCCAATTCACACCCTCAGTAGGGTAGAGCATCTCCACTATGGGCATGTCTAAACAGGGCGATATCCTGGTGATCATCCTAGGATCATCCTTGTGCATCCACATGATGCACAGGGCATCCCGGCAGCAGGGGGGGAAGATCCCTCCCTTGGCCTGAGATATCACCCTACCCATTTTTTTATTGTTCTGCGGTCTCGAGATGATCCCAAGATCGTGGAACATGTGGCCCGCCATCGCTGTTTTGTACCAGCTCCTCGTGAGTAAACACGAGAAGCTGGGAACCGGGCATGGAGCTCCTCAGGAGCTCTGTGCCCATTGGGGGTGTGGTGGGGGGAGGGGGAGGTTTTTTAAAAAACTCACCATTGCGTTCAAGCGCTCGTGTACTCGTTTTCCTTTTTTAAAAAATCCAAACTGGTGGCTGCGATGTTGCGTGTGTGTGTAGTCGAGTGGGACGATCTCGTGATCATAAAATTGTGAGATCATTCCCCCTCCGTAGGTAGGTCTAGACCTGCCCTATGTTTCTGCATGGGTGACTTTCCTGGACACCCCTCTTGATTGAAAGCAGGTGAGCAGTGACTCACACAAAGATCCAACGGGCAGGCTCCTCGGTGGGTTGTTTCTTTGGGCTCACAGAAGCCTTTAGTTGTTTCTCTTTCTCAGCACCTTAGGAGGTTTTTTTTTTCTTGGCACACAATTTGGGAATTATTCTGAGATTCTTCCAGAGAGAAATATATTGAAAACTTTCATTATATCACTATCTTCCTATCTTCAGTGGAATTGCAAAACAAGAAAACAGAAGAAGTTATAAATATCTCTATGCTCTCTATATACAGATCTGGAATCAGGAGCAAGGGTGGATGGGTTGCTGTGGAGGGAAAGTTCTGCATCGCTCACTTTTGATCTAATATTATATGGAGAGCTGCCAAATCCAAGCTGACCCTACTACAGCCAACCCCCAAAACATCCCCCTTTCACTGCCCCATTTGTGGATGTTGAAATGGAGGGATCATTTTGGTGATTCTTCAGGGGAGGGCGAACTATGGGTGATATAGGGGTGGAGGAGCTTATTGCCAGCAGCTGTGGCGAGGAAAGTTTTTTTTGGTGGCCACCTGTTGTCTTGTTTTCCCTCAGAAGTCACCTGGGAACAGCATTATGCGATTAACCTGTGCCATACATTACCCACATCACTTCAGGGCAGTGGGTGAAGAGTTCTGCTGCTGCTCCTATCCAAACGAAACGGGCGGCGGCAGCAAAAATGAAGGAATGCTGCCAAATTTTGTATTGGGTTGGCTGAAATGTGTTCATTCGTAAAACTCACCTTTGTAACAAACTTGATCGCTGTCTTATGAATTTGTTATTAATTCTGGAATAGTGTGCAAGCTTTAGAGCATGCACAGTCTGCATCTAAACAATGGCATTTCTATGCACACACTGAGTTGGTTGATTTAACCTTGTTCTTTTAGGAGGAAATGTGATGATGTCACTTGGTGGTGGCATCATCTCTCCTCCATAGAGCAATCAACAACAGCAAGTAAGTCTCACATAGGAAGACCATGTGGAACCAACCACTCAGGAAAGGGTACGTAACATGGTGATGCATGACATCATGACCCATTGTGGACTTACGAAGCACAACTCCCAGGATGCAGTTTGATATCACACATGAACAAAAACTCATATACACAGAATGAGATTGTGAATCCAAGATTACATGGGTAAACTCGTTACTTTCCGTGGAAATAACCAATTCATTTGTGGTAATTTTACCCATCACTACAAAAATGTCAAGGGAAGGAGAGCAATTTCACATCCTTTTTCAATCCCTTTCTCCTCCCCACTTTAGGTAAGCCTATACTTTGCTCCTCGCTTTCCAGCAAGAGCTTGCATGCTTATTAGATTAAGTTCTCCCCCACAGCTTTTAAAAATTGTTCATTTTTATTTTTACATTTTGGAAAAAGGTGCTCAGTGGCAGAACTGGCCCTGAATGTAAATCTGAATTCTAGTGGAATGGGAGGGAGGCATTCTCCCACCCCAGGTTTGATCAAGAAAAGAAGCTGGTACAGGTTTCACATGATGTGAGTATGCTTCCTCTCTCTCTCTCTCTCTCTCTCTCTCTGTTATGTACATCTGAACAATATCTCTAAAATCTCTTATCTTTGTTCATTGTCTTGCTATAGTATTATACACTCACACTGACAGAAAAGTTATTTTTGTTTGTTTTTCTTTTAGTATTCTCTGAAGCACAGAGGAAAACATCACTAACATGGTTCCTGTTAATTCTCAGATTATCAAGAAACTACTTTTTTCTCTCTCCAGCCTATCTCGTATTTTCTTCTTTTGCATCTCTCTTGCAGTTTGCATTTGGAATAGTTTCAAGTGCTTCATGAATGTGCTTAGGTCTGCAAAAGCAGATCTCTATACATAAGAAAGGCTTACAGGGGAAAAATAATGGAAATTATGGGGAATTTGGAAAACACATATCTGAGCTCAATCTGTTTCATCACTGCTGTGTGACACTTCTCCTTTGTGTAAGCTTAAGTCTACAGCAGTGTCATGTCAGGATATACTGTGATCCAGGAAACAATTTCTAAAATGTAACTGGGATTTGTTGTCATTATGCATGTCTGATAGCAAGTAATGTCTGCTTTCAAGGGGTGTGACCATATGTACTGTCATGGCTGGTCTGTGGGCAGCAGTCCAAGGTGATTCAAGAACCAGAAGGCATAGGACAAAGCCAGTAGTATGTCAAAAGGAAAAGGAAAGGAACCTCTCGGGCAAGCACTTGAGTCATTGCTGACTCCTAGAGGGACACCTGCTTTCGCTGATATTTTCTTGGCAGACTTTGTAGCGGGGTGGTTTGCCATTGCCTTCCCCTGTCGCAGTTACCTTTCCCCCAGCTAGCTGGGTACTCATTTTACTGACCTTGGAAGGATGGAAGGCTGAGTCGACCCGAGCGTCTGCCTGAGAACCAGCTTCCGCTGGGATCGAACTCAGGCTCTGGGAAGAGTTTTGGCTGAAGTAACTGCCGCTTACCACTCTGCACCACACGAGGCTCTAGTATGTCAGAACCAAAGGATAAAACAGGAGATAGGGTCAAGAAGCAAACCAGAAAACAGGCTCATGGAATAATCAAGGATCCAGGAAGCTCTGGACAGCCTTGTTGCTCGAGTAATGCTCAACTGGAACAAGAAGCCAACTTATACTCCTCTGCCTTGCTGGGCAGAGTTAGTCCAGGGCGGAAGGGTACTTCACTGAGAAGCTACCTTCTGCAGTTCAGCATCTCACCAGAAGGGGCAGCTTTCAACAGATCCCAGCAGCCCTGATATTTTTAGAGCCATGGTTGGAATTTGCACATTCCAGAAAGAAATGTCTATTTTACATAACCAGAAAATTTCAGGTAAACATGTTAAAGATAGAGTGAGAATGTGCAGTTAACAGAAAAAAGAAAAAAATGGTCATGCAAAAGTGTTTCTGAAAACGTATTGGCAACCGTTTGTGCCCATTATTTCTAAAAACAGTATAGCTTCCATATTTTAATGATTGCTCTTTTCTTATTCCCGTTCTACTGTAGTTGGTAATTCAATTTACTTATTTTTAAAATATTTTTTATTTGCTAATGAAAGCCTATGGGAGTTCATAACATGGCACTTGAAATGATGAGAGTGAGGGGTGGTGGAATAACTGGTTTGTTTTTATAGCCAGACATGGAAGGATGGTGTGCGTGCACATTGGACATTTCCTCACATATATTTTGGTCCCATAAATCATCTACCCTGCCTCCCACTGTCCTGGGATCATTATGGTGCTATCCCCTCCCACCGTCTGTCCCTCCCTCCTGCCTATGCACAAGGAACTCTGGGATTGTTGGTTCTTGAGAGAGCATGTGACATAGCGAAACACAAATCACTTTGTCTTTCAAATGGCAAATCCAAGTTTAAATACGTATGCTTATTTTGTCTGTTCTAAAGAAGAGACTGTTCAGAACGTTGCTTGTTCTGCTTTAATACTGCTTTCTTTGTCTGGCTTCAGCAAATCTCACAAGATCTGGACAATAAGTGCATAGATATATAGGGAAATACGTTTCCATAAATATCCTCAAACATGATATCCAGTTTAGACTCTATCCCCACTCCAGATACACTATGTAAGTAGACTGATTGGTGGGTTCGTTTCAGAAGGAAAAAGATAAAAGGAACTGCTATGATAAGTCTCCCGTGCCCAAGAAATGTGACTGTGTTGTAGAATGGGGAACATTGCTCCTGCAACACCCATGAAGTCACATTTGTGCTCTTTAGCTAAACAATGGCAGGCAAGCCACCCACTCTGTCTCGTATTAGAAGAAATGCGTACATGCCAGGGAGGAGGAAGCTGGGCAGACTTTAATCATCTCACACCTTGCTCTGTCAGCAGTTCAGGAGAAAATCCGGAAACTCCAGAACACGTACATGCCAACCACGTATATAGAAAAATCACAGTTCTATCTGTCATCTTGTGTGTGGTAATGAATAGACAGCACACTAAATATGGCTGTATCAGGCTAATAGCTGCCAGGCCTCCCAGAATTGAAACAAGATGCAAGATAATGTAACTTTATTTATTTATTTATTTATTTTAAAATGAATGCACTCTGGTGTTCGATAGCTCTGTGCTTCGCATTTTATTTGCCAAGTTTTCCATAATCACAGTTTGCTTTTTTTAAAAACAACAACAACAAAACAAAAGAAAACCAGTTGCTAATTTTTATCTTCTCTTTTTCTTTTGGGAAAAATATTTACTAACATTTATATATTATTTTGTTTGCTAAAATGCTATCAAGACAGTGGGCAACAATTTAGCTTTTGTGAGCATATTTACAAGGCTGCAATACAGAGCAACAACGGAAAACTTTAAAACATATTTATAATTTAATTCATTAAATTTTCTTAAAATTGAACAGAACGCAATTTCACTGTAACAAGAAATAATAAAAAACAGTACAACCATACAGCTTGCATTCTTCTTAAAATGTATCATATAAATACCTTAAATCTCCTGAGGAGCATGCTTTACTCCATCAGTAATTAATAAAAATATTCCAATTCCATATAAATCTGGAATTATTTTTGTCTTCTATTTTGTCTTATATAGCTTGCAGGTTTAGGCATCATTGCATATTTATGTATTTTTGCTTCTTCCTTTTCTATTTTTTGAATTTGAACCTTTCCCCAATATTTTGCATAACCTTGTTGTAACAATAATATAACAATTCTCTGTGCTGTTCATGTACTTAGTTTGCATATAAATCAATAAAATAATACAGGCTCTAAATCAAAATATTCTCTTGTTATTCTTTTTGTCATATTGCTTAATTTGTGTGACCACAATTCTTTCTCATAGTCACATCACCACCAGAAAAACCTCCACAGAAGCCTAAGTAATATTAAAATATACTAAAACATCTTGTGTTGAGAAGATAACAGAGTCAGGGGCAGGTGAGCCTATCTGGGGATAGGAATGTTGGAGAAATTCGCTATGGAATCAAAAGAGTTTGGATTTTTATGAATCTGACTCATGGATTCTGCAGCAGACCAGTTTTTCCCAGTCGGGCAGCTTCTGCAGACTTGTAGACCATTTCCCAAACATTCCAGAATTTTGCGCAATTTAGTAATAGAAAATGTGCGTAATAATAATAATAATGATGATGATGATGCTGATGATGCTGAAAGTGCACATTCCCCCCATAGGTTAAAGCATGAAAATGTGCATTGGGGGGATTTATACATTTTTACAAGTGTGAATTTGCACAAATGCGAATTTTGGGTAAATTCAGAAATAAAAAAAATCTGATTCTGCCAATGAGTGGATGACAGATCAAAAGTCACCTGGAAATCTGCAAAACGCAAGTGGAATGGATTTTGCACAGTCCTTACATATCTACCTGGGGAGCATGTTCCAAACCAGGGTGCCACAACAGAGAGGGCCCTATCCTGGGTCTCTGCTTGCTTTTTCCAGGTTCATGCAGGAGGAGTCCCATGCATTTGAGCTCTTAGTGTGCACCCTTATCCTGCTATGATCTCAGCTGAGAGTTTTTGTGAGGTTTTGTAGTGCAATTTTACTAGAGGTGATGGCACAATGAAATGAAAATATATGTACACCACAGGCAACAATGCAACAAAAGAACAATACCCACTGTGCACATGGATCGGATGGACATACTTCTGTGGACTGTGGCTGTTGTTTGCCCTTCCATCCCACGAAGAAAGAGCCACTCTGTGTATCGAGCTGAAGAGGAATCAGCTTCTTTTTCTATTCATACCCTTTAAAAAGCCCATGCCTTTCTCACAGTATCAAGTGTGCCAAATGAGGCATATGGTAGTAGGTCGTTTACATAATGAAATGGCTTACTAGGGTGAATTGTTTGTTTATGGGATTGTGGAGAAAGTATAATACATTGGGCACTTCTGAGCACACTTTACTCAGAGATAATCCTTGCCATGTCCTCTCTACAGGCTTGTCTATCCATATGCACATAAGCCACAGATATATACCAGTTGTATCTTTCGATTGTTGATAACTTGTGACTGTATGTTGTGATGAGGTAACTGTGGTGTGGTACATGGCAGGCAGGTGAAATTCACCTGTCATGACAACCAACATGAAGCAAGGATTTAATTTTCCATCCATCCATCCATCCATCCTGTTTAATATATTCCCCAATTTGACAGATCTGCCCAGCCAATACTAGCCCACAACTCTTCTAGACAATGTGTACACCAGGCAGAACCTATGAGGAGGTGAAACATGCCAGACCTATGTGAGGCTAGTTTAATGGCTGCCTTCTGACATAGGCCATAGCTAGACCTAAGGTTTATCCCTGGATCATCCAGGGGTCAAACCTGTTCATCTAGGTGACACACAGGGAATCCAGTGCTCAGGCAGGGGCGAACCCTGGATGATCCCAGGATAAACCTTAGGTCTAGCTGTGGCCATAGTTTAACATGACAAGAACTAGGGAAGCCCCAGGCTTGTGTGCTCTCCTCCGTCTTCCTTTAGTGCAGTGACATGGAGGAGATCAGGAGCTGCTCTTCCATTTTAGATTAATTGTAGTTTAACATTGTATCTGAATGCAGAGAAATTATTGGCAGAAACAAGCCAGTTTTTTAAACCATGGTTTCCCCCAGTAACTGTAGTTAAGATGAACTGTAGCTTGTTGAGTTCAGACAAGATGGCATACTGTAGTTAATGTAAAATGAAGATGAACACGCTGTGCCAGAAGAGGAAGGAGTAGGACGTGAGCCTAAGGCTTGCCTAGGCTCATTCTCCTCATGCTAAACTATGGCTTAGCATGACATCTGAACACAAGAAAAAACCTGCAGGATCAGATCAAGCACCTCCTTTCCACTATACTTTCCAATCACTGACTCTCAGCTTAACCTACCTCACAGGGTTGTTGTGAGAATAAAATGGGGAGGATGATGATCATGCATGTATGCCACCCTGGGCTCCTTGGAGGAAAGGCAGGATATAAATGTAGCAGATACGCAGCTAGACAGATAGATAGATAAAAACAGTGGCCTGCTGGATGGATTTCAGGTTGTGGTGTTTACATTTCAAACAGAGGGAAGCATTCTCCTTACTGGTGGCCTCACAGTGAACTCTGCAGTGTCCCAGTGGCAGGCCGCTGCTTTTGTAGCAATGAAAGCAAACTTTTAAGGTATTGCCAGGATCGATGCAAGATCCATGAAGTCACCTGATTCGTGCATAATTTAACACTGGACTAATGCCACTTTGTTCATGCCAATTATTTTAAGTGATTTTTAATGTCATGTTTTATTTGAATAATGTTGCATTTTAACAGTGTGGAAAGTTCACAGGAACCCACAAACTGACCTTCATTAGTACTTGGCTCAGTATATTACAGTGAGGCTAGAAGCATTGTACCTGATATTCTACCGGCAAAATGTCTGTGTAAACATGGCTGCCCTCTGCAGAGCAGAAAAAGGAAGCTCCCTATTCACTCTGAACAGCTAGGGCAGCATGTTTAATGTAGGGTGACCATATTTGGGAAACCAAAAAAGAGGACACCTAGTGTGTGTGTGGGGAAGCAGCTTTCTGAGTCCTGCAGAAAGTACGTTATTCCCCCGCCACCTTAAAGAACCCGATTGGAGTGGAGGAGGGGAAAGGATTTCATTCTGCACCACCACCATCCACTCCAATTGGGGCCTTTTCTATAATGTCCACGAATGACCCACTTTCCCCTTTAAGACCTCAATTGGAGCTCGGGGTGGGGGAATAATGTGCCTCAAGAAAGCATGTCATTCCCTCCTGCCATGCTAATGGCAGCCTTAAAGGGGAAGGTGTGTCATTCCAGGAAATTATTGAAAATTATAGAAAATCCCCCCTGACACCATGGAAAGAACAAAAACCAGGACAAATCTGGGGAAATCCTGACAGTTGGTCACCGTAGTTTAATGTCTGGTGGCAGGCTCAGATCTTTACACTAACACACACCCAACCCATATTCAGGCCACAGCTGTATCCCATCATGCCTCAGGCTAAAGGACCATGCCTGGCCAGGGGGCAATGAATGTCAGTCTAGTGACGCTCAGTAATTGATGAGACCTTAGACCAGGAGTTGGCATGATGGTGCCTGCACTCACCTCACAGCTGCTGCTTCTACTCCTTCTGCCTCCCAACATGCTCAGAGCTAGGAAGCAGGAAGAGAGCAGATGAGGCGACTTATTTCTCAACCTGTCAACTTCCTGCTCCCTTGGTGGGGCGGTGAGCATGGCAGAAGTGGTGGTGGGGTGAGTGGAGTGGGGCAACGAGGGTGAGAAGGCAGCAGTGGGAGAGCAGAAGCAGTAAGGGCAGGAATAAGAAAGGAGAGGCAGCAGGTAGAGAAAACCCCAAGTGAGAAGGAAGGGAAAGGGGGGTAGAGATGAGAGAAACTTAGAAAGGGGGCAAGAAAAGTGGGAATCCTGGAAGGGAGGGGCAAGATAAGGTGCCCTGCAGCCCCACTCCCTATGTAAAATGTGCCTGTGCTGCCCCACAAAAAAACTCACATACGTCTGCAGGCCTGAGCAGGTTGCCTACCCCTGACTTACATGCTTTGGTTCATCTCTAGGCTCTTGAAAATGAGAGCCGCCTCCATTATTATAACCTTCCTTCCATTCACATATATATTCCTTTAAGCATATAGCCTGCAATCTCTGCTTTCCCCATCCTCCACTTTCTCCATTTAAATTAAATCCCACCCTACTATTGCCACTGAGTGTTAGAGGAGAGCAATTAAAGACCATCCTTACCCATGGGCAGCTGTGGAGACAGGGGCATTACGGAGGCCATTTCATGGCCAGCAGGACTCAGCATGGGCACAGAGCAGGGAAGAATGTTTTTAGAATGTTTTAAGGATGTTTTAATCATGTATGCTATGTCAGTTTTTAATGTGTTTTATATTCATTGTTGTTCCCTGCCTCGATCCAAGTGGAGAGGCGGGTAAGAAATATATTATTATTATTATTATTATTATTATTATTATTATTATTATTATTATTAAAGCCAAGGTATATTAAGGGTGTAAAGGAATATTAGAGGTGGCCACCACTTACCCGGCACATACACACAAGAAAGGGGGGGACTTGCATCACTGAAGGCGAGCAGAAGAAATGACATAGATTTGAATCCATTTACAAATGTTGATTTATAAGTACAGATGCAAATGTATAAGTAGAGATGCAATTTGCTACAACGTAAATAGAAATATAAGGCATCCCACCGTAGTGGGGGAAACTGGAACCAGGCGACTGGTGGTGTCTGCTCAGTCTACTATCCAAGTACTAACTGTTGAGAGGCAATTTTGAGGTCTGGACTTGGACTGGACAACCTTTCAAATGGAGGACTAACCTCTGACAGCTTGTCAAATGGAGGATTTCCCTCTATAATATAGGAGACATAACCACACTTGAGCACATGCTCTGCATGAGGAAGGCCCCAATTTTAATCTTTGCTCTGGGCACAACTTTAGGGAATCTCAAGTGGCAGGGAAAGGCCTTGGAGTGCAGCTTTTAGTGAGAGTGCATAGTATATTTTCTAGGCAGACCAGTATAAGACCAGCTTTGTATGAGCTGCAGCTTTACTTGGGACTGGCCCTACTATTTGGCAGTGTGAGGAGGCCTCCTCAGACAGCAGATTTGGGGTGTAATGAAAAGGCAGCAAACCATTAGTAATTTAATCTGTTCTTGTATTTTTACTGCCTAGGATGAGGAGAGTTGCTTGGGGGATTTTGTGCCCTATGTGTCAAAATGACTTGGTTGCCTTTGGGTACTATTGCACCTTGACTTGGGAGGGAAGGGGCTCAGTTTGTCTTGGACTGACCCTGGTACAGCACCTCTAGCAGCCATGTGGCTGGTTTGGGTTCCTAGGTGCAATACATTTAAAAATTCATTATGCTCTCTGTATAATTTTGACTGGTATCAGCTGCAATCTTGCATCTGAAGATGTCTTCTCAATGCCAGCTAGCAATTTGCTCCATTGTTCTGAGAAAATTGGTTCACCACTTCCCAGCTTCATTTCCCCCTAGCTTTTGCCAGAAGCTCAGTTTTGTTATCCACACAAAATGTATACTATACAGGGACCAGGTGTGATAACTGAGTCATATTTTTCAAAAAGTCCCATTATTTGTGGAGTCTCAGAAATTGCATGGGCATCAGGACCAAATATGTGTGTATTGTGACTTTCTTTCTCCCATTAATACAAACGGAGCCTAAAACTTTTGGCTGGATTGTGGCAATAGTGAAGATGAATGCGTTGAGGATAGCTGTTTCTTCTGGATCCTCATTTCTGGCAGGTAGCACAAGTGGGAACTACGGTGCTCCTTAGAGCCGTACAAAATGTTCCTAAAGACTCGGTGTGGTAAATAATTTTGCAGGCTGCAAGCAGGCCATTTCCAGCAGCTGACTCAGAGGTATCAAGACATGCATTTTCGATACAGAGGTAGGAAATGAGTCATAAAACAGGTAATGGAATCTTAAAACAACAATTAGGAGTGCAGTTGTGAGGAGAACAGGACAGACAACAGCCAGAGGGACATTTTCTTTGGGGAGTGGGAGTTCCTGTAAGTAGAGGCCACGTCCTTGCACTGCTTTGCTCATTTGATTCCTTTTTTTTTTTCAAAGGGAGTGATTCTATCTCTCAACAGACAGTCAGAGAGAAAGAGGGCGAGAGCAAGGGGGGGCAGGGACTGTACAAATTCTCCCACACTTCACTGGTCTGGTGAATTTGTAATGTTAGGCAAGTCCATGTGGAGAGACGACGAGCCGTTCTCCGGTATTTCCTGAGGAGGGTTACTGAAAAGTAATAACTGTCATCGCAACCCTTCTCTTTTCACAGTAAATAATGCACCCTTCCCTTGTGCATTCCTGTACTTAATCACTCAGAAATACTTAAGAGATTATAAACAGCAGGTTGTCTCTGTGGTAGAAGATTGAGAGCCTCTGGTCTTGGAGGTGCCAGATGAGCAGGAGTCCGGCATTGTTCTTGCCTTACCAAAGGGGATGCAACTTTGATAGATTTTCTGTTCCTTTCCTGAAAAAGCTCCTCTTTCCCTCTGGGTTTTGTGAATTTGATTAGGATTCATCTGATGGTTGTACATGTGAGACATAAATAGGGTGTTGGAAGAATTCCTGTCGGTACGGGAAAACGCAAGCAAGGTTTTGAGTTAGGGCCAATTCCCGTTACTGTTGAGATACAGTTGCCATTGCAAAGCCATTCCACTGTGGCTGACTCTAACTAGTCTTATTAATATTCCCCTGGAAATTCCTCAGAAGTTTTGCCCAAGCAGCAATCTCTAAATTAATTAAGAATTTTGCTTTAGGTAGAATTCCTTGGAAGTTTAGGGATTGTGTTGAATTCTGCAGAGAAGTTTCAGGAATCTTTTCAGAGGAACGTCACAGGGATTAAGGATGTTGAGTCTTTAACAAATGTGTGGCACATGCAGCTGAAAGCTTTCCCAAATGAAATGAAATAGTGGGACATTATTTAACTTCTCGTTTTCCTCTTGTCTTGTTAAAGGGATAGGAGCCCTGCCAGAAACTGTCAACCCTGCTCCAATACACTGAAGCGATGAGCTACAAACTCTCCAATCGTTCCTTTCCCAAACTCTGTCAAAAGATGGTGCTTCACTTTGACACAGCCAGAAGGACAAAGGATTGCCAGGTCACAACCAGAGGGTTTCTGTGCCTTTAAATATTCTGCTGAATCTGGGGTCAAGGGACCAGTGGCTTTTCTGAATTGCTCCTCCCCTGGTTCTTTTGTCCATTCCCCCTTTCCTGTTGCAGCAGCGTAACAGGTGGGATAGAAAGACAGACCACAGCTTCTGGAATAAGTGGGAAACTGGATTGCCAGCTTTTTAACCAATCCTTGCACTTGTGCCTTTAAGAGAAGCGCAATCTGCAGACATTCACGGGTGATCGCGCTTATGTGTGAAATGCTTTACCTGTGGTTTCTGTATACCCAGCTGTTGTTAAAAGCACAGGAGCAAACAGGCCTCTTTTTTCTTCTGGTCATTTGGCAATCCTGACAGGTGGAGTTGTAGCTGCCTTGTCTCTGGATTCAGGAGCAAATGTAACAGTAAAGGGGGAATTTCTGGGTTGCAACCTGGCAACGCTTGAAGGCCAAGATAGACAAAAAAACCTTCTTTCTCAATTTTCAAATTTCAATGCACTTGGCAGACACTGAACATAGCTCAGTGGGTGTTGGTGCTTTTTATTTTTATTTTTAATAGTCAGCATTAAAATAATAATAAAAAGCCCTCCACTTGCCACTAATAAAGTTTTTCCCCTTATTGTTAACTGCTAGCAAATCCAAATGTCTGGGGAATCTCTGGCTGGCTGAAGCACTCTCATCATTAAGCGGCAAGAACATTTTTGATAGGTTTTCAACAGCTCCGGAGTTTCTGTCAACATCACCGTGTGCCTTTTAAAAGTCCCCCCCTCTCTCTTTAATAGGTCCCAGAACCCATGAATACATTCAGGTCAGTTGTTTAGAATCCGAATCCTTCCAAGTAATTAGCAGGTAGAATTACCTGGTAGCAGTCAAGTCAGTACTGTTGCCTGCAATCCGTCTGTAGGAGCTGCAGCTGGGGTAATTGCCGTCTCTAGTGAGCCTGCAAACATGTCTAATTTAAAGTGTCAATTGGGATTTTTCTCTCCATTTCTTCAATCCCTGTGCCAGGTTGCGAATTTTCCTCTCACAAACCAGGCTCAAAAAGTGAGGCAGATATATTGAACATGTGGGTTTTTAAGAAAACGAAGGCTCCTTTCTTCGCATCGCCCCCGGTGACTGCAAATGTGCAAAAGCAGTCAGAGGGCCTTCGTTCCCTCAGACACATGCGGGCAGAAAGCAGAAGCTAAATTCCACATCCACACCGTTGCAAAAGCAGATCAATGCTAAACTCTCCTCAAACTTTACCAAACTTGCAAGGCATCACCTCCTTGTGTGTGTTTCTTGAAGCCTGGCCTGAGAAAGTCAGCTACTGTCATAGGCTTCCTGCTTTTTATTTTTCTCTCACTTGACATTCTCAAGTCATGAATCAACCAAAGTGCCCAAACAGAGCGAGGGTGTGTACTGACATTTGCAGGAGACCATGGAACAGATTTCTCTCCTCCGTCACTCGGTCCCATACTATAGCTGGCTGCACTATTACTTTTCCAACTACCTTTTGGAACTAGCTCTGGGTCAGCGATGTGGTGGCGTCTGTCTGCTTGCTTGCTTTGATCTGCCCTTTTTGTGGTGAAAAATTGTGTTTGATAACAAGGAGCAGTTGTTTCTATCATGAAATCCATATACAGAACAGTTCTCTTTTTCCTTTCTTTTTAATGATAAGAAGTAATTCCTGGAAGATAGATATATCTTTTGTACCATTCATACATATCCCCTTATGAAGAATGTGGATCAACTTCTAATAAGGCATATTGTATGTGTATGACGCTGGGGAATCACTGAAGTATCAACAGTGCTAGGATATTTCCCCTTAAGTTAAAGAGCTGAATTTTGGTTAACACGTAAGTCCTCTTCAGGTTGGTCTCCCCACTACACACATGATTGCCGGCATGTGAAGGGGAGAGTGGGGGTGAATCCATTTGCCCAGCCCACTCTGTCATGTTTTTGTTGCCACCTTTTTCACTCGTCACAGGTTGGAGGCATTACTTGGGCAGTGGGGAGTCTGCTCTACTCATGTCATGTCAGCTCTCCATGCAATTTAAAGTCCTGAAAGATTAGACTTTGAAATCACATAGATCTTGTTCAGAAGACACCTTAAACCATGGCTTTAACCACAGTGGTTAAGCCAGAAAGCCAGGCTGTGTTCAGAAGACACCTTAAACCATGGCTTTAACCATGGTGAATAAAGCAAAAGGCCTTATTCGCTGTGGTTAAAGCCATGGTTTAAGGTGTCTTCTGAACACGGTCTAGCTTTCTGACTTAACCACCATGGTTAAAGCCATGGTTTAAGGTGTCTTCTGAACAGGCCCATAGAGAGCCTGTTCAAGTAGAGTTAGAGTTACAGCCTAACCTTGTTATGGTCACAAGGGGGTTCTTAACTGGTGGGGTATGCCTCCCCAGGGGAGGTTTAGATTGACTCCAGGGGCGGTGTGAGTAGCCTCTCAACTATAAATTGTTTATTTTACAAGTACATAGCAGCGCAGTTTGGACCAACCTTATTTCTTTCTACTAATCTTGGGAGCTACAACGTAGTTCATTTGTACACCACATGCATTATCGTAGTTATCGTTACCTGCTACATGTGCGTTAGCCTTCGTGAAGAACAATCAATCTTTCAAGGTAAGTGACTGCTTTGTTCTAAGTCACTTTTTATTGCAAAAAGTATTTTTTTTTTTTTGCATTTCTATACCGCCCAATAGCCGAAGCTATTGTGGGTTTGAAATCCTTTCACATTTAATTTGGACTCTATGGATGATGCTGATATGCAAAAAGATGACCTTATTGAGTTGCAGAGCAAAGCCTTGGTCAAGCAAAATTTCTTCAATCAAAATCTTGATGAATTTTGGTGCTCTCAAATGGTGGCATATCCTGTTCTGGCAAAGAAAGCTATTTCATCATTAATTCAATTTAATGGAATTAATTCCATTTCCAACCACCTATCTGTGTAAATCTGGATTTTCAACTCTTGTCAGCATAAAAACCAAAGCTAGAAATCGGTTGGATGCCAGAGATGATATGCGCCTAGCATTGTGTAACATTGTCCCTCGAATAACTACTCTTGCTGAGCACAAACAGCAACATTGAAGTTATTTTGAAATTATCCTTCTTTTATGTGTGTAGCTATTAGAAATACTTTCTTTAAATACAGGTTTTATTTCCACAAAACTGTTCATTGCTTGTGTTTGTGTTCATTTAATTGAATATGCATTTTTTTAGTCCAGAGACAGAACTAAAAAATGCAAACTTGTCCTAAGCCTAAATTTTGAGCCGTTAACACATGGGAGGCGTGGGTCATAAGATTTTTTCACAAGGGAGGTGTGACACCAAAAAGGTTAAGAACCACTGAGTTAGGATTAGGACTACAACCTTAGCTTGTAGGGTTACAGATAGAGTTAGGGTCACAGCCCAACTAGTTTGGTTGTAACCCTAACTCTACTTGTAATCCTAACTTGTCAGGGTTACAGACAGAGTTAGGATCACAGCCCAACTCGTTAGGGTTAGTAGAGTTTGGTTTCAGCCTAACTTGTTAAGGTTACAGGTTGAGTTATGCTCAGGGCTGGTACTACCATAGAGGCTACTCAGGCGGCTGCCTAGAGCGCCAAGCTAAGAGGGGTGCCAGGCACAGCGCAGCACTCACACACGTTGGTTGTGAGCCAGGCTGGCCCGAGGATTCAGCTGGGCCTGGGCAGGCGAGATGGCGCCCCATGCCCGCCTAGCCAAAGCGAAACCAGGGACGCTGGGGTGGGGCGGCTCCATGTTCGGACTTCTTGAATGTGCCTGGAAGAGAGAGAGAGAGAGAATGTATGGGTGAATGGGGTGCATGGGGTCTTTGAGTGAATGCATGTGTTCATGTGTGTGTTTGTTTGGAGTGAGTGTTGCTGAGTGTGTGCGCGCGCACACATGTGAGTTGAGAGGGATGATTTGGAGGTGATATTCCTATTAAATAATGCATTTTAGACCCATAGACGTTCTTTTCCAATTTGTTTGCTATAATTGGCATGACATATTTCTTGCACTTTGAAATAAATTTAGCAGTTTCAAGTTTTGTGCTTCTTATTTTTTCCAGGAAACATATGTTCTTAAAAATCAAAGTTGGCATTTTGGTGTGTGTGTGTGTGTGTGTGTGTGTGTGTGTGAAAGTAGCTCACCTTGCCTAGGGTGCAAAATAGTCTGGCACCGGCCGTGGTTATTCTCACAGTGTTAAGGTTACAAGTAGTGTTAGGGTTACAACCTAACTTCTTAGGATTACAAGTAGAGTATGCTCCCAACTGCAGACATTCACCCTCCCTGCGACTTGTGGTAGGGTAACTAGGTGTTCCCCCTTTCCCCCCCACAGAGGACAGTCCTCTATTTGAAGGGGTGCCAGAAGAATGTCCTCTGTTTTGATGGCATCCTCTGTTTGAAGGGCTGTCCAATCCAAGTCCTTTCAAACAACAGTGAAGCCATTGGGAAAGGCACAGGCTTCCACTAAGAGGAAGCCAGCATGGGATGAAATGTTGCCCACTCATAAAATGGCTGTCGTGGTGGGCATGGCCACCACAAAATGCTTGTTTCCCAAACTGGTGACATTATATGAAAAGTATCTTATTCAATAACCTTAAGTACAAGGCAGAGGTGGGATTTGAGCTCCAAAACATAAAACTACTCTTTTGAACCTAAATAAAGATGGCGCCAGAGGGCAGCAGCACTTTGCAGCATGCCATCCTTCCTCTCATTTTTTTTTTTTAAAAAAGGAATAAAATAAAAATCAGGGAGCCTGGCAATCACTAAGAGATGTGTCCACATTAGTGCCCACAAACACCACATTGGAGAACTCAGTTTTACAGTACTTTGGAGGGACGCAGTACTGTCTTTCATCCTAGATAGGCCCACGCTTGTTAGGGAGTGAGGCTGTACTGCGTTTTGTTTCAGGTCTCACTTGTACTAATAGATTTTTAGGGGAAGGTTATAGTTTCTCATGAGGAGAGATTATATTTACTGAATGGGGAATGTTACTTTTAAAACTATAAGAGGATGATGTCATAATCAAATACTAGTCTTACCTTGCACCCTGGCATTTTCTCATGTACCTGAAATCTGTGCAGTGTGCTTACAATTCCAGACAAATCCTCATTAACTCATTAGGAGTGATGATGTCTAAACAAAACATGTGGAACTCACTCAAAGTGGTCCCTCTCTAATAATAACCATCCTTAAACACCCCCCCCCCAAAAAAAACCAATCTGTATCCTTTTCTTTGCTTTAAATGGCAGGCAGCAAATCCACAGGTAATCCCTACAACTATTCATACAAAATAATATGATAAAAGAATGGAAAATATGTTACCAGTGTATCAGTAATATAACTAAGCTTCATTGCATAACTTGAGCCATGATGGAGATTTTGACATAGTCAGTGGCAACCTGACAGATGTGTCATAGTGTCTAATCCTCTTAAGCTCCCAAAGCTCTTTGGAAATGGATGTTTAAAAATACGAGATTGGAAAACACGCCGTTCCTTTATTGGGCTTTCCCCCTTTTCTTTATAGTCTTCTGTTGCTGCTGGTGTCTCTCCTTTTTCCCCAAGTTCACTATTACCCACTATTGCGATTTTAGCCAGATGCATGACAATGCGTCTGCGCAGAGGTGGGTGCCAATTCCAATGGTAATGGAAATTTTAAGAGTTTTCTGCGACACAAGGAAAAGAAATTGGCATCTAAAACGCCTGTTCTGGGAGAGGAATTAAAATTCCACCTGATTATAAGGGATTTTGGGGAAAAGAGCCAAATTCAGATAACCTCAGCTGTACCTTTGGAGGAAGATAGCACTTCTGGAGCGAGTAAATACCCGTGTGGAGTTGTGCCAGTTTTGGGGAGAGTCCAGAGGGAGGTATTGCTGAAACTCAGTAGAACATCCCCTAAATCATGTTCAATGGCTTCTTGGTGATTTGGACGCCATCCACTGTTAGTAACAGGAATACATGTGGCCAGTTTACATTCTGTTACAGACCAGCCTCTTGGATGACAGGATTATTTCCAATCAAAGTGTCATGGATTACTCCCTGCTGTGAGCTAATAGGGTGCTAATTAGCATATTTCATTTATTTACTTAACTGGCATAAAAACCATTGGGCGCAGGTCCCACTCACAATGGTTTCCTGGGGAATCCTCAAACTGCTGTATGTGTTTCCAGTGCTATGTTAAAGCAGATACAGGCTCACGTAAATATAGCCAAGAGACTGAATACAAATTACCAATGCTGTCTAATTGTATTGCACCTAGTCGGCAGCTAAAAACATTAACAAAGGTTATTTTTCTCTTTTCTCAAGTTAGTGTCGGCAGCCGTAATCTCTGGCTGCAAGTCTTGAAAGAGGAGCCACGTAAAACACATCCCACTTGCTGCAATCTCCATGTCGGAAGACATGAAAATGTTTCTATGATCAATTCAAATGTGAGAACTGTCCTCGTAGAATCCGTAAGTGCCCACTTCCTTGGAATGGTGTCTGCTAGAGTTTAGAGATGTGCAAATTGAGTTTCTCTGATTTCCACCTTGCTAGACTTCCTCGGGACTGTCCATATGCCTTATTTGCCCCATGGTGGCTGCAGGGTGGCGCTGCATTGGATATACAACACAGTTGCCAACTTGCAGCCACTGCATGGCTTTTCCCCAAAGCTGCGAATTTAAAAAGTCAGGGACTTACCCTAACTTTTTGCATTGAAGTGAGGTCACCACGCCACCAAGCTAGCGGCAGTCTGGGTAGTTGGCGACTGCTGATAGGTCACTGGAAGCATAGGGAGGCCGGGCAAAGGACTGGGGGGCAGCTTGGTGAGCTGGATGGCTGCCGGAAAGCCCACAATCCCTGCTGCCATGGATATTTCCCACCCTCACCCTGCAGCTGTGATACCGTGGGGTTTCAAGAGGAAGGAGCAGCAGAGGGGCTCCATGAAGACACCCCTCAGATTTGGGTCCATACCAGGTTGCATGTTTTGTGGCAGGGTTCTCATACAGAAATTTGTATTTATTTCCATGTCAATTTATCTAAATGTATGAATATTAAAGCCCGTGCACACACATTTTTCAAATGGATATACTTTTTCATGTGCATTTTCCGAAGGTACACTTTTTATTTTTTACTTTTTATTTCTGAGTGCGAGGATTAGATGGCAATCTCATGAATATGCGGTTGTCCTATTGCAGCTTGCGCTTAGGTCGGCGGTTGATTCCAGAACACATTGATTCTAGAGGGAGAGGGTGGAGCCAGCACATGTGGGGATGTTGGGAAGGGGGGTAGTGCACATGGGTGTAAACCCCCCCCCCCAAAAAAAAATCTGCATCCCCTATTCAGGCTTAACAGGTCTCATATCTTATTGATAGACTCATCACAATATATATTTTTCTGCCCCTAGATTTGTTCCATGAGAACAATGCTAACTCCCCCCCACCGCACACACACTAAACAAAAATACTGGTAGCTGTCTTTTCTACAAGATGGCTGTTTTATTTCTGTGTGTGTGTGTGTATGCGTGTGTGTGTAAACTTAGAACACCCCAAAAAACTAATATTCCAGGGGAAAATGCTTGCTCTCTCTGAACACACTTGTAAATCAAAAGATTCAGGGTGTAATGCTACCCATATTTTACAGAAGAAGTTACAGTTATAGGGCGATATTGGTCCCTCTGCATATTCTGTGGGCGTGAAGCAGATTTAATGCAATCCGAGGATAACAATTTATAAACCAATTAAAGTAAATAGAGATCTGAGCATTGAGAGACATTGCACCTTATTTCAGCCTAATAAGACTTGCTCCCCAGGAGACACATTTTTTTTTGGTGTTCTTTGTGTTAAAGTAATCACACATCTAAGAAAAGCTGCTTTTCCTCTAGAATAAACTCTATTTAATACTTGCACTTTTCTTGCTTCACAGGGAAAAATATTCAGCCATCTGAAAGTCATGCAAGATCCCTCCCCGATCAGAATTTTGAGGAGCAGTTACCCCACAATAGAAAGAAATAGACATTATTGATGGGACATCAGAGTTTCACCCTCCTAATGTACTGAAGCAAGCTAAATGGTTTCTGGAATGCACTTCACTTCCTATGCACAGCCCCTGACTGCCTATTGCGTAAGCCAAGAATGAGGGAACCTCTGGCCCTCCAGATGCAGCCCTAGCCGGCATGGTCAATGGTCAGGGATGATGGGAGTTGTGGTCCAAAACATCCATAGATCCACAGGTTCCCTACGCCTGCTTAAGCAAAAACACACCATGGGTGCTCTGTGTATTCAAAATGGTGTCTGCCTAGCAATTAGGCTGGGTGTGGTGCCGTATGACTGATCTCATCTATCGGAAATAGATGGTGCATGTACAGTCTTTTTTATATATATAAAAGGTGCTGGTGAGGAGTTGATGCTTGTAGTGGATCGAAGTAAGAGAGCTGGTGAGCTCAAGAAGGTGAAAGGAGCTGGTAAAATGGGTCTATGGAGAAGGATGCATGGGCATGGGGCTACAGGGGGGCAGCGAGACCTCAGCTAAACTTCCATTCTCAAACCAAAATCTTATGACACATGAATCTGTCTTCCCATATTTTCCTTTTGGGTGAGTGGTGTAATGAGCGCTGGAGATATAAAATAATGGAAAGCAACTCCTGATCTGGAGAAGCCCTCCAAACCTGATCTCACTGTGTTTGCCCCTGGTCCTATGGTCAATCTATGCTTCAGCACATTGAAAATGAACAAACTAAGCTATTCTATTTTGTGCCCTTACACTATTTGCCTCTCACTTAGTCAGACCACTGACGCATCTAGCTCTGTATTGTCTACCCTGACTGGCAAGGTCTATCCAGAGCTTCAGGCAGAGGTTTTCCTAGGGCCTGTCTTGATGACAACACATTAGTGCAGCGAGCCCCCCAAAACCCTGCAGTTTTGCTCCTGTGGGGCTGTCCTCATGCCAAGGAGTGAGTGCGGGGGTGGCATCCATCAGGAAGAGCCGCTCTGCTGTGCCGCCACTGCCACATGTCTCTTCCCCGCTTACCTCGTGGGGTTTTCCCTTGACAGCCAAGGAACAGAGGTGAACTTTGCTTCTTCCCACGCTGGAGGTAGTGTGGGAGCATTCCAGCAGCCATTTGGCTCACCGCCCCGCCCCTGGCCGCCTGCCTGGGTGGACGGCAACCAATTAGGGTTCACCACCCAGCCAGCCACGCCTCCAACGCGACTCCAGAGTGGCGATAGACAGCTGATGCGCCATCCTTGCTTTGCTCTGAAGAAAAAAGTCAAGGTAAATCCCTGATTTTTTTTTTTACTTTGGATAATGTAATTTTTAAAAATCTGCATCGTATAAGTGGCCTAGCGCCACCTTGGGGCTTTCCCCATGTATAGACAACCCCCAAGACCTATACTTCAATCCTTTACCCCCAAACCAGAGCTGAGATCTGTTGTCATAACTGTCTAGAAAGATGTTGTTATATTCGGGATGTTTATATACAGCAGTGACTGTATTTTCACTCCAAAAATAAATACCACAAATATTTATTATATCTTTAAAATGAATCAACAACAACCCACTCATAAAACAAACCAATGCTCCTAGTTGTATTTTACCGTTTAACAGAAGCCCTTGGTGCCTGCTAAAGGAGTCTTCCCCTTCCGTTTGAAATGGAATATTCTAGACATCTCATCAGCCCATTACATAATTAACATCTTGCAAGCCTTCACAAAAGGGGGAAAAATGTCCCTGTAAGTAAATCAACTTACACCCGAGAATTACTTCATTGAAAACGCTCCCCATTCAATTTCCGAAAGCTATTTTGATTCCATCAGGCACCAGAAATCATGCCCATGGTCCTTTGTAATTTTAGCATGTGCCATATAAGAGAACTCATCATCAGTGAATGAACCAATCTTTCAGTAATCTTTGTCACAGCAGGCAAAACAGAAATCGGCCTGTAATTTGTAATCGCCCTGTCTTTGCTTGAGATTAATCCTCGATCGCCCATGGTGAAAAAGAGATATCTTTTGACCCAGGAAAGGGCTATTCATCATTCAGCAGGGCAGTGGGCTTGCTTTTCCCAATGCACACTTCATCTGCCCATCCTCCTCTTTTTAATGTTGGATCAGCTTTCATCTCTTTGCTGCCTCTCCCCCCCCCCCTTTAAACTGAGCCTGAACGCTCTAGACCTTTATGTGCACGGAACATTTTTCAGTTTTTATGGGGGGAAAATGCTTTAGAGTTTCCCTCTGATTCTATTTTTTCAAACATGGTAGGGTGGGTGGGGGTGAGCAGAGGCATGACAATACTTCAGATTGGTCCCAATTACATATAAATAGGTCTCCTCGTTATTATGCAGCTACAGGAAATCTGCGAGGCAATATTATTTGATAACGCAATGCCTTTGTGCAAGGTAACGAGTGAAAATGGGCAAAGCATGAAAGCCTGCATTCTTTGTACTTCAGGGCAAAACTAAACATGAAAAGGAATATGGAGCTGCAGGCAAAAATAGTCCTCCACATTCGACTCTGTAACGTCTAGTGCAATTTGCTCCATATGCTGATGTCATGATGCAACATGTGTTGCCATTGGCTGCTGGTGGCAGAAGTGGGGAAATGCACAGAGAGTTGTATCCAGTTGTGTCATTTCACTAGTGAGAAGGAACTACTGGTGAGGAGGATTTCCCCCTCCCTGCTGCACATCCTAAATTTTCTCTGGAGGGTTGGAGGACCCTCCGGAGCAGATCTGTGCTGTGCTTGGGGGAGTGGCAGAGGGAAGGAGAGGACAGGAAAATCCCCTCGTACAAGTGGATTTCTTTGCACATGAGGGTTGGATCCAAACCACTGTAATGGTATTAGAACCCAGGCTAAGTTGTGCTAGCGGTTAGGAGGAAGAAGGAATGTGATACAGAGTTGCCATTTTTTGGTGGCAGCTCTGTTTTCCTTATTTTGTTTAGTTCTGCCCCCAGTGAAGTACTGAAGGTGTTTTAAGGTGTTGTTTATACCAAAATAGAATACATCTTTATGTTACTCCCATACACAGATTTCTGTTAAGAGCCATGACGGGAAGGTTCAAGGCACAGGATGACCCACAGAGATCATAGTATTAGTACTGCTGAGCCCTTGAACCCAGTTGTAGTCTTCACCAAAAACAGGTGTGTTGTGGGCTCATTAAAATGCAAAAAAAAAAAAAAAAAAGCAGAGGTGGTTTTTTAAACTACTTTTACTGCCTCATAATAATTGTAACAGGGTCGCTTTTTGTTAGTAAAACTAAGGAATTTGTACCTTTAGCACACATAGGTGTACCACACAGGCTTGTTATGACAATTGTGACTAGGGGCTCATCTACACCAAGCAGGATATTCCACTATGAAAATGGTATGAAAGTAGTATATAAAAGGTTGGAGCCACACCACTGCTTTATAGCAGTACTGAAGTGCACTGACAATTGTTGGGGCCCATTGACACATACCATATACTGTTTTCATACCACTTTTATAGTGTTATATCCTGCTTGGTGTAGATGTGTCATGGGCCCCAACAGTTGTCAGTTCACTTCAATATCACCATAAAGCAGTAGTGTGGCTCCTGCCTTTTATATACCGCTTTCATACCGGAATATCCTGCTTGGTGTAGATGAGCCCTTAGTATAAAACCACTGTGTTGGCCAGAGATATAGGTACACCCGAGGTATAATCCCATGGTGCCCCTGGGTAGCAGGGAGATTATAGCCACAGGGAAGACACTTATATAAATGGTTCAAAGTTAGGTGAGGTTCTGCAAACCATTTAGGTACAGTTGATTGGTATGCTTTGGTATTGGGTACAAGTACAGATGTTCTGGGATTTTGTTTGGCCTGCATTTCAAATCAAACTGACTTGATCTGCATTTCCTGAACTAATATTCAGGGCAGAATGCAGTTTTCCTTCGGATTTTGCACTTCTCTGCATTTTGCAATGCCATTCTCAGCTCAAACACTGTACTAAAATGTATATAAAAATGAATACCGTAGGACAGAAATGTATTTAGAAACACTTACTTTGAAAGAAAATACACTTAGAAATGCATATTTTAAGAGAAAATACTTTAAAATATTTGTTTAAATTCACATTGAAATATGATTTTGTGTGTGTAAATTTTTACCTCCCCACCCCAGCAGATTAATGCAGAAACAGGACATAACGCAATTAGGACTAGATCCAGATTTACACTGGATCAACTGTGCTGGCAGAAATTTATTTATTTATTTAGAACATTTATATCCCACCCTATATCATTAAGATCTCAGAGCAGCATACAGATAAAAGTATACAGTATAAAACAATAAATTTGCACTGTTAAAAACAAATTAATACATGGTTGTGCTGGTCTTGGACCGTAATAAAGTGATTGAAATTAATACATGAACCAAGTTAAAACAATATATAATTTAAAAGCAGAAATGGACATACTCTCTTCCTCCTCCCTATAGCAGCCCCTCAGCCCCCTGAAAATACCACACAGAGAGTAGTATCCAATGTTAGTCCTATGTAGAGTAGACCTACTGAAATTAATGGGACTGAATTTAGTCATGAATAATGTAACTAAGGGGTCTAGTCTATGTAAAACTAGCATTGGATACTATCCAGAGAATCAGGAGACGTTGCTGAATGGGGTGAGTTGTGGTGTGGAGAGAGGGCACCCCCCAAATTGGTCAGAAGGCTCTTCTGTGAGCACAGCCCTTCTTTTTGTGGAAGGTCCCTTCCTCTCACAGAAGGCAGGTCCTGGATCCAATCCTATGGAATGCACGTATGCAAAACTTACACAGACTAGAAACAGACTGATTCACCCATTGCTAGGTAAATCTTAGAGTTCAGTAGGCATAGTGCGAATACTGGTACAGTATCTGTTAAATAGTTCCAGGCAAATGGTATGCTAATGGCCTATGTGATGGTGTGGTTCGTGTAAATGGAATGACACAATTTTACTTGCGACTTCTGAATATTATCATTACATGGAGTATAACATACTTCCAAGAAGGAGAAGAAAGTGTCAAAAAGTGTTTTCATCACACACACATCCCATTTTTAGCTGTCATGCATGTTCTGCATACTGGGACACACAGGGTGCTTCTGTTGGGCAGCTGGAGTGAGAATATTTGTGTGTGGGTGTAGCTGATGCTTATTTCATCCCAAGAATGGGTCATAACATTATGGTCTTCCACTCATTGATGGGCAGGAATGAGGCCAGTGAAGGACCAGGACAAAATTGCGCATTTTGGTTAGTGTAGTGCTAGTGCTGTAGCAAATTGCTACTTTCCCATTTGCACACGTAACTGCTAATGATGTCACACCAGTTTTGGCTTATGCTAGCACAACATCATTAGCGCTAGTGCTGCATCATTTATAGAGAAAATAATTTAGCCATTATATGAAGTGACTTTTAAAATGTTTAAACATGTATTAGTATTAAGCATGATCTAACCAAATCCAAACATTTTTATGTCTCACTGATATTTTATATTTTATATCTCATTGATTTCAGAAGGAGGTATTTAAACATGTACTCTACTTTCCTATTCAAATCAATGGCACTTGAAAGACTTAATTTTGGCTGGATTACTCCTATATTTTTATATGTACAGCCAGCCGCCTTGGAGGCCTGTGGCTGTAGAAATAATAATAATAAAAAATCTTATTTAAATATTTCAAATATATATATATATATACACACACACACACACACACACACACACACACACACACACACATCTACCCCCTTGTCATGGTCGGATCACTTCCTACTGAGGTTTAGACTCTCGGCGGCCTTTCCCCTCTGCAAGGGTGGGGGGCCTATTAAAATGGTTCGCCCCCAGAGGCTAATGGACTCCGATGGATTCCAGAGGACTCTGGGAGATTTTCCTGCTGATATGGCCGGTGCTCCTGTCGAAGCCCAGGTTGCCCTGTGGAATGCAGAGATGACTTGGGCGGTTGACACGATCGCGCCCAAGCGTCCTCTCCCTCTGAGCAGAGCCCGGTGAGCTCCTTGGTATACACCTGAGCTGAGGGCAATGAAGCAAGAGGGGAGACGGCTAGAACGCAGGTGGAGGAAAACTCGTGCTGGGTCTGATCGAACACGGGTTAGAGCTCACTATCGAGCCTTCTCTGTGGCGGTGAGGGTGGCAAAGAGACAGTTCTTTTCCACCAGCATTGCATCTTCTCAGTGTTGTCCGGCGGAGTGGTTCGCAGCCTGTTACACTCTGCGCCAGGGCGTGAGATAGTTGAACCCTCGGTAGCATGCTGTGATGAGTTTGCACGGCACTTTGAAGATAAAGTTGCTCAGATTCGTCATGAATTGGACACCACACTTAATGCAGCTCCACTAGTAGAGGCGTTCAGAGCGCCGTCCGGTTCAGTTTTATTGGATGAGTTTCAGTTATTGAGGCCTGAGGATGTGGACAAGGTGCTTGGCCAAGTCCGGTCGACCACCTGTGTGCTTGACCCTTGCCCTTCGTGGCTCATTACATCAAATAAGGAGGGGATTGCCGGCTGGGTCCAGGAGGTTGTAAATGCCTCCTTGAGAGAGTGAGTTGTGCTGGCCTCTTTAAAAGAGGTGGTAATTAGACCACTCCTGAAGAAGCCTAATCTGGAACCAAAGGACATTAACAACTACAGGCCGGTGGCTAATATCCCTTTCCTGGGCAAGGTGCTTGAGCGGGTGGTTGCAGGACAACTCCAGGCACTCTTGAATGAAACGGATTATCTAGATCCATTTCAGTTGGGTTTCAGGCCTGGTTTTGGAACGGAAATTGCCTTGGTCGCCCTGTGGGATGACCTCTGTCGGGAGAGAGACAGGGGGAGTGCGACCCTGTTGGTTCTCCTGGACCTCTCAGCGGCCTTCGATACCATCGACCATGGTATCCTTCTGGATAGGTTGTCTGAGCTGGGAGTTGGAGGCACTGCGTTGCAGTGGTTCCGCTCCTACTTGGATGGCCGATTCCAGAAGGTGGTGCTGGGACATTATTGCTCTGTGCCGTGGCTCCTAAGCCATGGGGTTCCACAGGGCTCTATCTTATCCCCTATGCTGTTTAACATATACATGAAGCCGCTGGGGGAGGTTATCCGGAGATGTGGACTGAGGTGTCATCAATATGCGGATGATACCCAGCTCTACCTTTCCTTTTCATCAAACCCAGGTGAGGCAGTGACTGTTCTGAACCAGTGCCTGGGCACGGTAATGGACTGGATGAGGGCTAACAAACTGAGACTCAATCCAGACAAGACGGAGGTACTGTTAGCGGGTGGTTCATCTGTCCGGCGAGGTGATGTTTCCCTGTCCTGGATGGGGTTGCACTCTCCCTAAAGGATCGGCTCTTGGATCCAGAACTGTCACTTGAGGCACAGGTGAACTCAGTGGCAAAGAGCACCTTTTATCAGCTTAGGTTGATATACCAACTACACCCTTATCTGGACAGAGATAGCCTAGCTACAGTTATCCATGCTCTGATAATCTCTCGTTTGGATTACTGCAATGCGTTATACGTGGGGCTGCCTTTGAAAACGGTCTGGAAGCTTCAGCTGGTACAAAACAGAGCAGCCCGTTTACTAACAGGGACTGGCTGGCGAGATCACATTACGCCAGTCCTTTTCCAGCTTCATTGGCTGCCAGTCCAGGTCCGGGCCTGATTCAAAGTGCTGGTATTGACATTTAAAGCCCTAAACGGTTTGGGGCCAGGTTATTTGAAGGAACGCCTCCTCCCATATGTACCTGCCCGGACCTTAAGATCATCTACACGAGCCCTTCTCCGTGAGCCCCTGCCAAAGGAAGTGAGGCAGGTGGCTACTAGAAGGAGGGCTTTCTCTGCTGTGGCACCCCGGTTGTGGAATGAGCTCCCCAGAGAGGTCCACCTGGCGCCTACACTGTACTGCTTTCGTCGCCATCTGAAGACCTTTTTATTCTCTCAGTATTTTAACACTTAATTTTAACTTAAATTTAAATTTTACTGTTCTAACTCTGTCTTTTAATCTTATATCAATTTTGTTGTGTGGTTTTATCCTGGTTGTGCTTTTTATACTGTATTTTGTAATTGTGCTTTTAACATGTTGGTTGTTTTATTATGGTTTTAACTTTTGTGAACTGCCTAGAGAGCTTCGGCTATTGGGCGGTATAGAAATGTAATAAATAAATAAATAAATAAATATTGCACAATATTTTTAAAAATCTTTTTGAAAAGCATCTCCCTGTGGAGAAAAAATTGAAAGCTTACATATGTGCTATAAAGACTGCCCAAGCAAGAAGTAAATTTAAAATTGAGCAGAATCTTTATTAGATTTTGCAACTATGATGAATTTGTTAACTGATTCCTGTTTATTTTATTATTTGGGGTCACAGACAGAGGGCACAAAGGTGGAGAGTGGGAGGAACCCTCTCACTTGCACCAGAGTCAATGCAAAATTTGTTTTCCCACAAAGATATTTTCCTGCCAGCTCCAGAGTTCAGAAACTTCCTACTATGACAGTGGATGCCAGCATTATGGGTGATGCATATCTTTTGGCTATATGAAATAGGAGCCATCACTTAAATAGAATAGTGGAATATCTCAACTCTTCAATGAGTGTCATCAGATGAGTGTTTTATTGCATGCTCATTACTGGCTACTCACAGTTTTTCATGGGTCCTTTTGAGGATGCTGTCTGCCTCCTGTGCGTCTCCCACTCCTTCTGGTCTTCTTTCCATGACAAAATAAGACCCCGGTAAATCCAATTGGGGGTGGGGAGTGAAACGTGCTGCCATTTCCGGCTGTGTGCAGGAAAAGCAGCGCAATAAAAATGCCCATTGAATGGGCCACGTGATCATTGTTTACTTCCTCTTTCTTCCCCATTTGAAAAAAGAGGAAGTACTGTGGGACAGAAACAGGAGGAAAGTTATGGCAAGGAAACGCAAATTGACACTTTCGGGCACAACCCTAACATGAATAACTGCATAGCTTCTAAAAGCAGGAGGACTGGGTGGGTGGGAGAGAAAGAATCAGAATTATTTTAATAGTGCTTCAGTGACAAAAATGA
Source organism: Elgaria multicarinata webbii (assembly GCF_023053635.1). Taxonomy (NCBI): domain Eukaryota; kingdom Metazoa; phylum Chordata; class Lepidosauria; order Squamata; family Anguidae; genus Elgaria; species Elgaria multicarinata. The sequence continues at coordinate 130,969,593 of NC_086171.1, forward strand.
ATGTGATTTTGTTTGTATTTACAGCAGCATTCAGGCTGCAGTCTTGACTCAAGCTACAGGTACTTCACATGACAGACATCTCTCCAGCACTCCAAATCCTCATTCCATTTTTCCCTGTTGTTTGCTCAAGAGCTAAATGCTTTCTATGGCCCTGTTAATGGGGATTGAGATTCCTGTTCTACATTAATGCAATAAATGACCCTGACTTTCATGGTGCTGCAAGCTGACATTATCATGATTTTGAAATGCAGCAATTTCTATTGCTACAGGGTATTTTTTTAAAAGCAAACACACACACACACGCTACGATAACTCTTTTCTTCCTTGGCTGATATACACAAAGATATATAAAACAGAGAGGCTTTCTTCCCTGCGTTCTGAATCGAGCTCCTTTGTCTACTTTCATCTTCTTTGTAAATAAATAAATTTAGAGGTAAGTCAAAGCCACAAGGAGAATCCCTGAAATCAAACTTGAAGTACTTTGATAAAGAAAGAAGTTCAAACTGCCTTGGAGATAGAGCTCCGGATGAATTTCTTTAGAGCTGTAAACACTCAACTGTGCCTTCCTGGATTTCTTTGCTTCCTCAAGAAATGCGGCTAAACGGAGTTTATGAATGATATACGTACTCCCACCCCCAAATGGAAGTTGTATCAGCATAGGAAAATATCATGAGAAGCACTGCCTAATTGCAATGAAGAAATAAATATAGTCCATTGTGCTATATATTTTTTTTAAAAAATGGGGGCCACTTGTTTTATTAATGTGCATCTAATCTTACATGATGCTTTAAACTCTTTTATTAAGACTTGCTGAAAGGTTCTCTTACTGTTTATTGTCTCTCTGCCTCGGGTCTCGCTTTTTTTGTTTAACATTAGCTGTTCCAACTACATCTTTTGACTTGAAAATGAAACAGCGTCTTTTTAATAGATGTGGGAATGAAATCTGCTCACCCCCCCTTTGCTCTTTTTCTTTAAACATAAAAGCTAGGCAGCTTTGTGAACAAATACTATCTTGGGGCAAAATAACACTATTTGACTGCAACTAATATTGTGCTAGAAATGCACTCGTCATATAGATTCTCAGATTTCCCTATCCCAGTACGCTGCATTGCCAGTGACATATCTATTATATTTTGCCCTAATTTAAACATGCATACGAAAAGTAGATTATCCCACAAGCAGCCCACTGCTAAGATTCAAATATAGCCCTGAGAGGGGGGAAAAGGAGGGGATCTATTCACTGGCACTATGGATGTGAAGGCCTGCTTAACATGTTCATCAGGATATTCCGGATTGTAAATGACAGAGAGGATTCTGGCATCCTTTGAGAATTTTCACTTTTTCCATAAATCAAATTGTGCAAGATGCTCTTCCGCTCTCTCGGGAATATACAATTAAAGGCAGCTGAAGATGTTCTTGACTGATGAGGTTTCAGCCCATCGCTGGGAGTTTATTTAGGAATTTTCCTCCCTTGGTTTTCTTATTGAGCAATTAGTAGTGCTAGAAAATCCATAGGACAGAATGAAAGGAATTCAAACTTGTACACATCGAGCACACGCAGGCTGTAAAGACACACTGCTAAAGTTGTAGATAGTCTCCCTCTCTTTTACACACACCGCTAATTTTATTTCATTCAGAGCATTTTGAATATACACAGTGATTTATCACATTTGGAAACATCATTGGAATAAACGTGCGTGATGCTTAAATGATCTGTTTGCACTATTGGTTATGCAGGCTTAAGCCTCACTGATTTCAGTGAGATTTACTCACGCACAACTCTGGGCAGGATTGAATGTTAAAACCCATCTCATTAGGCCTTATATGTGGATTTGAAGTGTGTGTGCATATGTGTGTGAAGTGACATGGTGCAGCGGGGAAAAGAATCCGTCGTAATACCAACTGTCGAGAGAGCGTACTTTTAAACTGGAGAATAGATAGCTAAGCCTCGCTTTAAATATTCTGCTTCATTAATTCCCCAGGTTAATAAAAATCTGTTTGTATGAAGATATTTGAGGATACAGATATTTGGAGCCATTGGATTACTTTTGACAACAGCGCAAGGAATCTATTCAAAGCTTATTTCTCCCCCTTTTGTTCATTGAGACCTGCAGAACCTAAGATAAAAAATGGCACTTGTCCTGAGGGCACCTCAAGGCATGTCATTAAAATTGGAATTTGATCCTCTTTTTCATGGTTACTTGGGACAATCAAGCACAGCAAACCTGAAAACTCATCAGTTTTTTTCCCTTCAAATTGACATGCCCTTGACTTTGTCAGTTTTTATTCAATATGCCAGGCTTGAGTATTTCAAAATCCCTTTAGATGTCACTCTGTCTTCAAGAATACAGGCATTAGGCCTTGTGCAAGATGCAAAGGATTAATTTCTTCTAAATATTTCTTCAGGATTTTGTATCTTCTTCCTTTCCCCTTCCTATAAAAGGGAAGGCAAAGAGGTAACATGCTTAACTTCAGACTGTCATTTTTGACAGCACCATGGGTTCATTGATAACTACAATAAACATGGCTTTGCAATGTAATTCCAGCATAAAATTTGAAGTAATGGTTTGTGTTATTGCAGCTTGATCTGTTTTCATGAAAACCAAATTTGGGTGTTTGGAATTTAATTCCCAAATAAATATGAAGTATCTCAATTTTAATTTTAGGACCTAACTGTTTAGCATTTCCTTAGATCTTTAGAAAAATTAGATGATGATGGATAATGCTACTACATAATAATAATAATAATAATAATAATAATAATAATAATAATAATAATAATAATAATTTTTTAAAAAAACCCAGGGTTTCATCATTGCCCACAACCTTATCTCCACCAGGAAATGATTTGAAAACTGGGCAAAGAAAAACTGAACTACATAACAGCCTCCATTTTGGTGTAGCTGGCTCTGAGCAGATTTGCATGATGAAATCAGCACAGCTATCTGAGTTTGCTCAGTTCGTAGATTTTGCTCTTAATACATTGTTTGTCTCTGGGAACAGTGGTGGAAGGAAGAATGTGTAGGGGTTCAAAGCATGGATGCTGTCTGGAAAGCTGATTGCAAATTAAAAGTGGCTTCTTTAAAAATTGTTCTTGTATTGTGTCATAAACCAAAAGCGGCATTATATAATTTGCAAAGCATACCTGCAGGGTATATAGATCTAATGAGTACAGTTTCAGTAACCCTGCTAGGATTTGTGCATTGTGCTGGAACTGATGCACACTCTTTGCCCTGACCTTAAGCATCCCTGTTGCTCATTCTGGCTCCTGTGGTTATCCTACCCGTAGAATAGGAAAGATAAAATTTGCCTGCAGTGACAGCTTCAGGCAGCCAGGGGATGTTGTGGTACCATGTGAGGACACTGCTGTGTGCCTCTCCGCTACTCGCCTGCTTTCTTTTCACTCTTCACTCTGGAACCAAATGTGGGGGTGGGGAGAGAGTTGGCAACAAGGGCAAAGAAAGGTACAAATGCTAAACGGGATAGCCCGAACTGGTGAGTGGCCTGGCTGAGATTCTATCTCTGAAGTATCAGCCAGTTCAAAGTTATCCTGACCCAACAAGGCTTAGCCTGAATCTATTATTATTATTATTATTATTATTATTATTATTATTATTATTATTATTGCCTTTTAACTTGTCTTTCAGGATGCATTGCTTATAAAAACACAAACATACATTTACAATTCAATACACACACATGCAGCAATAGCAGCAGCTGCTAACGATGTCTAAGCATCAAACGCAGACTGGGATAAGTGAGTCATCTGATTGTGTGTTGTTGTTTCTAAATTATGACAATTTCTAAATGGTAGGAGATATAAAGCTGCCTTATACTAGCCAAGAATTGTCTATTCATACTGGCAGCAGGGCTGAAGCTAATCATCTTCTGTATCAGCTGCTACCAGATGCTTTTCACTGGACATGCTATGGATTGAACCAGGGAACTCGTGCATACAAAGATGTGCTCTAAACCACTGAACTATGCTCCCTTTCTTTGAATGCAAAGGAGCAAAGGGGATACATGAGGTTGGGGCAAATACTGAGGGGTTTTGATATAATACATACAGCTGCTTGCTATGTGGTGGACACCATTTTCATATAGGGATAATATACCAATGTACAGTACTTATTCTCTCTCTCTCTCTCTCTCTCTCTCTCTCTCTCTCTCTCTCTCTCTCTCACACACACACACACACACACACACACACACATGCACACATTATGTATGCATTGATGCAGGAAATTGTGAATGCCTGTGGTTTCTGTATATATGCACATGCAGCAAAATGGACATATACATAAGACCATAAGAAGAGCCATGCTGGATCAGACCAAGGGTTCATCTAGTTCAGCACTCTGTTCACAGTGACCAACTGGCTGTCAACTGGGAACCCACAAGCAGGACTCGGGTGCGACAGCACCCTCCTGCCCATGTTCCCCAGCAACTGGTGTATATAAGCTTACTGCTTCATATACTGGAGGTAGCACATAGCTATCAGGACTAGTAGCCATTGATAGCCTTGTCCTCTAGGAATTTATTCAACCCCTTTTAAAGCCATCTAAATTGGTGGCTAACACTACATCTTGTGGTAGTGAATTCCACAGTTTAACTATGTGGTGTGTGAAGAATCTACTTTTCACATGTGAAGTAAATACTTTTCACATCTGGTGGCATTCAGTGAGGAGGGGAGGGTGGTTATGGAAAAATTAGTTGTGGCTTCCATTTCACACACACACACACACACACACACACACACACACAAATGCAAACACACACACACACTATTAATAATAAACTACAGAGATAAAAGTATCATAATGAGAGCAAGCCCAATGCATTTTGAACTTGAATCAACTTTTCATCTGCTGAGAATTGAAGTCAAGAAGCAAAAAGTCCTTCTGAAAGGTTATCTCTTGCAAAAAAAAAAGTCTATCGTAAATCGAAGTACATGTACAGGATTTGCTGTTCTTTTAAGAGAACAGAACCGCCCTTCCTTGAACAGGAGTGATTCTCTTTGAAGAATGGCCCTTTCTATTTGTGGAGGGGGCTGTGATCCAACCAGAAGAGTCCATGGAAAGGGCAGGAGGCAATTTTTATCCATTTCCCCTTCCTCCTCTGAATCACTTCCCATGCTGTTTTGGATGGCTCCCAGCTCCCGCAAGCAGATTTGTTGTGGGGTGCAAGGAGCTGTAGTTTGAAGGGGGAAATCTATTAAAACCAACCCCTCTCCCTTCTTTGAGCAGAACTCCAGTCACGAATCTATGGACCCAGTCCCTTGAACTGCCCTCTGCATCCTATTACCAGTCACGCCTGTTTTTTACCTATATGGATTGGATGCTAGTTACAGGCCTTAGCTAGACCTAAGGTTTATCTCAGGGTCGTCCCTGCCTGCTCCCGGGATATCCTGTGTGTCATTTACATGAACAGGGATGACACTGGGATGATCCCGGGATAAACCTTAGGTCTAGCTAAGGCCTTACTCTCTTTTTTGGTACTCGTAGCTATAGGAGCTTGCTATCTGGTCATTTTGTGTTTTCCATAAAGTCTTTTACACTGATTTTCGTTTAGGGAAATGACATGCAACTTTGATAAATGGAGAGGTCTTGACCTCCTTCTTCAAAATGTAACCCAGCAATATGATGTTATGTGGGCCTGTACTCAGCCCTATTGGAATCTAACATGTTAAGGCTACAATTCTATCTTCAGTTACCTGGGAGTAGGCCCTGTTAAATTCAATGGGATTTTACTTCTAAGCAGAACTTCACAGTAAATAAGGGATAAAAAATCCATTAACTAGATGATCTATAATATGCCTCAAATTGCTATGTGTGCTGAAAAAAAAAAATAACGTAGGCCCTGCCCCCCAATGAAATTATTTCCAAATTATACAGTTGTAACAAACATGGCATGCTTTCTTGACCTCCATTCCTGGGCTGCTCTGTGTAGGGGAAATGTTGAAGTCTTTGCATTTGCAAATTGGAAGTTTGGGGCATATATATCTGAGAAGGGTATTGAAATGCAGGGTAGAGGCAATGCCGTTAAGGAATGAAATATTCATTTGCAGAAAACGCCATGAACAACAAGTGTCCCTACTTCATATTTCCCCAAAATGTTTGCTCTTAAGCACTATGAGAAGCAGACAAATAGAAGGCTAAAATGGTTCCCAATACAGACTTTATGAATAAAGAGGAGGCTGGCTGAAACCCTGTACACAATTTGGCTGCTTCAATTCCATTGGAGTCAATATAAGTAGCCTAACTGTTGTGTGGGGACTTCACAAATGCCATGTATGGCTCTCTGTACACTATACAATGCCTTGAGAGTGTGCATCCAGGGCTTGGTAGCCTCAGCAGGTTTTAGCCAGCATGAAAATAACATTGGCACACTATTATTATTATTATTATTATTATTATTATTATTATTATTATTGATTTGGAAGCTGTGCAGGTAAGATATCAATGGCTAGGGTATATGATTTTTTAAATTGTCAAGTTCTCCATCCCTGTTCCTATTGTGGATGATATCCTGTGTGTTAACCTCTTTAAAGCCAATTGATGCAATTTATATGTCATGCAGTCAAAGCACTCCTAACAAAACATTTAATATGCATTGTTCAGCCTTTCCCAACCTGGCACCCTCCAAATGTGTTGAACTACAACTCCGATCATCTTAATTTAGAGCAATGATGACAGTTTTAGTTCTAACACATCTGGAGTCCAGGTTGGTGAAGGCTTGCATAGCTATAGTTCAGACCTTTCATATGATGCCTGCCAATTACAAGAGGAAGTGCCAATGGATGACCTCCACGATTGCTTCCTGCTAGATGAAGGTAGGAACAATTGACCTGACTCTTTCTACCTCCATCCCTCCCCCACCCTTGTATAAAGTAGTCTGTGCTGGTTAGATGGCACATAATTCTTTCTGTCTTCTTCAGAGGGTTAGGCCAGGATTATCAGTTCTTTTTTAGGTCACTTCCCCTTCACCTGGCCTGCCTCACCTCCTAAAATATATAGATAGGGAATTTAGGAGATTACATTTTTCTTCCAAATCCTAGCCAAATGTCAAGTAACGGGTAACATGCTTTGACTGTAGGTAACTCCTGACTGTTTAGTAAAAAAAAAAAAGAAGTGATTAGACACATCTCTAATTTATTGATCCCTGTCCTAAAATATATTTATTCTGAATCAATTATATAGTAAAACTTTTGAATTGTAGTGGCCAGGCAGGAACAGAGGAGGAACAATAGCAAGGTTGCCATTGCCACAGAGAAAGCAACTCATAACCATGGCAACAGAATCTATGGCCTGTCTTCCCCCTATGTGGAAATAGTCCTAGATTTTCAGCAATGGAGTGAATGCTTTCCTATCTGTGAATACTATTTAGTTTAGCAAGTGTGGTTCTTCAGCTCAGCGTACTTCCCATCACTTCCACTTTCCCACTTCCTCTGTATTCTTCTTCTTCTTCTTCTTCTTCTTCTTCTTCTTCTTCTTCTTCTTCTTCTTCTTCTTCTTCTTCTTCTTCTTCTTCTTCTGCCTTTTGCCCAATGCTGGGCCTCAAGACGGCCTAACTATATGCTTAAACTATATGGTTTGACTTACAAGAAATGTAAGGCATATATTCAGTAAAGTTTCTTTTTCTCTCCATTCTTGATCAAGTTGACTTAACTTAGGACCAAAGATCAATGTGATTTACTGAATGTGTAGATCTGCAGTAAATCCCACAGATTAACTCTAAAGAGTACTGTAAAAACAGTAGATTCTCAGGGATGGACCCTTGTTTTCAGTTGATTTATGCACATTTCAATTGTGTCTAGACTGGGGTTCTAAATTTACAGATCCTCTCCAACTGCATCTGAACTCTCATAGCTTCTTTTTTTCCTCCCACTTGGAATACTTTGTGAACCCAAAGGTTGTTTCTTGGCTGGCCCATGTATCCTAATTCACACATGATAACATAAACATACAGTATATTACACACATTACAGTCCTATACTGGAAGGGCTTTTAGAGAACAGTTCTCTATAATGTGTTCTATTTGAAAGGCTGCGCAGTCCAAGCTTCCTATAACGATCAATAACTGTAAGAAGGAAAACAATGGCCTTGACGGTATTGCCTAGCAAAAGTTAGCACTTGGACAGCAGACTTGGCAGGTACATAGGTCACCTGTCAAAGTCTCCCCTGCTATGGCGATATATATTGTATTTCTATTTAAATTAAATAATTCTTTATAGATTTCTATCTATCTATCTATCTATCTATCTATCTATTGGTTTCCCACAAACACAGTTTGTGGAGAACAATCAAATCTAACAAAAGGTGAACAGAGACTTTAAAGTGATATTTTGTTAAATTTAACAGCTAGAGAATTCCTTTTTGAGCAATCACTAAACTTTGACTGGGTTACTTTTAACTGTAGGTAACTCTTAATATCTTCATGATTTGTTTACAAGCCATATGTTTCTGGCATATCATTCTACTTTGGCCTGCCCCTGTGTTTATAAAGGTACAGAGAGACTTTTTTTTGTATTTGTATTTCATTTTGCTCCTATTTGCAATTAATTGTGCTTGTTTAGTTATACTTAACTTTTTATATTAAAAGTAAAACGTTATAGTGCATTGTATTAACAGACTCTCAACCCAACCCACCTCATAGGGTTGTTGTTGTGAGGATAAAATGGAGAGGAGGAGGATTATGTATGCTGCCTTGGGTTCCTTGGAGGAAAAAAGGTGGGATATACAATGATAAAAAAGTCTAATTTGTTAAAAAAAGTTTTACAGACATAAATAAACCTCTGACTTTGAATTACAGTGAAAACCCTTGTTATTTGTGGAATCTGCATGTCAAGAGCTGTCCAATGAAGTATCTTTCATGAGAATCGGTCAATGGGAAGGCAGTCAAAAGGGATGACCAACTAACTCTTGACTTTGAATTATTTATCTAAGATAAATTAGCGCACACACAAATTATGGAAACCTGTATCTTCTTTGATTCTCTGATGCATTTTTTCTTGGCAATGTGTAAGTGGCCACTCTAGTCTGTTCCTACCTGCTCCCATTGCAGCTGGGTTATGAACAATAAAATACCACTCAAAATGTTATGTTTTCTACCATTCTGACTTCAAGAAGCAAAGTCTTAAGTATGAGAGAGTCTAAGCCTTTTTTTTGCTTAGTTTCAGATATGGTAGTCCTGCTCTCAAAATGAAAAGTATTGTTACCCTCACCCCCACAATTCCCACGTATAAATTGTTTTATCATGTGCATTCATCCAGTCGGAGTTGTTCTCAGTGTTTGTAAAATGTGCTCTTGTTAAAAGGAATCTCCGCTTTTCAAAGTCAAAATGTTTTGTCCTGCCCTTTCTCCACTTATTTCTTTAGGCCCATGGTCTCCAGCATTAACAAGTGTTTGTGTGTGTGTTGGGTGTGAGATGCCCAGCAAAAAACATAGTTCATTAATAAAATATAATACTAAATTGCATGATAGGATTTCAGTGTGAAATGTAGTGGAGATAAAGTGCCATATATTCATAGTGTAAGTGCAATAAGCATTAATTAAAAATAGTTATTCTGATACATGTCTTGGTTTTCCATTTTTCATTCATTACTTGCTGTTAGGGCTGAAGAAAAGAATCATTGTAGTAGAGTATACTATTTATTTCCTATTCTCTTGTGGCATTTACTTTTTACTCTTTCCCTTTCCTCAAGATGATTCATAAATTGTCCTCTTTGAAACAACATCCCAAAACATCCAGAGATCTTTATGTGAGCTATTGAGAGGGTTTTGTTTTGTTTTGTGCACCTCCTGTGCTCCTCCTTGCTCACTTTAGAAAGAGTAGGAGGAATATCCTTCCTTTTGTATTTACGTTTTAGGGCATCATCAGATGAGCATTTTATTGCACGCTTGTAACTGGGTGCTCACAGATTTTTGCAGGTCCTATTGTTGTAAACATCTGCGTCCCATGCGCCTCTCACCTCTTCTAGCCTTTATTTATTTTATTTATTTATTTAAAACATTTGTATCTCGCCCTATATCACTAGGATCTCAGGGCGGCGTTCAGGTAAAATCATACAATATAAAACAAATATACACAACTAAGAACAAATCAAACCATTAATCAAGTTAAAACTAATATATAATTTAATTCTTTGCGTGACAAAAGAAGATCCTGGTAAATCCGAATTATTTTTGAGATGAATGTTGCTGCTATCTCCTGCTGTGTGCAGGAGAAGCAGCGGGATCAAAACGGCCCACTGAATGGGCCACGTGCATGTTGTTTACTTCCTCTTTCGAAAGAGGAAGTAATGAGGGACAAGCGTGCGGGCGGAGAAGCAATGGTAAGGAAACACGATTTCCCCCCAATGTAAGATGATGCTCTTACATTGGTTGATGCCAGTCTTAGCTTCTCTCAGAGAACTTCTGGATTCCTCCTAGTCTGATTAGTCAAATGTAACAGCCTCGAGCTCTCTCTAATCCTCCTTCCATTGTTAGCATGGCACCTCAATTCTAGTTCATTTGCCAGCTCAGTGCCTATCAATCGAATACTATGAAATCCATTGCTGTGATTTTTTTTTGGTGCTACAGTATATAGCTCGGATCCAACAGTCACAGTTTGATCCAGCCTTCTATGACAAACCTATCCTCAATTGGTGATCTGGGATTTCAGGCCATCCTATAACTTAGGCTGTGATGCTGCTTCCTTGTTCTTGATTATTTACTGTATTCAACTCATATGTTGCCTACAAAAACTACGATGCTTCCTTCAGGTCCACCAGGAAAGGGCAATTATCTTGATAATTTTAAATATATTACATGATCTTTGAAGTCTATTTTATGTCCCTATCCATGTTGCACCTGAAAGCTCATTATCCCCCTTTGGTTACACTACTGTTCTGAGGTTTTATGTAAAGCTATTATTAACAAATCCCCTTCCAAGAGGTTTGGAGGATTTGGTATGGGGGGGCGGAGAGGGCCTCTTACATGCAAACCCTTTTGTCTACCCATGAGCTGCAATGCCTAATATTTAATTTGGGAGTTGTGCTAGAAATAAAATTGAAGGGCATGTGCAAAGATGGCTGTGAATTGTAAATAATGTGGCGCTTGTGTTAAGACAGAATTTCTGATGGGGCACAAAGGCGTGCGTATCTATAGATGTGCTTTTATATTCAGTGCTGCACAGATTGCATTTGATTGAGATGGATGATTGAGTTACTCCGGGTGACATTTGATGGCAGGAAGAAGATTGTCAAGCAGTGTGCTTAAGGAATGTGTGCTGCTCACTGATTTGTGAAGAATGACGCAGAAGGGTGAAGCAGAAGATGAATGCGAGGTGTACTGTTATGCGAGGTGTACCGTTCCCAATATAGTTTAGGAATGTAATCACAGCAGATATTGCATTTGTGTTGCTTTTAATGGGAGATTCCCCCCTTTTGTTGTCTTCTTGTTTTGTTACTATTGAGCCTGTAAAAAATAAATAAATTGTGTAACAGAGGCAGTCACTGCTGTTCTCAATTGACATGTGCCCTAAGAGGGGTGTTATTACTGACCAGGGTGCTTTGAAATCAGACTGTCAGTCAATCAACATTTACATGGCAGGATCATACCTCTGTTAAAGTGACTGCAGAAATGCAAAATAAATGCAATTGTACCTGGAAGAGTGGAATTCCAGACAAAAGGGATCATTGGACGAGTGGGTTCTAGCACGCTCATTACTCATTTTTTACCAGGATCTTTTTTTGTCATGGGAAGAAGGCCAGAAAGAGCAGGAGATGCATGGGAGGTGGACGGCGTCAGGAATAGGACACATGAAAATCTGTGAGCACTTTGCCCTCATCTTGGACAGTACTGAAACAAAAGGGCCAAGGTAGATGTGATGTCAGTCACATGATTAGTTCATTGGCACCTATGTGAGCTTCCTTGTTCTTGAGAATAGCAGGTGTGGGGCAGGATTCTGATCAGAACAATGGTGGCACAAAGGGGTAAAGCCCCATCTCCTCGTGTTCTCTGCATGCTGGCTCTTTATGCTTTAAAAAACCATGCACACCAGGGTAGGGTGACCATATGGAAAAGAGGACAGGGCTCCTGTATCTTTAACAGTTGTATAAAAAAGGAAATTTCAGCAGGTGTCATTTGAATGCATGCAGCACCTGGTGAAATTCCCTCTTTATCACAATAGTTAAAGCTGCAGGAGCCCTGCCCTCTTGACCAGAGCCCTGCCCTCTTGACCATGTGGTAAAAGAATTAAGTACCTTTCTCCGCCCGGTACTTCTGTTTCCAGTAGCCCTGACCAGAATCAGTTCATTGAGTTTGTGTGCAAGATATGTCTGGACCTCAATTTCAAATCACCCATCTCTCTCTCTCTCTCTCTCTCTCTCTCTCTCTTTCTCTCTCTCATTAAAGACTGTATTATTCTGCAGATATTTTCTACAGGATGCAAAGTAAATTATAAGTTAAAGCTGAAACTCAATGTACAATGTGGTGGTTTTTTTTTAACATTTATTCTAAAATGTGAGCTTGAGTTTTGGGATGACCCAGGCTGAAAAGATGCTCAGGGATTCTCTGAGGTAATATTCAAACTGACCTGATCATGTGTGTGTGTGTGTGTGTGTGTGTGTGTGTGTGTGTGTGTGTGTGTATATATAAACTTTGTGGCCAGAGGGCCTTAAGCTGTCGATTGGAGTTACCTAGAGAGAATGGTATAAATTCAGGGCTTACTCAAATGAGTGGAGAACTCATTGGGGCTTTGCATCATGCGATGTGCTAGAGGGCAGGAAGATCTGGATCTAATATGTATTGATTCTTTAGCCTCCTTGCTGGGAAACTAATTAGAGGAGCTTGAACACACTCTCTCTCTGTTGGGTATTTTAATATCTGGGTAGTTTAAAAGCTGCATTTTGTCAACAAGATGCCCCCCTTTTTCCCTTCATAATTTTACAGAGGCATCACTTTAGCTTTGCATCTTTTATCATCTCAATAAGCCAGCAGAAACATTGCCAGATAAGTCCCATTGAAAGTAGTTAAACGAGATCAAACATAACCTTTGCTGCAATGACTGCGGATTTGATCCTCTCTTGTGTGATGCTCCTAATAAGAAGAACTAGACATATCTCAGGTGTAAGACAATGAGCTTTAGTTAGTTTTCTCGAGCATCCTATGATGGCTCAGTGAGACTAGGATGCTGTTCTTGTGGCTGCTGGCTTTAAAATCCTTGCCGCAGATCTGATGCGTAAGACGAGACAAAACTCAGGCTTCAAGTCCAGGGCAATTACACTGGCTTAAAAACAAACATCAAAAGCTCCCCCTCCCCTCCTTCTCACGACAAATATTTGGGAGTCAAGTCAGGAGCAACTGATGGGGCCATTAATGCATGTTAATGGCAGCTACAGCGTAACGTTGTTCTGAATTTTCATTTATCGTGTGGAAGCTTTACTGCCATGCATCCTGCCAAATTGCACGTATTAATCATTTCTTCCACCTTAGTTGTGGTCCATTTGCGATAAATGGAGGCTTGGAGGCATTTAATTAAGGATATATTTTGAGGGACATTTCATTAAGTTTATGTTCAAATATATGAGCGTGTATGTGTGGAGAGGGCCTTTCTTGCAATACATTGTGCGTGAATTTGCTGAGGTTTTGAGGGCACTTGTTTTACCGGCAGCACCCTATTTCCATCCTAGTTCAGGGATTCGGGAGAGAAGCACTCTGGGATGTGAACTAAAAATCTAAATTGTCCAAATAGATTTGTTTTAGCAATACAGAAATTGACTAATGAGGATTTTGCAAATGGTTAGTAATAGATGTATAATTCTACAGCCTGGTTTCTATCTACTCCGATTTTTTTTTTAAAAAATTAATGACTAAGTATTTCAAGCTCAGTAAATAATAAATTCAATTTACCAGAGAAAAGTTTCGTCACTTAGCAATACTCTCTTGGAATATATATTTCTTAATTGGCATCAATGGAAAATTTCCTGGGAAGCATAACAAAATGGATCATTTAATAGATGCCCCAATCTCTCCATCCATCTATCTATCTATCAGCATAGCACATGATGTTTTGACTTTAATATGGTAATTATCTCAGACTGACTTCAGAGCAGGAAGCTGCCACCCACACAGCAGTGCTTAATTACTTTAGACTTCAGCTTGCCAAGTGAAAAATAGACCGTCTTCCCCCACCCCCAACACTGCATGGAATTGAAGTGATTTTCATTGTCATTTCAGGTGAAATGCAACATGACGTTATTAGAGCATCATGAGCAGGAAAATGCAAAATTCCCCCCTTGAAAGTCTGAAGAGAGGCTGAAAATATCTATTTCCACCCACCCACTCCAAATTGATTAATGGAGGTTCAAATTTGCATTCTTTCACTCTTGGTAATGAACTGCTTCTTTTTGTGGGGACTTTCTACAATGAATAGACTGCACTTTGCATGTCAAGATGTAAACTTTGTAAAGTTGTCACAAGCGGATGCCTTTGCCTGCATTTTGGGGGCACACAACTGGTTTAGCATGAATGCCTGCGTAACATGCAGCTTAAATGGCAAGTTTGAGAGTGCAACTAATCCAATGAAAGCGGTAATTAAGGAAAGCTCTGATTCTGACGGCTTACAGACTCAAGGTGTTTGCCTGTCCTTTGTCAACGGCAGGCTGCAAAACAGTGGCTTTTAAATAGGATGAAATGTGTGTGTGTGTGTGAGAGAGAGAGAGAGCGAGAGACAGAGAGACAGAGAGAGAGAATCTCTGCTTGCATATTTCAACTACTTGAAGTATTGCTTTTATTATTGAAAAGCATAGAAATCAGTACAAGATTTTATGTATGTGTTGTTAAGTATGTGGTACTAATTGATTTGATACACGCAAACTGAAAAGTAATTTGCCAGAAAGAAATTCCTTACTTCACAAGGAAAGGGTCTGGTTGTCTCACTGTCATCCAATTCTATATCCAGTGATGTTGTGGTGGGTATTTGGTTAGACTTATCATTTATTTGTCTTTTAAGAAATCACTCAACTGATCAATCACTTTCTTAATATTTGCATATTACCAAATCCTCATACATTATGAGTGCCTTTCTGAGATACTGGAAGATTAAGACAATTCACAGTCACATCTAATTTTCGTTTTCATTTTCTATCAAGGCAATAAACTAGATCCAAAACAGCCTGAAAATAAATAGATAAAACAAGTAACTTGCAATCCCAGTGATTACATTTTCCATCACCAATTAACATTTGGAGAGGCACCCAGTGATAGCCTGAAGCAGAGCCCAAGAAGCAGCCCTCTGTTCTCATTATTTTTGTTTCTAGGATGGATAATGCTTGTCTGTATATGTGCAATACAACCCACTTCAGAACCAACTGAAGTCGAAATACTTGGATTCCACCTAATTGGGTTAGACTCAAGATAATATGATTGAAGTGGCTTTAATTTAACTTTTTAGTATGACTGTTTTGTGGATAATAAAGCTTGCTGCAAGGTGATATGTGAGGGGAGAGGCATTTTAAAGCAGTGTTAAATTGACGAGTGCAATGCTTTTCAATCAGTAGTGCTTCACAGTATGCAAGGTTATTGCCACACTTGTTCATGCACATATCTCTAACACATGCATGAACCTATTTCCATAAGCCGCATGGGAGGACTGCCTGAGATTGAACTGGAGGCAGAACAAAGCAGAGATCTCACTCTGCCGGGGTCTGCCTCTTTGGCCACACCCATCATCACATTGATTGGCTCAGCAGTCCCCTCCTGGAAAGAGATGCTGCTGCTGGGTCTGTACTGCTGTGGTGGCTGAACCACTGCACTGCTCTCCACCAGCCTTTCTCCCTTTGCTGCTGGCCAGCACACCACACAATTCACTGGTCCCCATTAAGCAGGAAACTAGGCTTATAGGGGAATTCCTCAGCTGCTAGGAAAACCTCTTCTCTCTGCATTCTGTTGCTTTTTTCTTATTGGAGGACAGACCACTAGTACAGCTGGCTCAGAAACTAGCGAGTTTGCCAATTTAACCATGGGTACCTAAGGAACTTTGGTCTGAATAGTGGAGAGTCCCCGTAAGGTACTCAGGAAAGAAAAACAGAGTCCACAATTTGGGACAACCCTAATGATGTGTTCATTAAAAGTCAATAACTGACAAAACCATGTTTGTTATAGAGAATGAGTTACTGAAGGCTATCCCAAAATGGGAGAGAGAATGAAGGAGTGGCCACTGTGCCTAGGTGCAGAGTAAATATAGCGTGAAGGGGAGAAGTGTAGAGAAGACAGTGAGTTGAATGCTTAAGAATGAAGAGAGGTGGTAGGAGAGAGAAGGAGAGACAATTTCACTTTTCCTTAGTCCGTTGAAGTGACTGGAGAGGGAGGAGGAGAATTCTCAGTGGTAGATTACATCCAAATTCAGGGTTCATCAGGCATTCCCTGGCCAGGGTAAGTCAACCACCGAGAAGGAACGCAAGAGTGGTGGGTGCAAAGATGACAACCAGCTAGAAGTTCCAAGAGCTAGATAGGAAGAGTATTTGCCAGTTGGAATGCTCCCCAAAGCACACTAACACTAGGAAAAAAGGGGAGATCTGGCATTCTGAGGCTGTGGTAGGGCTTCTATTGGGCAGGAGTGGAATGATGGAGTGCATGAACTCCAAGGCAAGAATTTCAAGAGTGAATTGGGCAGAGTGGCTGTTTCTGGACTGCTCTCCAAAGCACCCTTAGGTCCAGGGTTCTGTTACTGAGCCTCACTGTCTTTTTAATTATTTTGACTCCAGATCTTCATGTTGTCTTGGGAGGCTAAGCATAGGCTGAGGGACATCCAAGACCAGAAAGTTGCAGTATGTACTTGTTGACCTTAGTTACATTAAACAGTAGGTGAGACTTTCAGCATGTAGGCAGTATGAGACCTCTGGATATATGTCTTCCTCCTGTCCAGTCCCTAACCTAATCAATCTATCCAAGGTGCACCTTGAATTATCCAGTTCAGAACCCTTGCAAGGGAAAAAACACCATGCTGAAGCATTGTCACCGCAGGTAAGTACATTGGTGCTCATTCATATAGAGACCTGGCCGCCAAGTGTGCACCTGGAACTCAATTTTGCACACCACCTGTACTTTATATTCATCACCCATGGTGAGAAAAAGACAATTCCACTAGCACTAAGGATGCCTTTTTCCTCTTTGATTTTGAGAAAAACCCTCACTCAGGCCACCAACCCTACAAGAGAAACCTAAAACTCAGTGTTCTGTCTGTTTTGAGAAGGCCAACTTTGAGGACAGCTCAGGCTGCTCCAGCCCCCCCCCCGCTCTCCCTAGTTAGCTCCCCTCCCCATCTTACCCTTCTTTCTAGTCCTCCTCCCTTTTCCCATTTTTATTATTTTACATTTGGTTTGAACTGTGCGTTCACAGGGAATGCACAGTGTGGCAATGCTGCATCCTCCTTTGAGTTTTTGCCAGAGAAAAGGCCAGCAAAAGGGACATGAAAGGGCTTGGCTTGGCTTCAGGCTCCCGCCACAGAAGCAGTCCTGGTGCCCAGATGCCAAGGACAATCTCATTTTCTACTGTGTTCCCCAGAAAACCCCTTTTCCCTCCACTCTAAGGCCCTTTCTACACCATTTATTTTTAACTGTGCATATTTATTGTTTTATACTGTATGCTTTTATATGTATGCCACCCTGAAATCTTAATGATATAAGGAGGGATACAAAATTTTAAAATAATAAATAAGTAAATACTGGTGCAGAGGGAGGGAGGGGGAGGATCTTGTGATATCCTGATTTGGGGGCTGGTGTAGAAATGGCCTAAGAGAGGTAATGTCTGTCTTCCTCTTTCTCTGCTTTACCTCTGTTCTCTTCCCAACTCTTTCTCTCAGGAAGACAGCCATGCTGCCAGCAGCACTGTTTATATTCTGACATCTCCCTCTCTAACCCAACTAGATTTGGATGTCCATCCTGCACATATTGCCTCCAGTCTCCACATTTGGCATTAGGATCCTCCTTTCTGCTCTGTTTTAGAGTTCAACAAAGACTTGTTGGCACAAGCAGAATGCTGCATGTGTAACCGGCCTTTCATTTCTGTAACAACCTCACAGATCCATCTTGTCTATTGTTGTGTTATTCTTGATTCCACACTCAGGGTGGGCGACTTGTGGCCTTCCAGATATTTTGGCCCTAGTCAGCATTGCCAATGGTGAGGGATGATGGAGTTGCTAGCAAAAACATCTGGAGGGCCCACAGGTAGCCTACCTGCTTGCTAATGTCACCGCAGTCTAGCTAAGGGCACTGTGTGTGGAAGTTGACTTCTATATGTAGAGCCCTACTCCTTGGGAGCCTGGATACACAACTAGTGTTGTGTGTGCAACTGGGTGTTCTGATCTAGGAGCCAGAGCAGCACACAGAGCTCTTTTTGATAAGCTGTAATCCTGGCATTTGGCCATTTAGGAGGGTGAATTAATGGGAGGCTCCTGTTGGTGCCCCCACTCTTTCCCACCAAACAGCCGATCAGCACAGTGTTAGCTTTTTCACAAGGACCTCCATTGGACGAGCGTTTTATTGCACCCTCGTTACTGGGCCATGCACAGATTTTTGCGGGTCCCTCTCATGATGTCTGCCTCCTGTGCTCTCCCATTCTAGCCTTCCTTGCGCCACAAAAAACACTCCAGTAAGTACAGCTTTTTTTTTAAAGACGGAAGTTGCCGCTATCTCCTGCTGTGTGCAGGAGAAGCAGCAGGATCAAAACGGCCCACTGAATGGGCCACAGGCACATTGTTTACTTCGTCTTTCAAAAGAGGAAGTAATAAGGGACAAACACATGGGTGGAGAAGTGAGGGTAAGCAAACATGATTCCCCCCGCCCCCATGGGATGATGCTCAAGGACTCCTTTGGCATGCATATGTAGTATATACGCCCATTATTACAATAATCATGATGTGTTGAACAGTGAATTACCCAGTATAAGTACTCTGAAGGGTTAATCAATAGTGGTTCAAAACACCCTACCATTCTTAATTGGTGCCCCATACTTGGTTATCTTAGGGTGCAATCCTATGCATGTTTAGATAGAAAATAGTCCTACAACTATGAGCATCCACCTAGCTGGTGCATGCTGGGAGTTATAGGGCTTTATTCTATCTAAACATGCATAGAATTGCACCCTTAGTATGTAACATGCAGACTGAAACAAGAAGAAACATGTTCTTATCTATTCGGAAGTGAGTATAACAGGTCCATTTAAAATCCTATCCTCCTGATTATGAAATTGGCCTCATGTACAATGGTATATCTTGACTAGTAACTTGGCAAGATAACCTACAGGCATTTGGCCTGGCCTTATCAGCAGAAGACTTATGGGAGAAGGATGTATTTCCATCCAAATGGCACCCCATAATAAATTTGGCTGCTGCCAACATTTCTGTTTTAATGTTTCAATTGCAATAAGAGGAATCAATATACCCAAATGCCTATTTTTCTCTCTACAAGGTTTCCCCTCCTTGTTTTACAAGGCATCTAGAAAGAAGTTTGGGGGAGACATCTTGGAAGCATTTTCCCCCTTTCCAGTTTTGCACAAACTTTTCAAACCAGAAGAATGTGGAGAAGCCTTTTGGAATAAATCTAGTGACCCTGGGGAGTTTACAAATACTAGCATATTAATATACAGCTAAAATAATAATAAAAAACACCATGCTGCTAAAGATGTTTAGTATTATCAGCTCACTGCAGGAGTTTATTAGAAACTCCTGCTTTCTTTTATTAAAATTTCAATTGGCTCAGTGAATGAGATCCTATGTTAGTGTCATAAAGTGAGAAGCCAGAAGGAGAGGATATTGGCATTTAAACGCAGATTTCATTTTGAAAATATTTTGTCTCATGCTAGAATATTATATATCGCAAATATGCATAGTGCAGTGACAGAGTTAGGAGTGGTTTGAGTATTTTCCAGATCTGTCAGTTTCACGATTTCATTGTTTTATTGTAGCATATTGTTTCATCATTTTATTGTAACATTTTATACCTTTCACTTTTAAATGCATCCCAAGTGTTTTAAGAACAAAAGAATGGTATAGTTCAATATGACTCTTTCAGAAATGTACTTGACAGAGTTCAAATCGCAGAGGTGGGCTTTAAGGGTAATTAGAGTACAACTCTGAAGGTCTTCTGCTGTAGGGAACAATACTGTTCTGCATGGAAATGAACATGACAATATTATGGGCATCCAATGAGTTGTCCACTTAGAACAAGGGGGTGGGGTGTATATAGCTGAATCTTAAATGGAGAGGACTGAATCTTAAATGGAGAGCTGTGCGATTCAAAGAACTGTGGATAAACACACAAAGCAATGTGGAAGAGGGGACATTATGTTACTGACGTTCTCCCATGTAGCTAAGCTGCCTACCTGGTTCTCCTGTGGACATGGTTTGGGCCAAGTGTTGATTGCATAGTTTGGTAACCGTGCCCCCAGAGAAATCCTGCGGCTGGAAAACTTTACAACGATTTCCTCCAAACCGGTGCCCTCTGGATATTTGGGACTTCAGTACCCATCAGCCCCAGCCAGCAAGGCTAATGCATAGGGATTCTGTAGTACAAACATCAGGAGAGCACCAGGATGGGAAAGGCTGCTCTGCATGTATTTCTACTAGTGCAGAGCAGTGTCAGTGCAAAGGAGGTAATGCTCCTTCCCGGCATCTACATGGGAAGGAACGCAAGTGCGAACTTTCCCCTCTTTAAAAGTTAAAAAAAAAACCAATGGGGAGAGGGGAGGAACAGCCCTGTTCCTCCCCCCTTTTAATTTTTTTTATTCTCTGTATCTCTGCAGCTGCGCAGATACACATAATAAAATTAAAAAGAAATGTGGGGGGAGGAATGGGCAGCCAGAGGGATTAGAGGTGGTTTGCCCTGAGTCCCTGCCTCCTCTTTGTGTCCTCCTCTGGCTGCCTCGTTCCTTCCCCCCATTTTTTATTTTTATTATCTGTATCTCCGCAGCCCCTGTTCCTCTCCTCCCCCTTTTTAAATTTTTATTAACTGTATCTCTGCAGTTGCGGAGATACAGATAATAAAATTTTTAAAAAGAGGGAGGAACAGGCCCATTCCTCTCCTCCTCCTCCCTGTTTTTTTTTAAAAAACTTTTACAGGCACAGGGCCACTCATGGTGACCAATCAAGGGTTGCCATGGGCTCCACTGTCAAAGAAGTCAGGATAAGTGCCTGACTTTTTTGGAGCGAGGTTTCCAGGGTTTGCCCCCGGGTGGCTACGCAATGGTGGCTGCGTCATGTGGAGGACATGCCACTACTGCAAAGCCATCCTGGGACAAACCCTTCAAGTAGACAAGCCCTAAGACTGGAAACCATAGCTTCTTATATCACGCCTTTCTTTCAACATTGAACTCAACACTGTGTGCGTAGGAATTCTAGACACTGGCTTGGTTTGAATGACACATTAGTCAACAGTGGTTTTAGAACTCCATGGGGGAGGTTTTAGACCATCATTGAGAAACTTGTCTGGTGGGAAAACTCCACGCAACGGTGGAGGTTTTTTTGGGAAAACACACCACGCAGAATATCAACACTGTACAGAGGAGAGTTCCTGCACAAGCTATGTGTTGCTTGTCATGTGGCAGTTTCCGTGGAGTTTTCCCCATGTCTACAGGGTTGCCAGGCAAGAGTGTCAAAAATCCCAGCTGCTCTTGCCCAGTGGGGCTCTAAGGCATGAGAAAGAATTCCGTGCTGGGATGTGCTTGGGGAGTCCCGATTGTGCTGTCCCTGGGTGAGGTGCTGCGATTGCATCACCCCACATGTTCCCAGGGACAAGCACATCCCTTCGTCCACCCCAACCCCCTGACGCATGATCTATGTGGATATCAGCTCGAGGGGATGGAAAGCGCTTACCTGATGCTCTCAGGGGAGAGCCCGAGCTTGTTCCATCCCCTCACGCAGATCCACAAATGGATCACAGGGGGGTGGCACAAGTCTCTCTCCTTCAGCTGTCATGACCAGGACAGATCCTTACATGTCCCATCCCAATTCACCAGAAGAGAAGGGGAATCCAATGCACAAGCATTTTTCCTGCTGCTGCAAAGGATTCCCCTTCTCTTCTGGTGAATGGTTTCTTCTAGTGCAACATCTTTAACCCTAACGCTGGGGCACAGATGCCTACTGCCCATAGATTAATATAATCCAACATAGCATCAACAAATTCCAACATACCAACACAGCATGATACAATATAATACAGATTACAAAGGCTAAAGAAACCCCACATTTGAACGCTATGGTGAGGGGACAGAAGCTGGTTGTGGGGAGGGAATTCCCCATAGATTATCACAGGAGATAATTATCTTGCTAGTGGAAATTCTGCAGACACTATCTTCTAACGACCCCCTGATGAAGGCCTTTGAATAAAGTACATGCTGAAACACGCCGGGCATCATGAAAACAAATTGTTTGCATCCTGAGAGGACCTGGTTCGGAAACTCTCCTCCTTTCGTTTTAGGTTTTTCACTTTGACGCAATCACCACACCATCTCAAAATGGCTTTACAAACCATAGCTAGGCCCATTTGCATGTAACTTGAATTTTGGCCCTTAGGTTTGGTAACTGCACCATGGCTATTTCCCCTGTGGGTTTCGGAAATCTGGAAAATTGACATCTTTTCTAAATGGAGTGAGGTTATGTGTGAAGACCTAAGTAGCTGCTTTGCTAAGATGTCTCTCTGGGTGGCTGAACTATCCTGCTGAGGAAGGCGGATGACATTTCTTTTTCACTCTTTTATAGTTTTCTCCTAACGCTGCTGCTTTGGTGGTCCCAGTAAAGTGACATCTGGGCTGGGCACATTGCACACTCCGAAATGAGTGCGTGACTCTTTGAAATGCTGTAGCTGCAGTAATTAACGGAAGATTGCTTGAAATGCAAGACTCATCTGTTCTGTTGCTTTGTGATTACATAATCATCGCCGTGTTACTTGATAAAACCTTGCCTAAAAAGACATACTGAAAGCTCGGTCCAGCTGCTGATCCAAGATGAAAAACCGCCTTGCGTCCTCCCCACATCTGGACTCTTCATGACATCGCGCAAAGTTTGCATTTTTTTGCAGCTGCAGCCCTTTCATGGCAGGTTCTGAACATTTTACACATGGCTGCCTGCTTGGAAAATACTTTCCAGATTTACATGTTTACGGTATTGACACATGAAGCAGAAGGACCTTCTTTTTCGATTAGGACATGAAGTGCTCACAGGCTGCACACTAACTTTGTAAAAAGTGGAAATGGGTCGTTGAAATCTTTCAAACAAGTCAAAGTCCTTTTTGATCTCTGCTCCAAGTTTCTGTTACTGCCACAAGTTTTTTTTAAAATCTACCCTTAGCATTTATATATAAATATGGTCCTTGTTATTGTATATTGCTATTATCTCTTTGGAAACGTATGCAGCACATTTAATCCATTTCATTTTAAAGCGTAGGTCTTTCAGGATGAAATATTTTCAGCCAGCTTCAGAGCAAAACAAACAGCTCCATTAACTCAGATAGAGAGTGGGACCATCTCTCTCAAGCATCATTTTTTGTATGTGTGTGAAGGAACATTTTTTTATTTGACCCCAATTTTTAAGCTGTCACTAATTAACCTTACAAAGCTTTGCCATATGCTCCTGTTCTTGCAGTTCGGGCTACAGCTGAGTCTAATAGTTGTGAGAGACCACTGTGGTGACCACCAATGCGCAGTGATACACTGATCTTGTAGGAAGCAATGTATGGAAAATACTGACAAATGCAAAAGAGAGACTCTCTCTTTCCCCCCTCTCTGCCACATGCCCCTCCTCTAACGTCCAATGGCTGTTCTTCCTAGTTGCCTCCAGCTGCCCACTTATTATGTAGGAACACACTTAGCCCATGTCGTGAGGAGAACTGTACCACTCTACTTCTTCCCAGGATTTCTGATAGGGTACAAAGGTGTGCTAAACTTCCCTTCACTAGATAGGCAGGAACGACAAACTATGGGTTCCATAAGTTGTTTTATGCCAACTTCTGTAAGCTACTGCCTCAGTATTACTCAAGCCAAAACAGACATTATATCTGGGTCTAGCTTCCCCCCATTTTTACTCTAGAGTAAGTGCAGAGAGCCAATTTGGATCAGGAACTTGGCATGGGGAGGAAAGTTTAAGATCTGGATTGGGCTCTTTGCTCTGACTCTTGAGTAAAACTAATAAAAAAGATGTAGCTGCTAGAAAGATTTAAAGTACTGTCTGTTTTGACCAAGGCTGGCCCAACCATTAGGCAGAGGGAAGCAGCTACCTCAGGCAGCAAATGCTGGGCAAAGGCAGAAAAGAGTTGGAGGAGAGAGAGCTATGTACCTGCCTAAGCTAGCCTGCTACCTTCAAGTGCAGTAGAGGTTGCTGTCCCACTGCCAGTATTGAAGAAAGATTCAATTATCAGCACAGTCAACTTTTGTACATGGAATAGGAAGAGGTGCCATCTTGTCCTTCTCTTTTTGACTCTATCACACATCATCTCCAACTTGGGCCATATCTACACCAAGCAGGATATAAACTACAAAAGCAGTTTGAAAACAGTATATGGAATATGTCATGGGCCCCAACAGTAGTCAGTGCGCTTCAATAGTCTTATAAAGCAGGGCAGGATCTACACTACTGCTTATAATGGTTTATAAGGGTTTTGACAACTGTTCAGGCTCAGGACACATTACATATACAGTTTTCAAACAGTTTTCAATGTGTTATATCCTGCTTGGTGTAGATCTGGCCCTGTAGTGTAGATCCTGCTTTGGTTTATCATGCTTTATTCTATGACTGCAGATATTACTGTGGCTGGCAATTCCTCCCCAAGAATTGTGGTGTGTTTCTAAGGGCAGTGTGACACAAGAAGAGCTAACTGTGAGTCCTCCCCCATGGATGGGAAAATCACAATTTGGGATGGAGAGCATCAGTGTTCAGTCCTGATGCTTTATATGCTGAAGACTCCTTTAGAGCCAGGCAGTGGGATATAAAATCCTAAAATAAAACAGTAGACTTTTCTGTCAAAAATAGGGATTCAAATTCTGTTAGCTATTATTTCTTATAGCTGTCCATGTTTTATTAGCTCCATAGAATCCCAAATACACAGCTACAGTTATGCCATTCTTTAACTTTATGTTGTAAATGGAGAAGTGTGGCAGCAAGAAGAGAAACTAATCAGTTTGGTAGTCAACACAATTGGTTCTCAGGTCTCAGTGCAGTACGGCAACTTTGCAATGACTGACCTAATAATCTTGAGAAGGATGGTTTCTTGCACTCCGGAGCACTTCCCATGTAATGTCCCTTCTCTGCTTACAGCTGAGTTCTATAAGGATTTGTGTGATGCATTGGTTTTGTTGCTTCTGCACCGCTAAGTCCTTTATCATGAAGCTGGTCAATAGTTACACCTGCCACAAGATGGCATTTACCATATAATTTAGAACATGAGTCTCCATGAATTAGGGCCTAATCGTAGTATTAATAATGATAATAATTTTAAGATGACTCAGAGCGTCATCACACAGGGGAAAATCACATTTCCTTATCGCTTCTCTGCACTTCCTCATTTTTCCTGCAGGGGAAAGAGGAAGTAAACAAAGACCACGTGGCCTATTCAGAGGCTGTTTTTATCGCGCCGCTTTTCCTGCACACAGCAGGAGATCATGGCACATTCTGGTTTGTTTGTTTTTAAGTTGGATTAAAGTTGGATTAAAAGGAGTCTATTTTGCTATGGAAAAATGAGAGGAACATAAGAACATAAGAAGTGCCATCCTGGATCAGACCAAGTCCAGCACTCTGTTCACACAGTGGCAATCAACCATCGGCCAGGGACTAACAAGGCAGGACATGGTGCAACAGCACCCTCCCACCCATGTTCATCAGCAGCTGGTGCACACAGGCTTACTGCCTCGAATACTGGAGATAGCATACAACCATCAGGGCTGGTAGCCATTGATAGCCTTTGCCTCCAGGAATTGATCCAACTCCCTTTTAAAGCCATCCAAATTGGTGGCCATCACTACATCCTGTGGTAGTGAGTTCCATAATTTAACTATGCACTGTGTGAAGAAGTACTTCCTTTTATTTGTCCTGGATCTCCCACCAGTCAGCTTCATGGGATGTCCCCTGGTTCTAGTATTTTGAGAGAGGAAGAAAAATGTCTCCTTATCCACATTCTCCACATCATGCATAATTTTGTACACCTCTATCATGTCTCCCCTTAGCCTCCTTGATTCCAAGCTAAACAATCCCAGACTGATCCCTTCCGGCAGGACCAGTGGAATTTTAGGATGCTTTTAGGATGTTTTTTGTTTTTAGGAAGTTTTAACAATGTATACTATGTTTTTAATCAGTATTTTATACTTACTGCTGTTCCCCACCTCGATCAAAATGGAGAGGCGGGTAAGAAATAATAATAATAATAATAATAATAATAATAATAATAATAATAATAATAATTCCTTCCCTCATGGGGGAAATGCTCCAGCCCCTTAATCATTTTATTTGCCCTTTTCTGGACTTTTTCCAGCTCCATAATATCCTTTTTTAGGTGTGGTGACTAGAACTGTACACTGTATTCTAAGTGTGGTCGCACCATAGATTTGTATAAGGGCATTATGATACTGGCAGTTTTATTCTCAATTCTGTTTCTTATAATGCCTAACATGGAGTTTGCCTTCTTTACAGCGGCTGCACACTGGGTGGAAGGCGGGGAAGGCACACGGGAGGCAGACATCATTGTCTATATGACACATGCACATCCATAAGTGGGCAGTAGCGAGCATGTGAAAAAACCGGTCTTCTGATGAACCTCTCAGAGTAACTTACAACAAAATCAAAACATACAGAATTTAAAACCACTAAAACAATTGTCCACTAAATGTTGAACGTTGATTTGTAGTCCTCAGTGGGGAAACTCATATGATGGCCTAGATCCATGCAGCGAGTTGTTTTAAACAATATGGCATGCTTCCAGAAAGTTCACCATTGGGATATTGATTGCTGTGGTCAATGTAACAGCTGGACATGTTAAGTGTTCAACAAAGTCGTGTGTCACTAATGAAGTTGAACCAGCAAAAGACTGCTTATATGTTCAGCTTTTATGTTCTTGGATGACAGGTGGATTAGAGCTGTTAAAGTGCGAGTAGCTGCTCTTGACCAGATACAAAAGAGGGCAGGGCTCCTGCAGCTTTAACTGTTGTGATGAAGAGGGAATTTCACCAGGTGCTGCATGCCTACAAATGACACCTGCTGAAATTTCCTTTTCAATCCAACTGTTAAAGATACAGGAGCGCTGTCCTCCTTTTCATATGGTCACCCTAGGCTAAAGAGGGCAAGGAGGCTTGGAGGAGGAGCTAGGAAATCTCCTCAGTGAAAACTATGGGTACAATCCAGCCATACGGGTTCCATTGGTCCCTCTCCCACACACTCAAATGGATATGTGTGTGCATTGCCACACAAAGGGGAGGTGAATGATTGCACCTTCAACTGAAGAACTTTAGGCTAAACCAATGCCGGTCACACTTGCACTCTCAGACATACTGTGAGGCACTACCCATTGAAAAGCACTAAAGCTTTCTCTTGAGTTTAACGTTGCTTTAAAAGGCCTCTTTCCTCCCACATAACCCTACAGTAAGCTTTATTATCCACAAAGCAGTCATACTGAAGAAGGCGGATTAAAGCCACTTCAGTCACATTAACTTCAGTCTGAGTAAATTATTTTGAATCCAAGTATTACAACTTCAATTGGTTATGAACTGGATAGTACTGTTTGGATACATGTGAGCTTTCTACTCACTCACCCAAGAAGCAAAATAAAATAATAATAATAAAACCTTTAAAAATCCATGAAATGAACACTAATCCAGTTCTTTCTGTTGGAGTTTAGTAAGATGGAGATTTGAGAGAGAAATAAATTATTCTCATTTCTCCCCCCAGTCTTTCAGATACCTAGCAGGTGCTTAGAAGCTACAACGAAGGGGGGTCTGTACAAGTACTTGTGGAAACTGGATGCGTTTTGATTAGCTTTTAATTTTTAATTGCAAGTCACGGTAAGGCAAGGATTAAGCGAAGGGAAACAAAGAAGATCTAATAAAGGAGCCCATATAAAATACAAGTGAATTGTCTCATGAAATGTAGCTCTGTCACTAGAAATAAAAAAATCATAAAATATACAGTTCATATATTCTCTTACAGAAAAGCCTCACCATAGGCAGTCAGCTACTAAAAATTTATAAAGAAATAATCCCTGAAGGAAAGTGTGCATAACTGCCACTGTTCTGGGTGGGTGGGGGTGGGGTGCTTTTAGCTCAGGCTATGATGTTCATAAAGCATGTAATAGCAATTGCTCAGACTAGAAAGCCGCACTGGGTATGTGTATATATTTGAATTGACAACTGCTAAGAAGTTTGAATCTGATTTTAGCTAATAAACTAATTAAACATTTCATAGTTCTACAATACATAAATGGGTATCTAACAATGCCAACCATTTCTCGAAGACAATAATTTTTGATGCATATAAACTGCATCACTGAATCTTTACTGGATGCTATAGACAGGGTGATATCCTGGGGATTGCCCTGGGATTGTCCCTGTGTGTCCACATTACGCACAGGGCATCATGGGAGTAGGGAGGGATGATCCCTCCCTTGGCCTGGGATATCGCCCTACACTTTTGTTGCAGTTTTTCCATGGTCTCGGGATGATCCTGAGACCACGGAACATGTGGTTGGCATCGTGGGTTTCCCGGCTCCAGTGGGGGTGGGGTGGGGTGAGCGGGGATTTTTTTTTTAAAAAAAACCCTTACCGTTCGTGCACGAGTGCCCATGTGCTCCTCCGATAAAACAACAACAAAATGGCAGGCGTGACATCCTCTTCCTCTTAGGACGTCATGCGCAGCACGTAGACAAAGGGGGAGATCTCGCGAGATCGTCCCTCCTCCATCGCACTAGACCTGGTAGATCTATCCATGGCCTATGTTGTAAGTGGCCTCTCTAATATATAACCCTCCACTCACACAAATATTCACAGTTCTGAATCTTTAGTAAAAGTTCTGTGGCTTAATCTGCCTTCATAACATTTAATAATAATATACTTGTCTATCTGTGTACAGAGAGTTATAGACCATATTTGGGGAAACTTCAGTGATTCACTGGGGGGGCGGGGGGGAAGGACCTCAAATGTTCTTTCCCCCTGTGAAAGAACATTTCACAGGGGCAGAGAACACACAGCAAAGTTGTCTGAATAAGGTAACCATGGGCGTTACTAGACGAGGCTGTAGCGCACGTTACCTTCCGTAGTCGTGCCGACACTTACAGATGACGTTCACCAGGATCCGTCATTATCCTGCGGTGAAGCCTCTTTATCCCGTCGTTTTAAAAGTGAGTTTTAGAGCGCCTTTTCCTGCCGGCCCGCGCTAATTCGGAGTTAGGTGTGGGAGGATGTGAGGTCACTGCGGTCCGCACTGGGCAGGAAAAGGTGTGCTAAGGGGAGTGGCCAGCAGCTTCGGTCAAGCCGCCTCCGCCATTTGCGCCCAGTCTGCCAGCTGGGGCAGCGCAGCTGAGCGGCTTTTTTTTATTATTCCCACAGTGACAGTTTGCGCAGGAATGGAGGACCGGTAAAGTGGCTGGTGCGCTGCTGGGGTTGTGTGGGGGATGGGTGGGGGATGTGCGCCTGTTTTTTCTACTTCAACCTCTGTGTGGGTCACTTTTCGGAAAGGCGGGCATCCCACAGTCATGGGAAGTTGGTGATTCCTCGCGGTGGGCAGCCACAGCGGCCGCATAATGGCGGTGCTGTACGCTGCGCCGAAGATGTAAAGGCCAGCGGGGACTGAGGGGGACGGTCCAGGCATGAAGGGCTGTGTGCCTGTTGGTGTGGGTACGCGGCTGGAAGAGGGCAGAGCTGTTTGCGGTCTTTCGGACTTGCGCAAACCGTGCGGTGAGCGAAAAAAAAAGCCACGGAAATCAGGCCGGTGTGGCTGCGCAACCGTGCTTGCGTCAGCAGCAGCACAACCGGCGCAAACTTCCGCCACAAATCTAACGAAGGTGTGGATCATGAGGCGTCACGGCTGAACGGGAAAATCCGCTTTCACCGCTCCTCAACGACGGAACACCTGGTAGGTCTAGCAAAGCCCCATGAGTGACATCAGGAGTGCAGACCAGTCACACTGGTTTGCTTCTTTACAACCATGTCCACCAATGGACAGGCAACTATGGTTGCCCAGCAACCATGGTCCTTACCTCAAAGTGATCTACTCACATCCTTGGAGAGGCATTGGGCAGGAAACAACAAGTGCTAGGGGGGAAAAGACTGGAAACTCCTTATAGACCCATCTTCTATCTGCAGACTTAATCTGGATAGATTAAGTGAATATATACTGCATCCCTTCACTCTCCACCCGCCTCTCAGCTCAGTTTACATTGTTTATATGACCTCCATAGTCTGACTGAAGAAGAAGGTGCAGGTGTATAGAGATCAGGAAAGTAAAGCCACCATAATGCACTTAGGGTGCAATCCTATGCAAGTTTAGACAGAAAAAAGTCCTACAACTCCCAGCATTCCCTGCTAGCATGGCTGGCTGGGGAATGCTGGGAGCTGTAGGACTTTTTTTTCAGTCTAGCCATGCATAGACTGAAAAGCCCTTAGTTGAAAATACTGGGACATACTGAGCAGCCATGCATAGGATTTTGCTGTAACTGAAGTGTGTGTGTGTGTACATGACAATCAACAAGACACACATGGAGACACAATGAACAGCAAACGGGGGACAATGGAACTGGCTAGGGGACAAAGGCACAGCATGTAGGAAATGGAGATGGCAACTTTACATGGAGTGTAAATATCAACTGCTCTTCATCTGACTTGCTCCTATGTGGAAAGTAGAATCAAACAGGGCCCACATGGAACCATTACTTTTAGATTATCTCCCATTTGGCCCATCCCACAGGCATTCTTTAGATATGTGGCCATAGTCCCACCCTCACCACACTCTCAGAAAACAATTCAGCAGCTCCTGGCTCCTAGTTCTCTCCCTTATCTATTTGTTGAATTTATATCCCACCTCTCCGCCCAAAGTGGTACTCAAGTTGGTTTCCCTTCTCAACAAAAGTGTATACGTGTTAACTGCAGAAACACTCTTCCTTTAGTTCACAGAGTTCTTCCATAAGAGGAACAGTCCGTGCCATCTCCCTGCCTCTTTCACAGTAGGGTATTCGGGTTCTCTGGCCTTCGAGAGTTTGCTGTGCCCACTTCCAGGAGCCAGAGATAAGAACAGCAGAGCCACTGATCTATTTGACACCAAATCTCTGACTCAAGGGAAATTACAATACTTTCCGTTTGAGTTGTGACTCTCTTTAAGTCAGAGTGTTGGTGCTGGGAGATAGCATCTCCCACCTCAACAGGTGGGTCACTGACTCTACTGTTCTCAGCTCTGGCTCTAGCAAGTTGGTAAGATTGTGGGGTGTGATTAATGTTGTCCAAGGGCAACATAGTTCACAATCTCTCCATGTGTGTCTTGTTGTTATTCATTAACATAAACACACACTTCATTTACAGCAAAGTCCTATGCGTGGTCGCTCAATATGTCCAAGGGATTGCCCATTACGGAAAGATTTATTTATTCCTGGGCTATTTTTTATCCACATCCCAACATTGAGTAGGCATTGTAATGTGTTTAGCCATGTGTGTGTATATGTATTTACATGTACAGTGTGTGTGTGTGTGAATATATGAATTGCATATGTCTATCTGTCTGTCATACCACTACATAATATTTTTAGAACCTATTTTCAGTCTACATTTCCAGACAATGTTACCTGAAGACTAATCCTATCAGCACAAGCGAATACATTTTGCAGGACAGTGAATGTAACTGTGCCACAGAACAATTCAACAGATGATGGCATTAGCCTGGCACCATGGACCAACTTAAGACTATGAACTGGTACAGCAGCAGGATGGAATAAGTATGTTGTATTGGCAACAGGTACCATCCCTGTATGTGGCAGAATGCAAAGCTGTTTGCTTAGCAAAACATTGAGTAGAGATGGGATATGGTGAGTCAGCGGGCTGGGAACAAAAGGCATTTCAGCTGCCAGGGAGGGGGCTGAGGTGGTGCAACTTGACTCGTTTGAGGTACAAAAATTCTAATAGGATTGCCCTAGCTGGAAGGGAACATTGTAGGATGGGTTTGTTCCATGTGCCCTTTTCAGAATTCTGGTATTTTATTTAATATATTTTTGTCTATCTTGCTCCCAAGGAGCTCAGGGTGGCATATAGTGTTCTCCTATTCTATTACCTTCTCAACAGTCCTTTGACACAGATTAGGGTTAGAGAGGACTGACTCAACGTTACCTATGAAGCATCATGGCTGAATCGGGTTTTGAAACCAGGCCCGTTTCATTCTATCTACACACACTCTCTCTCTCTCTGTGCTAGATTCCCTTCTAATATTTTTCTCACAGCTTCCCATTTTTGAGACTCAGCTTGGTTGTCATGTGTATATCCGCCTCACACTAGACCGGCGCGTCCCCCCACTGATCTAGCTAAGTATTTAAAGATAAAAAGAGTTTCTCAGGACTTGTGATTCATCATCAGCCTAAAACCAAAAATCCTTCGTTCAACAGAGCTGCAAATGGGAATGTGTTATTTGAAGCAGCTGCTTTTCTGCCTCCGAGCTTTCGTTTCCCCTTTAGCAGGGCTTCCTTTACAGTTTTTGCACCGCAAAAGTTGAGGTTCATTTATAATTCTCTCCTCCTGTGACTAAAGCTCTATTGTATTTGTACCTTGCTCCAGGTAATACTCGGAAACACCACTGGCATTGCTATTACACGGTCTATGGGCTTGTTTATCTGTTAATTGATTCTCCTGGGGAGGGAAACTGACGCCACCAACCTAATATGGCTTAATATGATCAGGACAACAAAGCATTTGAAATTGTCAGCACTACTTGTAAGGCATTTTGCTCATCATTAATAGTAATTACTAAGCTTTTTTTTAATGGATCCTTTAGGATATTATTCATATGCAAGCAAAATATCCATGAATGAATAGAGATATTCATTGCTGATATAGCATAGCAGGGCTGGTGTCAGGAGTTGGCATTGTCAGGCGCTTGCTGAGGCCCGCAGTCCAAGAGGGGGCCCACTGTGAATGCTTAGGGCCCTGAGACCTAGTGGCTGTCTCAGCTAGCTGTTGTTGCCTGTTCACCTGAATGCTATATGCTATTCTTTTCTTGTCCCTCCATCCCGCCCCCAATGGACAAGTAAGTTACTTAACACAGAGTCCACTGAGTACAATTTTATTTAAAGAAACTCCATTTATAGACAGGGATCCTATACACACTTACTAGAGCATAAGACCCATTGAACATACTAGGCCTTACTTCTAAGATTTGTAATGCAACTCTAAGTGTGCATTTTTCTGTAGTGTCTTCTGCAGAATTCCATTACAACAAGAGAAGATCTCTGGATTAAGGCCAAACTAGATGAAACATACCACGTGTGTGGGTGCATGTGTGGTGGCGGTGTGTGGGGGGAGTTATATCTATTTATCTATCTCTATCTCATGGGGCTACCAATCCGGATTAAGAAAAAAACATGGAGGTGGGGAAAGGTCTATGTTTTCCTGACAAAAATCCTTCACAAAGCTGCAATTTTACATAAAGGGAATCTGCTATAGGTGCAAATATATGCCACCCATTGTCAGACGCTTGCTGAGGCCCACAGTCCAAGAGGGGGGCCACCGTCAATGCTTAGGGCCCTGAGACCTAGTGGCTGTCTCAGCTAGCTGTTGTTGCCTGTTCACCTGAATGCTCTCTGAGTAAACTGAGCAGTGACAAAAGAACGAGAAGGAGCAGCAACTTCTGCTTCTTGTTTCCTCTCGCTTTTGGTGGCCAGAGGAGGAGGGGAAGGGGTGATGGTGGCTGCTAGGGAGGCTACATATGAATGCCCCCCCTCAAAAGGACACACATCATCCAAAATGAGGACAGAAAAGGACAGCAGTTTGCATAACATTAATTTAAATAGAAATACAGTTCATCTCATAGGGAATATTGCATCCTTGCCTGGAAGAGGGCAGTGTGATTCATGGGAATTTGACCACAGCTAGCCTTAGGATCTCTATAGCCTACAATGTAGTTTCCTGCGGTTTCTTCCTTTTGCTCCTCTCCTGCCTCACCCTTCCCACTCTATCTGACTTCTGCCATTGCTGGAAGCACACGTCTTTGGTCTCTTGCTCCACAAAATGGACTGAACAAACTCTTTTGAAACTCTATGCTGTACCTGCATTGCAATATACAAGAATATTTGTGAGTAAAACTATTCCCCCTTCACTAAAGAAGGGCGTGGTCTCTTTTATTGTTCTAAGATAGACTTGTGTGTATGAGGGAGTGGTAAAAGCTCATTCTGTTTTGCCTTTTGTATTGTCTCAGCTAACCGCCTTTCTAACAGGAGGCATCATTACTAAATAATTTTTGTGAACCGCCCAGAGAGCTTCGGCTATTGGGTGGTATAAAAATGTAATAAATAAATAAATAAATAAATAAATAATCCCATCACATTTCACCATGGAATAGAAAACTGTGGCCAGGTGACCTGTGTACTTGCCTATTCAGTCTGCTCTCCAGGTGCTAGTTGTTGGCTGGCAAGAGCTCTTATGGTTTTTAGCTTTAAACCAGACTTGGACCACAGCTAGACCTAAGGTTATCCTGGGATCATCTAGGGTTTGCCTCTGCCTGAGCACTGGATCCCCTGTGTGTCACCTAGATGAACAGGTTTGACCCCTGGATGATCCAGGGATAAACCTTAGGTCTAACTACTGCCTTGGTCAGGACACCCCTTCAAACAGAGACCAGTCCTCTGCCAGTTCTTCAAATAGAGGATTGTCTTCTGTAAAAGAAGACACATGGCCACCCTAGAAGTGGACTGACTCAGAAAAGGGCTCCACTTAAGGGCATCATGCTTATGGGCCTCCCAAAATGTAGAGCTGGCATAGCTTGGGAATCCAGTAAAGATGACCCTGTTCAGACGACACACTAAGCCATGGTGGTTAAACATTTTGAACTAAACTTTATGGTTTAGTGTGCCATGTGAACCATGACTTATGAGTGTCATGTGAACCATTCCTAACCATGGTGGCTACATAACCATGGTTTAACCATGCTCACTAACCATTTCCTGCAAAAGTGTTAGCAGCCTAAAGATAGTTTAGTGTGTTGTCTGAACAGGCCCAATAAGAGGCAAATCTCTGTCTGGGCTGTTATTGTTCAAGAGGTCCAGAAAATGCCGGCTGAATTTTACTGTGCAGAATTTCTGCCTGATTGTTTTGCCAAAAAGAAAAGAAAAGAAAAGAAATGGGCTCCCCTCCCAAGGCAGGAAAACTCCAAAAAATATGGGCTGTAACTTTTAGTGGAGATTAAACCTTTAAAATATTTATGCCATTAAAATTTAATATTGCAAACTTTTTTGCCCTTCTGTGGTAGTTTGCAATCCTCCTCAAGCCATAGAGTAATTTAGAAGCAGACCTAGCAAAGCACTTATGCATGTACTTAACTCTATGCATATGTATAGATTCTTTGCTTAATGGAGCTGCTCTTGTGTGTAATAACGGAGCGCAGTGTCTGCAGGCTTATATCCGACTGGTTTACTTTGCCAGGACTCGTGGCGGCAGGCGTGGGGGTGGGTGGGTGGAATCCTTGGAAGCATCACTGTCTAATAAATGACAAAGGTTGCATGGGTCTCCAAAACATGCCTTGCCCCTAGTGAATTGAGAGAAAAATTTACCTGCACTGATCCATCATAGATGTTGCAACAGTAGTACAGATTTTAACTCTGAGATATGTTGCAATTATGAACGCAGCTACTTGTCTCTCTTGGGCTGGCGTTCTGCATGGATGCTTTTCTGTTTTCTGTACAAGTTTTCCACATATCTGAGAAGGAAGACAGCTGGTTAAATGTAGAGCTACTTACACAGCAGAGAATAGGTATGTTATGCACCCGTCACAAGTTCGCGTGAAGATCTTCCTTTGGAGGGCTCTTTCCTTCAGAGCAAGGGGACTAAAGTTCAAGAACATTCTTTTCTTGTCCCTCCATCCCGCCCCCAATGGACAAGTATGTTACTTAACACAGAGTCCACTGAGTACAATTTTATTTAAAGAAACTCCATTTATAGACAGGGATCCTATACACACTTACTCGAGCATAAGACCCATTGAACATACTAGGCCTTACTTCTAAGATTTGCAATGCAACTCGAAGTGTGCATTTTTCTGTAGTGTCTTCTGCAGAATTCCATTACAACAAGAGAAGATCTCTGGATTAAGGCCAAACTAGATGAAACATACCATGTGTGTGTGCATGTGTGGTGGTGGTGGTGAGTTATATTTATTTATCTATCTCTATCTCATGGGGCTACCAATCCAGATTAGGAAAAAGACATGGAGGTGGGGAAAGGTCTAAGTTTTCCGGACAAAAATCCTTCACAAAGCTGCAATTTGCCATAAAGGGAATCTGTTATAGGTGCAAATAGCAGTTTGCTTTCTTGGGCAAATAGCAGCTTTAGAATAGATGGGAAAACAACATTACTGAACTGGATTGGGGCTCCTTCGGCTATATTTTTTAAAAATAAATGGTATGCAAATATGATCACACATTTAATGTATCATCTAATTTGTTCCACTGTAGTTCCACTCACTGTCAGAACTAGGAATGTGTAGCTTCTAGTTAAAGCCAAAATCTGTGTGTTTCTTTTGGAACGAATCTCAAACGATTATTTGTATAATTTTTCCTAGAGCTCCTAAGGCTGAAACTAGACACCCATATCTAATTGTATGTAACTTTATACTTCCTTCTCGGAAAACCAATGTTAGCTTCGGGAGGGTTAAAGCAGAGTAAATGGTGGATGAAGGGATTGCTTACCCTTGCTTCTCCAGCCATTTCCCACTGAAAATCAGGCTCTAAAACCAGTTCCCTTTCTCCCGCTGGGGAAAAAGGTATGGGTGCTTTGGCCAGAACTACACCAAGCAGGATATTGCACTATGAAAGTGGAATATAAAAAAGCAGGAGACACGCTGCTTTTTTTATAGTGCTATTGAAGTGCACTGACAACTGTTGGGGCCCATTGACACATATACCATATACCACTTTCATACCTCTATATCCTGCTTGGTGTGGCTCTTGCCTTACTTGCATCTTTCCCCCTGCAGATGGAAATGCAAGTGATTTTGAGCAGAAAATGTCTTCTAGAGAAGAAAGGCATATGCTCTTTCTGTTGTTCCTCTGCTTAAACGAAAGGTGGATTTAGTTAAAAACTAAAATGTTGACGGAAAGTTACACCAGCTATGCATAACATCTAGTTCAGCAGTAGAACCACCCAGGGAGCTTCGGCTATTGGGCGGTATAAAAATGCAATGAATGAATAAACAAATACATAAAATATTTTCAGGTCCGCAAGTGCATTCCCCCCACCCCAGGCTTGCAAGTTCATCTATCAGTTTTGTTCTCTTCTCTTGTACCCCCTCCCTGGATTCCCTTCCTCTAAAACAAAACATCGCCCATATACCGGTTTATTCCCCTCCTCCT
The DNA here is from genome assembly GCF_023053635.1 of Elgaria multicarinata webbii. Classification (NCBI taxonomy): domain Eukaryota; kingdom Metazoa; phylum Chordata; class Lepidosauria; order Squamata; family Anguidae; genus Elgaria; species Elgaria multicarinata. The sequence goes on from NC_086171.1 coordinate 131,007,139, forward strand.
CACCCTCGCCCCCGCTCAGGATTTCCTCCCCCCCCACATCCACTGCTTCTCCTATCTTCTTCTTTCTGTCCCTTGCCCTCCAGTTTTGCCCCCCTGTGTTCGCCTTCGCCAGTTCTGCCACCCGCCACATCATATTGCAGCACAGGGATAGTCTACTACTTAACCCTGTCAATTTTTCATGCGATCATTCATTGTTCCATCCCATTCCCACATTAATGTATGATTTAAAAAAGAAAATCTGCATGAGCATTCATAAATAATAATAATAATAATAATAATAATAATAATAATTATTTATTTCTTACCCGCCTCTCCACTTGGATCGAGGCGGGGAACAACAATGAATTCAAATACTTAATTTGAATTTATTTTATCACGAAATACACAATCTTAAACATAGCTTTTCTCTCTCTAAATGTAGTCTTTTCTAAATGCATTTTGGAACCTTATCTGAGTCAGGAATTGTACTGCAAAATTTGGAGAAGTATGAAGTGCAAAGGGTAATTTGTTCCAATCCACACATTAGCCCAAGGGTTTGGGATCAGATCATTTCGCATTGGAATTTGCAAAGATTGAACACAGCAAGCATCCTTACTGGATAAGGGGAGCTGTTTTCCTGTAGCATCTTCCTATATTGCTCTAATAATGTAGGGATGAAGGGATCCTGTGATTTGGAAAAAGGATGCAAGAATTATGAAGCAGATCAGTTTTGTTTTGTTCCAGAGCAATGACAACTGTTCTCTTATTGCAGGGGTGGGCAATTAATGTCTGTCCAGGCATTTTGGCATTCAACTCCCATCATCCCTCACCAATGGCTACACCGCCTGGGGCTGATGGGAGTTGCAAACCAAAATGCCTGGACAGATATAAACTGCCCACCCCTGTCTTATGGCCTTGTAGGCATCTAGAATGGTTTCATAAATGGCTTGGATGGAGGGGAACATGTAATGCTTAGAAAGAAAATGCCATGACTTTGTACTTTTGTATAATACTGCAAATCTTCCTTTATGATGTACTTTATGCAAATAATATTACAAAATAATGTGCATTACACACATTGCTTAGGCTGTAAAGTGCTCATGACACAAAATTAGCCCATTCAATTACAGAGAGGCTTTCAATGAGAAGCTAATTTGGGGAGCCTATTCCATCACTATCACTTTGAACTGCACTTTATATGGCATGTGCTATAGGGTGCAATTAATTCAGCCACCCTGCAAGCTGCAAGTGTCTTTCTATTTCAGTTTTCACACACGGAACACATTCTCTACATTCACTGCCTATATTTTCATGTTAGCTACCCTCCTTCCCGTGCATTCTTTGAGTGGAACCCACCACAGTAGGCTTGTGGCAGGCTAATGCAAATCATGCACACCACAGCTAAAAGCAAGCAGACTGAACATATGGTGACCTTTTAACCAAGGCATGTTCTATGTTTGTGTTATTCATAAAGCCCTCGAAAGATGGGCCTCTTGTTAACTGGGACAGTTCTGGGTGGCTGCTGGTTCTAATTTCACTCGTTTCAGAACACACTCTTCCCTCAGACTGGCACAGGGGTGAAATTATGGTAAATGGCATTTCCTGGGTGGTCCGAGAGCACCAAACCTCCTACAATATAACCCCAGTTTGAAGTAATCAATCAAAATGGAAACTTGCCTGCATTGTGTGCTGAGCAAATTCCAGCTGCTTGGCCCCACAGCCTTGAAACCTATAGGACCTCAGTGGCCCCACTGCCAGCAAGGAAGATTGTTCCTATCATGGGCTGAACGAGTTTCAGGTGCTCAGTCCAACTCTCCTGTTTCAGACCGCAGCGTTAGGGTCACCCCAGTGAAGTCTGAGGAAGAGGGCAAAAAATGCTTCCCGAATAATCCTGGCTCTCTATGGATGCCATGTACATTTCTGTTCCTGATGGGATCCTTGAATATGACTGCATTGTGTAGATCTTTCATAAAGTGCTTTAAGAACTTCTCGAGGCTATACAGTAGGATATAAACATTCTAAATAACATAAAATAATCCTTTAGGGCGATGTTGTATAGCTGTTCCTACAAAACCTCTGCTTCCTCACCTTTTATAAAAATGGAGCTATATTTGATTCAATGAAATGTAGAGGCTTTCCACGTTTGAGGAGTCAACCAGAAGGATGGAGTCCTAGGCTGGGTTGACACTACTGCTTTAAAGCGCTTTATAACAGTTATAAAACGCTTTAACTGCTTTAAAGCGCTATAAAACTGTTATAAAGTGCTTTAAAGCAGTAGCATAGATCCAGCCCTAGTGCTAACTATCAAAAGGCGTTGTGCTGCTATCCCACGTTTTCTTTTTTAATGGATTTTCCCCCCTGTGGTAGCAGAAATAATGGAAGAAGTGGTGGAGGAATGTGGGAGGATTACAAATGGATGACAGTAACGCTTGGATCTTCGAGGCAGAGTGATTGCATATCAAGCCTCTTCTGGAAGCATTCTTAATGAACCCCACAAACCTTGCACCCTGACTCCCCCACAGGGTGGTCCAAATCAGGGCCTGTGTCAATGGTCAGCATGGCGGGGCGTTCACTGATAGGGTGACCCTATGAAAAGGAGGACAGGGCTCCTGTATCTTTAACAGTTGTATTGAAAAGGGAATTTCTGCAGGTGTCATTTGTATATATGGGGAACCTGGTGAAATTTCCTCTTCGTCACAACAGTTAAAGCTGCAGGTGCCCTGCCCTCTTTTAAATCTGGTCACTCTAGTATAGCTCCTGCACCTTTAACTGTGGTGATGAAGAGGGAATTTCACCAGGTTCTCCATATATACAAATGACACCTGCTGAAATTCCCTTTTCTACGCAACTGTTAAAGATACAGGAGCCCTGTCCTCCTTTCCATAGGGTCACCCTATTTACTGAGGGACCAAATCCCAGCAAAAGGTTCATTGACAATAACCCCCCGGAATTGCTTGTCTTCTTCACAATTGCAACTGCTTGTAAGTAAGTCTTTGGTTCTGGATCAGGCAAACAGTGGTGGTGTGAAGGGAGAGAAGTAGATGGTACTGCCTGCATGCTCATTGGTTTTCTTCCTGTTGAGCAAGCAGGTGGTAACCATGAGGAAGAGGACAAGGAGCAACATCTTTTGACAATGTTGATAAGATGGTAGACTCCCTGAGGGAGAGGGGCCTACTGAAGGTGGCTTACCTCAGAAAACTGGAGCTGACCCTGGGCCAAATCATAGGCCTCATGAAGCCTTTTAAAATTAGTAGCTATGAGGGTTGATCCAAAAGGTAAGGGCCTGGGTCTTCTCTGGCCTTCTTGACCTTTCTGTATAGCCCACAAAAGTAGAGAATACATTTTCTTAAAGATTATATGAGAATATATTAGAGTTGAGTTGAATCTACTCACTGAATTTAAGAAAAGTCTTTTTCAGGCCCCCCACCACAAGCCTATCCCATGGAAGCTGCTAGTTTTTACCTCAAATCAAAAATTGGAAAAATATTTGATGCAGCTATAGAATACATCTTTCCAATTATTTTTTTCAACAGGAGATATTTGGGGCAATCTGACACCGCCATTTTGGGATGCAGAAAGTTTTTTCGGTATCAGTTAATTGTCTCACCATACAAATGTTGCATTATAACATGTGTGTTCTTGGTTCAGTGAATATGAGTCATACCAAAGCAATGTGAAGAGGCAGAAAATATGCTGGCAGCTGAGATTGACCCTTGTAACAAAAGACCACAATATTTTCTGATGTGGTTATTCCTGTATAATGAGACATGCAGGAATCAGACATGCTGCATTTCTCAAGATAAGAGGGATTCTACTGTTCTGAGTACAGAACAATCCCCCACGACCATTCAATATACACATTGGTAGAGGTTTAAAAAGATGTTGAAAAATAATTTTGCTCTCTTTTCCATTTGCTGCCTCCCCTGCCATCTTAGGGCCAAAATAGACATTACTATAAATCTGTGTCTAGCAGCTACATCTTTTTTCATTTTTTCTCTAGAGTAAAGGATGCAAAGGATAAAGCAAATTTGAGAGGAAAATTCAGTCAGTATATATCAGTTCAATTAAAGAAGTTTGGCGTGCAGGAGCAGATGTTATAAAGAGCAGAATCCATACTTTTTCTTAGTAAGAAAAGCTTCAAAAGACATTTTCTAAAATGGGAAAAAAAACTTGCTTACTGTTGATGTTATTGAGTTGTTTTCTTTGAGGGACACTTGATTCTCTCTCTCTCTATCTCTGGTTTCCAAAACCATTTTAAAAATATCAGATCTTCTGCAGAGTTTCTATGGTAGAGCTTGAGGAAGCTTCCCATTCTCTACTGTATTTAACAGGGATCACACTAAGGCCTAATCTGCACCAGCCGTTTATTCTGGAAAAATATCGAGGTCATCCCTACTGCACCACGCGACGTTCACCTACTCTCGCGGTGATCTAGGGACCACCCCTCAGTTATTCAGGAACATTGCAGACTGCTTTTGCCATGTTCTTTTGGCTCTCTCGCTACAATCCCAAAGTACGTGGCTGGTGAACCCCTCCTTCCTGAAGCTGTTGTTGTTCGGTGTGAGCTCCTTGCTTGGCAAAGAGCCAACCCATTGTCTAGCAGTTTCATATGTGGGCGGCCGTGGGTGGCCACCATTTTCAGTATTTTTTTAATTGGTTATCAGTGTGTTTTGGCCCTGCCCATGTTTTTTTTTTTTAACACAAACATATTAATATGCAGGAGTGCATCTTCGACACAGTACCTACCCCCCGGTGTTTCTGTGTATATACACTGGTGCACATCTTGGAGGAGGTATTAAAAAAGAAATCCCATGCCCCATACCGATCTGTTGAGTCCTGCCCACTTCTCCCGATACACCTTCAAAAGCACCATCACAGGGCGCACATTCTCCCGCAATGGCTCTCCTTTACTTCTGGGAAACTTCCCTCACATCTTACCGTGACAGATGGATCTCGGGAGCTAGAAACCCCGTGATCATACCTCCCCCCTCTCGAAAGGGCTCTAGGTGTAGATTAACCCTAAGTATTATTCTGTTGGAAGGGAAAGTGCTTCCTAGCCCAAAGCAGAGACAACCCAATTAATTTTCTCCCTTCATTTCAAAACAACTTGTCTGTTGATGCAGACCTACTTCAGCATAACAGATTCATCAGACTGAACAGTTGCTCTTCCTGTTTTCTTTAACAGCCCTCAAAGGTGTGACTTTGCTGAGTAATTGAAGAACAAGGGTAGCAAAGGTAGTATTCCAGAATGAATGCCTCATGCATTCTATGTTTTCTGCCATTGGGATCATTGTGTCAGGCTGATACAAGAGACATTTTGATCCTTGTGTGGGACAAGTCATGTCTTATCTTGCAATGCTGTTGGTCCTGCCTGACCTCCTTAAACTGATTTTACTATCAGTTAAACAAAAGCAAACAACCCCCAAACCTAGTCACTCTGCATAGTGAAATGGTCAACAGGGGATAATATTCATGATGTTGTTCAAAACGGTCAAGTCAAACTACACCTACTGAGTACTGCTTCCTCTGTGTCACACTCTTGAACAATTGCCATTTCTTTCAACAAGGTGTATTAAGGAGAAAGTCCTGGTGGATTGGGCTCCGAGTAAGCACACCCACTGTGGTGCTAAAGTGCTTTGGATCATGTGTTCTTGGTACATAAACTCTTATAACTTTGTGCTACGTGGGTGTTTTAACAGCTTACATAGCAAGAGGGGTATGGACAAATGGGATTTCCCCATGGTGAAAGAAGATGCAAAAACAGGTTATTTCTGAGATGTCCCACACCAAAAACAAATGAGCATTTTTGATACTCTTGCATAAAGGTTTAATCTTTACACAGGGCTGAGGAGTTGGGCATTGTGTTGTCACTGAAATGAAACAGAGAAGACATTTTGCCCTGGTGATCTACTATCTTGGGGAGCATATTCAACTTGCTTCAGCAGAGTGTGCATCAATCCTCACATTGCATCCTTTGGGTTCTTGTGGGTTATTTTTTTCTTAAAATGATGGTTTTGAAACAGTGTATCATAAATAAAGGAGTCAAGATCAGCTAATTAAATTCATGTTTCCTTTGAGTCGAAATCAGTTCCCGTTTACGGATCTACAGATTTTGTAAAATTCACGGATTCACGGACTGCCAGATTCCTTTCGATCCATTGTCTACTCATTGTCCAAATTTGTACAAATCACAGTGAACAAATCCCTCTACATGCATTTTCATGCTTTAAACTATGGGGGGAAATGCACACTTTTAATTTTATGTTTTTTTCTATGACTAAGTTTGCATAAATTTCCACAAAGCAAAACAAAAGCAATGATCCACAAGTCCATGGAATCTGTGTGACTTGGAGGGGATCTACACTAGTATAGGAAATGTTGTTTTTACAGTCATTGAACATTTTGTTTTTGAACGATTTAAAACGTAGCAGTTTTTAAAACGTTTACTTACTTTTCTCTTTCCGTGGGAATACATTCCTTTTGGCCAAACTAAAAAAATAAATCCGTTTGTTCTATTCTGCCAATTTCCCCTCCCACTTCCTCTTCTCTCTGAGACAATCCTCCACCTACAAACAATCCAGCAAGCAGCCTCCCAAAAGTGAAACTGGAAGTGTCTGAAAAAAAGAGGCTTGAAAGAAAAAAACGGCTCCAACTTTGGGCGTGGAAATTACATAAACATGCCCCCAGGAATGTGATTGGCTAATTAAGAACTACAGGAAACCCATTTAATACAATGAAATTGGCCACATCATAACAAATAGAACGACGTATTTCAGAAAGTTCAAAATAAAAACTGGAGAACAGACAACAATAAAACGTCACAAAATATACGTCATGTGGCAAAATACTACCAAACACACACTTAAAAACAGTAAGACACGTTCTAACTTGACTAGTATAGATCCCCTCCTGGTAAAAGCCAGTCCCTCTGCAGAATCTACAGGTAAAATTCACAGAAATGCAAACTCTTTTGATTCTGCTGCATATTTATCTGACATCTCTATTCCCGCTAACCTGTGTCTGAGGTTTTGGTAAGTATTGTTACATGCTCCAAGCTTTCTTCAGCAACGAGACATTCCAGAGGCATCATTTACCAGGATTCGACTCTCTTTGGTGGAGAAATCGATGGAGACGCATGGTGTTTTTCTAATATTAGATTTACTTACACATATACAAGTAGAACAACCTTTCCCAACCTGGTGCCCTCCAGATGTTTTGGACTACAACTCCCAGGATTCCTGAACAGGGGCAAGGGTGGCTGGGGCTGATGGGAGTTGAAGTCCAAAACATGTGGAAGGCACCAGGTTGGGGAAGAATGAAGGACAGCATTGGTGGAGGGCTCCTTAGCAGGGCTGCAAATCCACCACATCAGATCCCCAGAGGGAGAAGACTGCATATTCTAGATCTCAAAGATTGATCTCTGCCTCTCCTGCTCTGTGTATAGTGCATCAAGCCTTTATGATGACAACATAGACATGAACTGATACCATCACTGGTTTGTGCTGGTCTCTCCTGTGCAGCTACACTAAATATGTCATAGTATGATCTGTTTCCTTTACATCATTGCACTCTGACAGCACCTGGTTGTATGTACTGGAGTATTCCAGTACATACCACCAAGAGAGAGGGCCTTTTCTGTGGTGGCAACAAGAGAGAGGGCTTTTTCTCTGGTGGCCCCCCAATTGTGGAACAATCTCCCTGATGAGGTCTGCCTGGCGCCAACATTGTTATCTTTTCGGCACCAGGTTAAGACGTTTCTCTTCTCCCAGGCATTTAGCAATATATAATTATTTGTTTTTGTATGTTTTTGTGGTTTAAAATTGTATGTTTTTGTGATTTTAATTTTTTGTATATTGTTTTTAAGTGTTTTTATTCTATGTAAACCACCCTGAGAGCCTCGGCTATGGGTCAGTATACAAATGTAAATCATCATCATCATCATCATCATCATCATCATCATCATCATCTTTCCTCTCAGGCTGTGCTAGGCAACCCATTTGCACCATCACTGGAAAAGATGGTAATTGAATGACAAAATCCATTTCACAAAACATCTGCATGAATTGCAGATGTTTTGTCATCTCCTTGTTCTTTCCTTCTTGGTCTCTCGCTCTTCCTTGCCACCAACTGCATTGTTAGGTTAGAACTTTAAGGAGGATGTCCTTTTATTTCCATGTGCAACGTACACACGGACATTGGTAGTATTACACTGAAAATGAAAGAACAGAGGGGATAGACTATCTTGCTGCCAGAGTGACCTGATCATGATGTTTTTGCTTTCCAAGTTGGAGAATAGCTTTTGATCTTGGTAGACAGGTATTGCTTTGTCCATAAGGCAGGTATAACGAACACTCTTGTGTTCCATATTTAGTGAAGCTAGTCCCAGGTCCTGGGAAGCAAATATATCAAGTCTTTGTTTACCCCCGTATCTAAGTGCCGTACAGAGGAAACCATCTTAGTGAAAATGATTGAATAATACAGAGTTAATTAAATACCCTTCTGCTTTCCACTTTCTTGGCACTTACAACATTAAAAGTGACTCAAGTACTATTATATCAAGCGGATACATACAAGCATGAAGAGAACAAATTACACCTAAGGATAATTGAGTCAGGTATGTGAAGGTGAGATGACATATGTAGGGAATGGATTATACGGGGATCGGGAAGGAGGGGAGTTAGAAAAAGAGGAGGCTGTCAGGAGGGAACAGTGTTAATTACACACAGAGGAAAAGCGATGACTGCATCGTCACAGATAGCGCTTGAGGATTCATTGGGTCTGCATTTCGAAGTGAATCGACGTGACTCTGCATGGACGTGCTGTTTGGAATGCAGTTTTCCTTGGGATTTTGTTCTTCTCGGAATTTTGCAGTGCAGTAGTTGGCTCAAAAGAAGGAGTAAAATGTATACAAAAATGCTTATTTTAAGATAAAGTGCATTTAGAAATGCATACATGGAGAGAAAATACGGTTGGGCTGCAATCCGATTAGGAATGTTTGGATTTTGTGAAATCTGTGTGTTCGTTCTGTGTAATCTGTGCCATTCATTCTGATATCGGTTCACAGATGGATATGATCCCCCGCTCCCAATTATGGAGAAAAATATGCAAATTATTCCTTAAGAAGGTTCTCAAGAATTTATATAATTTCTAACATTTAGTGTAGTGCCCCCCATTCCAATCAAGTTTCCCGTCGTATATTTTCCAGGATGGAATATGTCTCTGCAAAAACATGCGTATTTTGTTACAAATAAATTTGCATAAATTTTAGGAAAGTAGAAAAAAAAAATCCAGAAATCTATGGACTCTGGGCGGTCTGAGGAGGTGGGTCCGCAGTGGATTCCGCAAGGTGGATTCTCAGAAATTTGAACTCATTTTAGTCTGTCTCGAATTTCTCCAGCATACCTAAATCCTATTCAATGGTGAGTAAGCCCCATTGAATTCAATAGGACTTACTTCTGAGTAGACATGTCTAGGATTGCACTCTTATACATTTTGTGAGAAAATACATTACAAACACTTATTTAAACATGTATCTAAATATACATTGATTTGTTGTTGTTTTTTAAAAATCACAGATTAATCTAGAAATGGAATGGAGCAGATTTATAAACGAACACATGTGAAAAGGACATTGATCCATCCATTCCTACGTACAGGTATTTCCATAATCCAAAGCATGTCATTATGTACAAGCAGTGATGGATATAATATGAAATCACTTTCCTATGACGTTTATATCGGACTTAGATGTACATGGAAAACCAAAGAATAATTTAAAAATTCTCTATTCAGTTCTGTAGGCTCAAGCATTAGCTTGATAAAAATTGATTGATTTCAAGGGTGTTATGTGATATATGCATTTATTTTATGTGTGTTCGAGGGAAACGTTACAGAATTTAATGGAGTAAGTCAAACAGTGTTGCTTGTTTGAACAAGTTTTAGTGGAATTTTGTTCTGAATTGCTTGGTAAAGAATGATATACTGCTATATATAAAGCTGCTAAATCAGCATAAGGCTGCATCCTAAACAAATTTATTAGGGAGATTATCTATGCAGTTTACATCTGATTTAACATACTTACAGAGCAATCCTGTGTACATGTCTATTCGGAAGTAAGTCCAATGGGATTTACTTCCTGGGAAGTATATATAGAGCGGGTAGGAAAGTGTTCTGGCCCCAGGAGTTGGACTGCATTCCAGACCACTTCTTGGAGGCTGGATGGCATTGGGGGACAGGGCTTTCCCACCTGAAGCCACCCCTGGATGTTATAGGAATCCCTTTCTCCAAGACTCTGTGCCCCTTTTTTGCATGGTGAAAGGAAGTTCCTTCACTCACAAACATGCAGGGAACAATCACTCAGTAATAGAATGATACCTTTCTTTAGAGCCGAGTGGTGAAACCTCGCTGTTTTTTCTGACTGCTGGTTGGAGTGTAAAAGCGGTGTTTCTCCTTAATGCTAGAGAAAGGCTTGCTTTTTTTAGGGGCGGGAAAGGCCCGGGGCCTGGGAAGGAACCTCCATGGGCAAGATGGAGAAACTCAGCAATCTATGTCTGCCCCTTGGGATGGATGTTCCCCATCCTTGGTATATAGGATTGCAGCTTCAGCATTTTCCTAAAAGTTCAGCACTAGGAAAACATTGGTGATGCCCTGTGAAGGATACTAATGTTTTAAACACCTTGTGGCAATATATTATATTAGAATGCTGTGAAAATATTTTCAAAGTTAATAAAGAATTATTAACTGTTTTGCTCTGTACAGCAGCACCATGTACATGGATGGTGCTATATAAATAAATAAATAAATAAATAAAAATAATAATAATAATAATAATAATAATAGAATTAAAAGAGTTTTTTTCTAGGGGAGCACACACCACAGATAGTAGCGCTGAAAGTTTTCAGAAATGGTATAAAATGAAATCATAGGACACTGGTTGGTAACGTATTAGCTGGACCAAGAATGCTTCTTGAAAAACTGGAAGAGTGATAACTAGCAATGGAGGAATAGTGTATGAAGACAGGCAGCATAATGATGTGCAAATGAATGGCTATTAGCAAGACACAGCAGGGCAATGAGAATGTTATGCCTTATTTTGATTGGAGAAAATTTATGCTAAATTGGAATAAGAACGACCCTCAGGAAAATATACACAAATATTATAGATGTTGTAAAGCTGATTGGTCCTGTCATATATTTTATTTTTTTACATTTATAGGCTGTTTTTAATGCATCTGTTTTATTGACATCTTTTTGTATCCTTTGTATCTTTTAACGTTTTTCATTAAAAACCGTAAACACTTTTATTTGAAAATAAAAGCACAATTCTGTATATGTTTAGGCTGGAAAAAAACACCCTCCCAGCATTCCCCAGTAAGGATGTCAGAGAAATCTGCAATGGAAACAAATGAGTTTTGATTTTTTTATTAATCCAACCCACAGATTCCACAGCAGACCACTTTCCCCCCTGTCAGGTGGATTCCGTGGACTTGTAAACCAATAGGTGGGAATTTTGCCCAAATTTCATTGTATATATATATATATATATATATATATTTGCATTTCCCCCATAGGCTGAAGCATGAAAATGAGCATTTGCAAGGGGGGGATTTGCGGATTTTTGCAAGCATGAGTTTGTGCAAATTTGCATTTGTGTCAATGAGAATTAGTTCATATTTTGAAACTATAAAAAAATCAATCGGTGGATGACAGAATGAAAGGCACCTGACAATTCACGAAACAAAGGTGGAATGGATTTTACACAGCCTGCATATTCTTTTCCCCACTCATCCATTTCTCATGCTGGGTGGGAGTGATGGGAGTTGTAGGACTTTTTTCAGTCTAAACGTGCATAGGATTGAGTTCTAAGAAGATATCGTAGACTGAAATTGACAAACAACAAAAATGGCTCCCATCTCCTGATATAGCTGTTTGTTGAGTACTTGCAGAAGTACTATAGAAGAGGCAGAGTTCATTGAGCCTCATGTTGGATATGTTTCACATTTTGACATCAGCAAATGTCTTTCTTCCTCTTTTCGTATTCTTCTGACATGGAGAAAAGGGTATGGCGTAGCTTTGTGCCTACAAATAGATCTAAGGACCACTTCATTCAAATGTATATCTGATTTGAGCAGGCCCCAGATTTTTTACAACTCATTATACATATATATAGTTAATATTAAAAAATGCATCAACACTACAGCAATAGCTGTATCGCAAACGGGAAGACAAGGTCACCGCCATTCACCTTTCTGTCTGAAAGCATGACCCATAAGTCTTGAGCATGCAAGAGTGATCTGATCCTTTCCCACCCTTTGCCATGTAATCAAGTGAAACATAAATAATTAAATGCTTCCAGGAGAATCAATGAAAGCCATCTTCACTTGCATGTAATGATCTGTTGGGTTCTCATTGCAATCTCTTGATTAGAAGGATTGTGTTGTAACATAAGCACAGGCCTCTTACGTTTTATGAGTTTCCCTTGATCCAGCAGAATTTTTATGGCAAGGCTTTGCCACTACAGTGCAAATTTAAACTGGTTTCTATCATATATGTCACTGTGGTGTAATGGTTAGAGTGTTGGACTGGGAGTTGGGAGATCTGGGTTCTAGTTCCTATTTGGCCATGAAGCTCAGTGGGTGACTTTGGGTTTGGAACAGTCACTGACTCTCAGCCTAACCTACCTCACAGGATTGTTATTGTGAGAATAACATGGAGAGGAGGATTGTGTATGCTGTCTTGGAGATAAAAAGGTGGGATATAAATGAAATAGTTAAATAAATGAATAAATAAATAAATATGTGGATGGGGACCACAAATTATGCACTCGTAATGTGAGTATTACCTGTCCACAATGCTCATTCAACTGTAAATAATTTGCAAATAATTACAAGGTGTTTTGAGTTGATTTTCTGCTTTTGCACCTCTGCAGCTAGCAACCATTAAACAAGGCGTGTCTTCTGGAATTACTAGAAGAATTGTCACCTGCCAGTCTGCTCCAATGAACAACGTGTTCCCGATTGGTTAGATTCTGAACATGAAAGTGCAATATTTTAATCGAATCTCACTCAAATTTCCTAACCATCTAGCATGAGTCTAAAGGCTCCTCTAAATGAGCTATTTATAGTAGGCTCCTGATTGGCCACTCACAGACATTTCCTGGTCAACGACAGGATGCTGCATCCCTCCAGAGCCTCTCTCATTCTTTCTGTGGTTTAATTGAAAATGAGAAAAAAGTAGCAACAAAAAGACCACCCCTCTTCCCTTTCACCATGAAAAGACAAAGTTGAGCTACAAAAAAAAGAAACAGAAGACAGTGCCACTTTGTGGCTGTAGAAATCAAACATATAGAACTCCTAGTTAAAGGGGGAAAGGGTGGGGGAAGAGAAGTGTGGGTAAGAGGAGCACGTGGTGATTGTGGGATGAAAACAGAAGCCAGAAAGCTGTGCTAAAGTTGTGGGATTTTCCTGTGGTGTAGAGATGCCCTAATTCATTGTGTATGGTAGCTTGGTTTGTGGCCATGCCAGGAAGAAGGGGAAATATTTCCAGAAGTCTTTAGGAAGAGACTTAACTTTTCCCCCCACAGTAGACATCAGATTAAGTCTGGCCATACAATGCCCATCATAAATTCATCCAGTTCAGTTGTAACATTCATGAACATTCATGAAGCGACTTCCTGTAAAACTAGGTTGAAGCTATCTCCTGTTTGCGTCCAATTAATAAAGCTTAGCTTCACTGTAGTGGAACTTGAACCAGGCATCACTGACCTCTGCATTTATTTTGTTTCCAAATGTTCTAAAAACTAACATTTTATGCTCAGCCTTTGCTGTAGGGTTGTTAATGCCAGCTGCTCAAAAGGAAAAGGAAAAGAGAAGGGAACCCCCCCCCACACACATATCCCAAATACACTTTGAATGTGTATACACAAATTCTGCATGATATCAGTGGAACTGAAGATGATCATGGGATCAAAGATGGAACAACAATGCCAGTCACCCTGCTTTTTAGAATTCCCTTTCATGGAGAAGAATCTAACAAAATGTTCCATAAAATTAATTTGCTCTTGTCTCCCATCACCTCTCCTTCCCCCCCCCCCCAGTCCTCCCAGAATTACTACATTATAAATGCTGAAGTCAAAGCCAAAGAGGGCCACAAAGCTATAAAGGCATATTCACCTTTCTTTTCTTTCAGGATCAAACCCGTTCTCTGTTCCTGGAGCTCAAGAGATCTTTCATTGGCCAAGATATAGCGTTCTTCACAATATCCAGCAAATTTGCACCACTTTGCTTTGGAACCCAACTGGATTCTTGGCTTCCTTTAGAATCACCAGTTGCTGGGTAACATGGACAAGAGGGTGCTGTTGCACTCTTGCCCTGATTGTGGGTTTCCTGTGGGCAGCTGTTGACCACTGTGTGAATAGAATGGTGGACTAGATGGACCCTTGGTCTGATCCAGCATGGCTTTTTTAATGTTTTCCCTTCACACATTTGCTTTATCTACAAATAGAATGCCTGAATATGGATTCTATGAGGCTATATAGTAGGGGTGGGGAACTTGTAGCCCTGAGTACTAGCCATGGTTGTGGGAGATGTTGTGGGAGTACAACTCTTGAAGCCCTGACTACTAGCCATGGTTGCTGAGGCTCATGGGAGTTAGAGTCAAACAACATCTGGAGGGCCATATGTTGCCCACTCCTACTGTATAACCATTCTCACTTACCAGCACCAAGTTGGGTGTAATTCTTCGCGTTTACTGGTTACACTGATAGAGCCATAGTTCATCACCCATTCTTACTTAGTGCTCTCCGAGAGCCCTGTGTAAAATGTAACTTTGTGGTCTACTTTGGAGTCTCATACTTTCTCTCTTCAAAAACTGTTTTTGTCAATGTCCTGTTTTAGGTGACATATGAATTTATGAAGGCAGCATTTGTTTCCCCCTATTTTATCCCCTGAGTCAAGTAAAATATACGTTTCGGCTTTTACCCAAAGTAATAAGCTTGACTGCCAGCACTTAAGCATATACAAACCCACAAACAAACAGCTGCCCTTGCCATCACCAAAGAAGAACAAAAATTCTTTCTAGGCAGCTGATAATACCTCATAGACACACAACTGACCGGCTGTGTTACATTTTGTCTAGCTGTTCAGTCCTGTTTAACTTGCACCAAGGCTTCTCTTTGAGAATATTTTGAATTTCAAGCAGGCCCTCATGAATGAAACTTTGATCACTGTCAGAATTTCAGAATACATTTAAGGATATACTCAAATCCATTTATTAATACAAGCTTTGTGTATGCAAAGCTACCTTTAGCTTACACCAGGGATGGGCTATTGGCCTACTTTCCCTCTGACCGAAGGCTAAATTATATGAGTGGGAGATCTATGATTTGCAGGGCCAGGTTTGAGGGGGGCCTTGGCAAGATCTCATGTTAGTGGACCCACAACTCCAAGATTTCTTGCCAGGGCCAGATCTGCACCTCATGTTATGTCAGTACTATCCCATCATAGTAATACTATATCCTTCTTGTACATTTATAGCATCTGTTGCTGTATTTTGGAGCATATGAAATAAAAAGCAGGAAAAAACACCACAAAAGGGGTATATGGAATGCATAATGTGCCCCAACAGTTATCAGTGAACTTCAATACCAATAAAAAGGACTAGTGTAGATCCAACTCTGGTTAGTCAACTTTACTCAGCCATGGTTGTTATCTAGGGGACAAAATCCAGAGTACATGTATGGCTACACTCAGCTTTTGATTCCTTTAAAATCAAGAGTTCAAGTATGATGTGGTCACTTTCCCCCAGAGTTCCCGCAATTGCCACTTTATCCAATAAGTCATCCCTATTGGTCAGTGTCAAGTTAAGGATAGCTGATCCTCTAGTTCCTTCTCCACTTTCTGTAGGAGAAAGTTATCAGCCACAGATGTCAGGAATTTCTTGGAGGGGCCACTTTTGGCAGAATTTGTCTCACAACAGATTGGGGTAATTGAAGTCCCCCATTACTACTACATCACACTTCCTTGGAACACTGGCAATTTGTTTTTCAAAAGTTTCATCCTTGTCTTCTCCTTAGGGTGGTTGGTAGTAGACCACCCTATTTATTATTTATTAATTATTTATTAAATTATGTATTAATTTATTATTTATTTAATAATAAATAAATATCATGTGCTTTTTATTCCTTGCCCCATTTAATTTAATCCAGATGCTCTCAATGGGGCTCCCGGGCTCATCCTCCTGTATTTCTGTGCAGGGATAGGTATTTATAACATATAGTGCAACTCTGCCTCCCTTTCTATTTCCTCCCCACTAGGATGGCCACATTGCCAAAAAAGGGGACAAAAGAGAGCATCAATTTGCATGACATTTGCATATGCTAATGTATATGTATAGGTGCAAAATTAGAAATAATTATTATAATTTAAATAGAACTACAATAGGTGTTCCCAGAGTGGAAAAGAAAAGAATAACCAGGTGCCTTGTCTGGGTGATAGCTGTTGATGCTAACGTCAAGGCCCCTGCTCTTCTTTGGCTTTAAACCAGACTTGTACTGGACCATCCATTAAATAGAGGACAGTTCAAATAGAGGATTGTCCTCTGCCTTCTCCCCAAAATGGAGGGCTGTCCTCGATAAAAGTTGGACATGTAGTAATCCTGCTCCCCACCCAACTAGAAATTCTCTCCTCCTGTCCCTCAAATATCTTTTCTTCAGCTGACCCAGCCAGGGCTCTTTGCCTCAACAGCAAACTGACGCTGCCCTTGCTATGCAGCCCCTACCTCTCCTGCCCTCTTTCTCCTTGGAGAGTCAACCAGGCTTTGAGCTAACCACTTGCTGCTGCCGCTAATGCCAACAACAAAGTGGGTGGCCCTGTCCTGCTGATCACCTAATGACTTTGTGTCTGCTAGGCAGCCTGGCTCTCGCCTCACCCTCAGACTCCTGTACCGGGCGTGATCCGTTTGTGTGTTAGCCGGGCATGTGGGGTGAAACTGCTTCTTGTCAAACTACTGCAGTGCAGCAAGAGGAAGGCCAAGCAGCAGAGCGGATGGGGTGGAGCAGGGTGGTGCCTGTGCCATGGAACAGGAGCAGTGGTTCACCTTCACCCCGAGTCGGACCGAAGCGGCCCAAAGTGCTTTGGACAGCCTCGGCCCATTCCACTCCTGATCCGGATTTGGGGTGCGGATCTGAAACGATGCACAGCCCTAGCGTCTACATGCAACAGTTTTTGCCGCACAAGGATCCCGCAGCTGACCCCCTGTTGAGAGGATGGGTGAAGGACATGGGTGGCCATCTGTTAAGCAGCTGAAATGTTTGCTTGCCACTGTGTGTATGTGCACAACTCACTGATGTACATGTGAATCTCTCAGCCAGGATCACTATATATAATTCATCCAGCATGATCGTTTTGTTCACTGCTGTAAAGTAAAATAAATAAATATTATTAATTAAATAAAGGGTTATTTATTTCAACTTTTTATATAGACTTTTCTCAGGAGTGTGGTTAATTTATTTCAAAACTGGTGAATGATCTGTTGGAAATCATCTTGTTCTTAATTGTAATTATGAGATTTTTGTCATTTCCCTCATTAATCATAATGACAGCATTTTCCCTCAAGGCCAAGGTCAAAAGTTCCCTGCTGTTATTTTATCTGGAAACGTACTCTCTGGTTTGCTGTGGCATGCCATGAATACTTATGCTGTACAGGTAATAGAGTAAATATTAGCGCTATGAATTATTAAGAATAAAGAAAAAATTGCTGAAATTGGTTTTTTTTGTGGGGTGGTAGTATGGTTGTTCTGAAGCTTTGTATATTTGTGAGGTGTTGGATATGAATTAAAGGCAGAAGAAAAACCTCACTGTAATTACTGCTGCAGAGTTTGTGGTGGTTTTTCTTTGCATTAATGGAAATTTTAGTCAAACATAAAACAGTATGAATGTTTTAAAGTGGTTTTTTTTTAAGATAGCAAATTGTAAGCCAGATCAAAGTTGTTATTTTAATAATGCATTTCCAAGTGGGACATTTCAGTCTCAAAGGAATTCCTCCATTTAGGAATGCAGCTGACACTATTGCTGAGGCACTGAGCGGATGGCTGATTCTGTCCTCGGACAAAGTCATTTGCTGTGCAATCCTATATATGTTATTAGAAATAAGTCATGTTGTTTTCGGCGAGTTTTCCTCTGGGGTAAATGTGTATAACACTGGAGCTGTAATTTCCTGATTCTTCTCTCCTCTTGCACTTGGCCCCAAACACAGGTGAGGTATGGAAAAGACCCTTTCAAGCTTCTGGAAAACCCTCCTCCCTTTTCATCCCCTAAAAGGGTGGAGGATTTGGGGAGGGCATTTTCACTTTGCCATGAAGTATCCTGGCTGATCATGACCTCCTACCTTCTAGGTTAATCTATTTTTATGACATGGAGAACTGGGTTGTGAAGCAGTATTGAAGCATTCACAAATACCAACCCAGTCAGTTTGCCCAAATCCCCTGAAAAATGATAACTGCATTGAATTTAACAAATACAAATGGAATATTTTATATCTTCTTCCTGATAAGGAGGACACAAATAGCAAAGATTTGGACAACATAAGCAAGTTCTTTCTTTATTCACAAACTCGTACACCTTTGGTCTTCTTTGTCTGTTTCCTCTTTTCCCCCTCCCTTCTTTGGGCCAGTTCACAACAACAACAACACACTGTGACTTATTTAAACCATGATGTAGTTGTGGTGCGTGCAAGTGACCATTTTGAATATTCACGCTGTGGCTTGTCGTGTCGTCTGAACCTGGGGACCATGGGCTATGTGAGGGTTAAACAACCATTGCATAAGCATAACCATTGCATAAGCATAACCTCACATAACCCATAGTACTCATGTTCAGATGACATGACAACCTGCAGCCATGGCTTGAATATTCAGAATGGTGCCTGTGGGCACAGTGGCTCGTCATGGCTTAAATAAGCCATGCCAAGCCATGCCTATCATGTGGTGTCTCTTTGCTCCTCCTTTTTCTCCCCCTTTCTACTGGGGGCCCTCTAGGGACAAATATTTGAAACAGAAATTGGGGAGAAATTAGAGTTATATGGATTCAAAAGAAGCTTAGATTAACCTTCAGTATTAGGAACAACAACAACACCCTGATTAGTGAGTTAGAGGGCCAACAGGGACAATACTTTAATTCCATATCTAGCAGTAACATCTTTCTTTCTTTTTCGTTTTCACTCTACAGTGGACAGAGGGGCTTTATTTCAGATCTTAAAAGGCCTCTACCTCCTTGCTACATTTTCAATCCAAATTGGGCCCCCTGTGCCTACTCTAGAATAAAACTGAAAGGAAAAAAAAGGACATAGCTGCTAGATACCGAAATAAAATAATGTCTGTTTTGGCCCAAATTTGACTAGCCAAGAGCAAAGCAATCTATTCAAACCAATGCCAGATTTCCAGTTCTTAAAGAAGTGAATCCCTTTTTTCTAAAGCACCCCTGACATAAGAAAAAGAAATATTCTTTTAACAATGCTCCAGTTCTCTGGAACTCTAATGGCAAGCAACAAAATATATAGGGAATACTGCAACAACAAATAATCCATTGGCTTCTGTGGCAATGAGAATAGAATAGTTCAGAGGTGTGTGTGTGTGTGTGTGTGAGAGAGAGAGAGAGAGAGAGCAGCTTTCATAGAAATTATAGCTTTTGTACTATACAGGGCAGAAGACGAGCTGTTTATCAGCGATTTGAATTCTGCCTAGCAAGGCTCACTGGTCTTTATTGAAAAATACAGGCTTATGCCTTCATTTGTCTGTCGGGGTTGTTCGAGTCTCACCTTTGCACTGTTGCAATGAGCCTGCATGATTGCCTGAGAATGGAGTGCCAGTGATTCTGCTGAGAGCTCCGGTCTTGTTCTGATCTGAAGCACTTACTTATAATTGGTGCCAAGAAGTGACAATCAGCCTGGGGAAAACGTTCTGGAAAAGTTGGATTTTTTTTCTTTGAAATTTTTCTGTGAACTCAGGCTTGAAATGAAAATGTAGGCATGAGGCGGGACTGGCAGGAAGGCAGAATTTAGAGAGAGGGACCTAGGAAGCTGCTTTATCCTGAGTCCATCTAGCCCAGTATTGTCAGCACTGACTGGCAGCGGCTCTCCAGGGTTTCAGGCAGGTGTCTTTCCTAGCCCTATCTGGAGAAACTGGGACCTTTTGCCTGCAAAGCAGGTGCTCTAGTACTGAGCAAAGGCTTGTCCCAATTGTTCTTGGGATTTTTGCTTCTAACTAAACATGCATAGATTGGAGCATTAGTAGAAGATTCCTACTAGTCTGGCCTTCTTGGTCTGTTTTTACACTTAGTTCATAGAATCATAGAATAGCAGAGTTGGAAGGGGCCTACAAGGCCATCAAGTCCAATCTCCTGCTCAATGCAGGAATCCATCCTAAAGCATCCCTGACAGATGGTAGTCCAGCTGCCTCTTGAATGACTCTAGTGTGGGAGAGCCCACAACCTCCCTAGGTAACTGATTCCATTGTTGTACTGCTCTAACAGTCAGGAAGTTTTTCCTGATGTCCAGCTGGAATCTGGCTTCCTTTCACTTGAGCCCGTTATTCCATGTCCTGCACTCTGGGAGGATCGAGAAGAGATCCTGGCCCTCCTCTGTGTGACAACCATTTAAGTATTTGAAGAGTGCTATCATGTCTCCCCTCAATCTTCTCTTCTCTAGGCTAAACATGCCCAGTTGTTTCAGTCTCTCTTCATAGGGCTTTGTTTCCAGACCCCTGATCATCCTGGCTGCCCTCCTCTGAACACGCTCCAGCTTGTCTGCATCCTTCTTGAATTGTGGAGCCCAGAACTGGACGCAATACTCTAGATGAGGCCTAACCAGGGCTGAATAGAGAGGAACCAGTATTGCAGTGTTGGGTATTGCACACTGATTATTGGATTGGATTCTGGATCTACTGTACATTCTGTGGATGGAAGAGGTCTGCTAATGTAGGGTGTCTATGTCCAATTTTCAGGGATCCCTCTTCCACACCACAAGCATGGGGTGGGCCTGAAGGGGCTGCGATGTTCCGCCAGCCTAGTTGCATGATCTGATCCAAACTCCTTAAGTTGTGAGTCTCTTTCTGATGGGTCTCAACAGATGCAGTTTTAGCTGTTTCTTCTCTAGCCCTCCCTCTGAGTGAGAGCCCCGCCCAAGGGACTAAACCATCTACTACATAGGGGTTACATTTGCACTAACAATCATGAGCATAATGGGAAAGTAGCTCTTGTTTGTGCAACCAGAACTAACCCCAAACTACTGGATTGGGACAAGTCAGTGGAAAGAGCTTCACTGACTTGTCCCATTCTGGAAGCAGTCATTTCTTGGGTTGTGCTAGCATGTGCTACTTTACTGTTGCACTAGTGGCTGCTTCTGCTAGTGCAATGTCTTCAAGGGCTGGTGAATTGCCAGCATGGGATACTGCCCATGATTTATCTTATCATAGAAAATACTTAACAGCATGAAGAAAGATCAATGACCGAAGAAAATACGAAGCAGAGGAGAGCACTGGGCACGGAACAGAAGATGAAAGTAGGAAAAGGAAGATAGGAAGGAGGAGGACAAAGATAGGAATGTGTTGTAGCAGTCAAGTGTAGCTTCTCAAGTAAAGAGGAAACTCTACAAAAGTCTATATCGTCCTTCGCCTTGCAAATCAATAGTGAAGAGCATTCAAGACACAAATTTCGATAGTGTAAGTATAAAGATCAGCAAGGAAGAAATGGTCAAGTGCGAGTCTTCTTGATCTTGTATCTGCTCTGTAGTTAAACAACTGAGACTAAATATAAATCTGATCATATGAAATATAAATCTGATCATACGAAATATAAATCTGATCATACGAAAGTTTCACATGGAAGAATGATAGGCAAATGCTACTTAGTGGAGGAATACTAAAGAAAAGAAATGCTGAAAAGAAGGGGAAACAGCTCAAGCAGATAGGCACACAGCCACGCGTGCAGCATGACTTGACATTAGAATTGAGCTGAAACGTCTCAGAAGATATTTTTCTACGAAAATTTCTGAGATTTTTCTTTTTCTTACCTCCACCCCTGAAAGAGAAGGTCACTCATAGAATTTTGTCTGAATATGCTCCAATAGCTTTTGTAGTGACTACCCTCCCCGCCCCCCAATATCCCAGAATGATGCTAGGTCTGGAGCATTATAGAGGATGCAAAACAGTGGCCAGGCAGCCAACACAGTTGGTAGTAAAACAAAGGCTTTGGGGGAAAAGAAAGAAGTTGTGCGCTATTGCTAGTGGTGAGAAACTGTTGGAGAATTTCTCCTTCCACTGGAGAAATTCGATGAAATGGTCCCCCACCCCACCCCAATTTCTCTACAGGAACAAATAAAGTGAAGAATTTCAAGAAGTGATTTGTGCACAGCTTCCACTGAAATATTAAAAGGCCAGGAGAGGCATCTATGATAACTTTTTGTTCTGATGAATGTCTTCAAGATTCACAAATCATGGTTGCAAAGCCTGAGGATTGCTTTCTTTTCTTTTTTTATGGGTTCCACCCCACCCCCAACTGAAGCCTTCCCTTAAAGACCAGCTGTGGTTTATTTGGCACTTTGTTCTTTTAAAATGTACTTTTAATGTGTTTTTATTCTGCTTTTATTCTATTTTATTTTGTCCACGGCTTCAAAATTCTGAATGGAGAATAGTATATAAATATTGTAAATAAAAGAAATGAAATAAGAGTGCTGAGTGGCAGTGGAGGGAGCAGAGCACGGTTTTCCTCTGTGGCTGCCAAGCACCCCTTTCATCAGGAAGTGGGAGATTGAGCCAGTATCCTGAGTCAGCAGTGGACACTCTGCTGGGTCCTGGGCCTTGTCAGGTGCCCAACCATGTTGCCTCCAGATGCTGGGCTTTCTCAGTTGCAAAGCCTTTCAATGTGGTGTATTCATGCATTCAGCTGCTAGTTCTCCAGCGTGCTGCGGTCAGGCATGGAAAAGTCAAGCGATGCGCATGCATGTATGGCACTCCAAGGAGACTTTCAGAGGGCTAAGCATGTGCAGAGCCAGACAGACCTGATGTAACCAGTGGTTTGGATCTCAGAGGGTGTCCTCTGTGGCCATTTCCGGAAGAGCTTGTTCCCTAACGTGAACGCTTCCTTTCAGCACTTTAAATTAAAGTACTCTAAATTGTTTTAAAACACTACCATTTAAAGTACTTGTAAACCCAGTGTGAATGCACCATGGGAGGTGGAAGAATGTGGCGCTTATTGCAAAGTGCTGCCAGTGTGATCTTCTGGAGCCTCTTTCTTCTCATCCAGCTTCCACTTATTTTAAGTCCATGCCTACACATGGGTGGTGGTAACTCTAGCTGGGACATTCTTCTCTTCTAATTTATTTTGAAGCTCATTTCTGAGCTTTTGTTGATTTTTTTTGTTTTAGGGCTGCCTTTGGAGTCTTTTGTTTCTAGCATGTAATTTATTTTATGAAGAAGAATGCAGTTAGGAACACACACACACACACACACACAGAGCGAGAGCGAGAGAGAGAAAGAGAGAGAGAGAGCATGAACAAGCTAGAATGGTGCAGGGCACGGGCAGCTCAATGAGGGTCAAACTTTTATCTCTACTGTGTACACACTATAGACTTGAAAAAAGTCACTGGGAGTTTTCACACAATGTTTTCAACGGTTTTCCCTTAAATAATCTGTAATGCAAATATAAAAATCTACGTGGTTGAGCTTGTATGTTGCTTTTTCTTATAATCCTGCATGAGTTTAATTTGAAGGCGGGCTATTGCTCAGTGGTGCAGCACCTGCTTTGCATGCAAAAGGTCCCAGGTTCAATCCTGGCGTCTCCAGGTGATGCTTGGAGAAATACCTGTCTGAAACCCTGGAGAGCCACTGACAATCAGAACTGACAGTACTTAGCATCTTTAACACCATGTGTGTTCCGTATTATTTTCCTTAATATGCATGCTTCTTGTCTGGGAGCTACCTGAAGTTGTCTGACTTTGTCAGTTGTAAGTTGTAATGACCCTGTTCAGATGACACACCAAGCCACTGTGGTTAAGCATTTTGAGCTAAATATTATGGCTTAGTGTGCCGTGTGAGTCATGACTTAGTGTGTCGTTTGAACCATTCCTAACCATGGTGGCTACATAAACACAATTTAAACACTCTCATCCACCGTTTGCTGCAAAAGGGTTAGCGGCCTAACCATGGCTTAGCATGTCGTCTGAACAGGCCCATTATGTATTTTGCAGATTGTCAGAGAAACAGATATCTTTTAAAAATTTCCAGATGCCCCAAAACTCATTTAAGGGTGTTAAAGAGGTGTATGTCCAATGACTCTCATGTCTTGTCCGATTCAGGACACAAGAGCCCCCTATTTCCTTAGCATTACCAGTTCCCTTCCTGCTTGATAAGTTGCGATGTGGTCAACTGGAGAGTCCTGATACGAGGTTGGTGTCCCCTGACCTTGGATGCCCCTCCCATGGACTAAGACAGGCAAGGACCAGAACCATCGATCTATGTTGCCCACACCCAGATGGGCTATAGCATGCCTTTCATTCTTTGTTTATGCTCTAAGGATTCCTTCCCTGTCTACATCTCATCCATGACTTCATTTTGTCGTGTGGGCAGGCTCCAGCCCTATTCTTTAACAACCCCAATATCAGACTGTCCAATGTGTTTGTCATTGTTGGCAGGCACTGCTGCTCACGGCCAGCCTGCCTCACCCTCTGCCATGACTGGAGAAGAGGAGGGCAGTGAGGTGAGCCCCCCGTGAGCTCTCACAACTTGTAAACCAGTTTTCAACTAAGCCCTCTTAGAAGAGAGCTAGGAAGCCTTTTCTACCTTAGCCTGATAAACTGTCCTAGAAATGATTACTATCAGCTGTCACTATTTGACAAAGAATCTGCCAGATCCTTCTGCAGACTTATACGGCCGAGCTGTTCTTTCTCTATCTCAGATATCTCTCTTAGCACTCTTATGTTCAATATCATCCAGTTCAGAGGTTGTCACACAACTACATTGGAATCAGTCACAGTATCTCCTTCAGCTTTCCATCATAGGCTGGAGAGGCCTCATTCTCAAAGGAGTTGATAACTGTTGGGGATTTCCCCGCCAGTTCAGCTTAGATTTATAAACAGTAGGTTCATGGCTTTTGGTTTCAGAATGATGGAACTGAGAGGAAGGAAGTGCTGAAAATGCTACACGGTCCCATCTCCCCTGCCATCTATCTGACCTTTGTGTCTGGTTGTTGTTCTTTGAGCATTCTTTTCTCTGCCCAAGGAATACATTCTAGCTTTTCTGGTTCAGGAACTGCCAAGTGCTACTAATGCTGACCTCCTTTTTAGATCTTTTGTCAGGTGTTGGGAAATGCAACACCCTACCACCACATCCCAAACCTGCAGTCCTTTGCACATTTTTCTAAGAATAAACCCCATTGAATACAGTGAGACTTACTTCTGAGTAAACACACATGGGGATTGTGCTGCAAATGCCTTATTTCTAGTCTTTTAATTAAGTGTTGTATATAGCAATATAAATGTGCATATATGCTCAAAACCAAAACCTTTCGCAACATAAATCACAAACATATTCACAGCAATTAAATATAAGATTCATCTCGGGGCCTGTGTTTTCTTTTCTGTTTTTCTCAAAATATCCCAGTTTTCAGGTAATAAATATGTTCATGTTTCTATTGTGGTTCAGGTTAGTATTGCTGTTCAAAAGGTTTTCTGCGTAGCAGGATCCAAGAATGCACGGAAGATGCAGTGTTTACATATTGGATAAATGGAAACCAAGTTTCTAAATAGTTGTCTTGTTTAGTGATTCGTCTAATTATACAATTATGAGCAGTTAATTTTTCAGCTAGCAGTGTTTGCCGTAATTTCTCAAAGTATCCTTCTATTGTGTAGCCTGAAGGCGTTTCCTGGTGTCGTGCTGTTTTCTAGTCTTGCTGTTGCTAACAGAAAAGTGACAATATATTTATGTAAAATAGAAAATTGCTCATTTGTAAATAAAGATAATAAAGCCACTTGTGGAACCAGACTCATTACTTTATTTGTTATGTGAGATTGTTCTGAACACTTGGGGCCAAAATCCCTGGATGAGTGGACCACATCTGGAATAGTGTTCCATGCATTTTATAGCCCCTCTGTCACAGGACAAGAGGCTATTATTGATGTGGTACATTCTTAAGGGGGTTAAATGCCAGTTGTGAACTAATTTGAGAGTAAACTCCTTCATATTTGCTGATGTGGTCTTGAGACAGAGTACAAAAATCCCATTAACATAAATTGAAGGCTTTGATACCTACCTGAGTGTGAGATGAATTACTCTCTAAGGGCCTTTTAAAACCAAATTTCATTAAAATACCCACCTACATTTTATGTAGAGCAAATATGACATATATGTATAATAAACTCAAAAAAGGCACATGCTGAAGGCACTTTTCTATAGAAATACTTGGGATATAAGCTGCCACCCTATGCACGCTTACAAGGAGTAAATCACGTTGAAGTCAGTGCAAGTTACCTCAGAGTAAACATGCATAGGATTATGCTTAACTGTAGCTGGATTGTGCCCAATATTTTGACTTTTGATTTGGGGCCTTCCTAGACGAGGCCTTAGCGCGCATTCTGTCCCGGCTTCCCTGCTGTGCGTCCAGATGACGCACAGGGGAATCCGGGGACAGGCCGCGCTGAGGCCTGGTCTTACGCGCCATAAGTGAAGTCGCTTATGGCGTGCCTTTTCCCCAGCTCCGGCTTCAGGCCGGGGCTGGGGGAAGTGTGGAGAGTTCCGCGGCTTTTCGCGGCTCCTCGCTCGCGAGGAGCCGCGAAAAGCCGCAGACTGGGCACAGCGCGGACCGGGCACAGCGCGGACCGGGCACATCGGTGGGGGGCCCCCCTGAAGGATCACAGGGTGGGTGGCAGGGTGGGTGGCACGGGGGGAGGGCGGGTGCGATCGCGCCACGCGCCGCCCGGGCAATGCCTGGCATGGGGCGGCATTGCCCGGGCTCGGGCGGCGCGCTGCGCGATCGCACCCGGCCTCCCCCCGTGCCACCCACCCTGCCACCCACCCTGTGATCCTTCGCCCCCCCCCTGTAAAAAAAAACAAAAAAACACCACTTACCTTGTCCGCCGTCTTCGGGCTGCACCCGGCCCCTTTAAAATAAAATAAAAAAATGGCGGACGCCGGCAGGAACGTGACGTCACTACGCGTCCGCCGTCTGGTAGCCTGGGGGAGGCGCGCCAACGTCAGCGCGCCTCAGCCCCGCCTCCCTGCCGGTATAAGCCGGCAGGTCTAGCAAGGGCCTTGGTTATGTAAAAAAAAAAAAAAAACCCAAAACAGGGAGGGAGGAGATGGCTGAGATTCTTTAACATCTCTTCTTTGGACAATGATCTTACTCAGCCAAAAAGGCTCCTGAAGTAGTTTACATGCAATCAATAAAACAAAACCATCCTTGCTTCCAGATTTATAGTGCATCTTATTATTATTATTATTATTATTATTATTATTATTATTATTTATTTATTTATATAGCACCATCAATGTACATGGTGCTGTACAGAGTAAAACAGTAAATAGCAAGACCCTGCCGCATAGGCTTACAATCTAATAAAATCATAGTAAAACAATAAGGAGGGGAAGAGAATGCCAACAGGTACAGGGTAGGGTAAGCAGGCACAGGGTAGGGTAAAACTAACAGTAGAAAGTAACAGTAGACGTCTGCACAACATCAAGTTTTAAAAGCTTTAGGAAAAAGAAAAGTTTTTAGTTGAGCTTTAAAAGCTGTGGTTGAACTTGTAGTTCTCAAATGTTCTGGAAGAGCGTTCCAGGCGTAAGGGGCAGCAGACGAAAATGGACGAAGCCGAGCAAGGGAAGTAGAGGCCCTTGGGCAGGCGAGAAACATGGCATCAGAGGAGCGAAGAGCAAAGCAAAAAAACCTTCACTCCCTTAGAGCCAATCGCAGTAGAATAAACTTCAAAAAACACTGGCAGAGGCACCCAATGATGATGACATCATGTAAAGGACTTGGGAACTTCTGTGAGTAACCAATCATGATCACACTACGTGCTCCATGTGAAGGCACTCACAATCCAGAAAGACATATTATTTGCTGCATTTTATCCTGCTTTTCAGGCAATGATTGTCTGCCAAAGTGGCTCACATCACTCAAAAAAGAGACAAACAGTGCCATCAGGCATGTAAACTGGAAGCCAGAACAAGGTTGTGAACTGTATGTGGGCATTTCTAGGAACTTTGGGCCAGTCTGATCTTCCCTTGCTGGTGCTCTTGCTCGAATGAGGATTTTGTTCCTTTGGCCAACAGATGAGGCCAGAGCGTTCTTTCCTCTGACTTCAGCAGTGCCGGGGGCAACTATCAGGTGGAGTTGACTGTTCATTCTGGCAGGGGGTGGGAAGCTCTTACTCTAGCTGATGGATGGGCCACGTTGGTCACCCCCTTGGCTTGATGTTATGCTTTGGAAGCAGTGGGTGCAGCCTCTCAGTGGCCCTAGGTACCCTGTTTGAAGTCAGAAGCCAGACTGTACTTGCTTCCCTTCTGCTCTCCAGCTCCTTCCAGGGCAACTCAGGCCAGATCTACACCAAGCAGGATATTCCACTATGAAAGCATTATATAAAAGGCAGGAGCCACACCAAGCAGGATATAGCCCCATGAAAGTGGTATGTGGTATGTGTCAATGGGCCCCAACAGCTGTCAGTGCACTTCAATGCCACACTGTAAAGCAGTAGTGTGGCTCCTTCCTCTTATAATCAGAATTCATACTGCTTTCATAGTGCAATATCCTGCTTGGTGTAGATCTGGCCTCAGTGTACACACACAAGGAAAAATGGTTGGGAAGGGGAGAGGAAAAACATTAAGTAGTCTTTCAGCAGGACTGGTAAAATGGCCCCACTTCCTCTCTGATTTCCTTTTGTATACACAGTTTACTGCTAAATCCTGTGGTTGCTTGGACCAGGGCATTTATTTGGACAAGTTTTACAAGTTGTTATATGGATTGTCCTGCAGCAAAATGCACTCATTTCTCTCTCACCAAGGAGACCCACCTAACAGCCGGATTCCTCTGGATCAGCTTTAGTTTCCATTGTGCAAAGTGAAGCTTTATATTCTGTTTAAAATATATGGCATAACTTCCTGGGCCCTTGGGATAGGATGGTTATCTAAATCCAAATTATGAACGGTGATGAAAGACTGAATGGAAAGAAATTAGGTCTCCCTTCCCCCAGTCTCAAAACATTAGGATTTCGGTTTAAATCCAGTGAAACAGATTGGCATTAGGTTCAGGGCAAACCAAATAAAGTTTTTCTTCATACAATGTATAATTAAGGTATGGAATTCATTGCCTCAGGATGTAGTGATGGGCTTTAAAAAAAGGGATTAAAGATTTTGTTGGAGGATGAGTTTATCACTGGTGATTAGCTATGCTGGCTGAAATTAGCCTCCATATTCAGGGATGGGGTACGTCTGAGTACCAGATGACAGATACAACTGTAGATCACTATCTCAGTCGGCTTCATCTCATGAGCTTCCAGAAACGTCTTGCTAACCACTTCTGGCAACATAACGCTGGAGTAGATGGACCTTTGGTTTGAACCCACAAGATGATGCTAACGTCTCACTTTCAAAATAAGCCATTAATAATGGGTAAAACAACAGTAACAGTCGGACTTTTAAGAGAATACTAAATAAGGATGGACAGATTAGACCATTTCTAGTCTGTGTCAGTTCTGCATGTGTTCATTCATAAATCCATTCTGCTCCAGCTCTGCAATAATCTGCAGTTGTTGTGTTGTGTGTGTTCTTTTTTAAAAAAAACCTGCACAAAAACCTGCATATATTTTAGGAAAAATACATATTTTATGTGCATTTATGGCAAAATATGCATTCCATATACATGTTATGGTAAAATATGCATTTTTCTACATCTTCCAATTCATCTGGGAAGTAAGAATCAGGTCAGTTCCACATGTGGACTGAACAAAATCCTCGAGTCTCTCTAAAGCTAAGGCCAAAATCCAACTTAGGCCCTACTTAGAGCAGACCCATTAAAATGAATGGGATTTAAGTTA
The DNA here is from genome assembly GCF_023053635.1 of Elgaria multicarinata webbii. Classification (NCBI taxonomy): domain Eukaryota; kingdom Metazoa; phylum Chordata; class Lepidosauria; order Squamata; family Anguidae; genus Elgaria; species Elgaria multicarinata. The sequence continues at coordinate 131,037,190 of NC_086171.1, forward strand.
CTCATGACCTAATTGAGTCTACTCTAAGTAGAACCTATGTTGGATTGTAAGTTTGTAAGTTTCTAGGTATCAAAGAAAATATAGCAGCAGTCAATAGATAACCACCTTTTGTGAGAAGAACTAGAGCAGGGATGTCAAACTTCCAACTCTCAGGTCTAATCCATCCCATGGAGGTTCTACAGCCTTCAGAGCTTCCCTGGGTTCTTCCAGGGGGCTGGCACTTGGCCTCCAAGCCCTGCCCTGGAGAGTTATCTCCTTGGAGGTATCCATGCTGTTATTTCCAATCTGAGATCAGAAATAGCAGGGGAGGGGGAGCAGCAGGAGACTCGGCTGGCACTGAAAGGAGAGCCATTTTCCCCAGTGCTGGGTGACTCATCCCCTTGCAATTCCTGATGGGAAGAGTATGAATGAAGAAAGGCAAAATGAACTGGGGGATGGCGTTGGTAGGTGTGGCCATGCCTACTGGTGCCATCTGACTTGCAAAGGGCCCAGTGGGGAATGATTTGTTTCTGCACCCCTCTTCTAGAGCAAGTGGGGAGGAGGTTGTTTTTTTGCTGATTCCTCATTCTCCCTGCAGCTCCTGTACTGCCCAAAAATCTGCTCTAGAGAGACGGGGTGGGGGGTGGGGGCTCTTGAGCCATGTGGGAGGTGGCTTTGTGGACTGCAGAGTGAAGAGAGAAAATCGCCTCCCCACACTCTTCCTCCAGCTGGAGCCTCTGCTAGATCTCAGTCCCTTCCACAAATGGAAAAAGCCCATCCATTTGCAGAAGGGCAACTCTGAATCCAACCCTTATCCAGCACACACAGGAAATGACAGTGGAGGCTGGTGGCTCTGATTTCAATGGGGCTGTGGATCCATTCTGGGTTTCAGTCAGAACCAGCTAAAACTCTAAATGAGTGCTGAAGTGCTGAAGCCCACCCCACAAAAATAACTTCAGCACTTTTAGAGTTCTGGCTGGTTCTGACTAAGACCCAGAATGGATTCACAGCCTCCATTGTGAACAGAATGTATTGTCAAAAAGATACAGGTCTATATCTGCAGATATCTATATAGACAAAAATGCCTTTGTTAAGTGTGCAGTGTTTGCATTCCTTTTTTCTCTAATGTAGTTACTGCCTGGCTTTGAATGGATCACCATGTTGACCACGTCGTTCTTCCTCTTTTCCTTATGCCAGATCACAATATCTAGGTTTAGTTGGAAGTCAGTTCCTGCTGCATGGTTCATGGACATGAGGCCCTTTTTGAAGCTGGGTACACTTATGTGAGGTGCATTGTGTCTCAGGTTGAAATTCCCATGCCTTTCAATGAAGTAGGAAAGCACTAAGTGTTGTACTGGAAGATCTAATCAGCCACAGCAAAATCACACTGGGATGTATCCACAGCAAATTATCTTTTTTTCACTTTAACTGCATTTTTTGTTGTTGCATTTTTTGGTCATTAGATGTATGATAATGTGAATTTCCTAGTAGCCCATTATTACAAATGGACTTGTCTTAATTCCTTGTTAAAATGGCATGGTGTCATTATCTTTCTGTCTGCTACAGTCCCCTAGTGAAAGGCAGAAGAAAATATTATAAAAGCATGGAATCAGAGGAAAACTAAGGAGCTTTTCCAAATCATCATTCTCTTATCATATGACATTCTGTGTTACCAACTTATATTCCCCATTAGCCCTTATGATAGTTCTTACATTGCCATTAGAACATTACCTAGATATGTGGCAATGGTAATAGTCATTTAACAATGTAGTTAAATAAGCCCTGTTAGGGATCTGCAAATCAGCAAAACTTGCACTTGTCAAATTTCACATTGAAGCTTGTTAGGACTGGTGTCTGGCTCAGATGGCAGGCTCCCCCTCTCTCCCTTATCACATGAAAATTCATGTATATTTTGTGTGCAGTTCCCAAAATGTATGCATCAATTGTGTGCATTTTTGAAATATATGATTCCTTCCCTCTCATGTTTGTGTGTATTTTTCCAAATGTATGAAAAGACAATAATGTTAGGAAAAAAACAGAGGGTAGAAGGAAAAGAGGAAGATCAAACAGGAGATGGATTGACTCCGTACAGGAAGATACAGAGATGAAGTTGCAAGATCTGAATAGGGTGGTTTACCTGATTCATAGGGTCACTATAAGTTAACTGAAGGCACATAACTAGCTAACTTTTTCATGTGTATCGTTCACATGTGCCCATTTTTAATGCATTTTTGGTTGCACAAATTGCACCACAAGTTCAGAAATGTACAGACTTCAGATTACAGATTGCATTTGGGTCTGCTTTCAGTTCTGAGAGGTGTGAATTGGATAAATTCTGGTTAAAAACAACAACAAACTGAAATAAATTTAAGCACTGTTTATCACCAACAGTGATAATTTCTTTGAAAGCAACTGACATACCACAAGGGATACAAAACTATGGGCTCAACTACACCTAGCAGGATATTCCACTATGGAAATGGTATGAAAGTGGTATATAAAAGGCAGGACCCACACTACTGCTTTATAGCAGTATGGAAGTGCACTGAGAACTGTTGGGGTCTATTGACACATACCATATACTACTTTCATAGTGCTATATCCTGCTTGGTGTGGCTGTAACCCTTGGGTCGGTACCCAGGGCCGGGTTCTATGTCTAGGGGTTGTTTGTTTTTCCCTTAAGGTTAGCTCAGGCTCAAGCCCCCACCCAGGAAACCTGGGACACCAATTTAGAGATGTCTGAGTAGCAACCTCACCCACACACCTGAGGTATAAGTACTGGTATTTATTCAGTTTAACAACAAGCAGCAAAAATAGAACATGGGAAACAACCTTTTGATTAACACATTTCCCTCCCAAGGTCTAGGTAGGCCGATGGAAGCCTGTGTCCTTTAGCCTTATTCACAAGCCCAGGAGACAGTGAATGAATAGTGACCCTCCAGGCATGCAATAAGGTGGATGGTAGGTGGCAGCAACCGGAACTGGGGTGCACTGCAAAGAGAGCTGATTCAGCAGCACCAGGAACTGGGGTGCGCTGCAAAGAGAACTGATTCAGTAGGCCCAAACCAGGAACTGAGGTGCGCTGCAAAAGAGAACTGATTCAGTAGGCCCAAACCAGGAACTGGGGTGCGTTGCAAAAGAGAGCTGATTCAGCAGGCCCCAAAACAGGAACCACCTCCAACACTAACAATGTCAAAGTTCAGCTCCTCCTCCTGCAGCAAGAGACTGTTGCATGCACAACACTGTATGCAAATGAGCTCCTTCGTGTTAGGGCATGTTTTCCCTGCTCCCCTCCCCAATGGTGTGTACTCATTTCTCTACTGCTTTACATGGCTCCTGCTTTTTATGTACCGCTTTCATACTACTTTCATAGGGGAATATCCTGCTTGGTGCAGATGAGCCCTATGTAACATTTCTTTGTCCCTATTTGTGTATGTGGGTGTGTGGGTGTGAATCATCCGTCTTCTAGTCACTTTAGCTACCTATATGGAGTTTCTATAAAATCGTTCTAGTTAATTCTGCATCTGTCTCCATTTGAGTTTGTCTGTGACATACAGCTGACAGATTTTGAAAACAACAAACTACTTGCAAGAACTACTATGGAGCTTTGATGAAAATGGTGAACCCTTCTGGGTTGAAAGTCACATTTTTAAAACACTATGGAAAACAATAAAAATATTGCCTCTTCTCCCACCTCAGATTTCCATAGCTTCAATTTGTTTTATTCTACTACTAAGTTATATCTTTCCATTGTCTTTGATATCCAAGTACATTAGCAAATTGGAAAAAAAGTGATGCAATATGATTTGCATGTGTTTCATGTGCTTTCTTTATGAATGACATTGAAGGCCTAGCTGTCATTGAATTTAGAGTTTATGATTGTGCTTAGCATACATAGGCTGAATGATAGCACTATTAAAATGGGCAATTGGTGTTGATTTTTGGAAGGCTGTGATTGCTTAGCTACCAATGCCTTCCCTGGGCATCCTATTTTCCTATCAGCTGCCCAATGGATATTATATAATGATAATAATGTCACTTTTTTAAAAAAGCAATGTGTCACAAAGTCAGTCATTTTCAAAATAATATTTCAGTGTAGCAAAAGTATTGCTGTGGAAGGAAGGAATAAAATATGTGTTTTCTGTCATTGAGTGGACAACAAAAACTAAGTTTAGAAATATATTAACTTCCTCTGGCAGTATAGGTAAAGCAAAGTTGATTTTCCTCAAACAAATTCAGAAAGGCCAAGACAAAGAGAGTTCAACAGCAACCCATACTTAACCTCCAAGTGTGGGTTAGCATGTTCTCTGAACAGCCCCAGTGACTGGGTTCACACAACACACTAATCCCCACTCAGTGGTTCACACAACCTGCTAATCCACACTCAATCTGCAACTGAGGGTTGTTGTTGTTCTGTGGGTTATCTTGTTGTCTGAATGAAACATGTTTTCAACAGCATGGCTTGCTAACCATGCAGCGTGGGTTATTTAACTTGAGCAAGCCACCGTGAGAAACCATGGTTTGTTGATGGTTGTTCAGGGTGGGTAACGAACTACATTGCATGGTTAACAAGCCAACCTGCAGAAAATGTGCTGTGTCCAGACAACATGATAACCAACAGCCCACAATCAACCACTGAGTGTGGGTTAGCGTATTATGTGAACCCAGCCTTCCCCTTGTTCCCCACCACCCTCTGGCTCCCCAGAATGCTCCCTGCCACCCCAAGCTTACCTTTCCCCTTTTCTCTGGGTGACTGGGCATAGTTTTTTGTTTTCTAAGAATACCTCAGGGGCTCATGTGACCTTCTTGGAAATAAAGAACAGCATTGGAGATTGGCTTTTCAATTTGCAATATGCCAGCTTCTCGGTTTTGTTTAAATTTCTTTTAATTAAAAATATTAAAGAAAATAAAAATCAGGAGGGACAGGGACCTTGGCTGGCACCAAGAGAGGTGTCTAGGGGCACATTGATGCACATGGCCGTTGACTTGGAGACCTCAGATGTATTGTGAGCTTCAAAAATAGCACTCAGATGTGGTGGTGTCAGGTTGTGAAGGTATTCCCCCTTTGGCCTGTGAGTTGCTTTAGGATGTGAGCTACCAATGCAGCATGCCATCTGCAAGTGACAGCAGAGCTCAGGGTGGGTGTAGACATGCAGCAGAATCAAGCGCTGAAATAGACTATATGCCACTTTATTTATTTATTTTAGCACTTTTAACCCACCCCTTAGCCAAAAAAGAAGCTCTCAATGCGGCTTACAAAAACATTTCCGAAGATAGTCCCTGCCTACAGGCTTACAATCTAAAAAAAATGATACAAAAGGAAAGGGGGTTGGGAGTGGGGAGGGAAGAAAAAAGAAGAAACAAATTTAGGCACTAGATTCTTAGTTGCAAAGTTCAGCAGGTCATGAACATAGTGGTAGGGCTGCCACTTCCTCTCCCAGCCTCATTCACATCCAGATGTTGCAAAAATATGCTGGTTTTCCTTTCAAGTGCAACCCAATATCCAATTTTGGTACACTTGAAAAAGATCACCGACAAAGCGTTGGGCTAACAGATTTTATTCTCAAGAATAAGTTGACCTCCTGGCGCTCCTGCTGCAAAATCAGGGTCACACTGCGCTGGGGCAAGACAATAGTTTATATAGTTCCAGATGTTACACGTCATTAGCTCACATCCCATTGGCCCACATCACCTGTTGCATCACTCAAACCTGGGCAGAACACCTCCATGCAGTGGTCAGAGGGAGAATTGCAGCTGAAAATACCTGGCCGCCGCCATTGCCATGTGCGTTGTTTCCTTGCTCCCAGGTGTGCTTTGCACCTGTAGCCCCTCCCCTATTGGTGATGTGGCTAGGGGGCAGTCATAAGGACTTGGCTGGATTTAACTGGTCAATGTCATTTGAAACTGACCTATGGTGTTAAAGTGCACCTAAGCGATGTTTACCTGAAGTTAGGTGGTGCTGGAGCTGTGGGAGTGGGGAACAGGCGGGGGAGGAAATGGACATATCGGGGGTTCACTCCAGGTGAATTTACACAACACAAGCATGTTGGAGGGAGGCCTGGCTGCTGCTTCCTTTCCCTCTGATGGCCTCAGCAGCGACACGTCATGCTACTGGTGGGAAATACCACTTCTGAATGTCCTCCTGCGTAAACTATCAAAGCCCAAGAGGCTTTGCTGCCTGAGAGGAAAAACAAGATGGTGCAGCTTCCCGTTCTAGATACAGAAGTTTCCCAGAATGCCAGTTGAATCTTACTTTGACATTAGTAAAGGGACAGGTTCATCTTCTACACCTCAGGCTAGCTTAGAGGGTACAGACCAGGCCACCTGGTGCACACAATTCTGTCCTCCGACATTTTGCTACTGCTCCCTGCCAGGCAGCATCTCCTCGCTGAGGTGGCTGTCTCACTTTGGCTAAGGATTGGGCTGGCCTTGTAAAACATCCCTGCAAATAGAAAACTAGCATATAAGAAAGGTTCAAAGCCCTGCACCTTTCTTGCTGTACTACATTTCTGTTTCAGAGAGGCTTTCTTTCTCCCTCCCTCTTCTTCTCTTCTTGCTTGCTTGCTTGCTTTTTTTCTACAAGTGGGAACATTCTGTACCATCCATTTGATCACCTCAGGAATGTACCTTATTCTGCTCCATCTATGTAATCTATCACCTATAAGCTGTTATAAAGCAGGAATATGAAAGCTGAGTGGAAAGGCAGTTATCAGCTGGTGAAGGGAGGGTAAAACAATCAAGTTAGAAATTAATTTTAGGGTTAGTTAGGATACAAAGTCATCAGCACCTTTTTTTTTTCTTCCAAACTAAAATACCAATGCAAAAATATAACTGCACTTCAAGTGTAGCTTCAGCGTATTTTCCAGTAAAGAGCAGGCTTTCCTTCTAAGGCGGAAAAGTTAAAAAGCAGCCTCCGCCTGTTTGAATCACAGTATTGTAAAATACCATTGTTATTTTATCTATAGTATAAAATATCTGTTCGACTTATCTGCAAATAATCCAACAATCCTATTTATTTTCATAAGTGCCTCTGCTAATAACATTCCTTCTTAGTAAAATGAATTAAACATGAAATGCAGGAGTAGAATATCTGACCTGATACTTTCACAACCACCCCACAAAATCACTTTAATGCATTCAATCTCATATTGTTAAGGAAATGAAACACAAAACTTGAAAAAAGGGATTTTGCTCCCTGAAGGAACTTAAAATACCCTCCCCCAATCCTTTTGCCTCAAAGGACTCCATCCTATACTCTTGATCTGCTGACTTTGGGGCATAGGATTGGCAGAAATCCCACTACACTGATAGAATGCATGATGCGGTACAAAAAATATGTCAGCAGAACTGACCTGCCAGTGGAAAATTCTACCAGCAGAGCTGTTCTGCCAGTGGAACAGCCCTCAGAGGAAGAGCTGGAGTCCCCAGAGACCCAGGTCACCCCAGATCAGGTGGTACTACTACCAGACCGCAGGAGCCTGGGCCCTCAGTCCATCCAAATCAGGAGAAGGGGATTCTTTCCCCTGGGCCTCAGGAGCATCGTTGCCTCAAGTGATAGGCCAGTAGGATCCCTGTGTGAGAGAAGGACTGCTCAGGAGCAGAAAGGGTGACCATATGGAAAGGAGGAAAGGGCCCCTGTACCTTTAACAGTTGCATAGAAAAAGGAATTTCACCAGGTGCCATTTGTATGCAGGCAGCACCTCATGAAATTCCCTCTGCAGGAGCTATACTAGAGTGACCACATACAAAAGAGGGCAGGGCTCCTGCGGCTTTAACTGTTGTGATGAAGAGGGAATTTCACCAGGTGCTGCCTGCATACAAAAGACCCCTGCTGAAATTCCCTTTTCAATACAACTGTTAAAGATACAGGCGCCCGGTCCTCCTTTTCATATGGTCACCCTAGGAGTAGGGGTCTGAACAGGGAACTCTGATTACTGCAGGTGACCTCTAGGTGGGGTTTAGCAGGTGTTGTGGTTAGAAGCCTTCACTACAGACTGAGCCAATGTTGGAACAACACTGTTCTTACAGCTCCTGTGCTGCAAACCTGGCCTCCTAGACCTTGCCCTGTGTTCGATGCTCCATGTTACTAACCTTTGGACTCTGCCTCTGGACTGCCAAACGGATCTGATTAGTTGCCTGTGTTTTAACCTTTGCCTATGATTTGGACCACTCCTGTCTTAAGTCTGAACCATATTGGATAGAAACCGGTATTCTTGAACAGGCTACATTGCATTGGTTCTGTGTTAGCCCTGCCCTCAGAGTCTGCTGCACTCAAAGCAGGACTTGTGGCAACATTTTGATGCAATTTGCATAAATATAAATAAATAGATTAGTATGCATAACACAGTCATGTGCTTGCAGGCTTTCTGCTTCTAAATCCTTGTGCTGGAAATGACATACCTGATTTTCATACCAGTTTCCATGGATTCTTTCCCTGTCACACACCAGTGCAGTCTACTGTTCTGATGATAGAGGGGATTTTCCACACACGCGGGAGGTTTATACATGCTTAAATTTGCCAATAATACAGGTGCAGCAATAATTTTCCCTAGAATAGTTAAGAACCATTAACTTCTCTATTCTCAAGGGATACACACTCCAAAACCTTTCTGGATGGCTGTGGTCTTCAAGATCATCTGTGTTACCCTAAGCAGTAAGGGTTTTGAACTTATGGGCCATAGGTGCTTACACAGTATGAAGACATTGCACTAATGAATGACATAGTACATTGAGCTTTTCTACTTGAGGCTGTTAATATGCTGTATCTCCTTTTGATTTTGTCACAAAATTGAGATCTGAGCAATACACAATGAGCATTTCCTATCCTGCTTTCCCACTACATAACCTCTAGGTGGCACTGTGGAATAGTGCAATGATACAAGTAGAAAAGGCATTTTCTTTTGCTTTCCTTCCATCTTTCCTTGCCCCTAACTTATGTCCAGAGAAACAATGTATCTAAATGTGTCTGTTGCAGCCATTCTGCAGCAGACTCAGTGGCCTTCTCTATTAATGTGCATTTGTGCAACCCACTCTTTAAAAATAAACTGCAAACTGAGTGAAGCCATGATGCCATTCCACAGAGCTGGGTAGGATTTACACTACTGCTTTAAAACAGTTTATAACAGTAGTGACTAGGGTTACCATATGAAAAGGAGGACAGGGCTCCTGTATCTTTAACAGTTGCATAGAAAAGGGAATTTCAGCAGGTGTCATTTGTATATATGGGGAACCTGATTAAATTCCATCTTCATCATAACAGTTAAAGGTGGAAGAACTATGCTAAAAGAGGGCAGGGCACCTGCAGCTTTATCTGTTGTGATGAAGAGGAAATTTCACCAGGTTCCCATTTATACAAATGATACCTGCTGAAATTTCCTTTTCAATACAACTGTTAAAGATACAGGAGCCCTGTCCTCCTTTTCATATGGTCACCCTAGTAGTGACAACTGTTACAGCCCAGGACACACTCCATATACAGTTTTTCAAACCATTTTCCAAGTACCATATCCTGCTTGGTGTAGATCTGGCCCAGGAATAGAGTACCTCTTTCTGCCCAAGATCCAAATTCAATTTCAGAAAAGCTCTGGGCCAGGGCAGGCACATATTCCAGTGGTAGGTGGGGCCAAGGCAGAAGAGGTAGAGCAAAAAAGTAAAGAAAAATAGCATTTTGTAGCTTAAAGGTCCCACTGCCAGGAACTAAGCCTTAGGGGAGGCATTTCAAGATATTAGACCAATATATTTTCACAAGTATAAGGAGCCAATGGTTGTGATTAGGTCTCACTTCCCTGCAAAGGCAAATTCCTCTTTACTTAAGCATCATGGGGATGCAAATATTGAGGAAAACCCTTGATAAGCCAGCATGAGAGCTGCAACAACAAGGGAGGAATATGCTTGCAAATGATTTCCTTTTAAAAACATTGTTCATTAATGTATACTGCTGGAAATGTTGCACATATTGTTACCCTGTGGATAAGTCCACTCTTTACTTCCTTTCCTTAATCACAAGGATGTTTGTGTGTAGCGTGTCATCAGTAGCTTTCATGGCAAGGCTTGTGTTTTGGCCAAAGCAGAGAGGTGATTTGTTGTGGCTTAATTCTCCAACTCGTCATTGCTTTATCTGAAAAGTTTCGTATATAGCTCTTAATTTTTTTTATTTTTTTAAAGGGTCGGTTAAAATAAAAACAAAAACGAAACAGGCTCCCGGTAGAAATCTTGACATTCAACATCAAGGTTTCAGGCCTTTTTCCTTTTAGTCATGGAATGTGCGATCAGCAACATGGAAGTTGTTTCAGACGTCTTTCTGTCTCCGGAGATTCTTTTTAGAGCACTTTGAAAATACAAAGACCGTGACCCTGAAAATTTCCCCTGTTGCTGCCTCCCCCCTTGCCAAAGAGTAAGAGAACAAAGCTCTGTTTGTCAGTCGATCTTTCTGAGCACAAAATCTCATGTAGCAGCTACTGCCTGGATCTATCATGATGCATAGAGCTGCAAATAGTTGTGATAGGCCATAATAGATGAGGAAGCTATAATCTTTTTTGAACTGAATGGAAGTACTGTATTGTACTCTTGCCTAGCTCCAATTCCTTTGAATGGGCACTGTGCCAGAGTTCTACCTGGTGGATTGTGTCCACATCTTTTAAAGTCCCGCTTTGTCCCCCCCCACACACACACCCAATGGAAAATGAGTAATATGAGGTCACTGCTGATGTTTTGTGATGGTTCCCATGTATTGTATTACAGCTAATAATTTATAGGGACACAGTAGTGTCCCTGTAGTTAAGGTTGGACAGTAGATAATGCATTCTATCGTTATAAAGGGGTAATTGGGGGTGGCCATTTTAACGTTCATAAAATAAAAAAAAACGTTTCACCAAACGTGATGAAATTTACATGTGCCAGAAAGAAATGTTGGCGTTACATATCCTGAAAATTTCAAGGAGATTGGTGAAAAATTGAGGAAAGGAGGGAAGTTTAAAGTACCAAAGAAAAACCCCCTCTCTGAATCAAAATGGTTTTGATAATTTAGGCTGGCAATTATTTTATCCACAAAATTTGGTGTTTTCAGCCCCTTACCCATTAATCCAGTGGTGGTGTCTTCTTCCTCCTTCATTGTAGTTGGTGGAATGGCTTTTCTTTTCTTTTTTAAAAGAGTTGATTTTTAATTAATATTTATTCATCCTATTAAAGTGAATACAGAGGCCTTCTTCAGGGATAGCACAACACATGCTCCATAGCATCACTCCCCCTTCCTCCTGCCTCAGATAGATTAGAAGGTTGAAAATAAAATGGCTGCCTGCTTCCTCTAGCATTGACATCTCCTTAATGGAATAATCAGTGTCTTCTCAGAAGTAAGTTCCATTGAGTGTAATGTTCTTACTCCCAGGTAAGTGTGTAGGGGATTGCAGCCTTTTTAAAACTGCCTGGAACCTTGGAAGGGGGAGAGTGAGAGATGTTACTGAGAATTTCCTCTCTTTTCCAGCACAATAATCCTACAATTAACAACTTGCTTGCTGTGTGTGTGGGTGTGTGGGTGTGATGCCCCTGCTAGAGGAATCCTCCTCAGAGGAGGAAGCGGAGCCCCCAGAAACCAGGGAGACACATCAAGTACTGGCACCAGACTGGGAAGAGCCTGGGCCTTTAGGGCAGATGGCTGCAGGGCCTTTAGGGCAGATGGCTGCAGGGCCTTCCCTGACAGGAGGGGACTCTGACTCTGGAGAAGAGGCTGAGCAATCCCCTGACCCTCAGGAGTGCCTCTGCCTCAAGCGACAAGCCAGTAGGCCACCTGTAAGAAGGAGTGCTCAGTTGCCAAAATGGTCTCCTTGGGAGAAAGCAACTCCTCCTGAGTAGGGCTCTGGCCAGAGAACTCTGATGGACAGCAGCTGAGACTGGGTGGGGCTCAGCATCCTTTGTGAATAAAAGCCAGCACTGAGAGCTTGCTGGTTGCTGGAAACAACATCTTTTGCCTATAACAATCATATATTTGATTATTAAAGAATTTTTATTCCTTGAGTCCCTATCTGACTTCATGTTGTGACACAGCCACTTATGGACCCTCAGAGCTGATCAGGAAGGGTGCAGGTGAAGAGTCCCATTGCACTGGGAAAGGGGGTGGGAAGGAGGAATATTTTGAGGAAAGTTTCCCCCTCCTTTGCCCACCCCACTCTGGCAATCCAGTCTGACTGGGAATCACAATATGGGTATATACTGCTTGGGCTGTTATTAGCTATCATGGGTTTTGATAACTGGGTAGGAAGATATGTGTTTGTGTGTGTGTAGGGAGAGGTTTGGGGCTGGGGAGTCTTATCATGAAAGAAAAGCATTACCAATTTAAAAAGAACTTTAAAATTTGGGAAAGCACTTGAGCCCCAAATAGTGCTCTTCTATTTTGCCATGGCTAAGACATGTAGTTTTGTCAAGGTATAGGAGGTGCCCACTTGTTTTTTGACTGCCTGGGGTTGGTTGCAGTTAAGGGAGATCCTTGCCCCACCAAGTGCTGAAAGCAAAGGGAAAGCTAATCTAGCCTCTGCATCCCAGAGAAATAAAGCTTCCACCCACACTCTATCTTTTGTAAAAGTCAGTAATCCAATGCTTGGGCGCAGGATCCTCATTAAGAATGAAGTTGTTCATCGTCAGTTTCCCACAACCCCACAGTCACCTTGTATATCCTATTCTCCATCCTGTCCTCATGGTTTATCTGCTTTGGGAGAATGAGAATTTCACTGGCACTTTCTGCCTCCTTTGGGAGGATGTGGTGTTAAGGCTTGTGAGCCTTAACTCCCATTTACCCTGTTTTTTGGTGCTTGCTTGAAAACTGTACAGCCTTAACATTGTTTTGTAAACTGTAGGTTTTTTTGTTTAATGAATATTATTAGTATTTTTTTAGCTCCAGTTAAAGCCCTCTTCATGCATCTATCACATGAAGAAAGACTGTGAAATTAAAGGGACAGTATGGGAGTCCCCACTCTAGAAATTGTATGCAGTGCTGGCACCAGATTTAGAGAACCTTTGAGCAAGACAGCATCAGTGGGACCCTCCCTTAGTAAGACTTCTTGTTGTCATTGTCACCAGCTGCTATTGCTCTGCCTCCCCTTTCTCAACATTGCTGCTACTTGCTTATTTCATAGACAGACTTCCTGACTGTTATAGCAGTATAACAACGGAGGCAATTACCTAGGGAAGTCGTGGCTCTTCTACACTAGAGGCAGTTGGACAGCCATCTGTCAGGCATGCTTTAAGGTAGATTCCTGCATTGACCAGGGGTTTGGATTCAATGGCCTTATAAGTCCATTCTGACTCTACTATTCTATCAGAGAGCAGGCAGGCAGTGGCATCTACTGTTCCTCCTTTTTACCACCACCATTGTCTGGGCCAGGTGAACAGCCAGGCTGAAATGATAACTATGAGGAGCAACTCCAGGGCTCTTGGCATGTGTCAGGAAATGCCTACCTTTGATGCCAGCCCTGTTTATATGGCTTCTTTGTTCTGACTACCATTGAGTGTAGACATCTGCAAGGGAAAAGCTAAATGTGTAGGGTTTACTGATCATATAGGGTTCTAGCTTGATGGAAGGTTTATGGAGAAGCTGAGATACTTTGGCTTTTATAGATTACATTTTGTGTTCTTGCTGGCATTATGCAGTTTTACTTTGAGAAAAGCTGTATGGGTAGGAAACTCATGGCACCAAAGAGCAAGAGAATCCTGATGCAAGTGTTTCCTGAAATTTGTAGGTATTTGTGGGTGTGTAGTTTGAAGGAGTTACTCTGCAGCAGCATGCAGAGCTTGGGATCTCTGGATAAATGCAAATAGTTTTCTAACTAGCAAGTCACTGCCCCAGTCAGGTTATCCACTTGTGTCATTCTCCGAAATGGATAATCAAGTTAAGGCACCAATTGGCCACCTCTCATAGTATCCCTTTTGTTTTGTGCACCTATACCTAATTGGAAACATGGCTTTTGTAATGTGTAGTCAGTCAGCAAGTGTTAATTCAAGTTTCATTAACCAGTTTCATTAACTTTAATTAGTTTAATTAACTAATATTAATTAGTTTAATCAATTAACTAATCAAGTTTAATTCAAATAGGCAGGACCCCCCCCCCCGAGGCTTCCTTTCATTCCCCAGAGTCAAGCTATCGATCCCTTCGTTCAACCCCATCTTGAGTGCCCCACAAAGTCATTGCCCCTTCGTTTGAAGCCTAAAAGTGCCCTTAAGTTTCATTCTTTGGTCATGGGATTCAGCATGGAAAGATTCTCTGTTGCAATATCCCATTGTGAATTTGTAACCAAAAGACCAGGGGATAGCCTGTGCCCACTTCCAATATGTAACCAGCCAGGATGTGAGGTCCTTTGTGTTCCCTTTACTGTGAATCCAGGTAAATATAACTGTTTTGTCTTCCTTTCCTTCTTTTTCTTCTGATGTTCCTTTGGACCTATCCACTCCAGTGCATGGTCCACCCTGTGCGATTGCAGTTCATAGAATCCTAGAATAGTAGAGTTGGAAGGGGCCTATAAGGCCACCGAGTCCAACCCCCAGCTTAATGCACCCTGTGCTATTGCACTTCAATGTCTCCTGCTGCATGTAACTTCCCAAGCCCTGACTTTCCTTTTCCCTAGCACTCTCCCTGCTCCTTATCTGGCAAAACTCTAATTCACCACCTCTGTCTTCCTCTATCTCTATTAATGCTATTTAGGCATAGCATGCTGGTCAAAGTGCTAGGGGATTGGCGTACTAAACAAACATTCTTTTCTGCTGTAAAATATTTTGTGGTAAAATAAAACTTGAGCTAACTTTCCACTCCCCCCCCCCCATTTTCTTGAAGTACAGTGCCTGGTCTGCCATATGTACTCCCTATATCCCTATATTTCAGGGTTCAGCAAACACATGTGGACCTGTGCAAGGTATTGTGAATGAGGACTTGTGGTAATAGCTGTCTATACATTTATGCTTTCTCTATGCAGGCATCCATGTTCAGTGCATAGATGTTGGGGGCGGGATTGGCAGTTTGCCCTTTAATGCTATAGAGTGCCATTTTTATTTTTTGTAGAAAGGCAGGGCATAAATAAATGGATCCCCTTCATGCAATCAGCATACGAAGGAAGTTGGCGTTTTAGGCGTTTTACAAGACAGAACAGTGAGCTATTCCTTGTCCAGAAACTTACATTATGTCAAAGATGGAGGAAGACGACACCACTTGGTAAAATATTTACAAGAAATGCGTGGTTAATTTATGGAATTCACACATAATATGTTAATATCAAGCCACGTGGAACATTTCACAGGGAAGTCCTGTTCTCATGGCCAACATCTTGTTAAAACTAGCTCTGAGAAGCATATATATTTAATTCCATCTAGAAGTTTCACCTCTGTTGCATATGCCGAGGTGGTGCCGTTTACTCAGTCAATCGGTAGATATTTCCAAGACATCTATTATTGTGGCATTTATTCCTTTGGTGCATGTATCTTTTAATTTTAGAAATATTTGAAAAGAATTGATTAAATCTAAAATCATACTGATGGGGGAAAGAAGTTAATAGAAACATTAATACATACAAGTCTAATAGGATTTGAACTCACAACCTCTCAGATGTGAATTAGACACTTACTCAATAGTGTATGCAATCTTTCATTAGTGTCCTTGGGAATTTACAGGTGTTAAATTAGGCTCCACTATTGTTCATCAAATGCAATAAAAACATAATGAGAAATACAAGGAAATAAATTAATTCTGGGAAAAAATCTAATAAAAGGGCAGTGGAGTTCAAACAAAGCTTGTTCCCTAGTCTCTGCCAAGATATATGAAATGTCACTAATATTAGTTTTAATACTGCATGTTATACTTTGCTTGATGAAATATTTTTATTAGATGAAGATTCTGTACTTTGTATTTTTTTCTACTGCTAAGATTTTTTTTAAAAAAACGGTAGACACAATTACATAGACACAATAGTTCTCTATGGCATCTGGACTATACTGTATCATAAAGTCTCAGAATACCACGTATTTGTTTAAACCGTTGGTTTTAACAAAGTAAGAACAAAGCATATTTACAATAAAATCCGGGGGGGGGAGTAAAAAGACAGCTAGCTATCATACAAACCAAAAGCATTGTTTTGTGCCATGTACATTTGATTCAGATGATGCATACAGAGTACTTTTTCTATTATGTTACTCTCACAAAGATGAATAAGGGCACGACCTCATGCATGTTTGACAGGAAAGTGTTGTATGACTCCCTGCATGCCTCAGCATTAGGAGTTTTTATTCTGTCTAAACATGCATGGGATTGCATCCTAAATAGCTTTTGTTCTGAATCTGGACTCACTAAAAACTACCAATGACCAAAATCCTGCAAGCTCAATTCAGATTGGATGAACAATGATGGCAGTCACTGGAAAACACGCACATGTACAAATGGTTTTATTTCTAGAATTCTAATTTGGCTCATAATACGTTGCACATGCATGCTTTCTTTCCAGGATATATGCACATTCTTGCAACACAGTTTGTGCAGGGCTGGGAAAGGCAGGTAAGGTGGTAGCTGGAGCATCATTGGCATTATCATTGGCAGATGGAAAGTGGCTGCTACCTGAGATGAGGCTCCTGTTGTCATAGCACCCCGTCACTTTATCTGCAGTCTTGGATTTCAAGTGGAAATAGATTCAGGTTAAAAATAATGTTTGAGCATGTTGCAACTGTGGCTACTAGCAGGCACAAAATTGCCACATAAGCCCATAATAGTTTTGTTTTAATTCCAAGAACAGTAAGAGTTTTAGGGTAAGGAACCACATCTCAAAACACATCCAGACATTATGAGTTGGGACATTTTTATACTGAAATTGTGAAGTTTGACAGTATCACTATGAAACACCAATGCTGGTGTTTCAGGCCCTGGAACGGCTGAAATCACTGGACTATAGTCCTGGCTGGACTCATAAAAACTGCTATGGTTGGATCCAGGATCTATAATCTGCAAGAGGTCAGGATCTTCCGCTCATGCAAGCTTCCTCTGTCTGATTCTTTGAGATCCCTTCCTGCAGCTCATCCTGTTCAGCAGGGTCCCCCTGATTCTGTGTAGCATCTTCAGGGGGTGAAGGGGCCACCATGGGAAGGAGGAGGCAAAGGATGTCCACTTCCATCAACGCAGTTGATCCAGCATAAATCTGGCTCCAACCCCTAGACTCAATCTCCTTGCACCTCCCCCTTCCACCCCAGATCCACTCTGGATTTAGCGCCTGATCCATGGAGCTTCACCCCACATCCTTTCCAGGCAAAGAATGGGCAAGCCTAGCAGCACCTGATGGGACACGATAGATTTTAAGAGCCTTGAACCTGATCAGTACTTCTGTGGGAGACCCCTGGAAACTGGGGCTTGAGCTAAACATTTTCAAATCAGAAGTTTTTACATGAAGTTGAAGGGAGAGGGAGGCAAACAGGTGCTGGAGCCTTTGTCAATTTTCAGGGTGAGTGTGTGTGTATGTACAGTGTGTGTCAAAATTAGCAGCTGCTTCCTGCTATGGTGGCCATGTGCCTCTTTTACAGTGGAAATCCTCTGTTTAAAGTACTGCCAGAGGACAGTCCTGTATTTAAAGGCATCCTCTAAATAAAAGGCTGACTTGTCCAATTCCCACTTAAAGATAATGAATGGTAAGAATGGTTGGACATAACCAGTTAGGTCCTGGACTGCAGTCATAACAGCCAGACACACAGCTCACCTGGTCACTATCTTCTACGCTATACTGAGATTTATTGAATTTCTATTTAGATTATTTCCCCCCCCCCAAATTTGCATCTGTAAATCAGCATGTGTAAATTTTATGCAAATTTGCACCTTCTTGTGTCCTCTTTTTTGGTGATGCATTTCCTCTTTTGTGGCAATTCATAAGTAAGCATCATGATCCAGGGCATGGGTGGCAGGGTCCTTAGGCAGGAACACCGGGGCTGGGATGGTCAGAGATGGAACCAGCTTGGGAATTTGGAATACTGGTGGAGCAAGCTGGAAGTGAGGCACGGGTCTTGGGGGAAGAGTCTAACAGAGGGCCAGAGGCAGGAGGCAGATCCAGGAAACAGGCAGAAGGTCAGACACAGCTTCAAAATCCAAGCAGGGGCCAGAGGCAGAAGAGAATTCCAGTCAACAAGCAGGCAAGGTCCAGGCAGGGATCAAGGCAAGAGGCAGAGTCCAGGAGGAACAGAGTCCAAACAAGGGCCAGAGGCAAAAGATGATGGTAAAAGGCAAAGCAAGGTTCAGGCATGTACCAGGTAGCAAAGGGGGCAGAAGCGTGGTTGAGACGAACAAGAGGTCCAGCAAGGCAAGATCTGTGGAAGCAAATGGTCAGGAACTGGCTGCAGCTAGCATGAGAGACTGTGTTGCTGTGGCAAAGGCTGAAGGGGAAATGCAGTTCTTATATAGGCCTTTCCTGGCTGCTCTCAGCTGTTCTGTATGAGCCCACCTGGGAGTGCCTGCTGGTCAGGGCCTGAACCCTGTAAGGCTTTACCAGCCAGGGCTCGCATCCTGCGAAGTTCTGCAGCTGGTTATATGGAAAGCTGCCACCAGATGGTGCTACAGGACAGGACAGATCCTGACAGTGGGCACCTTAGAGGGCTTGCAGCCCTTTGCTGGGATCTGCCCTTGATGCTGGGAAAGTACAGATAGGGGTGAGGTAGATGGGCTACAAGCATCATGAACCCAGGTGGTCTAACCTGGCCCCACCCAAGAACCCCTACCAGAAATTTGTATTTCAAGAGTTGGCAGCCCTACTTTCCTATGAGTGTGTCAGCTTACTGGGGATTGGATGTGGGCAGCAGTGGTACCACATATTGCTCTTTGGATTCATTGCATGCCTGGATGTCTTTGCCTCCTGCCCTCTAAACAAAAGCCCTAGAGGATGTGAACCACCCAGGCAGTTTTTGTGAATCGCCCAGGGAGCTTCAGCTGTTGGGCGGTATAAAAATGCAATAAATAATAATAATAATAACAATAATAATGCCTACATTCTTAAGTAAAGAGGCAGCAAATTGATCAACATAACCCCAGTAAGTTTTCCTGCTAGCGAATGGGTGAAAATCCAAAATGGAGACCAGGAAATAAAATGCATGAAAAACATGCAGAGGGTATTTTGTTCTTAACTGCAAAGTGCAGCAAGTGAGGGACAACATTTTTCAACAGTGAAAAGCAAATAGCCCCTGAAAAATAGAAAAAAAGATGACTCCATGGCAAACACACAGAAGGAGGGGGGGAAAAGTGTGACGGGGAACTAAAACTTTGAGATTTTCAGCCAGGATAATAGTTTGGGTTCAAAAGGAAAGAGGTGAACTGTTCTCCAAGAGAGAACAGCGAGAGAGTGATTCTACATGCGTTGAATACATTATCCTGGTTGAATATATGAGAGGAAAGCCAAGCTCAATTAGAGAGTTCAGCAAGATATGATCTGCTGAAGAGGAGGTGGTGGATATGAATTGCTCCTTGCGACACCCTGCTAACGACTCCCAGGGCCCAAGTCAATGGGGTTGTGCTGAGGGAGCTGAGAGGATTTGGCCTTAACGTTGTTAAATATTATAGGTCATGTTAAAAGGGCTCAGCTCCACAAGCAGCATATTTTTAGAAAAGTTCTGACTTTATTTTTTTGTAAGGGGCTGCAGCTAAGGCAGGTCAAGGGAGTAGATTAGGGAGGGGCAGACATGGAGCTATGTCGGATGGTGTTATGGAGTGAGGCCTGTGGAGAATTTTCACTCTAGTGCAAAACTTCTATTATTCTACCATGGCCGGTCACAAGGTCACCTGCAATTGCTTTCATCATTTCTATTACTGGGTAGAAACCTGAGGCAGGGCAAAACACACACACACACACACACACACACACACACACACACACTTACTTTAGCTTGCATTGTGCATGATAGAAATCAAGTAATTAGCAACAGAATCTGACTCCAATTTCACTCTGGAGAAGCGGAGTAATGATGACAGTTTGTCTTACCTGGACTTAGCTAGCTTTAATCTTATTTCATTTTGTTCCTTCTGCCCACAACCTGAAAGTATTTCATTGGGCCAGTTTGCAAGTTATAATAGCAGGGAATAGATGGTATGTCTCAGCTTTGACATGTTTTAATTGTAGGAATTCAAAGTGGAACCCTAAGGGCAAGGCGGCTAATTTATTCGTTTATTTTACCACATCTATCTCCCACTCTTCCCTACAGAAAGCTCACAACAGGATTTTCAGTAGGGCTGAGCACAAGTAATCCCCCTCCACACATTCCCCTTCAGATGATGCACAGGGGATCTCGGGGGCAGGGAGGGATGATCCCTCAATTTCCCTGGGATTTTACCCTACCCTTCTAGACTGTTTTTTCCACGGTCCCGGGCTGATCGTGAGACCACAGAATGTGTGGCTGGGCATCGTGGTTTTTCCTGGCTCCTCGTGAGTAACCGCAAGGAGCCGGGAGCCGCGCAAGGGGCACAGAGCTCCTACATTGGGGGTGGGGTGGGGGTGTTAAGTATATGAAAAGAAATACTTGCTTAGTCATTAAAATTGTGTGTGTATGGCTATCTCAGGGTTAAACAGAGAAAGTCTATCTGTGGGCAATTACCTTGAGATAGAGGCTGTTCTGGGAACCTTGCCAAGATTCTAAGTTAGCCTCATCACAGCTGTATGTAATGTAGATAAGAATTGTGTAAGATGTGTATATAGTTTCTCACTTGTGTAAAATGGAACTGATCACTGCTTACTGATCACTGCTCTATGATCACTGCTCTCTGTGTATGCCTCAGTGTGCTGATCTGAACTGATCTGAATTGAACTGCACAGAAGCCTGAAGGAAATAAACCAGCTCTGCTGTGTAAGACCTGCGTGATGTGTGTTTGTTTCTGAGCACAAACAGAGTTCCAGAAAGAGAAAAGTTCTGGCACAATAACCCAACAAAGGTTATGGGCCCAGTCCAGTCCAGGAAGCCTACGCCAGCCTAACCCAGGCAGAAGAGCCAGAACTTGATGGGAACAGTGCAGTATCAGAACCAGGAGTCTGCTAAAACAGAAAACTGTTGATGAAGGAAGACATCAAGCTAAAGCCAGTGCTGCAAAGTGAGGAAAAATCTCAGTCGGCTGACTCTGAGGAGGACTCTGAGCAGGAGGACGGTGAGATACCAATTCCTAAAGCAGAGGAAATGGCAGGAGCTAATATGTCTGGTTTGCATCAATTGTTAGAAAAGCTGAGTGACTCTAACTATGCATTATGGTCTTACAAAATGCAAATGTATCTGATTCAGGCTGAACTGTGGTATGTAGTCACAGAGGATCCACCAGATAGAGCAGATCCACAGAATGCTAAATGGTTTAAGGACGATGCAAAAGCAATGGCAGTTATTGCATTAGCTGTGGAAGACTCTCAAATTTCCTTCATTCAGTTTTTGAATACATCAAAAGAGTGCTGGAATGCGCTACAAGCTGTATATCAAAGAGAAACAGCGGGCAGTAAAATAATTCTAACCCGGAAGCTGTATGGAATGAAGCTGAAACCAGGGGAGTCTATGTCAAACCATTTGAAAAGCATGAGAGAAATCTTCAATCAACTCAGGGCACGAGGGATGGAGTTTACAACTATACACCAAGTCTATGTGATTTTGTCAAGTCTTGATTCATCGTACGACGCGGTTGTCACCATGATGGAAAGTCAAGAGGAGAAAAATTTAACCCTCGAGTATGTAGCTGGAAAACTACTGGAAACCTATGAAAGAAGACAAGCTTCAAAACAACAGAGCTTTAAACATCCTGTGGCTGAATTTCAACAAAGCCATAAATCTTCTGATGTGGTGGCTGCATTAAAGGCAAGGAAATGCTTTAATTGTGGTTCCACGGAACATTTACGGCGGGATTGCAACAACAAGAAGAAAAAGCAGTCAACAGCAAAGTGGAGAGAAGAGAACAACATGAATGAAGCTGAATCAACAAAGAAGTGTCTTCTAGCAAGAGTCAAAGAGACAATGAATCCTTGGTTTTTGGACTCTGGGGCTTCAATAAGTATGGCAAAAGACAAACTTTCATTTGTAACCTTGGAAACTTCTACTTCAGAGCAAAAGTGTGTTACCCTTGCAAATGGAACAAAAATCCAGATTTGTGGTGTGGGTAATGTATATTTTGATTGTCTGGGAGTTGAACTACAAAGTGTTTTATATGTACCAGAATTAGAAACAAACCTTCTAAGTGTGTTTCAGTTAACAGAAATGGGGTATGAGGTTTGTTTTACTGAAGAAAATTGTACTATAAAACAGGGAAACAAGGTGTGTGTGCAGGGAATAATGAAAGAATCTTTGTATGTGATTAATACTTGTACAGAAAATGAAGTTGTAGCCAGCAAAGTCACAACAAAAACAATAGCCAATTGCAAACCACACCAAGAATGTATCCATTTAACTCATAAAAGGTTTGGTCATGCCAACTATAAAACAATTTCTAAGATTCCAGAATTGTGTGAAGGGGTGAAAATCAAACCATGTTCTAACTATGTAGAATGTAATGTATGCAGTGAAACCAAGTGCCATAAGTCAAACATTCCAAAACATAGTGAGAGAACAACAAAAAGAATTTTTGAATTAATTCATGCAGATCTTGCAGGTCCTTTTGAGACAAGTCAAGGAGGAAACAGATTTTTCTTATCTATTGTTGATGATTACAGTAGATTTGGATTTGTGTACGTGTTAAAACAGAAGAGTGAAACTTTTGGAAAGTTCAAAGCGTTTGTTAAGTGGAGTAAAAATAGATTTAAAGAACCTATAGCTAATCTAAGAACGGACCGGGGAGGTGAATTTCTTAGCAACCAATTAAAAAAATTCCTCAGTGATGAGGGTATACAACATGACCTTACTGCTCCATATTCACCATTTCAAAATGGAGTTGCAGAAAGGAAAAACAGAACCTTGCAGAACATGTTAAGAGCTCTATTGAAAGAGTCAGGATTGTCTAATCTGTTCTGGGCAGAAGCTTTGTCCACCTCAAATTATTTGTTAAACAGGCTTTACCACTCTGTACATGAAAAAACTCCATATGAAATGTTTTACAAAAGAAAACCTAGAGTGTCACATATAAGGGTTTTTGGAAGTAAATGTTTTGCTCATATTCAGAAAGAAAACAGACCAGGAAAACTAGCTCAAAGAGGTTTGGAATGTAAACTGTTGGGATATGATACACAAACAAAAGGCTATCGTTTGTGGTCTCCATATCACAAAAGTGTAATTGTGAGCAGAGATGTAGTTTTTCATGAACAAATGCAGGAAACAAAACAGTATGTAAGTTTGCCTGTAGAACAGAAAGCTGTAGAAACAGAAGAAATTCCTGAACAATCTCAGCAAGAGAGAGAGGGGGAAGAAACTGTAGAGGAGGAAACTATGCCAAGACGATCAGAAAGGGAACGCAAAGCTCCAATTCGTTACTCAGATGAATACCAAAGCAAACAGGTTTCTCATAGAGCTTTACTAGTAGCCTATGAACCTACTTCATTTGAGGAAATTCAGGAAATGGAACCTACAGAAGCTCAGGGCTGGCATGAAGCAATGTCAGAGGAAATCAGAGCAATGGAAAAAAATGAAACGTGGGAGCTAGTACCTTTACCTGAAGGTCGTAAAGCCATTACCTGTAAATGGGTATTCAAAGTAAAACAAAATGAGAAAGGACAGGTGGAACGTTACAGAGCAAGATTGGTAGCAAGAGGATTTGCTCAAAAATATCTAATAGATTTTGAAGAAGTTTATGCACCTACAACAAAATACTCAAGTGTAAAACTTTTGTTAAAAATTGCAGCAGAAAAACAATTGAATGTATTTCATTTTGACATCAAAACAGCTTTCTTATATGGAGATTTAACAGAGGAAATTTACATGACTCAACCAAAAGGTTTTGTTAAAAATCCAGGGTTAGTTTGTAAATTGAAAAAATCCATATATGGTTTGAGGCAAGCAGCAAGGTGTTGGAATAAGAAACTGGACAATGTATTGATCAAAATGGGTTTTAAACAAAGCAAAGCTTGAATATTGTCCATCTGAAATGATGTTGGCTGATTTATTCACAAAACCAGTATCAATGGTAAAACACAAAGAGATGCTTTTAAAGCTGGGTCTCAGATTGTAACACAATTTAAACAACATGCGCAAGAGGAGGACTGTTAAGTATATGAAAAGAAATACTTGCTTAGTCATTAAAATTGTGTGTGTATGGCTATCTCAGGGTTAAACAGAGAAAGTCTATCTGTGGGCAATTACCTTGAGATAGAGGCTGTTCTGGGAACCTTGCCAAGATTCTAAGTTAGCCTCATCACAGCTGTATGTAATGTAGATAAGAATTGTGTAAGATGTGTATATAGTTTCTCACTTGTGTAAAATGGAACTGATCACTGCTTACTGATCACTGCTCTATGATCACTGCTCTCTGTGTATGCCTCAGTGTGCTGATCTGAACTGATCTGAATTGAACTGCACAGAAGCCTGAAGGAAATAAACCAGCTCTGCTGTGTAAGACCTGCGTGATGTGTGTTTGTTTCTGAGCACAAACAGAGTTCCAGAAAGAGAAAAGTTCTGGCACAATAACCCAACAGGGGGGAAGTGGAGAAAATTATTTTTTAAAAAACACACTTACCTTCTGCCCATGAGTGCTCGTACACTCTGTGTTCTTTAAAATAAAAACAAAATAGCGGCCGTGATGTCACACGCTGCGTGTAAACCAGGGCGATGATCTCGTTATCATAAAATAACGAGATTGCCTCCCTCTGACCCCGCTCGTCTAGCTGAGGCCCAAGTTACAGTCTAGAATAAGTGAGTTGAAAAAGGATAATGTGAACCATCCAGAGAACTTCATTTACTGGGCGGTATAGAAATGCAATAAATAAATTAGTGATTAATATGTTTCACTTTCACTGGAGAGGTCTTAGACTGCAGGAGAAAGCATCACTGAGAGACACATGTCCACAAACAACATAAAATCCCCAGGATTTTCAGGGATTTCAAGGATTTCTTTTCTCACAACCAGGGAGAAACATTTCATCTGAAAGTCAACAAATACGTTCTAGTAGTTTTTGAGTGTCATCTGAGGGGAAAAATTGCATTTCCCTACTGTCGCTGTCCCCCCGCTTCTGTCCCACAATACTTCCTTTTCCTTCAGACGGGGAAGAAAGAGGAAGTAAACAATGACCACGTGGTCCATTCAGTGGGTGTTTTTATCACGCTGCTTTTCCTGCACACAGCAGGAAATGGTGGCACATTTTGTTCCACCTCACAAAAAAACTGGATTTACCAGAAGAAGACCAGAAGGAGCAGGAGATGCACAGGAGGTGGACGGCACCGTCAAAAGGACCTGTGAAAAACCATGAGTGGCCAATAATGAACATGTAATAAAACACTTATCTGATGACGCCCTTCATTTCCATTTGGAATATTTTTAAAAACATCTAGGCTGCCTTTAAGAATTGAATCCTTTCAAGGCAACATATAGGTTTTTTTTTAAAGCTACATTAAGTGGATACAATTTTTTAAAATGAAAAATTCATAAAACACGTTTCAATAAAATCCGTGAAAATAGACATTGCTAATTAAATTACAAAAAACTAAGCTCGCCAATAAAAACCAATGGCTCCAACAAGGGAGCAGCAATATACCCTGGTGGGTCTTCAGAGCTTTCCTGAAGATCTGCAAATCAGGGGGCTGATGAACCTTCAGTAGAAGTTGATTCCAGAGGTGCGAGGCCACCACCAAAAAGGCTCTCTTCCTTTCCTTGTACTCACCAGCTGAAACTATTTGGTCTTCATTTCCCTATAAAGAACAGTCCACCCCAAAGATCCTTGCATTAAAATAAGGATAGCTCACACCAAAATATTCCTGCTGGGAAAACCCATTTCTCCCCCAGCTACTGTTAGGATTGCAACACAGGGAACAGGGAAGTGTGACGGGAGATGGTGCATGATGCCATCATTCCTGCCCATTAAAAAATCCTCATGTTTCAACCCTGCAAGCCTTGGCTTCACCCACTGGTTAGGGTGCCAGACTAGGACTGGGGACACTAAATTTCCAGTCCCTGCAGCCATGAATTTAACTGGGTGACTGCCTCTATCTCTCAGACTAACCTAGATCACAGGTTTGCTGTAAGGATAAAATGTAAGTAAAGGACCATATGGTTGTTGTTGGCTTATGTTAATAGTGCAGTTGTATGATGATTGTTGTTAGGAATGGTGGATGTTTAGATTTTTATATCATGTTTTCTGTACTGTTAGCCTCCTTCTGTACTGTTAGCTTTTTGATGGATGGCTACCTGTAGCGCAATTTCTCCTTGTCTGAAAGTCCTCAAAATTTGAATTTAAGACTGGAAAAATGAGAAATGGAGAAAAACCAAAATTGACAGTTGCATCCATCCCTTGATTTAAGTTTTAAAAATCAAATGGTACTTCTATTATTGCTACAGCTAATAATACAAATACTAATACCTTAGCCACACCAGCTGTTCGTGATTAATGTAGGACCACTTCATGTATTATAGCTTCCTAAATGACTATCAGGCCTTAGCTAGCCCTAAGGTTTATCCCAGGATCGTCCCTGCCTGCTTGCGGGATATCCTGTGTGTCATTTACATGAACAGGGATGACCCCGGGATGATCCTGGGATAAACCTTAGGTCTAGCTAAGGCCTCAGTCTCCATTGAGGAATAAGTATGCACATTATAATCTATGAAGCAAGGCACGAGCAATTATTTTTCCATCCCAAGTACATGGCTCAGGCAGCGGATATGAGTAGCAGATTCCTAATCCATGTACTTGCAGAGAGAAAAGCCTTCATCCCACATTCCATACATTACAATATATATAAAACTGATCTCCATATAGGATATTTTCATGTTTGAAGGAGTTCTTAGATTCCAAGCCCCCTGAGTGAAAGAGGAATTGTCCTCAATCCAGATGTTGTGGTGATGGTAAGAAGAGAAGAAGCTTTTTTAAAAAAGAAATGGAAGTCTTCTTTCAATGTAAAAAGTTAATAAAATAGTTTGACACACAAAAGCTTTTTGATGGATGGCTACCTGTAGCGCAATACTCTTTTATCCTGTCAAATATACTTCTCCTTTGCAAAGGCCAAGAAATTAAAGAATAGTTTTCTTCTCTCCCTTCTAGGCTGCCCAGGGTAATTATATATTATTAATAATGCAGCACCACAAATGATATTAAATGAACTACATTTGTTAATGTAGATCTTATCTAACTGCTTTTTCTATCAGTAGACTGTTTCTCAACAGGGGGTACTAATTAGCTGTAATATGTAGAAAGATGAGACAGGAATCCAATCAGATAAATGGCATCTATTTGCAGAAATTCAGCAAGGAGGGCAGAAAAAGCATGCGGGATAGTGTGAATTTGGTCAGGAGTGAAAATGAGCATTTTCGGTATTAAAAAACAATCATACATAAAATCATAGAGGTATAGAGTTGCAGGGAAGTCTTGTAGGGCTTCCTAGTCCAAATATGTGTTTGTCTCCTTAGAATGTTTTTCATTCTGTACAGGTAATTTTGAACTTTATTCTTGAGGTGTCAACAATCACTCCCAGTTTTGTCTCATTCACAAATTTGATCAGGATTCCCTTCTCCCTTTCATCTGATAAAAAAAATGTTGATGAGGCAGAGGCCTGAACCACCCTGCTAAAAATTTCCTTCCAGTTTGATGAGGAACCCCTGATGTGCACTTTTTGGGTGTTGTTTTTCAACCAGCCAGGAATCCACCTGATGGTAAAATCATCTAACCCACAATTAAGCAGATCACTGACCAAAGTATCACAGAGAACTATGTCAGATTTCACTTTTTAAAAAAATTAAATGATCATTCTGAAGCAGCTGTGTGGGACTCATTTTTCCAGAGTGGTAAAGACCCACAAAAGCTTCCATTTGTCAAAACTGTAACACTGTTAACTTTTGCAGCCATCAAAATATGCCTATCTATATAAAAGTCTAATATTTTACACATTGCTACCATGTACCAATGCTAATATGTTCATGTAAAATAATTTATTTGTTGCTGGCATTACAGAGATTAAAGAGGAGTTTGGTTATGTTATCCAACTGTGTCATAGGTAATTTTACAGAGCTTTCTCATCTCTCTACTCAAGCACAGACTTGGGGGGTGCCTAGTTAGAATACAGAGGCCAAGAATTAGGGGAAACTGGACATTTTTGTACATGTTCAGTGTGTGTGTGTGTGTGTGTGTGTGTGTGTGTGTGAGAGAGAGAGAGAGAGAGAGAGAGAGAGAGAGAGAGAGAGAGAGAGATCAATTTCCACCTACTGTTCCCACTTCTAAACTCCATGCATTCATTTGAAGGTCTGAATAGAATATATCCATGTATGCCCAACTGGGGAAACCTGCATTTTATAGGGTTCCTGATTATGGGGAAGAAATGTATGTGTGTACAACCTATGCACTTGCTCTGTCCCAGACAATTTGCTGTATCTAGTCCTTCAACTGAATTGGGAGTGGGGACACTGGGTGTGATCCTTGGAGGGTGCACATGAACCCTCTCCACATGTTCAATGAACACACATGCGGCTTCATGCGGCTGCCTGGGCTGGCCTCACCCACCACCAGAACTGTGTGATGTCTCTATCCTCCCCTGATGAATGTCTGTTGGATGTTTTTGAGAAGGGGCTATTGGCATGAACATCTCCTACATGCAGGAAGGAGCTCTGCTCAGTCAGGATCCCCACTCACTTGTGGGTAGAAGCTCTCTGCTTGTACCTTTCTATGTGTGGAGAACTCCTCTTTCCTGTCCTTGCTACTACTTGCTTGACTGATAGAGAGCCAGCAAGCAAATAGATAATCACACTTCCTCCTCCTACTCACCGCTTCAGTTATCTGGGCCAGAGCTAGTGGCAGCTGAACAAGCAATGATGAAGAGTAGGAAGAGCAACTCCAGGGGGGCTCATCAGTGGGGTGTAGGCCCTCCACAGGTGCCCAGTTATGTCTATCCTTGATGCTGACCCTGCTGCAAATCCCTCCACATGCTTATTGAATGTGTAGAGAGGTTTGTGTTTCCTCCCTCCATGCTGTCACCGACCATGTGAAAAAGTCTGGGCTAGATCTATATTACTGAAGTGTGCCGATCACTGTTGGGGCACCATCCACATTCCATATACCGCTTTCATCGTGTTATTTCCTGCTTTTTATTCCACATTCGTAATGATTTGACACAAGGGGTACATCTGGCCTAAGTCAGTCCCCAAAATTGGGGTTCACTGGTTTATCACTAATCTCTTCCTTATGAAATACGCAGATCAGACATCAGAGGTGCTATTAAAGTAATGGCTCTCATTCTAGTAATGGCTCTTATTCTAATATCACAAGATAGAACAAAAAAAGTGATATAGGTGGGCCGGCATTTCTATGATAATTTAGGTAAGAATCTTTAACTTTTTTAAAAAAAGAAAGAAAAGGAATTGTTTAATTAAAAGGCAGAACAAAAAAAGTAGAAAGGTGAAAATTAAAAATCCTGAACTTACTTTGGGGAGGGCACTTCTCAATTATTTTAAGTTACCAGGAACAATTCTAGCACCTGGTATGGCTGCCAACAACAAATCACCCTGCCATAATTGTCCATCAGACAAAGGATGTAGATGCCCTGGCTGCATCATTTTCAGACTACGTACTATTAGAGCAAAGCAGCAGCACATTCAAAGAGGCAAAAGTATGGGTTTAGTGGCCCCAGCTCAAGAACACCCCTTCCAAAGTAAAAGCAACAGGAGCTTGCAGAAAGCAGAAGGTTTTCCTGTCTTCCTGAGGAATCTTACAAGCCACGTCAATGACAAATTAGTCTACTCTAAATGAGCCAGTCATAGAGTTTAATTTTAATTTAAACAATTGCTTCCATGTACTTTTGACAAACACACACACACACACACACACACACACACACACACACACACACAGAGGTTCAGTTTGAAACCAGACATATAGATAAGAAAATACAAGTTCTCAATGAGAAATGTCTGGCAACTAGGAAGATATTGGCCCTGGTACTTCAAAGTAAAGCAAGCTTTTGATTGCTCGCGGGCAAACTTAACCAGTTTAGCAACCCCTGGAAAATATGCATGTTCACAGTTCTTGGTAACATTCCTTTGTAGGAAGAACAGAGAAGAGGTAGCATTTGCATCTTGGGGGGAATCCGCACGTCGTTCCGAGATCGCTTCTAAGCGACCCCAGTGCGGCGTGAAAGCAATCGTGTAACTGGCCTTTGGAAGAGCCGACGAAGAGACGTCCTTTCCGCCCCCGCTGCCGCCACCCGCAGACCTCCTCACCGGCTGGCACGGAGAGCTCAGGGGAAGAAGGCAGGGTGGAGAGCTTCTTCCGCTCTCAACCCCGCCTTCTTCAGCCGAGCTCTCCTCGCCGGTCGGCGAGGAGGTCTGCGGGTGGCGGCGGCGGGGGCGGGAAGGACGTCTCTTCGTCGGCTCTTCCAAAGGCCAGTTACACAATCGCTTTCACGCCGCACTGGGGTCGCTTAGAAGCGATCTCGGAATGACGTGCGGATTCCCCCCAGCCCAGATGGTTTTTTCTAGATGTGATAAAAGAGATAATTAAAAGCATTGTAACCATAACTATGCAATGTGGATCCAACTCTTCCTGTTTAAAATTGAGATGCTGCTGCTGCTGTTTTATTTTGGTTTTGTTTTGTTTTTTAATGGAAAATTCAATGAAGATTCCAACGTGAACCTGGATCTTACCCCTATTAGTGTTAACATGGGAACTGGGGATACAGCGGATTGTATCCAAGAGATCCGAATCCTTATCGGCTACACTTCTGTTAACCTGAAATCCCTCTCTATTCATATCCACTTGACATTCACAGTGTGGCCACTTGTCAATATAATTCCACATAAGTAGTAGTTGCATTTTCCCTTTCCCAGTGGGATGACCCTTTTTACTCCCCACCCTGCTTCATCGTCCCATTCAAAGCCACTGTGGCTTTGAAACACTCTCTGATGCATGGTGTCATGATGAAGGGTTGCGCAATGAGCGAGAGGATTTTAGGAGTTGTGAGTAATATAGAATGTTTGATTTCCAAGTGATGGATGATGCATTAATGGTGAAGTCCTTGTCAGTGACTTTCTAGACTGCTGACTGTTGGTAACAGGGACAATATATCATATGAGGGTAAAAGGAAGACATTTTTGAGTAAAGGTAAATTAGCCATATGTTTCTACCTTCTGCATTTCGCAGCCATTATTTTGTCACCTGAGACAAATGTTTCACCATTATTGCCATAGAACTAATCCAGTCACTGTTAACAGCCTAAACTCAAGCTATAGGAATTTCATAAAAAATGATTCTCTCTCTCTCTCTCTCTCTCTCTCTCTCTCTCTAATCTGCTAAATCAGAAAATTGCATTTTTAAAAATTCTTAGCAAAAGTTTGGTAGAGACTCAGGAGAACTATTTACATTTATATACAGCTATATCATGTAATTAAAGTCAACAGATAAACACATCAATATGTTCTAACAGATGTACAAACATATCTAGACATATTGCACAAAAACCTTGATATTTCATCCAAATGCAATACTGTATTCCAAATACTGTATTCCCTGTAGGAGTTTTGCTCAAGGCTATGCTTAGGTATACTCAAAAAACCCCGATAGCTAGTCACTAGGGAAAACATGTTCTTTTACAGATAATTGCTACTGGCAGCCAGGGGCCCCGTGAATTTGATGTGCAATAATGTGACCTGACTATGTATTAAACTTTTTTTGAAGGACATGTGTAAAGTAATTTTATATGCATCTCACACACCTTAGTTTTTTGGATTTCACTGTGTTAGCACATTTTTAACAACTTTTCCATATTTAATATTACTGTTAGGTTTTGTCCTAATAGTTCTCAATCATAAAAGATCTCAGAATTGTTTTTCTTCAGAATGAGAGAGATGAAGTGGAAAGAGAGCAAACCCAGGTGACTTGTAAGGAATATGTAAACAAAGCAAAATTATATTATTGATGATGGAAATGAAAATAAAAATGAGAAAGCTAGCGTTTACTCCTAGGAATATATGAGGTGAACCATTCAGATGTTGTGTGTTCCATTTAATTTGAATGCTACCTGATGGGGGCACATCACACCATTTAATTTTATACTAATCACCACTTTGCTAAATTTTAGTATGTTTCAGTTATGACTGTTCTTTTTTCAATGAGCTGCATATTTTGCAAAAATTAGAATGGAAGTTGCTTTTGTTTGTTTTTTATTGTGAAGTGGATAATAAGCTAAAAATGCAATTACAGGGTATGATGAACAAGTATCACAACTGCTAATTACTCTCTCTCATTCATATATATGTATTCATTTTATTGCCTTGGTGTAAGCATTAAAGCCTAAAATCTAATGTCACCGAATCCCCTGGATGTAATTCAAGAGTTTCTTCAAATGCCTGCAAAGGAGTTTGGAGACTTGTTGAGTGATGTCTTCAGCTGAATGATTCAACCACTAAATAAGAAAGTTTATTGTTAGCTACTGACCAGAAATAGTGAATTAGAATAAACCTTAAATAAAGAAAGTGTGTGTGTGTGTGTGTGTGTGTGTGTGTGTGTGTGAGTGAGTGAGAGAGAGAGAGAGAGAGAGAGAGAGAGAGAGAGAGAGAGAGGGAAACTGAGTTCAAATGGAAGAATCTGAATCTGCAGATACAGAAATACAACTTCTAAGAATAAAGCATTCTGAAACAATATTGTTACTGTCTGTAGCAGCATGTACAGATGGTAGATCTGGTTCAACTGGTCTATCTCTGGGTGATTTGCAATAGATCAGCAAGAGTTTCTGGATCAAAACAGCCCCATGCAAGACTGGAAACACTTCCATGTGCACACGGGGAAAGAATTACTAATCTCTCCCAGGCTGCATCCTTCTGAACCCCAACACATCCTACTTTATTTATTTATTTATTTATTTAAGGATTTTTATGCTGCCATTCAGCCAAAAAAGGCTCCCACGGCGGCTTACAAAAGTATTTCTTGACAGTACTTTGAGGAGTCCTCCAGTCCTCAGGTTCAGCTTTTTTACCTCCAGTCCAGCTTTTTCACCTAAACTTCCCACCTCAGTTCGTTTACTCACCTCAGGTTCGGCCCTCAAGTCTGGCTTTCCAGGAATTGTGACAGAGCTAGAGACAAATAATTTGTGTGGTTTTCCAAATGTACACATCAATTGGGCACATTTTTTTTTTAAAAAACAGTCCTTTTCACCTGCAATGTTGTGTGAATTGCACTATTTAGGGCCACAAATTTGCACAAATTGCAATTTCTGTAAATGTCTCCATCTACAATTTTGGCACTGGTGGGAGTCCAGTGAGCAGAGCATGAATAGGACACATGGGATTCTGTTCATCCCTAATCCATACACACTGAAATGTTGACCTGTTCACATATAGCTCCACAAATGTGCTATGATTCTGCTTTTACAGAGTACATAATCTAACTCAGATCTACCCTGTGTCAGGAAGAATGCAACAACTGTCTACGTTGAGATTTTCTAATAAAAACTACTCAAAATATGATAAACAAGCTTTGTTAGAACAGTTACAAATATGCTACAGTACAGGAATATAGGAAGCAGCTTTCACAAACCTGAGAAATATACTGAAACAGGTTAATGATGATCCTGCAGGGTTATCCTGTTTTGTCCTTTCCTCAGTAGGCAAAGATGGTCTTATAGGCCCCTTTCAACTCCACTATTCTATGATCAGTTGAGGAACACCAAAGAAAAATATCCAGAACTACACCACGGACACGGTTTGTAGCTACTGCATTGAATATAGGTTGGCCGAAGACATTTTGTGAACCCAGCAGCTACATATGCAATTATTTTCAATTTCACAATGGATGGTGAGGTGAAACACCTGGGTCATGCGTAAACTTGCTTCAGTTGGCATCCCTAAATGTATAGTTGCTCCATACAACTGTTTGGGTTGCTTGTATCATTAAGCCAGCCCTGAACATATGTATGAGTTTAATCATGGGTCAATAACACTTTGATGAATCCAATGCTGAAGTAGGCGGAAAAGAGGGAAGATGGCGTTTTACTACACTGCTGGTACTACACTCTTTAAAAAACCTTTGTGCTGGGGTGATGACTGTCAATTTTATGTTAAAAATACAGGGCTGAGTATGGCATGAGGGCTTCACACTACAGGCTGAATAATCCATAGAGTTTGGGAATACCCAAGGAAAGACTTTAAGAGCATCTTGATCATGAGCGCTCAACATGACACTGTAGGAATGTAAGATTTCTCTGAGAAAAATACATTATTCATCTCCCCCTATTATTTTAAATAAATTTATTTATTGAACTTCATTTATTAAACATTCCTATCATGCATTTTAGCTCTAAAAAAGAGTGCACAGGGTGATTTGCAGCAAAAAGATGAATACAAGTAAACAGAGCATTCAAACTAAAATCACACAGATCTTTAATCACACAGATTAAAAATCATAGAATCATAGAGTTGGAAGGGATCTCAGAAGTCATCTAGTCCAACCCATACTCAATGCAGGCTCTGCACTGCAAGGTGTAGCTATAGCATCCCTGACAGATGGCTAGGATGTATGAGAATTTTGGCTTTGGTCATAAAACATGTGAGCATGCCCCTTTTGAAGCCCCAAATGAAAACTTACGTTCATCTTATTCCGATCCTAAGTTTGATTTGTGCAAGTTTCCTCAGTAGACTAAATCAGCCGCAGTTTAGTCTATGGAGGGAATGTGCAGAAATTAGGAAATTTGCGCAAATTTCTTGTTTGATAGTTTTTCAATTTGTGCAAATCTCCTGTTCGTGCAAAGCGAGCAGCAAATGAGCACAAGAAGAGAAGTGAGATGATGTTTGGGGAATCTTAGCAATCTCAAACTTGGCTCATTTGCCCATCCATACAGATGGCCACCCACCACCTCCTGAGGCAATCTTTTCCACTACTGAACAGCTCTCACTGTTTGGAAATTCCTCCTAATGTCAAGCCAAAACCTCTTTCCCTGAAATTTCTACCCATTGGTTCTAGTCCTACTGTCTGGAGCAAGAGACAACAACTCTGATCCATCTTCTGCATTACAGCCTTTCAGATATTTGAAGACGGTGATCATGTCTCCCTTAATCTTCCCTTCTCCAGTTCAAACGTACCCAGTTCTTTCAACCATTCCTAATAGGACTTGGCTTCTAGACCTTTCATATAAACATCTGGTAGAACAAAAAATATTTTAACTGCCTGCCTAAAGGACAAAAGGGAAGGGACCTGTCCCACCTTCCTTATAAGGGAGTTCCATAACTGAGTACAGCCGCTCAAAAGGCCCTGTTTCATATCCTCACCAACTGACGATATGAAACAGGGCCTCAGAGAAGGAACGCAATTGATGGGCAGGTTCATGAGGTAAGAGGCTGTCCTTCAACTACACTAGTTCCGAGCCTGTTAGGGCTGTATAGGTAATAACCAACACCTTGAATCTATCCAAATGAGAATTATCCAATGTACATCATCAAAGCTGAGCTAAAAAACAACAATGGCCAAGTAGAAAACAAATGCTAGTAGTTGAAGCCCAACAGAAATGATGAATCCCTGCCAAGATGACATTGTACAAAATATGAACAGTAGCAAAGTGGTAAAAGTAAATCTTCTACAAGTATTTTTTTTTTTGTGGAAGAAGAAATATATGGTTCAATTTTCAGTTTTCTCCATCTTGTCTTGCCATTGGTGACCTGCAAATTTAGCCTTTACATTTTTGGAATCATCTCTGAATTTACAGCCATTTTAGCCCAGGCCTTTGAGCCTCGCTGTTGATTGATATCAAGAGACCTGTTATTGCTTCCCTTCTTTTCAACATGAGGTTTAAACCATGTGCTTTTTCTTCTATCAGGAAAAATGTGGCATTTCTTGGTTCCCAAGTAAGTAGTATAAATATATGTTAGAACTCAGTGCCTTATAGGAAAAGAATCTCTCCTATATGCTAGTGCAGTGCTAAGCATGGCCTGAAAAGAAATAAACTACACATTTTTATATATGGTAGTGATAATAGCAGGTTACCTGACAGATATGTCAGGCAAGACAGAGAGGTGGCACAAGACCATTAGCAAATAAAGGATGAAGGAAGCAGTAGTTGGTTAGGGCCTCAGGCTCAGCGAGTACAAGATTCAGCTGCAGCAAGTTCAAGCCTGAGGCAGGACAATATAAGCCGAAGCTCACTGCTGCAAAAAGAAAATCAGACATACCACCTCCACAGCTCATCCATGAATGTTTGGAAAATGGAAACTACAAAAGGCGAGGCAGGCCTCTGTTACATGGCAGCCTGGCAACTCATAACACTTGGTTCACAACGTATGCTGTGAAGCCCACGGTAATACGGCTCACATATTGCCTGATTCAGCCATACTCCTGATGGAATCGCCTGATGGGGAGCGATGAATGCTTTTCATGGTTTCTTCCTGGTACAGAAGCAACCAGTATGACAACAAGGGGAGACAGACTGCAGAGTGTACCAAAGGAGGGAAGGGGCTGCCTTTCGTAACATACGGGGTTGTTACTAGGGGTGTGCACGGACCCCCCGCTCCGCTTCACTTGCAGATCCGCCATTTTCCGGATCGGGCCGCTCTGCCCCGCCCCCGCTCCGCCCACTTCCGCTCCGCTCCGCTCGGAGCTCCAGATCCGGATCGGAGCTCCGTTTCCCCCCCCCATAGGCTTGCATTGAAAGCTAAAAAATTATACAACTTTTTTTCTGTTCAAGTTAGAAACCTCACGTTTGGCACCATGACACCTCATGGGGGTATACACATGCACGCCAAGTTTCAAAGCAATCCCATCATCCCCTGATTTTGGGGGAATTTTTGAAAATCGGGCACCCCATTCACACCCCTTTCCATAGCTCAGTCAATTTGCACGTTAGAAACCTCAAACACGCCACCATGAAAGCTTATCCAGGGATACATATGCACGCCGAGACTCAAGCAAATCCCATCATCCCCTGATTTTTGGGGAATTTTTGAAACTCCAAAACCCATTCACACCCCTTTCCATAGCTCCGTCAATTTGCACGTTAAAAAAACCCCTCAAACTCACCACCATGACAGCTTATCCAGGGATACATACGCCTCACGCCGAGACTCAAGGCAGTCCCATCATCCCCTGTTTTTTGGCGGGGCTTAAACCTGCAAAATTTGGAACTTCCAAAACTCCAAGTGAGCGCAGGAAGGACTTCTCCCCTGAGTCAAAGCCACACACACACAACATCCCTGCGAGGTGGGCAGGGGAGGAGGGAGGGAAGGCAGGCAGGCAGGCATGCAGCTGGCATTTCTGGGGGCATAAGGAAGTGAGCCAAGGATAAGCCAGTAATGCATATAAAATGGAATAAATCAATAAATAAACAAAGGAGGGGTGGAATTAAAAGCAGCAGTGTTGCTCAATAAACAGCAAGAAGATTTTTTTAAAAAAAGGCTATATCTGTCTTTTACCAGCAATAGGGGGACATGCCCGGGGGAGGGGGAAGCAGCTGCCAGTTCAACTCAAGACAGCCACCAACAGCTCTGAGATTAAGAAGTAAACGCTCACTTCAACTCATAACAGGCATCGCTCCACCACTAAGAAGTAAACGCTCACTTCGACTTATAATAGGCATTGCTCCACCGTTTTACTCTCTTTGGAAGGCTCTAATGGCCTTCCAGTGCAGGAGAGAGTGGGGGCACGTCCACGATGAGATGCCCTAGGGGAGCTCATCCCCTTGCACCACATCTTTTCAGTTGTTCCCCAAAGTTAGGGTGGGTAGCAGTGCTGTGTTTCTGTCTCTTATTCTTGGCTTAGTATATGATTGCAGGTTGTGTTTGTGCATTTGGTGGGGCTACTGTTTTAAAAAACACTGGGAAAAGCCCGTTCAGATGAAGAAAGAGAAGTTTCCCAGAATCCCAAGTTACCCGTTTTGCCTATGCCCTCCTCTAACTTTGGGATCATGTGATCATGACCGGGAGCTGACTCTGCCCCTCAGCCCTTTGAAAAAGGTATTTTTCCTGCCGATTTTTTAAGAACTTCTAGCGCGCGACCCGCACGACGCAGAAAGTTGAGAGTAGTCTCAAAATGACCCCCATCCACGACTCTCTGTGCGCAAGAATTTTCAGAACGATAGCTTAAAAACCAACCCAGTTATGCCCGAGTCTTTCCCTCAATGCAATCCTATGGGCGAAAAGCCGAAAATGCCGTTTGAGCCGCGCGGTTGACCCGATTTTCACAAAAATATAGCACGCGACCCACACGACGCAGAGAGGTGAGAGTGGTCTCAAAATGACCCCCATCCACGACTCTCTGAGCACAAGAATTTCCAGAACGATAGCTTCAAAAAGAACGTAGTTATCCGCGATTATTTGCCGCAATGCAATCCTATGGCGAAATGTTTTCAAGATGGCGACTGGAGCGCTCCGCCTGAACTCGGAGCTCCGAAAAATGGTCGCTTCTCTTCGCCTTGCTTCTAGGGGTCCGCGGTCCGCTCCTACTCCGCCTCTGGGTAAGGCGGAGCAGGCCAATCCGCTACTGCTTCTACGCTCCTAATCGGAGTGGATCACACCCCTAGTTGTTACAAAAATAGAAGATCCATTACTGAAAGAGCTTGGTACAGAAATTCATACAGTCTTCTCACCCTTTGCATATTTGTTAGGGATGTGCATCAGATTCAGCCAAATCCCGAGCTGAATTGGACTGATTCTGGCAGTTCAAATCAGTGTGGGGCTCCTCTAAAATCGACCAAATCCAAATCTGAACACTCCTGAATATTTGGGATTTGTAGGAAAACAGAGAAACATACAATGGGTATGTCTACACCTTAACAGTTTAGAGGAAGGGGAGGAGGATCATGGTCTTACCTGCTTCCACGATCCTCCCCCAGTGTCTTGACAACTGTGTGACGTCCCGGAAGGAAAGAGGGCCACCTTTTTTAAAAAGACAAGGGAGAAGGAGCGCAATTGCTCTCCATTGAAAAAAGTGAGTAAAAAATAAATAAAAGATGAACTCGCTCCTACCCCTGTCCCTGGAATGGCGAAATTGCTGCCTCCCACCCCATGGGCATGGAGCCACCCCGTGCAGCTTCATGCCTATTTCAGGCCCCGGGAGCCTGCACCACATTCGCTGCTGTCCTTGGGATAGTCCCAGGACCACGGTGAAAATCAGGACAAGTGGATGCAGGGCAGGGGTCATCCCTGCCTGCCCTCAGGATCCCCTGTGCATCATTTGGACACAAAGGGATGATCCAGGGACAACCCTGGAAAAAGGGCTGGTGTAGACATGCCCAATGTTTCCCAAATAAGGAAAACATCAGAGTGGGGAGGGAGAGGAGTGGCAGCTCTAGGTTCTAATCACAGTAAGTGGTTTTCCCAGGGCTCCCCAATCACAGTGCTTTGGCTGAAGTAATGTATCACAAGTTCAGTGTGCAGCATGGAAAGACTGACCAGAGATGATAGCTTTCCAGGGCAAAGGAAGGCCTTTCTCATTGCAGAGCCCTGAGAAGCTGTTATCTGTGACCAGCAGACCTGATAGGATATAATCACTTTTTCATGTTGTGGCCAGACAAAATGACAACCGGAAAAGACAGCTGGGAAAGGAGGGCTGGAGAGAGGGGCAGGGCCTGAACAGGGGGGAAGAGGCAGGAGTGCCAGATGGGGATGATCTGTAGGCTGTGTCTGGCCCATGGGTAAGAGGTTCCTCATACCTGTGGTACACACTTACTTGGGAGTCAGTTTTACTGAATCCAATGAGGCTTGTTTCTGGATATAAATTTTATAAAGGCTTTAGGAATTGACAGCACAATGTCTGCCTACTCAGAAGTAAGTCTCACTAATTTCTATGGAGCTTACTCCCAGCAGTAAGAGAGCACCTAAGTGCCTAAAGCTGCAATCTTGTACACACTCACCTGGGAGTAAGTCTGACTGAATCTAGTGACAGCTACTGCTGATTAGGCATGTAGAGGATTGCACTGTAAATATTGAAATATTCTATTCGAAATGTGTGCCTTATATTATTATTATTATTAAAAAATGAAGCAAATTTTCATCTGTATCAGTGTCTCGGAAGCAGATGTCTCCTTGACGTGTGCGTTCAAGCTGTTGGTGGTGACCTTGTAGGGTGAAGCAGTTGTTTGAAAATGAGTTTTCGCCTCCTAGTCTGTGAAAATAATGCTGCAGTGAAGATTTAATATAAGCCATAGCTTCCCATAGAAGCTTATTTCAGCAAAGTAAACTATTAATTAAAATAACAAATGTCAGCTATTTCTCAAGCTGACAGTTAACACAACACGGCTTTTGCTTAGCATGATGTACAGGATGTATGGGAGGTGTACCTCTATTCTGTCCTGGCTACGTATGGGTCCATTTATTAGACTTCAATACAGTGATAAATTAGCAAAAAATACTGCCGTTTTATTAGTAGCATGGGAGCTTGGGGAAAACCCATCTGGTGGGCAAAGAGCGCCTGGCAAATACAGCAGGAACTGCTATATTGCCGCAAAACCGATTCCACGTCATTTTAGTGAAAGGTTTCGGCATTGCAGAAAAAGATGAGAAACCCAGCAAAGGCTTTTCTATCGAGGCAGAGCTGCTCTTGCCAGCTGGACACCCTTCAGTTATGTTGGACTGTAACTCCCATTATCCCCAGCCAGCAACTGACATAGAAACCTGATGGAGAGCGTCTGCGTGGGCAGATTAATGGATTGACAGTGCTTAAAATGATTAGGGTGTCCTAATCACTCTAGCTATACTAGAGTGACCAGTTAGGGCACAGCTCCTGCAGCTTTAACTGTTGTGATGAGGGAATTTCACCAGGTGCTGCATGTATACAAAGGACACCTGCTGAAATTCCCTTTTCAATACAACTGTTAAAGATACAGGAGCCCTGTTCTCCTTTCCATATGGTCACCCTAAAAATAATGATTCACTCAAACAAAGGCTGGGGCCTAGCCTGGCTTCTGAGCTGCAGTTTTCAGGAAGCGTAAGCACAGATGGCAGTATGATGCTGGTGCCCCAGCTTGGACTGCTTGTGGTCTTTTCACTGACTTCCTCAACCTGATGGTCTCCATCTGTATCAAATTACACCCTCCATCATCCGTAGCCAGCTTGACTGGGGAAGACTGGAATTGTAGTCTGATTAGGGTGACCATATTTTGGAAACCAAAAAGGAGGACAACATGGTTGGCCCCCAAAGGGGCGTGCCCACCAACATGTCCGGCCCCAGGGGATGTATCCAGCACCATTGGTGTGTGTGTGTGTGGGCCCACCCAAACATGGCCTTGGTCACATATTTGATTATACAGCACACAATTAAGACAACCCTGTTCTACATGACATCTTAAAGTTAAAATCACTGAAATAAAGAAAAAGTGAGACATTCAGTGTATCTGAAATTAACTTCACTCGCTGCTACTTTTGTAGCTTTTGCTGTACTTTGAACCTTTTGCTATACTCTGTGTGATACACTCTCCCCTTCCCTCAAATAACTTTTCTGATTGTATCCTCACTCGTTGCAAGCTGCTGCTGTTGCTGCCAATGGGGGTTGTTGCCGGCCGACTGGCTGGCTTTTTAATTTTTAAAATTCATTTAAAAAAAAAAACACCAACCCCCCCCTTGTGTATGATTATCACAACATTAGGGTGGGTGTTGTGCGCGGCAGACACTACTTCGCCCATTCACACTTCTCACTTATATACATTACATTAGCTTCTCAAGGCTTGTGCGTTGGCACCACTTTGCACTTCTAGACTTTAAACTTCTTTCTACTTCCTGCACAAACATGTGACTCTGAGACCTTCTTTCTAATGTCCCATGTTGCATGCCAGCACTGTGTGGCTAAGTTACAACAGGTGTCTCTGGGTTGTCTGTGCAGCCTCTGTTCTCTCTCTCTCTCTCTAAGTCATTGCAGCCAAACCAAAGCCTCCAGCCTCAAACCATCTCCCTTTCTCTCTTTCTGCCAAAGTCTCCTGATGGTCCAGCCAAGCTGTGCACTTGTGGCCAGGGTATTGCTTATTGCAGCTTATTGCTTGGTCATGTTCAGTGACTCTTACTTTAAAAACCTCCGCCACCAGCCACCTCCTCTCTTCCTGCACAACTGCTCAAGACTGAAGTACTCTTACAACACTCTGGGTGGCAAGTCAGCCTCAGGGCCAAGCTACAAGTGCATCTGAGTTGCCTTCAGCCTCTCTCTGCCTTATGCCAGCCAGCCAGCCAGCCAATGTCTCCAGCCTCAAACAATCCCACCCTCTCTCTGCCAAAATCTCCCAACAGTCCAGCCAGGCTGTGTACTTGTACCTTGTGGTGGGGGTAGGGTGCCAGGTTCTAGCTTGGTTGCATCCCGTGACACTTGTTTTTTTAAAAAATACTCGGTTGCCAGCTACCTCTGTCTGCACCAACACTGGACTCTGAGATGCTCTTGAAAGGCTCTGTGTGGCACAGTAGCCTCTCAGGGCTCAGCTACTGAGAGGACATTAGTCTTCAGTCTAATGCTGTCTCTTAAGAGATATGCCAGCCAGCCAAAGCCATAAATCTATCTATTTTTCTCTGACACGCACTTCAAACATTCTGCATTGCATGCCAGCAGTTCAGACAGAGCCTCAAAAGTGAACAAAGTGAACAAACTGTTGGTTGTGACAATTTTTCTCTAAGGATGACCCTTCATTGCCCATGATGTGGAACTATGAGAAAAAGGCCTCTGGCCTAATCTGTTTTGCCCTGTGGGCTGCTTTACCTGACCCCTCCTTTGCCACGTTTTGATCTATGGATGCCTCAGCTCCACTGAGCTACTGGTGCCCAACCGCCAACCAAATCTGCAACAGGAAAGGTGCCCTAATCGCCCAGCACCTCTTACCTAACAACTGGAGATCCTCTTGATGCCAAGGGCTGAAACCTCTCAAGGTGCAAGACACCAAAGAGGAGATTTGACAACCTTAGCTTGAAGAATATGGCTCCAGTATTTTTTTTTAAAAAAAATATTTCAAAACCTCGAATATTTTTAAAACCTTTAAAAAATATATCCTAAAAATCAACAGATGAATGGATCTGTTTCAAACTTTGCATGGCTAAAGTCCTATCATAGTGCCAAGTTTCATCTCTTTATCTTTAAAAATGACAGTTTTTAAAAATAATACTTTTAAAACTTCAATTTTAAGAAGTTCTTAGAAATTAATGGATGAACAGATCTGTTTCAAAATTGGCACGGCCCAAGCCCTCCTTCAGAGCTATCATGGTGCCAAGTGTCATCTCTTTATCTTTGAAAATGATGTTTGTTTGTTTTTAAAATAATAATTTTAAAACCTCAATTTTTTAAAAAAAAAATCCTAAAAAGCAACAGATGAACAGATCTGCTTCAAATTTCACATATGAAAGCCCTCCTTGAGAGCTATCATGGTGCTAAGTGTCATCTCTTTATCTTTAAAAATGACAGTTTTTTTAAAAATCAATTTTAAAACTCAAATTTTAAAAAATTCTTAAAATTAACGGATGAACAAATCTGCTTCAAACTTAGC
Organism: Elgaria multicarinata webbii; assembly: GCF_023053635.1. NCBI lineage: Eukaryota > Metazoa > Chordata > Lepidosauria > Squamata > Anguidae > Elgaria > Elgaria multicarinata. Next base: position 131,080,670 of record NC_086171.1, read on the forward strand.
ATGGCTGAAGCCCTCCTTGAGAGATATCATGGTGCCAAGTTTAATCAATTTATCTTTAAAAATGATGAAGCTATAAGCATTTTTGTTAATTCCCATTAAAGTAGAGCTGCTCTTTGGCTGGGGAGGATGGGAAAAATCCAGTTTTTTCTTCAAATTTCATAATTGCCCCCTTTCCTAGATTTGTTACCAAAAATCCTAACAAATCTGGTTTTTTCCTGTCACATGGTCATCCTAAGTCTGATACATGTTGAAGGTACCAGGTTGGGGAAGGAAGGTTTACATTAATTGATTAATATTATGAGAGCAAGAGAGAGAGCGGGCAGCCAATACATTCATCAAAAGATGATGAATTTTTTGATGAATTCAAAAAATTCTTTTGGAAGTGACACCCAGCTGTGGAACACTCTTCCCAGAAATGCTCATCTGCTGCCACATTCGTGATCTTTTTGGTGACAGGAAACATTTTTATTATTTCTCCTGAGCCTTTTTAATGACTTTCTAAAACTGAAAGTCATTAAGTCTTGGGCCAGATCTACACCAAGCAGGATATTCCACTATGAAAATGGTATGAAAGTGGTATATAAGAGGCAGGAGCCACACAACTGCTTTATAGGTGGCATTGAAGTGCGCTGACAATGGGCAGCCCATGACACAAACCATATACCGCTTTCATAGTGCCAGATCCTGCTTGGTGTAAATCTGGTGTCATTTGAGAAGGTTGTTTTTGTTTGTTATTCTGATTTTACTCTCTCCAGTAAGTTTTTTTTTTTGAGGTCCTTGTTATTAGGTGACATATAAATGCATTGTTAATAAATGTGTCAATAGGCCGACCTTCATTTCAGTGGTCTTCAGCCTGAGGTCTTCCTACTTGGAATCCTTTAAATTGGAGATACAAGCAATTAGTATTGTTTCCCCCTCCCACTGAAGAACATTCAGCCTGCACATCATGTGCAATTGTAGTGATTTTGAGACACCCCACCCCTCCCAATACTGACTTTTTGTCAGGATCTGCAAAGTAAGCAGCTGATCGTTACTGTGGAAGTTCACAAAGATCTGAGAGGGGGCAAAAGAAGGTAAGGCCTCTTTCTTAAAGTCAGCATTTTAAAAGCTTTACTCCAGCCTGTGGGAGGCCTGGAAATCAATATCAATATAATTACATTTTTTTTTCAGGAAGAAAGAATAAACATTTCCGGCAAAGTACAATTTAATATACATTTGTTTCATCAGTGGGGCTGCCTCTTTTTTATTTTTATTTTATTTTATTGTGGTTACGAGAAAGCATTTTGCTTAAATGGGAAAGCAACTGGAAAGATTTCACTCTCCCTCAGTCTAGGATGCATGCTTCTATAATTGTATGGAATTCTAAAACCGGAGATTTCATTTTTAAGCTATTGTAGAACAATGCGTTAAACCTCTTTTTTAAAAGACTATAATCCTGAAACAGAAAAATGGTTAGGTTAGCTCTCCCTGTGTACACACACACACACACACACACACACAGAGGTAAACAAGGCATACGTGTTTTTTTTCTCTCCCACGGATAAAAATGAAATTATTATTACTACATTGTTGACCTCACCTGTACGCCAAAGAGCTCAGGATGGCAAACATGGCTTCATCTCTCCCATTTTTATGGTCACATCAGGAAGGTTAGGCTGAGAGACAGTGATTGGCCTTTGGAAGCCTTTCCCAATATGGTGCTTTCTATAGCAGTTGGACTTCAACTCCCATCAAGCCCATCCAGCATGGCCAATGGCTGAGGATGATGGAGGTTTTAGTCCAACACATCTGGAGGGCACCAGGTAGGAGGGACTTCTCTTAATGTAACTTCATGGCTGAGCAGGGACTTGAGCCCAGAAAGTGTTGCCTAGTACCTACAATGAGTTCAGAAATTCTGCTAAGAGCACAATCCTATGCATGTTTAGACAGAAAAAGTCCTACAACTCTTAGTAATCCCCAGCTGGTCATGGGAATGCTGCGAGTTATAGGGCTTTTTTCTGTCTAGACATGCGTAGGATTGCACTGTAAGTGTGTGTGTGTGTGTGTGTGTGTGTGTGTGTGTGTGTGTGTGTGAGAGAGAGAGAGAGAGAGAGAGAGAGTGTCTAAACAGCAAGAGTCAATTTCTATATTTGGTGGCTACCCTTTTCACCCATTCCACAAAGATAAACCACTTCTGCACGAACCAGCCCTTTGACATATAATTGCTTGTCTTGAAATGACATCCTGCTCATCTATGAATACTTGAAAAAATGTTAATCCCATAATTGACTCCATTTATGGGATTTTCTCAGACGATATTTCACATCTTCTATACATGGCACACAGACAGCAGCACAATACGCGAAGTCCTGTCTAGGCCTGCCTTTGCCAACCTGAAAATATAAACAACAGCGATTCTATGCAAAATATGCCATTTGAAAAAAAGAAAAAGCATAAAAAGAGCATTACTTATTTAGGGCCCACGGACAAATGTATTTGCAGCTTCACTTACCACAGGGTAGGGCTTGTAGACAGTCTGTCTGAAAAGAAGCCGTGCACCTTTTGATTGAGATAGTAACGTCAGGAGCATTTTGTTCATATTCCTGTAAATGTAGAGAAGTACAGCTATTAATGGCCTTAATTAGAAGAGGCACCGATGGGTTGTATTTCACATTAGGCAATAGTATTGCAAAAGCTGCCTCTGACTGCCCATGAACAATTTAGAAACGAGGTGGTGATAGCAGAGCAGGAGGAGTCAAAATAGCATATTCTTTAAAAAGAAGAAGGAAACCACATGAGGCACAATCAAATTGCGCTTCTGAAAGCTTGGCAATCATTTCCCTTGGAATGAGGGAGTCTGCTAATAGCTCAGACAGAAGTTCTGCCCTCAGCTTTACTGACCGAGTTTAGTGGGGCTTTGCCAGCATTTGTTTCTCTAGGAAAAAAAGAACTGGGAACCATGAATAAAATTATTCAAATATTGTTTTGTCTGTATCCATGAGGTACATTCGAAATGGAGTCAGCCCTACTTTCTTCTATGGAGCTTATTTATTTATTTGAGTCCTGTTCCACCTATGGTATCCTTCTGTTGGTGGAATGATGTTGCTGGATCCAACCAAAAATGTGGGGCTGAGTTGGCAATGCTGGAATGTATGTGTGAGTGTATTATAGTTATACTGCCACAGGGCTGGCCCTACCATTAGGCAGAGTGAGGTGGCCATTTGCGATGGCAGGTGTTTGGTTGGGTGGTGGGCAGCCTATAAAGAGCCAATCCATTCAGTTTCTGGATTGGGGCAAGGGCACCAGACTGCTCTTCACCTCAGACAGCAAAATGTTTTAGGTCAGCAAAGGCATGTACAAGGGGTGTGCCAGATGTGCCCAGGCATACCCTAATGTCTCAAGCAATAAGCACCAAATTAAGGGGGGCATTGAGTAGGGGTCCAGAGGGGGATCCAGACGCAGTGAGAATGGTCCTCCGGCTGCTCTGCTGCTGCTGCCCCTGATGGCACTCTATTGCTCCCGACAGTGAAAAGGAATCGCTCTGCTAGGAGCCACACTTCTAAGAGGCCAGGAGGAGAGACCCCGAGGGCTAATATCGCCTTGTAAGCTCCTCCTCTGGCCAGCGTCACTACAAAGCCCCGCCAACCCCTCACCTACAACGGCCCTACCATAGTCAAGCAAGCCAAATGCGGAGCAGGTCATCAGTGTCTACAATGTTTGATAAATAAATGAATAAAAAGAATGTGCTTTATATTTGAGTATTCAATAAACGTTCGCCTTTTTAAAAAACAAACAAAACCAAACCCTGGTGCACACCTTAATGAAATGTGCTGCGCACGCCTATGTAGGCCAACACTGTGAGGATAACTTTTTGATTGCCGAATGAGACCTCTTTGTCTTACTTGTCTAAATGTTAACTTAAACAAAGAAAAAAAGGAGAAGTTATTTGACTTCCTTAACACACAGGTCATTTAAAGTAAAACCAAATTTGGGAAATATAGCTTCTATGGGTGTCAAAGGCAATGACCAGCTGGTTTCCTGGATTCAGGGACTGCAAAAGTGGCAGATGGATGTTTTACTTCTCCTTTGGGTCTTGTGCTAGGTACAGCTTGGTGTGACTTGAGAACTGGTCGGAATTCTAGATTTTTAAAAGGAAGGACAAGTAGTTGAAACAAGTTTGTTTTTGTCTTTGAAAACAGAGTGATGTAAGGGGGAGGGGGAATTCCCATTTGTTCTTTCACCTTCACAGAGTCAATAACAATTACACTTGGGTCTCTTTTCCCTCCTCAAAATGCAAATAAATAAATAACTAGATGTTGGGAGGAATTGTGCAACCCACATATATATTACCAGCCTGTCGCTCTTAACCTTGTCGCAAGGTATTTGCATTTTGGGGGCACTCTTTGAATTTCCTCCTTGTATTGAAGTTTGGGATATTTGGCAGCAAAGGCAGTTTTCTGTTGACATACCAAGTGTGACTTTTGGTTATAAAGCTGCACAGAACGGCGTTTTTTATGCTGCTGCGTGGGGAATGAAAAACAATTCCATGGCTTGACTTCATCGCCTCTTCATTTCAATGCAGAAACAGATTTATCCGAGGTAGAGAAATAGCTGCAAAGGTTCCCAAATGTTGAACCTGGTGTGCCTGAGCAAAATAATAACAAAGCAGTTTCCTAGATAGATTTGAAAGGCACCTAGCTTTGTTTCCCCCCCTTTTAAACATAAACCAAAGAGCATACGGAAACACATTGTTGGGAGGGAAAAAAAAGTGAGCAATTCCTTGCAACTATCAAACAAACAGCAACAAATGAGTCTCTAAAAGCAATGATTTGAAATAACCAGAACCTGTAAAAAGTCAAAATAAACTGATCCTAATAAAGCCCAGGATTCTTTGATGCCAGTAAGGATGAACGTCCAAAAGGTGAACACTGTGAAACGGGAGGGGAATTGAGAGGAGGAAAATGGTGAAAGAGAAGACAATGTGAGATAATATGAAATCAGAAGATGCTGCAACTAGTTCAGCCCTCACCCCAGACACTATTGTGTGTCTTTATTCAGTGAACAAGGTCCCTGTTATTTATATTTAATGGATGGTAACAGGGGGTGAGACGGGAATCGGCTGCACATGGTCTCATATGCAGTCTACCAGCACAGCAGGTGCACCATTTTGGATTCCTGTATGTGTGGAAAAATATAATAAAGTTAAACAAATCATTCTGTCTGTCGCTCTTCCTCTCTCTTATATATACACACACAGCATATTTGTGCTTGCTTCTTCATTTCATTTCAGATATATCCAAACTTTCTTTTATGTCTACTGAAAAAAACTAATTGACTAAGGGCTCCATCACACCAGTGTTATAACCTGCTGTCAACGTGGGTTGTGTGTGAAGGACTGAGATGACGTCGTCCATGTCCTGCCCTGACCTCGTTTTCCCCCCCCCCCGCCCCTTAGTGCTGTTTTTTGGCGTGGGGAAAGTCTGGTTCTTCCAGTAAATCAAAAGGACAACGCACTACTCTCAATGTGTATTTTCATCCATTGTTTTCAATCCAATGTTCTGTGGGCATGTTTTCAAGGGGTGTGCCTTTTCTCCAATGGGCATTTTCACCTTAAAAGAAATGTGGAAAATGCACCCTCCTTGCCAGCAGTGCCCTCATTTTTAAAGATAAAGAGGAGGGCTGTGCATGGACCCCCCTGATCCGCTCTGGATCCCAATCCGTAACTTCCGGATTGGGTCTGCTCCGCCCCGCGTCGATCCGCCTATGGTCCGCTCCACTCTACTGCGGGGCTCTGGATCTGGATCGGAGCTCCGTGTTTTCCCCCCATAGACTTTCATTGAAATTGTCAAATGCCTATAACTTTTTTAGTTTTCAAGTTAGACCTTAGAAATGTATCCACATTCATGCCCAGTTTGAAGCAAATCCGAGCATCCCCTGATTTTTGGGGAATTTTTAAAGATATATCTAAATAAGAATCTTCATCTCAGGTTAAATACTTCAAAAATGCACACACACGGAACTTCAAGAAATCTTAAACAGGGTGAGTGCAATGCAGCTGTCTTTTCATCATGAGGAAGGAAGGACAAATGCCCTGAGTCAAAGCAAGACACACACAAACCAGCCGTGTGAGGCGGGCACAGAAGAGGAGAGGCAGCAGGTGGCTATGACCCTGAAGCACTGGGAGCAAGCATGCAAGAGGCTTGTGGGGTTGACCCACACAGCCCATCTACATCTCCCAGGCACCAGGAGGGCAGAGAAGCAGGCAGAGAAGTGCTACACACACACAATGTATGACTATGCCATAGATCTATGGGGAAATAAGCCCAGCAGATCCCAATACCCCACAACGACAGTACCCAGGTGGACGTGGGAAGGTGGGCATGCAGCAAACATTTCTGGGGGCACAAGTAAGTGAGCAAGGGATTGTTTCCACTTTCCAGCCCATTCAAAGCCAGTAATGGAAACCAACCTTGTGAGGTGGGAACAGCACAGAGAGATGCCTTTTACATTCCATAACTAATAGGGGGCTAGGAGGATAAGAGTAAACCTTTGTCTTCCTTGCTTCAGAGTTGATTGACTGCACTGTGATCACAGCCATTATTAAACAACAACAACAATAATGTTAATAATAGCAGTACTAATATTATTAATAATAATCACAACAATAAGAACTTGAACCACAATGAAAGCCTGCCTGACTTCACTGAAGAGGGAAAGCCAGGAGAGCTTTGGCTATGGGGTGGTATATAAATTAAACAAACAAACACACACACAGGATGGGTGGGATTAAAAGCTGCAATGTTGCTGAATCTAGTAATAATCACAACAACAAGAATTTTTTAAAAAAGACTTTGTCTGACTTTATTACCAGTAAGTGGAAAGTGGACGTGCCCAGCGGGACAGTGGACTCATTCAGCTGGTCCTTTCTAGGTACCCGGCTTTGAGAAGCCACATCACACTTCAACTCATGCAACTCATTGGCTTTTCCACTGGCTACCCTTTTGAGGGTTCTGATGACCCCCAAGGCAGGGCAGTGTGCATTGGGCACGTCCACATGCCGTATGGACATCACCCCCTTGCACCACATCTATTCAGTTGTTCCCCAAGGTTATGGTGGGTACTTGCAGTGGTGTGTTGCCTATCTGTTATTTTACTTAGTATATGATTTAAAGTTGTGTGTGTGAGTTTACTGGGGCTACTGCTTCAAAACACTGAAAAAAGTCAGATCAAAAGACAAAGAAATCAAAGTAACTAACTAGTATCCCAAGTTACTAAGTATCCCGATTTGCTTATCCCCCCTCCAACATTGGGATTGGAGGATGCTTCACATCAGGTGATCACTTATCACGATTCGACGTTGAATCTGTCAGTCATCAAGGTGGAAAAAAAGTGCTTCCTCCCTCCCGTTTTAGCCAGTGTATAAAAATTAATAGCAAGCAAACTGTATGACAAAAACTTCTGAAAATTGACACAAAGGACCCCCAATCATCACTCTCTAAGCACAGTAAGTTTCAGGGATGTAGCTTGAAAAACAAAAAAGTTATATGCACTTATTTTGCGCAATGCAATCCTATGGGGAAAAACTTCCAAAATGGCGGGCGGAGCTTCGCGACAAGCGGATTGCTCCGCAAATGGATGGTCCACTTCGCAATGCTTCAGCTCCGCCTTTAACAGAAGTGAAGCACCCCACTCCGATACCACTTCTGTGCCCCGAAACGGAGTGGAGCACAGCCCCAATAAAGATCAAAATTGGCTCTTAACAACAGGTTTCAGCATGCCAAATTTGAATCAGATTGGATCATCCCTTGAATTTTTTTAATCCCCCCCCCCTTAAACCTTTTTCCTGGTAGTTCACTAATGTAAAGGATTGATCTTCCATTCCTTTGATAATGCGAAGCTGTGCATCTTCAAGTTCATAAACTTACAGATCTGCTAGTTCCTTACTCAAAAGTAAATCCCATTGATTTCAACTACATTTACATCCCAATCATATTTATGCATGTTTACCTTTCAGTAAACCTCACTGAATAGAGAGAGACTTACTTCTGAGTAAACACATATAGAACTGACTTTTAATAGTGTGGTCACCCAGAAGCTTTCTTTTTTAAGTCTTAAAACAGCAAACTTGAAAGAAGTGCTCTGCAACCCCATGCTTACTTCTGAGGTATTACTTCTGTTTACTCAGAAGTAAGTTTATCTCTGTTCAATGGTGTTTACTCAAAGATAAGCCTCCATCTGATTTTACTATGTTCGTGCTCCAAACCGTCCAGGCAGGATGAAGGGAATGGGCGTAGCCTAGGCAACAGGGAATAACCGTGTAGGGAGGGAGAGTGCGGTGTCCAACTACCATCAACCAATAAACTGTAGGGGGAGGTACAAAGGAGATCTGAGGGGTGTGTGTGCATCTCAATGGAAGAACAGTGATACGAGAGGAGAGGTGTAAAGATGAATGAAATGTAAAAGCGCAAAAGTATAAGTTGATCAGGCTTCCACATGCTATGGAAATGAGGGTGGATAATTCGAGGGTAAACCAGTGCAGGTGTGATGGAGCTCCAAGGCTGCAATTTACCAGAGATTAAGAATCATTGAAGAACATAAGAAGAGCCCTGCTGGATCAGACCAAAGGCCTATCTATTCCAGCAAACTGTTCACACAGGGGCTAACTAACTCATGTTCCCCAGAATGGTATATACAGGCATATTGCCTCTGATATTGGATATAGTACAGATATCATGTCTAATACCTACTGAACCATTAAGGATGCAATCTTATGCATGTTTAGACAAGAAAAAAGTCCTACAACTCCTACCATTCCCCAGCCAGCCATGTTCTCTGAGGAATTCTGGGAATAGTAGGATTTATTCCATCTAAACAAGCATAGGTTGTGCCCTAAATCCCATTTAAGTCAATGAAACTTACATCTGAGTAGATATGCTTGGATTATACTCTAAGAGTGCAATCTTATGCATACTAATTTGGAATAAGCACCATTGTATTCAGTTGGTTTTTATCCTTAGTAAGTGTGTTTAGAATTGCAGCCCAAATTAGAACTGGTATTTTTCCCCTCCCCATTTTGGGATTCACTGAATTGGAAAGTGCACTTTGGGAGAATCCTGAAATGGGGAGAAATAGGGTGGGTGTGGGATGGAGAGCAGCATGAATCAATTGCACTTCCGTGGTCCCGATCCTAATCCTCTCATGGTCACTATTTAAAGTTGTTTTTTAAAAAATAATAATAAAAAATCACACAACATCAAACCGCACATTTAACATTACATGTAGTTTGGCCTGATCATTCTGAGGTTTTCTTGCCTGTTTCATCTCTATCTGTTGAATTTTCTTAATGCTGCCAGGTTTTCCCAATGCTGACATGGCCAATGTCTGCAGCCCAAAGTTCCATGTTGTTTCCCCCACTGAATTCCAGATGGATTTGTCTTTAAGAAGGCCATTTAACAAGACTGATCTCTTCCGGCAGGACTATCCAGTGGAATTTTAAGATGTTTTAGAATGTTTTTTAGGATGTTTTAAGTAACAATGTACATTACGTTTTAATTTAGTTTGATGTATTTTACTGTTTACTGTTGTTCCCCGCCTCGATCAAAATGGAGAGGTGGGTAAGAAATAATAATAATAATAATAATAATAATAATAATAATAATTAGTCTGAAAAGCAGATCTTTCACAACTCACTTGAAACAACAACAACAACGAACAAAGATCTGTGCTATTCTATTGTAAGTTCCAAAATCCATGTAAACATAACAAAATCCCAGTGCTCGTTCGAAGGGTCGGGGCGAAACAATGCACTGTGTGATGCTGATGTGGAGAGGCAGAGTGAAAATCCTCCAGGTCGTTCCTGTTGCCTTTGCGATGCACTCCGGATGAAATGGCACTGCGGTCGTGACGGTATTCATGCTGTATTTACTCACAGCAAGTACCGCTTGCTCCGCATGCAGCCCTGCTTAAGTTGATTGGGCTACTTAACCGAACGGCTCACAGGAGCTGGCACATAGTGATTACTGCTCGTCACCACTTGCAGCTTATCAGTTGTGAGCCCAAAAGAGTTCTCTTGAAGTTGTCATTTACACTGCCTTTCCCAGCGTCTGGTCATAGCACTTGACAGCACTTTGCTTCCTTTTTCTTTTTTCGGTGCAGCAATCTGTCTTTCCTTGGCTTTGCATTAAATTTTAGTGAAGATAAATACAGGAGCCTCTCCAACTCAAAAGGGAGAGTCTATTTCCCCCACTTTAGATGGTAACCTTTGAAATCATTAGCTGAAAGTGGCCTCCTCTCATACCCAGGACATGCAGGCCCTTCTGCTGAACTTTCAACAAGTCAGGTGAGATCATGATAGTAAAGTATCTGAGGAGCCATTGCTTCTTGTACCTGCACGACCTCTTTTTTCTCCCCTCTGGTGTCTTTAGACAAGCACATCTTGCCAAATCTCTGCCTATTAATAATTACAGTAGTACTAACAGAAGTGTCTCTTTCAGGTCTCCTCTCTTGACTTTGTAGATCAGTACCTTCACTTTTTTTTTTCATTTTCTTCTTCTTTTTTGTATTCTCCTCAGAATGTCATCAAGCGTCCTCCATTGTTAGCTCCGTCCTCACTTAATGTTCTGGAAGTTGCACATTAATTTCAACAAGGAACAAACAAAAAAAGCCCCTCGCTGTTTTGAATTCCAGGCTTTTAAAATATTGAGCATTTCTAAGGAGTAGGTATCAAAGAGAGTGCAGTAATGGAGAGAGAAGAACCCGATTTTGAGTTGCGGAGAAGTTACAGTGGCTCAAGGTGCAACGGCTTGGCTTTGGCTCTGCTCTGCCAGGCTCCACAATTAGGCTCCGTTGTGAGCTCAATTCCTGGCAAGTAGCCCCATCTGTGCAACTCTTAGTGTATATATGCTGCTTGAAAGCCTTTTTATCTGATTACAAGATACTTGTCACATAGTTGAAAGTATGTTGATTTAGGAGGGCTTACACAGGGCAGTATCCAATGGTGACATTACGCAAACTCAAATAGCACTCGGGGAGCTCTGCCAAATTTTCCCATTGTGCTTGTTCATTACACGTGCTCAACCTGCTACCTTCCCAGGCAGTAGTCACTTTCCTCCTTCTCCTGATGGTAATGGTGGTAGTCCTCTCTCCTCCTTCAATGCCTCATTCGAGAGCCCTTTTTCAGAGCAAGGCATTGGCAGGGAGATGGCCCTGGAGACTGCCTGTGCCATAGCATTTGGGCTGGGCTTGGTCTTCTCCTGAGCCATCAGTGGGGCTTCCCAGAGAATCTACCCACCCAATGCCATGCTGGGAGGGATCCTCAAAGCATCAGGTGGGTGACATTCCAGAGACCTGTGCCAGCTGCTCTTGTTACTGCAGGAGAACAGCCAGCACAGCTTTTTGGAACATGCCCAGAGTGCGCAGTTTTCCTGTGGATAGAATCCACTGACCTTCGTTTTCTGCCACCTGGAGTAGGGGCTTGACTCTGCTTTATAGAAGACTGGCCCTGGAGTAGACACAATAGTGCAAACACACTTGCAAAAAATGTAACTTCAGTTGGATTCTCCTCTTGTGAAGTTTGGAATCTAATTTCTGCTACTGCGGCATCATTTGAGCTAGCAGATTGACCCAGTTGGATGCTGCCCATTATCATGCAGTCCATCTCCCAGAAAATCTGCCCTCAGACATAGGCATTATCGACCAAGGCGTATCCACCAAGGCCTTATATATAACAACCTTTATTTCAGCAACAACACAGTGTAGGACAGCCTTGCCCTACCTGGTGGCCTCCAGATCTTTTGGACTACGATGCCCATAATTCCTGACCATAGGCCTTGCCAAACTGGGGCTGATAGCAGTTGTAGTCCCAAACATCCGGAGGGCACCAGGTTTGGGAAGACCAGCCTAGAGATTCAAATAATGAGGGAGAGGGGCATGCAGAGAGTTTCAGATGGGACAGGAAGTGGATTTCTTAAGGATGCACTTGTGGGAAAATAACAAAAACAACCTAGCAAGTGATACCTTGCATGGATAGTGTGGGATAGGTTATTAATAATAAGAATAGTGAATAAGGTTTTGAATTGTGAAGCAGCGAATATGCTCTTGCAGTTGCATTACGTGAATGGTGCCACACTTCAGCCCATAATAGGATTCATCCTGTGCTTCACCACCAAGCTCTAGCCAAAGCAGGAAACCAATAAGGTAGACTAATTATAAGAATAAAAGAAGAGCCTTGCTGATCAGACCAAAGGGCTATCTAGTCCATCACTCTGTTCACAAAATGGCCAGCCAAATGCCCATGTGAAGCCTACAAGAAGGACATGAATGCAACAGTACCTTCCCACTGGGCATAAAGTAATTTATTTATTTATTTATTTATTACATTTTTATACCACCCAATAGCCGAAGCTCTCTGGGCGGTTCACAAAAATTAAAACCACAATAAAACAACCAACAGGTTAAAAGCACAAATACAAAATACAGTATAAAAACCACAACCAGGATAAAACCACGCAGCAAAATTGATATAAGATTAAAATACAGAGTTAAAACAGTAACATTTAAATTTAAGTTAAAATTAAGTGTTAAAATACTGAGATAATAAAAAGGTCTTCAGCTGGTGACGAAAGGAGCACAGTGTACGCGCCAGGCGGACCTCTCTGGGGAGCTCATTCCACAACCGGGGTGCCACAGCGGAGAAAGCCCTCCTCCTAGTAGCCACCTGCCTCACTTCCTTTGGCAGGGGCTCACGGAGAAGGGCCCCTGAAGATGATCTTAAGGTCCGGGTAGGTACATATGGGAGGAGGCGTTCCTTCAGATAACCTGGCCCCAAACCGTTTAGGGCTTTAAATGTCAATACCAGCACTTTGAATCGGTCCCGGACCTGGACTGGCAGCCAATGAAGTTATAAAAGGACTGGCGTAATGTGATCTCACCGGCCAGTCCCTGTTAGTAAACGGGCTGCCCTGTTTTGTACCAGCTGAAGCTTCCGGACCGTTTTCAAAGGCAGCCCCACGTATAACGCATTGCAGTAATCCAAGCGAGAGGTTATCAGAGCATGGATAACTGTAGCTAGGCTATCTCAGTCCAGATAAGGGCGTAGTTGGTATATCAACCTAAGCTGATAAAAAGTGCTCTTTGCCACTGAGTTCACCTGTGCCTGAAGTGACAGTTCTGGATCCAAGAGCACCCCCAAACTACGGACCCGATTCTTTAGGGAGAGTGCAACCCCGTCCAGGGGTTTATGCAAATTGGCATAAAGAAGCAAGATGATTTGATACTGGATGATATATATCAGTATCCACTAATAGCCTTATCCGCTATGAATCACATGATAAAGCCTAATCTTGTTCAGGTTCTAATTTCAGTTGAAGCAACATAGGTTCAACATTGATTGTTAGCGCTGGGGCAAAAATCCGCCTGGGCCCATGAGGGCAGGGGACACACCCCTCATTCATCCCTCCTGGGCTCCGATGGATTTTTGTCCCATCTGTGTCAAAGGACAAAGTGGGCGCAGGTCTGTGCAGAACTCAGTTCCACCCTGACCTGTGTGTGCCCTTTGTCCTGTGGTAGTGACTGCCATTAATGCAGTGTGTGTGTGTGTGTGGAAATTATGTATTTTCTCCCTGAGAAAATTTTCCCAGCCTTGGGAAAATCGTGTTCCCGTCCCCACTATGTCAATTGAGGCCTTAAAGGCCCTCTTGGATTAAGAGGGTGTTTAAAGCCACAATTGGTGGTGGGGAAGGCAAAGTGCACTTTCTAGGGCCTCCAGAAAGTGCACAATTCCCCTGGCACATGATTATCCATGATTAGCATGAGTGGGTGGGGGGAGGGAAGCAAAGCACACTTTCCAGGGCTTCCAGAAAGTGCAAAATTCCTCCAGCACACTAATGGCATTGATAGCTCCCAGAACGAGGGGGAGCCGAGTAGGTCACTTCCTCGGCATGTACTTTGCCAATGAACACACCAGATTGGAGAATGCAAGTTAAGATTTATTCGTAAATTAATGTTGCAACATGGAACTCCAGCGCAAAATGCAAATTCAGAGTTCCCCGAACAAAGGGATCCTCTAGAATATATAGACTCTGATTACATCACTTGTTAGAAGACACAACTGGTCAGTTTGCTTATCTCAAATGGAGTTTACTGGCCCATGCTCTGTTAATCAAACTAGGTTACATTGCTAATACAAGGTAAGGTGAATACACTTCATACGTCACAGCTTACATTCGACGCTGATTGGTTGAAAGTTTTTCCTTTGTCTAAGATGCGCTTAGAATCTGCCATGCAGGAATGCTGGGGTGGTGGTGGTTCTTAACCTTTCACCCGGAGCATAGGCTTATTTCGCAGAATGACATTCCCTTTTGCACACATCAGCATGCTGGGGGAATTGTGCACTTTCTGAAGGCCCTGGAAAGCATGTTTTGCCTCCCCCACATGCCAATCATGGCCTTAAAGGCCTCTTAATCCAAAAGCATATTTAAGGCCACATTTGGTGTGGTGGTGGGAGGGAGGTAAGTGCACTTTCCAGGGCCTCCAAAAAGCACACAGTTCCCCTGTCATGCTGAAGGCGTGCTGGGGAATTGTGCACTTTCTGGAGATCGCAGAAAGTGCACATCATCGAGTGTTTGGCTGGGCTGGCTCCTGGAACAGGGCCGGCCGGGCAGTGATCGGTGAACTTGTGGGAGTTCTTCATTCCCTATTGATTGTTGTTCCCAGCCATAATCTTACCTTCCCTTGTCTTGTTCCTGCTCCAGCATTCTGAATCACATGAAAACCCTCAAGGGATACAGGAGGCTCTCCTCTTCACAAAGGCGTCCACCACATGCAGAGAGTGATGAACATAGCGGCAGGCGGGGTAGGTTAGTGTGCTCCCTTTCCTCGCATGTTTACTCAGAATCAGAATGCCTGAATAGGGCTGATTTCTCTGCCCGTTCCATTTTTCTTCTGCTAAGAAATGTACAACACAGTACAAAAGGGGTGGGGTGGGGGTGTAAATTATACCAGGCTGGAGGGGAAAGCCTGAGAATTTTTCCAAGAGCAGATACTGCAAATTCATCACTAAGATTGCAGATGATGACAGATATCATAAGTATTGTCAACTTACTGAATCAATAGACAGCATAAATGAAGTTGCCCTTCAGATATCGATTAGCTACTGAGACATAACCAAATGGCAAAAATTATCCATAAACAGCCTGAGCAATGTAATCTTAAATCTGAATGTCCTTATTATAAGTAGATAATAGAGGAAAACTATTTTAGAAAAGAGTTTGTGATTGCTTTACTGGAACAAATGGGTTATTACTAACAATATATTGCAAGAGGCATTGCAGTTACTAGGTTGGATATTTATACAAAAACAATCAAAATCAAATCTTTAACAAAACATAACAATATTCATTGCAGTTTTATGCACAGCCTGCAGAAACTTGAAAACTAACCACTTTATAAATTTAAAATAAAGTTAAAATGGGGATAAAATACCCGACCAGCACAATAGGAAATTAATGGAAACCACTATCATTCCACAATGCAGAACATTTTCAAGATTTCTCACTTATGTGAAGCGGCTCATTCATCTTTTTTTTTGACAATAAAGGGATCAATGTTGCATAAGAGATCTCACCTTTGTGAACATGTGTTGGGTGGAATCTAAGATCAGCACAAGGGGTAAGGGGTAAGCACAAGATCAGCACAAGGGGTAAGTGGTTCAAAGCTGTGGGTGAGAAGAGCCAAGAGACAAGGTAAAGCAATTAGATTTTTGTCATCTAGGCATAAGCCAGTGTGGTGTAGTGGCGAAGGTGTTGGACTGGGAATTGGGAGATCCAGGTTCTAGTCCCCACTCGGCCATGGAAACCCACTGAGTGACTTTGGGCCAGTCACATACTCTCAGCCTAACCCACCTCACAGGGTTGTTGTTATGAGGATAAAGTGGAGAGGAGGATTATGTATGCTGCCTTGGGTTCCTTGGAGGAAAAAAGTGGGATATAAATGATGATGATGATGATAATAATAATAAATAAGGCAGTGGACTCAGAAAGGAAATAGGTAAGACAAAGTAAGAACAAGGTAGAAGGTAGCCTTAGGATTCTCAACACATCATTATGAGGCACAAAGGTAATTCTGAGAGGCAATGTTGTTAAACAGGAAACCACTTTCAGTGAATCCATCTATTTGTCAAAGAATTTTAAAGTTTCAAGACAACCCATTATAGGAGCAGGAATGAATGAAACCTTCCCTGCTATTGCCACAGATGTTCACAACACTTATGTTTACAATGGATGCAAAACAGAATTGATAGAATGAAAAGTAGTCAAGTATCAATGGTTATTAGGTTCATCTGAAGATTACACATGAACCAGAATAATTTGGATAATTCTGCTGCCACTGCTGCTCTCTCTGTGTGTGCGTGCATGCATGCTATGCCTCCTCCCAAATCTACATTCCCAGGTTACGTAGTTAGACATCAGCTAGAGATCCAATGAATTTTACAGAATATCGCAAATCCTGGATTTTCTGAACATGCAGGAGCATCTTGCTTGCATCTAGCTTTCATCTATATGTTACTGTCTTGGACTTTTTTTCCTGAATAAGCTCAGAGAAATTCAGTTTGGTGACATGGACAATACCCAGCTTGACAGAACTCCAGCAATTCCCATTGAGTATGAAACAATGTATATAGGCCAACCTGTTTAAGAATTGGGGAAAGCAATCATATTCACTGATATTTAAATTGCTGCTATTTACAGTTTAAAATTTGCACATTTACCATCACATCTAGTTTGGCCTTATTTATTTATTTATTTATTTAGTGTAAGGCCTTGCTCTTTAGGCAACTTTTAAGGACATTTTCAGCATGATCCATCCAAAGCTTAGGTAATCACTTTTAGGACCAAACTTGTCCAAGGTGGTGCTGTTATATTGTAAACACTTTAGGAAATCTGTGCTGCAATGCATCTACTCAGCAACATTTTGGATTTGTTTCCTATGAATGAACATCAGAACATCAGAAGAGCCATGCTGGATCAGACCTAGGCCTAATCTATACCAAGCAGGATATTGCACTATGAAAACAGTATGAAAGGGGTATTTGAAAGACAGGAGCCACACCAAGAGGATATTGCGGTATGAAAGCAGTATATGGTATGTGTCAAAGGGCTCCAATAGTTGTCAGTGCACTTCAATACTGCTATAAAGCAGTAGTGTGGCTCCTGCCTTTTCTATACCGCTTTCATAGTGCAATATCCTGTTTGGTGTAGATTAAGCCCAAGGGTCCACCTACTCCAGCATTGTGTTTACACAGTGGCCAGCCTACAAACAGGATATTGCCAGCATGAGGGCTTATGGGAGTTTTAGGCCAAAACCTACAAGTTCCTACCCCTTTGTTTTATAACATTGATTTAAATCTCAGAGGAAATTTATCACCACCTGTCACATTGCCTAATACCCACTTCTGAAGGTGCCCCTTCCCTCACATTATCTTATCGTGAGGCTGCCTGTGATCCACAGATATGATGAAAGTAGGGTGACCACTTACGAGTCACCAAAAAACAGGACAAAAGAGGACAGGTATTTGCATAACATTTGCCTATGCTAATATATGTGTATAGATGCAAATTTAGAAATAATTGCTATAATTTAAATAGGAATACAGTACATCTCAGCACAATGTGGAAGACTGGTACTAGGTGACCTATGTGCCTACCTGTTCAGGTGGTCACTCTTGATGGGCAAGAGTTCTTGCATTTTTTTTTTAATCTTTAAACCAGAATTGGCCAGGACAGCCCTTCAGAAAGAGGATACCTTCAAATAAAGAACTGTCCTCTGTAAAATAGGACACCTGGGCACCCTATATGTAGTGTATAAAGATCAAGAAGATGAAGAAACAAAACTTACAATAGAAGAGGCTGAAACAACCTGATGGCTTCCAGACATTTTGGATGAAAACTCCCAGGATTCCTGACCATTGTTCATGCTGGCTGGGGCGAATGGGAGCTGAAGAGCTGAAGTCCAAAACCTGTGGAGGGCACCAGGTTGGGGAATGCTGGTAAAATACTGATGGCTTTAAAACCACAAGCAAGTGTGTGGTCTATCCTGTTGTAGAATAGCTGGACACTTCAACACTTGAGCCTTTCATAGCCTGACCAAGAAATAGACTGTATCGTGAACTGTGGGGAGCAGGCAATCGGACAGTAACACAGGAACGCACTGCAGCAGATGACCGAATAGGTCTTTCCCTCTTTAACCTTAACTTTTACATTATATGGTTCAGTGGGGGAAAGTCTGAAAACAGATGTTTATTGGTCACAGACACCATTGCTATTTAAGCAACAAGTGATATGTTTATTATGGGATGACTATAATAGGTCCTTTGAGAGAAGACATGCAAGTGCATTTTGTAATGCTGACATCATGCTGAATTCATAAAAAAGGGTATGCACCCTCTTCCCCTCTACACCCTAACGTCCCATCTCTTTTATTAATCTCATCTGTGCACTTGTAACAAAGGTCTTGGCCCCGGAGCTAGATAAAAAAAAAAGCAGGCCAAGTCTAAATCTACCCATACCAAATAAGATTTAGGAGGAACTGCGGTCCCTTTATTTTCACATCTGGAGGCTACTGGATTTGAAGTCAAATATTCGTTGTTTCTAAGAAGTGGTCTTTGTGTTTACTGTGCGTGCCAAAAAAATACCCTTTGATGCTGTGCAGCGAGCCTTGCAATGCTGCGGCTTTAAAGATAACTTTCTGAGGAAGATTTCTATGCCTCCTAAAAGCACAGGTGAGCTTTTGTTCCTTGAGAACCTCTTTGCTATCACCGTTACCAGAAAGGGGGCAACAGTGCTTCTTTCAGAACAGGACTCTATTAGAAAACCAGCGTCTCTTTTCCTTCCCTCCCCATGTATTAAAGGCAAGAAAAAGAAAAAGAAACCAAGTACATGCTGGTGGTCTCATTAACAGCCTCTGAAATCCAGAGCCTCGGCTACACACAACTGAGTGTCAAACTAGATGAGACACAATTAGCGCAAATGGCTTTAAGAAGGGAAATAGCAGACATGTGGTGACGGGAACAGATCACGAACCTGGGAGTGGGGTAGACGACTTCAACACTTTGCACTCCCCAGCTGCAGTACCATTCTGTATCCCCCCCTTCAGCACCCTGCTATTGGCATTGAAAGAAAAGTTTCCATTGGCTATTCATTGGCTAATAGTTGCTACTCCTGATGCTGTCACCACCACCAGTGCCAGGTCTATGTTTTGGGGAGGCCCTTGGGTAGGAAGGCCATATGGAAAGGAGGGCTGGGCTCCTGAATCTTTAACCGTTGTATAGAAAAGGGAATTACAGCCGATGTCATTTGTATGCATGAAATTCCTTCTCCATCACAACAATTAAAGCTGCAGGAGCTCTGTCCTCTTGACCAGATACAGAAGAAGGCAGGGCTCCTGCAGCTTTGACTGTTTGGATGAAGAGGGTATTTCACCAGGTGCTCCATGCACACAAAGGACACCTGCTGAAATTCCCTTTTCTATACAACGGTTAAAGACACAGGAGCCCTGTCCTCCTTTTCATACGGTCACCCTAGCCTTGGGCAACACACCCTCAATGGGCCCCTCCCTCAGTGAGTCTACCTTCTCGCCACCATTGCCACTAGCTGCCATTGCTCCACATCCTCTTTCTCAGCATTGCCACCACTTGTCAGGCAGAGAGCAGTGAGCCGGCGGGCAGTGGCATCTCCTTCTCCTCCCCACTACTGTTGCCTGGGCCAGAGCAAGAGGCAGATGAACAGGCAGGTTGCCATGGTGAAAAGGAGGAGCAACTCCAGGGGCCTCTTGTCTTCTGGCTCCCTCTGGGGCGTGGGTCCTTGGCAGGTACCCAACCATACCTGCTGTTAATGTCTCGCCCTGACTACTGTTTCAAATGTGTGTGATCAGGATTGGCATTTGAGGATGTGGCACCATGGTCCTGATGAAAATCACCAGCAAAACTGTAGCTTCCTGATTTTTGTCATGATTGTGACACAGAGGAAAGGATTATAGGATCGTGATCAGGCTCAGCTTCCCGGATTTAAAATTTAAAAGAAGAAGAGTGCAACACCGAACTTTACATGTAATTTGGCCCTCTGATTGGGAATAGGGACTCATTCAGAGTGACAGGCATTCTTCTCTGAGAGACAGAGTGCCGTAGTGGTTAGAGTGGTGGACTGGAACGGGGGTGATGGGAGTACCCACCCCCCGTCCCCCAGCCAGGAAGCTCACTGACTCTCAGCCTCACCTATCTCACATGGTTGTGAGGATAAAATGGAAAGGAGGAGGAGGGTCATGTATGCCACCTTGGGCTCCTTGGAGGAAAAGGCAGGATATAAATGTAATACATAAATAAAAAATCATTAAATACCAAAGGTAGGGTGGATCCAGACTGGGAAGCAGCTGCAGGCCAGAGGCCGAAGCTCGGGCCCAGGTGTAGCATCATGCTGTTTGAGAATAATTAAGGGCAGGACTTTGTTAATTCTTGAGTTACATCTTTTTGAAGAGGTGATTTCTTTCATTTTGGGCACCAAAATGTCTTGGGTTGTCTCTGGTAAATCTGGACAGACATCTTGAACCTGGCAGGTAAACTTTCTGCTGGTGAATTTCATAAACCAGGTAACAGGTGCTTTTTCAGAAGATGGCAAGTATGAGTAATCCTGTATAGGGATGGACCAAAACAATCCATCACCTCATCCAGCTTCTCCTTCAAAAACACATCAGTTTGTATCTCCTTGTTTCAGGATTTTCCAGAAAATGAGGAGTACCCATGAAGATGGAGAAAGGAAACCAGCCCACGTCCAGACACATTTCAACTTTGTAAGGCTGCCTCTGTCACTTGCCATTGGAAAGAGCAAGCAGAACTATTAATCATTAGATGATTGACATTGCTGGTAATTAATGGAAATATTTTGCAAGTAGATTTGTCAGAATGCCTACAATGTAATAACTTTATTATTAACAAACCTGCATTGGTGACACCTTTCTCTCAGGATTGTTCTTATTAATTTTCCCTGTTTGTGTTGATTCCTTGATTGAAAGTTTCATCAGACACATATAGTTTGATGTTTTAGGCTTTCAGTTTTGTACCCGATTAAAGTTATAGTAATCTCCATTGCAATATGTCAGTGGATTTTAAGGCAATGTGTTTTTGAGCCCAATTTTTAGATGCAAAGTTATGTCATCCTGGCCCTTGTTTATAGGTTATGAGAGAAAAATGAGTGTGCAGTGATATTCTGTCTTGAAGAGAATCAGTTCTACAAACTATTTTGACCTAAATGCACTCTAATAATTAATTGACCCTTTTCAAAATGCTATGACAAATCAAAGGGCGGTATCCAGTAGCACTAGTGCAGCTCTGCTGAATCTTTCAGTCTCACAAGGACTTGCACACTATGCTTGCACAACCAATTGTGCAAGTGCAATGCACAAACGGTTGCCCAATGGATTGCAAAAGCATAATGTGCTACCAGTTACACAATGGGTTCTGCAACCACTTGCATAACAGCACTTGCACAAATGCAACTATAACTGGAGTCTCTTTCCTGCTCATCGTTCAGAACCCAGTTTTCACTAGTGCAACATCATTTGTGCTAGCAGAATGACACAGTTGGATACAGACCAAGTTGGTACTCACACTTCATAGCCACTTTTGCTTCTGCATTCAAAATTAATAAATTAAAAATCAAGACAACAAACCAAAATAAGAATAGCCCCATTTATATCAGTGGACATATGGAACTGTGTTAATTTGAAGTCCAAATCTGATATTTAGAATAAAGAATATGTAACTATAGAGTTTAAGTACCATTTAACAGAACCCAGTGCAGCATTATTATTATTATTATTATTATTATTATTATTATTATTATTATTTGTGGCTTTTAATATTGTAAAATTCAAATTTCAGCCAAGGTGGATTTTTTTAAAAAAAATCTTCTAATTCTTATAACTTATTGACGTATTTTCTTTTTCAGAACTACATATCGCATGAGAAATCATGGCCAATAGCTAATTTTTTTCTTGTTACCTTTGACACAGCAGTTATTTTTCATAGTGTGCTTGTCTCCTTAGTTGCACTACTAATAATGATAAAATGTAGATAGACAAATGGATAAAATCACAGTGGGATAGCTAGGAAAAAACTCGACAAAAGGCTTTATTAGTGCTGACATTTACTCTTATTTCATCTGCATTGAATGTGCTGTTAAATTTCACCTTCTATTGACTACCTGGAGGGAGAGAGCAAAAAGTGTTGGTTTTTTTGTTTTGTTTTTTGGCATTAAAAGGAAAAGAATCTTCATTGAGTTAGTTTATCCACTTGCTCTGTGTGAAAGAAAGCAGTTCTGTAATGTAAGGCACAGTCATGTCACTCAGTAAAATAATGCACTGCTATAATATAAGGCACAGTCATGTACTACTAGCGAATGGAAATATATGCAGACATATATTTGTAGTGCAAATATGTTCAGTTAATGTGATCTGCCTCCATAAGAACACGTATCATTTCTTTTACCAACATCGTCTTATTTGTTAGAACAAGGATGGTACTACAGAAGGAGTCGGGGCACTTGTATTCTTTCCAAACAACTATGTAACAACTTGTCAGTATAACATATCAAACTTAGACAGGGCAAACTCCCTTCCCTTGGTTTGATACACTTTCAGGTGCTTTAAAGACTCTTGAGATCAGGACCCCTGCAGTGTCTTTGAAGCTCATGCTTTTTCTTCCAGGAGAAAGAGAAGCCCTGACTTCTAATGGCGGCTCTGCAAATATCGCATCAATATTTAAAGTGTCAAGTGTATTTCTGTTAGAGGTACCAATTGCAGATCAAAGATGTTACCACTCAGGTGTTGCATTCCCTTCAAGGGTCTTCACAGTTGAGCTTTTCTTTTATTGGGAGAGAACTTCTTTTAACACTACCTGCTTTTGCTTGAGCCTTGAACGTGTTGTTTGACAACTATGGGGAATTCAGCATCTCCTTAGTACACACACAGTCAGCGAAGAAACCAGAACACTTGTTGAGACTGGTTTCTGGTTGTTTTAGGTAGGTGAGTGTTGGTTAGAAAGGGTTTGTTCCACTTTTTTTTTATCTTCTCCCTCCCCACAAACCTGTGAAATCTATGCTATTGTTATTAGTATTGGGACTGCCATGCTTCTAGTCTGGAAGATTGCAGGAAGAAAGGTAATAAAGGGCTAAATTACATGTTATATTAATTGGGCCACCACTGAAAACTGCTGTGGTAGGTCTACTTCACTGCTATTCTTCTGTAAAGTCTGGTAGCACTTAACTCATGCTGTCATTCCATTTTGTGTTTCTTTTCCTCTACCATACATCTTTGTTTGGAGTTGGCAGGACGTGAGCAAAGGTGTACTAGACATTGAAGGGAGGAGGCTGAAATTAAATGAACAGCAGGCAGGGCTGGTCCTGCTATGCAACAGGGTGAAGCAGAGCAGAGGAGGAGATAGACGAAGGCAGGAATCAGTTTTGAGTGGTGCAGTGAGACTTTCTAAAGTGTTAATCCTTGCTGGGTGAGTGGGTGCCATTTGGGCTCTGCTTCAAGCAGGAAAGTGTCTTGGGCCAGCACTGGCCACCATTTTTTAAAAACGGCAGCCAGCTGTTTACTGTAATGTCTAGTTTGATCAACAAAACTGATAGCTTCCAGGTTTATAATAGCTGTCCTTTCACTGGACTATCTTTAATAGGTGTTTCTGTGTGCTTTGGAGCAATTCAAAAGAAGTAGACTTTTAAGCCACTTAATAAAGAGTTCTATAAAGCTTGTAAACTTGCTCATAAGTGCAGATTTACCTTGAATTTGTTGCCCTATCAATACAATTATATTTTTTGTTTGTTTATTCGTTCAGTCGCTTCCGACTCTTCGTGACTTCATGGACCAGCCCACGCCAGAGCTTTCTGTCAGCCGTCGCCACCCCTAGCTCCCCCAAGGTCAAGTCTGTCACCTCCAGAATATCATCCATCCATCTTGCCCTTGGTCGGCCCCTCTTCCTTTTGCTTTCCACTTTCCCTAGCAACAGCATCTTCTCCAGGGTATCCTGTCTTCTCATTATATGGCCAAAGTACTTCAGTTTTGCCTTTAGTATCATTCCCTCAAGTGAGCAGTCTGGCTTTATTTCCTACAGTATGGACTCGTTTGATCTTCTTGCAGTCCAAGGCACTCTCAGAATTTTCCTCCAACACCACAGTTCAAAAGCATCTATCTTCCTTCGCTCAGCCTTTCTTATGTCCAGCTCTCACAGCCATAGGTTACTACGGGGAATACCATTGCTTTAACTATGTGGACTTTTGTTGTCAGTGTAGTGTCTCTGCACTTAACTATTTTATCAAGATTTGTCATTGCTCTCCTCCTAAGAAGTAAATGTCTTCTGATTTCCTAGCTGCAGTCAGCGTCTGCAGTAATCTTTGCGCCCAGAAATACAAAGTCTGTCACTGCCTCCATGTTTTCTCCATGTTATCAATCAAGCTGGTTGCCATAATCTTGGTTTTTTGGAGTTTAACTGCAACCCAGCTTTTGCACTTTCTTCTTTCACCTTCATCATAAGGCTCCTCAGCTCCTCCTCGCTTTCAGCCATCAAAGTGGTATCTTCTGCATATCTGAGATTGTTAATGTTTCTTCCTGCGATTTTAACTCCAGCCTTGGATTCGTCAAGCCCAGCACATCGTATGATGTGTTCTGCATACAAGTTGAATAGGTAAGTTGAGAGTATACAACCCTGCCGTACTCCTTTCCCAATTTTAAACCAGTCCGTTGTTCCGTGGTCTGTTTTTACCATTGCTACCCTCTGCATTAAGCATTTTAGAGTTAAAGCAAATGCTTTATTCCTCTTTATAAGAGTGCATTACAAATACCTAAGCCATCTAACCTATTTATTTATTTATTTATTTATTACATTTTTATACCGCCCAATAGCTGAAGCTCTCTGGGCGGTTCACAAAAATTAAAACCATAATAAAACAACCAACATGTTAAAAGCACAAATACAAAACCTATCTAACATTACAATAAATAGTGTGTTGATCAAGCATGTCACAAATTATAAATACTTGGCTCCATGAAGGTAATGAACAAACACAAGAGATAAATGCAAGAATCAGTATGGCAAGAATAGCATTTGTCAGAATAAAACAATTGCTATGTAATCGGGACCTTAATCTTACACTAAGGATTTCAATGGTAAGATGTTACGTGTTTCCAATATTATTTTATGGAGTGGAGGCTTGGACACTTAAGAAGAACAATTTAAGGAAAATCAAATCTTTCGAAATGTGGATATACCAACATATGTTGAAGGTACCATGAACTGACTGAATAACAAACGAAGGACGTACTACATGGGGTAAGCAATCAAACCGAATTAATAAATCCAATCAAAAGAAGAAAATTACAATTTCTTGGTCATATTATTTGAGGAGAAAAATGCACCATACTCCAACTTATTATACAAGGGAAAATTGAAGGCAAAAAGATCAGTGGAAAGAAGACTAACGTCATGGCTAAAAAACTTCAGGGAATTGTATAGCTATACTTCTCTACAATTATTTGGAGAAGTGGTGTCAAAAACAAAAATAGGTGTAATTATAGCTAACCTTCAATAGGAGAAGGCACAGAAGAAAAAGTCGAAGTCTACACTCTGGTTGTCCAGTATGTTATACATACATTTTAAATATTACAGAGAGTTAGGAGGTATTCTGCTGCCAGATAGTGAGGTATATTCTTAGGAATATTAAAGTAGCAGCAGAACTTCTATTTCAATGGAACATTTCTGTGGATGCCATACAGTGTCAGTGTTGAACAAAATGAATCTATGCTGACTTAACACAACAGCTAAAGAGACTGCCTGTTTGTACCTTGCAGCGTAGAGATTCTTAATATTATTCAAACAGAAATACATGAGTTTTATCACTAAGAAAATCCATTTTTTGTCCTTTTGAAATAACATTTACTTCTGTTATTGATCTTGCATGTTGTTCAAAACCCTATTTGCCCAATAGCCAGCAGTCCAGAGAACAGTCTTGAAACCAAAGTTGGAGCTTCAGCAATATTTTTATTCATGTTTTATAAAGAGAGATACAAACTTTTCTTTGACATTATAAGGAATGATGAAAGGGCCAAGTATTAGACTTATTGATTGATGGGAGAGAAGCTGTGCTTACTTTTTATCCTCATTTTATGATGACATTACATGGAACATATGATTGCATTTGCACTACAGTTGCAACAGTGTTTCCACAAAACTGTGAATAGCATTCATTTTGAGAATATGTGTCTAGGCCCATGTTTAGAACAATATTATCAACACTATTCTGGAAAACATGGGAGTATCAATATAATACGTGCTGTTATTGGGCCAGCTTAGGGTGACCAGATGAAAAGGAGGGCAGGGCTCCTGTATCTTTAACAGTTGTATAGAAAAGGGAATTTCAGTAGGTGTCATTTGTATATATGGCGAACCTGGTGAAATTTCCTCTTAATCACCACAGTTAAAGCTGCAGGTGCCCTGCCCTCTTTTTAATCTGGTCACTCTAGTATAGCTCCTGCACTTTAACTGTTGTGATGAAGAGGAAATTTCACCAGGTTCGTCATATATACAAATGACACCTACTGAAATTCCCTTTGCTATACAACTGTTAAAGATACAGGAGCCCTGTCATCCTTTTCATATGGTCACCCTATGTTATGGCTAAACTTCCCCATCATATTTTCCATATCATAATGTGTCCTGATTTGCAGATCTGTCAGTTTCAATTTCCCCTATATTCAAATGTTTTAAATCTCAAGTTCCATCCTGTTTAAGAAGGAATTTGTTAATGTTAGTATGTTCTTACCAAAACACACATTGACCTCCTTCAGGTGGTGGTGATGGTGGGAGCACATTCCCTTACCATGGCTCTGGTTCCTGCTCCTCTTCCACATTTGCAATTAGCTGTAATTACATGAGGAAGAGAGCAGTGACTATGTGGCTTGTAGAGCTCAATGCAGTTGAATGGGACAGCACCCTCTACTGAGCATTTTATAGTGCAACTTTGCCTGCACATGGCAAGAAAACCCGACAAATATCAATATATCTCAGAAGAGTTGGTGGTTCTGAGGTTTATTTTTTAGCGCTAAAACCAGAAAATGGAGTGGGAGATGCACAGGATTCTGACAGCATGGTCAGAATGACTCGCGAACATCCATGAGTGGTCAGTCATGAGTGTGCTATAAAATGCTCGCTTAAAGAAGCCCACAAACAGAACAAAATTCTCACCCATTCCTATTGGGGGCAATATGGCCCTAATCTTTGCCATGCTGCAAAATCTCTCATTATTGATTGATTGACTTCTATTTTAAAAGATAATTATATTTAAACAATGTCCTAGTGTTCCAAGTTAGGGTTTGAGGAGACACATCACATTTTCAGTGGAAAGATATTCACAGACTGATCATCACAATTTTTTTTCAATTTGGTGGGTAGTACAGTGCTACATCCCCCCTTGTTCAGCTTGCATTATATTCATTGTCTGGGAAAACAGCATATAACATTTTTGGCATGTGTGTACCATTTTCTTAAAGGTCTGTAGATGAGATGATGAGCACTGTGAGGCAGCTGCAACCTTAAAGTCACAGAGGATTGAAGAATCAGCCTCTGGAAATGTATTATTCTTTCATGTTGTTTGCGTTTGCTTTTGTCAGCTTTTCATACTTAAATGCCTAAATGGCTGTGCTGGCCAAAACTTGAACCTAATTTAAAGTTTAAACCTTCCACATTGAGGCTCTCTTGAATTCTTTGAAGAATTACACTGTCATAGGAGGAGACAAACATATGCTTTCACATACACACAGTATGAGTTGACAGGAAAGGATATTTTAAGTTCCCCCCCTTCAAATCTGCAGTTCAGAATGAATTTTAAAAGCTTCTTTTATGTATAATATACAAAAAGAACAGTCAGATAACTTTTACTGGAAACAGCTAAGGATGGTTGAATCTGCCAGTTTTGCTTTCACCCACATTCATTTAAAAAAATAATAATCTTGTGTCCTTTCCAACTGTTTTATGAAGAAATTTGTGAGTTTCGGTGTTCTTATACAAAACTGAACCGAAGGAAATTCCCATCAGGCGGCAGTGGCAGGGCCAGGTAACACCCCCTCCTTCCTCTCCATTACCTGCGTCCGTCCGCTGCCCTGCGGCTGCTGCTGCAGGGCTGCGGATGGATACAGGTAAGAGCCCCCTCCCCCTTGCCCTCTTAATTGGCTCTGCCGCTCTCACCACATGGGTGGTGGCGGAAGCGGCAGAGCCAAGTAACCCCCCTTACCTTTTTTGCGGAGCTCCGGATCGAGGCGAAGGATCCGCCTTCACCTCGATCCACTCCGCAATGCTCCGCTGCTCCCCCGATCCTCTTTGCCTCCGCCTTAAAGGGAGGCGAAGCACCCCAATCCGCTTCTGCGGTCCGAGGAGAAGCGGCGCACAGCCCTTCTTATTTTGTCTCCCTTTTCTGCATTTTGGGAAAACCTGATACATTAATAGTGCTGGGCAGAACCCTATGAATATGTGAAGCTGCCTCCTATTGAGTCAGACCATCAAGCCCTATGGACATGTTCTGTTCTTTCCTCTGCTCTGCAGCTCCCTATGCAGCTCCAAAATATGCTCCGGAGGGTCCTTCTACTCTCTGGAGTGGATTTAGGGATATAGGAGGCTATAGGAGGGATGGAAAATCTGCTAGACTGGCAGATGCCATTCTATCAGTGGACAGATACAATTGGGTGCTGTCCAGAGGTTAATCTCGTCTATTATTGCTTCCCCTTGAAGATACCAGGCAAAGTCCTTTCCCAGACATATTACCTGGGATTTGGCTTCATTTGAACTGAGCCTTGGATGTTCAGCATGCAAGGTATGTGCTGTACTGCTGAGCTATGGCCCATGCCCAGTAGGAGTTGGAATGGGAATAGAGAACTCATTAGATTCTGTTGCCAAGCCAGAGACCAAAGCCAAGTCCAACTTTTCTCCTGTGAAGCTGGAATAAAATCCTTTTCAGGATTACTCCATTCTGAGGATTTTCCAGACCATCCATTTAGTATTGTTTGCTTTTGCACTCTACATTTGTTTCTCATTTATTTTGCCCAGAGCACATATCTTACTTCAAGGTCAAACTTTCATTGCATGACTCAATCTTGGATATGCCATCCAAATTGATGGGTGTACCCATGGTAAGGTGCTTAAATATGCTGGTTCGCATGCTGTAAAATGGCATTTGCCACCACAGGTTCCATCTTATAAAATGTGAGTGTGACATGGCAATTTGGTAGTGAACCACACATGCACAGTTAACCTAATAAAGAGGTAGAGGAAATATAATAAAGGAGAGGCGGGCAACATGTGGCCCTTCAGATGTTTTGGCCTACACCTCTCATCAGCCCTAGCTAGCGTAGCCAAAGGGGGAAGGATCATGGGAGTTGTAGGCCAAACCATCTGGAAGGTCACACATTGTCCATCACTGTCATAAAGGAACGGATTTGCCTGTGCATAGATACATTTATGCCTCTGGATTCATATCCCCTAGCCTTCAAAGCCCTTGGTATGCTACCATGGTGGTATTGATCTGCATAATGCTTGGTGTACATGACACTGGTGTCTAATAATCCCTATGATCTTTAAGAGGTGTATAATAATCCCTATGGTTTTTAAGAGATAAGACCCTGCTTTTTTGCAGATCTTTCCTACAAAATCTGGGTGGATTTTGCATTCTATTGTAAGGGGTTCTATGCCTATTTCTCCACGGGTAGTTGAAACATTTTATTGGGTAATATGAAACATTCCTCTGAGCATAGGAGAAACAGTACAATGGACAAGACCTGAATGGTTAGTGCTCCTGATTGTACTGCGGTAGCAATACCATCAGGCCTTGTCATCTTAGGGACTGCGTAAACAAAAAAATTAGAAAGTAAAGCTTCTTGGACAAAGAAGATGACTTGCAGGGTCATCAAAGTATCTGCTGCTAGTGATGCTTTCACAGCAGTCCTTTCACATGCCATCTGTATGTATTTTTCCTTATGTAAGCTTTTGTGTAGCAAAATACCAAATATATAGAACAGCATTAACCTTGAGCTGTTCCCCCATCTGATTAATAAAAGAACCAGTTTAGTTCTTTTATTTTGTTCCCTTCTCTACAGATCAGATATCTTTAAGTATAACATTTTATGAACACCAAGGTCATTGCCTATTTTTATTTATTTATTTGCATACGAAAAGGTGAATACAGCGACAGAGAAATTTCTATAATATATAATTTCTATAATATATTCTATTGAATTTTTAAGTTTATTTTTTCCTCCCTTCTCCCAAGCTGTTATCTACTTACCACGGCATTCTTAGAGATTTAAAGAAGCATTGGAGGCAAAATCCATCTTGACTAGTTAGGTAGATCTTCTTTTACATTTGGAAGGTTTTTTGTTTAAGGGAAAGAAAAAGGATCTTGGGATTATCTCTTGGGAAGAAGATGGGAACAGAATGGCAGCACAACCTTCTGCTACAAACCATTCATTATTCTATGTTCATGTTTAAGATACTGCAGTAAAAGTGCATTACCTTAATAATCAATAACTCAGCAGGAGGTCTTAATGGGTAGAACTCACTTGGAATTGAACTCCAACTGAAGAGGCAGAAGACCACAGAAGGCCTGCAGGCTATAATTAGAGCACTATAAAACTAGAAGGTAAAGGGTGGCAGAATGCATTAGCAGTAAAATGCTAACTTGCAAGTAATAATTCCAGAATCTTTCATGTCAACATGTGTGTCACTTATGCATGAACAAGTAAAATATTATGTTAAGGAACAAATTTACATTTAGAATCCCTAATGCTTAAAAATGGACTGGAGGTTGGATACTAGGCAAAGAGAAAACAAATGCATACAATCTGCTCAGATTTTCAGTCCTCCTCCTCCTCCTTTCATCTTTGCTCCATCCATCCACCCTCTCTCGTGTTTCTCTCGTCCCCTTTCTCTCCACCATCTGCCTTTAAAGAAACAGATCACCGAATTCAAACTACAG
This sequence comes from Elgaria multicarinata webbii, assembly GCF_023053635.1. Lineage (NCBI taxonomy): Eukaryota > Metazoa > Chordata > Lepidosauria > Squamata > Anguidae > Elgaria > Elgaria multicarinata. The sequence continues at coordinate 131,111,713 of NC_086171.1, forward strand.
GAAACCAATAAAAAAAATCATCTCATTCAAAGAAACAGGGCATCTGTCCTTACATTGTTTCTGTTCATGGCTGGCTAGTTTTACATTTTCTGATCAGCAACTGGCACTGTGACCAGTAAAGCAGTTTCTTCTGAGCTACAATGGACTTTCTGGAGGTCCTGCATTATTGATTTTCTGCTTGTACATTCTGGTTACTCTGTCAATCACTAGCTTGAAATACAAGATGGCAGTCAATAAGCAAAACGGGATCAGCTACCACACTCTTCGCAAAATAATTTAGAAGGTTCAGGCACAAGCAGAAAGCAATAACTTCCTTCAGAGGAAGGAGAGGAAACATATCTGATCTACCGTCTCTGAAAGCAACAGCCATAAAAACAAATGCATGCGTTTTAACTTGGCTGCGCTGAGTGACGGCATCGTGCCCATTGGTATAAGACAGATCTGAAATTCTCTTGCTTTTAGGGAGAATTAAATTGCCCAGAGACTTTAATGCTTAGAAGTACAGTTACATTTTTGTAGGGATGGGTGAGCACCCACTTGTTGTCAGGGGTGAGAATGTTGTTTCACTTTGTTTTTGTAAGAATTTAGCAAAAATCTCAAATTTATTCAAACTCAGGATGGAAAGAACTTGGGATCTTAAAAATTCAAACATGGGAGAAACTGAAATGGGAAGAATAATCCATCCTGGCCCAGGGCTTTCAGTGCTTTGCTTGTGAAAGGCTGGATTTGAATCCCTGTATATTCAGCCCATGTTAGTGATGATGAACTAGAGTTTTCACCTCTTTTTTTCTGGAAGGCTCCTCATCTTTAACAGCTGCATGGCATGCAGGTACAACATGTTTCTCTCCATGCTGGAAATAGCTATACCTATTGGATTTGGCTGGGCAGATGGATATGAATCTTGTTTCAGTCCATTTATGATAAGAATTTGCCTACAGTGGCACATTTTTTTCCTAATTTGGAATGGAAGAACTTAGGAATAAAAAATAAAATATGGGAGAAAGTGAAATGGACAGATTCATCCCTTCCTTCACTTGCTTGACACTAAGCAAATTAGGCTGCTTCAGATCAAGCCTTTAAAACGTCAGTGTTATTGTTTTTGGTAGTGTTCAACATGAGTATTCTGTCCCTTTGCCTTCCCTGCCAGTTTCCCCCTTCTTCTAAAAGAAAAAGAAAAATCCTTATCTTGGTGAAGGGGGAGTGGGAGAGGATAAGAGGACCATAACAGAAGATTGGGTGGAGGAATGACTGACAGCCAAGGCCACTGTGGAATGGTGGATGGAGTTAGTGGCAGCTGGAGACAGTCATTTAGAAGGAGGACAGAGACAGCTAGAGAGTTACGATGGAGACAGTTATGGAAGATATAAAGGAAGAAAGTCCTATTGCTCTGTATGAATCAGTAGCTGCTGATTTTGTGAGTCCTAGGAAAAGTTTTGGCAGGATTTACACTACTGCTTTATAATGGTTTATAACAACATTGACAACTGTTGGGGCCCAGGACACATTGCGTATATAGTTTTCAAACTATTTTCAAAGTGGTATATCCTGCTTGGTGTAGATCTGGCCCTGGACTCAGTGACCTCTAGGGGGAAGGACCTTATAGGGGATCACTAGCTATTTCACAAGCAGGCAGAAGACAGGAGAGCAGAGCAGACAGTGCAAGAAAGGAGAGGGCCCATGGAGGCCTCTCTTGGGAAGCAAACAACAATCGTCATTTGTTGTCCGCTCACTGCATTTGCCTGATCCATGATCTCTGGCAGGAAATTCTGCTCTGACCACATCATTTGCAGGCCTCAAATTAAGCTCCATGAACTGGTGGCAAACAAACGAATGCCATTTGTGGTCAAGGAGAAGCCCTGTATTCTTCTGTGTCATGTCCCCCACCACCTGACAATCCCTTCCACTTCCCAAGGGGGACAATAGGGGAATGGGTGATATGGAGTATGAGAGTATTTTACGTCTGGCCTGGTTCAAAGGGTGAATTGGCCAAAACCAACATAGCGATGATCAGTTCAAGTGAAAAGCTTGCATTTTTAAGTCTCCCATATCGAATACTCACCTCATTCCTGTCCCTGCTAACAAAACAAAACTGTATAACTCATTACAGTAGTGTAATTTGGAGATTACCAGGGTATGGTAGAAAGAATGAATGGATGATGCATTCTTCAAAGATTTGTGGCACATTGTTATTGTCTACTTTTGTTCTGTAAGGCCCAAACCACACATTGTGCTAATTGTGTAACACGCTGCTGAGCCTGATATTTATTTATTTATTACATTTTTATACTGCCCAATAGCCAAAGCTCTCATTGGGCAGTTCACAAAAAAATACTCCTGTGTAAATGTGCATGGCTCTGATTTGGACTAAGACGACTGCTTTCCATGAGAAAAGGATTAAACCACCCCCTGTATGTCTTTCCTTAAAATTCCACTACCCATTGGGTTTTTTTTAAAAAAAGATGGGAAGACTCCATTGATTCCAACAGAGATCCCCCCTTTTAACCATCCCCTTGTAGGGGTATGTCTGTGAAAGTTTGGGCAAAAGAGGTCAGGGGAATGTTTAATCCTTCCCTCCCAAAGCATGGTGCTTCTGATACAAACTGGGTCTGGATGCACTTACACTCGAGTAAAAAAAAGAAAAGCAATGCGCTCAGCTACATGCTATGCGATTAATGTAAAGTGCAGTTTGGCTCTGAGTGAAACTGTTTGATTGACAAATGAGCTCCATAATACTACAATCCATTCAAAAGATAAATGAACCACTGCAATGAAGAGGATTTACTTCTTGGATTGCAGAAGGGAAAATGTATCAGATTTACCCTTGTTTTAGCCATGAAATGCTCGCCATGTCTAAAACTAATTTAAGAGCAAAAATATTTGTGCTGGACCTAAGAGGAATTTAACCTGAGCAAATTTCCATATGAGATGATTGGATGTGTACCTCCTGGGTGTGAATGTGAGGATTGGAACACAGTTTTTGTCAGGGCTGAGCTGTGGGCAGCAGTTGGAGGGGAGAAAAGAGCTGAGAACTATAAGTCAGGGCACAAAGCCAGAGTTCAGCCTGAAGCGGACAACTCAGGAGACCAGGCCTAGAAGCAAGCCAGAGGTCAGGACTGGCAGATATTAGAATGCAGGAAGACCTTTTTGCGCACATTATGGAAATGGCTCAGGAAGCCCTCTTATACTACTTCCTGATAGGCCTTACAACCACGCCCAGCTTGCCTGGGTATGGGGAGGCAACTGTGGGGGAGGGGAGAGAGACGACTGGAGGCTCACCTTAGGCTGCCTCCGTTTGGTGCCACCGATGCGGGGAGGGGATTGGAAACCCTATTTAAGGAGCGGTGCCCCTCCCCAGCCTCTTCTTTGACTTTTGCAGCTCCCTCCCTGTAGATAGTGTGGGTTCTCCAGTTGCCCCTAGGGGGGCCAAGTAGGATTTTTTTTTTACTCTCGATCATTTCTTTTGGGAGGTTTTTTTTTGCCTACTTCACACTGTAAGACAGCAGGGGAATATTAACTAGACTAATTGGTTGAATTTGGTCACATTTTGACTAGGGGCAGGTGTGTGGGCATAGGGAGCAAGGATAAGGCTGGTGAGCATTCTTAGGCACAGTTGTGGTGATTGGTAATACGTGAGGCCCTCAGCTGGCATCAAATGATGGGATAAGGGTTACCTCTTAGGCCAACCTTACTCACTCAGAATTTTTCAACCTGAGGGGGAATGACATTGAAAGGCCTACCTACCCCCAAAAGGGAATCCTGATGGGTGGTGATAGACACATGTCACTGGTCGGGATATGAATGGATCGCTTGATCCCAATTATGGCCAAGACATTGGCCAAGATAGGATGCCCGCCTAGGCCTCCATCTTCCTTTGCTGGTATTCATAAATAAATGTGGCCCCATTTTAAATACAACTTCTTGTCTCATATCGTTATTTCATCTTCCATCCACAATTGCCCAACTTTTTTCCTGGATTTTGGAGTGGGATGGGTGAAAATCCCCCACCCTCCAGAATACCAAATCAATTGTTTCATTGAGGAATTGTAAGACCTTTCAGTCTGTGTGAGTTATTATCTTATACAAGGTGGCTAAATATTTGTTCTCCCCATACTTTGTTTAATTTTAAAATAATCTTGCTACAACAAGGGGCATACTCGTGTGTGTATGTGGTGTAAACCATGGGGCAGCCATCTTTTCTCCCTCCCTATGAATGCCCCTGGGAGCAACATTAAGTCATGATGTAGCATTGTTCCCATTAGGTCATGATCGCCCAAGAATACACCCAGGCTGCATTGCACAGCTAAGGCCACAGCTAGACCTAAGGTTTATCCTGGGATCATCCAGGGTTCGCCCCTGCCTGAGCACTGGATCCCCTGTGTGTCACCTAGATGAACAGGTTTGACCCCTGGATGATCCAGGGATAAACCTTGGGTCTAGCTATGGCCTAAGTTACCACTTGTTGTGGTAGCCAGATAGTCTTTGAAATTTAAAAGATAGAGAAAGAAGAGCAAGAAACCTTCAGCTACTTTATATAAGCTATAAGATAAAAACACACCCTGAAAGGTCTTAGAATTGTGTCCTTACCTGACACGTTGATAAGTATTTCCCTCTCCTCATTTTCTGGGGGATCCACGAATATCTGTGCCATCATTATGCTGAACTGCCTAAGCAGAGGCGGCATAGTTCTGTTCAGTGACTCACAGTTCAGTGACTCACCACATAAAGCAACTGCATGTGAATGCAAACACTTAAAAGTCAAGACCAGCAGTGCTTCACAGTTATTTGCTCATTTACGACCTTCTTACCCAGCTTTGGGCCTAGCCTGAACTGTCCTAGGTTAGCAAGAGCAAATGACTGGGAAGGTGGGAGTAAAATTGCTCTTGGTCAAGCTAGGGATGGGGAAATCAGTCTATTTCTGAGCCCTCTCATTTTCACATGTGTTTACTCATGGGTCTATTCCATCGCATTTCTGGAGCATTCTGATGTAGGTCTGGATTCAAAAAAGTATAAAATAGATATTTTGAGAGAAAATCCATCTAGAAATGTGTACTTTGAGAGAAAATACTGTACACACACACACACACACACACATTTTTAAAAGGAAATATTTGTAGATTAATGTGCAAATGGGATAGAGTGGACTTACGTGAAAGTGGGGCAGATAAGAAATAGACTGATTTCTCAATCCCAAGTTGGACCAAGAACAATTTTCCGTCCACCTTCACAGTCATGTGAAGAAGTCTTAGACACAGACGTTTGCTCTTGTTAATCTGTGAAGATTCGGGCCAAAGCTGGGCAGGAAATAAATAAAACTAGGAGCCAAGGAAGCCTTGTTGATGTTTCCGTAGGTGGCAATCTTCCTCCCCAAGTCCTGCATTCTGTGGCTGATATGGCAGAAGTGCTTGCATCGAACACAGCATTTCCATTTGATATTTGCTAATGAGGAACTCCACTTGAGGTGCTTAAGGGCAGTTCTTCAACAAACTCCCAGTCCATTTACAAAAGTGGTGACAAACAGCAGGGAAGCCTGACTAGGAAAGGACTTGAACTGTCTGTTAGCACAGATGGAGAGAAGTTATCCTGAGGGCAGAAATGGCCATTGTTAATGCCTAGAAAATGCTGTAGATAATGGGAGACTTCAACTACCTTCACATTGACTGTGTAAATATACACATCCAGATTGCAATGAGAATAAAAAAGAGAAGAAAAATCTAAGTATGATAAATAACTGAGTCATCAAGCTGACTAGAGAGAAAGCATTGTGGAATTTTTGCTGGTTGATGCCCAGGATCTGGTGTGAGATGTGAGCATTGCAAATAGTGACTACAGTGGCACATTAATTCTTTCATTGGTCTTTACTGTGGAAGACCTTTTTTTTTTTAACCCAAATCTCCTTCTCAAAGAGGTTATCTGAAGAATGGTGACAAGGGGTGGAGTTCTAAGTCTGACTGACAAATGAAATATTAATGTGACAGGTCCAGAAAGCACATACTAGTGAGTTCCTTTAGAACTCAAATGTGAAATTGTAGATCCTATTAAAAATATATATGCAATGTGTCGCTAAAACTGGACTTCTTGCCATAGGATTGGAAGGTAGCTAATAAAACATTGAATTTAAAGAGAGATCCAGGCAATTATGGGTGAGTTAGTTTCCTATCTGTCCAAGTAAATATGTGGAGAACATGATTAAAACTAGAATCATTAAGTATATCAAAGAACGAGCCCTTCCAAGAAAGAATTTGCATGGCTTCTGAAAAGGGTGTCACTTACCTTTCAACATTCTTTGAAAATGTCAACAAGTATTCAGAAAGATGTGAGTCAGTAGATGTTGTATATTCAGACTCTTAAAACGCTTTCGACAAAACCCCTTAAAGGCTCCTAGGTGAACAGGATAAATTGTGAACCACCCAGAGAGCTTCGGCTATTGGGCGGCATAAAAATGTAATAAATAAATAAATAAATAAATAAATCCTTGCTTGGACTGGTAACTAGTTAAAAACAACAACAGGAGGAGGAGGAAGCAGAGAGTAGGAATAAATTGTCAGCTCTTATATTTGCAGAAGTTAAGAAGTTTTACAGGATCGTGGTTTTTAATTGGTTCATTAATGCTCTAAGGTTAATAATAATAATAAAAATAACAATAATTTTATTTCTTACCCACCTCTCCATTCTGATCAAGGCAGGGAGCAACAGTAAATATAAAATATATAAAACTGAATTAAAACATAATATACATTGCTAAAAACATCTTAAAAACATTCTAAAACATCTTAAAATCCCACTGGATAGGCCTGTTGGAAGAGATCAGTCAGAGGTGAGCAATGCGGGGGCCACATGACATCAAACTATGCACAGTGATGAAAACTCAAGTGGATTGGAAAGAGCTCCAACAGGATTTCTCCAAAGAGGGCGAATGGGTAACAAAATAGCAAACAAGGCTCACTGTAAGTATGTGTAAAGCGATGTACATTGGAATAATAATAACAATAATAACAATAATAATTATTATTATATTAATATATAATACAATAAAACATAATAATATTATTAATTTAAAAATCCTATTGTCACAAGTACGTGGGCTAGCAATAACTAACTAGAAAGGAATCTTGGCTTCATGGTGGATTGCCCTAAGTTTCTGTTCTCTGTGGTGTCCCTGGAACTGCTTCCATCCATGCTGCCACTTAGGAACACTTTGCTTCCTACCATCAGAGAAATATCACGTTCAGAGAGAATCATTTTAAAAAGGAAAGATTTATCTCTGAACCTAATAGCTTTTTTTTATCACACTGCCTCTTGATATTATCACAGGCATCTATATGCTACACCTTTCTGATGCCTCACCTGTGTTTTGTGCTACAGTAGTTTCATTTTTTTCTTTCTTGAGATTCTAGCTTGTATGTATCTGATGTGGGCACATCTGCATTCTTAGGTGTTCCATCCATGATGGTTTTACTGCTCTGCAGGTATCTTATGCAGACAGCTGAAACATCATGTATGATCTTGCAGTCCTACGTTGCTCAGTCCACTTTTGCAAGTTTCCCCACTTTGATGGTTGGTAACTGGTGGTGGTTTTGTTTTTTACATCATAAAGTTTGACATCTGCCATGTTATGACTATACCAAGACTCAGAGCATACATGCCTAGCCCCTTGAGCCCTTCTTTTGCATAGCTCAGGTCTTCTGTGACTCTGTTGTATAGTATACTTCCCTTAGGTCTTGCAGTAGTATGATATTGCTATTAAAAAAAGAAAAGAAAAAAGAAACCTGCATATACAGTACACTGAGGGCCTTGCTAGACCAGGCTGGCTGAGCCGGCCTGGAGGCGGGGTGACTGCGCACTAACTTTAACGCACGCCACCCTGCCTCCTAGATGGCCGACACGCAGGGACTCCGGAAGCCCTGCAGCGTTGGCCTTTTTTTTTGTTGTTGTTAAAGGGGCCACGTGCGCCCCGAAGACTCCGGACAAGGTAAGGTGTTTTTTTTACTTAAACCCCCCCATCCGGTCCTAATCCCTTCCCATGCCTCCTGCCCACTCTTTCTCCACCCCCCCTCCCCGTCCCCCGTGTCGCCCTCCGCCATCCCCTGTGTCGTCCTCCGCCATCTCCCTCACTGTCCCATGTCGCCCGTCCTCCCTCTCCCTCGCTGTCCCGTGTCGCCCATCCTCCCTCTCCCTCGCTGTCCCATGTCACCTGTCCTCCCTCTCCCTCCCCATCCCCGTCGTCGCCCTCCGCCATCTCGTGTCGCCCTCCGCCCCCCCTCGCCGTCGCGTGTGTCGCCCTCCGCCCCCTATCTCCCCTCCCCCGGGATCCCCCCGGCCCGATGGGCACAGTGCTTGTAGCGCTGTGCCCAGTCCGTGGCTTTTCCCGGCTACTTGTGAGTAAGCGAGTAGCCGCAAAAAGCCACGGACCTTCCTAGACGTTCCGCAGCCCCAGCCTCAGGTCGGGGCTGCGGAAAAGGCATGCCATAAGCGACTTCGTTTATGGCGCACTAAGGGAGGCTTCAGTGTGCCTTGAGCCCGGATTCCCCTGTGCGTCATCTGGACGCACAGCAGGGAAACCGGCTCTCAAAGCGCGCTAAGGCCTCGTCTAGCAAGGCCCTTAGTGTATATAAGTACTCTTTATACTGGATCAACAGCACCAAGGGATGTGGACTTTCCTGCCCCCTCCTTCCCATGCCAGCCCCTCCAGGTCCCTAAAAATGCTGCAGAGAGTGTCAGGAGACCTGCTGAATGGGGTGGACTTTGGTGTGGTGAGGGAGATGGGATCCCTCCAAAATTGGGCAGAGGTATATTCTTACAGAAGGTATATCCTGGATCCAACCCAGTATTTTCTTTTAAGATTTAACAACTATATTATTTGCAGGAACTGAAAATCTTTCACTTTGGTTCTGAGATTGACAAATAGAACATCATGAAGTATACAACAATATTGATTTCGTTAGAGCTTACTACTTTTCCTTGTTCCATGCATGCCCTCAATAATGCACCAACAATTTATTAACTCTTTGCTTTGTCTATATACTGTTTTAGTTGTTATTTCTTTAGTATCAATAGCTCTTTCTCAGTTCATGGAGGTGCATTATAAACAGGTTTTTGAAAACTCGGTCCACCGGTTTGTGTGTCTGTTTCCATAGTAATTGGTTTGGATACCAGGATTTCCTTCCTGTGATGAAAGGAGTCCTTCCTTCTACTCCTATAGAATTGCATCCTCTGATAAAGTTACTGGTTCTTCCACATTATATAGTAGCACAAGCACTGTTATTAACTGTTCGAATGCTGTTTTATGGATTGGCGTCTAGGAAAAACTCAACATTTTTTTTGCCATTATCTGTGTTATTGGTGCTGTTGTGTTTCCAAGCCCTCCCACTGAAATGTGAAACAACAAAGAAGTTCCACAAAAGTTTTTATTCTGTAAAAAAAAATCTCTTCACACCTGCAGGTAGTGTGAATGCTAGGAGCTGTCTTCTAAGTTTAATTAGCCAAAAAAACAAGGCAGTTGCTTTTCAGGTATGCTTTAAGGTAGATTCCTGCAATGAGCAGGGGGTTGCCTTATAGGCCCCTTCCAACTCTATTATTCTATAATTCTATGATCAAGTTAATGGATGGCTTCTTGCTGTGCTTGGCAACCTTTTAACTCACTCCTCCTTCAGGGAGGGTCTTTATGATGTAACTTCTTTATGCAGCTCCCACCTGTTCTCAACTCCATCCACTTGACCCTGCTATGGACTCTAAGATCTGTTAGTTCTGATGCTTCCTCCCCCTCTGACAAAGACTGAATTCCTGAGGGGAGGGAGGGGAAGACAATCTCTGAGCTCCTGTTAGGACTCCTGTTTGATAAACTCCTGGGAAGATTCCTCACTGACTCCTAGAGAGTGTTGGAGAATTTCCTCCCCCACTCCCTGTCTTAGCTGAGTTTCTTTTAGTTCAGCCTCTGAGTCTGATTCAGAATCGGAGACCAAATCAGGGAGCCCAAGCCTCATCCTGACAGATGTTGTCATTGTTGTCATATTTATTTGCTGGATAAGTGACCAGTCCTAGAAATCTTGGTATATCTGCTTTGTTCTTCTGACTAGGTATTTCAGTTATGACTATATTTTAGTTGCATCCATTTTTGCTCTTCTTTGGTTAAAATATATCTGACATTTCTCCCATGGCATAATTGCATTTAACACTGTACAGTTTCAAATTTGAAACCTTTCTAGAACTCACTTCAGTCTCTCATTAAGTTTTTGTCTGGTCTTTGCCCACACTAGGATATCATATATACAACATATGACACCATAAAGACCAGTTTCTCAATCAAGGACTCATTTGTATGTAGTATCCAACTGTGTCCCAGGACTAGCACTAATGATGTTGGCTAGTATAAACCAATGCTTGTGCAACGTAAACAGGACTTGCTATAGCAAAGGAGAAAAGAAGTGATTTGCTGCCAAAGTTTGGCAGCAACATTGAATTTCAGCTGCAAATCAATGTTTTTCCTATTGCCTTGGCAAGTGCTAGTTACCTTGCATAAGTGTTCATTTACGCTAATGCAATGGCATTAGTGCTAGCACTGGGACACAGTTGGATACTATCCATACAGTCCATTTCCACCAATGAATGTGTAGAGGTTAGGAGCAGGGCATTGAAATGTTTCTGATTTTAATTGTTTCAGAAGACCAACATCATTGACCTGGAAGATCACCTGTAAGACAAGAATCTCTGGACAAACAAGATGAATTGAGAATGGCTTATAATTGAACAGACATGACAGAAGAAGGAGGAGGAGGAAAAGGAGAAGGTTGAATGAATGAGGAAAGGAAGAAAAAAACAAGAAAATGTACCAAGTTTGAGAATATTCACTTCAATGATGGGACACAATGGCCATGGGTGGAGTGTGTTCTTAGAAGCAAAAGAGCAGCAGTTGGTCCCACCCAGGCCAATGGAGAACACCTCATCATCTTTCCCTCTTGTTCCATGTCTTCAGTCTTTCCTTCTTAATTACATTTCATACATGCTGATTTCAGGTGGCCTCGGTGGCATGGAGTGCCTTCTACCAACTTTGGTTGGTGGCCCAGCTACGGCCCTACTTGGACAAGGATAACCTAGTTTCAGTTGCCCATGCTCTGATAACCTTCAAACTAGATTTCTGCAATGTACTCTACATGGGGCTGCCTTTGAAGATGGTTTGGAAGATGCAGCTTGGGCAAAATGCAGCGGCCAGATTGATAACCAGAACCAAAAGGTTTGAACATATAAGACTGATTCTGGCCCACTTGCATTGGCTGCCTATATGTTTCTGAGCCCAATTCAAAGTGCTGGTTTTAGCCTATAAAGCCTTACATGGCTTGGGACCACAATACCTGACAGAACGCCTCTCCCGACATGAACCTAACCGTACACTACGCTCAACATCTATGGTCCTCTTCCGAGTGCCTACTCCGAGGGAAGCTCAGAGGATGGCAACAAGGGAGAGGGCCTTTTCAGTGGTGGCCCCCCAATTATGGAATGATCTCCCTGACAAGGCTCGCCTGGCGCCAACATTGTTATCTTTTCATCACCAGGTTAAGACTTTTCTCTTCTCCCAGGCAGTTAACAACATATGTTGAGTTTTTTAACTGACCCCAGAATAGTTGTTTTAAATAATATTGCTGTTTTCATGTTTTTAAATTTTTGTATATTTGTTTTTAATGTTCATGGTTTTAACTTTTGTAAACTGCCCAGAGAGCTTCGGCTATCAGGTGGTATATAAATGTAATAAATAAATAAATATGAGTGTCCCTGACACTTTGGCTAGAACAGGCATGAGAGCCAAATCTGGTCCTCCTGGGGTTCCAATCCGGCCCACTGTTTTCCCCCCACCCAGTCTAAAAAGTCACCTCTCCTAAGGCTTAGTTCCTGGCAATAAGAGCTTTAAACTAATATATTTTGACTCCACCCCTTTTGCCTTTGGTCCCACCCACTCCTGGAGCCCAGCACCAGCCCCACCCACAGAAGCTCCCGACGGCTCCTCTGAAATTGAATTTGGCCTTCAGACTGAAGAAGTTCCCCGCCCCTGGATTAGAGAGAGGCTTGTGCCAGGAGATCCAAGCATGGTGTCTGGATGTGTATGTTTATGTAATAAAAAGGTGGCATTTCTGAACAGCTGCAACCATGTTGACTATATTGCTGTGTGTGGATTGAGGCCGGTAGTTAAACATGAACTGATGAGAAAGTGTCCTCAAATGATGCTCTTTCCAATCCATGTTGCCTCCACTTATGTTATTTTTTTCAAAGAAGGGCTGCACTCAAACCCTGAATCGTAGCCTCAACAAAACCTGCACTGTAGCCTAGACAGTGATCACAAGCAAATTGTACAACAGCTACTAGCATGGCAGAATGTATTAATCTGGAAGGATTTTGAATCCCGAGATGTAATTCCAGGCAAGCAGAGGCTCTTAAAGAAACAAAGCCTCTGATTGCACTAAAAATTCGATTTGTGCTTAGGAGAAAGGAAAACAACAACAACACATGTGTGCAATTAAAAACAAGGATTGAGCTGTGGAGTTCAGTCCAGGGACACAATCAAGATTATTACAACAGGGAAGAAAAGTGCTGCTGCCAGAAGTAATCCTTCTCTGGGACTATCACTCCCCGAATTAAGGAATGGGCACTGTGGAACTAAGTTTAGAAATCTGAGGGAAGGGGGTGGAGGGAAGCGTTCAGCCAGTTTTCAGTTATGCAATACATTTAGAGGTCCATGCTAAGGATTGGATTTATGGCTTCTGGATTATGAAAGCAGAAAAACTTTTACACCCAGTCTATACAAACAACAAATCATAATGTCAAACGGTTCCTGGACTTTGCAGGCCACTCCTGCAAAGATGACATGCTATACTTGGGATGGCTAACTATCCCTAAATATAGGAAGGCATTCTCCTGAGCAAGGTTCAATGTCCTCCCCTTCAAGCTATTAGAGGGCAGATTCAAGAAAATCCCAATGAATAATAGACACTGTCCCTGTAATAACGCCAAGGTGGAGTCCATCTTGCATGTTCTACTCTACTGCAGCTATTACCAAGAGGCCAGGAAAGACCTAATATGTCCTATTATACCATGTTTCCCTACTTGCTTTCCAGACTCTTTTATGATTATTTTACTCCAGGGCTCCAATAATCCTATTACTGAGCAAGTGGACAAATTTCTGAATCTGGCTATTCTGCTTAGACCACTCATGGATGTTTCATCATTTTTGAAAATCTATCGATTAGCATTTTTACAGACTTTGTATCCTTCTTTTTTACCATTATGCATTTTTATTAACGTGTGTGTATCTACATGCTATAATAATGATCTGTTGACTGCAAATAAAGGTTGATTGACTGACTTCAGACTGAAGGTGTGTATGTGGGTTGTCGCATGATAGAATTCTTTTCTCTCAATAACTCCCCATTGAAAACGTTATATATATTTTTCCTGTCATGCTAATTTGCCACATTTAGGAACTACAAACAAACAGCTTTTCAGACTTCCCTGCCTCCCCTCCCCTCCCCTCCCCAACCAACCACCATTTGAAATTTGCAATGGTATAGTTCAGGAAGGAATCCTGATGCAAGCTCTCCCACCACCTGAGGCAAAAGAGCACATGTGCTGCCATGTTGCACTCCCACCTGCTTCCCTTTCATGCATCATGCCCTCATCCCCCCACCACATCATGCCTCCAACTCCTTCCCATTCCTATGTTGTGCCCCCTTAATTTTACTGCTGCAAGGCTGGAGGAAGCAGCTGACATGGTTCTTCAAAGAGGGAGTCCAGAACAGGCGGTCTCTTGGGACACAGCTATCACATGACTGGCTCTGAGGAAGGACCCTCCCTCAGAGCCAGGCATGTCAGCCTGGGCAGCTTTCTGAAGAGCCAAAGTGGCTGCTTCCACAGCCAACATGGCTTGCCGCTCTCTTACAGTGGCAAATGCAATGGTAGCAGAGCTCTCTGGAGGACCTGCTGGAGGCAGTGGTACAGGCCCTCCTGGTGGGAGCAGGGAGGGGGGAGCCCTGCCAGGAAGGAACAAGTTGTCTGTTTAGACCTAGCTAGGGTGACCCTATGAAAAGGAGGACAGGGCTCCTGTATCTTTAACAGTTGCATAGAAAAGGGAATTTCAGCAGGTGTTATTGGTATATATGGGGAACCTGGTGAAATTCCCTCTTCATCACCACACTTAAAGCTGCAGGAGCTATACTACAGTGACCATTTTAAAAGAGGGCAGGGCCCCTGCAGCTTTAACTGGTGTGATGAATAGAAAATTTCACCAGGTTCGCCATATATACAAATGACACCTGCTGAAATTCTGTTTTCAATACAACTATTAAATTTACAGGAGCCCTGTCCTCCTTTTCATATGGTCATCCTAGACCTAGCCACCTTGTGACTACTAAAGGGTGAGGAATAAATCCATAAAATAACATAAATAACATACATACCTCTGGTTTTGTCCTAAGGGTATAGTGAGGAGAGAAAACTTCCCCCATATGGCTATACCTTAGTAAGTGATCACAAAAGCAGACTATTAACACATGTGATACTAAAACCCTCTTTTGGACCTCTGCTGCATGTTTTTGCACATTTTGTTAAGTTGTCAATGGGTGGTAGAACATGGAACAAAGACACAGTTTAAAACTAAATGTATATTCCAGCCAAATGTAGGTTTTTATTTTTATACCCCTAGTACAAACACAAGAGGCACAAAATCTGAAAAGACTCTCAATCTCTCAGCCAGATCACATCAGCAGACCAATTAGAAGAACCAATAGGGAGAGGAACAGTTCCGGTCTAACCAAGCTGCAGCAATTTTTTGTATGCCACAGACATAATTACAGTGTTGTTCCATTATCTTTGTGACGAGTCTCCGTGTGGCTTCAGTGAATGGATTCGGATCAATAGTGTGAATACTCTCAACTAAGTTTTGTATTTCCAAGTTGGCTCCCCCTAGTCGCTTCTATGTGGAGCACAGTTTGTGTGGTTCTGTTGTTACATACATCATTGAGCCTTGATTTCCTACAGTAAAGTTTAGCATCTGTTTTGTCATTTGATATATAGCTCTGATCTGTTGTTTTAATTGCTTCCTAGTAAGACACTAATGACCTTTTTTGTTCCACTAAACACCATTTTTGCTTAGCTGTAAATTAACCATAACCAAACACTTGAAGTGCTAATACCTTTAACTTCCTTTGCAGTGGATTTGCGAATTAGGGCCTAACAACGCATTATGTTAATGATGTGATTAGCAATCACATTGTGGCTTTGAAAAAATGTGTGTGTGGAGGGGTGGGGCAGAGAGATTGTCCTCATGAACACAGTGCCCTGGAAGGGGAGGTTTAGATCTCTCCCCACCCACTGTGATATCAGTGAATTAGCAGTGGGTGGTGGGAAGCAGCCATTGGCGCCAATGAGGGCTCGTTTGCTAATGCATATTGCCATGTCAGGAGGGTTTGGGAGGTATTTTCACCACTATTGCAGCTGGGAAGATAAAGCTTAAACCTTCTGTCCCTGCACATTGCATTCTTGAGGACAATCACCCTCCTGCAACTCACCACACCCTTAGAGTTAAGAGATGCTGTTCACTCTTAGACTAAAGATGGTCACATAATGAAAGAATCTGGTACTTCTTCTAGAATGTGGTAGATGCCCAATGTTCTCTGTGGTCATTCCTGGTTTATATGAAGAAATATGGAAAGATAAAGAAATTTGACCTCTTTCTAAATACTTAACCACTTTTTAAAATTAGCAGAAATCCTCATACATTCATTCCTATCTGCTTTTTTTAAATATTTAAAATTACAGCTGTGTGCAAGTGGTCTCTTAGAATTTTCCACCCTATTTCTGGGTAGAGAAATTATTTCACCAAATTTCTTCAGGGGGAGAAGAAATTCTCCAACAATTTCTCACAGGTAGGCATTACCATTGGCAAGGGTGACAGACCAGCTTCTTTCTTTCCTTCTTTCTTTCTTTCTTTCTTTCTTTCTTTCTTTCTTTCTTTCTTTCTCCCAAAGGGTTTTGGGTTTTTCTGCACTGCCCCTGCAAGTGGCAATAGCATCAATTGTGTTGGCTGCCTGGCCCCCATTCTGCAACCTCCACAATGCCCCATAAACCTAGTATCACTCCAGGGCATTGAGGGGAGGGAATGCAGTGACCACAAACAATAATGGTGAAGAAAATGGTGGGGGGAGTCTGAAAAAGTGTCCATTTATTTCTAAGAGGTAAGAAAAGAAAAATCTCAGGAATTTCTTTAAAGTTTTCTTTCCCCATGAAAGGGGCTTCCATTTTTCTGCCTCATTCTCAGGGCACTTTATAATTTATCTGTAATTATGGTGGTGTTTTTGACCTCAACTAATCCTTGTGGCTGAGTGTACTGCCTATACTATTCTTTCTATTACACATCTCACCATTGCTCTACAGTCTCCCAGGCTGCCTACACTTCCTGATTTGAATAGGCCCTGTGGGAGGAATAAAATTCCATGCTGTCTTCCCCTGGGCGGGAAGTGTAGGAATCCAAGGAAGCTACAGGCTGTCAGAGAGATGAATGTACGATGAAAGACAGGACCCCTCAGTCATTTAATAAGGCAAGTACAAGAACCCTGCACCAAACCCATGAGAATTTGTCTGAAATTTCTCCTCCTTTGAATTTCTTTTCAAAAGCAATTTCTTTTCTATCAAATTGAATGAGAATAGTCAAAAATTTTGTAGGAGAACTTTTTGACACAGTACTAGTTAAAATATACTCATTCTCTGTATTCACAATGGGTTCTACAATGGCAAAACTTCCCTTCTCAATAGCAAAACTTCCTATCCTTGAATTTCTTTGATCAAATGGGAACTTTCATATTTGCATCTACATTGGCACCATTAGTTGTGGAAGGAGATAAGCATTTCCATCTGTTTTGCAATGCATGTGTCTCCCTCATAAGCATTGGATTTCTCAAACTACTAACTGTTGTGTTCAATTATCTCTAGATGGGATGAATGATTTCATAATTTATAATGTGTGTCAAACTTTAAAGTGCCATGTACCTAGGTGGTGCAGCAATGATACAATTAATGGTGACGTTGTTGATGAGATTTCTGACAGTTTCCTGAACCATGGAGTGCACTGGTATGGGAAAAAAATATTCACCTCCTAGCCTCCAACTTTTTCTATCCCGTTCTACACGTACCAGTGCATTTTATGGCCTGATTCCATGATCTGCTGAATGGGAGTTTGGGTTGTGTTGTTGAGGGCTTTCTTTCTTCTTTTTTTGTTAATATGTTGTTATTCTTCTTAAAATGTTCTTTCTTGAATCTAGAAATATGTTTATGGATCTTCAGTGGAAGTCTGAGATTGCTGCAGGGAAGCTGGCAGGAGAATGAACAACCCCATGCCGAATTCCCATATCACAGACCACAGTGGAAACAAACATTAAGCAAACAAGCAAACTCCTGACAAACCACAAAGATGCCATGATCTTTAAACTTCTTTAGAGTGGCCATCTTGGACTTCATTAAAGTCACCTGTACAGAGAGGTATTTCCTCCCTACTGTTCTCTTCCAGCAGTCTTGTCCCTAGGGCACTGGATTCCCTGAACGAGTTCCCTACAGAAGTTTATTAAATCAGTAACTCAAAATGTAGCTCAGAGGGAGGGAAAGGGGAGGGGGTGTCCTAAGAGTGTGTCTTGAAAAATGAAATATGTCTGAAGCTGAAACCTCTGCCTTCCTCTTACATTTGGGAATAAGTTCCACAGGTTTTAATGAAATCAAATTACCATTATGTAATCTCCTGTGACTCCTTCTGTAGCTGTAAAAGATACTCAAATCTCTATCTATCCATAGACTCATCCTTTTCTACTAGAGGCCTGCAACCACCATTTTGGCTGGCAAATTCCAGTGTGTACAATCTCCTCTACGGAAGGCTGCATCTGTCATCTTCACTTTTTCTCAAGCCCTTTTAAGACCTTCCCATGTTGAATCGGCATGAAATTCGATGGGAGTTGGACGGGAGTGCTGCTCATATTTGAACAATTTCAAGAAATTGAAAGGGAGCTCTACCCACATTTGTCTGAATGCGAGTAGAGCTCTCAGAGTAATCGGGAACCCTGATAAGGCAGGGTCCATGATCATGTGGAGTGCTCTAAGAGCTCCATCAGATGAGCATTTTATTGCATGCTCATTACTGGGCACTCACGGATTTTCGCAGGTCCCTCTCATGATGTTGTCTGTGTCCTGTGCACCTCCCTTCTACACTTCATGTGATAAAAAAACACCCCAGGAAGTCTGACATATTTTAAAGAAGCAGCAGCACGATCAAAATGGCCCACTGAATCAGCCACGTGCACGTTTACTTCCTCTCAGCTGAAAAATTGAGAACTCGAGAAGGAACTCAGCAAGGTGTTGTTAGATGAAAGAGCTGTGGAGTTCACACCTATCCTCCAGGTCAATGGCTAAATTAGCCAGGTGGTCAAGAGGGTAGGAGTGACAGGTGTGAGAGAAGCCCGGCGAAGAGAATGCTGAATATCTATTTACCCCAACTGACAGGTTTTACTGCACATCAGACAGATGGTTGTGTGTGGGTGTGCCAGTGCCGACTCCAGCTTTTTGATGGCCGCTTTCAGTGGGACCCCTCTGTCTTGCCAACTCACAAGAACGGTTCTTACCTGGATTTGGAAGCAGTAAAAGAGACACCCATAGTGGTTACAAAGCTCCAAGATTTATTTATCCCTAGTAAATCATACAAAACAGAAAGTAGAAATACATGCTTACCAAGTCAAGCAAAACCATCTCCTCCTTTCAGCTGCTGGGAGCCCGGGAGAGATAGCAGCGGAGGGAACCCCTGTGTAGCCACTAAAGGACACAGCACCTCAGGCCTGCAGGTCCATGCTGAGGCTTCCACCCTGTGCCCCTAAACCCGGGTGTTTTATAGGTAGTACCTGCACACCTGGGTAGGTCATGTGGTCGGACCCACACCACTTCAAGACCGTTATCTTTGTGGAATTTATTAGTCTGGGTTCCTCCCTTAGATATTCCAGCTGCCTTTAACAGATAACAGACACAGCCTGGCAGACATCCAAGGTGCGTGACTCAGCAAATCAGACCAGGACTTTTGCAAAGGGAAGTGCTCCCATTCAGAATTGCATGGCAGAACCACTGTGCCAGGCCACTAATCCTCCTCGATATAAATCTATCTTCTGGGGTTTCCCCATACACTCTCCTTCAGTGCACCTGCCTTGTCACTACTGTTGCCATCAGCTGGTCTTGCTCCTCATTGCTACCACTGGCTTGCTTGACAGGCTGGGAGCCAGTGAGCAACTAAGCAGTGGCTCTCCTCCTTAGTGAATGAAGAACTTGTGGGGTGCCATTTCTCCAGCCTTGGGAAAATTGCATTTCTCCCCCTGCTTTAAGGCCCCCTTTGGTGGGGATGGGGGAGAATCACAATTTCCCCAAGGCTGGGGAAATTTCATATATCCACTAGAGTGGAGGGAGAAAACATGCAGTTTCCCTAATCTTGGAGAAATTGCGTATTTCCCCCTGTTGCATTAATGGTGGCCGCCATTAATGCAGCAGGGGAATAGAAAAAGAACATGCACAGATTAGGATGGAAGTGAGTTCTTCCTGGACCCCTTTGTTCTGCAGCTAGCAAAGGGGCACAAATCCAGGGGTTTCCACTGCCATCCCGGGACCAGGTGGATTTTAGCCCCGTCATGACTTCCTGCTCCTCCTCCTTTCCACCACCATTGCCAGGGCCAGAGTGAGAGGCAAGTGAACAAGCAGGCTGCAGTGGTATCCTTCTGAGGTGTCTGTCTGAGATGGGACTGGTTATAGGATGGCTCCAAACCTTCTTGGAGGGGTTTGTAGGATTCATTTTTGATGCTGTGGCTGTTGGCCTGTGGTGCCCCTTGGGGTTCCATCATATCCCCCATGCTAGTTAACATATACATGAAACAGGTAGGAGAGATGGTTTGGTGTTTGGAGGCTTCAGCCCTCCTGTGTGATGACAACACCCAATTCTATCTCTCCTTTCCATCTAAATCCAAGGAAGCTGCTCTAGTTCTATATCCATGCCTGATGTCAGTAATGGATTGGATCAGGGCAAATCAACTGATGTTTACTCCAGACAAGACAGAACAGATGTGCTTTTGGTCAGTCAAAAGGCAGATTAGGGAACAGGGATTCAATTTATGCTGGGTGGGGTTACACCTGAAGACACAGGCTCACAAGTGGATGTATTTATTTATTTACTTATTGCATATATATACCGCCCCATAGCCGAAGCTCTCTGGGCGGTGTACTCTTGGACTTGGCCCTGAACCTAGATGCTCAGGACTTTTTCAGTGGCTAGGAGTGTGTTTGTACAGCTGAGGCTAGTGTGCCAATGGTTCCATTCCTAGAGATGTCTGGTCTGGCCACAGTCATGCTTGCCTTAATGAAATCCCATTTGGGCTACTATAATGCACTCTATGTGAGGCTGCCACCAAAAACTGTCCAGAAACTTTAGCTGGTCCAGAATGTTGTGGCCAGCCTGTTGACTGGGACATGACTCCCTGGTTACATCAGCTTCACTGGCTATTGGTCTGTTGCCAGGCAGAGTTCAAAGTGCAGGTTATGACCATAAAGCCCTATATAGCTTGGGACCAAGCTACCTGAAAGACGGCCTTCTCCCATATGAGTCGGCCTGGTTCCCAAGTTCTTTTGGACAGGACCTTCTTTCAAGACTGCCACGTTCAGAGACGCATTTGGTAGAGACCCAAGAGACTTTTTGGTGGCCATTCCCAGGCCATGCAGCTCCCTCCCAAAGGAGGTTACGCTTGCTCCCTCTCTGATATATTTCTGCTGGCAGGCAAATACCACTTTATCTAAGAAGGCCTTGAACCTGTAAATGGGTCTGGTGGGTTGGGTGCTGTTTCACACACACACACACACACACACACACACACACACACACACACATAGTCTGTAACTGTGGTTTTCATTGTATTTTAATGTATTTTTAATCAATTTAACTGTTAAAAAAGGGTTGTTAAAACATTTTAGCTGTTTCAAAAATGGCCTTGAGTGGGGTATAAATAAATAAATGGTGTAAAGGAGGGGTGACTCAAGGGTGCTTTCATCATTAGTCTCTGCTGGGGTGTGGGCCCTCAGCAGGTACCTGAACCCGCCTACCCTTGGCGTTGGCCCTGATGTGTGGGTGGAGAAGTTTCAAAAGCTAGAGTAAGTTTAGAAGGGGATTCTTAGTTGAGAAACCTTGAGAAAACACTGGCATACGATATTGGCCTATAAGATGAATGGATGAGTCAGAAAGGCAAGCTGGCACATCTCTGGTGTAATGTGACAAATGGTTTGGGAAAATTATCTGTCATGTTCATAGTTAGATGGCCTGCCTTTCCCTTTCTCTCTCCTGCAGCCTGTCATGGCTTCTTTTTAACCATATAATGTGAAAACATGCTTTCTTGTCTTCCGCTCGCCCCCACTATTCTACATTAAATGATTCTCTAGGAAACAGAATTATTTTTATCTTGGAAGGGAAAGAGAAGGGGGTATGGGCCTGTCTTTGATCATACACTCTCCTGTTGTCAAAAGGATTACCAGAATATAATAATAATAATAATAATAATAATAATAATAATAATAATAATAATAATAATCTAACAAATATTCCCTTCTGGAGGTTTTGCTTTTCATTTGCTCATGTCAGCTTCTGCAATAAATTTATGCCGCTATTTTGTAAATAAATGAGGATAAAGTAAAAGCCCTCATAAACCCTTCAATTGGGTTACAAGAGTTTGCCTTTTGTCTTACAGACTTATGACTGCAAAGGATTACAAGGCACACTAAAAGGCCCCTTTCCCTCCAATCCTGAGCAATGATCACAGGGCTCCAGGTCACTGATGCTTTGACTTCTGAGAAGCTGCGTTTTGTTTTTTACTTAATGCTAATGGATGCAGTTCCTTTTATTGCTGGATTAAAAGTCCTTTGCTCATCTTCCTTTCATGCTGGAGGAGGATTTCTTTCCTCCTTATTTCAAATGTCTTTGGCATGTCATGCGTGTGGTGCTATCAGAGGAGGAAAGTTCATTCATATCCGAACCAAAATTGCTGCAGTACAAAATATGTAACCCAGAGCAATGAAGGATGGAAATTAGCCAAAGATTTCTTTCTGAATCCTGCGAGGGAACGGGATGAAAATAAGGCTGGAACAACACATTGCACATATCTGGGGTCACCAGCCCTGGGTTGAATTTTACCCTTCTCCTCTGTTGAGGTTTCCCCCACTCCGGCTCCCTATTTTATGAGGTATGTTATATGTCAGGACTCCCCGAACCTTTAGAGGTTGATTGGCACATTTGGAATTTAGAAAGAGTATCATGAGTGCCCTCACAAAATGGCTGCCATGGGGATGTCTTACCTATTCATAAAATGGCTGTCATGGTGGGTGAAGCTGGTCACCCGTTTCTCAGAAATCAAACTGGTGGGATTCACAGAAAAATAACCTGTGCAATAACCAGTTACCTAGGGAGGTTGTGGGCTCTCCCACACTAGAGGCATTCAAGAGGCAGCTGAACAACCATCTGTCAGGGATGCTTTAGGGTGGATTCCTGCATTGAGCAGGGGGTTGGACTCGATGGCCTTGTAGGCCCCTTCCAACTCTGCTATTCTATGGTTCTATGATTCTAGGCAGTAGCTAAATCCTGTCGTTTCTTCCTGTATAATATTGCCAGGATTCGACCATTTTTGTCTGTCTCTTCTGCCAAGACTCTCGTTCACGCACTGGTTATCTCTCGGTTGGACTACTGCAACCTTCTCCTCTCTGGCCTTCCTTCGTCTCACATCAGTCCGCTGGTCTCTGTCCACCACTCTGCCGCTAAGATCATCTTCTTGGCCCGCCGCTCTGACCATGTCACTCCACTTCTGAAATCTCTTCATTGGCTTCCAATTCACTCCAGAATCCAATATAAACTTCTCCTGCTGACCTTCAAAGCTCTTCACGGTCTAGCTCCTGCCTATCTCTCCTCTCTCATCTCACACTATCGCCCCGCTCGTGCTCTCCGCTCCTCTGATGCCATGCTTCTCGCCTGCCCTAGGACCTCCACTTCCCTTACTCGGCTTCGTCCTTTTTCTTCTGCTGCCCCTTACGCCTGGAACGCTCTTCCAGAACACTTGAGAACTACAAACTCAATCACTGCTTTTAAAACTCAGCTAAAAACTTTTCTTTTCCCCATAGCCTTCAAATATTGAGTTTGTTCTGACTCTATACTGTTAGCTTCTCCCTACCCGGTGCCTGTTTACACTTCCCTGTGCCTGTTTGCATTCTCCTTCCCTCTTTATTGTTTACTACAACTTATTAGATTGTAAGCCTATGCGGCAGGGTCTTGCTATTTACTGTGTTATCTGTACAGCACCATGTACATTGATGGTGCTATATAAATAAATAATAATAATAATAATAATAATAATAATAATAAGGTGGAGGTGGAGTCTGATCTCCAAAACATAAATCTCTTTCACAAAAGCAAATAAAGATGGTGGTTCTGGGCAGCACTTCATATTGCAGCATGCAAGCCTCCCAGTTACTTATTTATTTATTTTAAACCCTAAGAAATAAAATAAGAATCAGAAGGGCCAAGGAGCCTTGTGGTGGGCATGAAGAGAGTTGTCTGTGGGTACATCAGCACCAATGAGCACTACTGTGGAGGCTCCAGTGATACCTTATAGTGGGGGCGGGCAAGGAGAACTTGACATGGGATGCAATTTTGGATGGCACCCCCACAGCAGTATAATATTCATTAAGGCCGATAATTTCCACTAATGTCAGTTATATTAATTTTATCTTTAATAGAAGGGCTCAAGACATCTAACCACACATTGACCCTACTAAGTCACAGTAGTTAAGCACTTTGAGTTAAACATTATGGCTTAGTGTGTCATGTGAACCATGACTGTGTGTTGTGTGAACCATTCCTAACCATGGTGGCTACATAACCACAGTTTGAACTAGGGCTGTGCACGGATCCCCGATCCGCTCCGCACCTGATCTGCAAATTCTGGTTTGGGCTTGCTCCGCCCTGCATTTATCCGCCTTTGGTCTGCTCCGCTCTGCTGCAGAGCTCCGGCTCCAAATAGGAGCTCCGCAGTGGTGCCGCCGCTGCCAGGTAAGGCCCCCTCCCTCCTCCCCCCTTACCTGCATCTGTCGCCGTCTGGCGGTGGCTTCAACTGAGCCTGAGGACTCAAACTGGAAGACCAGACCACCTAGTTTCAGCAAAAAGTTTTGTTTCAGGTCTATTGGACTCCGCAGCGCCTTTTCAATAAGGGTTTGTCTAACTTGCATAATTGCTGGAGATGTAATGCATCTAATGCTTCTTTAGTCATATGCTTTGGCAATGCCCAGTAGTTGCCCCCTTTTGAGAGGAGGTTATAATAAGGATGAACTTTGTACTGAAACAATCTATAATATGGAAGAACATGCATGCCCTTCTAAATTACCTACCGGTTTCCTGGAAGTTAACGCATGGTCAGCACAGATGGATCTTCAGAGCCCTTATGACAGCCAAAATACTTATATTATCACATTGGAAATTCACACCTCCTATAATGCAATGGATCGAGGACCTAATAACATTATCAACTTTTGAACTAATGTTATATAGACGCAACTTGCAAGAGGATAAATATATGGATATTTGGTCTGCTTCTTTTGAAACCTTTGTATAACTCTCTCCCTTTTTTAAAAAAAGTTTTTATAATGGAAATGATGATAATTCTATATAGACAATCTATGGTGACCCCCCCCCCCCGTTTTCATGATGTATTTTTTGTTTTGTTTGTTGATATTCACAATAAAATTTGTGGGGGGGGGAAGGGTGAATCTCAGGTATAGATGTGCCCTCCTCAACCCTTACAACATGAAATTGAGTATGGCTTTGCATGCAAGATCTCCCGCCCCCCTACCCAGATTGATTGTGTGGTAAGGGAGAATTTGTATGAGAGTTCCTTTCCTGCATGTGAGAGAAGCCAGGAACATTTTGTTACAGTGTAAGCAAAGGGGAGGAGTTTTGGAAGGGTTGAAGGCAAGGCTGAACATCTGTCAAATTGATTGGGGGGGTATGGATTTCATTAAACTACAGATACTGCATTAGAGGAACAGAGAAATGCCAATAACCATCCCAAATCTGTTTTGGTTTGCCTTCCTCAAACGAAATGACCAATTCCTCAAAAGCTGGATCATATCTATCTCTCTATCTTTCTTCTACTTCTCTATCACCTCTCTCTCTCTCCCTCAGTCATAACTCACATCTATCTATCTATCATCTAAATTATTGACAACACCAGCACACACGCGCATGCACGCACACACAAATACAGGTTTATAACACACACCGCTTTTAAGACCTTACGGAATGAGCATTTTTGTTAGATTTTTGTTGTTGTTGGCGGGTGAAGATGGAGAAGAACAAGGCCATATTTGTAGAATGGAGTTATAATTATAAACGTCTGAAAATTCAGGTCTGCACAATAAGTTGCCAAGACAATAGCACATTACCCTGAAATAATGAAATGGAAGCAGCAAGATTCACTTCTGGCTCAAAATGTGGGGAAAAAAACTTTACATTTTGCTACAGAGCTCAGTATATTAACAAAAGTGTCATTATCCATAGGTGGGAAAAAGTCTTGAAGCTTTGCAGACCTTTTGGACTGCAGAATGGAATACAGTTTGAAAAAAAATGGATTTACTATGTCTGGATGCAAAACTAATCAACTCAGTATGACTATTTCATATGGTTAAGCCCATTACAAGTTTGCTCGACTTCTTTCATCTCTGTTGAGGATATAGGATGTCATTAATGTTACCAGCTGCATTGTTTTCTTTGAATACCAACAGCAGTGGGGGGAAAAAAACCCCATTGGCTGCCTTGTTTCCTACTTACATAGCTATCATACTGCCAAGGCAAATGGGAAACAGGCCCTTACAATAACAACATTTTCCCAAATGCCCTGTTAATTTTTAGTAAACCAAAATAAAATGTGTTGTTATTTATTAAGACTATGTGACCCGTACGGAATCCAGATGATGTTTCAGTAAAGCATCAGGCTCAGATTTTTTTATTTTTTATTTCTTTTAAAACTTGCATTTCTTTGTAGAGAGCCCAAATAACAAGCGGTCATTTATGTTCCGCTCTCTCCATGTTTGGGATCCATCGGCACTAGCTATAACTCTTGGCATTTACATACAACTTTAAATGGTTCCCCAAATGCAGTAGAAACACCGCTTAGTTGTACAAAATATCATTGCGGCTGCGATAGCCATCTTCAGGCTGACTGACTGCTCTAGGGGTTAGTGGCCAAATAGTAGAAGGGCTACATCAGTAGGGAAGACCTGCTATTTTTTTAATTTACAATATTTATACACCGGCCCCTATCCAAAGATTTCAGAGTAGTAAACAAATAGAATAAAAAGAATAAAAGCGCCATGAAAAAATACATTTTAAAAAGAACAAAGTTCAGATAAGGCCGCAGCAGGGGATATGGGGGACATAGTTGGTATGATTAAAAGTAGTTGGAGGATGTCATGTAGGGATGAGAAAAAATGTTCCTCTCCCACTCCTTTATTGTTCTGTTCTGTGTGCCGCCCACCTGAATTCCGGTTTATCTCTGGGGGAATTAAAAGTAATCGTGGAACTGGTACATGTGCAACTTTTGGTTCTTGATTTCACTTGCACCTTTTAGCTTCTTTAGGTTACTAATATAAGAAAAAGCAATCTTGATGTAATAACACGTATAAGGTTTACTCTATTGTACTTAGTGATGTGATTCCGAATAAAGAATGTGTTGTGACTTTAAGTCAGGGGTGGTGGCCATGTGATCCTCCAGATATTCCCTTTAGCCCTAGCCAGTATTGTCATCCGAATCAGCTTCCTGGGAGTAGCCACGCATGTCGACAAAAGAAAAACTCCAGTGGTGGTTTGAAAGAAGCTTTTCTTTAGGAATAAGTAACTTTCCATCCTAGGGTAGGATGGCTCAGTTCAGCCATGTGGTCAGCAACCCATGAGGCAGGGAACAACAAGAAAGGAGGAAGTAGAGGGAGGAGACAGGAAAGGGAAATACGAACATCCCAGCAATCTCCTCCCACCTTGTTCAGGTACACATTAACTCTTTAGCTCCAGGTTCAGCGACCGGTAACCCAAGTTCTGCTAACAGCCAGAATAGCCAATGGTCATGAGTATTAGAATTTGCAGTCCATCAACTTCTGGAAGGGCACATGTTTCTTAACCCTGCCTTAAGCCAATGTGTACTTGTGCATCTTTTAAAACATCCATGTACAATAACAGCTTAAATCTTAGAGGGGGGGCTGTGGCTCAGTGATAGAGCATCTGCTTTGCATGCAGAAGGTCCCAGGTTCAATCCCTGACATCTCCAGGTAGGGCAGGAAAAACTCCTGTCTGAAACCCTGGAGAGCTGATGCCAGTCAGTGTTGACAATACTGGGCTAGATGGACCAAGGGTCTGACTCAGTATAAAGCAGCTTCCTATTGTCATCCTTAGGGACCAAGCTTCCTCAAAGTTTCCCCAGCCTGGTGCTCTCCATATGACTTGGAGTTCGGCTTCAGCATGGCCCATAGTCAGGAATGCTGGGAATTATAGTCAAAATCCTCTGGAGTGCACTAGAAGGTCCATCAGACGAGTATTTTATCAAACGCTCACTACTGCTCACTTACGGATGTGTGCGCATCCTTTAGATAACAACGTCTGCCCCTGATGTGCTTCCTGCTCCTTCTGCTCATTTTTCCATCGCAAAATAGACCCCCTTTAATCTGACTTTTTTAAAAAATGGAATGTGCCGCAATCTCTTGCTGTGTGCAGGAAAAGCGGCATGATAAAAATGCCCCCTGAATGGGCTATGTGGTCTTTGTTTAGTTCTTCTTTCCCCTCCAGGCAGAAAGAGGAAGTAATGAGGGACAAAAGCGGGGGCAGAGAAGCAACGGTAAAGAAACATGATTTCCCCCATGTGATGACACTCTTAGTTGGGGAATGCTGCATTATTAACCCATATGCGATGATCTTCCAGTGAGATACCCTGCTTCTAAGTGGGCCAGTGAAAGATACCAAAATGACGGGAACATGAATAAAAATGCACATGTCTTCTTATTTTTCTTTTCTCCAATTAGAAAGGAGCACAAACTGTTTCTTAGCTGCACTTATGAACATATAGATGCTGCTGGTGGTCGCTTTTCTTGCTCAGCCTAGCGTTGGCGTTATTGTGTCTCATTTCATGCAACAAGTGTGGACCAGGTCTTGCAAAAGGAAGCAATCTAATTAGTATGGTTAAACGGGGCCAAGTTACCGCGCTTTGCATGTCAACAGTGCCACTGCCGGAACGGCTGCTCCAAAGGATTGGCAGCTTCTGTTACTGGATAGAAGTTTCCTACCTTGATTGCCAAGTTTATGAATTCTGCAGAGAGATTTGAAGTGCATGAGCCAGCCTTGACTCATTACAATGAGTCTGCATTCGCGCCATTCTGATAAAAAAAGAAGTCTGTAACTTTCATTCTGCCATTTGCATTAGCCTTGAAATATTATGCTACTTACAGAATTAATTGAATCATCTAGGGAAAAATCTGTTCTAAAATGTTTTTTTTTAATGTAATGCACTTAATACAAAAAAAGATTTTGCATATATCTTTGTGCTCAGACTCATCCATCTATAATGCTGTGATTACAGTAATTTGTAGCACGTTGCTGCTTATGAAACTGGAAATGTTTATCTACATTTCACATTGTGTTTCTATGCATTTACTTTTCCCCATGAACTAAACTAATTGCCAGCACTTTACACTTTCGGGTGGGGATCTACTATATGATCAATATTTGACACTAGTTGACTATTAAGTAAGAAGACAGGCAGGGGGAGTACCCCCCTCCATTTCAGGCCACATGTGATTATTCTTGGTCAACTCATTATCCGTCATTCAAGTGTGCACATGCACAGCAGCTGGGAGACGGTTCAGACAGTGACACAGCCCTCTTCAAAAATCAATAATAATAATAATAATAATAATAATAATAATAATAATAATAATAATAATAATTTATTACATTTATATACCGCCCCATAGCTGAAGCTCTCTGGGCAGTTTACAAAAGTTAAAAACAGTGAACATTAAAAATATATATATATATACAAAATTTAAAGCCATAAAAAGCATAAAATACAAACAAAAACAGACATTATCCATTTAAAAACAACTATTCTGGGGTCAGTTAAAAAACTCAGCATATGCTGTTAAATGCTGTTAAATGCCTGGGAGAAGAGAAGTCTTGACCTGGCACTGAAAAGATAACAATGTTGGTGTCAGGCGAGCCTCATCGGGGAGATAATTCCATAATTGAGGGGCCACCACTGAAAAGGCCCTCTCCTTTGTTTCCATTCTGAGTTTCCCTTGGGGTAGGCACCCTGAGGAGGACCTTAGATATTGTGTGTAGTGTACGAGTAGGTTCATGTCAGGAGAGGCATTCCATCATTGATGGTGCTATATAAATAAATAATAATAATCAGGTAATTGGACGTGACTGGCTTTCCTCCAGGGAGGGGAGAATAAATCAAACACTCCCCCCCCCGAACTGTCACTGAACTGAGAAGGGAATCCACGTGTGCATCAGGGGTACGTGCGCACATGGCCCCGAGCTGGATCAGGGTGATTGGTTCTAAAAACTGATTGTCTATTAAATATAGATGTTTCTGTAAAGCCTGGGAGTGGGACCTCTGAGATATGCTGATGAAGCACATGTATGTCATGAATGCCTTTTCCTGCTGAAATCCAATTCCTTATTGCCACAGTCAAAACCAGTGGGGGATCCATATTCCAACAGTGGGCATGGCCAGAGCCAAACGTTGGTGGAGTTACAGTCGCAACTGTTTCCTTAAGGGGCAAGACAATCGCATCCAGGAATTCTCGGTCTCCAGTTTGTACAACGTCCCTTTCATCATTGGAATCTGCTAGTTCACTTGCCTCTTGCTCTCACTCAGGGAAGGAAGGATGCGTAGTAGATGCCACTGCCTACTTGCTGCCTAGTTTATTTGCTCCCTGGCAAATAAGCCAGAGGTAGCAATGATGAGAAAGATGAGGAGGAGCAAGAGCAGCTGGTGAGAATGGCAGTGAGAAGGTTCACTCACTGAGGGAGGGGGCCTATGGAGGCTGTCTTGCCTGAAGGCCCTCAAAAACCTGGAGTTGGCACTGTCAATAACCTGGAATGGGGTGAGTGAAGGGGTGTGGTCTGAAGAAATTAGGGCCTTAGCTAGACCTAAGGTTTATCCCAGGCAAATGGAGGGGTCGTCCCTGCCTGCTCCCGGGATCTCTTGTGTGTCATTTGGATGCACAGGGATGACCCTGGGATATAGGCCTGGTCTAGCCATGGCCTAGGTGTGGCTCAGAAAGACAGGCATTGCCTGGGGAAAGAGATTGGGAGACTTGATTGAGAGCCCTAGAGGTTCACATTTGGTGTGTCAGACAGAGGTTCCCACTCTGAATTCAACCTATAGGAGGAACTGGCAGTCCTTTCATCTCATTGCTTCTTGACATAACCTGTTCTTTTGTGCTGATATTATCTCTGGGCCTGAAGAAAGGTGGCCTTTCATATGTGGCTGTTCCCGGTTCTAGAACTCCAATCAGAGATCACTAAAGTTGCAGATGCTTGAGGAATTTGATCTCTGTGAATTCCTAAACAAAATTTCCTGCTCTGGCTCTCTTGGACTAATGTGCACACCAGGGGGGGGATCCGCACGTCGCTCCCAGAGCGCTTCTATGCGACTCCAGTGCACCCCGAAAACGATAGTCTGACTTCCCTGTAAAAGAAACGACGAAGAGCCGTCCATGCCGCTGGCGGCGGCGAGGAGAGCTCTCCGCCGGCGAGGAGAGCTCGGCAAAAGAAGGCGGGGTGAAGAGCTACCCCGCCTTCTTTTGCCGAGCTCTCCTCTCTGGCAGAGAGCTCTCCTCGGCGGTGGCGGCGGCATGGACGGCTCTTCGTCGTTTCTTTTACAGGGAAGTCAGACTATCGTTTTGGGGTGCACTGGAGTCGCATAGAAGCGCTCTGGGAGCGACGTGCGGATCCCCTGCAGAACATAGCTATCTGATAGATTTCACACTTCGCTGAATGTTGTGACACAGTTCTCAGTAGTTTAAACACATTAAAATATTCATCTAAATGCTGTTCTGAAAAAAAAGTAGCACAAATTTAAATACTATTAAAGTACATATATTGAGGGAAGTGTTTTTTTTTTTAAAAAAATGCATATTAATGCAGAAATGGAACAGAAGGAAATTATAGGAAAACACTTGTAAAGACTTTTGCATTTCAGTTTGTGCTTTATTAATTGCTGTCCCTATGATTGATTTGTACTGTTTATTTTAAGAGGTGTATATATTTTAATGATTGAGAGTATTATATAACATATTCTACTTTATTTCAAAATTGTACACATCTTGAAGGTATTGATGCCCTGTAAGGTGATTTTGGGATATTTTAAGAAATAATCAATTAATAAAGTGACACAGACCAGAAACAAATTAATCCATCCCTAATTTATCTCAAAGCAATGCACAATTCACCTGTTTCAGTTGGCTTTGGGAGCTCACAGTTAAATCAGCACATGGTTTTATTCTCTTGTGCAGGGTTCATCCACCAGCTCTCCTCTTGAGTCTTCAGGATTGGATGGTCTGTAAACAGAAAAAGGCTAGCCGTACCGATAGGCAGAGTGAGGCCTTAGCTAGATGGGGCTTTATCCCGGGGCGAACCCCGGGATCATCCCTGTGTGTTCACATGACGCACAGGGGATCCTGGGATCAGGGAGGCATCATCCCTCCCTTGCCCCGGGATCTCACCCTCCACTATAGCCCTGGTTTTTCCGCGGTCTCGGGCTGCCCGAGACTGTGGAATGTGTGGCTCGTTGCTGCAGGTTGACCTGGCTCCACATGATTCCTCGCGCGGATTCCTCAGGAGTGCTGCGCCCATCGGGGGTAGGGTGGGGGGAGTGTGATTTTTTTTAAAAAAAAACACTTACCTTTAGCGCATGAGCGTTCGTGCACTCCTTCCTCTTTAAAAAAAATGGCGGATGCGACACCTCTCCTTGTGAGGTCGTCACGTGTAAATGGAGGAGGGAATCTCACATTAAACACAATGCGAGATCTTCCTTCCTCCATCGTGGGATAAAAGGTAGGTCTAGCTAAGGCCTGAGATGACCACAGGTTTTGGGTATCCTAAAAAAGCAGCAAATTATTATTTATTCAATTTGTTATTGCCAGGGTAGCATGGAGATGCTTGGTGGATTTTCTGCCCTTTGTGCCAAAATAACTTGCCTGTTTTTGGGTACTATGCAGCTTGACTGGGTGGGTGCAACACTATTTGCTGCTCCACCTCAGGTAGCAAAGTATCCTGGACCAGCCCTGAAACTGGAATAAGACCCTCTCCAGGATCTAAAAACATTCTCTCTGCCTTGAGAATAATGTGGGAGCAACATTTTCCAGGCTTCTCTCTCTCTCTCTCTCTCTTTCTGTCCTTTCCTCATAAAGCCTCTCATGGTAGTTTTTGGGGATTCTCAGGGAATATCTGTTAGTCATTTTGTTAGGAGTTGTAGCTTATGTTCCTGGCCACATGTTTGCTGGTGAACCTTTGTTTATTTTGCTTGAGAACATGACAAGTGGCATTTGTCCCTGCATTTTGGGCAAATATTATTATAAAACAACATGAGGAGACTGTTCTTTCTTCAGTACACATGGACATTTTTGTGAGAATGAGAAAGTAGTAAGTGAAAGACCCCAAGAAAAAGCAATACATTTAAAAAATAATGGGTGGTGGTGGTAAGAAAATCTGGATTTTTCCCGCCATGTCAAGTATCATGCTTTTTTTATTAGTGCAAAGTAATCATATAAAATACAATATACACAGCAGATGTTGGACCAATTCTTGTCGGGACATCTAGTAATATAAAATTCTTTTATTTCCAACTACTATAAAACATAAGTTAGAATACTAAGTTAGACGAATGCTTCTCTTTGAAAGGAAAAGTCATGGTAGCTTTGGTGGTAATATGAACCCTACTAAAACTTTAAAATTACTTTTAATGTACCAATGAGAGAGAGAGATCTAAAGTCTTCATTTTGGAGAGCAGTTTCAAAGCTGTACTGCACACAAACTAGCGTGCACAAATTCCTCACATATTCTGTTTCCATAGGGTGACCATATGAAAAGGAGGACAGGGCTCCTGTATCTTTAACAGTTGCATGGAAAAGGGAAATTCAGCAGGTGTTATTTGTATGCATGCAGCACCTGGTGAAATGTCCACTTCATCACAACAGTTAAAGCTGCAGGAGCTATACTAGAGTGACCAGATTTAAAAGAGGGCAGGGCACCTGCAACTTTAACTGTTGTGATGAAGAGGAAATTTCCCCAGTGTCCCCATATATACAAATGACACCTGCTGAAATTTCCTTTTCAATATATGCTCACCCTACCTTCCATGCTTTTGCTATGCCCCCACTGAATGGACTCTCCTCCTCTGAGGAGTTAGAACTTCCAGAGACAAATGATACAATCTCTATCAGGAGACTTGGGGGAGATGACTTTGGTCTGTTCCCTACAGCAGGAAGAGAAATTCTTCTTCTGAAATGGAGGTTGTGTGACTACCTAGCCCTTGGTAGCATTGTCCCCTCAAGATACAGGCCAGTAGGGCTCCTTTAATCAGTACTTGAGTAGAAGGGAAGACTCCTCAAGAGGAAAAAACTCCTCATGAACAAGGCTTATAACAAGCTGCAGCTGAGCCCCATCTGGGGCTCAGGAAACTCTAGCAATATAAGCTTTCAGTATCAGTGTAGCCATTGCTGGGGTAATGGCTTATTTTCAGCTCCTGTTTTCTGTTACCCTGATTTGCGTTTGGACTTCTGTGCTACTGAAGCCTAGATTCCTGTCTGTGTTTGCTTTTTGTTTGTGTTTCTTCTTGATTGGTGTTCTGGATTTTGACTTTGGTTGTGCCTCAGACCTCTCTCTGGAAAACCCCTACTTGCTTGCTAAAACCTGGCTTGAACGTTGCCTGCTAAAATCACTTTCCTGTTGTATTCATCCCTGTATCTGCCTAGAAAAGAGCCAGACCCAGTTAGAGCAGAATGCATTGATTTTTTATGCAACCATCCAGATATCAAAAATGATAGGTCATTATCAATGTCAGCTTCCTTGGTTAAACATTGGCTCTGTGTCCACTCTATGGTATTCTTAGGGCTTTTGTGCTTTACAGGTACCTTTAGCACACTGAGTTGTTGTGCCTGATATTCCCTGAACCTATAGTGTAGGATAGTTGGAAGTGAATATGATGGAATCCTACTCCACCAATGAATTTTTTTCTACTGCCTACTAAAGAAGACCCAAGGCCTAATCTACACTAAGCAGGATATAGCACTATGAAGGTGGTATATGGTATGTGTCAATGGACCCCAATATTTGTCAGTGCATTTCAATGCTGCTATAAAGCAGTAGTGTGGCTCCTGCCTTTTATATGCTGCTTTCATAATGCTATATATATAAAGCCCTACTTTTAGTGTAAAGCTGTCATGTCTTTGGCTTTGAGTCAGTGACAGAGGAGGAGGATCTGGGCAAATACCAGCAGCAGCTGTACCAGGATCTAGGAGACTGGACTGTATTCCTGACACTGAACTTGAGGCTAGTGGTCAGGAGCCAATGGAACCTGAGCCAAGACCCTTGTGGATGCTTTCCCTCAATCCCAATTGTCCTTAGGAGTAAAGTATCACCTGCTCCACTGTACCCATCCACTGGAGCAGGAGGCCATAGAAGGAGAAGTTCTTGCCTTCAGGCCAAGGGCTTGTCCCTTCAGGGATTTACACTCATCAGGCACAGCGGTGTTACTTAGGAGAGGTAAACTTGATGGAGGGGTTCATCCACCCACCTTTTCTGGAGCAAGTTTCTCACTTCAAGTTTTCCTTGGTGCTGCAACTACCAGTTTTCCTTGCTTTGTGTGTCTCTGCTACAGATGGTGCAGAACCAAACCTGGCTGGTCATAGTAGAGAGCCTGATTATGACATAGTAGGAACGGAGTGATAGTCTTCTGCCTCAACCTCATTCCAAAAATCCACGATCTATTCTTCTCAGACTGTGGTGTTCATGTATCTTTTCTTCCAAGGCATCACTCATGCTCTTCCTGTGAATCCTCTGTATAATGATAGGCAGCTCAATGCCTGGTTGAAATGTAGAACCTTCAACAAGCTAATAAAAATCACACAAAAATGAGTGATTTAGTTCATTTAGTTTAGTGATCAGATGCACCAGCCTTGCCTTTCATACAGTACAGAACAGATTTGGAAACTACAAAAAATCATGTTGATTTCTATACATCCCACTAAATTTAAAAGTTTTATTCAGCCAGGAAGTATGATTCACAGTCTAGAGGATAAAATGAGCTGGGACAGAATCCAGTTCTGTATTAAGGAATGAGGAACTTCTGAATTGCTCCCCTTGTTGATTGAAAAGTTAGATATTGAAGATGACGGCTATTAGAGCTGAATAAGGAGGCTGTCTTATTTTGAAAGCATAGAAAAGGCATCCAACAGTTTTCTGATAGTGTAGGCTCTACAGTATTTCTCCCTTAATTATACAGCACAAGTATAAAGCAGTGGCATTTGGCCAAGACAACCTTCTTTTCAAATGACTTTTGTTTGGATTTTAGTTGCTTAGATTTATGAATGTTCACAGATCTGTTGTCTTTCTCCTTTATAAATTGCTTGGGAGTATTACTATTTCCTAAGACATTTTCTTGACAAGCTGTTTGCATTCCGTTCCTTGATTTCTGTGGAGTTTCTGCTCTGTCTCCTCATCCTTTCTGATATCCATGGAAAAATCCTATATATACTTACCTGGAATATGCCCTGTTAAACGCAATGAGACTTACTTCTGGCTAAACATGCATAGGATTGTGCTGTGAAGAAGCAGATATGTGCAAAATGCTGAATATTATAGTGAAGTGTCTTGACATGTTTACATGCTTAAATATGTGCCTGGTATTGCTGACTGCACTACAGTTTCCTATCCATTTTGCTTCTTTGCCTTGATGCATGAGTGCCCATGTGATTTGAGAAGGAGAGAGGCATGAAGTTGCATCTGCAAACATTGTGGGAAATGATCAGGGGTGGGCAAATTGTGGCCCTCTACATGCTGTCTAGAGGGCCACAATGCAACTCCCATTGGACCTAGACAGCATAGCCAATGGTGAGGGATGATGGGAGTTGTAGGCCACAAGTTGCTTAGCCTTGGCTTAAATCCTAAAAAGGTTAGCTTAGGCAGGATCTACACTACTGCTATAAAATGGTTTATATCAGTAGTGACAACTGTTGGGGCCCAAGACACACTCCATATACAGTTTTCAAATGGTTTTCAGAGTGCCATATCCTGCTTGGTGTAGATCTGGCTTTAAGGAGCTTCATGGAGCAAAGTTTCCAGTCCTTTTCTCCCATCCTGCAGCCTTCTACCTCCCCACAAAGTCTCTTTGGAATGTCAGAGGGCCCTCCTGAAGAATGTGGGAGGATGTGGAGGAAGGTGGGGCTCCTAAGGAAGTTAACTTTAGGAACTTCATGGAAGGCAAGCTTCTCATGTCCTCTTCTCCCAGCCATGCTTAGTCCACCATCCCACATAGTTGAGGAGGACCCCCTGATCCTTCAGACAGGCTTTTTAAGGTTTGGCAGGAGATGATTTCCTTCTGTGAATTTTCTTATATTAGCATTTAAGTAATTCTCTTCTGCAGCATGCTGCACATTTGGCTTTGCCCATTAATTCCCCAGTCCAAGTCTAATCCCACTAGTGATTAGCCCATTCCTCATTCCACTGAGGATGACAGACGTCCCCACTCAGTTGCACAGTGTGATGCTTGTTTTGAAGCCTGTTCAGCCTTTTGCCCCTCCTCTTTTAGCTTATGCAAGAACTGTGCATTTTGCTGCAGAGCCCCCACCCCCAGCAATGTAAAGTGAATTGGATGTAATACATGTACAACGTACGAAAGGTTTGGGATAATTCTCTGCACTAATAGAATAACAATATCCCTACTAGAAATGGATCCACGTGGACTTTCTGAGACATCCTTACTACCTGACTTTGTAAATATGCTTCCACTAGTATAGAGCACAATCCTATTCTGTCCATTCAGTAGTAAACCCAATTGCGTTCAATTGAACTAACTCTCAGAAAAGTATGCACAGGGCTGCGGCCTAATGTGCTTCCATAACAACGGCCTAAAATTCTATTGCCTTCTCCACAAATCGAAAGTAGGGACATGTGAAGTTTGAGATATGTTGCAAGCTTTTCTGAAACTCTGAAGGTTCATTTGAAATCCCTCACATGTTTAACCTGCAGAGGACTTCAAAATTTGCTTTAGGAGAAACCCAATAGTAATCCTATAATCAGTAATCTTTTGTTTTTCCATCGCATTCCTCAGAAATATTACCTGAGAAGAACCATCCAATTTTGCATCAGGTAGAATTTTGGTTTAGTCAAAAAGTGTATATAGCTTCACACACTGTAGATTAGAAACCTTGTGTCAGTTCACATTTTCTTTGTATTTTAGGCATATAGGTTACCATTGAAGATAAACTAGAAAAACCATCCACATGTCTGTGAGCATTTCCAGTATAATTCCCTCTGGCATAGTCACAAGTTTCATAACCTAGTTGTAAAATATCACCCTGAGCTAAAACTTGGCAAACCGCGTTCTAAGCTGGAAAGTTAATTTCATATCCAAAGCTTAAAAATAATCCATTAAGGACGTTTGCAAGTTCTTTGAGTGAGTTCAAAGTGCACATCCTCCTTTTGAATCTTTATTATACTCGAGTTTCCGCAGGTTTTAATTACTGAAACAGTTTTTGCAAATGTTTAACCTGTATCAATGGATAATGAAGTTCAGTAATGCTAAAGAAAGTGGTAGACGAGCTGGAATTATTCTAATGATTTAATACAAGCTATGTGAATTGCTGTATTTTACTTTTAAAATATATATTTGCGGACAGGATTTTTAGGTTGTGTCTTCCAGAAATCAAATCAGTAGAGCTTTTATTTCTATGTATATTATTGTTGCTCCTCTCTGGACCTCCTCAAACCTGGAAAATATTCTATGGACTTCATCCTCTCTCAGTATTAAAAAAAATATCTCGCCATTCACTGACACTGTGGATATAATGGCTGCAGTGAGACAGCAAATGGAGTTGCACAATAGATAATAATGGCTAAGAGTTGAAATAGCTATTATGGTTTATTAGATTATTGTTCTGTGACTTGAAAGAATTTGCTTGCCAGGTTGGCAATACAACTTTAATGACTTGTAGAAGCTGTTGGGTTTGATTCTGAACATTGTCATATTAAATAAAAAATGTGGGGTCTGTGTCCACCCAGAGAAGATGGGGGAACTCAGCTTGATGCAAGGGATGCACATGAATTTCACGTGGTCTCCATTTTTAAATGAACTGGTCCAACTTGCCCTTTCCAGACTAAAAATGGATTGCCCCCCCCCCCAGCAAGTTATCCCCTTGTTTTTGCAGTTCTCTGAATGTTGCAATAAAGTTCTCAGCTCAAAAAAGTACCAAAATAATATAAAATGCATGTTTTAGGTTCAAATTAGTATAAAATCACATATTAGGATAAGATGGGTAGAAAAATGTATTTTATGATAAAATGTATACAAAAACATATTTTGTGATAAAATGTGTTGCAAGTAATGTAATTTTTATGCATCTAAAAGCTTATACAGATGCGGACATGGAATGGAAAAGGTTTCTGAATGAACAGAGGTGAACAAAATTATACATGTTGTGATGAATGTGGGTAGGGAGATATTTTTCTCCCTCTCCCATAATACTAAAACCCAGGGTCATCCCATGGGGCTGATTGATGGGACATTCAGGACAGATAAAAGGGAGTACTTCTTCACACAGTGCATAATTAAACTGAGGAATTTGTTACCACAAGATGTGGTAATGGACACCAATTTGGATGGCCTTAAAATGGGGTTGGATAAATTCCTAGAGGAGAAGTTTATCAATGGCTACTAGTCCTGATGGCTAAGTGGAACCTCCACTACTGGAGGCAGTAAGTCTGTATACACTAGTTACTGAGGAACATGAGTTGGAGGGTACTATTGCACTGTGTCCTGCTTGTGGGTTCTGGGTTGACAGCTGGTTGGCCACTATGTGAACAGAGTGCTGAACTAGATTGACCCTTGGTCTGATTCAGCACTGCTCTTATGTTCTTAGCTTCCTATGTTCTTAACACATGTGAAACTGACATCAACCAGAAATACTGATCTGTCTAACCTAGTGCACCAATTGTTCCTATCTACATCAAATTCTTGTAAGATATTTCCTTTGTATCAGATGAAGAATGACCAATTCTTTTTCTTTGCTTTGATCTTCACAAAAGCTTAGAATCTAATTTTCACCCTTTTCCTCAAACACAGCTCCATCATTGCTCTGTCTCTCCACCTGTTGCTCTCTCTCTCTCTTTCCCCCTTCTTCCGCTACCTTTTAAATTCTCATTTTCCTTATTCCTTAACTTTTGTTGCAGACCCCCTTTCTTGATCTTTTTTTAAATCTCTGCCTTCTTACATGTTTCACAGTATTGTACCTGGATAGTGTTATTCTTCAGCGCTTTCCTTTCCTTGTGTCAATTTTGGTATTCCTTTTTCTGTGTCTGTTTGCATTTCTGGAATTCATTCTGAACTTTTGTCTTTTTTCTTCTTTGAATTAAACATGCCTTTGGAGGAAACACACACCTTGTTATATAGAATGTGGTACTTGCTACATTACTGTGGTACTTGCTACATAAACAAATGGATGTATCTACTGAATACGCAAAACTGTTCATGGAGATCGTTTAGAGAGATGTTAAAGTGACCATTAAAGGTATCTTCTGTATTATTCATCATAGCAAAATTAGTATAAAGCAACATCAAGCACTGGCAATAGCAATGCATTGAGAATTTTCCCTCAACCATCTATTGTTGTGAAGCGGCCTTTTTTTTATTCCCAGGGACTAACATCATTTACTGTCAGTGCTATTGTATTAACAATGTTCAGTGCTGAAGTAATATTCTTTTCTCCCAAATGTGTGAATAAAA
Source organism: Elgaria multicarinata webbii (assembly GCF_023053635.1). Classification (NCBI taxonomy): domain Eukaryota; kingdom Metazoa; phylum Chordata; class Lepidosauria; order Squamata; family Anguidae; genus Elgaria; species Elgaria multicarinata. Next base: position 131,151,840 of record NC_086171.1, read on the forward strand.
TCCTGCTCAAAAACAGCCCCCCCATTTGTTCCATATAGATTCCTTCCTTGATATTTTACACTGGCACCCATTTATTCTTTTTCTTGTATTCTACCCAATGTACCTTATTTCATAGATCTTCAATTCTTTATAAATGTTCTGCCTGATGAAGAATGTAGGAAGAATTCTTACTACCGTCTTACTAAGTTGGGCCAGATCTACACAAAGCACGATATGACACTGAAAACAGGTTGAAAACTGTATAGGGAGTGTGTCCTGGGCCCCAATAGTTGTCACTACTGTTATAAACCTTTTTAAAGCAGTAGTGTAGATCCTGCCTTGGACACTTCTGAGTATGCATACAAACAATGGCAAGTTCACACTTCCTTTCTCATTACTTGATTATTCCATACTTGAATCACTTTTAGCTAAATATGTGAACTGTGTATTTTGAAAAACACAGTTGAGTGGTGATATGAGATAATATGAAAGTTCTGTTTATGGCATTTGATCTTAAGTATGTGTGAATTAGCAAAACCTGAGCTTGGGGAGGTTCTTTAATTTCTACCTCAAAGCTTGTTCTGATTTATGATCATATTGGATTGTGAGCATTGATTTTGTTTCATTTTTGCAAGAGAATTTGTACAAGTTTCCCGAAGTGTATATATCAGTTCTGTGAATCTTCAAAATGTACACATTTTCTCTCATTGACTAAAGCATGTCTGTGCACATTTTCCAGATGTATGAATTTTCCAAGCACATTTTTCAATTACATGCATTTTTGAAGACATTTTTTTCATGTGCAAATCGTGTTACAAGCTTGGAAATATATGTACGCCAGATCATGTATTTTGTTTGGGTCTGTGTTTACTTATGGAAGGTGACAGGACAACTGAACATTTTGGGTTTTGGGGGGGGTATATTGCTTTACTGTACATGCTTCAAAGCTCACAATCAATTCAAAACATAATAGCAAATTCCTAATACATTGATCCAGGCACACTACAAAGGTGAGTATTACAAACGTCTGAGTTTAAACCAATGAGCTGACTAACTATGAAATTTGGCAGCATTACTACACTTAGGACACCCAGCTCTGTCTCTCTTCTATTTGTCTTCCATTTGTCTTCCACTCAATGAATGGGTGTTTGGTGGCTGTAATGTACTGGATAAGAGCAATCAAACTGCAGCTTAATCAAGACCTGATGGAAGTACTGTTGGTTGGAAATATTGCGGGTGAAATAATAATATTGCTGGTGCAAAACTAGTTTTGGATAAGGTTGCATTCCTTCTGTGGACCTGTGTTCATCATTTAGGTGTGCTCTTGGATCTAGTGTTGCTCCCGTATGATCAGGTGCAAGCTGTGGCCAAGAATGTGTTTTAGTGGCTTAGGATGTAGCATAAATTGGACTCTATCCTAGATTTTTAAAGAACAATTTAGGTTCAGTTATTTATTTCTAGGCTGCTAGGTTTTATTCTAGTTGTACTTTTATATTGTGTCTTTAAGCTTCCATATGTTATATTTTGTACTGTAACTTGATGTTTTAGTTTTTGCAAACTGCCCAAAGGTTTTGTAAACTGCCAATGCAGATTTTATGCAGATTTGTGTCCTTTTGTCCTTTTTTTGGGTGAACCTTAATTTGTCCCTGAACCTTGTAGACTAAACACATGTAATCAGTCCAATCTAAAGAGTCAACAATCTGGCAGTTCATGACTAAATGAGATGGCCCATACCAGATCCAGAAAATCTTAGGCCCAGCACTAACTTGCATTGTTGGATTGGGAAAGTCTACAAAATGTGATATCTACTTTCTTCTGAATGTCTGCCCTCATGTGGTGAGATCTGACATTATCCTTCCTTCCTTTCTTTCTTTCTTTCTGACAAATCACCGCAACATGGACAATGTTTTGTGGAAAATGTACCCAAATTCCACAATATAGTAATTCATTTTTAAGAAATGTTTATCTTGTGAAAAAGGCACATATGGATCACATTGAGTATATTTCACTGCTTCATGGTGGTATTCTAACACTTCAAGTGTTTACTTCACTGCATCATATAATGTTGGGTGTAAATCATTCATTTTCTTCTTGTGGTAGGAGTTGCAAGCACTGTTCTAGCCTCCATGATTTCAGAGTAATTACCGAATGTTTAGTTGATTTCCAAAGCCAGAGGCGGAGTGAGGAAATTTGGCTTTAGGTAGTTGAGGGTAAGATGTTACAGCTGAGTGTACCTCACTGTGCACAACTTTGCTTGCCCTCTGGATATTTATTTATCCCCCCCCACCCACCTTGGCATCTCATGTCTTTCTTCTTTCTGCAACCCCCAGCCCTTAAATGTTGCATTTTGAAATAGTGTTTTAGAGATGAAATTTCATGGATCATTCCATTTATTTTGATTCACAGACTGGACTTCCTAGTATTTGTGTTGTTGAAATCTATAAACACTCCATTCTTTTTACATTAGATTCTAGTGGTGATACTCCAGACTTGTTGTGGGTTCCACTTGTAATGGTAACAGTGCAGATCTGGAGTCTGTCTGGAACAAGTCAGTTGGTGATCTCATAGAGGAACAGCAAGAAGTGCTCTGCTCAGTGTTGCTGGGCATGTCATGGGCCTCCGCTTGTTCAATTCTAGTGACAAATGTAACCTCCATGTAAACAGTTTCTAAAAATGAACTGTATTTACTCATGGTGTCATGTCTAACCCTACTGCCCCTGTTTTGGGAGAAGATGTTTCAGGTAATCAATCAGAAACAGACTCAGAACTAGAAGATGCAGCGCCAGATACCAGCCAGGCTGTACCAGTGGGGGAGGAAGCTCTTACGGGCGATTCCTCTGCAGAGCTTATCTCCTCAAGGCCAAATCCTACACACTCAGTGGGAAGTGAGGTTTCTTCCAGAGGTGAGCATCCCAACGAGCTAGCTGATGCTAGGGTCCGCCAGAAGCTCAAATGCATGGGGCAGAAGGAAGGCATGAGAAAAGTCAGTTCGATTATGCCAGAACCTGCCTCCGCACCAGGCTCCCTGAAGTTATGGGGCATTTGAGAAGTGGTTTCCTATTCTTCTTGAGCTGACAATTGTCTTGCTTAGTTTGCATAGTTTTGCCTAGGGGGACGTTTCCAAGATGTTAGACTCGCTTCAGGTAGAAGAGACATTGCTTAATAAAAGCTTTGTAGATTACTTAGCAAGCCTCCTCATTAGCAAGCTTTGTCATTTGCCTCCCATCGAAAACAGGAGTTTTTTGAGGAACGTGACACATGGTTATCTCAATGCTCCAAGTTCTGGTCCTTGTATAGACAAAACAGCACCATTGAGGCACAAGAAAGGAGGCATCAACAGACCTGTAGCAGCCCCAAGGTTTGAGGGAAACCTTCAGAGAGGGGGGAATTCCCAAATAGCTCAATTTGGACTGAGTATGTTCAGTGAGCAAAGAATATGACTGATGGTTGGGTGTAGGGAGGAAATATAAACCTGGGGTGTGGGGACAGAACAGAGTATCCTGGAGAGGGCATGGCTGTCTGGAACCTTGAACAGGAATTCTCCGCACTGCAACATTTTGTTGCAGGCCCCACCTGATCTATGAATTATTTCACAATGAAAAAACAAATACCCATCTGCCACAGTTTAAAACTGTAGCTAACTAGTGATGGGGTGTGGGGAACGACTGCTCTAACCTCAGGGTGTTGAGTTTTATGTTTACGCTTAGTTCTGATTAAGTGATGTGGTGAGAAGTGTTTCATCTATGCAACAGTGAAGGCCAAGTCAGTTGCTTTTTCCCCTTGCATGAAAGCTGAGGTTCTATGAAGTCACGACCCATGGGGAGGTGGAGAAGACAGATAGGAGTGATTCTGCAAGGCAAGAAAGCAACCAGATTCATACTCCCAGGAGGTGGGAGGGGACAGGAGAAGGCATAAAACCCACCATGAGAGCTGCATGATGCCCATGCCTGGTGTTGGTATTACTGAGCTAGGTGGGCCGGTGGTCTTACACAGTCTAAGGCAGCTTCCTGTGATTGTTAACGCTTTTAGTCAAGAGCTAGAGAAAAACCTATGGCCTCCACTGTGCAAACAGTGCTCATTTGCTCCTATGTTTGCTCTCCAGAGGGATAAGTTATATTCCTAAACAAAGGAAATGTCAGAGGCGCCCATGCATATGTTTCCCTCTCAATACAAGTGGTATCATAGACACTGTTTTAGCAGTGCCTAAGCTCTAGCTCTGCTAAAGAACATGGGAAAAGAACATTGTGTGTGTGTGTGTGCGCGCGCACAAGTGCACATGCTAGCCGCAAGAATGACCTATAGTATGGATATGAGCAAATTAGTTATTCCTGTGGTAGAGTCACAGCTTGAAGGCAGTGGAGGCTGGTGGATCTGATTTCAGTGGAGCTGTGTTTCCATTTGGGTTTTAGTCAGAACCAGCCAGAACTCTAAACGTGCTATCCAAGGTGCTGGACCCTACCCCCAAAATGTGCTCAGTGCCTTGGATAGTTCATTTAGAGTCCTGGCTGGTTCTGGCTGAAAGCCAGATTGGAATCACGACTCCACCAAAATCAGAGCCACCAGCTTCTATGCTTGAAGGGGAGATAACTGTAAGCCTCACAACCAAGGTGTTGTGGAGGCCTGGGGATTTGCCCCAAAGTGGAGTCTTCTTCGCGACAGCCCTGCGTATTTCCTTCATCTCCTATTGCCATCATTCTTCAGGGGAAACCATGCTGAATGCTGAGGCCCTCAGGCTACATGCTTAAATTCAGAGGTGGGGGGGATTCAATATGAATATAATTTCTTGTAGCACAACCTTTCCCTCCGGTGCTTTTGCATAAAGTGCATGAAATCTCCTCATTATTGCTTAAACGCCCTTGCCACTTTAAAACTATACGTTTCATTGTGGGAATTTGCTTCCAAACACCTGCTCTCTCTTTTTTAAAAAGCGCAGGATTCTCTTCCATCCAAGGTTATAACTTTCTCTCTTTCTCTTTCTTTTCTTCTTCTCTGAGCGTTCAGACCCATGAACCTCTCCCTTTACATAGCCCACCGAGGGATGTACTGCTCTGCTTTCTGTATCCAGATGTAGTTTAATTGTTGAACATAAAGACATATGCTAAGATTTAGGAAGAACTCTCCCCAGAACCTAGTATGATAATTATCTGCCAATTGAAAACTATATATTATCAACCAGAGATCTTTTTTGTCCTTCAATTAAAACATGCTTAGTTGGGCAGGATATGGTAAACCCTACAATAATTGGAAAGGTTTAATCATTCATATTGTACACTATTGTTTGCCATGCTTTGATACTTTGAGAAAAGCTCAAACCAACTGGAGTGGCCTAGACAGATGAATATTCACTTCGGTTTGGAAGGAAAAAAGGATGTCCCATTTTATACTGCTGTTAAATATTCCAATAGCTATTACCAAGCTGTGAGTAGACTGTGCTGAACTATTAAAAAGCAGAGTTGAATAAATAAATACACAAAACTGATGAAGAAGGGATGGGATTGATTCTCCCATTCTATGTAAAAGGGAAAAAACCCACACCTCTCAGCCTTCAGTAATTCTCTGTGGAAATTAAAGTATAAGACTAGTGGGTATTGAGAAAAGAACGATGAATTCATTGAACTGATTAAAGATTATGTGCATTTGTTCAAAAATAACTGTCACCCTTTCTAAGATAACAAATGCTTTCTAAGTTTTAACTTATTATTCCTGCCATCACATTTTGTATATTTCAAGATGGAGTTTTAATATATGCATTGGGACAATCATATGCAGTGTTATATGCAAATGGCTATGTAGGAATCTTTTTAGTTCTGGGTAGGTTCACTAGGAAACTGCATTGTGTATCAGCTCTCCTGTGCTTTCGTCCAAAGCTAAAAAAAAAGAAAGATCTTCCCATGGTTCTTATAGCCATTCATAGACTTTCTGTGCTTCTCTCTGCTCTTTTAATCCATCATGCATATTCATTGCTCTATGAGACAAATGTGCAAAAGTCATGCGTATCATTTCTCTCTCCATTTGCTTTACAGTTTGTGGCTGCAAGCTGAATGTGTGATTTGACTCCACGGAAGAGCATCAATTTTTTTGAGGCAAAATCAGGTGATATATTATCTACTACAAAAGTGTGTGAATGACCTATTCGAGCAGACTGTGCATGTGTATCCACAGATCCATCCCATCATGGGAAAACATGACACCAAGTGAAGACTGACACACAAGCTTTGCCAGCGGTACATCTTAAAGCAGAAGTCCCCAAACCTTTTGGGTTGGTGAGCAATTTTGAATTTTTCAGTGATGTCATGGATGTTCTCACAAATGGGCGCTTGGAGGAGAGGCTCACCCATTCATGAAATGGCTGCCACAATGGCATGGCTGGTCACAAACACTCATTTCATAGGAGCATAAGAAGAGTTATGCTGGATCAGACCAGAGGTCCATCTAGTCCAGCACTCTGTTCGCACAGTGGCCAACCAGGTGTCAACCAGGAACCTACAAGCAGGTACCCTCCTTCCAATGTTCCCTAGCAACTGGCGTATATAGGCTTACTGCGTTTGCTACTGGAGGTACCACAGAGCCATCAGGACTACTAGCCATTGATAGCCTTCTCCTCCAGGAATTTATCCAACCCCTTTTTAAAGCCATCCAAATTGGTGATCATCACTACATCTTGTGGTAGTGAGTTCCATAATTTAACAAGGTACTGCATAAGAAGTTTTGCAGAAGGAAAATTGGTGAGACGAAGGCCATAGCTAGATGGGGTGAAATCCGTTATCGTTCCTGTGCATTCACATGTCGCACAGGGGATCCCTCCCTTGCCCAGGGATCTCGCCTACCCTTTAGGCCTGGTTTTTCCATGGTCTTGGGCTGATCCCAAGACCGCGGGACGTGTGGCCAGGTGCCACGGTTTGTCCCAGCTCATGAGCCAGGAGCTGCACATAGGCCGCAGAGCTCCTCAGGAGCACTGTGCCCATCGGAGGTAGGGTGAGGGGAGCAGGGAAAATATATATTTTTAAAAAATTACCTTTTGCGCACGAGTGCACGTGTGCATCTTCTTTAAGAAAACAAAAAGAAAATGGCGAGCGCAACGCCTCTCCTTCTGAGGCTGTCGCGCGCCACATGTAAACAGAGGGGGGATCTCACGATAAAAACATCGCGAGATCTTCAACCCTTTGTCGCGCAATAACAGGTAGATCTAGGTAAGGCCAAAATGAAAAAAATCTTGTGTAAGAACCTGAGTATATAGCAGAAGTGGGGTTTGAGTACTTTTGTACTCAAGTAAATATAGCAGTGGAGAGTGGAACCTCACTTTGCAGCATGCTGGCCTTCCAGTTTAAAAAAGAAGAAGTTGAATTAAGAAAAAATATTAAAATCAGGAGGGTCAGGGAGCCTGGAAGGGTCCAAGAAGCTGTTGATGGGCACCATGACGCCCGCAGGTACCATGTTGGAGATCTCTGTCATAAAGCAACCAGCTTCTCCAACACATTGCAAATTATGGTGACTCTTCCTTCCCATTAAAGGAGTTACCAACCACCAAACCATGTTTGTTAGGCAGTTTATATGGATGTTAGTATATGACAATCAGAATAAACACTAGTTCTGTTTTGAAAAGAGGGTGGGGGGAGGGTGGTGCAGCCCTGCAAGTTTCCTTTCACTCTTCCGCCTCACCTCATCAAATGCGTCGTTTTTGGGATCTGCAACTCATTCGGAGCCAACGATTCCACCATGCCTGGCTGAAATGTTTTCCCCCTTCCCTGGCCCACTTTCTGTGCTGCAGGGAAGATTTAATTCAGAAAACCTCAATGTTAAAGAGATACATGTGGAGTGAGCAGAAAACTGGGATGCTGGGACTGTGTAATACAGCCGGTGCTTGCTTTTCATTAAAACGCAATCTCAAGGCAGTGCTTTCTGCTAGGAGGCTGAGGCCTTGAAGGTTACAAGGGTTACTTCTCCTTGGTGGCCTCTTTCTGTAATACAGATTTTTATTTTATTATTTTTTTTAGCTCCAGGAAAAACATTATGAAAGAGAAACAGACACGTCTGAAGTCATTTTAGTTCCATTTCTTCCTTCATATGTAAAATCTCTCTCTCTCACTCTCTCTCTCTGTGTGTGTATTTGCATGCCTGTCATTCACACGTCTCTGCTGCAAAGTTAATTCTTTCCTGTCTGAGGTGTATCCAGTCCTGCACAAAGTTTTCTGAATAAAATAAAACATGTTCCTGCATAAATGGATTAATACGAACGCGCGTTCAAATTAGATTGAATAGAAATGCATAATGTCCTATTTATGGCTTTTCTTAAAGCTGGCATGAAATCAAGGAGCTTGGGTCCTCTGCTTTGGTTTCTGTACATTGAAAAACATGCCATAAAAGAATGGGTTTCTCATGCTTTATTCCTAAGCGCATGTAATTGGAAATAAGGTAAATGACAGGACTTGATTTGACTTAATGTATCAGTTGGCAGTTGGCAGCCCATGGCCCAGCTCTGCTCCAAGGGCAGCCACCAGTCGGTCAGTCTCTCTCCTGAGGCCTTCTAGCTGCATTCAAGATCCTTGTAGGAGCTTCAGGAAGGAAGGCGTTATTGCCAGAAAAAAAGCAGCAAGTTTCCCATCCAGGAAGGAAAGAAAGCATGGAAGTAAGTGGCAAGAAAGAAAAGGTGAATTTGTCCCCTCATTCTTATTCTTGTTTCTAGAATGGTCTACTGGCCAATATAATTACAGACCGTCTAGGGAGCTTAGGATCAGCATAAATCAGAAATAATATTACTTAGTGCAATAAGGCATAGCCCAGTCTTCTTCCATCAAGGAAATATGTTGTTAAACTAGAAAATACAGCTGTTCTGCTCTGCTCTCTCTGAAATATGTTTTTCACAGAGCTTGCAAAATGTTGTCTGTCCTCCAATCCTAGTCCATAAAGGCACTGTTGATCAGAAATGAACTGCTGGCATTGCTTGGATGCTGGTGGCAGCCCTTTATCCCTAGCTGCTAAGTCATGTTGAAAGCAATGACAGAAATATAGCGCTTCCTTTCTTATTCAAGCAGCAGCTACAAAGCTGCGATGTGACTCGTCATAGGAGGGAAAATTAAAATTGCGAGCAGGAAGGAAGAGGGTGTTGGACCACTTTTGATTCAGCAGGGTTTGCCTGATATGGACAGGGATGCTATGGACGGGGCCTAGGTCACACAGGTGATGGAAAGGAACACACAGGTGATGGAAAGAAAATCCATGACTGGCTCTGAGGGAATAAGAAACTTGGCATTTTAGAGCCACCCTAATTCTGGACACATTTTGTGGAGTCTGGAAAAGGAAAGCTCTGAAGAGATAATGAGAAATCCTGTCTCTTGGGTTTATCGGGTTTTGTGAGGAGGCAGCTGCAGCTTCTTTGCATGGCAGGCTTTTAAACCAGGTGGCCTCTATTACTTACTGAATCAGTTAAGCATGCCCATGAAGAAGGAGGGGTGGTGGTGTTTGACTGCCTGGTCTCAGAAAAGAAAGGAGAGGAATGACAGAAGGGTGCAAATGGGTTTGGAATGATGGTGGTTTTTTTTGGATATAGAGGTAGTTTTGATTTGGCTTCTTTAGCCGCTCTCTTAAAATATTTTAATGGGATGCTGGCCTTTCTACTTTCCTAACACCATTGAAATAGAACTGTGTAAATTAATGATCGTCAAATTTCTGTCTAATGTAAGGGATGACTCTGTGTGTTCCTTGTAGGCAGAGAGGTATCTGTTTCCCCATTTTTTTGGCTTAACGCCATCTTTTCTAAATGCTACATTTCAGAAGGGGAAAGAAAGCAGCTCCTATGAAAAATATGGCTGGCTTAATAATCTCTCTCCTGCCTTCTGAATCCACCCCCATCCCCAATTCTCTACTCTCCTGCTGCAGATGTCTCATTTCCTGACTTAGTGCCAGAGCGTCTCTGAAAGTCCCTGGCCCTGAAGTTCAAGAGATTAGAAAGAGAATGGTTATCAAATGAGCAGGCTGCCTTAAATTATTGAAAGCCTCCCCTGTTCCTCTGTTCCTTCTCTTGATGTTTTGGATCAGAAGCATACTTCTGTCTGTTTCTTTCTGCGGGGGTGGGGTGGGGGTGGGGAGGTGTTTTAAAGAAGCAAACCCAGGACTGCTGGCAATTCCAAGGTCAGAGAACACGAAACCGTGACTTCGGCTTCATTGCAATGCAGAGCAAAAAAAGTGCCACCTACAGGCTGGTTCACATGAATTGCTGCCAGAAGGCATCATCTGTCATTGTGATCATGTAGTTGTTACTGCAGCTAGCTGACTTGTGCGAGTAATTGATCATGTAACCTGTGTAACATGGGAGGATAAATCACAGAAGATTGTTATCCCTTCTTCCATTTTTAGAAAAACAGCAGTTTATGATTATTATTATTATTATTTTATAATGGAGAAAAAGCTGCAATATGCTAGGGGTCCCATCCTCGCTAGCATTATAATGCTCATGGAGGTAGACCTCTTGTGGGAGCATTTATTTGCACATGAAGCCAGCTAGAGTAACAGTAGCATTAACATCTGTGCAGACTGTTACTCCTTCCAGCTCAATTAATGAGCAGGCTCTAAAAAAACTGCACGTCTAGTTACATGCACTCAGGAGGGCTTTGAACTTGTACTGCTTAAAAAGCAAAAACCCCTCACCAATACAGCATGGCAAACCACTTTTCGAAGTGTTTCTAAGCATTTGTTTCAATATAGGACATGCCCGCTGTCATGTCCAAATCCCTGTGGACATGCATAAATCCTTGGGCATGACTGAGGCCAATGAGTATACATTATAGTATATGCTCTAGGTCTGCTGTATATGTATATACTATAAGTGGCTACTGAACTATTTGGTAATATTTTTATCAAGGGGAAATCTACTCGTTCCTGTGTTTTTTGTGTTTTTAAGAACTCTACAAAAATTGAGAAGAACAGATCTGAGGTTTTATTTAAAGGGAGAGCACCATAGCGATTTCTTCTATCATTGATAACATTTGATAGAAGAACAGTTCTGAGTTTCAACTAAACCCTGTATCCATCTTGAGGAACCTATCCTATAACTGATAACCCCCTCCCCTTGTTCAATCTTGGAGAGCCAGTGTAGTGTACTGGATAAAGTGTTGGACTGGGAATAGGGAGATTCGGGTTCTAGTCCCCACTTGGCCATAGAGGCCCACTGGGTGACTTTGGGCCAGTCACAGACTCTCAGCCCAGCCTACCTCACAGGGTTGTTGTTGTTGTTGTTGTTGTTGTGAGGATGGGGTGGAGAGGAGGAGGATTATGTACACACCTCCTTGGAGGAAAAATGGTGGGATATAAATGCAATAATAAATAAATAAATCTGAAATGCAGTAATTTCCTCCCCTGTTATTCAACATATTTTGAATTGTCATGGTCCTTTACTATCCTAGTTTCTGGCAATGGCATAATTTGGAACTGTCTAATCCTATGCCCTAAGGGGAAAACATGTTTTAAGGGGGAAAATGTGTGGGGTTTGTGGCTCTTTTTAAACAACAACAACAACAAATAAACCCAGCAATGCTAATTGTAAACCGCCCAGAGAGCTTAGGCTGTGGGGCGGTATATTAATGTAATAAAATAAATAAATAAATAAATAGTTATTTCAGCATATAGATATCCCTCTGCTCTTAATGTGCACTATGTCACATATCATATATATATATATATATATATATATATATATATATATATATAGTGAACTGCCCAGACAGCTTCAGCTATTGGGCACTGGCAGTATAGAAATGAAACAAACAAATAAATAGTATGTGTACAAATGGAAACACACACCTACTTTTATTCACAAAAAACCCAACATGATCCGTAATATCAAACTCTTTCAATATACAGGATAGCAGAAGTAATAAAATATTATAACAATTTAAAAATACAAGATTTCTGTGGGGTTTTTTTTAAATAGAAACCTAAATGTTTAAAGTCAAAGGAAAACAGACTCCCCATTTGTCCACATTTAGGGGTCACTTGAAATCTGGATGCCATTCAAGGCTGCTTACTAGGTGTCTTTATAAAACTACAGATCTAAACATTTTATCTTAAGATGCTTCACATAGTGAAGTGGACAAGGTAATACGTGAACATGTATTTTGGGCACATACACAATAGCTCCTGGAGGATTGCTGTTGGCATGCATTTATCTATTCATTTATTTATATTTGTATTTATAGACCACTTTTCCTCCTGAAGGCCTTTAGAATGGTTTACAGAATAAAAAGATAAACCCCAGCAGGCATACTATTAAAACATCAAATAAAAACACAAGGGCACACAGCACAGCATAATAATACAATAATAAATACCAAGGGGCCAGAAAAGAACGAAAGAGAACCACTTGAGGTCAAACGGAATAAAACCATCTTAATCACCCAACAGAGCACCTGTATTGTGGAAAGCAAATAAACTCAACCTGGGTGCTTCTAATGAAAAGGCCATGTCCTGAGCATACCTTCAAATGGTGTGCCAGTGGGAACTTTTCTGTAAGGAAACTGTTAATATGCTACAAATAAATGTTTTTGTTAAAACAAACAAACAAACAAGCAAACAAACAGAGCTCCTGTGAACCCAATCTTTCCACTTACACAGAGGCTGCCTGTTGTGAGTCTGCACAAGTCACTGTTTTGTAGGAAGGCCTCCTTCCAATAAAAAGGCATACCCAGACCAATTCTTCATGCAGAAGATACAGCTGGGAAGGTCTCACTCTTGCATACTCCAATGGTAAAACTTTTTGGGCATAATAGCAGAGCTTGCCTCCAATTTTAATTCAGGAAAAAGGCATGCATCATACTTCAGATATTATAAGTCTGGGATGCCCTACATGACCCGACTTCTTTCTTTCACAAACACAAATTGTTATTGGAGTGCATTCCACTGTGCATGGAAGTAAATGAAGAACGTCAAGGTGGTCAATCTGCACAGGCTGTGACCCACCAAGCCTAACATAGCCCACTATCTATGTACTGCAATTTTCTTGTTTTCCAGTTCTATGATGACAAGTTGTGTGGTCCTGATATAGACACACATACATATCCTCTCTCACACACATTTTATATAGCTGGTTCAGTCTTTTTATTTGTCCAACCTTTTATTTTCAAACAGGTGCCATGGTGCTGGATGATCTAGACTTAGCATTAGAGTAGACACATTACAATCAAAAGGACTTAAATTAATCATGACAAGTCCATAGGTTTCAGTGAATCTATTCTAAATGTGACTACATCTGGCTCCATCCCAGACTCCTTAGTACAAAAAAGGACCTCTTTTTAGGCACTGGTTTTATTAACTTCACAGGAGTTACCTTGAAAATTCAGTTTTAAAAGAAATATGGCTTTAAAAATAAAAAAAACAAACAAAACACTTTTCTTCACAAACAAGCTAATATAATTTTCCTTTCAGTTACTGATTAATGTTAACAATAACATATTGTTCCATAGCTCTCACTTGCTTTCATTAATTATTTTTCTATAGGGACCAGATTGTACTTGAAAACTATATTAATTAAAACAAACAAACAACCAGGTTTAGTAACAGAAGTTAGAGATGGAAAATTCCTTACAGGTCATTTAGTGCATTTCTTTGCTAATACGGCACTGCTCCCTGTGGTATTTTTAAAAAGACTATTTTTCAGTCCTTTGCCAAGTTCTGTTTTAAATGACTCATGTGAGATGAGATTCCCATAAACCCAGGTAAATGTGTTCTACAGAATTCTTGATCACCATTAGAGCAAACTGGGATGGATTATAGGACAAAAAACAGAGGAGCTTAAGAACATCAGAAGTGCCATGCTGGATCAGACCGAGGGTCCATCTAGTCCAGCACTCTGTTCACACAGTGGCCAACCAGCTGTCGACCAGGGACCAACAAAGCAGGACATGGTGCAACACAATAGCACCCTCCCACCCGTGTTCCCCAGCAACTGGCACACACAGGCTTTTCAACCTAGATAAAGAGGTGCTAGATGGCAGCATTTTGCTTGGCAGCCACACATCCCCAAATTATTATTTTTAAATCTTAAGAAATAAAGTTAAAATCAGGAGAGGCAGGGAGCCTGGTGGGTGCCAAGAGAGGTGTCTGTAGGCACATTGGTGCACATGGGCGCCCTATTGGACACCCCAGGAGTACTAAAAACCATAACTTTCTCCAGCTAGCTAAAGAAAGGAGCAAAACTTCCAACTTGGGCCAGATCTACACCAAGCAGGATATTGCACTATGAAAGCAGTATGAATTCTGATTATAAGAGGAAGGAGCCACACTACTGCTTTACAGTGGTATTGAAGTGCACTGACAGCTGTTGGGGCCCATTGACACATACCACATACCACTTTCATGGGGCTATATCCTGCTTGGTGTGGCTCCTACCTTTTATATAATGCTTTCATAGTGGAATATCCTGCTTGGTGTAGATCTGGCCTTGGGAACAGGCTAGTCCCACACTACATGGAAATCAGGTGCATGAGCTGCCCCTCTGTCTTATTACATTTCTATACCACCCAATAGCTGAAGCTTTCTTAAAGATCAATGGGCAGGGTGGCATAAGCACTCCCATTTGCTCATCCCTCTTTCATCTGGCTGCACAGCATGGCTGTTCAGCCATTATCCCAGCCCCTGATTTATGCAACCTTCACCCTTGGGAATGGCCTAGCTGCTCTCTCTACATGGTAAAGCGAGGGATGATATTTCCAAAACAAATGGATAATTAGTGAATGACAGATGCCCATCTTCAGATGCTCATCTGCAGGTGGGAAACAGCAGCATAACACCAATGTTTCTGTGGCATACACCATTGCTGAGTAAAGCGTGGATAGTTGAGATGCACCAAATATACCCTAAATTAGAGATTCACTTCAAATTCAAAAATAGCACATCTTAGATGTAACAAATTACGGGTGGTGGTGGGATATACACCTTATTATATGTTTGTATTGTTTCACTGCTCTTGGGCACTCCCTTGTTATGCTGGAAGCAGTTGCTTCTTGCCACTGTTTTGCTTAGTCTGCTCATGCCATCGACAAAAGTAACTGGATAAAATGGAAGCGTGGGCAAACGAGGCTAAGGAGAGCGAAAAGCAGAAGGAAAAGGGAGCCAAGAGGGACAGCATCAAAACGACAGGAATGTGAAAATAAAAGACCACACTTCTTGACCCCAAAACAAAGGTCAAACTGAGGCAAGTAGTTCATGCTCCATAGAATTCAGACCCTTCAAGACTTTTGGTGGAGCTTTCTTACTTTTAGGAATACCCAAATAAACCCCCTCCCCCGGTTTTAAGTTTTACTCATCCTAATTATTAATAGAGAGCTGCTGCTGCCATTCCATATGGCTGAGGCCCACCACCTGTTTCACACCTGGAGCAAGAGACAGAAGGCTATATATCTTCATCGCTCTGTGTGAGGGTCATGCAAATGAGAACACCAGGAGAAGCAATGACTCCCATTTTGGCAAAAGACCAACGATATACATCACAATTTGTTTATCTGATAGATGATTCTCTTCATGCTACATATTCTTTCAGCTAGGTCCCATGAGCTTTGACAAAGCAAGAAGGGGACAAGCGCTCCAATATGTTAATTAATGTGGATTACCTGGTCCTATGGAGATGCTTCAGCTCACCTCTGTGAATGCCGGTTTCTGCTTTGGCTGAAAAAACAACATCGTGTTCTGGGGAGCTGAGCATAGAAGCAAAGGGCATATCTGGAGTGGCCCTATGATAAAAATATTGCCCTGGGTGAGGAGGGCCTTCGCCCTCCTCTTCCCACCCCCATCGTCAGTTTTGCAGGGCCACTCAGAGAACTTATGGGGCCTGGCATAGGTGTGATGTCCATTGCAAATGACATTGCTTAAAGCATTGATCTCTGAGCCACTGGGCTACAGTTTGCACAATTTATTTATTTATTTAAAACATTTGTATCCTGCCCTATATCATTAAGATCTCAGGGCGGCATACAGATAAAAGCATACAATATAAAACAATAAAAATGCACAGTTAAAAACAAATTAAACCATGAACCAAGTTAAAACAATATATAATTTAAAAGCAGTTAAAACAGTTAAAACAATGTGCCATCTTAGTGAATTTAACTATCAAAGGCTTTGTTAAAAAGCCATGTTTTTACTTGGCATCAAAATAAAATCAGTGTTGCCGCCAGTCGGGCCTCCAAGGGGAGGGCATTCCACAGTCTGGGTGCCACAACAGAGAAAGCCCTCTCCCTTGTCCCATCATAGTGTATATGCTATGTTGGTGGGATGCAGAGAAGGACTACTCCAACAGATCTCAAGTCTCAGGCAGGCATATATAAGGAGAGGTGCTCCCACAAGTATCGAAGTCCCAAGCTGTTTAGGGCTTTAAATGTTATTATGAACACCTTGATTTCCGACTGGAAGCATATAGGCAGCCAGTGCAATTCCTGTTATGTGGTCTCTGTAAGATGTACCCGCCAGCAGTATAGCTGCTGCATTTTGCACTAGCTGCAACTTCTGAGTCGTCTTCAAGGGCAGCCCCATGTAGAGTGCATTGCAGTAGTCTAATTGGGAAGTTACCAGTGCATGCACCACTGTGGCTACGGAGTTCACTTGGGACTCCAGTGACAATGATGGAGTATTCCCAAGGCAAAATGCGAGATGCCACATTCTGAGCAGTGGCAGTGTGCTATGCAGGAAAGGAAAGGAACCTCTCGTGCAAGCACTGAGTCATTGCTGACTCTTGGAGGGACACCAGCTTTCGCTGACGTTTTCTTGGCAGGCCTTATAGTGGGGTGGTTTGCCATTGCCTTCCCCGGCCATTATTGCCTTTCCCCCAGCTAACTGGGTACTCATTTTACCGACCTCGGGAGGATGGAAGGCTGAGTCGACCCGAGCCAGCTGCTTGAAACAACTTCCGCTGGGATCGAACTCAGGCCGTGGGGAGAGTTTCAGCTGCAGAAACTGCTGCTTTACCGCTCTGCGCCACACGAGGTGCTATGCAACACAGCAGAAATATTGCAGGTTTACTTTCACTTTTTGTTTTGTTTTTCTAGCAGTTCCAAATAGAGCATTTTCTAGCATTTACAAATACAGGTGTTTTACATAAACTTTGGATTCAACCTGAATCCAAGTTTTACATAAACTTGTAAAACGCCTCTATTTGTAAATATTATGATTCAAAGGACTTTTTTATTTCTATTTTAGATAACAGCCCTGAGGAAGAGCGCAGTTTCGTTTTGAAGATTGCCTGGTTCTACCTTTGCCTTTGGCTTCTTTTTACTCCCCCACGGGGTTTTCCTTGCTTTTGTACCTATCTTTTGGTAAGCATTCTTTATTTTAGAATAAACTTTATTTTTATGTTTTAAAAGAATAAAGGCAAGTTAGAAATAAAAAAAGCTATCCAGCCGACGTCTTAAAGCTTACACCTTCATTTTATTATTCTTATTTATATAACGCTCATAGTGTTTAAAGTATTTCGAATGCTAAGTGCTCAGTAATGCTGCCTCAAAGCAAAGCTGTGTTCCACTGGTTTTTACCTAGTGCAAATGACATCGAAGTGGAAATTGAAAAAGAAACATATTTTAAAGCTATTTGAAGGAAGATCATTTTTCTAATCTGTACCCAAGCAACCTGCAGAACGTAGAAAGAAAGGTTAAAACACGTGCTTTTTGCCACCGTAGCTCACTGCAGACAATATATTAAAACAAAAAAGGGCACTGAGCTCAGCTTAGCATCACCTCAGCTTGGCACCCCCTCAGTTCAGCTTGATACTCCTCTCAGCCCAGCGCCCTGGGTGAAGACCCAGCTTGCTCAACCGCTCTTGGGGATATGACCAAGATGCCCCAAGTGCTTCTGGGAAAAGCCTGGGTGACAGTGTTAGATCAACTCAGTGGACCCAGGGTTGCTTCAAGTCCACTTCGAATCCCATGTAAGTGGCAGTTGACACCCCTGCTTGCTTTCACAAAAGCTTCTTGCCACACATAGGTCTGGGAGTAAGTGTTTCTGCAGAAGCTATGATTGGGATCGATATGCATCCCGGGTGCTGTGTAAAAGGATGGGTTAACCTTTTCATTCATGTAGGCATCAGCACAGCAGTTTGTAGGAAGCAATACCTATACAAATATTTTGTATCCCCATCTTTGACTGATGCACTTGGAGCAACTAACAGCACAGATCAGAAATAATCATACAAATATAGGATGAGCGTCATCAGACGGGGGAGGGGCAATCAAGTTTCCTTACCTTCTCTTCCCCCTCTCTTCTATCCCACAATATTTCCTCTTTCTTTTCATGGTGAAAAAAAGAGAAAGTAAACAATGACCACGTGGCTCATTCAGTGGGTGTTTTTATTTCGCTGCTTCTCTGCACTCAGCAGGAAATGGTGGGACATTTCATTACAGCCGAAAAGGTTGTTTTTTCTGGGTCCTTTTGTGTGACGGGGAAATGAGCAGAAGGGGTTGGAGGCGGATGTCGTCATCAAAAGGACCCACAAAAAACCACGAGTGGCCAGTAAAACGCTGGTCTGATGGTGTGTGATAAGTCATGGGGTTAGATCCAGATTTATGCTGGGTCCAACTGCATTGATGGAAGTGGACTTTCCCACTCTCTCCTCCCCATTATAACCCTCTACCCCCATAAAAAGCTACAGAGATAGTGAGGAGACCTTGCTGAAGTGTGGTGTATGTGTGTGTTGGGGGGGTATCACAATAATTGAGTGGAGGGACTTTTTGCAAGCAGAGCCCTTCCTCTTATGGAAAGCTCCTTTCTCTTCTGGAAGGAAATCCTGGAATCCATACTTGTATGCTCACTCTCACTCTTTCCTATTTTCACCTTTCTTTAAGTGGAGGAATGCGCCTTCTATTCTATGGACAGTATCCAATCCTGCTGGTCTGCTTAAGCTATTGGCATGCTCCTAGTATAAATGATCTCTGGTGGCAAACCAATAGCGTACGCTGGTGCAATGATAGAATAAATGCAAATAGTGTAATTGGACTGGCTTGTGTCACAGTAGACTATGGTAACAGGCAAGCAAGAAAGAAAACAATACAGTCATCCTGTGTCATTTTGGGTCTCTTCAGATGGGGTGGGATCGCGTTTCCTTATCGTTACTCTCTTCCTGGTTCTCTTCCATAAACAATTGGGAGCAATGCTGAGAAAGGGGATGTGGAGCAATAGCAGCTGGTGGCCATGGTGGTGAGAACGTAGACTCACTGAGGGAGGGCTCATTGAGGGTGTCAATGAGGGTGACACTCATTGAGGGTGTCTCACCCAAGGGTCCTCCAAAACCTGCAGCTGGCACTGGAGCAGGTATACAAGTCACATGGGCATGTTCTTCCCCACTCTGATGAGATTTTTTGTACTTCCTATTTAAATTATAGCGATTATTTCCAAGGCCGAATCTACACTACTGCTTTAAAGTGCTTTATAACAGTATTGACAACTGTATATGCAGTGTGTCCTGGGCCCCAACAGTTGTCAAAACTGTTATAAAGCGCTTTAAAGCAGTAGTGTAGATCCTGCCCAATTTTGCGTGTGTGTGTGTGTGTGTGTGTGTGTGTGTGTGTGTGTGTGTGTGTGACACTTACATATTACGCAAATGTTAAGCAAATCTGTACCTTCTTTTGTTCTCTCTCTCTCTCTCTTAATGATGTGTAAGTAGTCTTGCTGCTAGGACCTTTGAAGACTCTTATACCGATCTCATGTTTGGCCATATTCAGAGCTGTAACTTTGGAGGAAACCTAGCTGGCTGCAGAATTAAGCCTTGTGAATGAGCTGACAAATACTGTCCATGCAGCATAAGCATAATATTTGCTCTAGATATCATATGTAATAAGATTGCTTGGAATGAAAATGAAGCTCATTACACTCCTCCAGTTGTTAGCTGTAAAAGTTAATAAGGAATTAAGATTTTATAACATGTTTTATTTTTTAATAATTAACACATGGAGATATAAGAAGAAGCTATAATTATAATAACGGCTGCCGTACCTGGGCATTTTGCTGAGGCAAGCTCATTCAAAGAGTGCCCATTTTGTTGCGTGGCTGTGCTGTGAACCAGCCTGGCTACCGTGTAATGTGCTAGTTCATTTTGTAAGTGATAATAAAGTATTTATAAATAGAAATATGAAATAAAATGCTAGCATATGCTGCAAGTAATAATCAGGTGCTTGCCCTTGGCAGAGAGAAAGTGCTGTGGAATTTGAGCTGCTACGTGAACATGGATGTAAAGTGAGCGCATCCTTGCGCCATTTCAGGAGGGAGTTGAGATTTCAGTCCTTAGTAGGGAGGAAAGGGAAGAAGAAGTTAATCATATAATTAAAAGCTCCTTAAGATTCCTCCCAAACTGTGAAACTTCATTCAGATTTGCGACGTGTGAATTATTTATCGCCATTTAATTTTTAATAAATGTCCACATGCGGGGGATAAAATTTCCACATTTGAGAGAGATACATGGCTCATATTCCAGGCTTATGTACAATTATTTTGAAATTATAGTGTACCTTAGGCCTCAAGTATTATTCACAGGGGTTATTATATTTTAGCTTTTTTTAAAAAAATCAGCACATATGATGGTGTATTTTTTTTAAAAAAAAAAAAGCAACATGGCTATAATGGATAATTTTGAAAACCGATTTCTATCTGCTCCGATAATATTAATTGGGGGAAGCAGTTAGGATGGGCTTTGTGTGTCAGTGCTGACTCCGGGGCAAGACACCTCCAATGGGCTCCCTCTCTCAGTCAGTGTACCTTCCCACTACCATTGTCACCAGCTGCTGTTGCATCTCACTTTCTTTTTCATCATTGCTACCACTTGTTTGCTGGGCAAGCAGAGCGCCAAAGCATAGGCAGTGGTATTTCCTGATCCTTCCTCTCACCACCACTATCGGCTGGGTCAGGGCAAACAAGCAGGTTGCCATGGTGAAGAGAAGGAGCAAGTCCAGGGAGGTCTTGTCAGTAGGTCTCTTCTGGGTGTGAGCCCTTGGCAGGCGCCCAACCAGGCCTGCTCTTGACATCAGCCCTGTGGTTGTGCCTTCTCCAATAATATTCATTTTAAAGTTAAACTCAATGCTATTAAAACCATAGAATCCAGTCCTTTGAAGATGATTACTGTTGTTATTTGTTGTTATTGACATTAGCATTTTTACCCTGCTCTTCAGCTGAAAAAGGAGGCTCGTGTGGTGCAGAGTGGTAAGCGGCAGTTACTGCAGCCAAAACTCTTCCCAAGGCCTGAGTTCGATCCCAGCGGAAGCTGGTTCTCAGGCAGCCGGCTCAGGTTGACTCAGCCTTCCATCCTTCCGAGGTCAGTAAAATGAGTACCCAGCTAGCTGGGGGAAAGGTAACTGCGACTGGGGAAGGCAATGGCAAACCACCACGCTACAAAGTCTGCTAAGAAAACGTCAGCGAAAGCTCCCTCTAGGAGTCAGCAATGACTCAAGTGCTTGCATGAGAGGTTCCTTTCCTTTTTTTCAGCTGAAAAGGGCTCCCAGAGCAGCTTACAATGAGGAATAATAAATTATCAGGCTTACAGTCTACACCCTCAATGTCACAAAAGGAAAAAGGATTAGGAGGAAAAAGGAGAGAGAGAGAAGCAAACTCAGTTATTAGATCTTAGCTACAAGATGGTTTTTCTGGGAGGAAGGAGGGAGGCAAGAGCCCTGCAGCTACATCTTCTCTGGCCAATGGACTGGGGCTGGCTGGTCTTCCTCTTTCCATGATGTTCCTCTGGTGAAGCAGCCTGTCATGGGCTCTTGGTCCCATGCTGAGGAAAGAAGTATCTAAATAGCAATTCTTTGGAAGCAAACAAAGGAGGTGGCTGTAACAGTTGGCTCATAGGGTGGCCATGTGTCTTTTTTTACAGTCCTCTATTTGAAGGGATGCCAAAGCACTGTTCTCTATTTTGAATGCATCCTCTATTTGAATGGGTGCCCAGTCCAAGTCCTGTTTAATGATAAAGAACCATTAGAAAGGAAAGCCAGAGCCTGGAGTTCCCAATCAAGATTTAACACCTGGACAACAGCTGGAGTAGGCACACAGGTCACAATCTTCCACACTATGGTGAGATGTATTTCTACTTCAATTATAGTAATAATTTCTAAATTTGTGTCTATATATACACATTAAGATATGCAAATATCACACAAACAAGCCTCCTCTATTGTCTTCATCTTTGGTACTTCACAAGTGGCCACCATATCCCCACAACAACAGCCTGGCCTTTGGTCTGATTCAACATGGTTCTGTTTATGTTCTTATACTGACTACTGTCCCACATGATGCTTAGTTCCCTCACTGAGTATGGAGAGCTATGTGCCATTGATGAATGTACTTCATGAATTACTGCATGTAGGGCAGATAGTAGGGGTGTGCACAGACCCCCCGCTCCGCTTCACTTCCAGATCTGCGATTTGTGGATTGGGCCGCTCCGCCCCACCCCCGCTCCGCCTATGTCCACTCCGCTCTGCTCGGAGCTCCGAATCCGGATCGGAGCTCCGTTTCCCCCCCCCATAGGCTTGCATTAAGCTAAAAAAGTATACAACTTTTTTTCTGTTCAAGTTAGAAACCTCACGTTTGGCACCATGAGACCTCATGGATGTATACACACGCACGCCAAGACTCAAGGCAATCCCATCATCCCCTGATTTTTGGGGAATTTATGAAAACCGGGCACCCCATTCACACCCCTTTCCATAGCTCCGTCAATTTGCACGTTAAAAATCTCAAACTCGCCACCATGATAGCTTGTCCAGGGATACATAAGCACACCAAGACTCAAGGCAGTCCCATCATCCCCTGATTTTTTGGGAATTTATGAAAACCGGGCACCCCATTCACCCCCCTTTCCATAGCTCCGTCAATTTGCACTTTAGAAACCTCAAACTCGCCACCATGATAGCTTGTCCAGGGAT
Organism: Elgaria multicarinata webbii; assembly: GCF_023053635.1. Classification (NCBI taxonomy): domain Eukaryota; kingdom Metazoa; phylum Chordata; class Lepidosauria; order Squamata; family Anguidae; genus Elgaria; species Elgaria multicarinata. The sequence goes on from NC_086171.1 coordinate 131,174,702, forward strand.
ACATACGCACGCCAAGACTCAAGACAGTCCCAGCGGCAGAGCCTGGTAACCCCCCCTCCTCTCCCTTACCTGCCTCCGTCCGCGGTCCGTCAGCGTCTTCAATTGAGCCCGCGGTTCCACCAGGAAGTCTGGGCCGCAAGCGGCCCAGGCTTCCTGGTGGAACCGCGGGCTCAATTGAAGATGGCGACGGACCGCGGACGGAGGCAGGTAAGGGAGAGGAGGGCGGGGAGGGTGGTTACCGGGCCCTGCCGCCGTCGCCGCATGGGCGACAGCGGCAGGGCCCGGTAAACCCCACTTACCTTTCCGGCAGAGCTCCGGATTGAGGTGAAGGATCCGCCTTCACCTCGATCCTCTTCGCCATGCTCCACCGGCCCCCCAATCCTCTTCGCCTCTACCTTAAGGGCAGGCGAAGCCCCCCGCTCCACTCCTGCTTCTCCGGTCCGATTAGAAGCGGAGCACATCTCTAGCAGATAGTGGATCATGCATTAACATCCTCATTTCAACCTGTTCTTTCATGTTGGTCTTTCAGGCCTTAGCTAGACACTGGAATTGTCCCGGGGTCATCCCTGTTTATGTAAATGACACACAGGATATCCCGGGAGCAGGCAGGTACAACCCCAGGACGATCCTGGGATAAACCTTAGGTCTAGCTAAGGCCATAGTTTCCAGAGGGCCAGATAACTCTGTTCCAAAGGCCAGAATTATCTCACAGAGCTATGCATTGTCCATCTCTGGTGTAAACTGTTCAGGTACAACTAAATCTGATTTTATAGGATGTGGCTGAATAGTTAACTTAATTAGAATCATGCCTTAGGGGATATGTGTATATATATATATATATATATATATATATATATATATATATTCTTCAATAGAAAACTGGAATAAGAGAAGAAGAATATATAAATGGGAGTTAAAATCCTAGCAGTTTAATATATTTGGGTTTTGTTTATTCTAGTGCTTAGAACTTTGCCAGAATTCCCTTGTTTTTTTTGTTAATACAGGTTCTGCATGGTTTCAATTGTCTCTGTCTTCCTGAAAGAGAAATGAATGTTTGAAGAAGTTAGTGGAGCAATAAGAGAAAAACAATAGGCAGATCCTGTATTTTCCCAGAAATAACGAGACAAAGCAACTGCCCAGAACTTTATGGCTTTGGAAACTAGTTACAGTGGTAGGGTCCTTGAAAATGACAACAGAATAAAATCAACAAGACATATTTAGAAAACTCAAAATGGTTCACAGATTAACAGCCTTTCAAGTTGCCTTGACTGTAGAGAAGAATCGACACATGGTATATTTTGCAATGATGTCATTTTTGGAGAAGTGTATTCGGGCAGTGAGAAGCACTGGTCTGCTCTTGAGAATTTCATGCTCAGAGTATGGCTTCTCTTTTCTTCCTATTTACCCTGAGGTGATAGGCTAACCTTTTTGTTATACAGGAGTAAGACATTTTCATCTGGAGCAATGAAATAATACAAATGGCACTTTTCATAGCCTATTATTGCCAGGGAAATTTGTGGCCATGAAAATGTTGGTTTACTAAGGCCAGCTTCAACTCTTTTGCTTTCCAAAATAATATTTATTATGAGTTCCAGGCTCAGCGAATAGCCAATCAGCTGTGAGGGGCGTGTGCATGGGTATCGAAGGTGTGCGGGGGTGGACCTGTCTGCCATTGCCACATGTTTTGGATGAATATTGGTGTGTTTTACCGCCAAGTGTGTGTGTTTTTAAATACAAACATATTTCTGTGTTGGAGCACGTATTTGATGGAGTTCCTAGCCCCCCATGTGTTGCTGCACATCTGCGCTCATGTGCATGCCTCACGAGTCAGTAAATAAAAAACCCTCTGCCATGTAGCTGTGTCATCTGCCCAGCACCTGCCACTTCTGCCAATCCATATACGCAAGTAGCATAACAGGGCACACGCGCTCCCGCAATGGCACTCCTGAAATTGCAGTATACATCAGTGCCCTGTGCCCTGTGACTGTCGATCATGAAAGCAGGGAAGATTCGGAAACATTCCTCTTCCGTGCCGAAATGGCTGCAGGTGTAGATTAGCCCTAAGACTTCTATAGTTATTCCACCTTCAATTATTTCCTTGGCAAGAGACAGAAATTTGACGATGAAGATCTATTAATGCAACTCTACACCATCTTTGAAAACTTCAATTAAGGCACAATTATGCAACCAGTTTTGCAAATCCCTAAAGTTCCCCATATATATATATATATATATATATATATATATATATGTGTGTGTGTGTGTGTGTGTGTGTGTGTGTGTGTGTGTGTGTGTGTGTGTGTATGTATTATGGTACATAGTTCAGAGGTGAAATGTATTGTCATTACATAATTTAGAATAGCGTCTCTTCATTGACGGTGTCCTGACTGCTTATATTGGGCATATATCTGAACATTAATCTCCTGCTGCTTCTGTTGCCCAGCAAAGAGGAGGAATCACAAGCAGATTCACTTAAGTTAAGCAGAAAAGAAAGAAAGGAAAATTGACAAAAAGCTGATTGTTCCTGATTGAAATAACTTGGTTTGATTCTTTCAGTGCTCCCCTGCCCCCGCAAACTTTGATTTGGTTGAATCATTTCTTTGTTGATGGGTGCAGGGAAATCAGCACATCACCATGGGTGTTCTTTAATTCAGGTTGAATCCAAAGTATAACTTTTGATTACGCCAGCAAGTAAACCCAGATAGGATTAAGAAACCCCTCTAGGAACTGAGTGAATATTTGTTGGTACTAAAAGCATCCCCTGAATAGCAATTCATTTTCAACCACAACAAACACGCTTCTCTTGCTTAGATCTACCGTACTCGCGACTACGGCCTCGTATCTTGCGTGCTTTTTGAACTGCTTGCCAGAAGTATGCTTGCTAAAAAATAATTTATGTTACTGTAGGCAGCTATATAGCATGTATATTTTACTCAAATGTTTAGAGCTTATCTCCCTTTTTCTTTTAAATTTCATGACAATTCATTTTTGAACACAGCTTGTAATGTTCTTTGGGTCATATGCAGGATGGGCCATTTTGAAGGACATCTAACATCTTGTGTTCAGTTTCTAAATTTTCTGTCCCTTCATTATCTTGGTTTTGAGCAGTGTTCTTTTCTCGCTGCGTTCAGGCAAGCTGGTGAAATTGTGCCATAATGAATTGATAGTAGGGGTGTGCACGGACCCCCCGCTCCGCTTCACTTCCCGATCTGCAATTTTTGGATCAGGCCGCTTCGCCCCGCCCCCGCTCCGCCCATTTCCGCTCTGCTCCGCTCGGAGCTCCGGATCCGGATCGGAGCTCCGTTTCCCCCCCCATAGGGTTGCATTGAAAGCTAAACAAGTAAACAACTTTTTTTCTGTTCAAGTTAGAAACCTCACGTTTGGTACCATGACACCTCATGGACGTATACACACGCACACCAAGTTTCAAGGCAATCCCATCATCCCCTGATTTTTGGGGAATTTATGAAAATCGGGCACCCCGTTCAGACCCCTTGGGATAGCTCCGTCAATTTGCACGTTAGAAACCTCAAACTCGCCACCATGACAGCTTATCCATGTGTCCACATGGACACCCAGACTCAAGGCAGTCCCATCATCCCCTGATTTTTTGGCGGGGCTCTAACCTCTAACGCACCACCCATAACCCTAAGTCACACCCCTTTCGATAGCTCCGTCAATTTGCATGTTAGAAACCACAAAATTGGCACCATGATAGCTTATCCACGTGTCCACATGGACGCCAAGTTTCAAGGCAATCCCATCATCCCCTGATTTTTGGGGAATTTTTGAAAATCGGGCACCCCATTCACACCCCTTTCCATAGCTCCGTCAATTTGCACGTTAGAAACCTCAAACTCGCCATCATGAAAGCTTATCCAGGGATACATACGCACGCCGAGACTCAAGGCAGTCCCATCATCCCCTGATTTTTGGGGAATTTATGAAAATCCAACACCCATTCACACCCCTTTCCAATAGCTCCGTCAATTTGCACGTTAAAAAAACCCCCTCAAACTCACCACCATGACAGCTTATCCAGGGATACATACGCTGCACGCCGAGACTCAAGGCAGTCCCATCATCCCCTGTTTTTTGGCGGGGCTTAAACCTGCAGACATCTCAATGGGGCCATTTCAAAGGAAATCCCAACATGCCATGAATTGGGGAGTAGAGATCAACCTATATGAATCTTCTTCCACACTTGAAAAATGGATTTGGAACTTCCAAAACTCCAAGTGAGCGCAGGAAGGACTTCCCCCCTGAGTCAAAGCCAGACACACACAACATCCCTGCAAGGCGGGCAGGGGAGGAGAGAGGGAAGGCAGGCAGCAGACATTTCTGGGGGCATAAGGAAGTGAGCCAAGGATAAGCCAGTAATACATATAAAATGGAATAAATAAATAAATAAATAAATAAATAAACGAAGGAGGGGTGGAATTAAAAGCAGCAGTGTTGCTGAATAAACAACAAGAAGAACTTTTAAAAAAAGGCTATATCTGTCTTTTACCAGCAATAGGGGGACGTGCCCAGGGGAGGGGGAAGCAGCAGCTGCCAATTTGACTGGTCAACCAGTCTTTTAAGAAGCAAGGCTGTCAGTTCAACTCATGAAAGCCATTGCTCCACCACGAGAGCTCTGAAAAGTGGAACTGTCACTTCAACTCATGATAGGCATTGCTCCACCGTTTTACTCTCTTTGGAAGGCTCTGATGGCCCTCCAAGTACAGGAGAGAGCGGGGGCACGTCCACAATGAGATGCCCTAGGGGAGCTCATCCCCTTGCACCACATCTTTTCAGTTGTTCCCCAAAGTTAGGGTGGGTAGCAGTGCTGTGTTTCTATCTCTTATTATTGGCTTAGTATATGATTTCACAGGTTGTGTTTGTGCATTTGGTGGGGCTACTGTTTTAAAAAACACTGGGAAAAGTCCGTTCAGACTAAGAAAGAGAAGTTCCCAGAATCCCAAGTTACCCATTTTGCCTATCCCCTCCTCCAACTTTGGGATCATGTGATCATGACCGGGAGTTGACTCTGCCCCTCAGCAATCGAAAAGGTAATCTTTTTCCTGCCTTTACCCTACTTTTTAAAAAATTCTAGCGCGCGACCCGTACCACGCAGAGAGGTGAGAGTAGTCTCAAAATGACCCCCATCCACGACTGTCTAAGCACAAGAATTTTCAGAATGATAGCTTAAAAAACAACCCAGTTATCCCCAATTCTTTTCCGCAATGCAATCCTATGGGCGAAAACCACCGTTTGACCCGCGCTGTCCCTGTTTGTTGACCCGATTTTTTAAAAAATATAGCACGCGACCCGCACGATGCAGAGAGGTGAGAGTAGTCTCAAAATGACCCCCATCCACGACTCTTTGTGCACAAGAATTTCCAGAACGATAGCTTCAAAAACAACCCAGTTATCTATGGGCGAAATGTTTCAAGATGGCGATCGGAGTGCTCCGCGGAAAGAGAAGCGCTCCAAAATGGTCGCTTCTCTTCGCCTTGCTTCTAGGGGTCCGCGGTCCGCTTCTACTCCGCCTCTGGGCAAGGCGGAGCAGGCCAATTCGCTCCTGCTTCTGCGCTTCTAATAGGAGCGGAGCACATGCCTAATTGATAGTGTTGCACAGCAATTAAGAAAATGAGCTGGGGAAACTGCTGGCTCAAATATCACCTCAGCCACCAACTCACTGGGTGGCCTTGAGCACGCCACAATCTCTCAGCCTCAAACCATTTTCTGTAATGTGGGAGTAAGCATATTTGCCTTCCTTACAAGATTGTTATGAGGATTACTGAGATGTGAAGTAGTTTGAGCACTTGGAAAAGCACTATAAAAATATCAAGGATTTCTTAAAAAAATAATAATCAAATGCCATGTTGATACCTAGTTAAGCATAACATTAAAAGCACAACCCTTTGCAGATTTGCTCAGTGATAAAGTCTTACTATATAGAGATGTGTGAATCAGGAACACTCAAGTTCGCTGGAGTTCTTTGAATTCCGTCTCAAAACTCATTCTGACTCATTACAATATTTTTTTTCCTTTTCACCTGAAAATCCACGCATATTTTTGTGCATAATTTTGAAATGTATGTTTTCTTCTCCCATTGAGTAAAATGTATTTGTGCATATTTTTTAAAAGCACACATCTCTTCATGCACATTTCCCCCCCCCCCCAAAATGTACACATGCTGTCGAAAGCATTTTTTTGGGCGGCGGGGTGTCTGTGAATCACATTACAAGCTTGAAAATGAACAGGCTTCAATCACAGATAGGTCTGTGTTTGGTCCTGAAGGTGCAAACTCAATGAAATTCTGATCCAAAACAAACTGAAATGAATTTCTCATATATCCTTAACTGTATTCAATGGGGTTTGCCGGTATGTAAGTCTTCATAGGGTGGCAATTTTGGCAGCTGAGAAATGTGTTGGCCTGAAACATTTTTCCTGTACTTGAAATACTAGGGCAGGGTGCAGAGTTGTTTTGGGGTGGGGGTAGATTGCCCCCCACCTCATGGGCTGGATCACAACAGGAGGCATAGCCCCACTTGATGTCATGGCAGGGGTATGACATTACCCCCTGACATCACCTCCCCTTTTTCACTTTGTTGGCTGCAGGGGTTGGGACTAGGGATGTGCTACGCTGCTCCTCGGACCGGAGAAGCAGAAGCAGATCGGGGGGCTTCGCTTCCCCTTAAGGTGGAGGCGAAGAGGGTCGGGGGAGCAGCAGAGTGTTGTGGAGCAGATCGAGGTGAAGGCGGATGCTTCGCCTCAATTCGGAGCTCCGCAAAAAAGGTAAGGGGGGTTTACTTGGCCCTGCTGCTGTCGCTGCCACCCATGCGGTGACGGCAGAAGAGCCAGGTAAGGGGGAGGGGGCTCTTACCTGCATCCGTCTGTGGTCCCGCAGCTGCTTCAACTAAGCCTGAGGACTCAAACAGGAAGTCTAGGCTGCAACTGTGGCCTGGTCTTCCTGTTTGAGTCCTTGGACTCAGTTGAAGCAGCCATGGGTCCACAGACGGATGCAGGTAAGGGGGAGGAGGGAGGTTTTTTTTTACCTGGCCCTGCCTCTGCCGCCCGTGCGGCGATGGTGGCAGAGCCAGGTAAGGCAGAGGGGGTCTTACCTGCATCCTTCGTGGCCTGTCGCCACCTTCACTAGAGCCCGCGGCTCAACCAGGAAGTGTAGGCCGTGATCGGGGCCTACAGTTCCTGGTTGAGCCGCGGGCTCTAGTGAAACTGGGATGGGCCGGGATAGACACAGGTAAGGGGGAGGAGGGAGGGGGGCCTTACCTGGCACCACTCCCCGCTGCTGTGGATCTCCGATTCGGAGCTGGAGCTCCGCAGCGGAGCGGGCCCAATCTGCAATTTGCAGATCGGGCACGAAGAGGATGGGGGGGGGGGATCCATGCACATCCCTATTTGGGACTTGGTCTTCTTCCACACAGGTGAATCCCAACCCTACTGGCTCTCCTCCCTGCTGGTATTGCTAACTTCAGAGATATCAGGGGGAAACACAAGTAGTGGACTCTCCCACCTGGGCATCCACACTGCTATCTCCTATCTGAAATTGAAGGTAACAAATTGTGCTCTGCTGCTGGGTAGTGCCAGCAGGGGAATCCCCACTGTCACCTCTCATTTCAGATTGGAGGTAGCAGCAAGGATGGCCCTCCAAGGGATTTCCTGCAGGGGGCAGACTTGAATCCTAAGCCCTGCCTCCTGGAGGAACCCCAAGAGGTGGTGTGGCCTGGGTTGGGGTGCTCCAAGGTTAGGCCTGCAGTGCAGAGTTTCTGCACCCATGTATGAGAAAATAAGGTTTCACAATACAGTTGATAGATAGTAGGTTTGACATGCCCAGATCTAGTCTTGCGGGCGCCTTCTGAGTAGTTCCCTTCTGCATCATGAACTCTAGTGAATTTATCTGGTGAGGGGCAGTGCTTGGTGCTAGAATGGGGGGAGGCTGCAATTTTAATTTCTCATAATGCCGTTGGACTGACACGACAGTGTTGGCTCCAAGTTTCAGGACAGACAAAAACAAGCCTTTTTCACACAGCCCACAATTAATCTGTGACTCCACTGCAACATCTGATGAGACCTTCTAACATAAAAGCCTTTTCTTTTCTTTTTAAGGATTGTATTTGTTCATGAAAAGTAAGCCTGCCAGTGGATATCATCCGGGTAGTAGTATGTCCTCTGAGTTCCAGATGCTGAGGAAATGAAATCTAACCGGAGTCCTGGTGCCTATTATCCAGAAATGAAAGAATCACTATATTCCTATGAAATTTATCACCTCTCTCTCTCTGCCATGGTCCACTTTGTATGTGTTAGGATACAGGCATTTCTAGGTGATATGTTACATGAACACAATATATTTAGGTATATTTACCAAGGACATCTTTTTTACTCAAGATGTAGCTCAATAAAGTAGGGGTGCAGAACCTCGGGCCTTGAGGTTCCCCCCCCCATCATTAAGTAATCTAGGTCCAGACTTCTAGGGATGAGAATAATATCACACTTCAGTCATTGTACTAGAAGACAGCTAACAATAGAAATGTGCATGCTTACCCACACATGTACACTTGAGAAGGATAGATGTCTGAGCACTTTTGACTCTCTTCAGTAATGTTCCGATAATTTTGTTGTGAAAAAGTAAGATAATGCAATAATTATTGTACTGTTTTCCATATCAGAAGCCATAGCAGAGATAAACCCCATTGCAAACAGAAGCAAAGCCTCAGCAAGCAATATTTAATTTCAAGTACTGGAAGATGTGGCTTTCATTTATTCTTAGTCTGATCTTTACTTTTAAATGTTCCATTTATCCTTAAAATTCATGTGCTGAAATATAAAGTATTTTTGTTATCCATTCCTACATGCCATCATGCTGAGCTTGAAGGCATTCTACGGTTTTTCTCATGTGATCACTTTAATGAAATCTTAAAGCAGAATGTGATATGAATGATGGCAAGTATTCAAATATGTTCCTTAATTTTGTTTTCTTGGCTTTAGGACACTGTCAGATAATTGTTTCTCTTAACAGGCATGTTGTGTTAACCCTGAACACCCACACTACCATATGTCATCTCCATCCATTGATTGAATTAAATGTAGACTTGCTATAGAAAAAAAATAATGTTTTCATTGCTTTATTTTTATTTTTGAAATATTCAGTGGATACATATGGAGCAATGGGGATACACATATGTTCCAGCATTGGAGACTGAGAGCAGACTAATTTGAAGAAGAAGAAGAAGAAGGAGGAGGAGGAGGAGGAGGAGGAGGAGGAGAACCCCCCACCCCACCCCACACAACTGATGACTAGAAACAGTGGCTGGTTACTGTGGTAAAAGGAGTATCATTGTCTTCTTGTTGTTTACCAGTATTTCCCCCAAATGGGATGACTTCCTTTCCATTTTTTTTCCACATTGTTATTCAGAATGCCTGAGTGGGGAAACATTTTCTTGTTGGGAGCTAAGGCATACAAATTTTGGCCACAGATTCTCTGGGTTATAACTTGAGGCAGTAAGATATTGGAGAACAGATGCCAATGGACTGGATCCAAAAGCGCCCGACCACCTGCAGTGGACTAAATACCTTGTGCTAGGACTGCATGTGAGTAAAATGAAGCTGTAGGTAGGTAGGGATCAGTCTATTTCTTGTCTATTTCAGTCTATATCCATGTCAGTTTTGTGTGTCCCCCCATTCATAAATCTGTTTCAGTTTATTTCTGATTTCAATCTGTGCTTTTCTTCTTTTAAAACAGCATGCAAATATTTGCAACCAACATAGCCCATGCCATCAAGGCCTCATGCGCTAAATGCTGCTTTAACTAAAATAGGTCAGAGATGACAATGGATTTTAAGTTTACAAATATAATAGTTGTTGATATAAAGTCAAGAATTATCCTTTCAATCTATACTTTGCTCTGTTTATTTCTATGTTTATGATAATGGTTATATAGCTAATCATGTGCACATGAGTAGGTGTGTGCATGTGTTGTGGGGGTGGGGTGTGAAAGCAGAAAATCATACGATATAATTTGATATAGCCATGTTATTAAAGGCTTGGAATAGGCCAATACTGATAGAGAATATTTTCAAGCAACTTTGCCAATTTTGAATAACAGCTGGATTTACTGTTGTTGACATCTTTCTACCTCTGCTTGTGAGGAATGTGGATATTAACCACATTTTTCTAACATGAATATTCCCAGAAAGCAATTTTGGACTCATGTCCAGGGTTAATCTGATGACGAAACCATTTTCTTTGCTTCAGAAGGACAGATAATCTTTGACTGGATATTCAATGTTACCCATGTAGGGAAGGCTTAATTTGAGCCTGCATGGACCAGGTCCATTAATGTTTTTATATGTGAGACTGAATTCCCATTTCAACCTTCTCTTATTGTTAAGGAGAGATGGATAGTGATCAAGCATTATGAATCATGCATATCTTATACTATTGTAAGAACCATTCTGAAGGAAGAATCTCTTTATGCACTGCAATTCTAGTGAGCAGCACATATTTTAGTTTCCAAATTGCAAGTTGGAAGTGGCATCAAAGGGTAATATCTAATTTTGCCCTAGTGCGATTGCTAATGATACTGTGCTAGACCAATGTTAATGTAATGTAGCTATTACTTGCTAGAGCAATGGGAATAATTGGTGATTTGCCACCAAATTTCAGCAGCAAATCACCACTGTCCTCCATTGCTTTAGCAACTGCTAGTTACATTGTTCAAGCTTTGGTTTATGCTAAGGCCACACCATTAGCAATAGCACTGGGGCACAATTGGTTACTACCCAAGAAGTGTGGATAAGTCTAGTCAGATGTTATTATGTCCTTGATGTAATTCCATCCCAACAACCACTCCAGTTCCATATCTGAACCAATCCTCTGGTAGCACAATTTGAATTTCTCAAGCAATATTCTTGGCTTATGAAAATTTGCTCTGTGTATTACCTTAAAATGGCCTTCATTGTTTAGTCCACATCTTTGAACAACAATGTTTGTAATGTTCAGTGAACAAGTTGCTTACAGAAAGCTCACTTGGTAAAAAAAAGCAACTAGAGAAAATTTTTGTATCAGTGAGAAAGTTGTTTTATACAAAACCCAGGGCCTTGCTAGACTAGCCGGATAAGCTGGCAGGAAGGCGGGGCAACGGCACGCTAACTTTAGCGCACCCCGCCCCGCCTCCTACACGCACGATGCGCAGGGACTCTGGAAGCCTTGAAGTGTCGGCCATTTTTTTTAGTGTTAAAGGGGCCACGTGCGCCCCGAAGACTCAGGACAAGGTAAGTGGTTTTTTTTAATTAAGCCCCCCACCCGCTCCTGAACCCCCATCCCCCCTGCCCACTCTTTCCCCGCCCTCCCTCCTCGTCCCCGATGTCTGCGCCGCCCTCCGCCATCCCCCCGTCCCCGATATCTGCGCCGCCCTCCGCCATCCCCCCGTCCCCGATGTCTGTGCCACCCTCCGCCATCCCCCTCTCCTACTGGTCCAGCCTTCCCCTCCATCTCCCCCTTGGATCCCCCCCAGCCCGATGGGCACAGTGCTCGTATGAGTGCTGTGCCCAGTCCGTGACTTTTCCTGGCTACTCGCGAGTAAGCGAGTAGCCACAAAAAGCCACGGACCCTGCTAGACCTTCCGCTGTCCCGGCCTGAGGCTGGGACTGCGGAAAAAACGCCCTATAAGCGATTTCGCTTATGGCGGTTCAAATGAAGTCTCAGCACGGCCTGACCCCGGATTCCCCTGTGCGTCATCTGGACGCACAGCAGGGAAACCAGGCCACACTTCTAAGACCTTGTCTAGCAAGGCCCCCAGTCAGTAAATAATAATAAAACCACTAGAGAAGAGCCTTGTATTCCAGATTCATTGTTGGCATTACATAAATACCGGAGGGCATTAGCCTCTCACCTCAGAATTTTGGGTGAATTTCATTGACATTATTAAAGTGTTGTCTTCTGCCTGCTGTCATTTACGGGTTCTGGTAAATTCTAAATTCCTTCAGGCCCCTCTGTCTTGGCAATAAAATGGGGATTTAGTAGAAAAGTCATGAAAAGATTATTACCATGACTTTTTTTTTTTTTTAAAAAAAAAGAAGTATGCTGATTATCACACAACTGGAGCTGATAAATCTCCTTGGCCAACTGAAGATGTAAAGCAAAGAGACTTCCTAATTGTCTCTAGCTTGGAAACAGCTCAGATCTCTTTCATTGCATTTAATCGGAAGAAACCATGCCATCCATATACTATTGTAGCTGATGGTGGGGGTGAGCTGACTTCAGCCTTGCGTGGTTCCCCCCTCTATTTACTAGAACCTCTGTGGTCTAACAATATGTGTGAAATTTACAAACCATGTGTACAGAGGCTCTCTTTGCGAATGGAGAGTGAGAAATAATGAGACGAGACGTATAGCTGGGTTTAAACAAGGGCCACATTTATTAAAGATATGCAAAAGGGGGTGAAGGCTTAAGCGGGCATCCTTGTTTGGCCTATCCACAGGCCATTCCTGGATCGGGAGAACCATTCACAATAAGAGAAGTTGCGCCTACCGCTTCGCCACCCCTCTGACCCACCCCTCATGGGGTAGGGAGGCCTTCCGGTGTCACAACACCCCTGCCACAGGGCTCTGAGTGTGTGAGGAGTGTTGGCCTCAAAGGTAACCCTTATCCCATCAGCTGGCACCGCAATGCTCCCGGTTAAGGGAATATCCATCACCTGAACGGTGCCTGTGAATGTTCACCAATAGCAAGCCCCACTCGAGATGCTCGCACTTACCAGCCCATAACAAATGTGACCAAATTAGAAGAGCCAAATTAACCTAATTAATTCTCCCTTGCTGTCTTACTGTATGGTAGGTGAAAAAACTCATAACCAAGTTAGGATATGAGCAAAAAAATTCCTACTTGGCCCGCGAAAAGGGCAGCCAGCAAGGCCATACTGTCTACAGGGAGGGGAGGGAAGGAGCCACAAAGCGAAAGAGGAACTGGGAGGAGCGAGCAGGGAATAAAAGTCCTTTAGTCTCCTCCCTCATCAGTGGCACCATATGGAGGCCGCCAATGGTGAGCCTCCGCATCCCGTCTCTCTCACCCCCGCCTGCAACTGGCCACCCCCGTACAGGTAAGCTGAGCGTGGGAAGGGGCATTTACGGTAAAGGCATAGCTAATAAGAATCAAGGGAGTATTATGTATGGACACTCGCTTAAGAGAATATCAGTGGATTGCATAGGGATTGCAGCCCAAGTGTTTTGCTGGATCAGAACAAGCTCCACCAAGTCCAGAGGTTTTTGCAAAAATCCCCACCATCCTGAAAGCATTGGGGTGTCCATAGAGAATTGGCTAGACATTGGATCACGGTTTACTTTCTGCCCATCCCTTGTTCCATTCCATCCCTGACTCAGAAAAAATAACTACCATCTTCCTGCATTTGGTGGCAAATATTTTGTCAAAATGTACTCTTGCTTCATGGAGAGTTTAATAACTTTTTGCAAACTTTGGTTAAGTAGCAATCCCACCAAAGGATAAGCCTAATCAACAAGTAAACGTTGAATTTTTTATAGACTCCAGGCGATCGTTATTGTAATGGACATTAAAAGACACGTGCATTTATCAGCCCATTAAAATCAATGTTATTATCCAAATGGATTTACAAACATTAAATACATCTTCCCATAAAACATAAATAATGTAGCCCTGTTTTGACCCTACTGAAGGTTCCCATGCAACGGCAGAATGCTCATTAATAATGTTTTTGGCAGGGAGCCATAAAAGGGCCAAAAGGAGTAGCATTGTTTATCAACAAAGGGAGTTGCTAACTTTAAATCCAAGGACTGCAAATAGGGTTGCTTCACATCTGCATGCTCATTTAGAAGCTCAAAACCCACGATGGGCACTGGTTGCTTGACTGAGGAAGGCTTTTGGAAAAGGCCAGATCTACACTGAGCAGGATATAACACTTTGAGAGTGGTATATGTAATGTGTCCTAGGTCCGAACAGTAGTCCAAACTGTTAACTGTTATGAAGCAGTAGTGTAGGTCCTGCAAAACTTTCTGTGTTAACCCCCCACCCCAAATAGTAGCCCTGTTTAATGGAAGGGAAAAGCAAACAGCTTGTTGTGAAGCCCAGATGGAATGCCATTGTGGTTGGTAATATTGGGTTGAATTGAGGAAGAATTTGTGAGATAGGTGTGTGTGTGTCAGTGAGTGAGTGAGTGAGTGAGTGTCTGTGTGCATGTGGCCCATTCTGAACATAGAATTAAACACACTTAAAAGATCAGTGGGTTTAAGCAACTTTGTTCTTTGTTCAAATTGTGCCTATTGTGTACATGTTAACATCTGGAATATCAACAACTTGTGGTGGATGGGTAGCTGGCCAGAATGTTCCTTCTATGTTGCTGTCTTAGATATCCTTCTAATGTGTGCCTTTAAAAAAAGAAGAGGCTACCAGTTAGTTATTGTTTGCAACTATATATATATATATATATATATATATATATATATATATATTACCTGAAATATTTTTGCTCATCGTTTGTAATCTTGTGAGAATAAATATGATAAAACATGTGAGAATAAGTAGCAAGGAACATTCCAAATATTATTCCACTTTGAAGATGATGAAAGATTGTCAGATGTTTTAGTAAATGTTTCAATTAAATGGATGGCAGGTGAGACGCTAGTTCCATTCACATTTCTAAAGGGCATGGGTATTGACACGCTCACTCTCAGGTGCATTTCTGAAATTTGTCTAGTCACAGAAACAATGAAACACTATTTCGAGAACTTTAAGTGCATTTACAATAATGAAATCCATGTGACTTAAAACATGTTTAGCCTGACTGCCGTTGGTATGAACTACTACTGTTGTTAGGATGGTGCTGTTGAGAACTCATTTCACAATAGTACCTCAGCCAATCAGAAGTTTAAATCTGGTACTTTCTGAGTATTCCTTTCATACGGTTTATTTTTGTTTGTTTATGGGTATTATAGGTTTTTTTTCTATCACGTATAATACCAGGTGGTTTGCAAGAAAGAATAAAGTATGCAAAGATGAGCAAAACATCCTAAACTAAAAGGCCACATGAAAACAAAAGCAGCATAAAAGCAGCCAGCAAGATTAGAATTGGATGACCTGCTTCCTTACCTCTCCATCCCAATGGTCCAGCATTCTGATGGCTCCCCATGCATGGGGGTTGAACGTTGCAAGCAAGGCACATGTTCTATCACGTAGGCTTCCTGCACTAATTTGAACCTTTCATGTTCAAAGAGGAGTATAGTTTGCCTTAACATCTATGTAGATGAGAATAGTTCACCTTAACATCTATGTAGATTTAATACTTCACCATGGCTGATCCTGAAAAAGAAAGGACAGGTGGCTTATAAATATAAAAATAAATCAAAAGTAAAATAAGGCTGTTAATGTAGCTAATAATAATAATAATAACAACCATCATTTTTTTAAAAAAAATCAGACTAATTTAGTTGCACTTATATTTCGTCAAAATCAACGTGAAAAGTTAATAATGACTATGGCCTTAGCTAGACGGGGCTTTATCCCATGACGCACAGAGGATCCCAGGATCAGGGAGGGATGATCCTTCCCTTGCTCCGGGATCTCACCCTGCACTTTAGGCCCACTTTTTCCGCAGTCTCGGGCTGAGTCTGAGACCACGGAATGTTTGTGCAGGCATCGTGGTTTGTCCCAGTTCTTCAGGGTTATTCGCAAGGAGCCAGGAGCCACACATGGGGTGCAGAGCTCCTCAGGCGCACTGTGCCCATCGTGAGTGGGGTGGAGGGAGCAAGCAATTTTTTTTTTAAAAAAAACCACACCTTTTGCACGAGTGCTCATGCACATCTTCTTCTTTAAGAAAAAAACCCAAAATGGCAGGTGCGACGCCTCTCCCTCTGAGGTCATCGCACACTGCATGTGAACAGAGGGGGAGATCTCATGATAAAAGTATCGCGGGATCTTCACCCCTCCGTCCCGCGAGACCCTTAGGTCTACCTAAGGCCTAAGTTAAATCCCACTAATTTCAATGAGAACTTATTATTAAGTTCATCTGGATCCTGCCAATTATTATCGTCATCATCATTATCACTGTTGCTGTTTCATGATGAAGATGATGTGAAAGTTTCATTGGGAGAAAAGTCTTTGCACGTCCTTATTTGGGTCCTCTTCTCCCCCCCCCCCTTTTGAGAGAGACACGTTCATGTTGTTCAACACCACTTCAAAGTGGAAATCCTTGTCAATTTGGAATGCTGACTTCTTTGTTTTGGACTTTCCTTCCTTATTCAGAGTTCTTTTAGTACAGCCTATTATGCAGCTATTGTCCCCTGTAGTTAAGACTAGTGTCAGATAAAGAAGACAGAATGTGGAAAGAGAGCTTAATAGCTTTTGAACCATAAAAAGGTGTTGAAAATCTGACAAGCTCATTGAAATCCTTGCAGTTAGCCTGGTTTTTTCTTTTTCTTGCCATTTTTCTTTTTGCATACCTTTCATGTTTCTGTGTCTAACTATTCATTTTTAATATTACATTGTCAGTTTGGCATTTGAGAATCCTCTCATAATTGTAGCCAAACTTTGCAGTTCAGTACCAGAAAAGAAATATTATTAAGAAATAATAATTAATGAATTATGATTAATTATGATTTGTAGTGATGAGAGTGCATAGCAACCTTACATCATTTTAGAAATTATAATAAACAAGAGATGCTTCAGACATTACAAGACAATAGCAGAGTGGTGGTAAGTCTGTTCTACATTTGCTTTTCATGCAATTGTTCCTATGTACAAGCGTGAATTTTCTTCATGGGGACACCAGTGTCCAGATCTAATGTACACAGATCTCATTGAGTGTGGAGTGGCTCGGCATTTTCTCTCTTTGGGTGTCATAGTGGAAGTTCACTCTTAAAGGCTTAGATCCAGAGACATAACAATGGAAGAAGGGGGGGAGGTGGTTTCCTCACCCTCTCCTTCACCTGGTCGTCCCCTGAGTCACTCCAAAAGCCTGTCCTTGGGGTCAGGGGACCCTTCTGAATAAAGTGGGCTGTGATACAGGTGGGCTTAGGGAAAAGTGGATCATTTTCTTGCTACATTTGAAGCCACCCTTATGTGAAACTAGTAAGAATAGAAATAAGTAAAGGTGTGGTAGATCAACAGCTGCTTGGATTCAGGAAGGATGTACAAAATAAGTACATATTTATACTCTGCTCTTCTGCCTGTAGGGTGCTTAGAGCAGTTTCTCAGCACAACACACACACACACACAAAAGTGGAGCGAATTCTAACGTCAAATGTCATAATTCTGTACCAGCGTCCAGTTTATGAGTCCTGCTTCTGTCCAGAAATTCCAGTTTGAAGTGGCCTTAAGTGGAAATAGTATCACTTAGCAAAAGGTTGGACTATTATTGGGTAATTTTCTCAGTGTCTGAAGAGCAATCTGACCAGTCCGCTTGCTCTGTCTGATAGCAAAGTATCTTTCCTGTAGATTACGCCCTTTCTGAAGGTCACCATCTGGCTTAATGTGAAGGAGGCAAGAATCATATACTCCTGGGACCAAACAGGGATCTGTGTTGACTCTCAATGTATTCTCATTACTCATCAACACTCCTCCTTTGGAGCAAGTCCATATAGTCCTGCTTACAAAGGAACAAAGCAGGATGCATTGCTTCATTTTAAAAATAAGCCCTCAGTGTGTTCATCAAAAGCATGAGTAGACTGTTGAGCAAAGATGTATTACTTCTGTGTTTCATGTGTGAGGGTTTAGCTGTTTTGTTGTATTAGTCAAGGTTTCTCTGGTTTTCTGATTGACAGCCTCTATGGCTATCTGTCTAACGACTGGCACACAGAGACACAGAGATTTCAGATGGTAGAGACAGAAACGTGTTTCTCTTCAGAGGACTCATCTCAAAGGCTGAAGGTATTCGCCATCTCTTAGAGATGTATAAATCCAATAATGCCATAAATTCACACAAATCAGTATTCCAAATTACACAACCTTTGATCCACAGGTAATAAAAAATGTGATAACATCTGTTCACCTGAGGCGAACTTGAAACAATTCCTAGCAGACTCAGTGACTCCAAATGCCTAGATTCCTATCAGTCTTGCTTTCACTGTATAAAGTGGAGTCCAGGTTACATTAATCTTAGATTATTTTAGGTCAACACACTGTAATGTGTGTGTGTGTGCGCGCGTACATATATATATATATATATATATATATATATATATATATATATATTGACAGACTGATATTAAGTGCAGATATGGCATATTAAGCAACCCGAAAGGGAGGAAGAAAAGGTGAGAGTTGTTAGATTAGAAAGATGGAACAATTATAGTTGGGCAACAAATGACATACACAAGGATTCTCATATAGAACTCCTGTTGATTGATGATCTTTGGTAGGTGAGATATTCTCATATTATAGCTGTCCCCTGTTGAATCTCACAATAAATCAGAGTTGCAGAGGAATCATATGGCACCAGTTTGGAAGTTCCATATCTCATGAAATACAGCATGTGGAAAAAGTGGTGCCAGTTCCCATGTTTCTAACGTTACGGAAGTAGGAAAATGAGCAATGTTTTGCTTTGTATCTAACTTGTCTAAAATGGAGTATAGCCATGTGGGATGTGGCTTGCCAGCCATGCTAATGTCCATTAGCTTCCTTGACTTCAAATGCATGGGGATTTGACACCATATTGTCATAACCCTGACCTTGAGCAGCCAGCGGCCTGAACTGTGACGCAAAAGAGAAGGAATCAGCTGGATCAGGAGGATCCATGGCGGCAGTTGTGAAGGTTCTAAACCCAAACCCCCCACCCCAAATTGTAATTATGATATGAATGAACGTTATGTTTTTAATATTTTGTGAGCTGCTTAGGAAGGATTAACTCCTGACAGGTGGCTTATAAATATAAAAATAAATCAAAAGTAAAATAAGGCTGACTTCAGGCCTGGTGGCTAGGAGCCCCATGAGCTACAGATCGTAGAATAGGCATTCCCCCGAGGAACCCGACTCCTTTTCACCAGAAGCCTCATGCTTCCCATTGCTTAGCACAGACTGCACACAAAGCAAGAGGGGCCATGGCTATATCAGATGGGCTGTGGCTCAGTGGTAGAGCACCTACTTTGCAAGTAGAAAGTCCCAGGTTCAATTCCCAGCACCTCCAGGTATGGCTGGAGAAACATGTGTCTGAAACGCTGGAGAGCCGCTTCCAGTCATTGTCGACGATACTGGGCTTGATGGACCAATGATCTGATGGCATAAGGCAGCTTCCTGTGTTCCAAGAGCAAACTGATAGGCAATGATGGAGTGCTAACTAGGCTCCAGGAAGAGGCTGGAGCTTGACATGGGGAAAAGGCCTAGGGCTAGATTTTTTTCTAGATCTACACTACTGATTGACTGTGGTATTGAAGTGCACTGATAACTGTTGGGGCACAAACCACATCCCATATACCGCTTTCATAGTGTTATTTTCTGCTTTTTATTCCACATTCATAATGATTTGACTCAAGGTGTAGATCTGGCCCAAATTGAGCAATACTCTTTGTTGGAGCAAGTTGAGGTACTTCTACCTGACTGACTTAGCTACCCTCAGATGTCCATCACGTTCAATGCGATATCATTTTTGTTCATACTTTTAAAAAGCATGTTTCTCATTTAATTTGTAGTTTGGACCTTCGTTCCCTGTTTCTACTTGCAGCGCACTTAAGTGTGGGTTTTGTTGGCCCACTGTAGTCCACTGGACCATATCATCAGGCTGCTAAATTTTGTTCTTACCTCCACTAAACCATGCACACGAGTGTCCATATTTTCATATGCAAAATGGCGGAAAGGTCTGTGTTGGTTCCATCTAAGCTGAATTATGTGCAGTGTCAGCATTTTCTGGGACATTTTCTGTCATCCGGTGACTGACAATATGGACTAGATTATAACTCAACTGGTGCAGAATATGGCCTCCTGTGTGTTGGTGGGAGAAAGGCATGTACGGCATGAGCTGCACTGGCTGCCAGTGATTCTGAGCCCAATTTAACGCGCTAGTTTAAAGCCTTAAACAGTTTGGGACCAAATTATTTGAAGGACTACCTTCACCCATATCAGCCTCCCTGCACTTTAAGATCAGCAACTGAGGCCCTTCTCACTTGCCCACCTTTGAGGACAGTTAAGTGGGGGAAGTACACGAGAGAGAGCCTTTTCTTCAGTGGCCCCCTGCTTCTGGAATAGGTTCCATTGGGGGGGTCAGTCAGGCCCCATCATTGCATGCTTTTAGGAAGGCCCAGAAGACTTACTTGTCTTCTATGATCTTTCCTTGACTATGATTTATTGGATTGTTCTGGGTTTGTAGCTGCAATTGTGTTGTAGATTTTTAGTGCTGTCTGGTCCAGATGTTTGTTAGTTTTATGCATTGCTTTGATCTTTTATAACTGTTTGGATTTTTACTATAAGGGATGTTGTTTTCCTAAGCCACCTTGGTACAGCTTCTTCCCTAAAAGGTTGCTTAGAAATATTTTTAAAATAGCTAAATAAATAAATAAATACACAAAAGCACGAAAGCACCCACAGTCTTTAGTCATGCAACTAAATTCCTTCAGATTTATTTTCTCTAGGTACTAAAAGTCCACCTCTTTTACTCCAGGCCTGCTTGCCATTTGATCAATGTCAAAGTACCTGAAATAGTGCATAATTAAGCATCAAGCAGTAAAACATATAAGCTAGAATTTTCACTTGTTCATTCATTCATAAAAATTCAACTTTGTCCAGTGTTTAATGAAGCATGTTCTGGACAAATACCAAGGAAAAATGCAGTTCTTCTGATGCAGCTTTGTGTTGTTGGTTTTCCCCACTTTTCCTGAAGGCATGGAGAGACTGTTAGAGTCACCTGCAGCTCCTACATTGTTAACATTAACTATCCAGAAACAAAACATGTATGGTGCAACAACAATACATTCTTTATTTGGAAGAATGACTCATATTGCTTCAATCCAGCTTCCCACAGATTTGAGTCTTTAATAGGGACATAAATAAGCAACCTTAGCATATGTGACCTCCTGACCAGAGAGTGTTAAACTCCAGGAACTAGATTGCTTACCACTTCTCTTTCATTTGAAAGCCTGTTCATCATAGTTCTGCTTTAAAACATTTGATTTAATATCAATCCTGGCCTATTATAAAGTAAATGTTGTTCAGAAAGGCCAAGAGCAAAATGATATGGGGATGTAATTATCATGCAAGAGGTTGAAAACCTCTTCATTTAAACCTTTAGTGAGATTGACCCAGGTCTAGGTACTCACTACTCACTCTTTAAATAATATTCCATGCATGTAGTTATTAATATGATATATACTATGGTGATGGGTTAATAACATTTGAAACTTGGACATCAATGTTCTTGAAATGTGAATTTAGTGTAGAAGACACTAATAGCCTACAAACAAATGCTGCCTTTTCTAACTAACCTTTCCCATCTTTTGGTAGTAACTCACAGTGCTCTTAGTAGTAGCCCATAGAAAGTGCAATCAAGCCAATATTTGTCACTCAAAATTAGAGATGGGAGAACAAAATCCAGTTTGAGTTGGATTGTCTTAGAAAGCAGCTGATCCATCTCTCCTGAAATAATAGATTAGGGTAGGGATGTATGAGGATTTCTTTTTAGCTCAAAAAGTATCTGAGAATGCCCTGCTGAAAGCCCCAAACACAACCATGAATGCAAATATGCGTCCACTGCAAATGTTCGCAAATTGCCAGATGTGTGTTCGTGTTTGATATGTGCAACTTTCCCAGTTTGACTTTGCGTGCACTTCCTAATTTGCACAAATTTCCCTGTGGACAGAATCAGACCAGCTTTAGTCTATGGAAGAAGGTTACACAAATACGGCAATTTGTACAAATTTGGGGAAATTTCACATTCGATCACTGCTCATTTGCACAATTCGTGCTGAACAAGCACCAATCATGAACATGAATGGGAATCAGGCACAAGATGAACAGTGAGATGAAGTTTGGAGAATTGCTCCTTCGCCCATCCCTAGGTTCATTCCAGAGAAGAATTCAGAAATTTTAATGCTCACCTTGTGTTTGTGGAGAGCATGATGAGCCTCTGAGATACATCCTTCAGAGTCTAGACTCTAGACAATAGATGGGAGAGGACCTCTTGCTCAGTGAAAGATGTTTTGTATGCAGAAGGTTCTAGGTTCACTCCCTGGTGTCTTCATGTGGAACTGGAAAGTCCTCTGTCTGAAACACTGAGAACTGCAGCCAGTCATTGTAGAGTAAGGGTGCAGAACCTAAGGGCCAAGAGCCAAACCTGCCCTCTGGGGCTTCCCAGATGACCCCACCCCTTCACCTGACCCCACCCCTTTCCTCCATCCACTGATCATTGGGTGGTTTCCTAGCTTTTCTCTGGTTTTCCTTGTTCTAAAATGTTGAAATGTCTCTCCTAAGGGTTGGTGGTTGTTGTTGTTGTTGTTGTTGTTATTTATTGCATTTATACACTGCCCCACTCTTTCTGGGTGGTTTACAAAGATTAAAACACAGATAATTAAAAACAAAGACACAAAATTTAAAACCACAAAAAGCATAAAAACAGATTTGACTGTTGGACTCGATGGCCTTATAGGCCCCTTCCAACTCTACTAGCAGCTTAACTTATTGTTATATGCTCACTACTTGCAGTACTACAGACCCACATTATTTAAGTCTATGGCCTGGTTCAGACAACACGCTAAACCATGCTGCTTAACCACAAAATGGTTAATGGAATGCATTAAGGTCAATGCATTCCGTTAACCATTTAGTGGTTAAGCAGCATAGTTTAGCATGTTGTCTGAACCAGGCCACTGTTTTCATCATACAGACACAACTAAGATGTCTTTGTTACTCAGACGTTTTGTTGGCCATCTGAAAAACAAAGCCTTGATACAGTACTATTACTGGAACTTGCCCACCAATCCCCAAAGCAAATGTGCATGATCCAAGACAAAGGTTAGCAACTTGTGAGGCATGGGGCCCATTCCAACTCCCTGGACACACTTCCCGGTAGGCTGCATCCCCCCCCTGAGGCTGCCTCAAATTATAACTTTTAAATGGCATCTGTAGTGGCTATGGAGCACCAAAAGGCTTAAAATTCACTTTAATTTTGACATTTGGGGCACTCTGAAGTCACCACGCACACCTTTAAAAAAATGAATCTGGGGACAGTAGGGGATACAGGCCACATGTTGCTCTCTGATCTATGAGAAGTCACTTCAAAAGTCTTATTAAACAGGTATATTTGGAGAATCAATTTTGATTTTTTAAAATTGATTTATTTAGCAAGGTAAATAACAGCCAGTCACAACTATGTCCCATTGAAAAAGATGGAACCTATGTGCATGCAGTATTCACAGGTAAGTGTGCAAAGGATTATACTAGTCACAACTATAGTGAAAGCCAGGATCAAAAGAGGAGCTGATGTCACAGTATCCCTCTGGGGTCCAAATTTGTGGTTCAGCAAGAGCTAATTCCCAAAACTGTTCTAGGTACTAGAAGGGAATTAGAGCTATGGCCCAAAGTAGTCTTGTCCAAAGTAGGTATTTACATGACGCTCCTATTTATTTTCCTTCCTAAAACTTGTATTCTGTGATATTTCTACTCACACTAAAGAGGGTTATGTTCAACCTTTCACAGCGAAACAGACACAGGGAAATGCCTTATCTGATTTGCGATATCTCTAGTGCTCATGTTAAATTGATTCAGCTGGTAGATGAAATATTTTATTAAAAGATTAGCTTTCATGAACAGTTAACATAGAAGTAAACAGTTTGTTATTAACATGAAGGCTAAGTGCTTGCAAATAGGATGGAAGGGGACAGAAAAGCATAGCCAACTCTGAACAAAAAGGGCATTTATTACACAAATGTCCTGCATATCTGTAGGGAAATAGCTTGCGTAGAAGTGGTAGGTCACATGGTCAAGCAGGATTAGGCAAATACCCTACAATAATTGGTTCCAGAGAGTTTAGATATTAAAGTGTTGATTCCCACAATGCCATCTGTTGTATAACTATGTCTTTGCAATGGAATAGGCCTTTCCCTTGGGTTAATATTATTGATTTTTAGAAGAATTGTAGACCAAATAATTATCAAAGATGGGACAATTCCCCTGGCCTCAGTCAGCCTGTAGCTTAGCGCCTGCAATTAGACTGCTTTTATCCCACATGCTGAGTTCTGATGGCTTGCCAATGTGAGACAAAATAGGAGCTCAGTGCTTTTGGAAAAACCCAGCCATGATTCTGATTCCTAAAGGAGTGCTGGCACTTTTTTGTACAATCTGCTGGGCATTTTAAATGTGAAAATCTGATCCATAATACTTTTGGATAAGAAAAAGTGGCTAGCAAAGCAAAACATGTGTGCAAGAGAGATAAAAAAATGTAATTGTGAATAACTTGGGAAATGAATTACATAATTATGGGTGAGGCTGGTTATTTATTTATTTATTTATTAAAACATTTGTATCCCGTCCTATATCACTGGGAGCTCAGGGTGACATACAAATAAAATCAGAGTATAAAACAATAAATAATGTACACAGCTAAAAGCATATTAAACCATTTACTTACTGATGCTTGAAGACTACTGCTTGCTTAGAAAACTTTCTTACAGATGGTATGTTGACCAATCTATTATATGGGTGTAGTGGTATAGTGGCTAAAGTGTTGGACTGGGAGTCGGGAGATCTGGGTTCTAGTCCCCACTCAGCCATGGAAACCCACTGGGTGACTTTGGGCCAGTCACAGACTCTTAGCCCAACCTACCTCACAGGGTTGTTGTTGTGAGGATAAAATGGAGAGGATTATGTACATTGCCTTGGGTTCCTTGGAGGAAAAAAAGGCAGGATATAAATGCAATAATAATAATAATAATAATAATAATAATAATAATAATAATAATAATGGGCATGAGTTATGTCAAAAGACGTTTGGTGAGATCTGGAAGCTGAAATGTGCACATACTTAAGTCAACTTCTTAACAAAAATGCAAAACAGCCAATGGGATCCAAAAAGTATTATGGATCTGCCCAATTTCTCCATCTACAGTTGCTTTAGAACATATTACCATCTTGCTTTCAAACTTTTTCCCCCCATCCATGATGTCTAGTAGCTTACTTATTTAAAATGCTGACACCTCAGGATTCTCACAAGATCTTATGGGTTGTAGAAAAGTCTCTGGGTTGTATGTAGCCCAAGGGCTCTGGGAAGCAATCACCATGGGTATGCAGATGAGGAACATAACTATAAAACTATGCATACTGTGGAGAAAGTGGATAGGGAGTTATTTCTCTTCCTCTTTCATAATGCCAGAACACGGGTTCATCCCATGAAGCTAAATGGTGGGAAATTTAGGACAGATAAAAGGAAGTACTACTTCAAACAGCACACTAGGGATTTGGTACCACAAGATGTAGGGATGGCCACCACTTTGGATAGCTTTAAAAGCAAACTAGACAAATTCATGAAGGACAAGGCTATCAATATTTTACCTTCAGTATCAGAGGCGGAATGCCTAAGAATATGAGAACGTAAGAAGTGCTGTGCTGGATCAGACCAAGGGTCCATCTAGTCCAGCACTCTGTTCACACAGTGGCCAACCAGCTATTGGGCAGGGACCAACAAAGCAGTATATAGTGCAACAGCACCCTCCCACCCATGTTCCCCAGCAACTGGTGCACACAGGCTTACTGCCTCGAATACTGGAGATAGCACACAACCATCAGGGCTGGAAGCCATTGAAAGCCTTTGCCTCCAGGAATTTATCCAATCCCTTTTTTAAGCCATCCAAATTGGTGGCCATCACTACATCTTGTGGTAGTAAGTTCCATAATTTAATTATGCCCTGTGTGAAGAAGTACTTCCTGTTATTTATCCTGAATTTCCCACCAATCAGCTTCATGGGATGACCCCAGGTTCTAGTATTTTGAGAAAGGGAGAAAAGTATCTCCCTATCCACATTCTCCACACCATGCATAATTTTGTACACCTCTGTCATGTCTCCCCTTAGCCTCCTTTTTTCCAAGCTAAACAATCCCAGTCGTTGTAACCTTCTCTCATAAGGGAGATGCTCCAGCCCCATAATCATGTTAGTTGCCCTTTTCTGCCCACGTATACCAGTTGCTGGGGAACCCAAGTTCTTGGGGAACCCAAGTGGGAGGGTATTATTCTGAGCCTCCCATGGGTCAGTGTATGACCAGAATTCTGGACTAGATAGATCTTTGGTCTTGATATAGCACAGCTCTTATGTTCTTGAGTTCTTACTGGCTTTATATACTGCTAATTGCTTGCAGTTCATAGTTGTTGTAGTTTCAAGATGTCTCTTGTCACCAAATGGCATGAAGGACATGGAACAGAGAAAACAAACAGGTACATTTGCTGGTTCAGTTGTTTGATGTCAAAGCCCTGTGTTTTGAGGACAAAAAGGTCCAAGAACTATTATTGCTGTTGTACTAGGCAGGATGCGTTTTTGAAGATTTCCAACCTTCTGCGTTCTTGTTTTAGTTATTTCTTCTTTTGAGGTTTCAAAGGCCTGAAGTACAATAAATAGTATGTAATAATGAGCTTAGGGTGAAGGATAAGACTATGTTTGATAGCATTGTTTTGATATTAAGTAGCTATTATATCCAGGAGCTACAGTTGAGTGTCGGGTGAAGTTATTCATGAACTAGCCTGAATATTATTTTCAAACTGACTACTATCAGAGGTTCCTTAGAAATTAATGGGATAAATACCAGTGAAATAGTTAGAAAATAAAGATATATTGCTAGAATTCATGCACAGAATATAAAGCGCATGAGGATTTGGCACGTGTAAAGGGCAGTATCCAACAGGGCACTTACGCCCCCATTGATTCTTTTCTGTCCCACTGATTTCCTTCCGGAAGTGTTGGGTCCCACCAATTCTGTTGTGCAAGCAGAAGCCATCACAAGGGAGATTTAGCCATTCCCAGGGGGAAGCCCTGAAATGACTGGAAATCCTTGTTTCTGAAAAGAGGTGAAGCTCCCTCATGTGAGTACGGTTGACCTGCCTCCTTCCAGAAACGAGCTCATTTCAGGTTGCCCCAGAAGTTGTGCAAGTGATGGGGGCTGTTTGCACAATGGCATGGGTGGGGAGGTAGAGAATCCATGGGGGCTTAAGCCCCCTGTTGGATTCTGCCCAATACAATGAGAAAATGCTATGAGAGATATTGTGCGGTATTAACGCAAGGAGTTTAGAAGAAGATACTATACAAAATATAGTTTTCCTGTACAGTGTAAAAGATACCTCAGGCAAATACCTGTAAACTATACTGAAATATATGTATAGATAGCTCAGCCATTAAGCAAATTCTCTCTTAGAATGCTATAAAATATTTACTCCAGTAGGTAGAATTAGTCAGTGAGTGCAAGCCATAAAACAGTATGTTTTATTTTTGCAACATTTCTACAAAATCTCTGCAATGAAAGCATTGCATTCCATTAATGGCTCTTTTCCCAGTGTTATCTTAAAAAAAAAGTGCATGCAGTAAATGTCCTTTTGAAATTAAATTTATGAGGAGACTGTCATCACACAGTCAGTGTCAACAATTTATTCTCAGATACAACGTTTTGTAATCAGCTTTTTGGATCATGAAATTAATTAGCATGTAGAAAAAGATACCAAAAAAAAAAAAAGGGGGGGCATTTTAAATCGCCTTGTAAAATTTGTGGTATATTTATATCTGTTAAATAAATCCATTTTAATTACTTGGGTTCATGCACTGGGTGCAAAATAATAAACCTTTTAAATCATGCTGGTTTTTTATTATTTTTAATTGGGAGAAAATGGTTAGGAATTCCGAAGTGGTTTTTCTCTCTCCCTTTTCCTCTCAGTAGTTTCTTATAAGTGCTTATTGTCACATTGATCCTGAACATTAGGGCAGTAACTCCCAAATGGTGTGCCAGGGCATACGAGTGTGCCACAAGAGAACTGCTAACAAGCTGCGATTGTGAGAAATAAATGCATTAACTAAATTCTCCTGAAAATCCCCACTGGCACCACTGCCCCCTCCACACCGCCAACATTTGCTGCCTGAGGTGACTCCCTCAGCCTGCCTAGTGCTGGGGATGCCCATGGTGATACTTGTTTTAGTTACATCCCTTTGGCACTACTTAAATGCACTTTACATGAGGTTGTCTTGGAAAAGTCTTCAGAAACTTCAGCAGGTCCAGAATGCTGCAGTCAGACTGTTGACAGAGCCAGGGTGACTTCCTTATTACAACAGCTTCACTGGCTACCAATCTGTTTCAGAGCCAAATTCAAAGTGCTGGTTATAAGCTATGGAGCACTATGGGACAAGGCTACCTGAAAGACTGGCTTCTTTCATATGACCCTGCTCTCATTTAGGGCTAGGCAAGAGCCCTTCTCTCAGTCCCAACGCCACTGGAGGACTGTGTGGTTGGGAGTGGCTACTTCCATGCTCTAGAACTCCCCAGTGTTTATTTTATTATTTTTAGCCACTTTGAATGCCTTCTAAGTTTTGGTGGAAAGGCAGGATTTAAATTTCAATAAATAATTAAAAAATAGGTTAGTTTAACTTAGGGATGACGAACCTGTTTTCTGTCATGCACAGCAGTTCCTCAGTGATAATCTATTAGTGGTCACATAAGAACATGCTGGAGCAGACCAATGGTCCATCTAGTCCAGCACTCTGTTCACACAGTGGTCAACCAGCTGCCCCCAGGAAACTCACAAACAGGACATGAGCTCAACAGCACCCTCATACCCATGTTCCTAGCAACTGGTGTACATAGAAATACTGCCTCTGATACTGGTGGTAGTAGGCTGTTAATAGACTAGTCCTCCAGGAATTTGTCTAACACTATTTAAAGCCATACAAAATGGTGGCCATCATCATCAGCATGGCCAAATGGGTGGGCACACTGCGGGCAGGCAAAGTCAGAGAATTTGCAAAGTGGTTGGAATTTACAAAGCAGGTCAAGGTCTACATCCCTTAGGTTGCAGTTTCCCAACTCTTTTGATTATGCAAAACCAGAAACAGTCTTTCTTTTTTCTTGCACAGAAAAATTCAAATTCTCAACAATGTTAAGGCTCAGGCTGGGACCTTGGAAGAAGTAAACAGACAAAAGTTCATGGAGAGGGTTTTTTTAGTCCTTTCCCCCTGAAGCTCCCTGTCTTCCTAGATAGCCTCTCCACGGAATCGGGGAACCCCTCTAAGTGCTGTACAGTGAGGATGGCGTAAAGCTTCTGCGGTGAGAAGAGGAAACAGCCCAAGTCTAGGCAGAGGCACCTTGCATGAGCAAAATTATATGAATTCCCTTCTGTTCACAGATCTCATGATCCAAGCCAGAAATTGGTCATATCAATCTACTTAGACACTTCAAGAAAAGGATAGTAGTAATAAAAGATGGCATCATCCTGCCCTTGGCATGCTAGTTGTGGCTTAAAGGTAAGGGAGTATCAAATGCCAAAGTCGTCTTATTAGAGGTCATGGATGCAGTCTGGTGACTGGCAGGTAGCTAGAAGGGGTCAGGTGTGGTTTGGTGGCCACCTTAAATGCAGCAACCAGCAGTCAGTTGCAAGACCATGGCGCTGCTAATCTACCCAAACCCTTCCAGATTTTCTTTGATTCTTGCCTGGTCACCAGGTGAATCCATATTCCCTCATCTGTTATATGCTAAAGTACAGGGTGTGGGAAATGGTGAAATATATCGACAATGTTTTCTTTTCTTTGTAATGTTATCCTTTGAATAGGCTGACTACAGTTCAGATACAACTGGGAAACATGGTACTTATGAGCAGAGGTTTCTTTTCTGGGAATTAGCGTAAATCTTTGGGGAACTTCTGCACGTGTTTAACTGCTAGCCTATTACCCAAGCCAAAGAGTTTAAATGACTTTGGTGTCTATATTTAGAAGCCTGTTTGGAGGACCAAACCTCTTGACTATGCTAAAGCTTATCCATCAGTACTTTAAACCAAAAGGAGATTAGTTTCCTAGGAATCTAAATAACTGAACAGATTTCTCGTCAGTGGTAAATCCCTGCTGAGTGATGGACAGTTCTTTGCCCTCTTCCAAAATATCTTGGATGTTCTAGATGTCCTACTTAAAGCAGCCTAGAAAAACTGTAAGAAGCAATAATGTCTGGGACAGATGCCTGGATGTTTGACTGAAGAGATGCATATGGCAAGTGCTTTGAATAATCCCAGGCTTTTAAATGCTTTAAATTTCAGTGGCTCAAGCATGCTATTCTGTCCCAGTCTGAAATTTAGCATCTGGGACATGTTAGTATAAAAGAATGAGCATAGATTAATTGTTTTTATTGTCTACATCTACAGTGTAATAATTTTATTTATTTAATTATTTATTTTATATTAGTTACTACATATAAATACTGTTCCACATTGAAAAAGATTCTGGATCAGAGAACAATAAAAGATGAAAGAATAAAACACGATATTTAAAATGTGTTATTTCTAAATATGTGGAATACCAGTAAAAACCATGGCTGGCCAATCAAGGAAGGCTTTCTGAAATAATTTTTTTTAAGGAGGCCCTGAAAGCAGAACAATGTTGGTGCCTGCCTGACCTCCAGAGGCAGAGAAGTCCATAGAAAGGAGGCCACCATATTCTTCTCCAATCAGGCTCTAGGTCCTTGTGGCACCAGCAGGACCATGCCATCTGATGACCTCAGTGACCAGGCAGGCTGATATGGGAGAAGGCATTCTCTCAGGCATCCTGGTTTCACATTGCTTTGGGCTTTATACCCATTATCATCAAAATAATATCAGCTACAACAATAATAAACATTTATATGTTGCTATCCCTGAGTGTCTAAGGACTTCACATGGCATCAATGGCAGCTGGGTTTTTTTAAGGGCTCCTAGCTCTTTATTTGGATCACAGCTTGAGAGGGGAGAGACAAGTCTCTCTTCAATGGTTGGGGCAGTCCTGATACCCCCCCCCCCATATATAATTCATAAAGGAATGAGCTGAAACATTGTGGTGTGTTATGCATTAAATATAGACTATAAAGTGGCCCTGAACAATGCTTGCCACAGCTCTGCAATACAGGGCAGCATTAGTATGTCCATATTATAGCCAGGGGACTGAGGCTGAAATACAGTGGCTTATATAAAGCCCCCTGGTGCTTTCCAACATGAGAGGGGCACCTTTCAGCTGGCATTCCTAGTCTTATTTTGTGCTCATTTGTATTTCATCAGAATGTATTGTGCACCATATCTGCCATGTCTGTACAGGGTTGCTAGGCTTATCCTTCAGCCTGCAAGTTCAAAAGGTGATGCCTGTACTCAGGTGAATATTTTCCACAACTCTACAGAGGCCCAAACACATTGGGTTGGTTGCTGAGTTCTGGTACCTGCAGAAAAGTACAACACGTCATTCCAGTACACAACTACATTTAAAACAATGACAACAGTTAACCCACAGATGGAAGGCAGCTAGCATTAGCTAATGCAGCCTTGGCCAGGTCTACACCAAGCAGGATATGACACTTTCAAAACGGTTTGAAAACTGTATAGGGAGTGTG
Source organism: Elgaria multicarinata webbii (assembly GCF_023053635.1). NCBI lineage: Eukaryota > Metazoa > Chordata > Lepidosauria > Squamata > Anguidae > Elgaria > Elgaria multicarinata. Next base: position 131,206,238 of record NC_086171.1, read on the forward strand.
TCCTGGGCCCGAACAGTTGTCAAAACTGTTATAAACCATTATAAAGCAGTAGTGTAGCTCCTGCCCTGGTCGAATAGGGCTTCAACTCTCAGCATTCATGACTATTGGCCATGCTGGCTGGGGCTGATGGAAGTTGGAGGTCCCCAGGTTGGGGAAAACTGGCCTATTGCATGTGGACAAATGCATATTCTTTTCCTTTTAAGAATCAGTCAGTGTAACAAGTGAAATAACCCTCTAACATGGCTTTGTTCCCACCTGCTCGGACCTTAAGATCATCTTCAGGGGCCCTTCTCCGTGAGCCCCTGCCGAAGGAAGTGAGGCAGGTGGCTACTAGGAGGAGGGCTTTCTCCGCTGTGGCACCCCAGTTGTGGAATGAGCTCCCCAGAGAGGCCTGGCGCCTACACTGTACTCCTTTTGTCGCCAGCTGAAGACCTTTTTATTCTCCCAGTATTTTAACACTTAATTTTAACTTAAATTTAAATTTTACTGTTTTAACTCTGTATTTTAATTTTATATCAATTTTGCTGCATGGTTTTTATCCTGGTTGTGCTTTTTATATTGTATTGTGTATTTGTGCTTTTAACCTGTTGATTGTCTTACTATGATTTAAATTTTTGTGAACCACCCAGAGAGCTTCGGCTATTGGGCGGTATAGAAATGTAATAAATAAATAATAAATAAATAAAATTCTGCACAAAAAGTCTACTCCTTGATGAAAGCTTAGAGCTAATTATTTCAAAGTCTAATTGTATTTGTGAAATGGACTGGCCTCCTGCAAATACACCTCATTCCCCATTTGCATATTCAATACAGGAGCATGAGAAGCAAAAGGCAATTTTTTTTTTAACTACTAGGAAAGAAAAATGCTAAAAAGAAGGAGAGGGGAAATCTTCCAGTGTTGACATAGTCTAAAACAATAATAATTCTAAGGAAGCCTATATAAGCTGCATGGGCCTTTCAGCAGAGAATGTTTGACCCATTTGGAGACAGGGAAATTGAACATGGGGCCATGTGAGAACTTCTGGTTTAAAATGAGGGGAGATAAATAATTCCAGGAGCCCCAGAAACCCAAATATTGGGGGGGAGGGCACAAAGTTATTCCAGTTATTCATGGGGCGTGGAGACTATAGCTCACCAATGTAGTGGAAGTAGCGGTGGCTACTCCATTTTGTTTTTCCTTAGCTTTAGCTCCACCTCCACAGTAGGCAGCTGCCAACTGGCATTCTGGGACAAAAATGGTGGATTCCAGGTGGAGGCTGACAGGAAGCGCTCCACTTAGCTTTTTAAGACAAAGTTTTAAAAAGAGAGAATAAAACAACAACAACAACAACAATAACAATGGACCACTGCCATCGTAATGCCAACCCTTGTTCAAATAATTTTGTGCTCCCCTTCCCCTGCAGTAAACAAAATCTACAGGCAGTAAATTGGGGGTTAATCATTTCCATTCAGCACTAGTATAGCCATTTTCTTTTATCATCCCCAGCTAGCAGAATGAATAAATGAATGCTTAGACGAGCATGTTATGGTGGCTCTTAGACATGGTTGGACAAAATGCAAGGATAAGCCAAATATACAAAAGGAAACCAGAGAAGGGGGAAAACTGTTATTCCCCCTTGTTGCCTCCCCTGGCGGAGCTTAAAGAATTTACAATGTAATCATGTGAGCTACATTTTCCCCTCTGGGACTTACCAAAGAAAGGATAGGAAATGTTCAGCCCACGCCTGTGCATGATTACTCAGAAGCAAATCCCCCTGAGTTCATTGGGATTTTTTTCTAAGTGAAGACACATAGGGTTGGATTCTTTAAAAGAATCTAAGAAAACAATAGGAGGACGATTTGGTAAGCTGGAGCTAAAAACCACACAGATCATTCTCAGAACACTTAAGAAAATAAAACCTACTCAGAACGCCCACCCCCACCCCACAATCACCATGCATACACCCTCAATTAAAACAATGCCCCTGATATCAGGCAGTATAATCTGCATTTTATTCCACTCATGAGCAAAATAACAAGTTACTCAGGCCTGCGGCACTCATGAGTGATATGGTCCGTGTAATATCTTCTCCATTGAGTTTCCTATTATTAAGCTTGAAATAAGGAGTTCAGAATTAACTGTGACAATGATTTTATGGGGAGTCGGCATCACCATTAGCTGTTGCCGTTTGCTGCTAATAAAACTTTAAATTTGCTACTACGCCTAATAACCTCCTTGCCACCTAGCTGTAGAATTTGACAAAAAAAGGAGAAAAGAATAAGAAAAGCAATACCCTGCCAAAAATGCAACTAATGAATTCCCCACCCTAATCCCACCTCACTTGAAGCCCATCAGCGCTGCCAGCTAGTAGCAGAGCCTATTATTTACAAAGACCACAAACATGACCTGGAATGGGATGCTATCCTCTGGCTGATTATTTTCAAGTGCCCATTCCTCAGACCCAGTGGCAGCACTTTTGCTGCTTGTGCACAGAACTGACCAGCCGTACATGGCCTGTCAAAAGGAGATTTAATTATAAGCGTTTGCGATACCAGCTGTCAATCCATTTTGAAAGGAGGCACATGAGTGAGCAGGACTAATGTTTTAAACCTTACCAAGGTCTTGTGATGGGTCTGGTGTTAATGAGGGATAAGACTCCTACAGTTTCAAACCGTCACAATTCCACCAAATGATAGAATACACATTTATGGGGCATGATAATAGTCAATGGATCCTCCTGAGAATCCTTCCCATTTGGTTTTTAATCTGTTCCTCCATCCCACCCACCCCAGCGCATTCATTAAACATTTCTCACTCTGTTTATTCATCTTCTGGCTCAGTTCAACTGTGCACGGATGCAGCAGCTATGGGGCAGGTGGGAAAGTAACAAGCTTCTTACTCCTCCCAACCTATAGATTGCAGTTTTTCTGGTCAGGGAAATTGGTGCGCAGTGTGAGTAGCTGGATTGGGGCAGGCACTGTGCACACAGCAAGCACTGACACATTTGATTCCTCATCCACCAAGGGACAGGCACACACATATCTGTTCCAGCACATGCAGGATCCCTAGCACTTATGACTTTTGTGTGCTTGTGTAATATATTTGTGACAAATCAGCATTGAATGAATCAGTCAGATTAATATTCCTTATGACACTGCTTATTGATGATGCCAGGGTGGGGCTACATTTCATGAGTTCCTTATGAGCGCCTTTTGTCTAAAGTTTGATGGAATGGAATGTAAAGAAAATATCTCAAGCAAATTATTCTAATTCAAGATTTATTTTTGCAAACCAATCATAGTATCACAGGGTTGGAAATGTCCCATTGGAGATCATCTCATCCAACCTCCTTCTCAGTGCTGGCTCTGCAATGCAGGTTGTAACTACAATAACCCTGTCTGATCTCTGCTTAAATGTCCCCATTGACTCTACTGCCTTTGGAAACCCATTTTTATTTCTAAAAGTTCCCAAAGTGTCCGAAACTCTGTGTGAGAGTTACGAAACAACAGAGCTCAGATTGTACATTTACATTTAATTACGCAATGTTTGAAATTATGTTGTCTTATTTTGTAACCAATTTTTAATACCATTTCCAGTTAAGCATAATGTTGGATTTAGGAAGCTTAGAAAAACCACATGTGAAAACATGACATTTAGCATGTTAGTACTTCCTTGGCTTACAAATATATAAAGTAGACACACTATTTAGTTTTATTCTTAAAAAAAAAATGGCAACAACTACAACAAAGCTTCTAAATAGCATTTTTAAAATGAAAAAGGGTTGTTTGTTTATTACATTTGTATGCCATCTAATAGCCGAATCTCTCTGGATGGCTCACAACAGTTAAAACCACAAAATACAGCATAAACTACATTATAAAAAAAAAATCAAAGTTTAAAACTACAGGATAAAATAAATACAAAAATCAGAATAACACCTAGCAGTGATGCAGAGATATTTTTTTTTAAAAAATAACAGATTTCAAACAATAGAATTTAATTTTACTAAGCCCTCTGTTGCTCCTTCATGCTGGCAGTTCCAACAAAGCACTCACATAGCACTGTTTCTTGGCTATTGCCTTTTCATAGCAATTCAGTGCTTCTTTCCTGAACAGCAGAATCCAGTGGCAGTGCTGGGATAAGAAAAAGTAGCAAAAGTGCTATTATATTCAAAGTTTTCCTAACTGAGCAAACGTCTTGGTCACCTAGCACTGAGGCCAAACTTAGGATACTTATAGGATTGTATCCAATATAACATAATACTAGCAAGAATATATATATATATATATATATATATATATATATATATATTTCCACTAGCGGCTGCATGTTCCACTACTGCTTATTCAAGTGTTAGTGGAACAACTAGCTCAAACAACACAAAGTATAATGAAACTGTAATGAGTTGTGGAAGCATTCTGCAACAATTTGCTTAATGGATTTCACAAGCGTTTTCCACAAGTGATAGGCACTAGAAGAAAGACGCCATTGTATATGGCCCAGAATACCGATGCAACATGAGTATAAACTTACTCAACAAGTGCAGTGAGCAAGGCATCCTAATTGGAAGAATGGTATTATGGCCCCATGTTTTCCATTAATATCCTATGTTCAGGTACTTCCAACTTTTGATAAAGTTCCAACAAAATACAGTTGCATATATCTTTTTCTGATTAATATGCACAAACACACAAAATCACATACTCTTGCATATGCTTCTTTTATATGTTGTAAGGCATGCTTTAAGGTGGATTCCTGCATTGAACTGAGCAGGGGGTTGGGCTCAATGGCCTTATAGGCCCCTTCCAACTCTACTATTCTATTATTCTAAGCATATCAGTTACAGTCTAAGGTTTATAATTAGTGAATTCCTTTGTTTCTTTAGTGATTTTGATTTATGATTATGTTCCTCTTCCTCCTCCTCCTCTTTATTTTTTTAACCTGATTTCAAAATAAAACAATTTTTCATGGGGAAAATATTACTGATGCAGCATGCTTAATAAGACGTATATATATCTCCAGATTTATTACTGTGATTAGAACATGGCCCTTGAGCTTCTTCCAGTGTCCTACCTTTGAAATTAAGTTTTAGTTTTAAAGAAATAATTTAAATAATACCTCAACACATCAATTATCCTTGTTCAGAAGATACATTCAAACACCGAATCAAACAACCGAATCAAACAATCATACAGGATTCCAGATGACATGAATGCCTTCACATGTACAACTGTAGGTGTGACGGCTTCTTCTTGGCTGTATGCTTGGATTTCAGAGGTCAGGGCAGACAGTCATTTTTTCTTACCAGGGCTATCTTTCAGTGAAATTCCAGCAGTGAGAAGGAGGATGAAAGGCATAATGGATGATCTTATCAAGGACGCTTTGCTGACGCTTGTCTGCCCAACATCGCTGCAAAGAAGACAACATCGTCATTAGCGAGTTGATCAATAGGCTTGGAGAGTCGAAATTCACCCCAAATGTGGAGAAACACCAGGTAATTGCAAAGGCAGTTATTTTTAGAGCTTAGCTTTATATATATATATATATATATATATATATATATATATATATACATGCATGCTAATACAGAAGTAATGGCAAAGCGACTCAAACGATGACAAATCCTTTTCAGCTGGCACAGTGTGATCTATCCTTTGCGTCGCAGGCTTGCTGCCCTCAGAACGGCTGGAGGTTTAATGCATCTACGATCTTTGACAAAGCATCGGCAGAGAGATCGATGGGGCTGCTTTCAGTCCTCATATTTATCACAGGGCAAAGTCATAAATCCCCTTGTAGGGTTTTAGTGATGATACCATTTATTAAAAGTAGTAGGCCAGACAGCCTTGTAATCGGATAGGCAATACGGTGGCAGTGGAAAAAGGACAATTGTGCTGATGTGGTGGAAAATTAGAAATGTGTTGGATATACATGCCACTGGCTTCTAAACATTTTTCTCCCATGGGGGACTCTCTTAATGGAAGTTTCTGCTTATTTATTTATTTATTACATTTATATACCGCCCCACAGACAAAGCTCTCTGGGTGGTTCACAAAAGTTAAAACAGTAAACATTAAAAAGTATACAACATTTAAAAACCGTCAGAGACAGAAAAAACAACATTAGAAACATCAGTATCCATTTAAAAACAACAGTTCTGGGGTCCGTTAGAAAACAAACTTAGCATTGTTAAATGCTGTTAAATGCCTGGGAGAAGAGAAAAGTCTTGACCTGGCGCCTGAAAGATAACAGTGTTGGTGCCAGGCAAGCCTCATCGGGGAGATCATTCCATAATTGGGGGGGGCACCACCAAAAAGGCCCCCTCCCTTGTTGCCATCCTCCGAGCTTCCCTCGGGGTAGGCACTCGGAGGAGGACCTTAGATGTTGAGCGCAGTGTACAGGTAGGTTCATGTCTGGAGAGGCGTTCCATCAGGTATTGCGGTTCCAAGCCATGTAGGGCTTTATAGGTTAAAATCAGTACCTTGAATTGGGCTCGGAAACATATAGGCAGCCAATGCAAGTGGGCCAGAATCAATGTTATATGCTCAAACCTTCCTGCTCCGGCTATCTGGCCACCGCTCATCAAGGGAACACCATTGCCTAGGCTAGAAGTCACCCATTATGTCAGTTCTGTTTTCTAGCACATTTGAATTTGGAAATCTTTCTCTCCTGTATTTGAAGAATTTCATGAATATTAGTAAATTTTCATCAAAAAAATAATTAAAACCAAACTCTCTCCTATCTGCACAAGCCCAGTTCAGTAAGTACAGCTATTTTCAGCATGGAGACGAACATGATGTACCTGCCTGCCATACAGCTATGAAATACCTACCAGAGGGTGGGCGGAGAGAGAGGTATTCTTAATTCAGCACTAATATGGTTGAATACAGTGGAGCTCAAACCCAGACTTTTATGATCTAAGCACTCAAAACCCGGACCGGGATGAAGAATCTGTCCATTTCAGTTGGTTTTTTCCCCATCTCAGGCAAAAGGATACCAGAACAGAAATCTCTTCAACTTGAAGTTCACTGGGCAAGTCATCTTGTTCCACATATTGGTGCTAGCCCCATCTCTTTCATATCCATCAACTGTGCCTCCAGCCTAGGTTCTGTGCTAACAGAACACTTTTGATCTTAGTGAGTGAGCAGGTTGATATGGGAGGAGAACATCTGCCCATCCATACATCTCTGAGGTATCCTGGACCCAAGCTATGTAGGGTTTTAAAGGCGGTCACCAGCATCTTGAATTGTGCCCAGAAGTATATTGGCTTGGACTGAAGGTAAGTAAGGGGAGACACAATTGAGGTGTACAAAATCCTGCATGGTGTGGAGGGAGTAGATAAGAGACATTTATTTATTTATTTATTTATTTATTTATTTATTTATTTATTTATTACATTTTTATACTGCCCAATAGCCAAAGCTCTCTGGGCAGTTCACAAAAATTAAAACCATAATAAAATAACCAATAGTCTAAAAACACAAATACAAAATACAGTATAAAAAGCACAACCAGGATAAAACCACACAACAGAAATTGATATAAGATTAAAATACAGAATTAGAACAGTAAAATTTAAATTTAAGTTAAAATTAAGTGTTAAAATACTGAGAGAATAAAAAGGTCTTCAGCTGGCAATGAAAGGAGCACAGTGTAGGCGCCAGGCAGACCTCTCTGGGGAGCTCATTCCACAGCCAGGGTGCCACAGCGGAGATAGCCCTCCTCCTAGTAGCCACCTGGCTGTTTCTTCCCCTATCATAATACTAGAATCTGGGCTATCCAATGAAGCTGATTGGTGGGTGATTCAGGTCAGTTAAAAGTAGGGCTGTGCACCACCTCAGATCTGAACCCCGAATTTAAAGCAGATTGGGGTGATTCGGACCCTTCTGAATCGGACCTGAGGTGATTCGGGTGAAGGCTGAGGCAGCCTAAAGCTGAAGCCAATTGGCTCTGAAGCTTCAGGCTGCCTCGGCACTTCGGAGTTGACCCCACCCCTAGCCCCCCACCAGTCTCCTTACCTGCTGCCTCTGTTGCCATTGCCGTCTTGGTTCTGGCGGCTTCCGGTGCCACTGCCAGAAATGAAAGGGAGTAGGCCATGCGATTTTAAGATATCGCGGGGCCTGTGCTATGATTAGTACCTTAATATGTACCTTACATAGTTTGTGGCCATAGAGGTACTAATCAGCAGAGGCCACATGATATCTTACAATCGCATGGCCTACTTCCGGTCATTTCCGTCAGTGGAAGATGCCAGAACCAAGATGGCGATAGCAACGGAGGCAGCAGGTAAGGAGACTGGTGGGGGGAGCCTGAAACTCACCTTGGCTTAGGGGTGAGTTTCACCCAGCCTGAAACTCACCTTGGCTTAGGCGCCGAGGTGGGTCGGTCACCCCCGAGACAGCCCTGAGGCTGACTGGGGCTGCTTCGGGGGCTCTGGATCTGCCTCCAAGGGGTGGCTGCACAGCCCTAGTTAAAAGGAGGTACTTCTTCACACAGCACATAGATAAACTATGGAATTCACTACCACACGATGTAGTGATGGCCACCAATTTGGGTGGCTTTAAAAGGAGGTGGCTACTAGTCCTGATGGCTATGTGCTTCCTCCAGTATCAAAGGCAATAAGCCTATTTACACCACTTGCTGGGGAACATGGGTGGGAGGGTGCTGTTGCACTTATGTTCTGCTTGTGAGCAGAGCTGGTTGACCGTTGTGTGATCAGAATGCTGGACTAGATGGAGCCTTGGTCTGATCCAGCATGGCTCTTCTTCTGTCCTTATGGCAACCAGCGCAGATGTTGCAGTATAGGTTTTGAATCTGCACACTCACTAACATCTTTGCTGCCACATTCTGTGTCAACTGATGGCACACTGCCATCAGTGTGGGAGACTCAAACATCATGCCTGAGACACACCCCCCTTCCCGGCTTCCACAGATAATAAGACTGTTGGAAAGTGAGGTGTATGGTACACCAACAGAATCCCTATTCTATCCTGGCCGCCTATCCTCAAGAACAAACATAGATTGCGGGACAGGACACCTGGCCCAGTATCACCATACTCCAGAGTATACCTATGCTAGCTTTTAATTAAATGAGTTTTTGTAGTGTTCCCATGTGATCATCTTTCATATTTAGGGCATCTTTAAATGCTTGTGACTAGCCACTCATGGATCATTTTGATGATGCTGAGAGTCTCCTGTCCTGCATGTCTCCCGCTCCATTTCCCATTTTTAGCATGAAAAAATAAGCCTCGGAAAACCTGACTCTTCTGAAATATGTCAGGATTTCTTAGGATTTCCTGCCATGTGCGGGTGAAGTTGCACTATAAAATGCCCACTAGAGGGCAATGTTTCATTGAACTATATGGGCCACATGGTCTCTGCCCTCTTCCCCATGTAATTTCAGCTCGTTTCAAATGTGGAAGAGATGCAGGAAGCAGAGCAATGATTTCCCCCTGTCTGAAAGTCCTCCCTATTTCAGAGAATATTGCAGGTCATTGGTTTGAAGCCATACTTTTATTTGTAATGACTTGCCATGGAACCATGTGTTACTTTCTCTCTCTCTTTGGTTTCATTTCATGAGCGTGTAGCAGCTTGTTTCTTCCACTGGGCCGTCTCTCTAGCTCTACAGCTCCCTGTTTGCCTTCTCTGTGTCAGAAATGAATTTTTTAAAAAAGCACTTGCACTTTGAACCATAAAACAAAAATACAAAGCTGGAATCAGAAGAAGGAGGTAAATTACTTTTAGTGCTCTGCAAAGAAACTTTCACTTGGCTATTTCCTGTTGTTTTGAAACTCTGAAAAATCAATATAGAAACATATCATAGACTGAAGGCAGGTCATCTGTGCACTAGGTGTTTTTAACAGTCAGCTTTGAAGGCGAAGCTTATGCCCCCAACATGAATCTACAGTTCTTTGCACTAAGTGTCCTGTTGAAACTACATTTTTGCTCTAGCTATCCATCTCAATGGTTATTACTTTTTACTGTTTCGGGCTCCCATCTTCTATTATAGATTCACTGATAGATCAATATGACAGAGGCAAGATAAAAGGCAGTTAGCTGTACATGTCTATTATAAGCCCGAAAACTCAGAAAAGATTTCTCAAGCCAGAAAGGATGTACCTGACAGAAATGATATACAGAAATGGTACATGCTACTGATCTGTTATATATAACCACACTCTTCGTTGTCTTCATTTTTAAAAAAAACCCAAGTTTGTCCTGAACCAATCACCTGTCTGAACATCTTTCTTAATTTTGAGATCCTTCTGGCTGCTCTGCAAATTTGGAGCGACTGTTTTTCCCAAGGGAAAAGAAAGTTGAAAATACAATCTCCACTTCTGAAAGAAGACAGCAGAACATATTTGCTTTAAGGCAGAAGTAGTAAAAAAAGAAGAAGAAGAAAGAAGAAGGACTTCTGACATGCTACATTTCCCAACCAGAGGCAAGTGCAGGATGCTATAAAAATGAAATGGTGATTTGAAGCCATAATGAAACTTTTTTTTGCAAGCAGGTGGTGTGGCGGGAAGGAGCATTAACTAGCTCAGGGGGTTCAGGTTAGCTTCATCTGCTTCCTGCCCATCCTAACAACATCCTATCAAGAGTTGTGCCTAATTATTGGTCCAAACATGTAATCAAGTCAGCTTTTGATCCTCTGTAAGGGTATAGAAACAGGTAAAAAGAACACTTGACTCTGGTTTTGGGGGAGAAGCTTAATCTGATTGCATTCTCGAATCAAGCCCTGCCAGGTTATGATGCAATCCGTATGCCTAATGAGAGTGGAAGCCATTATGCCCATTTTGATCATCTTATGCTGCTCTTTGTAAAGATTTTAAAAAATATGTATTTGAAGGTGGCATTATAGAATTATCATCCACTGCACACATTATTTCCCCCACTACCACTTTATGGCAGAGATGGGGAATATGTGGCCTTTCAGATGTTGTTGCACTGTGTCCTGCTTGTGGGTTCATGGTCAACACTGGTTGGCCACTGTGTGAACAGAGTGCTGGACTAGATGGACTCTTAGTCTGATCCAGCAATGGTTCTTCTTAGGTGCATATGCCGTTGCACTGCAACTCCCATCATCCTTCAGGATTAGCTATGCTGGCTAGGACTGATGGGAGCTGCAGTCCAACAAAATCTGGAGCAGGGCTGGGCCTACCATTACACAGGCTGGTGAGCCTTTATCAGGCAGAAGAGCAGGAAGAGCAGCAAGTTGCACTGCTCTCCCTCCCTGCCCCAACCAGAATGGCCCACCTCTGCCTCCAGTGGCATTTGCCACGGCAAGAGAGCCGTGGCAAATGGCTCTCGAAAGCAACATGCTGGGTGAGCAGCTACCAACCACTTCTGCTTACCTGAGATGCCAACCTTTCTTGTGAGCCCTGCAGCTGGGGCACAAAGTGGAAGCAGACAGGTGGGAAGGACTAAGTGACCAGCCGGGCTGGCTGAGGGAGTGAATGAGCAGCTGGCCACTCCCACCTTGTGCCCAGACATGGAGCTTCCACAAGAGCTGATCAGGTGAGCGGGTGAGTGGTTGGTGGCAGCGGCACTGCCACCTTTTTTGGGGTGGCAAGATATGGTGGGCCAGATCTGACCTGGAAGGTCATGTGCCTTAGATTGATGTTTCCCAATTGAACAGGTTCATAGGTTTCTGACACATCACAAAAGAGTGCAAACACCATTTAATCTTAGTGAGACAGAAATAAATAAATAAATAAGTGCAGCAACGATAGCCCTAACAAGCAAAGACTCTGAAAAACATTCACTTGTACGCAGCTGCATGACTGCCTTTTCAATGCGCTGCTGCTTCTTCTTCTTCTTCTTCTTCTTCTTCTTCTTCTTCTTCTTCTTCTTCTTCTTCTTCTTCTTCTTCTCCTCCTCCTCCTCCTCCTCCTCCTCCTCCTCCTCCTCCTCCTCCTCCATAGTCACTGGTCTTGTCCATCCCTGTTTTGCAATCAGGAAAGCAGAGATTAAGACTGGATTGCATAGCTAAGAGTGTTGCAATTGGACTTCTTTTGCAATCCCTATGCAGTTGGAATTGAGCTGCTTCAGGCTACAGTATTAATACTCTATACCTAAAACAAATACTATAATGACTGTCCTCAGAGGATCATTGTAGGATGAAAAAATAACAAAAATGGCAATAATTAAGTACACAAAAACTCCTATGGGAATAGTAAATAATAACAATTGTAAATAAAATCTTTAAATCCCATTTATTTCAGTGGGGGGATTTTAGCAAGTGCTTAACTCTTCCATTGATATTGGTGGAATTTGTGGCTGGTTGTGCTCAAATAAAATGACTTGGATGCTAAGATAAATTAACTTGAGTAAGTCCAAAGGAGGAAAGTTTCCTCTCTCTTTCTCCCCCTGCCCACAGATACTTGCAAACTCCTTTTCAGAAGGTTAGGTTTCCCCGCAAAGGTTTTTCAGGGTCTGCTAGAAGAAAAAGAGGGGTGGGAAACTTTCCTTCCTTGAAAGTTCTTAACTTAACTTAGGATCCAAGCTAATATTCTTTCTTCTTGCAGCCATTTATTAGTTTTCCTGTCAAGAAATGACTTCTGGCAGCTATTTGATTTTTACTCAGTACATCTATGACCCTGCTGTTATCTGGTCTAGGGAACAAAGTTGATCTAATTCAAGGCCTGTCCAACCTTTTGTGTCAATGGGTATATTTTGAATTTTGAGACAGTGGCCAGACTGACACCTTGTGTCAAATCATTATGAATAAAAAAACAGGATATCACATTATGAAAGCAGTGTATGGAATGTGGATTGTGCCCCAACAGTTATCAGTGCACTTCAAAACTGCTATAAAGCAGTAGTGAAGATCTAGCCAGAAAACTAATTTGTCCAAGAACCTAATTTGTCCGAAGCAGCACCAATGGGGTCTGAACTTCAAAACAAAACATCCACCACTACTCTTTTGAACGTAAATAATGATGGTGCTGAGGGCATAACTTTAGTTTGCAGCATGCCAGCCTACTGGGGTAAAACAAGAAGGAGGAGGAGGAGGAGGAGGAGGAGGAGGAGGAGGAGGAGGAGGAGGAGGAGGAGAAGAGGAAGAAGAAGAAGAGGAGGAGGAGGAGGAGGAAGGGTGGAGAGCCTGATGGACATCAAGATGCAAACTGATGGGCACCATGTTGGAGAACCCAGAATCAAATCAAACTAAGTCAATAAACAGATAAATAAATTTCACAAAATATCTCTAGTGCATCTAAGAGGGAAAAATGAGGAGTGAGAAGGAATCAGGAAAGAGAGGTTCTGGAAAAGTAATCTGGCATTGAGACTACAGTTTGCCAAGTATCTCTTGACACATGATTTTCACATTGGGAAAATAAACCATGGCACAGTTCCAGGATAAAATCTGATATCTGGCAAGCCTACTGAGAAAACTGTCTACCAAACTAAAATTTAAGAGAGGAATACTCTCCCGAGTAGTGCTCTGCTTAGCTTTTATGTAAACTGTAACCGTGATATTGTACAGTATACACAAAGTGATTTCTGACGACTCTTCTGAGATTTTCTATGTTCTCGCTAGTACCTATGTGATGTGGTGCCAATAGTAATTGTACACATAAAGTGCTTCTTACCTAGCTTGCCTTGTGATATGTGTGCATCATTTCAAGAGGACAATGCTGATGAAAGACTGAAAACGCTTTTTAAAAAAATCTCTCCCACAGAGTTGCAGTGCACCGAAGCATCGATCACTAATTCCAAACTAAAAGATCAATCTTAACCCCATCTATAACAGGTGTACATTCAGCCACTTTGAGCTCATAGGAATTGTTTTGCAATATTTGTGCCAATATTCAGCTTCAATATAACTGAACAGGTGGCAGCGAGACTTTAGCAAATAGAAAACAAAGACAGGATGAGAAATGAAACTGGTAGAACAAAATTACTCTCCTCTGGACACACCCCTCCTAGCATGTCCTAAGACCTAAGCTCTTCTGCCAGTAGAACTCTGGAACAATTTCAACCTTCTCTTTTGTCCAGTGGCAACAGACGGTTTTTGTTTAAAATGAACTAGCTGTGGTGGGAGGAGTACTTTTGAATGATGTATGACAAATCTGAGGAATGCCATTGAAAACCTGGATGGCATCCTAATGAGACTTCACATAAACATTTGATCAAGTAGCTGCAAGTTGTCTGTGGGTTATTCTGGGAAGTTTGTAGACTTTGGGCTCTACAACATGATTTCAGCATTTATAAACGTCAACTCATCTGTTTATAAGAAAAGCTAATAGATTATTTGCAGACATTTTAGCTTCAGAAATTGCTTCTGTAATCTATTTCTATAGAATCGGCAAAAGAGGAAGCAGACATATTATGGGTCAATACCAATGAAAGGCCCTCCGTGCCGACATAAGATTCACAGTCCATTAAGTTTCAGGTCTGCCCCAATATGGATTCCTCTGATGTATGACTATTACATCCTATTTTTGTTGACTCAGTTCCTATGTCAGCACACAGAACTAAACATTTTGGCTTCGGCCCAGGAGAAAGCTGTCTGTGGGAGATATGTTTCTGCTTCCACCACCATGACAGTAATGAGGAACGGGCATTAGCTTGATTTGCATAACATGCACTTCCAAGTAAGATTGTATGTCAGTCGGAGACAACTTATTGTGATGATGCCCACAGCATAATATCTGTTTTGTGCTATCAGCATTTATTTATGTAAATTCCATCATTACAAGGGGTCATTTTCCAACCTTCTACCATGAAATCACTTTCTCTGCCAATAAGCAGGAAGGCAACACTTTGGGAGAATGGCTAGATATATTCCTGAACGTGGGGTGGGTAAGGCTTTGGGTTTTTCCAAGAATGACAGCTATGATGACAAAACTAAAAATTGATAGCCCACATGTGATCAGTTTAGACAAATGCTGTCAAAAAGGCACCCTTTGAAAAGCTTCCCTGATTTCCCTGTGTTTCTAATTGCGAGAATTTATTCTGAAAGTAATTTATGGACTTAACATAGCCTAGATAGTAATAGCAGGTTCATTCTCCAAGTATGGATCCCTAGGTAGCCAAAATGGCTCCACCCATGCACAACCAGGAGGTATCCATTGGTTTGGGAGAATCCCAAGACTTACAGAAATGTACATTTTAAAGAAATATTTAGGAAAACAATGGGAGTTGGTGGAACAAAAAGTCTAACGATGACTTTAGTGGTCATGGCATGCTGACTGGTCGTTGATAGGGTGGGCATGAGGGAACCAAGAAAGCTGGGGAGCAGGAGAGATCAAATCAAGTGTTCTGGAAGAGGGTATAGTAAACTGGATAGATGGAAAATGGAACAGAGCACTCCACACTGCAATATTTTATTGCAGGCCCCACTTGTGTGAGTCTAAACATGTGGATGGATCCTGAGTAGATTGGTCTTTGATCATCTCTGGATGATCAAATGAATGTCTTCTGTGATAAGGAGCAGAACAGTGTAATTTATTCATGTCAGAGGTAAAAAGAAAATAATGAACAATAATCTTTAACTTGTTACAGCAGCAATGTGAAAAAAAACCCAATGCAAGTGAAAGGTTGTTTTCTATTTCATTTGTACATTGAGATTGCCAAAATACTTCATCTCTCTGTCTCTCTCTCTCTCTCTTGGACAGGAGAATTAATGCTCAAATCTAGAAAAAGGTGTGGTTGATGTTGGCAGGAGCACCTATATGGATACATGAAGTAGGAAGAAAGCCAGAAAGTACTAATATGAATGAATACCTGCAGCATGTACTGAGAGATGGCCCAAGATGTTCATAGAATCATAGAGCTGGAAGGGGCCATCTAGACCATGGAATCCAACCCCCTGCTCAGAGCAGCAATCCAATTTTAAGCATCTTTGACAGATGTCTGTCCAGCCGTCCAGCCTCTGCTTGAATACCTCCAGGGGATTGCCATTTCCCTAGGCAGTTGGTTCCATTGTCTGACTGCTCTGACCATTAGGACATTTTTCCTGATGTTCAACTGGAATCTGGAATAATGGGTTCAACAGAACCCATTATTTTGTGTCTTACAGTCTTGGATGACAAGAAAGCAGCTTGCTGCCCTCTTCTGTGTGAGAACCCGTTAGATACTTGAAAAGTGCTATCATATTCCTGTTCCGTCTTCTCTTCTCAAAGCTAAACATACGCACTTCCTTCGATCTTTCCTCACAGGACTTAGTTTCTAGCCCCATAATTATCTTTGTTTCCCTTCTTTGAACTTGTTTGGGTAATGGAGGCAGACGATCTAAACTGAAATAGATATGCAGGGAGTTTCTTTCTGCCACTAGATCTGCATATAAATCTGCAAAGAAAGGTATATCTGTACAGGGGTGGTTTTTTTGTTTTTTGTTTAACTAGAACACACTCAGAACCACTATTGTACATTTGAACTAAACCAAAGAATTTAAAAATTTAAGGTGCAAGTTTAGTGTAAAGGCTCTATGAAAGGCTGATATTTGCTTCAGGTTGTGCTTATATACAAGCATCAAGAACACATTAAAGTCAACACTTTAATATGCTGAACGGTGTGTTTGTGTGTCTCATCAAAGCTTTCTCCAAGACCTGAAGGTTCAGGTCTTTGGGGTGTGTGTTATTGTTTCTGGATCTAGGACAAGGTGACCTAAGTCTTGGGATGGTTGAGAAATTCACTCTATCAAAGTTCTATCAAATGGATTTTTGCAATTCACACCTCCCAAGCCTTTCCGCAAGCTGGAGAGAGATGCCATCCAAAATTGGCATGTTTGCAAGCTTTCTGAAGAAGCTTGTATTGTGAAAAATGTGCACCAAAAATGTATATATTAGGTGCACAAAATAATATATTTGAGAAAAGCGCTCAAAAGCCTGGATTTCAGCAATGTAAACGACTTGGGGAAAATGTGTACATTGAAAACGTGCACAAAGATGTGTACATTAATGCAGACCTGGGGGAAGCATGCAAAACATAGTGATTTCTGTACAGGTTCTGTGATATTCACAGTAGCTTTGGCATCGAACTATGCTTCACTTTATTTTGATCTAAAACGTGGAGGGGGAGAGAGTCTTCCAGCCATTGCACTGTATTTATCTGATAATTAACCTGGGATAGAGAGAATTAAGCAAGCATTTCATCTTTGGGTGACATCTGCACTGTTTGTTACATATAAAGTTATTTTAAAGAGCCGGAATTCGAGAATGCTGATATCAAGGATGCATAGTATTGATAGCAATGAGAACAACAGCAAAAGGCTTATGTTATTTAATAGATTTCTGTTTCCAGATGTTCCGATTTGGAAGGAATCTTGAGCAGATCTGGATGCTCAAAACAAGCTGAGAGTTGTGTATGCATGAGTTACAAACAGGCCCAGTACATTTTCTCATGTATGGGGAGATATGCAGGCTAAGGGCAGGGATACTGACATCTTCTGCTGCCCTGCTCAGAATCCTCTGCTCCTTCTGAGACTAAGGATGCTGGGCTGCAATTCTTACAAGAGCTGGAGGGAGGGTGAGGGAGGAAAAAGAATTCTACTAGCAGCAACATGTTTTCTCTGTTGTAATGCTGAGTATTTGGAGGGGAAGGGTTGACCTTGAATGGGCACTTAAGACCTATCCGTTTTACAAAAGACCTTCTCCTGGTGGGGATGAAAATTGCTAGAACTGGTTTGCTGTTATGGATCAACACAGCTACTTGCGCTGCTTGGTGGTATGGCTATGGGGATTATCACAAGGAGCACATGCAACATTTACCACTGCAACATTGGTCCCAATTTAAGCCAGTAGAGTCAATGAAAAGTTAACCATCAGCTACATGGTATGGGCTTCTCTGTATGAGTGTTTTATTGCATGCTCATAATGGGTCGTGAAGGTTAGTGGATCGTTTACATCTCATCGTCAACCTCCAGGACATCTCTGACACTTTCTCCCCCTTCTCCCCCTTTCAAAAACATCAGAGATAATGCAAAAAGGGGTGTTATTCTGGTTGATCGCCTATGTGAAATGCTGGCGTTGTACTATAATTCAGCCACTAGATGGCACTGGACAATTGGAAAGATAGAGAAAGGAAGTTTTCAATTCAATTCAATTCAAATTATGTGTCTGCCATGTAAAGGAGCACATCATAATCCCAGAAAGAAAACAGAAGCAGAAGGCCAAGGTAAGATTATGGATTTATTTCTTTATTTTGCTTAATGTAGAGAAGCTATATGTGATTAGCAGAATGTGTCATTTGGCTCTTAGAAAGAAGCATGGAGAGAGGAAGTACAATGAATTTGTGCTTCCTCCTCTCCCACTTGTTTCAGCCATCTGCAACTAATGGGCTCTCCTTTCATCATGTCATGTATTGTGTTCTAATATGAGGATCATGGGCAGCATAAAGGGATCTAAACCCCTGCATTTGAAGAAATTGTGGAAATGAAGATAGAACGAACACCAGAAGTTGCATTGCTGTCACTATTTGAAGAAGATTTTAAATGTAAAAAGGAAATTAAGGAACTGATAACGAATTTGTTGACTGCAGCAAGATTGATTGTAGCTAGGAACTGGAAGATTCAAGGGGAATATTCTATTGAAGAATGGTATAAAGAAATATGGGATATAGCTATTAATGATAAATTGACAAGTAATATTAAATGGAGAAGAGGTATAGCTAAATCAAATGATTTTGAAGGAATTTGGAAACAGTTCCTAATATTTGTGTTTTCTAAAGGAAGTGGGAAACCACCAGCAGAAGGAAGTATGAGATTCTGGAATCAGGAATGAGATCCCGAGGTGGGGGGTGCACTTGTAGGTTAATCTTGATTATGTTATTAAGATAAGATACTATGTATTCAACATTTCAACATTATGTAGTATGTTGTTTTTTTTATGTGAAAATGTAAATGTGTATGTTTAAGTATTGTAGAAAAAAAAAATTAAAAAAAAAAGGGATGCTGGGTGGAGGTAGCACATAGTCCTGATGGCTACGTGCTACCTCCAGTGTCAGAGGCAGTAAGCCTTTGCATACCAGTTGCTGGGGAACAGGTTGCACCTGTATTCTGCTTGTTGGTCCTTGGCTGACCGCTGGTTGGTCATTGTGTGAAGGGAGTGCTGGACTAGATGGACCCTCTAGATGGAGCCTTGGTCTGATCCAGCATGGCTCTTCTTATGTTCTTATTGCTGGCTGTGCCACAGGGTTTGATGGATTGGGAGCATTGTAGTTCTGGGTATGGTGATGTGTGGTTATGTGCTGTGGGTCTATCATGTGGGTGGCATCGCAGGCACAATCCATGAGTAGCAGGCACCGGCAGTGGTTCCAGGGACACCATGGCTTTTGTTCTTATGCTGCTTTGGCATTTTCTTGGGCTGAGCATGCATTGGATAAGGTGGCCATTTTAGCGGTGTAGCCATGGCATTTCCCCCCCACCTGGCCCATCCTAATGTGAGTCTAGTACACATTCAAATGCACATTTTGCTACTCCGAAAGTAAACGGCGGATAATTGTGTTGTGACAATCAGAGAAGTAAGAAACCTAATGGATCGCAAGCTAAGATCCAAACTGAAGATCAGGTCACTTTCTATAGGATTTCTCAAGGATTGAATTCCTTAAGTTTCTCTACTCAAAGACTGGGAAAGATAAAAGCAAAGAGACACATTTGGAACAGCTGAGAAACAAATATTGGTAAAACTAACAGTAGCACCCAGAAGACCAAACAACTCCATCTGCAAGAAATTAAAGACAGATTTCTTGCCTAGAACTTTACTTTGAAAATAAGTTTCAATCAAATGCAATCCCCCCCTCCCCGAACTCTTTTTCATGTCACTTTTATGTTACCAAAAGAAATATTTTAAGCAACAACACAAGGTCTTCTTTTGTTAATCAGACAGATTTATCAAATGCAAAACCCATTCCTTATGGACACTTTGATTTTTTTGAGTATTTTACTTCATTGATGAGCAACAGCCCCAGGCGGGTCGCTGCTGGCTAATGAATAAATGTTCTCTCCCCACACACACACATGCATCCTTGCCCCCTTACCCCACAGTGGCTATTAAAAAGTCAAGAGAGATGACATGTGTTTATATAAGATGACAGTTTCTACTGAAATATATGGCATCTGTTACAAAGACCTAGTCATCTTGCTCATGCTTTTGCACATTTTACAGAATCTTACTGGTGAGCCACACAATTTCTGGGAATGCTACCAACCCTTCTGTCTTCCTTTTCTACCCACCCACACTCTCACACCGCTCTTTCTTCTACAGAAAGCATCAGGATGCATTGTTGTGCCACTGATTTCTACAGTATTTCATCCAACAGCCCACATAAAGACAGGGTGATAATCTGCCATACATATAAACAATCAGCAGTGTTTGTACCCCAGGGGCAAGTAAGCATTCAAGTGATACATCTCTGTAGATCAAGGATAGGGAGCCATTTTTTTTTCCTGTCAGGGACTGCATTCCCTCATGGATCATCTGTTAGAGGGCATGTGCTGGTAGTGGGCCAGATCAAAGCCAGTGGTAAGTAGGACCAGAGCTAATTGTGGATGGGTAGCCCCCCCTCTCTCTTTCTGTCAGCCTCTTCTCTATCCCTCTGTCTAGGAATGGATGGACTCACCCATGCTGGCACTTGGAGGGCACTCACAGAATCACCGTTGCTGCCTGTCCCTGTTCATCAGGCCACACGAGCCCCTGAAGGGCTCACCAAGTGGTCTGGGGGTGCCCCTCAGCCACTTGCTCTCCAGTGCGAGCTGCCATTTTTTATGCAAGAGGGCAGCCCTGTAATTTTTGTATTTTTAATGTTGTGCAAAATGGCAGCTGTACATGGCCATTTCCGCAACATTAGAGGTGTAGATGCCCCCTTTAAGCCGCTAATGTTGTGGAAACGGTCCTTTACAGATGTCATTTTGCACAACTTTAAAAATACGGAAATTAAGGGGGGATAACATCTTGTGAAAAAATGGGTGCTCACATCGAGGAGTGGGCAGCAGTGTGGCACTCCAGGACTGCACGACACTAGGTGAGAGCAGCAACAAGCATCTTGCAGATCAGTAAGCAGCATCCAGGGGCCCAAGCTGCAGGACTCTTCTCCCATTTTGGATGCTTTCTATGTTCCTCTCCACCCTTGCAGGCTGTCAGGGGAGGAACAGATTATTCTTGCCAGAGATCACATGCAGAGGAACAGATTATTCTTGCCAGAGATCATATGCAGAGGGCTTTTGAAATCAGGCCAAGGGCAACCTGAAATTAAATGGAGGGCTGTATGCAACCTGAAGGTTGCAGGTTGCCGACCACTGTTGCAGATGAACAGCAATATTTTTTCTTCTATTCTGGTCATGCGTATAAAAGTCACATGTAAATGTTTACTAATAATGCTTAGCATTTTGAGTGGCCAGTGGAAAATGTCAGAGAACATCAAGAGTGGGTGTCAGTTGCCAAGTATATTTGCCAAATACCCACATTTGTTGCATGATTTAATGATAAATGTTGATATTTACCAAAGCAGGGTGGCAAAGACCATGAATGAGCCTCATTACAGTGCCTTTCACACATCATCCAACTTTTCCAACAAGAGCTTGTGTGTGTCTAGAGGAACATATCAGTGACCCAACCACATGGGGTCTGATAGAGTGGATCGTTTTCAACTTGGAAATGGTAGCCCCTCCTGCTAATTCCATAATTGGTACCCTTGCAATCAAGCCTCACCCATGTGGTTGGGTCATTTAAAAGTTATCTCAGTTGCCCAGAAGCTACTCACAAAAAAGTGACTCCAATGCAATGTCACAAGTAAGATGGGGAAAGAATTTGAATCAAGGACATTGGTTTCTGCAAGGAAGTTGCTTGAATGCAGCAGCTGGAGTGCTGTCAGGAAATCATATATTACCAGTTTGAAAGGAACTACACTAGCAGCTAATATGCTTCCGGTCAGAAGTCACGGTGTTAGTGATGACTTATAAAAAGTAGGCATGTGCTCCGCTCCGATTAGAAGCGGAGAATCAGAAGCGAATTGGCCTGCTCCGCCTTGCCCAGAGGTGGAGTAAAAGTGGACCACGGACCCCTAGAAGCAAGGCGAAGAGAAGCGCCCATTTTCGGAGTGATCCTCTTTCCGCGGACAGATCCGATCGCCATTTTGAAACATTTCGCCCATAGGATTGCATTGCGGAAAAGAAAAGGGGATAACTGTGTTGTTTTTGAAGCTATCTTTCTGAAACTTCTTGTGCTTAGAGAGTCATGGCTGGGGGTCATTTTAAGCCTACTCTCAGCTCTCTGCGTGGTGCGGTTCGCTTGCTAGATTTTTTTAAAAAGTAGGGTAAAGGCGGGAAAAAGATTACCTTTTCGATTGCGGAGGGGCAGAGTCAACTCCCGGTCATGATCACATGATCCCAAAGTTGGAGGAGGGGATAGGCAAAACGGGTAACTTGGGATTCTGGGAACTTCTCTTTCTTAGTCTGAACGGACTTTTCCCAGTGTTTTTTAAAACAGTAGCCCCACCAAATGCACAAACACAACCTGAAATCATATACTAAGCCAATAATAAGAGATAGAAAAAACACAGCACTACCCACCCTAACTTTGGGGATTAACTGAATAGATGTGTGCAAGGGGATGAGCTCCCCTAGGGCATGTGGACGTGCCCTCACTCTCCTGTATTTGGAGGGCCATCAGAGCCCTCCAAAGAGTAACCCGGTGGAGCAATGCCTATCATGAGTTGAAGTGATTGTTTGCTTCTTAACGACTTGTACCTAGTCAGGAACAGTCAAATTGGCAGATGATTCCCCCTCCCCTCGGCACGTCCACCCCCCCCTCTTACAGGTAAAAGACAGATATAACCTTTTTTTAAAAAGTTCTTCTTATTGTTTATTCAGCAACACTGCTGCTTTTAATTCCACCCCTCCTTTGTTTATTTATTTATTTATTTATTCCATTTTATATGCATTACTGGCTTATCCTTGGCTCACTTCCTTATGCCCCCAGAAATGTCTGCTGCCTGCCTGTCTTCCCTCCCTCCTCCCCTGCCCGCCTCGCAGGGATGGTTTGTGTCTGGCTTTGACTCAGGGGAGAAGTCCTTCCTGCACTCAATTAGACTTTTGGAAGTTCCAAATCCATTTTTCAAGTGTGGAAGAAGATTCATATTTAGGTTGATCTCTACTCCCCAATTCATGGCATCTTGGGATTTCCTTTGAAATGGCCCCATTGAGCTGTCTGCAGGTTTAAGCTCTGCCAAAAATCAGGGGATGATCGGATTGCCTTGTACCTTGGCATGATTGTGGGTCTAGATGGCGTCTGTGAGTGTGCCCACTTCCCTTTTTTTTATCTGTCCAAATGTCAGAGAACAGTCCACGTCTGCAAATGGGGTGCCCGATTTTCATAAATTCCCCCAAAATCAGGGGATGATGGGACTGCCTTGAGTTTTGGCGTGCATGTGTATCCCTGGATAAGCTATCATGGTGCCGAGTTTGAGGTTTCTAATGTGCAAATTGACGGAGCTATCGAAAGGGGTATGAATGGGGTGCCCGATTTTCATAAATTCCCCAAAAATCAGGGGATGATGGGATTGCCTTGAGTCTTGGCGTGCGTGTGTATACATCCATGAGGTGTCATGGTGCCAAACTTGAGGTTTCTAACTTTCACAGAAAAAAAGTTGTATACTTTTTTAGCTTAATGCAAGCCTATGGGGGGGGGGAAACGGAATTCCGATCCGGATCCGGAGCTCCGCAGCGGAGCGGAGCGGACATAGGCAGAGCTGGGGCGGAGCAAAGCGGCCCGATCCGCAAATCGCGGATCTGGAAGAGAAGCGGAGCGGGGGGGTCCGTGCACACCCCTAATAAAAAGCTAAACTTTTACTGATAAATGTTAGCATTAACCAAATGAAGTGGAATGGAAGTCTCTACTTTTTACTGTCGCTTATGCAGTCACCCATAAAGTAAAACAAACTGGTGAGCAATGCAGCCTAATTAAGGATGCTGCAGCATTTCATTCTGACTTTATGGATTCTAGCCTTTTTCCACTAATTCTAAAATCAGTTCTTGACCTGGGAGCATTTTCAGAGCCTTTTTGCATCAGACTTTTATTGTGCTCTCATGATTCCTCACTCACAGTAGTTTGCAGGTCATTTACATGACATTGTCATTCTCTGGAGCCTCTCCAATGCTTTGCAAGCATTAGCACATTTTCCCCCAAATGAGTAATGTCTAGTATTTTTTTCTGAATGGCATTATAGAAACCGGGTGTAACTGTGCCATTACAGTATACCACAGCACCACCTATTGCCTGTGTAATGGAACATTTATTTATTATTTATTTATTGCATTTTTATATCGCCCAATAGCTGAATATATAGAAAGGAAGAGGGGGAAAATACGGGGGAAAACCCACACGTGTAAAGAACATAAGTGCCCTGATGCTGGATCAGACCAAGGGTCCATCTAGTCCAGCACTCTGTTCACACAGGCTGTCAGGGGAGGAACAGATTATTTTTGCCAGAGATCTGAACAGATCACATGCAGAGAGCTTTTGAAATTAGGCCAAGAGCAACATGAAATTAGATGGAGGGCTGTATGCAACCAGAAGACTGTAGGTTGCCGACCACTGTTGCAGATGAACAGCAATTTTTTTCCTTCTATTCTGGTCTTGCGTATGTCATGATAAAAGTCGCATGTGAATTTTTACTAATAATGCTTAGCATTTTGAGTGGCCAGTGGAAAATGTCAGAGAACATCAAGAATGGGTGATAAAGTCTCAGTTGCCAAGTATATTTGCCATATACCCACGTCACCAGTGATGTCAAAAAGGTGGTAAAAATCAGTAAATTTGCTTGCAATCAACATTTGGACTTCTAGATAATTAAATGAGAAAGGAAAAATAGAGAGGATAGGGGTTAAGTCTTGAACTTTGATTCCGTGTGTGTGTGTGTGTGTGTGTGTGTGTGTGTGTGTGTTTTAATCCTAATGCTCAAGGAAAATGTGATGGGGATTGGAATTGGGATTCAATTTGAGATTCCATGATTTCAAAGTAAACCCCTCTCTAGGTTCATGGGGCATGGCGTGTGGATGCCCAACCTTCTTTTCCCTTAATTGGTATGACCTTTCATGCCTATTGCTCAGCAGTCATGGAAACGTGGCCGGTGTGCTTCTCACTGTCCTTTTATCTAAATCAGCAGCATGTGTGACTTCAGGTTGGAGCTTTCAGCACACCATTCCTACGATTCACATCTGCAGGGATGAGTTGAGCAGAAATCCGTAGCTCTTTTGTGGCTGAATTTTTTTCTCGGTAATGAAAGTCTCTTTTCTTTTAGGAAATTAAGAACATACCGCCATGAAAATGTTTTGGAAGGTTGTTTTTAAGAATGCACGAGATAGTATTATATTATTTCAATTAGTTTTTTTAAAAAAATTTCATTATTGTGGTATATTAAGTTGATGTAACGTGATTATTGTATGTGTTACAAAATTCAAATAAAACATTATTTTAAAAAAAGACAAAAAGGACTGCATTTATAATATTAAGGAGGAGACATTAAGACAGGCAGCCCACCATACATTACACTGGATGAGCTACTTCTGTTGTGTCAGCTGTGTAGTAGAGGGTGGTTATCCAGAAGAAGCATTGGTATGAATAGACGCTTATTAATGTTAACATTTTAGTAATTGAAACAGGAAATAGTACCAGTTAAGTGTTTTGTAACAGGAGGGGGAAATGAGAGTCATTTAAATAAAATCATGAAATTGAGACCTAGGCTAGATCTACACTACTGCTTTATAGCGGTATTGAAGTGCACAGATAACTGTTGGGGCACAATCCACATTCCATATACCGCTTCCATAGAGCTCCATCAGATGAGCATTTTATTGCAGACTCATTACTGGGCACTCACAGATTTTCACAGGTCCCTCTCACAATGTCATCTACCTCCCGCGTGTCTCCCGCCCCTTCTTGCCTTCTTCACGCAACAAAAACCTCACCCCAGTAAGTTCAACTTATTTTTAAAGACAGAAGTTGCCACTATCTTCTGCTGTGTGCAGAAGAAGCCACGGGATCAAAATGGCCCCACTGAATGGGCCACGTGCATATTGTTTACTTCCTCTTTCAAAAGAGAAAGTAATGTGGGACAAGCACACAGGTGGAGAAGCGATGGTAAGCAAACGTGATTTCCCCATGTGTGATGGTGCTCATAGTGTTATTTCCTGCTTTTTATTCCACATTTGTAATCATTTGACATAAGGTGTAGATCTGGCCCTAGATAAGGGCATATTGGTCCAAATGGGCACCTGGAAGTCCTTGAATGGTCTAAGCCCCAGCTCCGCTTCTGCTGACTTAACCGTATCTCTCATTGTGAATACCCTATTTTTCGATTCTAAGACACACCTTTTCCCCCATATAAACATGGGGTACATCTTAGAATCGCAGGTGTGTCTTAGGTTTTTTTTTTTTTCTGTTGGTGGTACTGAAATTAGTGGTACTTACAATCGATGGCGTCTTACAATCGAAGAAATACGGTAGTGGTATTTTGTTAATGGCTGCTACTATGTTAGTAGAGCAGATGAATGTGAGAGGAATCTCAACCTCGCTGTAATCTTCCCATCCATCTATTAACACCAAATTATCTGCTTTGGTGGGCACACAATTCCTTTTCTTTATCAGGCTTCCAATTCTCCTTGGGATTTTAGAGTCAGGCATTCTCTGCAAATGACAAAGGTGTTATATGTCTCTAGGCTGGAAAGATCCAACCCAATGCAGGATTTAATTCAACAATCAGTGATGGTGATCAGTTGTAGAGCTTTTTTTACATGAAGCTGTTAACCCACTCTATCTACATTCACTTTCATCACAGAATTGAGATCTGAGCTCCACACAAAGAGCTGCTCCTTTACTGCTTTCCCACTATATAACCTATAGGTGGTGCTGTGTTATAGTGGAATAATGGAATTAACCAAGTAAGAAAATATATTTTCTTTCACTTTCAGAAATAATATTCTGTTTTCTCCACTCTAAGGAAAAAAGGGGTATAGAAGTGAAATTTGAGGTTCACCATTTCATCAATAATAATAATAATAATAATAATAATAATAATAATAATAATAAATGTATTTCTTACCAGCATCTCCCTCTGGATTGAGGCAGGGAACAACATTGAATACAGAAATACTATAAAATACATAAAACTGATTAAAAACATATAAAACTAATACATTATTAAAATAACTGCCAGACATCTTAAAATCCACAGTCTGGGAGTGGCAGAAGAGAAGGTCCTCTGGGTAATGGTTGTCAGCTTAGTTTTGGCTGACTGGAGCAAATTCTTCTCAAAGGACATAAATCTGTGGGGTGGATTGTATGTGAAAAGGCAATCTCGCAGGTACCCTGGACCCAAAGCATCATAAACAACTGCGAGTAAGGAATGATGAACACAAAATAAATTCCTCATGTAGAAAGTTTGTAAACTGGGTTCCACTGATCATACAATGTATTCACCCAAAACCTGGCATTAAACTCTTTTCATGCTAGCAATTTAATATCCTTCTTATATTCTTGTGATAGTCATAGATTTCAGTATTTATTTAATTTTGTGTGTGTCTGTAAACAAACCCATCTTTAATTTAATGCCCAGCATAGACCCAACATAATGCCATCAAATATTCTTGAAAATGCTGATGGTGTATTGATTATGGCTGCTCCAAGTGACACAAAAGGAGAAATGCAGCACATCCAATTCATACTGTCAATTGTGTGGATTCAGGGCAAAACTGAATCAAGGGTGTAACATAAAGAAGTGTGACAACTGGAACAGTAACATGATGATATAAGACCGTGTTTCCATGTGTGAAATCTCTGGGCAGTTCTGGAGGAAGAGAACTGTTTCTGTAGTATGCAGAGGAAGGGAACTTGAAGTGAGGATGAAATTACCGAACAAAGTTGCCTACCCAACTCTGCATATATTTCCTTTGTTTTTCCTTAGTGTATTTTGGAAGGAGTTATTTAATGACATGATTTACAGTTTACTGAGAGATGCAAAAAAGATGACAAAGGGGGTCTTTGGGGCAGAGTGCAGTATTGAAAAGCATGCCTTGTAAACATTAGAGCTTCCAAAATGGTAGAGCTGCCATCACCATCAATCACTAAACAAACAAAAATATACAATTCACATAACACCAATAAATGAGACACCTTAGCTGTCAGTTAGGTATCCTTAGAGGATGCAGAGATATGTTTCCATGTGGCAGCTTGGCATGATTGCAAGTGAGCACCCTGTAGGTCTGCTTGCTCTTAATCAAGAAGCAGCCACCAAGAACATAATCACGTCAGGAGGCTGAATAATTATGCAAAATCCCGTAAGTCACTGGTGTACTACAAAACATAGCTCATGAAAGCTGTAATTTTTTTTTCTCAGGGTCTGTGATAGACAAACAGAAGTAGGAATCCTCACTTCAAGTTTCTTTCCTCTGCATACTATAGAAACACTTCACCTCCTCCAGCACTGCACCGAGTTTTCATATGTGGAAATAAGGCCTTATATCATCACGTTGCTGGTGCAATGGGCACATTTCTTTATGTCACACCTTTGATTCAGTGTCTCCTTAGCCCCCTAAGAAAAGTGCTTTGTTTAGGACCCTTGCAAGTCTGGGACAAGGGCCTTGACAAGAGTTTGGGGAATTATAGGCCATTTCTACACCAGCTTGAAAATGTGGGCTGGTCACTCATTTGTGTCCAAATGATGCACAGGGACTCCAAGGAGGAAGGAGGGACAAGAACAGGCTTTCACAGGGATAAATAATCCCTGGGAAAAGCCGATTCTTCCCATGGTCTCAGGATCATCCTGAGACCGCGGGAGGTGTGTGGCTGCCCATCCCAGCTTCTGCCCTCCTCCCTGAGAATAGCAGGGAGCAGTAGAGGGAAGGAGCTGGGCCGGGAGGAATCAGGGGTGGGTGGGTGGGAGAGCGGGAGTGTTTTTTCCCCTTTTTCCCCACTTACCTTTCACTGGAGCTTGAGTGCCCTTCAGCTCCTGTACCTTTAAAAAAATGGCCACCTCCACTCGTGCGACATCCCTCTTCCCATCCTGGACATTGTGCTGGCCTTGTGGACAAGGGGGGTGATCCCAGCAGGAGGTAAGTCCAGGATCGCCCCCCTCCCTCTATGCCTGTATGGTGTAGAAAAGGGCCAAAGAGAAGCAGGAAAGTTCTGGGAGTGGTAAAAAGAAAACTTTCTCTCTCCCTTCGCCACCTCCTGTGCTATATATATCACTAAAGGGTTTGTGTAGTGCAGAAAGGAGAGTTTTGAATTTTCATAGTGCACATCCCTGCCCCCAATGCAAATGCCCCCTTTTTCTTTTTATTTACAAACTAACATATCATGAGCCCCATGCAGACATACCCTAAAATATAACCCATGAAAACTATATTTTACAGGGGTTTGTGACAGAAATGCTCAAGTAGATGCCCTCAACAAAAGATTGCAGTTCTTCCCCACCCCTGCCCGGCCTAGCGTCAGCAAGATTTCTGATCTCAGGAGATCTATAAGCACACTCAGCTGAATGCATTTACAGAACTATTTTCAGACCTTTAGTCCTAGGCATGTGCTGGCAAACACCTGCGTACGGCTAATGTGTTTGTAGTATGCAAAGGCTTGAAGTGACAATGAGTTTCTCTTGCAAGTTTGAAGCTGCCACCTCATGTTTTGCCACAACAACAACAAAATGTACATACAGTGGGAGGATGCGTATGTTACATTAAATACACATTTGTGAAGTCAAACAAATAGACAGTGCTTTTCAAACGGTGCTCTAAGGAACCTGTGGTTCCCAAAAGCATGCCAGCAGTTTCACAGTGAGAATCATGCACATGAATAATGAGGCCCAGTACCCACATTTCCTAGAAACAGCTTGCTCAAGCACACTGTATTGGGTGTGTTCTTGAGTCTACTCTCCATTTATGCACAGAATCAATGAGGCCCAGCACTCGAGGTTCCTAAAAATAGTTTGACCAATGCATTGAGCAAGAATATTGTCTTAGGTGTTCTCTTGGGTGTACTCTCAGTTCATGCACAGAAATGCTGAGACCCAGTAGGTCTGGCCAGCATGAAAGACTGTGCTCCTTAGAACATGTCCCAGAATCTGGACTATGGTTCTGCAGAAGACAAGTCAATGTGAAAAGGGTCATGTGGAGGGGAAGCTTGAAAACTTTCCGATGTACAGCCTCAGGTGGAAAGCTAGCCTACTTGATGTGTGCAACTGTCTCCATTATTTTACTTGTGAAAAGCTGAAGCATCTGGCACTGAGCATTTACAGGAGAGTTCAAGGCACAATGCATGTGTCTAGGTGCATTCATGTTATTCTCTTCTATTGGAAAGGCCACAACTCAGTGGTAGGAATATCTTTTGTATGCTAATGTCCCCAGGTGTAGTCCCTGCATCTTTAGGTAGAGATGAAAAAGACTCTTGCCTGGAATCCTGGAGCAGAGGTGTTGAACTACTTTCAGCCCAAGGGTGAAATTCAATTTTGGAGAAGATCTTTGGGTGGTATGGTGGCTGCCTTTCAGTGGTGGGCAAGGCCAAAGCCAAATTAGGGTGACACCAAAGGCAAAGGTGGCAGGACCAAAATAACCCAAAATGCCAGTGTATTTTTGCTCCAATCTCTTGCTGCCAGTAACTAAGCCTTAGGAAATGTCAACCCTTTAGTATGGGGAGGGGGGGACATGCAAAACCCGGGAAGCCACCAAATGATTGATGGGTGGGCAAAAAGGGTGGGGCCAGCAGAAGGGTGTGTAGCCATATGGGGAGGGATCCTAGGAGGGACCATGAACTTGGGGTCTGAAACCTCTGCCCTAGAGAGCTGCTGTCAATCACTATCAGTAAGATGGAACATCTGAAAACAGAATTTGGAAACACGGGGAACCAATATATATATATATATATATATATATATATATATATATATATATATATGATTATTCATCTCCAGATGAAGGTCTCAGGTGCATACATAGCTTTTTCATCTTCAGGTATCTCCATGTAAATACTTAGTATGCCAAGGGAAAGCAATGCGGTGCCCATGGGCACCAATGCAGCTTTGGACACTTTTCTTGGCACCTGCCAAAGTGACCTATCCTCCCCACAAAAACATTTTAAGAAAAATTACCACATTTTCTTGCCACCAGCTACAATTGCTTTGAAATACATTTCTGTTGGTGCTGAGTTGTTGGTTTTGTTTGTTTGTTTTGTTTTATTGTATTGTATTGGGGCCCACATCCTATCTCTACCTTGACCTCTGTCTTTTGGCAGGTTACTTGACCTTTGTCATGCCTCCCATGGCAGCCATTTTGTGGTGGTGCCCAGGACAGTTTCTCCAAGTTGCAAAAGGTGCCCCAAAAGTTTGCCTACATGTGCTCTAAACAGCATATGTTGTGGAATGGTCAATGGGTGGCAAAGTGTAGCTTTGCAAGTCACTCCCTTCCAATGAATGTTGAATAAAATACTAGCCTTCATAGTTTGTGTTCATTTGAGCTTATCTGGAATTAGCAATTCTTTTTCATTTCCTTTACAGTAATTTTGATGAGATGTTTATATTTTTATGGTGTTATTTGGAAGATATATTGCTCATTGATTAATCCCAGCAAGGGCCCGTGGCTCATAGCCATAGGTACTGTATATTATCCATAATTTAATTTCACAGTGCAAGAGATTTTATAGATTCAACATTCCCAAACCAAATTCATTTAATCCAATTAAATATTGCTTAGAACCCCCATTATTCTTATTTCCTATTACACCTGAGATATATATATATATATTTCACACTGTGGTTCTTTGGAGGGAGGTAAGTAATAAACTAGGCCTAATTTAAATGGAAGCTATTCTTCCATTGTCTCTTTGTTTCAAACTGTGCCTTAATAATGTGTGAGCCCAAAAGTTACATTGCATTTATAATTTCATCTTTCAGCAGGACACACAATAATAATAATAATAATAATAATAATAATAATAATAATAATAATAATAAGTGCCTTTAGAGCAAGTGAATAAAATACTGTGTTTTCTCTGAGCAGGGAAAGGTTGGAAATGAAGAGGCCCAGTACGTTGGGCAGTTCATGTATGCAGCTGCACAAGGGTCCATCAGCCCTTGCTGACCTAAGTCCCAGTCACTTGTGTGAGTGGGGAGCAGGACCATTTCAAATAGCCCCGCCCTCAACACTGCACACTTTGATTAGCCCAACCTCTTGCAGCAAGGCATACAGCAAGGGTGGGGGACGTTTTTCAGCCTGAGAACCCAATTCAATTTCAGAGAAGCTCTTGGGGGCTGAGTTCCAGTGGTGGGCAGAGCCAAAGGCAAAGGGGGCTAAAATACAAATAAATAAATAAATATATAAATTCCAGCATATTGTAGCTTAAAGCTCTTACTGTCAGTAACTGAGTCTTAAAGGAGGCATTTAACCCTTTAACAATGGTGTGTGTGTGAAACATGCAAAAGCCAGGACACCATAGGGTGACCATATGGAAAGGAGGATAGGGCTCATGTATCTTTAACAGTTGTGTAAAGTAGCCAGATGCAAAAGAGGGCAGGGCTTCTGCAGTTTAAACTGCAAATGGCACCTGCTGAAATTCCCTTTTCTATACAATGGTTAAAGTTACAGGAGATCTCAACTCCTTTCCATATGGTCACCATAGGAGTCCCTCAAACAACAAATTTTCAGGGGAAAAGCCGAGGGAAGGGGGCATGGCAGTCTGGGGACCCGGAGGACTGGATTGGGACCACAGGTAGGATGGATTTGGCTTGTTGGGGTTGAGGTTCTGCACCCCGGGTGTACACTTTCAACATTTGCAGGGAAGGAGCCGTTGTGTGTACAACTGCATATGGGACGGCTTCCAAACAACCCAGAATCCTGGATCATTAAAAGAAGGGAGCTACAGTAAATCTGGAAACCTGGCCAGCCAGGCAAATTTGCCCCTTGCTCCAACTTACCAAGACAGATATCGATCCACCCTAAGCAGAAGGACAGCGCTTACAAGCAGACACTTGATTGGTATTGGCATTTAGGAATGCACAAGAGGATTTTCGGACCTGAAACCTGAACGTAAATGTGTCCCTCAGCAGTGGCAGTCTGCTGTCAGAATGCCTGGGCTCCACATTGCAATTATTACTCATTACACATATAAGTAACTGTCCATTATACAGCCCATTAAGTGTGACATTTCTAATGTTAAGAACCCAGGGATTCAAATACTCTGGGTCCCGGCGATTACTGGAAATGTATATCAGTCCTTGAAAATTAAAAGTAGCAGCACCATTAGCTGTGGGCGATTCCACATGAATTTGAATAGACCTTACTTTATTGAACATATTGATTCCACCAGTGATCACTCATTGGCATCTGCACAAGCCCGGGGGTTAATGCACATTATCGTATAACATCTGTCATTTATTACTTAAAACGGCCACACAAAGTGACAATCCTGCCTCAGTGCCACGAGGTATAACAGGCTAAGTGCATGCATTAAAAGTGGCATTGTCCCTGGATCATGACAAATGGCTGTACTTTACAAGCAGTTGTTTAATGACATGATTTACAGTTCACCAGGAGGAGCAGAGGCAGCAGCAAAGGGCGTCCTCCTCAGAGCTCCGCGCCGCAGTCCAAAGATGCCTTGTAAATGTTGGCGCTTCCGAAACGGCAGCATTGACATCGCCAGCATCAGTAAAGTCAATATCAATCAGTAAGCAAACAAATATATCTGGTTCACTGAACACGAATAAATGAGACACCTTCGCTGTTGGCTCGGCATCCTTAGAGAATACAGAGATATGTTTCCATGTGGCAGCTTGGCATGATTACAAGTGAACATCCTGTAGATCTGCTGAGTCTTAATCAACAAGCAGGCACCAAGAAAACTGTCATGTCAGGAGGCTGAATAATTATACAAAATCACCTAAGCCATTGGAATAGAATGAAGCATTTCGGGCTATCCACGAAAGCTCTATTTCACAGGTTTCTGAGATATATACACAACTGGGAACCCTCAGGGAATTTCTTTGAGGGGGTCTCTCTAGCCCCTAAGAGTAGTGCTCCTTTTCAGGGATCATGACAGCCTGGAACAGGAGTCCTGTAGCGTGGCTTGGGGCTCTCAGAGAAGGGGGGAAGATTTTAAGAGTGGGAAAAGAAAAGAAAAAGTGTATTTTCCTTCCTAGGCCTTTGAAACTTTCCCCCACTGTCCCGTATATTAGGCCTGGTTCATGTCTTGCTCCCAGCACCAAATCCAAGTACTTTATTGCTATTAGCTGGGGATAGGGTGGGATTCTGGAGTGCGGTAAATGGAAAAGCTGCTTTTTTTTCATCCTGATGGACAAATCTGTCAGTTTCGCTTTCTCACACATTTGATTTTTTTAAAAAAATAAATCACAAATTTTAAAAAAATCCAAGAAGAAGAAGGAGAAGAAGAAGGAGAAGGAGAAGGAGGAGGAGGAGGAGGAGGAGGAGGAGGAGGAGGAGAAGGAGAAACTGAAACAAGATTCTCACCGAATCCTATGCAAGGCTAACTGGAGAATCAGCCTGAATGATTCCTTTGGGCAACCCTATTTTGGGGAGTACCAGCAGTGGAGGAGTGCACAGCCCAAATACTTCAGGATTCCTGAGGATATTGCAAAGAGAACCTGGGTTGCACTTCTGGGGTTGTTCAGAGGGGCAGTAAAATGGATTAGGCTGGTTTTGTTGGTCCCTATGAACAGGTCATTCTAGGACAAACCAATCCATGGCAATGATCTTCATCATTTCTTTGCTTCATAAAACAAATAGGACACAATCCACCCGGAACCTCTTCTGTCCAGTGGAAAAGGACTTGTGGGATAGTAGAACTCACTTATCACACATTTTGCCCTTCAGGATGGTAGTGCTCCCTTTCTGTGCTTCTGCACATGCTTCTACGGATTCTACAGGCATCTTGCATGACATCAATACACATGATGTATTTAGAACACATTCTGTTGAAATTAATTGAATACATAAAAATCAAAAAGGGTTGAGAAAAGGATGTTAAAGATTTATGAATGCTAGCGAAATGATTAGAGCACACAAAAGCTTTGAATCTCAAAGCCAGCCTTCCATCTTGTTCTTACATATCCGCCTACTTTGATCATCCACCCTTCAAACTTTTACATGGCTTTTATGCGCGCTTATAATTGTTTCACTAATACTGTTGAAGATTAAAGGTACGAGTCAAATTCATGCCGGATACTTAGTCTGGGCTGGGGGTTGAGGAGGGACTGATCAAGCGTAATCCTGAATAAATATATGCACATGTGGGCTTCCTAGTCTATTGTCTTTGCTGGCTGAGACTTTGAATTTCGTTTGGGTGTCAACAACTGCTGCTGTTAAGATGGTGGAAAAGTTGCCATTTTAGTCCCATGTCCACGTGTGCTTCACTTCTTGGCATGCCCACTTTCTAGAGCTTCCATTCCACATCTCAAAGTGTGATACATTCTCTTTCAGTAGCCTAGGGGTAAAACTACACAATAAGTGAAATATGTAGTGTGTAGGGTGACCATATGAAAAGGAGGACAGGGCTCCTGTATCTTTAACAGTTGTATTGAAAAGGGAATTTCAGCAGGTGTCATTTGTATATATGGAGAACCTGGGGAAATTTCCTCTTCATCACAGCAGTTAAAGTTGCAGGTGTCCTGCCCTCTTTTAAATCTGGTCACAGTATAGCTACAGCATAGCTGCAGTATAGCTCCTGCAGCTTTAACTGTTGTGATGAAGAGAAAATTTCACCAGGTTCCCCATATATACAAATGACACCTGCTGAAATTCCCTTTTCTATGCAACTGTTAAAGATACAGGAGCCCTGTCCTCCTTTTCATAGGGTCACC
Organism: Elgaria multicarinata webbii; assembly: GCF_023053635.1. Taxonomy (NCBI): domain Eukaryota; kingdom Metazoa; phylum Chordata; class Lepidosauria; order Squamata; family Anguidae; genus Elgaria; species Elgaria multicarinata. The sequence goes on from NC_086171.1 coordinate 131,242,008, forward strand.
CTAGTAGTGTGCAACTGACCTTCCCTCCCTCTCTCCCTTTTACTCACAAGTAAACATGCCAGATCTACCATTGGTGCCAATAGAGGCAGGTATGTAGGAATTTGGACAATAAGCAGGGTGTGGATGTTTATATTTCCCCATACCACACACAGTGGTCCCAATCCAGATCAGGATTCTGCACACTTACTTGTGAGTAAAAAGAAAGAAAGAAAGGGGCAGTTACACACTACATATTGAATGTATAGTGTAGTTTGACTAGGGTGAACATATGAAAAGGAGGACAGGGCTCCTGTATCTTTAACAGATGCATAGAAAAGGGAATTTCAGCAGGTGTTATTTGTATATATGGAGAACCTGGTGAAATTCCCTCTTCATCACAACAGTTAAAATGCAGGAGCTATACTAGAGTGACCAGATTTAAAAGAGGGCAGGGCACCTGCAGCTTTAACTGGTGTGATGAAGAGGAAATTTCACCAGGTTCTCCGTGCCTGTTTGCATTCTCTTCCCCTCCTTATTGTTTTACTATGATTTTATTAGATTGTAAGCCTATGCGGCAGAGTCTTGCTATTTACTGTTTTACTCTGTACAGCACCATGTACATTGATGGTGCTATATAAATAAATAAATAAATAAATAAATAATAATAATAATAATAATAATAATATATATATACAAATGACACCTGCTGAAATTCCCTTTTCAATACAACGGTTAAAAATACAGGAGTCCTGTTCTCCTTTTCATATGGTCACCCTAAGTTTGACTCTTAAAGAGTTGATAGCCATTAAGGCTAGAAGTGAGACAGCATTTTACCCTGTCACTCTCATTCAGTTGAATGCATCAATCAAGTCTGCTTTTTCTCAGTTGAAAATGTTTCCATCTTGTGTTAGTCCAAACGTTGAGAATATTTTTTAACGTTTCCATGAAAATTCATATGCATTTCTCCTGGTAATGCATTTTATATACAATTTTGACTAATACACACATTTGCAAGCGATTGTCCTAAGAATGCATTTTTGGATATTATTTTCACTAATATATGGATTTTTGCACAAACTTTCTCTTGCAATATGTGTTTTTTGTATGCACCGCTTGGCTGGAGAACTCAGTTACAAAATTCTGAGCAGTGTAAATTGTGAAGGATAACTGAGTTTGGGTTTGTTGTGGCTTGGTTCAAAAGTGCGAAATTTGGTATATTTACATTAAAATGATAATGAAACAAGTATCTCCCCAATCCTCATCACTCACCATAGCCCAGTGTGCTATGTCATCATCACTGCCTGTTCCAGACCAGGCACTGGGAATATCGTAGCAGCAACGGAGAGAAGCTGATGGTGGTAAAGTAGATGAAAGAGGGAAAGGAGAAGGACAATGGATCTAGTCTGCTCTGTCCAAGGACACAGGGAAGCCAAGAATAATTATATAGTTGTTGTGTTGTTGTTTTTTAAAAAATGCTTCACTGTACTAGAAGGGTTGACAATCCATGAAGACATTTCTCCATGCCTATTGAAGATTTGAGGATGGGAGAATGAACAAAGCTGTTTTAACACAGAGTTTGCTAACCTTCCCCAACCTCAAGATGTCTTGGACTACAGCCCCCATTACCCCAGCTAACATGCTTTCTGGGAATGATGGGAACATCTGAAACATACCCTGTTGGGGAAGGTTGCATTGTGCACACACACAAATGCATGTGCATACATTTCTAACTATTTTGCATACGCATCTTAAGAATGGAGTTCCATTTTATTTAAAACACACACACACACACACACACAGAGAATATCTATATTACACAAGGAGTGCTGCTCTCTCTTCTTCCAGGATATGGTTTTGATCTCCAATTTTTACGATACAGGAAATGTCATGTACACACTGCACACAGCTCTTAGCTGGCAAAAGAACATAGACTGAGAAAGAATTAGGGGGATTTTAGAAGGTGTTAAAATGATCTGCACGACATAACCCCCATTTGCTTTTGGCTTCTTGAACTACCTATAGAGGTTGTGGAATGAAATCTCCAGCGGAGATTGCTAAGAAGCCCGGGAATGGTGCTCCTCTCAATGTTTCACAGGACACGCAGATGTTCCATGTTCTCCAGGATACGTTTGGTTGGGAATGATTGCTTGTGTCATTTAAGCACATGTTAAACTCCTTCATGTTTTATGAGGGCTTAACGATTGCCTCAAACGGTGTTGCTCTTATAAACTGGGATGATGTTGCGAGAAAGTCCCGAAGGTCTTTGCCAGGTGCCCAAGAGAGAGCGTCCTGCTTGGATGCATCTTAGCGGCTGAGCAGCTGGGAAGCGTTTATATTGCTAAGAGGATTTTTTAATTAATTGCACAACTGTAGGATTGTCACGAAACAGCTGAACAGTCCTCTGGAGTCCTTGCTATGATTCTTAGAAAAACAGTGACACGCAGACACAGCTCCTATACCGATTGACAGGGAAAGTTATATGAATCACTTGTGTTTCGGTTCAAGTGCACCAGAGAGATTTCCCTTATGGGTGTATACATGTTTGACCCCAAGCTTTCTTTACTCAAACTATTTCTCCAGTATGAGAACATGGGGAAAGTCAATGCTAGATATAGATTTTGTCCCATGCATACGGCACTCTTTCAAATATGATGGGTGAAGTTTTGTTTAGTATAAATTCAAAAGTGATCTCAATACTCTGAATGACAAAACTGCAACACCCACACAAAACAGGGAGCTACTTGTAGGTTTGGGGTTTTGCAGAGGAAAAATGTATGATTAGGGGAGAAAATCTTAAGGGGGTGGACATGGCTAGTGACCATAGAATGGTGTCTAAGTGCTATTGGAGCATGAGGGAAGAAAGCTAGGTGAGAAGGGGAATGGAACATCCTCAAATGAAGTACTCCACACTGCAATCTTGTGTTGTATTGTCCCACTAATTCTTAAATAACTGTGCTGGAGGAACTAAGCTTCTCAAAGCAATTAAGCCATTAGGCCAGTGGCCCCCAATCTTGGGTCTCATCCTTTGGTATTTTGGACCACTTCCATCATTTTGAACCACAGCTTCCATCCATATATTCCATCATCTGGGAACCCGAGGTTGGAAATCACTGCATTAGACCTTATTTCTGCAAAGAGGTGGACATGAGGAATTCAGAACAGAATAATATCTAGTTTGGGCTGGGCACAGTTCATAACAATAGGATTGATCAAATAAGCTTCTGCGTGGCTATTAAAAGATCCATGTTCAGAGAGGCAGTATCCCTCTGATTATCAGATGTCAGAGATAAACAACACAGGATGGATGGATGGATAAATGGGCTAATGGATATCACTTTCATCGCATGCTCATGAGCTCGTCCAGCTATATGTTCTTGAAAACAAAATGCTGGACTGGATGGATCTTTTCTCTCATTCAGTAAGACAATTCTTATAAGCAGCTTTGAACTACATTCTTATAAGAAGCTTTGGAACATGAGAACATAAGAAGAGCCATCCTGGTCTAGATCAAGGGTTGATCTAATCCAGCATTCCATTCACACAGTGGCCAACCACATGTCCACAGGTAACCCACAAGCAGGATATATTCCATAGCAACTGGTGTACAGAGGTGTACATGCATTGCTGAGTGGGGAGATGCAATGGAGGAAAACATGCCCTAGTACTATTTCCTGGGATTCGTGTAACTGGAGGTGCCAAGGACTGAACCTGGATTATTTATTTATTTATTGCATGAAATGCTTGTGCTCTACCGTTCAGCTGTGCCCCCTCCTACAGTTTTCTGTACTCTGGTTTGCATTCATTGTAAGGTCCTTTGCTTATGAGAAAACCAAAGCAATATATCATACTGCCCAGTGCTTCACATGTGAAAATAGGGTCACTTTGTGATACTTGTAGCACCCAAATTCTCATGTATTGTTTCTGCTGGGCCCTGGCAGAGGGAGAAACAGTTGCTCATGATCGCCACACTTGCCTGACTTGGCAGATGCTGAGTCGGGTTCTGCGAACTGCATCTGAGGACTTTCAACATACCTACCCATCAATATCACATGGACAGCAGATTGAGCAAGACACACGGGTCATCTGGTCATAGTCTTCCACACCATATCACTGGATTTCATGGAGGATAAGGCTATCAATAGCTACTAGTCCTGCTGGCTATATGTACTACAACAGGAGTAGCTCACAACAATATATTGCTATTGGGAAAATTTCAGACATCATTATCTGTGTCAATCAAAATGTCCTGATGCTTCAACTCTTTGAGTTTTGGCTCCACTGCACCACTGCTGGTATTAGTAGACTTGCCCACCATGGAATGGCTGGGGTGATGTTTCAGGTCACAGTGGATACTCTTTGCCAATCCCTTAAGATTACTGGAGACTTAGAATTTCAACCTCAGTTGAAAGCCTTCCAGGCTTCCTTCTGAGGTAGGGGGTAAAATGGCCATCCGTGAATGCAACCGTGGTCTTGCGGTAATGTAAATGGTGGAAAAATTGCTGTAAAAAGCAAAATTATCTAATGTATCATTTGTGTCTCCATCTGTGAAGAAACCGTAGGGCCTGGCATTACTTGATGTGTGAAATTCCAATCAGTCATATAATTAAAGACTGAATAATAATGCACAGGCACATGGGAACAAGAGTAAGATTAAGTGTGAAACCCAAGCGTTGGCATTTACTGAAGTTTGAATGATTAACAGTGCAAATGTGCAATGTTCTCTCAGTGTCGCTTTTTCTGTGAAATATAATAGAGGAACACTCCAAGAAAAGAGTCATTTTGTCTAAAACGAGTGCTTTGGAATTATGGTGTGGGCCCATGAGGGCTCTTCATCTGTTTTCATGACAATACTTTAATCTTGCAATTAATTAAAATCCTTTTCCCAGCGAATGGCTCTTCCTTCTTTTGCCTTGACGTGGTCTGCTTGGAAGAAAACAAATGCGGAGAAAGGATTTTCCAAAGTTGTGGCAGAAAGGCGACGCTGTATTATCTCTGTGGTTTAAATCCCTCGGAGGAAACACAAAAACTTCTCTGGGCAATGCAGTGATTGTGTACTCAGAGTTGCCGTAATTTGACAACCTAAGGGAAGTGCATGGGAGGACTTCAAAGATCATAAGCCATCTGATTCTTTCTCCTAATTATGGATACTCAGCCGCACAAGTTTTTCTTCTTCTTCTTCTAATTGGCTTGATTGAAAACCCACTGACTTCCATGGACTTTATTAGATTTAAGATCAGACCCCATGCCCCGACTTTTCATTGCAGGCCATAAATACAGAACATATTTAGGCACAGTAGTCTTCTCAGTGCACAAATTTTAATGCACCAGCTTCTGCTGAGCTGGCTTTGTTTAATTGGAGGAAAGCAGTGGAAAGAGCAGTGGTCTGTTTTTCCACAGAGGGAAAAAGAAAAACTATTTCCCACTATATAGCATTCCTTAAATAGCATCTTCATGTATTAATCTCTCATTTAACAAAATAATAACCAGCTGGGCTGATTGGAAGGTTTGCTGTGCCTCTTCTGAAACCACTTCCTGCTTGTGAAGTAAAGAGGTGGAGATAACTTTCATTACCATCCCTCCTCTGTACCTGATAATTATTGAAAGAAGAGAGTTGAGGAAGGAAGGAAAGAAAGAAAGAAAGAAGGAACAACTCTCCTTGATTCTGACAAAGGCCTACACCAGCCTTTCCCAACCAAATTGGAGTGCAACTCCCATCAACCCCAGCCACCTTAACAAATGCCATGCTGCAGGAAAGCCACTGCTACTCCCATGGAGATTCCTGGGCCTGGTTTTCCTCTTCGTAGAGTGGCAAGGCAACTTATTTACATAGCATGGCCCTCAGAGGAACATAACGAAGAAGAACGTAAGAAGTGGGGGTGTGAACTCTGCCCCGGAATTATCTGCTAACCGTGAACATCTGCAGAGCATTCAATCTTCCAGAGTTGAGATGCCCAGTCAGAGCTTCTAAAGTCTCCAGAGTTATCCTGCTGTGTGTGTGTCCAAATTAAATATCTCCATATTTGGAAGATGCTGAGTGGGGTGAGGGGTAGCTTTGATATTGACTTCTGTGGCTAGCCAATTAGGAATTGCCAGTGTTGTCTGTGACCATTTCCCCCTCCAATTGCAGTGTTTAGGGGAGTGGGAAACACTAACTGGCTGCTGATTCTGGCTGTGGGGTGGTGGAAGGGAGAGAGGGAGCGCATTTCTGCTCAGACTTATAGAAGTCAAGCATCCACATTTCCATGGTTTGAAAGTGCTGCTGGGCTGGCTGGCATTGTGAGTGAGAAAGCTTCTACACCTGAGTCAGGCACAGGCAGGCTCTTTATTTCAGATTCATTCATGCCTTGATTTTTTAGGATTTTGTTTTTTTAAATTCCCTACTCCACCCCCCCTTGCCCTGGAGTCCTCCTTAAGAGCTATCACATTACCATGCTTCATCCCTTTATATAAAAATTATGTTGATGTAAGCATTTTTGTTAATTTCCATTTTAAAAATTCTTTAAAATCAAAGCATGAATGGATCTGATTCAATCTTAGCAGGGCTAAAGCCCTCCTTAAGAGCTATCACTGTGCCAAGCTTTATCTCTTTAGCTTTAAAAATGAGGATGCTGTAAGCATTTGATTAATTTTCATTGATTAGTGTGGTTATCCCGAAAGGGGCAGTTCTCCAACAGGTAATCTGGGTAATGGGCAGAGTAAGGGGAGATGCTCTGAAATTGGGGCAAAGAATCACCTCAATGGAGCTCTGGCTCAAATTTCAAGGCACAGAAGACCTACTAGTAAGAAGAGCCATGTTGGATCAGACTAAGGGTCCATCTAGTCCAGCCAGACTAAGGGTCCGTCTAGTTCACACAGAAGCCAACCAACTGCCCATTGGAAACCCACAAGCAGGGCATAAATGCAACAGCACCCTCCTGCCCATAATCCCCAGCAACTGGTGTACATAGGCATATTGGAGGTAGGACATAGCCATTAGGAGTAGTAGCCATCACTAGCCTTATCCTCCATGAATGCGCCCTTTAAAGCCACCAAAATTGGTGTCCATCACTACAACTTGGTTGAGCTGTGTTGAAGGGCAGGCTAGTCTGGTTTAAAAATACAGAATCAGAAGTAGGGGTGTGCACGGACCCCCCGCTCCGCTTCACTTGCAGAGCCGCCATTTTCCGGATCGGGCCGCTCTGCCCTGCCCCCGCTCCGCCCACTTCCGCTCCGCTCCGCCCGGAGCTCCGGATCCGGATCCGGAGCTCCGTTTCCCCCCTCCCCATAGGCTTGCATTGAAAGCTAAAAAATTATACAACTTTTTTTCTGTTCAAGTTAGAAACCTCATGTTTGGCACCATGACACCTCATGGGGATATACACAGGCATGCCAAGTTTCAAAGCAATCCCATCATCCCCTGATTTTTGGCGAATTTTTGAAAATCGGGCACCCCACACACAACATCCCTGCGAGGTGGGCAGGGGAGGAGGGAGGGAAGGCAGGCAGGCATGCAGCTGGCATTTCTGGGGGCATAAGGAAGTGAGCCAAGGATAAGCCAGTAATGCATATAAAATGGAATAAATCAATCAATAAACAAAGGAGGGGTGGAATTAAAAGCAGCAGTGTTGCTCAATAAACAGCAAGAAGAATTTTTTTAAAAAGGCTATATCTGTCTTTTACCAGCAATAGGGGGACGTGCCCGGGGGAGGGGGAAGTAGCTGCCAGTTCAAGACAGCCACCAACAGCTCTGAGAAGAAGTAAAACGCTCACTTCGACTCATAACAGGCATTGCTCCACCACTGAAAAGTGAGCATTCACTTCAACTCATGATAGGCATTGCTCCACCGTTTTACTCTCTTTGGAAGGCTCTAATGGCCTTCCAGTGCAGGAGAGAGTGGGGGCACGTCCACGATGAGATGCCCTAGGGGAGCTCATCCCCTTGCACCACATCTATTCAGTTGTTCCCCAAGGTTAGGGTGGGGAGCAGTGCTGTGTTTCTATCTCTTATTCTTGGCTTAGTATATGATTTCAGGTTGTGTTTGTGCATTTGGTGGGGCTACTGTGTTAAAAAACACGGGGAAAAGCCCGTTCAGATGAAGAAAGAGAAGTTTCCCAGAATCCCAAGTTACCCGTTTTGCCTATGCCCTCCTCCAACTTTGGGATCATCATGACCGGGAGCTGACTCTGCCCCTCAGCCCTTTGAAAAAGGTATTTTTCCCGCCGATTTTTTAAAAACTTCTAGCGCGCGACCCGTACGATGCAGAAAGTTGAGAGTGGTCTCAAAATGACCCCCATCCACGACTCTCTGAGCACAAGAATTTCTAGAACGATAGCTTCAAAAACAACCTAGTTATGCGCGATTATTTGCCGCAATGCAATCCTATGGCGAAATGTTTTCAAGATGGCGACTGGAGCGCTCCGCCTGAACTAGGAGCTCCGAAAAATGGCCGCTTCTCTTCGCCTTGCTTCTAGGGGGTCTGCGGTCCGCTCCTACTCCGCCTCTGGGTAAGGCGGAGCAGGCCAATCCGCTACTGCTTCTACGCTCCTAATCGGAGCGGATCACACCCCTAATCAGAAGAAAGGAGAGCAGGATCACAATCCTCTCCACTATAGAGTGATGTATTTCTACTTACATTATAGTCGTTATTTCTAAATGTGCAGCTCTGCATATACATGAGTATATGCAAATGTTATACAGCTCTGTTGTCCTTTTCTTTTGTGATGCATTTCCTATTTTCTGGTGATGGTCAAGTGGCCACTCTACCCCTTGCTAGGTGTCCTTTCCTAACAGGGTGGGGTCCAATGCCCATCACAGGACTAAGATCTTGCAGAATCCAGATCATGGTTTACACCAGCCAGAGGTCAAATACCAGCAAGGAAGACCAGGTAGAAACGAGGATTACCTGCCTTACAGTTATTAAACACCCACAATAGATGAAACCCACAGTATATTTAGAGTAGATCCTGTATTAAACCTGTTTCCCACATAGCTAGGGGTAAGGTTTTATTTAAACCTCCCTAAGGTTTTCAAGTGGTGGTGCTTGTCCTGAGAAGGATTTATGTGATAGGCCTAGTGTAAGGGTTTGTTACATCACAGAATAGACAAGTGGAATCCACGCAAAGCACTCTGGCCGGTAGAGAGTCAGCCCTTGTTAAAGAAAGGCAGCTGTTGTGAGTTAGTTATTGTCAGAAGAAAGGAGGAGATACTATCAGAAGGCAGGATTATCTTTCACAACAGTTTTTATTTTCTGCAACTTTTAAGGTTTCCCATCTCCTCCCGAAACAAACACGTTAAAAATAAGATGAAATACATCATTTTGAGGTTCTCATAATGAGAGAAAGCCAAATACCACTTCCAGATCTTATCTTTCTTTGCTCTTGGTATATACTACTATCTCTTGTTTGCTTTCAGCTTTGCAGCTTTGTATGTAGAACCTGCACAACTCATCTTATATCTAGAGCAGCAGGTAAAAAAAATATTGCCATCCACCACAAAAAGCATTATAGAGCTCATATAGCATCATGGAATATGGGCTCAAGTTACAGGAAGCCAGATTCCGGCTGGACATCAGGAAAAACTTCCTGGCTGTTAGAGCAATATAACAATGGAATCAGTTACCTAGGGAGGTTGTGGGCTCTCCCACACTAGAGGCATTCAAGAGGCAGCTGGACAACCTTCTGTCAGGTAGGCTTTAGGGTGGATTCCTGCATGGCCTTATAGGCCCCTTCCAACTCTATGATTCTATGTTATGGTTATATGAACTCACAAGTTAGGACTAAACTCCCCTCCATGCCCCTCTCCAAGTCACCACTCCATTTGCAGGAGCGGGTTTTTTTAGGGGGTGGGGAAGTTTGTGCAGAGTGAGAGGACATTTATCTGCAAGTTTGGTAGGACTTATTGGGCAGCCGTTCCAGCAGTAGTAGCCTTTTCTATTAAAACTTCTTTGCTTTGCTTTGCTTTGTTCCTATTGCAAGCACCATCACTTCCTCTTGGCAACCACCTCCTGGTCATTTTATTTTCCACAGTGACCCCCTAGAACAAAGGAAAGGAAAGGAACCTCTCTTGCAAGCACTTGAGTCATTGCTGACTGCTAGAGGGACGCCTGCTTTCACTGACGTTTTCTTGGCAGACTTTGTAGTGGGGTGGTTTGCCATTGCCTTCCCTAGTCGCAAGGATGGAAGGCTGAGTCGACCTGAGCCGGCTGCCTGAGAACCAGCTTCTGCTGGGATCGAACTCAGGCCATAGGGAGAGTTTCGGCTGCAGTAACTGCCACTTACCACTCTGCACCACACAAAGCTACATCATTATCTAGTATCATTCAAGGGGCATTGTGGGGAAAAATTGGCAGCAAGAGCCCCCACTCTGTACTGTTTGAGATGGAGGAAGAGGAAGAGGAAGAAGAAGAAGACTTAAGGAAGAAAAACAATCAGCTGCTGCCTCTACTGCTTCTCAGTAAGCCTCCCTGAAATGAATGAATAATTTTGCCTCTCTAAACCCCCACTTTTTCAACTGCTGAATCCCCACTCCTTTCATAACAGAAGGAGTGGAGGACTAACTGGGAGAAGAGGCCAGAATGGAATGATGTGAGGAGTTAGATTCAGTTAGGAAAGCCAGTAAGAAGTGGGTTCAAAACAGTTGGTTAGAAGCAGTAGTTATATTGAGTTGAGGATGGTGAGAAAGACAGTGAAGGGAATTATGGGCTAGTGTTAGAGTTTGTTAAATTAGTGAGGAGAAGACAGATAGTGAAGTGTGTGAGATCAGGAAGAGAGAAAAAAAGTAAAAGCCTGGTTGGTAAGGAAAGATGATAAAGGGGTCTAGGTGCTAGGTTAAGTTATTAGATAGGACCATTTTTATTACTCTTTATTGGATGACTGGATGTGGTTGTCCATAAATAAGTATCTATTTTGTGTTTGAACTAACTGTGGGTTCTAAGGCTGGCAGATCTTACCCCATGTGTTGGGCTTGCTCTTCACAGTTAAATATATAAAAGGGAGAATCCAACTATAAGCTGCCAATAATAGGTGGAGACAGTTGGTTATTTGGAGGATATTAGGGCAGCCGTGTGGACTGTCCTAATATCCTGAGTGACTTAACATTGAGCTCCAGGAGCCAGGGCTTTGTAGAGGATCTCTAGATCTCTCTGTCTCTGTCTCTCTCTCTCTCTCTCTCACACACACACACACACCAGTTTCAAGCTGAATGTTCTCAGTTGAGAACTTCTGATTCAGCCCTAGCTGGGTTGTCCCAGATTCACATCTTTCCTCAGCTGTTGAGTCAGTTTATGGCCTTAAGCAAGCCATCCATCTTTGTTTCCACATCTATAATATCGGCATAATATATTTCGGTACCCTCCAGAATTGTTTTAAAGACTACTGAGGTAAGATATGTGCAGTGATTTGAGAACTCCAAAAGGGCCGTGTGCATGTGAAGAATTATTATTAAAGATGATACCAAAAGCATGAAGATCTTTTTGGAAAATAGACATTGTAGATGATCTAGTTAATAAAATCCACGTCCAGAGTTGTTGATTATGTTGAGTAGAAATTTGAATAAGACAGAAAGTATGACTCCTGTTTCTCAGCTGATTTGCAAGAACGTTTTTGCCATTCAATGAACCTTGTTTTCAATGGATTGGATCCAGAATAGTGCTTAGCGGAGGTCTGCTGGTGCTGGTGGAATGGGGCAGGGAAGAAATGTGATTCCTTTGTCCCACAGCAGTCCCCTGTGTTTCCTCAAAAGATGTTCTGGATGGTTGGGGAACCTTCTGAACCAGCATAAGAGATGGTGCTGGGGCTGCAGGTGAAAGTGGAAATTGCCGAAGATTGCTTTCTCATCTGCTTCCTTCTGCACTTGATTATGGTGCCTTCTTTGAATGGAAGAAGGTCTTCTATTCATTGAATGGCCCATCTAGATGTAATCCCTTGTCCGTAAGGGATGTCTTGCTATCCCCAGCTCTAAGATAAAAATGAGCTCAGAGAAATTCTCAAGGCAGACTGGGATGGGGTGGAATGCCATGTCACTTCTTTTTCAGGTGGACCGAAAATCATCCCACTTCAATGGGTATAAAACCATCCCAGGATCCCAGAGCAGGTATTAATGCCAGTATTGTGAAAGGCCAGCACTGTTTGGGGAAGTGAGAGAGGCCAGCGCTGCAGAGCTAGAACTCGCAAAGACAGGATCATTTTCCTCCAACATAGGAAGCCCCAAACCTGGCAGAACGTGGGCCAAATAATGTCATCAATATGAAGTTGAGTAGGATAAAAAATGTTAAAATTCTGCTTAAAAGTCAATGAGACTTATATTCACCTCTCAAGGGGAGGGAATTCCAAAGACCACAGATGAAAAGGCTCTGTCCCTGATACCTGCTAATCTGAGTGTTCTTAGCAATGGGCCAGAAAGCAGGGCACTGGAGGCTGATCTCAGGGCACATGTAGGTTCATATGGGTGCAGGCAGTCCTCCATGTCACCTTGTCTTGACCTGTTCAGGCCTTTCAAGGTCAAAAACAGCCCTTGAATTCGAGCCTGAAAATGAATAGGCAACCAAAACAACTGATACAGAATTGGTGGAACAGATCCAAAGGCCTGGCTTCTACAAGCATCTTGGCAGCTGCATTCTGTACCAGGTGAGGCTTCTGAACTGCTTTTCTGAAGGCTTCCCTATCTAGAGAGCACTACACTGGTCCAGCCTGCATGAAACCAGGGTGTGTGTAACTCAAACCAAGCCAGCAGTCTCCAGATAGGCAAATAACGAACCAGCCTAAGGCTGCAAAAGGTACTCCTATCCACCGACCTCACGAATCGCTGAAATCCCCTTTCAAAAAAAGCAGTTCACAGCACAGGACCCAGCTGTCCTTTGCATCTGGTCGGTCTTCCTGCAAAAGGGACTCTGGGAGGAGTCCCTTCTGAGTTTCAAACATTCGTGTTCAAGGAGGCTGTAGTCCCGTGGCTCTCTGGCTTTCAGCTCCTTTCTTTCATTTCTGCAGAAGGCTTAAACTAATTGATTGCAGCTCTTTGTGTAAGGAAAGCTGGCTCCATTTATGTGAGCTACTTTTTGCAAATGTGCAGTCTAGACATCCATAAACTGCAAGTATTCACTTGTGGGCCATTGGGATGCTGTTTGCTCTTCCTCATAAATGTCATAAATGGGTGTAAGGCTGGATAGCTCTAAGTGACAGAAAAAATAGCCTTGCAGGGTAGGTTTGCAGCTGCCTGGGTGTAATTAAACTTGTCTGAAATAAGGCCAAAGGCACCAGTGTATTTACGCCTTCTATTTGGCACTTTCGTTCCAAGTTATTTTATTAACATAGGGTTGCCTTTAATTATGCAGCACTACACACTGCATTATTGATATTCTATAAACATTAACTACGGGTGCCCCTAATGAAGCAGGAAGAAAACATGTTTTCCTGTTATTTGTCAAGACTCACCAAACACCTCATGCGGGAGCTGCTGTCCTCTGCTTTTGCCAAGGAATAGGAGGCCTTTGAGCGACTGGTTTGCTATTCCTTTTTCCTTGGTACATCCGACTAGACATTTGCAAAGTTGATTTAGTTTCCTGTAATGAGCTTCTTACATTTATCTGAAAAGACTTTGGAACCTCGCTCATGGCTTTGATCCTACCCATGAGAACTCCCAGTTAATCACAAGCTCTTTAATGAGTCACACTTCCATCCAGCCACAGACAGGGGACAATAGATCAATATGCCACTAAGCTTCAAATTAAAAGTCAAACCTGGTTGTATTCCAGCATCCTGAACTTGCCCCTAATGGTGCAGAGGCCTCCTTATGAGATTTACTGCCTCGTCTAATTCATAGCTTTGTCTACAGATCTGCCCAAAGGACTTTTTTCTTCTTCTTTTTCAACTATTTTAGGTCTACTTCTCAAAATGTTGTGGCCAGATTGAGAACAGGAACGAGGCTCTCCAAACATAGCACCAGTTCTAGCCGGCTTGCATGGGCTACCTGTTAATTTCTGAGCCCAATTCAAGGTGCTGGTTTTGACCTATAAATCCTTACATGGCTCAGGACCGGAATACCTGATGGAGCTCCTTCCCTGGCATGAAACTATGTCCAGCATTTAAGGTGGATTCCTGCATTCCTAAGGAATTCCTGCATTCCTTATAGGCCCCTGCCAACTCTACTATTCTATGACTCTATGACTATGACTCTAAGGCCTCAGCAAGACCTACCTGGTCTAGCACGACAGAGGGGTGAGGATCTCCCGATATTTTTATTGCGAGATCTCCCCCTCTGTTTACACGCAGCACGCGACGACCTCGGAGGGAGAGGACGTCACACCCACCATTTTCTTTTAAAAACACACACAGAAGAAGCACACGAGCACTCGTGCGCTCAAAGGTAGGTTTTTTAATAATAATAATAATTTCCCCACTCCACCCCTTTATGGGTGCAGAGCTCCTGAGGAGCTTTGCAGCCCATGCACGGTTCCCAGCTCCTCGCGAGTAACCACAAGGAGCCGGGACAAACCGCGAAGCCCGGCCACACGTTCCGCAATCTTGGGATCAGCCCAGGACCATGGAAAAACTGGGCTGCAAGGGTAGGGCAAAATCCCAGGGAAATGGAGGGATCATCCCTCCCTGTTCCCAGGATCCCCTGTGCATCATGTGGACACACAGGGTGATCCAGGGGCGATCCCTGGGGTAAGCCCTCATCTAGCTATGGCCTATGAGAGAGGGCCTTCTTGGTTGTGGCACTCCAATTATGGAATAATCTCCCCAGCGAGGCTCGCCTGCTGCCAACACGGTCATCTTTCCAGCACTAGGTAAAAACTGCTCTCTCCTCCCAGGCATTTGGCAGCATATAATGAGTTTATTCATTTCTTGGACTGTCTTTGGCTGATGGTTTAAAAGTCGTTTTTAGATATATGTCACCCATTTGCATGCTATCTGTTTATATATTTTTACACATTTTTTGTACTTAGTGTAATGTATTTTGATGGTTTTTAATTTTTGTGAACTGCCCAGAGTGCTTTGGCTATGGGCAATATAGTAATGTAATAAATGAAAGAAATGAAATTAAGGTATTAAAATTGTGTCTGGGCTGCTCATGGGGGCACAGAAGTATGCAAGAAGACTCCTGTTGGTTCAGAGAAAAAGCCTATTTCATTCAGCATTCTGCCTCTGATAACTGGAGGTAACATATAGCCATCATGACTAGTAAGCATTGATAGCCATATTAGAGATGTGGAAATCAACAAAAACTGAGGTCACTGGGGCTCTCTGAATTCCACCTCAAAGCTTAGTCTGGGTTGTGTCTGTGTCAGATTGCTAGAACAGGTTTATTTATTTACTTTTGTTTCTGCTGCTACATAAGCTCCTCTCATCACTTCCCTTATGACGGACGTGAAAACAGCAGGAAAACCTGCCATTCTGCATACCCCAGCCCAAGGTAGTGGAAAGGAGGGAGTCTCACCACATACAGGGAGGGAGGTGGGCCCATCCAGTTAGGTGCTGAGTGCACCCTCTATCAAACCTGGCATAGGTTAGGGATGAGCAAATCTGTAAGTTTCACTTTTTCCCACATTAGATTTAAAATAAATAAATAAATTACAAATTCTTTTTCTCCTGAACATAAAAACAGTTGCGAATTTTGGTAAGTTCTTATTGATTTATTTAAAAAAAACCTCAAACAAAATTCTCACTCATCTGCGCTGGCCAAATTTAATAGGCACAAGCATTCCTTGCATGAAAATGGCCATGCTTTACCTGTCTGCCATAGACCTGTTAGAAATTAGGAGCCAGTCAGAAAAAAGAGAGTGTCAGCCCATGGTTAAATGTAGAGGGATTCAAATTCTGACTTTTGAGATCAAAGCACTCAACGCTCTGGATCTGGACAGATGAATCTGTCAGTTTCAGTTTCTCCACATACATTTCTCTTTAATTCTTACATTATGTTTGTTGCAAATATTGCAAATTTTGGTAAATTCCTAAAACCAAACTGAAATAAATTGTCTCCCCTCCCTAGCTTAGGCCTGTTGAGACCTTCTCTTCTATTATGCACTTCAGAATGCTCCCACCAGCTGTAGGTTGTAGTCCATCCTGCAATCGCTTGACTTACATGACCCTCTGAAGCAAAACAGAGATGGGACCACACATAGTACCTCTACATGAGTATATATATAGAAATCAATAGGAGGAAGAGCTGGGGAAGGCTGACACTCAGCAGATTGTAGCAGTAGGTTCCAAGACTCGTAAGTTAAATATGTGTTCTGAATAACATGGAGGCAGTGTAAACTAAGGGTGGCCGTTGTGGAGGAAATCCACTGTGACAAATCCCAGTGGTGACCCCAACTTGGGGTCACCACTGCGAGCCAGGTGGCAGGTCAGTTCCCCAAAGTTGGGAACTTTGTCTTCTTCTTTTTTAAAATGCAAATTGTGATTTGTGCAAAATCATGGGTGTAAATATTACACAAATCATTGTTTGTACGAAATCAGAAGAGTAAGACTATTTTGTGCAATATGCACAAAATATGCAATTTTGTGCATATTGCACTATTTATGGATCTGATTTTGCTCAAGTCATGATTCCCGTAAATATTTACACCCACAATTTTGCAGAAATCATGATTTGCACAAATAATAATAATAATAATAATAATAATAATAATAATATGAAAGAACGCGAGATGGACCGACTCATCATGCCTTGAGGCCCAGTATTGGGCAAAAGGCGGGATACTACTACTACTACTACTAATAATAATAATAATAATAAGTAGTTGGGCCAGCTCATGCATGAATGAGATGGAGTCTGGGGGGCCAAGCTGGGGAAAGCCTGAACAACCAATCCAAGCCTATCCATTTCTCCCAC
Organism: Elgaria multicarinata webbii; assembly: GCF_023053635.1. Taxonomy (NCBI): domain Eukaryota; kingdom Metazoa; phylum Chordata; class Lepidosauria; order Squamata; family Anguidae; genus Elgaria; species Elgaria multicarinata. The sequence goes on from NC_086171.1 coordinate 131,258,797, forward strand.
ACAGCAGTGAAGGAATCCAGGAGTCTAGGCATCATCTCTGTGAGCATGTAATGACTGGAATTTTGCAATCTATCATTGCCTTGTTTGGATCCAAAGTTTATTGTTAGTTCAATGAATAATGAAGGACTGAAGTCAAATTCATACTATTATGGTCTGTTTCTATAGTCATTGTTTGGGCCTGGAGCCTTCTGAGGAACTTGCATGGAAACACAAAACTGGATCACGAGCCTGCAGTGTGTCAATGAAGTGCTGGGGGTGGGGATGCCAGATGCCAGCATAATCAAATGTGATGGGCCTTTGCAATGACATATCCAGCCTGCAGAATTCAAAGAGGCGTAGCTTGCGGAAAGCCATGATTGAAGCATGGTTTCAGTTAGCTGCATGTATTTTACAACTTTTTAAAGACTATTTTTTTTTAAAAAAAAAAGGAGGGGGGAGAATGTTATCCTACTTTACGGAACAAACAACAAAAATGTCTCCAATGTTTTTGTGGTAAAATTCCTTGTTTTGCAAGCAGCTAACAAGGCTTTGTCCTCATAGATTTCTATCTGGAGCCACCCAAAATCAGTAGAAAATAATAATACACCACACTGGTGTCCAACTCCCATTACTCACCTTGGTGGAAGGAGGGGAGGCAATCCCCCTTCTCTTGGCAGCCTCCCTTGTCCTTCAAAGATCTGCTCCAGAGGTTTCGGGATTCCCCAGGATAACTTGGGAGATGGCAAGGAAGCTGATGGAAGCTCCATATTCCACTGTTCAGAGCCTCATCTGGACAAGAGGCTCTTCTACCAATAGAAAGGCAACTCACAACCTAGGGATGCTTTAAGATGAGGCTTTTATTGTACAATCCCCAGCTTCAGACATGACATTTTATGGTGTGTGTGTGTGTTGCTCTTTCATTTGCAACCATCTCCTGTTTTTTCACTACTTCTTCCTTCTGCTTATGTATGCATTCCACTCCATTTGCCTGTGGCCAAATTAGAGAAGGGGAGAGAATTCCGTCCATTTTGATAATAGCTTACCAAGTTTACACTTTCTGGATCGATATGCTACCCAGAACATCTTTTTGGTGTTCACTCTTCTTAGAAATTTTGCAATACAGTCATCCAAACAAAAATGCATATATACGGGGATGGGGAGGGGAATGTACAGAATAGCATTAATGCTTGCCAAAAATGTGTCTGTTGTGGAAACTTGTATACAAAAATATGTATATTAGGAAATATGCACCCAAAAATGCATACATGTTTCTCATGCTGACTTTTCTTTTGTGGAAACAGGATGTGGAATCCAGCTGATGTGGAGACAGGATGGAATCAAGATGAGAGAAACAAATGAGAAGGTGAGAAAAACCAAGATTGACAGATTCTTCCATTCCTATTTAGGCCAAACTAGATGTGACATCATAGATGTATGAATGAATCTACTGCTTCCTTAGTTTTGGCTAAAAGTATGTATGTATGTATGTATGTATGTGAGTATTTATGATTTGAATCAGGGCTGTGGAGACAGCACATATTTTCCAGTGCAAATACCATCCCTGGATATGTTATTAGTGGAAAACATACACACACACACACACACACACACACACACACACACACACACACACACACACACAAACTGAAGTTGGGCACCTTGCAGAAGAGCCTCTGCTCCCCACCAGATACCCAGAACTGGCCAGATTTCTCAGTCCACTGTACCACTTCTCCACTTGTTGTAGCCCATTTCCCCTTTCAACAGGGAAGGAAGCCATCTTCATCAGGATGTATGCAGCCCCCTTCCTGTAAAAAGGAACAGAATACTCTGTGATGGCTTGTGTTTCGTCACCCCAGAGAATGGTTCAGAGGACATACAGGGAGTGGACATGTAGGGAAAGTGTTCACCCTTTTCTCCATGCCACAGCCAGACACATTGCTCTCCCTCTCCTACTGCTGATTTCGGCAAAAGACAGAGGGCATGTCTACACCAGGGGAGGGAAGGGGGAGGATCTTATGACATGCTGATCATAAGATCCTCCCCCCGGGTTCACATTTGGCAGCGATGTCCAGGAAGGAAGGAGGACGTTGCACCCGCCATTTTTTTTAAGAACACAGGAGCTGGCGCACACCTGTACTCCAGCAAAAACGTAAGTTTAAAAACAAAAAAAGTCCTGACCTCACTCCTCACCCACCCCTGATGGCCCTGGATTCCCACTGTCCTGGCTCCTTTCCTCTGATGACCCCCCCACTACTTGTGGGAAGGGAGAAATAAGCTGGGATGGGCAGCCACACCACCCGTGGTCCTCAGGATAGTTCCAGGACCGTGGGAAAACTGCAAAAAACAAACAAACAAAAACGGTATGGCAATATCCTGTGGAAATGGAGGGATCATCCCTCCCTGCTCCCGGGATCCCCTGTGCATCATCTGGATGCACAGGGACAGTCCTGGGATGATCCCTGGGATATTGTCTGGTGTAGACATGCCCTAAAATAAAACAAAGACATTCATCTTTACTTTGGCCCTTTGTAAAGCCCTTGTTACCTTGAAGTGTCATTTGCCACATGGACACTCATGCACACACATACTCACATGAAATTCATGAGCATTTTTGTGTGCATTTCTCCTAATTCATGCATTTTGTAGGTATTTTTGCTGAACGTGCATATTTTCCCACTTTCCCTAATATAACGCAATTTGTAATGTTGTTTCTTCTAATACATGCAGGTTTGTATGCATTTTTTTACTGGAAAATTCCATTGCAAAAATCAGAGGTGTGCAAATTACAAAGGCTTACAGAATTTTGGTTCATATATCATTAACCATTACGTGTGAAATTCCATACACCTAAACCCTGACTACACCCAGTGCTTAGTGGAAACACTGTCAGTGAGACTGATGCTGAGACTGACAACTGCGGGAAGAACAGCTGGACATGCTCAGTGGAGGCCGGTGGCATTGATGTCCGTGGGACAGTAAATCTACTCCCGGTTTCAGTCAGAACCAATCAAAACTCTAAAGAAGCTTTCCAAGGTGTATCTGCTTCCTTCCCCCTACCCTGCTGCCCTCTGTATTATCATCTTCCAATATACCACTTTGCGGTTGAGGAGTGTGACTAGGATTTGGAAACACTACTTGGCTGGAATATGTGTCAGGTCAAGTGTCCTGAAATTGCTTGGACATTTAGATGCAACTCTTCTTCTGAACTATAATTGACTCCCCTCAGTTTGTGGATTAAATTGCTGTGCCTACAGTAACCGAACATCTCACAATTTACCTTTTTAAAAAACAAAACAAAACAAACAAAACTGTAGTACACAATTTATAATTGCTCTCTTATGTATATGTTTTTATGCACAGTGGCTAATTGGGGCTGTTGTACTCTGCTGTACATTCTCTCTAGTGTCATTTATGCCTTACAGTATTATGCCAAGTGCAGTATTAATAGGCTTTTCTGGGTGATATGCTCGATGCTAATGATTTGTTGATTAACTCTTCGAAAACCAACTTTCTGACGCAACTTTTTTTTTACCTCATTGCTTTAAGATAGTATTATTTTGGATCAAATGCATTTTAAGTATGCTTATACTAAATGAGCTTTTATAAGCATTGAGTGTTTCCTCCCTGGTAGTTTGAATACATTATTAAAATATATGCAGAGGATCTGTAAAGGAGGATGTGGTGTTTTACTTCCCTGAGCCACATTTATCTGGCAGAAACACCACCACCCATGTATTACATTGTACAGACATGCTCAGGGTTAATATCCACTGTAACATCCCTCCATCATTCCGAAGACTCAAGTCAGATTTACTCTCTAGAGAAGCAAACTGAATTCTAGGCAGGGTTGTTGTTGTTTGTTTTGTTTTGTTTTAAAGAACACACACTTAAAACAAATCATTATTTTTATAAATTGTTTTAGGATAGTTTTTCCCAACCTGGTACCCTCCAGATGATTTGGACTTGAACTCCCAGCATTCCTGGCCATGCTGGCTGGGGCTGATTGAAGATGATGTCCAAAACATCTAAAAGGAACCAGATTGGGGTAGGGCAGTTTTAGGGAATGAGAAGTCTATGGCCTTAGCTAGACCTAAGGATTATCCCAGGCAAATAGAGGGGTTGTCCCTGCCTGCTCCCGGGATCCACTGTGTGTCATTTGGACGCACAGGGATGATCCTGGGACAATCCTGGGATATAGGCCTGGTCTAGCCATGGCTTAAGACTTACTGGATCAAGCGATGATCCACTTGGCCCCTGCCCAAGATGGGCCATCGATGCTGCCACTGCAGCCTTGCCTTTTTCTCCATATGGCCACAAATACCACGCCCTTTCCTTCCATCCCCCAGGTTAGCCAACACTGCTGAAATCTGTACTTCCACCAACATTCCTTCTTTCCTCCCCCTGTTGCTGTTGCTGTTCCTTCCCTCCTGCCATGTTTCCACATATTGGGAGATAAGGTGAGCACAGCAGGAGTGGCGGCAAGTAGAATGGGGTCATGAGCAGGGGGAAATGAGGAAGGAAATAGAAAGCAGGGGAGAAAAGGAGGAAATAGTAAGGAGGAGGAAGGCATGTCCACCCACTCATTCTGATGGAAATTTCTGGTGGTGCCCACGGACACATTTCAGAACATGCCCATAGACGCAAAATGGTTGCCATACCTTGCTCTAGCAGGTACTGAAATGCATTCAGTATCTGGACAGGGAAGCTCCATTTAGCAATCATATCTAATGGCTGACATAAGCCCCATCCTCCATTAATTATGCTAGAGTTTGGTGGTAGTGGTGGTTTTAAAATCAGCCATCTAAGGTAGTGTCTACGACTCTTAGACTCACAGAAATGGTGGTGGCCTTGTAGATCGTTTATCCAACCACCATTCAATGCAAGAAATCCAGAACTAGGCCATCCCCAACAGATGGCTTCCAACAACCATTGCTTTGTTGCCCAGGGCAGCTAATTATCCCACCAGTGAGTCTCCTCCCCTTCAGTCACCCAAATAATTCTTTTTACCAGCATGAAGAGAGGAATGTACAAATGATTCAAAAGAACTCAGACTAAATTGCACTTTCAAAGCATTATTTGTTCACACAGCAAACATGCAATATAAAATACAGGAATAATGATTCCTAATTTCTGTCTGGCTTCCTTGTCTAACTTTGTAAATACTATGTCCATCTTACAAAATCTCGAGTCCTTACTCGGAGTCTGATCAATCTTCCACAGCAAGTTGGTGGCCTGATCAGGAACTGATGCACAAGGTCTTGGCTCCCTCTGGATTGGGCTTCTACTATAGCTTCTCTTTATTCCCAGATCATAGAATCATAGAATCATAGAATAGCAGAGTTGGAAGGGGCCTACAAGGCCATCGAGTCCAACCCCCTGCTCAATGCAGGAATCCACCCTAAAGCATCCCCGACAGATGCTTGTCCAGCTGCCTCTTGAAGGCCTCTAGTGTGGGAGAGCCCACAACCTCTCTAGGTAACTGATTCCATTGTCAAGGGGTTAATTTTTTTAAAAAAATCTGATTGCTGAATGCTCCATTCACATGAATTCTAACAAAACCTGTTATATTTCTGTTCTGGTACAATGAGACTGGCCCAAAGAACATCTCCACCCATTTGGGAGTTCCTCCACATGCAGTGGGCTGTATCACTTTACTAGATCTTACATCACAATAATGCCTCACTTTTCTTTTCTTACTCATTTTAGCCTCTGAAATATACCAGGATACAAACTGAAATAATAATAAAACAGAACTATGAAATCCTCAATCCACAAGTGGCCAATATCTTTATTAGGACCAACCAAAATTTGACAAAAATGTGAAATGTTTGAGTTCTCCAGAACTCTTCATCAGGGACATTGGTACAAAAGCAAGGGATGGGGAAAGAAACAGAAAAGTTCAAATATTTGGCCTGAAGTTATAGCCATGTGGCCTGCTGTTTTGATAAAAGGAAGGCAACCTTTTTGGGCTGAGGGTACATTTGGCAGTTTGAGTTAGTGTCCTGGATGCCACCACAAAATGGCTGTCATGGGACACATGGTAACGGACAACTAATATGCCCCAAAGATCTGAGTAGAAGGTAGAGATGGGGGCTGAGTCCCAACACATGGAACAACTCCTTTAAACCCACAGTTTTCAAAACCCACAAAGAACCTATTTCACAGAGATCCTGGTTACTGGTAACTGGGGAGACAGGGCAACTTGGTACTGTAGGTGCAAAGAAAGGTGGCACCATGTTGCCTATCCCTTATTTAGATAGACTCAGTCTCAAAATGGAGATTTGCAGTCTAAATGAATTAGTCCATTGTAGATGCTGTAGGTATCAGAGGATACTTAGGAATTCATTTTGGGTAAGAGCAGCAATGACTGGTCTCTATTTCTGAAAACATAAAGGCCAGCTATAACTTTGCTCTGTTTCTTGCCTTGAAACACACAAATTCCTGAGTGAAGAGCGGAAGTGCAGAGAAACAGTCCTCATATTAGCAAAGCCACAGATTCATTTTAGGAAGCACACAAAACTATTTATTAGATGATGAGGTCACACTGAGTAATGTCTCAGCCAGGACAGGAGGCTATTTTATTCACCGTGCTCCACTAGGCAAACTAGGGAGAAGAGGAAAGCTGAAACTGGTCATAAGGAGGCCACAACAGATGCCAGTGTGGGCACAACCAAGCAGTCTGTATCCCGATAAGGGTATTTATGACTCATAGCAACCATTCAATTGGTGCTAGTGCTAGTCATCCAGGAAGAAGGGTACAGCCTCTTTAGGATGTTCTCTCCCCAAAAGTGGAGCCTTACCTAAGTAGGATCCTTGATGGATGTAAATGATAATCCCTGCCAAGAACCATAGGCCATGCATGGCTCTAACCCGGTCGTAAGGCACTGCAGGTAAAAGTCAACCTGCTTCCATACATTACTTCCATCCATATCTTGCAGGGTATTGACTCTCTTAACACTGTGACATGGAAATGCTTTCATCATGTGCTGTTTCTGTGCACAGCAGGAGCCTTTCTAGCTTGTGCTGGAAAGGACACCAAATCTACAGTTGTTGTCAATGCTGTCATGTAGCCAGCTGTTATCTCAATTACGCTGAATGCACATGAAACGTATCTAGATAAGAGGCAAATCGACACACCTTGTTGCATGCCAGCATACAGCTAGTAGCATGATTGAGAAAGTGCTGTACGACGTCAGACTTGAAGTCGGTGCCAGGAGGTATGCGGCTTAAGGTTATTTTCTGGGTTTAGAGGATGTCTAAACCAGCACTTTTTTTTTAAAATGGAATTCATTTCACTTTGTCCTGGTTCTGCTGTTTTGCATTTTTACATGTTTCATACATGTACATCTCTCTAGATTGTGGACTTGGGTTCTCAGTATTTTCCAAAATAATGCTTTGCTTGCCTAATGACACAAATGCACCAGTGAGGAGAGCTGTGCAGGATAAAACCAAAGGCTTATCTAGTGTGTCATTCTGTTTACACAGTGGCCAACCAGAAGGCCCAATGGAAGCCCATAAGCAGGACATGAGTGCAACAGCACCTTCCTACTTATGTGCCCCATCAACTTGCTTATGGAAGAATACTACCCCTGATAGTGGAGGTAAAAAATAGTCATCCTGACTTATCATTCATTGATAGCCTTATTTTCCATGAAGCAGAGGTTCTCAATATTTTCTAAAATAATGCTTTGCTTGCCCAGTGGCACCTATGCACCCAGATACACACCCATGCTTGATCCAGAGTGCCAAAAAAGTGGAATAATAATAATAATAATAATAATAATAATAATAATAATAATATTTCTTACCCGCCTCTCCATTTTGATTGAGGCGGGGAACAACAATAAACGATAAAATACATAATACTCAATTAAAACATAATATACATTGTTAAAAATATCCTAAAAAACATCCTAAAAACATTTTAAAAACATCTTAAAATTCCACTGGGGAGGTCTGCCAGAAGAGATCAGTCTTTATAGCTTTCATGAATGCTAGTAGACTGTTAAGTTGACGAGTCTCCTCCGGCAGGCCGTTCCACAGTCTGGGAGCAGAACCTGGAAGGGAACCCTGAGACAAGAACAATAGTGAAGGTAGTTCAAATCTGAAACAACATCCTTCAATATCTTTGAAAATATAACTGAGAACTAATTGTGAAATTGTCTGTGGCAAATGGTCAATATGTGCACCATCAATTGGGGACAAAAATCACAGGTCAAATCCTGCTGGGCAGACATCAGTAGCTCCTTGTGATTCTTAATTAATTTGGGGAAATTGAGCAGGTGTGCACAACGTACAGTGAAATGATTTAGATGAAGAAATCAAAGTATAAAATATGGCAGACAGCATTTTACTCCTGTATGTGTAAAGACATCTTGTGGGTAGTTTTCATTACATCAAGTTCTTTCTGTAGAAAAAACGAGGGTGGTCCAGCATACAGGCAGAGCTGTAATGGTCACTAGCATAAGTAGCTTTTGAGAAGAGATTTGTTGATGTCATGGATTATAGGCTTACTATGAATGGCTATCATGAGGCAGCTAGAATACAATTTCCATATTCTGGGATAGTATACTTCTGATCAGATCTTGGAAGGAGACATGTGTGAATCAGCAAAACTCAGGTTTGTTGAGGTTTCCAAATATCTCCTCAAAGCTCATTCTGACTTATATCCATATAAAATTGTGAGTTTGGTGTTTTTTTCCCCACACAAAAATTTGTGTGTATTTTCATGTATATTTCCCCAAATGAAATATACTAAAACACACTAAAAATGTGTTTGTGCACATTTTTGAAAAAAATATATTCTCACGTGTATTTTTCAAATGCACATATTTTTGAACACTTTTTGGGGGATCTTGGAAATTGCGTCACAATCTCAGACTTCAACCATAGATTGGCTTTGGGTTAGCATCCAGATCTGGGTTGTACAAACTGTTAAAGAAGAAGCTTTAATGAATTTCCCTACTTGGAAGCAACTACGAAGGCACGACTATCATCACCTTGACTCAACACTATTGAAGAAAAAGTCCTGGCATGGGTTAAATGGTCTAGCCCAGCCTTTCCCAGCCTGCTGCTCTTCAACTACTTTGGACTTCAGCTCCTATGAGCCCCAGTCAGGAATACTGGGAGTTGTACTCCAAAACATCTGTGGCTTCCAAGTTGGGGAAGTCTGGTCTACCTTAATATAGCTGTTCTTATATCCCCCTTCTTCCTGTTTTCTCTTCTTCCTGGGCCACTGGGATTCCTACTATTGTATGCTTATAAGAACACTCTTACAATAACTTCCTTATAAGAATGCTGCATTTTTTGCTACCACTGTAGTGAGACTCCACGCAAGACATTATCTCTCAGCCTCAGTTCCCCACCTGTGAAATTGGAATAATAGTGAGAAACACCTTTGGTGGAAGTGGATGGGCTGAAGGCAGAGACATTAAAATGGTAAAATGCTTTCAGAAGGAAAAAAAATGATAAAAAATGATACGTAGTAGTATGTAATTTATTTTCAGCGCTGAGCCTTAACTTTTCAACCAAATCATCATCTCAGGTTCAATCAGCTAGGAAGTCTGCAAAAGATCGAGGGGGAAATGTGATGATTAAAAGCAGGGGCCTCTCCGAGCCTAACAAAGAATCACACTAACAAGAATCCGGGAGCCCTTTGTATTTTGAAATGCAGTCATGTGGGCATGAAGGAGGCATCCGCCTCCTCGGCTTCTGTTATTCATTTTGCTCAGTCACCTGTGAAAAGGACCTTAATCTGTTATTGTTTTGTGCCAAAATGTATTACAGTATGTTGATGTCCTTCAGTCTCTCTGCCCGTGTAGCAGTCAGTCACTTTGTCTCGGGCAATCGGTGCCTCTGGAAAGCAGCAGAAATTTCCGTCTTCACATGAATGCAAAAGTCCTTCCCAAGAACTCCCTCTGGGGATGTGCGCAATAATATCAGGACATGAACTAGCTTGCAGTCACAGACACTGACAGTCACCGCCTATGGGGATAGTGGCAATGGTGAAGCCTTCCTGACAAATACACTACTTGACTTCCTTCCCCTTCTCCTTTCAGAGCGCGGGTGTCGCACAAGGGATTACAAAGTCAATGGCTAGTTCCGATTTAAATACCGCATGTATTTGGAATGAGTCCCACAATGGTACAAATCAATCACATGCTAATGCTCGATGACTAGTCAGGCGCAAGCCAGCTCAGACCTGCATTGTGAAAAGCAGGGAGTCATTTTTAATCTACAATGAAGCAAATGGATTGAGAAATGCCGTGCACAGAGGCAGTTGACAAAAAGCAACAGACGGAGGCTGCAATCCTAAACCCTGTTCACTGGGAACAGGTCCTATTGTACTGCATGGGACTTAAATCTGAGTAGACAGGAATAGGATAGCGGAGCATTCCAAGAACTGCTAATGTTACTAAACTCTTCTTCTTTTTTTAATTCTACAAAATGTAGGAGGCAGTGTATTATATCTCATAACATGCTTCTGTTGCACTGAATAGGCTGCTAGATCTTCACTACTGCTTTATAGTGGTATTGAAGCGCACTGATAACTGTTGGGGCACATTACACATTTCATATACTGCTTTCATAGTGTTATATCCTGCTTTTTATCCCACATTTGTAATGATTTGACTCAAGGAGCATCATCACATGGGGGAAATTGAGTTTGCTTACCATCGCTTCTCTGCCCATGTATTTATACCTCATTACTTCCTCTTTTGAAAGAGGAAGTAAACAATGTGCATGTGGCCCTTTCAGTGGGCTGATTTGATCTTGCTGCTTCTCCTGTACTTAGCAGGAGATAGAAGCAACTTCCGTCTTTAAAAATAAGTCGGACTTACTGGGGTGTTTTTTTGTGACCATAGATGTGTGAGGGAAAGCCCATTAAAAATAAATAAATCTCACAAGTGAATTTAACATTAGAAGTGTATAATGCTGATAAGATTGTGGTGAATTACCATCACATCCAATTTGAGTCAGATCTGTTTCTAGTGAAAGTAAAGATCTGTTTCTAGTGAAAGTAAAAGTTTTTTTTTTTAAGAGGTAAAATTCTTTAAGGCACATGCTGATAGGTAATAGATTCGACACATTAGTGTTTCAATTACCTTTCTGGTATTTAAACGGGTAATTTTATGAAGCAGTTAAATACACAATCCCTAAACAATTCTTATTGTTTTTTGTGGTTGCTTTTTTCTTTTCTTTTAAAGAAAAGACAGAGACATTACCTTGAAAAGATTACAGTATTTGCATCTGTACAGATCTTATTGATGGCTACAGGCCAGGTGCTTTGACAAGTGAAGATATTATCTGACACTTTTGCCATGAGGCTCACCTATTTTGTCAATTTGGCTGTGTTTACCGGCTGAGATGAGATGAACTGCATAATAGCCTGTGGCTATTTATGCATGTATTTAAAGCACTTGAGAACTAATGCACCATGCGCAACAGTACCTTTTATATTAAACACTGGGGCATTTCTTTTTCACATCAAGCAACCTCATAACCAAGATGAACTTCAGTTTCAACAATGTCTCAGTGACAATAGGCATGCATATCATTAGATACTGGTCTAATTCCAATGTCATGACCAAAACTCAGCTGGACTGTGGAGATGAGCCTCAGGCTTAGACACTCTCTCTTCGTCATTCCTCTGCTTGCTCTGATTTCCTCCTATACTTCCTAGTCAATGGTAACTACGGTTTGTTGTAACATCTGAATCAGATGAATGACTTGCCTCCAAACCAGAATTGGAAACCCAGTTAAATCATGGTTTCCAATTCTGGTTTGGAGGCAGACAATAGCTTGTGCTAACACAATATTCCTGATTTTGATGTAATGGCAACCTATAGTTGCTTTGAACCAGGAAATGAAAGGCAGAAACAAAACACAAGCAGGGAGGGCAGGAGGAAGAAGAACCCATGGCCCTAATTGCTTTGGGGGCCTGGTCCAATGTTTTGGCTATGGTGTCTATACTGTTCATTCTTTATCCTCCTTCCATGTTACTAGTCAGTATCAGACTATCTCTGGACTGGAGCTATGATCTGATGGCACCTTTGGTCTCTGGACTGGAGCTATGATCTGATGGCACCTTTGTCTTACTTATTTTGATGCAAACAGAGAAATCCACCATTTTAGAAATGCCAAAGAAATACATCAAATACTGAAGTACAAAAACAACCTTCCGTAACGTACACATTTTAGTTTAAAAGGAAATTTATCTCGCAATATTTTCTATGACCATGTAAGACACTTTAAAACAGCAGCAGTTTTATGATTTCTGTCAGCGCATCAAGCCCATTTTCTGGATTGCATCTGTCCATCTGTCCCACTCTACCCAAGTGTGACAACGTGCATAGAGTTCTCCACCCAATCCAGGGTCCTTGGTTCTCATTTAAAACCTATCTCGTTTGCCTGGCACAAAAGAACAGGTAATGGTACCTGCTCTGTTGCATCAGGCAAATGAGATACTTGTAGTTCAAATGAGAACCAAGGACGCTGGATAGTGTGGGGGAAGTCTATGCACATTGTCACACTCACTGTCTTAATGGTTAACCTGTTCTTGGTAATGGCTTTCATTGATGTCGAGAAGATTAATTATTTAACTGATACTGTCTTGGTTTCTGTAGACTATATACTAACTTGACTTTCTCTTACGGCATTATAGGGCAGTGCTATGGAAGAAAGAACATTGCCTTTGGCTATATCTTTTGCATATGACCTTGCGTGCGCAAACGTGATGCACCCCGCACCACCAGTACTATCACTAGGAAGTTGTAGCATGCCATTGAACTGGTATGCCTTGCTTTAATTTATGCATGCCTATGTGCATTGTTTTTCTCCCGCAGTTCTCAAAGAGCTTTATGGCCCATTATTGAGTAACTAAAATGGGTGCAGATTTTGCAAGCCTCTGCCAGAAGATGTTTATTACACTCATCATTCTTCTGAAAATCATGTTCCAGCAGGTTCAGGCAGCATGCAGAACATGGCACATGTGTGAATTAGCTCTTTCACACCACTCTTACAATATTATCACCACTAATAAAACCAGGGGGGAGACCTTGGGGGGGAAGGCTGCACATTAATTTGGTCACACAGCTTTGAAAAGCGATCTTCGTTAAGCCTGGAGATAAGAGGGGCCATTACCCTTGTTTCTGAAAGTTACTGCCAATTGTTGAGGGAGACAGAGCACGGAGGTACATTTGCAATCAAGTGTCGGTCCGGTCGTCTGCATGCTGGCTTTTTAATATGAATACATTTTCAATGTGTCTCCAGGGTTGTTTTATTAAGCCAGAGATGGTACTTAAAAAAATGTTTGATGTTGCACAGGCATAGATGCACAGATACTCTAGATGGTGTTTTAAACTTTGCTTCTGTCATAAAGAACGCTGCTGGCAAGAAGAAGGAGGGACGTGCAGAAATTACCAGGGCTGCTTGAGAAGTTCGATCGTTGCAGATTCTCATAGAAACTGGCCTGAGCTACAGCTCTTGGATTGATGTGCACATCAGTGGTATAGTGGTGGGTTTTGAAGACGAGGCACTCATTATTATGCTCCTCAGAACCAAGGAGAGTCCAAAACTGCAGGCTGCTATGTCAATTTATATCAGGGGTAGGCAACACATTGCCCATGGGCAGCATCCACTCTCACTCCCTGGTGTGGGCCCCCCACAACCCCCACTGTGGAAACTTGTTGTGAACAAAGAACGGCCATGTAAATGCTACAGAGTGCTAAACGGGATAAATTAAGCCCCTTTGAAAGCTACGTTTAACCCATGTAACACTCTGTACCCACTGCACAGCACTATATGGGGCCAATTTAGCCTTAAAACAAACTAAATTTGGGCTGTTCAGCACTCCATAGTGGTAATACAGCCATTTTCTTTTCTTTTTTTTAAAAATGGTGGTGGTGGTGGGGCTTTGGTGCCACCTAGACCTGCATCACAGAAAAAGTGATTTCCATGTAACTGCAGGCTGCTATATCTGCCTCAGAATAGCAACTTGATAAACATGTCATGCACATGCCGTGCTTCCCTCTAAAAAGATGTTGAAAGGTAATTTGCTAGTGTCATTTAGTGTCACTAGATGAGCATTTTATTGTCTTTCGTGGGTCTTTTTGATGATAATGTCCACCTCCCGTGCATCTTCCGCCCCTTCTGCTCATTTTCCTGTCACAAAAGAAGACCCGGAAAATCCAACTTTGTTCAGCTGCAGCAAAACGTGCTGCCATTTTCTGCTGTGTGCAGGAGGAGCAGCGGGATAAAAACACCCACTGAATGGACCACATGGTAATTGTTTATTTCCTCTTTGTTCTCTGTGTAATACTGGCTGCCTTGAGGCCCAGTATTAGGCAAAAGGCGGGATACAAATAATAATAATAATAATAATAATAATAATAATAATAATAATAATAATAATAATAATATAATGTGGAACAGAAGCAGGGGGAAAAGCAATGGTAAGGAAACACAATCCTCCCCAGTCTAATGATGTCATCACATGGGAAAATCATGTCTGCTTACTATCGCTTCTCCGCCCATGCGTTTGTCCCTCATTACTTCGACTTTTGAAAGAGGAAGTAAACAACATGCACAGAGGGGGGGGCATTCAGTGGGGCGTTTTGATCCCGCTGCTTCTCCTGCACACAGCAGGAGATAGCATCAACTTCCATCTTTAAAAACAAGTCAGACTTACTGGGATGTTTTTTGTTGTGCGAAGAAGGCAAGAAGGGTTGGGAGGTGCGCTGGAGGTAGATGATGTCGTGAGAGGGACTTGCAAAGATCTGTGAGTGCCCAGTAATGAGTGTGCAATAAAATGCTTGTCTGATGGAGCTCACAGTTCTTCTAAATATCACCTGGATTGATTGGAGAATTGGTCTAGTCTTGATAAGGTGAGATTGTGATGCAGCCTGAATGGATTTAAAGTCTTCCTTTTACCAAAGCCAGCATCCAAATGGGTGGCCACACTAATTCAAGGAGTGTGGATGAGTCCTTGATGAAATTATTTACATTTCTATACCGCCCGATAGCCGATAGACGGCAGCCCCTTTCCCACTTTCCAGGTGTGCCCAGCTCTCTTGGTACAGGTGTGTTCAGATGGCAGCAAGACTAAAGGGCAGTGCCGGCACTCTTGCTCTGGGTGCTCAGATCTAACTGCTGATGTATGGCTTTAGCACAACGGGCTGGAATGAGGCAAGAAAGTCCTTGCTACAGCCAGGGGCTATGAGTAGTCAAGACATCCAGTTCAGGGTCATATCTCACATGCAAGCGGTGAATTGGACTCTCATTTTATCGTTCCCTTTCGATTCACAGAGCTCGCCTCTGCGTGTTCTCGCCTGCCATCCTCAAAGTGCCATTTCATCTCACAGATTTACAGGGGGCACTACCAATTCAGCTCTGCTCTCTCCTGTGGCCCTCTCCATT
Organism: Elgaria multicarinata webbii; assembly: GCF_023053635.1. Lineage (NCBI taxonomy): Eukaryota > Metazoa > Chordata > Lepidosauria > Squamata > Anguidae > Elgaria > Elgaria multicarinata. The sequence goes on from NC_086171.1 coordinate 131,274,193, forward strand.
CCAACCCTTGTTTGTCTTGTCAGATTCTATGAGTAGGCTTTACGTTCTTATGTTATTCCCTTGCCCTCCATCCGTCATGTCAAACTGCGGGATAGGGGCAGACAGTTTTGAAGCATGCCTTCTGTATGGCAGCCTCATGCGCCATCACTCTAAACTGCTCCGTCTCGCCGTCGCTCTCTCTGCTCTTCGCACTGTGCAGCTCTGGCCTCCAGATACTCTCCCTGTCTGCTAGCAGCCATGAACCTCTTGCTCTCATTGGCGATCAGACAACATCCAGCAAACCTTCTCTTTGAGGAATTGAAACAAAATAGTGTCAGCCAAAAGTTCTTCCTGTGCAGTTTCAGCTTTCCCATCTCATTTGAATTAACACTCAGCCAGAGACAGAGAGGTTGGGGGATTATTATTATTATTATTATTATTATTATTATTATTATTATTAATGAGAAGGAGGAGGAGAAGGAGGAGGAGGGAAGGTTAAACATTATGCATTTAAAACTAGTTCTGTAATGTGTAAAAATTTGAGTGTTGCAGGGGAGGGGGAACCCTCTCTGAAGCCAACCCGAGTTGAACCACTAATACATTTGAAAGAATTTGGGATATTTCTGGCTTTTTCTGATCATCCACTTTGCAGGTTGCCTGCAGGGGAGGTGACAGGTTTCTCTAACCTTTGCAGCTGGCTCAGTGGAAGAGAAGGAAGGAAGAACACAGAAGTTGAACATTTCAACTTGTTTTATTATCTTTGAGGGGGCTTTGTGAATACAGCGCTTTAAAGCGAAGCCCATCGGTGCTACATGCTCTGCATTTTGGAGTCAGGTTCACAATCATCGTAGGTAATGCAATTCAGAGACCAAAAGGCAAGGTGAGGCTTCCAAGCTTTTGAGCTACTGTGTCTTTCTTCTCTGTCATTGCAAGTGCTGCCTGGAGGACCAAATTTAGGCTGACAGCTTAGGATCTAAGCTTTCGTCTACAGTGGTGGGCCAGTGGCCTGTCCAAACCCTATCTGACGTAGGCACATAGGAAGCTACGTGAGACCATGGCACCAACTAAGCCCAGTTTTGTCAACATTGACTGGCAGCAGCACTCCAGGTTTGCAGACAGGTTTTTTTTCCAGCCCTCTCTGGAGACCCCAAAGATTGAAGCTGGGACCTTCGGAATACAAAGGAGGTAGGTCTTTGTTCCCTAAGGTCAATTATTATTATTATTATTATTATTATTATTATTATTATTATTATTATTGAGATAGTAATGCTTAAGTCTATCACTTTTTTGTATGGAGGCATTTGCCTGATGCCAGGTCAGCGTATTGGTCCAACAGGCCCATTCTTGTCCTCTCTGAGTGGTAGCAGCTCTATAGGGTCTGTGGCAGGGATATATCGTTCACATCACCAGCCACTTGATCCTTTTGTTGTCATTTATTTGAGATGCCAGGAACTGAACCCGGGACCTTCTGCATGAAACGACGTGCTCTGCCACTATGACCGCTGTTCAGTGGGCAATGGTTTAGTGTTTCTAGCCTGGACAAAATTCTTAAATACCCTACTTAGGTAGCCCAGTTTTGTTTCCCCAGAAGATCATCCAGACCAACATGATAACATAACACTTTGATCAGGACACGGTATTATAGCAATACCAAGAATGTGCAAAACCCCTGGAGGACTTCACTAGCCTAATTGCAGCTTTTGTTGTCCTTGGTAGTCCTTGGCTGTGTTTCCCAAGCAGGAACTTATGAATTCACTTTTGGTGAAATTAGGCAGCAAATCAAGTTCTAGGTCTTTTCAGCTTTGCCCCGTGTGGAAAGTTTCTTCAGCAGCTCTCAACTCTGAATAGGATATCTGGTGTTGGTTAGAGGTAGATGACACCTATGGCAGCTCCACAACTGGCTAATAACCTGCATTAATGTTTTCACATGGGTAAGTGTGGAACCTACCCAAGAAATACTGCTTTGCTTTCCTTGAAATGTTTTGCATCTCTTGAAACTCCTTCTCTATTCCATCCATGCTGGAACCGTATTAACCTCAAATATTAACCTCAAAATTTAATTTGAGATGAATTTTACTGGCACCCATAAATGAATTTTAATGCCACCCATAAATGACATATAGGAAGTGAAGATATTCAGGCAGTTCATTCATGTATAGAAGACATGTCTGTTTTGTTCAATTGCTACACAAAGAGCAACTCCGTGTACTCCCTCGGTGCTGCTAAAAATACATCCATTGTTGTCAATGGTTTTGTGGTGCATTGTGCTCTGCTTTTTACGGAGTTAGACCATAATTTCATTTAGTCTAGTACAAGGTCTTATTCAGAGGCCTTTTCGTAGCCAAGATGCATGGCTCCTTTTCAGTGGGAAAGCATGGGCTCTACCTTTGTGCTACATTTCCCTTTGGAGACTGATCTTCTCTTTGAAAGGGCTTAAGAAAATATTGCCAGATGAACAATCTTCCCCTGGAGGCTTCTTACTTTTAGTGGATTTACAGTTCTGGTTTTACCACTCCGCTTCTTGCAGTCAGCATAACGGTGAAATGACATTAATCCATGGGCATCTAAGGATGTGCCAGATGTTTACTTGTGGGCATTTTTGACATAAACATGACATTTATGGGGGTTTCAAACACTCCTGTGTCCACATCTGTATTGGTGGCTGTTCATAATCACTGTGTTTCCTTTCTTCTGCTCATTGGGCACCATTTCTGAGGCTTCCTCGGTGCAAACTCCCACTCCCAGCAAATGTGATGTAGTGGCTAGAGTGTTGGACTGGAAATTGAGGGATCCCGGTTCTAGTCCCCACTCAGCCACCGAAGCTCACTGGGTGACTTTGAGCCAGTCACAGACTATCAGCCCAACGTACCTCACAGGGTTGTTGCTGTGAGGATAAAAATTGAAGAGGAGGAGGATTATGTATGCCGCCTTGGGTTCCTTGGAGGAAAAAGGTGGGATATAAATGTAATAAATAAATAAATTGAGGATGACATAATGAATGTGATGAAATCATCATGTAGACAACCAGATTTAGCATATTATTATTATTATTATTATTATTATTATTATTATTATTATTATTATTATTATGGGGACAATAAGTAATGCCTTCATTTGTCCTCTCTTCCCCAGAAAAATATATATCTGAAGAGTGATTCTTTTTCATAGGGAATTGAACGTGCTAATGAAAGCACCCATGTGCATCTTGTGGAACAGCATGCATGGGGTGAACTTAGTTCTGCAAACTTCGAAAATTGCCTCTGTAAAGCCACCATATCACGTTGGCTTGTGATCTGACCATTCACAAGAACCTTTGTCATGAAGTCATCTTGAGGGGGCGTGGGAGGGATTGTGTGAATCTAGAGTCTAGCTTCTTAGAACTTGCCTAATGCCAAAAGTAATGATAATTCTTGGAAAGGATGAGGTGTCGATCCCTCTTGCAGACCTCAGTTTCTCCCCTCCTTGTTTGTTCATTGCACATTAGACAATGTAGTAACAGCCTTGGCTCTGCGGCACAGTTCTTCTGTGATGGTGGACTAGTTTACACGTTACAGGAGGCCACTCCACATTTCCTCAGCCCATTGACCATATTTTTGACTCTAACATTTCAAGGGGAGATGAGTGTAAAGCAGCACACAAGAAACACCAGCCCTAGAGCTATGGGCCTGCATTCTTACTTTGCAGCATGGCTTTCCTTTGTGTTTGCATCTGCCCTTCAAATACTACAGAAAAGACAAGGTTAATATGTCATGGAAATAGGGAAGAGGTCTCTCCAGCATGTGAAGTAGCTACAGCGGCTAGAAAGCTTCTCCCTGACTGAAAAGCTCTAATTGTGTGATATTATTTTGACATGGTTGCTTTCATGCTATCTTCAGTATGAACTCTGAGGTAGCACAGCTGCCTGGAAGGACTGGACCATGTCTTTTCTTCATGTCTTAACTAGTCCTGTGTAGAGCAATAGTTCATGGTCTGGCTTCTCCCTTTCCCCCTTCTGCTTCTGTTTCAATTCACATAAGAGACAAAAGCAAACACATGTAATGATCACCTCACATTTCCTTGAAGCTTATTCCCATTAAATGATTACTATAATTTCGCCCAGCCACAGGAGTACAGTCAAACAGAAAGAAAAGTTACCTTCCCAATCTGGAAAGCCTGTAATATTAATAAAACAGGCATGAGACAGGGGAAATGAGGCAACATATAACCAAATAGTTGCTGTGTTTTGGTTGATTTAGGTCCTGTAAATTCCATGCGGTGTTCAGATTTCAATTTGCATTTACTTTAGCAGCAAACGATTATTCATTCGGTGTAAACCAGTGCCCAGCGCCAGTCACGGTGAACTCCCGTGATTGCATATTTCAGCACAGAGCAAAGCATAACAGCAAACGTGGAAGCTGGGCCCTGCCAGGTTTCTCTTCTTACAAAGTGAGCTGGGATTTTTCATTTCATACATCATTTACAGCTTGCCACAGTGATTTCTGAAAGTCAGGATATATTTTCAACACAAGGAAAAGAAAGTGGGGTGGGTGGGTGGGTGGGTGAGGGAGAGATGTATTATTTGTTACAAGAGTCTGGCACATCGGGCTCAAATTTAATTATGCTGCAACATCAAAAACTGCATTATGAGTGAGGAAGGAAGTCAATGATCCTTAACCCAGAGTAAAAGATAAGATCTCTTTGCCCACCGAAAAGTGCAGATATAGACCCAATGGGCAGCAATTTTGGTGCTTTGACACATTATAGCTTATAATAACAGTCAAGATGATGCACACACTTAATACAGGCCCAATGCCAGCTCCATAAATCGGAGAGTTTCAAAGTGAAGCACACTACCTAAGCCTTCTCTGAAAACTTGCTGCTTTAACTATACTGGTTATTGCTATAAAGTGCCTAGCCTGTTCCTTCAGGTACTGCTGAGTTTACAGACTCCTGCTGGGCAGAACAATGCATTTGAATAGGGATTCTCAGCAGGAATCTAGCACACTCAGCAGGACCTCAATGACCTTATAGGAAAGGGGGCATCTGCACTTTTCAATTTCATCCGTTCTCTAGGCAGCTGATGCAACTCTGTGCTGACCTGGGTGAATGGAAGGGTGTGGGGGGAATGGAATTGTTAGTAAATAAGGTTACATAAAAGTACAGAGATGGATCTTTCATGTTGTTGTGAACTCGCTGTTCCCATTAAACTCAGGAAGCATCAGCAGTACCCCCCAACCAGTGGTTGCCACAATCCAATTCCTGATGAGCTTTCTTCTGCTTCTCTTTTAATGCTAACACAGTTGCTCACCTCTGAAGGGACAGCTACGCCTGAACATCAGCACATTCTTCTGTTTCACAGAAGGCGCAACAGAAAGCCACTTTAGGAATAGCCTTGACCAGAAGTCAGAAAGGAGAGTACTATGGAACTGGAAGAAGCAACTCATTTGAAACACGTCTCTAATAAGGAATGCAGTCAAGTGGATCCACCAGAGATTTATCTTTTGTTAAATATTTATGCACTGCTTTTAATGGCCAGGCAGTCTTCTCAAGGCAGTTCATACACCATAATTATAATAAAAGAATATAAACATGTCATTATAATATATGGAAACTTTCTTTTTGTGTGTGTGCTGGTTGCTGGTCTTCCAGTGATAGTTGCTGGTCTTCGACTGATTGCTGGTCTTCCGCTGATGTCACATCTTGAGCATCTGGAATTCCAAATTGCACATTGTGAAAAGGGCTGGGACTAAGAAAGATCTGAATCAAAAGTTTGGATGATTCCACTCTTTCAAAGTGTGCTCACAGACACACATGAGTACGCTCCATACATTCAACCCAAACCTGCATAGCAGCTTTTGGACGGGGAGTTAACAAGTTCCACTGAGAATATACTCCTTATTTAGTGGAGTCGTGGAGCCAAAGATAATGATTTTCAAAAGAAAAAATGAACATCATAAACAGAATTAAAACATAGGTAACCCTGTGCAGTGTTCCCCTCCACTGGAACGTCTAGAGTTCAACCATTATTGACCCTGATGAGCCATTGTAGGATGATTCTGAGGAGACAGTGAGGAGAGAGGAGGAGACAGCATGTCTACACCATCCATTTATCCCAGGCTCAGCTTGAGGTTGTCCCAGTCTGTCCAAATGACCACTCACTTTTCCTGGGATAACTGCAACCACATTTCCCCCATTTTTTCCTGTGGTCCTTGGACAACCCCGAGGACCATGGGTGGTGTGGCATGTGATCCTGGGTCTCACTCCTCCCCGTGAGTAGAGGGCCTCAGCAAATGGGCACGAAGCTCTGTGTGGGGGGGGGGGGGTCCATGCCTATCAGGGTGGGGCAGGGGAGCAGTTTCACCATCTCCAGGATGGCTGCTGGCACTTTTCAGTGGCAAGTTTTTCTCTTTTTTTCTAACTCACATTTTTTGCAGGATCGAGGCTGTGCAATTGCACAACCGGCTTCTGCTTCAAAAACCCCACAAAACCCCCACGTCGTGCTGGAATTTTGATTTTTTTTAAAAAAAATGGTGACAGCAACTTGCACAAATGGGATCATGTTTTGTTTTTATATCAGTCTTTAAATGTGCACAAAAGACATTGTGCTTTTTTGGGGGGGGTCCTTTAAATTTGTGCAAATAGAGTCTTGTTTCTTCTAAGACTTTACACTTGCATAAATGGGGTCATCAGAGACATTTCGGAAGTACACCTGTCTGCTATATATTCCCATTGTAAATATCCTCATCAGTTTCATGTTCTCCACACACTACTTAGTGTAGCCCAGCAGAGCCATATTCCATATTTGTCAAAGAACTTTGGCACTCCTGAAGTGGAAGAGGCATCTATTTATTTAATACGCACAAAAAAATATGAACACTTCCGGAATTGTGGGGAAATCCATTACAGTTTGCCACCACTTATCAGAATGGAAACACTGTAAAATCCCATCAAGCTTGAATGGAACAAAATCCCCGGTATTGCACAGTGTCCCCACAACCAACTTCCAGTACTGGAGGTCTACTACAACTACCTCTGAGTCCTACAGTGCACAGCTTGAGCCTGGTCTTAAGATTTAATCTACCTTTGCATGGAACATATTGCTATTAGACTCCCTTCTCTTTATTTTATGGTTTAGACACTTTGGCCTTAGCTAGACCTAAGGATTATCCCAGGCAAATGGAGGGGTCGTCCCTGTCTGCTCCCGGGATCCCCTGTGTGTCATTTGGATGCACAGGAATGATCCTGGGACAATCCCAGGATATAGGCCTGGTCTAGCCATGGCCTTCATTTAAAGTGTTTATTCATTTGAATGTTTTGCTTCCTCTTGCTTTTTTTTTTTTTTTAAAAAAACTTTCCTTCTAAGTAAATCCTAGTTCTTATGCCCACTAGTTTCCCTTTAGCCCAAATCAGGGAACAGGAGTCCCAATGGGCTGGAGACTCCAGTTTAGGGTTAGCATTTTCCCCCTCACCATCCCACTACTATATGAACCCAGGCCCAATGATTTCCACTGTCCCACCACCCTACGCACAAGACAGCTGGTAGGAAAAGTGGAATTACACATATAAGGTTTAAAATGTTTTTTAAAAGGACCAGCAGCTGCAGAGTTAAAATATACCATAGTCACTAAAGGGCATCTCAAACATATGTAAAAATGGCTTAGAAAAGGCACTGAAACAAACCCATATTCGGTGACTTTTCTGGCACTGAGGGGTAGATCTACACTAATCCCTTTTATCAGTATTGATAATTGTTGGGACACATTACACATCCCAGATTCCACTTTTCTAGCATTATTTCCCACATTTTGTTCCATCAAATCCAAAATACAGTGACAGATGTCCTGTTGGGCACTACGAGGTATAAATACACAAGAAGGATATAGCGTCCCTATGATGGGATCATATCGATATGACATGAGGCGTAGATTCAGCCCAGGTGTATCGCCTAATATGGGAGAGAGAGGAAGGTATACGTGAGAAGGGCAATAGAGTCCAGTTAAAAGGTTTAGGGATGGTGGTGTTACAAATCAATGGGTAATGGGATGATATGGGTGCTTAAAGCAGGTTTGGGGCAGCAAAACCATCATGGATGGATGAAAACAGGGACAAAGGCCTAGATCTACCTGCTATCCTGTGACAGAGGAGGGAAGATCTCACACTGTGTTTAATGTGAGATCCCTCCTTTGTCTACACATGACACGCGCTGTCCTCAGCAGAAGAGGCATCATGTCCGCCATTTTTAATAAAAGAGGTAGCAGTGCATGAACAGTCATGCACTAAAGATAAGTGTATTTTAAAATTTAAAATATTTTCCCTGCTCCCCCCACCCTACCCCCCAATGGGCGCAGTGCTCCTGAGGAGCTCTGCACCCAGGTTTGCGGCTCTTGGCTCCTCGTGTGGAATCGCACAGAGCCAGGTCAACCCACAGCACCTGGCCACATGTTCCACGGTCTCAGGCTCAACCTGGGACCATGGAGAAACCGGGGCCAAAGGTGAGGGCTCTATCCTGGGGCAAAGGAGGGACGATCCCTCCCTGATCCTGGGATCCCCTGTGTGTCATGTGGACGCACAGGGACGATCCCTGGGTTCGCCCCAGGATAAAGCCCCATCTAGCTATGGCCAAAGTTTGAAGATAGAAGGAGAGGCGTTCCAGGGTGTGGAAAGTAGAGTAGATTGTGTTAAGAAAAGAAATGTGGAGACGAATAGACATCAGTAGGAAAGAACGAGGTTAGAGAACAACAACCCTGAATATGGGAGAAGGCAAAACTGACAGATTTGTCCCTCTTTAGTTATATTAACATATAAGCAAAATCCATTTCCAGCCAGACTGTTCCCTGGAAGGGGCTTCAGCACAGGCATGTTTAACTTTTAGCAAGTGATACATGGGCAGTGGTTGGATTCAGAGGCTTAGGCAGAAGCAGAAACACTATAGACTTTAGCCAGAAGATGTTGTAGAGCTGATAAGGCTGACATGCAGTTTCTTACCCCTAGCAATGGAGATTTCGCCTTACATTTTGGAGTCTGGGAATTCTATGAATTCTGAAATAATGCTGTGGTTTCTGCTCTTGGCAACACTACATCAAGGCACACTGAGGGGCGCCTTAGAAACAACACACAAATGTTTGCCATGGCAATAGAAGATCTGAATATTATGAATACCAACAGACACAACTACGTAGGTATGGTAAGTGTATTTCTTGAATGGATTTGGGCTTTGGGCTTAGGGCATGATGGGTGCATAATGGTTTCACTCTACACCCAATTCACAACTTAACCACTTTTATCACATCACCATGTAGTCCACTTTAGACAGCTTTGAAGTGGTGCAATAGGTGTGTGGTGTGTGGAGAAACAATCATACAACCACTCTACCCCATGCTGAACTGAGACACATGCTGAATCAGTTAGTCCACACATATTTTGCCAATGCAGGGATGTGAATTGGCACCAAAATGGAAACAGTGAGCTGTAGTCCTCCATTGCTTCCATATGCAGAGTGGAAGTTATAAATCAGTAAAATCTGTCCCTGAGCTGGCTAGGAACGTGATGAAAAATCACCCGTTTGGTTGGCATTTTAATGTGAACTTAGCTAATTTTGCACTTTCAAACCACCAGGTGAACCAAAACTCATTAATACTTTCAAATTCATACATCTCTGAAGTTTGCAATGCAGTTCTTGAATTAAAAGTGCATACAAAAATGTATACATGGGGAAAAAATAATGTTTAAACTGCACTATATTAAGAGAGTTCCTAGCACCCCCCAAATGTGTGTACTAGGCAAAAATGTGCACAAAAATGCCTATGAATTTTCATGCAAACCTTTCTTTAAAAAATCCTCAAAATTACCAAATTTAGGATCAACCAAACGTAAGATTAGAAAAATGAGAAACAAAACTTGTTGACAGCTTCTTCTAACCTTAGAGCTGGTTACCTCAGCCGTTTACAGAGATTATCCAGTGTGCCTGTGAGTTGCCGAACAGGTCTTTGATTTATAGTTTGTCCAATCAGAATTTGGTACATATTTTTTGTTGGACTCCCTTTCCACTATTTCAAAGCAGGTTTCAACTGATATGGACAATATCTTTGGTGGGGGTGGGGGAGTGGTTTAGGCTTTCTTCCCGCTGAGCACGTTTCAGGGATTGTTTAGTTGATTTTAACAGAACATTCAACCATATTGCCTGTGACAGTACATCCCCATTTAGCTGAAAGGTTTGGGAGACAGTCAGATTATTCAGACCTGGGATGAATGGGAGTGGGATTTATTTTATTGTAAAAGACAGCTTCTGTTTCAGTGCTTTCAGCATATTACAATTGAACTAAAGTGTTCAGAGCGATGTATGATAAATATTACTCCTGAAAGCCTCTGCATAGAAAAGTTTGTGTCGGAATGCTGGATACTGTGTGAATGTATTGGATTTTTTATTCGACACAGAAGCCACTGAGGAGCCATCCCAGGGCTTTCCTGTGAAGCTCTGAAATAAAGAAGTCGGGGACTTAGCCTGACTTTCTTCTCTGCACTGAGGCAGCGGAGGTGTGGCTGGGAAGATGGTCAAACCTGATTGGTCGCCATCTGCCCAGACAGGTGGGAGTGGGCAGGGCAGCAAGCTGAATGGCCACTGGAATGCCTCTGTTCTTCTCCGGCATGGGGAGAAGGGCGCTTGGTGGGGAAAAGGTAAGAAGGAACGTGGAGGGATTCGCAGCGGCGCTCATGTGGCGACATGCATTGATGCTGCAGAGCATGGGGAGGCAACACACGGGGCAGCTCCTCCTCCTCTGATGCAAACCCCATGCTCACTCCTTAGCATGGGGACAACCCCGCAGGACCACAAGCACAGGGTTTTGGGGGCTCGCAGTGCCAGTGCCCTGTCTTCAAGGCAGCCCCTAAGTTCCATGGACTTACTTCCGAGTAGACATGCATAGGAGTGCATTGCATGTTATTTGAACATAGTTGTCATTGAAATCAATGGGATAAGTTAGTTATGACTTTCACTTCAGTGGGGATTTAGTCTGGATCCAACTAATTACTTGAATGTAAGCCCCATTGCTTTCTACATAATAGCATGTATCCTAGGTTTTTGCTCTGTGAACAGAACTCTCCATCTGTTCTCAGAATGACTATTATTATTATTATTATTATTATTATTATTATTATTATTATTATTATTATGCCCCATAACTGAAGCTCTCTGTGTGGTTTACATGAGATTAAAACATTTAAAAACATTTTAAAACAGTATACATAATTTAAAATCACAAAAACATACACAGAAACATATTTCTAAAAATAAGTATAAACAACTATAAAAACAGATCCAGGTTCAATGAAGCTCGTCACATTTGGCTAAAGGCCTGCTCCATGGCACAAAAGTATTTTGAGGCCCACATCCCAGCCAATTTATCAAAGAATGGGTCGATTTCATCCTCCATTTTGGCACTTCCCGAGCGAAGCTGATCAAATTTGCAGATGACACGAAATTGGGTGGGATAGCTAATACCCTGGAGGATAGAAGCAAACTTCAAAGTGATCTTGACAGGCTGGAGTGCCTGGCAAGGTGGGCAAGCATCATGAGACCCATTTGGTTTGCTGGGGCCATTCTGTGTGCTTCTTGAAGGGCTGGCAAGCAGGTAAGATGAGCTTCAGGTATCCAAGCCTTCGACATTTCCCCCCCCCCCCCGCCCTTCATGCTGACTTCAGGATGACAAAGGCCTTAGCTAGACCTACCTGTTGTTCCGGGGGAGAGGAGGAGATACCTCGCATTGTGAATAATGCAAGATCTCACCCTCGTTTACATGCAAGGTGTGACGACCTCAGGAAGAGAGGCGTTGTGCCCGCCATTTTTTATTTTTAAAGAGACAGGAGCGCTCCAGAGACAAACAGTGTCTTTAAAAAAAAAACAAAAGATTTCCCCACTCCCTTCACCCTAACCCCAATGGGCGCAGCTCCCGGTTCTGCATGAATAATTGTGCAGAGCCAGGTAAAGCTGTGGAAACGGGCCACATGCTCGCGGTCTCAGGCTCAGCCTGAGACCGCGGGAAAAACCGGGGCCAAATGGTAAGCCTGTATCCCAGGGCAAGGGAAGGATGATCTCTCTCTGATCCTGGGATCCCCTGTGCATCATCTGGACACACAGGGACAATCCTGGGTATCAGCCTGGGATATAGCCTGGTCTAGCAAAGGCCAAAGTATTAGTAATAATAGTCACTTTTCAAAACACAGCATCTGAACCAACCAAGGTTAACTGCCCACAATTAGTGCCATATTGCTTAATTGTATATTACATCTCCCATTTTTATATAAATCCACTATAACCTGCATTACACTATATAAAATGGTAAAACAGAGCTTTGCAAGCTACACGGATAAAGCCGATCTTCTACATTCAACGCACCCGCATACACGCCCACATGTACGATGAAAAAGAAAAATTAAAATCCAGTGTAAACAAAAGCTGATTACTAGATTACTGAAGTGGTTATCCTTCTTCCTGAGTGTTGAAGAGAGAACGCTAATAAACAGTGGTGACGGGACACATGCACTTATAATAACAAATAATAATCAGGCAGAACCCTGGCATACAAAGTGCATTGCAAATCAGAATTTTAATTTAATGCCGCACAAAATCTTGAGGAGGAGGAATCGTGGCGGGTGGCAAGTGAACAGCTTCTTCCTTTGAGTTGGCAGCTCTCGTCCGTTCTGCTGAGAGTTTTTACTGATGCCTCTTTGGCACCATTCTTTAAAGATGCAAGGAGACAGAGGTAAATATACGCTTCTGGCCCTACCTCCGTCTCCTTATTAGGGAGGCTGGTCCGTTCAAGTGCCTTGGTTCTTTTTGTATTCATTTGTCAAAATATATAAGGTCACTGTGGATTTTCATACTTGACGTGAGAAGATTAATGGATGCAATTAATAATATTACACTTAGTTTCATACCATCATTTTGATTTAAAATGTTGTTGTCTTGAAAAAAAAATCTTAATTTCTAGCACAAATTACCTAATTGTTCATTTTGTGTTGCCTGCTCGAGTTTAACTATTTTTTGGCGTAATTACTAATTAGTAATTTAATTTATCCCTTTTCTGATTAATTGGGTTAATAATGCCTGCTGAGAAATTTAGCACCACATATCAGAAATTTCCATCCTGAGCCCAGTTTAACGTTACCACACCCATGTAAACACTACTGGAAAGCCTACTCTGTGACAACAGACATCTATGTAACTCAATCACATGGATCCTCAGTACATCAGCACCATTTTTGTCAAAGTTATGTTTGCACTGAAGGATACACAGCACTTGTGATTTTATTTATTTATTTATTTATTACATTTCTACACTGCCCAATAGCCGAAGCTCTCTGGGCGGTTCACAAAAATTAAAACCACAAAAAACATCCAACAGGTTAAAAACACAGTTACGAAATACAGTATAAAAAGCACAACCAGGATAAAACCACACAGTAAAGTTGATTATAAGATTAAAATACAGAGTTAAAACAGTAAAATTTAAATTTAAGTTAAAATTAAGTGTTAAAATACTGAGTGAATAAAAAGGTCTTCAGCTGGCGACGAAAGCAGTACAGTGTAGGCGCCAGGCGGACCTCTCTGGGGAGCTCGTTCCACAACCGGGGTGCCACAGTGGAGAAAGCCCTCCTCCTAGTAGCCACCTGCCTCACTTCCTTTGGCAGGGGCTCACGGAGAAGGGCCCCTGTAGATGATCTTAAGGTCCGGGCAGGTACATATGGGAGGAGGCGTTCCTTCAGATAACCTGGCCCCAAACCGTTTAGGGCTTTAAATGTCAATACCAGCACTTTGAATTGGGCCCGGACCTGGACTGGCAGCCAATGAAGCTGGAAAAGGACTGGCGTAATGTGATCTCGTCGGCCAGTCCCTGTTAGTAAATGGGCTGCCCTATTTTGTACCAGCTGAAGCTTCCGGACCGTTTTCAAAGGCAGCCCCATGTATAACGCATTGCAGTAATCCAAGCGAGAGGTTATCAGAGCATGGATAACTGTAGCTAGGCTATCTCTGTCCAGATAAGGGTGTAGTTGGTATATCAACCTAAGCTGATAAAAGGTGCTCTTTGCCACTGAGTTCACCTGTGCCTCAAGTGACAGTTCTGGATCCAAGAGCACCCCCAAACTACGGACCCAATCCTTTAGGGAGAGTGCAACCCCGTCCAGGACAGGGCAAACATCACCTCGCTGGACAGATGAACCACCCGCTAACAGTACCTCCGTCTTGTCTGGATTGAGTCTCAGTTTGCTAGCCCTCATCCAGTCCATTACCGTGCCCAGGCACTGGTTCAGAACAGTCACTGCCTCACCTGGGTTTGATGAAAAGGAAAGGTAGAGCTTTCAGGGAGAGATCATTAAGGATGGTGCATGGGTAAGGGGCACTTAGATGCTACAATTCCTTGTGTCTCGTTACACTTTAGTTCTTGGATGTTCTCCAGTAGAAAAAGTGGAGGTTTTAGAAGATTTGTGCATGGATATCCATGAATTCCATTGGTGTAATGCCAATGGATGCATACATTTCCTCCCACAGAAATCTGACTGCCTTTATTTACTTATTTATTTATCTATTTATCACCTTTCCTCCAAGGAGCTCAAGGCAACACTTATGATTCTCCTTTATTGTCACAATATCCCTGTGAAATCAATTAGGTGAGAAATAATGTCTTCTCCATGGTTACCCATGGTCACCCATTGGACCCAGGATTTTTACCTGGGTCTTCTCAATCCTAGTTCGAAACTTCAACCACTCTACCACACTAGTTTTGCCAAGATTACCATTATGGAGGAGGACTCTTTGGTCATGGTTCTACACAGGAATGGCAGTTGTCTATCTTCTTAATAAAAAGAAACCAAGAAGCTCATTTCACACCTTCTGCTGAACCCACAGAGGTAAGGGGTGCAATGTGAGAGTCCATCCATGCATTGACTGAAGGCATATATTGAAGGTGTGAATGGGTCTTGTGGATAGGAAGCAATTCTTTGGAAACATCGTGAGGAGTTTCACAACTTGCAATGCAGCCCCCGCTTCCTAGAACATCAGCCATTGCTGCTTCATGCAGCTGGAATTCAAGCTATCTTTCTAGGCACTGAGTAGGGATGGACAAATCTCTCCGTGTTGGTGTCTTTCAGTTTCTAATTATTCCAGTCTTAAATTTGGTTCATCCCAAATGTGAAGTTTTTTTTAAAAAAATGGATGAAAATTGTTACATTTGTGTGTGTGCACATTTCTCCCAATGCACACATATGTTTTTGCAAGCAATTTCCCTAACATTATGCATTTTTTAACATTATTTACCCTAACGTGTGATTTTGGGGTGCATTGTTTGATTGGAGAACTCCATTGTAATATTTGAAGTAGTGCAAATTTTGAAGGATAACTGAATTTTGGTTCACACAGTGGTTCGGAAGTACAAAATTACAGACTGAATTTCTCCCCATCCCTAGTACAGGATAAGTTGTGAATAGCTCTTGACACTGCAGACTAGCTGCATTTAGAGTGGCCTAGTGCTCCTCTATATGAAGGTGTTCCCGATTAGAAGGGCTGCCCACTCCAAGACTTGTTAAAGATAAAGGAATCATGAGAAATTGTAAGAATTGAGAACCGATGTCTTGAAGTTGACCATTAATGGTTAGCATGTGGTCTGCAGAGGGCACCTGGTAATAGTCTTCCCCCACAATGGGGTGATGTACTCTATTTCTATGTAAATTATAGCAATTATTTCTAAATTTGCATCTATTTATCTACATTGGCATATGCATTTTTGTTCAAAGATATCCTCTTTTTCTCTTCTTTTCTCTCTCTTCTTTTTTGGCAATGTGTAACTGCCACTGCCCCCCAAGGCTACCAATCCCCTTTTTGTAGTCTTGTTTAATAGTCCTTAATTTAATCTATGTTCTCTGTGCTTCTGTGAATCTTTGCAATGTTGGGCTTTTGCTGGAGGTAAAGCTAAGATACAATGTGGTTGTACTGTTTTGTATTTTTGATAGAGCAGCAGATACAATTATTATGTTGGAGCAGTGTGGACAAAAAGAGTCCTGGCACACCAAATGAGAAGTGGATTTAGCCCAACAGAAGAAGGATAAGAGAAAAAGGAGAAAGAAAGAGAAAGAGAAAGAGAAAGAGAGAGAGGAAGGTCTCTGTTGCTAACACAAAGCTCTCATTTTCTGTGGGGTGGAAAACTCTCTGGAGGAAATATTGCCTTTCAAAATTCCCTCCTCCATTCAGAATAACTCAGCTCACTTTCCAACCAGCCGCTGAGTCGCATGTCATCATGGTTCGCAGCAGACAATATTAGCTCAATTGAACAACAGAGATTCAAAATAAATTACCTCATCCTAATTATACCCCAACCCCCTGATAAATTCAAATGGGCAATGAAAACAATTATATAATTCACTCCGAAATTATGAGTTTCACGCCACTTGCAGCCTAAATCAAAGAGACAGTAATAAAATATGTCTAATGCTACTAATTGCATTCATGTATCTTCTCAAGTCAAACTCATAAATTTGTGGTGACATTATATGTTCTGAGATTTAGAAGTACAGAAATAAAACCAAAGTATATAAAGTATGTCTAAGACAAGAGAAAGGCTGAATTCAGAGTTAACACATGCATTTGGGTGTGTGTGTGTGTGTCAAGATGTCCTATTTATAAAAATTCATACAAACTAGGTTTTATTAAGTCTAGCAGGTTTTTTTTTAGAAGGTAGAGGAATTTGATGCCAGGAAAGTCACAGCCACAAGCATTTCTTTCTCCTTCTGATACTTTTGTGATGAATGGATGTCCCGATGAAGGAGAAAGACATGCTGTGACTATCCTGAATTCAATTTTGGAGAAGCACTTGGGTTGGGGCTACATACCAGTGGTGGGCAGATCCAAAGGAAAAA
The DNA here is from genome assembly GCF_023053635.1 of Elgaria multicarinata webbii. Taxonomy (NCBI): domain Eukaryota; kingdom Metazoa; phylum Chordata; class Lepidosauria; order Squamata; family Anguidae; genus Elgaria; species Elgaria multicarinata. The sequence continues at coordinate 131,291,056 of NC_086171.1, forward strand.
GGAGGCAGTTGCCAGTATTTGGGGTATTCTGGTGAAGGCCAGAATACCCCAAATACTGGAATATTTTAGCGTAAAGCTCTTACGGTCAGTAACAAAGCCTTGGGAGTGGCATTTCAACCTTTTAGAATGCAGGGTGGAGGATCAAAAGCTGGAAAAGTATGAATTGATCAGAAGTTGGTGGAAATGGGCTGGGGCTAGAGGGATGGGGTATGGCTAACAAGGGAACCCAGAATGCTTGAGGGGCTGGTCTGGGACTCTGGGTAGGCTGGTGCAACGTCACACCTATACTAGGCCTATACATAAACCCTTCTCAGGTCATGCATCACCACCTGAAAACCTGAGGGAGGGTTAAACCAAACCTTTCCCCTAGCTATGAAGGAAACAGGTTAAATATAGGATCTGTTTTTAAATGTACCATAGGTATATTCTAGTGTGGATGTTGGTAACTGTGAGGCAGGTAAATAATGCCAAGCTGACACGCAGTAATTGGTAGCTAACAAAATAATTGTTAGCCGCTCCGAGAGCCTTTTGGCTGAGGTGCGGGATAAAAATACTCTAAATAAATAAATAAATAAATAATAATAAATGTATTGTAATGTTAAAAGCTTCAAATGAAAATGTAATGCTTCCAATCCTGCCTAATCCAAACTCCCCACTCACCAACCACCTCTCTCTCTCCCTCTCTCCACACCAATCCTAAATCCCTAGCAATTAATCTCCTCTCACTCCACAAACAATTCCAATCTCCCCTCCCAACAACAACCCGACACACTCCCAACAACAACATAACACCCTCACTACAACCACCCACTCCTCCCCTCAGTCACTCTTATATACTCCTTGACCCACCCTACCTATTACATCACAAACCACACCCACTCAGTTCAAACATTCCATACTCACCAGGCATACTAATCCAGACGCATACAAGATACTCAAGTGTGGGGTAACACCACAGCTGGATTTGACTTACAGGCCTGAGGTTTAATACCCCTGTACTAATGCCAGTTTCAGAAAGGGTGTTGGCAGGTTTCTGCTGAACCTCATGGCAATTGTGCTGTGAAGTCATGCAAGGGTCCATCTTGTCTCCCATGTTTTTTAGCATCCATATGAATCCATTAATTGAGACCATCAAAGGACATGGAGTGAGATGTTAGTAACATGCTGATGACACTCAACACTATTTCCTCTGTGTCATCTGAGCCCTAACCTACACCAAGCAGGGTGTTGCACTATGAAAGTGGTATATAAAAGGCAGGAGCCACACCAAGCAGGATGTGGTGGTGTGAAAGTGGTATTTGGTATGTGTCAATGGGCCCCAACAGTTGTCAGTGCACTTCAATACTGCTATAAAGCAGTAGTGTGGCTCATGCCTTTTATATACCACTTTAATACCACATTCTTAGCGCAATATCCTGCTTGGTGTAGATTAGGCCTGAATCACTTGAGGCAGTACAGATGCTGAATTGGTATCTGGCTTTGATAAGAGTCTGTATCAATAAGCAGAGATTGAATACTCACAAGACAGATGTGGTGTGGAGAGGTGGTTATCATATCTGGGAACTGGGTGTGCAGCCTGTTCTAGATGGGGTGGTACTCCCCCTGAAAGTGCTGCTGTGTAGCTTGGGAATACTCCCTGATCCAGTTCATCATTTGAAGCCTAGGGGCATGTTTAGATGGGGCAATATCCCGGGGATCATCCCAGGATCATCCCTGTGCATCCACATGACGCACAAGGGAACCCGGGAACAGGGAGAGATGATCCGTCCCTTTCCCCGGGATATCGCTCTACCCTTTAATCCCAACTTTTCCTGCAGTCTTGGGGTGATCCCAAGACCACAGAACATGTGGCTGGCTGTCCTGGTTTTGTCCTGGCTCTTCACGAGTAACCAGGAGGAGCTGGGAACTGGGCACCGGGCGTGGAGCTCCTCAGGAGCTCCATGCCCATCAGGGCTGGGATGGGGGGAGTCGGAGGTTTTTTGTTTTTTAAAAAACAACAACTCGCTTTTTCGTAGGGGCGTTCCTACGCTCTTTTTCAATTAAAAACAAAAACAAAATGGCAGACGTGACATCCTCTTCCTCCTGGGACATCGCATGCTGCATGTTGACTGAGGGGGAGGATCTTATGATCATCATATCGCAAGATCATCCCCCTCCACCCCCTCATCTAGCCATACCCTAGATGTCTCTGGTGACCTCATAAATGGATTACTATAATGCATTGTATGTAGGGTTGCCCTTGAACACAAACGGAAGCTTCAGTTGGTGAAGTATGAGGTTGCCTGAATTGTAACTGGTACAACTAAGTAGAGTCATCTTACATCAATTCTAAAAGAGCAGTACTAAAAGAGCAATTCTAAAAGAGCCAATCACTTCCCAATTCAATTGAAGTTGCTGGTGCTTTCTTTAAAGCACTAAAGAGCTTGAGATCCAGATATCTGAAGGATTGTCTCCTCCTACATCAGCTTGCCCAGACGATAAGATTGTCAAGGGAAGCTCTTTGCCAAGTACTGTTGGCACATTATGTAGTGCTGTGCTGAATCCTGTTCCCCTATTTTTAGGAATTTATTCTCTTCCAGCAAAACAAGCATTGTTGGCTGATGTCAACTGTCTATTTTATTATTTCTTGTCTTTTATTGCTGTAGTAGTAGCTGTTGGTTTATTATTTCCCGTGGGCAGCTGGTTGGCCACTGTGTGAACACAATGCTAGACTGAATGGACACTCAGTCTGATCCAGCATGGCTCCTCTTTATGTTCTTTTGGCTTTTTAAAATTACATTTTGTATGCCACCCTGGTATTGTAAAATGAGGGGCGGTCTAAAAATATTTTTTAATAAATACACTTAAGAAATAATATAGCATTATTGTTTTAACCCCAACAAAACAATACCAATGAAAGAGTATTTTAATTTGAAAGATTCCTGCCCCCCCCCCGCACTCACTCAGTTCACTGTAAGTCCTTGGGCCAGTCACTATTTCTCAGCCTACCCTACTGTTGTAAGGATAAAATGACATTCTGAGCTCCTCAGTGGAAAAGTGCGATATTAAAGTCATAAACAAACAAACAAAAAGCAAACCTTAATTTCAGCTTTAACAGCGTGATAGTTATATGAACTTTGAGAGAATTAGAGAGGCTTTGTATAAAAACATGAAATGCAGGACTTCCTCCAATATTCACATAATGCTGGAATTTCTGACAGTAACTGCAAGTGCACAGTTCATACAAAATCACATCCAAAAGGTAGCTTCTGGGTCATCTTTTAGTGTTGAGTAATCTTCTGGAAAGCACCTTTTGGACACAATTCTTTATATTTGCTGACATTTGCCACACTTACGCAATACTGCAGTTTCACAGGTGTTAAGTGTGTGTCTAAAGCTGCCCCTGTTTAAGCTGATTTAAGCCATTGCTATAATGAGCAACAAATTAATGTGTCCAAGGGTAATAAGGAATGCATCCTAAATGGGCTTTTTAAAGCAGTCTGTTCAGATTTAAGAGCTGCAGCCAAGTTTCAAAGGGTATTTACTGAGAAAGCAGTCTCAGGTGAATCTAAAAACCCTGAGGTAAAAGATGTTAAAAATGTTGTGTAAAAGTTATTAATAAGTGTGTTTTGTAATGAGCATTGTTATGATTATAAAGGTTAGCTGGGAAAGGTGGAAATGTCTTCTCTAACTGAGGCTGGTTACTTTGTGACTGAGGTCTGCTGTGTTTGCAAATTGCCAGTAAATCTGTAACTAGTGCTGTGCTGAAAATTAGGGGTGTGCACGGACCCCCCGCCCCGCCCCGCAGGCCGATTCAAAAATTTTGGGTTGGCCCGCTCCGCGCTGCTCCACCCATACTCCGCACCTCTTCGCCGCGGAGCTCCGGCTCCGAATCGGAGCTCTGCAGTGGAGGGGAGTGGTGCCAGGTAAGGCTGGGAGAGCAGGGCTGGGGGGGGGGGGGTTACCGGGCCCTGCCACCGTCGCCACCCGTGCGGTGACGGCGGCAGAGCCCGGTAAGGGACCAAGGGGGAGGGGGGCAGCCCAGACTTCCTGGTTGAACCGTGGGCTCAATTGAAGAAGCCGACGGACTGCGGATGGAGGCAGGTAAGGGAGAGGAGGGGGGGGTTACTGGGCCCTGCCGCTGTCGCTGCATGGGCGACAGCGACAGCTGCAGGGCCCGGTAAACCCCACTTACCTTTCCGGCGGAGCTCCGGATTGAAGCGAAGGATCCGCCTTCACCTCGATCCTCTTCGCCACGCTCCGCCGGCCCCCCAATCCTCTTTGCCTCGGCCTTAAGGGGAGGCAAAGCACCCCGCTCCGCTTCTAATTCGCCGGTCCGATTAGAAGCGAAAATTTCAATCATTCTGGTAAAAGAGGCTGGGAGAGGTGAGAATTTTGGAAAATTTTCTCCTTGGAGACAGTGTTTCCACATACCTTTTTAAGTGTAGACAGTTGCTGAAGGATATTTATTTATTTATTTATTTATTTAAACAAACACCCCTGGCACCCAGGGGTTCTTATTGGATGCCTATTGCAGAGGGTGAGATCACTTGGTTTACAATAGTCATTTAGGAAGAACTGCTAGGGTCCTCCAAGCGCTGGGGTTGTTGTTTTTAAAAAATTAAAGTAGAAAGAAGATCAATCAACAATCATCTGCCCTTTCAAAATGTATGTGGAAATGCTGTCCCCCTCCCCAAGGAGAAAAATCTCCCCCTCCTTGTGAAAGAGGCAGAAAATATAATGCCTCTTTCATAGGGAGAGAAAAAGTTCCCAAAAATAGGGAGCAGGATTCAGCACAGAACTAGCTGTTACTGTTATTAAAGAAACTGTCAAGGACTTGGTCCGTCTCAGTTAGATTTGTCCACTTATATATTAGACAGGAGGAATCAAAAGGTCAAATGTTGATAGGTCATTTATGAACATTCTCTTGGTTTCTATTGTCTTATAGTTATAGGCCAATGAGCTGACAGATATTGAGGAATTGTAGGTTATTGGTCAGAGGGTCCTGACTGAAAGCTCCATCACACCAGTGTTATAGCCTGCTGTCAATGTGGGTTGTGTGCAAAGGACTCAGATGATGTCATCCATGTCCTGCCTTGACCTCGCTTCCCCCCCCCCCCCTTAAGCACTTTTTTTTGGTGTGGGGAAAGTAAGATTTTTCTGGTAAATCGAAAGGGCAATGCGCTACCTTCAATGTGTATTTTCATCCATCATTTTCAATCTGATGTTCTGTGGGTGTTTCAAGGGGTGGTATTTATGACAAAAGAGAGGGGCATGCTTTTCTTCCAGCGGCTGTTTTTAAATGCAAATTCAAATTCTTTCCTCCTCCTGCTTCCTGGCATTTTTGTTGCATTTGTTGTCCTAACAGTGAAATTTAAGAAACCCAATTACCAAGTTTCCCCCATTTGGTGAAAAGATGTAAGTGACCAATTTTCCCCAGGGCACATGATACTGCTAGATTTATAAAAGCTAAGCAGTCTCAGCCTGGTCACTGATAAGATGAGAAACTGCTTCTGAGTCTCCAATTCAAAATTTCATTTATATTTTAAACAAGGTACTAGACCATCATTACAGCATGTAGCTTTGCAAAAGTCCCAAAGGATGAATTTTAGGTCTCCATGGAACTATGTACTATCTGAGGTAGCTAAACAGGCACAATTAGAGAAGCTTTTTACTCAGGGAGTAGGGGAGATATACACTTATATAACCAGGTTTGGTAAAGCTCCCTGATTCAACTGAGCTAAGGTTTAGGCAGACTCCCTTTATATACTCTTTGTCAGCCCTCCTCCAGCCCCAATGGTTGGGAAAATTCAACTCATAACTGTTCTCAATTTCATGTATTAAGAAGATTACATGTATTAAGATCAAGATTTTGAGGCTGCTGGATGCTCCTGCTCTAATACACAATCCAGAGAACAGTAGGCAACCCTAAATCCTATTGAAATCAATAGTTGTGATGTATTCTCATCAAGTTCAATGAGGCTAATTCCCAGGTGCATCAGTATAGGATTGCAGCCTTAGATGGCAATCCTAAGCAATGATTCCCCCCTTTGGCCTGTTCAGACATCATGCCAACCCACTACAGATCACTCAAAACTGAGATCTTTGGTGGGGTTAGTGTGTCATGTTTTCCCCCACTTATGATGGGGAGAGTACCTATGTCCACTACTACAGGAAGGTTAGTAGGCCACCTACATAGTTCCCAGACTTCTGGCAGGAATGCCTTAGGATTTTCTCATTCCACCCCAACAAAATAAAGATAAGGAATGGCAGCAACCATAGAGTCCCCTGGCAAGAGCGACTGACACTTCCAGTGATGCTCTTGCCACCGCAAGCTATCTCTATGGTTGGCGGCCATTTCTTTCTTTCTTTCTTTCTTTCTTTCTTTCTTTCTTTCTTTCTTTTCATGGGGTTTCTGCTGGCCACCCGTTCACGGCACAGAGGATGGCAAGATATACAGTTGAACTGCATGGAGGTATGTGGTATAACTATGCAGAGGGTGGCAGAACTACAGGGTGCGGTGTGCTTCCCATTCGTGTGATGGGCCCACTTGTCATGGTTTTGTTACCCTTCCCTTCTCCATAATTCCCCTGCCCTCCCACTGTGTGCATGTGAATAGGGACTTTGAGTAAATATTGCATAGAAGTGTTATCCACATTGCAGGGCTAAGTACCACTGTTGTTAACTGAAGATAGGTACACTAAACTGTTGCCCACAAACTAGTAATATAGGGCCCAATCTGCCAAGTGCTGGTCTTGTCCAAACTAGGGTGACCATATTTTGGAAACCAAAAAGAAGGACAACATGATCAGCCCCCAAGGGGGCATGTCTAGCACCAAGGGGGCGTGCCCACCCAAACATAGCCTTGGTCACATGTCTGATTTTACAGCACACATTTAAGACAAATCTGTTCTACAAAATAAACCTCAATTTTTAAAAAAATCCTAAAAAATCAATAGATGAATGGATCTGTTTCAAATTTGGTATGGCTAAAGCTCTACCTAAAACCTATCATGGTGCAAAGTTTTATCTCTTTATCTTTAAAAATGACAATTTTAAAAATAATAATTTTAAAACGTCAATTATTAAAAAATTCCTAAAAAATCAATGGATGAACAGATCTGTTTCAAATTTGGTATGGCTAAAGCTCTACCTAAAATGTATCATGGGGCAAAGCTTCATCTCTTTATCTTTAAAAATGACAATTTTAAAAATAATAATTTTAAAACCTCAATTATTAAAAAATTCCTAAAAAATCAATGGATGAACAGATCTGTTTCAAATTTGGTATGACTAAAGCCCTTCCTAAGAGCTGCCATTGTGCCAAGTTTCATGTCTTTATCTTTAAAAATGATGGAGTTATAAGCATTTTTGTTAATTCCCATTAGAGCTGCTCTTGGGCTGGGGAAGATTGGAAAAATCCGGATTTCCCCTCCCCCTCCCGGATTTGTCACCAAAAGCCCGGACAAATCCGGGCAAATCTGGTCATATGGTCACCCTCAGTTGCAATAAATTAAAACAGCTCAAGAGCAAGGCTCAATGTATTTTGCCTATAGCGAGGCATCATTATTGTGAAAAAATGTTTAAGATCACTTATAATTAAAAAAATCTTTTCTAAGGCCATGGCTATATGGGGCTTTATCCTGGGGCAATCCCCAGGATCGTCCCTGTGTGTTCATATGATGCACAGGGGATCCCAGGATCAGGGAGGGATGATCCCTCCCTTGCCCTGGGAGAAGGCCCTAAACTTTAGGCCCACTTTTTCCGCGGTCTAGGGATGATCCCGAGACTGCGGAAAGTGTGGCCCACCATCACAGTTTGTCCCAGCTCCTCACGGTTACTTGCAAGGAGCTGGGACCCGTGCACAGGGAGCAGAGCTCCTCAGGAGCTCTGCACCCATTGGGGGATGGGGTGGGAGGAGCAGGAGGTGGGAATTTAAAAATAAAAAACACTTACCTTTTGTGCACGAGTGCTTGTGCGCTCCTTTCTCTTTAAAAACAAAAACAAAATGGCGGGTGCACATCCTCTCCCTCTTAGGTCATTGCGTACTGCATGTAAACGGAGGGGGAGATCCCGTGATAAAAATATCGCGAGATCTTCACCACTCTTATCACGCTAGACTGGTAGGTCTAGCTGAGGCCCAAGACTCTCATGCAATCCTGGCAGCAAGTCTGATATCACAAGAAAGCTTCATATACATATTTTAAAGGTATATGATATAGGTATATCTTTCACAAGAGGTTGCCTTTGCAGGTGAACCAAAAATGCTGGGTTATGTAATATTTCGTGCTCCAAAATGACCCTACTGTTTCTAAGAAAATCACCTGTCAAAAGATCTGACCCCTCCAAAATGCAAGTTATGGGAGTGCACCCTTCTACACCAGTGCCTCAAACCAATCAATAACAATTCAATCTCAGCAGGATTCAGGCAAGAGCTTATTACAAGGCAGCTGAAACTGAATTTCAGCCAAAGAATTAGACATCAAGGAAAACGCTATGCTAAGGCCTGACATGAAACAATACCATGCAGTATGCTGTGTCAACTTGAGAGATAGCTCTGTTGCTACTGACTGATAATGTCACAGAACAGTAACTTGCAATTATTTTTCTTTTAAACACAAACACACACACACACACAGAGAGAGAGAGAGGTTAAAATAGGACCTAGAAGGACATAACGGGCAGGTTCCGTTCCACTTAAAGGGAAAACCACTAATATTAAAGGAAGATTCCTAGAGTAAGAGCTCTCATACCAGGGTTGAATAATAAACAATGATGCACACTCAGGCTCCTGGATTTAGACCAGCTGTAGGGCAGCCAGAATCAGCATTCACTTATTCTCCCATGTCACGATTCATGCCAGAAAGAAGACAAAGAGCAGCTACATCCCAGGCTCCAGCTGAGCAACTGTCATAACCTCTTGCAAACACAGCAGAGGTAGGTGAGTCATTTAATGTAGTTCCTCAGCTGCACTTTGACTACGCCGGGCATAGGAGAAATGTGGCTTTGTGCCACTGACGTATTCTGTGATTCTTAAACACCCATGAACACACACACAAAAACCCCCACCAGCTGTTTGCTTGTGCCGGAGAATCTTGGAGCATTTGCTCTGAGCTCAGCCCATCCATAGTGTAACCACAGATCTCCATAACCATGGTACTTTGACGCTCATCAGGGAGAGCATAGTAACAAGTCTGCTATGGGGCATAAATGAGGGGTGGGAAACTTTTCCCAGTTGGAGGACCACATTCCCTCTTGACTAACCTCTTGGGGCATGTTTACCATCAGTAGATGGGGCCAAATTTGAAAGTGGTCCCACACTCTCTCTCATCCACACACTATGAGCTTCTCTAAATGAGTGATTTATAGCACGCTCATGATGGGCAACTCACGGACGTTTGCTGGCTCATTACACAACGCCGTCGGCATCCGGGGCCCCTCCTGTGCTCTCCCTAGAAATTGTGGGTTTAAAACCCCCAGAGATAAGGTAATCTTGGCATTGCACTATAATTATGCCACCAGATGGTGATGTCTCATTACAGTGAATTGAGCACATGGAGCAAGCAAAGAGAGGAAGTATTCAATTTCAAACCCTGTGGCTGCCCATGTAATGGCACCAATCACATCCCAGAAAGAAAGCGGATGTAGAAAGCCACAGTAAGGGCTTTCCTCTCTAGCACTCACATTCACACATTCATCCCCACACAGAGATTCCTCTTTGCTACTGCTCAGCTGTTTCCTTAATGGTGTGGTGGTGAGATAACAAAACAAAACAAAAAAAGAGAAGAGATTTAAACCTCACCTGCCTGCGATCTTTCCCCCACCTGGTGCTTGGTTAACAGCAGAGCCGTGGCAAAGGGGAAGCTGCTTTGTCAGCCTGATTGGCTTCCGTACTGACTGGCCAAGTGGGAGCAGAGTTCATTCAGTGCTGTACCAACCCCATATAGCCGTATTCTGCCTGCTTTTTCTATGGTGCAATCAATGGAATTAACTACCTGCCAAAAATGGACATGGAATGGGGAAAATGTACTGAGGAAATGCCAAAAACAATACAAATTTGATTTTGCCATACCCCTCCCCAAAAAAGGAAAGGAAAGGAAAGAAAAGGGTGGTAGAGAGAATGGATATAAATGAGTTTGGATTTCTATGAATCTGACTTTTAGATTCCACAGAGGCCCAGATTCTTTCCAGTAGGCAGTAAGCCTATATATACCAGTTGCTGAGGAACATGGGTGGGAGTGTGCTATTACTCCTGCTTGTGTGTTCCTGGTCGACATCTGAAAAGAGCTGTTTTCAGGAGGTGCTGAAAACAACACAGTGTGGGTGCCTGCCTGACCTCCAGACGTACGGAGTTCTTCTCTTCTCCCAATTCGGCCATAGGTCTAAATGGAACCACCAGAAGCATGCCCTCAGATGACCCCAGGAGAAGGCACTCTCTCAGTTTGTTTAGGACTTTGTACATCCTGTCCCAGTAGTGAATGAGTGCAGTCAGTGCAGTTCCCTCAGCAAAGGAATTGCATGTTGAAGAGGGGCAGCTCCCGACAACAGCTGAGCTGCTGCATTCTGCACTAGCTCCACCTTCTGGTATAGCCTTAAGGTAGGGTGACCATATGAAAAGGAGGACAGGGCTCCTGTATCTTTCACAGTTGCATAGAAAATGGAATTTCAGCAGGTGTCATTTGTATATATGGAGAACCTGGTGAAATTCCCTCTTCATCACAGCAATTAAAGCTGCAGGAGCTATATGAGAGTGACCAGATTTAAAAGAGGGCAGGGCACCTGCAGCTTTAACTGTTGTGATGAAGAGGAAATTTCCCCAGGTTCTCCATATGTACAAATGACACCGGCTGAAATTCCCTTTTCAACACAACTGTTAAAGATACAGGAGCCCTGTCCTCCTTGTCACATGGTCACCCTACTTAAGGGCAGCCCCACAAACAGCACATTGCAGTAATCCAGTCTTAAAGTTCCTAGCATCTCTACCACTGTGGCCAAGCTATCCCTGTCCAGGAGAGGCCATACTTGGCAAACCAGCCAAAGCTGGGAAAAGGCACTCTGAGCTGCCATGGCCATTTGGGCCTCCAATGGCAGTGAGGGATCTCGGAGTAGCCCCAGGCTACAAACCTGATCTTTCAGAGGGAGTGCAACCCCATCCAAAACAGGCAGTGAATCTATCTCCTGGACCTGGGAACCACTCACTCATAGGGCTTCCATCTTGACAGGATTCTGTTTTTTGGCCCTCATCCAGCCCATTACTGCACTGCACTGGTCCAGGACTTGCACAGCCTCACCCGATTGCAAACAAATGAAACCTGATTCTGTCAATGAGCAGATGATGGAATGAAGGACGCCTATCAATCTGCGAATCACAGACAGAATGGAGTGAGCAAAATCTGCACATTCCTTCTGCATATGTTGATAGTCAGCTGATACTCAGCTAAACCCTGAGGAGTCTCCTGTGCTTCAAGAACAGGATTTGATGCCTGCAGAACTTTGATACCCACCACACCCTCCTCTAGCTGGTTGGGACCTTTTGCCCTAGCAATACTACCTCCCCGCACACATACACACTAACTGTATCAGGCAGTGTCAGGGAGAGCATAATTGTCTTTCACCACCGGCATTTTTATGACAGAGTAGCACCCACCAGCTCCAAATCCTCTCAGCATTATAATTCAGACATCATAGTATAATAACGATGAGCATAACAAAATCACAGGGCAAGGATTTTTTAGAATTTATTAAGATTACTATGACACAATGGAACTGGAATACATTAGCATAACTTTTGCTCTCTTATCTCCCATTTCCAATTTTTTAATAATGTTTTCCTACTCTAACTAATCTTGGGCTTGTAGTTATAGTTGCAATTTGTTAGCAGTTAATCTTTGCTTAATTTTTATTTATGTTTGATCATTCTTGTAGCGTGCAAAAAAACACAAGAGTTTCTCTCCCCCGCACCCCACCGCCGTATAAAAATAAAATAAACAACACACATCCAATTGCAACTTCCATAAGAAACTGCAATGTATCGCCGGGCTTTGTAGCGTAACAGAGCTAATTCTTTTAGGGCAGGGTGGAGAAGGTACAGATGGGCTCATTATTGGGCATCCCTGCTGACTGGTTCCATGCAGTGCTAACTGTTTCAAAGGAATCTGTCTACCCTCTTGACTCCAAGGGTGTGCTATGAAGCAGCTCCTGATGGAGAGGGCAGGGAGATGGTGCAGATGTGGGAAAATAGCAGTCAAGTGGGAAAGCTGTGAGATAATGACTGAGGTTTTGGTGAACTCCCTTGGGCCTTTCACAGGCTACAAAGAGTTTGAAGTATTCCTGCGATTCTGAGAACGAGGCACCTTGAAATCCTCTAGAGTCAGTGTCCCAGGCGCCATTTCTGACAGGAGGAACACTCATGTCGATTCCGTGCCCCGTGATACAGATGTAAACCCTTGGCCATTCAACCTGTGGTGCGTCATTCCCTAGGCAGTGCTCCCTAAGCACCGGATGTCCACAAAGTGGTTCACTGGTTTCTCCTCCTGCCTGGTTTTCCCTTTACCTCCTGCAGTTGGCATATTTTTTACCATCTGGATCTTTTCCGCAAGGCAATTCTCTTCTTTGCTGACAAAGGTCCTGGGGGAGACCCAAACTGTAACCCACACTTTCACCCTTAGTTCTTTCTTCTTTTACTTTATGGGACTACTTCCATCCTTCTTTCTTTACTCCTTGTAACATTATTAGGGGAGAAATTTGTTGAGTTTGCTTTTCAGTGCAAATTTTTTAACTCAAACTTTCCTAATTTCATATTTTTGAATCAAAATGCAAACTGAATCTTAGGCCGTTGCTAGACGGGACTGTAGTGCGGGTTACATACCGTCGTCATCCTTACAGGTCCACATGACGTTCACCAGGATCCGTGTCCATCCTTTGTTGAAACCTCTGTTTTCCAGTGTTTTGTGAAACGGCTTTAAGCCTGGTATTTCCTGTCAGCGCGGGCTAATTTGGATGCGGTTGGCGGAGGTGTGGGACAAAATGAGGTCAGCGCGGTTTCCGGTGAGGTCAGTAATGGTCAGGAAGAAGGCGTGCTAAGGGGAGTGGCCTGTGGTTTCAGCCAAACCTCGTCCTCCATTTGCCCCCTGTGTGCAGCTGTGGCAGTGGCACGGCGGTTTTTTTTAAAAAAAATAAACGGGTCCACTTTGCGCACAAATGGACGAACAGAAAACTGTCTGGTGAGTTGGGGGGTGTTGTGGATGTGTGGGTTATGTCCAGCTTGTTACCTCTGTGTGGAAAACTTTTTGGGAAGGCGAGCATCCAACTTTAATGGGAAGTCGGTGGACTGTACCCTCCCCATTGTCGTGGTGGGCAGCCGCAGGTACTGTCCTAATGCTGGTGGTGTTGGCTGCGTGGATGATGTAAAGGTGAGTGGGGGAATGCCGGGCATGGTAGAGGCAGGCAGGGCTGTGTGCCTATTGGAGTGGGTATGCGGCAGCTGGGTGTAAGGGGGCAACAGGCGAGGGTGGGTGGCCATCTTCCATCGGCCACAAGGCGGTAGGCAGAAGGTCAGGGAAGCATCACCCGATGGGGTAGGCATGTGCCCTGGGGCCCCTTTGCACTGTATCAATAGACCCCCCCATCCTTCTGTCTGCATTTGCTGGGTGAGTGGGTAGGGGGGCAGAGTGATGGTGGTAGGCTGCTGACATTGGTTTTGCACCTCCGCTGGTGCAGAAACTGATGAGCCCCCCCCCCGCCTTCTTTCTGCTTGGCCCATGTGTAGGTATCAGGAATGGCTCCGCAGGGGAGGGGGTTCACTTGGGGCAGCAGGAAATACTAGATCTGTTGGACATCTGGGGAGAACAGAGGATACAAGAGAAGCTGAGGGCTAGCCACCGCAACTTCAATGTGTTCCAACAAGTGGCACGGGAGATGGGCAAAAAAGTCCATAACCGAACCGCAAAAGAGTGTCGCACTAAAACCAAGGGCATGCGGTCAACATTTATTTATTTATTTGTTTATTACACTTATATACTGCTCCCATAGCCAGGGCTCTCTGAGCGGTTTACAGAAATTCTAAAATTGAGGTAAAAACAAGTATACAAAATTTAAAACTCTAAAACACAGAACACACACACATAAAGCATTAAAAGCTGATTAAAAACTAAACATGTGGGTAATTAGGATGTGCCGCCATATGCCTGGGCAAAGAGGAAAGTCTTAACCTGGTGCCGGAAAGATAGCAGCGTTGGTGCCAGACAAGCCTCATCAGGGAGATCATTCCACAATCTGGGGGCCACCACTGAAAAGGCCCTATCCCTCGTTGCCACACTCCGAGCCTCTCTCGGAGTAGGCACCCGGAGGAGGACCTTAGATGTTGAACGTAGTGACCGGGTATATTCACGTTGGGAGAGGCGTTCCGTCAGGTATTGTGGTCCCAAGCCGTGTAAGGCTTTATAGGTCAAAACCAGCACCTTGAATTGGGCTCGGAAACATACAGGCAGCCAGTGCAAGCGGACTAGAGCAGATGTTATATGGTCGGACCTTCTGGTTCCCGAAATCAATCTGGCCGCTGCATTTTGCACGAGCTGCAGCTTCCGAACCGTCTTCAAAGGCAGCCCTACGTAGAGCGCATTGCAGTAATCTAACTTGGAGGTTACCAGAGCACGGACAACTGAAGCCAGGCTATCCCTGTCTAGATAGGGGCGTAGCTGGGCCATCAACCGGAGTTTGTAGAAGGCACTCCGTGCCACTGAGGTCATGGTGGAGGGTGGTCAATATGGTGGAGGGCGGTCAATAGGTTGGTGCGGCGGCGTACCCACATCAGTAATTCTTCCGCACACTGCCGCCGTCTGGCAGCCACCACTGCACGGAACCACTGATACTGTGCCACAGCCCCGATGTCCATGGCTGCGTCCATGAGAAGGGTGACAAGGGCTGCCTCAGGGAGATTTCCCATAGCTCCCCTCCCTTCGCTATCGCTCCCCACACACACACACACACAGGGCCGCTGCTTGGGCACAATGCGTTTCCGCTGGCACAGCTGGCTCAGAGCTGCTGCCATGCCTATGCCCAGATGTGGGATGGCTCCGTGGGATGGGGGGAGGGGCGCAGGGCTGGTCATAGCTGGAAATAGGCAGAGGCCAGATGGAAGACGTAGGCGCAGAATGCACATGCAGACGGCTGTCCTCAGATCACAATACATGTGTCATCAACCCCGAAAGCAAATGACAGCATCTGTGCCTTGTCAATGTTGCCGCTCAACAATGCCACTCTTTCCCATCCTCCTGCCACCACTGGCCACGCCCCCTGCGGATCATCCCCCAATGCCAACTGGCTCCCCTGTGCCCAGCCCTGAGGAGGGGAATCCAACATAAGCAGCAACAGCATTTCAGCCATCATCGCCGCTAACCACCATGGATTGCGCTCTTTCGCACTTGCGCAAATTGCACCACGGACGAACCCCCCCTTGAAAATCAGGCTGGTGTGGCTCCACATCCCATGCTCGACCTGACAGCACCACAACTGCAACAAACTCCCGCAACAACCCCCGTCCAATACTGGGATAACCCACACAATGTGTGGACCCTGAGGCGTCAAACCTATGCAGGAAAACCCGCTTTCACCTCTCCTCAAGCACGGAACACCGGTAGGTCTAGCAAGGCCCTTAGTTACCCTTCGGAATTGCTCTTCCCCAAATTTTACAATTTCAATTGCCAACATTAGGGGAATGTGCACACAAAAATGCATATATAAGTGAAAATTATTTTCAGAAATAAATTAATAATAATAATAATAATAATAATAATAATAAGAAGAAGAAGAAGAAGAAGAAGAAGAAGAAGAATAATTTTAAAAAATATTTGTTACCCGCCTCTCCCTCCGGATCACAAATGCAAACGCCATAAAATACATATAATTAAAACATTCAAAACTAATACATCATTAAAAGCAGCACATTATGTTTGGAAAAGTGCTTGCACAATGTGAATATTAGGTAAAATTGTATCCAAAATTCATGTATTGAAGCAATGCTATAAAAATGCATACACGTTTTCATGCAAATGTAAAAAAAATCTCAATGTTTGGGGTGAACTGAACACAATATTGGAAAAATAAGAAACAGAGATACCAAAATCGATAGATATGTCCATCCCTAAACATGATGGTCCTCACAGAATCCTATATACAGCTGGTAGTACCTTAATGTATAAATATGACATACAATACAGTAGTTAAAATTATGTGTAAAATTCTATGTGACATCAACCAGTATTCTATGGAAACAAGAGTTGTGGATCTGAAATTGTCTTGTTTGCAATTCCAGATGAGCCACTGCTAAATATAAATATTAAGGGCATACAGATATAGTGCCTGTTCAGACAACACATTAAACCGTGGTAAGGCCACTAACTCTTTTGCAGCAAATGGTTAGTGAGTGTGTTTAATCTGTGGTTGTAGCCACCGTGGTTAGGAATGGTTCACATGACACACTAAGCCATAATGTTTAGCTCATAATGCTTACACACCATGACTTAGCATGTCATCTGAACAGGGTCGTAGACAGACTTAGGGTATTCCTTTATTTCCATTGAACATATAGAATTAATTGTGGCTGGGGATATTAATGGAGAATTCTCAGCTGGGAAATTACAGTTCTCAGGTTTCTTTGAGGAAAGCCATGCCAGTTAAAAATGCTACAAAACTGAGAAATCTGTAATATTAATATGGATCTGGATATTATTACCAATTTATAGTGCTATCCATTTATTTATTTAATTCATTTAGATAATTTAATTTATAAATTTTCAGCTGAGGCTAAACAACTGGTTTTAATGTTGTGTTTTTAGTATTGTATTGAAATATATTTATTGTGAACCGTTGAGGGATTTTATAATATTCAGCGGTATACAAGCGTCACAAATAAATAAATAAAGGAGATGGGTTCTATTTGAACCACAATGGAAACAGACTACTGAAGCTTAACATCAAAAAAGTTGCAGCATTTAAACTGAATCCCAGAGGAAAAGCCAACAGGAGCCGGAGAGCTTCTGATTCAGGAGAAATAAATCATCCCTAGGGGATGAAGTGGAAATGTTTCCAATTGTTGAAATGGGGATGGGAAGGAAATAGGCCAGAAGCATACAGTGGCATGACAGCACGTCAATGATGCCAAATGGCTGCAAATGGCTACAAGGGAAAAGGCATTTGGAGAGGTACACTATGGCCATAGCTAGACCTAAGGTTTATCCCTGGATTGTCCAGGGGTCAAACCTGTTCATCTAGGTGACACACAGGGGATCCAGTGCTCAGGCAGGGGTGAACCCAGGATGATCCCAGGATAAACCTTAGGTCTAGCTGTGGCCTATGTATAGGTACTTCTGTGCTAATGCTAGAAGCCCCCTGAACCAAGGTGGGAGAGTTGGAGTGCTTTGTTTTCAAGAAAAACAAAGATAAAGTGGGTGTAATGGAAACTTGGTGGAATGGAGAGAACTAATGGGATAGCTTTATCCCTGCATACAAACTCTCTATGGAGGACAGGGAAAGGCATACTGGGGGTGGTGTCATTCTGTATGTTAAAGAGGGCACAGTGTCAAACAAATTAGTACAAAACTTAAAAGGGGCAGATTCCTTCATGGAATTGCGGTTGGTGACAATACCAGGCCCCAAAAGAAATTTAGTACTGGAAACATGTTCTTTCCCCACTGACTTAAATGCTTAGGGTGCTCTTGAGATGTAGAACAAAATCAGGAAGGCATCCAAAGGAGAAAATGGTGTAGTAACGGCAGAAGTCAATTTCTCTCAGATAGATTGGATGAATGCATGTTCTGCTCATTACAAAGAGGCAAACTTTCTTGCTACCCTAAATAACTGTGCTTTGAACTTTTGGTTGCAGAACTGACCAGACGGGAGGGGACCCTGGACTTAATCTTAAGTGCTGCTGCTAAGAACCTACTGTGAGGTGTGATTGTTGTTCAACAATTGGAAGCACTGATCACAATGTAAGTGGAAAATTGCCAAGGAAGTCCAACAGAAGCACATTTGACTTCAAATGTCCCTCTAAAATAAGGGAACTGATTTTTTTTAAAAAAAAGTAGTTGAAAGCGAAAGTCAAGAGAGTCAATCCCTCTAGAATGCTTGGGGGATTCTCAAAACAAAAACAATAAAAGCTCAGTGGGAATGCATACTGCAGGTCAGAAAAGTAGAACAGAGTCCAAGAGGTCAACAGCATGGTTAGCAAGTAGTGTCAAGGAAAGTATTAGAGAAAGGAAGTCTTCCTTCAGAAAACAAAAATCTTGCCCAAACAAGAACAAAAAAAAGGACACAAATTTGGACAAAGGAAATGCAAGCAGACAATAAGGGATGCAAAAAAAAATATGTGAGGAACATGTCATTAATAATATTTATTGTTGGCTAAGGCCAATTGGTTTGAATCATTTTGTCACTAATTGAGACTATTTCAGTGGTCAAATGAGCCATGAAAGGTGGGTTGAGGTTTTAGTAGTGTGGGTGGGTGGGTGGGGGCGGAATAGATTTTGGGGACATGGCAGTTACCTTGCCTTTCCCCCTCTTCAAAGTAGTGTGGTTCGTCCCCCTTCAGAAGCTTTCTCCCTCTCTTGCAGGAGAGAAGGTGTTTCTGGATGCTTCTGTATTCCCTCCTTCAAAGATTATAGCACTGGCGCTAGGTTCAATTTTGAACATGGATAGTGTTGCTCCAGTGGTGTAGATAATTATCCTGAACCTGTCTGGCTCTTTCCAGGTCTAGCTTTGCTCTTCTTTTCTTTCTCACATTCTGCATGTGTTTATGCTTCAAGGCGAGGCAGCAAAATAGGATGGAAATTGTACTGTGCAACCAGCAATGTTGTGCATACATTTGCACATGTAAAATGTGAAGCCTAACCATGCAGCTCCTTACTTTTTAGAGGGTGGGGGAGGGAAACAAGAATCCTGCATGCAGAGAGCACATTTGGGAAAACAATTCTACCGACTTTCCATGGATATCTGAGAACACGGGAAATTAATCTGGAAATTCTGGGACAGGACTTGCATATTTCTAATCAGGGAGTTGCCAAAAACAAATCTCAAAGTAGCTTTACGGGTCATTTCTTAAAAGAGAGGAAGCCAAAATAGCTTCAATAACACTTGCAATACTCCACCACTTTCAGGAGTTTTATGCACACATTGTCATTAAATTAACCACATAGAAAGTGTCTTTCATTGAAATATGATTAACCATATCTTATTTCACTGAATTTTTGATCATATAAAATACTTGACCTTGCAAATACTCTAGATCGCAGAATTCCTGGTTACAATATACTGTGGCAGTGGGATTGGTGCCATGATTGAACCTCCGGGCTGATTACTTACCAGGATTTGTGACACCTATCCCAGCCTGAGAGTATAGCTATGATTCTTGTCTTTCATTTTCCCTTCTCTTTCACTCACAGTTTTTTTTTTTAAATAAAACTGCCTCCTAGAGGAAAACTCTATTTGCTAATATTACTGTTGGAAGCAGGACTTTAATGGAATGACTTCTGGTGGAGACCTTAAGCCCAATGACCTTCAGTCCAACAAGGAATTCTATACAGCTGACCTCTGTTCTTCTTCTGTGGTCCCTACAGGAATTATAGGATGAAGTGCAGAATAGAAAAGGCTTGGAATTTTACTGTATATGAAAGTGCCACTTATTTTCTCCCCCCTTATCTGGCATTCAGTGACCGGAGAGTATAGTGATTGACACTGTGGACATAGCACTGTTTTGATAGAGAGGTGGATGGCATGTTTTTTGGGACTAGCCCCATGTTGGATTCTACAGAAGGGGCAAAGGTTGACATACTGTGGGACTCAGAAAATACCTTAGTGGGGAGTGGTTAGAGAAGCTGCTTCCTCCTACAATGTATGAAGATATAATTTACTTATATCTGTATATCTTCTATATCTTCTATATAATTTTCTTTCTTTCTTTTTGTTACTGTTTCCTATCAGTACTTTACCATTATTTATCATATATTCATTATCTAGCATATATTCTAATAGCACTCTTATTTGCTGCTTGCCAAAGGCTAGGTAGCCAAAATGGAATTACTGAGGAACAATGGGGGGTCAGCTTGCTCAGGAGAACCCCACGTTTGCAGAAACAGAAAAATATATATTTCCACACAATCTTTAGGGACAATCCCTCTCTCCCCGCCCACGAACACACACACAACAACAGCCAATGAGGACTGAGCATACTCAGTGGCCACTGAATGCTGTGTGTGTTATGTTGGAGATGAAAAACAAACGAACTACAAACTGGGATGGGAGAGGGAATGAAATAGAGTATCCTGGGGGGAAAAGGCATGCCTGGCTGGAACACTGAACAGGAGTGTTCCATTTGTAATGATAAATAAGTACGAGAAACAAAGACAAAAGAAACAGAAATTAGAATGAGAACTCAAGATTTCCAAACTGAGATATTGTCCTTTTGGTGGTACAAAATTATGAGAGGGAATAGAAGCTTCTAATCATTTCACTTATGTCCCTGCTGTTGGAAGTTTGGCTCCTTGTGGATAGTGCAGAGAACACCATACAGGACATCCCCTGCTTAAATGTACATATAAACACAGCCGGGATGGTTACATAGGATTGAGAAATCACAGCAGAAGTAAACAGCATACTTCCTCCTCACTTTGCAAGTGGTGGCATTGGCTTGCCTTGTTTGCTCCTCTGGCTGGCACTTGCGGGCTACAGTTCTAAGCACACACTTACAAGGAATCTCATGGCATCTCACTGAATATCCTGAGATGTCCTTCTGAGCAAACGTGCATAAGAATGTGTACATGGAGATTCACAGACAGCCTTTTTACATTCTTCATTTATTGTGCGCTTGTGATTCCTCACTCATGTCTGCAGGTCCTTTACACAATGTTGTCATTGTCCAGGGCTCCTCCCATTCTTTGCAACTGTGATAGTGATGTTGTTTATGTAAATGCAGTTGTAAAGGACCATTTATGCAACATTACAGGTGTAAATGAACTGTTTACACTTATAATATTGCACAAATGGCCCCTTTACAGCTGCCATTTATGTAACATTAGATTCCAGTGGAAATCCCTGAGCTGCCATTTTGATGGGGCTGCTGGGCATTTGTGGACTGTGACAGCATCTTGCAAATGGGTCTGGTAAGTGGCAGCAACTCAGCGAGTGGAGTCCAGGTGTTCAAGTGGAGGGAGAGAGCTTCATCCCATGTACCTGTTTTCCCCGAATTATCCCCTACAGCGCTAAGCTGTTGGTGTTGTTGTTGCTACCGGGTGGCAAGGACCTTTGCATGCCAGGAAGTGGGTTTAAGAGGGGAAATGTAAAAAAACCATTAAAAAATCAACGGATGACCCAATCTGATTCAAATTTAGTATGCTTAAAGCTCTCCTTAATATCTATTACTGTGCCAATTTTGATGTCTTTATCTTTAAAGCGTACGCAGATGTAAACATTTGTTTAATTTGTGATAAAGTTCAGAGTCCATCGACATCCCTACCTGCAAACAGCATCAATTAAGTTCATGAGGTGCGCCTGGAAGGCCATGATCCACTGCTGTAAATCCCTCCCTAATACTTCTGTTACCTCCATGAATGAGACATGCATCAGGGTGACGATTAAGTTGGTGCTATTGGAAATTGAACTTTGGGAAAGAAACCTAAATTAGAATGATCTAAAATGACTCCCACAATTATAAGCACTTGACTTACTTGTGTTTGTACATCACAGGCAGCAATTTACCCAGTGTTTTCCCAATTCATTTAAATGGGAGATGGCAGGGGGTTAGCAATTCTCATCCTACAAAATCATAGATATTTTAAACAGCCGGCAATAAACAGTAATTGATATTAATAAACTATATATACGCAGAGTAAAGACCTTTTGAAATGGAAGCGAAAATTGTTTTCCAATTGACTTGAATAAGTTGGAATTTGGCCATTGGCGAGGAAGAGCTTCAGTTTATTGCTAATTTATACATATTCTATGGAAAACTCTGTATCTTTTAAATGTGATCAAAGTAAAATCAAGGGCCCTTCTTGTGACTGCACTATGCTAAAGACATGGGGACAGTTTGAGCTGTAATTGCATTGGACCTGTTGCTAGAGTTGAGAAAATATCAGCTGTTTATACTGTAGTTTTGAAAGGCAGCTAAGAAATGCATTAAATGAATAAGGCCACAGCTAGACCTCAGGTTTATCCTGGGATCATCCAGGGTTCGCCCCTGCCTGAGCACTGGATCCCCTGTGTGTTACCTAGATGAACAGGTTTGACCCCTGGACGATCCAGGGATAAACCTTAGGTCTAGCTATGGCTCAGGTTAAAAAAATGCAAAACTCATTTAGTTTCTTTTTTCAGAGATGTACAGTATTTCATTAGAGCTTATATATGTTTGACAGGAATGGATTGGATGAAAACTACCAGCCAACATATGAAAGGGAGTGAGTGCCTGCTTGTCCTCCCTGCCCACCTTCTCAAACTGGAGATTCAGGTGACTGACCATGCAGGGATGGAATATTCAGATTTGCCCTACGTATGTATTAAATCCAACAAATGTAAACTAGAATTGCACAATTGATCCAGCAACTGGTGGGAGGAACAGTAACTGACCACATGATATTGGCCTATATGCACAGTAATTAATGCCTATGTAGGCTGCATTTGGATTTCCGTCTCTATGTAGGTGTGCAGAGCCAGGGCAGGTTCTCCTATGGATTGGTAATTGGTTAAAGAACAAAAGAGGAGTTAAAGAACTGGTCAAAGAAATGGTGGTTGGCCATTAATGGTCAGCTCTTACAATGGAAGGATATAAAAAGTGTAGTTTCCAAAGGATCTGTATTGGGAATTGTGATAACCCTGTTTCCTCATTCTCAGAGGACAAGGATCCTGAATTAATGGAAATTATCTAGGAAGATCCTAGAGACCAGCTCCCCTGTGTCCAGAGGCGGTTGCATTGGTCCTTGGAGTCTAGCTATGAAGATAACATCACACTGCAGCCACTTGTGTGTCATCACAGCTGAAGGCTGTTAAAAAAGACTAGGGCAGGATCTACACTACTGCTTTAAAGTGCTTTATAACAGTTTTGACAACTGTTGGGGCCCAGGACATACTCCATATACAGTTGTCAAAACTGTTATAAAGTGCTTTAAAGTTCTTTAAAGCAGTAGTGTAGATCTCCCCCAGGACATATTCCATCCATATACAGTTGTCAAAACTGTTATAAAGCACTGTAAGGCAGTAGTGTAGATCCAGCTCAGGTCCCATTAAGGGAGAAGGCCTCTGTTGATAGGGAGGTGGTGCTTATGAGCCTGGAGGAAGTCAAAACCATACTTGAGGTTCAGTCACAATCTGTTGCTTGTTGGAGCAACATTCAGGCAAGCTAGTCTAGCTTCCAGCCACAATATTACTTGAAGATCTTCACGGTGCTGCTCCTTTCCTTTTTCTGTCTCTCTGGGAAATCTGACATTTGCTTAATCAGAATCCACTGAACCTGACTTGCCCAAGTCCTCATTGTGAACCTCACCTCACAATATCCAACCAAGCTGAGCCCTCTCTATGGCAGGGCTAACTGGCCGAAATAGAACACTGTTGTTGTTGTTGTTTTTAAAATGTTAATAAATGCTCTGGAGTTAGGACTAAGCACTGAAATGGTCAATGACACAAAATTATTTAGGGTGTTTAAAAGAAAAAACGGACAGAGAAGTGTTCTTGGAGCATCTCTCCAAATGTAGGGAGTGGGCATTAAAATGGCAAATGACATTTAATTTAAGGAAGTGTAAAGCAATGCACACTGGGAAAAAACATCTTAACTTTACAAGTAAGCTGTTGGTGATTGAGCAAGCAGTGACCGATCAGGAAAGGGATTGTGGGATTGCGTTAGATTACTTAATGGAAACATTGACCCAGTGTGCGACTGCTGTAAAAAAAGCAGTGATAGCACTGATTTTTCGGTGTTGAAGGCCATTAAGACAGAAATAGAAAATAAAACTGACAGTATCGTAATGTTTTCATACAAATCTATGGTGTGACCACACTTTGAATATCCTGCACAATTCTGAGGTGGAAAATGGGGAGCCTTGATGAGCTTGAACGTCACTCATTCTCCCATCTCTAAGCTGCATTCACTTAATAGTCCAAATTATACAGACCTATATGTCTCCTCCTGCCTCTGATCCATTCAAATATTTATACGTGCTCTTCCAGTTTTGTATTTTCTATACACCACAAAACTCTTCAGGACAGCTTACATACAATATAATAAGGAAGAGAAAACACCCTCCAAATTTTTATTCGTCATCTGTCTTCACTGTTGTGTTCAGTGGGTCACTCTGACTTCCTTCTTTGATATTTTCAAGATTTGCCTTTACACAACACCTTTTGCCCACTGCAGCTATGGTAAGTGGTCAGAGCAGTGGAGGAATTGTGAGTGAGGATGTTCAGTGCAACTGCAAAAATATCAAAGTGCGCCTGGCTGTTTGAAGAAGATAGAACATCCAAGGGAATGAATGGATGCAAAGAAGAGTTAGAAGATCTGAGTCTGCCTGCAGTGTCCAAAGAGATGAAAGTGACATGCTGTGGTTCACAGCAACCCAGAGAAGACAACATAGTCTTCAATGGGAATATCTTTGCATACAGAGGTAACAGCATATGTTTCTGCTGCTTTTTGTAGTCCCCTAAGAAACCGAGCAAACTCATAATGCTTGTTTTGAGATGATGTGAGAAAGACACTTTGTTGGAAGTGGGGACAGAGGGCAGAAATGAATCTTGCCACTGTGTATAATGCCTAAATAAGAACAGCAATAATAGCTGCCTCGAAGTGGGATTTATGTTCTACCCAGCACAACTTGATGAGACGACTACACAGCTGCTGTTATCAGTTTGCCTCAACCACCTGCACAGTGAAACCAAATTGCTGTAATGGCAGAGTGTCACAAACAATCACTGGAGAATTCAATTGCTCCTGCCGCTACACTGCAAGAAGAATTGTGAAGCATCAATACGTATGTTAGGGTTTATTTACATATGTACCACTTGACAACAACTCAGGGGATTACCTCCTCTTGCCGCATCTTGGCAAAATCTGCTAGCTACTCCAGTCTTCCCCGGCACCAGGAACTTTTGAGTAGTCCTAATTAGATCAAAGATGACACAATTCCGAAGCTAGTTGTTTGAAGCTAACACCTCATGGTTCCAATACGGAAGAGTTAGGGGCAATGAGGCCTATAGATTCCAATAGGCTCAAATATACATAAGTCTCTGCTGTATTGAAGCCAGTGGGGTTGCCCTCCCAAGCTTCCTTTTGAATGAGTTCTACCATTTCTGCATATCATTTTGAATTGTTTGTTTGTTGAAAGGTGATTATAATTTTATAATGCATGCAACATCTCCCTCTTGCCCCTAATTTTCCAGCCCCTGATAGAGGGGGTGTAAATTGTTGAGAGACAACATTGACTCATATATGGCCAAATATCACATTGTTGTCCCAGCCAATCCATGCTTAAGGGCTTAAAAGTTATTTATTGGTTATAGGGGCAAAAAAAGATCAAATCACAGAACACAGATCCT
Organism: Elgaria multicarinata webbii; assembly: GCF_023053635.1. Classification (NCBI taxonomy): domain Eukaryota; kingdom Metazoa; phylum Chordata; class Lepidosauria; order Squamata; family Anguidae; genus Elgaria; species Elgaria multicarinata. The sequence goes on from NC_086171.1 coordinate 131,316,604, forward strand.
GTGCCAGCTGCAGCGGTTGCCAGTTCACTCCTAGTCCCAATTCAAAGCACTGTAGCTTGCTTTTAAAGCCCCAAAAGTCTTGGGATGCAGTTATTTGATGACACTGCTCACATTTAAGATCCAACATGGAGGCCCTGCTAACATGTCCATGAGAGTAGAGGGCAGAACAGACAAGGTCTTCTCAGTAGTGGCTCATCGTTCTGTAGCTCCATTTGTCACTGATGTGTTTATGTCAAATTTTAAATGATTAATCATGTTGGGTCATGCTGGTCAGTTGCAAGTTTAATCACTGCTGCTATTTTACTGCTAGAATGAGCCGTTTCTAGGTCATCATTATTGTGATTTGTGAATGTTACTTTTTAATACGTCTTATGATGCCTTTTATTATGAACTGCCATGAGAGGGTTGTTTAATCCTGAAAAGATGTACAGAAAGATTTAAAAGTAATAATAAATAAACCACCTGCAGTATATAAATGGTGAATCCCACTTCCCAACCCTCTCTAGAAATCCAAAAACAACAACCGCCCCCCCTCGGCAACTATGTACTTGGACAGGCAGGCAGACTGATACTCCCTTTTGACCATATCACATTTCTCTTTATTCACTTACCTTCTTGTTTCACATTTAACATACTCCTTGTCCTTGCTTTCAAAGCTCTGTGCAGGTGACCGCTCCCCATTTCTAAACTCCCTTTTGTCACTTATCTTCTATTTATCCTACATTGCTGCTGGATATTTTTTGCTTTTAGTGCCACACCATCCTCATTGACTCCCCTCTGAATCCCACACTTTATGCCCAAGTACAAAAACGTTTCCCTCTGTTTCTTATCCTTGAAATGACTCTTAAGGCCTGTGTATTTAGCAAAGCCATCCATTACTCAACTCCTTCCTTTCTTCCCTTCACAATATCTGAACAGAATTTCAATTGCATTATCTCATTATCCTATTGAATTCTCTCATTCAACCTTCCCCTCTCTTGGCTTTTGATGTCTCTTACCCTTGACCATCGTTAAACCGAAATCTCCTTGAAATAGTATTTTGTCTCACCCATTAGTTATTAGTTATGTCAAAAAAAGGGTTTCCCCCCTGTCTCAAGCCAAAATTGCTCATATTTTTAATCGGCTTGAATTTGTAGCCTCAAGAAAGTTACTGTCTGGTTAATACTTTAACTAGTATTGTAGTATGATATAAAAAGATAATAACTGATAGATGGAAACTACCACTTAACAAGGAATAACTCATCATGGTGCACATACAAACTGCTGGCGTGAGTTAGTCACCTAGAGGATCCACCCATGAAGGAAACAGATCTTAGCTAGACCTAAGGTTTATTCTGGGGTCATCCCTGCCTGCTCCCAGGATATCCTGTGTGTCATTTACATGAACAGGGATGACCCTGGGACGATCCCAGGATAAACCTTAGGTCTAGCTAAGGCCAGAATGTTCCCATCCCTATTTTCTTGCATGTCCAATTGGTGATAGTAAGGTATAGTAAGAATCTCCTCACCATCTTGTCTGATCCTACAAATAACTAGATCCTCAGGTAGTTCCATGTCCCCTGACTGGGTTCTGACAACATGATAACCAATGGTGGTTTAAATAGCCAGTGGTTGGTTATTTAACTCACCATAATTTACTGTGTTGTGTGGAGGGAGTTTTTAAACAACAGTTGGTTATTTTGCCAAAAAACCCAACGTAAATAACCAATGCTGTACAGAGTTGGCTATTTGAACCACCATTGGTTATCATGTGGTGTATAGGGCACCGTTGGTTATTTCTTCAGCTACTGTTGGATATTTGTCAGCCACAGAGTCACAAGACAAGAGTGGTCAAAGAGGTGGCTGCTGCTCTAGTCCAGCTGGCAGGATAGATTTTTGGCAGCAATAGCTGAGGGAATATTAGCAGGAGGACTGTAGGGGGATGAGTGAGTCAACTCAGTTTGGACTATTAGTCAACTCAATGCTGATCCTAATTTACACTATGGTTAATTATTATCATGTTATGTGGGGAGTACCCCCTAGATAAACAACTGTCAAATTGATTATTACCCAACGTTGACTATTGTGTTGTCTGAATGCAGTCAATGTGTATTTACAAAATGAGCACATATAATCTGACTTTATAGGCATCTTGGAGTTGAATGTGTCCACGAAAGGTACAAAAAAAAAAAAAAAAAAAGATGCCATAGAGAGCAAATCACCATTCAAAATTTAATAACAACCTCTGATGTTTGGTTAGTCTAACACATGTTGTTCAACGTTTCTCATATTTGCAAAATCTAGTCATTTGTTTAAGCATTTCATAAGCCCTTCATTAACATGACTCATGAGTTGGATCCAGATTTAGTCCTATTTACAGTAGAGCCATTGAAAACAATGGGACTTTAGTTTCCATGGGTTTGCTCTTAGTGTGAGTAAATGTGGACCCAACCTCATGAAGCCAAAACCCCCAATTTTTAAACAATATTAAGGCTACAAATCTATACACACTTACTTAGAGTACATCCTATTGAACTCCATAGTATTTACTTCCTAGTAGATGTGTGTAGTGTTGCACTGTGAGACTGTAACCCTAAGCATTTCAAAACTACTAGGGCATTACTTTTATGAGGCCTGTTGTTGTTGTTGTTGTTGTTGTTGTTGTTGTTGTTATATTATTAGTTCATAATATGGATTTTGGAATCTTCAGGTAGCCTCTAATGTGAGTCCTACTTAGAATAGACCCATTGAAATGAATGGGACTTAATTTAGTCATGACTAACTTAAGTCCCATTCATTTCCATGGGTCTACTCTAAGTAGGACTCACATTGGGACTACCCTTCATATGCTCAATATGGGTATTTTTTATTTTTCTGTAGGGTGACCATATGAAAAGGAGGACAGGGCTCCTGTACCTTTAACAGTTGTATTGAAAAGGAAATTTCAGCAGGTGTCATTTGTATATATGAAGAACCTGGTGAAATTCCCTCTTCATCACAACAGTTAAAGCTGTAGATGCCCTGCCCTCTTTTAAATCTGGTCACTCTAGTATAGCTCCTGCAGCTTTAACTATTGTGATGAAGAGGGAATTTCACCAGGTTCTCCTTATATACAAATGACACCTGCTGTAATTCCCTTTTCTATGCAACTGTTAAATATACAGGAGCCCTGTCCTCCTTTTCATATGGTCACCCTATTTTTGTAACTTGGAGAATTCCTAATCATATTTACTAGTGAGTCTCATTGAAATCAGAACTTATTTATGCACCAGAATGCTTAGGATTAAGCTGTGTGCTGTTAGCTATTTTTATAGTATGCATGCCCTTTCTGTGTTAGCTGGATTCATAGTACAATTTGTTTTAAAAAGCTGTAAACGTACTGGGTTTTTGGTGACATGTTAAACCTTCACTGCTCCTTATTTTTATTTCTTTTCTGAATTTGCAACAAGCTAACCGAGGTAGCATGGCAATTGCAGGTATAACAGAAGGTCAAATGAGAAGTCAGCAATCAATATCTGTATCAGAAACAACCAAAAGTGACCTTGCTCTGAAATCCCCAAGATATTTATGCTTTCAAAAGGGTGTCATCAGGAGAGCAAGATCTCCATCCCCATGTATCCTTCATTCTTGCTGCTGCTGAGTGAATATACTTGCATGTTTTTCTTGCCTGCCTATCCAAATCTCAGCTATTATCCCTGGGTATTATTTAATCGGGAGACAAAAGTAGTGAGGGAAGTCAGCCTACTGAGCAAAAAGTAATACTAAACAAGAACAGAAGAAATCAGTGAAAATAAGCAAGAAATAGCAATATTAAAATGTCTTAAGATCACAGTACTACACTAAAGTAAAAAAAAAGCAAAACACTTCAAAATATGTATTATGTTTTCTTGAGTCTTATAAAATGTCTGCTTCAAACAACTTGGGACAAAAGCATGAATCTGTGTGAGCATCTCTGAAAGTGATTTTGATGATGAATACGCACGTTATCAACATTATGATAGCTCATTCCAGATGTAGACCTTGAAATACATTTGTGGGCATCAGACTCTTATTTATCATAGAGATGGTACTTTCAGTATCCAGATAGGGTTACCATCTGGTATGGTTTTGGGAAGGAAGAAGAAAGAAGAAAGTCAGAAATATATTCTGGGGTGGGGGGAAAAACAGCTATTTCAGGCTAAAGAAAATTTGTATAGTATTCATTTCAGAAAAGGCCATTCACAAAAATAGGATACTTTGTAAAAACATTGTATTTCCTCCAGAGAGAGTCGAGCAGGACAACAGTACCACTGCCACATAGACTCTGGCCCTTTGTATTGCTAAATATTGCCATTCAGTTGTAGCAGGCAGGCCAGATGTATTTGCCACACAAAGCGGAAAACAACAAAAACTTATTATTAACACCCACCAGTTGGTAAAAATCAACTTATTCATCCAGGTCCACTACAAACCTTAAGCGTTTTTAAACCTGGATTTCCACATAACATAATTTTAGCATGATAAAATGGATCAAAATATAATTGATATGACATAACAGCATATGCCACACATTTCTAACAGCCATTTTGACCAGATACAAAAGTGGGCAGGGATCCACCTGCTGAAATTCCCTTTTCTATACAACTGTTAAAGATACAGGAGCTCTGACCACCTTTCCATATGTTCACCCTACAGAACATTACATACAATCCAGCCCAGAATCCTTCAGTAAATATGCCAATAAAACTTTGTGCATACAGATACTCATATAGGGTGATCAATTTGATCCTGAGTATGATAGCGAAACTCATCAGCTGAGAAAAACTTCAAACTCCTGAAGACTATGAGCATTCCACCAAATAGCCTGGACCACAGAAGACTTCATATCTCCGGTGCCTCTCTTGGCACTGGCAACTCTAGTGTTAGAAGACCCTTGATCATGATTCAAAGCAATGTGAGTAAAAGTCGAAGCCTGAACTACTGGATGTTGGCTGAAGTTTTAGTATTTATGCTAGATGAACAAAGGATTTTATTTCGGTGGTGTAATGTAAACAGAAACTGGTGCCTTGCCGCTATTAACGAGGTACCTCTTTACACCCACATTGTGTATTGTGATTGGATCGTGGCTGGCTATGGCAGCCTGGGGGCTTAATGTCTCTTAAGCTTCTGAAGTTCTATAACATTCATTATTCTGTGTCAAGCCAAAATTACCTTGTAGGAGCATTGCATAATGTCTGGTATATTAATCATTAGAGATATTTTTGAAGCACTCAATTACATTATGAAGGCTGGGTTATGTTCTTATCTTTCTAATGGTCACATGTAAAGCACCAAGGCCCCTATTACTTTGTAATAAGAAATGCATACCCGGCAGAATAATGCATTATGCACATCCTCGTCTATAGGACGGAAAAGGTCAGCCAGCAACTTGAATATTTTTGTCCTCGAGATCAATTTCACTTAAAAGAGTTCATTAGAAAGAATGGTTTTATCTTTTCAATATGTCCTAACAGCATGCTATCACTTTACAGAACCGGATTTTGACTATTTTATTCCATTCAAAGCAGAATGAATTACATCAATCTGGCCGATGTCCATTCATTTTGAGGTTATCAATTTAAAAGTGTTTCAGGATACATTTAAGCAGCCCTTTGTTGCCAAAAATAAAATAAAATGGAATGAAAGCTGAAAATTTACAACCCACTTACCATAAAGTAGCACCATTGACTGTAATGGAACTCCTCCCAAATATGAGGCTATTCACTGTCACTTTAACTATTTCAAGTACTAATCTAATAATGACCGACATTTACTTTCATTTTCAGATTCTGGCATTTTTAACAGGTGTTGAGTTCATATGCATTCATAAAGCAGGAACCCTGCTGAAAGTGTTCACGATTAACAAAAGCTATCCCATTTCAAAAACATCAAATTCTAGCACCAGTTAATAAAAAAGAAAAGAAAAAACGGGGAAAAAGATCAATTGAAAATGTATATATGCAAAGTTTTAATATCTCAACCAGGTCATTTTCCCTATTTTTACAACTGCAGACTCACATCTTAATTCCTCTTTTAAAATGCTCATTATAAATACCTTATTCAGAATGCAGCAATCATTAAAGAAGAAAATGAGTATTCACACACACACACACACACACACACACACACACACACTGTAGAGGAAAAAAGTGTTTGAATCATATGCAGTGGAACTGTTTATTCATTTATTTAAAATATGTATGTGTATCCTTTCTTTCCATCTTTAACCATTCATAAGGCATTTTACAGCAATATAAGTCATACCATTAAAACATAATATGAACAATAAGAAAGTGGCAGCAAAAGAAAATGCGACAAAGCCATAAGGCAGAGGGAAACTATTTTTATGGCATGCAAAATACCCTCTGAAATAATCATGTCTTGACCTGATCATCTGAATCCCACTTATGGAGGAGCTTGGTCAATCAACATTGAGAAGGAGCTCCTCAAAGTAGGCACCACCACTGAAAATGCCCTGTTTTGGATAAAATGGCCTCAGCTCATTTGAGGCTTTAAACATCTGAATTGGGCCCAGGAAGCCAGTAAAGTTGGTGCAATATCAAAATGATATGCAATTACCCAGAGGTGTGTCTCCTCCTATACTTTCCTGCTAGACTGCTAAGATCATCTTTACAGGCTCGTCTCTGGGTGCTGCCAATGGTGTGATGGGTGGCTACAACAGAAAGAGAATGTAAGAACATAAGAAGACTCATGCTGGATCAAACCAAGGGTCCATCTAGTTCTGCATTCTGTTTACACAGTGGTCAACCAGCTGTTGACCAGAGACCCACAAGCAGGACAAGGTGCAACAGCACCCTCCCACCCATGTTCCGCAGCAACTGGTGTATATACACCTACTGCCTTCTCTGTAGTGTCCCCCCATTCTGTAGAATGCCCTTCCCAGGGAGATCCATCTGTTGTCTCCACAGTATATGTTTAGATATCAGGTTATGACCTCCTCTTCTAGCAAGTATTTCATCTTTAATTTGTTGCTCTGATTTTTAACTTACTGCTCGCTCTTCAATATTTAAATATTTTCATGTCCTTAATGTTTGACTATTTTATGATGTGGGTATTTTCATTGTTGTATTTATTGGTTTTGTGGTTGTTATTTGATGATTGTTTGGTGTATGTTTTATTATTGTGAATAGCCCCGAGGGCATTTGCCTCTGCTATGGTGGCCTCCCCTCTCCAAGGAGATTCACCTGGCACAGTCTTTTAAATATATTATTTTACTGTGGCCCCATTCAGACAACATGCTAAACCATGCTGCTTAACCACAAAATGGTTAACGGAATGCATTCCGTTAACCATTTTGTGGTTAAGCAGCATGGTTTAGCATGTTGTCTGAACGGGGCCTGTGAGTTTCAACAAAATGAACCAAACAAAAAGAACAATATGGAAAAAAAAATCACTAATGTAGCTACATGCTTTAAAGATCTCCATTTCAGTTATTACAACATTATGAAAAAGAAAGAAAATAGTTTATACATAAACTGCAATAAAAAGCAGACCAAGTATCCATTCATAATTGGCGCCTATACCACTCTTTCGAATGTTGCTAGTGTTGTTAGGTCTTCAATCCATTGCATTATAGGAGGTGAGGATTTATGCTTCCAATGTTGTCATATCAGACTTTTGGCAGTCAAAAGGGCATGAAAAATCCATTTATGCTGACCATATGTTAAATTTCAAGAAGCAGGTAAATAATTTAGAAGAGTATGTACATCAGGAAATATTAAAGAGCGTTCCAGTATGAGGTTTATCCATATGAAAGCTTCCTCCCAAAATAAGGCAACAATTGGGCATTTCCAAAACATATGATTAAAAGAAGCATTTGGTGTGTTTCACCTCTGACAATTAGCCAACAATTAGCCAACAAAGAGACATTGTGGTGTCCAATAGACCCCAAACGAAAGTTTTTGCTGAATAAAATGTAACTGAAGATCCACAGACACATCAGATATAGATGCCAAAAAGATGATCCGTTGATTAGATAAAATAGGACAATCCAATTCGCTGTTCTGTTCCTGTTTAAGAACCTGTGTATTAAATTTATTCACTGGAAATAATCATGAATAAACATGAATTGTGGGTTGATGTATCTGATCAGTTTCAATAATACTTCAAATAGCAGAGGGGACTCTGAAGCTGGGAAAGCAGCAGGACCAAAGCTAGATTCTAGCAAATGTTGCAACTGCAAATATTCTCATTCAGCTATAGCAGGCAAATCAAAATTATCTTGCAACCCCAAAATGGTAAAAACTCATAATCAGCACCCAACAATCGATCCAAGGTAAAAATCACCATCCTTGTTTAATTTGCAGTGCCATCAAAAAAAATCTTTAAACTGTCAGTATTGGTATTTTAATCTGCATATGCTGATGTATATGTACTGATGGAGAATCAGAAATCCTTACTATAATTTAAATAGAAATATACTACATCTCACCACAGTGGGGAAGACTGTGATCAGGTGACTGTGTGCCCACGTAGTTTGCTGCCCAGGTGCTAACCGTTCATGGGCGTCTTCCAGGGCCAGCTCTTCCTTCTTATGGTTCTTTATCTTTTGGACAGGACAGCTCTTTAAACAGAGGACTCTGCACTATAAAGTAGGACACAGAATAACCCAATCTACCTCAACAGGTACCAGGGCTGTAAGTACATCTATTGCAGAGATAGGCAACCTGGTGCCCTGCAGATGTTTTGGTTGGCAACTGCTGTAAACTCCAACTAGAATGGCCAACTGCCAGGGATTCTGGGAGTCCAAATCATCTAGAGGGCATCAAGTTACATGATCCTGATCTAATGGATGAAGCTCAGAATTCTCCCTACTCATTAAGAGATCAGTGCCATCAGCAGTGGCCTCCTGAGACTATGGAGTGAGTTCGTAGGTTCCGTTTAGGTAGGCCTCTCTATCCTGTCACAGCTCTAAATTGGAGGTAATTCCTGGACAAAATAAAGAGTGTCTGTTTCTCCATTGCTCATAACATCCTAGGTACTGAAAAACTAGGGTGGGATGGATTGAGGACTGTGATTCTTTACACACACACACACACACTAAAATGACTGATACATATCTAATGTGAAGTCCTTTTAATACACTTTTTATTTGCTTTAAATGATATATTAAGTTTTTCGTTGTTTAATACAAAAAATACTGTTCTAAAAATGTATAGCCGCAGAAGTAGACAATTTTCATTTCTCTAAGAAAAGTTGCTGCTGTTGTTAATAGGAAAAGTCTGGCACCCGTCTTTTTCCTTCCTTTCCCTTTTCAAGGGGTGGAGCGGGTGCTGCGCTTAGCCTTTCCTTTCCGACGAGCCTGGTGATGTGTTTCATTTAGCACTAGCTGCCACGCTGCCAAGGATGCTGCCTTGGGGCTAACACCGGTTGTACTGATTGCTGCTCTCCATTTTCCATTTATTCATTTCCCGCCTCTAAATGTATAAACAGAGGTTTCACAAGGACGTACTGAGGCTCCAGCACTTTCTCCTCCGATGGAAACTAACTACTGAAAGACTAGCCTGGACTAGCCTGGACTTTGCACACCGTGGGAACCCGTGAACAAAGCACTGGAGTTGTTTGAAGCAAGACGGACTGGCCAAGAACCCAAACTGCCCAGTGTCTCTGGCTTCTGTACCTATCAGTAAGGTTGGGGGGGGGGCAGAAATTTGTTTGGATCACATTTTAATGCAAACTTACCTAATTGTGCACTTTCAAATTAATACACAAACTGAATTCTTCTCCTAATTTTCACATACAAAAACATGTACATTAGGAGAAAGTGCACACAAAAACTACATATATCCATGAAAATAATATTAAAAATGCATTATATTAGGAAAATTGCTTGCAAGGATAAAAATTGCACATAAAAAAATTCATGTATTAGGAGACATGCACATGTAAATGTATCATAGGCACGCACAGCACATTTCATTAAGGTATGCACCCAGGGATTTTGGTTTTCAAAAGATGAACATTTATTGACTACTCAGTCATAAAGGACATTATTTTTATTCATTTAATTATTAAACACTGTTGACACTGATGCCCAGCTTGGCTGACTGTGGGAGGGCCGTTGCTGGTGGGGTGTGTGTGAGGAAACCCTCCTCAAGTCCAAGTGTTGGTGGGGCTTTTTGGTGACACTGGCCTTTTCATTTCTGCTATCGGGAGCAATGATGCTCTCTTGGGGGCAGCAGTTCTTTGGTGCGGTGGTGGAGCAGCTAGAGGGCAGCCAGAGGGCCATTCCCACTGCATCTGGATTCCTACTCAGTGGACCCCTCAATTCTGCACTTATTGCTCCATCCTCCATTGTGAGACATTAGGGCATGCCTGGGCACACCCGACACACCCCTTGTGCATGCCTATGAAATGTGTACAAACATTCATGTAAACTTTACCCCCCCGAAATCTCAAAATTCAAGATGAACTAAACTTCAAACTGGAAAAATTAGAAAAACCAAAATTGACAGTTTATTCCACCCTTACCTATCAGCTGGTGTGTGTGTGTGTGTGTGTGTGTGTGTGCGCACGTGCATGCATGCATATGTGCACGTACATGTGAATGCAAAGCAAAGAGCAGCAGGCTACATTTCCCAAAACCTGTGGTAGTCTTCTTGACTGAAGGGTGAAAAGAAACAGAGGCTACTGAAGTACCATATTCCCATAGTATAAAGCAAGGAGGAGGTGGAACAGGGTACTTGGAGGCCATGGTTACAGACTGTTTTTAGCAGTGTAGTTAGCTGTTAGGGGCTGTAGCTCAAAGGTGGAGCTCATGTGTTGCAAGCAGAAAGTTCCAAGTTCAATCCCCAGCACCTCCAGGTATGGTAGGGAAAGCCTCCTTTCTGAAACCCTAGAGATCCACAGCTGATCAGTTTAGAGTTTAGACAATACCGAACTAAATGGCTCAATAATATGATTAATTAAAAAGACAGCTTCCCATGTCAAGGGAGGTTTTCATATTGTATATGGTGATACTTTTTGTAGATCACCCAGTTCTGTAGCACAGTGGAGGACAAATTTGAAGAGTAGGTTCCCTGCTGTTGTGCCAAAGCCTTTTGTGATACATTTCAGGATTTGCCTTGTTGTTCCTCTTTTTTTTTTTTTGTAGTTGTGTTTTGTAGCCCCCTATAAAATGGAATTCACATGCTTTAAAGGTTAAAACCCATAACTACTGTAACACCGTACCTCCTATGCCTAACCCAGATAAACAGTCCAGAAAGCTACCATGGCTGATGTTATCAAAAGCCACAAAGAGGTCCAGAAAAGCCAACACGGTCATACTACATCTCTCCATCCTCTATTGTGAGACATCTAATTGGGCAAGGGTGGGCAACCTTTGGTTCTTCAGATGTTTTGGTTTACTACTCCCATCATCCCTCACCATTTCTTATGCTGGAAAGGTCTGGTGGGAGTTGTAGGCCAGAACTTCTGGAAGGTCACAACTTATCCAACCCTGTACAGGATGATGATAAAAAAGGAAACCAATTTGAACAACAACAACAACAACAACATACATGTACTAAATTTATGCTTCAATTCAAGTTTAAAAGGGGGACTTTAATTTAAATAGAAATACAATGCACCTCACGATACAAGTTCCAGAAATGATACTTTGAATAGATTCAAGCCATTTGTGAGGTAGTAGGCAGACAGAAAGTGATGAGGAGTACCCGTATCGCTTGGGTGGGAGAGGGTGCATCTAGTCTGTAAGCCATGTGGCAGACTCCTATACTGTAAAGACAACACACTCTTCATGGCCAGTCCCTTGTATGATGTCGAGAGGCCCATGCCTGCCAACTTGAATGAGTGACATTCAGTCATGTTCATAGGCAATGCAAAAAGCCACTAAGGAAGCAATTTACTGCTCTAGCACTGTATGCAATTCTTCACTTGAAATCAATTTTTCATTATATGGGCAAATAGTATGTTGAGTTGATATATTTGTTCTCATAATTTGATAGAGTAGCTGGTAATGTGCAAAGCTTGTCTCTATCAGGGAAAAATGACATTTGACAAACTAGGGAAATGTAGAAAAAATTCTGCTAATAAAACAACATCATGTTTTCTGATGGAATTTCTGAGTTAATGGAACAAGGGTCCACACCCGGCAAGAGAGCCAATGCTCTGAGCCCAAAACTCCTTTCTCCTGTGTAACAGGTGATATTACATCTGGGTCAAAACTGGCTGCTAAATTCAGGATATGACCTTTTGCCTTTAATGCATGCCACCTGGTTTCCATTAGTGTCACTTGTGTGTGTAGAATTCAGCTATTGCCTTAAAAAATAATAATCTACCCCCAGGATTTATTCACACATTTTGAATAATGTTATCCGATATATGTATTTGAGCTGTGCATTGGGAACTATAGCCAGTGCTGATGTGTGTTAAAGTGATAACCAAACCTAGATTGGTGTGCAAATAACATTGCTCGTGTTTCTTAAGTTTCTTAAGTCATAACTTAGGATGTCCAGATTTTATAAAACCTGTCTCATGTGTGTTTTGTGGATTGTGCGATGTTTTTTGTTTCATTGTCAGTTCACAAACAGATTTGAACCTCCCCCCCCCCGATATGCAGAACAATATGCAAATAATTTCATAAGAGTGTTCACAATGATTTATGTAATTTATATTAGTATGTAAAATTAGCATATTGTCCCCCATTGCATTCAACGTTTCCCTATCTATGTTTTGCAGAATGACATATGTCCCAGAAGAAACTTGCATATTTTCCTATGAATAAATTTGCATAAATTTCAGGGGGGAAAAGGAGAGAGATCCAATAGTCCATGGACTCCATGCAGCCTGAAGAAGCCACTCAGCAGTGGTTTCCACAGGTTGGGTTCTTAGAAATCTGAACTCATTTTAATCCTTCTTCGATTTCTCCAGCATCCCTAGTCATAACAAAGTCAATGACTCAGAAGAATTCAGGTTTAATTTATGAAATGTTCTTGCCTAATATTCTGGTTGCTAGACAGTTGTCCTCCAAATCCATGGTAGTAGTGTGGCTGAAGAAACAGTGGCTAGCACAGCACTGCTGCAGAACAGGATATTTATTTATTTATTTATTTATTACATTTCTATACCGCCTAATAGCCAGAGCTCTCTGGGCAGTTCACAAAAATTAAAAACATTCAAAGTATAAAACAACAGTATAAAACCATACTGTAAAATACAATATAAAAGCTCAACCAGATAAAAACAGCAGCAATGCAAAATTACAAATTTAAAACACCAAGTTAAAATTTATTTATTGACTGTTAAAATGCTGGGTGGATATTCCACTATGAAAGTGGTATATAAAAGGCAGGGGCCACACTGCTGCTTTATAGCGGTATTGAAGTGCACTGACAACTGTTGGGGCCATTGACACATACCATATACCGCTTTCATACTGCTATATCCTGCTTGGTGTGGCTCCTGCCTTTTATATACCGCTTTCATAGTGCAATATCCTGCTTGGTGTAGATGAAGCCAATGAAAGCAGTATATGGAATGTGTCCTGTGCCCCAACAATTACCAGTGCATTTCAATACAGCTATAAAGTAGTAGTGTAGATATAGCCTTCAATGAGCATTTTAAAGTATGGGAAAATAGTGGGGGGGGGGGAGAAAATAACAAGCACAGTTTGAAGCCAGAGAAGATTAGTAGGCTTCGTTATAGGCCTGTCACCTCCTCTCTGCTGTAGGACAGCTCCATCTAAGGGGATGGAATGGACAGAACCCTCTCTCAGAGGTGCACCACAGCAAAGGCCATGCCTAAGTATGCCAGCAAGCTTGCCCTTACTCAGGTGGGGTGGGAACAATGTGTCCAATTGTGATGCCTGTGTAAGTTTGCTTGAAGACTTCTTTGAAGCAACCTAGGTGAGGAATTATTCTTCATTGCCAGAGTACCTGGCTTCTATAGTTTTTCAGTAAACTCATTTGCCACATTTTTTTTCTTTTTTATCTAGAGGAGGCCTGTAAACTGAAAATGAGGTCAGGGGTCAGTCCTTTATACACACTCACAGCCTTTCTTCTCCTACTGAAATCGTTGATGCAATTTGGGAATTACCATAAAAAATTAGAAATTACGAAGGTGTTGTCCCAGTGTCACATTATGTTACAGTGTTATTTCATTGTCACACTTTTGAAACATTGTGACTTCACTCTTGGTTATGGAAATGATTTTTTTAAAAAAACACTACCATTGTCATTGTTAGCTGCCTCAAGAGCTTCGGCTATTGGGAGGTATAAAAATGTAATAAATAAATAAATAAATAAATAAATAAATAATGAACTGCTATATCCCACCACCATCTTTATCAACAGCAACAACAATAAAACCACTTTTCTAACTATGGCAACACTCACAAAACTGCTATGTATGAGACAAGAGAAGCCATACGTGTTGCAATATGGATTGACCTGTGTTTTGACAGCAGCACTGAAACATACCGTACTCACTATGTCACGTAGTTCAACAAAAAGTTGCTCCCACCCAACTTCTAAGGAACGTATAAAGAAATAACCAATTTAGCAGAGAAATGATCTGGATGTTAAACATCTGCAATACATTTAAGAATATATTCCATTCTCCAGTCTCTCGACTTGCAACAGTACTCTATATGTCCCTTGTGGTAACATGATGGGAGAACTTTAAGAAATGATAAAGAGTAGAGACTGAGAGTCATGGTTATTAAGTATGGGAATTTTATTATTTCTGAGTAATTACAGGTTGATTTGTGAGACTAGTAGCAGACTACCTCAATATCAAGAACTCCCCCCCGCCCAAGTGAGACATTCTGGGAGAAATGTAGAAAGACATAATCTGCTCATCCAATGGGGATTTCCAACCTCCTTCACATTACAACGCCTTGCAGCCCTTGAAATGTGCTTGTATTGTTCAGGTTGTTCTCCGGAATGACACGGAGTGAGGCATAGAAGGGGGAAGGTGCTGCTGGGGATGGATTCAGCAGAATTTGGAATCCCTCCTTGCATGATCCAAAGCAACTTTCACTCATACAATGGCTCTATGGATCCTGCCCTATATATATGAAAATTGTACACCTATACATCGAGGGAAGGAAACCTGGTGCCCTCCAGATGTTTTGGACTACAACTTCCAGATTCCCTGACCATCAACCATGTTGGTCAAGGTTGCCTACCCCTGCTATACACACTTACCAGGTAATAAGATCCATTGAACTTGGTGGGACTTCTGAATAGACATGCATAAGATTGAGAGTTGCTCTTGACTGGGGCCAGTGTATGTAGAAAGTAAGGTCGGTTAGAGATTCTGAAAGGGAAGAACTCAAAATTGAAACTCCTTCTCCCAGAAAAATCTAGCTCAGTACTTCTACCGCCTCCTAACTATCAGGTGAAAAGGAGAGATAGAGTTGGGTATGAGTCGCATTCTGATGACTCTACAGTCCACATTTCCAGATGACCTCATTTGGTGATTTCATGTAGATGCTGAACAGCATGGGGGACAAGATGGAACCCTTAGGAACCACATAGGCCAAAGTAGAAGGAATGGTCCCCCAGAAGCATGTTCTGGATCCTATTTGTCAGGAATGAATAGACCCAACTTAGTACACTACCACCAATCCTCATTTCCTCAAGATAGTTCAAAAGGATATCATGGTCAAAGGCATCAAACACCATGGAGAGGTCCAAGAGGATGAACAGTGTTGCACTCCCTCTGTCTATTCCTTTGTCTCCTAACCAGCTTTTTAACAAAATAAGGCAGATGATGATGATGATGATCTCCTAGGGTGACCGTGGAACTTTCCGTCCCCCAAAGCCAAACTGGGAACAATCTAGATAATCACTACCACTCAGAAACTCTTGAAGCTGTCACGTCATTGCTCATTCACACACATTACCCAGAAAACTGAGCAATAGCTATTCAGTTCTGAAAGAATCCAAATATATTATTTTTCTCCCTGCCATTGGGTCTGTGCTGCTATATCACTGAGTAACCTGGCAGACATATTTGTATCAGATAAACACAGATAAACACTATGCCTAATGAAACAACCTGGGCTACTTCTCTGCAAGGGTTAGATTATTATCCTAAACAGTCCAGTAACTGAACCTAAGATCTAAGATGAATGCCACGTCCTCCTCCAATTGTGTTTGCAGTTTTCAAGCTTTATTGGCTTGACTGCTGTGGACTCCCTTGGTTTCTAGTTGCGAGCATGTTTAATTCCTCATTTTTCTTTGTCCCCAGCATGCTTCAAAGTATTGTTTTGGGCTAAATCCCAGGTCAAACATTGGGGAGATGTTTAAACAGACTACATGAGTGCATTGCTGCAATCTTTCTAATCAAAGCATCTGGCCTAGGTCCTTTAAGGGGTGACTAGAGGGGACCTGGAACAACAACAGCAACAGCAACCCACTACAGCCAGCCAGTTGGCCGAGAATGGATTGTCTCCAGTGGTTAGTAAGTTGGACTGCAGCTGGATCCAATTTGAATCAAGCTGCAGCAGTATTGACAATGGCTGCATTGTCAAAGTTCTCTTTGGCAAGGGTAGGGAAGATGTATCCCCTATCAAAGTTAGGGATTGTAAGGAATCTGGTTTGCACTACAGTGCATTTGTCTGAGACAGAGATGGCCATTTTAGATGACATTTTCTAATTTTAGTCAAATGGCTGCTGTGCTTTTCACAGAAAAGTTTAAATTATTGCAGGAATGTTACATAAAACAGAACTTAACCTTAGAAACCAGATTTTTCTTTTCTTTTCTTTACTTTCTTCTTTACTTTTCTTTACTTTACTCTCTTCATTCTAGAATTCAGTGTAGCCACCTGTCTGGGTTTAATCACAAGTCTTACAAGAAAAAAACTTTCTTCCTTAATACTGTAATACTCTAAGGGCCCTATGGTAGAAATGTATGAATCTGCAAAACATGAACTTCTTGAAGTTCACTTAAACTTGTTCTGATTTGAGTCCATATCAGACTGTGAGCATTCCCCCCTTTTGTATGGAAATCTGTGT
The DNA here is from genome assembly GCF_023053635.1 of Elgaria multicarinata webbii. Classification (NCBI taxonomy): domain Eukaryota; kingdom Metazoa; phylum Chordata; class Lepidosauria; order Squamata; family Anguidae; genus Elgaria; species Elgaria multicarinata. Next base: position 131,333,583 of record NC_086171.1, read on the forward strand.
ATTTCCCCAAATGTATCCATCAATTGTGCACATTTTTTAAATGTACACATTGCTCTCCCATTGATTAAAGCGTATTGGTTAAAGATTTTGTTGGTCATTCCAACGTCACCAGGAAGAACCTTGACAGTGTGTTTTCTCTGTACTGGCACCCACCATCCATATGCCCAGCCATCATGCAGACATGTTCATTGAATTATCCACCACAATGCCATGATATCTGGTCAGTCACCACAAGCTCAGACCCCATCAGCCTATATGTGAAGTTGGATTCCCCCCACCCTAACATGCATCACTTTACACGTCCTATATTTCAGTTCCCAGGCCAATCTCCTAAATCCCTTTCAGATGCCATGGGTCACCTAGAGCTATCCCCTTGTATTGGAGAGGGTGTAAGACATGAGGGAACACAAATTTGTTCAGCAATTCTGGGTAAATACGTTTGCTACTATTTGCAACTATGTACCTTCATCAACATCAGAGGCAGACCCTTTGAATATCCATTGCTGGGTAACGTGAGTGCTATTACATTCATGTCCTGCTTGTGGGCTTTCTGTTGGGCATCTGGTTGGTCAATGTGGGAACAGAATATTGGACCAGATAGGCCTTTGGTCTGATCCAGCATGTTGGATGCTGGCATGCTGGCAAGAGACATGTTGGGTTGCAATATGATTTAAACAACCCACAATATTTTTGAAAATGGAAACATGGATTTTTCAGTCATTCAGGGTCTGTTTCATAAAACTAGGTCCTTTGCATTAATAATCCTTACCCTGCATTATATGAATTGAATATTGCATATAATAACAACCGCTTAAAAAGAAAAATGGGGGTGGGGAGGAGGCTGGTACATAGTGTGAACATATATGCATTTCATCCTCCATTAAGGTGCCATAAGATCTGCAAATTCATTTGTAATATTCCCAGAGAGCTGTTGAAGGCACCCATCTTTGCATTTCTTCTTGGAGTGTGGAGTGCGGTTCTTCATGCCTCCAAAGGGTAAATAATACATGACAAAAATCTACTGAAGTTATGGAACCTCTGACTAGCATTTTTTCTTTAAATATTAAACATTATTCTTGAAGTTGTTTGAACTATGCTCAGTTGCATACAACTGTTTCCCTGTTAGAAGGGAAATATGCCAAGCTCAGCCATTTCTCCCCCTTTGATATCCATGCATACTAATGTTGGGTAGGAGTTCTTATTAATGATTTCAGTACAGTATATCATAAACTATACACAATTCCTGAATGGATTTTTCAATTCTGAATGAAAGGCAGTCATGATCTAATCAGACTGGGTTTGCAAACAATCTGTGCATACTTCAGTCTCACTTTTGCAACCAGAAGTATGCATAATTCCAATTTTGCAGTTTCCAGACGAGTTCAGGTACAATTTACCAGGACATTTTCCTGTCCAAGGGCCAGTAAAGTGAATGGGAGCTACTCCACTGTTCATTTCTGTGGTTTTGTTTTTAGCATTAGAGAACGTCATTGTGGATTGTGCCCTCAGGTGAAACTAAAACAATTCACAGAGAATCTCAGATCAGATTTATCCACACAGTATTATCTGTTCCTAAGCTATCTGTGGATTCTATATTAAAGAGTTGGCAACAATTCCAAATGAAAAGGTTAAATTTATTTCATGGAAAGGTAAGACACACTGTTTGTTGCATTTCCTTATCTGATGCTAGACTTTAGCCACACGGAGGTCTCGTGAAATGCAGAGTTCAAAATAGTTGCTTTCAAGAAGTAGTTCAGCAGTAGAGAACTTAGGAAACATTGGGTTTTTGTTGAGTGGTACTCCATGACCTAGGCCTAATCTACACCAAGCAGGATATTGCTGTATGAAAGCACTATATAAAAGGCAGGAGCCACACCAAAAGGATATTGCACTATGAAAGCAGTATGAAAGCGGTATATGATATGTGTGAAAGGCCCCAACAGTTGTCAGTGCACTTCAATACTGCTATTAAGCAGTAGTGTGGCTCCTGCACTTCCATACCACAATGTCCTGCTTGGTGTAGATTAGACCCTAGTAACAGAAGTCAGCAGATCAGGGGCTCATCTACACCAAGCAGATATTCCATTATGAAAGTGGTATGAAAGCAGTATATAAAAGGCAGGAGCCACACTACTGCTTTATAGTGGTACTGAAGTGCACTGACGACTGTTGGGGCCCATTGACATATACCATATACTGCTTTCATACCACTTTTATAGTATTATATCCTGCTTGGTGTAGATGTGTCATGGGCCCCACCAGTGCACTTCATTACCACCATAAAGCAGTAGTGTATATCCTGCAGTGCACTTCAATATCACGATAAAGCAGTAGTGTGGCTCCTGCCTTTTATATACCGCTTTCATACTAGGGGTGTGCACGGACACACACCCCTGCTCCGCCCCGCAGGCCAATCTGAAAATTTTGGTTCGGCCCGCTCCACGCCGCTCCGCCCATACTCCACTCCTCTTCGCCGCGGAGTTCTGGCTCTGAAACGGAGCTCCGCAGTGGAGGGGAGTGGTGCCAGGTAAGGCTGGGAGAGGAGGGCGGGGGGGATGTTACCGGGCCCTGCCGCCATCGCCGCCCGTGTGGCGACGGCGGTAGAGCCCGGTAAGGGACCAAGGGGGAGGGGGGCCTTACCTGCCTCCGTCCGCGGTCCGTCGGCTTCTTCAATTGAGCCCGTGGTTCAGCCAGGAAGTCTGGGCCGCAAGTGCGGCCTAGACTTCCTGGTTGAACTGTGGGCTCAATTGAAGAAGCCGACGGACCGTGGACGGAGGCAGGTAGGGAAGAGGAGGGGGGTTTACCGGGCCCTGCCACAGTCGCCGCATGGGCGACAGCAACAGCGGCAGGGCCTGGTAAACCCCACTTACCTTTCCGGCGGAGCTCCGGATCGAGGCGAAGGATCCGCCTTCACCTCAATCCTCTTCGCCACGCTCCGCCGGTCCCCCAATCCTCTCTGCCTCCGCCTTAAGGGGAGGCGAAGCACCCCGCTCCGCTTCTAATTCGCCGGTCCGATTAGAAGCGGAGCATATCCCTATTTCATACCACTTTCATAGTGGAATATCCTGCTTGGTGTAGATGAGCTCCTAAGCCAGTGTATGCAGGTCCTTGAGGTGGCAAAACTATCTTTTTGATATGGGTTTCATATCTATTTGGTAATTAAGAAAAGGGAAGTGTAATTGTTTTTTCAAAACTTGATATTATAGCAGAAGTGTTTGGAGCATAGGTTGTCTGCAACATTGTTCAGGAAAACTCCTTTTTTAAGCTTGGGTGGGGGAAACTAATGCTGAAAACAAAATATGAAGATGCACTTTGGGGAGCCACATTTATTCATGAAGTCTATAATGATATATTTATCTTATATACAGAAGCAGACTTGTAGATAAAAATGAGGTGGGAGGAAGGAAATTACAGAGGTGACTGAGCTTTGAGCTGAAACAGAAGAAGAAGTTGTGTGTAAAAACAGATGCAGTGAGAGAACTGTGCTTTGAAATAGAAAGATTTAAATGATAGAAAATAATGTTACTTAATAATGGATAAAGATACACCATGACAGGATATTTGATGGAGTTGCCAACTGCTGTTACATTTCCTATGGATGGATCCTTTGCTGGTACTTTGAAAATAAGGTTGTATTTATTTATTCATTTATTTATTACATTTCTATACCGCCCAATAGCCAAAGCTCTCTGGGCGGTTCACAAAAGAAATTCCAATGACCTTTTGGGGCCACAGTGAATTTGTGTATTTTTTCATAATATTTTCAGTTCTCTGTCAGATTATGAGCCTGTTCTGGAAGAAGTAAGCAAATGGTCGGGTTATTTGTGGGGACATGGATCTCAAACAAACAAAAAAACCCACCTGACAATTATTCATTCCCCAAGTGTAATCAATAAAATTTATCTGGATTTTAAAATGTCAGGCTTTGAGACAAGGCTTGATATGGGGGATTACTAAAAAGAAGGACATTGAATGGTATTATTAATTATTATTATTATTATTATTATTATTTATTGCATTTATATCCTGCCTTTTTTCCTCCAAGGAACCCAAGGTGGCATACATAATCCTCCTCCTCTCCACTTTATCCTCACAATAACACAACCCTGTGAGGTGGGTTGGGCTGAGAGTCTGTGACTGGCCCAAAGTCACCCGTTGGATTTCCTTGGCCGAGTGGAGACTAGAACCTGGATCTCCCAACTCCCAGTCCAACACTTTAGGCACTACACCACACTGGCTCTCTCGCTGTGGTGAAGGAGAAATGCAGACAGCCCTGCTCTTCACTTAAAGTAGTGTGCAATGTGGGTGGGGCATTCCATTTGTCTACATAGCTTCTGAAGGCACAGCCAGTCACTTTGTGCTGTTCTTCCTTTCAAAAAATGAAGGAGGCACCTGGTCGACACGTGCAGCAGAATGCCCGGGGTATTGGTGGTGGTGGGGACACCAGTAAAGTTCTACCCTGAGAGAATGGGCAGTGCCCATTTGAGACTGAAGATGGGAGATACCATTTTTTACATGCTGTCTTGCATACACATCTCCATGCTTTCTCTGGCTTGTAATTAATTGCAATTAATCGTCCGCTGCCCCATCTTACTGTTCTTTGTATTGCTTTGATCACTAGTGTAGCTGAATTTTTTTAAATAGTGTATTTTAAATGTAATTTTAAATATTCATATGTAAAATGATTAGAGATGTTATTATATTAAGCAATATATAAGTACTATTAATAAAATAATAAAAAATAAATAAAATGCAATTAAATACAACCACAGCAAGGAATGAGCAAGCCATATCTTTTTCGGTATACTGGTGTTTTACTTAATGGGAGTATTATTGACCCTTAGGAGCTTTCTAATATTGTATCTCCTGCCCAGGGGTGCAATTTCTCTGCTGCATGCTTCAACCAAACCAAAGATTGAGAAAATGAGGTGGGCATTTTAGATTAAGGGTAGCGGTAGGGTGACCATATGAAAAGGAGGACAGGGCTCCTGTATCTTTAACAGTTGTATTGAAAAGGGAATTTCAGCAGGTGTCATTTGTATATATGGAGAACCTGGTGAAATTTCCTCTTCATCACAACAGTTAAAGCTGCAGGTGCCCTGCCCTCTTTTAAATCTGGTCACAGTACAGCTGCAATATGGCTCCTGCAGCTTTAACTGTTGTGATGAAGAGGAAATTTCACCAGGTGCAACATGCAGACAAATGACACCTGCTGAAATTCCCTTTTCTATGCAACTGTTAAAGATACAGGAGCCCTGTCCTCCTTTTCATATGGTCATCCTAGGTAGCGGATGGTATGAACCAGTCCGTTCCTTATAAAACTTTGGGTACCAACCTTCAGCACTGTCATCGCCCTGCCGTTTAAGGGGTAAGCAGCTTCGAAATATTCCAGTGTAAATCATTCCCATTTTGTTGATACAGGCCTCACTCTGGAGGACTTTAGGCTAGCACTATTGGGCAGCATTATCAGGCAGAAAAAGAATCCAGCACTGTGAGAAAATTCACTGACAAGCTGCTGATGAAGAGCAGCTGCTACCATTGTTTGTGGGAAGGTACCCTGAGAAATATGGACCCCCTTGGGTGGGTGACCCACATTTCAGTGGCAGTGGTGGCCACCTCCTCTTTTCCTGCCCAGATTGAGAGGGCAGGCACGATGGGTTCTTGTGACAACCACTTCTGCACTGGGTTTACTCTGGATTATTCCTATTGTTGCCACGTGTGGCAACCACTACTTTACACTGTTCTCTTATACTTTCTGGAACCCAAAGGACCCAGCTCAGGTGCCTTCGTCAAGGGTTTCGGATGCTAAAGCCGTCCCTGTAGTGCTCCTTCTTCTGCTTAGGCCCTACAGCTATACAGATCCGCACCCTCGCCCCAAACTTCTCCCTTCTGTTGCCACCATAGATCGACCTGTACCCTTACCCAGGTACTCCAATGACCACACCAGGTGCAAATGAATGTAATTTATTAACAAGACATTAATGCAAGTTCAAAAGCTTAATGGTTTCTCTCAGTTCACAAGCGTAACAGTTTCAAAGTACAATGTGTAATGGTTTCAGATGATAATTTCACTTCAACGTTTCAAATGTAACTTTATAAGTTCTCCTACCTACTCTACCCCTTCTAGGCTACACTATTCTCACTCCCACACTCTAATCCACCAACACAACAAAACATGCAGACCCTTCCTATCTCTATTCCAAATCTCTCTCATCATCATCATACCTGTCAGCAGCAGCATATATACCACACAGTCCTCCGACTCCTCCCCTTCTCTCACAGCCAATACAGATGTTACGCTCAAACATCCAATCAGCACTCCTTCCATCCAGCACTCACCCCCCCTCTATGGCTTCATACTTACCATTCTGCCACAAACACACAGTGAGTGCCTTCTTTAAACTCTGCAAACCTTAATAAACGTTTATATTACACTTAACAACATAGTTATATGCAGCAAGACACCACAGTTCTGTCCAGTCGCTTGTCTGCCAAACTGGGCAAGTGAGTGGCAGCTGCTAGGAAAAGCCACCTCCATTTTCTCACCAACCCCATCATTCTGGCCTGTGGTGGGGGTGGAGACAGTCAAGGAGGCTGCTCCTTGCTGCTTCGCACCTCACTCCTTGTAGCCTCCTCTCTGCGCTCTTGCTTGCCCCCCTCTTTCTCTGAGAGGTGTGGAAGTAAGAATTTAACCTCCTTGGAAGTGGGGGCAAAAGCTCGAACTGGCCCTCCTGGACTTGCAGACTTACTAACTAATTTTAAAAAGTTTGTCTGCTATTTGCTGTATTTGTAATAGAGCTTCAGCAGCAGAACATCCCAGGGCCAAAACAGACATTGCTTTAACCTGTGCCTGGGGATGTAAAGTTTTTGGAAGATCCATTCTGACTGTGTTTCCAGGGTTGTCAGGCGCCTTTTGCTCATTCGTAGAATCAGATTCTCTCCCCCCCCCCGCAATTTCCTGAATTTGCACAAATCCACCTGTGAAAATTCATACTTGTTCAAATTGTACAAAATGTGCAAATCTCCAATGCTCAAATCTCCCCACCCCACCCCAAACGTGAATCTTGATGCTTTAGTCTGTGGGGGAAATGTGCAATTTTGGCTGGTGTTTTTTTTTTAATTTTCCATATTTTTTTATGAGTAAATTGTATAAAATTCTGGAAAGTAAAAGAACAAAACCAAAAACTGGTCAGTAGGTCCATGGAACCTGTGGAACTTGGGAAAAGCCATTTTGCTACAGAATCCGTGGATAGGATTCAGAGAAATCAGAACTCCTCTGATTCTGTTGCGAAATTCTCCAACATCCCTACCTGTGTCTAGCAGTGGTATCTACTGCTTCACCTTTCTTTTTCATTTTTCCTCTAGAGTAGATGATATTATTATTATTATTATTATTATTATTATTATTATTATTATTATTATTTGTATCCCACCTTTTGCCCAATACTGGGCCTCAAGGCGGCCTTACAAAATTTAAAACATACATTGTATTTAAAAAAAAACGTTTAAAAATCACAATAAATTATAAGTCATTAACATACATGGGGGGGACAGATTATTCTCCAAAGGCCTGCTGGAACAAACAAGTTTTAGCCTGCTTCCAAAAGCCCATCAAGGAGGGAGCCAGTCTAGCTTCCCCGGGAAGAGAGTTCCAGAGCACTGGAGCAGCCACTGAGAAGGCCCTCTCCCATGTTCCCACCAGGTGCGCCTGTGAAGATGGTGGGACTGAAAGAATGGCTTCTCCAGAAGATCTCAAAGCACGGGCAGGCTCATAAGGGAGAATATGTTCTTTCAAATAACCTGGACCTGAACCACATAGGGCTTTATAGGTCATAACCAGCACTTTGAATTGTGCCCAGAAACAGACTGGAAGCCAGTGGAGCTGTTTTAACAGGGGAGTTGTGTGCTCCCTCTATCCAGTCAACAATCTGGCTGCAGCTCTTTGAACCAGCTGGAGTTTCTGAACACTCTTTAAAGGCAGCCCCACGTAAAGCGCATTACAGTAATCCAGTCGGGATGTAACTAAGGCATGTGTCACCATGGCCAGTTCCAACATCTCTAGGAATGGGCACAGCTGGCGTACTAGCTTTAACTGTGCAAATGCACTCCTGGGCACCACCAAAAACTGAGCATCTAGGCTCAGGGCTGAATCCAGAAATACACCCAAGCTGTGGACCTGTGTCTTCAGGGGGAGTGTAACCCCATCCAGCACAAGCTGAATCCCTATTCCCTGATCTGCCTTTCGACTGACCAGGAGCACCTCTGTCCTATCTGGATTAAGCTTCAATTTGTTCACCCTCATCCAATCCATTACTTCCAACAGACACCGGTTTAGCACAGAAACCGTTTCCTTGGAATTGGGTGGAAAGGAGTAGTAGAGTTGGGTGTCATTAGCGTACTGGTGGAACCGCAGCCCACAACTCCGGATAACCTCTCCCAACGGTTTCATGTATATGCTAAATAGCATGGGGGACAAAACAGAGCCCTGAGAGACTCCACAGGCCAACGGCCAAGGAGTTGAACAGGAGTCCCCCAGTACCACCTTCTGGGTCCGCCCATCCAGGAAAGAATGGAGCCACTGTAAAACAGTGCCTCCAAGTTTCATCCCAGCAAGGCGGCCCAGAAGGATACCATGGTCGATGGTATCGAACGCCGCTGAGAGGTCCAGCAGAACCAGCAGGGACACACTCCCCCCGTTCCAGTTCCTGGCATAGGTCATCCACCAAGGTGACCAAAGCCGTTTCTGTCCCATAACCAGGCCTGAAGCCAGATTGAAATGGATCTAGATAATCCATCTCATCCAGGAATCCCTGGAGTTGGGAGGCCACCACATGCTCCAATACCATGCCCAAAAATGGAATGTTGGAGACTGGACGGTAGTTATCCAATACCGTTGGGGTCAAGGAGAGCTTTTTCAATGTGAGTCTTACCACTGCCTTACCACATGCTAAGGTCACAATGTGGACTGGCCCTCCTGAAGCTACTTTAAAGGAAAAATGAAGAAAAAAGGTGTAGCTGCTAAATGCAGATTTAAAATAAGGTCAATTTTGTGCCCCCCCCCCAACCCCGAAGAGTGCTTGGAGAGTTTCCATAGAGTAGAAGCTACCAGTGCTGTGCCACAACTGAGCAGATCCAAATTCCAACTTTGGGCATGTCTACACTTAGGGAGGGAGTGGGGAGGATCTCATGGTGTGCTGAACATGAGATCCTGCCCCTAGGATCACACATGGCACACGACGTCCAGGGAGGAAGCAGGACGTCACAGTGAAAAAGTAAACAACAACCACCTAACCCCACTCCCCACCCACCCCCAATGTTCCTGGACTCCCCCCTTCCGGAGGATGGAAGAGGCCAGGACGGGCGTCCACACCACGCATGGTCCTCGGGATCATCCCTAGACTTTGGGAAAACCTGAGCTAAATGTGTTACCTCATATCCTGGGGAAATGGAGGGACCACCCCTACCTGCTCCCGGGATCCCCTGTGCGCCATGTGGACACACAGGGACGATCCAGGGATGATACCTGAGATGAAGTCTGGTGTAGACATACCCTTTGTTTGCATTGTTTTTGGTAGCAAATATTATGTAAACACACATATTATAAAAAGAACACCCCAGATTAAGCTGATGCCCTGGGCAACAGGCGACCATGTACTTTTAATAATAGCTGTGCAAGAAAGAGAATATGAGCAGCGGCTATTTCAGCACTGCGTGGCAAGTTCCATGTGGTCCGTGCAAACTCCAGGTGTTTGAAGGCCCTTGGGCAACAAACCCTCACAGTCTTCTCATCGCCATCGTCTCCAGCTGCTCTTGCACCTCCTCGTCTTTCTCATCATTGCTACTACTTGCTTGCTTCTCCTTCCCTCCAGCACCTTTATCTGGACCAGAGAGAGAGGCAGGTGGACAAGCAGGAGGCAATAGTGAAGAGGTGGAGCAACTCCAGGGAGCTCTTGTCAGGGTATGGGTCCTCATCAGTTCTTTGACCATGCCTACCCTTGATGCCAGCCCTGCGGCTGATGAAATGAACTCTTCTACCTTGATATAGTAAGGCCTCCTCCATTTAAAGATGGGTGGTTTTTTTTTTGAAGTAAAAGCATTTTACTGTCACCATTTCTTTATGTGCATTTAAAATGGATCTTATTGCAAAGTCGTTCTCTAATTCTCCTCTGCATTCATTCTCATTATCTGGCTTTTTATCCCCCTCAGTGTCTCATTGGCCTAGAAATGCCCTGCTCCATTCCTCTTGCTGCTTCTGTTTCATTGAGCAGTGCATTCTCCATTTCTCCTGTGAGGTCTCTTCACAGTTCTCTTCCTACCAGTTCAATTATAACATGCACAGAAGTCCTGGAAACTTGAGTGGTTTTTCTAATTTCAAAACTTACTGTTCCTCCCCAGCCAGAAGCATAATGAAGATTGGTGAGCTGCGCATCTCATTCTGGAAGGATTGCTTGTACTGATTTATTTATTTCAGGAGAAATGAAAGACTATTCAGATTCAGATCCCTTGATTTAGTTCCAAACTCTCCATCATTAGACAGAGGAAAATAGATGCTCCATTTGTTGAATTGGGAGGTGAATGCTGCAATCTTATGGTCCTTCAGAGGGCATCTGAGGGGCCACTGGAGATGTTAGATCTCTCCTTTTGAGGGTGGAGAGATAGCCCTGCCTTCAGAGAGGGAGATCTTCCCTTGCAACCCCTTCCTAGCTGCCTTAAAACTCCTGAGATTGGTTCTCCTTCAACATTAGAGAAGTGAAAAGGAGGCATGCTGGGGTGTGTGCGTGTCGAGGGCATGCCAGGAGAGGCTGTGAAACTCAGGGCCCAGACATGCTCCCCAAACAGCTGCAGACCTCCCCCAGCCCTGGTGCTTGTGTAGTCATTAATTCTTTCTCAATGAAACCAGTATGGAACATGTCCAGGAATGAAAGTAAACAACAGGAAGTGCTCCTGTCTCACTTCCACCCTGCTGGCCTGAGCCCATAAGGGCTTTGGAATCCTTGGAGCCTCTTCCCTCCACTGGTAAGATTGTTCTCTTTAGCTGCTGCCCTAAATGCACTTCCTGGGAGTAAGTCCCATTGAACTCACTGGACTTACATTTGAGCGTCCACTCTTAAACTTACACCGTATGGTTATCAGAATTTAGAAGTTTAGGGCACCCAGCCAAGTGGTCAGATCCAGATCCCAAGACAGGAAGAAAGACAGGATTGTAGTACCTGAATACATACTTCGATTCTGAGATACTAACCAATATTAGGGACACATTCAGATCTGCACCTGGTGATAGGCCAGAATTCAGTATGCAAAGAACAATCAGGGCACACCTAGTGGGAAGTACTAGTTGAAATGAACTGAGCTTGATGGTGCTGCTGAAGTTCATAATAATAGGGTGACCATATGAAAAGGAGGACAGGGCTCCTGTATCTTTAACAGTTGCATAGAAAAGGGAATTTCAGCAGGTGTCATTTGTATGCATGTCGCACATTGTGAAATTTCCTCTTCATCACAACAGTTAAAGCTGCAGGAGCTATACTGCAGCTATACTAGAGTGACCGGATTTAAAAGAGGGCAGGGCACCTGCAGCTTTAACTGTTGCATGAAGAGGAAATTTCCCCAGGTTCTCCATATATACAAATGACACCTGCTGAAATTCCGTTTTCAATACAACTGTTAAAGATACAGGAGCCCTGTCCTCCTTTTCATCTGGTCACCATAATAATAACCCATTTCGGGATACAAATTTGTCCACCAAGTTATAATGCTCATTTGTCTTACAAATCACCTGTAGTCATTTTCTTGAGTAATTCGTTTTCACCTCAAAATGTAAAATGAGACATTGCCCTTGTGCAATTAACATTCAGACCGGTTGCCAGGTCGCTTTGTGCATCATGTGCAAAAATGTATTTAATGTTAGCCTTTGCTCTTGACATAGAAACTCTTTTTGATCACTGTGAAATTATATGAATTACAGAAAGCCAGCTGCTTTGTTGGTGCAAGTGCAGAAGTCCTTCCTTTAATGTTAACCCAGTCGTGTCATTGATCATCACTGTGAAACTATCTGCCCAGACGCCCTGCTCAAGCAACCTTTTGTTTTGTGAGTATCTTCTGTATTCAGGTGAATTCTTTTCACTATTTATTACTATCCCCTGACCAGCTCTACAGCTCTTTGTGGGCCCAGGTGTAAAGTTTGAAGAGGGGGAGCAGTTCAGTACTACAATTCTGAAGAGGCAATAGGATAAGTAACATGCACATAACCCCTCAGCATGCACACACACCACCTTTATGAGCTGAAAGAGAGCACTCAGGAAAAGGCCAGCTTTGTTTCAAGAGTTCTCTGAGAAAGCTCATTAATTCCAAGTTGATTTTGAATTGAGATGCAAGGAATTTCTCATCACTAATCCAGGAATGCTTGACAAATACTGTATTTACACATCCCTACATGATCTGCACTTCTAGGGTTTAATATGTGGATCAGAATTTAGCTATCCACTGGATTTTTATGTATGCATGTATGTACTTCTTGAACTTCTTGGCATAGTTCTTGCCAATTTAAATGTGTCAAACTAAGCATTTTTAAAAGTATTTTGAAAGAAAATACGTTTCAGTATTTTCTTTTAAGAAAATACACATTTAAGAATGCATTTGAGTACTATTTTTTGAGGGCTGTGTGCAACCCCCGTGACTCATCTCAGAGGTTGTTTCGGAACCACTGAAACAGCCCTGATTCAACTGGGGGTGCTTCAGAGCTTGGTTTGCCTCCCTGGAGCAGGTCAGCCTTTGGGGGTTCCTGGGTACCCAACATGCTACTGCGTAGCAGGCACTCAGGAAAGCTGGTACAAGACCAACCATGAGTCCATTGGAGTCCTGCTTGCCCCTCCCTCCCTTCCCCTGAACCCTCTGCCACTGGGACGTACCTTTGCCATGTGTCCTCCTCTGATTTAAAGGTAGAATGGAGTCTCTCTTGATTTCATAGATCAACATTTGAAAACAAGGGAAATGGCACTTTATGGCCGCTGTAGTTTGCAGCCATAGATCTACAAAAAAGAGAGACCCCATCTTACCTTTAAATTGTGGTTCTAATGGAGGTATATGCATGACAAAGATAAGTCCCAGTGGCGGTGGTGGATCTGGGGGGAGAGGAGGGGGAAGGTAAATCCAGTGAGTCCAATGGACTCACAGTCGGCCTCATGCTGGCTTACCTCCATGGGCGAGTGAGGGGGGCAGCCCACCAGCTCCCCAAATCAGCCTGAGGCACCCCGAGGCCTTAGGAACCTAGCAGCTTTGCCTTGGGGTGTCTCGGGCTGACCTGGTGCCACTGAACCAGCCTGCCTAGACTCAAATTTGGTGTTTCAGCCAGAGTTGAAAAAGCACATTTAAATATATTATTAAATATGTCCCCCCCTTTTTTTCTTTTTTTTAAATGGACATTCATGCAGTAATGGAACAGAATGGAAGATGGATAAAAACATGCAGCATGGACTGCAAATAGACGGAATTGCCTATCCCTAGACTCATACACAAGCTAAAAATCTATTGTTATTAAGAGATAAATTATTTTAAAAATATCAATTAGTGAGATGATTTGAGTATGTGGGAGTGGTAACATACCACTAGAAAACACATACAGCAGGGATAAGCAACTGGTGGCCCTCCAGATAACTTTGGCATACAACTCCCATCAGCCCTAGACAGCATAGCCAATGGTGAGGGATGATGGGAGTTGTAGGCCAAAACATCTGGAGAGCTCCAAGTTGCTCATCCTTCACAGACATGATCAATTTTAGTTCCCCTTCCATTCCCCAATTGTTTTTTCCCTTCATTATTTTTAATATTTGTTTCTGATGTCACCTACACCTTCTCAGCTTGGTGAGGTTACAAATGAATTATGTTGATGAATCCCCTCTGCTTTAGAAACAAGAGCATGCTGCATTGGCACTGTGCTGACACTATGGAATGCACTTTTCTGCCTTCATGGTCATTTTCTCTGATGTAGACCATTCTGCTGATGTTGTACAGACCATTTCTCTGTATTAAAGTAAATGTCATCCTTTACGTGAAATCCCACTTCCCTTTCCATTGAAGGCTTTGTTCCACTGAAGGCAAGCTGTTACTGTAGCAACATCATCTATTTTATTTGGTAATGAAATAGATGAATAATGGAAGAGCACAATAGATGAGCACCTTGATAGATACCCTAATAGGAGAGCAGCACCTGCTGTGTGAAATTAATATTCCCAGTGTCATCTTTTAAATGTTTCAGAAAGAAAGAAAGTGAGGAAGAAAGAAAGAAAGAACCAGGACAATGTTTCTGATTAGAGAAACATCTGAAGGTTTATATTTCTGCATGTGGCTGCCTAGCACTGAAGGGCAAGTTGCTTTGGCCATTATTACAACTTATAAAGACCTGCTGTGGGCTCCCCCACCCCAAAAAAAATATGAAATGAAATTATGGATTGCAGATCAATGACTAAAGTATTGATGGCTTAGATTGTTGTTCTCCCAGGGCAGGAACAAGGGCAACTTGTGGGCCTTCAGATGTTGTTGGATTGCAGTTCACCATCCCTAACCATAGGTTACACTGATTAGGGTTAATGGGAGCTGCAATCCAACTATGTCTGGAGGGACACAATGGGCAGTATTTAACTGTGACATTCCACAGACTCAAATTCAGCAGAGCAGAATATTTTGATTGTGCATGAGGTTGCCCATTACTCTCGCACAACTAGTTGTGTAATGGGCAGCATAACACATTGCATAATGGGTGCAAGCAATTGTGTAACGCAAGCAGAATTCGCAACTGGTTGCACAATGGATTGTATAAAGTGTTGCACCAGCTTAATGCAAAACGGCTTGTGCAAACATGCTTGTGGAAGCAGAACTTTAGTTGGATTCTTCTGCATAGTTCAGAACCTAGTTTGTACTAACAGAATGTGTACATTTGAATGAGTCTTCCCAATCATGTTGTTAAGAGAAGAAGATATATGTGAAAAACCTCAAAATGAGACGGCTAGAAAACACGTACAGCAGGGATAAGCAATTGGTGGCCCTCCAGATAACTTTGGCGTACAACTCACATCAGCCCTAGACAGCATAGCCAATGGGACCACCATACCTGATGGAACACCTCTCCCGACATAAACCTACCCTTACACTGCGCTCAACATCTAAGGCCCTCCTCCGAGTACCTACTCCGAGGGAAGCGCGGAGGATGGCAACAAGGAAGAGGACCTTTTCGGTGGTGACCCCCCAACTGTGGAAAGATCTCCCCGATGAGGCTCACCTGGCACCAACACAGTTATCCTTCAGGTGCCAAGTCAAGACTTTTCTCTTCTCCCAGGCATTTAACAGCATTTAACAACGCTAAGTTTGTTTTTTAACGGACCCCCAAGCTGTTGTTTTTAAATGGATACAGTTGTTTTTATACTGTTGTTTTTATGGTTTTGATGGTTTTAAATTTTGTATACTTTTTTTAATGTTTACTGTTTTTAACTTTTGTAAACCACCCAGAGAGCTTCGTCTATGGGGCGGTATATAAATCTAATAAATAAATAAATAAATAAATAAATAAATAAATAAAACAGCAGCAATAACAATAACAACAATAATAGCCAGGCAATCTTGCAGCTAATCCTGTGTCATACTTTATCTGTTCTGGATTAAGCAGAGGCTTGCATCACAACAACATTTGTGGTCCTACATACACAAAATACATTTAACAGTTATCCATTCCTTCCTATCTATATATTCTTGCATTTGTCTGTTGTAACATTGCAGCAGCAGGTGAAGAATGCCCATTTCTGAGTGATGGCTTTAAAGATAGATGCAGTGTCTTCCTCCACCCCCAGACGCCTGCAAGACATCCAGTGGGGGCCAGTCCTGTACCATATAAGGGGTGGTCTGATGGATCTGATCAGCACCACTTCATCTGAGACAGAGTCAGAGCCCAGGCTATTGTTCAGGGTCCTGAGACTCAGTGGAAATTGATGCAGATCATGTCAAATCCCTGTGAGGGATGCTGCGACTTGTAGTCGCCAGGAAACTGGAGTGTCCGCTGCTGCCATAACAGCCTCCTTCCCAGGTATATTTTGTGAGGGTAAAGAAAGGGGAGGTGGAGAAGCACATTCTCAGGCCAAGAACAGAACCCTTTTCAGCACCAGTACAGGGATCCATGGGCATCTCTAATCACAACTGCTTTTCTGTATAGCTTTATTAATGTGCACCCACTAGAAAAGTGGGCAAGACACAGATGAACTGAGGGAACCTAATGCTGTGTCAAATTGTGGATGCATGGTGTTTTGTACAACACACCAAGATAAAAACAAAATAAGGAAGAATTCCACTTTCAAAAAAAAGTCCAGGTAGTTCAGAAGCCTCAAAGCTGGGAATACAGGGAAGAACCCCCATTGCATTGGTTTCTTCAGTGAGTCACAGAAAGCCTTCTTGATGGGGAACCTGCTTGCTACCAATGGTCATCTTTGGCTGTGCAACTTTTGAAGCAAGCATTGGGGGCAGAAGCGTGAATTTAAATAGGAACATAATCCCACTGGTAGGTCCCCCTCAGCACAAAATGTGGAATTCTCTCTCCCTGGTGGTATAGTTTAGAAAATGAATTCTAGCTGGGCTTTCAAATTATACTTTGTCTTTCCTCTAATTAAGGAAGTTAACTACAATGCAACAATTTATAAACTCAGGGCAGATGTTAAAGGGTGGAGAAAAACTATCACTAATTTGGCATAGAAATGGGAGGCCATCTGTACACTGAGTAACAACATATTTCACTCATTTCAGCACCAGTGAAGTGAATACAGTTCAGCATATGAGCTGTAGCTTTTCTTTTCAGAACTTGAAATATAATAACCGTGTTCCTTGGTCTTAATGTTAAAAGCATTTTGAGAATATTTCAACAATTAACACCCTCCTACATGTTCCAAAGCAAGCTTTTTCACATTCCCCTCTTCTGCTAAACTTTTCTGGTTTTCCCCCTCTTGAACACAAAATAAAAAGATATATTTTATTTTATTTATTTATTTATTTATTTATTTATTACATTTTTATACCGCCCAATAGCCGAAGTTCTCTGGGTGGTTCACAAAAATTAAAACCACAATAAAACAACCAACAGGTTAAAAGCACAATTACAAAATACACTATAAGACAATAAAACCTGAAACACAGGCCTCAGCTAGACCTACCTGGTATTGTCCGATGGAGGGGTGACGATCTCGTGATATTTTTATCACGAGATTCCCTCTCTGTTTACATACGGCACGCGACGACCTCAGAGGGAGAGGACGTTGTACCCGCCCTTTTTTTTATGCTTGCGCGCAAAAGGTAAGTTTTTTATTTTAATTAATTTTTCCCACTTCCTCCACCCCACCCCCGACTAAAAATGCAGGCTTTTCTTTTGCTGGTGCCTCTGTATGGACTTGCAAGGAGCTGTGGCCAGAGGACTTTTTACTGGCTTTGGAGGAAACATCAGACTTAAACTTGGCTTGCCCCATTGTCTATCTCATGGTGAGGGCCGGCAGAGGGGAGGTTTAGAGGCCTGAGGGGAGAAGCTGCAGAAAAACCAGAAAAAGGCAGAGAAACAGACAGAGAGGCAAAGCCATTTTTTTTTAAAAAAAAAACCGAAGTAGAAAGCGAGAGGAAATTATTAGATCATAAACAATATTCACACACAAGTACGATGACAATAAACCAGGGGTGGGTTGGACAGGCAAATTGTAAGGCAAATCAAAACGTTGGTGTAAGGAAATGGATGACTTTGTAAGGCAAAGACTGGAATTTCCCAGGCCCTGACGTGCATCTGTAACCAAGATTGTCATTCTCTTCAGCTGCAAATGGAGGAACTTAGGGTGTATGAATAAGTCATTTTAGTTCATTTTTTATCAGAATTTACGCAGTTCACACCTTCCAGACTGAACACAGACATGAACGCAATCTGCTGGCAATGTTATTTGCAGAACAAAATAATCTGTTTGATGACATGCATACATTTGGAAAAAAAACGTGTCTGTAAAAATGTGCATTTTTGAAAAATGAGCGAACAACATGCTTTAATTGATGCACACAGTTGATGTGCACATTTTGGAAAAAATGTGTACAAAAATACACAGAAATTTTCATGTGAAAAGAAATAGATCGCAAACACAAGATGGAATGAATTTCAAGGTGGAATTTAGAGAGCTTCAACAAACTCAAGTTTTGCTTGTATGCACCTCGCTATGAGGAAGACCCCTCTTCCCCCCCCCCCCAATTTTTCCTAGAGGTGAGAATGAAACTGAAAAGAAACTAAACCAACATCTATGGTGCCTGTATAAGCTTTTGTTGTTTCAATATCACTGTTATTTTAAAAATAATAATACTGAAACTCAACACTGCATTTCATTCTTCACAACACAATGAAAGAAACAGTACTTCACTTTCATTGTTGAAGAAAACACACACAAGTACTAATGATTTATTATATTACAAAACTCTTTCCCTGGGATTCAGGCCATATTAGTAATGGCATCCACTGATCTCAATTTGACAAATAGTTTCTGTTCTTATGCATTTGATGTTATAAATATAGTGTTGGAAAGTCCATCTTAAACTAAGATCCATTACTATCACTAAAGGATGTGTATGAAGAGAACAGGAACAATTGGTAATGGGAAAATTGACACAACTGACAATTTCAATAAGAAAAGTCAAATCATAACTGAAATGTTCTGGAGGAGATGGATTCAATAAGCACCATTTTTTTAAAAAATATACTAAATGGGTTGCTTTGACCCCCCTGTCTATCCATTTAAAGACATTTTATTTAGTAGTTGTAGATAAGAACTTCTAGAGTTGTTCGATTATCTTTCATTAGTTTATATGCTTTTCTATGACCATAGCTAGGTGGGGCGATATCCCAGGGTGAACCCCAGGATCGTCCCTATGCATTCACATGACGCACAGCGGATCCCAGGAGCAGGGAGGGATGATCCCTCCCTTTCCCTGGGATCTCACCCTGCCCTTTGAGCCCGCTTTTTCCGCGGTCTCTGGCTGATACCAAGACCGTGTAATGTGTGGGTGAGTATCATGGTTTGCCCGGGCTCCTTGTGGTTACTCGTGAGGAGGCAGGAGCCACACATGGGATAATGGTATGCCCATCCACATATTTGTCCAGGAAGTACAGATTAGTCCAATTTCCCTGAATTCCTTCCATATCTTTAAACGATTGTTTATACAAACACTCCCGTTGACAAAACAGTTCCCTCAACATGTGTTGGGAAACATACAAATTGTATAGCTCTTTCTTCCCTTGGTTTTTTTACATGGCTGTATTTGACCGACTCCATTTGAATTTTGGAATCTGCACCACCCCTGGCTGCCTTTAAGAAGAGCCTTTTCTTCTCAGGCCTTATAATATGAACCTTTTAAAAAAGCCCTGGAGCCCATGATAAGGAGAAGCCACATGTGCCACTTATTTATGTCAGAAAGAAGCTTGCATGTGGGCTATCCCTGGATCTGCGATGCTGTGTTCACTCAGTCATTGTCGCCACATAGTTATTCTTCACAAGAACAATATGATAATAAAAACGAGCCCATAAGCATTCTTAAATACTTGGAAAGCATCCTTAAATGCTTCTTTTGGCAGTTCATTCAAGGCCACCAGCGAACTTTATATATCATTACAGAAGTATGGAGCAAGTTTGGGCAGCTGGTTCTGTTTCAGTGGAATTACTCTGGCAGCTTGTAATTTTCAGAACATTTCTGTGTACTGGCTGTGCTGTATCTCAGCCTGTGAAGAGTGGTGTGACACCAGCTATCACATACAAAAAAAGTGCCTCCCACAAATGCTTTTGGGGGGGGGGGAATTAAGTGGTTAAGATGCTCCTTAAAAACATAATAACAGTGGCTTCTAGTCATATTGCAATATCTCAAATGATTAATGAACAGTGTAGTAAACCAGTCCATGTGGTCTTGACATGAGTTGGGTAAGAATAATTCTGGCTGATTCATAATGGTTTGGATTATCTCCCTAGAAATGAGATAAACTACTCCTGCTGTATTTATTGAATAACTTAAGCACTGGCTGACCTTAGAATCATAGAATAGCAGAGTTGGAAGGGGCCTACAAGGCCATCGAGTCCGATCCTCTGCTCAATGCAGGAATCCACCATAAAGCATCCCTGACAGATGGTTGTCCAGCTGCCTCTTGAAGGCCTCTAGTGTGGGAGAGCCCACAACCTCACCAGGCAACTGATTCCATTGTCGTACTGCTCTAAAAGTCAGGAAGTTTTTCCTGATGTCCAGCTGGAATCTGGCTTCCTTTAACTTGAGCCCGTTATTCCGTGTCCTGCACTCGGGGAGGATCGAGAAGAGATCCTGGCCCTCCTCTGTGTGACAACCTTTTAAGTATTTGAAGAGTGCTATCATGTCTCCCCTCAATCTTCTCTTCTCCAGGCTAAACATGCCCAGTTCTTTCAGTCTCTCTTCATAGGGATTTGTTTCCAGACCCCTGATCATCCTGGTTGCCGTTCTCTGAACACGCTCCAGCTTGTCTGCGTCCTTCTTGAATTGTGGAGCCCAGAACTGGACGCAATATTCTAGATGAGGCCTAACCAGGGCCGAATAGAGAGGAACCAGTACCTCACGTGATTTGGAAGCTATACTTCTATTAATGCAGCCCAAAATAGCATTTGCCTTTCTTGCAGCCATATCGCACTGTTGGCTCATATTCAGCTTGTGATCTACAATTCCAAGATCCTTCTCATTTGTAGTATTGCTGAGCCAAGTATCCCCCATCTTGTAACTGTGCCTTTGGTTTCTATTTCCGAAATGTAGAACTTGGCATTTATCCCTATTAAATTTCATTCTGTTGTTTTCAGCCCAGCACTCCAGCCTATCAAGATCACTTTGAAGTTTGTTTCTGTCTTCCAGGGTATTAGCTATCCCACCCAATTTTGTGTCATCTGCAAATTTGATAAGCGTTCCCTGCACCTCCTCGTCCAAATCATTAATAAAAACATTGAAGAGCACTGGGCCCGGGACTGAGCCCTGCGGTACCCCACTCATTGCCTCTCCCCAGTTTGAGAAGGTTCCATTGATAAGTACTCTTTGAGTCCGATTCTGTAGCCAACTGTGAATCCACCAAATAGTTGTTCCATCTAGCCCACTTTTAGCTAGTTTGTTAATCAGAATATCATGGGGCACTTTGTCAAAAGCTTTGCTGAAGTCAAGATATATGACATCCACAGCATTCCCACAGTCCACAAGGGAGGTTACCCGATCAAAAAATGAGATCAAATTAGTCTGACAGGACTTGTTCCTGACAAATCCATGTTGGCTTCTAGTGATCACCGCATTGATTTCAAGGTGTTTACAGATTGACTTCTTTATAATCTGCTCCAGAATTTTCCCAGGGATGGATGTCAGACTGACTGGTCTGTAGTTCCCAGGTTCCTCCTTTTTGAAGATAGGGACAACGGGGGAATCCGCACGTAGTTCTCAGGGCGCTTCCATCCGCCCCCATTGCACCCCGAAAACGAGCATGTAACTTGCCTGTAAAAGAGCCAGGGAAGAAGCGTCCTTGCCGGCGCCGCTGGTGCCGGCACCGCCACCCAACTCTCTCTTCACCAGCTGGGACTGAGAGCTCGGGGGAAGAAGGTGGGGTGGAGAGCTTCTTCCGCTCTCCACCCCGCCTTCTTCTGCCGAGCTCTCCATCCCAGCTGGCGAGGAGGGAATTGGCTGGCGCCGGCGCCGGCAAGGACGCTTCTTTCCCGGCTCTTTTACAGGCAAGTTACACGCTCATTTTCGGGGTGCACTGGGGGCGGATGGAAGCGCCCTGAGAACTACGTGTGGATTCCCCCAACGTTAGCCCTCCTCCAGTCATCCGGCACCTCACCCGTCTTCCATGATTTTGCAAAGATAATAGACAAAGGTTCGGAGAGTTCTTCCGCTAGCTCCTTCATTACTCTAGGATGCAGTTCATGGAGATTTGAACTCATTTAAGGAAATTAGGTGTTCTTTGACCATTTGTTTATCAATCTCAAACTGCAATCCTGCCCCCTCAACTTCTGCTTCACTTTCTCCAGAGGGGTCATAGACCCGCTTTTGGGAGAAGACTGAGGTAAAGTAGGAATTGAGCACTAATTATCTACCTTCCAGATAGATAATTATGTAAAATATTATAATGGGCACTGGAGATTTCTTGACCTTTTTATTCACTCAGTATTTTAACACTTAATTTTAACTTAAATTTAAATTTTACTGTTTTAACTCTGTATTTTAATCTTATATCAATTTTGCTGTGTGGTTTTATCCTGGTTGCGCTTTTTATACTGTATTTCGTAATTGTGTTTTAAACTGTTGGGTGTTTTACTGTGGTTTTAATTTTTGTGAACCGCCCAGAGAGCTTCGGCTATTGGGCGGTATAAAAATGTAATAAATAAATAAATAAATAAAAATAGAACATACACTGTCCACAATTCTGCATGGTAGAAAACAAATACATGAGAATTCTGTTATTTAATCTAGAGCTGAATTAAAATTTCCCAATAAATGTTTTTCTGAGAAAATGCCTGAGATTCTTTTCCTTTTTTCTCCCCTTTTCATAAAGAAAGCCACTTTGCACAATTTTCTCAGAATATTCTCCACCATTTTTTTCCTGTGATGGTAACCATCCCCTCCCTTCCCACAATGCCAAGGAATAACATTAGGTTGGGGAGGATTAAAAATGGTGGCTGGGCTGCCACTTGCAATGGCAGAGGGCAGGGCCCATAGGAGAGGAGGAAGAAGCTATGCTACCATTACTGCTAATGATAATCATCACCCCTGAGAACTGTTGCAGAATTTCTCCTCCCCCTGGAGAAATTAAGTAAAATGGAAACCCCCCCCCAATTTAAAGCCTGCAAAGAGGGTTCAGTATTTGAGAGTCTCCCAGTTCTAATTATAAATCAGTAAGCAAAAGCTGGTTTTATTTTCTAAAGCAGTTAATGGTTAATTCAGAATCATATGTCTTTTTTCACATCATCTCATATTGCCATTCCTGCTGATCCTCATTACCCAGATCGACTCTTGTGTTTGATGCTAAAGAGAGCCATGACCTCACCAAAACAATTTTTGTTAACTCAAACCATTATTTTGCAACACAAAGGCCTGAGACACATCTGTCAACAACTGGGCTGCCAAGTCACCACACAAGTATTTGATTAGGATTTCATAAACAGAATCATTTCTAGAAAGTTCTCTGACAAATCTTCCAATGGGCAAGAGAAGAGTATGAAGACAGCTGAATGAAACAAAAGAAGTTATGATGCAACGCAACCATTTTTGCCCTCTCTCTCCATAACCCATGGTGAATGAAGCAGCTCGAGCATGCGGGTCATTAAGAAGAAAGCAATGTAGAAATCACGTCTTTCTTCTGTTGAAGCCTTACATCCAGCAAAATGATACAGGCATATCAAGATGCATTTCTAAATACAATCTCTTGGTGATTAAGAAAGCATATCAGGTGTACTTCTGGGACAGTTAGGCACTCTAAATAATCCCATTGAAATCAATGGTGCCTAAGAGCACAGCTAACGTCTTAATAGCCACTGATCTTCATGTGACTAGGAACAAAACTTCATATTACATTAGTTGTGCATTTCTGGCTTTGAGTACACAATTATTGTTTTCTCCCCACACATAGCTAATGTGGGGCCCTGATCTTCCTCCACACATACATGCAATTGATATTCAGTGCAATTCATTTCATTTCAGCTCATTGCTCAATAGACAACCAGGCTTTTGCATACATTTCAATCTAAACACAGGAACAAGAAAAATGCAGAAAGCCAATTTACATGGAAATCAAACTAAATGTAATGATAAGAAAATAAGAAATAATCGAACAAGCTGTTAACAACTGATCTGAATTCAGAAATTAATTAAATTAATTAAAATCGTTCAATGACCTGTGTTCTCTTCATAATTTACATTTCCCCCAAAAAAGTCTCATTAATTTCAATGTAGATTGGTCTGCAAAGGGTTGAAATCCAGATCGGAACCCCTCTCCTGTGCCAGAAATTTGTGGGGAAACATCTGTACTCAATGCTACAATGACCTAGCTAAGATAACATGTAATTTGGCCCTAAGGGCCTTTTTATGCACAACACAGTTAACACATCTGGATTTTTTGTACAGGAAGCAGAGGAAATGCTGCCTTTCTGATTTGTGTACCAGTTCAATGCATGTGTTTTTCAACCACCAATTGGTCATATTCTTATCCCCACCCCACCCCCTGTTTTAGGCATACATAGAAATGTAAAGTGGGAGATTTTTCAACACAATTATATGGGCTTCTAGATCTGGGGATGATGGGGGTTGTGGTTCAAAACCTCTGGAAAGCACAGGGTTGGGGAAGGCTGAACAAGACTATGCAAAGAATGGGGATGCTTAACCTTTCAACAGTAGTGTTGGATGAGATGAGAGGAAGGAAAATTTCCTTTTATTCCCACACAGATACTTAAGATCTGGGGATTTAAGATCTTCAGTTAGTCAATAATATCTGAAGCTGAAGGGAGTTATGCCTAACACATCTAGAGTTTAGGGAAGGCTAGTCATTCAATTTCTGATGTCACTAAACTTTCTTTCTTTCTATTACATTTATATCTGGCCTTTTTCCCCTCTTGCAAAGAACCCAAGGCAGCTTGCATGTCCGTCCTCTCCATTTTATCCTCACAGCAACCCTGTGAGGTAGCCTAGGCTGAGAGTTGATGACTGGCCCAGTCACTTTCTGAACTTTATGGCCAAGTGGGGCCGGCGAGATCTCATTACGCCAGTCCTTTTACAACTTCATTGGCTGCCAGTCCAGGTCCGGGCCCAATTCAAAGTGCTGGTATTAACATTTAAAGCCCTAAACGGTTTGGGGCCAGGTTATCTGAAGGAACGCCTCCTCCCATATGTACCTACCCAGACCTTAAGATCATCTACAGGGGCCCTTCTCCGTGAGCCCCTGCCAAAGGAAGTGAGGCAGGTGGCTACTAGGAGGAGGGCTTTCTCCGCTGTGGCACCCCGGTTGTGGAACGAGCTCCCCAGAGAGGTCCGCTTGGCGCCTACACTGTACTGCTTTCGTCGCCAGCTGAAGACCTTTTTATTCACTCAGTATTTTAACACTTAATTTTAACTTAAATTTAAATTTTACTGTTTTAACTCTGTATTTTAATCTTATATCAACTTTGCTGTGTGGTTTTATCCTGGTTGCGCTTTTTATACTGTATTTCGTAATTGTGTTTTAAACTGTTGGGTGTTTTACTGTGGTTTTAATTTTTGTGAACCGCCCAGAGAGCTTCGGCTATTGGGCGGAATAGAAGTGTAATAAATAAATAAATAAAGAAAGAAAGAACTCGGATCCCTTGAGGCCCAATTCAACACTATAACCCATTACACTGTATTGCTTCTGCAATGCTGCAGTGTTACTAACTCCAGTTTTCCCATCCCTGATACTATCTCTGAATTTATCCTCTTCTCACCACTTCATTTATATGATCATCTTTTCAATTTATTTTACATGGTTGTTGTTTTTTAGCTATGTAGCAAAACCCTTTTTTTAAAAAAGTTCTGTTTTCTATTTTTCTGAACATGTTACTTTTGCAAAGTCATTGCACTGTAGTTAGGAATATACGGGATTTTGTTAAATCTATTCCATCTGCATTCCACCTATTGTCATGCTTCTTTCGTTCTGTCGCTCACATATTGACAGATTCAAAAAAAATTTGCCTAGGGATGTACAAGAATGTCATTCCTGTCTGCAAATGTTCACTTATACTAATGCACATTCATGCAAATGCAGTTTATTACTTCCCCCCAAAGTAATGAAAATGATCCACAATTCTGCAGAATCCATGTGATTCGGACAAAAGCTGAGGAATCTGTAGGCTGGAATAATAGAAATCCAAACTCATTTAAATCCCTTGCAGGTTGCTCTGACATCTCTAACTTGTAGCAGTTGAACTTGAACTCAACCAAGACCTATGAGCATTAAACACAGAATCACATCACAATCCATTATGATGAAACTTGTACAGAATCTTAGGCAGTTCAACATGTTTGATAGTAATACATTACGAGTGTGTCTCTGAATTTAACTCAAATCACCCTTGGTTTTACTAAGTGCAGTGCAAAAGAGGAATACAGACATATCTTCCAATTTGTTGGCAGGATTGGAAAATATACTTTCTGAAATGACTCTTGATGACCATTTATGTGAGAGCTTTATAACTCCAACAATCAGACACCTACATGCATTTATTTTTGTTTTTAAAAGGGGGGTTAGAACAAAAAAACATGTCATGCCATAGTTACGGCAGCTTCTGAGTTCTTTGTTCTTTGTGTGTATGGCCTTAGCTAGACCTAAGGTTTATCCCAGGATTATCCCAGGGTTGATCCCTGGATCCCCTGTGTGTCATTTACATGAACAGGGATGACCCTGGAACGATCCTGGGATAAACTTTAGGTCTAGCTAAGGCCTGAGTGTTTCAGCAATATATTTTTTCCATCTCCTTTCTTCTACTTTTGCAGCTCTATAACCTACAATATTTAGTACTTGCAAAATGGCTTCAGTGGCAAGCTGCTGGGCTTCCTCTCCCACTCTCATGGTTTTCCTTTTTTTTCTAACTCTGCGGAGCACTTTATGCCAGTCAGCACATCGGAGCAGTAACTGAGGGCATAACCACTGTTTATAGGTTTTCTGCAGATTTTTATTACAGCTATGACATTAGATTGATGGACTATTTCCATCTTGTTCCCTGCCAATTGAGCTATGAATGGATACATGGCGGCATGATGGATGTGTGATGGGGCCATGGCCAGGAGACAGCTGCTGTAATAACAATCCAGCAATCTTGCAGTCGGTGATAACTTCTCTACACTTGCTAATTTTCTTTAATCTAACATTTAACAAAACCTCACTCTGTGGAAGGAAGGACCGGGGGAAGAAGGTGTTTGTCAAAGGGACGCCAGAAAGATGATACTCACTCTTCCTGGGCCAATTAAGGCAATTCCCTCCACTATAGGAAGAAGTCCTCCAGGACCCTTTCAAAGGAGGATACTGCTATGTTCTAGACAAAGTCAAAGGTTAGCCCAGCTAGAAAGGAGATTTACTCCCCACTGAGGGAAGAAGGGAAGAAATGTCTGCTTTTGCAGTTGGGAATTACCCAGGTCTTGCCTGAGGAGAAGCACGAACTTGCTAGGAAGCAACCATTTGGAGGTTTGTGTCAGGGGAAAAAAAGAAAAGAAAAGAAAGATAACACTTCTGAGATAAGTCATCACTTCTTTTGATCACTTAAAAGTTTAAGGTTTATTTACTGTTTCAAAGAGCGACCAGTGTCCTCTCTGGAGAGATATTAGAAACTGAGGGGAAATATTTCCAGCCCAGTTAAACGTTTGAAAAATGCTGTCACTGGTTTCATTTACCAGCAGATTCATAGCCAAAGGGGCTTCAGGGGTGGAGAAAGAAAACCTGTTTTTCTCAGTCAAGGTCAATGCAATATGCATGCCTCCACATCATATGTGCAGACCGGTTGCCATTGGTGTATTTCTCAGGATACTGAAGTAGGATCAAGGCACTACAAAACTCTATCACAACAAGAAAGTGATCAGAGATTGTTATTTTACTTAGGGTGCAATTGTATGCATATTTAGACACAAAAATGTCTGGCAATTCCCAGCATTCCCCAGCCAGAAATGCTGGGAGCAGTAGGACTTTTTTTTCTTTCTATTCATGCATAGGATTGTGCTCTTACTTACTTATTACATTTAGGTCAAAAATCAATAAACTACACAGATTCCCTCAGGTGCAAAGCCTTGTGGAACATTTTTTTTGGAAGTAACAAATTGACCTGACTATAAATGTAGGCATTTGTACTGGAAGTGTACAAAACCAAACCAAAACAAAAAACCCTGTACCTATTTCATTTGTGGTAGTCTTGTGAATTAACAAAGACATTTTTGCAAATGGTTAATGCACAAATTCAAAAAATAATAACTATTACATTTCCATTAGATGCTTTGTTTTGGGCTTCATAAACAATGCATCTCTATTGTATAAAGAGTTTATATCATATGCAACAGTTGCAGCGTGGATATGCTATGTAAGACACTGGAAATTGTTAACCATCCCCAGATGGTCTGAGTGCAAAAATAAGTTGCATAAATATGTTACAATGTCAAAATTAACAAATTTTATATGTGTATAAAAAAGGAGGCAGACTTATTGGGATAGTTCCAGATTTTATAGTGTTTTAAATTAGGGCTGTTCACTGCTTCAGTTCTGGATCTGAATTCTGAACCAAAGTGGGGTGATTCTGACTGAATTGGTTCAAATCTGAAGTGGTACTGGATCACTTCAGATCACTTTGGATGAATCTGAAGCCCAATAAACAAAACAGCCTGTCTGGGAAATGTAACAGCTTTCTAAGAGTAGGGATGGAGAGAGGAGTTGGGAGGGAGGAACTGAGCCAATGCAAGTGACATCCACGGCCATGGGACTGTGCCACCCTTGAACGTGTCCATCTGAGTGGTGGCTGGCTGGTACTACTGGGGGCCTTGACTTAGCTCCCTGTAAAATGGCCCATATTTAAAAACACACACACACACACACACACTGGGAAACTTTTACCTGTGGCCAAAGTCTGTCACTTATTTTTACCTGTGGCAAAAACTTGTCACTTGTTTGCCTTTCACTTGTTTTCTCTTATGTATATCAAATGACCATAAGTAGGGGTGTGCACGGACCCCCCGCTCCGCCCCGCGGGCCGATCCGAAAATTTCAGGTCGGCCCGCTCCACGCCGCTCCACCCATACTCCGCTCCTCTTCGCCGCGGAGCTCCGGCTCCGAATCGGAGCTCCGCAGTGGAGGGGAGTAGCGCCAGGTAAGGCCGGGAGAGGAGGGCGGGATGTTTACCGGGCCCTGTCATCATCGCCGCCCGTGCGGCGATGGCAGCAGAGCCCGGTAAGGGACCAAGGGGGAGGGGCGCCTTACCTGCCTCCGTCCGCGGTCCGTCGGCTTCTTCAATTGAGCCCGCGGTTCAACCAGGAAGTCTGGGCCGCAAGTGTGGTTCCTGGTTGAACCGCGGGCTCAATTGAAGAAGCCGACGGACCGCGGACGGAGGCAGGTAAGGGAGAGGAGGGCGGGGGGAGTTACCGGGTCCTGCCGCCATCGCTGCCCATGCGGCGATGGTGGCAGAGCCCGGTAAGGGACCAAGGGAGAGGGGGGCCTTACCTGCCTCCGTCTGCGGTCCGTCGGCGTCTTCAATTGAGCCCGCGGTTCAACAAGGAAGTCCTGGTTGAACCGCGGGCTCAATTGAAGACACCGACGGACCGCGGATGGAGGCAGGTAAGGGAGAGGAAGGCGGGGGGTTACGGGCCCTGCCGCCGCATGGGCGACAGCGACAGCGGCATGGCCCGGTAAACCCCACTTACCTTTCCGGCGGAGCTCCGGATCGAGGCGAAGGATCCGCCTTCACCTCGATCCTCTTCGCCGCTGCCTTAAGGGCAGGCGAAGTCCCCCGCTCCGCTTCTAATTCGCCGGTCCGATTAGAAGCAGAGCACATCCCTAACCATAAGAATATGATCAGGCTAGGCTATATGCATTTTTTAAAAAGTCTGCTTCATCTTACCCTTTCTTGTACAAATGAGAAAAATGGCTGCGAAAATTATCAGGGAACTGGAACAACTCCTTTAAAAGGAAAGGCTTCAATGTTTGAGCTATTTAATTTAGAAGAAAGTTAAATAAGGGGGGAAGTTTATAGATTATATGGAATAGAGAAAGTGGAGCAGTGCAATAAATATAACTCCACCGCATTCAGTGACTTACTCCCAAGTAATATGTATTGTAGCCAAAGAGAGGTGTAAACTTTTCTTCCCTTAATGAGAGCCTTAGGCCATCCAGTGAAGTTGAATAGTGGCAGATTCAGGACAGACAAAAAGAAAGTACTATGGAAAAGAGTTTATTTTGTACTTTAAAAAAACAACACCTACACCAGAATGAGCTTCTAATTGTCACCTTCTGATTGGAATTTCTAATCCCATGTGTGGCTTGACAGGTTTTTTTAAAAAAACCTTTTGTTTAGTTTTTGAGAAAAGGGAATTTTATGCATGGCTAGCACAAAAGCCACTATACCTAGCTGTCTGAAATTTGGCAGGTTCAGTCACCTCCATAGTGGCTGCCAAGTCTACAAATTCCATGCTCTTATATGGAAGCCCAATTTTTTAAATAGTTTTTTGCTTTGACAGATTTTCTTGAAAAAAGCAAATTTTACCTGTAGCTATCACAAAAGCCACTGGACCTAACTGTATGTGAAATTTGGTTGCTTAAATCGCCTCCATAGTAGATGCCAGGTCTTCAAATTTCAGGTAGTTGTAAAAACTAAAAAGGTTATAGCCATTTCTGTTTTCCAATGTAAGTCAATGCAAAATGAAATAATTTAGATTTCTAAATCTTGCTTTGGATCTGGAGTCTGAAGCAGGTTGGATCAGGCCCAAATCTGAAGCTCTAAATTCACCTCCAAAGTGGGTTATGGGGTCCATGCACAGCCCTATTTTAAATGGTATTTTATCCTAAGATAATACATTTTTCATACATGCATTGGGCATTTTTGGAGATGAAAACCATATTCCAAAATTCAGGGAAGTGTGAAATCCAAAGGGCAAGTCTATTCCAATCTGTACATTCATCCAGGATATGCAGGTCAGGTTAATTTGCCTCTAATTGCCAACCAAACGAAACCCTTGAGCCTGCCAGTTCATGCACTCCAGCTGCTGATTTATATCATTTGTAGGATGATGATATTTTTCTAGTGTTTGTTTTAATGAAAAAGGAATAATCATCCTCTTGATTCTGAGATTAGTGGAGGACTATTGCAGAGACAATGAACACAGCATACAGCAGGGAGTAAAGGCCTTCAACAACACATTGGTGGAGTAAGTAGGGCTTGCAAAGTATTCCTTGGTACGAGAACAGAGGCATAACCAGCACATCCTATTTTCATCTATGCAATGTTAGGGAAGCTATGCTAAAGTCAGAGATTAAAAAAGCCAATAAAAGTGGCTGACACAAGATTGACACAAATGGACACACACACAGAGAGAGAGAGAGAGAGAGAGAGAGAGAGAGAGAGAGAGAGAGATCACCAAAATGCATGCAGCAAAGAATCTAGTTAAGAACTTCCATGCACTAGAAAAGGAAGAACAGATGAGGAAGTTTTCTGCAGCTGGTGCAAGGGAGTATTAATTTACTGGACTCAGGTTTCTTGGAGTTAATTTCCATGCTAAAAAGCAGCATTTGAACTTGGTCGTTTGGAGTGGACTTGATTTTCATAATTACCAAGCAATTTGCATAATATGTAAAATAGGTTGTTCTGATGAGGAATCTCATGTTCCCGAGCATGTCTGGAGGGCCCTTTGCCACTGGGATGTATGGGAAATGTAGTTTTCCAGTTGCCTTCTGATTGAATGAATTGGTCTAAGTGTCACAATTCACCTTGGCTGTAAAGAATCCTCTTTGTAGGCATTAGATTTATCGGGTCTCTCTCTATCCTTTCTACCTTATTTATAGATAACCCATCAATGCTGATCTCCAGAAATGACACTACCAGAACTTCATTTTTTGGACTTTCAGATGCCATGTGTCTAACTGATTTGGGCTTCCTATTAAAATGAGCCTTGTATCCCAATGATCTGAATGTTTTAATGGTTGGGGTTGGCTTCTTTTGTGCATAGTCTGCAAACTAATAATTAGATATACAGATATTATTTGGTTAATAATTAATATTTTAATTCTTTTTGTAATTAGAAGAAAAAATACATTGAATAATTCAGAATATTATTGCTAATTATGCTTCATTCTTTTTGCTGAATTTCTGTTATGCTCCAAACATATTACAACTTCAAACTTAAACAAAACTTTCTGGTGAACTTACATTTTGAATCTACTTCTGTTGAAAGTACATTGGCTTAACGGAGAGGTTAGCATTTGAGCAAGATTGGGGCTAAAATACACACAGTGAACTGTCATCTTTGGGAAACTCAGTTATTGGAGCAAAACATGTCTGTGTGTGTGTGTGTGTGTGTGTGTGTGTGTATATATATATATATATATATATATATATATATATATATATATTCAGAATATGAACTCCTCTAATCAAACATCTTTGAACCATATTAGCAGCCAGGCACTTCTCCACCATGCCTGGGTCCAGCTCCAGCTGAGAGCCCCCTCCCTCCTGCTACCAACTGTAACTGCAGAGGCCACCAGTGAGGGAGGAAGCAGCAGCCAGGCACCTCTCCACCATGCCTGGGTCCAGCTCCAGCTGAGAGCCCCCTCCCTCCTGCTACCAACTGTAACTGCAGAGGCCACCAGTGAGGGAGGAAGCAGCAGCCAGGCACCTCTCCACCATGCCTGGGTCCAGCTCCAGCTGAGAGCCCCCTCCCTCCTGCTGTCACCTGTAACTGCTGAACTTTCCAACTAAGATTGTAGTGCCTGAATTTGCTTTCCTTTCCCCCCTCCCCCTCCTCCCTCCCAATCCCCTTTCCTTTTGTGTCATGTCTTTTAGATTGTAAGCCTGTGGGCAGGGACTGTCAAGAAATACTTTTGTAAGCCGCCATGAGAGCCTTTTTTGGCTGAATGGTGGCATAAAAATCCTTAAATAAATAAATAAATAAATAAATAAATTAAGTCAGATCCAGATTCCTTTGAGGGCCAAGACAGACATGACTTGAAAGATGTAGCTGCTGCATAAAGCAAATGGATCACTATTTTGCTTTGGGGGAGGATTTGCACTAATGAGCATTAGTGCCAGTAGAATAACATTCTGGGGGAAAAAAACCCTCACCAGGTTCTGTCAATGAGCAAATGACAGAACAAAAGGTGCCTGACAATCTGCGAAACACAGGCAGAGCAGACGTAACAAAAACTGTACATCCCAAAGTATTTCTTTTGATTTGTTCTTTGAACCCCAGACACAAATGGTTTTCAAGTTGAGCCAAAACGGCATGCATTCACGCAGATCGCTAGTTGAACCACAGTGTTTAGTTCCTAACCCGGGCTTCGATAAAACTGATCACTTTATGAAATACCAACGGAGAACTACTGTATATCATCTCAATTCGTCTGGAATGGTCACTACCGAATTGCTGGAGAGAAACAAGGTAGACAACCAGTAATGTGTCAAGTGAGTCAAAAACTAGCAGCAGGGAAGAATGGGGGCTGCAGAAGGAATAACTTGATGGACAGAGCTGGACTTACCAGGAAACAGCTTAGAAGATAGTCTGGAGTAGCAGATTCCTGTCTCCAATATCCATTTCTGCATATCATTAAAGAAATTATCCTGCTCCATCCATAAGTATATATTGGATTTCTCTTTGAGTGCTGACTGGTAAAATATTTTTTTTGGATTATAATTCAGGAATCAATCAAGGAACAGAGCTCATTAGTGTATGTCCGATAAGGCAGAAGAACTATATCTACTAATTTGTATGTGTAAAGTCTGGTCAGTAACTGTAATAAATAGGGCTGTGCACGGATCCCCCGATCCACTTTGTGGCCCGATCCAGAACTTCCGGATCAGGCCTGATCCTCTTCGGGCCAATCTGCCCGTCCCATGCTCCGCGGAGCGAGATCTGGCTCCGCTGCCATCGGGGCATGGATGGGGGCTGTGCCAGGTAAGCCAACCCCACCACCCCCTTACCTGTGTCCATTGTCGCGGGCTTCAATTGAGGCCCCAGCTTGAAGCAGGAAGAGGCTTCAAGCCTTCACTTCCAGCTTCAACCATGGCCTCAAATGAAGCCCGTGACAAACTGTGACAGATGCAGGTAAGCCTCCCTCCTCCCTGCCTCTGCCGTTGCCATCACCGCATGGGCAGCGGCGCCGACGGCACCAGGTAGGCCAACCCCCTGCATCCATCGCGGTCCGTCGCAGGCTTCAATTGAGGCCCCAGCTTGAAGCCGGAAGAGGCCTTGGCCTTCACTTCCGGCTTCAACCAGGGCCTCAATTGAAACCTGCAATGGACCGCGACAGACACAGGTAAGCCTCCCTCCTCCCTGCCCCCTTACCTGGTCCACCGCTGCTGCTGCTGCATGGCTGGCGGTGGCGGTGGCGCCAGGTAGGCCAACCCCCCTGACCCCTTACCTGTGTCCTTTGCAGTCTGTTGTGGGCTTCAATTGAGGCCCCGGCTTGAAGCCGGAAGAGGTCTTGGCCTTCACTTCCGGCTTCAACCGGGGCCTCAATTGAAGCCGTGATGGACTGCGATGGACACAGGTAAGCCTCCCTCCTCCCTTACCTGGCTCCATCGCCGTCACCGCAGGGATTGCAGTGGCAGCAGCAGTGCCAGATGAGTCCCCCTCCCCCCCACTTACCTGCATCCGGAGATCCGGATTGAGGCAATCCTCTTCGCCTCGATCTGCAGCCCCCCTGACTCTCTTCGCCTCCGCCTTTTCTGGAGGCGAATCAGGCTGCCTCACTATTGCTTCTCCGACCCAAAGAGAAGCAGAGCACAGCCCTAGTAATAAAGTTGGTGATGATATATCTATCTCCCAAGCATGCAGTGCTGCAGGAGAGTTTCCAGGATTTAAAACACCAGTTCATAGGATGCTCCATGTACCATTTGTAAGGGGTCAAAGACTACATATGATTTTATCTGTACACCACCCTGAGATCCCAGTGATATAGGGTGGGATACAAATGTTTTAATCAATCAATCAATCAATCAATCAATCAATCAATCAACAACTACTGTTTTATAGCAATATTGAAGTGCACTGATAGCTGTTGGGGCACAATGTACATTCCACATACCGCTTTCATAGTGTTATTTCCTGCTTTTTATTCCATGTACGTAATGATTTAACTCATTGTGTAGATCTGGCCAAAAAGTGTTCTTGTTGGCTCACAGAACAAAAACAGCAAATTAAAAAAATAATACCATAACAATGCAATAAGATAAAACACATTATTAAATCATCATGAAATAGGATTAAAAACAGATTGAAGAAAAATGTCAGCAAAACTATAAAATAATAATCCACAAAGCTAAACAATTTTTAAAGCTATGCAGCAGGCAGGGTTTAAAAAGTTTTGGAAAATAAGAAATTAGCCTACTGCTAATGTTGGTGACATGTGGACCTTTTGGGGAAGGGCATTCCAAAATTGGGATGCAACCCCAGAAAAATCCTTTTACTCATAGTCAGCTGCTGTACCACACTTGGCAAGGTCACTTGAAGAATGACCTCAGATCAAGTTCTTAAGAGTTCTGCTGTTTTTCTCTGCAAATTGAGAGCCAGTATTGTGTAGTGGTTAGAGTGTTTGACTGGGACTGAGGGAAACCTGGGTTCACTTCCCCACTGAGCCATGAAGCTGTCTGGGTGTGTTCGGGCCAGTCATTGACTCTCTGCCTAACTTTCCTCATAAGGTTGTTGTGAGGACAGTTGTGAGGACAAAACCATGCACATCACCTTGGGCGCCTTGAAGGAAACAGGTTATAAAAGCAACAGATAAATAAATAAAATATTAAAAGTGGCCATCTATCATGTACTGAAGCACTTTGAATTGGACCCAGAAGTGGACTGAGAGCCACTGAAGATGACAAAATACTGGTGTAACATGTCCAGATTCTGAACTAACTGAAGTTTTCAAAGGTAACCCACATACAGCGCATTGCTGTAATCCAAATCCCACTGCTGTTCTATTTTGCTATGGTTTGTTCTTGGATTTATTTATTTATATTATAATCTTTGTTTGTAAACTGCCTTTTTATAATGGGAAGGTGGGATAGGATGATTAAGAAATAGTTAATCATGTCTGCTGCCACTAAGTGAGGGAGAAAGGGCAGTTTGAGCAGAGCAAGCACTGTGACATGTTTCCAGTTTATCCCCAAACCCTTAAACATTTGTTAATGTGGATTAGTGCTGATTTGCATTAACTAATGCAGATTCAAGCATTTGTACAAGCACAAAAAAATCCTGATTCCGTCAATGGAACAAAAGACATCTGACAGCCAGTGAAACAAAGATGGAATGCATTTAACAAAACCTGTGCATCCCTCCTAGAAACTGTTGATAGCATAATTTCTGTGACTTGTCAGTAGCTGGATGAGTGACACCCCAATGACTCTTACGATGCCACTCTGAACATCTTGAAGGGAGAGGTCTACATTGGTAGAAATGAAATAGTTTGATAATAAAGTTACTTTTAAATGTATGCACTATCAAGGCGTTGAATAGCTTTCCAGGTGTGTTTCCCCTTCCCCCCTCCTTTATTTTTGAAATTATTCTTTTTTGGTCACTCTTATGAATTCATGGTATTGACATAGTAGTTTGATGATGACCTCAGAACAGAGAGTTGTATCCTCCATTTAGGTGGAGATTTGTTCAGGGTTATCTTCTTTACCCAGTTCTTTTGTTTATAAAAAGAAAGAAAGAAGTGACGATCAGTGGCTTTTAATTGCAGCATTATAGTATCCAACAATTACAAGCACATTCTCTGTAGATATCAATGGCGATAAAGTGTTAATAGCAAGGATTGAGGGCATGTGTACCTAGTCTTCAGTCAGAGAGAAAATTAACGAGCAAAGTGATTTGAAAGGCATAAAGATAAACGGGGTTGAGTGCACCCACAAGACCAATAATATGGCAGGGATCCTAAAATTAGGAATCTCTGGATTCAAGATGGATTCAGTGCAATTTGATTTAGGTGGAAAGGTAGCTCTCATGGGAAAACTAAGAGAAAGGTAATGTAGAGAATGTTGTCTTGAGGGGGAAAGTATATTATTTCCCTTTACTGTTCCTCATGTTCTTGAACACTGCCAAGAGTCTGTAATTGCTATAATTAGTCTAGCAATGTAAAGTTTTTTTGCAGCTCTTTTGTTGAATTTCTGGAAATGTATTGTGTGCTAATGTTGATCTAATTATTTTTCTACAGTCCCAAACAGGAAACATTGTCAAGTGAGGTATGGTTTGTTGGCATGTGTGGATGCTCACACACAAACATATATACACACACGTCTGGGTTTGACTTTACGTATTTCCTGGTTGACTTGTTTTAATGCCAAGTATTCTTTACATCGCTTTTGTTTTTACTAATGCCAGCAGTTACTCTGAAACTCAGAACATAAGAACATACTTTTTATCGGGATAGCTCTTCAAAACATTTTGGCCTTAGCTAGACCTACCTTATATCCCATGATGGAGGAGGGAAGTTCTCGCACTGTGATTAATGCGAGATCCCTCCTCCATTTACACTTAAGGCGTGACGATCTTTTTAAACTTAATTTCGCCACTCCCCCCACCCTATCCCCGATGGGTGCAGTGCTCCTGAGGAGTGCTGCGCCCTGCTCCTGGCTCCGCATGAATAATTGTGCGGAGCTGGGTCAAACCGTGGCAACAGGCCACATGGTCTGCGGTCTCAGGCTCAGCCTGGGACCACGGAAAAAGCGTGGACCAAAGTGGAGGGCAAGATCCTGGGGCAAGGGAGGGATCATCCCTCCCCGATCCCAGGATCCCCTGCGCATCATGTGGACGCACAGGGACGATCCCATGGTTCGCCCTGGGATTTTGCCTAGTCTAGTAAGGCCTTTGTCTCCATATCCATTTTAGACCCAGCAACTCCTTCATTTTCACTGTATCATAAGGATTGCCTTGCCGCACCAGAATAAGGACAGAGGAACATTTACCAAGCCAAATGGTGTAATATCCCAACCCAGGCGGTGGAACTTTGGAAAAACTTTAGAGGAACTCTAAAGTGTATACAGGAAGTATCACAGTGTACAAGTGTATCACAGTGTATACAGGAAGCTGCCTTGCTTATACCATTGGTCCATCTAGCCCAGTATTGTTGACACTGACTGGCAGTGGCTCTCTAGGGTTTCAGGCAGAACTTTTTCCATCCGTACCTGGAGATGCTAGGATTGAACTTGGGACCTTCTGCATGCAAAGCATTTTCTCTACCACTGAGCTACAAGCTCCACCACCAAACTTGCTAGGCCAGGGAGTAAGCCCAATGGAATTCAGTGGGACATGCATCTGAGTAGACATCCTAAGAGCTGTTAGGTTACTTATTAGACTGAATGAGACTTACTTCTGAGCAGACATGTACAGGATTGGACGGCTCAAGTTTAAGGTCCCACAAGACTTTTAATTTTATATCACAACTAGGCAGAAACAATTGACAAGCTAACAGACATGCAGCGAACGTTTTGAAACTCCCTATAGAAGAAAACATGCAAATCATTAGGGGGTTACTTCTAAGGAACATACAGTCCCCTCTAGAGTTCTATTTCTTACAGTGGGCTTTCACTTTTGAGGTAGAGAATGGGTTTTTGTTGCGATTTAGTCCCCAAATGAGATTTGATTATGTGTAAACATATTTAGGATTACAATTATATTGTGTAATCCTATGCATGTCTACTCAGATTTAAATTCCACTAAGATCAACTGGATTTACTCCCAGGGAAGTTAATATAGGAATGCAGCCTTAGGGTGTCATCAGACTAGTGTTTTATCACATGACCACTACTGCCCACTTATGGATATTTGTGTGTCCTTTAGATGACGACACCATTCACATGTCTTCCACTCCTTTTTCCATCACAAAAGAGGCCCCTTTTAATCAGACTTTTTAAAATAATAATAATAATGGAATGTACTGTGATCTCCTGCTGTGTGCAGTAAAAGCGGTAAGGTAAAAGTGACCTCTGAATGGGCCACGTGATCTTTGTTTACTTCCTCTTTCCTCTCCAGGAAGAAAGAGGAAGTAATGAAGGACAAAAGCAGGGGTGGAAAAGTGACTGTAAGGAAACACGATTTCTCCCCATGTGATGACACTCTCAGTGTCTTGGATGAAATCCTAAATATTACAGATGTTCCCTAAATGCCAGTTTAATAAATGGAGAAATCCTGTACTGCTGCCTTGGATAGATAAAATACTAAAAAAAAGTTTCTAACCCAACTTTCTTTCATGTGGAAAAGTAATATGGTCAAGCTGATTTCTTCATTTAACAACAGGGATCCTCTTCAAATAATATGTGGAGCTCTAACTTTAGATTTATAGCAAAATCTTATGCATGCCTACTCAGAAGTAATACTATTCAGTTCAGTGGGTCTTTCTACCAGGTACGTTTGTATAGGATTGCAGCCTTAGACCCAAATTACACATTGCCTTCAAGTCACAGCATGCATCTAATCAGTGCCAAGGGTGAAGGGGATCACTGGAGGGGATGGAGGGGAGGGGGCCATGGGGGCATGGTTGGGGCCCAGCGCTTCAGGCAGCAACCTGCCTTGGGCCAGGCCTGTGTGTATTCAGTGTTACATCTGCTTACTATAGTGAAAAATGACTTCCTATTGACTGTAACGTGACTCTTGTTAACCTCCCAAAATTAAGTCAAGGGCGTGGGAGGTGGATGCTTCTGCTTGCTTCAGTTTTCTCCTCATCTATCATCCCCAGATTCAGGAATATTCTCTGAGTCCTATTACATGTCTGGCTCCACTTCAGGTCCAATTGACCCATTATGCAACCTGTCAATAAACTAGCCTGGCAGTAATTCGTGTATTGATCCCTAGAGAGCATTACTGGATTGAGCCTTGCTGACCTACTGAAGACCAGGGTTAGGGAAAGTGCAAATGTATTAAACAATAATGCCATGGGAGCTTTATAGAACATAGATGCCAAATATTCACAAAGCATACTGTGAATATTCAGTAATTGATATTTAGCATCATTGCCTGGCATCTGATACAATGGTAATCCTCGTCCATATAATGGTGAACTCATTCTCCCAGGATGCAGGCTTCCACATTAAGAACATAAGAACATAAGAAGATCCTTGCTGGATCAGACCAAGGGTCCATCTAGTCCAGCACTCTGTTCACACTGTGGCCAACCAGCCATCGGCCAGGGATAAACAAACAGGATATGGTGCAACAGCACCCTCCCACCCATGTTCTCCAGCAAGTGGTGCACATAGCCTTACTGTCTTGAATACTAGAGACAGCACACAACCATCAGGGCTAGTAGCCACTGATAGCCTTTGCCTCCAGGTATTTATCCAACCCCCTTTTAAAGCCATCCAAATAGGTGGCCGTCACTACATCTTGTGGTAGTGAGTTCTATAATTTAACTATGCGCTGTGTGAAGAAGTGCTTCCTTTTATTTGTCCTGGATCTCCCACCAATCAGCTTCATGGGATGACCCCGGGTTCTAGTACTTTGAGAGAAGGAGAAAAATGTCTCCCTATCCACATTCTCCATACCATGCATAATTTTGTACACCTCTATCAGGTCTCCCCTTAGCCTCCTTTTTTCCACGCTAAACAATCCCAGCTGCTGTAACCTTTCCTCATAGAAGAGACGCTCCAGCCCCTTAATCATTTTAGTTGCCCTTTTCTGGACTTTTTCCAGCTCCATAATATCCTTTTTTAGGTGTGGTAACCAGAACTGTACACAGTATTCTAAGTGTGGTCGCACCATAGACATTCACATTGCATTGTTTACTTTGGGCATCATGAATTTACTGGATGATGATGCAGACAGTAAAGTGCATCATGATGGAGGACTTCTAGTTATTGCATTTGACTGCTTCCAAAGAATGCATGGCAAATTCATTTCAGTTGATTTTTTAATCAGGATTTATCCAGTTTGCATCTTCCGGACTAAACAAAGACTTGGATACAATCTGTTATCAAAGTCTGTACATGTCTGAGCTTGCAAAATGATTTGTGGACCCCCAAAGATGCATTCAACAGCATCTGTACATTTAAAAATGCATGCACATACATTTTAATCAAATAGAGAAGAATGCATACATTTCAAAGATGCACATAGGTGACACATGCATTTTGAAAAATATGCATGAAAATATGCATGGATTTTCATGCGGGAAAAACAAACAAACCAAGCTCACAATTTGACATGGACTCAAGTCAGAGGAAGCTTCAAGATGGGATCCTTACTACTTCTCAAATGGTTAGTGAACATGTTTTAACCATGGTTATGTAGCCCTCATGGTTAGGAATGGTTCACACAACATGCTAAGTTCACACTTATTATTATTATTATTATTATTATTATTATTATTATTATTATTATTATTTTATATAGCACCATCAATGTACATGGTGCTGTACTGAGTAAAACAGTAAATAGCAAGACTCTGCCGCATAGGCTTACAATCTAATAAAATCATAGTAAAACAATAAGGAGGGGAAGAGAATGCAAACAGGCACAGGGTAGGGTAAGCAGGCACAGGGTAGGGTAAAACTAACAGTACCACCATGAGTTTGTGTGTAGTCTGAGCAGAGTCAGTGTGTTGTGTGAACCGTTCCTAACTATGTTACATAACACGTTACATAACACGGTTTTAACTTGCTCAATAACTACTTGCTGAAAAAGGGTTAGTGGCCTAACCATGGCTTAGTGTGTTATATCTGAACAGGCTCAGTGATAAGTACTCATCGCTATATTTTGCTTCAGTTTTGTTACTTTGGTGTTGATATAGCGCTTACATTTTGTACAGGTCTCTGTGGTGCTGTAGGCATGCTTCTTCAAATCAAAGCTTCTGCCTTTCCTCTCCCCTTCCCACCCACAACTTTTGAGACATGGAACTTCTTTGGAGGGAAAACAGTTGCACAATTTCATTTGCAACTGTTGGAGACACTGCAGTCCGGATAAAGCACGGCCTTCGACAGAAATGTTACACTCTCACATGATGACCCTTGAATTTGACTAGTGCTTCAGAATCACCAAATAAAGTAAGTGGTTTGTTATCACAGCCATAAATATTTACATCCAGTGGTGACAAATATATAAGGAGTGTGGAATGACTGTAATTTTAGTCACTCTCCAGAAGCATGTCATTAGTTTTCTTATCTCCTGAAGGCTGGCAATGAATAACTCCTGCCGGCGAAATAAGAGCACAAACTCAAGCTGTTGTCTTTGGCCTAATTGGCCATTTCTAAGGCATTACTTACCTGTGGGGTCTGGCTTGATTCCCACATCTCTTCAAAAGCTCCCTTTTCCTGGCATATGCCCAGTTCATGGAATGTTGATGAAAAACGTGAGTGAGTTGTGTTCCGATTCCAATTTTAATAGGGAAAATAGCAGTATGGCAGGCCATTTACATTGCTTTCCTGAATTTTTGCAAGACTTGATGACCTTAGCACATGTCTGGTAGACTAATCACACATTGCTTCTTCAGATGGGCCTCGGGTAAAAGCAGGGTGTTACACCATTATGTTTCCTGGTCCAGGTTCAGTCCAGCTGTGAAGATGTAATTCTACTTTGTTTCTCTTTCAAGCCAATAAATGTCTGGTAACCAAATGAGTGCCAGTTCACATGAGGAGATTTAAATAACATTCACACGGCGATCCTTCTGATTTGCATATGTGATAAGGTGATTAATCATTCCAGTGATTCTATGTCCTAATCTTAATTTAAGCTTGTTAAACATTTAGTCAGAAGAAAAGCTAACAGCTGGTGCTACCGCAAGGTGCAATATAGGTGGGACTGAGATGGCGAAGAACGTAGGGAAAAAGTAGATAGTGATCCTGGATGATTATTTGATATTGAAAGCTGTAATACTTATTCTCTTGCTTATTTACACACTACTATGTCCCCTGCTGCCAGATTTGCAACCTTGAGTTTGAGAGATGGGAAGCTGCTGCAGCTAGGGATGGGGGCGCAGGGAGGGGGAATTTGTTTGGTTCATCTTTTAATTCGAACCAAATTAATTCACACATCCCAAACTGATATGCAATCTGGAATGCAATTATGCTTTGATTTTCACACATCTTTCTGTTTTGCGATTCAGGTATCTGATCCCCAAAAACGCATGCCAAAAAAGTGTACGTTAGGGAAAAAAGTGCATACAAAAATACATATATTAGAGAAAGTAGTGTACCAAAAGGCTTATGGCTTTCAAAAATGAATGCATTAGGGGAAATGCATATGGAAATACATACGAATTTTCATGCAGACAACACTGCATAAATAAATGAACAGTTTTTTCGTACGGACTTCACATATTCGCAAGCTGATGCGGAAACGGGATGAAATGAACTTGTGCTTAGTGGGGGTGAGGAATGCAAACTTTATAGGAAGAACAGCCTTGGATTTTTGCATGACTCTCACATAAATGTAGCTGTTCTATAAGGGAATTCAGTGTATAATGCACAGAGTCCAGACTTATCAAGGATCTCTCTGGGCATCATCAGATAAGTGTTTTATTGCATGCTTGTTACTGGGGACTTTATTATTATTATTATTATTATTATTATTATTATTATTATTATTATTATTATTTATCTGCCTCTCCATCTTGATCGACGTGGGGAACAACAGTAAGTATAAAACACATATTAAAAACATAGTATACATTGTTAAAACTTCCTAAAAAAAAAATCCTAAAAAAAAACATCCTAAAAGCATCCTAAAATTCCACTGGATAAAATTCCACTCACAGATTTTTGAGGGCCTTATTCATGACGTTGCTGCATCCCACCCCTTCTAGCTTTCTTTACACCACAGAAATGACCCTGGTAAATCCAAATTATTTTTGAGACAGAACTTGCCGCTATCTCCTGCTGTGTGCAGGAGGAGCAGCGTGATCAAAATGGCCATCCAGCTGAATGGTCCATCCAGCTCTCTTTCTCTTTCATATGTAGGAAAAGAGAAATGATTTTATGCATACTGATCCTAATGTGAGAAAGCTGCGTAAAGGATGTGGATTGGTGTACTCTGGGGAAGATTGTGTGAAGGCACATAGGGCAGCTGTGAGAATGAGTAAATGAGGGATCTTGGAGCAGAATATATAGAATGCGGACCCAAGTGAACAGCTTCCCTTTGCCTCAACTTTTCTCTTAAGGGGCCTTTTTCATGACAATGTACTTTCTCTCTCTCTCTGTCTTGAAAAATTGTCGGAACAGATGCATCAGATCCTAGTATAAATGTCTTGCTAACATTTATGGCTCTGATAATGAAGCAACTAGGGAAATATTACTTGCTCATCAACAAAAAATACTCTTTTTTTTGAAGAGAGAATAGGCAAATAGAAGTGATTAAAACGATTGCGTTATTTAAGTTCTTCTTGAAACGCATTAAGGATACTTGCTCTGCTTATCTCGGCAGTAGCTTCACAGCATTTTCTTGCA
The DNA here is from genome assembly GCF_023053635.1 of Elgaria multicarinata webbii. Lineage (NCBI taxonomy): Eukaryota > Metazoa > Chordata > Lepidosauria > Squamata > Anguidae > Elgaria > Elgaria multicarinata. The sequence goes on from NC_086171.1 coordinate 131,377,730, forward strand.
AAAGCCAGCTGGTGTATTTTATATAATATTGTTTAATTGTTTGCAAGGAGACATTCCCAGATCCCCTCCCCCCAAATTTATAGTCTGTGGTATCTATTTCAGTTTTTTTAAAAAATGCACAATCAAAGCCATCTTCTTTGCTCTGCAGAAACCGCATATTCAACTATGAGATCAGTTGAGCTGTTGAAACATATTCTCCTACTCTTACGACACTCAATCAATTGCCAGTGAAATCTTTCAGAGAAATCTAAGTGTCAGGAAACAAAAATATCATTTGGAATACTCTCTCTCTCTCATGCACACACATACTCACACCTCATTATTCACATCATGTTATGCACTACTTCTAGAGAAATGAGGTTTGGACATGTTGCTTCCACACTTTGGTCTCCAGTGACCAGTTAAAAAATAGTCTTAGTGTATTCAGAAAGCTTTTCATTACAATCTAGGCCATTTGAAGAAGTGATCAATCAGTCAAATGACAGGACTAGTACAACCTGTCTCTTTTTAACTAGCCTAGGCCATGTTCTGTTATCTCTCTGCAAACTGCATCTTGAGTAGGCTTGCAATAGGTATGTCATTTTCTTCTTGGACTATGTCCAGGTATTCTGTCTGTGACAAAGCTATGTGAATAATAGCAATTTTTCTTCAGTTTGGCATACATTATGACTCTGAGATGTTCCAGAAGGGCAGTTGAAATGAATTTGCACCCTAAATTTCTCTTTAAAATCCCTCCACCGTTTGACATGGGATGTGAAATAATCTCCTCATGTACTCTGCCTAATGGAATACTTGCTGATTGTTTACAAAATGTTTGATATCTGTGCTTGACATCCAGTTGTATTTTTCTGTTTGTATCTGAGGCCTTAACTAGACCTACCTTTTACCACGCAATGGAGGAGTGAAGATCTCATGTTGTGATTAACACAAGATCCCTCCTCCATTTACACGTAAGGCATGACAACCTCAGGAATTGCACCTGCCATTTTTTTATTTCCTTAAAGCGACGGCAGCACATGAACATTCGTGTGCTGAAGATAAGTGTGTTTTTTAAATTTAATTTAAAAAATTAAATTTCCCCCCACTTCCCCCACCCTAACCCCGATGGGCGTAGCTCCCGCTCCATGCGAGTAATCAAGCCGCGGAATCAAGCCACGGAAATGGGTCACACGTTCTGCGGTCTCAGGCTCAGCCCAGGACTGCCAAAAAAGTGGGCCTAGAGGGAAGGGCTCTATCCCGTGGCAAGGGAGGGATGATCCCTCCCTAATCTCTGGATCCCTTGGGCATCATATGGACACACAGGGACAATCCCAGTGTTCGCCCCGGGATATAGCCTGGTCTTTCTAAGGCCTGAGAGTTGGTATTTGGTCACTGACATGTAGCAGTATTGCTTCATTATTTATTAATTATTTATTGATTGAATGATATTTATGAATTGCTTACATTAAAGAAATTTCTATGTAATGTACAAAACAAGGTTTCAGAGTTTGCCTTCCTGGGAATGCAAGTTGGAAAATGTAAGTTCTCCGTAGGCACCAACCCACTCAGAAGGGTTGGTGCATGCCTAAATTGTAATGGTAGGGAGAGAGAGGCTCCTACAATATGACAGGATCTACTCTGAGCCATGATGGACCAGACCTCTGGAATCTTGGGCATCACTAGGAGGTATTTAGTATTTGACAGTATTTGATAGTTGACATGTGATGCTATTATCTTATCTAACTAAATGCAATATTTAACATTTGACTCTGACAGTTGCTGTACAGACCTGGTTCGTGTCGTGGCAGCATTTCCTGCATTGTTCCACCCAAGAATTGCAGGGGATGAGCAGAGTGCACAAGCTGCATGAGAGTCATTTCCGCTTTTAATTAACAACACAGAAATGTCTCATTCCTGAGTTGTTTTGTGATGTGTGAATCTAAAAACTCTGGATTGTTTATGGTTCCTGGGCTGTTCATTAAAAGTAAAACCAGCTCACATGCAGTTTACACACTCTGCTCATTTCTGCAATTCCTGGGTTAAATAAATAACCCGGGAATTGCCACTGTGATGTGCAAACTGGATCATAGGGAAATTTTGTACTTCGCAACATTTGGGCAGGATCTACATTACTGCTTTATAGTGGTTATAGTGGACAACTGTTGGGCCCCAGGACACATTCCATATACCGTTTCCAAACAACTTTCAAAGTGTTATCTCCTGCATGGTGTAGATCTGGGTCCTGGCAACTGACCACTTTTGAGATAGTACATTTGAAGCCTGCCAAAACCAAAACAATCAAAAGAAGCCAAAAAGTCTAAAGAATTCAGATTCTGAGACTGAATTTCACAGTCAAATTCAGAGCATAATTTTGGGGATGTAAAATTTCACATTCACACTTTGGATAGCATCATTGGAAAATGTGGCATATTTCACAGGCTACTGGAGATATATATATATATATATATATATATATATATATATTTCATCTCTAATCCTAAACATCCTTACTAGGCTTAATTGGTTTATTAACTGGGTTTTATACACTTTCCTGGCTGGACTCTTCCTGGAAAAGCCTGCTGCAGAGTTTTATCCTAGGCCAAGGGAAGAAGTGTGTGTGCCGTGGTATGTATGTGCAGAGGTGGGTGTATATGCAGTGGTGGGTGGGTGGGATAAATCTGGAGGCTGGAATATACCCACAGTGACAGTGCACAATTAATTCACCACGCCTGAATACCACGTTCTATGGAATGTCAGCTTACAGGTGGCTGCATTATGACCGCTTCATCTAGGCAACGTTTTAACATAGAGAAAGGCACTTGTGAATAGCAGCTTTTCTCTCTTGCTACATTATATTTAGTGGGGTTTTGCTGTCTGGCGGTTCTCAAAAGAGATAGGGAGAGAGGGAATTATTCTAATCAAACCATTTACTGGGATATATCATAAGGCTATTATTAAATCCCTGACATTTACTTGTACCTGTTGACACATAACATGATCGGTGCCCTAGAATAGGAGGCCTGCACCTGCCTTGTTGCTGCAGACCCAATTATCTTGAGTGACATTTAGGGTTCCCATGGTATATTAATAGCCCAGCTTTCCTTACACAATTGTGCCATGTAACTGAGCATGTCCTCTGAGAGGATGCTACCATTAAGGTTCTGGCTTTGTGAATTCCTGGGTTTGGTTAGAAGACATGACTAATTATTCAGAATTAACACTTCCGCTCACCATGACAGAAACCCCAAAACTAATCAGATAGCGCTAATACCAGATCCTGTTCTCCCTGTCACTAGCTTTTAATTGACGATCAACTTTTTGCTTTCGCTTTCTTTTGTTTTCTAGTGGCATCCGTATCACAGACTCAAGCAGTCATTTTGGAATGGGTGCCATCTTTTAGCTGTTGTATATCACATCTTTGCTACAACATTCTGTTTCCAACCAGAAACAAATTATACACTTTAACTCTGAGCTGTCAGACAGATAATACTTTTGGCAGCCTGTTAAGTGCAAAGGAAAAAGAGCTGTGACTTCCACAGATTATTGTTGCAATATTATTTGTTTCCCCCCTTTTTGAAACATATTTTTTTCCTGTTTTGGAAAGGTGATATTTCTGAGGAGGCATTTAAATGGTGGAGCATGAGTCTTCTTCTTCTTCTTCTTCTTCTTCTTCTTCTTCTTCTTCTTCTTCTTCTTCTTCTTCTTCTTCCATTTTGACAGCCTAACCTATTTCCTATTTTATCTTCTGTCATTGTAATCCCAGTACTCTAAACAATATTAATAATTACAACAGCAATAACGGGGGGGAAAAAGCTTCCAAAAAGAAATGGTAATTGCCGAGAAAGGCACAGGACTGAATCTTACAGAAGCAGAGTGAAATGCAGTTTGAGGCAACATGTCCATTATGTTAGCAAAATGTCTGTTCCTTTAGGAGAAACAATTTGTTGGCAACTTTGGATGCTAAGGAAAACTGGGGCAGGAGGTGGAGAGTGTGAATTCTTAAACATACCAAAGGTGGGAGATGTACACCCACATCTGTAGTGCATCTCACTGCATGGAAGTGATGTATGAATTCCTGCTTCCAATGTCACTTATGAATTCTGTAATCTTACTACTCTGTATAGTGTGCAGCTGCACTCAGGACTGCTTTTTTATGATGAGCATTTATTCATGCTGGGTTCTACATGGTCTAGCATCTCATTTAAAAAGTTAGCCTGGAAGGAATGTCCTGGCACATGGATAGTCTACATGCATGTAGGGTATCCACAGATATGTTTAAATAGCATGCCCAGCTGCCTGGAATCCAGACCCTGTAAAGCAGCCATGGAGAACCTCTGGGCCATCTGACCAATCATCTTCTTCCCCAGGTCCTGCCCCCTGTTCCTGACCAATCTCCAATCAGCAGCTAAGACTTTTTCTGAAAAGGTTTTTATCTCTGATCAGCAGGTGATCAGAGATAAGCCCTTCTCTCTGCCTAGCACTGAGAGACATTGCAGTACTGAGAGATGAGCCAATGGAAGCTCCCCCCACCATTATTATTATTATTATTATTTATTTATATAGCACCATCAATGTACATGGTGCTGTACAGAGTAAAACAGTAAATAGCAAGACTCTGCCGCATAGGCTTCAAGTCATCATGCAGTGTGTCTTTATCTGCATGTGTGTCTGTGTCGGGGGATGATTTTGGAAAACAACCAGATAGGTGGAGGCTTAACCCCCCCTACCCATGTGCAGTGGTCCTGATACAGATCAGGAGCCCACACACTTCCTTGCGAGTAAAAAAAGAAGGGGGGAAACAATCAGATACCTACACTGGAGCTGAGAGTTGAATATAAATAAAACCAATTTTGATGTGTTGCTTTTAAATATTTACACCCACATGTTATGGCCCTAGTTTATCCAAGACCTTCTTTCTCATCCCTTACTTCCTGCATCCACATACAATTAGCATAAAACAAAACATGGCAAGGTATCAAGACTGAGGCCTTAGCTAGATATACCTTCTATCCCGCAACGGAGGAGGGAAGATCTCGCATTGTGTTTAACATGAGATCCCTCCTCCATTTACATGCGACGCCCGACAACCTCAGAAAAAGAGGTGTCACGCCTGCCATTTTTTAGTTTTTAAAGAGATAGCAGCGCACGAACGCTTGTGCGCTAAAGGTAAGTGTTTTTTTAAATTTAAATGATTTCCCCCACTCCCCCCACCCTACCCCCGATAGGCGCAGTGCTCCTGAGGAATTGTGTGGAGCTGGGTCAACCCACGGCACCTGGGACCTCAGAAAAACCAGGGCCAAAGGGGAGGGCTATACCCCGGAGCAAGGGAAGGATGGTCTCTCCTTGATCCCAGGATCCCCGTGCATCATATGGATGCACAGGGACGATCCCAGGGTTCGCCCCAGTATAAAGCCCCATCTAGCTATGGCCATAGTTGCAAAATGAAAGTTTGATCAAATGGAAGACTGCTCTACCGAAGAGAAAGAATGGCAGAGGTGGAATATCTAGATGCCCCTAGCAAACTGAAGCCCTCAGGTAATTCTGCAAAATACTGGGAAAGATTCACACAACTCAGTGACATATACATGAGGGTAGCTGTTAATGATATGAAAGATGATTTAAAAAAACCCACCAATATTCCTGACTGTTGCAGGAACAGAAATAATTAAAGGTGCCCCCTTCATATATATATGTGGTTGGATCCAGAGTAATTCAGTAGAACTTAGGTCCTTTTCAAATCCCTAGGACAAGTTAGTAGTCATGACAAGTCCCATTGATTTCAATGGGAACTAAATTCAACTAACCTTCTCTGGATGAAGCCAAGATCAGGACTTGGTGACAAACAAATCCTCATCACTTGTTGACAGCACCACCAAGTGGTAAGCTGCTTGAGTGAAAGTGCCACGCCTCAAACATCAAAAGTCAGAACTTCCTCAGCTCAGTCAAGATGCTTTCAATGTTCTTAAATATCATTTGGCTGTCAGTCAAGCTTTGATCCTGTTCTGTAGAAGTTTTGTACACCATAAATGTTTGAGAGGTATAAATTTCTCAAGGGGATTATATTTATTAATTTGGAAGATTAAATAAATGGTTGAAGATTCAGTCTCAGGGCTTTTACAAGTATCAGGTATAATACATGAAAACTCCCTCACAGACATGCCTTCCCCATCTCCCCCACCCACATTCCAACAGCTATTAGGTCTATTTCAGAGTATGCTTCCTTTCAGTGTTAGAGTCACAGAACACTTTGCAGTTGCAGCAGAAAGTAATTGATATTTTACTATTGTACTAATGAGTTTCTTTATTTCTTTGCTGGCCGGGGAATGCTAGAAGTTGTAGGATTCCCGCCCCACCCCTGTCTAAACATGCATATGGCTGTGCCCTTAGTGATTTCATTGCATGGTTAAGTGTGTTCTTCTTTTGTCGCTATTTTTTAAAATTTATTTCAAAATAAAATAATTTCCCATGATTCCACAATATGACTTGTGAAGTCTCATTGCACTAGCTGTTTCCACATGTTCCTACCAGTTCCTTCTGCATTGGGCTATCGGTGTGTTTCTTTTCTTTTGCCCCAAGGATTGCAGTATGGGTTAACTTGCTCTGAGTAACCTAAAAGATTTCAGAATATAAACTGGAATTACTTCAAGCTGTGGTTGATCAACTTTGCCAAAAGCAGTGAGCTCCTAAAGTTTTCACTGTTTCAACATTGAGAGGTTACCCAAAGAGTTTCCACTTCAAGCTACCTTGGCTGAGAAAGCAAAATTACTTTTAAACAATTCCAGAATAACTAATATTTCCTAAAGATGAGCAAGGAGTTTATAGGATTATCATTCCCTTCAAATGTATAGCCTGGTCTGATGTGATCCTAAGAAACTGGTTGGAGAGAATATATACAGGGCGGGAGTGTATACTAGTCCTAAATAAAGTAAAGGTGAAAATAAGAGAAACCATTAAGCAGCAACTGATAAAGGAGGCCTGTTTGCATGACACAGGTGAATGGAGCAGTTGCCAAATTCCCAGGAAATGAATAGTGTGTATTGCACAGGGAGCTGTCATTTATTTCTCAAATCCCCCTCTGGCCTCACAATTGACCCAGAAAAAATGATGGGGAGAAAGGAAACAAGACCTGTGCCTGATCCTTATTGCAATAGCCTTCCCTAGGAGACTGGAGAGCTCCTTTGAAAGATTGTTCCCAAAAGAAAGGTTACTTTTCTTTCATTTTTGTAATGCTCACTCCCAATCTTTATAGGACTGAATCTTACAGAAGCAGAGTGAAACGATGCAGCGATAGTCATTCAGTACCTTACGCTTCACACTGTCTTCATGAACCGCAAGCCACTCTGCAAAAGAAGGGTTTTAAAGACAATCAAAAGAAGGGTTTTAAAGGCACAGTGTAGGTTTGGCTTGCCTCATAAGAACACAAGAAGATGATGCTAAAGTTGAATGTTGGCCTTTCAGGACTTGTTGCGTTACTGGCTAAAGAACATTACCTACTTGCCATCAAGCACTTCCATTCCTTTTTCTTTTTTTTTACAGGGTTTAAAAATATAGTATAATGGTGGAGTCATCTCTCAAATACTTTTCACAATGTGCATTGTGTAGAGGAACAGATCTTGAAGTAGCAGTGAGATCAATCATGCTACCTCACAATGAGAAGAATTTATAAGATTCATCATCTGTATTGGGGTGTGCAGTTATGGGCAGACTCATTGTTGAACATAGACACAGAGTGGCAGCGATGGTCTGCAAAGGAAACATTGTGGATTTCTGGGGGGAAATATTATTACGAGGCCTTAGCTAGACCTAAGGTTTATCCCGGGATCATCCCTGTTCATGTAAATGACACATAGGATATCCCGGGAGCAGGCAGGGATGACCTTGGGAAGATCCCGGGATAAACCTTAAGTCTAGCTAAGGCCTAAGAGTAGCAGGAAAACAGTGGATTTTTTCCCCAGTGTGCATTTCCCAATGCAGGAAGTTCCCATGTAGAGATGAGCAACCTTCTCTGACTGATTTGGAAAGACTCTGATTAAAACGAATAACTGCATTCTCAAATTATTTTAATTGTTTTATTTTCAGGAATGTGATGTCATTGGGCCTAGGATTTAGATGTCTTCCTGCTCCGAAGTGAGTCCTCCTGAGCCCCCTGGTTCTAAGCCCCCTGGAGGCCATCTTATTTTTCTCAAACTTTTCCATCAACAGTGGGGAAGGGTTGTGGAAGAGCCTTTGCTGGGCTCTAGCTGCTGCTGTTGAATATGTGCCCCCCATGGTTCCTGGCATCATTGGATATTGCCATCTATGCTCTGCACCCAAACAAAGGACCATCAATGAGGCCTTTTTGCTACTGCAGTGTATGTTTCAACCAGGGAAAAGGGCAGTGAAGGATCATGGTAGCATGCAAAATGAGTTCATGCAAGTGGCCACTTATGAATCACCAAATGCATAATTTTCATAAAATCCCATATGCCAATTTATATGTTTAGATGCAAATTTAGACATAATTTTAATTTAAACAGAGATACATTACATCTCACCACAGTGTGGAAGCCTGTAACCAGGTGATCTGCATGAACCGCCCAGAGAGCTCCGGCTATTGGGCGGTATAGAAATGTAATAAATAAATAAATAAATAAATGACTGCCTGTTCAGTCTGCTGTCCAAGTGTCACTGATGGGCAACTTTAAGGCCCAGTTCTTCCTTCTGGTGGTTCTTCATCCTTAAAAGAGACAGCTCTTTAAAATGCCTTCAAAATATGAGAAGCTGTCGACATGATTTTCCTCGTCCCCACAGAAAACAAAAACTACAACTTCTAGCATGGCTTTCACTGTGGTGCCTGACTTGCCCAATGGTAGTCCTGCTGCTGAGGCTCATGGGAAGTGAAGTCTGGCTGAGCCGGTCCACACTGCACTGTGCAATCGGTGCCTGTAGGTAGGCCTTGAGTGAGGTGGCCGGCTGACTCATGGGTAGCTTGGTCATTGCCATTGGCAATGGGCCCAGAGCTGTGCTCTCCAGCTCCTGATGGTGCCTAGTAACCAAGGCAGGCAGCCCAGGCACTCTCCCTTCAGGCCCAGGATGGTGAGCTACTTCCAGATTATGGCTGCCAATGCCTGATAAGTCTTCCCTCCCACCCAAGGCATGCCAGGAGTTGTAGGCATAAGCCTAGGTTCCTGAATAATGTATTATTATTATTATTATTATTATTATTATTATTATTATTATTATTATTTATTGCATTTTTATACCGCCCAATAGCGCCATCTGAGGTGTGGTGGGAGATAACTGGAGAGCAGGGCATCTTAGTTGTGGCACCATGCTTGTGGATTTATTTTCCCCAGGCAGGCTTGCCTAGTGACAGCATTAATGGCTTTTAAGTGCCAAGTGATTTTTCAAATATATATATATATATATATATATATATATATATATATATTCCAAGTCCTTTTAACTTGATGAGATTTTTTATGCTGAGGTGTTTTTTTTCTGTTATAACTAAACCACAACATTCCAAGACAGACGTAAGAATTACTGAATAAAGTTTATGATTTTTATGTAAAAGCCTGACTTTATTATTGAAACAGAAGAGGGAATGGAGGAATGACTGATAGCTTTCCTCCTCTCGCTGCTAATGCTGCTCCTTGATAGAGCATCAAGGAGTAGCATCTCCAAGGAGGGGAGGTAAGCAGCACTCAGCGGGCATGCACAGCTCCAGCCAAGTCCTACTGGGACTGCCTCAGCCCGCACTTCTCAACCACCAAGTGCTCCATCAGGAAGGGTCAGGGCTGGCCCACCTACTTGCCCCCCTTCGCTGAGCCTGTTTCTGGGCATGCACAGTGTGCTTCCCTTTCCTCCCTCCCTCTTAAGGGCAAAGGCTGCGTGTGTGCTTCCCCCAGTGTCTGAGAAAACAGCGATATCAGGATGGGGTGCCTTTGAGCATGTCCAGCGTTAGGCCTCTCAAACTCACACTGTTGTATCTAGTTATGATTTTAAAACCACACATGGCAGTTGGGAGGAGGCACTGCAAATGAATGCAGCCCATTTATGTGAGTTGTTTCCTTTTATGAGGAATTGGGTTGACTGCTCGAGACTGACCTTAGAAATCACAATGGCCACCAAAGGCTGGTAAGTCTGGCTTCCTTCCCAAGGCATGCTGGGAGTTTTAGGCATAAACCTAGGCTTTTATTAAATTCTTTAAAAATACTTAAAACCCTAAAATTCATGTTTTTAGATGTTTGTGGTACGTTGTAGAGCCAGACCTATCACCATGTCAAATTTCAAGTTTCTAACTCATCTGGAAGTGGGTAAACATTTCCAGACATACGTGACATACACATACTTTCCGCTTTATAGGTAGAGATTTCTTCTATATTCTGGGAAAAATGACTGATATACTTTGTTTAAGCTTGTTGAGATGTGTCTTTCAATGGTTTTGTGAAATTCTAAGCAGCAATGTAAAAATTATCAAGTTTTTCTGCACCACAAAAGCCTAAGGCAGCAAGTGCTGGCAAAAGAATGTTGGGCATGGGGATGTAGAACTTCCTTTTGGAAGCCCTGAAACATGAAAAAAGCTCATTTCTGGATCAGGACACGTCAGCGGCTTTATGCAACCACTACTGCCCTGTTCTGTTCCAGAAATGAGGGATACTTCCCACTGAGGAAGAGAGAGAGGAAAAGGGGGGAAAAGATATACTCAAATCCTGTGAAAGCTTACTCAGAAGTAAGCTGCTCTGAACATACAGAGACATGGCTATTCATTTGTACACATCTATTCAGTGAATGACTTGTTTATGTTTTTATCTTTTTTCAAAACACTGCAGTAATAAAAATAGTTTTTTAAAACAACAACAACAACAACAACAACAACAAAAACAAGGCAATTCAATGATAAAAAACCTAATGGTTTAAGGCCAGAGTTAAAGTTATCTTCGGTTGATTCAAACTGGAATCTTAGGCTGATGCCTTAACAGACATGCTCCATGATCAGTAAGGTTGTTTTCGAATGTCACATATTGGGCTTGCTTACAAGCAACAGACAGGCAAGGGTAAACCCACAATTTCTCTAGTAATAAAGTAAACTTCAGTTGCCTCATAAAGCAACGCAGGGCCAGAATAATGTGGGGCATCTTTGCTGCCACTCCAAGCACTCATCTGGATTTGGGCCTGAAAGACTGAGGAAACTTGTGAGTTCATGGAGGTTAAGTTGTAAGTAAGCACAATTTGTGACACTGCAAAACATATAGGGTGACCATATGAAAAGGAGGACTGAGCTCCTGTATCTATAACGGTTGTGTAGAAAAGGGAATTTCAGCCGGTGCTGCATGCATACAAATGACACTTGCTGAAATTCTCTTTTCTACACAACTGTTAAAGATATAGGAACCCTGTCCTCCTTTTCATGTGGTCACCCTACACAACAACATTACTGATCACAAGACACATCTGTTAAGGTATGAGTGTGTTAAGGTATTAGCTTTGTGGATCCTGAGCCAACATGATATAACTTTAACTCTGGTCTTAAAAGGGCAGGTTGTTTGTTGCTTCTGTTTTTTTACAAAATAAATAATGTATTTTTTTCTGTTTTTCAGGGAAGTATTTAGTAAGCCATGCTGAAGATTTGGAGGAAACAAGAGAGATACCCCCTACATCTCACATATAAGCTATGTCATTAAGGTCCCAGGTTGCACAGAAATTCTTTCCTTTTGCCTCTCTCTCTTCCAGATGGCGAGATAAAGAAAGACAAGTGTCAAACTACCAGTCAGAATTAGTTTGTTAATGAACAGCTTCCCTACTTTCATTTGATACTATTAGGAACTAGCTGCTGCTGGCTTCATACTCAGGGAGAATAAAATATTGTCTGGAGTCATGGAAACTAATAAATTCTCCCCTGACAATTAAACAGGTTGGCAGAGGGGGATAAAATTACCTTTCATAAAAAATAAAATAAAATAAAAATGCTGTGCAGATGGTGAAGCCACGGGAATTAAGAGTGGATCAAAATGCTCCAAAAATATCAAATCATGGAAATCTTATGAGAAATTGATTAATATGCTGTTGAAATGGTTTCTGCTTTAAGATCCTCAGAGGCCTGGTTCTGCTGTTTGGTATATGGTCCCTAAACTGCTCCGAGGTTTTCTGCATGCACTATATTTTAAGATGTGAAAATGATTTTGAAATCCTCTTTTGAAACGTGAAACACAGGTTCCGATCTTTCTGGTTACTGCAGTGTTTTTGTTTCGGTGTCAGTTTAGCTTCTCTTCGTCTAATTACAAATCTCTGGAAATGCTCAAGTTGTTCACACTCCATTCTTAATCTTACATATGCAAGGAACACAGCACAAAATCAAAATGCGTGTAATATGACACTTCATCTCACCGTTCAATTCGTTGTTTCTTAATGAGAATGGATCCAAGTAAATCCAAAAAGCAAGGTGCTTTTTTTTCTTTTTCTTTTAAAGCAAACAAGAGTAAATCAAATATAATTCCCAATAGTGATTCTGGGATTTTTAGAGCAATTTTCAAAGTGCCAGTGACACAGAGGGAAAAGATTTAAAGAAACTGACAGACAACATTATTCTTGAAATCTATCTCAAAGGGCTCCACTCAGCATGAGAGCGCCCTTGTCGTTTTTTCAGCAAACTACCTAGAGGCAACGTTATTCTGCGGCACCTTTCAACATTTATTTTTCAGGCAGACAAAAGTACAAGCTCCACTGAGAGGATGCAATGGCTTTGCCTCAAGAAGCCAGGAAGGGCCAGAGTTAGCAACTTAAAAAAAAATGTTTAGCCCTGCTTGTGAGCTTCCTCAGGGGAATGTTGAACTAGAAGACATCATTGCTGTCAGTCAACATGACCATAATTTCATGTCATGCATTTATTACATTTCTATGCCTCCCCATAGCCAAAACTCCCTGGGTAGTTTACAAAGATTAAATCATTGTATTATAACATGTCTTTGGTTTTGCTTACTTGTTTTTCCTCCTCAGTAGTAGTAACTTTATTGTTTAGAGCCATAGGCCACCATAACATACATAAAAAGAAAAAGAGTACAATACAATGCACGTAGCCAACAGGATCAGAATCAATCCCTCAAAACTGTTTGGGATTTGGCATGTATTATCCATGCTGCCAAGGCAAATTTTGCTACCTGGGAAGTGGTAAAAATATCAGTGTCAGAAAGAAGAATACATATCTGTTCTTAGGTCTGTTAGACAGGCATTGGAGAATGATAGTGAGTAATCTTTTGCTGGTCTGCGACCGTAATAAATAACAATTTGATTTGATAGCGAGTAATTTATGCCTAGGATGGTCCTTTGGCTAAGATCTTAATAAGTACTGGGAAACTTTCTCAACCTTCCCAGACCCACAAATACAAAGTTTTGATGGACTGGAATATTGTCAAATCTTTCCTCCAGAAAGGCAGAAAGCATGCATTGTACATGCAATGCTGTGAATGATTTTCTTAGGGGGAGTTCCTTCCCTCCTCAGATATTTTAATGAACTTTATTACAAAAAGTTCTACCTCTGATTTGCACATTACTTATGTGCAGAGTGTCCACATGTTGAAAGGTAATCTGCATTCAATGATTGTATGTTTCTGAGCTTGCAATGTAATTTGCGAACACCCCCCAAATGCATTTTACAGCATGTGTGTATTTGAAAAACCTGCATAAAAATGTGTACATTTGAAAATAATGTGTTGCCCTCTGTGCTATCCTGCCAAATGATCAATTTTTTTTTACCACCTAGTGGGTTGTATCCCATTTAAGTCCCATTCATTTCAATGAGTTTACTCCATGTAGGATTAACATTGGATGCAACCCAACAGGGGCAGATGTGGGGTGAAATTGCAATCTGTGTTCACCTTTAGTCTGCCATTTCGCCTAGGGTGAAATCACATCTCAGTTACTAGCTACAAGATGGGACCATGGCCTTAGCTAGACCTACCTTTTAGCTTGCAGCAGAGAAGGGAAGATCCTGCAATGTGTTTATCGTGAGATCCCTCCTCTGTCTACACATGACACACGACGACCTCAGCAGGAGAGGTGTCGTGTCCGCCATTTTTTATTTTTTAAAGAGGAAGGAGTGCATGAACGCTTGTGCGCTAAAGGTAAGTGGTTTTTTTAAAATAAATAAATAAATTCCCGCTCCCTCCACCCTACCCCCGATGGGTGCAGTGCTCCTGAGGAGTGCTGCGACCAGCTCTGCGTGAGGAATCACGCGGATCTGGGTCAAACCACAGCAACAGGCCACATGTTTTGCGATCCCGAGACCATGAAAAAACTGGGGCCAAAGTGGAGAGGGAGATCCCGGGGCAAGGGAGAGATGATCCCTCCCTGATCCCGGGATCCCCTGTGTGTCATGTGCCCCATCAGCTAAGACCCATATTTGGAGTATACAATTTTCATTAAATTTCTATAGAGCTTTAGCTATTCCTAGGCTATTCCTTGGATACAATCCTAAATGTGCATCTATTCATATAAATCAGCACATGCATATTTTATGCAAATTGGAATCTCCTTTTGTCCTCTCTTGGGGGGATGCATTTCCTTTTCCTTTTGGGGGGGGGGCAATGTGAAAGTGGCCGCTGCATTCCTAATACTATGATAAGAATGCAAGTGGCCTGCTTCTCCTTTCTTTATTGAATGCCATGGAAGTTCTAGAGAACTAATGACGATCATTCAACAACATATTGAATTAGTCACTCTCTTTAACATGGAGCAGACCCAATGAGCTCAATGTCCCTGGGATGGCAATGGCCTGGGAAAGAAAACTAGGAGAAATGGGACCATGCAGCTCCATGTCTGTCTTTGTTTTACACTAAAAATATGTGTGCAGGGCCCCAATACAGGGTTCAAAACAACTTCACGCAGGGAAGAGAAGTTTAATTCCTCCTCTTCCAATAGCTCTGCTGACCCCTCCCACAATGCCACAGCCAAACTGGGGGAAGATCTTCCATTGGCAGCATTATTTATGGGGCCATTTTGGGAAGTAAGTGGCTGGGGAGGGATTAAACTTCTCCCCACGTGCTGTGGTCCTAATCTGGACTGGTATGCCGTGTGCTTATTTTGGAACAGGGATGAACAAACTTTTCAGCCCCAAGGGCTGCATGTGATACTGTTTCGGAGGATTGGGAGCCACGCACAGCTATACTTATGTATGTACACAGGCACACACACAAACATACATGCACATGGTCACATCTTTTATATATATATATATATATATATATATATATATATATATATATATATGAGGATTACTGGGGAAGGGACCAGAGAACCTTCTCTCCATCCCCTCCCCAGCAGTCCTGATGTAGACCACTCTTTCTTCACTGTCTCACTGATAGAAGTGTGGAGGAAAAGGATGATCCGTATGAGGATCTTTGGGGGAGGGACTGAAGAGTACTGGTGGAGGGAAACAGAGCAGGAATGAAAAGATCAAGGGTCCTTGGGAGGCTGCATGTAATCCCCTGGGCTCGGAGAGGTTGTGCTCCTCTGCTGAGCTGCACACTACTACTTTAACATAATGTGTAGTTTGACCCTCAGTGTTCTCTCTGTGGAAAAGGCCCTAAACCTGGATTTCCTCTCAAGACAGCTGACTCCAAACCTTGGAAAACAAAACCCGTGAGCTCCTCTGTGATTTCCCCACATCGAAGAATCAAGTAGCCTGCATCCTCCTTGGGGTGTGTAATTCCTATGTATTCAGTTTTGTATTTTAAGTCAGTAAGGGCTGGAGAATTGTACTAAAATGACACATTGAAATTAAAATGGTGTTTCTGACTTCTGTCACTTTGACTGAAAGCATGCAGATCTTCTGTACATTTCCTAAACTGGCTCTGAAAGAGCATTTGATTAGGGCCACAAGCAAATTCTGGAAAGGGACAAAACTCCTGAAATTGTCGGCGCAGCATTTAGAACTACCAAATATATATTTTCCTGAATCTCTGCCCTTGTTTTTAATATGTCATAAGTGTAAAAATAAAAGAGTAGAAAACAGAATCATCCTTCCCTTCTAAACGATCATTTTAGTCTAAATGGTAGATATTACTGCTTTGAATAGCAACTCTCCAGAGAAATGCTTTTAGTTTAATAGCAGGAATGGAATTTGGGCTGTGAAATTATTATTTTTAATAGGAGAAGTGGCTCTTAGATAATCACCTAGGATTATCTTAAATTTCTTTTTGCCTATTTCAGAATCTCATGATAACTTCGCTAAGAAAAATACTTTTGTCAAGAGATCTAAAGGATGTCTGCAGATAACAATAGCCACGGCAACGTGCATTTCTGTTTTTCTACCCTGCAGTTTGGAAGCACTAATATATCTTAATTGACAGCAAAGCCTCAAGAATAACCAACATCAGTACCCATCGTTTCGCTCCTACCGCTCAGGCTGTTCAACCTGTTCCTCTGTTACCAGCTGCTTATTTTTCCATTCCCTTTGAACAGTCGGTATTCCTTCTTGACATTCCACGGGTTTAGTTAGCAGTTGCATCGTTACCTCTCTGCAGATGGATTCACTCTGCATCACTTCTGTTGTCATTTTTCTTCCCAACAATATACTATTATTGTTTAGAGGCTTGTATGCGTATGCCCATTGGGCCGGGGGTGGGTGGGAGGACACACAAACCTCAGTATATATGTTCATGTTGCTTGGACTGCAAGTAGTGTCAGGAGCTTCTTCAAGATGTTTTGAAAGGGAAATGTAAATGCTGACAACCCTGAAATGTCAGACTCAATAAATGAATACATTTCACCACCACCACCCAAGATTCTTATAAAGCATTGACAACACACGTGTGTGGAACAAGGAGAAGGATATGATAGGCACTTTTGACAATTGCACAGCAAATATAGTTGTCGAAACCAGGATAGACACAACATAGATCAGAATCTGCACAGGTAGATCTGTGGGTATTTCTGCCTCACAGTTGATTATTAACAGCAGTGACTAAATATTCTTTTTCTTTCTTCTAAATTAGGCTACTGAAATGAAGAAAACCAGGACTGGATTTTGCATGAATGGACTGCAAATTCATTGATGATACTATGCATAAATTTCTGTCTTTCTGAGTGCATGCTAAAAGACAGAAATTTATTCATAGCAGCAGCACTGAATTTGCAGTCCATTCATGCAAAGGTCCAGTCCTGGTTTTCCACTTTGCTCAGAAATTCTAATGGAACATTTGCCCCTGGAACCAGAGTTTTGCAGTGTTTGGCTCTGGCTGAAGTGCCAGGGTTCTAGTTTAAAAAAGGAAGAGGATTGCACAAGACTGAGGTCTTCCCACCTAGGTCTAAGCCATAGGAATGCCCAGGCTTCTCATTTTCTCAATCTTAAGTTTGTTCCACCCTGTTTCTATATCAATTTGCCTTTTTAAAAATCAGTATGAGAATATACATGCTTTTGTATGCACCTGTCCCTATTCTGTGTGTTTTTGTGCACTCTTGCCCCTATTATTTGCATGTTTTGTGCACATTTTGGATTTGTGAAATGCATCACAAAATTTGGAAAAGTGCAAACATTGCTGT
Organism: Elgaria multicarinata webbii; assembly: GCF_023053635.1. NCBI lineage: Eukaryota > Metazoa > Chordata > Lepidosauria > Squamata > Anguidae > Elgaria > Elgaria multicarinata. The sequence continues at coordinate 131,395,229 of NC_086171.1, forward strand.
ATAGCTGTGTTCTGGTTCATGCATTGATTTGGGAAGTACAAATCTGGTAAGTTCACGTGAAAATGTGAAAGCCTTCCTCCCAAAATTCTCAACTGTCCCTATTTATAAATAACTTGGATATAGCTAGGCCTTGCTGGGTCACGGCCAGGTATAAGGCACCGGAAGGCTTGAGCAAAGGAATACAGAAGCAGGACTCATGTACTTCCTGGATCACAGAAACAGTTGTTATGTACAGGAAGCCATTGCCCTTTTCTTTGCTGCCTTGCATCATCACACACAAAATGGCAGACAGTGATACTGCAGTCTGAGTGGACTGGGTGATCTGAGGAGCTAATAAGGACCTGAATGGCCTTGTATAACTGTTGCAATGGAATGATCTAAGGAACATGTCAGACAGACTATTTTTATTTATTATTTATTTATTACATTTTTATACTGCCCAATAGCTGGAGCTCTCTGGCCATGGCATTTCTCCTCTGCCACCTTTTGGAGCCTGACTCTACCCCATCCAATCTTTGTTTACTTCCCTAGATCATGACTTTGGACTGACCTAAATTATGTCCTTGCCTCTTATCCTTCCAATTGACTCTTGGCAAGCCAATCCCTACCAGATATCAGGTAGTGAAATTCCTGGCAAGAAACAATCCTCCAGATAGTAACAATCCAATGCAATCAGGATTTCCTTCTCTCTACATTCCTCTAAAAGACAACACATTTAGAGAAATTTCACCTCAACTTTTATTACACACATAGTCAGAGGTATCTGGATTTCTAGAACAATCTGAAAATAGAAAAAGAAGAAAAGTCTGGTGTTTCTCCACTGAGCCTTTCAAAGCCACGTGATTAGTAAAGTTAGATTTATTTATTTTTAATGGATGGATGGAGAAGCAAACTCAAGATGTGGAGCACCTGCAGTTTCCTTCTAGAGATCTTGGATGGGGGTGTGCTTTGAGATAATTAAGCCCTTCGAGGGGTTGGTTTGATGTTAAATCATGACTTAAAAAGAATGCTCAAAATATTTGTGGGTGCGTATCACCTAGGTTAAGCCAGCAGTTATGCATCCCACCAGCAGACCTATCTTAAATTAGTCAGGATATTCTTATCATCCAATTCCAGGTTTTCCAGTAAGTCTCAGAAAAATGTCTCCCAACTGAAACAAAAGTGGAAAATTGCTGTTGTAGAAAAAAACCCTCCTTTCATTTTCCAATCAGTCACACAGTTTTGATAAAGCTATCTTTTCACTTGGGATGTCCTTCCACCTTACTGGAATCCAATCTTGTTAAAAGTCCTTCCAAACTTACATTGCCGGAGGAAGGAATACCTGCAATTCTGCAGATTACAGCAAATTTGCAGCCTGTTGCGTTCTATCACAACGGGATTGCTTGGGTTGTTTATCTCACAATCCTTTTGCTTAAAGTGGAATTTCAATGCGCCCCCCCCTCTCTCTCTCTCTCTCTCTCTCTCTGCTTCCCATTCCTCTCCCCAAACAAAATTAATATGTTTGTGTCATTATGCTTTTGCTCTCCTCAATTTTGGGGAATTTTGTGCATGTGATTCTAAATCTATCAAGCAATTGGTCAATGGACATTTTGAAAGAGTAGCAGTCAATGTAATATTGAGCTTCGGCTATTGGGCGGTATAAAAATGTAATAAATAAATAAATAAATAAATACTGTGATTAGTTTTGGCACTGCAGATGTGTGAAAAACAGAGAAATTGTTCAGTTAACAATAGCTAGGGGCATTTTGTCTGCCTAATAGTCATCTTCCTTTTTAAAAGTTTCTCTCAGATGATCAAAGTGGTCTTAAAAATTTATTGGCATCATTATGTAAAGGACTATTAATACTTTTCTGTCCTGGAGATTAGATAAATGTATAATGACAGGAACCAGTGAATACCCAATGTACATCTTATTACCTGTTATTGAATTTGTTTTGTGTATGTTATTGTTACAATGATATATATATATATATATATATATATATATATTTGTTTAAATTCAATTAAAATGTTATTTAAAAATTGTGAATTGTTATTATCACATTTCGGAGTAAAGTCAATGTCTTTTTGAGACACTTACTTGCACTTTTTACTTTTTTTATTATTATTACTCTCTTATTCTCAACTGTCAGGATATTAAGAAGGGGATTTACCAGTATGACTTCAGAATTATTGTAATGTGGACAAAATAAGATTGCCACCCAGAGAGAGGTCAGCAAAGATGTCTACTTCATTTACAGGAAATTCCACGAAATCAAATGCTGCTCTAAGCAGATGGACAAAGAGACACCAAGCAGAGAGGAAAGAAGCTATTTGATGTATCACAGCTAAGCAGCCGTCAAAAGACAATAGGTGCTCAGGCCTCCTGGTGGTCATGTAGCAAAGGAGTCAGATCTTAAGAAAAGTAGCTCCTGTCATCCCCAGCTTTGGGTTTGAGGTCTGTTTTCAAATCCCTATTAAACATGACTCTTGCCAACTAACTGATCCAGCTTAAACATCTTCCTGTGTCAGAGTAGGTGACAGCGACGGCACAAAGAGAATGAATTCTCAAGCACCACCGGGGGGGGGGGGGCGGAGGGAGGAGAAGCTGTCTCAGTTGTGTTTTCATGGAGAAAGCTGGTAGCTGCTGAACTGCTGTATTTTGCCCTTTGTGTTTATTTCCTTCGTCCATTTCCTTCGGGCACTGACCTTTCAAACCAAAAAACCTTGGATTCTTTTGCTGAAGAATGTATTGTTGTCATGTACTTTATTTGTTGATTGGCTGATATACCCGCTGTTGCTCTGGTCCCTGCATGCCTTCACCTCCCACCATGCCTTTAGTTGCTGGGAGTTGTAGGGCTGCTGCTCAGATTCTCTGAGAGGCAGTTCCTTACTCTCATTGCCAATGCTGCTCCTCAGCAAAGTAGCAAGGAGTAGTATCGCCGAGGAGTGGAGGGAAGCAGCTGTCAGAGGATGTGGCCAGCTCTGGCTAAAGCACACTTGGATGTGTTGTGTTTTCAGAAATCTCGTGAGATTGCCCAGGCAATCCCCTGAGATCTAACAAATGCCTACACCTCCCAGCATGCCTTCAGTTGCTTGGAGTTGTAGGCATGCTGGGAGTTGAAGGCATCAGAGTAAGTTTAATTTTTAATTAATTTAAATAGTCAAAACTGAGAAATACTGGATTTTTTTTTTATCAGTATACAGTGAGACCTGTGTGCCCAGTTTTAAAACATTTCCGGACATACAAAGCCACCCACATACGTTCAGCTTTACAGGCAGAGACTAAGCTGGTCTATGCTGACAAACAGCTGCACTAGAATGTCATGGCATAGCAATGGCACTGCAGCCACATCACAAGTGATCTGTCTAGAGTTGGCATGCTTGAACTTCTGTCAAGGCTGACATCTTAGCAGGAGACCCACTGCCCAATCTCTGTCCTGCCTCCCCCTGCTACTCCTCCTCCCCCTTGATGCAACTGCCTGGTCACCTGCCCTTTCCAAGAGAGTGAGCCAAGGCAACAGCCAGGAAAAGGAGCAACAACTTCTACCTGACTTGCCCTCTCTTTTTGGGCAACTATGCAGGTTGGGCCCATAGAACAGGGGACGCAAACAGCAGCAACTTCAATCAGGAAGAGTTGGTTCTCCTTAGGCATCTTGAATGAGGCCCCTCCAAAACTGAGAGCCAAGACTACCTATAGCAGAAGTTCCTAAACTTTGCTGAAGACAGAAGATTGCTGCTGTTGCTGCTGTTTTCCACAGTGATGAAGGTGGTATGACAGAGACATTCTTGGTTCTCAGTTTTTCATTTTTCATCATGTATTTTTTAGATCTTTCCACTGCCATTGTCCTTTGCTCTTGATTTTCACTTTGGTTTCATTCTAGGACTGCTTTAATTTATATGTGTGTTTCCTGTTCTTAACCTTTATTTTGGGAACAACCCAGGAAGCATCAGCTATTCAGTTCTAGCGGTTGCTCACCAGCTCCAAGGAGTTTTGGATGACACAGATTTTCTAGACCCATTTCAGACTGGCTTTAGAGCAGGATACGGAGTTGAGACTGCTATGGTCACCTTAGTGGATGATCTATGCCTGAGTATTGACAGGGGGACTGAATCCCTGCTGGTACTCTTGGACCTCTCAGCGGCTTTCGATACCATTGACCATGGTATCCTTCTGGATCGTCTGAGGGGATTGGAAATGGGGGCACTGTCCTTTGGTGGTTCCAGTCCTACCTCTCGGGCAGGTTCCATATGGAGATGCTTGGGGATAGCTTCTCCTCAAAAAAGGAGCTGCTGTGCGGCGTACAGCAAGGTGCCATCCTTTCCCCAAAGCTATTTAATATTTACATGAAACCGCTGGGAGAGATCATCAGGAGGCATGGGGCGGGGTGCTATCAATATGCTGATGACAACCAAATATATTTCTCTATGCCTTCGACAACAGCATCAGCTAAGGGTAGTATGTCTCCACTGAATGAATGCTTGGAGGCGGTAATGGGCTGGATGAGGAAAAACAAAACTGAAGCTGAATCCAGACAAGGTGGAGGTGCTTTCTGTCAAAGGCCACAACCTGGGTTTGGAGGTGTGTCAACTGGTTCTGGATGGGGTTACACTCCCCCTGAAAGACTGTATTCACAGCTTGGGGTGCTTCTGGATCCATCACTCCAAATGACAGCCCAGATAGATGCGATGGTCAGGAGTGCATACTATCAGCTTCAGCTGATACGCCAGCTGCGCCACTTCCTAGAGTTGGAAGACCTAAAGACAGTAGTGCACACACTGGTAACTCTGAGGCTCGACTTCTGCAATGTGTTCTACATGGGGCTACCTCTGTGCCTAGTCCTGAAACTTCAATTAGTCCAAAATATGGCAGCCAGGCTGGTCACTGGTACACCTAGGGGTGACCACATTACACCTGTTTTAAAATCTCTTCACTGGCTACTGATTAGTTTACGGGTAAAGTACAAAGTGTTGGTTATTACCTTTAAAGCCCTGCATGGTTTGGGTCCAGGCTACCTTTGGGATTGCCTTCTCCCATACAATCTGCCCCACACACTCAGGTCCTCTGGGACGAATCCACTTCAGCTGGCAAAAATTAGATTAACAACTGTTATCCAGAGGACCTTTTCTTCTGCTGCTCCCAGACTGTGGAATGGCCTGCCGGAGGAGATTCATCAACTTGACAGTCTTTTAGAATTTAAAAAAGCAATAAAGACTGATCTATTCCGGCAGGCCTATCCAGTGAAATTTTAGAATGTTTTCAGGATGTTTTAAAGATGTTTTAATCATGTATAGTATGTTTTAATCCATTTTAATGTGTATTTTATATAATGTTTTTATACTGTTTGTTTTATACTTTGAATTGTTTTAGTTTTTGTGAACCGCCCAGGGAGCTTCGGCTATTGGGCAGTCTAAAAATGCAAATAATAATAATAATAATAATAATAATAATAATGCCAGCCTAGAAATAATTTTAAATAAAACAAATTAAAATATAAAAATACCAGGCTGTATAGAATTGCAGGGCACAGTGTCCAGTTTTGCCCTAGTGCTAGCACTGACGATGTTGCACTAGCATAAACCCATACTTGCACAACATAATTAGCACTTTGTAGGACAATGGGGAGAAGTCTTACTCCTAGAAGAACAGGAGTAAGATATCAGGCTATGTGTCACTCAGAGAGTTGTTTTCCAACTATATGTGTGAACAGGATACAATGTTGTACTTAAATATATTGCAGTGTGACTTTCGAGCAAGTGTGGGAAACATTTGTACAAGTATTTCATTTCTGTTTGCAAATCATGCAAACATGTCCCATTTGCAACCCTGACTGTAAGCAGGAGTGCCTTTTTTTTTCTTCTGAGAAATGTTAGCAAACTCCCGAATGTGTGATCAGATTTGAAAAATGCAGTGCGCACACTGAAATGTTTTTTTTTTTTTAACTCATTTCATGCTTGAGTCAATGGCGGAAAAGTGTGTACTTCTGAAAAATATTCACAGAAATGCACATTTTTCCCTGTTTGAAATGCACACTTTTCCTGTCCAAACAAGCCAAAAAAACACATCGAAATGAAAATGCAAGCAAGGTAAAACACGACTTGAAGAGATGTTGAAATGATTTAGTTGAGCTCGAAAATTGCTGGTTCTCTCAAGCCTAGCATGACAGCAGGGGTGGGGAATGTGTGGCCCTCTAGATGTTGTTGGAATCAAACTCCTATCAACCCCAGCCAGCATGGGCAATGGTCAGAAACCATGGGAATTGTGGTCCAACAGCATCTGGATGGGCACAGCTTCCACACCCTTGCCCTACAGCAACTGCTCAGTAGCAGCAGCAGAATCTGTGGTTGTAATTTTCCACTTTTCCTCTAATCATGTTCTATTTCATTGGCTTCCTTTCATTTAAGTGAATCTAAGGTTAAAGGTGGGAATGATTGTCATCACAGGATGCAAGAAAGATGTGGAATCCATCCCAAGTATTCTGACCCACACAGTAAGTTTCTTCTCAGCCATCTGAAACCTTATTGTCTGTGTCTTAACATTGAAGCCTTCTGCCCATCAATCCTATGACATTGCGTACATTTGGAAAATGTGCAGGAAAAATGCACACAAACACACTTTGGTATGTGGCAGACAAATGTGTTGTCCTTTAACTGTGATATTTTTAAAAAATATGATTTTTTTTTGATGTAACAAAATGAAAAATACAAGACAATCAAGATTATTACAATAATTGCAACACAGGAACTTTACTGTTCATTTATAATCTTTGTATTGATTCTCAGGGGCCACAATCCAGAAATATAAGCACTGATAAGTCCCAGGAAATCTATGGGACTTAAAAGTGCTTGACATAGGCTTGACAATTTTGTTCATTTTTCTGAAATCTACAAAGAGTTTTGTGCTACTTTAAAGGGTAATAAATGTACTGTGGCATGAGCTTGCATAGGCTACAGCTCATTAGATGCAACTGATATTTCAAAATATTTATTTTACAAAGTTTTCACACCATTTAATGTATTATTATCTTATCAACGATGTGAAAAACAAGATATCACTCAGACCAATACTGTTGGAGATTGATTTTTAATATTAGATACTTTAGGAAAAACAGGGATTACCATCAATCTGAGAGATTAAATGATTTCCTCCCAGAAAGCAACATTCAGGCAATTAAGATGATGTTGTGAAAGTAAGGCAGATGTTGCTCGTAAAAAACCCCTCAAGAAAATTATATTTTCACAGAAGAGGGGAAGACAACAACACTGAGTCAAAACTGTTCTCTGGAATGAGATCTGGGGGGGGGGATCTACACTACTGCTTTAAAGCACTTTATAACAGTTTTGACAACTGTTGGGGCCCAGGACACACTCCATATACAGTTTTCAAAACATTTTCAAAGCGCTTTATAGCACTTTAAAGCGCTTTAAAAGCAGTCGTGTAGACCCCCCTCTGGATATCTGATGTAAGTCCCATTGAACTCAAGGTAAGTAGGTATAGGAGTCTAGCCTTAGGCTGCAATTCTATACACTTATCTGGGACGAAATGTTATTTCTGGACCAGCGTTCTCTCTGAAGCCTTACTCTTTGCTCCAAATTACATTATGCAGAATGTATGGCTTTTGACCTCCTACTTTCCCCAGTAACATTTATTTAAAGGACACGTGCATCACAGCTAACAGTTACTTGGAGATGCAAGGAGAGTAAACATTGTTCAGTAGCAACCAGACATTGGCTCAGTTCAGACAATTGGAGTACTTGGTTTCAAAGGAGAACCTGGGCATAGTGGGCATTACAGAAACCAGGGGAACAGAGAGAACCAGTGGGATATGGTCATTCCTGGATATAAACTCTACAGGAAGGACAGGGAAGGGCGCAATACGGGTGTTGTTGCTCTGTACGTCAACGAGGACATTGTGTCAAGTACACTAGAGTACCTAAACGGGGAAGACTCTTCCACAGAAGTGCTGTGGGTGGCAATACAGGGTCCCAAATCTAATTTAATGCTAGGAACATGTTATCGTCCCCCAGACCAAAATGCTCAAGGTGACCTTGACATGGAAAACAAAATCAGGGAGGCCTCCAAATGAGGAAGTGTTGTAATAATGGGTGACTTCAATTATCCTCACATTGACTGGATAAATGGATATTCCAGTCAGGACAAAGAGGTTAAATTTCTTGAGGCCCTAAATGACAGTGCCCCAGAACAGTTGGTCAACAGGGAAGGTTACAACTGCTGGGATTGTTTGGTTGGAAAAAAGGAGGCTAAGGGGAGACAAGATAGTGATGTACAAAATTATGTATGGTGTGGAAAATGTGGATAGGGAGACATTTTTCTCCCTCTCTTAAAATAGTAGAACCCACGGTCATCCTATAAAGCTGATTGGTAGGAGATTCAGGACAAATAAAAGGAAGTACTTCTTCACACAGTGTATAGTTAAATTATGGAATTCACTACCACAAGAAGGACTGATGACCAGCAATTTGTATGGCTTTAAAAGGGGGATGGATAAATTCCTGGAGGAGAAGGCTACTAGCCTTGATGGTTGTGTGCTATCTCCAGTATTTGAGGCAGTAAGCCTGTTTGCACCACTTGCTGGGAAACATGGGTGGGAGGGTGCTGTTGCATCATGTCCTGCTTTGTTGGTCCCTGGTCAACAGCTGGTTGGCTGTTGTGTGAACAGAGTGCTGGACTAGATGGACCCTTGGTCTGATCCAGCAGGGCTCTTCTTGTGTTCTTATGGATAAACACAAGGCTGGAGAAAAAACCCAGATAATGTTGAGCAGCCAGGGTAGCATTGCTCTGTTATCATGCCCCCTCTTTACAAAGCTAGTTCTACAGCTGAATAAATAACTTAAAACCAAGCCAAAGAGCTGATGGACAAATTGGAAAAACACAATGCTGAAGAGGGAACCCCAGATAATGTTGAGGAGCTCTCATTCAGCACCACAATTATGGTTGGATTTACATAGGGATTCAAGGCCAGACCTTTAAAAGCTAAGCACTCAAAGCACTCTGCCTGGATGGACAAATCTGTCAGTTTCACTTTGTTCCACATTCTTTTTTTCTTTTCTTTTTTCAATTTTTCCATCCTGGTTATGAAGAAACTTGCAAAGTTTGGTAAGTTCTTATACAAAAAAAACAAAACAAACCCAACTAATTTTTCACCCATTCCTATCCTCTGGTATGATTAAGAAGAAATCATACCTTCTCACATCAGCTTCCCTGTGGATTCTTCCCATCCTCCTCCAGTACTTTAGGATAAGGATAGATATAAATGGAGCCAACAAGTGTTCATCCCTTCGTAAATGTTGCCTGGCCCACAGAGAGAGCAACATCAACACACTGGGGAAGAAGTAGAAAACATATTACCAGCCCCTTTTCGGATCATCATCAGCTGCTTGGTGCATGAGCTCTGCCAGGCTATGATATCTCTGATGACTCAAGGACTCCTGGAGCTGAGATCTACTGTACCATAAGTACCAGCCCTTTGTGGAAAAATGTTACTAAATGCTTTAGAAAATGATGGTGTCAACCAGGCTAACCCAGTACTGGTGATTGAAAGGGAAAGAGACTAAGGTTGTAGTCCTATTTGGAGGTAAGAACATAGGAACATCAGAAGAGCCATGTTGGATCAGACGAAGGGTCGATCTATCCAGCAACAGCTGCCCATGGGAAACCCACAAGCAGGACATGAATGCATTAGCACCCTCCCATCCAAGTTTCCCAGCAGCTGGTGTACATGGGCATACTGGAGTTAGCATATAGCCATTAGGACTAGTAGCCATGGATACCCTTATCCTTCATGAATTTCTCCCATCTGCTTTTTTTTTTTATGAACTACTGTCCCGTCATATGAGATGAGTGTATGACCACCTTAGACCCATTGCAATGGCCCATTTCCAAGCCACCCTGATGACACCCATGCCACATGCACAGTCCCGACATGGAAGTACTCTTCGTTCAAATGGAAATGCCACCCAATGCCAGCCAATTTTTGAGCCAGCAAGCAGACCTTCATTCATTCCTGGAAGCAATCAATGAGATGCATGAAATTGGACCCCCGCCCTCATTTCAGCACCAGGTTGTTCATGCGAGTGACACATTGACTTTTTTCCCTGCATTTTTTTTTCATTTCCTATGTCTGTAATTCAAACATTAAATCCTATATTGGCTAGAATCAAGTTTATCCCACATTAACACTACTCAGGAATTAAAAAAAAGGACTTTTCACCATCACTAATGAAAAAATGCCTTCAAGTTGTAGTCATCTCCTAAAATGTAGTTATCGGCTTTAAGAAATATAATTTGGGGTTAATATATGGATCTTAGTTTCCTATGAGCTGCAATTATTACAAGTGCTGGGCAAATGTGTTTAAGCTGACTGAAAATGTCCATTTAATAACTCCAGCTAAATAGAATGGAAGTTCTTTGTGAGAGTAAGAAGGCAATCTTTTCAAAAGAACCCACCTGACAGGCTTGGGACTGATATATTGAGAACCACAGTCTTACTTTAACTAGGGTGACCATATGGAAAGGAGGACAAGGCTCCTGTATCTTTAACAGTTGCATAGAAAAGGGAATTTAAGCAGGTGTCATTTGTATGCATGCAGCACCTGGTGAAAATCCCTCTTCATCACAACAGTTAATGCTCCAGGAGCCCTGCCCTCAACCAGATACAAAAGAGGTCCGGGCTGCTGCAGCTTTAACTGTTGTGGTGAACAGGGGATTTCATAAGATGCTGCATGCATACAAATGACACCTGCTGAAATTCCCTTTTCTTTGCAACTGTTAAAGATACAGAAGCCCTGTCCTTCTTTCCATATGGTCACCTTACCTTAACAAACATTTTAATTCTGAAATGGATTGAAACCAGGGACCACAGTATTGGTTCTCACCCACCCATCCTATGTGTTTAGAAAATTGAAACATACACAGCAATGAAGAGCAATATCCAACATTTTAGAGGCTGTGGGTTGAGTATAAGGAGAGCTTATAATGGATCACTGCCTTCAACTACACAGTAACTACAGCTACTCCATAATCAAGAAATGATTAACTGCATTGCTTGGGTGCCTGCAGGAAAAAAACAAAAGCTAGCTACCTATGAGCAGGTATGTAAGTACCTGTCAATTCAGAAGCCATATGGTTATCACCAGCACATAAACACAAACCAGTGCAATACCTGCTATTTTTCTTTAAAAGCAAACAAATAAAGATGCCCAATAAATTCTTGCAAAAATGCTAGGCCTTTTCCTGTCGTCCGACTGCCAGTTACCGTCTTCCTCCTCCCTCTTGACAGCCAGGATTTGTAATGCTGTATTTGGTGTCAACATGTCATGTATTGTGTTTAAAACAAACAGGGGAGAAAGGGGGAAGCTAGACCTTTAAGAGTCTTTGCTTATCATTCTGCTGCCACATTTAATTTCTTTTTTCAAGCAATTAACATGATCATGAGCTATCATCAACCTCTTGGTTTTTTGTTTTGTTTTCAGGCTAGCTCAGTTCATTCATTCTCCCTGGTTTATTCAGAAGAATTAAGCTGGCCGTGTTTCTGACATGTTCAAATCAAAATGAGGGGGGGAAGAGAAAGAGGAGCTGTACACATTTTCTTATTTTTGTGGATATTTGTCTTTGTCTTTTATTTTTTAAAAAAATAGGTGCTGGGGCATAAGGCTTTCTGGAAGACACGCTATCTGGAAGCTGTTCCTTCCTCAACCCAACAGCAGCAGTTACCTAGAAAATACCTGCCATGGCTTTGGGGCAGTTGAGTAGGTAGGGGAGTTGTTCCTGTTGTTGTTGTTATTTATTACATTTGTATACCACCCCATAGCCGAGGCTCTCTGGGCGATTTACATAGGACAAAACACTTATAAACAATATATAAAAATTCAAAACCACAAAATCATACAAAAAATAAACCAAGGTTAATTACGTATTGATAAATGTCTGGAAAAAAAGTCTTGACCCGGCACCGAAAAGATAACAATGTTGGCGCCAGGTGGGCCTTGTCAGGGAGATTGTTCCACAGTTGAGGGGGGCACCACAGAAAAGGCCCTCTCGTTGCCGTGGTGGGAAAAGCAGGGGGTGCCTCAGTTAAAACACCAAAGCCCATTGTCGCTGACCAGCTGTTTAGTGCAGTGTCTAATTTTATTTATTTATTACACGTGCTATTTTTCTGCAAGTGCAACCCCCACCAAGTTCACTCTAAACTGGGGTGTTGAACGTCTTTCATTCTGAGGGCCAGATTCCATTGCTGGGAAGGTCTCTGGGGCTGCATTCCCATTGGTGGGCGGGGCCAAAGGCAGAAGGGTTTGGGCCCCCAAATACCAAAAGCATTTTAGCATAGTTTAGCTAAAAGCTTTTGCTGTGAGTAACTAAGCTTTAGGAGAGCATTTCAAACTTACAGAAGGTGGGAAAACTGCACAAAATTTGGAAAACCACAAAATAATTTACGATCAGTCAGAAGAGCAGCAGTTTCTGGAGAAGGGTGTGGGGCTCTCTAGTGAACCATGGAAGGACGGATTGGACCCCAGGTGGGCTGGATTTGGCCCCTGAGCCTGAGTTTCTGCTTCCTTGCTCAAAGTATACTTAAGATACAAAAATTGTGCATTTCCAGCTTTGTGCAGCATATTGCAGGTGTAACTTGTATGCACATGCAAATTTGGAGATCACCCAGAAATCACTCTCCCAAACATCCCAGATGGAACAGGTAAGACTTGCTAAGATCTTGGGATCACTTTTGAGTAATGTGTATTATTGCATCATTATAATAAAAGCCCAATTGAAAACGTATTTTTTTTTTATCATTGGCTATATATTTTTTAAAGAAATCTTTGATGCACAGGTTAGATAGATCCCATCGCTGATGGTGTTCTTTTTTCACAGGCATCTTGCATGGCATGGCAGAGATTCCCTACAAATATAATCACAACCACTTGACCAGTTTTATCTGATGATGAGAGCAAAAACGATGTGCATGCTTATTTTGAGCAATACTTAGGGTTGCTAACTCTTGATAGGATGCTGCAAGCTCCTGACCTGGTCCGGGAATCTGGCGGACTGCTCATGTCCGTCCCCCCTGGACCCAGTCAGGCACAGAGTGCCACCCAAGCTCTTGTGAGACCTCCACTCTTCACCCACCCATGAATTCACAAAAAGAGCAGACATGAATATTTTGGCCCAGTTCTAGTATTTAACACTACTTTCTTCAAATAAAATGAGCTGCTCTCAGTATTCAACTACTGTCTACTAAAATGGCAACTCACACTGGACACCAAAAAAAGGGCAGGCACTTTTTAAAATAAATATTTTACCTCAGAACAGGACTTTCTGGATTCTGAGTGGCCACTTCTCTTCCCCTAAAAATAGTTTGACCTCAGACTCAAAATATAGCTAGAACAAAACAGCGGATTTTAGGTTGGTGAAATATTTATTAATTTATTTTATTTATTATTGCATTTATATCCTGCCTTTTTTCCTCCAAGGAACACAAAGCGGCATACATAATCCTCCTCCTCCTCCTCTCCATTTTATCCTCACAACAACAACCCTGTGAGGTAGGTTGGTCTGAGAGTTTGTGACTGGCCCAAAGTCACCCAGTGAGTTTCGTGGCTGAGTGGGTACTAGAACCTGGATCTCCTGACTCATAGTCCAACACTTTAGCCACTACACCACACTGGTGAGAAATGATTCCTATTAACTAATAGCTGAGAAATGATTCCTATTAACTTGATACCATTTTAATTAAGACCTATGACCTGTTCTTCTTTACTAGCAACTCAAATGCAGATTTTGGGGATAGTTTCTGCTGTTGTGAAAGGGAAGTTGGTTCAACTGTGTACTGAAATCCCGTAGATTTTAAGAGCATCTCAGGATATCTTAAAACATATACATTCTTCTCTGTAAATATAGACTGCAGGCTATGAATGATTGATGAAGTTGACATATATATCTGTAATTTCTTTGCTGGTGTGAAGGCTTGTCCATGCAAAGCTCTCATAAAATAAAACACCAATCTTTGCTTTAATGCTCATTAATGTTTATTTACCAATACCTTGTTATTTTATTTATTAAGTTTGTCAGTAAGCTCTGCTTTGCATATGCTCATGTTTGCTCATGCATACTTTATGAATATAGAAATTAGTATCTCATTAACTTGATAATTAGGCCAATGATAAACAGCTGTTTGGTTGCCATGTGGGGCAGTAGTTTACCTTCTTCTATGGATAGTTGCCTTTTTCTTTTCTTTTTCTTGTTTGCTTTTTAAATACACAGCCTTGGATTGATGGACTCTCCCTCCCCCCCCCCCCCCGTTTTCAACGTTTACCCCCAATGTAATTGAAGGTGAACGTTCTCAATCCACTTTTTAAAGGGGAAAATGTGGCTTTACAACCATGTGTTCTGCATTTCCAAGTAATTTAATTATGCACAATAGCAGGATTTACTGGGCTGTGCAAAAAAAATAATTTTTGATTCAGACTTTAAATGCCCTGCCTTTAGATGGATTACTACCTACACAGTGCCACTTTTTGTTCCAATTTGAATTATGTCACTCTGTGATCATTAAACACTTGCTGGCTTAGAGAAGGGTTTTCGCAGCTTCCACTCTGAGATCAGTTCATGCCTCTTTGGCTTACCTCCAGTAAATTCCAGTATCTTAATTACAGTGATCTCAGCGCATGCTGGGATATCAGCCATTTAAGGAGCTGGGATAGACCAGACTGTGGCAGGGCAGGGCTGAACTGCTGGTAAGCTAAATTTAAGGTTCTCTCTCAGTGTGTTTTTAAAAAATGGGTCTCAGATACTACCTGTAAAAATTCTACAACAAAACTGAAAGGGAGGGTTGAGGCAATGTCACTCCTTATTTAAAGGGACATGACAGTGTCCCTTTAGTTAAGGCTGGACAGTAAAACAAAGCATTCTACCATTATAAAGGGGTAATGGGGGGATATTCTAACATTCATAAAATTGAAAATGTTTCACCAATATGCCTGCAATTGATTGCTAGCAGCCTCTGCAACATGGTACATACTGACTTGCAACGATGGGAGTTGTAGTCCAACACCTTTGGAGGGCATCAGGTTGGGGAAGGGCTGCTCTGAACAAGAAAAAAAGAGATGTAGGTGGCTCTTGGTTGTTCATCATCAGTTTTCCACAACCCCACAGTCACCTTGAAAATCCTATTCTCCATCCTGTCCTCATGGTTTATCTGCTTGGGAGAATGAGAATTTCACTGGCACTTTTTGCCTCCTTAGGGAAGATGTGGTGCTAAGTCTTGTGAGCCTTAACTCCCAATTTCCCTGCTTTTTGGTGCTTGGTTGAAAACTGTAGAGCCTTAATGTCATTTTGTAAACCGTAGGTTTTTTGTTTAATGAATTTGTTTCTATTTCAAACTAAATACCTGCAACCCAAGATCAGGCTGGTTTATTTCAAATCTAAATATGACCATCAGCTTTTAGTCCCTTTCTCTTGTAGCTCTTGACTCCTGACTCAGTTCCCCCCCCCCCATTCAGACTGGCATTTATCCCTTCAAATCCTTCTTTCCACATTCCAAGTCTCCTGCCTTGGCCCCCATCTTCCCTTTGCCTTAAGTGAACTTGGCCCATCGTGCTGAGGACAAGAGGAAAGGAGCTGTGTCTTCTGTGGCTTAGGGATGGACAAATTGTAAAATTGGTTGATCCTGAACTTTGAAATTTTTTCAAAATGAAAATTGATATGCATTTCTGTACACATCTGTGAGGGCAGTGCTTATTGGGTCCGGTTGGCAAAGGGACAAGAACAAATTAGACACACAGGCATAACTGGGTAATAAATTGGGCACAACTTTATTGGTGGTGGCAGCATAGGGCATGGATCCTGTAATCGGCCTACCCGCCTGCTGACTGATTCCCCTCTCTGGCCCACATGCCAGGGGCACTGGTGGTGGATGGTAGGACCAGGGACACACCATGGTGTGGACCACTACTGTGAACCTCTTTCTACCACCCCAGGGCACATAACGGTGTGGGCTGCTAATGTGAACCCCTTTCCACCTCCCCAGATGTGGCCAGCTCACAGCCAAAAACGCTTTGCTCAACGTTTCGGACGTATTGTCCTTCGTCAGGAGCTATAATAAAATATACAGTTTTTTAAAAAATAACAAAATAGGATGGGTGTTGTTCCTGTTTTGTTATTTTTTTTAAAAAAACTGTATATTTTATTATAGCTCCTGACGAAGGCTGATACGTCCGAAACGTTGAGCAGAGCATTTTTGGATTTAAAGAATAAAATAGTTTTTAACACATTTATCAAGCACCAGAGTTGATTTCTCTTTTTAGCCTCCATGCTTATTGGTGTGGTTTTTTCCCTACGTCGGCATACCAGCTCACAGCCCCCATGCTGGTCTGGTCTTGGTGCCACATTCCCGTGATCCCTTATGGGAATCCTCACCATGGGGCAGCAGGGAGGCCAATCCCGCTCCCCCACACCAATGGATCCAGCCCAATGCCTATCACACCTATGTAAGGTGTGACAAATGTTATAAAATGAAGTATCCACACAGAATATACTGATAGTCCAGATCAACTTATTTACAATGAAGTTAATCTCGCAATGGGGAAGGCAAAAACCTTGCACAGTCTTTGCCAATTGCTGTGCAGGTAAAATTCCTTCCCAGCCCTATTAACTGGTGACTACTTCTGCCAACTGCAATCCTGGAGCTGCATGGGAGGGCTGCCTGAGATTGAACTGGAGGCAGAACAAAGGAGAGATCTAACTCTGCTGGGTCTGCTTCTTTGGCCACACCCATCATTGTGCTGATTGGCTCAGCAGTCCCCTCCTGGGAAGGAGATGCTGCTGCTGGGTCTGTGCTGCTGCAGTGGCTGTACCACTGCACCGCTATCCACCCGCCTTTCTCCCTTTGCTGCGAGCCAGTGTGCCTCACAGTTCACTGCTCCCCATTAAGCGGGGAACTCAGCTTCTCCCAATGTATGCATTTTATATACATTTTGCCTAATATACACATATTTTTTCCAAGACATTTTCCTAATATATATTTGGATGTTATTTTCTCCAGTATATGCATTTTATAATTGGAGAACTGTAGCATATGCATTTTATAATTGTCAAAATTCATAAATATGCGAGCTTTGTTTCACATAGTGGTTCGAAAGTGCAAAATTAGGTAAGTTCGCATTGAAATATGGACTGAGGAATTTCTCCCCTATCCCTTCTGTGGCTATGATATTTACAAACACCAACGATTTACTAAAAATTCGGTGCACACGCTATTCCTCTTAATTTATTAATTTTGTAGCAGCAAATGCGTAAGTAGTTAAGCCACCTTGGCAACATCTGGTTCCTGGATCTTTGATATAATAGTGAGATTGTGATTGTCGCCATGGTTAACAATCTATGCTTGGAGATGGGCAAGAGAGGGCATTTATCTTATTAGATCTTCTAGCATTAATCAGGAAGTGTTGATGATATAACCATGGGAACTGTCAGGGAAACTTGTGGGTTTGGTTTTTTAGTCAATGTACTCTTTTGTCACAGAGAGATCCCAGAAGATGACAGTGGGTGTCTGAAAATCCTTTTCTTAGGATCACTCTAGTAGGGTGACATTTTCCCCCTACACACCATCATTCATTGTGCCATGGTTATGAAGATGCATGGACATTTGCAGTTGATAGTTATTACTAGATTCCTCAGATTATCACTTGACTCTGAGTATATAGTTTCCCATTGCTTTCTCCCAATTAGAGAAAATAAACATATTTTTGGTTTGGGTTTTTAAATCCCAAGATTTTATAACACCATATAAGAGGGCAGTTGTAGGAGATAACATCATGGGCTGAGCGAAAGGGATACGTCTCATGCTGAGCGGGTTTTTTTATGAGCCAGGTTTGGAGATGGATGACTTCTTCAAAAACTTGCAGAAAAGGTTTGAGAAAGTAAAGTATAAAATGACATGGTTTTCACACCCACAAACACACACTCACATATGCCCTATGTGATTTTGACACTAGAGGAAAAACATTTTGGGATCCCATTGCCTCTCATGTTAAAATTATTGGGAAGAATAAAGGGTTGTTTAATGGGTTGCCTTTCCAAACTCCGGAAGCCCATTGGTGTGATATGTTGAGTGTGTCAAATAAGAAAGACTAGTGAGAGATGGGAATGAAATATGATAGGTATTTTTGTTGCCTGAGGTGTGATTGTTACTGATTGCTGTAGTGTTTTACGTCATCTTTAGAAATGGAAAATGCCACTGTGAGCTTCCCATCCCCTCTCGAAGAAAACAGAATGCCACGTTAGTTGGAAACTTTTCTAGCTTTTCTTCAGTGTCTCTTGAAAAATACATATGATCACGCCATGGGTCCTTCGGAAACCCACATCTGAAGATGAGAGAATGAATTACAGAAAGCTTTAAGATGTGAAGAGTCAGGAAGAACACATGTATTTGAGTCCATTTCTCTCCCTTAAATGATAGTTGTATTTTCTGAAGCAGAAACTATAATGATAGTATCTAGGCGAGAAACGGTTTGGGAAGGGAGGCTGGATATTTTTATTCCAAATGAAACTGGAATTGAATCTGGTGATATTTTTTCCCCTAATTCTCTAAAGTGCCTTCAAAAAGTGCCAAAATAAAATTATATATATATATATATATATATATATATATATATGTATGTGTGTGTGTGTGTGTGTGTGTGTGTGTGTGTGTGTGTGTTAAAATATCTATTTTTATTGAATCTTAGAACAAATATGTTGGGTACCTTGTGAGGAAGTCAAATCTCTTTCCCTTTGTTTTGATCAGATTTACTGCAAAATGCCTTTCAAGTGACTTAAGGTGAGGCCAGGCAACAGGGCCAGCCCAAGATGCTTTGTTTCCTGAGGCACATAACAAAATGCCCTCCTATTCCATTCTATATACAGAAGTCAACTGGACTGGGGAGTTAAATCATTCTCCAACCCTGATGGTAGAACCCCCTCACCCACAGTGTGACCCTGAAAGCAACAGGCTAGCTTAGGGGGGCATAGGGCAGGCTATTTGGACCAACATCTTGACTTGAGATGACCGCCTTGCACTATCTAATGGTAGAGAAGAGAAGTGAACTACCTCAGGTTTCCCACTACTTTTAAAACTAATTTTTCACCCACTGGGGCTCTGAGAGTTGCTGCAACCAGAGGAAAAGGGGCTCTAATGTAGTTTGAAGTGAGGAAGCATATATGGTGGAAGATTCAGTTCTACTTGACGTTTGCCCATGCTGTGCTTTAAACACCTCCTCACTTTATAGACAATTGGTATCTCTGCCAACATACCTCAACCAATTTTAGAATTTGTCTCAACTATGTATCCATTTACATCAGCCCCCACCTGGCATTCTCCTGATGTGTTGGACTACAACTCTCATCACCCTGGCTGTGGATGATGGGAAGCATAGTCTATCACATCAGGAGAGTGCCAGATTGGGGAATGCTGATCTATATCATCTTAAATAAACATTGGTGTGGGAAGAACCCAAGTTTAGGAGAAGAGCAGTAGTAAAATATTGAATGGGGTGACTGTCCCCAAATAAGCAGAGGTATTGTTTCTTTAAGAATTCTGAAGATGGCAGATGTTCCACAGGTGAAGCATGATGGCCTTGCATTGATGGATAAACACCACCTGATGAATGTTGCTCTGCTTCCGAGTTCTGCAGCACGCACACACACAAAAACCTTTTGCTCCTTTTGGAATATGATCACTCCACTCTCGAAGCAGGCAGATGCACTGGCAGTATTAATAATTACTGGTTACACACTTAGCTCAGCTGCCGATGGAAAGACAAACCAAGACACCCATTACAACCCTGGGGAGTAATTTACCTCCAATGTGACCCGACCTCAAAAAGGCAGCTACATCAGATGGAAAAGCCCAGAGAAATATGAATATTTCTATAACCTTTGTAAAATAATTCTAATAGTTAACCTCTCATAAAATCTAACTGATGTAATAATTAAAATGGGAAACCGTTGTGAGAGAATGGGAACTTGATACAGGCTTGCCAATGGATAGCACAGAAACACAAACAGATTAGCCCGCAGCCTTCTTGAAGAAAGGAATATATTATACCCTTCAGTGGAACCACCAGGGAAGAAGAAGTTACGAAACCATTGTCCCTTTAACATATTTCCTAGATTTGCCCACCCCACTTGTGCCATCCAACCGCTATGAGAAACAGATAATCAGAAATGTTAGCCAGGGATCTTCAGATTAGGGATGGGTTAGAAATAGGTTAGGTTTGTATTTTAATTCACAATTGATATTTACACTTCCTTGAATTTGGATGCAATTTGTAGTGGGTTTTTTTTTTAAGTGTATAATAAGGAGAAATGCATAAAGTAGGAAAATGTGGACCCCCAAATTTGTGCATCAGGGGAAAGTGTGCACAAAATACATTATTATTAGGTAGAAAGTGCACATTATATTAGGGAAATTTGCAGAAAAAGATTATATTTTGAAAATGCATACAAAAATTAGTCATGGGTGGACTTACTAACGAGGTGTAGATTTCATCAGTTTAATCTCAGATGAAAGTTCATTATTGTTCTGAGTTCTTATTGTGGGGAATGTGGAGTATGGGAAATAACAAGGTGGACACAAAATTGGGATTTAAACAGGGCCACATTTATTAATAGATCTGCAGAGAGGGAAAAACTAAGTGGGCATCTTCTCTAATCCGGCCTAATGCCATGGTTTTATCGGGTGAGACATTCATAGCCTGGGAGTGGCTCCACAACGTTCGCCATCTCCCAGGATTCCCCTTTTGGGGTAGGGAGGCCTTCTGTGTCAACCCCCCCTCATGCCATGGGGCTCCAAGTTGGTGAGGAAGGTTGGCCTCAAAGGTAACCCTTGGCACCGCCAGCTGGGCTGCAGGGCTCACAGCTGGGGATCCTCAGGAATTACCGATCACCACAACAGTGCCTCTGACTGCTCCCCTAACCTGCTCAAGATGCCTGTAGATACCTGCCTCTCATCAAATGTGACCAAATCGTTAAGAATGCCAAATCACCCTAATTATTTCTGCCCACCTGTCTTACAGTGTGAAGTAGGTGAAAAACTCATAACCAATGAAAGATTATGAGCAAAAAATTCCTACTCGCCCCCTCTAAAGGATGACCAGCAAGCCCACACTGCTTACAGGGAGGGAGGGAGGGAGCCGCGTTTCCAAGAGGAGAAAGAGGGGAGGGCAAGAGCCAATTTATGGGCTTGTATTCCCCCTCCCCTCTCTGTTGGCGCCACAGGGAGGCCACGAATGGTGCGCCTCCATGCCTCATCTCCCACCCCTACCCACAATAGCCTCCCCATGCCCAGGCTGCACCAGTCATGGACATAAGGCATTTTTGTATAGATGTGAACCACAACAAATGCACAGATGCCCTCCTTGCCCGCCAGCCAGCCAGCCAAGCCTGCATCATTTCCCTCCCATCCTCATCTTCCCTGAAATGTGTGCATGCACTGCTAGCAAGCACCTCTGACTTCACAGATCACATTTCAGTAGGGTGACCATATTTGGGAAACCAAAAAAGAGGACACCTAGTGTGTGTGTGGGGAAGCAGCTTTCTGAGTCCTGCAGAAAGTACGTTATTCCCCCGCCACCTTAAAGAACCCGATTGGAGTGGAGGAGGGGAAAGGATTTCATTCTGCACCACCACCATCCACTCCAATGGGGGCCTTTTCTATAATGTCCAGGAATGACCCACTTTCCCCTTTAAGACCTCAATTGGAGCTCGGGGTGGGGGAATGATGTGCCTCAAGAAAGCATGTCATTCCCTCCTGCCATGCTAATGGCAGCCTTAAAGAGGAAGGTGTGTCATTCCAGGACATTATTGAAAATTATAGAAAATCCCCCCTGACACCATGGAAAGAACAAAAACCAGGACAAATCCGGGGAAATCCTGACAGTTGGTCACCCTACATTTCAGCCAGCAGGCACTCCCTGTAATGCCCATGTGATGTGCCTGGCTTAGTCATATGACCATTCCAGGAAGTGCCTGCCAGGCTGAAACGTGATCTGTGAAGACAGCACTTGCTACAAGCATAAAAGACGGTTCTTTAAAGTAGTAAGACTTTTGTGCTCAGTGGCTGTATTCTCTGAGAGAGCATTTCAGCCCACCATGCCAAGGCACATCACATGGGCATTCCAGGAACTTTAGGTGCTCGTAATCAATCTCAATTAATGAAGAGTGGATAGCCATCGAAGTTCAGTAAACATACAAGCATTAAGAACACAGCAGATATGACTTGGGAGCCTCCTAATTCCATGTTGCCGGGATCATTAACAAAAATGCATACGTTTAGATAAAGCCACACAGAAATATTTTCATGTGCAGTAAGGGGGGAGGGGTGGACAAATTAAAAGAAACACATTGTGAACTGATGTGGAAAGATGTCAGAATGAACTTAATATAGAAAAAATGAGGAACTGGGTGAAATGGAAGTAGAAAAATTCGACCATCCCATGCACAAAGGAACAAAGAGGCAACATTTTGTTGAGAACACACCACAGCAGCTGGGTGTCTACTAGGCAAAAAAGAGAGATCTTTCCTCAGCGAGGAGTAGATGGGACGTGAAGTAGAACATAATATCCAAGCACAACCCAGGTGATGGATAATGGTATAGGCAGCTCCTGGAGAACATCCCAGGGAAAGGATATCATCTCTCTCAGTGCTGCTTCAAACCTTATATAGTTTCTATATGGAGACAACCTGGATGTGGGGGGAAACATGAACACCACCATGCATACAATAATTTATTTATTTATTCTGAGGTTACATTGATTGAAAAACTCCTGTGAGTACTGCCTGTCCAGGCTAGACATAGAATTTTTGGGTGGAGGAGTACTTACACCTTGACAAAGTGTCCAGGGCTTTTTCCTTCTTGTTTTTAGCTTAAAAAAGAAGCTACATTCAACTTCCATTCCTTATTAAACTGGGCCAGAATGCTCCTGGGAACAATGCTATGTAACATCTGTCTCCAAGGCATCCTTGGAGAGGGGTAGAGATGGTGGTAGGGCTGGTTTAATTTCAGTCACCCTGTGAAAATGCACTCCAGCTGAAAGGACCGCCCCTTCCTCCTTCCTGAAGATTTATACAACCTTAGGGGAGGGTTCTTATATCTCACCTGCTGAAATTGTACTCAAAAAGTTGACCAAATACTTTGACCCAGCATTAAGAAGAGCAGAGTGAATTATTACACAGGATGTTTGGTCTTCTTGTGTGGGCACCATGACCCTTAATTTAAGATGAGTTGCATATCAGCACCATTTTCTTTGTTCAAGTAAAAGAAGACAAAAATGGAAATAGACAATAAGGGAAAGAAACATGCACATACACACACATGTAGGGTGGTGGTGAAAGAATTACAAAATGGAGTCCAATTGTAGGGAGTCCAAAATGGAGTCCAGTTACAAAATGGAGTCCAATTGAACATTATTGGCGGAGGACATGGTTTCCACTCTTCAGTAGGATGGAAACATCTGCCCATTTTGGTTGCTCTCATTTTCTCATTTTTCCAGTCTTAAGTTTGGTTCATCTTGAACTTTAAGAATTTATCTGTTCTTAAGTTTGGTTCATTTTGTGCACATTTCTCCTAATATATGCATTTTTGTATGCATCTTTGCCTAAGATACCTTTTTTTGCAACTAGTTTTCTTACTATAATGCATACTTGAACATGTTATTCTCTAATACATGAATTTTTGTGTGCAATTCTTGATTGGAGATCTGTAGGATAATTGAGTTTTGGTTTTTACCTTGGTTCAAAAGTGTAAAATTAGGTAAGTTTGCACTAAACTGTGAACTGAATGAATGCATCTGCCAGCCCTACTCTTCAGTACCAGAAAGACTCATTTTCTGTTGCTCTAAGGGAATTACAGGGTATTACTATCTTTTGCCTAACTGGTTTAAATTCACAATGACAAAAAACTTGGAGGGCAGCCTGAATATGCACAGGAGACTTGCTGGGCAGACAATGACGCTATGCAAACGGCAGCTTGAAACACAGGTTATTAGCGAGTGAGGACAGAGGACTTTGACCTACAGTCAGAAGAGGGAAGCCAGTTCCAGAAAGTATGGGAACTGTGGCCAAAAACAATCTTTGGGAGCAACAGTGGTACAGTCAGCACCTTAGGAGGTGAATCCTGGTCCAAAGGCAAACACAGCAGGTGAAATGGAAGGAAATGCACAAATGGGGAGTGTGTGTGTGTTTTTAGACAGCTTGACTTTGAAGGAAGCAGTAATTTATGTGCAATCATGAGGAAAGCCTCTGCTGGAAACAGGGAAATTGGGACATTTTCATTGCCAGTTTCATTTAAAGTTTCATTTATCAGTTTCATTTCATTTAAAAAGCAGCACTTCACATTCCTTTGGGAGCTGTGAAGTTCTGTTCCAAAATAAACAAAAGCCCCGAACAGGTTTTACAGACCAATATTTACCTGGTTAATGTGTAACAAGCCTTTCATTTTCATTGAATTCGTAATGTTAAAAAACAACAACCCAACAACCTTTTAGTCTAAACTTTAAAGACTGTGGAAGAAGAGGAATATAGTTGGAGTGAAAAGCATGCTTGTCCGCTAATTATTAGCATTTGAGGACATGACTGGTATGGGTGGGTGAGAAATTACTTTCAATTAGTGTTTAATAAGAATTTACCAAAATTCACACATTTCTTCAAATGCGGGAGGGAAAGAACTTAAGATTTAAAAAAATCAGTTTGGGAGAAACCCAGACTGGCAGAGGTATATCCATCCAGGCCCAGGCCTTTCAGTGCTTCTCTCTTAAAAGTCTGGTTTTGAATCCCTTGGGGTCCAACCATGTTAATGCTTAATTAGGGTTGCCAACTCTTTCTCCCCCCCCCCAAGAGGCACCTTATGTTTAATAGCTGCATGGCACACAGGTACAACATGGCCCTCTCCATGCTGGGAATAGCTGTACCTCTTGGATTTGGCTGGTACAGATGGATGACAATTTTGCTTCTGTTTGTTTTTGGTCAGAATTTACCAAAATATCAAGAAGAATTTGGGATTTAAAATTTTTGCATGTAGGAGAAAGTGAAGCTGACAGATTCACTAATGGAAAAGTGACAGTAGAGAGAATGTAAGATTGAGTTGGGGAAGACTGATGTGGGATATTTCCTGCTTTATATCTAGGGATATTGGAGGAATCTGTTTGGGGGCAGAGCTCTGTGGGTCTTTGCCAGCTTGGCCCCTTGGACTCTGGCTCATGCATCCTTGAGCTTGCTTAACTTGTCGTGGACATGTTGGGCAAGCTAGTTGTTTTCTGCTTTTATTTATATAAGTGCAAATCATAATTTGATCAAAATTGCAGGAATAATTAATGGAAATCATGATTTGTGCAAAATGATGACTGTAAATAGCACAATTTGCACAAAACTGCAGGTGTAGATGGTTTAATTAGACAATTTATACCTGTAGTTTTGCACAAATTGTGCTATTTACAGCTGTGATTTTTCACAAATTGCCATTTCTGTAAATAGTTCTGTGATTTTGTGCAAATTGCAGCTTGGGCAGCTGGCTGTGGAATGCTGGAAGTTGCAGGATTTTTTCCTGTCTATATATGTTGTTTAATTGTTGTTTGCCAAGAAGGGAGGAAGGGAGGGGTGAAACATGATAGGTTAATGCTTGTTCATATCTTTGCATATCAAGATGAGATACAGTATGTATGTCAGAACCATACCACCCTGGTCAGTTTTAGAATTTTTATGGTTAGAACCTCTTCCCAAATGGATGACACTTGGTTCTTGACATATTAGAATAAATAACTCCCCTCCTACAATCTTGGCTGCTAGAGAGGTGTGGCATATAGTATCATGTCAATTACAGTTTGATCCATTCTCTCATGCAAAATTGACTTTATGGGGAAATCCAGATTTAAGAATTGGAAAGAAAATGTTTTTGTGGAGGACATGGACAGATAAGATGATTTTTACTTTGGATCCATTAATAAGTCCAGACAATGAGTTTAATATTTTCTGATTTATGTGTTAAATATAATTTACCCAATGCAGCTGAATGGGAATACTTGCAATTGCACCACTTGCTGGAATCCAGGTTTGGTCCAGCTGTTTTTACAGCTTCAGAGCCTCCATTATTGTTAGAAACACTTAAAGCAGCTAAACAGACACGTTGACCCACAACCCATATATATATATATATATATATATATATATATATATAAGCATTTAGTAGTAGTAAATAAATATGACACCCATGGTTTAAGACAGGATTGGAATAGAGAATTGCCTAATGCGTTCGTTCATATTTTGCCTAATCAATGGATTGTTGCTTTAGAGTCTGTATCTGAAGCTTCTATGGATCTAAGGATATGTTTTATTCATAAAAAAATCTTGTTTCGGGTCTATTGGACTCCACAATGTCTTTTCAATAAGGGTTTGTCCTTTTCAATAAGGGTTTGTCTAACTTACACTGTTGGACATGTAACACACCTAATGCTTCTTTAGTTCATATGTTTTGACAATGCCCAGTAATTGCCCACTTTTGGGACGACATTATAATAAGGATAAACTTTGTAGCGAAACAATTTTTAATATGGAATGATGTGCATGTCCTCCTACCTACCTGCTTCCTGGAAGTTAACACATGGTCAGCGCAAGTGGATTTTCAGAGCCCTTATGACAGCTAAAAGACTTATATTATCACTTTGGAAGGAAAAATGCTCACCTTCCATAATGCAATGGATTGAATATTTAACAACGCTATCAACATTTGAATAGGTGTTATATAGGCGTGACTTGCGAGTGGATAAATACATGGCTATATGGTCTGCCTTTCTTTAAACCTATGCATAACTCTCTCCTGTTTTTTTAATGATGAAAAATGATGATATATGTAACATAGGTTTTTTTTGTTTTTCATGATATATTTTGTTCTGTTTTGTTAATATTCACAGTGATGATGATAATAATAATAATGAACCAATCCATTATTTTTAAACCTTTCTTGATAATTACCGACATGTGGAATGACCGCCATCCTATCTTATCAGGCTAGATGAGATGAAGTATCATTCAAGATATGTCTGATAGGATAAGTGCTGTGGAAATTATTACTTTCATTCCAATGTTCCATTTCCCTGTATAAATGTGGCTTTGAATTAATGTGCTTCGTATACTGTGAATATTCTAATTAACATCTTTATTGTTGCATTCTTTGTTTCATGGAATTCAATGCCTCTGTGACACATTTGTAGGGAAGAATAACAGGTTGTAATAAACAGCAACAACAATGCTTGTCTCACTTATGTCCATCATTGTGCTGTGGTATTTGTCATTAAGTCTCCTGGCTTCCTTATTTCCAAGGGTAGCTTCACGTTTCTTTGAAGGTCCATTCAGCTTTGGCAAAGGAACAGCTAATGGACTCCTCTATGTCATGGGATGCCCTTGACTCATTCAGTCAACACCATTCTGCTGAGGATTATCAAAGGCAGCCAGGAGACAGATGTCACAGTTTACCCTTTGTTCATACAATTTCCTTTGCCCTCTTTTATCGTTACTTCTGATGACAAGATGTGTTATTGCTTGTTGAATAACCAGTGCTATGGTTACTTGGTAATAGTGTGTGTGTGTGTGTGTGTGTGTGAGCGTGAGCAAATAGGAACTGTTCAGCTGTGAGGCCAAATTTCCTAAAATAATTAGAAGCATTTTCTGAGTGTAATGGAGGAAGCAGCTATTGGAGACATACCAGGGGTCACTTCATAGAGACAGTAATCTCTGTTAGGTGTCTAAACATACTTTCATAAAAAGAGAAAGATGACAAATATAAACTACTCTAGTCAAACCATGTAGGTATTCATCAAGTGTATTTAAGTATTAAACTGGAATTCTATTTATTTTTAGAATACAAAACACTCTCATCGAAGTGTTAAGGGTTGCATCAGCACATAGCTAAACAACTTCCTGGGGAAAATGTTATTTGCCATGATTTATCGTGAAACTCAGGAGTGAATATTTAAAAAGAAAAAGTCACAGGCAAGCTAAATAGTCAGACGTTACTTTAAATCAGGGGGTAGGGAACCTGTGGCACCCTAGATGTTGTTGGACTACAACTTCCATCTTTCCTTACCATTGGCCAGGCTGGTTAGTGATGATGAGACCTGAAGTGTAAAACGCCATCTGGAGTGCAATTGGTTCCCATTGCCACCTTTAAAGAAAAGAGTAAAAACACATGATTTTATTGCAATTTATCCGTTTAAATATTTGCATTGTACTCTTTTTTTAAAGTGTTGTATGGCATTTTTAATAGTTTGTAATCTCCCAAGAGAACATTAGTTATTAGGAAGAGTAGAAATATGATTGATAGATAAATAGACGGATAGATAGGTAAGTATTGATCATCTCTGTTTTTATGGATTTTATTTCATATGTTCTTTTTGCTTTTTATTGTATCAACTTTGGCCATGGCTACACCTATGGGTCTGGCGCGATGGAGGAGGGAGATTCTTGCGATATTGTTATTGCAAGATCTCTCCCTCTGTCTACATGCGGCGTGCAACATCCTAGGAGGAAGAGGATGTCGCACCCACCATTTTTTCTTAAAGGAGAAGGAGTGCACTAACACTCAATCACAAAATGTAAGTGTTGTTGTTTTTTTAAAAATAAATAAATATCGGCTCACCACACCCCACCCCTGTGCCTGGCTCCTGGCTCCTTGCAGTTAGTCGCGAGGAGCCGGGACAACTCGCAACGCCCACCCACACATTCTGTGGTCTCAAGATTATCCTGAGAGAGTGGAAAAAGCAGGAAAAAAGGCTATGCTGATATTCTGGGGAAAGGAAGGAATCATCCTTCTCTGCTCCTGGGATCCCCTCATGTGAATGCACAGGGATGATCCCAGGGTGATCCCGGGGATATTGGTAGATATCTAGCCATGGCCTTTGTGTGGTTTTCATCTTGTATGCCAACTTGAGAGAGTTTATTCTTAGAGGGAGCCTAAAAATAATTTTAAATAAAATAAAGAAAGAGATGTGATAGAAATTCTGCCCCCCTTTTTCTGATGAATTGCTACAGAGGGAAGTCATTTCTTGTGGTATTTGGGTACTATTTCTGATAAGGCCCTATCCTCCTGCCTGCTATCTGTACCTTAGATGGAGGCAAGATACAAAGCAGGACCTCCTCTGAAGACCAACATCTGAGAAGAAATTCATACAGAGTTACAGCTAACACTGTCTTGATTCTCAGGAATACATGAGCAAACTAATGGTCCCAATACCAGCAAAAAAAGTCTAGGAGGAGATGTGAAGCATTTCCTGTTTCTCAGATTTTACCCTTGCAGTCCTAATAACCAACAAATCTATATTCATATTTTGGGATGTATACATCTTTTGAGGAGCACAATGTTCATGAGATGGTGAGTTTTACTGTACGCTTCACATTGCAGCCAAAGAATGAGTCAATGATGATCCAATGTTTCAATTGTTGTTGTTGAAATAATGGGCTGAAGTTACAGGAAGCCAGATTCCAGCTGGACATCAGGAAAAACGTCCTGACTGTTAAAGCAGCACGACAATGGAACCAGTTACCTAGGGAGGTTGTGGGCTTTCCCACAGCAAGACAATCATCTGTCAAGTATGCTTTAGGGTGGATTCCTGCATTGAGCAGGGGGGTGGACCAGATGGCTTTGTAGGCCCCTTCTGAATCTTCTATTCTATGAGTCTATGGTTGTTGTTGTTGTTGCTTTATTCACTTCTCAAATTGAAGACACCCCTCTCAACCAAATTTCCTGAGGTGATATCTTTACAATGTAGGGCACTTCCAATATCTGGAGGTCTGCAGTGAAAGTAGCACAGACCACCTTATAATTCCCCCATCTTTTCAGTTGCCTTTTTCTACAACAACAACAACAACAACAACAATTTTATTGCAGTCAATAGTCCATTCCAGCAAAATTTACATACAAAAGGGCTGAGCATACAGTTAGCTATTAAAAATCAAGTAATCATAGAGGATCTAATAGAAATGGAGTGTGCAAGAAGGGGGGGCAGAAACCCCATCATTTTGTTTCTCCATTTGTCTTGGAGTATGCAAGGAGGGTGGTAGGAACCACATCATTTTGTTTCTCCATTTGTTTTTATTTCAAAAGTATTTTTTCTTCATTTGAATTCTATTCTTCACATTGATCTTTCATTATTAGTTCATTAATTTTCATATTCCCATTCTTTTTTTTATTGATTTCCGTTTAAAACATAGTTAAAAATATCAAACACAATACAAATATTTGAAGGAATAAAATATAACATAATGTAAAACAATAAATAGCACAGGAATTGATTAAACAATAGATGCAAAAAGATGTGCAAAAGTTTGAATGTTGTAGAAATGAAATAGATGTATTACTCTATCCCTAGTATCTGGCAATTTCACTGCTCCCATCCCTGTGATCTTTCTGAGAATTGTACAGGGTACAGCTCTGTTCAGTAGTCCACAGTGCATAGAAGCTATGCATGAGAAAGGGGGGCTATGTGGGTGATAAAATATGGAAGCTGTTAGCTGTGAATCATATTCAGCAGCTGCTCAGCTCCTATTAGAGTACGACCAGCTAACTTACTCACTAGCATGAGGGGAAGGCCTGTAGTTGGAGCAGCACTAACTCCAGGGGATGAAGTAGTGGTACTCTCTGTGGGGGTAGTGGGTAGGCAAGGCATCAATCTTGGTGGGCCCTATTGGGGTATATGAGCCCTAGCAAATATCCAATATGCAGAGTGCTGGCACTGGGCATGAGTATAGAAGATGTATAGAGCTGATTGTAAAAGGAAGTGCAATTCTGCCATGCCCGGCACAGCCTGGGCGTGGGGAGGCCTTTGAGGACAGGGGAGAAAGAGGAGATGTGCCCACCAGCCATAGGCTAAACAAAGTATGGTGCCACCAGGCTGAGAGGCGTCTAAATGGGTATAAAAAGGAACTCACTGCTCTCGGCCTCCTCTTTGTTTGCACGCCTCCCCCCCTGTAGGCACTGTGAGCTTGCTGGTTCCCATTAGGGGTCCAAGTAGGAATTTTTTACTCATGTTCTGAATTGCTCATGAGGGGTTTTTTGCCTACTTCACACTGCAAGACAGCTAGAGAGTATTAAATAGGTTGATTTGTTGATTCACAATTTGGTCACATTTGTTTATAGGTGGCTAGGTATGGGCAATCCAGAGAGGGATTAGGATTGGTGAACATTCACAGGCACTGTTAGGGTGACTGGTAAGTTCTGAGGCTCTCAGCTTTGAGCCCCGTGGCCTAGCTGGGAGATAATGGAATGCTTTAAATTTTTTGTACTGTACTGAAAATTCTTTTCCTCGGGTTTTACCTTTGAGGCCAACTCTACTCACCCACTTTGAGCCATACAGCCTGAGTTGGGGGTGACACCGGAAGGTCTCCCGACCCCATAAGGGGTAGGCCCGTGGGGAGGGCCAATGCTGCAGAGCCAATCCACGGGCCATGAATGTCTCACCCAACATAGATAGGCCTGTTTCAGGCCTTACTGGATGCCCTATAGGATTCACCCCCTTTGCAGATCTTAAATAAATGTGGCCCTATTTAAATCCAACTGTACACATCTCATCTCTTATTTATTAACCCATGCTCCACAAAGAAGTAGCATTGGGTTCTATTCAAAGTTAATATAAGTTAACTCCCATTCATTTCAATGATTCTACTCTGGTGAGGACTAACATTGGATCCAAGCCACTATCTCCATGTGTGTCTGTGCTGTGCTCTTTCCTAATGGCATTTGATCATGAAATGGAGGAAGATAACCTTTTTTTTTTTTCAAGCATGAATGGGACAATATTACTATTATTAGTGTCTTCTTCTCCCTGACATGGAATTATCTTCTTGAATCTGCCTTTCACTATCAATCCAAAACAAACAAACAACAAAACAAAACAAAAAACAGTTTTCCTGTAAATATGTGCCAGAGCTGTGAGCTATAAAATGTCACTTCCTTTTTTTCATTTTAAGGAATGCTTCTAAACTTTAATGTAAAAAGAGGGTACACATGGTATTAGTGCACAAAAAGATAGCTTAGCTTTGCCTGATGAATCTTAGGCTCAGTTGTGGAAGTTGTAATTAGTTTCTGAATAATATAACCACCAGAATAAATCATATTCCTTCAAATAACAAGTAAAATCACACAACATATATTGCAAATGAAATACATAATGCAAACTCTGCATGTTTTTGTACATTTACTTTAATTTGTATGCTGTATCCCAACTTGAGCAAAATGGGTATTTTAAAGAAGGGGGATATTTTCCAGAAACTGAAATAAAGGAAGAGAAGACGTGATGCATGAGAGAAGTACTGTGGCAACTGTGTGTAAGGAATCATAGATAAATAAATAGGGACTTGGGCCCAAGGAACGTGTGCTGAGTAAAGAGTTCATGAAGTGTACAATTCTGGTGTACTGGCAGAAATCTGGCAACGCCCAACAGCATGTTTGGCGCGGGCCAGCCGTTGCATTTGGGGAGGAGTGAAATGAGCACCTCTCCCCAGCAACAGGAGTTCGTCTGCCCAGCAACTGGGCCACGTGATTGCCAGGTGGGGCTGCTTGATATAGGCAGCCCGCACTGAGGTTTGGCCTCTTTCTGGTCGCTGACTGTGATTGAGCAGTCAGCACAGGAGCGTTTGGCGGGCTTTCTCGGCAGCAACCGGTTGTTTCCTTTTTCCTCGGGCGGCAGCGACTTCGCAAGAGCGGCGGCGAGGGACAGCAACACAGCCGCGGAGGCCCTTGCGGCCGCAGCAGCTTGCAGCGCTGTTGCTGCTGGGAAGAACACAGTGGAGGCTGTTGATCGGGCCTTTCAAGTTTAAGCCCAGGAGGGCTGCGGTTTGAATTTTGGCCTTTTGGAGGGGGAATAATAGCGTGGGGGCAGCGCGTGCGTGGGCTTACTCGGCGCGCAGAGTCCAAACCCAACGAAGCTGATTTCCCCCCACCCAGTCTCCTTAACAGCAAACCGCCTTTAGCGGTATTCAAACCCCCCCCCCGCCCAGGCCCCCTTTTGAATTGTGCACCAATTAGACAGGTTTCCGGGGATAGCAGGGCGGGGTACTAAGCGCAAAGGAGCCTACCACTTTGCTGAAGTTAAGCAGGGTGGGGTTTGCTCTGAGATTAGGTAGCAGATCATTCCCAACGAAGCATATTCCCCCCCACCTTGTCTTCAATAGCAAGCCACGTGTAGCCCAACAATCAACCCTCCCACCCAAACCCCTTCTGAATTGCTTAGCTAGTCTCATTAGCTGATAATTGTGGTCAGGGTCCCAGGGAATAGCCGGGTGTCAGGGAACAGCCTGTATACACTGGAGCCAGCCACTGTGCTGAAGCTAAGCTGGTTTGGGTCTGGTCAGACATTGGATGAGGGTACTAATTGGAGAGTTCAGAAGTTTCAAAGAAATTTGAGGCAGCTGGGTCCTGATTTACTAGTTATTCAGGCAATTTCTGCAATACTATTAAAGCAGCCTGACACCTAATATGCCTCCCAAGAAGGGGTTGGGGGGCAAGAAGGGCAAAGGAAGAGCTAGGCCAGTGGCGGCTAAGAGGCCCCCACCACAGCATGTGTCTTCCTCGGACGAGGAAGAGTCTGACATGCAACAGGTGCTATGGCGCCTTGCGGCTTTAGAGCAGGACAACGCAACGCTGCGCGAGCAGCTGCAGGCCAAGAAAGCTAAACTTTCCAGGGCAAGACAGAGCAATGTTGCTAGTGTGACACACTCTTTTTCTCCTAGCCAATCTCAGTCTGCGATTGAAGACAGAACAGCAAGTGAACCACAACCTGCCACGCCTACTGGAACCAGCACTATACCTAGTACTGTCGGAACCACGCTGGCAGTGCAAGCCACACCCGAGGCCTTGAATACTTCTCACAGTGAGTGTTCTAATTACACCACACCAACATCACATCCATGGCCTTCATTTGGACCCTGGGGAGTGCCCTCTTGGGCCCTGGGCCAGATGTGGCCTTTCTCTAATCCCATCGAGCAGGACGAGGTAAGCGACCCCAGTCCCCCACACAAGATAACAACTGATGCATGTACCCAGGTTTGGGTTGAGGCGGATAGGAACACTCCTAGTCAAACCTCTGCAAACAAGAGTAATCAGTGTGAGGCGGGAGCAGTGGACAAGACCAGTAGTGGTGCGCAGCCCCCTGCACAGGCAACGCAGACCGAAGTTAGTCAAGCAGCCGTAGTTGTGAGCGACCCATATGCCTCTGCTAAAGGTTCGCCGGTACCGTATGGGGCTATATCCACTCCTGTGGGATAGAATCATAGAATCATAGAATAGCAGAGTTGGAAGGGGCCTACAAGGCCATCGAGTCCAACCCCCTGCTCAATGCAGGAATCCACCACTTACTCCCTGCTACCAAAGAAAAGATTTGGAAAGGTGAATATGTTAATATCTTTTCTTTGTTGTTTCGTGAAGAGGAGAAGCCAGATAAGGAAAAAGAAAGCGAGAGGGACCAGGAGGTTAATAGAAAGAAGAAAGTGGAAAGAACCTGGGCCAATTGGTTGGCAGGTTATATCATTTTCATGGGGTTGGCTTTGCAGAAGCACCTGGATAAGGCTTCAGTCCTAATCAAATACTTGGACATAATTTATAGGTGCTACGCGGAATACCTGGGGCCTGCTTGGCTGGCCGATGAGGAGGCTTTCCGTCTCAAAGCAGTGTACGCGCCTGAATTGAAGTGGGATGTCAAGGAGCCGGAGTTATGGCTACAATTTATGACGCCTGCGAAACCAATCCCTGGTGAACGAGCCAATAGCGGACATATTCTTTCCAGGCCGGCGAGCTCCGCTCTTAGCCGGAGCCCTGCCGGCCAGTCGGTTCAACCCCGGCTGTTTTGCTGGGAATTCAGTTCCAAGGGAAGCTGTGCTAGAACACAATGCAGATACAAGCATGAGTGCTCCCTATGTGGAGTGCCGCACTCTTATTCAGCCTGCCCACGATTGCGTGGGGTTAGACCAGGTAAGGACTCATTCCAAGCAAAGAGGAATGCCCAAGGAACTGCTCTCAGAGGGACCCAGCCCGGTGCTGGTGGGAGCCCTAACTGAGCTGTTGCGTGGCTACCAGCCCGAGCATGCTCAATTTTTAGTTGCGGGTTTTACTTTGGGCTCCAGAATCCCCTGTCAAGGCATTAAACTCCCATTTTTCTCCAGGAATCAATCATCCATTATTGGAATGGAGGATGTGGTTCTTGAGAAAATCAACAAAGAGGTACGAGCTGGAAGGGTCCTTGGACCCTTCAAGCATCCCCCCTTATCTTTGATGAGAATTTCTCCTTTGGGAATTGTGCCCCAAAAGGCCCCCGTGGAGTTCCACCTAATTCATAACTTGTCTCATCCATTGGGTGAATCGGTGAATGATGCCATTCTCGACGAACTGTGCTCTGTTCATTATGTGTCCTTTGACAGTGCAATACGGTTAGTAAGGCGCTGTGGCAAGGGAGCGCTGATGGGCAAATGTGATATTAAATCCGCGTTTAGGTTTTTTACCCATTCACCCAGATGATTTTAAATTTCTTACCGAGGGCCCAACCACGGCTTTATCATTCCTTGGCATACTTATTGACTCCAACCGGCAATCCTGCAGTTTACCTCCGGACAAGTTGGACGCAATGAGGGAATTGATAGAGTCCATGTTGTTTGCGAAAAAGGTGACGCTGCTGCAATTGCAGCAGATTGTGGAGCACCTTAATTTTGCATGCAGGGTAGTTGCTCCAGGCAGAGCCTTTTTGAGGCGTTTGTGTGCAGCAATGAAGGGTGCTGTGCGGCCCCATTATAGGATTAGGGTTTCTAGGGATATGCGAGCCGACGTGGAAGTTTGGCTCTCATTCCTGCAGGGCTACAACGGAATTTCTTTCTACGAGCATTTGCCGCGACATAACATTTTTGGAGCTGTTCCCAATTGTCGTCGCGGTTTGGCTATGGGCTGAATCCCTCTCATCAGCTACGGTGCATTTTTGGTGTGACAACATGGCAACCATCCATGTGGTTAATACCCTTTCGTCCAAAAATAGCCGGGTGGTGAGGTTAGTGAGGGCGATGATTTCACGTTGCTTACAATACAACGTATTTTTTATGCTCGCCATGTACCTGGTCTGGATAATGGAATCGCTGACGCTTTGTCATGTAACCAGATGTCCAGATTCCGGGAGTTAGCACCAACAGCCAGGCGGCATCCAGATCCTATGCCCAGGATGATTTGGGGTCTTGGAGAGCCGAGGTGGTCGAGGCTATGAGGATGTCGGTGGCTCCCAGAACCCGTATTATGTACGAGAAGTCAGGTAGGGAGTTCAGCGCTTTTAGAGCTACCCGAAGAATGACCCAGACCTGGCCTATACCAATAGACCACAGAATTCTGTGTGGCCCTGCATCGAGATGGGTTATCCACCAGGACAATAAGGGGTAGATTAGCTAGCCTATCCTTTGAAGCCAAATTGCAAGGATTTGAGGATGCAACTGCAGATTTCAGAGTCCGCAGAATGCTGGAGGGTTGGACTAGAGCGCACCCGCTTAAACCAGATGGGTGCCTGCCCATTACGCCTGACATATTATTAGGGCTTAACGCCCAATGGCCCAAACTATGTAGTTCTAATTATGCACAGTCCATGTTTCACGCCGCTGCGTTAACTGCATTTTGGGGGGCATTTCGCATTAGCGAACTTGTGGCATTTTCCAAAAAGGAGAAGGCCGGGAGAGCTTTCCAATGGAGTGACTTGCATTTGGAAAATGATAAGGCACAGCTACACCTCAGAAGCTCAAAGACCGACCAAAAAGGTCGGGGTGTGTGGGTCACACTCGCGTCAGCTGCCAGGGAGGAAATATGTCCAGTGGCGGCTTTAAATGTTTTTGCTGCGTGCAGAGGAACCACACCAGGTTTACTATTTAGCCACAGTAATGGGGAGCCACTTACCAAATATCAATTCTGGGCTATCACCAAGAAAGTGCTAGCTGGAATTGGTTTAGGTCAAATGCAGTTTGGCACGCATTCCTTTAGAATTGGGGCAGCATCCACAGCTGCAGGATGCGGCTTCAAGGAGGAACGAATACAAGCAATTGGCAGGTGGAGATCCAAGGCCTTTAAGACCTATGTGAGGTAATAGTGGGCCGTTTCCTGCATGTTAATAGTTGTCGTTTCCTTATCAGATGTGTGGCGAAGACTTGAGCCCATAAGAATTGTTATTTGTGGACACAGTATGGTGTTCTGGGCCGGCAACAGAGCGTCCGGATCATCTGCGGGTGCACAGTTGGGACTGTCTCCTGAAGCTTACTGTCCAATGGCTTGGACGCAGAGGGTTGAGATGGGGCAACCTCTTGCACTTGTTAATTTATGATGGAGTCGTACAATGCCCGCCTCAGGTGTTAGTGGTGCACCTAGGGGGTAACGACTTAGGTCTTCTGAAAGGGAAAGCCCTTATACTACAGGCCCAGGATGACTTCAGGTTCTTGTGGGAATGTTGGCCAGATACAAGTCTCGTATGGTCCAACATGCTACCTAGGCGCCAATGGCACGAGGGGCTCGATATCAAGGGTTTAAATAGGGCTGTGAAGAAGGTTAATAGGGAGATGAGACTGTTCTTGCAGGGCAGAGTGGGATGGGTCATCCCGCACCCTGACATTGTGGTACACAGACAGGAACTTTATCGGGCAGACGGCGTACACCTCTCAGACGTAGGAAATGATATTTTCCTACGAGATCTTCATGTGGGTCTGCGGGACTGCTGCCTGTGGTGGGGGAAGAGGACCTAAGCCAAGGCTTGGTCCACTTCATTGGCAGGGATGTGCGGGAATTGTAAGCGTCACATAGGGATGGTAAGCGCACTGGCACCCATTCGGGGTGATAGGCATATCCAGAGGGCCTGGTCCAGGGGGCTTCGAGGCTCACGGGCCGGGATATGGAATGCCTTTGGTTACCCACCCCATTCCATCTACTTCCTGTCGTTATGACGGGGAGTGGGGGTGGAACAGGGTAGTAACCCCACACTTAACAGTGACGGAGAAGGGAGCAGCCGGAGGGACCGGCTGCTCACTTCAAGTGTGCCTTGCCCTGAACAACAGGCCAGGTGGCCTACCATAGATACGAATTCCCGCACAGTCACATGAAGATCCAGGGAGGGATGTTACACCAAGTCAATAAAGAGGCCCAAGTTGAATCCAGCAAATGTGTCTGTGTCTTATTTATGCTTCCTTCTCCAACACGCAATCAGAGTTCTAGTGAGCCAATAAGTTCAGCCAACAATAATGTCCTCAGGAACATGGAAGGAAATTTTACAGGAACAGACAAATGTATAGTCAATGGGAAGACTAGGATTGTGAACATCAGGGAAGCAGTGTGATTTACATAGATTGGAACTAAGGACAAAAGCTGCCCTGTAGACAAACCAGAAAAGCCAGGATCAATGGGGTGTCGCCCAAAGCCAGAGGCATGAATGGAAGCACAGTCCGGAAGTACATAGCAAGATTTTAATGACCATGAGATAGGCTCCATTGACAGCCCCATCTAGTGGTTGAATTATAGCACAACACTGAGCGTACACAATGGGAGATCCCACAATTTCCCAAATAACACCACAGTATCTCTAGGTCGCTGTTTTTAAAGCAAAATTTCCAGGGGATAGCATGGGAGATGTTCAAATGTTGACGACACTGTGTAACAGACTAACGGACTAACAACTTCTGTGAATGGCCAATCATGAGTGTGCAATAAATCTCTCATTTAGAGAAGCTTCATGTCAGATCAGTTGGAGCTGTAGCACAGGGCTTGGCAACCTTTCCCCCCACCTGTTGATGGCATATCTTTTTTCTGTTGAGGGACCTCAAGGTTAATCTGTCAGGGGCTTCATGTTGGAGGTGGGCAGGGCTGAAGCCAGCCGTTGGCAGGGCCAGAGCCCAGAATGGATCACCACTGTTGTCTACCAACATTTCTCTCTCTCTCTCTCTTTTCCCAAGCAGTGGTCCACCAAAGAAGAGACAGAGAGCTGTTGCATGAGATCTGAACTGATTGTGTGTATTTTATTGTCTTGTATTTTATGGTTCTAATTGTTGTGAATTGTCCAGGAAACTCTGGTGGTTCGGCAGTATATAAATGTAATAAATAAAGAAATAATTTATTCAGGGGGCTTTTGAAATTAAGCCATGGGCCGCAGATTGCACACCCCTGCTCTAGCAAAAGCATGAGGGTCACCACTCCCCAGTGTCCAGTAACTATAATATAGCTGATCGAGCTGACCTGTAAGAAAGAACAGAGCCTGGTGATTGAGCTGGCTGCTGGATTGAAGGATGCTGCTCCAACCCTGCTCGCATGATGGAGGTGCATCATTATGACATGTTGACACACAGTAAGTGAGTGTGTTGTAGATTTGCATTACATGTGCAGGGGGATAGAAGAAACTGAAGCACAATGTATGTCTAGAGATTATCTATCTAATGCATGTTTGACTAGGGACAAATATATAGAATGTTGACCATAGGGAGAAAAAAGAAGTAAAGCTATTTTTCTTTCTTTTTAAAAAAAGTGTAATAGAAAATTTGATGAATGCTTCAGTTAAAGAGGCCTAAAATTATATCTGGTATTTGCAGTCTATATGACACAAAAGAGATCCCCTTCTTTTGCAGGAGGGAGGGTGCTGATTCTATTGTTGAGTGAGCTGATTCCGTGTTCCAAGGATAACTTTCCCCACCATAGCTCATGTGCCAAGCTTCCTTCAGTTCTTTGCATTTCCATAATAATGTGCCCTGGGAACATATCCTACTCCCCAAAGTAATACTCTGTAATTAATGGGCTGTTCGAAATATGCTGTCTCCTCCTGCCCGTCCAGACCTGTTAATTGAAACTGAATGGGGAAAATTAGGTTTAAAAATGTGGTTGAATTCAGCTAAGATACTAAGAAGCAGACTCCCCCTTGCTTCTCTTGCCTCCCCTGCCCCCCCTTCCCAAGTGATTTCAGAAGGAGCCTTTTCAACCGTGAGACATCAGCAGTGTGGTTCTACTTCTTCTGTGATGGATTTCCTGACAAAACAGTGCCGTTCATATCAAATTCACATGTGGAGCCAGTCCTGATTCAATGCTCCTACTGAACCAGTGGCACTAATGAGCACTAAATCCCAGATTCCCTTCAAACATTTTCCTTCATCAGAACCAAGACCATGGGTATGAAAACAAAATACTGGAAAGCTGTATTTGTGTCAGTAGAGCAACACCAAATATTACCCCATTCCAATTTTGGGTTGTGAGGGGTTGTTTTTCCAGGGGAGGGGAGTTCTGAAGAAAAGCCTACCTTCTGAGAATATTTTTTTCCATCCTGTTCAGTGCCATTGCTTCTCCAATTTGTTTATTTATTCATTATGTTTTTATACTGCCCAATAGCTGAAGCTCTCCAGGCGGTTCACAACAATTAAAACCATAAAACGCAAAACAATAATTTTTTTGTTGTTGTTTATTCATTCAGTCGCTTCCGACTCTTCATGACTTCATGGACCAGCCCACGCCAGAGCTTTGTGTCGGCTGTCGCCACCCCTAGCTCCCCCAAGGTCAAGTCTGTCACCTCCAGAATATCATCCATCCATCTTGCCCTTGGTCGGCCCCTCTTCCTTTTGCCTTCCACTTTCCCTAGCATCAGCCTCTTCTCCAGGGTATCCTGTCTTCTCATTATGTGGCCAAAGTACTTCAGTTTTGCCTTTAATACCATTCCCTCAAGTGAGCAGTCTGGCTTTATTTCCTGGAGTATGGACTGGTTTGATAATACTACAAAATAAAAATAATCAAAGAGAAGATAGCAGGAAAAAAAATAGAGATACAGTATCAGATAAAAACAAATGCCCAGGAGAAGAAGAAGAAGAAGAAGAAGAAGAAGAAGAAGAAGAAGAAGAAGAAGAAGAAGAAGAAGACGTCTTCATCTGGTGCCCAAACGAGCTGCTGTTTCTCCCCTCCCCCATTGCGGTGCCTTCCTTATCTTCAGTTAATTACATGGGATATCTGAGCCAATTGGGGATCAACTAATTCATTTCATTTCATGTCTATACTGCCCAATAGCCAAAATTCTCTGGGTGGTTCGCAATAATGAATGGGATGGTTAGTCATAATGTTTGGCAGCCAATCAAATGAGGACAAATGAAAACAATTGAGAGAGAGGTCAGTGTTTTCTGAATCAGCCATGTAGTGAAGCCATGACGCTATGCAGTCAATCAGATCTGACTGTGCGCTCACATTACTGAAGATAAAGCCATTTAGAAATGTAACAGTGATTCCCAAATTGGCTAATGCTTTCAATTCCTTTTAATGCTGTCACTAATTTTTGTTCCTAAGGGACTGCTTT
This sequence comes from Elgaria multicarinata webbii, assembly GCF_023053635.1. Taxonomy (NCBI): domain Eukaryota; kingdom Metazoa; phylum Chordata; class Lepidosauria; order Squamata; family Anguidae; genus Elgaria; species Elgaria multicarinata. The sequence continues at coordinate 131,436,557 of NC_086171.1, forward strand.
TGATAGTTGAAAAAGACTTGAACAAGACCCCCCTTCCCAATTTAGCTCAGCCCTGTGTTACTGTAAGTTGGATATGTGTGTGTGAAGTAACTCAGGGAAGCCAACAGACTTGTGTCTGAATTGCAAGTAGACACATTTATAAATCTTTCCCATAGTAACGATTTTAGTTACTGAGAGACTTGGTAAAATACAACCTGGATTGAAAATTATATGGAAAAGAGGTAGCTTGCAGGAAAAAAAAAACACTGTTCACTGCCTGGCTTCTTTTATTGTTATTTTTCATTTTATGGCACTTTTAATGCGCAAAGTGCTACTATAGCGTTTATTAGGGATGATCAGAAAGTTTACAAGTTTGGAGTTCCAGGGAGAATTCTGTTGTCCTCAATTTCATTTTAGACTCAGTACTGATGTTCAGGGACCCAGGAAAATACAGAGGAGTAGTCTAAAAGGACTATGATTTAAAACAGCTTTAGCATCAACAAATATTCATTTGGGAGCTGATCGGCTGAGAGAGTGAAGTGGGTGAAGTGGGTTTGTGTGTGCATTTGTGCTATATAACTAGGTGCTGTTCCTGCGAGAGGCAGACAGTGTTGAGATCAGATGGGTTGTGAGAAGGTTTAGATCAGAGACAGGGAATGAATGTATGAGAGTTTAGATTAGAAACAAAGTTAGGGTTTTAGGATTCAGAAAGGAGAGAGAAAGTCTGTAGTGATTGGTAGTGAATGAGAGAGTGATTTTTGAGTATTGTATATGGAAGAACATATATTGATAGAGCATTAAGAGTTAGTTGTTTATTATTCAACTAATTTACTTTCTTTAGCCTTAGCTAGATGGGGCGAAATCCTGGGGTAATCCCTGTGCATTCACATGACACACAGGGGATCCCAGGATCAGGGAGGGATGATCTCTCCCTTGCCGTGGGATCTCACCCTACCCTTTGAGCCCAGTTTTTTCGTGGTCCTGGGCTGAGCCTGAGATCGTGGAATGTGTGGCCAGGCGTCGTAGTTTGTTCCAGTTCCTCACGGTTCCTTGCAAGGAGTCGGGACCTGCGCACGGGGTGCAGAGCTCTTCAGGAGCACTGCGCCCATCGTGGGTGGGGTGGGGAGGAGCGGGGAATTTTTTAAAAACACACACACACAAACCCTTACCTTTTGCACATGAGCACTTGTGTGCATCTTCCCCTTTAAGAAAAAAACCCAAAATGGTGGGCGCGATGCCACTCCCTGAGGTCATTGCGCACTGCGTGTGAACAGAGGGGAAGATCTCACAATAAAAATATTGCGAGATCTTCACCCCTCTGTCTCGCTAGACTGGTAGGTCTAGCTGAGGCCTTAGTCTATAAAATCCTATGCCTCCTGCTCTTTGCTACGTAAGAGGGAGGTCATAAAGGGAACAGTACAAGGTTATAAAGTAAAGCCTGTGTGTCCTTGCTGAGAGAGGACTCAGCAAGGTTGGGCCTGTGCCTTAAAGGTCCTGGTGGTTGGGCCTGTGCCTTAAAGGTCCTGATGGCAGCAAAATCCAGTGTGTATGAGAGAAAGTGGTACCTGCTTGGGGGTGAGAAAGGCCTTAGAGGAGGGGAATTATAACTAGGATAGAGCAGGATCACCACAGCTGTCACCCCAGACTGAATTATTTCTCAGTGGCCTGCTAGTGTGTGTGTGTATAGTATCTATTTACCAATCAAGTCACTGTTCTCCTAAAAATCAAGGAAGAACTAGGAAAGAAGAATGCCAGGATGTAATACTGGATAACATAGATGGGCAACCTTTTTTCTATCAAGGGCCATATTCCCTTGGGGGTAATTGATTGGGGACCACATGTCAGTAGTTGGCAGGAAGGAGAGTCAGTGGTGTGCAGGGCCACCCTTTTTCTCTCTCTTCCTGCCACCCTGTAAAAGGGACAGATGACTCTAGCCAGAAGTCTGAACTGGTTGCTTGCAGAGGACAACAAACAGCCTGAGAGCTGCAGGTTGCCCACCACTGCTAAAGAATATGAATCCCCTCTTGATCAGAAAAGTAATATGACCAGAATTTACTATTTATATCACACCAGAGTGGCCATATTTGGGAAACTAAAGAAGAGGGCACACACTGGGGTGGGTGAGAGACAAAGCACGGTTTCCCCTCCTTCGCTCTAATTGGGGTCTTAAAGGAGGGGAAAGCATGTCATTCCCGCCTCCCCAACTGCTCCAGTCGGGGCCTTTTCTATAATTTCTGGAAATTACATGCTTTCCCCTTTAAAACCCTGATTGGAGCAGTGGGGTGAATGAAGCGCTCTGGAAATCGCATAATTTCCCCCTTCTCCACTCTAAAGGAGAAAGTTGTGTCATTCCCGGACATTATAGAAAATTACAGAAAATCCTCTCTGACACCCAGGATAGAACAAAATCCCAGACAAATCTATGGAAATCCTGACAGTTGGTCATCCTATGAAACACATGTAGGGATGCATGAATATTCAGAGTTTGGGACTGGGTCTAGGGATGACCTGGACATACTCTTTCCACTCACTGTAAATAGCATTCATATCCCATCTGGACTACTATAATGTGCTGTGCATGGGGCTGCTTTTGAAAACTGTTCAGAAACTTCAGCTGGTCCAGAATGTTGTGACCAGATGTTGACTGGGACTAGTTAAAGAGAGCACATGGCTCTCTTGTTAGAACAGCTTCAGTGAGTACCGGTCTATTTCTGAACACCATTCCAGGTGCTGGTTATGACCTATAAAGCCCTATATGGCTTGAGACCAGGCTACCTGGAAGACCGCTTACTCCCATACTAGCCGACCTGGGTTTTAAGATCTTTGGGGAGACCTGCTGCCATCAGAGCAGCATCTGATAGGGATACAAGAGAGGGCTGTCTTGGTGGCTGCTCCCAGACTCTGGAATTCCCTGACATGTGGTACTAGGTTGACTCCCCTCCACTGTTCTTTTGCTAGGGTTCTTAATCCTGAGGAGAGCCCCACATGGATCTAGGAGGCTCTTCTCTTCAGGCAGTCCATGAATGGGTTGGAGGGCTCCCTTTCCTCTTATGTTAATTAAATGCTGCTAAGAAGAATGCTTGCATGGGGTCAATGTCTCTCAAGCAGACACACATATTTTCTCTTTCCATGCAACATTTTACATTTGAACTTCTTCACAGGCATAATTCCGAAAGCACTTCCTTGGAGAACCTGCGGGAGGCTCTGTCTCAGTCGCTCCTAGTCCTTCTCCTTCCCATTCCTCTAACCTTGCAGTCGGCGAGCTTTTCTTTTGGATCTCCACAATACTGCAGAAAGGGTAAGTGGAACGAAATCATAGGCATCTAATAAAAACATAGAGGCGGAGGAAACCGTAGGGCTTGAATGAGTGAATTTAATGTGTGCATAGGGTCCTATTTGTCCAGCTTCTCAGGGGCCCTGTAGGTGTAGCCACAGCCATGATGGAAGTCAGCTGTGTCTAGTTTTACATGGTTTCCATTTGAAACCGTGCCAAAGAACATCCTTTCAGCTGAGTTTCATGGAGCGTTCTGGGCTTTGTTCAAACCTGGAATTTAAACAAAATTCAGAGGAGGAACTGGACATTTTAAAAAAAGAGTGTGGTGGTGGAAGAACAACGGTTTTCATGAGCCCTTTGCAAATGGAACCCATTAAGCTTTGCATTACTGGCTCGCTAGTGTTGATATTCTTAATGTAGCATAGAAAGTGAGAGCAGTAGGTGCCCAGCACATGGGAGGATAAGGCAGAAGAGGCCACAATTATAGTATAGGCCTCTGCAAACACCAGCTTACTGTTTTCTTTTCTTATGCTTCTGGCCAAAATTAAGATGAGCAAACACAATGTCCTCCATCTCCCTTCCTTTGAAAACTGTTCCAAAAATGTTCTTACCCACAGTGGCTCTTTCTCCTTCACGTGAATGTTCTGCATCCCACACAGAGCAGAATGGGGCCACTGATGAGACTGCACAATTATACAACTGCACAACTGTGTGTATGTGTGTGTGTATAAAACAGCACTCCTTGATAAAATAACCTTTTCTTAAAGCACACTGAGGTATTGTTTATGATTCTGCACCACTACAGTGAGTAAGATAAATACTTGAAATCAGAAAAAATATTATAGGAGGGAATACAGACACTGACAAATGACAAAGTCTCATTCAATTACAAACAGGGAAAACAAACAACCATCTGAAACAGAGCCTGGGAAAAAAGAAAAAAGAAAAAAAAAGGTGTGTGTGTCGGCAGGGGGGTCCTCTTGCTCTTGCAAAAACTGTTTTCAATATCAAAATGAATGCAGCAGCAGACAGGTTATACATAAATGCCGCTGGCAATGGAGATGACATTGGCACAGGCAACATTTGGGAAAGAAAACAAATGGCACCATCAAGAAGAGGAAAGAGGAATTTCAATTTGCAATATGCTCAGTGTGTGTTTATGTGAATAGGTAATAATTTGCCATTGTGAGATCAATGACGTAAGGGGATGCACCATGCATCTTAGTGAGTCCATATATAAGGTACTTTATTATCACATGTATGCAATGTCTTAGCAATGTGTATGGTTTCTCCATTGTGCCAAGAGAGAGACAGAGGGAAAACACATAACCCACAATATCTGATTGAGACTGACATATTGGCTGCTGACTATTCTCTCTGCTACTGTTCCCCAGAGAGTGGCCTTATGACTTTGATAAGTTGAGAAGCAGGGGTGTGGGGATATGGTACCCTATAATTGTTCACAAGAATATTCTAAAAGCACCTACAAGCATCTAACAATAGCACAGATGGATCCTGTCTGATGTGGAGTCTGCTGGAAAATGGACTCCAAGACTTACCGCAAGATGTAGTGATGGCCATCAATTTGGACGGCTTTAAAAGGGGGTTGGATAAATTCCTGGAGGAGAAAGCTATCAGTGGCTACTAGCCCCGATGGCTATGTGCTACCTCCAGTATCCAAAGCAGTAAACCTGTGTGCAGCAGTTGCTGGGGAACATGGGTGGGAGGATGCTGTTGCACCATGTCCTGCTTTGTTGGTCCCTGGTCAAGAGCTGGTTGGCCACTGTGTGAACAGAGTGCTGGAGTAGATGGACCCTCAGTCTGATCCATAATGGCACTTGTTATGTTCTTCTCCAACCTGGCGCCCTCCAGAAGTGTTGGACTATAACCTGGGAATGATGGTAGTTGTAGTCCAACATTTCTGGAGGGTCCCAGGTTGGGGAAGGCTCGACAACAGCTACTGGTCCTCTAATTGATCGTGATGTCAGACACTGGAAAGATGTCACAGATTGTGTCTCAACACCCATTAGGATAGTTATTGGTCCAAGTTATGGAATTTTCCTGGATTTTAACCCACAAAAGCAGTCAACAAAAGCACCCATATCGTGGTCCTTCTGCATGGAATAATCAGGATTCGTGTCAGGAGATGCCAGTTCCACAGGATTTTAGCTGCTACGTTGTTTCAGAAAGGTTTGCTTCTTAGGGGTGCTTCCAAAGCACTGACAGTTGCCCAACAGAATCAGGCTCAGGTTTTCCAATCATGTACAAGTTCTACATGTGAGGGGAGGAAGCGGGGACAGGCATGCTAGCTCTGCTCTCCTCCTTCGCTGTTCTCATCACTCTCCTCACCTGCAAGGTGACTGTTTGTAAAAATATGTATACGTAAAAAGAGCCTCCTCTCTATCCATAGAAGCTTTCGCCTGGACAATCTGGATTCTAAAATCTTGGAGAGATCCTCCGTGGACAGAGGGTGCTTTCAGCTCCAGGCAGTCCCCCTCCATTCGTAGAGAGAAGCAAGAACATCAAGGGAAGATGTGGAGCTTGCATGCTCAGCCCTGCTTCCCCTCCTTGTGCGTAGAGCTGACGCATGAAGAGAATGACAGAAAAGGGATAAAGTGCGAAAAGAAAAGTCGGAACATGGCTCTGTTTTTATGCACACATTTCTTCCAGTTCGTTTATAGAATAACGGTGGCTGTGGAAACAAACCACAAACCACGGGAGACATTTTCAGGAAGTCTTTCACTTCCATTACAGTAGGCAAAGATAGCTACTAAAGTAATGAAATATCAACTCCAAGCATTAGATAGAGAGCATACCAAGCAGCATATAAAGCATAGCAATTTCTAATGCTCTGCTCAGGAAATATATGGAACAACCAGGGCCAGCGTTATGGGTATGCACAGCTGGGCACTTGCTGAGGCGACAGCAGACCCACTGCCAGTGTCTTAATACTCCTGGCCTTCCTGCCCCCTGCTACTCACTCCCACCACCCATCCTCCTGCCCTCTCTGCATAGGCAATCAATGAGAAGAGCAAAGAAATGGAGCAATATCCTCCACTTCCCTTGCCCTTCCGCCTAGGTGGTTGCGTAGATTGGCCCAGAAGGAGAGAGAAAGTGAGCAGGAAGAGGTGCCTCTTCAATAAGGTTTTGTCTAACTTACATAACCGTTGGAGATGCAGTGCATCTAATGCTTCTTTAACTCATATGCATTGGCAATGCCCAGGCGTTGCCCCCCTTTGGGAGGAGGTTATAATAAGGATGAACTTTGTACTGAAACAGTCTATAACATGGAATAATACGCATCTCCTAAATTACTTACCAGCTTCTTGGAAGTTAACACATGGTCAGCGCAGATGGATCTTCACAGCCCTTATGACAGCCAAAAGTCTCATACTATCACATTGGAAGGACAAATTCACACCTCTCATAATGCAATGGATCGAGGACCTAATAACATTATCAACTTTTGAACGAGTGCTATATAGACGCAACTTGCAAGTGGATAAATATATGGATATCGGGTCTGCTTTTCTTGACACCTTTGTATAACTCCCCCACCTTTTTTTTTACAGTTCATACGATGGAAATGATGATAATTCTATATACACAATGTATCGGGGTTTTTCTGCCATTTTCACGATGTATTTTCTGTATTGTTTGTTGATATTCACAATAAAAAAAGTTTTTAATTTTTTAAAGAGAGAAGGAGGGGAACCAACTTGGAGAGGTCAACTGAGAGCACTTTATTTATTTATTTATTTGAGTACTCTATGCCACTCTGAAGTATTCACATTAAAATAAAACATAACAATATGACAGGTCAAATAAAATAATAAATAATAAAAATGTTTAAAACATTTAAAGACATTACCATACTATAACAATAAGAGCAGGGTAGTAACTAGGGGTGTGCACGGACCCCCCGCTCCGCTTCACTTGCAGATACGCCATTTTCTGGATCGGGCCGCTCTGCCCCGCCCCCGCTCCGCCCACTTCCGCTCCGCTCCGCCCGGAGCTCCGGATCCGGATCCGGAGCTCCGTTTTCCCCCCCCATAGGCTTGCATTGAAAGCTAAAAAATTATACAACTTTTTTTCTGTTCAAGTTAGAAACCTCATGTTTGGCACCATGACACCTCATGGGGATATACACACGCACGCCAAGTTTCAAAGCAATCCCATCATCCCCTGATTTTTGGCGAATTTTTGAAAATCGGGCACCCCACACACAACATCCCTGCGAGGTGGGCAGGGGAGGAGGGAGGGAAGGCAGGCAGGCATGCAGCTGGCATTTCTGGGGGCATAAGGAAGTGAGCCAAGGATAAGCCAGTAATGCATATAAAATGGAATAAAACAATAAATAAACAAAGGAGGGGTGGAATTAAAAGCAGCAGTGTTGCTCAATAAACAGCAAGAAGAATTTTTTTAAAAAGGCTATATCTGTCTTTTACCAGCAATAGGGGGACGTGCCCGGGGGAGGGGGAAGTAGCTGCCAGTTCAAGACAGCCACCAACAGCTCTGAGAAGAAGTAAAACGCTCACTTCAACTCATAACAGGCATTGCTCCACCACTGAAAAGTGAGCATTCACTTCAACTCATGATAGGCATTGCTCCACCGTTTTACTCTCTTTGGAAGGCTCTAATGGCCTTACAGTGCAGGAGAGAGTGGGGGCACGTCCACGATGAGATGCCCTAGGGGAGCTCATCCCCTTGCACCACATCTATTCAGTTGTTCACCAAGGTTAGGGTGGGGAGCAGTGCTGTGTTTCTATCTCTTATTCTTGGCTTAGTATATGATTTCAGGTTGTGTTTGTGCATTTGGTGGGGCTACTGTGTTAAAAAACACGGGGAAAAGCCCGTTCAGATGAAGAAAGAGAAGTTTCCCAGAATCCCAAGTTACCCGTTTTGCCTATGCCCTCCTCCAACTTTGGGATCATCGTGACCGGGAGCTGACTCTGCCCCTCAGCCCTTTGAAAAAGGTATTTTTCCCGCCGATTTTTTAAAAACTTCTAGCGCGCGACCCGTACGATGCAGAAAGTTGAGAGTAGTCTCAAAATGACCCCCATCCACGACTCTCTGTGCACAAGAATTTTCAGAACGATAGCTTAACCCCCCCCAGTTATCCCCGATTCTTTCCCTCAATGCAATCCTATGGGCGAAAAGCCGAAAACGCCGTTTGAGCCGCGCGGTTGACCCGATTTTCACAAAAATATAGCACGCGACCCAGACAACGCAGAGAGGTGAGAGTGGTCTCAAAATGACCCCCATCCACGACTCTCTGAGCACAAGAATTTCTAGAACGATAGCTTCAAAAACAACCTAGTTATGCGCGATTATTTGCCGCAATGCAATCCTATGGCGAAATGTTTTCAAGATGGCGACCGGAGCGCTCCGCCTGAACTAGGAGCTCCGAAAAATGGCCGCTTCTCTTCGCCTTGCTTCTAGGGGGTCCGCGGTCCGCTCCTACTCCGCCTCTGGGTAAGGCGGAGCAGGCCAATCCGCTACTGCTTCTACGCGCCTAATCGGAGCGGATCACACCCCTAGTAGTAACAGAGTCCCTCACTGTTCAAGGAAAGCCCATGTGAATAGATGTGTGTTCAAGAAGCACTTAAAACTTGCCACCGTTTCTTTCCCTCAGACCACCCGTGGGGGAGTATTCCAAACGATGGATGCCACTTATGCACTGCTATGCTGGTGACATTCTGTTGGCCATGGAGCAACCAATAACACCTTGCCCAAGAGGCCCTCTAAAACCTGGAGCCTGCACTGGGAACAAGGAGAAAGAAATCAGGTCTGAGAAAACTGATTTTTCCCATCTGCTACATCATTCCTTATTTGGTCCAGCTTGGAATCCAAAGCAAAGAGGCATTTCAAACAGCTGAACTCCTACCAGCCTCATGACAAGTAGCACAGATGATATTTGGCTTGAACTGCTAATGCAGCTGTCTGCAGGAGGCATAGAAAAGACCTGCAGAGCACTAAATGTCTTGAGCCAATGATGGAAGAAACAACAGAAAATGCAGGTGGGTCTACACTGAATAGAGGTCTGTTAGAGTCTCAAAACAAAATAAACAGAATTGTTGCAGCATAAAATGGCTGCTAGGGAGACCTGACATGGGGTTTTGGCCCTGAGATGCCTGTGATCACATCAAGAAGCTGAGTGAATAATCAACATCAAGGAAATAAAAATTAAGGCATTGGCCATTTTGAGCTCAGTTGTAATACAGTATGATTGGATTGGTCAACAAGGAGACTTCAAATTCATCTTTCTTGCATGCTTGCCAGTTAGGCATACAATTAATATTGTATGATATTAATGTTTTGCTAAAAGGAACTGCAGAGTGCCTTAACATAACAGATCAGATTCACTCCGATGTAAGTTAGGAAGGAGCAAAGCCACAGAGGACCCAGGATGGCTTTAAATATTTTGTCAAGATGAACACGGTTTAAATGCTTTTAGGACCATACATTCACCCAACGTGATTGGTTATATACTTCTATCTCATAAAATCTAGATGGGAAAACCTAACCACGTTTTGTCGCCCCCTCTTAAGGATCCGTTATAATATATGGCGTTGAAGAGAACATGTCAACACTTTGGAGGGCTTAGCAAAAATGTGGAGGATGGAGCTGAAAATAGCAGGCTGCAAAAGAGAAAAGAAAATGTTCCCAAGTGTTGCATAGCGCTCGATCGTATACATGCAGAATCACTGCTGACGTGTGTGGAGAAGGTGTTGACACGGGCTTTGAATGGAAACCAGAGGGTTTTTTTTTCCTTTTCCAGGCTGGTAAAGGAATGAGGAAAGGCACAAGTAACAGCTACTGTGTGAAAATGAAATTTGACCCAGTACGTAAATCTTTCTCCTTTTCTGTCCTGTTTTGCAACCCTCCTTCTTACTGACAGGAAAGTAAAGTGACCATTCATTGTTCTGGAGGTCCACTTCCCAGCTGGCCTGTGGCAGTGGACAGTGTGTGTAGCAGGCTTATTTTGTCTACCAGCCAGAGGTGTAAAACTCATTGTTTGCAGTTTGGGGTTAGGAAGATATATCTACTTCCCTAAATTACCAGATGTTAAAGTCGGAATTGATACAAGTCCTGAATTAGCAGGTGATATAGCAAGAATGGTTACAGTTGTTTTAAGTTCTGTTGGTTTGGTATTATTACCTGAGGTTACTTGAAATGGCAATTTCCCCCCAGCTTTTATATACACCCACAGAACCTCTGTTCCTTGGGAGGATGTTCCAGGGAGTGTAGAATGAGGTGAACCCTCCATGGCTACAACCTCAGGGATGTGGGGAGGAAATCTGAGTGGGGACTTAAGGTTGTGATACTTAACACAGTTGTTGTTGTTGTTGTTGTTATTATTATTATTTCTCTCTTTCCCTGGTCGTGGCATTTTTTCTAGATGGATATGATGGGCTTTGCCAAGTCATGCTGTCTTTTACTGATTCCGATATTTCCTGACTATTGAACTTGTTTTAAGTATGACTGCTTTCTGTGGATGTATTTTGGTAGGTCCAGTTTCTGAAGGTTTTCTGTAAAAAAAATTTGATGTGATGCTGGTGACTGATGTGACTAACGAAATAATTGTATCCTTTTCCTGTTGCCATAGTTCTTTAACTTCCATGGCCAGTGGTGTATATATTTTTTCTCTTTCCCTCTTCCTTTTCTACAACATTTTTGTCATTAGGTATTGCTATGCCAATGAGGTAAGTGTGCTTTTCTTTTTTGTCTATAACTGTTATGTCTGATTTTTTTTAAAGCAGCCAGAGCCATTTAAAATAATCTAAAAAGAAGAGTTAAATATCCAAGCTGCTGAAACATGGAAAAATATTGTTTTAAAACATGGCATCTATATTATTATTATTATTAATAATAATAATAATAATAATAATAATAATAATAATAATATAGCACCATCAGTGTACATAGTGCTTTACAGAGTAAAACAATAAAATAGCAAAACCCTGCCGCATAGGCTTACATTCTAATAGAATCATAATAAAACAATAAGAAGGGGAAAAGAATGTACCAAACAGGCACAGGGTAGAGTAAAACTAACAATATAAAGGTAAGATCAAAATCAAGTTTTAAAAGCTTTAGAAAAAAGAAAAGTTTTTAGCTGAGCTTTAAAAACTGCGATTGAACTTGTAGTTCACAAATGTTCTGGAACAGTGTTCCAGGCATAAGGGGCAGCGGAAGAAAATGGATGAAGCCAAGCAAGGGAAGTAGAGACCCTTGGGCAGGCGAGAAACATGGCATCAGAGGAGCGAAGAGCATGAGCGGGGCAATAGTGTGAGATGAGAGAGGAAAGATAGGAAGGAGCTAGACAGTGAAAAGCTTTGTAGGTCAACAGGAGAAGTTTATATTGGATTCTGAGGTGAATTGGAAGCCAATGAAGAGATTTCAGAAGTGGAGTAACATGGTCAGAGCGGCGAGCCAAGAAGATGATCTTAGCAGCAGAGTGGTGAACAGAAACCAACAAACATGAGAAGAAGGAAGGCCAGTCAGTAGTCCAACCGAGAAATAACCAATGCATGAACAAGAGTCTTGGCAGAAGAGATAGACAAAAATGATCGAATCCTGGCAATATTATACAGGAAAAAACAACAGGATTTAGCTACTGCCTCAATATGAGGAATAAAGGAGAGCGAGGAGTGAAATATAAAGCCAAGACTATGAGCTTCCTTGACTGGAGTAAGTGTAACATCATTGACAGTAAGAGAGAATGAGAGATGAAGAGAAGGTTTAGGAGGAAAAACAAGCAATTCAGTCTTTGCCATATTAACGACGATGAAGCAGCCAAGCTGAGATATCTGAAAGACATGCCGAGATACAATCATGAATATCGGGAGAAAGTTCCGGATATGAAAGATATAATTGTGTATCATTGGCATACAGTTGATATTGGAGACCATGAGATTGAATAAGATTACCCAAGGACAACATGTATAAATCATATAAAACAAGCAGCAGTTTAACATTCTTTTCAGAGGCCTGGGAAAATAAAATGGGGTTTTCCTGGAACTGAAAATTCAACAAGGTAGGCGTGAGGTGGACATACCACAATTGCAGGGTGGGGGCGGCATCATAGAAAAGGTCCATTCATGAGTAGCTACCACCAAATCTTAGTATGAGGGGGAACTAAGGGCCTTCCTAGACCTGCTGGCTTACGCCGGCAGGGAGGCGGGGCCGAGGCGTGCTAACGTTAGCGCGCCTCCCCCACGCTTCCAGACGGCGGAGCCGCAGGGAGGACGCAAGCCCTGCGGTGTCCGCCATTTTTTGTTTGTTTGTTTAAAGGGGCCGAGGGTGGCCCGAAGACTCCGGGAAGGTAAGGGTGTTTTTTATTTTTTATTTTTAAACCGGGGGGGGGGGCGAAGGATGGGAGGGTGGGTGGCACAGGGGGAGGGCGGGTGCGATCGCGCCGCTGCCGCCCGAGCAAGCAGCCGAGTGGCGCTTGCCCGGGCAATGCCCGGGATGGGGCGGCATTGCCCGGGCAAGCGCCACTGGGCTGCTTGCTCGGGCAGCGAGTGGCACGATCGCACCCGCCCTCCCCCTGCACCACCCACCCTCCCATCCTTCCCCCTCCCCTCTCTTCCCCCCCCCCCGCCGATGGGCACAGCGCTCCTATGAGCGCTGTGCCAGGTCCGCGGCTTTTCGCGGCTCCTTGCGAATAAACGAGGAGCCGCGAAAAGCCGCGGAAGTCTCCACACTTCCCCCAGCCCCGGCCTGAGGTCGGAGCTGGGGAAAAAGCGCGCCATAAGAGATTTAGCTTATGGCACGCTAGACCAGGCCTACTGCGGCCTGCTGCCGGATTCCCCTGTGCGTCATCTGGACGCACAGCAGGGAAACCGGGTTGGAAGGTGCGCTAAAGCCTGGTCTAGCAAGGCCCTTAGAGCAAGATCTCAGATGATGATATAAGGGCATGGCCAAAAGAAATATGGGAAGATGCAATCCTTTCACTAGGGAGTAAGCCTCATTGATCATAGTGGGTCTTCTGAGTAAAAATGTATAGGATTACACTTTAAAACTTTGCAGTTAGTTTCCAATAAAATCAACTGGACATAACTTATAACTAACTTGTCCCATTGATTTTATTGGTCCTGTGCAGACAACACTCTAAGCCATGGTTAAGCTGCTAACCCTTTTGCAGCAAATGGATAGTGAGTGTGTTTAAACTGTGGTTATGTAGCCACCATGGTTAGGAATGGTTCACGTGACATGATGAGTCATGATTTACACAATACTCTAAGTCATCATGTTTAGCTTAACCGTGTCATCTGAACAGGGTCATTATGTCCCATGTGCAAATAATATAGTCTGGATCTCGCCCAAAATTCATGGTGCAATTCATGGTGCAATCTGATACATATTTACTCAGAAGTAAGGCCCAATATGCTCAATGTAACTTGTTCCCTGCTTTAAAGGCAGCTCTAAAGGATTCTTTTAAGTACAATCTGTCCTTAAACATGAGACAGACAGTAGCCTATCTAACAAATGCAGTGGAATCTTCAACAAGGTGCAATGCATGTAATGCATGTTTTGGTTTTCATGTAACATCCCCACTCCACTCCCTGACTTGCTTTTTATAGTTCTAACAACCACAAGCGAGCACATGGGGCTCATTGACACCAAGCAGGATATTACACTATGAAAGTGGTATATAAATTGAAGTGCACTGGCAACTGTTGGGGCCCATTGACACATACCATATACCGCTTCGATACCACTATATCCTGCTTGGTGTAGCTCCTGCCTTTTATATACCGCTTTCATACCACTTTCTTAGTGTAATATCTTGCTTGGTGTAGATGAGCCCATGGTTGTATTTCAGTATAGAAGCTGCTAGAGGGTGCTGTGAGTGAAAGAGTTAACCCCTCACTAAAAGCTATGCATGTTGTTTCTGAGACATCAAAGTGCTCCTACAATAAGAGTCTCTTCCATCGCTTCAGAGTGCCTTGGCAGGAATCTTTGCAGAGCATTCCAGCAAGCTAGTGAGCCATGAACCCCCCACTCTCCATCGCCCACTCTAACACCCATACTGTCAATCCTTAATCAAGCTGTGCTTCTTCAACTGTTTCCCCACTTGATATTCTAGGACTTTCTCTACACCGTCTATCCAGCTAACGGGTCTCTGGTTTCCTGTTATGTCTCCAGGCACTTTTTAAATAACTTTGTTATGTTCACCACTTTTCAGTCCCCAAGGGTCTCTTCTAAGTTAAATGAACTTGTGAATATCTGTTAATTTCTTGCTTGCTGTCCTCCCCTTCCTTTTAATGCATTTGGATATTTGTATGCCCTTGATTTTTAAGAGTATGTAACCATTTTAATAGCTTTTAGAATTACACTTCACCATCTTTGGAGATGTGGCTATTATTTAAGCAAACATTCTCTTCGGGATTAAAAGAAACACAAAATAATGGTTGCTTTGTTCTTTTGTTTACACCTTTTTATTTGTGGTCTCTTGCTTTCTCTTTCTCCTCCTCCTCCATCACATTCATCCAGCTAGCAACTTTCTTTTTAAAAAAAATATGATTCTGTAAAGCTACAGTGTGGGCCAGAGATGGATATGGGCTTGGTTTGTCACTTTACCTTAACCATGGATTTATTGGGTGGCCTTGGGCAAACCTATCCATAGAGATATGTAGAACCTCTTAGCAATTTCTCTAGCCTTCACAAAATGATTTCATTCTAGCCTGATTCACCTCTAGTTTTGCAATTTGAAGGCAAGTTGAGGTGGTTCTGAACTTCCCTTGAAGTTCCCCTGAGCAGAAGCCTTCATATACATAATTTGCCCCAAGGTTTGCTTTATGGAAAATTGGGGATGACTCTAATTGAGACTTTCTGGAAAGAAAGAAAGAAAGAACTAGTGGATAAAGTTTCAGACATGAATACTGGAAGTTGGAAACCTTGGTTCAATTCTCAAATCAAGCTTGGATTCCAGGTGGCCCAAGACAGGCAAATCAGCCTTGGCTCCTCATTAGTAGAGACTGACCTTAAATGAGCTGTGACAAGATAAACAAGACAAATACTATTTAGCTCAGTGATGCTGCAATCCTATTAGGGATGTCTGCTGTTTTAAAATCTGGCCCTTTTTAGGGCCCTGAAGGATCCTGCTGCCTGCCCAGCTCAGCTGGCATTCACGAGTTGAGCTGTAGGTTTTCCTCAAGATCCAGGGAAACTTTTTTTCATTTTTTTCTCTCATAAATAGAAAGTTTCACAAACCGTAGTTGCAATTTAGTATTTGCACAAAATAAGCCAATTACAGCTTGAATTTGCACATTTTTCTATTTATGAGGAAACCTCCTCCTCCCCCCCCCCCAAAAAAAAATCTGTTTGCTCTTAGGCCAGCTCACAAAGAAGTGAGCCAGAGTCTGGGGGGCTGAGCTGATAAAGCTCGGCACATTTCACCCACCCCCGGATGTATTCCTCTGGCATCCCTAAATCCTATAAGAGAAAGTCTTATTGAACTACATGGGGATTACATGTATAGGATTGCACTGTAAAACTGACATCTGGATAACAACAACAGCACCACATGTTGTATAGCCATGTACTCTCTACAGAATTTGATGGATTTTTATTTTTAATCTTCTATTTTCTCTTTGTTACAATTCCATTTCCTTTTTTCAGCCATCTGAATCCTCCAGTTACAGTTCCTCATTTTTTAAATGCTGTTCAACCCTTTGTTCTATTTTCTAAATTGAGTTTTTGTTTTCACTAGGGCCTTATTTTTGTGTTGGCTTAAACACACACACACACACACACACACACACAGAGAGAGAGAGAGAGAGAGAGAGAGAGAGAGAGAGAGAGAGTATTTTGTTTTATGTCCTTTGTTTCCCCATGGAGCAGAACAGAGCACATTTTGTCCGAAGTTATGTCCTTGTTACTCGGCAAAAGAACCATTTCACAATACCCACTAAGAACAAAGCTTTTACCAGGGTGCAAGGAGCAGACTATACTTTTTCTCATAGGAAAAATTGTTGAAGGGAAATTACCTATTGTCAATGAAGCGCAAAGCAGTATAGTACATTTCTTTTCTCTTTCAATACAAAGGAAGAATATAATATCTGCAGTTGTTAAGGCTGAAAAAATCTTAACAATCATTGATTGCTCTAGAAAGCTCTCGCATCCATTAGAAATAACCACAGATTATCTTCTGTGATTTCTCAGTCTTCAATGTTTCACCACCAACATTGCCTTCACATTGACTTCCACTTTACTCTTTACTAGCTGAAGGGAAGCTGTTCTGAAATGACTATAGTTTTCTATAACAAAATTAATGGTGTGTGACCGTGTGTGAGTGTGTGTGTAAGAAAGAGAGAGAGAAAAAGAGATTGATAGAGTATGAAAGTGGAAGTAGGAAGGGTATTGCACAACCCTTCGGCATCGAAATCCAAGTAAACTCTGCTCCACTGCAAAATTGGCATGAGAAATTTCCCACTTGCCTTCTTCCTGGGCATCAGAATTCTCTG
Organism: Elgaria multicarinata webbii; assembly: GCF_023053635.1. NCBI lineage: Eukaryota > Metazoa > Chordata > Lepidosauria > Squamata > Anguidae > Elgaria > Elgaria multicarinata. The sequence continues at coordinate 131,453,285 of NC_086171.1, forward strand.
AACCCTGTTGTACTGAGGACCAATCTAGCTGCTTCAAGTATTTTTAGTTAGCCTAGCTGTCAGGGCCGGTGCTAGCATTTGGCCAACTCGGCAGCCACCTAGGGCGCAGACCTCAGAGGGCCGTAGTACTGCCCTCAGTGAGTGAGCCAGCCAAAGCCACACTGGGGAAGAGTCTCGCTTAGCACCGCCAGGAGCCCGCCTTCCCATCTTCCTTCCTTCCCTGTGGGGAGGGCAGCAGCCTGGCTCCAGGGAGCACAGAAGCTGGGTGCTGGAGCAGTGGCACTTGAGAGCTGGCAGAGCACTGCTAAAGAGAAGCCCACCCAGCGACCAGAGAGAGTGTGTGAATGAAGGAATGAAACAAAGGCAGCCCGAGTGCAGTGTGGCACCCAGTGGCCACCCAGGCCGGGCTGTGGCTGCTGCTGTGCTCTCATCACCACCTACCCCCTCCCCTCATTGCCTGCGACCTTCTTTTGGGGCTTTCTCCTGCCAGCCTCTCTAAACCGAAGTTGGGAATTTTGGGGGGCGTGTGTGTATGAAAGTAGCTCACCTTGCCTAGGGTGCAAAATAGTCTGGCACCGGCCCTGCTAGCTGTTACTCCGGAGGATGCAAGGTTAGAGTGATCATATAAAAAGGAGGACAGGGCTCCTGTATCTTTAACAGTTGAATAGAAAGGGGAATTTCAGCAGGTGTCCCTTGTGTGGATATGAAGCACCTGGTGAAATTTCCTCTTCATCACAACAGCTAAAGCTGCAGGATCACTGTCCTCTTTTGTATCTAGTCACTCTAGCTATACTTTAGCAGCTTTAACTGTTGTGATGAAGAGGGAATTTCACCAGGGGCTGCATGCATACAAATGACACCTGCTGAAATTCCCTTTTCTATGCAACTGTTAAAGATACAGGAGCCCTGTTCTCCTTTTCATGTGGTCAGCTTATCAAGACCCAAAGCAGACATCATGTTTAATTTGTGTCTAACAGCTACAACATTTTATATTCTTACTCTAGAGTAGATGCATGGGCTCCAATTGGGATCTTAGCATGAGAGTAGGGGGTCTTTTAAGTTCTTGGTCAGTCGCTACTCTACAGTAAAAATAAAAGATGTAGCTGCAAGAGATAGAACTAAAGTGGCAAACTACAATTTCTGCTAATCATGTAGGTGTAGCTAATGCTGATATTTTCCTTTACTCAAGTGTAACTGTGGATTGCATCGGTGCACTCTGGGAGGGAGGGATTAAAACATCCCCCAATCCATTTTCACCTTCACTGACTCCAACAGAGACTTTCCCCCTTTTTTATCCAGCCCATGGGGTGGGGGTGGGATGTCAGAGGGGGAAACCAGGTGGAGGGAAAGTTTCATCCTTCCCTCCAAGAGCTGCTGGTTCTGATCTGAATTGGGCCCATGTGTGGTTACACTGGAGTAAAGAAAAATAGCAGGCTCAGCTACACCTGCATGATTAGCAGTAGTTTGGCCTTATGTCTGTTCTGTTCCTAAAGCCCAAACCCAGAGAAACTTAGGGGATGTGAGAAGATAAAACTGACTCTGTAGAGCTGCCTATGGTCCCTGCAGCCACCATCACTGATGCCTCTGTGCTGCTAAGATTTGTGGCGCTGGCAAAACAAAAACCACCCATTTCCAAACCACTTTCCAAGCCAATTTTGGGCATTGAAACTGACAGCAAATTGCACCCCATAGAGTCCAGAAAGGGGGCAAAATAGCCACTGGTCCTCCTGAACCCTACTGCAGAGGATAGAGTTTCCAAAAAGTTGACCAATCCACTTGAATCACTTCCCCCTGATGTGCTATACTTTAAGCCAATTTATAGTAATCAAAGGACATTTTCATTGAGGTTAAAGATGGGGCAGAATTCCACTATCACTAGAGCCAGTAAAAAGGTCACTTTAAAAGATGTTTTGGATTATGTAGAATTCTCCTGCCCTGCCAATAGATAACAGGCTGTTTTAGTAACCGATTCAAAGCCCATTATAATCACAAAACATGCTATCAATGTTCATGTTTCCAGTTAGCTTGTGTCTTAATTTTGGTAGTACAAGGCACCAACTAATTAGACAGTTATTGATTTTGTTTATAGATAGCTCATAGGTTGGCCTCAGTCCCCAACCCTGATCTTTTAAGCTAATGATTCTGCTGCACTTGCATGTTAGATTGATTGATGATTTGTATACAAAACACTAGACATTTCTTCATTCCAGTCACATTTATCTTGTTTCAAATCTTAGGAGTAATTCCAGTATGGCCTGTACAGCTGTGGCCTCGTCAAAATCTTGGGAGAAAATAGTCTGTACACATTGACTTGGAGGGTCCCCAAATCCTTGAGGACAGGGGCCTGCAGGGGGAAGAGTGTCAGCCCCTTCCACCTGCAGGATTACCAGTTCACTGAGATCCACTCTGCACTACTCTGGATCCATCCCTAAATTTTGTGGCCCTTTTGTAGTCTAGTTTCTTCTCTGTTCCTTGTGGATGAAGGATGTCAATAAATATTTTCTGTTGTCTCCACCTTTCCAGACACTCAGATTTTCAGTTTTCTTGGGGTATATTTGTATAACTTCTCAGTCTAAACTCCATTAATTACAAGAACAGCATAGTAACTATTTGCTAAGCAGAGATCTCTAGTTAGGGATGTACATATCAGCAAAAATCAAACTTGCTGACATTCTCCAAATTCTATCTTGAACCTTGTTCTGACTCAAGTCTATATCAGATTACAAGCTTTGTTCTTTTTTACTTTTCGCGTGGAACTCCATGCAGATTCCCCCCCCCCAAATGTACACATCAGTTGAAAGCATTCTTCTCCCACTGATTAAAGCCTATTCGTGCATATTTTTCAACAAAGGGATGGACAAATCTGTCAGTTTCAGTTCCTAATTTTTTCAGTCTAAAATTCAGTTCATCTTGAACTTTGAGATATATTTAAGTTTGTATGGAAATTTGTAAGCATCTTTGTGCACATCTCTCCTAACCCCTGCATTTTTGTATGCATGTTTTTGCATAATAATAAACATCTGTGCAAGCCATTTCCCCAATACAATAAATTTGAAAATGTCATTTCCCCTAATGTACATGTTTTGACTGGAAAACTCCACTGCCAAATTTGGAGAAGTGTGAATTTTCTTCCCTATTCCTATGGGTGAATGAATGGGGCTACTATTGCTAACGCTGTTCCTGGCCCTGCTAGATTATCTTATGAAAACAACTGTAAAGGCTGGATGAAATCTGAGTTTGACATTCCATACCTTGTTTCCATCCTATATAATAATAATGTGTGTGGAGGAGAGAGGGAGAGGGATTTAGCGTTCAAAGCACTTCACATGCATTATCTCAGTAATCCTTTCAACAACCCTGTAAGTTTACATCAGTGTTATTATGCCCCCAATTTCCACATACTAAGGAGGGGAGGGAAGCAGCTGAGGGTGAGAAATAATGGCTTGGCTAAGGCAACCCAGTGGGTTCATGGCTGAGGTTAGATTTAAATCAGCACCAGCAGAATTCATAGCCATTATGCTACTTCTGTTTGTGCCTATGAGTTTACGAAACTACAAAAGAGATGTTAGGATCATTTCCATGACCTTCAAACTCTTACTTTTCCCATCATCTCTTTTCTAATGATGAAAGAAAAACACTCAATACTGGAATACACATTTTACTAGTTGCGTTCAATCTGATCGTGTTCCTAAATGTATGTTACAAGCAACTCATTACCATATTTTATAGTGCTAAGCTTGAACAGGATAGTTGAATCGGTCTTGCTCTGCTCTCTTTCTAAATGTTTGTATTAATACATCAGCAGCTACTCTTGCAATGAGCCTATGCTCTTGTGAGTATCTCTGTTGCAGTGAAGAAACACTGGCTTTAGTAATGCTTATTTTAATTAAGTCTTGCTCTGCTATACGATAGAAGTTCAGGGTTTGGAAAATGTCTGCGGTTTAGCTTACGTTTCAGAGATGGTGAGGTCTTGCAGAATGATTTGATGTGATCTAGCAAACTCAGCTCTTTCAGAGCCAATCCTGACCATTAAGTCTAGAAAAATACCTTACAATTGTGGTATTATTATTATTTGTCAATGTGAGTACAAGGACTTATTGAATTTAAATAAAAACTGAAAAATACTAATCTCTCAGCTATGGTTCAGATGTAATGATCTTAGCCTAATCGGGAATCCTGTCCTAGATTCACAACTTGATTAAACCATAATTTCCCTGTTTGGATGTATCAGGAAACTCTGGGTTGTGGGAGCTCGGAAACAGTGAGTTAAGGTGTGTGAGTGGAAAGCAGGATGAAAATGAAGAAGGAAGGAATATAATGGCACAACAATGGTTTCTGGTGTAATAAAATATGGGGCACATCAAGACCCATTGCTAGAACAATGGGGAGCTAGCCCTTCTTAAACCAGATTGGGGCAGGTCAGTGTAGCTCACAGGAGAGAGCTCTGCTGATCTGTCCCAATGCTGAAACAACCATTTATGCTCATTTCCAATATTTTTTTAGGAAGCACTAATGCCCCAATGCGCTAGCAGTGAGTCCTGCTGCTGCAACAGAATGAGCAGGAGCACAGTGGCAGCGTTGGATAATACCCATCATTTATTAGACAGAGATGATTATGTTTGAATTGAGTATCTCTCCCTCCTTCACCCCTCATGTTATCTTCTCTGTGTTTTAGCAAGTACTAACTTGTTAAAACTCTCTCTCTCTCTCTCTCTCTCTCTCTCTTGCCTGCCTATTTTGCTGCCTGTGGTTCTGTTACTCTTAGGTTTCTTTGTTTTAATTTAGTTATTTTATGTTTGTGGGCTGTTTCTGACACTGTCCTGTTTTGTTTTGTTTTATTTTTATTTATTGTAAACTGTCTTGAAGACCTTCTGGTGGAAAGGCAATGCATAAATGGTTTAAATAAATATAGCAAATGCCTCTGAGAGTATAAGAGCACTTCCCCTCATCACCAAGTATCCACAGTCATTATTATTATTATTATTATTATTATTATTATTAGCATTATTATTAGCATTATTATTTGCATTATTATACCACCCCATAGCTGTAGCTATGGAATTAGATCCCCTTTGATTTGTTTAATTCTCCCATTAAAACCACAGGGACTTAGAAGTGCTTAACCTACACTCAAGTTTGCCCTTTATTAGAATGAATGCAAGAGATTCACTTGTATTTCGGCAAACATGAGATTGCCTGTCTGCATAGGGCTGTGTTTTGTTAAGTAATAACTGTATTTTGTTAATGTCTGTTGTAGAAGAAGGGTTCTGCAAATGTGTGTATTAGGAGTCCCAATTAGATAGATTGCAACTCATGAAATATTTGTAGGTACAAAGGTCACATTTGTGACTTTAACCAAGCAGTTTTTGCCATCCTCACTTTGGTATCATGATCAGCAGTTCAGCCTCCATTCAGAGCTACCAGCGATTTTTTAAAAAAAATAACAACAGACAGACTTGAGTGGAGTATAGCTCCTCTTAAATTAAGGAATGTCAATAATGATATTTATTGAAATTATTGTTGTCATCAGTGTTATTTGTTTAAAGCACTGAGGCAGCTATCAATAGTGATAAAAATAGTAACCAATATAACATACCATAAAAACCATGTTAAAAGTCACAAAATCATAAAGCAACAGCAAACACAATAATACAACACAGCAGTACATTAGTCAGCCAGCATTTTCTCTGGAGGCCCTCTGAAATAAACAAGATGTCTCTGCATGTCAGAAGATGAAACAAGAGCGTACCAGGAGATGTTCGGACCATTGCTTATCAGACAGTGGTGGTGATGCAGAGCAGCAGACATTAAGCCAGGTGTGCAGTAGTGACATACTATAAAAGATAGGCTTTCAGATACCCTTTCTCCAAAATCATTTGGTTTAGACATTACAAGCTACACATTGTAAGAAACATGGGCCTGCCTTCTTCTTCTTCTTCTTCTTCTTCTTCTTCTTCTTCTTCTTCTTCTTCTTCTTCTTCTTCTTCTTCTTCTTCTTCTTCTTCTTCTTCTTCTTCTTCTTCTTTTTCTTCTTCTTCTTCGTAGGCCATGCTAGATCTTCTGTGTTCTGTTATGAACCCTCTATTGGACTGAAAAGTTAGCAGAATGACAAGATTATGCTTGGAGTGGATTGCACAATTATGTTTCTTTACATACAGTGCAAATCACTCCAAGAATATTGCACAGACTATAGCCTACTCCATGTTCAGTCCTCAGAACTGTATGTATTTTTATTAATTTTTTTAACCTGCCTTGTGTACAAGGAGCTCAGGGTTACATGGCTCTCTACAAATTAACTTCACAACATTACTGGGAGGTAGGCTAGAGATAATGGGTTGGGTTACTCTAACCAAAATGCCATGCTGACTCAATGATATTTTTAGGAGAAAGGGCACAAGTCCATCTGGAAACACCATCCTCTTATTTGGGAGTACTACCCCTTAATCTTTTGTATATATGAACTCCCTGTGATTATTCAGAAAGGAATTTACTCTGCATTGGCTGAGGAGCAGTTCCATCTATTCTTACTTTTGATATTGCAGAATTGCAACTTGGCATTTTAAACAGATGCTAGGACTGAACCCTGGCAGTAATTTTGGGAAGCTGAGAATCTTCAGAACCTAAATCCCAGCGCCTTATATATTATACTACTGTAGTGCTGTAAATTCTGGAAAAAATAGTAGGAAAGCAACCGTTGGCATGTTGAGAAGTTACTTCTTTTAGAAAAGTTGCAACAAACCTGAATGCTTTATTTAAGTTATGCATTTATTTTGATTTCTCACATGCCATATTGTTTAGGATGGCTGGCAATATACAACTAAACAGATCTGAACATGCTAAAACATATATGAATGTAACACCTAGCTTCATACATTCATACTAACTGCCTTATACATTTTTAGAAAATGAATCATGAAATGGATGCAGGACATATATGTAGATTTAGAGATCAATTTGAACTATGCTTGAAGAGAAAAAAATATCCCACTGAAAAGTTTGCAGAATGTATTTTCCAGAAATAACAGCGATATCCAGCTAACACACTTTGACATGTGTATACTTTACACTCATCTCATTCCGGAAGTCTTGATTTGCTAATCCTTCATCCCTTCTTGCCAAAGTATTGCAACAGGTATTTCAGTGACAAAGAAGCAACCCTATACACTTTTTAAGCATCTGCTAGAAAAGACTACGGGCAGTATTCAATGGGGTGCACCCGTGAACTTAAATTTGGTTTTGCAATAGTGTAAACTACTCTAGTACAGCACCAATTGTGGTAGTTGGTGCACTGATTGCCCGATGAAATCAGTGTGCCAGCCAATCCTATGTTAATTTACACTAGCATAACATAATTTGTTAGTGCTCCCCTATCCCCACCCCAGTGATACGACCCTATATGTGAATATACAGTGAATATTTATAATATGATAAAGTGAATCTGTACTGATTTTTTTGTGGGGAGGGGTCTAATAAAACTACATCACAGAAAGGTTGGAAATAACTTATTCCAGTTTGTTCACTGTATGAATGAAATAAACAAAAGTAATTGAATGATCTCCTTGCACTGTTATGTAACGTTTCAGTGAAAACACATACTAGAGTTATGGGGAAATGTTTATAATAATGAATTCTAATAAATGCTCCTACTGATTGAGCACCAATCCATTGTTAACATGGCAATGAAAGCAACCGGCACAAAGGTGCTTTGTAGCTTGAACTACAATTTTGAAATAGACATGCATCCCAGGAAATGTTGAAATTCAGAGCCCTGTAGGCAATTCAACAAGTATTCAGAGCACCCACTCATGTAGACTGGCCACTGGCCCACTTCAGGTGGCCAATGGCTTGATGAAACAGAGTCTCTGGAATTAAGTTAGTATGGATCTATCAGTATTAGGAGGTCAATCTTGTGGTGCAGAAATAAAACTGTTTTTCTTGTTTTGCAAGCCTGGATTTCAAAAAATGCCTTTATTTATTTATTTATTTATTTATTTATTTTCATTTATTCCAATGGTAGGGCACTGTAGTTCTCAGCACTGCTTTCTAGGAATGGATGAACCTGTCAATTAGGGTTTCTCTTTCTTCCACTCTTAAATTCAATTTGTCTCTGAGAAAGAATTTCTATAGTCATTAATTCAGTTCATCCTAATCTTTGAAAATAGTTTTTAAGCCTGCATAAAAATTCATAAGCATTTTTATGTTCATTTCTTTGAATACACACATTTTTGTATGAATGTTTGCCTAATATACACATCATTGCAAGCATGATTCCTAATATAATGCATTTTTAAATATTATTTCCCATCATATGCATGTTTGAACACACAACTTTTGACTGAAGAACTCCATCACAACATTTGGAAGTGTGAATTTCAAAGGATAACTGAGCTTTGGTTTGCACAATGCTTTGAGAGTGAAAGATTAAGTGAATTGCGGACTGAATGAATTTTTATGACATCGCTAATGCTTTCCATAATTAAATGTCATGGTAATCTGTCAGGTTTAATTTCTGCTGAAAATATTGTTGTTCTGTTTGTCCTGAACTTACCTTGTGATCAAGTATTGCTGATTTACTTTCCATCAGCACAGGGGGAGCATCATTTCCTGGAATGTCCAAATTTTTGTGCAAGCTAGATGGAGAGATGTCTGGATACATCAAAGTATGCATCGAAATACTGATATGTGTCAACTCTGCATTAGTCTCAATGGTGCACGTATTGTGCTACACATGGGCATCCATTGTTAGCCTAGTCCATGAACAGATCTGGATCAGTGTATATGTGAACACCACAAAAAAGCAAAAAATATCCTTTTAGGGGCCTGTAGCTGTCATTGTCTAGGGCAATGTGCATGTGCTTTCAGATGCAACTTGCCTTTTCTTTCTTCCTGAAATTGCCATGCTGCTTAATTGTCAAGGCAAGGCAGCAAAATGGAAAAGAAATTGTGGGAAAACTGGCAGTATTATGCATAGTGTTCTGCACGTAAAATGTCAGCGTGCATGAAGCAGCCTCCCATGATAATGTGCATCTGTGTGCATAACTGCTTTTTCAGGGGGAAAGAGTGTGGCATATTCAGAAGTTGGGAAAGCAATGATATCTGAGACACAATCTAGACTAAGGCCTTAGTTGGACGTAAGGTTTATCCTGGGATTGTCCCAGGGTCAACCCTGCCTGCTCCCGGGATACCCTGTGTGTCATTTTTTTTATATTTTATTTATTTATTTATTGCACTTATATACTGCTCCCATAGCCAGGGCTCTCTGGGCAGTTTACAGAAATTCTAAAATTAAGATTAAAACGAGTATACAAAATTTAAAATTCTAAAACACAGCACATACACACATAAAGCATTAAAACCATTAAAAAACTAAACATGTGGGTGATTAAGATGTGCCACCATATGCCTGGGCAAAGAGGAAAGTCTTAACGTGGTGCCGGAAAGATAGCAGCGTTGGCGCCAGGGGAGCCTCGTCAGGGAGATCATTCCACAGTCTGGGGGCCACCACCAAAAAGGCCCTGTCCCTCGTTGCCACACTCCGAGCCTCTCTTGGAGGAGGCACCCAGAGGAGGACCTTAGATGTTGAACGTAGTGGTCGGGTATATTCACGGCGGGAGAGGCGTTCCATCAGGTATTGTGGTCCCAAGCTGTGTAAGACTTTATAGGTCAAAACCAGCACCTTGAATTGGGCTCAGAAACATACAGGCAGCCAGTGCAAGTGGACCATAGCAGGTGTTATATGGTCGCACCTTCTGGTTGCCAAAATCAATCTGGCCGCTGCATTTTGCACGAGCTGCAGCTTTCAAACCATCTTCAAAGGCAGCCCTACGTAGAGTGCATTGCAGTAATCTAACTTGGAGGTTACCAGAGCATGGACAACTGAAGCCAGGTTATCCCTGTCTTGATAGGGGCATAGCTGGGCCACCAACCGGAGTTTATAGAAGGCACTCGTGCCACTGAGGTCAGTTGAGCCTCAAGTGACAATGATGGATCTAAAAGAACCCCCAAGCTACAAACCTGCTCCTTCAGGGTGAGTGCAATCCCATCCAGAACCGGTAGAACACCCCCCCATCCTGTCAGCGGAATCACCAACTAACAGCATCTCAGTCTTGTCTGGATTGAGTTTCAGTTTATTAGCCCTCATCCAGTCCATTGTCGCAGCCAGGCACCGGTTCAACACATCCACAGCCTCTCCTGCTGAAGATTTAAAGGAGAAATAGAGCTGTGTGTCATCAGCATACTGATGACAGCACACTCCAAAGCTCCAGTTGACCACACCCAGTGGCTTCATGTAAATGTTAAACAACATGGGGGACAAAACCAACCCCTGCGGGACCCCATACTTGAGATTCCACAGGGCTGAGTAATGTTCCCCAAGCACCACCTTCTGTAACCGACCCGCCAAATAAGAGTGGAACCACTGCAAAGCAGTACCTCCCACTCCCAGCTCAGCGGGTTTACATGAACAGAGATGACCTCGGGACGATCCTGGGATAAACCTTAGGTCTAGCTAAGGTCTCTGTGTGTGATAAGTCGAACCGAAAAGCCCCATGGAAAGAGATAGATTCCCTACATCCTTTCTTTCCTTCTTCTACTATCCTCTTGGAAAGTAAGAGTTTCATTGATGTATGCTAGCTTTTAATCCCATTTCCTGGAATGACTCGCATATTTTTTTGCCAATGTGGTCATGACACTACATCGGATGTCACAGGTGGTCATATAAACCACACCTTGTGTTCTCCTATAGCCTAACCAGATTCAATAGCAGTATGGGCAAATAAAGCTGAAGATGCATGAAGGCAAAAAAGGAAAATAGCACAAAGAAACAAAACTAGCCAGAGGGCAAAACAGGTGTGAAATAACATTGAAACAAGACGGGCAATTTAAAGGGCACTCTGACTAATGCTACAATGCTATAACCACTTGCCTGGTTGTAAAACCCACTGAATTCAAACTGGCTTATTTCTGAGTAGGGATGGATAGAGTTGTACTGTTATCGCACCAAATGTCCTGTACTTTCTGCATTTCAATCCCCTTTAACAATACAGTTTACATCTCCCCACCCAGCCTGTGTATACAGATCTGCCAGATTGAGGCTAACACTTCATGCATCTGTTGAGGTGAACAGTATCCCTGGAAGCTTACGGGAGAATACATTTGGTAGTCTTTAAGGTGCCACAAGACTCATTGTTGGTAATGAGATTAGAGAGTTGGTACACACAGCAGGTTATAGAAGAGTGCAGATTTATCAGGAAATGACATAAACCCAAAAGTATTTCAAACAACAGATGATATTTCCCCATTTGTAGACATCTAGTAAATAGAGTTTGGGTTCAAGAGAATAAAACACATAAGAACATAACATAAGAAGAGCCCTGCTGAATCAGACCAAGGGTCCATCTAGTCCAGCACTCTGTTCACACAGCTGTTGACTAGGGAACCACAAGCCGAACATGAGTGCCCAAGCACCCTCCCATCCATGTTCCCCAACAACTAGTGTAGTATTCAGGCTTACTGCCTCTGAGACTGGAGGTTGCACTTAGCCATCAGGACTAGTAGCCATTAACAGTCTTCTCTTCCAGGAATTTATTCAACCCCCTTTTAAAGCCAACTAATTTGGTGGCCATTACCACATCTTGTGGTAGTGAATTCCATAGTTTAACTATGCACTGTGTGTCTTAGCTTTCTCTGTATATAGTTGGTTGCTTTTAAAGTATGTTAATGTCTAATAACATCAACAATCAATTCATTCCTTTATTCACGATCTCTAGTTTCCAGTTAAGCTATCATCATCAGCCCAATAGCTTCTCCCATTTGGACCTCATGGTAAATACAGAATAGGACTGTCATCACACAGGGGAAAATGTGTTTCCTTACCGTCACTTCTCTGCCCACCCATTTGTCCCTCATTACATCCTCATTCTCAAGGGAGAGGAAAGAGGACATAAACAACATGCATGTGGCCCATTCAGTGGGCTGTTTTGATCATGCTGCTTCTGCTGCACACAGCAGGAGAGAGTGGCAAGTTCCATCTCAAAAAATAACTCAGACTTACTGGGGTGTTTTTTTGTCACGCGAAGAAGGCTAGAAGAGGCAGGAGGCCCTTGGGACAGGCACAATGTCATGAGAGGAACCCACAAAAATTCCAGTAAAGGGCATGCAATAAAATGCTCATCTGATGATGTCCTAGGTCTTTGAAACTGATGGCATACTTGTGGCTGTTGAAATTAGCTCTTTGTCCTCCCTCCTGTGAATCACATGATGGGGAAAGCCACAGAGCATAGGCTAGCGAGTCTTACACTTTCTAGTCTTTTCTCAGAACCAAGAGCTGCATGGCAGAAGAGGTTTCACATCTCGACCTCTCATCTGAAAGTAATTCTCAGAAGAAACCAGTATTTTTTTAAACAACTTAATTCATAAGGTTGTCCCGTGGTCATCCCTGTTCATGTAAATGACACACAGGATATCCCGGGAGCAGGCAGGGATGACCCTGAGATAAACCGTAGGTCTAGCTAAGGCCCTAGTTTCACAAAGTAATGAATTACTGCCCTATAAAGGATTTTAAAACAACAACAACAACAAGAACAAGAAACACCATTCCCCCCCCCAAAAAAAAATACTCTTGCCGTTTTAGAAATAGTCAAGCCAATGCCAACACTATTTAGGGTAATATTAATATGCCGATATTGATTGGGCTGAAAAAGAATAAAACTCTGCACTGCATGGCTTGGCAGTGATCCTGGGCTGCAGAGATGCCTGTGAAATTTTTATGCTCCCAGTATTGTTTTTAAGAACTCACATTCTGAGTAATCTGCTGTCCTAGAATTTTGATTTAAGTCTTTTGAACTCTTTTCAAGTGCTGTAAATCAGTGTGTGTGTGTGTGTGTGTGCACTCATTTACCTTTGCATTCTCTTTTAAGCCACCGGCAGTGACGCTGACGAATGAGAATCAAATGGGGTGTGCTAAGTGGTGCTGCCGTAGGCTTTCATCTGCCCACCTTCTGCATTGTGATTTATCTTGGTAATGCATCACATATCTTATTTTCCCTCCGCTAATTTTATTTAGCATTTGTCACAAATAATACCAATTGACCATCCACCATGAGTACTAAGCAGTAGTAAATTAGCAAAATAAACTGAGTCTACAGAACTCATCTGTCCCCAAATTTGATTAGAGCCACTTGTGTTGCACCAAGTCATTTACTACAGATGAACCTCATCTATTAAACAAGCAGCTTCATGGGTTCTCCGCAGTCGACGGCAAATTGTTATGCATAGTATTGCTGGGATTTTAATGAAACACTTAAAAAGTGACTCTTTTATATCTCAATCACTAGGGGTAGTTTATGCTTCTGAAATGGTTATTTCCAGTTGCCCTGTCACTTTGGTCTGAATCATTACATTGAGCCTAGCCATCCATTTCAGCAACATCACTCTGTTCCTGAAAAATGAGGGTAGAGGGGAAAAAATCTTAAGCGCTTATGGGCTTGAAAACTATCATCCTTCATAGTCCCAGAGATGTATTTCAGCCTTCCTTATCATCCTTCCTTGCCATCATTACGAGATCTACTTTTGCACCGTAAAGGCTGTATGGATTCTCAGGCTGGCATTTAATACTTTTGCTAAACAAAACATTTCTATCTATGGACCACCAAACTTAATGAATATCTTTTCTGTAATCTGGCTCATAATATGCTTGTTTGGGGCCTTTCAAAATTGTCCGTCTTTTCCTTCCTTCTGGTGGGAAAGCAAAGAGAAACATGTGTGTGTGTGTGCCAACTTCCTATGAAAAGTAATTTATAAAACTATTCGTTTCAACTGGTGAAAGCTAATGTGGTAATAATACTGCCTTTTTAATGGCACATAGAACAACTGATGTGGATTGAGACTTATGTCCTTGCCGGTGAAATTGGAACAGAGGTTAAAAATGGCTCAAAGGAACTTTTGCAATGTGTGTGCTGGGAATAAAGAGAAAGGCAGAATCTGAAGGAACTAAATGCAAAAAGTTAAGACTTTGAAAGATTTCTAACCATCAAAGAGAGACGGAAGGAGGGGGAAAGTGGTGAGTGGAACATGGGGGTTACAATACACAGGTACAAATCCATTAAGGAAACATAAATGGAAATAATGGAGCAGGGCATACCGCAGCAGACAGATGGAATGATAAAGGATGAACCTTTAAACTATTGAGGCAAGTGGTTTGCAGACTATGTTCCAGAGAACCCTGGAGGTTCTTAGAAGCTTTGGGAGTTCCTCAATAAGAAGAACTCTAATTACCAAAAGCTCGCCTTAAAGATAGCTTGCCCAGTGCCACTGATCTGAAATGCTGATCTGAAATGGCCATGCTGTACAGGAATGTTAGATACAGTCAAGAGCAATGATGACTGTGGAAGCAACTCATTTGTTTTATCCTACAGCAGGGATGGTCAACCTGGTGCCTTTCAGATGTCTTGTATGCCCCACCCAGCATGGCTAATAGTCAGTGATTATGGAAGTTGTACTTCAAAACATCTAGAAGGCACCAAATTGCCTATCCTGGTCCTAGAAGATGACCCAGAACCCTTAGCAATGGGCAGGGGTTCCACAGCCAATGCTCAGGAGGTTGACAAATAAATGAATGTTAAAAAATTTCTTTGAATGTCCTGAGCTGGACAATGCCTGATCTAGGTTATGGATTGGTTCCAGTGTTTCTTCCATGAATAGAAGGGCTCCTGCAGCTCAGGGGAGGGATAGAAATCCAGCAGAGCATCCCACTGGAGGAAGGGGGAGGCAATTTTAATCTCTTCACACTGCAGCGCCTCTAACATCACATGTTGCTCCATGGCCCTCTGTTTTGAGTGGCACAGGGGGAAGGGGATTGGTGAAAATCACCTCCCCACCATTCTCCAGCATGAGTGGAACTCAGCTGACCACAAAGCAGGATGCAACCAGTAAGAAGCATAGAAAATGCGGAAACTTAAGATGGGTGCCATATCATGAAAGAGGGTAGGAACACAGAGAACTGCCTCATACTGAGTCAGACCATTGATCCATCTAGTTCAATATTGTCTACTCTAGCAGGCAGCAGCACTTCAGGGTTATCCCAGGCTTATGTGGAGACGCTGGGAATTGAACCTGGGGCCCTCTGTATGCAAAGCATATCCCCTACCACAGAGCTCTGGCTCTTCCCTGTGGTTACTCATCAGCTTGCAGTGCGTGCACATAAAATACGCCTCCTCTACGTCAGATGAGCTTTACATACTCAAAATGAGAAGTGGAAGGGAAGGGTAAAAAGTGCATAAAAAGTTGATTTGAGGTGTTTATAATGTGATGTTTGTGTTAAATGTCATTTTCTTACTTCAGCCTTCTCCAACCTTTGGTCCTCCAGCCTGAAACTACCATCATCCCAAGCCAACATGGCCAATGATCAGGAATGCTAGGAATTGTAGTCCAAAACACCTGGAGTGTGTGAGGTTGGGGAAGGCTCCCTTTCTTTGTTTTTCAAAGGAAAAAATGTATCCTTTTTTTTTTTTGGAGCACATTTTTCGAATACATCTTTACTTTAAATGTAATCACCTGTTTCAGCCTCACTGTCAGATGTAACTATTTTATCTAAAATGAATGGCAACTTTCTAAAACAAAAGTATCATCACTGCTGTAAAATAGCTTTCTTTAAAGACATGTTCATGTGTGGAAACTCTGCAATATTTAAATATAGTTTCTTTCAGCCTCATGCATAGTCTCTGTTACTAAAAGACCAAGGGAAACCATTTCTTCTTCCACCTATCAGCAGACATTTAATGGAGTGTGAGGTACATCAATCCCCATTAGCCCCCCGCTTTTTTAACTCCAGCACAAATATTCATTTATAACGCATTTCTGCCTCACATTTCAGCTCCTCAGTGAAGACCCCAAGTTAGCTAACTAACAATTTCAGTTAAAACAATAAACCTTTAAAACAAGTACAAGCAAAAAACAAAAACAAAAAAACAACAAAAAGCAGTAACAAATAACAACTAATTAACACAAGTCAGGGAGCTAACGAAACCACAAATCAAAATAAATGAAAGATGGGCCTGTACAAAAAGGTTTTAATTGCCATCTAAAGGCATACACAGAGGGTGCTATCGAAATCTCCTGTGGCAAGATGTTGCATAATGGATGAGCAAATGGATTTGTTAACACTTATACCAATTGGGGATGCTCCAGCTTGCACCAAATTATGCCTTGGTGGGGAAATTAGCTACAGTCTTGGTGAAGCTGAGCTACAGGCCTAAGAGGAGATTTTGAGACCACAGGAAGGAGTCTTCCCAAGGCCTGAAGCGTGGGCACGCGCACACACAGAGGCCTTAGCTAGACCTAAGGTTTATCCCGGGGCTGTACAGCTATGGGGCTGTATATAAATGTAATAAATAAATATAACTTTGGGGAGCTCACAACAGGATATGACTGCAATAGCACCCTCACAAACTTCAGATCACGAACTTCTTATTGCACAATTTAGAATCAAACTAAAGAGAATAGGGAAGACCCACAGATCAGTTAGATATGAGCTCACTAATATTCCTAATGAATATGCAGAGGAAGTGAAGAATAGATTTAAGGGATTAGAGTTAGTAGATAGGGTCCCGGAAGAACTATGGACAGAAGTTCGCAACATTGTCCAAGAGGTGGCAACAAAAAAACGTCCCAAAGAAAAAGAAAACCAAGAAGGCAAGATGGCTGTCTGCTGAGACACTGGAAGTAGCCCAAGAAAGAAGGAAAGCAAAAGGCAACAGTGATAGGGGGAGATATGCCCAATTAAATGCAAAATTCCAGAGGTTAGCCAGAAGAGAGAAGAAATTATTTTTAAACAAGCAATGCGCGGAAGAAGACAATAGAATAGGAAGGACAAGAGACCTCTTCCAGAAAATTAGAAACATCAGAGGTAAATTCCAGGCAAAAATGGGTATGATCAAAAACAAAGATGGCAAGGACCTAACAGAAACAGAAGAGATCAAGAAAAGGTGGCAAGAATATACGGAAGATCTGTATAGGAAGGATAATAATATCGGGGATAGCTCAGATGGTGTGGCCAGTGAGTTAGAGCCAGACATCCTGAAGAGTGAGGTTGAATGGGCCTTAAGAAGCATTGCTAATAACAAGGCAGCAGGAGACAACGGTATCCCAGCTGAACTGTTTAAAATATTGCAAGATGATGCTGTCAAGGTGATGCATGCCATATGCCAGTAAATTTGGAAAACACAAGAATGGCCATCAGACTGGAAAAAAATCAACTTATATCTAGGGGTGTGCATGGACCCCCCCCCCCCCCGATCCTCTTTGCGGCCAATCTGCAAATTGTGGATCAGGCCCGCTCCGCCCCGCCTCGATCAGCCTGGGGGCCACTCTGCTCCACTGTGGAGCTCCGGCTCCAAATCGGAGCTCTGCAGTGGTGGGCAGTGGCATCAGGTAAGGCCCCCTCCCTCCTCCGGCTTACCTGTGTCCGTTGCGGCCCATCCCAGCTTCACTAGAGCCCGCGGCTCAACCAGGAACTGTAGGCCTAAACTTCCTGGTTGAGCCGCGGGCTCTAGTGAAGCTGGGATGGACCGCGACGGACTCAGGTAAGACCCCCTCCCCCTTGGTCCCTTACTTGGCTCTGCTGCCGTCGCCGCACGGGTGGCGGCGGCGGCAGCAGCAGGGCCAGGTAAACCCTCCTCCCTCCTCTCCCTTACCTGCATCCGTCCGCGGTCCCGCGGCTGCTTCAACTGAGCCCGAGGCCTCAACCAGGAAGACTAGGCAGCAGTTGCGGCCTAGTCTTCCTGGTTGAGTCCTCGGGCTCAATTGAAGCAGCCACGGGACCGTGGACGGACTCAGGTAAGACCCCCTCCCCTTGGACCTTTACCTGGCTCTGCCGCCATCACCGCACGGGCAGCGGCAGCGGCAGGGCCAGGTAATCCCCCCTCCCTCCTCTCCCTTACCTGCGTCCGTCCACGGTCCTGTGGTTGCTTCAACTGAGCCCGAGGCCTCAACCAGGAAGACTAGGCCGTGGCCTAGTCTTCCTGGTTGAGTCCTCGGGCTCAATTGAAGCAGCCGCGGGACCGCGAACGGACTTAGGTAAGACCCCCTCCCCCTTGGTCCCTTACCTAGTTCTGCCGCCATCGCCCTCCCTCCTCTCCCTTACCTGCGACCGTCCGCGGTCCCGCAGCTTCTTCAACTGAGCCTGAGGCCTCAACCAGGAAGACTAGGCCGCAACTCGGCTGTGGGGCGGTATATAAATGTAATAAATAAATAAATAAATAAAATATTAAAGGCAAAACTGAAGTACTTTGGCCACATAATGAGAAGACAGGATACACTGGAGAAGAGGCTGATGCTAGGGAAAGTGGAAGGCAAAAGGAAGAGGGGCCGACAAAGGGCAAGATGGATGGATGATATTCTGGAGGTGACAGACTTGACCTTGGGGGAGATAGGGGTGGCAACAGCCGACAGAAAGCTCTGGCATGGGCTGGTCCATGAAGTCACAAAGAGTCGGAAGTGACTGAACGAATAAACAACAACAAAAGCACCCTCCCACTTATGTTCCTAGCCAACTGGCAGTCAGAGGTATGCTGCTTCCGATGCTGTAGTTAATGTATAGCCAGGCATCATGACTAATAGCCATTGATAGCCTTATACTCCATGAATTTGTCTAACCTCCTTTTAAAGCTATCCAAGTTGATGACCATTACTATATCTTGTGGTAGCACTATTCCTAGTTTAGCAACACTCTATGAGGAAAAGTATTTCCTTTTATCTACTCTAAATCTCCCACCATTCAATTAAATATGATGACCCCAGATTTTTGTATTATGAGAGAGGGAGGGAGGAAGAGAGAGAGAGACAGACCTTCCTATGGACTTTCTCCACACCATGCATACACCTCTACTATGTCCCTCTTACTTGCCTTTTTTCTAAGGTAAAAAGTTCCAATGATTGCAGCCTTTCCTCATTGGGAAGTTGCTCCAACTATTGATGATTTGATTGACTTTTTCTACCCCTTTTCTAGCTTTACAATACCACCTTTCCCCCCAAGGGTTCTTTCCTAAGAGTTCTGTGAAGTCTTAAAAAGACCTGCTCTATTACACATCCTTCACTCACACAACAACTCATTATAAGTGGATGCAGAATTCCCTATTCCTAATGCTGTGGGACCAAATGAAGACCTGAGTAGCATCTCTGTCCTTCACACACAGATGCTCCTTGGTTGCTACTGCAGAAAGTTTGGATTGGCCTGACCCTATTTACGAACATTTTGGCTTGAATTGTAAAGAGCTCATTATTTCCACATTTTGTGTTTCCAAACTCAACTGACAGTGAAGCAAGATTCCACAGTGTTCAGAATCAAGGAAACATGTTCTACCCTAAGACTGTAGAATGTAGGGCAACAGTATGATCTTGACAACTGAGCTGGTGAAGCTACTTAGTTTTCTTCTCCCATCTGAAAGTTTGATGTGACCTGATGGTAGAAAGTAATTGACTGCACTTCTCAATAAATCAACAGTGTTTTTCTTTGGTTGTTTTTTTGGTTCTATTAGGGCTTTCCCTCCCTCAACATATCCTCTAAGAGACCTGCCTGTTCAACCAATTATACAGCATTAAGAACAGTCGTGGGGGTGTAAAAGGCAGTAGTGTCTTCTATGCCGATGAAATGAAAGACTTGCTTCTCTGGATTGCATCCCTTCATACCAGCTAGCATGTAAACTAATGCTAGGGATCCGGAATTGTTCATAAAAGGAAAGCCAAAGCTTTCAGACACCACATGTTTCCCCTTATGAGCAGCGACTCGAGACCCACAATGCCTTCTGTTTAAGCAGAATTGCTGATTGCAATTTAAGGAACAGGAATGTTACCACTAAACAGACCTTGAGTCAAATAGGAATGGCTTTAGCAGATCCATTGTTTTAATTTGGTCTATGTGGTAACAAATGGCAGCATTTTCCACTGTGATACCTCCCCCTGCACACCCTCTTCTTCTTTTTTTCTTTTTTTGTTTTAGCACATCTGCATTTAATAGCAGAATTTCAACTAATGAAAAAATAAGTGATTTCCATTTTAGGGGCTGTGATGCACATTAGGAAAAAAATTAACTGTTGGTCCAACAATGGAGTTAAATGTGTAGGGAGAAAATCTGTTTTAGCTCACAAAGTGGTGTAAAGAGCATCATCAAATGGATCACTAAGCTGTCTGGCTCAAGCTATGCGGCCTGCATGCATAGAGAGCACCAGTTCCCATCAAAACCTTACTATTAGTAGTTAAGGAAGAATAATGCACACCTAGAGTGCTACATTAAAAGCACAATTTTCTTTGCTATAGTAAGCCTTGCAGTCATTAGCATAACACCCTGGAGGCAACCCCGGTACAGCCTATACTGCCTATGGATCACAACAAAATGGAGGTCAAGGTAGTGCCATTTAACTTTACATCCTGACTTAAACCTGTAATATTAAAGGGGGGTAATCACATGCTTTTTGCATGAGCAACATAAAATGGCTTTACTTGAAAAGATTTTGTGATCGGAAAAACAGAAAAGAACAGTGCATTATAGGTCATTGTAATGTTTCTAGCAGTGCCTGAAGCAGCTCCCTGCACCATTGGGGAAATCACATAGTGTTAAAAAGAAGTTTTCTGTGTTTTCCTTCTTTCGTGCAGGCAGAAATGGTGGGCAGAGTTTTGGTCCATTAGATAGGGTGACCATATGGAAAGGAGGACAGGGCTCCTGTATCTTTAACAGTTGTATTGGAAGGGAAATTTCAGCAGGTGTCATTTGTATGCAGGCAGCACCTGATGGTTCCCACATCTTCATCACAATAGTTAAAGCTGCTAAAGTATAGCTAAAGTGACCAGATACAAAAGAAGGCAAGGCTCCTGCAGCTTTAACTGTTGTGATGAAGAGAGAATTTCACCAGGTGCTGCGTGCATACAAATGACACCTGCTGAATTTCTTTTTTCAATACAACTGTTAAAGATATAGGTGCTTTGTCCTCCTCTTAATATGGTCACCCTAAATGCCATCAGAGTTTCTAGGGTAGGCCCTAGTTTTGGAAAGGGTGTCTTACAATGTAGCAGTCTCAGACAGTTTCCAAGGGGACATGGCACTGAAGCAGGAAATATTGTCTCTGCAACTGAAAAGATATTTGGGTCTCCCACCTCCAAACCAAGAGTGTGTCTACTGCTAACCTTCTTTTAGAGCATGCTCCACGCCAAATTCAAGATTCTAGCCTTGATTATTAAAGCCCGATATGCTTTGGGAGTGGATTACCTGAAAGAACACTTGCCTGCCCATATACTGAGATCTTTTTCAGAGGTCCTCCTCTGGGTTCTTCCACTGTGTGTGATTAGACATGGGGAGAAATTAGTTCCATTCACATTTCAATGTGCACTTACCTAATTTTGCCCTTTCGAACTAATAAGTGCACCTAAACTCAGTTATCTTTCAAAATTTACAGTTATCTACCTTTTGCCTTAGAGTTATCCAATCAAACAACGTGTATGTTAGGGCACACAACCATACATGCACACGTGAAAATAACATTAAAATGCATTATATTAAAAAGATGACTTGCAAAAAGCATGTGTACATTAGATAAAATTGTACACCAAACTGCACATATTAGGAGAAATTTGCGGTAAAGTGTGTATTGGATTTCATGTGAACTTTCAAACAAAATCTCAAAGTTTGAGACAAACCAAACTTAAGATTGGAAAACTGAAAGAAATTGAAATTGACAGATTCATTCTTTTGCATCTGAGATACAGTAGGTAGTTAAAGGGGGCTTTTCTGTGGCTGCATCACAGATCTGGAACACTCTCCCTAGGATGTTGGCACCTACTTTGAAATCATTTCAGCACCAGGCAAAGATCTTTATTCTAGGGATGTGCTCCGCTTCTAATCAGACCGGAGAAGCAGAAGCGGAGCGGGGGGCTTCGCCTGCCCTTAAGGCGGAGGCGAAGAGGATTGGGGGGCCGGCGGAGCGTGGCGAAGAGGATCGAGGTGAAGGCGGATCCTTCGCCTCGATCCGGAGCTCCGCCGGAAAGGTAAGTGGGGTTTACCGGGCCCTGCTGCTGTCGCTGTCGCCCATGCGGCGACGGCGGCAGGGCCTGGTAACCCCCCTCCCCGCCTTCCTCTCCCTTACCTGCCTCCGTCCGTGGTCCGTCGGCATCTTCAATTGAGCCCGTGGTTCCACTAGGAAGTCTGGGCCGCCAAGACTTCCTGGTGGAACCGCGGGCTCAATTGAAGATGGCGACGGACCACGGACGGAGGCAGGTAAGGTCCCCCTCTCCCTTGGTCCTTTACCGGGCTCTGCCGCTGGGACTGCCTTGAGTCTTGGCGTGCGTATGTATCCCTGGACAAGCTATCATGCTTGCGAGTTTGAGGTTTCTAAAGTGCAAATTGACGGAGCTATGGAAAGGGGTGTGAATGGGGTGCCTGGTTTTCATAAATTCCCCAAAAATCAGGGGATGATGGGACTGCCTTGAGTCTCGGCGTGTGTGTGCACCCCTGGATAAGCTTTCATGGTGGCGAGTTTGAGATTTTTAACGTGCAAATTGACGGAGCTATGGAAAGGGGTGTGAATGGGGTGCCCGGTTTTCATAAATTCCCCAAAAATCAGGGGATGATGGGATTGCCTTGAGTCTTGGCGTGCGTGTGTATACCTCCATGAGGTGTCATGGTGCCAAACTTGAGGTTTCTAACTTTAACAGAAAAAAAGTTGTATACTTTTTTAGCTTAATGCAAGCCTATGGGGGGGGGAAAACGGAGCTCCGATCCGCATCCGGAGCTTCAAGCGGAGCGGAGTGGACATAGGCGGAGCAGGGGCGGGGCGGGGCATACCCGTGCACACCCCTACTTTATTCTCCCAGGGTTTTCAGTGCTGCTGATCTATAATAATAATAATAATAATAATAATAATAATAATAATAATAATAATAATTTCTTAGCCATCTCTCCCTCTGGATTGAGGCGGGGAACAACACAGAATATAAAAATATTATAAAGTACATAAAACTAATTAAAATATATAAAACAAATATATTATTAAACCCAGCTTGCCCCTAATATCTTTGCACTACTTTTATAGACCTCGTCTTACATTCTGTTCTGAACTTACATTATTTATGTTATTATATTTTTGTCAGTTCTCTTATAATCTGCCCTGATCACTTGATGGCAAAGGAATACATTTTAGGACTAAATTAATAATCAACCAAGTGCTGTGCTAAATACTTTCTAAGCCACAATAAAATAAGGCTATTTATTGGTGGTTATTTTATTTTTTATATGGAATATCATCTTTATCCTTCACCTGACAAATTCGATTTTTAGACACTAGTTCCAGTGAATATGCTATGATCACTAACTCCATTCTTTGGTGATTCCAGAGGCAACATTTGAGAATCTCTGCCACAATTTAAGATATTGAGACACATTATCAATTCTATATTGCTCACTCTGAAATAAGCTGACCCAGAGGAACATAGTTTTCTGGATTTCCAACAACAGCTTTGCTGGGCTGCTAAAATGGAGCAGGATCAAATTTCATACTGTAGACGTTTGGAGCTGGCAACTGGAATGAAGCAAATAGTTCAGCTAAGCCTTAGGATAATTCCAAATGTCACTGGACCACATGCACACAAAGATAGGCCATTCAAGTCGCTATAATTACTTGGAAAAGTTACAAACAAAGAAAATCTGGCTTAAAGAACAAGTCCAAAGGCTAGAAAATCCTTCAGAAAGTTTTTAGAATCTGTGATTGACTCGGAGCTGTGGGGCTTCTTCCAACTATTTCAGAAGACACATCAGGTCAGGTTGCCTTGATCATGTCATGAATGATGACTGAGGCTGTGATAGAACCTGACATTGTTATAAATTTTCAGAAACACGTTGCACTGATCTGTGACTGTCTGTTGGGTGATTTATAATAGTGCAGTCTCCTCTAGTTTTAGTTAAAGTTTAATTGAAGAAAATAATTTTGACAGAAATGTCACCATTGAAAGAGTTTGTTTTAAATGACCCGCTCATGTGAGCTGTTTTAAAATAGATCTCCTTTTAGAATTTCAGATGGGAGCTTCAGAATCTAAACAGAGTTTTTCATTTTTTTAAATGTGATTTTTTTAGGAAAATAGGAAGCTAGGGTGACCATAGAAAAAGGAAGACAGGACTCCCACATATTTTAACAGTTGTATTGAAAAGGGAATTTCAGTAGGTGTCAGTTGTATGCATGCAGCACCTGGTGAAATTCTCTCTTCACAACATTTAAAGCTGCATGAGCCTTGCCCTCTTTTGTATGTGATCACTAGGCATGTGCTCCGCTCCGATTAGGAGCGGAGAAGCAGTAGCGAATTGGCCTGCTCCGCCTTACCCAGAGGCGGAGTAGAAGCAGAACGCGGACCCCTAGAAGCAAGGTGAAGAGAAGCGGCCATTTTTCAGAGCTCCTATTTCAGGCGGAGCGCTCCGATCGCCATCTTGAAAACATTTCGCCCATAGGATTGCATTGCGGGAAATAATCACGGATAACTGGGTTGTTTTTTGAAGCTATCGTTCTGGAAATTCTTGTGCTCAGAGAGTCGTGGATGGGGGTCATTTTGAGACTACTCTCAGCTCTCTGCGTCGTGCGGGTCACGTGCTAGAATTTTTTAAAAATCGGGTAAACAAACGGACAGCGCGGGTCAAACGGCAGTTTTCGCCCATAGGATTGCATTGAGGAAAAGAATTAGGGATAACTGGGTTGTTTTTTAAGCTATCGTTCTGAAAATTCTTGTGCACAGAGAGTCGTGGATGGGGGTCATTTTGAGACTACTCTCACCTCTCTGCGTGGTGCGGGTCGCGCGCTAGAATTTTTTTAAAAAATCGGCGGGTAAAATACCTTTTTCAAAGGGCTGAGGGGCAGAGTCAGCTCCCGGTCATGATGATCCCAAAGTTAGAGGAGGGCATAGGCAAAACGGGTAACTTGGGATTCTGGGAAACTTCTCTTTCTTAATCTGAACGGACTATTCCCAGTGTTTTTTAAAACAGTAGCCCCACCAAATGCACAAACACAACCTGAAATCATATACTAAGCCAATAATAAGAGAGAGAAACACAGCACTGCTACCCACCCTAACTTTGGGGAACAACTGAAAAGATGTGGTGCAAGGGGATGAGCTCCCCTAGGGCATCTCATTGTGGACGTGCCCCCACTCTCTCCTGTACTGGAAGGCCATCAGAGCCTTCCAAAGAGAGTAACCCGGTGGAGCAATGCCTATCATGAGTTGAAGTGAGCATTTACTTCTTAGTGGTGGAGCAATGCCTATTATGAGTTGAAGTGAGCGTTTACTTCTCAGAGCTGTTGGTGAAGCAATGGCTTTCATGAGCTGAACTGGCAGCTGCTTCCCTCTCCCCCGGGCACGTCCCCCTATTGCTGGTAAAAGACAGATATAACCTTTTTTTAAAAGTTCTTCTTGTTGTTTATTCAGCAACACTGCTGCTTTTAATTCCACTCCTCCTTTGTTTATTTATTTATTTATTCCATTTTATATGCATTACTGGCTTATCCTTGGCTCACTTCCTTATGCCCCCAGAAATGCCAGCTGCATGCCTGCCTGCCTTCCCTCCCTCCTCCCCTGCCCACCTCGCAGGGATGTTGTGTGTGTGTGGCTTTGACTCAGGGGAGAAGTCCTTCCTGCGCTCACTTGGAGTTTTGGAAGTTCCAAATTTTGCAGGTTTAAGCCCCGCCAAAAAACAGGGGATGATGGGACTGCCTTGAGTCTCGGCGTGCGGCGTATGTATCCCTGGATAAGCTGTCATGGTGGTGAGTTTGAGGGGGTTTTTTAACATGCAAATTGATGGAGCTATTGGAAAGGGGTGTGAATGGGTGTTGGATTTTCATAAATTCCCCAAAAATCAGGGGATGATGGGACTGCCTTGAGCCTGGGCGTGCGTGTGTATCCCTGGATAAGCTATCATGGTGGCGAATTTGAGGTTTCTAACGTGCAAATTGACGGAGCTATGGAAAGGGGTGTGAATGGGGTGCCCGATTTTCAAAAATTCCCCAAAAATCAGGGGATGATGGGATTGCCTTGAAACTTGGCGTCCATGTGGACACATGGATAGTCTATCATGGTGCCAAACTTGAGGTTTCTAACGTGCAAATTGACAGAGCTATCGAAAGGGGGGTTATGGGTGGTGCGTTAGAGGTTAGAGCCGCGCCAAAAATCAGGGGATGATGGGATTGCCTTGAGTCTGGGCGTCCATGTGGACACATGGATAAGCTTTCATGGTGCCGAGTTTGAGGTTTCTAACATGCAAATTGACGGTGCTATGGAAAGGGGTCTGAATGGGGTGCCCGATTTTCAAAAATTCCCCAAAAATCAGGGGATGGTGGGATTGCCTTGAAACTTGGCATGCATGTGTATACCCCCATGAGGTGTCACGGTGCCAAACGTGAGGTTTCTAACTTGAACAGAAAAAAAGTTGTATAATTTTTTAGCTTTCAATGCAACCCTATGGGCTGGAAAAACGGAGCTCCGATCCGGATCCGGAGCTCCGAGCGGAGCAGAGCGGAAGTGGGCGGAGCGGGGGCGGGGCGAAGCGGCCCATTCCAAAAATCGCAGATCTGCAAGTGAAGCGGAGCGGGGGGTCCGTGCACACCCCTAGTGATCACGCTAGGCAGGGCTCCTGCAGCTTTAAGAGGGAATTTCATCAGGTGCTGCATGCATACAAATGACACCTGAAACTCCCTTTTCAATGCAACTGCTAAAGATACAGGAGCCCTGTCCTTTCCCTCACTGCACCCCCTCTAGCACTACATTTGTAGAGTCTTTAGTTCTAGTCTGATGTTTTTGACCTTTGTAGAAAGTGGATTTTCCTCATTTATCACAAAAATATAGTTCCACTACCTTGTGAGCATTGTGAAATAAATTTCATTTGCTTACTTATTTAGGCCTTTCAGTGATAGAAAATAGACTGACACGCTCACTTAGCAAATTGTGAAGATGTGACAGGAAACAGCTTTAAAAAGCCCTTGAAGCACATAAGATGGAGAAAAGAAAAACAACAACATACCACAAGGCAAACAACTCTCCCCCCATAAGTTGCATCCTATCTGCTTGTCCTTTTCAGTGCATGTGGTAATGGTCACTTATCTGACTACCTGTGGATATGGAAATGCATTTGAAATTATGAAAACCCCTGTATTCCATGATAATGACAATGACCCATGACATTTCTAACCTTAGCAGCGGGTTACAAACTATTTGTGTTCTCTTCCATTAATAATGTTACCCCTTCTGACACATCGATTTAGCTTTGTTTGAAAGAGAAAATCACATTAGGATGACCAAAAAAACCCACAAAAAACCCGTAAATGAAGACTATCATCTGCCAAGTAATCTGAATAAGTTTACGTATTTATGAGCTACCTGCTGAGTATCTGAGGTGACTATCAATCTGATAATGGCCCAGTAGTAATATTGAGACTCCCTATATAAACGCCATGACATCAAACCAAACACAGGTATAGTTTGGAAGGATATTTCAGCTCCGTTTTGGAGCCTTTCCTTTAATTGTGTGACTCTGAAAGTTTTTGGTGCTAATTATGTAAGAGGAAGATGGTATGTTGGCTGTCTGGTATACAGTCGTGCACTTTTTTAGAACTTGCATCACAACAATGTGATCAACTATTCTTATGTAAAGAAGCCATTTACTGCAAACACACAAATCTAACTTTTTAAAACACACACACACACACACACACACACACACACACACACACACATCTGTACTCTTAAAAAGGGCAGTGTTGAAAAGAAATGTTATTTCAGTGTTTACGTGATGGTGGGTTTGATCCAGATTGGGCCATGGTTACAGATCTATTACCATCAATGGGACAAGCAAGGCATGGCTATCTTAATCTCATTGGCTTCAGCAGGAACTCAAACAAGACTGGTGTCAAGGTTAGGCTTGATTGGGCCCACATCCCAGGGCCCACATCTCAGAAGGGGCCCACTGACAAGAATCCATGTACTTGCTTCTTCTCCTTGTCATTGCAACCTGCTTGTTGACCTGCCTGTCACTCTGGCCCAGACAATGGTGATGGTGAGAAGGAGGAATAGTAGCAGCTACTGCCTACCTGCTCACACTGGCTCTCTGCCTGCCAAACAATCAAGTAGTAACAATGATGAGAAAGAGTTGGAGGAGCAATAGTTACTGGTGGCAATGGCAGTGAGAAAACAGACTCACTGAGGGATGCCCCCCCACAATTGAGGGTACATTGCACAAGTGCTCTAAAAAACCTGGAACCAGCACTGTTCTCAAAGTATGACCAAGGCCCTTTCTACACCTAAGGATTATCCCAGGAAAATAGAGGGATCATCCCTGCCTGCTCCCGGGATCCCCTGTGTGTCATTTGGATGCACAGGGATGATCCCAGGACGATCCCAGTAAAAAAGGCAGGTGTAGAAATGGCCTAAGACTGGATCCAACCCATTTTATGTAAAAACTGTGGAATAATTTAATTTGTTGGAATGAAAAACTGGTGGATATAACTGTTGATGCATATATTTTACTATACCATTAAAGCCTAAACTAAAGACTCCTTGTCAAAGAATTCCAAAGCTGCAAGCAGGTCTGAGGCTGGGACCTAGGCTAGATCAACACTACTGCTTTATAGCGGTATTGACGTGCAGTAATAACTGTTGGGGCACAATCCACTTTCCAGATCTACACCAAGAAGGATATAACACTTTGAAAATGGTTTGAAAACAGTATATGGAATGTGTCATGGGCCCCAACAGTTGTCAGTGCACTTCAATAGTGTTATAAAGCAGTAGTGTAGATCCTGCCGAGGTCTGCAGACCTGTATTAGGAACTTTAATTGATCAATATTAATTAGAAAGAACAGATCAGTCTTGTCTCGGTTGTGTTAATCCTAGTTGGTGTTTCCTGGTTGCATTGCTTCTTTCTTTCATTTTTATGTGGGTTTCATACTTTTTAATTCTGAACAGAAAAATGGGGTAAAGGTATAGCTGATAAAGAAGGAAGCTTTTAATATTGTTGTCTTTAATAGCTTTGCTGCGAGTGTAAAGGCTGCAATCCAGATGAAATTACTGTTGATGCTAGTTGAATAAGATATTCATAGTTTTGCAGAAGCAATAGTACTTCCACCCTGTTTGTTTATTTTTGCATCTTTTGGATGCAAATTACCTACTGTTTTAATCTGGAAATATATCAGAAACAATGCAGGAAATATATCTGTTCTACAAAACCTCTGTCAAACTTAGCAGCGTTCAGCATATTTTGTAACATTACATGGGTAAATTCACCAGAAGCTTGTGGAAATATACTCGTATAAATACACTGGAATTTCCCATGTTTGTTTCTATTCACTAGACTACTGGAAGTTGGAGTTTGCCAAACAAGTTGTCCTTAGCAATCAGCTTTTTGTGATGGAGTTTCGTAGAAGAATTTCATGGAAGAAGGGTATTTCCTCTCTAGAAAATCTATAAACCTTGTTGTTTCCCAATCTGACATGGATAGTGATGACCATAAGACCTCTTCCATTGTACAATAAAAATTATGTTTACTTTATTATATATCCAATTTCTTCTACTTGAATGTAATTGTAAACCTGATTTCTTTTACTGTGTAATTAGCTATAAACAATCCAGAGACAGTGAACACTCTAACCACTTTTGTATGTTTTGCTTTGTTTTCTTCTCCTTCCCAGAATGTAATGCTTGTTTATAAAGTGGGATCATGTGAAGGGGTGGATGGAAGGTGGTTTTGATCTTGCTCTTTGGTATATCTTTGCAGCTTAAGTGATTTGTTTTTGTCAAACTACATCTGGTCAGGATTCTTTTTTCTTTTTCTTTTGGTCTGAGTTGCTTCATTATTTGGCCGGAACTACACAATATGCAGCCTCCTCATGTACTGAATCCCTAAAAGACATCTCGAAAGAATGCAATAGTGCTTAACTCCACCCACTGTCTTTCCCTGCAACTCCCATAAGTTATTTGGTCACTGAGCTTTGAGATGTGTGCTTATCCCCCCCACACACAAACCCTCATGTTAATTAAACACACAATCTCTCACACAATTAAAGAAGGAACTGAAATCAGTGAAGAATGAACAAGAAAATGTTGGATAAGGACAGGTTCAAGCCAATGAGATTTAAACTAGTACTAGGCTGAAGTACTAGTTTTTGTTGTTGATTTCACCCTACCCCCAAAACAGTCATAGGGCCTGTTCAGACAACACATTAAGCCATGGTTAGGCTGCTGACCCTTTTGCAGCAAATGGTTAGTGAGCGTGGTTATGAAGCCACCATGGTTAGGAATGCTTAACACAACACGTTAAATCATGGTTCATATGACACACTAAGGCATCATGTTATGCTTAACTACTGTGGCATAGCATGTTGACAGAACAGGGTCATAGGGGGGAAGGATATGGGGGTTATGCCAGTCTTGAAGGGATCAACTGGCCCAGTGAAAGTGGAAGGAGGGAAATTTGGCCAAACACTAAATTAAATGCACATATTGCTGAAATTCATACTTTAAGCTGGTTCATAAAATGATATTGTCCACCTCACAATGCTCAGCTGCATTACAAACCAAGCACAGTTTTCCTCAAAAGCTCTTCTCTGGCTTGCTTGTAATCCTAGCTACTCCGCCTGCATCCCTTGCTGGTATCTTGGTAGCTTCAGCAGTGATTCAGAAGCAAGGGAGCCTGGGAAATGCAGCCATCCAGAGGGCCTGAGTCCATATTATGAGCCTTAGGTGCTTTGGGAATGTATTTATTGACTGTATTTTTCTACTGCTTTTCAGACAATTATCGTCTCCCAAAGCAGATCACATCAATCAAAAAAGAGACAGGCCCTGCCATCAGGCTTGCAAAGTAAAATGACAAGACACACCAGGGAAGGAAAGTGTGTGGTGGTGGGGGAAGCAAAGAGGAGGGAGATGAGTTTTTCAAGGCCAGAATAAGGTGCTGAGCCATATGCTTGATGTTGCGCAGACTTTATACTGTTAGTTTTACCCTACCCTGTGCCTGCTTACCCTACCCTGTGCCTGTTTGCATTCTCTTCCCCTCCTTATTGTTTTACTATGATTTTATTAGATTGTAAGCCTATGCGGCAGAGTCTTGCTATTTACTGTTTTACTCTGTACAGCACCATGTACATTGA
This sequence comes from Elgaria multicarinata webbii, assembly GCF_023053635.1. Classification (NCBI taxonomy): domain Eukaryota; kingdom Metazoa; phylum Chordata; class Lepidosauria; order Squamata; family Anguidae; genus Elgaria; species Elgaria multicarinata. The sequence goes on from NC_086171.1 coordinate 131,484,442, forward strand.
TGGTGCTATATAAATAATAATAATAATAATAATAATAATAATAATATGCGGGCCTTTCAGTTCACTTCAAGCCAGTGTGATCTTTCCTTGTTGGTGTTCTTGCTTGAATGAGGTTCCTGCTCCTTAGGCCAATCTACAGGGCCAGAGTATTCTTTCCCGATACTTGTGCAGTGCCAGGGGGCAACTGCTGTCAGTTGGAGCCAAGGGGCTGGGGAGTGAGCTCCCAGTAATTGCCCCTTCTCTGGCCAACTGATGGGCCAAGAGGTTATTCCTGGGAAACAGAGGCTGCAGCCCCTCAGTAGCCCTAGTAGCTGATGGCAGAAATTGCTAGAGCTATGCACAAATGGCCTCTCAATATTCTCAGTCCTACCTGTGGGCTGAGAAATTTGGGGCACCATTTCACCATTATTATTTTTTCAGAGAAGTGGAGAAATTCTCGACAGTTTCTCACAGGTAGGCTGTCCTATTGGCAAGGGTTGTAGCACAGCTTCTTTCTTTTTCACAAGGGTTCCTCTTTTTTGTGTTAGCAGCCTAGCCTAGCCTCCATCTTATGTCCTTCACCTTGCAGGCGTAAGGAGGACCAACTTCCATCCAGCTCCAGGGAAGAGATGGAGCTAGTGCTGAGCCAAACTCTGCCCTCCAGTTTCCTGAAAGTTTTCATCCCTCATGACAGAGGTTTCCATTGTTCTGCCTCCTATCCAGGGTTTTATCTTTTTGTGTGTGTGTGTGGTATTGTTGAGGTTACCTAATCGTTGCAGGCTGGCTGAGGGTGTTGTGTGTGTGTTTTCTGTCTATCATACATTTCTCCATTGCTCTGCAGCCTCTCAGGCTAACTGTGCATCCTGATCTGAAAATGCCCTCTGGGAGGAATTACCTCAGTTTACCCTGGGCTTTAATGGCAGTGCGGAAAGGCAAGGAGGCTACAGGCTGCCAGAGATGATTGTACAGTGAAAAACAGGAGACACTTCTGCACAATTCTTGGCCACCTCCTAAGTGAGGTAAGCAGAAGAACCCCAACCCATGAGATCTTTTCCCAAAATTTTCTTCTCTTTTGAATTTCTTTTCAGAAGCAATTTCTTTTCTGTCAAACTGAATGAGAGTGGTTGAAAAAAAATGGGAGAATTTTTTCACACAGCACTAGAAATGAGGTTTTCCAGGCCTCTCTGCACCCAGGATACCACTGAGCATGATAAAATGCTATTGCTGCTATCCATGTGCCAGGGGAGGAAGTAGAGTTTCACATAGAGACCTCCTTGGTCCCTGCTATCCAGCCTCTCAGTAGATTTGCAGGGTCAGAAGGAACTTTAAGGCAGAGTTTAGGGGCTTGCAAAGGGAGAGGGTGTTTGCATATTACATATCAACATTTCAGCATATCGACATATATTACCTATCAGCTGAGGAGAGTTTGCATATTACATATCAACATTTTCCAGGCTTGTATCTTTAGTGGGGTTTGAGTAAGGTAATGCTTTTATGAGCTGTAAATGGGTACGGCTTTAGAGATACAGGAACGCGACAGGCTTGTTTCAGCTTTAGCTTCTTTTGCCCTATATAGGAATAGCAGTGAGGTCTTTCTGAGCCGAGATGTTCCACATCTGGGATCACTGGCAAATATATTGTCTGGTTGTTCATTAATGAAGTCATGTTTATAAAGGAGATGGATGGTCTTTTACAGAGGGAAAAGCTCTCAGTATAAGCTCTTGTGAGTCTGTTGTTGCTCTGTTGCAATTACATACCCCATCTTTGCATTTACTTCATAGTGCTTTAACCTTGGCTCTTGATTTATTCTGAATGAAGCATATGCTAAAGCACTCTGGAAGGGGTCTGAAGATCATCTACTTCTGTCCTCTGGATGGAGGTTGAGCTTCCTTTGCCCAAATATTTCCATGTAAAAATACTAAGAGGAGGTTGTGCTGAAATGGCTAACATTGTTGGACTTAATCTACACCAAGCAGGATATTGCACTATGAAAGCGGCATGAAAGGGTATATTTATTTATTTAAAACATTTGTATCCTGCCCTATATCATTAAGATCTCAGGATCTCAGATAAAATGGAGGAGCCACACCAAGCAGGATATAGCGGTATATGGTCTGTGTCAACAGGCCCCAACAGTTGTCAGGGCACTTCAATACCGCCATAAAACAGTAGTGTGGCTCCTGAATTTATATACTGCTTTCATACCACTTTCATTGTGAAATATCCTGCTTGGTGCAGATTAGGCCTTAGTTGTGGGCAAATACATCCTCACGATCCTCCCTGGGTCCCTCGTGCAAGTCACTATCCCTGAGCCTAGCCTGATATTCAGGATTTTTTTGTAGTAAATAAACTGAGATGGAAATAAAATGAATTGGCAGCATAGCTGCTACCCGTAGATTATTGCAGGGAGAGGCCTCAGGACCTGGACAAGAGTACTGAAGTAGCTATGCATTATGGGAGATGGCCTGTAGCAATTAGCATGTGATCATGTTTAGCAGCATCCCATGAAAAGCTGAGCCACTTGCATTTCTGCCTGGTGCAGGCCATGGCTGGCTAGAGGATACTGCAAGTTGTAGTCCAACACATTTGGAAGGCATCAGGTTGGAGATGGCAAGTGTAGGTAGATTAGGAGGACCATATGGAAAGGAGGACAGGGCTCCTGTATCTTTTACAGTAGCTGTCATGTCTAGCCCTACGCCCCCCGTTTTGGAAGAAGGTCTTTCAAGTATTCAATCAGAATCAGACACTGAGGTAGAGGAGCCAGCCCCAGACACAGGCCAGCCTGTACCAGTGAGGGACAGAGTTCTCACGCTTTCTCCTCCGGCTGGTCCTGATATCTCTCCAGAGCTTATCTCGTCAAGGGCGAATCATACAGAGGTAGTGGGAAGTAAACATTCTTCTGAAGTAGAGGCCACTGATAGGCTAACTGATCCTAAGATCCAGCGCAGGCTAAAATGCATGGAGCGAAAGGAGGGTGTGGAAGTTGGCCAGGCTCGCATTGCGCCAGAAACAGCCTCTCTGTGGTAACACGCTTTGGGAAAAGGCCTCTTGTTCTCCTTGATAGGGCAATTGTCTCGCTTAGTTTGCATAGTTTTGCCTAGGGGGAAGTTTCCAAGAGGCTAGACTCTCTTCAGGTGGGAAGAGATGTTTATTGTTTAATAAAAGCTTTGTGGATTACTTAGCAGGCCTCGGGGGTTTGTTTCCCATCGAAAGCAGGGGTTTCCCAAGAAACACGACAGTAGCATAGAAAAAGGAATTTCAGCAGGTGTCATTTGTGTGCATGCAGCACCTGGTGAAATTCCCTCTTCATCACAACAGTTAAAGCTGCAGGAGCTATACTAGCGTGTCCAGATATAAAAAGATGGCAGGGCTGCTGCAGCTTTAACTTGTGATGAAGAGGGATTTCATCAGGTGCTGCATGCATACAACTGACACCTGCTGAAAATCCTTTTTCTATACAACTGTTAAATATACAGGAGCCCTGTCCACCTTTCCATATGGTCATGCTGAGGTAGATGCATCTGCTGCCCAGGGATGCAGCTAGGTAATTTTAGACCATGAACTTAATGGGTGGGGTGGAGCTTTAGACGGCTTCAGTTGTGAAGCACCGAACTGAAGTTCCTCTTCTTCCGCACTCCTCACCATTCCATACGTTACGACTGCTCCTGCATTCCTGATATATCAAATCAAAACAAAAAAAACTGGTTCTCAACCCTGATAAAAGAAAACAAATAGTCTGAGCACATGCAATTTCACATAACACCATCCTTTTAGTAATAAATTTCCTTCTGCTGCCCTGATGCAAAACGCATTTATTTGGGAATAAGCACCATTTTGTTGTTGAAAAGGATAATATACTTAAAACAAAAATCATAATAAAATAAACATCTGAAACCAGGGTGATGCCTTTCCCCTGCCTCCAATATGATTTAAAAAGAAAGAAAGGATGCTATGGCATGCAGTGCCAGCCTTAGTGAGCTCCAGCATGCTCATGCCATATGTGTTTGGTGCTGCCTTCATCATCTACCACTCTCTGGGGGGGTCATCTGGGCTGCAGGACCCTGGAATTTGGTATGGATGCACTGGTTGCTGTTGTGGTTCAGGAACAGTAGAATACCCAGAGCTATATCAGATGAGGGAAATCGTGTTTGCTTACTGTTGCTTCTCTGCCCTTGCATTTGCCCCTCATTACTTCCTCTTTCGAAAGAGGAAGTAAACAACGTGCATGTGGCCCATTCAGTATGGTGACCATATGAAAAGGAGGACAGGGCTCCTGTATCTTTAACAGTTGCATAGAAAAGGGAATTTCAGCAGGTGTCATCTGTATATATGGAGAACCTGGTGAAATTCCCTCTTCATCACAATGGTTAAAGGTGCAGGAGCTATACTAGAGTGACCAGATTTAAAAGAGGGCAGGGCACCTGCAGCTTTAACTGGTGTGATGAAGAGGAAATTTCACCAGGTTCTCTTTCTCTATAAATGACACCTGCTGAAATTTCCTTTTCAATAAAACCCTTAAAGATACAGGAGCCTTGTCCGCCTTTTCATAAGGTCACCCTACATTCAGCGTGCTGTTTTCATCTTGCTGCTTCTCCTACACATAGCAGGAGATAGCAGCAACTTCCGTCTTCAAAATAGATCGGACTTACTGGGCTGGCTTTTTTGTCACACAAAGAAAGCTAGCAGGAGGCAGATGATGTCGTGAGAGGCACCCGTGAAAATCTGTGAGTGCCCAGTAATGAGCATGCAATAAAACCCTCATCTGATGGAATATTCCTGTAGTCAGATGATTTATAACTACTGTAAGGAGTGACTTTGGGCCAGTCACTAGATCTCAGCCACACAGGATTGTAGGAAGATAAAATGGAGAGGAGGAGGAATGTGTTAGCCACTTTGGGTTCCTTGTAAGAGGGAAAAAATGCTGGGATACAAATGTAATCATCATCATCATCCAAGGAAGAAATACTGATGCAATGTAAGAAGCAAGCCCTTTTCCTGTCTCTCAGCATGTTCAACGTTCTTTGACCCTGAAATGGTGATGCGACAATCCGCTACTGTCAAAAAACACTTATATTAACCCAAAATCCAAATGCACTGCATTAAAATTGCTTGAACTCGGGGGATCATCAGATGAGTGTTTTGTAGCATACTCATTACTGCCCACTCACAGATTTGTGCGGGTTCTTTTGATGCCACCGTCCACCTCCCATGCATCTCCCACTCCTTCTGGCCTTCTTCCCATCACAAAATAAGACCCCGGTAAGCCCAATTCATTTTTAGAAATGGAACTTGCCACAATCTCCTGCTGTGTGCAGGAGAAGCGTCGCGCTAAAAATGCCCACTGAATGGGCCACGTGGTCATTGTTTACTTCCCTTTTCTTCTCAGTTGAGAAAGAGGAGGTATTGCGTGTCAGAAGCGGGGGTGGAGAAACAACAGTAGGGAACTGTGATTTCCTCCTGTCTGATGAAGCTTTCAGTGGGCTGGTATGAAGCATTCTTCCATAAAGCATTACTGCAGAAAAATGCAGTGAGATACAAGGGTTGCTACAGAATTGAAGGAAACCATGCATAAATTCTATGCTTTCTTTGCAGGGACCATATTGCCAGAAGATGGCAGTGGAAGCAGTGGTTCCCTGCAATCTTTCAGTGGTGGCATACAAGATGGTTGTGTGTTTTTTAGCATTGTCCTCTGCATTTTGGCATTCGTTAGTTAGCAAGGCCTGACTTAGCCCCAATTTCCTTTGAGAAAGCAGTGTAAGGAGAGCCTTTGGAGAACTGTTATGATTAAAATATAGATGATATTATGGCTTATTTTCTTTTGAGTCTTTGTTAAACCGTGTTTGTTTAAAATACTTTTGAGATGTTGGATGTTTTGTCATTTACTCTGAGCGAGTTCTGGAAGTAACACGCATGAATAATAATAATAATAATAATAATAATAATAATAATAATAATAATAATTTATTTATTACCCGCCTCTCCCTCTGGAATGAGGCGGGGAACAACATAGAATACAAAAATGTTAAAAAATACATAAAACTGATTAAAACATTTAAAACTAATACATTATTAAAATAGCAGCCAGACATTTTAAAATTTGACTGGGTAGGTCTTCCAGAAGAGATGAATAAAGCAAACTAAACTGAAGAACTGCTCCATTCAGAATCCTTTGTGCAAGGGGCTGCTACCAGGGTAGGAGATACCAGATTAAGTCCACTCTGGGACTTTTCCAGAAGATATCATTGTGAGAGACCACACTTCACCAGAGGAAAGCAAAATTCTTTTCAATAGCTCAGCAGCTAAGAGATAACAGAGGGTGCACAATTGTGGGCTATAGGCAAGAAGGCCATAGTTCAGTGATAGGGCACATTTCTTGTGACTGCATCAAGTCCAAGTTCAGCCAACTCCAGTTAAATTCAGCTAGTGCCTTGGAGTTGCAACGATCTGTATAAATACTATTATATTTCTCCATATCATGAAGTCCTCTAGACCAGGGGGTAGGTATCCTGCTGCCCTCCATATGTTTTGGATGGCAATGATCTCTCACCATTGTCCATGCTGTCTGGGGTTTATAGGAACTGTAGTCCAAAATATCTGGAGGGCACCAGGTTGAGCTAACAGAGTGATCCATTGGATCAGATCTTTAAATACATTATTGCTGAATGTTTGTATTGAGTGAAATTTGGCAATAAATTGAGCTTCAGTTAGTGGGGAGGGAAGGGGGTATTCTGCACCCTATTTCATCTCCAACACTCTCCAGAAATATGCTAGGGAGTTGGGAAAGTCTTTAGAGCAGATTTTGGAAGAGCAGAGGGCTGCAGGGTTGAAGAAGGGAAGGGAAAGTCCCACCGCACAAGCCAAATTCTTCTCATGCAGCATTGAATGTCACCTAATGAGTTCAACCTACAGTCTGGCTTAATTTAGAGGACTCTTTTTCACCTTGTGGATACAGCAAACTATGAGCTTCAAACCTTGGGGAACATGCAGCAGATTTTACCATATCTTTAGGTTTTTTTTTTCTTTCCCTTTTCTTTTTCCCAGGCAAGTTTCCTCAGATTGGATTCGTTCCTCCTTCCACTACTGCATGGAATAAATAAAGGGAAATTGGTTCCATTCATTCCTGAGGTGAGAAAGAAACAAGGGTTCTGCTTTGAAGGAGAACGAGTGGCTCTCTCGCTCTCTCCCCGCCAGGCCAGAACAAGCTACAGAAATAAGAAATATAAAGTTAAGATGACAAGGAAGCAGTAAGAACATGGCAGAGGCCAGGGCAGGTGAAAAAGCCAAAGGGTGGCGGAGAATATTATCTATGAGTGATTGAGCCCGTCGTACTATCATCCCAGAAAGTCTGAGGATGAACCTTTGCAACATTTGCAGAGTTGCTTATAGATCCAGCAAGACCAGATGCAGACCCAGCTGCAGATCTTGCGAGCAGTATTACAAGTTGTTGTGGGCTTCCCCCCACTCCCCAGGCTTGCAAAGGTGTACCTTTCTTTCCTTTCCTTTTTTATTACTCCCCCAAACCTTTGTACTTTGATTAATACTTGCTTATTTCTGGTAAAGTACTAAGGATCATGATTCAATAAAGATGGCATTTACTGCCATCTGCCTTGACAGTCTTTGAATAGAAAATGTGAGAGGTGAAAGGTTTACTGGTGGGGCTTATTGCCTCGAGCATACAGATGAAAGAAGGAGAATTAACTGTAGTACACACTACAACTGAGTGGGGTGGGGTGGAGGACGATCTTATTCTCTCTCTCTCTCTCCCCCCCCTCCCTCTCCCTCCCCTTGCCTGCCTAGTCAGTCTTCCTGCCAAAACAGGTTTGTTTGAGAAGCAAAACAGAGCAAATTTCAGGCAGCTAATTGCCATGGCAACTCTTTTGCAAATCCACTGCAACGAATTAGCACTGACATAGCAATCACAGAATCTCTCACCATTGGACCACTACAGTTCATCTTATGGTGCCGAGGGGGGCGGGGAAGAAACAGAGAGTGGATGTAGTCCTCTAAGGACCATTTGTGTGCAAACTCCCATTCAGTTAACAAGTGAACATCTCTCAACTGCAATGTTCCATACAATGCACATATTTATGGATCAGTCTGGGAACTGAGGTACATGATTGGATCAGCAGAGCTTGCATAGGGCTGTACATTTCAGGCTGCAGGTGTGGTGAGAAGAGCACATTTGAACGTTCCTCCATATATCCCCCTACATGAGAGGGGGATATTTTGGTTCCACTGGTTTAACATAGAGACTAGCACTCGGCATCAATGCAAGGGCATGTGCAGCAAAATCCTGTACATGGTTATTATTATTATTATTATTATTTATTTATATAGCACCATCAATGTACATGGTGCTGTACAGATAACACAGTAAATAGCAAGACCCTGCCGCATAGGCTTACAATCTAATAAGTTGTAGTAAACAATAAAGAGGGAAGGAGAATGCAAACAGGCACAGGGAAGTGTAAACAGGCACAGGGTAGGGCAAAACCAACAGTGTAAATAGGTTAACTGTACATAGGATTGCAGCTAGGGACAGATGGACTCACCTCTGACCGTTTTTGCCAAGCGGTCGCTGAACTGCCACATGAGCTGTGAGACAGCCCCGAGAGTGCTGTGGGGCCACCCATTCCCTTAGTGAGCTGCCATTTTGCATAAAAATGGTGGGTCATGATTTCTGGAAATCTAATGCCCCCTTTACAGCCACCATTTATGTAACATTAGATTCCCAGAAATCCCTGAGCCACCATTTTTACGCAAAATGGTGGCTTGTTAAGGGGACAGTGGCCACTGGGCCCTTGTGGAGCACCTAAGCGCCCAACGAAGTAACCACCATCAATGAGCAGATGATGAATCGAAAGTTGCCTGACACTTCATAAAACACAGACAGAACTAATTTAACAAAATCTGTACATAGCCACAAGCCATGGTCCCAATCTTTATAACTTCCTTATGCTTGCTATTTAGAGTAAATCATCATCATCATCATCATCATCATCATCATCATCACCACCACCACCACCACCACCACAGAACCTACAGTAACTCATTTAGCATTGCATGTAATTTAGCCCTTAGTGTCCATCCTATCACACTCAGATACTCCTTGATAAAAGATGGAATTTAAATTCATGGAAACTATGTTCAAATCTGCTGAATACCTTTGAACCTGGAGATTTCCTTTGTATAGCCTGAGGGAAGACCAGCGAGATAAAGTGTAATGAACTAATAAGTAGAGGCAGAATTTTTTTATTGTTCTTGAACTGAACAAGCATTTGTTGACCTCAAAGCAGATTCAGGATATGGTCAAGAATGAGGAAAAGCATTTGAAGTGGCTCAAACACTCTAGAACAGTCTTCCACAAACTGGTGCCCTGAAGCTCTTTTGGGCTACAACTCCAATCAGTTCCAGACACCATTGCCAAGGGTCAGGAATGTTGGGAACTGTAGTCCAAAACCTGATGGCTGGAGGCCACCAGGCTGGAGAAAGATGCTGAAGAAGATCAGTGTCCTTGGGTTTACATGTCTATGAAGAATTCCATGTACTATGACCCAGGCCTTGACAGATGCAGCTTTCCTGTGGCCATTTCTGTAATGGCAGGGCACATTTTTCAGACATCCATAATCACAGGATACCTTGTGGGTATCTGTAGATGCCATCGTCCTGTGTCACATGTTACACACTCCATGCCAATGACTCCCCATGGATGATTCGTGAGCATTATATAGAGAAGATTCTTGAAATGTCTCAACTGGGTTTAGGAGGAAATGATGAGGCAATACACTCGCTAGACCCCAACGAGAGTGAAAGAATAGTACATCTAACCAATATCTAGGAGGATTTTCATACCATTTTGGTTTCTCCAGTCTTCTGTACTCTAGTCTGCCTTCTTCAAAGGGTGAAAAGCAGCAGGCAGGCAGAGCAGCCTGCTGCTTAAAGACGGCCACCCACTGGATCATACGGTAAAGATAAAATAGCCTGGTGGAGGGAAGAGGGAGAATGACATTTCCAATCACTCCAGAACATCTCCCACATGCTTCACCCTTCAACCATTCTAAACCTATTTATGTAAGCAGCATATAGTTGCTT